>NC_133006.1:13352500-16350833 GCF_048564905.1 Vicugna pacos | reverse complement strand
ACAGGTGTATGAAAGATTCCCCTTCATTCCCTATGCTTCTGCCTGACCTAAGTCCTAATACCCTGCTTCCCAGAGTCTACCACATGAATTAAGAAGTGGAGTGACTGCCTCATCTTTCAGGGAAATTAAGAGCTCCCCAAATGAGTTGAGGGCCATCTGTGAAGCCATCTGTGACACAAGATCTGGGAGAGATTGGCATATAGTAAACTTCAGAGAGTCTGCCCAGGCCAGGTTTGGTGAAGCCACAATGGAATTTGGAGGTGTGGCTGGCACCTTTGAGCTCATTTTGTTTGGACCTTGAAGGACTGAGACAAGGATACCTCTTCCCCTACCAGAGAGGGTAGGTTGGAGTTTAGTGGGTTCCGTGACCTTTTGTCCATTTGACAAGTGGATCTGGAGATCCTTCTCAGGGACAGGCATGACCAAAGATGACCACAAGTCCTAATCTGTAAGAAAATGCTGGTTAGAAAGAAAGATGGACATAAAAAGAAAAAAGTCACTCTGATGTGATAAGGAATTGAAAAAGTGTAACTCCTTCTCCATTTGTTTATTTATTTAATTATTTCTATCAGCATGGACTCAGGGATATTTATTTTATACTTTGGGTAATAATCCAATGCTACTATATTTATTTTGTTGCTCAATTTGTTCCAACTTTGGCCATTGAAAGCTATTTCCCTTGGCTCCTGGGTCCCTTTGACATACTCTATCAGTGTGGGATTTTTGGTTTTGCTTTTGTTTTGTTCTAAGCACTCCCATGCTTTCTGGCACCATTAGACACTCCAAGTTCATCCTGTATCTTTCTTGCCCCAGTCCTAGAGTCAGTTTTTTTTTTCTCTGAGAAGCCTTGTTCCTTTTGTTGGAGAAGGGACTGGAAACCTGGATCTGGGTGCTAGGTATATTTGTTGCTACTGGGGTTAAAGGCATAATTTTAGTGTTTTATGTGACATTGGTACTAAAGTTATTTTTTAGAGAGTCCATACCTTTTTTAGATACATATGAAATCTATATGGCTGAAATGATGTGTCTGTGATTTGCCTCAAAGTAATAAAGGGCGAGATGGGACAAGATTGCCCATGAATTGCTTGTTGTTGAGGTTGAGTGATGGGATCCAGGGGGGCTCTTTATACTATTCTGTCTATTTTAATGTATGTTTGAAATATCTGGAGTAAAAGTCTAAAAATAATAAAACAAAACTTGTCCCAATCACCCCCTCTAGAAGCTGTTCTTGATTGCTCTAGTTTGTCCTGGTTTCTGCTTCTGCTCTGTGTCTTGAACCTCTGTTCACTGCCAGCCTGCGAATGGGGTCTCTCCTTCGAGAGGTCACCAGAACTCCCTGTGTGGGGGTGCCCGGCCTCAGAGAGGGAAAAGCCGCCCCCACCCACCATGCCACGTGCTACAGTGTGGTGGTCGCCGAGCCGGGCATTTTCACAGATGCAGTCACGGCTTGCTGCCCCTCATACGGTCCTAAGAAGTGGACGTTATCCTTACGCTGGGTTTACAGATGAGAAAACTTAGGTTAAGAGAAATACAGACCATGTAGCTTCCAACACAGAGAGCTGGCCCCTTCTGTCCCCACCCTAGGCAGACGGGATCTAGTTGTGCTCAGTGTCCCCATTTGCCCCACCGCATCCACCCTCAACCTTCCCCTTTCTCTGTGCCCAGAGGCTGACCCTTCTGGGCTGCATCTGTCAGCAGTCTGTCTTCCTGCTTTCTTTGGGTTCAGTCAATGCAGGCACTGGCAGAAGGTCAGAGGAGGAAAGAAAGAAGTGGGGGTGTTTGTTCCCCCAGTGTCCTCCCTGCTGAACGGTTTTGGCAGTGGCCAAGTTCCCCCACTGAAAACCCAGTCCGTGGCACTCACTGACTTAGGGAACCACCACCTTCTCTTCCTTTCCAGGCCCAGGGCTGACAACTTCCCACTCAACATCTGCCTTTTGCATCCCTGTTGATTCCCTGCATTCAGTGCTCCTCAGGCCCCAGAGTGGGACCTTGCTGATACACCTGGTTCCACTGAAGAAGGCTCTGCCCTCAGCTGACGGTCACAAGGAGACCCAACCACACCATACTCGGGGCTGTGTGGCGAGACAGGAAGGGTCCAGAAGCAAGGATGAGGCAGGGCAGGTAGGGCAGGCGGAGCTTTGGTTCAGGACTGGGATCTTTGAATTAAGTAAGTGTACTGAGGGATTTGTCTTCTCCTTTCTATGTTGCTGCCCCCAGGGACCCTAATGTCACTAAACCTCTGGCTTGTATTCCCCTTTCTCTCTCTGCCCCATTTCCGATCTCTGTCTGCTTGAGCATCTGTCTCATCCTTTGTCGTTTTTCCCTCTCAATATCAGTCCTTTCTTTGGTGTCTTTCTGTCCTTCCCTGCCTCAGATAGCCTCATCTGTCCTTCTGTCCCTTCCTCCAGGTCGTCTTTCTCTTCGTCTGTTTCTGGCTGCTCCATCTCTATCTACCACTGTCTACCTTTTAAATCTCTCTCTGTTTCTACATTTCTGCCCCTATTTTGTCCTGTGTGTTTCTGCCAGATGGCCAGATCATCTCTCTCTTGTTTCTTGGGCCTGCCTCTGCCCTGGGGTTTCTTTGTGGCTGGGCAGACGGTGCTGTATCAAGTAGGGTCCCAACAGGAAACCAGATTCACTACCCACCCCACCCCTCTGCTGCTTCAAATGCAGAGACTTAAAGAAAGGGATCTTTCCAGAGTTAAGGGGAGGAACTAGGGATGTTGAGGCACCGGAGACTAGCAACAAGGGAGACCATTACTACCCTAGGCCTGAGGGGTCCAGAAGCAAAAGTGCATGTGAGTCCAGTGGAGGCTGGAGCCCTGGCAGAGGGGCTGCCCTGTAGGAGCTGCAGTCTTGGAGAGACACAGCCACACTAGAGACATGGGGCGGAGTTTCTCCTCCTCAAACCCCTGCTGGCTACTCCCACTGGCTGAAGCCAGCAGGGAGCCAGAGGGCTCAGCCTCCCTGGCACAGAGCAGAGCAGAGAAGGGTAAAAAGCAGACTGGGCTGGGGGTGAGGATTAAGCAGGATTATCAGCATATTGGGTGCCCTCCTTAGAGTCCTGGCTGAACAAACCTTTTGGTCATCAATCTCCAGGGCAGGCTCCCAAACCCCTCCTAAGCCCTCCTGAGAACCAGTGTCTGAGGAGCTGAGGTCAGAGGTCTCAACCCCACTCTCTACTGTCCAGGCCATACATTTCCCAAAGCTCAAGTGAGAGGGTACTGTAATCACCTGTTCCCTCTTCTCCCAGGCAATCCCTGCTTTGCTAGTGTATCAGTTAGGATTAGGGTTTTTTTTGCAAGTGTCAGAAAATCCAAGATAAGAGTTGCCTGTGAAAGATTAAAGTTTATTTCTGTCACACATACAGAAATCCCATATATAGGAAGCTCAGAGTTAGGTAGATGTGTTCACAGAGTCATTAGAGATCTAGGCTCCTTGTATTCTATTGCTCTGTCTTCCTCAGTATATAGCTTCTACCTCATGATTCAAGAGGGCTGCTCAAATTCCAGCCATCACACCTTCATTCCAGTGGGCAGCAAAGAGGAACCTCAAAGAAGGATTCTTCTTCCATTTCAGATTTCCTGAAAGCCCCACACATTTTCATTGACATATTAGAGCCAGAACCCTGTCTCGTGGCCATGCTGAGCTGCAGAAGAGACTGGGAAATACAGTCTTTATTCTGAGTGGGAATATATTCAATAAAAGAGTTGGTGGTTCTATTACTAAGGAAGAGGATGGAAGGATATTGGGGTCAACTATGAACAGTTTCTGCCACACTGAAATGGTTATTGATGCAGGATTTGGAGATGTGGAGAAAGCAGGAGGAGAGGGTGCATGTAGCAAAGTTTAAGGAAGGGGAAGAAACACGACTCAACCTCCCACCCTCTGCTTCCTTCTTTCAGGGAGCCTCCTCCGAGGAGGTCTTCCCAACAGCTGCAGCTACAGTGAGCTTTCCTGCCTGCTGTCACACTTGTACCCACAGCACCGCTCCGTTCTCGCCGAAAACTCTGCCAAAACCACTGTCATGTAGCCAAGACCCACAGGATTGTTTCTGTCCTTAACTCCTCCACTTCTCAGCAGCACTTGACATGATGAGGGTACCTTCCCCTTTGAAACCTTCTCCTCTCCTGAATCTCCCATCCCACTTTACAGGCTGGGCTACTCCCCACTTGGAGCTGCTGGCCTCTCTTTAAATGGTGGGCTTCCTCTTCGCCTAAGCTGGACCCATCTTCTCTTCTATGTGCACTTTGCCAGGTGGTCTCACCCAGGACCGTGGATATAGAGACTCTCTGTTGCTGAAGGCTCTGAAATGTTATCTCCAGCCCTAACTTTCCCTCGCGATGCATTTCCCCAACTGTTCACCTCCCATTCTCACGGACATCTGAGATGTAATAAAACCAAAACAGAGTTCTGGTGTTCCTCCCTGCACCTCCTCCCTCAATCTTTCCCTCTCAGGAAATGGTGTGCACATCCGCCAAAACAGTCAGCCCAAAGCTCAGCCGTCCTCTTTGATTTCTCCCTTCTCGCTCTGCCCCCTCCTCTCCTACCCATCCACCAGTCCTACTGGGTCAAATCCATCCTTTGTCGTCACTTTCACTGCTACCACCCGAGGCCAGTCCATATCCTGTCCAGCTTGACCCCTGCTAAGCCTCATTGGCCCCCTGCTCCCACCCTTAGCCTAGACCAATCCTTCCTCTCAGAGCAGCAGGGACAACCTTGGAGCATTAATCAGATGGTGTCCCCCTTCTCTTTCCAATGACCCCTTACAAGGAAATCTCAACACCTCACCATGGCCAACAGCATCCTATGTACATAGCATGGTCTTTCCCCCTCTTCTTCCCCCATAACTCTTCCTCCCTCCCTTCTTTCCCTGCTCTCTTCCCTGCACCATTTGTCCTTCTGCCTGCTGTGCTCTTCCTTAGGCCCTTCTCATCCTGCAGGTTCAGCCTCCATGCCACTCCTTTGGCTGACCACCCGTCTTAGCCCCCGGTTAATTTTCTTGCAATTCTTTTGCATGTTTTATGTGTCCAGTGACATCCTTTTTGTCTGTGTCACTCCACTAAAGTGTAAGCACCATAAGGGTAGGAAATGTGGCCATCTCTTCAGCATGGTTGGTCCAGCATCAGCCTTGGCACGTAAAAGGTGTTCAAAAATTCTGCACTAGTGCCATAAAAGAATCCATCTTTCTCCTCCATCATGCATAAATGGCCAAGGCAACCACAGGAACTCAGTAAAGATGCTGTAGTTACTGTTTAGTGGCCATCCTGATCCATCCTTTACTCTTTCCAGACTTGCACTAGGGGTTTCTTTGAGCCTGCTCTAGGCTGCCTGGCATCTGGCCAGCCAGCCTTCTCTCCTCATTCTGCACTCCCTAGGCACATCCTCCCTCCAGGCCCCCCTCCCCACCACAGACACTTACTCACCAACAAGACTGGAATACAGCATCATTTCTAAAGCACCTACTATGTGCCAGTCACAGCGAGTCCTCACAACCAACTCCAAAGTGCAGATTAAGAAAAGATTTGCTCTTTTCCAAATGAAAAGACACCAGCCAAAGAGGCTAAATCATTTGCCCGAGACCATGCTAGTGAGTGGTAAAGCTGGATTCAATTCCGGGGCAGTCCAATTTACTTCAGCTATCCCAGGTTAGTGGTGAGGCTGTGAGAAGGTTTTTAAGTCCTCCCTCTCTGTACCATGCTCACCTCCCCCACTGACACTTATCTTGCCCTTCAGCCCTGGGGTTCCATCAGGAGTAGGAAGTAAGAAATCAGGACTCTAAGAGTTAGAAATTCTGGGAGGGTAAGGTCAAGGTGATGGTGTAGGGGATATGGCATTTGATCTTGGTAAGGAGCAGTAGGAACAGAGTTCTGGCATCAGAGGGGCATGTGAAAGGAGGGGGAAAGGGAAAGATGGCCAAAGAGGATGAGGAGGTCTGAGTACCGCAGTTCTGAATGCCTCTGCCTCCTTGACTTCTCCTTGGGCAGGGCAGGCAGGGGACCATTCCCCACTCCTTGACCTACCTGCCCGAAGTCCCCCCACAGCCCACCTGATAGGCAAAGGGTTCAATGGAGCCAAGAAGAGAAGAGGACAGGCTGGTGGGATGGAGGTGGTTCTGTTCATCTTTGGGAGAGAAGGCAAGGGGAGAGGGGCTCTGCAGCCAGGAAGGAGAGGGGCAGGAGAGTGTAGCAGACATTAGGGGGGAGAAGCCTGGGCTGGGGGAGGCCTGGACTCCACTGCCTGTCAGATGAGGAGGGGCTCTGAGAGAGGAGAGCAGGGCCCAAGAGGGACAACAGTCAGGAGAAGTGCCCTCGGCCCCCCAACCCCAATTCAGCTCAGCCTGGGAAGGGAAGTGGGGAGGGGCCCTGTCACCAGGAGACCCTTTGTACTGCCAGCTTTTTGCAGCAGAAACAGCTCCTCTCTAATCCCCAGCCTCCTGCTCCCAAGCCTGATAGGAATTCTCGCCCCCTGCCTGGGCCTCAGGCCTGTAGGGTCGGGATAGTAGGAAGTGTGGGCACCCCCCACACAGGCCACCCTGAGGGTCAGCAGACTCTTGCCCTAGCTGCAGACCCTGATCCCAGCCCAGCCTGGTAGAGGAACACCAGGGATCAAAGAATGAGGTCGGGCTGGTCCCTGACATCCCTGAGAGTTTCTCCTGTTGCTAGGCCCCTCCCCCACCCCAGGGTGGGTTTATCATCCCACCCCAACCCCCTCTGTGCACCTCTCTCCTTCCTTTTTCAGTCCCTTCCTCTCACATGAATGAGGGGCAATGTTATGGACACTAGTCTCAGAAAAAGCTCCGTTCAAAACCTGACCGTGTTTCTCAGTAGCTGTGTGGCCTTGGGCTAGTCACTTAGCCTCTCAGAGCTTCCATTTCCCTGTCTCTAAAATGTCATCTCTAAAAAGTATAAACGTAGGACCTAGACTGACCTCATGATATCTTAGTGAAGACAGAGTGACAGGATGTCTGGGAAGCCAAAAGTACCTCACAGACATTCTCTACAGGGGCTCTTTTGAGGGGAAGCCCTTGAGAGCTTCCTGGAGGAGGTGGCTGGAGAGGGCTGAGGGGCCAGTAGGGGTCGCTGTGAGTGCGCAGGCCCCATAGGGACTTCCCTGGGGCTGTGGGAGGGGGTGTCGAGTGTGGCGAGGGCATTGGAGCGGCTATGAGATGACATCCACCCTCCCCAGACACGCACCTCCCACCCTGTCTCTGGTCCCTCTCAGCCCAGGGCAAGACTCGGCCGCACCTCCCGGCTCTCTCCGCCCCTCAGTCCTCCCTGACCCACCCCAGGGCGAGCTGGTCTCCCCTTGGGGGGCCGGGGCCAAGAATGGGCGCGTCAACTGGGGCAAATTAACACGTAGGAAAACACCCCAGCACCTGGAGAAACAGGAGCTGGGGCCGGGGAGGGCGGCCGGAGCCTTGGAAGTCAGAACCCGAGCGGAGCGATAATTCACCCGAGTGTCCGCGGCCTCCCGCCCGCTCCCCACCCCCGCCGCTCAGCCTCTGGTTTCAAAGGCGGACAAACAGCACACTGTGCTGGTCCCGGCTCCCTCGCTAAATCTTCCTGTCTTCAACTTCTGGTAACTTGAGCCGGCAGAACTGACCCTCCCTCGGAGGCCTGATGGGGACGGGAAGAGGGAAGACGGGGGAAGGCAGTGAAAGGAGGAGGGGAGAGGGGAAGAGGGAGGGAAGGGGGGTGGCAAGAGGGAGGGGAGGGGGGTGGAGGATTCTGACCAGCCCTCAGCCCTCACCCGTTCTTCTGGATGGGCAGCCTCTAGGCCCCCATCTCTGGCCAGCTGACCCCTTCCCTCCACTTTGGCTGGGTGGGGAAGGAGGGGAGGGGAGGGCAGATGTTGCTTTAGAGCTAGCCTTTGCTTTCACATACAATGCAGCTTTAGCCTGTGTTTGTAATTCTGGATGCTTCTAAGCGTGAGCAGAGTGTATGTGTGTGAGAGGGGACGGGGGAGGCTGGTGTGAGCTCACACTTCAGCACGTGGAAAAGTCATTTGGGTGCTTGAGTTGGGAACAGAGATGGAGAGACCAAGGAGTCCGCCTCCTCCTCCTCTCACCCTGTGAAAGTGAAGAAACCCAGGAGGAACCTCCCACAGCTCTTCCAGACCAGAGGCAGCACGGAAGGCATTGCTGCCTGCCCAGCATCCTTCTCCATGGCCCTTCTAATACATGAGCATGCAAGGGGGCCACCTGGAGAGGTGTGGCCCAGTTGGGGTTTCCAGTGGGAGGTCCTACTTCAAGGCCCAGGATGGACTGGGTCTCAAAGCATAGGGGAGCCAGAGGCCTCCAGGAAGGGCTGAGGACATTTAATTAAGAAGGAGCAGACTGGATGGGGGAAGGGTCCAGATTTGATTGGTGAGGGCAAGGGTAAGAGCAGAGGTGAAGGGCAAGGCTAGGGCTGCAGTTGAATTAGGGGTCAGAGAGTAAGAGTGAGAGTTTGAGGGTCAAGAAATATTTCTGGGGGGAGGGTTAGTGTAGTGGCTGGCCTAGCCAGATGGAGGGATGGACACAGAGTTGGGGTTAGGATTCCGAATAGGGAACCGTATCGGGACAAGGCATAGTAGTAAACAGAGTCCATTCATGCCATTATCAACCCATGAATATTAATTGAACAACTCCCATGTGCCAGGTACTGTTCTACTTGCTGGGAATATGCAGCAAAACCCAAAACTCTGCCCTCTCTGAGGTTACATGCCAGTAGGGAAGGTAGATAATAAGTACAGAAATTGTGTGTTAGGTGGTGGTGAAGGCAATAGAGACAAAGCTGGGAAGGGGGACAGGGAGTGATGGGCACGTTATGCAGGTTTTTAAATGGCCTCACTGAGAAGGTGACATTTGTGTCAAAGCCTCAAGGAGGTAGGAAAGCAAGCCAAGCAGGTATCTTGGTGGAGAGCATTCTAAGCAGAGAGAACAGCAAATGCACAGTCTCTGCGGTGTAAGCGCGCCCAGCATGTTCAGTGCAAGGAACAGCAGAAACGGTGGTCGGAAGGGCGAGTGAGGCTGAGGGTAGCAAGAGGGAGGAGGCTAGAATAGTTGGAGGCTGGGGTCCACATTAGGATCAAAGTCAAGGTCTGTATCATCTCTGTCTTCTCCCTCTGAGTAATCGGGAGACGGAAAACATGTAGACAGGGGCCAGCACGAAGGAAATGGATGAAGGCAGGAGACCGAGGTGGGGGTCCCTGAAGCAGGCCCACCCGTGGGAACTCCAGGCCAGGGGAGCCTCTGCTTGGGCTGGGGCTTCTGACTTCGGGGCCCTCCTGGTCTAATCCAGTATCACTCCTCCAAAGCATGAGACACCACTTTACTTGAAACTTGTCTTCAAGAACTTTGTCACCCACCCCCCATTTGTTTGCTAATAAAAAGATGGTGGGGGGCTGTCTGCCTTCTCCATTGCCAGACTTCTCCTTCCCTTCTCTCTCCTGCCTGCCTCCTCTCCCTCTCCCTTTCTCTCCCCGAGAGCTGATGCAGTTAATTGGAGCGTCTTGGAAGTGCACATTAACACACAGAGCGCCAAGGAGACGTCTTGGCAGCGAAATATCATTATCACTTCTTGAGCTCCAGCCAAAATCCCCTCGCGGTCAAAACACAATTCTTTAAACTAAACAATTAAAGATTTGTGCAAGTGTGGCTGCCATGAGGTATCAGGCTGGGAGCGGCTGCCCCTGCCAGTGTCAGCAGAAGTTAGCAACCTGCTCCGCGCTCCAAGCCAGGTGATGGGCTGGGCGTCTCCCGGTAAGGAGGATAAACAGCAGGCCCATGGCAGAGGCCTGGCTGCCAGGAACAGTCTGCCCCCATCCTTAGAAGCCTGAGGATTCTGAAATGCCAGACCCATAACCCATTTTACCGCCTGCTCCTACCAGCCCATCTGCAGAGACCCCAGGCCTGAATGAGAATCACTGGGCACCACAGTGCCCCTTGTGGCTGGGGCTGGGAGACAGTTCACCCTGGGACTTAGAGGGATTGAACGGAGGTGCTCTAGGTCACAAGGCTAGGTTTCCCTGATTTCTGGTATGTCATGCCATCCGCTCCATCAGAGCCCTCGGCCCCCTCCGCCTCGGCGCTCTGACACTAGTCACACACAAGGCCATGCACACAACACAGCCAAGTTTGGAGCAGAGAGATACTGGGCTTCTACTCCAGTGCTGCCCCATATGTGTACTTTCCACCCTGCCCAGCCCCCAGGAAGGGCCCTGAGTAGGGTCATGGGGTGAAATCTGGGCTACGAATATCACCGATGGGTTGCAGAGTAACTGTGATGATCTCAAGCAAGTCCCTGCTTCTCTCTGGGTCTGGGTTCCCATGTCTATACCATACGATTTAGGCTAACTATTGAAGATTCCTTCTGGTTCAAGAATGCTGTGGGTCTGATGTTATGTACCAGTTGCCAGAGCCACAGAGGTATTCAGGAAGCAGGCTCAGAGAGACCTCTCCTTCCACACATGGAAGAGGTCCTTCTGTGCTGTGCATTTCAGCAAACCAGTGCAGTCAGATGCTTGCCATGCCCTGGGTGAGGGAAGCCAGGGAGACTGGCGACGGTCCCTCTGTCTCCAGCTGTTTTGAAGTGTCTCTCTCTAGACTGCCAAGGGAGCTTGAGTCTGGGGAAGCAAAGACTCTGGAGCCAGACAGTCTGGGTTCAATCCCAGCTCCCTGCTCACTAGCTATGTGACCTTGGGTAAGATGATTAACCTCTCTGTGCCTCAGTTTCCCCATCTGTAACATGAGGTTAACAATAGTACCAACCTCTTGGGGTTGATATAAAGATAAAATGAGGTAAAACCTGAATACCAGAACAGTGCCTGGTTCATAGAAGGCACTCAATGAACAGTAGCTGTTACAATTTCTGTGGCTTTTCTGGTGGGAAACTATGGTACCTTTTGTCTCTAAAGATGGCGTCTCAATTAACGGTGCTTCTCCACTTTCATCCTCTTGTATTAAATCTGGGGCAGCCCAGGGTAACCAATAGAATGTGGCAAAAGTGACTTCAAAGCTAGGCCAGAAAAAGCTTTTGTACCTGGGCCTCCTGACAGGTTCACTTTCAACCACTGTGTAAGAAGTCCAACCCCCTTCGCCCCCCATGCTGGGAGGAAGCTTGTGGAGCAGCCACAAGGAACGAAAAAAAGAGGTGCTTCAGGGGAAGGGTGCTCAGTGGTAGAGTGCATGCTTACCATGCATGAGTTCCTGGGTTCAATCCCCAGTGCCGCCATTAAAATACACCCATACATACATGCATACATACATACCTAATTACCTCCCCACCCCTCCGAAAAAAAGACATACTTGGCCAAACACCCAGCTGAGATGACAGACACATGAGTGAAGAAGACAGCCTGGACATCCCCCCCAACCCAGGCTTCAGATGACCCCAGTCTCTGCCTCCACCTGATTAAACCCCACAGAGATCCCAAGCAAGAGCCGCCCAGCTGAATGAACCCAGTTAGCCCACAGAACTTTGACAGATAAAAAGAAATCTTCATTCTAAGCAACTAAGTTTTAGAGTGGTTTGTTTCACAAGAATAGACCTTGGAGTCAGGTTGAGTCTTAGTTGGAAGGAACCTGTGTGATCCTCATTTGAATCAAATCCTAATCAAATCATGCTGTCACTTGCCTTCCCTTCACCCCACCATGGCTTTGTGTCACATTTGAATAAAATCTGAATTCCCCTCTAAGGCCTGCTAGCCTTACATGCTCTGTGCCCTACTCTCCCTCTGTCCTCATCTCCCATCACTTTTTTTTTTTTAATGGAGGTACTGGGGATTGAACCCAGGACCTCGTGCATGCTAAGCATCCACTCTACCACTGAGCTATGTACCCTCCCCCCCCATCACTTTTTCTTCCCTTTGCTCCAAGGACTGGCCTCCTGGTCATTCCTTGAACACACCAACTTGCCTCCTGCCTCAGGGCCTTTGCTAGTGCTGTTCCCTCTGCTGGGAGTGTTGCCCCTTATTTTCTCACAGCTCACTCCCTCACTTTATTCAGGTCCCTGATCAAAGGTCACCCTTTAGGGGAGGATCTTCTTGAAATAGCAGCTCTCTAATCCTTCCTAACCCTTTCTCTCCACTTCCCTGCTTTATTTTTCCTCAGGTTACTCCTTGTTGCCTGCTGTTAGAGCACACATTTATTTCTGCATTCATGTACTGTCTCCCTCCCTCCCACTGGAATGTAAGCTCCATGAGGGTGGGGATTTTGTTTGCCTGGTTATCCACCGTGCTCCAGGGCCTAGAACAGTGCCTGACACATAGTGGGTCTCAGTGAACAGTTGTAGGATAAGTGAAACTTCTCCATGCCAGAGGAGGGAACGGAGGCCTAGAGACAGGACAGGGACTTGCCCGGGCCACATGGCTCCTTGGCCTGACCCCGGCCCAGGGCTCTCCCTTCCTCATTGCCCTCGTGCACACCTGCATCCCCCAAGAGGCGCCTTCTCTCCTTTGCCTCCTGAGTAGCGGCGACCACCCTTCTGTCACTCAGGCGGCCGATAGCCCTCAGCTCCTTTAGTTGTTTCTGTCAAACAGTATTTACAATAAACTTTGTTTGAACTTTTGTCTAAGTGATAATAATAATAACACGATAATTATATGGCGTATAACGTACAGCCAGCTGTATTTAATTAAAGCTGTAATTTCACTAAGGGTTTCTGGAAACAGAGTAAACCACAAGAGTCGCAGCACCCGTACCCCTTGGAGGGGATTATAGCGCTCGGGAGCCGGGTGCTGGAGCAGAGGCCCCCGAAGCCAGAGGCCCCCGACAGGGCCCAGCTTCCGGAGTCTGGGTGCTCCCATCCTGCAGCCATGCAGAGGTGGGTCTGTAGTGGCCTCAGGCCAAAGACTGAGTCTGGAACCTCTCAGAACGTGTGCATGGATTTCTTCTGGCCTTTGCTGGCTCATGGGAAAGTAGTTTCTTTCAAAACTCTGGAATAGAGGGCTCGGGAGCCAGAAAGACACCAAAGAGGAGCAGGGAAGATGGCTCGGAAGGCCAGAAGCTCAGGGCGTGGGACAAAGAAAAAGAATTAGCCACAGTGGAGGGACGCCAGGCATGCGTGGACTCAGTCAGCTAAATTCCCTTAGGGCGTTTGATGGGCTTGGCGCCGTGCAGGACCCTGGGGATGAGGAGACTTGGGCTTTCCTCTGCCCAGAGTTTGGCTGAGCAAGGAGGCCTTATACACCAGCCACGAGGGGAGCCCTCCGAGAGAGGGCTGGATAGCCTCGTGGCCAAGAGCCCTGACTCTGGGGCCAAGGTGTGTGTGTTTAAATCCTGGCTCTGCCCTCCTCAGCTGGGCTTGCCTTTTTACCTCTCTGTGCCTTGCTTTTTCCATCTGTGAAATAGGAATACTAGTATCTATCTCAGAGGGCTATTATGAAGGTAAAATGGGTGAATCCACATGGAGTGCTTAGGACAATGGTTGAGTGGGTCAAAAAATGTGAGCTATTATCCTTGAATATTCTGGGAGCCCAGAAAGAGGAGGAGTCATTTTTGACCTGGAAAACGGGTGACCAACCATCCTGGCTTGGATGAGGAACATTCTCTGCTAAAACCAGGACAGTCTCAGGAAAACTGGACCATTGGACCACCCTACCTGGAAAACCAGAGCTGGATCTCACAGAGGAGGTGACATACGTCTGAGCCAGACACACACAAAGAATGACAGGGACTTAGCTCAGCGGAAGGCAAAGGATATATGGAAAAAATATGGAACCAGGGGTCAGGCTCAGATCAGTCCCTGGTGGACCCTGGGCTAGTCACAGCCCTTCTCAGAGACTCAGTGGACAGATTGTTCTTAGGGTCCCCTGGAAGCTCTGCAATCGGAGCAGACGGGGGCTGCAGGAAGGGCCTGGTGGGAGGGCCTCAGGGGTCACCCACCTGCCCTGGGCATGTGCATGCGCGCGCGCACACACACACACACACACAAGGGGTGAGGGGTCAGCCTCACAGGATAAAGGAGATACTTGCCCTCATGTAAAACCGCCTCTGTGGGGCCTGGTGCAGGCGGGATCAGTAGGGTTAACTGAAGAGTTGGTTTTGTGTGAAGAGGCTTGCTGCTGGGGGTGGGGGTTGAGCGAGAAGATCTCTGAAGAGATGCAGAAATATTCCTGGGTAATAAAATATCCCCTTTTCAGTGTCAAAGTTAATGTTCCAGGCCTCAGGTAAAACTGGCTTCTTATCAGCCAGCGCTCTCCCTGGAGAAGGCTGGGCGGCTGGGGGAAAAAAGGAGCGGCTGGGGTCCCCTTATCCTTGAGTGGGGGGCTTGGTGGTCACAGGAGGCTGAGACCCCCCTCTCATCACCCCCTGGACTAGGATGTGCCGCCCAGATGTCAAGCTGTCTCTGGAGCGCTGCACCTCCTTCCATGGCTCACTGGCTCCTTCCTCCTCCTCTTCTCGCTCACTGCTTTCTTACCACTTGTCTGCCCCCATCCCTTCTGCATATGCCTGTATCTGTGACTGTATCTGTCTGTCTGTCCTGCTGAAGTCTGCCCTCTGAGGCCAGGACAAGTGGCCAGAGGCCCTGCACACTGCTCAGGAATAACAGGTGTGCACTGCACACTTATGCACCTCTGTGTGACTCTGCACAAGCAGCCGTGGGCGGGCGGTGGCCTCACCCCCCGCCCTGGGTGCCTTGTCCCTGCCTGGGCTGCCGCCCACTCCCCTGCATCGGCGCTGGGCCCCAAACCCGCTGGCATGCACCAGCGGCACAGCGGCTCTGACAGGCCGCTGGTTTAAATATAGAGTTTCGTATGCAAGATGAGGCTAATTTTAGCAGGAATGTGCTGGAAACTTTCTGAGGGCTCTATTCTCTAGCTGTCTCCCTTGTGCTCATCGCTGGTGGCTGGAAGTCAACCTGCTCGTCCCCTGTTCCTCACTTCCCTTCTTCTCCCCACACCAAAGCGCCCCTCTCCCAAATCAGGACCTGACACACTGGCCCTGTTCCTTGTCTTCCCAGTGCTGTTCCTGGGGGCCTGAGCCCACCCAGCTGCCTGAAGTTCTAAATCTCTCAGGCTTCCTCTCTTGCTCCAGTTTCTTTGGCCACGCCTAGGCTGACCAGCAGTCCCTGCGTGCCAGCTGCCATGCTAAGTGCTTTCTAAAGAGTCACTCATTTAATTGTCACAACAATTCTGAGGTAGGAGTGAGAAGTGGCCCCATTTTACAGACCAGGACACCAAGGCCCAGGAAAGTTCCAAGATTTACCCAAGGTCATTCGACATCACACTCGGGTCACAAAACACATTAATTTTCACAGGGAGGATATTTGCCTTGTAAATGAGAACCCTATAAGGAGGCAGTCATGTTCAACACAAAGGAACCACTGTGACAACAGAACTTCAAGGACTATGATTCTGGAAGAGCACGGATCCTTGGAGGCAGCAAAAGGGAAGCTCCCTCCTTGCCTGTCATCCTCCCTGTGCCTGTTGCCCCACCCAAGGGTCTAAGGCAACAGGCCCCGCTTCTCCCCGACCAAACCCTGCCTTTATTTTTGTTCCTCTCTTTCCCTGCATCTATAGAACACCTACTGTGTACCCAGCACTGCTGCAGGTGCCTGGCTGCAAAGGCAAAGGAGGCAAAGGGCAGGGCTGGGCTCCGAGGTCCTGGGGGCTGAGCTGGCAGCAGGGAGGAGCCTGCAGTAAACAATGAGCTGCGTGCTCATGGGTGAGGATGCTAATAGGAGGGAGGCAGGAGGACAGAGAGGAGAGAAAAAGTTGACATCCAGAAGGGGCTGTACCCCACCCCCCCACCAGCAAGAAACTCCAGGAGGCATCAACTCTTCCTCCCCGAGCGGCTCTGACTGTTCTCTCCGGCAGCTCCAGGAAAATGCCCTGTCTCCCCACGGGGGCTGCGTGGTTGTGTTTGAGCGCGAGGACAGTTCCTGTAATGAGGATGAGAATAGTAACAAGGAGGATGACACGCGGTGGTTAGAGAGCAGCCGCGTTGGGGAGGGTGGCCCCCCGCGGGGATGCCGGCTGTGGGGACGGTGACAGGCCGCCTGGGAGCCAGGCCGGAGCCACCGGGCCATGCGTGTCTGACTGGCCTCTGTCCCCGGGCCACTCCCCCGAGGGCAGAGCACGGACCTGGGGCACGTGGGGCTCCGGCTCCCATCCTGGCACTGGGGAGGCAGGCGGCAGTAGAGGACACGTTTCAGATTGTCCTCACGCTCCTTTTCCGCCTTCGTTTTTCTCCATAGCCCTCGATTCCTTCCCATACGTGAAATAAGTCCTTTATTCATTTTTCTTACTGTCATCTCCCGCTTGCAACAGAAGCTCCATGTTTGGTCTCTGCCGTTTCCCCAGTGACTAGAACGGCGCCTGGAGCATAGTAGGTGTTCGAGAAAGACGTGTGTGAACAAACAGACGTGGGTTTCCACGTGCTGTGTAGACTCTCCAAACCCATGGGGCTGGAGATGGTTCCATGTGGCAGAAGACGGTGGGAGGAAGTCTGGGAGGGGTGTGCGTGTGTATGTGTGAGGTGTGTATGGATGTGTCTGAGAGGTGCGCACATGTCTCCGTGAGGGGTGTGAGTGCACCTGTGTGTGCTTTCAAGTCGGTTACCAACCGCCTTCACCCACCTCAGCTGTGGGACGGTTGCTGGCCTGAGTTCCCCGCACAGACTCAGGGAGTGGAGGGCGGCGCAGGTGTGCTGAGGTGGCACACCCCGGGTCTCTCTGGAAGATCCCTGCAGATGCCCTCACCCAAGCCAGGTCCCTGGGACAGACTCCAGCAGGGTGTCCCCACATCGATTCATGTCCCCGGGGGGCCGGGGTCACTGTGCCAACTTTTGCAGCAGAGGTTGTTGTCTGCAGGTGTGGACACCATCCCGGCAGGCATTCCCGATTGGATTTCCATGCGCTCCTGATGGAAAGCCGAGGCCTGTGATAATAACAAAAGTGGCCCCGACTTTGAGTAGTGCCCGCTGTGGGCCAGAGCTGTGAAGTGGGTGTTACTGGACAGATGAGGAGACGGAGGCCCTGGGGGGAGAAGTAACCTATCCAAGGTCACACACTTAGGATGGGGACGTGGACACCAGCATCACTCTGGATGTCACATCCTCCCCTCTCCTCTCCTCCTGAGGACTTCACCCAGATGAGACAGCAGGCTTCCCTCTTCCCCGGGTCCACCCCTCCCTTGTGCAGAAGGAATGTGAGGGAGTGAAGGAGCATCCTGCTTACTAAGAGTCCTGTGTGTGGGTTTATCACCCAAGCTTTACTGACAGCCATCCCTGTCCTCGTGCCCCCACCCCACCAAGGGTACAATTGTGTTCCCCAAAGTATATGTGCAAGTCCAAACCCCCAGTACCTGTGAATATAGTTCTATTTGAAAACAGAGTCTTTGCAGATTAGTCAAGATGAGATGAGGTCACACTGGATCAGGATGGGCCCTAAATTGAATGATTGGTGTCATGGTAAGAAGAGGGACACGTAGCCTCAGACACAGAGACACATGGGGAGAACACCAGGTGACAATGGGAGCAGAGACAGGAGTGATGCCGTCACAACCACAGGACACCAAGGATGGCTGGCAGTTCCTAGAAGCTAGGAGAGCGGCGAGGAACACACCGTCCCCCTGAGCCTCCAGACAGAACCAAACTCGCCTCAGCTGTGATCTCAGACTTCTGGTCTCCTGAACTGCGAGAGGATAAACCCTCGCTGTTCTAAGTCGCCATGTCTGCGGGAATATGGCAGCCCTAGGACACCAATCCACCCTCCCTTCCCAGGACGGGATGACACACATGTACACACACGGGGCAACTTCAGTACACAGGTACTGAGACTCACATCCTGACCAGGGCACACCAGCCCACGATGGTGTCTCCTGTGCGTGGTGCCGTGTTCACAGCTCCCCCACACCCAGCGGGGCGCACACTTCCCTGCACATTGCTTGACAGCCTTCCCTCCTCCAGGCCCACCGGGAACTTTCAGTGGAAGCCTCGCTGAGGACGGAAACCTTCCACACTCCTCTCAGGCTTCTGCCCTGGTGTCCTCTCTGTTCACTTCCCAGCTCCCAGTCTCCTGGTCTGACTTCTTCCCTTCCTTCCTTCCTCCCTGTCTTCCTCTGCCTCTTTTTCTTCCCCTCTGAGTAAACATGGCCGCATTGCAAGGCCCTGCCATGTTCTGGGAGAGCTGCACGTTGCCACCTGTTGCTATGGAGAAGCCTCTTTATCACAAACACTGAGTAAACAGCTGCTGCTGGGAGCCCCTTTCTGCTGGCCAGGGGTTTATTTGGAGAAAGTCAATAAGGAAAAATAAACATTTCTGGCCCTGTGTATATACAGCTTTGGGACTGGTCCTCCTCAGTGGCTGGGGCCTGCCAGCTCTCCAGAGGGTCCAGGAGGCTAAGCCCCACCCCCACCTCCGATCCCAGAATCTTCCATTCAGAGTTGAGGCCGGGGCCAGGCAGCCAGCTCCCTCCAGACTCAGTCAGGTCACCCTGCAGGCTGCACCCACCCTGCCCTAGCCTGGGGTCAAGGCTTGGACGTCTACTTCTCCCTTCTAGGAAAGGGTGTGATGAAACAGCCCCTTCCAGGGAAGTCCACTCTATCTGAGCTCCCATGGGACACCACAATTCCTGGGAAGAACCAGGCTTCGTTTGGATTGATCAGGAGTCTCTCTTCTTTGGCATCTTAGTTTCAGTTGAATTCAATGCATTAAGTGTTTAATATTGTATCAAGCCACTCATTCCGCACAAATTTAGTAACTCCATGACTATGTCAAGGGATTGTACTGGGCTCTGCTGGTTCCTGCCCTCAAGGTGCTTACAGTCCAGTGGGGAAGACAGAGTATTAGCCATCATCATGATGCATGTGGCTAAGTATTTGCAGTTGTGTGACATGCAACGCAGGAGACGTGCAGGTGTTGTGGGAGTGCGTAAAGGTACTTTACGTCGTGCTAATCTCTATTACATGCTTTAACTCAGTTCATCCTCAGAACTATCCTGCACGGTGATAGTATTTTTATTCCCATTTTACAGATGGGGAAGTAACTTACCTAAATTCAATTAACTACTAAGTGGGAGACTCAGTATTTAAACCCAAATCAGCCAGAGGCAAAAGTCCCAGGCTCCAAATCACTGTGTATTCTGTCAGGCTCACAGTAGAAACACCACAGTCCCTACCCTCAAGAAATTTACAAGGAAAGCCCTCATGAATTGTGTCCATGTCACTGGGGACAGGCAATGACAAGTGTGACAATGAGGAACACCAGTCACTCAGAGAACATCAGTGAGATGGAGAAGGAGTCTGGGGCAGGGACTGGGTTGAGCTTTGAAGGACAAGCAGAATTTAGATAGAGGCCAGAGGCAAGGGAGGGGTCTCCCAGGGACAGAGCTGGGGACAGCCTGGCTAGGGTTAGGGACCAGGAAGACCGATTCTGGAGAAGGGGAAGGAGGCCTGCCATCTTGCTTCTCTCCCCAGATCCCTACGTCTTTCTTAGGAATTCACCTCCATCCACACCACCCCTGTTTTGGACCAGGACATCATCTCTCCTCCTGTGTATCTAAGAAGCATTCTTCTGGTCTTCCCACCTCCAGTGTCACCCAGCTCTAATCCACTCTCCACCCGCCCCCAGGATCTTCCAGAGACACAGATCTACTTATGTCCCCACCCTCCTCCTTTCCCTCCCCATGGACAGATGCCACGCTGGCCTTGTTCTCATCTCTTTCTCTTTTCCGGGAACATCCTGTGCACCAAGCATTCAGGACCACTCAAGTTTGCCAAATGCATGCGGCTCTGCCCTGCCTTTGTCTTTGCCCTCACTCTTCCCTGTGCTTGGAGTTCCTTCCTGAAGAGTCACCTTCATTCACAAACTCTTCAGGAGCACCTACTATATGCCTGGCCCTCTTCTGAGCCCTGGGAATGAAACAGTGAACAAAACAGATAAAGACCCTTGTCCTCATGGAATTTATATCTTAGTGAGGGATATACACTAAAAAAAAAAAAACCTGAAGAAGTAAAATATAGACAATAATAGGTGCTGCTGAGGGCTGAGGAGGAAAATACAGCGGGGTAGGGGTGGGTAGGGCCTTGAGGCCACTGTGATGATGATGAGTGAGATGGGGAACTGTTTCTCAGGTTTTACAAGGATCCCTCTGGCTGCTGTGCTGAGAATAGACTGAAGAGGGACAGGGATGGGAAGTGGGGGTGGGGAAAGGGGGTAGAGCAGGGAGACTTCAGGACTCACGGTTCCCACTTCCCCACGAGGCTGGCAGGGCCTCCGTCCTTGGTGTCTTCCCCCTCCAGCCCCAGCCCCAAGGGGTTTCTGAGGGTAACCAGATATAAGAGGGCACCCCCTCCATGCCTTATCCAGCTCCACTGGTCCCACCAGGGTGGTCTGGTTTAAGAGCACATCCTCATATCCCCGCAGGCCTCCAGGTCTGGCATTGCCTCCTACCCTGACTCCCTCCTGGCTGCCTGTCCATCTCCCTCCCAATGCTCTGAGGAGGACAGGAGCCCTGTGGAGCAGTGATCCACGTATCAGGAGCAAGGGAATTAACATTCCCAGGCTGTAATTATATCTTCCATGGGTGACACCTAAGGAAGCATTTTTTTTTTTATAAAAGCAGGTAAATTGAAGGTTTATGGGATTGTGGGGAATGGGTGTATTTTTAGCGCACTCCCCTCGCTACCCCTGAGTGCCAGAACCCAGGTGATTGCTTGGGTGCCAGTAGCCTGAACTGAGGCTGGGGCTCAGTGTATGGTTGAGGGGTCATCATGAAGGGGGTCGGGAGGCACTGAGAACCTAGTTAAGTGAACCCAAGTGAGAATCTAGGAAAGAAGCCAGGAGAAGCTCCCTCTGGTGTGGGAGTTATGGGAGGAGTCATTCATGAGCAGGTGAGGAGTACATTTTTTTAATTATATATACATCAATAGTAATCATAGTAACCATAATAGTAATGATGGCTAACCCTTATATGGTACTTATTAAGTGCCAGGCAGTATTCTAAGTGCCTTTTGTGTATTAACTCTTCACTCCTCACAACAATCACATGAAGTAGGTACTGCTTTTATCCCCATTTTGCAGATGAGAAAACCAAGGCATAGAAAGTTCTAGTGTAATTTTAAGTTAGACCTTGGAGATACATATACACTTCTATACACACATGAAAGTTTGCTGACTTTAGTGGTGAATGAATGAATTCCCCCAGACATTTACAGAGGTCTAGAGAGCTCAGCCAATCAGAAAACTCTGAAGTTAGGAAGTCCCTTCTCTTTAGGGCAGGGCTTCTTATCACACTTACGGTTCCAGTCTAAGAGCTGGGTGTCTCCACTCAGTGCAAAATCAGCCATCTTGGTTGGTGAGGTGCCCCACCATGTTCTTAAGTACAGAATACCAGAGCATGAGGCTGTGATGAGACGTATACTCGAGTTTCTGAGAGCAAGGACCCTTGCGCCAAAAGGGTCTTCTGCCCATTTAGGAAACTGGTTGAAATAGCGGAGCTGCTGATATTGGAGAAAGTGTGGAGAGAGAGGAAGAGAAGGAGGGAATAGGGTCTCCCCAGATGTCATCCAGTGGCTGCTGGTGCCCAGGGACACCTTTTCTCCAGCAAGGACATCAGCATAGAGAAGGCACAGGAGAGAGAGAGAGAGAGAGACGGGGGAAAATGTGATTTTTTAATGCAAGCCTCGGTAATCAGCTATTTGTGATGGAATTTTATCTGTCCTGGTCTCCTAGGGACGAGGAGTGAGAGTGAGGGAAGAAGGGTCAGAAATTAGTATGCAGAAATATCTGATCAGCCAAAGTAATTTTCTTTAATAATCGTATTCATACTGCCCGCTCTCTGCTCACTAGAAGAATTAAGTATTTAATAGTAATATATTTCATCTGGCAGTGGTTCCGTTTCGTTAGGAACCGTGATGCCTCATTGGGGTACGTGGGTGGGTGGAGGTCTGGTGGGGGGACAGGTAGGAGGTGTCAAAGCAGAAAGAAATAGATAAGCGAGGAGGGAAGTGGGCATGGGTGGGGAGGAAAGGAAGAGGGGAAGCTGTGTGCCAGGGTGAGCCCAACAGCCCTCTGAGATGCCACTCAAGTGCTTTCGCTGCCTGAACTGGGCTGTCCAGCTCTGACCTCTGGCTATAGTTGATATGCCCTGGAATCCCCCACTTCTGTCCCAATTCCTCAAGTTTCATCCCTAACCCCCAAAGATGGGTCCTCCTCTCTGACCTCTGGTCTGTCCTCAGCCCCCAGCCCAGAGACTTTCCCAAAGACTGATAGAAGAGCTGGGTGGCAAGTCCTGCTGGGGGTAGCATGACACAGTGAACCCTAGACCATGCTCTGACCCCCATTTTCCAAGCTTCGGAGTTCTCTGGGCAGATCCCTAAGGCTGCCTCCATGTATTTCCCAGGCTGGAGGTGAGCATGCCATTCCTGGCTGGTGCCTGAGCAGGGCTGGTACAGAAGAGAGAAGCTGCTTATGCTGAAAAACCTGACAGCTGCCTTTCTGCCCTGGGGCAGCAGATGCAGTATGCTTTAGCTATTACATGATTTTAATAGTTAAAAAGCAGGCCCAGCACATGCCAGGGACATAATTGATGACACCTAGCACTCGGAAACCTGATCTTCTTTGGAATACTTGGAGAAGATTTTCACCTCCTTTGCCAGGCTCTCTGAGCCCCACTGCCCAGGAGGAAAACATCAGTGAGGAAGGTGCAACCACATTTGCCTGATGAGATGGAGACAAAGAGAGAGGGCTGAGCTGCAGATAGCAGAGTTCAGCTTCTCACTGTTCTTTTAAGAGCAAGCTCCACGAACTGATGTGCAGTGATGCTGGCATTTCCAGGCACCTGACAGGCTGGAATTAAACACCTGTCCATTAAACTGACAACCCCAGGATGGAAAGAGAGAGGGAGAAAAGGCAGAGAAGGGCGAGCTGGGAACCCAACCACAGGCTGGCTCCTTCCTTGCGGGAGGTAACGTGCCTGCTGCGGAGGGAGGTCAGGGTGGGAACAGGCAGCATCATCAGGTCCCCACTATCTAGTTTTGGAGACAGTGTGGGCTGGTCCACAGCAAACCAGTACTCAGACATGGACATTGAAGAGGGAGAAGGGAGCATGTGACACCCCCCAGAGGCTGAGCCAAGGAGAAGCCGAGAGGTTGATCCTCATTTCCCCAAAGCTCCAGCTCAAAGGCTTGTCATGCTGTGGCTGCCTCCCTGGGCTCTCTTCTACACACATGATCTTCATCTGCTCTGAACCGTTTAGACGTACCAGGCGCTAGGCAACCCATCCCAGGCTGCCCTGAGACACCTCTTGAGCTGTTACTGAACAATCAAGTGGGTGTCTCCTGGCTCTCCAACTGAATTATAAGCTGCTAGAGAGAAGGAAGCTCATCTCCTACTTCATAGGTGCTCCCTCCCCCACCTGTTGAGAGCATACTAGTGGGTGGGGCTGAGGTGGAATGGTGGATGGATGGATGCTTGGATGGTTGGACATAATGCTAATAGTGGGGTGGTGTATACATCATTGTGCCTGTATTGATTGCTAACATTTCCATACCAGTTAGTAAATAGTTATTGATTGTAGCCCATTGAACACCCATCTCCCCATCATCCTAGCCACTGCCCTGGGATTTGCTGGCCCTCCCCAAGATTCAGCAGCTAAACTTTAACACCCAGCCCAGCATCCTGCTTCATCGCTATGACCAGCATCGATCCTAATGGGTCAGTATATGGACTTACTATTTTAACCAACACCCTTGGGTGGGTCGATGAATAGAGGCCAAGACTTAATATTGAGATTCGGTGATTTTAGGGAAGGAAGGATGGGCAGGAAATAGGGAGGGACAGAAATGGCAAATATCTTGGGGGGGTAGGTGCGGATAAGGGAAATCATTACAAAATGGACAGGGAAGGAGACCTCAGGATGGCGCTGCTGGGTACCAGATGGGATCTCCTTCCACCTTTGGCCACCCCCCTACATGCCACACCACCTGCCCTGGTGACACCCAAGTTTCAGGTGCACCAGGCCAGCATATATTGGCAGAGAGAGGGCCCCTGATGGCACGGGCAGATCCAAGTGTTAGTAATGCCACTTTATCCAGCTTCCCAGGGTGCAAGGCTGCAATCTCTGGAAGCCCCAGGTATAAGACATGGGGTGTCCCAGAGGAGAGAAGGGAAGTGTCAGAGGAGTGAGACTGGGAACCAGAAAGGCCAGAGGAGCTGAGGAACACATCCAGCCTTGGAACTTAAACCCTGCCCTCCACCCTCATCACTCCACTCAGCCTGTCCATTCTCAGATCCTCAAAGCCCACCAGCTGCTTCCTCCAAGGCCACCCTCTCATGCCCAGGGCCCATCTGGAAATGCAGGGGCTCTGCCTGCATATCCCACATCTCAAGGTCCACACTCTGGAGAAGAGTGCCCTGCATGATTTCGTCTTTCTCCCAGCTCAGGACCACACGATGCAGCACTGAATTCTTTTCCATCTGCTATGATTCCCCATTTGCTGGTGTGAGTGTGCACCGCCCATGAGGGTGATCTCCCACGACATCCATCACCCTCTCACTGCCAGGGCTGATACAGCTGATCTGTCTAGCTAGGCCACTATCCTTTCCTTCAGGGATTCCAGCAAGAAGAAAGCTGCCACCAGTCGGGGGTGGGGAGCAGCTTGCTGAACCAGTGTGTGTGCATGGCTGCACTCCTGCCGGAAATCACATGTATGGGAACATGGATGTTAGAATCAGGCTATCCCAGGTTCAAATTCCAGCTCTATTGTTTATTACCTGTCTGACTTTGGACAAGTTATTTAACCTCTCGAGATCTCACTTCTCGGCCCTGCCCCTCTTTAAAGGGTTGTTTTAAGGATTTAATGAGCGGAGGGATGTGTGAAAGCTCTTTACAACTAAACTGATACACAAATGCACAGGAGTGATGTGGTTATTATTGGTGTTATTATTCAGATCATCCCTGGTTTAGGTTCAGCTGAGAAAGCAGGGAGGAATGACGGCCGGATCTTATTAAGGTTCTGCCATGGAGCAGAGTGATAATGTGCAGACTTCTAGGGGAGAAAAATTCTTTGCCATCTGTTTGTGTTAGAACAGAGCCATTTGTAGCTACTCCAGCCCACACCGGCCCCTCTGAACCCACCCTGAACCCCTTCAGGACTTGCATCAGCACCGCTCATCTTAACATTCAGCTGTCCACTGTCTCCAGCTGCTTTTGGCTTCCTCTGACTGGTCTTACCTCCTCACCTGGACGGACTGTAAATGTCTCCTGGCCAGTAAGGCTGCTTGCATTTCTTGTGTATCTTTATAGCGTTTATCACTGGGGCGGGGGGGGGGCAATGTGCGAAGGAAAAATAGAGGGAAGGGGGAGGAGGGCAAAGAGGGAGGAGGGGAAGGAAGTAGGATATGCGGAGCGAGGGAGGGAGCAGAGGGAGGCTAGCACTGGCTTTAGATCCAATCCTGGATCTCCCACTCTCACTAATTTGAGTTACTGTCACTAAGTTGCTCAACCTCTTAGTGCCTTGGTTTCCCCATCTGCTCATGAACCTTCCAGAACCTTCTGAAGAGAGTCAGAGGACCAGAGACCCTCAGACCTCCTTTCCAGCCAAACACTTCCTCCGCCAGTCCCATCTCTACAGGGAGCCTGCCCCCTGATGTTCAATTTCTGAACCCCCGGGTCCTTGACAGTCTTCCCTACCCCCACAACCACCTACCCATCTCCTCACAGAGGCACCCCGGCTCCAAGCCTGTGTTTGTGAGCTCACGGGGAACCGCGGGACACGGGCCTTTCTCTCTGCAGTAATGAAACCCTTTAATCATATTCAAATAGGTTACTGTTCAGGGGGAAAATAGAAATATGGATTTGATAGCAATAAATTTCCCTGGCTGGCTAAGCCCAGTTCTTAATTGTCCTGTCCCAGGGCTCGCACATTTCATTGTTCGTTAGGTGCTTAAGTCCCCACTCTCATTTTGTGGCGGTGACATTACCGTTGATGGCTCTAATACTCTCATAATTTGAAAGGGGATTTGCATGATAGAACGCAGAGTATTAAAAGAAAAAGAAAAAAGGGAGAGAGAAAAATGGGGGGGCAAGATGGGAGGAGGAGCTGGGAAGGGAATGGGGACATCAAGGGGGGAGGGGGTGGATGAGAACTCGATCCAGCTTTCACTTTAAAAAAGTCACTTTCTTCAAAGTCAAATCATTGTTTTCATTAAAGTGAAAAAAAAAAAAAAGGAAGAAAGAAAAAAGCCGAGGCTGCACATTGGGCTGACTGGGCACTGGTATTCCTTATTGTTCCTAATGGTTATTAATTATTATTATCCGGCTGTGCAGGGCTCTGTGGACGTGATGTCCCCAATGTCCTTGGGGTGGAGCTGGTGGGGGGAGTGTCAGGAGAGGGGCTGACTCAGGGTGGGGAGATTTGCTCCAGGGTCCACGGGAAGATGCAGATGCCCATCTTGTGGCTGATGCCAGGAGGAGCCAGGTTTGGGGAGGTGGAGCGGAGAGGGGCCACTTTCATAGATAGAAGGAGGAATCTACGCCTCCTGGGTCCTGGCCAACTCCTCTTGAGTTTCCTAGAAGTTTCTTCTTTCTAAAAGCCAGTGATTTGGACTCAAATGGTCTTGCTGGCCACCAGACAATTCTGGTCACTGGCGGGGTCTTCCAAGTAAGTCCCGTTTGCAAACTGGATTCCCCACCCCCTGCTTGCCCCAGTCCAGAACTGGAAGGCCTTGCACAAGCTTGGCTGGATTCCCGAAAGGGCCTCTCCTAACTCCATCATTCGGGTCAATGAATGCTGGGCCCAAGCTGCCCCTTCCTCCTTGCTGGGGAGTCTCAGGTTCCATGTCCACCCCTCCACAGCTCCCCTACACCCTTAGCATCTTTCTATCTTGGGGGGCATAAGTTCTAGAAATCACTGCAGCCCTGGGTTTCTGGGGTTTGAGGGATAGCTAATTCAGCCTTTGTTGAGGTGATGGGTCTAAGTTCCAAGCAGGGCCACCCCAGAGGATTCTTGAATGTCATCAGATATGGAGAGTGTGTATAGCTTGGTCTCCTTGGACAGATGGTGTGAAAGTGCCTGGGAGCATTGCAGGGAACCAGGCATGGCATGTGTGTGCCAGGCTCCGACTATGATGGGGGTGGGGGGGAGTATTACCTGTCTGGGCTCATGAATTCAGGTGCACAGGCCCCTCCATGCCAACCTCACTCCTCCTGTCTTATCACTTTCTAATCATCCCTCTGGCCCAGCCCCTTGTACCTTCCCTCATGGGACAGAGCTGGGTCCCCCAGAGAGCAGTAACAGACAGCCAGGCTATAAACTCTCACATCTGCACCTCTTGGGTTCCTGCCTGGCCCAGCCTCACCCCCTCCACTTCCCAGGGACTCTCTTCTGGATTAGAATTTTAAATCAAATGAATTCTGGGATTGGAATAAAAGCTGTCTGCAGAGAACTTACTCACCCTCCTTCTTCTCCCTCTTTTTGGCCTGCTGTTGGAATTCGGGGTGCTGGGGAAGCATACCCTCAGGGCCACCTCAGTTCCTCTGCCCCTATGTGCCCCTTCAGCCCTTTCCTATATGCTAGCCCACTCTGCTGCCCCTCCCCACTCACTCCTCCTCAACTCAGAGCCCAGGCCCACTAGTAAGGCTGGCGGACACCCAGTTCCTGAGAGATGGGTCCAGAATTGGTTTCCCTAGAGTGGGTGGCCACTGCTCAGCCCTCTGCAACTGCAGAAATATAGATTGTCTCCCATTTAACAGGGCTGAAGCTGCAGGGTGAGGGAGGAAGGAGGAAAGGAACAGGGAGAGCTGATGGGAAAGAAATCTAGATCACAGAATAAAATCCCAAATCATCTATAAAACTCTAGGTGTCAACATATTCCTTATTGTTTTTTATTGTGAGGACCCAAGTGGAGGATGGCCCAGTGGCCGCCCTGTCCTCACCTCTCCCTCCACACAAGGATAGCAGACCCTGGCCCTCCCTCCCACCCACCCCCAGGAGCGATGGAATGTCGCAGACCCAGCCTCCCTGCTCCCCAGCCTGACTCCTGGACTCATTTTAGACATGAAGGGCTTCAGAGGTACAGTCTGAAGCTGCGAGGTAATGAACTCGGTGCCCTCCCCATTGTATCCCACACTCAAGACCCCCAAGGAGAAGCTGTCTCCAGGAAAGGAAAAAAAAAAAAGCCAGAGAGACAAAGTGATTCTTAAATATTTTCCTTCTCTGCAGTCACTCAGGGAGGAGGGGGTGAGGGGCGAGGGAGGCTGGAAGGGGGGACAAAGGGGGTTTAATAGGCTCCGGTGACAGCACAGTGTCCACATTGGGAAAAGATTAATGACGAAAATTAATCGCCTGACCTTTCTTTCCAGGAGCTGGAGGTGAGGCGGGCCATTAAAGCCTCTTATGTTGTAATTAACGTTGGAGGGGAGAAGAGAGCTGCCTTCAGAATGGATGTGATCATTTAATTAGGCTCAGGCGTAGGTGCCACAACAGGTCCGGAGAAGTCATAATTTAACTATAGCTTTAAATTACACAGGCAGAGTGGGGATGGCAGAGTTTGACGGCAGGAGAGCCTAAAGCGCAGTTCAAGAAAACAATTAAATAAACACCCCGAGTGAGGGAGAGAGACGGTGACAGAGAGACAGACAGACAGACAAAGAAAGCAGTAGGTGCTGACAGCGGAAGAGGTGGGGGAACGGGATCGTACAGGGGAAAGCGCTGCGAAGAGGGGCAAAATTAGGAGTCCCGTGGGGGAGAGAAAAGTGAGATCGCCAAGAGTTAGAGTGGCCTGGGGGATGTGTGTGTGTCTGTGCGTCTGTGTGTGTGCGCGCGCGCGCGTGCACACCCACGGGTCCTCGGGCCAGTGCCTCCGCGCACTCCCACCTCGGAACGTGGTGCAAACCTAGTTGCACAAACAAATCCCGACCTCCGAGAATTTTGCAAAGACGCTGAGGTTGGAAGGCAGAGAGGGCCAGGTGTTTCACGGTCCTGGACTTGGCAGGGCGCCTCTCTCCCCACTGTCTCCCTACCCAAGTCTCGGCGAAAGGAGACGCCCCCCTTCCTAACACGGGTAGTTTGGGGGTTCCCGATCGCCACGTGGCGCCCCGCGTCCTGGAGGACCAGCAAGGCCCGGCCGCGCGTCCTTGGGCGGTGTCAGAGGGGTAGGGAGAGGGGACTTGAGGTGCAAAGCCGGGCTGAACAGTGTGAGCGACCGTGGTCGGCGCCGGGCCGGCGAAGTTCAAGGCTGGGGCACTGCACCGCGTGGAGGGGGAAGGACTCGCCGTCTCTGGGGCGCCAGACTCGGCTAGTTGCTCAACCTGTGGGATTAGTCACTCGTGGAGGAACAGGACGGTCGGAAAACCGCGGACAGACGCTTCCGCACAGAGGGAGGGGAGGGGGGGAGGAGGAAGAGGGACTGGCGATGCGACCCAGGCCAGGGTGAACAGGCCGTTGGGTGGACTCAAGCGTGAGCGACGGGATAGAAGCCTCTCCAGGCTTTTGCGGAGCGCTTTGATAGGGTTGCTGTCAACTTTGCCGGACAGTGGAGGAGTCTATTCTGGTGTGGGTCCAAGAAAGGCTCGGGTGCAGCCCCAGGACACCTGGGTGCCTGCTCTGCCTTCAGACGGTGGCCACTGTTGGGGTTTCCTGGGCCCCAGGAAACTGCGATGACCTCACTGTCCCCTCCGGCTCTAGAAGGGATGGAGTTGCAGAGGCGCGCATAGTGGAACTTCCCTTACCGTCTGCAAGGCTCCCGGGTTCTCCAGACACTGGGCTGAACCCAAGCCACCAACTTTTAAGGCCTAGCAGGTGAAATGCACCTCTCCTTCCCTCCACCATTTGGGTTGGAAGAAAAGTTATGGATGAGGAAGAAGGCAGAGTTACGATGAGGCTAGCCCCACCTAGGTGATCCAAGCTAGGAGACCCTGCCTCCTGCCCCTTTTTCTCTGGAAAACACAAAGGCCACCAAATGGTGACCTGTAGGACACTTTAATCTCTCAGAGCAAGAAAGAATTTCCATTTTGATTAGACATCCTCAAACTCTCCCAATTAGTGAACCTCTCAATTGGAGCTTTGTCCCTGACCAGTCTGGTTAATTGATTGATGGATTGACTGATAGTCTGATGGGTCTCTGGTCTCTCTTTCAGCTCAAATCTCTATCCTGAGAATGTCCAGCCTGCACTGGGGATAAAAGAGGAGCTGTGGCCTGAGCTGGGGGTGGGACTAGGCAGAGGTGCAGGGGTGCCAGATGGGGGATAGGGCTCCTCTCCACAGACCAGGGCTCCGGCTGACCCAGAAGGCTTGGGGTCATGTCCTGATTGTGCCCTGGGCTGCCTTTGTTGTATGGCTGACCTCAGGGCCCAAAGCCCAGATCCAGAACTCCTGAGGCCCCGACCAGAGTCAGATGGGGAATCATACGCTGCCTGGCACCCAGGAGGCCAGATGGGGAGTGTGGAAAGAAGGTGGGGAGTGAGGAGGCCAGGAGCGGGGAAGGGGAGTCAGTGAACAGAGAAGAGAAGAGGGGAGAGGGGAAGCCTGACCAGCCTACGGGCTGCCTTTGAGCCCCTTGATTGAGACTGACAGGAAGAGCCCCTACCTCCACCTTCCACTGGGACACTGCATCCCTCGTGGAACCCCAGCTCATAGGAGACCTCTTGTGGTACCTATAGGGCAGGTGTTCCCTTCCTCCCTCTACAAGATTGTGAACTCCAGGGTCCTTTCCCCTGCCCTTCCCATTTTGGTTAGAATACAATCTGAACTGGTAAGAGCCCCGGGCCCTACCTCTCCATCTCAGTCTCATCTCCCTCGGCCCTCCTCACCCTGCTCCAACCACACCTCCCAGCCTTCTCTGTCACCCCTAACTAGAATTTAAGCTCCATGAGGCCCAGACCAGGCTGTCAGGTTCCCCTGTATTCTGCAGAGCCTAGAATAGTGCCCGGCCTGTGGTAACCACTGAGTCATAGACATTTGTTGACTAAATCAGTCTTACAGTTCTGTTTCTGCAAGCCCCCGCCCCTCAGCTGGGCCTGGACCACACAGAAGACCCCTCCTCTTCTGGACCCTGAATATCCTGCTTTAGCTCTTTCTACTTTTGTCATGTTTCCTTCCCTGCAGAGACTGGAACTTAGTGTTTCTGGGAGGATCTCATACAGGGGCCCCAAGTTACCCTGCAGCAAAATTAAACAGTCCACTTGGGATATCTGACCCAAAAAGCCAGGATGCGCTGAGGTTCACCTGGCCAGCAAGTGCCCCATCCCATCCTACCCAAGACCCTGCCAGTGCATTCCTGGAAAATAGAGGAGGAAAAGCAATGGGGGGAAACAGCTTTTCAGAATGGACAACAAGGTTCTCCCCTTTGGTGAGATGTAAGCATAGGGGCCCTTCGTGGAGGAATTTGGTGGGGAAGAGTCTAGGGGTGGGGGAAGGAGAAGGGAGATCTGCCTCTCCGTGAGAACAGCCCTGGCCCTGGCCTGTTTGTTTTTCTGTCTGTTTGTTGGATGGGGGCAGGGAGATAAGAACATGGAAACAACCTTAAAATAACCTCCACAATTCCCTGAGAGCCGAAAGACCGGGCGCAGGGGTCTAGCTTGGGGCTTGTGGGCTTGCAGTGTGGCTGAAGTGGGGGTAGGATTCTGGGCCATTCTGGCCTGTGTGTCTTTCTGTCTGCATTGCACTCTTGCCCTGTCCCCCCTCCCCACTTGTTCCCTGTGGGCTCTGGGTGAGCTGGAGTTGGCTTCAGCCCTCTCAGCTGACATGAGCAGGAATAAATAATCCCATGACTTGAGTTAAGTGGCAGGGCTCAAAGGAGGCATAGCAACTGCATAAATCCTGAAGATGTGGGGCTCAGGTGGGCCCCACAGAGCACTCAGGTCAGTCCCTGGGAGTTATGATGCCTTAATTCAACACTCACTTCCTCCTCCTTTATTCCTGCCTGGTTGCATCCTGCACAGGAGGCTTAATCCTGGACCCCTGGTCTGTGTCCTGGGTGGCCTGCAGACTGGGCTGGAAGCACAGTGATGCCAATACTCTTTCTTGGGCCCCATCGCCCCACCTCTCCTCTCCTGGACTCCGGTTTAGGACTCCCTTCTCCCCATCCCCCCACTACAGGGCATTCACAGCCACGCCCTCAAGCTGGTCTCTCCCTCCTAAGATTACATCCTCACCTACTCCTTCCCTCCACCATGAGGGCGTGTGGACCCAGGCCTGGAATCTGCAGGGAGGCTCAAGATAGTCCACCCTTCCTTATCTGGGCCTCTTTCTAACCCAGAGTCTGAGATAAAAGTGCAGAATAAGGAATGTTTGTCCTGAAACATATGCCCTTTGATTACCCTTCTCTAGACCTGCACTGGGGCTCCTACTCTGCCACCTGCCCCACTCTGGGACCTTGACCTTAAGCGAGCTGATCGATCTCAGAGGAGTTTTAAAAGTGAGGGGCTTTTTAAGCCCAAGATTTTGTCATGAGGTGGATTATGAGGAAGGGGGATATTTCTGGAGAGGGACTTTCTGATGGATGGCCCCTGGTCTTGGAAGACCCCTTCAAACAGCAGAGATCTGCCCATTGGCCCCTTAACTTTTCAAAGGATGGGTTGTCTGCCATCAGTACCCCAAACCCAAAATAGCTGGTGTTGGAGTTTTTAAATATTTCTAAACTCAGGGAGACTGGACCCCCAACTGCCAAATATAAAATCATTTTCCAATCAAATGTTAAAAGAGCCTGTCGTTCATTCCTTCAAACATTAAACATTGATTGAGCCGCAGATGCAAAGCACTAGGCACCCATACTAAGATCAAAACCAAAATAAGACAATCTAGATCCCAGCTGTGTGGTTGACGGCTTAGTCTAGGAATAGGAAGTAGTATAGCCATTTAGCGACGTAGCGACAGAGACAGGAGAAGGAACGGGGTAGAAACAGGGGAGGGATTAGAGTGGAGTTAGTTTCCCACCCTTCTCTTCCCCTTGACCACTTGGGGCAGGTATAGCCTCTCTGTCTTGCTGGGTGGTTGATGCTCATTGCCTTTATCTCCATCCCAATTTTTAACTCCTGATTGGACTTGAAGGTAGACTCACAAATTACAATTTCAAGGAAGTGGGGTGTTCTGCACAAGGGCTAATGCTGATTCATTTCTTCTTTCATTGCTTCATTCATTCAACAGGTATTTCCCAAGCACAATTCCATGCTTAACAGAAAACTCCTAAGGCGCAGACTGATGATGATGTCCCTATTGATTTGGAAGGATTAAGCCAATGGTGATGAGGGTCAGGGTGTGCTCAGCATCCCATGAAGGGCATGGACTGGCAAGGTTGCAGGAGCTCAGCAGAGGGTGGTTGTGCTGAGGTGGGCTGGGGGTGGGAAGTAAAGGAATGCTTCTGAAGGGAGGCAGTCCTTCAGTTGTCTTTTGAAGGATAGGTATGGCTGGGAAGGACCAGTAATAATGAAGGGGGAAAAACTTTTCCTCAGGAAAGAGGAAGAATAGAGGTGGAAAATAAAACATAAAGCGAGGCAAGTGGGAGTGAGAGGGAATGCTGAGTTTCACGGGATGTTGGACGGACTGGTTTGGCTGGACCTGAGTTATTGGAAATGGGGCTGGAAAGGAAGGTGAATGGAGACCGACTTGCAGATGACCTTGAGGCTGTATTAGTACAGCATCACCACAGTAATGCTGTCCAGCAGATGACATGAACACTCACAGTTTACAGCAACAAGTCTTTTTCTCTCACTCATGGTCTGTGGGTGGGGCTCAAGACGACTCCATATTCTCCTTGGACCAGCATGGCAATCACAGACACTCCAGAGACCAAGCCTCACAGCACATTTTTAATCTGATGCCCTGGCCATATCCACCGACTTGCCATTGGCCAAAGCAAGTCACATGACCAAGCCCACTCTCACTGGTGGGAAAGTAGAGCCACAAAGGGTGTGGCTGGGGAATCCCATCACCCAGAGTGAAGAACTGGGACCATGATCCAGTCTGCCTCAGCTGCTAGGCAACAGCCATTGCAAGTTCCTGAGCAACACTTAACCACTTCCATCTTCCCAACAGTCCTCTGAAGGAGATGTTGTTGTCCCATTTTTCAGATAACAAAGACAGGAGACTCCAAGAAGTGATGTAGCTCGGCCAGATGACACAGCTGGGAAGAGATAGAGCTGAGATTAAACTGGGATCCTTGGGTCCCAAGCCCAAGTCCAAATGTGTCCTTTGACAGCTGAATTCAGAAGCAGCCCCCCAGGCCTCCATGTAGGGGCCAAGGCAGAGCTCTCAACTTGCTTGGCCTGTCTCTTCCAGGGGCATGGCCTGGCATAGGAGGAAAATGGGGGCAGAGAGATGTAGCACCTCCCCCACCTTTCAGCTGGGATTCTATCACCCTCTGAACTCCTGTGACAGCATTTAAAGATGCCCTGTGGATTCTGATTCCAGTGTGCCAGTTCAGAATTTAGGGACTTCCTGCTTTCTCTGCCCACATTTATTCACTCAATAGGTGTTTGGTTGCCTACTCTATACTGGTCACTGGGGATACAGCAGAAGACCAAATGGACAGAAAATCATGCCCTCATGGACCTCACATTCTGATATAGGGAGAAAAACAATTAGAATAGAGATAAGTAAAATGGATAAAGAAAGGTACGAAGGAAGGTGATAATGTTATAGAGAAAAATCGAGCAAGACAGAGGGATAGTAAGTGCTGGGAGGTTAATTTTAAGGTGGATGGTGATGGGAGGGAAGCATTATTGAGAAAGTGATATTTGAACAAACTCTTGCAGAGCCACACAGATATCTGGGGGGAAGAGCATTCTAAGTGGAAGGAACAGCAAATTCAAATTCCCAGAGGCAAGAAGTGGTTACACATACTATGCTGTATACCTGGAATGTAAGATTGTAACTCAACGATATTTCAATAGAAAGAAAAGAAAAGAAATGGTTCCACAGGTGAAGGAAGAGCTGAGAAGCCAGTCAGCGGTGAAGGAAACTGATGGATGCCACCAGGCTAGAGAGACAAAGAATGTGGTGTTTTGGGAACCCAGGGATGGGGGTCATTGCAGCAGGAGCTGCAACCATGGTGGGTCTGAAGGCCAGAGCTGGCGCCACGGAGATGCGGCTGGAGACACAAGAGGGGATAAAAATACTCTAGCTTTTCCTCCCATCCTCCAGTCTTCTGCCAATGCCTCCTATTGGCTGAACCTGGCCAGCAGGCAGCTGATACAGGAGCTGGTAAAAGCAGTCTCGGGGAGTGGCCCCCAGAGACAGAAATAGCAGAGCAGGAGAGAGGAAAACTGGACTTGAAAAGGGACCTTCCAACAATGAGACACCTCCTCACCCTAAATGGCTATAGTGAAAAAGACTTATCCTACCAAATATTGGCAAGGATGGGGAACAATTGAAACTCTCCAACCTTGCAGATGGTGTGTAAGATCGTAAAACCACTTCAGAAAATTGTTTGGTAGTTTCTACTAAAGTTGGAGACACACATATCGCAATTGTACTCCTAGGGCTATATCCAAAGGAAAATGAGAATCTATGTCCACAAAGACTTGTACTAGAATGTTCATCCCAGTACTGTGAGTAATAGTCTGGTAAGAACCCCAGCCTACACATCTGTCATTGTATCATCATTGCCACCACCTGTGGCAGACTGGCTATGTGTGCTGTCCTGCTAACACCCCGATGACCCTACGAGGTGGCTACCGTCATCATTCCCATCTTACAGATGAGGAAGCTGAGGCACAAAAGATTAAGCAACTTGTCCAGAGACACAGAACTGCTAAGTAGCAGAGCAGGGATCTGAACTGGGGCCGGCTGAGTCCCAAGCCCATGTGCTAATCGCCCAGCTCAGTGCCTCCCTGTGACCCATCCTCTGCCGAACCATCCTCTACAGGGTGACTTAGGAGGGGGGCAGCCTGCTGAGTCTTAGAGTTTAAGGTGACCACACTAAATTAAGAGGAAAACATGTATGAAGGCTGAGAGAGGTGGGAGAGCGCAAGCAGCCGCCCTGAGTGTATGTGCGTGTGCACATATGTGCCTGTGCTCACGTCAGCATGCAAGTGTGTGGCGTGTGTGCGTGTGCATGCATGCAGACATGGGTTTGTGTGTGGATGCACGTGTGCACCAGGGCTGAGGGGAGGGGTCTGCCAATTAGAAGAAGGTAATCGATGTGAAGGCTCCTCACACTGTCAGCGCACAGTAAATATTTGCAGAATTGAATTGAAATGCTAAGGAGAGTGCTCTACCGATGTGTGGTGTTATTATGACTATTATCTCCAAATTGCAGGCTTTAGGAAAAGAGAGGCAGGTGGGGAGTTGGTGACAGGGTTAGCTGGCCTCCTTTCGCCTCCAGACTGCACGGAGCTGACTTCCCTACATGGACTCTGTCTGGGTGGTTTTCCTCCAGAGCTGGCTGGTGGGGGGGCTCTTCAACCCGTGAGGATGGCAGTGACAATGACCTGGGTAACTAACCAGCACGGAGCCCTCCACGGGGCTCCCGTACCTGTTCTCCATCACTCCTCCCCAGCAGCCGATGAAGTGGGCGCCGTTCATCTCATTAGCCCTCACTCCCAATGTGCAGAGGAGAAAAGTGAGGCTCAGTTCTGCCAAGAGAATGTGTCCATAGGTATTGAGAACAATTAGAGAACCAGGGCTGCCCTATTTCCACCATCTCTATCCTGAATCCTCCTGCACAACAGTAGCCCCTAATGGATTAACAGGTGGTTGGGGCCATGCGATGGCTTGACTAGTGCAGGGCCACGGGCCCTAGATCCGGTCATCTCCCTGTACCTTGGTGTTCTCACTGGCAAAGGGGGAACGAATAATTGCCACAGCAGAGGGTGCCCGTCATGAGAGGACATACGTGAAATGCCTAGTGCGTAGTAAGCGTTCCCTTGAATCTACTGTTAACTCCTTCTCTCACAAAGCAATGAAATTAGACTCAAATTTGTGCACATTCAGGAATGATCTAGTCAACCTGCTATGGTAACGGGTATGAAAGGTGAGGCCCAAAGAACAGCACCAAGGACACCGGGCTCATAAGTGGCAGGACCTGAAGTCAAACAGATTTTCTGCTCCCGGGCAGGGCCTCTCCGCCTGGCCGGACTGCCTCCGGGGCTGGCCTGAGGGTGCAGAGGCCTAGGAACACTGGGGAGGGTGCCAATGCCCAGCCTCCAGAGCAGGGAGACAGCAAAGCCTGGGGGAGGCACGGCAGCCCCAACCTCCCACAGGAGATGTCAGGAAAGGAGGCCAGAGTGAGCGACTGAGGGGCCACAAGCTGGCCCCACAGATGATGGATGATGGGAGACAAAGTGTCTTTGGTTGAGGCTCCTCAACTCTCCTCATCTCATGGGAAGTAGGCCCTATCTTCTCCCAGCTTACCCACCCCAGCCATTTGAGAGCCACTGACCAGGCACAGAGAGAGGCAGAGAGATCGGACCCTGTGCTGGCCTCCAACCCTCTCCTCTTCCCCTGCCCACCACTGTCTAAGGCCTGTGCCCACCTCCTCAGCCCCAGTCAGTCTCCTGACTGCCACAGAAACCCAGAGCCCACAAAACACCCGTGTCAACGTGCCTCCTCCCTGGAGGTCCGAGGCCTTAAAACTTAATAGTCTTTCAAATGCTGTAACGCTAGAGGGGGCTTTTATGGACTCAACAGGGATAATATTATGAAGGGGCGTTAGCCGCCTCAAGTGGGCTGCTCGCGGTGGGCCACCGGCCCCCAGCCCCTCACACACACTTGGACGGCCTCCGAGGGGCCCCCTCCACTGCCTTCCGACGAGGTTGTTACAGAACAGTTCTGTGCAGACAGGGCCTAGTGGCAGGTGCGGACCCCTGGCCCTGGCTGGCTAGTCCAGGGGAAGATCCTGGTGACTAAAGAGCGGGCAGTTGACAGTGCCATCGTGTCAATGGGGAGCAGATGAAGGAGGGAGGGATTCCTGTGGCCTGGCCTCAGAGGTGGGGGTGGCGGGGAGGGAGGAGGGGAGGGATGGGGGAGCCATGTGGGGTCAGTAGTTGGGGGAACGGGGGAGCCCCCCAGCTGTCACCCACACACGGAGGAACACGGTTTCTGGGGCCCAGGTGATGGGTGAGGGGTGAGGCCCCTCGCCTTTTTCCTTCTTCTCTTCCGAGGGCCGTATTTTTCTGCTGTTCCCTTTCTCGCCCCCTTGGTAGGTACCTCCTGGTCTGCGCTTGTCCTGCCCTCTCCCCTCCTCTTCCTCTCTGGTCCCCCTTCTCAACACCCCCTTTCCTCATATTACTGGGAGACCACAAATAGGGGTAGAAGTGGGCTGCACCCCATCCCCTGAATAAGTAAAATACTAAATAACACTAAATAAAATACCCTGGCTGACTTGTCCCCACACACACCCCCACGTGCGCGTACACACACACACACACCCGTGTATGCACACACACACACATTTTCTTCATTACCTCCTCTAACACTGTCTTTCTTCCATCTTGAGTTCAATGTTGTTTTTTGTCTCTTTTCGACCCTCCCCCTCCACTTCCCCTCAATTTATTCCAGCTGTGAAAACCTTTTTCCCATCTCCTCTGTCACCCCGGCAGATAGGTGAGTGGCAGGCAGAGGAGTCCACTCCACAGCCACCGTTGGTAATCGATGCCAGATGTCGAGCTGGCCCCCAGCCCAGCCCCAGGCAGGGCTCCCGCGCCGGCTCCTGCATCTGGGTGTGAAAGGAGGGCTGCAGCCCAGCCTGGGTCCTCGTGGGATGCGGAGCCGGGCTTGGGGCACATGGGTGGGGAAGACTGGGCTGCAAGAGGGAGGAGGCCGGGGAGCAGAGGAGAAGGGTGGGAGCCCCTTGGAGGAAGGTGTAGGCCACCGACAGTTTGTTTGGGATGAGAGAAGCCAGGATGGCCCAGGGGCAAGACGCTGAGAGCAGGCTTCCCTCAGCCCCTTGTCAGCCATTTTATGTCCTGGGGATAAAAGGCTTGTTACTGTTGCTCTTTGTAATTATATGTATTTGGTAAAATACAAAAAAACAATTATAAGACTCTAGAATTCTCCACAATTATTCTACTACTAATGGTCATGAAACCAGCTAACATTTATGCAGTATTTTAGGTGCCTTCAGAGTCATTGCACATAAATACATTCATCTTCTCATTTGATTTTCACAACAATCCTGTGGAGGGGGGACCATAATTGTCCCCATTTTACAGACACAACAAAAGAGGCCTGGAACATCTAACTAGCCCATCCAAGAAGTGGTGGTGGCAATATTTGAGCCCAGACAGACTGACTCCAGAGACCACATTAGGGTCTCAGAAAACACTTTAAAATCTTCGAAGGTCAGAGCTAGAAAGAATCTAGTCCAAACTTCTAAAGGAGGAACAGAGGTCCAGAGAGAAGTGACTTGCCCAAGGATGCACAATGAGTCTGACCCAGAGCAGGGCTGAATCCCAGGGCTCCCATCCCTGTTCAGAGCCCTTCATGTGACATCATAGTTCTGACTCAGGTCCAGACATCCTTGGCCAGGAGCCAGGCTTCCTGGAGGAGGTGCCTTTTGTAGGATATAGAACAAGATGAGGATCAGAGACTGGCAGACACACAGGAGGAAATACTTTCAATGGAGAGACTTCTGTCAAAGGTGGGGCTGGCAGACAGCATTAACTGTGTCTCTACTGCCAGTCACTGGTCACAATGGGGACTTAGAGACAAATTCTACCTTCAAAAAAAAAAAAAGGCAAGGAGAGGGCAGTGGTATGCTCTTTTAGATATAGCAATAAGGTGATATTTGAACAGACCCCTGAATAGATGAGGAAAGGGGCTAGGCAGACATCTGGGATATGAGCATTCCAGGTAGAGGAACAGCAAGTGCAAAGGCCCTGAGGCAGGAATGTGCTTGGCCGGCTAATGTGATTCCAGAGTACAGGGAGCAAGGGAGAGAATAAATAATAGGAAGCAAGTCAGAGCAGGGAAGGGGGCTGATCACATAGGCTATTGTAAGGACCTAGCTTTTACTCCTAGTACAGTGGGAGCCATGGGGGGATTCTGAGCAGAAGGGTGACATGGGACCAGAAGCCCAGAAGTGGAGATGGCACAAAGTCATTGAATTCTGGATGTATCTTGAAATTACAGCCAACCCGATTTCCTAAAAGTTGGGTGTGAGATATAAGAGACAGAGAGCTGTCAAATACGACTCCAGTGTTTTTTGGCCTGAGTCACTTCAAAGGACAGAGTTGCCTTTCTGGAAGTGGGAAGAATCTTTAAGAAGCCGGTTTGAGGACAGACCAGGAATTTGCTTTTGCACCCTCTGAATTTGAGGTGTGAGTCTGAGGTGTCTGCTGTAGGTGCCACAATGCATTGTATTGAAGACTGAGGGTACAAGGCAATCAGTAAGACTGACCGTCTTTATTGTAAATTATGCTATTTTGTTTATTGTAGATTTTTTTGGTATTGCTTTTGATTTTTTAAAATATTACATTCAAATATTATTTATCTCGATTACTGAGGTTTTGGGCCCTTGCTTAAATTTTGTACCCCAGTCTGGACCCTGCCTGTTACAGATAGCCATGCAGAATGCGGGGGTCAGGCTGCCTGCTCTCTCTCGATTCCCAGGCTCTTCCTCTGTCCACATGGAGCCATGGTCCCCCCCCCACAAGATCTATGGCAGGCATGTGACCTAAAAAGTAGCCACATGCAGCCAGGAAGTGGTCCTGATGGGGACCCCGGCCGGCGTGGGCAAGGAGGGCAAGGAGAGGGTACGTTAGTATGGCTGGCTGACCTAGAAGCAGCCAGAGGGTGTGAGTCCATCAGCTCACGGCCCCCCACCCCGGCCCCCTTGATGGATGGCATCTGTCTTCTGCTTTATTAAACTCACACTGCTCAGTTCAGCCCTGGATTTGCAAACGGCTTAATAAGCATTTGGAAGGGATCGGGGGAGGGAGGCCGGGATTTCAGGGGGTTACCAAGACCCAGACAGGAAACGGCTTGTGCCCTGAGTGGGCCCCAGGAGGGAGTCAGGTGTCCAAGTGGGCGATGGGGGGAGTGTTTGATTTCATAGAAGGCACTGGGGGGCCCAGAGAAGGGGAACGAAGATCTTTGGTGCCACCCTGCCCCCAGCACTGTTGCTAACTGCACACTAGTTCATAGCACCTAGGAGGGTGTTTGGGCACTCGGGAGGGGAAGGGTGCAGGGAGTGACCAAGGATGGGGAAAGAAGAGGTGGTCCTGAACTCTAGGAGTTCCAGCCACAGAGGACAGAGGGATACACAAAGCAGATGCCCCCCACAGCCAGCCCCCCACACTCCCTACCCACTTCCAAACTTCTACAAATTCCACAGCATCTACTGTTGGTTTGAACCCTTCTGTTCAATCCCTGGCATTGGCACTGAAGTGTGGGTACCAGGTGACCCTTCTCTCCTGAGTGAGGCAGGAAGCTCGCAGGGGTTAAAAAAAGGGGTACACTGAGGTCACTTTCTCTCTGCACAAGCAACTTGGGCCCCACTAACTCAGTTCACTCAGGCTTCCAAAGCCGACTGCAGGCATCTCTTCGTGATTCCCATCCAGTGAAGGTCACCCTGGTGGCTTGGAGCCGGTCATGGTGGGAGTATTTACACCATGGAAATTAGTGAGCACTTTTTTCCCTCTTGGAGAGCCTGCTGTGGAACCTCTTACCAGCATACTTCTGCCTCGCCTGCTCTTCCACCAGCAAGAACCACAAGCCCCTTTGGAGATATAAAAATCAGCTTCTCCTCCTGAAAAAGGCCATGGAGCTCCTTCTGGACCGTGGGGACTGGGACTGGGTGTCTCTTAATGAGGATGGCAACCAGTGTGGGAGGCAGTGGTGAACAGCTGTCGAGCACCAAATCATGGCTCCATCATTGATGGTTGGTGATTTACAGTGTTCTCCAGTTAGATCTTGGAAGGGCTGTTCTGAGATTTAAAGGAGATAATATTCGAAAGATGCTTTAGAACAAGGCCTGCAAACAGAAAGTAGCCAATAGATGTTAGTCTTTACTCTGTCACACTGCTAATGAGCTTGTCCTAATCAGAGCCTTGCCACCGCCGTTGAGGGAGACGCTGTTGTTTTCCCCATCCTGTAGATGGGGAGACAGAGGTGAAGATGTATTCTTAGCCTGAGGACGGGTAGCGGCTGAGCAGGGATTTGGACCCAGGACTACTGTGTTCCAAGAGCCCAGCTGCCTCATGACGACGCGATCAGACCTCTCTGACATGGATCAGGGCTGAGAGTCTCAACAGTGGTGGACGTGGCCCTTGGTTTTCCTCTCTCCATCTTGCCACCAGCAGAAGGGATGGATCCTTTTCCTAACTGACCCCAAAAGAAGCCTCCTCAGCGCCATGTCCCTCAACCGATCACCTCTGCACCTTCTCACATCTAGAGGCTGGGAGCCACCTTATCAAGGACATTCACATTTCAGAGTTCTCTCTGTCCACTACGGGCACTTTCTGTCCACTACTTTTCCAACTCACTCACTACCTCTGTCTCTAGGCCAGCTTCCCCAGTGTGTCTCTCATTCCCTCTCTCCTCCTTATCTCCCCCTGCCCCTGCTCCATCACCATCCCTAGTCCTTCCAAGCTATAAAAACACCCGCTCCAGACTCCACAAGGAGCCCAAGGCTGGGGTGAGCAGAGCCAGCCCCAGGGAAGGTCAAGGTCCCAGCAGCCCCCTTGTGATTCTCCTTCTAAGTCTCCATTTCCCCTGCTTTTTGCCAATTTCACCTCTTCTTCCCTTTTCTCCCTCCATTTCCTTTCTTTTCATCCTTGTTTATCTCTTCGATGTCTCCATCTTTACGTCTTCTGTTCCCAGTCTGTCTTTCTGCCTTTGTCCCTCTCTGGGTCATTCTGTCTGGTGACAAGTGTGTATGTGTTCATTTCTCTACCTCTTTGTTCTTTGTGGATGTCTGTGTGTCTGTCTCTCTCTCTCTCTCTCTGTCTCTCCTCCCCATCTCTCCTCCCTTTCCCCAACATCCTAAAGTGTGTATGTGTGTGTGTGTGTATGCGTGTGTGCATGTACTCCTGTGTCTCAGAATAAACTCTCCCTCAATGCCTTTCCTGCTCTGTGTCTGTCTGTCTGTCTGTCTGTCTTTGGGGCTGTCTCTCAGGGTCTCCCTTCATCAGCAATCATTAGGGCTGCACTTTGGAGGCTCCCGGAGGAGACCCTCACTCACCCCTCCCAAAGTTCACTGCCTTGTCAAACAGAGCTAATCTCTTATGGGAGGAAAAAGCCTCATTCAAACTGGGGAGGGGCGTATGGGGTGGGGAGCGGAGGGGGAAGGGGAGGTCTCCTTGGCTGCAGCCTGAAAACACCCCGGCCCATAATACCCCTTTTGTTCTAGGCTGGTGGGAGGGGTGGGCGGTGGAATGAAAGAGGGGGGATATTAAAGGAGCAGGTGAAAGACATGTGTCTTCAGCAGCCAGAGATAAGCGCTTACCCCCTTCTAATCTGACTGAGGCCTATTATCTTCCCGCCACAGTCATTACTATTAATATTAAACACCCCCCCAATCCTGCTAGAAAACAACCTGAAAGGGCTGACTCTGAGCCCCAGCCAGTTCAGGAGATCCTGCCCTGACACCTCCTCCCGCAGCACTTGGCCACCTCCTCCATCTCCCCAGACCCCAGTTCCCTTGAACTTCCCCGTGACCTCCAGCCCCCAAGAGCTCCCTCCTCCCCTCCCCTCCCCCAGCCAAACCCAGTGGCCTCTCTGATCACCAACCCATTCTCTCTCTAGAGCTTCATTCCTGGGGTTTTCTCTGTACCACAGCCCTCTTCTCTGGACACCTCAGTAAAACCTGGGACCTAAGACAGAAGCGCATAGAGATTCATTTCTCTATCTTTACATCTGACAGAAATGGATTTGCATTCCAATGCCACTGCTAACTGGCTAGGTGACCTTGGGCAAGTTACTAACCCTCATCTTTAAAATGGGGGCAAATTATAGTCCCTATGACATGGGGTTGTTTTAAGGATTATATGAAAGAACAATGAAAGAGCTCTAGAAAATGCCTGATACATTTTAATTACACAGTAAACAGTGGTGGTGACTCAGTCCTTGGACAAAAAGCAACCCAAGGCAGCAGGTCCATCCGTCGATTCCTTCATTAAGTCACCGAACAGTCACTGGGCCCCTACTCCATGCCAACTTCCGTGTTGAGCCCTGGAGATACAGGGGTGGAGAAAACAGTTGTCTGTCTCCAAGACTTCACAAATTGGTGACAACAAAAGACATAGAAACAGGGAAACGCATCACTGCAGGGCCCAGTAATATGAACCAGAAGCGGTTAGTACAAGGAGCTTTGGGAACGTGGGTCAGTGAATCCTCCCTCGGAGGATGATGTTGTGTCTATACTAGCAAAGGATTAATTGTCTCTTCAGTATCTACAAAGTGGCAAAGTTATCAACACACTCACATCTATGGTCATAGCTCCCGAGAGCAGAGAGCCATAAGGCTTCTGCCAGGAGCAGCAGGGGTTTAGCTGGCGGCCTGGAGTGGGGACCCCTCCCTGCTCCCTGAGCCCTGGATTTCCAGAGCTGGCGGAGGAGCCTGCCGACACAGGAAGGATGGAAGTGAGAGCTGACATTTACAAAGTGTCTTCCTTGGAGCCAGACACTGGGCTGGGTGTTTAGGTATTAGGTCATCTACTCCTAGTCACCGTCCTTCTCCAAGCAGGCATCGATGTACCCATTTTACAGGGGAGAAAACAGGCTCACTGAGAGCCCACTGCTAGAAAAGGGCTGAGCAAGATTTTAAGCCACATCTCTCTGGCTCCAAAATCCATGTCATTTCCATTCCTAGTGCATCTCAAATTTCCCTCCCCATCTCCATCCCACCTCCCTCCTTAACATCAGAGAAGTTTGACAAAATATAAGAGGAGTGGGAAAGGGGTAGGTTAAGGAAAACAGCCTGCAACAAGCCCCCCATTTTTTCTGATAGCTTCTGTTTTATCTTAGACGTCTACATGAACTTAAAATTTTACTCCATATCCTAGCTATGTGAGTTATAAATAAAAATAATGTTTTAAAATGTCATTCAAAACTTTCCCCCCAAAATCTTAGGCTAAAATTTGAAGCTCCAAGAACACATATCAAGTTTCTTCCTTTCCTCCCTCTGTCTGCTGTGCAGTGGAGAGGGGCACTTGTTTGTGTCTGCTGGGCAGCCTTATCTACTGTGGTGCTAGAACCTCTTTGCTTCACAGAACAGCTAGCAGCTCCCCCATTCTGTACCATTCTATGCGGCTGCCAATCATAATCCCCTCCCCACTCTTCCTGCCTCAGGGTGGGCACATGTGTCCAGCCTAGCCAATCATTGCACACCACTTTCTGATTTGCTTAAGAGGTGTGCACATGACCTAAGCTAGGCCAATAGTAGTCCTCCCCTAGGATTTTGCAGACATAGGGTGTTGGGAGTGACAGATGCCCTTTTTTATGTGAGCATGAAATTGTTGCTATGTTCTTCTACCCACCTCTCCCTGTCCTCCAGCAGACAAGAAGTCCTGACCTCCCTCTCCTCCCCTACTCCTGGTAAGGGGGAGAAAGAGGTTCTCACACACCAAACAACATAGCCAAGATATGGGAAAGAACAAGAAAGACCCCGTTCCCAAGACATTGCAAGTCTTTCCAACTGCAAGTCAAGCCTGTTTCACCTTGTCCTGCCCTACTGGAAGCTGGACAGTAGTCAATCTTTCCTCTCCTTTTCTCTTCCTTCAGAGGCTCAACCCAATCTTCTCCTCACTCTTCTTTTGCCCATGTTTGTTTAGGTTCATGTATGCTGTGTGTACAACATACTGGCTAAGAGCCCAGGCTCTAAACAGGGTGCCTGGAATCAAACACTGGCTCTGTTACTTACTAGCTGTGTGACTTTGGACAAGTCGCTTGCCTTCCCTGGGCTTCAATTGTCTCATCTTCAGAATGAGAATAATTATATGAATTAATGCATGTGAAGTGTGTAAACCATTCCTGGCTTGTAGTAAGTGCTCAACAAATATTAGGTGGTATTATTTTACATTAATGCTGTGTGTTTTCAGCCCCTCCCATCTGACTGGGTGTTCCCTGAGAGCAGAAGACATACGTTGTTTATCTCTGAAGGCCCAGGGTTTCAAAGTGGAGAGAGGAAGCTCCAAAAAATGTTAACTGAATGAATGATGAGTGAATGAAGACTGATTGGCTGAATAACCTGAGAATTTGATTCTGATTCCTGTTCTTAAGTCTCTCACTAATCCCACATAGGCAGTCATCAATTCTCCCTGCTCCTGCCCCTAGAAGGGGGGCTTTGTCAGGCAGAGGCAGGCCTGCAAGTCTTGCAGCAGAGTAACAATAGAGGCAAAAGCAGTCAGCTCTGCCCCGTGCATGGCCCCTGACAGTCCAGTGTCTGTCACAACACCACACCATGCTGTGAGGTAGACAGGGTGAGGGTCACCCTTAGCCGGTTTTACAGATGAGTAAACTGAGGTCGAGGCAGTTATATGACTTTCTCAAGGACAGACATGGCTAGCCAGTGGCCTAGCTGAGACCAGAGCTCAGTCACGAGACTTGGCTAGATCTCCTGTCAACTACCTTCCAGTGACCAGATGTCCCCTCCTTGTTCCCGCTTTGGCTGGGGGGAATAAAGCCAAAACAAAAAACACAAGGCCTAGGCCATACGTCATGTTCCACACCACCTTGGTCCACTGTGGTCTAGGTAAGAGCAGAGGGGGACAAAAGCAGATGACTCTGAATTCATCTTCCATAGATCTTGGTATCTGTACAGTTCAGTAGGAGAGTGATGGAGAGGAAGGGGAAGCCCAGAGTCCAGGAGTGACAGTGGCTCCAGAGCACACAATAGCCTATTGTGGCCTCCCCCAACACCCCTGCACCATGTCCTCCTCCTCCTCCACCACACCCAGCACACAGCATCCTGTTTACCTGCCTCCAGGACCTGGCTCCATCTCAGGTGCCACTCCAACCAGGCCCACGCACAGGCATTGCCAAACCCTCTGCCCATGAGCCTAGGCTTGGCAGCAGCACACCTCCTGGGGACGCCCCCCAGCCTTTGTCCTACCCCGCTCCCTCCGACCCCACACAGACACCTCCTCTTGGCTCGCAGCACGGAACCTGGCACATAGTAGGCTCTCCAGAAATGGTTCCTGACAATAATAAGCGGTTCTTCAGAGACAATCATGAATGCCAGGCACACCGGCCTCTGTGAAGGAAGGGCTTCTCCCAGGCTCAGAGGTGGGAGATGGCATCATGGAGGTGGTGGTGGATTGGGGGCCGACAGTCAGCTAGACTTAGAAACGGCTTCCTTTTCTGTCCCCTCCCCCGAGCATGGGATTCTAGGGGGAGGGCAGCGTGGGAATACAGAGCCTGCCAGTCTCTGGGGACAGAAGACCCATATTAGGCATTCTCTTGGTCCGGCTAGGATGCCATTCTCCCACTCTCTCAGAAGTCAGAGGTCAAGGGTCAGGGTGCCACTAAGGCCATAAGGGACAGACTCCCAGCCAGGAGGACAGGTGGAGAGGCATGGCTCCCCAGGCCCACATTCTGTTTGGGAATCAAGATGTTGGGTAGAGGTGGGAGGGGGAAGTCTGGAGAAGAAGTCAGTTCATCCACACACTCTCTAGGCCCTGGGACTGTGGCAGAGGAAGACGAGGAAAGAGAAAAAGAAGAGGAGAGCCAAGGGAGCAAGTAGGGAGATAAAGAGGGGGGACCACTGAGAAAAGTCAAGAGGCAGGTGGGAAATAAGAGAGTAGAAACCATACCCTTGGAGGACCAGGCTCCAGAAAGGAAGATGAGGCTCCCCCAGCTCAAAGGAGAAGGAGACATAAACTGCAAGGCTGCAGCAGAGCTTGGAGAGCATCTACTCATTTTATCTATGAGGAGTCTAAAGCCCAGAGAAAGGACATGTCTTACCCAAGGACACACAGCAAGTCAGGTATCAACTCAAACCAGAGTCACAGAATAGTGACACCAAGCCAGAGAACATTTCTTGACTGGCTGCTGATAAGGGAAAGGGGCTTCGGATCATCTTGCTCTGGGTGGCTGCCAGAGATGTGAGAGCAAGAACAACCATCACTGGGCACACAGTCCGTGGCTGGGTACCAGAGGAAGGCAATGACACATCCAGGCCCACCACCCAGGGTGCACAGCACTGTCCACCTAGTGTCACTAGAGCCAAGAGTTGACAGGTTTTCTATTTATTCTGTGTCCCCAGCACTGCACCAGATCCTGTGGTTGGGGAGCGAGGTGCAGGGGAGGGTGGTGGGGGGGCTATGAGGTAGTCCATCCATGTCCTTTGAAACAAAGACAACTAAAGCAGACATTCATTCAGAGCTCACCCTATGCCAGCTGCTTGCCCTGTATTATCCCATTGGATCCTCACAAAGCAGTTACCATCATGAGTCCCACTTTTCAGATGATGAAACCAAGGCTCAAAGAGGCTAAGACGTCCTAGATTCCACAGCTGATGTACCAGAGCAGGAAGCTGAACTGTACTGGCTGGCTTCAGACCTCCTGCTCTTCACCAGTGAGCCCCCACACCACCACCCTGGGGTCCCTCACACCCTCCTTCCACCCTAGCCAGGGTAAGTCAGTCCCTCCACTGGGCACAAAAGCTTTCACAAATGCCTCACTTGGGCCCTTAGAATTCATTGCCAGCATGTCTGTCTCCCTGGCAAGTTTAAGGATTGAAATGATCTTCCATCATCTCCAGATCCCCAGGGCTTAGCACAGTGCCTGGCACACAGCAGGTGCTCAGTGACTGCCTTTTGAATGAAGACAGCTGGGTAATATTCCCATAAGAACAGAAAGTAGGGCCCAGTAGAGGCTTAAGCCCCCAGGGACAAGATCCTCCCCATCTCCAGACCCTGACTCTAGCACACTGCCTGGCCTACAGTAGGTGCTCGTAAATGCTTGCTAGAAAGAATGCAGTCCTGATGGAGGGTGCTTCTGTGGGCCCAGGGTCAGGAGGTTTGGGACTGCATCTGGATTAGGGCCGGAACTGACGGTCTCTCCCCAAGAAGCTGGAGCCCCCCCCCCAAGGCCACCACAAGAGCTTGCACAGAACTGGGATTCAACGTGCTTAGGACTTCTTTTAGGAGTGCAGGCTGTTCCCGGGGACTCTGCCAGGACTCAGAGCTGGGGGCCAGGGTGGGCTGCATCTAGGTAAAGAGGAGTGGGTAGGCTGCATTGGGGCACATTCTGCAGCCTCTTCTGTTTGCCAGGTCCCCGAGGTCAGTACACTAAGCCTGCAACCTTCATTGCTCCCTGGTACAGCCGTCCCCAGCAGTAGGGGAGGAGAATGACGAACAGCTGTACCTTGGTCTCCAAAGTCTAGGAGTGGAACCCTGGAAACTAAGAGAGAAGTGAGGAGAGAGATCCATCCATGGAGGCCTCTGGGGGGTTGGGGGGAAGGTCACTGAGGAGGGAAGCCTGCACTCTGGGCCAGCCAGGCCTCTGGTATCCGCCCCATTGGGCCAGGGTCCCAGGGATTCATTGACTAATTCTCAAATGATACACTCTCCCTGATTCATTCTCTCTCCTGCTTGTGCCCTCACAAGATCCCATTGTCTCTAGCGCCGCTGGCCCACGGCCTCCAGCCTCCCATCCACTTCTGGGAGCAATGGAGGCTCCCTGCTGCCCATGCTCCAGGGCCCTCCCTCTGCTGTGCTCTCCTTGCCTGAGGGCTTAAGCTGCCAGGCACGAGGCTGGCAGCACCCAGTCAACCCAAGGAGCAGCCGGTGAGCTAGGTGACCTCCTGGAGCTGCTGGCGTTGGTGCCAGCTGCAGCCATTGATACAGAGTCTGATGGGGGAGGCAGCTGGTCGGTGGGGGTGTGTCACCAAGGAAGTGGGTGACAGGGTGCTGGCCGAAGGGCAGAGGAAGGTCAGGGTGAAGGTTTTCAGTGACCCGAGTGGGCGGAGGTAAAGGGAATTCATAAAAAGTTTCTTTCTTCCTTAATGGTCTTTTCCCCCTATCCGAGGGCCGCCTGGCTCGGGAGGGAGCGAAGACCGGCGGGGGCAGGGCAGGCCCTCCACAAGTGACACTTAATTCCCGGTCTGGACTGGGCCGGCGCTTGAAAGCAGCTAAATTAGCAAAACAGAAGTCAACTGTCGATTGCTTCATTGGAGGATTAAGTGTGATAAATGGGGGGTTTGTTCGCTCCCAGGTCCAGATGTTGTGTCTAAGTGAGGGTTTTTTTCAAGGGTTTTTTTTCTTTTTTTTTTTTTTTTTACATTCTTGGACCAGAGCCCATATATATTTTGGATACTGCTGGGAGTATATAATATCATTGGAAAATGATGCGGTCTGCTAACCTTTTAAATAACATTTCCTCCCTCCTCTATTTTCTAATAGTTTGTTTTTCTTTCCATGTTTGCCTTTTATTGGGGGAAATTTTTTTTGGAAATTAATGAGGCTCAAGTTTGGAGACCAAAATAAAAAAAGCGTGGGGGGGGGTAGTGTGAGAGGTAGAGAGGTGTGGAATGAGGCGGGGGCGGGCGGGGGAGGAGGCGGGGAGGCCTGCTCTTTGTATCTTTATAAACTTTCCTGGTTTGATTTTTTTTTTTTAAAGTTCTCGGCAGAGGCCGCCAGTGGCCCTGCGGCGGGGCTGCGTGGTGGCGCGCGCGGGCAGGGCGCCCGGGACTCTCCGCCGCGCCCGGCGCCCGCTCACCCTGCCCGGGGCCGCGGGGCTGCGCGCCGCGGGCCTCCGGGAAGAACCTGCCATTCCCTCGGCAGCCGGGCCCGACGTGAGAGGGGGTGGGGGCGCCTCCTTCCTGAGTGAAACCTACGGAATCCGGCAGGAATTCGGGCCTCCCAGATTTAAGAAAACAAACAAAGGAAAGATTGTCAGAGAGGGGCCGCCAAGAGCTGCCGGGCTGCCTCACTGCCCTCCGCGCTCACCCCCGGGGCGCCCGGGCCTCCCGGCGGGGGCGGAACCCGAGGCTGGGGGGGGGCTCCCCCGGGTGGTCCCCGGTGGGCTTCCCTGCCCTGGGCCTCGGCTTAACCTGCCATCCCCCGTCTCTGGGGCCCAAAGAGGCCCCGGGGCGCCAGGGAAAGGAGGGTGCCGCCGGAGTGGCTGCCTAGTGAAGGAGGGGCACTGCAGGAGTCATTCCAGGCATCCCCCTCCAGGCAAACTTCCGCAGATCCCCCTCCCGCACTTGCCCTCAGCATCCCAGTCTCCCAGCCAGAACTTGGGGGTGAACCTACGATGGCTCAGTTTCCTTCGGGGGCGAGGGCTCTTCCTCCGCGCAGTCCCCCAGGCTCCTCCTCGCTGCCAGGATTAGGCGGCCACGAGGCGGGGCCCAGTCCCCAGCTTCGCCGGGGTCTAGGAAGAATTATAAAAAGTGAGAATGTGAGAAGGAGTTTTTGTAAAACAAGAGGGGTGGACACCGTGCAGCAACCCGGCGGTAAACATGTACGTCTCATGGGCTGGGTTCTCCTGCTGTCGGTATCTTTGTGCCTCTGTTGATTCTACCGTCGTGTCAGTCGGCCCTGCCTTGTTTCTCTGTCTCTCCATGCCCCTGTGTGTATCTCTCTCCGTCTCTTCTGTCTCTTTCTTCTAAATCTGAATATAGCTCTCTCTCTTTGTCTAACTCTCTTTGAGTTGGCCCTCTTGATGTCTGTCTGTCTGTCTCTCAGTCTCTCTCTCTCTTCACCCCCTGCCATTCTCCGGCTCCCCACCCCGCCCCCGTCATAAGTAGTTCAGCCGACCGGCCCAGGGCCAAGGCCGCCCCCGACAGGGCCTGGCCCGCGCTGACAGAGCCTCGCGCCCGCGGCCCAATTAGCGCGCGGCGCGAGGGACGCGGCATCTGGAATTGCGCTGCGCTCACGGCCAAGGGTGATTGTTTAGTCTGCGCGGCGGGGCGGGCGGCCCGCGCGGTGGCCCCACATCTGGAGCCGCGGCCAGACGGCCCTGCTGGCGGCTGGCCGGGGTGCGTGTGCATTTTTAACTCTGGGATTTGCTGACAAGTTAAGAAGTCAGAAAGTCAGTGGCGGCGGGAACTGGCGAGGCGCTCAAGGAAAGGAGGGGCAGGCCGAGCCCGGGGCGCACACGCCTCGGAGGAGACACGCTTCGGAGACACGCTCCCGGGCGTGCACAGCCACCCGGTGCTTTGGCCCAGCGTGGCCGCCCCAAACATACCCCCACCCGCAGCTGCTGCCGCTTCGGGTGGACTTTTCTTCCAGGATTGCTCCCCCTGATCCCGCCCCCACCATCCTCTCCACTTCTCCTTCCTTGTCATTAATTAAGTGGCTGAATTATCCCCAAATCCCACAATCCCACACTCTCCAGCTGGTCCGAGCTCCTTGGAGGCCAGCCTTTCAGGGGGAAGCCCTGGAATCTCAGGGCTTCCACACTTTGGAGGAAGAACACAGAGGCCCAGAGAGGGCCAGCCACTTGGTGGAGGTGGCTCAGCAGTTAAGTGGCAGAACTGGGACCGGAAGCCAACGCTCTTGATTCCTAATAGGGCTTTTGGCACAGCTCCTGGTCCCTCTTGGGGCTAGTCCAGACTGATGAGTGTTCTCACATTGTCAGAGTTACTTCTCATCCTTAAAAACCTGCTTTGGTACTTCCACTCATTCATTTAACAAATATCTGTTGCACACTGTTTGCCAGGCTTGGGGAATACAATTGTAAACAAGACAGGCATGTCCTTATGCTGCAGAATTTACATTTGGGTGGAGAAGGGGAAGGGGGTGGTGGACAGAGACTTCTTAGTGAACAGAGAAACTATCCAAAGTTGGCACCTGTCAAAGAACAGGAACAAAATAATGTTCATTGAGTACTTATTATGTGCCAGTCACTGTTACAAGTATTGTCATTTGCACTGACTCATCAGATCCTCATAATGTCCCCATCAGGTAGGTGTATGTCCCCACTTTAAAGATGGATAATCTGAGGCCCAGAGAGGTTAAGACCAAGATCACACATATTCACAGGAGGTGGAGCTGGGGTGCAGATTCAAGTTTCACTCTGAAACCAAGGCTCTTGTTCTGACATCCAGCTGCAAGGACCTGCAGGAGAATTTCATAGTTGTCCAGAATTAGGTCATCCAGATGGTATACAGTTTCCCCGCAGCAGCAAAATGGGTACTCACCAGACCTCTGCTGTAATGAGCATTACTAGCATTTGCGTACCCCTTGCCTTTTTGTAAGCCATTTCTACTCTCTTGGTCTCCTTTAATCTTCACTTCAACTTAAAGATGTAAGCACTGTCATCTCCATTTCCACGTCTGGAAACTGAGGCCTGCCAATATGCCCAGGCTTCTTAGTAATAAGGAATTCCTTTTCTTTCCATTTTTGGTTGGTTTTCTCTTGTTCTGTTTTCCATGGAAACAGACCTCAGCACAGACCCTCATCCCCAGGGAAGTTACTACATCATGCCTTTGAGATGTTTCCCCAGGAGCAAGGAGAGGCTGGACCAGGGTCTCGTACAGCCTCCTGGGGAGCCAGACCCACACTTCTGGTTGTACAGACTTTGATCCACGCAGCTGCCCTTGGGTTTCATGCGGCTCCTTGCGTGTCATCCAACAATTCACATCCCATCACTTGGTTTCAGTATCCTCCCCTTTGGCATGGGAGATCTGGGGCAGAGCAAACCTACTTTTCTTGGGTCACAGACTTCTTTGAGAATTGACTGGAAGCTCCAGATCATCAACTTAGAGCAATTCATGTGTACACATTTACACACAAACTCAATTTTACAAGTATTTCCAAGAGATTTAGGGACTCCTAAGACTTATCCATGGGCATCTTAGGGACTCCAAGACCCCCTAAGTGAAGAATTTCTGTCCTAAATGATTTCTATGTTCACCAGCCATTAGTAAACCTCCCTGGTGACCGAACCACCGAGCATCCATTCAGATCCCCTTGGATCACTTTGGGATTTTTTTTTTCCACAGAGGAGTCAGCAATTCAAAACTCTTTGGCCTTTTCTTTCTTTATTGTTTACCTCTGGAATTATCATGGGATAGGAAGAGGCAGACGATGTCCCAAAAAGGCCAGAGGTTTTGACCATAGAGTGTGTGTGAATAATGTGTTACCAGGCACCTCCAACTTGAATGATGCCTGGATTGGGGGATTCCCCCCTCCCACAGACATCACAAGCAACACCTTACCTGTTCTGAGCAGCTCCCAAAGACCATTCCAACTCATTACAACAGGACTATAGGTTAAGCAGAGAAGGTGGCCAGGTGCCAACATTACAGAAAGAGCAGATGGGGCCCAGGGTGGTCATGTGTCTTGCTTGGCATCACACACTGAGTTAAAAACTGAGCAGTGGGGAGAGCATGGGTTTCCCAGCTCTTAACCCAAACCTCCTTTTGGTCCACAAATAATTATGGTGTGCCTACTGTGTGCAAAATGCCATGCTGGAAGCTGTGGGGATAGAAAAGTGAAGAACTCAGCAGAGGATGCTGTCGGTGCCTCACACTGCATCCCCTTGTCCTGCCTCTTAGTTAGTTCATCTGCAGCTATGATGGCAAAGGGACAGTGAACCTGGAATTGCCCTTTCTGCTTCTCACCTGCGCAGTTTCTCCTTTGCAGAGCCCACAGAAGGTTTACTCAGCCCACAGGGCAGCTAGGAAGTGCCAGGGATTTCCAGCCCCAAGGACAACATTTAATTAATGAGGGGCAGAGTGGGTGGATAAATACCCTGGCTGCCACAGCCCTCGGTGGGACAATTCTGTGAGGTATCCTCACGGTTAGCGAACCCCCATTGCTCATGGTGTCACTCGCTTGTTAAGCACCCTTCATTGGCTTTTCTCCCTCCCCTCCTCCCCCACACTAGCTTCCAGGGACCACCTTCCAAATAAACGACTTGCACTTAAGTTTTTGACTCAGAGTCTGTTCTCAGGGACCCACACTAGGACATACACACATGCATACGCCACACGCACACATCACACACACTCTCATACATGCAAACGTACATGTAACGTCTCTGTGAAAAGTCTTGACTGGGTGGTACTAGTAATGAGTGCTGACATGGAGCGCTTAGACGGTGCCCTCACTTTATAAGCACATTCTACTCTCATTTCGTTTACTCCTCACAACCATTCCACGATTATATCTATTTTACAGAGTAAGAAACTGAGGCTGATACATTAACTTGCCCAGGTCCCTCTGCTCAGTGGTAAAGCCTGGCTGTGCACCCAGACCTGTCCATCTCTGGTAGTGACCACGCTGGGCTCCCAACGTGCAGTGCTATAGGAATGGAGGCTGGAGAGGTCCAGGAGGACTAGGGGTGTGGCGACTTCCTGGAGGAGGTGGGGCTTGGCTTGGGCTTGAAAGATAGGGTAGGCTTCAAACTGACTGGATGAAAAGGAAGGAAAGTTCTGGACAGGGGGTGGAGAACTTTGGAAATAACAGAGAGGAGCTGGTTCTGGCTGCCCGGGGAAGGTTGGGGGTGGGGGGTGGTCTAGTGGTGGGAGCAGGTTGAGGCAACCTCTTCCTTTCCCCTCCGCACAACTGGCCTGTGTCAGACAGGGTTTACCCCGAGCTCTCTCCAGGAGCAGGGGTGGGGGAGGGTGGGGACTAGCCAGTGGAGTCCTGCTCAGGTGTGGGGTGCAGAGGGCTCCCACCTGGCTCACCTCCTGTTTCATGGCCAAGCACCCCTGGACTCAATCATCCTCCATCCTTTCCAACTAGTAAATAGATATATAAAGCAACCATTTCCATTTAAAGCTCTGCAGACCGTGGGGAGGAGGGCCTGCAGGCCATCTGGGCCCTTGTTTGGCAATGTTTGTGCTCACAACAAACCTGATGGACAGAGATTTATCGCCGTTTTCATTAGCTGGGTTTGGTTTGGTTTGCTGCCTTTCCACCACAGCTGCCCCCCCGCCCCCCAACAGACACACACTCCAGAGTAACAGATTTATGGTGAGTGGGAGGGCGGGGCGGGGGGGGTGTGCAGGGAGAGGGGAAGGAGGAGGCTGGGAGCGAGGTGTGGGCTTGGAGCAGGGGATGGGAAGGAAATCAGGGGCTCTGGAGCGTGGGATGGCCAGGAACAAACCAGCAACAGAAAGAGGAATGAGGGAGGGAGTGTGTGTGTGTGTGTGTGTGTGTGTGTCAGTGTCAGGGAGTGGCTGGAAAGACACCTGTAGCTGCACCCCACCTCACACACACACAAACATCTCAGAATCACCATCATGGGTGATCATAGAAGCTAGCAAAATCCTAATTCCATCACTACTAATGCTAGGCCAGAGGCAGGAAAGGATGCACAACTTTGGTGGCTCAGGGTCCTCTCTGATCTGAATATACTTCACAAAGACTTATGCAACATTCTTCTTGTGCCGGACACCATTCTGGGGCTTCCGATATTCTAACCCATTTCACCCTCCAAACAACCCTCTGAAGTAGATGCCATTATTATTACTATTTCCTGGATGCTGGTTCTTGCCCTCCCCTCACAGCAGGGCGCACCCTTCTGTAGGAAGGAGTCTGGACACATATTCCCAGTTGTGGCAGAAATAATCTTTACCCCTTGATGTGAGGTTCCCATGGATGCCGCCTGGGACGCCTTTCTTAGGCTCCTCTCTCCTCCCCTCCTGTAAGTCTCCTCCATTCCAGCCAGGCGGGCTCTGCACCAGTGTCGACCTTGCCCTTCCCCGTCTCTGCATCTTTCTCACATCCTGCCTCCTGCCTGGTATGCCCTTCCCATGCCTCCACGCATCAGAATCCTTCTAGCCTTCAAGTCCACCCTGACTTCCTCCAGGAAGCTCATTCTTGAGCTTTCTCAATGTGGTTCAGGCCTTACCATCAGAGACACTTAGAGCTGCCCTTAGCAATTATCTCAAAAGACGAGGAGGAAGACAGAGAGCATGGGTTCCTTCTCTCTCAGAAGCCGAGCAGCTCTGCTGTCCCTGGCAGACTCCTGTGTGGGAGGTCATTAGAACTCCAGGTCCCATTGTGAAAAGGAAAAACAAGGTTTAACCCAGTGATCAGCCCTAAGTTTCTCGTTTTATGGATGGGAAACCTAGATCAGAGAGAGCGAGTGACTTGCCCAAGGTCACGCAGTTGGTTCACATCATGGCCAGAAGGCATTCCCAGGCTGCTGCCTTTTCCACTTGAAGCTCCTGCAGTCTGTCTGGCTTCCTAGGAGACTGTAAGCTCTTGAGGGCAGGGGCTAGAATCAAATGTCTCTGCTTCCACTCAACCAGCAAGTAACTTCCAGGGCTTCTGCTCCCCAAGTCGGGCAGCTTTCCAAGGAGCCCAGGTCACTCAGGCTGTGGTAGGGAAGGGGCAGCTCCTTGTCCCTATAGAATCCCCTCCAACTGGAAACCATATGGCTCCAAAAAAACCTGTCTGAGTATCTCACACAAAGTACCTCCCCTACAAGACCCACCCAAAGCCCTCATCCCTTGAAAAGAGAGGGTTGTTTTGTTTGCTTGTTTTTTGCCTGGAAGGTCCTCAACTATAATCTAAAGGAAAACAAAAGAACTTCCTCTCCCCCCGACAAACCAGATCTTCAGCCTGCTAAGTGCCTGCAGTCCTCCCATCAAAGTGTCTCCATTGGGACAGGGCCTTGTCTCCAGCAGGTCTACACTCTATTCATCAGGAGTGTCACAGGAGCTGGGAACAAGGCTGGATTCCTCCTGGAAAAGAGAGCTCCAGCCACTCATTCTTGGGTCCTGGCCCTGGCTCTTAACTTCTCCGCTGAGAAATCCTGAGCAGGTCACTTAACCTCTCTCTGTCCCAGTCTCCTCCTATGCAAAATACAGATCACAGCATCTGGAACAGAGTTCAGTGGATTCTGTTAAAGGATTGAATGAGCTGTTGTGTTCAGGGCCCTCACCTCAGCACAGTGCTGGGCCCATTCTCGCCCACTGACATCTTCCTGCGAACAGGAACCTTGAGGATTTGCAAGTGAATTGCTTGGCCAGGCATCTGGGGGATGACAGGCTGCAGACAGCGGAGACGGAACAGGAGTTAACCAAACAGCAGACAGCTTTGAGGGGGAGGTAGGGGAGAGGGGTTTCCTAGAGGGGGGAGGGACAGCCTGATCACTGAGTGACCTCCATGGGGAACTTTGAAAGTGGGAAGAGAAAGATCGGGCAACAAAACCAACTTTGACTCCTTCCTTGATTTACTAGGAGCTGCCCCTTAGCTTGGCTTAGAAGTTCCCTCCAAGGGACCACTTTATGTGATAGTAATAACAAATGTTTTCTAGCACTAACTACACGTCAGACACTCACTGCATCTTCCCCCATACCCTGCGAGTTCGGGGTAATTAGGGATTATTGTCATTATCCTGTCCTACAAGTGCCACACAATCCTGAATAGCAGAGGTGGGTTTTGAATGGGACAGTCTGTGCCTGGGGTCCCTGCTCCTGACCCCCTGGGTCCCGATCTCTGTCCTCCCCAACCCCTGCCCAGGCCACACCATCCAAAGTCCCCTGCAGTCATCTGACCAACCATTCCCCGCTGGGGCCATGGCAAGTCCACATTTCTCTCTATCAGGCTGGGATCTGACTCTCTTTCCAGTTGGGTGGAAATTACCAAGGCCCAGGGATGTGGGGTGGAGGAGGGAGGGGGACCAAGGCAAATAAGACATAATCCTGGCCATGGGGAGTTTTCCATTCACCCCTCCTGGACCGGGCAAAAGTACAAATGGAGGCCCACATTCCATATGTCTAAATATTTAAAAGTTATAAATCAAGTTAACAAACTGTTAAATAAAATATGTTCTATTCTCCTAGGCTGACACATAGACCTTCCAAAGATCTGGAAGGCCAGGTTCAAAATTGAGTGCTCAGGCTTCTCGGAGCTCTGCACCAGGACGTGCTCCCCCAGCTCCCGTCCCAGCCAGCCTCCCCACCCTTCCCATCCCCAAGTTCACCCTCAGCTGTGAAAGGCTTTGAGGGAATCACAGGGACACCCCAGTCTGCAGGCCCAAGCTCTGGGTACATCCCCCTCTCCCCGCCTCAGCCTGTAGCCCAGGAAGCTTTACCCTGCAGGGTGGACCGGTGGAGGCGGCAGCAGCCTGCACAGGCCATGTACACATGAATTTAGAGACCCTGGGTGTCTGAGGAGTGATCTGGAAGGAGGGTGGCTGCCAGTGGGCTCTGGAGACCCCTTGCTCTGTGAGGAGGGCCTAAGTATGGGGGCCTCATATCCAGTCTAAGGGCATGGATGCTGAACAGGGACCACTTTTCATTCTTCTGTTTTCTGCACACTTTTAACCAATCAGCCATTGACTGGACATCCTGGCAACTTTCCAGTCAAGGCTCCTGTGGTCCAGGCCACTCCCATCTGTCACCAGGTCAGCCTCCTAACTGGCCTCCCAGACCCTAGTCCTGCCCCTCCCCTTCTCCACATCCAGAGTGATCTTTGTCCCACACAAATTGGACAGGGAAGCGGTCAGGCTTGACACCCTTTGTGACTTCCTGCTGCCCAAACTCTTCAATTCAACTAGGCTCCCACCCTTGGTGTCCAGCCCCAGGCTACACCATTCCCTGCCTCTGAGTGATGCTCTGGCCTGTCTACTTGCTCCCAGCTCCCCACAGCCCGTGAAGCAGGCACCTCAGCACTTGTTGTCCCCTTTGGCCCACCTCCCATCTCCTGTCTGGACCGATTCCTCCTCATTTAAGATTCAGCTCTGTGATCAAACCTCTAGCAATCCTTTCTTGTCAACAGTCCAGCCCACCGCCTCCTGGTCCCTCGAGTGTTCCTGACTGGTGCTCTCAAAACGGAGCATCTATACTGTATTATAATGATCTCTTCCCAATACTCCAACCATCACCATCTCTTGCTGGACTATTGCAATCGCTTCCTAAATAGCTTCCCTACTTCTACTCTTGCCCCTCCAGACTGTCCTCCAACAGCAGCCAAAGTGAGCCTTTTAAAACATGTATTTGCTCGTATCATTCCCTGCTCAATATCCCCAGTCGACCCATCTCATTCTGAAATCCAAAGCTCTTGCTGAGGTGAGTCTACAGTCCCCATCATAATCTGGCCCCTGTTCCCTCTGACTCGTCTTCATCTCTTTCCCTCACACAGTCTTCTCCAGTTGCACTGGCCTCTTGCTCCTCCTTGAACACACAGGCAGCCCTTACTCAGGACCTTAGCATAAGCTATTCCCTCCCTCCACTCAGGTCTCAGCTCAAATGTCCCCACCTCTGAGAGCCTTCTCTTCCGCCTGCCTTGCTTCCCTTCACTCACTCATCTCCATGTGGCAGATTACATATCTCTTTGCTTATATGTCATTGCCTGTTTCTCCTATCACATAAACTCCATGAAAGTGGGAACTTTATCTGTTTGGTTGGCCTGAGTGTCCCTAGCACCTAGAGCAGTGTCTGGCAATAGTAGATGCTCGACAAATTTTTGGCAAAGAAACTCGTCTGTTTATGTCTATGTTCCACCTAGAACATGTCACACTGAAAGCAGGACCCATGACTTACTCATCCCAGTGTCCCCACTGCTGAGCCTTATGCCAGGCACATAAATAGATGTCTGCACTGGGCAGTGGAAGAGTGGAGGGCAAGAACACAGTCTGTGAAAAAGCACAGGGGTGGCCTGGAACCAAGGTGAAATGGGGCCAAATTATGGGGTTGCTCAAAGGCTGTGAGGAACATTTGACCCCATCTGATATGGAATATTGTAGGATCTTGAGCCAGAGAGAATTTTGTACAGAAACTAGAATCTGGGGGAAGAGTAATCAGGAAAGCATGGAGAAGTGGAACTGACAGAGATTGCAAAATCTCCTCTTGCCCCAACAGCAGAAGATCCCAGAGGAACAGCATCACCTTTGAGTCAGGTATCTCAAGTCTTGTGTTCTGACACTTCTGGACCTCCTTAACTTTGAAAATTGGTTGTGGACACACCTGCCCTGACCATCCCGAAGGATGCTGGGATTTACATGAGAAGCCCTAGAGGCAAGGGCTGGGGAAGGGACAGGGAAATTCCAGTGGCTCTGGCAAACGGGCACAATCGAAGATCCCTTTTTGGTATCAGCCCTGGTCCAGACCTTGGTCACCAAGAAAGGCCTGGGAAACAGGGCGACAGAGTGTCTCGGGTCTCCCCTCCCCCTGTCCACTCTCCAAGCTTTACTCTGGGTCAGTTGGAGCCTGAAGTGGCTTTTAAGCAATTAGACTGAGCACTGGGCACTTGCAAATCTAATTGTTTCAAAAGCCCTTAAAGGGCTTGAGTCTGAGCTCTTAAAATGCCAGAAAAGAGGAAAATCTCTGATGGTGGGAGGTGTAGAGGCCCTGGCTTCTCTTCCCCTACCCCCCTTTCTGCCTCTATCTTTGGAGGGTTTGGGGGAGGAGCCAGTTCAAGGCATTAAGGATCCTCCTCCAAGCTCTAAGGGCTTTGTCCCCTCCTCACCTCCCACCCCCTCCAGACATACTTCAGGCCTCCAAGTAAATGTCTAATCAAACTCAGTGCCCTCCCAGCTGAGTTGATGAGAACTAGGTCTGTCTAGTAGGCAGACCACCCCCCAACCATGGAAAAACCTCTCACCTTCACCCCAGAAAACAGGTCAACAGCTTCTCTGTGATGGCACATCTACTCACAGGCTGGATGCTTGAGATAAAAAAGACACCCCTGACCTCAGAGAGCCTCACCATCTGGTGAGGGAGAAAAGACCTGCTTCATATGAGCACACATGCGAGGGAAGGTGCTCCTAAGAGAGGCGCAAAAGCAGTCAGCTCCGGGAACACCAACGGGCGTGGGCGTGGGGCCAGAACTGGATGAGAGAATTGGGGACCATTCCATAAGGAGGTGGCATTTGGGCTAAGCCTAAGGGTGTGTAGGATTTTGCATGTCAAGTTGGAAAGGAGGACACATCATGAGTCTAGGGAATGAGCATGAACCCAAAGCCAACCATGGAGGGTGGAGGACCTAAGGGCTACCATCTTCCCCGACATGCTCAGACTCAGTTTTCTTGACTATAATTTGGATCACTGAACTAGCTCCATGGATTCTATACGTGTTCTTTAAGCTTTGGAGTTCTCCAGGGGAGCTTTGGACCACTCAAGGGGAAATTGGCGGAGCATTCAGGGTCCAGCCCCACGACTTCAACTAGAGCTACAACTCCTAATTGTTTTGTGTTGGGTTTCAGTGTAAATTAAGTTTATTAAAAGGCTGTACTACTTTTAAGCCACTCTAGTCTCTGTAAATTCCTAAACTAGAGGATCCTTTGGGTCCCTTCCAGCTCTGAGCTCAGTCTTCTCCTAATAGCTCACAGTCAGCTCTTTCCCTGCTGAGAAGGACGAACAGAGAAACAAACCCAGAGCCCTGACTGGCAGTGGCCGGGTTTGGAAATTCCATCCAAAGTCTGATGTCTTGGATGGGCTCCTGCCCAGCTGCCCTGAGGAGCTCAGCCCCGTGGCCAAACTAGAACAAACTGATCGGTTAATACTTGGAAATGCGTTATTAAAGCACCAACCTTTTTGTATAGCACAGGGAACTATACTCAATATCCTGTAATAAATCATAATGGAAAAGAATATGAAAAAATATATATGTATAAGTGAATCACTTTGCTGTACACCAGAAACTAAGACATATTATAAATTAACTATACTTCAATTTAGGAAAAAAAAAAAAAGCACCACCCTTTGCATTTAAGGCAAAATCCCCAATCTTTTTTTTTTCATGAGGATGAATTACATTTCCTTTCATTGAATTGTGAAAAAGAGAGCATGGGTTGCTACCAGTGTACTTGGATGTTGTATAAGGAGGTAGGGGTGTCATTCCTGGCAAAGCCAAAGCTTGGGCAGCAGCCCACCAGACAGCTCAGAGATGGCCCAGGTAAGCCTTTCAGATGGGATGCAGGGTCCCCAGAAATGCCCAAGGAAATTGTTGAGTAAATCAAAGAATGAATGGACAAACAAAGAGGCCATGGCCAAAATGCACCTCTCTCTTGAAAGGGTGGCTTTAGAAGCTGTTATCAGTCCTGTTTACCTCTTTGTGAATGAAGTATCTTAGAGCAAGAGTTGCTAAGCAGGAGGAAAGATTTGGGTTTTAGAAACTAGGTTGTCATGATATAAAAATAATACAAAAAGAAAGGTGACAAGTGCCAGGCATTCTATCACCCGTCCTAGCCTGGATTCCCCCCAACTCCCCCCCATTACCTCACCCGACTCCTAGACTCCTCCTCACACTCTCCCTCTTCCTCCCCTGGAAGCTTGGGCCCAGCTCAGCAGCCAGGTGCTGAAAAGTGCTTTCAGGGTGTGGGGGATAGGTATGTGGCCTGGAGCAGATCTTGAGGAAAGGGGTGTCAGTCTGTGCCATCCTGAGGGGTGTGGCTCGTTAAGTGTAAACACAGAGTAGGGGCAGCGGCTTCCGCCTGAGCAAAGGCCAGGAAGGAGTGGAAATTCCTACCTGCCTTCCATTCCCTTCCCCACCTGCCACAACAGCCGTTCACTTCTCAAACAAAGCACAGCCGGAAGTCAGCAGAGTCTTTGCAATGACATCCACCCCTGCCCCGGGCCTCTGCCCTGGCCCACTGCCCTGGCCCCACTCTCCTCTTAGGAGCAGCTCCTATCTACAAAAGCCCAGGTAGCTTTAAAAACAAAAACAATGAAACCTCCTGTGGGTCTCTCACTTTCACAGGTTGAGAAGTGTGTGTGACTTACAAAAAAGTGTGCGTAACTTACAAAAAAAGGCCACTCAATCCATCTTTCTTCCTCAATAGACAAAATAAAAGTGAAGACAGCTTGAAAGGTATATATAATATAATAATTAGAATTATATGTATACAAAATATATTACTAATAAAAGACTGTATAAAAGTATATATTCACACCCTTCAAGGGTCAGGAATAAATATTAGGCCCTTTAATTGGGGATTCAATTCCACAATTTGAATTTGGTCTTAGGCAAGTTTGTAAGTTCCTAGTGCCTCAGTTTTCTCATCAGAGAAATCGAAATAGAATTGAGATCTATTTCAAAGTTTTAAGAGGTGGAGCAAATGAAATCATGTATGCAAACCACCCAGCCCACGGCCCACGGGTGCTAGAGATTAGTTCTCTATTACTACACTTTCCCAAACCTAAGATTGCAAGGTGTGCTGTTAGTTTACATTCTGCTAAGAAGGAGATACTGCTGTCAAGGGATTGTGGGACACATCTCAGACATCAGAGACGGGTGCACGTTAGAACTGATAAAATACTATTATTTGGAGGGCGAGGAAGGGGCAAGAAGAACATCCATCTCTACAGCTCCCCACTCGAGATACACTTTAGAGTATGACGCCGAGACTGCATCCCAGTTACACCAAAACCTCAGGGGGTGTGGCTCTGTCATTTCTCTGTGTCTTGGTTTCCCCATCTGCAAAACTAGGACAATTACAGAATCTACTTCTGGGGCTGTTGTAGTAAATGAGCTAATACATAAGCGATGTGGAACAGCACCAGGCCGACAGACATGCTGAAGCCAATGTTAACTATGACTCTGGTCCTGACCTAAATGTTGGTGGAATACAGAAGTAAATATCGTCCTGCGGCAGCTGCCCTGCCATCCCAGTCCTTGCCCCCTCCAACCAGGAGAGGCCCATTCTGGCTTCTGTCCAGGGATGAGGGCCCCAGAAGAGGCTCACCCGCCCAAGGGCCTTCCGTCCAAAGTTCAAGGGAGCCCCACCCGGCCTGGCTGCTGTACCCAGCCCCCACGGGCTGCAGGGTGGTGGGCACTGTCTCCCCAGACCTGCCAAAGCCTCCTGGAGTCAAAGACAAGAACCAAACTTCTCCCCCAGTCTCCACCCCTCCCCTTTCCTGCTTTTCCTATTTTCTTTTCCATAAAGATTAGTCTGTGTTGCTCCTCTATCAAGGCCTGGAGCATAAACATGTGGTCCAGAGGCAGAGAAACCCCAGGCTCCACAGCCCCGCTACCCCCACCCCGGGAAGCATAAACCCAGAGCTTTTAAGCAAGGAATGGTTTTCAGTAAATCTCTCCTATCAGCAGAAACCTTTGAAAGAGTTTGTTTAAAGGCCAGGGAGATAAACAGCAAGGAGAAGTGTTTGTTTAAGATGTATGTTCTGTGTGGCCACTCTGGGGCCCGCATTCACATCCAAGGGAGAGGAGCCACTCAGAGACCAGGGTGGGGGCCTCCCAGGGGCACCCAGGGCCCCTGGGTGTGGATCCAGCCCAGGCAGGGACCAGTCCTCAGGGGAAGGAAGCCAGCCAGCCGTAATGCACCTGCAGGCCCCTCCCTGGCTGGGAGTAGGGAGGGGGCTGCTGAAAGGAGCTGCAGGAAGAGGAAGGAGGGCAGGGGGACCCAGAAGGACCTGCCGATGGGCATGCAGGCAGAAATGCCCCAGGAAGCCAGCTGCCCCACTCCCCTTCCCAACTCAAAGTTCAGAACAGGCCCGGCTTAGAGTCCTATACTCAGCAGCCCCAAATAAACGAGAGCTTGAATCTGGGTATCGCCAGCCTTGTGACCTGGGACAAGCCACCTAACCCCAAACTAGAGCCCTAGTCCCTCTCTGTTGTGAAACTGACATGCAAGGTTTTTTGTTTTTTTTTTAAGATATCACTTTAATTTAACACAATATAGTAATTTACTTGAATGACAAATATTTTTGAGTCATCAAATCCATTTAATTCATATTATAATAATAATGATAATAATAATAGTACTAGTTGTAGTTAACATTTATGAACTGATTATAAGATGACAGGCAATGTTCTGATGCTATTTACACCTGGGTTTTAAGTATTCCTCCCTGCACTTGACAAATATGCATCCAGAACCTGCTTTATACTATGCGCTGTTCTAAGTGCTTGGGATACAACAGTAAACAAAATAAGCAAAGTCCCTGCCCTTTTGGAGGCTAGAGTGGAGGGAAATAGACAATGAGCATAATAATGGGCAAATTCTCTGCCAGCTTAGAAGGTGATAGGAGCTGTAGGGAGAAACGGCAGGGAACAAGGAACTGGGAAAGGATGGTTAGGTTTGGCAACCCTGCGAAGGTGGTCTTGAAAGAGACGCAGATCTCAGAGGGGAGACAGGTCCAGGCGGAACTCTCAGTCAGAGAAAATGCCCAGAGAATTGAATGAAACACCCTACTTTAAGCACATAGCACAAACGCTGGAGCATGGTCCTGTGGTCGTAAATAATTGCTAATGTTGTCGTTGAAGCCGTTACTGAGGGCAGGGGAGCTTTCAGGGAGGAAGCAAGACTTGAGCTGGGTTTCCCCTGGAATTCCTTCTCCCTGCCAAGGAGAGAGGAGAGAAGGCATCCCTGGAGCCTGCTTGGAGGTAGGGAGACAGGCAGAGCAATGACAGAGTTTATGGTGCTTGACGGGCCTGGGGACAACGGCAGCTGGATTCTCAAGGAAAGCCTCGGCTGGGATCAGGAGTCTGGGTTCCAATCCCGGCTCTGCCTCTCAGCCACCAGGGCACCTGCGGCAAGTGACTTACAGCTTTCTGGGTCTTTTTTTCCTCTACAGTAAAATGGGAATCATATCTCCTCCCCTCACTGGATAGGATGAAAGGAGGTGTGGTGGTGTCTGTGCCTGGAACATAGTGGATGCTCAGTTAACGTTACCTTGGTGTTTCAGGTCCTCCCTCATCCTTTCAGATTCCTTTTTGGCTCTTCTATGGGAGGGTCAGCTGGAAGGTGATGGATTAACTGGGTCCCAGAATTGAAGGAGAAGATGTTGGACAGCTGAGCGTTGTCTTCATGTAGCTAAAAGGCGGTCTCACTGGAGAAAGTTTAGATTTATTCTTGGGCTCCAAAGGCAAGGTAGGAAACAGATTTTCAGGAGGAATTTTCCAGTAATCAATGCTCTTTAGTGCAGAATGGACCTCTTTAGAATTGGTGAGCTCTTACTGGTAGGAGTGCATGAGCAGAGACAGCTAAGTTTTGGAGAGAGGTGGAGCAGAAGGGACCCCTGCATTGGGAGGAGTTTGGGTCCAGTGGTTTTGGGATCTCTCCCAGCTGTGAGATTTGGGGATCTATTTCCATTCCTTCCCGAGCTCCACAGTCCTTGGAGATCTGCCCACAGAGCGGACTTTCTCCACTGCCTTGTGAAGACTTGCCTGACCTGTGTCCTTAGGGTTCTGCTGTGTGACAGATAAATCCATGCTAAATTTGGAATGGTCACAGATTAACATGTTAGTCCTGCCAGGTAAATAACCCAGGGGCAGTTTAACAGAGTCTGGGATGTAGCCACTCAAAGATAGGAGGAATGGTGGGAGAGAGACCAAGGAACAGATAGATATGTTTGGGAAAACACGCCTGTGTGGTTTATCGAATAATTCCTAGTACCCTCCAGACCCTAACCTATAATAAGATTAACTTTAGCTAAGATCACAGACCGGGGCTCAAAGATTTAAAGAGCCAGAGTGCCCACCTCCTCCCCTCCTCAGAACCAGCAGAAGTGCAGGCGGAATCTCAGCCCCACAGAAGCCTCTCTGAGGAGAACGGCTTGCCTGGCAGCTGGAAGCCAGCACTTTTCTTTTCAAAGCCTCTGCATCTCCTTCCCCTCCTCCTCCTTCCTTCCCACCTCCCCCCCACGCCCCCCCCCAAAAGAAGGATGCCCCTTCTGTTGAGTACACAGCCTGTAATTTTGCTGTCAGATCTCAGCCAGGAGGTCAGTGTTGTGACTGACTGTATAAGGATCGCTCCCTTAAGGGTAATTACACTAAATTCCCCTCTGAAGGACAGCTCTCTCTGGATAGAATACAAGAAAACCCGCATCCCCCATTCACGGAAATTCATGATTTCTGTGGTTGTCACTGGCACCCTGGCAGCGAGACACTTCTAGGCACTGTAACTACCCGGAGGTGAGTCTACAGGGAGGCAGGACCGAGGGGAGGGGAGGGCATGGTGATGGAGGGTCAAGAGGCAAGTGGAGGGGCTCCAGAGGGGCCACACTGAGAACTGGGCCAGAGCCAGGAGCATCTCCACTCTGGGCTGGGAAATTCACACCCTGAATTGGAGAAGCAGGGGAAGGTCCCCACTGACATCCACCCCAGGAGAGGAGACCCCCTCAGACACTCACTTTGTTTCACAGTGGCTTTGAGCATCCGTCCCCTGCCCTATGTTGTACTAGACACTGAAGGGGGACCCGGAGATGGGCAGGAGCCCCCTCCAGAAAGAGGGCCTTTGGGCAAAACGAAACACTCACACATCAAAGATGAATTAATACCCAAGTTCCCCACCACCACCATCCCCAGACCTCTTCAGAGGGGCAATGCCCTGACCCTTGTCCCCATTCACCCGGAGGGAGGATGGCAAAAATGACCAAGACCTTCCAGATCCAGCATCAGTACCTCAGCAGCCCCTGCACTGGAACTTCTCCCCACCCCAGGGAGACCCTGCGAGAGTTGGGGAGTCACTCACCCACGACAAACAGTTAAAAGGAAGAAAGCGGGTCTGGCGATATCAATGCACTTTGATAACAATAAACTCTGCTTTTAATTTATGCTAATGTGTAGGGCTGTGGTGACAGTAAGAACTAAATTACAGAGTGGCTTTCGAGCTGGTAATTATCCCTCCATTTTTCGCTGCTCTGGAAGATGGACACACAATTATGCTCTCTTGCTGTATATTAATACAGATTCTTGACATCTTCAGCAGACCTGGAGCTGTCATCGAGCTTTTTGTCTCCTTTAATTGAAAATTAATGGTTACTGGGTTGCCACGGAAACAGAGGCCACGGACGCCAATGGCGCTCACGTCTCACCAAGGGACTGGCGGCGTCAGAAGTCCTGAATGACCTTGAAAGTTAAAAGAAAAAAAAACTTAAAAAAGAAGGGGAGAGGAGGGGAAATGAGGACAGGAGGGTGGGAGAGTGTGTCGGAGCTGAAAGAAGAGAGAAAGAGGGAAAGGGGGAAGAGGGAGAAAATGGAGAGGGGGAAAAAGAGAAAAGAAAAAAAGATTGCAGGAGGTTGGGGGCATGGATGCTTGAGGAGGGAAATTAAATGAGTAGGTTTTCCCTCTTGATTTTTCTCTCTCAATTCGCATTCATTTTAAGGACCCACTGAAAAATGGGAGCTGGGTCCTAGCTCCAAAATCCATGATTCTACAAATCTGTATTAGGAAGAATGACGGTATCTGCCCAGAGCCCCCGCCCAGGAGGAAGAGACAAAGGCCCCTTGGTGCCCTGGGGGGTGACAGACAGATCAGGGGCAGGGCTGAGTTGTGCCATGTGGGTCCTTCCCAGGGGCCCAGGGGGCTGCGCTGTCAGAACTGGGGGCCAGAGAGGGGGCTGCTTCCTGGGGAGCCCGGAGAGCTGCCACAACAGTACTCCAGCAGTAATGAGCAGGTGAAAGGGCTCTGTCGGGCTAGGCCTTCAGCTTGAAGACACAACAAAAGAACTTAAATGAGTCAGAGGTGGGGGGGTGTGAAGGGGGAGGGTCTTGGCAGGGGGAGGCAACGTTAGGTTTGCCCAGGAAGATGAGAGGTAAAGGGAGGCGGTTCCGAGAGCCTCCAGGCTGGCCAGTGGCTCTGGGCTTGGAAACGTTTTATATCCTAGATGCTGGCAGGCCTAGCACAGATCACTGGGGGCCCCTGAGTGTTCCAACCAGGAAGGTGGGATCCTTCTTGATCAGTCCACCATCCCAGTTCCTCAGTCCAGAACACAAGCTCCGGAAACGCAAAGCAATTCAATAATTACTGGATGTCTCCGGGGAACCAGGAGCCTAGTTCATGAATTGTATTCGGAGCTGGCCCTAGAAAGTCTCACACTTGGGCCAGGGGTAGACAGACAAATCAACAGTTGTAAGGTTAGCCACCCCCTCAAAGATTTCTCTACAGTGATGTTTGGCTTAAACTCTATTCAATAGCTTGTAATAATCTGTAATGAAAAAGAATATGAAAAGGAATATATGCATGTGTATGTATGACTGAAACATTATGTCGTACACCAGAAATGGACACAATATTATGAATTGACAATACTGCAATTTAAAAAAATACATGATTGTTAAAAAAAAGAAAACTCTAGAAACATTCTGGGTGACCAAAAATTGTGAATTGATAAAAGTATGCACCTTACAATACACTCAAAAGACAGAGCACTGTGCAGTCATTTAAATGATGCTGAAGGTGAGGAGGGTAGAGCTCAGTGGTAGGGTGTGTGCCTAGCATGCATGAGGTCCTGGGTTCAATCCCCAGTACCTCCATTTAAAAAAATAAATAAATAAACCTAATTACCCACAACCCCCCCCCAAATGATGTTGGAGTAAACTATTTAATGACGGTGGAAAGGTTCTTGATATTTTGTTTAATGAAGAAACCAGTTTTACAAAACTGTAATGGATTCATGATTCCAAGAAGCTGTGTCTAAACTTTTTGAGATGTAGGTACAAAGTGTGTTATGCTGTAATAAATAGTTACACATATGTGTGTAAATGTGTGAGTGTGAATATGTGTGTAAGTATACAAATGTGAATAGATGTGTAAATGTCCATGAGTGCATGCTTCTGAGTGTGTGAATGTGTGTGTGACTGTATACTTTGGAAAACCGAAGTTATGGTAAAATCTTACCATGGTTATTTCTGATTGGTGGGATTATGGCTGAATTTCATCTCCTTTTTTATGCTTTTCTGTATTTTCCAAGTTTTCTACAATAAATATACATGAATTTTATTGACAATTTTTTAATGGAGTTTTGGAAATTAACTTCTCCAGAAACCAGTCCCCTAGAGAGAAAATCCCCAGCCAGCAGCTCCCCTGCCACACCTGCAGAGACCAGGCCCCTGGCCAGGTTCTTCCCGCCAGAGCTCAAATTCAGCAGACCCTTTCCTCAATTACCAGTATCCATTCCAGGTTCTCACTCCCATCCCAGGCCCTTTCCTACCTGCAGTCGGCGGCCAGGGTGCCCAGAGATGGGATGAGGGGCTGAGGATCCCCAAGAGGGGCTGCAGCATGGGCCAGGGGACCAGGACTTTGCAGCTGCAGCCGCCAAGGCCAGGAAAAGCCCTCCTTGGTTCTTCTGTGAATCTTTATCCCATGTCACAGACCAGGCAACAAGAGCCCAGGGAGACTAATTGACTTGCTCCAAGTCACACAGTTGGTCAGTGGTAGAGCTGGAACCCAACCCCAGGGACTGTCAGGTTTGTCATCTCTGCATGTTTCTCTGCTCTCTTGTCCCTCCCCAGGTCCAGAGAACCCAGGTGCAACTGAAAGTGTCTGTGTATGGCTGGGATTTCTGGACTACATCCTATTCTGGGAAGGTCATGATGACCAATGGCATCTTTTCATGGTCTTTGCACCACTGGCTTGCCCTTGGCGGTACTGGGAGAGAATAGTCATGTCACCCCTAGTTAGAGCAGGAACTTTGGAGAAAGACTGGCTGGGAATGGGGCTCCCAGAAAATGAGGCCTTTCCACCTCTCATCAGACACCTCCTTAAATCCCTACACCTCTCAGCCCCACACTCACAGGCAAACAGGGGCTCTGTCTTCCACCCCTAATTCATACTTCCATTTACTCTCTGCCAAGCCTCAGTCTCCAAAATCAGATTCCACATTCCATTTCTCCAGGAGGCTTTTGGGTGATTGACTTTGGATTTCTCCTAGAATTCTTTCCCTCTGCCCACCCATAGTAAATGCAATTTAAAGGCGGAGCGGGGAGAGTATAGCTCAGTGGTAGAGTGTGTGCTTAGCATGCATGAGGTCCTGGGTTCAATCCCCAGGTCCATCATAAATAAGTAAATAAATAAACCTAATTATTCCTCCCAAGAAAATAAATTTAAAAAAAATGCAACTACCCTCATTGCACACATCCCCTGTGGCAGGCCCTGCTCCAAGCACTGTTCACGTGTTTATTCCCTGCATCTTCTTAGCAGCCTTACCATTTTCTCTCACTGAGGCAGAGAGAGGTTCCAACTTCCCCAAGGTTTGTACAGCGAATCAGAGGCAGAGCCAGAGTTCAAACCTATGCTGTCCAAGACTAGAAGCAATACTCTTAACCACTCCACCAGTAACAACGAAAGGGGTCTGAGGTTTCACTAGAATTTTGTTGCTCTGGCTGATCTGAACTCAGCTCATTTGGCTGGGCTCTTGTGACATTTCAATGATGAGGCAGGTCAGGGTGAAGGCCTTTCCACAGAACAGAGATCTTACATTTGTGGTTAGGTGGAAACAGACTTACCCCTTTCTGTAAGATGTAGTGCATCTACCATGTTGGCCTGGGAGGCTCTCACAGAGTAGGAACAATTTTGTCCTCACTGGACCTGCCACTAACACTCAGGACAGGCTCTGCACGTGGAAGAGTGTTAACAGGGCAGCAGGCTGGCCCTCTCATGGCCAACTGGGGACAATCAGTGGGGACAGGTCCCAGGCCAGGACCACCATGCCTCTGCCCCACCCTTAACTGAGTCCTGAGGACCAGAGGAGACCCATCCCCTTCCATCCCCTGCGTGCCCATCTCCACCTCTCTCCTGTCCTTCCCCCCACCTCCCTGCCTCACCCCTGCTCACTTCCCTCTCCGCCCACTTTCCCAGAGCTAGAACAAACAAGAAGACAAACCCAGCAGCAGAGGCGGCTGCGGCTGCGGTGGCAGCAGAGCAGCAAGGGGAGCAGGGAACTTGCCTTCATGCCCCGGCTTCCCTGATCCCGACCTTAATCCCCGCTCAGCATCCTGTCAGCCAGGTTGTTCTCAAACTGACATTGCTGCAGGCGCCTTCTCGGCAGCCTTTCCTCAGATCTGCCTCCTCCAGGGACTTCTAAAGAGGAGCCTGAGGTTTCTCTGTTACAGCCGGCTTCACTCGCTGCCCTCAAGCAAAGTCTGGGCTCCCAGGGGGCCGTAGGGAGAGGGGGCTGCAGGCAGGCAGTGCCAGGCCTGGTGTTTCTGAGGAAGAGGGGAGGATGGAGGTGGCTGGACCCCAGAGGTTTCCAGAGTGAGGGCCAGACTTGGAACAGGAGCCCAGCCAGGGTTGTCAGTCTCCCCAGTGCAGGGAGAGCCTTGCCCAGGTGTGTGGGCCTGAGAGACAGAGGGAAACTGAGGCTGGAGCCCAGGGAATTCAGGCTGTGCTAGTTCTGGTTGTGGAGGAAGCAGAGGGTCTGCGATTTTCTGAGTCTCCTGCGAGATCCCAGTTCAGGGTGGGTTGGGAGATAGGAGCGGCTTGGGCCTGTGCTGAGTTTATATGAAAAAAACTCCACTTATGTGCATGAATCAGTGGGCTTCCTGACACATACTGGGTGCTGGTTGCTGGCTGCTGGGAGAGGAACAGGAATGGCAGCCTGGAGACAGGGATGAAGTGTCCGAATCCCAATCAGGCTCTGCCACATATTGGCTGTGTGTCCTCGGGCCAGTTGCTTGGCTTTTTTGAGCCCCAATTTTCTCATCTCTAAGGACAGGGGTGGTTATAATAAAAGCTTCCTTGCTGGATCAAGGAAGTCTAGAGACAAGGGGTGCAGACCATATGGGGGTTAGGATGATTTTTACTACTCATGTCACCGTCCACAGGGGCCATTAGAGGCCAGAGCTTTGTCTGGGTCTTCATGATAGGGGACTCCACATGCAGCAGAATCACCTGAGAACATGAGTGTGTGCAGGTGAATGTTTGTGGGGGCGTCTGGGCAGGACCCCCATGAAACTGCTGTGAGTCCCTATGTTTGAAATCAAGTTCAGCCCGCAGCCTGAACAAATGCCCAGGGCCACGCTCTGGCCAGCCCCTCCCCTGCCCCCCACTTCCACTCGCATTCTCCAGCTGTGACACACCCATACTGCCAAGGGGACAGGGATGCAGGGGGCCCCTGGAAACCTAGGCAAGGGTGCTCCTTAAGCCTTCCTCACACGGCCCTTCTCTCCTGGGACCCCCTCAGGGCCACAAGTGCTCCAGAGACCCCAGATGCTCAGCTTCCCGTCCTGGGCATTTGCCTGCAGACAAAGAGCTCTGAGACCAGGATGCAAGCTGGGTGGGCTTCGTGAGAGTCCATAAGGTCCCAAAGACAAGGGGCTACATGAATAGCAAAGAGGTCACCTCCCCATCCAGCCTCTCCACTCCTCAGAGGGGAGGGAGGGAATCTTGGAGAGAGGGCAGCAAAGCAGGTTCTAGATGAAGTTACTCCATCTCCTCAACAGGAGTCCTCCCGGGAGCAGTAAGGAGAGCCCTGGCTCCTCCTGCTACCAGGATTTGCCTGGGGTGGCCTGACATGAGTCTCCGAGCCTTGATGTTCTCCTCAGTAAAATGGGAATATTATTGCTTGTCAGTGTTGTGGAGCAGGAAAAATAAAGCCACACATATAAATTAAAGCAGTGCCTGGTGCATAGTAAGTGCTCAAAGATGTGCAAACCGCCCTGGCTGACACAAAAAGCTTGGTTGTGTCTCTATGAGCATTATATGGTAGTAAGAATAAAATGTTGATGGTGTTTTAGGTTACAGAGATGGGTATGCATGCCACAAAGTTGAAGCAGATAGATCCAAATGCCATAGAACTGTGCTTGGCACCTAATTGGTGTTGGTAAACTCTCATTTCCTCTCCTCCTTCCTCTCTCCCTCCCTTTTGACTAGTTTTATCATTCTTCTGACCAATTCATTCCTGCTCTTTTGGGTAAGTCAGACTTTCTCGACCTAAGCACAATGCTTCCTTCTCGTCCTTGGGGGCAGGGCCCGCCCTTAGGGTGCTGCTGTCTCCGTGTCTTTGGGAAACCACTAGTCTCAGAAGTCCCAGGAACTTGTCAGCCATGCGGATTCCTGGACGCTCTCCACCTGCTGAATTAACACCCTGGGGGCCAACCTGGGCATCAGCATTTGATCAGCTCCTTTGTGATCCTGACGCCCATTGAACTTGGAACCCAGCTCCTTGATGCTCTTTCTCTTTTGCACTGAGTCCTCACTATTTGTTCTTATTCTGGTCAGGCAGTGTTTTAAAAGTCTTTATCTCGGGAATGTGGCTGCTTCTCCCACCAGCTAGGAGATCCCAGTGGAACAGTCTCTGAAAGAATCCCTGAGGCCACCAGGCAGGACTGATGCCATGTTACCTGTGTACACACACACACAAACACACACACAGTCTGTGGGAACTGGGGCTGCCCAATCCATCTTCCACAGTAGACTGCATCCTTCAGAGGTTGGTACCTCTGGGTTTCCCCAGTAGGTGGCCTGGGACCCCACTCAGGCTCCACATCAGACAAGGCATGGGCTCCCTGCCCTGGCCTTCAGAAAGACAGGTTCAGTGGGGAGAGGTTGCCTTCAAGCTTCCCAAAACCTTCCCTGCACTGGGAGTTGGGGAGCAGAGTCACTTTCTGCTGCTTCTTCTGTCCCTGGAGCAACCCCCTAAAGGATGCCTGCCTTAGTGTTGGGGGAGGGACAAGGAGGGGCACTCTCAGATCTCTAACAGCTGACATCCCCCCACACTCTAAGGGCCCAGACCCTTGTAACTACTCCCACCTGCCTTAGTGTTCAGTTGACCAGAACTCTTCCGAGGGAGGTGCCCTGGGAAAACAGAGGGATGGTGGGATGGGTGAGTTTGAAGTCCTGGCCTTCACAACCAGCTGCGCAGACAGTGGCAAGTCCCACCAGGTCCCTATTCCTTGATTTCCTCACCTAGAAAGCAACACTGAAAGTTAAGGAAGCCTCAGAGAGACCATGAACACCAAACTGCTAAGTGGACACACAGTTTGGCTCTGTTATTCAGGTTTCATAGAAGGCATCCTTTTGCACCCTCTCCCCAGCAGGTGCAGGCTACCTAGGAAGCCTCCTATCCCATCCACCCCTTTCAGGGAGTCTTAGCCTCAAGCCACGAGTCTCTTAAAACAAGCTCACTGGCTTGAGGGGTTTCACAGGCAGCTGGGAGGGGCTCCCCAATCACCCCAGCTCCTTCCAAATCAGTGGAGTCAGAAAACCCGGTTCTAAGGCAGCCTTGAGCCACGATGTCAGCCCTGGAGCCGTCTGGGGGGAGGCAGGGAGGGGAGGCACCGGGGTAAGGAGGACTCTGGGAACCAGATCCCGAAACTCCCATGGGCGTGAGACCAGAAACCCAAACCCTGGCCCCCCACCCCGCCCCCCCAAGCCACCGTCCGGAAAAAATAAACTATTTCCTGCAACCAGCTCCGAAACAAAGTCTGTGAGTGAGCTGTGACACATGTTACATAAATAGAAGCCGCAGAGGGGAAAAGCCTGTTTTCTCTTTCATTATTTATCACTCTCTAACCATCTCCAGCTGGGTGAGTAAACAGGCGCATTGGCCCATAATGAGGAACAGACTGCTGCCGTGGGGCTGCCGGAGGGGCGTGGGGGTGAGCGGGAGGGTGTGTGTGCATGGTCTGTCTGTCTGTCTGTCTGTCTGCCCCCAGAAGGAGGCGTGGGAGCCTGCAATGGAGGAAGCTTGTTGCGGGGTGCCGCCTGATTCCAGCCGGCAAAGGGGTCCCCGCCTGGTGCCCTGGCTGGGGTGGGGCAGGGTGGCCCGGAGGAGGCCTGCTACCTCCCCACCCTGAAGGCTGCTTGGAGATCGGGTGTGCTGGATGGAGGAGGAGTCAGAAGGGGAGAGACTGTGTGGGTGGGAGAGGATGTGAGAGGTATGGAGCCAAGTGTGAGGCCGCGAATGTGCCGGGTCTTGGAGCATGACCCCGGTGGGGTGGCCTCTGAGTGTGGCCGAGGGGGCATGCGGGAGTGTGAAGGAATGACGGTGAGGGGTGTGGGGGGCCATGTGTAAGACTGGAGGACTGAAGGAGAGTGTGTCTGCGAGTGTCTACATGGGCATGTGTGATACTGGTGGCATATGTGGTATGTGTGATTTTGTGACTCTAAGAATGTGTGAACATGTCTGTGTGACTTTGAGAGTGTGTACATCTGTGTGTCACTGTGGGACTGTGACACGTACATGTGAGATTTTTATGGCCATAAGATGTCTTTATGGGTTGAATGGTGTCCTCACCCCCAGCACCTCGGGACTGGATCTTACTTGGAAATAGGGTCGTTGCAGATGTAATCAGTTCAGATGAGGTCATCCTGGAGTAGGGTGGCCCCTAACACAATAAAAAGATGTCAGTGTGAAGACACCAGAGAGACACAGAGACACCTGTCCACATGAAGATGGAGGCAGAGATTGGTGTGATACACCTACAAGCCAAGGAACAGCCGGGGCTGTCAGAAGTTAGCAAGAAGCAAGGAAGGGTCCCCCCTTACAAGAAGGTTCTCAGGTTGAACCTTGGTTTTGGACTTCTAGCCTCCAAAACTGTGAGACAGAACTCAAGTTCTTTTGTTTTTAGCCATCCGGGGTGTGGTACTTTGTTACAGCAGCTCTAGGAAGCTAATACTGGTGTGTGTGAACATGTGTGAGCTTGGGAGTAGGTAAATAAGCATGGAAAACCATAAGAGTGTGTGTGTGTGCGTGTGACATCCTGGTAGTGAAGATTGTTTTCTTTTTTTGTTTTTTGTTTGTTTGCTTTTAATGGAGGTACTGGGATTGAAATAGGACCTCGTGCATGCAAAGCATGTGCTCTACCACTGAGCTGTTATCCTCCCCCCCAGCAGTGAAGATGGGTGTGGGTGTGACCATCTGTCTATGGGAGTGTGTAAATCTGTGCATGAGTCCAGGGAGTGTGTGAGCGTGTGGGTGTTTGTCTGTACTGGCACACACCCACTTTGTATCTATATATCATCAGCCTGGAAAGGTCTCCAGCAACCAGCCTCACTTCCCGCTGCCTCTGCACACCCCCAGACCCTCTCTGGACTTTGAGCAGCCCTGCCTGAGGCCAGGTCAGCTCTGGAGAAGAGCTGAGATGCTTTTGCAAAGGGTTGCCCACAGCCTGCTCCCACCCAGGGGTCATCCTGAAATCAAGGTTTAAACCTCACCCTAGACTTCAGGACCCAATCTGCTCATGAGGAACAGAGATGAGACCAGGCCTGAAGGCTGGAGGCAGTAAGGTGAGGGGCAGACTCGTCTGTGTCCTGGGCATTGTTGTCTGAAGCCTGATTTCTCTCTAGCTAAACCAAAAACCCATTCTTCTCATTAGCAGAACTTTTATTTAAAAAAAAATTGTACTCAATTATTATTGTAATTCCATCAATAAAAATTTTGTGGAAATTAATTTTTTCTTATTATACAGTTTGCTACATAATATCCTTGATTTTGCCTCAGCCCACAAAGCCTAAAATATTTACTGTCTGTCCCTTTCCAGAAAAAGTTTGCTGGTCTCTGCCTCCCCTCCTGAACTCTGCCATTACAGACACACGTTGGCCATAGTTCACCAACTGCTGAAGCAGAGCCCTCTAAGCCCCTGGACTTTTGACTGGTTTGGAGAGGAGCAAGTAAATCCTTAGACAGGTCCCACAAGCCAACATTTGCCTGGACAATTCATTGGACTGATCTGGGCAGGATATGAATATGAAGCCATGGGGCTCCCTCCATGGACTCAGAGAATGAAGGCCCCTGCACCCACCTGCCCCCTGCAAGGGAAAGGCAGAGTTACCAATGCAGAGAACCCAATGGCATCATTTTTTTTTAGACCTTGGATCACACATCACCTGCAGCAAGTCCTACCTCTTGCTGTATCACTTACGCAAGTCAATCAATTCCTATTGTTATTTAAGCCCATCTGCAATGAGTTTTCTGATGCTTGCACCGAAAGAAGAGTGTCTAATCCAGCTAGGGGCATTCAAGGAAAACTTCTGAGAGGAGGTATCAGGTAAGTTGGGTCTTAGAGTCATCAGCGAAAGCAACTGGTAGAAAAAGTATTCCAAGCAGAGGGCACATCATGAGAGGAAACAGCACAGCACATGACACAAGACCCAAGTGGCTGAGCTGGAAGTGGCCAGGGATGAAATCAAAGATTCAAGAAAGGATACCTTGTGCACCAGATCAAGATGCTTAAAATACCCTGTGGTAATGGGTCTTGAACAAGGCATGACAAGTTCACATTGACACTTTTGATTGAACTCTGACCACTTTGGAGGATGGACCAGCTGGAGGTACAGGGAGAGGATCAGGTTGGAAGTGGGAGTCAGCTCAGAGGCTGCTGGAATACCCCAGGTAGAACATGATGAGGGTCCAGGCAATGGCAGTAGGAGTGGGGATGGAGAGGAGGGAATGATCCTGAGAAATATTTTGGAAGCCGCATCCACAGGACTTGGTGACCGATTATATGTGAAAAAGAAGGGATAGGGAGAATCAAGGGGTGATTCCTAGTTTCTAGAGTGACTAGGTGGACTGTAATCCCACCACTGGGGAGAAAACGCATTGGTGGAGCATGTCTTTGGATACAGATGATAATTTGGGTCTGGGACATGTTGGGTCTCCATCCCAACAAACATGGGAGTGGGTCCAAAATAGTGACAGTGCTTGAAGTCACCAACCCACAGATTTATGCAACCCTTGAGGGTATATGGGATTGTTCAAGAGGACATGTAGCTTGAGAAAAGACAAGGAGGCTCAAGGCTGAAGCCTCGAGAACACCAAGCATTTAACAGGGGACAGCGGGAGATGACAGAAATCTGCAAAAGCACATGGGAAGTAGTCAAGGAGGAGAACAAGAGGGCAGAGTGTGGCAGGCGTTGGCATTCTGCCCATGTATCTCAGCACTTACCTCCAAACGGAGAAGGCTGCTTACTGCCAACACCTGCTCTTTGCCTGAGGGTTTTTTCTGGCCATGGAAACACCCTTGGCTCTGGCTCAGGGCAAGCCGGAAGTGCTGGAGAGTTCACGTGCCTGGAAGCAGCCCTCCACCAATGGCGAAAAGGGAATTGGTGGATAAATACCCCAGCTTCCTTGCCCCATCGTATGGACAACTTGAGGCATGTCTCATACATCTTTGGGGGGCACCCCTTGCTCTCAGTGCATGATAACATTCCCTGTGTTGGCCTCCTGCCCCCACCTCCACTTTCCCACTCCCCTAATCCTTGTGTCAGAGTTTGCTTCTCACAGAACCTCAGTGAAGAAAAAGGTATTGTGAAAACCAAGCAAGTAGTAAATTGTAAGATGTTCTCTCCAAGTAACTTTTGTCTTTGGGGTTCATCCCTGCCCTCCCCTGCCGGGGGCAATGCCCACCTCCACACTCACAGAAGATGCAGGCCAATCTCTCCCCTGGGCCTGAGGTTCCCAGCAAGGGACTTTCCAGAGTCTGAGGCTGAGCAAACTATCAAGAAATCCTTTCCCAGCTCTCACCCACCTCCTCCTCTTTTCTAGGGATGGCTGCATGCAGGGAAATCTGGTCACAGGCTCGTAGAATGCAAAGGCTTGGAAAGATTCCTCAGCCCTGAGTCCACCCTCTCCTTGTACTCCTGGCTCTGTCCTCTCCTTTTCCAGTATTCCAAGTAACTTTCACTTTTTTCCATTCATCCTATGTCTAGCCCTGTAGGTGTTCATCGCTTCTCTTTCTGTCTGTGATCCAGGAACTGGGTCTGATGACTGGCCAGGGACCCACAGGGAGGCAGGGAGGGCTGAGTGACCTGGAAACACTCCCTGCTTCCAGTCAGCATATGTCCAACCCACACTGCTCCTCATCTCTTACCTCTCCAGGCAGGAAGCCAAGGGGAATGGCCTTGAACCAGACTTTGGGGGTAGGGGGAAGGGCCCTCAAAAAGCCATACAGCAGAGTGATGAATTGGACATCCTGGTGTGTTACAAGCCAGGGTGTGAATACAGGCACTGTGCTTACATAATTGTGGAATTGTGTGTGAGTTTCAACCTTTTGGAGCTTTGGTCTTGTCATCTGTAAAATAAGGATAAGAACAGTTCCCACCTGACTTAGGCTGGGTTTCCCCAGAAGCAGGCGCTGAGACATCTATTCCAGTACACATGATTGATTTAGGAGGTAGAGAAGTAGGAGAGTAAGATAAGGAAAAGTAGGAAGGTAATAAATTGAGTTATCAAGCCAGATGCTTAGATGGGCCCAGTCCTGCTGGGAAAACCCTGGAAGAACACATAAAACACACATTTCAGCTATCCCATCAGAGGGGTGAGGGAGTGGGGATATTTATACACCAATTCCCATCCATCATGAGTGAAGGGCTCTCCTGGATGGTGCTCTGGCCTCCTACAGAGTGGCAAAGCAGGGTCCAATGCCCAGAGGGAACCCTCAGGTAAAGATAGGTAGATGATTGGAAGCCTTAGGGGTGTAAGAAGTGGTCAGGGTGAGGGCATACACACAGGACACCGACAGCATCTAGTACATCATCTCAGAGGGCTGGTGGGAAGTGAAATGAAGTCACATGTGAAGAGTGCTTATTAACACAGTGACTGGTGCATAGTTGATTCTTCTCTAATCAAGGTCTAGTCTCATTCCAGCCTTCAGATGCCTGGCTCCGGGGACTTCCTACTGCCCAACAGCCACAAGAGAAGTGTTGGAGGCTAGAGAGTCAGGGGTCAAGAGCAGATGCAGCTGGAAGAGAGAAAGCTAGAAAGAAGATGGGGTGCAGAGGAACTGGGAAGGAAGTGGGCCCCGGAGTCCAGGCCAGACTTGGAATGTGACTGAGACTGGTGTGAAAAAGCCCAGGAGAGTGTGTGATCCCCACTCCATGGGCCCGACAGACACCATGCATAATCTCTCTTCTCCTCTCCCCTTAGATCCACCCTACAGCTATTGGGTCTGCCATCTGAGGGCACTGCCTTCTCTTCAAAAGTAAATTAAATTATCAAACATTAGGGCTACCGTGGGGGTCAGAGCTACATATGAAAAGTGCCTGGTATACAGTAGATGCTCAAGAGGTGGTAGCTATTTCCAGTGTGAGGCCACCTTTGGCTTTCCTCCTTCACATCCCACCTCACCCTCCAGTGGCTGTGACTGAGACCCCAAATCCCAGGCCTTCCAGTTTCCATGGGGAAGGAATGCTTCCCTCGCTGATCACAGAGCTCTAAAGGCAGCAGCAGTGGGCAAGCATGAAAGGGCACAGGGAGGAGTGATGAGAACACAGACCTCTGGGAGGAGGGGATGGCCCAAGGGAGTGAGAGTGCTCCCTTGTCCCCTTTTCTATCCAAGTCGCCACCCTGACCCCCAACACCTTCTCTCAGGTCACTGAAGACACAGTTACTGAGTAGGTTCTACAAGTTCCCCCGCTTGCCCTGAGGTGTCAGGCTTTTTTTTTTTTTTTATAACTAAGTATCAAATCATAATCAAATCAAATCAACATGTATTTATTGTCCATCAACTATGCAAAACGCACTGTGCCGGGTGCAAGAGGAAATCCCCAAATGACTAAAATCATAGCCCCTGACCTTAGTTTATTATCTAGTTAGAGAGATGAGGCATAAATGGTTAAACAGTTAACAAACAATACAATATGTTTAAAGTTACTTGATGCTTACGAAATAGAAGTTAGCCCACAACAGGAAGGGCGCTGGGGTAATCAAGAAATCATGATGGTGGCTCCAATCTCTCAGATGCCTAAGCTGAGAATCCTACATGAGTTATACTCACTCACCACGTCTCTGTCAGACCCTTGTCTTTCTCCCTCTTCTACAGTTGAAGAAACTGAGATTTAGCCCTCGTGCTTTAGGATTTCAGGCTAGAAAATGACAGAATCCAAGCATCTGAAATCCCTTTACAGAAGGGGTCTCATTTCGCCCAAAGATGCTGTGTTCTAATTGATGTAAAATTGTCCACTGCTTGTAGGGTTATTGTTCATTTCCTGATCTTTAATGAATGATTTTCCACCAATCAGTGCAGAGTCCAGTGCCCATCACCCCGTGGACAAGGCCTGAGTCTCTGAGTCCCAAAAGTGACAGCAGGGAGAACTGTAAACATCTCTGAGCACCCATTACCTGGCAGCCTGGCACAAAGAGGGGCAATCTGGCCCCACCCCAGGCCTGGGTGCCCTCCCCTGCTCCACAGCCCTCTAGGACAGCTCCCCACATTGCATGGTCCTCTACTCAGGGCAATATGGTAAACTGATAAGCCTCCCCTACCAAGGGTAGGAGCCCCCCCCTTAAAAAGGGGAGAGTCTGGAGAGTGCCTTGAAGGTTCCTGGCACAGTTCATTAAGATATCAACCCTTAATGAAATATTTCTTTGTTTAAATCGTCATTTATCTTGGGGAACAGGGGCCTTTGTGGCAAGGGAAAAGGCTACCCGCTTCCACCCCTCCCCCGCCTCCAACCAGCACAGATCCTGGATCTTTCAGAGTTAGAAAGATTGGGAAGCAGGGTGGGGAGGAACAGCTGGGAGATGGGGAGGAGAGAAGATTCCAGAGTAGAGGAACAGCAGGAAAGGGGGTCAACTTGACTAAGCAGGAGGCAAAAAAGGAGAGACAAGAAGAAGGCCCTGGGGGTGGGGAGGACGCTGCTCAGATGGAAGCCCACTGCAGTGTGACCACAAGAGCCAAACGTCGGAAGCATCCCAACTGTCTATCATTGGGAGGCTGGGTAAAGAAACAGGGGCACACTGATGTGGTGGATCACTCTCCAGCAGTCTTTTCAATTAATGACCTAGAGATGCACATAGCAAACCTGAACTAATCTTGGCAACATGAAATTTAGTAAATAACCACCAACAAATAGTAAAAGCAAGGAGCATGAAGATACTTTTTATTTAAAATTTTAAGACACCCAACCACACTAAATGATTAAAAGAAACATAAAAGTTACTTGGGAAGGCTACCTCCCAGCTTCTGGAAACTGGCTACCTCCGGCAAGGGAAGGATGGTGAAAGGGAGGGAGGGATGTGGGAGGACCTCCACTATATCAGCAACAATTTACAGGGGTTTGGGGTTGTTATTTTTTTAAACACAAAGAAAGATGCACAAATCATTAAGTGTACACCAGCTTAGTTTTCACAAAGTGAGCACACCCATGGAACCAAATCCCAAATTCAAAAAACAGAACATTTCCAGTCCCCCACGAACTCCCTCGTGCCTCTTCCTAGTCAATACCCAGTCTAGAGTAGCCATTCTCCTGAGTTCTAATACCTCAAATAGTTTGACTGATTTTTTAATTTCAGATACATGAAATTTGTCTCTTGTGACTGGCTTTTTATGCCCAACGTTCTGTTTGTGAGACTTCTTCCTGTTGTTGTGTGTGGCAATAGCTTGTCCATTCGCATTACCAGGTACTAACCCACGTATGAGAATATCATGATTCATTCAGCTATTCCACTGTTGACAGTTACTGTGAATGGTGCTGCTAGGACCATTCTGGCATATGCCTTTTGCTGAACACATATATGGCTGCATTTCTATATACTTAGGCGTTGAACCGCTACATCATGCTGGTAAAGTTTTGTTCTTTAATAACTTAAAAGAAAATGGTTTTGAGTGGGTAAAAGAAGTAAGATTCAAGCAGATGAATGGAAACATAAATATCTGGGTCTAGATGTGTTGGGACCGTGGGAATAAGGGAACCAGTGTTTCTGGACACAACCCCACCCCACCTCAAGCGCTAGGCCTGGTACTAAGAACAAGCTTGCCCACTAGTCCACTTCATCCCCACCACAGGAAGAGGCAGCTGACCCTGGGAAAGAGCATCTCTTCAGAGCAAGAAGGACCTGGGGCTAAGTCCCTGCTGCACCATCTCCTAGCTGTGTGACCTGGGGCAAATTGCCTGACCTCTCTGAGCTTCACTGCCTCACTGAAAAATGAGAAAAGCCACTACACCAGGGGTGATGCAGCATGTGAATCAAGTGCCTGGCACACAGCAGGCCCTTAATAAGCATCAATTGCCATTCTATGTATGATTTGCTGTTTTGTCGGGTCAGTATTCTCATTTTTAGGTAAGGAAACTGGGGCTCACGAAATGGAAAATTAGTGTTTATGGAAAGTACTTGATGAACAGGTCATGGAGCTAGATGCTTTGCCCTGGCTTTTCCATACTACCCTCCCAACCCTGCTAGGAGGTATTCTCCCAGTGACATGGATGGGGAAACTGAAGCCCCATCCTGTAACTTGCCTGGACCACACAGCTGGTAAGTGACAGACACAGAAGTTCTACTCTAGGCTGCCTCACTCCAGCCCCTGTGCTCTTAACCACAGCCTCCCAAGTAGCGCCAGGCCATGGGCCCTGGTTCTTGCCACACCACAGCCTCTGGCCCTGGACCCTTTGAAGGAACAAGGACAGAAAGAGGACCCTCCTGCCTGTTCCCCATCACTCTGGCTCAGGAGCCAAGGGCTACTCTTTTAAACCTTCTCCTGAAGTTCTTGCAGCAGGAGGAAGGGCTTTGGACTGGCTGCTCTGATTTCGGGGTGTGTGTTCTGTACCTTTCTTTGATGAGGCCTTATTTCCTCATTAAAATGCCCTCAAGGTGAGGGCCAGACAGGCTCTTTTGCCCCTGTGGGCCTCCTGATGGACTCACAAGGTGCTGGGAACTAAACTGGCTTGGAGATGAGGGTGAACTGAAATGAAAGCCAAAGCATTTCCCAGGAAAATCCCTTTGGGCCAGTGAGCCCACATGTGAGGGCTGGAGGGCTGCTGCAGGAAGGTGAGGGGACAGAGGCATGGGGCATGAGAGCCAGCCAGAAAAGAGCTGAGATGCCCATTGGAGGTCACCTCACCCCTTCTTTTGTATTGAAAGTCCCTAGTGCCCACCCCCGCCTCGAAGCCTCTGCAGGAAGGATGAGAAGGTGGCCGAGGGTCATGGGCACGGCCCAGTGGGCTTACACACAAGGACCTGCCAGCTCTAGGCCTGACCACACACTCTGACTCCCATCAGAGCTGACTCTTCATAGAAGAGAAATGGGATCACACCACCAAAGGCTTCCTCTCTCCCAAACTGTACTCCTCAGGTAACTCATAAGCAGGCAGTGCTGCTTTAAAGGCCTCCATGAATTTCTGCCCTGTCCTGACTGAAGTGGCTCTGGTTAGAGCCTCCCTCATATTTACCAGCCATGTAAGCCCGGGCAGGTAACTTAACTTTTCTGTGCCTCAGTTTCCTCCTCCGTAAAGTGGAGGAGGAAACTGTACTATCTACCTCATAGGGTTGTGGTGAAGATGAAATAAGTCCTATGCCTGGCCTGTGGCAGCACTGTGGTTATTTTATTCTTATTGCTTCTGCTATTGCTACACTGGAAAGAACATTGTGATATCCACATAAATGGTACTGAGAGTCCTCCACCCAACAATTTCACATCTAGATAACTGAAAGGCTCCAGCAGAACCTAAGCATGCCTGTCACACCTGCCCTCTATAGGGGAAATACACAGGATCTGGACCTGGACAGGTAGCACTGACATTGCAGCTGCTTCTGGCTATTTGCACCCAGAGAGAAGGGATGGAATAAGTGATGGAGAACCCAAGAGGCAGCCTCCTCTCCTTTTCTTCCAAATCCCATTGAAAAGGCCTTCTCTTCTAAGAAATCCTAGGAGATATTCCTGGCATACCCTAAGCTCTGATCCCTGAAGCACCCACAGCTCACGCTTCCTCAGGAGCATCCTGCGACTGTCAGTCTCCACCTTCCTCCGGTGATTTGGGCCAGGAGAGACTTCTAGAGCCATTGCCTTCCTGCCCTCACCCAGAGCAGGGTCGTTCCTTGGTCATGGACACTCCTTGATAATTCCTGAGGTGCCCCTCACCTCTTCCCACCGCAACACCAAGAGCCAGACTAGAGATGTTTAGCGGGGGTGGAAGAGGGAGGGAAGATTTATTCAGGTTTCCACGGGTCTCTGTGTGGGGCGTCTGCTACCAGTACAGCCCTCCCACTTGGATCCGGAGCCTTTCCTCATCCGGACTTCCCGGTCCCAATCCAAATACACACCACTGCCACCACCACAATCCCTCCGGTCCCTCCCCCCACGCTCCCTAGCCCTCAGACAAAAGACGTTGAGTTTTGTTTACAATCTAATTTGTCTTGATAATTGCCTCTACTTTGCACTTCGCTTTACCCGCTTGGATCCGGCTTTGGGCCCCTTCTTCACTGGTTCGCAGAGCACTTTAGGGGAAATTCCCCTTCCGGAGAGGGAGGCGGCGCGCGCCAAGGGTGACCGTTCACAAAGCCCAGAAGGAGCCTCCCCATCTCCCCAACCCCCGATTCAAAAGCCTACCTCCAGCCCCATGCAGCAGGGCACAGGAGGGAGGCGAGAAAGGGCACCGGCTCTGGGCTCTGGACTCTGGGCCCCTCGGCCACTCCCCGCGCCAGGCGCAGCCCGCCGGGAACCAATGAACCGTGTGGGAGCAGGGTTTGGCTGTACCTCCAGACTTAAGAGAAAGACTAGGGTTTGCAAAGCGCGCCTTGGGATTCGCGAGGCCAGGGTGAATTCCTGGGTTCTCACCATCTCCCCTCTTCTTACAGGTCCGCAGCCCTACGCCTTTTCCCCAGATCCCCACTTTTCTTCCCCTTAAGTTTGGTCCACGTGGTCTCTCGCCCAAGGCTGGCTGCCCGCAGGGTGAAACTTGCTGCACCTGCTTTAGGCGAATTATGGTAGCGCTAGAAGTTGGTCTCCCCTCCCTCCGCCGCTCGCTCGCTCGCTCGCTCCCTCCTCCCTCGCTCTCCGCGCGCTCCCTCCTTCCCCCTCCTCCCCTCCTCCCCCGCCCCCTCCCGCCCCGCCCGCGCGCCGCCCGCTCGCAGCCACTCGCTGCCGGGGCTCAGTCGCAGCCCCTCGGAGTCCGGAGCCGGCCGCCCCTGCCGATCGGACAGTGCGGCCGGCGGCCGGGACGGAGCCCCCAGCCCGCGAGGAGGGTGCGGCGCAGGCGGCGGCGGCGCGGCGGGGAGGAGCCCGGGCCGGAACCAGGGCTGGGCCGGGGGCGGGGACGCCGGGGTCCCGGAGCCCCGGCGCCGGAGCGAGTGAACAAGCGTCGCGGGAGGATCGGGAAGGAGGAGCACAGCCAGAGCGAGCCGAGCTGCCCCCAAAGTGCGATGCCCCGGCGGGGCTAGGGCGCGCGGCGGCCGGCCGGCGCGGCGCGGAGGGAGGACGCCCGGGAGCTGCGCGGCGCCGGGCGGCGCGGAGGGGCAGCCCCAGCGGGCGGCGGCGGGCCCGGGCGGCGACCCGAGCGAGCCCCATGCCCCGCGCGGGCTGACGGGCCGGAGCCCGCACGGAGCGGCCGGGCGGGACAGGTAGGTGGCGGGCCGAGCCCGGGGACGCGGGTGGGGGCTGGGCCGGCGACCAGACCAACTCCCTCGCTCGCGCACTCTCTCGCCCGCTCACTGGCTCACTTTGTGTTTGCAAACTGCCCGCCGGAGACGCCGGGCGCCGGGAGGAGCCGGGCCCAGGCCGGCGCACTTTGTTCCAGCCGGGGCCGGCTGCGGCGCCCTGACCCTGCGCAGCCGCGACACCCTGCCCCCGGCCCGGGCCCCCGCGACCCGGAGCTGCCGGGGGAACAGGTGGGGGCTACGGCGCGGCGGCTGCCGGGGGAGCAGCGGAGGTCCGCCGGAGTGGGGGTGCTGGAAAGGCTCCTGGAGGCCCACCCTCCCCCCACAAGAATCTGGGCCCCGCCCCCTCCCGGCCTGGCCGCGAGGAATGGGGTGTCTGGGGGCGCGACCCCCTCCCCCGCCCCGAGTCAGACAAAGAGTACTTCCCAGCCCGGACTTTCTTGAGCCGGGGAGGGAAGTGGTGAAATGGGCTCCCCCAAACCCAGTCGGTCGAAGACTCCCTAAGACGCGTTGGAGGCAGATTGGGGAGTGGACCGCGGTTCTACCCGCCGCGTCGCCTCGGGTGAGAAGGGGATTCCTTTTGCCGAGGTAGCACCTTGGAGGTTCCGGGGCCAGTAAACCCCTTTCCCCCTTCCATCGGTCAGCTCAGAGATACAGCGAAAAACTTCTTGGGGACTTGAGAGCGTCTGGAAATGGCCCCTTGTGGTTTTGTGCGCGGCTGCTGGAGGGTGGAGGGCTGACCCAGCCGATATCTTTATTCACCCCATTTGGGGAGATCCCCCGCCTCACCATGTAGGGGAGAAAAGAGGGCGGCAGCAAGGTTCAGAGGCTGCCTGGGAAGGGTGTCCCGGAGTGACCAAGCAGGTTCCCCTCCCCCAGACTGAGAACTGTGGCGTTTCCCCTGGACAGCCCCCTGCAGACACCTCTCTGAGCGGTGGTCACCCCGGCGCCAACTCCAGCTTCGCGTTCCCCATCAACGCCAAACTAACTAACTTGGGCAGAGCCCATCTAGAGCCGTGGCGCTAGAATGCGGGGTGCCCGGAGCGACCAGGGGTCCCGGCCTCCCCGGCAAAGGACCGTGTGATTTCGCGGGACGCGGATTCTGAATCAAAGGCCCTAACGGCTGCGAATTCCTTTTCTCCAACTGGGACGACCTCATAAACGCATCACATCCTAACCGACTCTTTAGTTTGGGAGTAGAGAATATGGAAACATGGAAACCCTGAGCCCATAGAACACCCGGCTCATCCCTTTAGACCACCGGCCTCTCCTGCCCACCTGGCTGATTTCTTCACTCACTCCTCGCCTGTGTTTAAGGCGTCTGGAGATCACCACAGTTCTCCCATTCCAGCCAAGGTCTCCCTGCTGGTTGACCTCGGAGCCTGGAGCAGGGGTTGGAGACAGGTTGCCTTAAGGAGGAAACCTGAGTCTGAAACTGTCATCCCGGTGGTTGCTGAGGAAGCCCATGAGCATTTTGGCCAATGCGGGTTTTCACTTGAACTTCAGCATCTTCATCCCCTGTTTTAAAGCACGTATTTGGATTGTCCCAGAGTGAACTGTGTTAGGTATGGGATTGAGGGCCAACGGGGTGCAGTTTGAGAGGCAGCTAGGGCTGGAGCTGGAGGCTCGCCTGGGTGCCCCCCTTCCCCACCCAGAAAGGAGCAGCAGGATTGTCTGCACGGCCTTTAGCCACAGGAGGGTCTGACCAGCCCCACTTCAGAACGCAGTGGGTTATGGAGATCTCAACACGGAGAATTTTAACCCAGAAGCTCTCTTTCTGAGAACCAGAACTGAACGCTGCCAGCGCTGAGCGTTTCAAGCCCCTGACCCTGCTGGTGAGCCAGTGGGTGGGTGCAGGGATGAGGACTTGGCTGGGCCCCAGCTGCCCAAAGGGGAACCATCCACCTCAGACAGCTCCTGCCCCAGACAATCTCTGCCCAACCTGGCAGAAAACCTCCGCAGGGGAGAGGAAATCTGTAGGCTTGTTTTTTGTTTTTGTTTTAACTTGAGAAACTGTGTCTTGCCTGGGTTCTGGGGCCCTTTGTCACCTAGAAGGCTGGAGGGAGGGCCCTGGGACTGTGCTGAGGGCACCTGGACAGCTTGCTCTCTCTGCCACCCTTAGATCTGAGCCTCTCAAAAGCAGGGCTGTGTCTCATGGGGCTTCCCATCTGGTGTCACTCTCACTCTCATCAGTGGGGCAAAGTGGCATTGGAGGAAGTGGCACTGAGGCAGTTCTACCTCCCCTACCCCCTCAGGACCCCTGTAAGATCTGAATCCCCTCCTGGTTCCCTGCCTACTACCTTACCCTGATCCCAGTCGTGGCACTAAACTGGGGGAGACCATGGGAACCTTCTCTCCTGGCACTGAGGGCTGGGCCCTGGGTGGGGTTTTCTGTCCTCTCACTTCCTGGCACGTTTCAGAGTTGTTGGAGTTGGGGAGCCCCTGAGCCCTGGGGAGAGAAAGGCCTGACACCAGTGCTGGGGAATGTGGGGAGGGGGCAGGTTGGGCCCAACTTCCAAAAGGACCTGCTCCCCTGTCCCCTTCTGTGTAGCTGCCTTTGTCACACCTAGACACCCCACCCCCACCCCCTTTCCTCTGCCTTTGGCCAGAAACTTTATTTTTGGCTGCTGGCAGGTAGGTCCCTTCTTGCCAGGAATGTGCATATCCTGCTGGGCCCCTACTCCAAACACATCTCTTCCTTAGGGGCAGGAAAGCAGGGAGGGTGGGGGGGGGGGATCGTTTAATCCACTAATTCCCCAAATGTTTGCTGAGCCCCTGCTCTGTCTGGGCAGGTCCCAGGCTGGGCACTGGAGTGCCCAAGCAGTGAAGGCTGGGGGTCTGCACATTGTCAAGGTAGGAGAGACAGATAACATACCACATCAGAAAGAGGAGGGTGGGAGCAGGGTGTCTGTTTCAGAGGAGGGGTGTGAGGTGCAAGGGGAGAGAAGGGTCATCTCCCCTAGACGGCTTCCCTGATCTGCCACACCTGGTGTAGCTGCACCCTCCTTCCCTGCGTCCTAACCCTTCCGACCCTTCCGCTGCCCCACTGCCTTGGTGGTTTTCCCATCTCTCCAGCTGAAATGCAAGCCCCTCCATACCCATCCCAGGCAGGCACAATATCTTTACTTTTCTAATAACCCAAACTGCAAAGTAGTAATTTCTTCCATCCAGGGAGCTCCACACAGTTTCCCTTCAGATCTTACAACTCTTCCAGCCTCCCAGACCAAGGCAGGGCAGGCACTGTTTTTGATAAGATTCTGAGGCTCCAGTGGTTGAAATGGCTTCCTCCACCTTGGTTCCAGTACTCTGGAACCCAAGGCAAGGAAGTCAGGCCTCCCAGGGCAGAACTTGGGTCACAGGGGAAAAGGCTTTAGAACTTGCCAGTAGTGATGGGACTCTGGGGACCTTAGTTAAGCTCTTTGAACCTCAATTTTCTTGTGTGTAAAGTAGGTCAATAGTAGCTATTAGAGCCTGTTTGGGGGAGTGGGATGCAAGAGCAGATGTAAGTACCCTAGCACAGGGCCTGGCTCATGGTAGTACTGACCGAGGGGTGACTTTTATTATAAGATTCCTAGCACTGCCAGGCCACATGCTGGACTGAATACTGGAAATGCTTCAGTATTAACCTCTGTTTTAGGGGTTAGGAAAAGAAGCAACTTGTTTGAGGTTATACAGTTAGTGGTAGAGCTGAGGCTAAAGTGTGGGACTCCTAGAACTCCCAGCACAACCAGTAGGGCTCGAGCCTCTGCTCTGGGGAAGCAAGAAAGGAGGGGATGGGAGGGCCTGCCTTTCTTCCTCCCTCCTTCAGAAGCTCAGGCCAAGGTCTCCCCTCAGCCCTCCAATGAGAAAGCTGTGGGTCTTCTTCCTGTCTTTCCTTTTAAAGAGGGTCTGGGGTGAAAATTTGGCATTTCCCACCTGCATATGCCCCTAAAAGGTCCAGTCATCCTCCATCCAGGAGCATCATAAAGTGCTCATGGAGACAAAAATGGGAGGAAAAGTGTTTGGCACCACCTCTTTCCTAAAAGGGAGGTGTCTATGGTTTAGAACCCTGGCTTACACAGCCTGTGGAAGACAAGTTTGGCAGCTAGTCTCAGATCAATTTGGGACCTACCCTTGGATAGATCATCTTGAAGAAGCAAAAAGAAACTTACTATGAGTGTGAAGTTGCAGCCTCTTTCAGCATCATCTTCCCGGATTCTCCGTAGAAATGCACACCTTTGCCCACAGCCAGATCCACCATGCCAGGATCACTGCAGGAACCCTCTTTACTCCAAATCTCGAGGCTTGCTGATGCAGTGGCCTTGTGGGATGGTGCCTGGCGGGCCCTGTGCCTCAGGGCATGCCTGCCTGGCTGGAAATTAAGAGCTCCCAGCACAAAAGGTGCCTCTTGGACAAGGCCACAGGATGCTGGCCATAGAGTCGAAGCTTCTGGTGCCTCGAAGGAGCCATCCACGCCTGGGCCAGGCCAGTGCCCTTCCTTCTCTTGATCCTTGTCCCAGGACTCCCCCTCTCAGGGTCTGCCTGGCTGTCCCTTGCTCCAGTGCAGCCCTGCGTCTTTCTTCCCCTGAGCCCTGGCCACAGCCATACAACTTGTTCCTCAAATCCCAGCAGCTCTGCCTACCTCCCTCTGGGCCCCAGACTCTGCCCAGCTGGAGCCTCTGGAGCTGTGACCTGAGGGTGCATGGGGTCGTTGGTGGTGTAGGACAGGGGGAAACGGTGTTTTCTCTTTCACTAGGAGTTTCTGATGGCACCTGACCTGGGCTCTCATGCAGATGGTGGGTTTTCCTCAGACAGTAACAAAGTGGATTGTGTGGAATAGTGACCCTCTGCATTTCACGTTCAAGGTAGGCAGGGTCAGCGGGTGGAAGTTACCCAGAATTCCCACCACCAGTAAAGGAGGAACAGATCATGGTGACTGGAGGGCAGGGTGGGTCAGGGAATGGAGGCGTGACTCCTCTCCATTCCACAGCATTGTCGAGTGATCCCTGTGTGCAGTGGCCTGCCTGATTCTAGGTAGAGGTTTAATAAGAGGTGGCTCTCTTGCAACTTGGAAAATCAGAAATGGAGCAAGTACCCCAGTGCCGATCATTCCCATAGGTGCTGGTGACTGGAGGCAGGCTCCAGTCCTAATACTCCCCAGCCGGGACGGGATGCTGGTGCTGGCCTGGGAGAGCCTTCAGGAGGGCTGAGCTGTGTGAAGGGACACTGGCCAGTGGGCCAGTGAAGGGGCTTCTGTTCTTGTTTCTCCTGCCTGGTGGGCTCCCTCCGATTTGGGTCCCTGGCTCTGGAGCCCACACTTCAGGAGACCCAGGCTGAAAGAAGCTGGTCCAAAAGAGGGTAGCATATACTTCCTCCTTTCTCTCCTTCAGGGGGTTCTTTGGGCAGATGTGTATTCCACCCTAGATGAAAAGGGCACCCGGCTGGGGAGAATTTGGGGGAGAGATGGGAAGATCAGGGTTTGCAGGAGGCTGAGGAAGTGGCGGCTTGGGCTGCAAAGCTTCTTGAGGGTTCCGCATCTCTGGTGGGAGCCAGGGCACTTGCCAGGGCGGGTGTGTTGAGGGTGTACAGTTGGTCCATTTGGGAGAATCCTTCCTTTAGGAAGGCTCCCGGGTTTCCAGGAAAGCCGTGGCTCCCGGGTCTCCCGCCCCTCCCGCCCCTCCCGCCCCTGCTGAGCGCACTTGCTCTGGGTTGCCAGCCCAGCCAGCGTTTCCCTGAGCCCCCTCGAGTGCATCAGTGCTGCGAGGTGCAGGAAGCTCCTTGATCTCTGAGACCAGAGCTCCGGGACGCACGCACCAGATGTGTGTGGCCCTCACCACCGCCAGGAGTGCTGAGAAGATGCTGGGGGAGCTGGGGGTTCAGGGAACTCTGGAAGAGGGGGCGGGTGGCCCCTGTCTTTTAGCCACAGGGAGGGTCTCCCATGCTGTTTGCTGACCTCCTTGAGCTTGGGGATGACTTAGCTAGTCTGGGACTCAGCTGTGAGGGGCACGTGTAAGCACACTGCTACCAGCTTACTTATTCTCTCTCAGATCTTAGGCCTGGCGGTCTTCTCTCTGGGCCTCGGTTTTCCTAACTGTACAGTCGGTGAGGGAGACCCACACTCCCCTCCACCGCCGCCCCCACACTCCCCACTCCCCGCCTTCCCACAACTGCTGGTTGTGGGGTTGGAGGATTGGGCGTTTGATGAGAAGAGACTGGCCCCCTTTGTTCCACCCCTCCGAAGCCCACTGCTTCTGCGGATCCTGCCCGAAAGGGGCGCTGTGGGGCGCTGTGGAGCGCAGGGCAGGCGACCCTGTGGCTTAGGCAAGTCTCCTCCTCCCCAATTAGGTCACGGAGCCTGATTAAAGGGGGCGCTGCCCGCCCCTTCCCACCCGATCCCCATCGACGAGATTTCCCTTCATCAGAATCTCACATCCTCCAGAAATTAATTTGATGCTTCTTGTTATCAATTAATTGAATCTCGTTGGGAGAGAGAGCTCAGTGAGGCAGGCTGCAGTCTGGCCCTTGTGCAGCACCGTTCTGCCCTCCCCCTCATACCGGGACAGCCTCACCTCTCCCCATTTCTCTTTTCCTACCTTGCTTTAAACTCCACTTATTTTCTAAAATAAAACCACAGCTGTGGACCCTTTAGCCCAGTTTGGCTTGTATGGATACCCATGGATTGGGCACTACCTGGGATTCACCCTTCTGAGCCTGAGGTGGGTGGGGAGGGTTTCCTCTCCCCAGGCCCTGTTTGATCTCTCCTTAAATCTGCAAAACCTCACCCTTCGGGAGTTTGGCCCTGACCCTGATGTTGTGTGCATGTGTACTGCAGGGGAAACTTGGAGAGGAGTACTGGGGACTAGGGGAAGGCTGGGGACAGAGTATCCCCCCACCCCCCGCTTCCCCCCACACCCTAGATGGGGGAGGGGGACACTGAAGGGCCAGGCTAGGGACCTATCAGTCATTACGATTTTGTTCTTGTGAAAGTTCTGTCTTTTTTAGAAGAGGCATTTAGGATCTGCTGTTCCCCTATAGGGTAATCTGTTTAAATGTAGGGGCAGAGGGCACAGGTGTGCACCTTCTAACTGCCCAACAGCCAGGTCAGGCATTTGTAGGAATGAGCCCTCAGAATTTCCAAGGACACCTGAAAGCCCAGACTCTGCTTTCTGCATGGACGATGGAAGAAGGTTCTAGAAGACATCCCAGTCTGGGAAGGGATTATGGCAGACACAGAGTAGAGCTAGATGGGACCAGACCCTGGAGGAACTGTGCTTTGCCATTTCACATACCCTCTTATTCTTGTTTGAGAGGCCCAGAGAGGTGATGTAACTTGTCCAGAGTCACACAGCTGACTGGTACCTGCTTCTCTGGAATGCTAGCCATAAGGGCTGAAGTCACAAATGGACTAACCTCATCTCTTATGTGTTTTGTTGGCCCACACAAAGTTTATTACAGTGGTGAATTTCACATAAATATCCCCACTTGGCTTCTTTCGATAAACCCAAACCCTGTCCAAACTCTGAGCCTACATTTCTGTGTGGTAAAGATAGACTGGGATTGAGCATCCTCCACTTCTCACTTGGCCTCCTTGGGCACCCATCTAGCCCCTGAGGGCATTTTGATTAGCAACTTTGTCATAGAGATGTTGCCTGTCTTCGGTATTCTAGGAGGAGCTCAGAGAGGCAGGTGTCTGCAGACTCTGCAGGGTCTGTAGGAGAGCTCAGTCTCTGTAAGGGCACTCTGGCACATATCTAATTCTCACACAGCTGCTAAAGAACTGATGGCAGTGGATTTTTTTTTCCCCCTTCTTTCTACCACGGAGGGAAACAGGCTCTTGTGTCTTGAGGGGTTTGTTCTAAGCTGAAACCAGCCCATCTCTGCCCAGGTGAGCCCCTCTATGGAAGTCTTCACCCTCTTACCTGCCCCCCTAAACTTACATACTTTTTGTCGGGGGAGGGGAGACTTTCTTCCAAGAGTAGAACCACAGGTGGGGACTAGAGAAGCACTGGGCAGAAGTCACCTTTCCAAAAGTCATCCTGGAACAGGGAGAGCTGTGGAAGGATGCTGAATCTTGCACATTTGAATATGGATGTGTTTTTTGGATGCCCGTGAGTTGGTACCCAAGATCCCTGTGAATGCCACCCCTAGATATCATCAGGGGAGACAAAAGGAGGGGCCAGGGCATGTCAGAGGCCGGCTAGGCAGAGCATTGAGGGGCCCAGAGAGGGTCAGACACTGGTCTGTCCCAGGCTGGCCAGAGCCCCTCCTGTGCCCATGGGAGCCCCTGGTGCTAAGGGCACCACCAGAATCAGGCTCCAGATGGCCACTCAGGCCCTGGGTGAGTACCTCACCCCTTAACCAGCAGGCCCCCCACGAAAGACGGCACTATTTAATTAGCTATCTCTGATTAACCAAACTTGGCATTCGGCTCCTCTTGCCCTCATCTTTCCCAGCTCCGAATCAATGGCTTTGATATGCTAATTAGGGAGTAATTTAATTTCAAAAGGCCGCAATTAACAAGGGTGTTGTGGACATGCTGTAGTTAAGCGGAGTAATCTAATTTGCATTAGTAACAAGCAGGGACTAATTAGAAGCTTAATTAGACACTTAGATGGCTCTTATGTTTACTTTCTTAATGAGATGGAGTGGGATCTTTGGTTCTATTTCTTTTTTCTTTTTCTTATTGTTAATTCTTCCTTTTGGTCATGGTACTTAGAAGGAGTCTTGAGGGAGGCCCACCTTGCTAGGGCCTGGTGGGAGCATTTAGGGGCCAGAGCCAGTGTAAAGGGCGTGGTGGTGGTGGTGAGGAAAGGTTTGTATTCCAGGGAGATTCCAGAGTGACCTCCACTGCCCCTCAGCTTTGCCATCTCTGAGGTGAAATTGGGGGAGAGGGCGTGGAGAGCACTGGTTTGGGAGTCAGAAATGCTGTAGGGTTTCCGTCTGGCTCAAACTCCCAGCAGCCAGGTGACCTAGTCACATCACTGAGCATCTTCGAAATGTGGTTCCTTCATCTGTCAGAGTGAGATGTGTGTGACAGCTTATGGGAAAAGACTTTCAAGGGCTCTGTGAGTGGAATGGTTGTTGTTAAAATATACTCACAGATTATGTGCCCAGGCTTCACTTCCTTAAGACATGAGCTCAGAAGTCACCTCCTATAGGAAGTCTTCCCAGACCCCTACCCCCTAGGCCCCTGGAACCCGTAGTCCCTCACCCAGTATCTACTTAACATAATATTTGTAAAGTTGTGTGTGTTGTGTAGGGCAGAGGTTCTCAATCCTGGCTGTTCTTGAAGTTTGGAATACTTGGGAAAGCTTTTAAAATTATCCATGCCTGTGTCCACTCCCCAGAGAGTTTAAATGAATTGAACCAGGGTAGAGCCTAGGTATGGGCATTTTTTAATGCTTGTGTTTGCCAATGTGTCTCTCTTTCTCCACCAAACAGTAAGCCTCCCATCACCCCCAAAAGCAAGGGCTGTGTTTTATTCCCTTGAGTGTGCCCAGATGCCAGGACCAGCTGTGCACAGCAGAGGCCCATCACCCAGCTATGCTCCCAGGTTTGACGGAGTCAGTATTGTTGGGTTCTGAATGCCTTCTGCAGTATCTGAGAATCTTCTGGAGAAGGAGCTGTGGAGAATGGAGGAAGATCACTAAAAAAAATGAGGGGCTTGTGAGACCTCTGGGACAGGGGTGCATTGCTGAAGGCAGAGCAAAATTGGTACAGATTTTATGGATGTCCGCTAGAGAATAAATGTATCAAGAGCCTTAAAAATACGCAATTCCACTTAAAACATGTATCCTGATCAAATAGAATTGGAGAGTATTCTGTTCGCGTAAGGTTGTTTATTGCAGTGTCATAGTGGAAAAATAGGTAACAATCTGGATGTCCAACTCTAGGGGGTTTGCTAAATAAATTCTGGGACATACAGCCCATTCAAGCAACTCGGTGGTCACTAAAAACTGCTCTTTAAAATATTTGATGTCATGTGGAAATGGTTATGATAGTAAATGGTGAGTGGGAAAACAGGAAAATTCAAACCATGTACAGATTATGAACCCAATTTCACGTTTTAAATGTTAATATGCCCAAAGAGAGTGAACGTGGACGAGGCGAGAAGGAGTGGGTTCCAAAAGGGAATAACCTGGGTAGTAGACTTACAGTTACTATTTGTTTATTTTCTTCAGGTTTCTACCAAGATGTCTTACTTTTATGATTAGAAAGTAAAGTAATTTGAAGCTTGGGAGAGGACCTGGAGCAGACAAGCCACGATGGTGTTTGCCTCACCTTCCAAATCAGAGACTGTTGCCCCCTCTTAGAGAGGCGTATCCTCACCCTGCCACTTTCACCAGCTCCTGGGCCTGGACGGTCTGTGCTAAGAAGAGACTTTGGTTTCTAAAGGTGGACCAGATAGTTCCTAGTGTGTCATTTAGGGAGACTCTTGGGCTGAAGTAGGAACAGGGAGGAAAACTGACGGTGCCAGCCTCTGACCCCCACAAGGGAGAGCCCCAAGGTACAGGGAGGGCAAGGGCTTGGAGAGGGATTGAGCTTTTTCTGGGCCTCGGAGAGCCCCATCTGCTGGAGGAGAGACTGCTGGGCTGATTGGAGAGCCAAGTAGTCATGGGACTCATGTAAGCCTGCTCTGGTTTGGGAATCAGTTTGGAGATATAGAGCATCCTAACCCTTGGGTTCTGCTTCACTTTCCTCAAGTGCCAAACCATAGGGCTGGGATAAAGGGGTGGGCTCTGGACCTGCTGGGTTTTCGTAATTGTAGTAAATACTCTTCCCTGAGTGCCTTCTTCATGAATGTATTTTATTTGATACCACAGCCACACTGAAGGGAAGGTTTATTAGTATGAGCTTCATATGACAAATAAGGAAACTAAGGCTCAGGCTGGTGACCTCACTGCTCATGTTCTAATTGTAGAGGTACCAAGTGACCAGAGAAGGGTCAGTAATCAGGATGGCAAATGAGCAGTTGGTTAGAAAAAGCTGAGGCCAAAAGTGGCTGCTGTCTGAGCCCTCCCCTAACCTGGTGGCCTGAAAACAGGGGGCCTTTGGGGCCTGAGCTGAATAGGAAAGGGGATTCCTGAGCCTTGGGATGGCAGATTGAGAAGTATTCTTCAGTTACCTGTAATGCCAGAGCTTATTGCTCTGAAAAGCCCTCTGCTTTCTGTCCCTTGACACAAGTAAGATCTGATAGCAGGACAGCTAGAAAGAAAGGAACAGAAAGAGGGAGATAGAAGACATCCTCATGCTCTGTTCTGTGTGGTACCCACTGGTGTGTATTTTTATAGTGTCTAGAAATGTGTCCCTTTCAAAGACTTTTTGCTCCGGAAAAGTCTGAAACCAGCAACTTCTCTTGAAAAATAAGGGTCTTTGCATATGCTGTTCCCTCTGTATTCACTGTAAACCTTGCCTGACTGACACCCACCCATTCTTCATTTCTAAGTATAAATGCCATTTCCTTAAAAAGAAGCCTTCCCTGCCCCACCCTATGTAAATTAGATCCCCTGTTTATTCCCTGTACTCACATTTGATAGAATTTATTTTGTTTGATCTTATGTATTTGTGTCCTTACTTATCATCTGCCTCATATCCTGGGAACATTAGCTCAGAGAGCAGGGCCTGTGCTCTGTTCTGTTCAGATCTGCACACACACAGCCTGGCACATGGGTAGGTTCTTAAATATTTGTTGAACCAGTGAATGAAGATCGTTGCTGGTAAAATATTCTCCTGACCAGCATCAGAGGAGAGAGAAGAATGACTTCCACTAGTGGCTAAACTTTCAAAAAGAGATACCAGATTTAACCAGGAAAAAAAAAAAGGGAGGGGGAATAGGACCTCCATTATTAACCAGTTGCCCTCAAAGCATCCAGGACACCTGCACTGGTTTGAGTCTTGTAAGCATGTAGAGGGCCAGGATTGAATTTCAGTTTCCTGCAGATGGGTTCTCAGTGCTTGGCTCGATCGGGCACTAAATTCACGTTGATTGAATGAAGGGTCTTGGAGATGGATCATCTCGTTTTGGCGACTGGGAAGCTTATAACTGAAGCTGGTGCTCATCATTGGAGACCTGTTGCCTTGGACAGCTAGCATCAGCATCACCTCTGAACTTTTTAGAAATGAATTCTCACGCCTACTCCAGTCCTATTAAATCAGAAACTGTGGGCATGGGGCCCAGCAATCTGTGTTTTAACAAGCCCTCCAAAATGATTTTGATACACTCAAGTTTGAGATCCTCTGGCCCATTTTTTCTCCCTTCCTTCTACCCCATGATGTTATGTTTTAAGTAGCTTTATCGGTCTTTTATTGCAGTCTGCTTCCCAGTCTTTCTTGGAAGTTAATAGGGGTATACATATGGCTACATCTAGCCCAGTTTCTCCCATTATACAGAAGAGAAAGGGGAGAACAACTTGGCCCAAGGGACACAGCAAGTTGGTGATAGAGCTGGGGCTGGAAGCCAGTTTCCCAACTTCTTGTCTCAGGCTTTCAGCTAGTGCCTTGACTAGATAGATTCTAGGTTTCCAAAGGGCTGAAAACGGTGTCTCCTATTTCAACTCAAACCACCACCATAGCTCTGGGTACAGGTTACCTGTGATCACGCCCCCACTCGCCGAGCTCTCCTAAGAGCTGGAGGTGCGCCCCCTCTCCAGCTGCGCGCAGGCACGTGTGCGCCCTGGAGGGAGCGCGCCCGGAGCGAGAGCGCGCTGGGGGCTGCCCCGCCCCTTCCCTCCTTCCCTCCCTCCCTCGCGGGTAAACTCCGGGCATCCATCAGTCTGTTAATTGCACTAATTAGAGATCGCGGAGGTGTTAATTGGAAAACCCTGGTATTGTGCCTGTTTGGGGAAGAAAACGTCAATAAAAATTAATTGATGAGTTGGCAGGGCGGACGGCGCGGGTTCGCGGCGAAGCGCGGGGTGTCGTGGCAAATGTTAGGGCTCAGATTAAGCGGTTGTTAATTAAAAAGCTATGGTAATTAATACTGCGTATACCATATGGGCCCTCGAAAAAGGCACAAAAGGTTTCTCCGCGTGTGGGGCTTGCCGTCCCTTTTTCCCTCCCCGAAAGCACCCTAGCCCTTGGGTCCTCCCTTTGGCCCCAGGGTAGGTGGAACTCGTCACTTCCGGCCAGGGAGGGTTCAGAGGCGGACCCGGCGCGTTCCGAGGCGGCGCTCGTTGCGCACCCGCGATCTTCGAAGGGCCAGGATCCTCAGGGGAAGTGGGAGTCCCTGGCGGCCCGCAGACTCCCCTAGAACGGAAGAGGCGGCTGCGGCTTTGACCTTGCTTCCTTCCTTCCTTCCGACGGCGGCGGCGTCTGCGGGAGCGTCGGGGCCTGGCCGAAGGCTCGGAGATGCCCTGGCTTCCCAAGGGAACCCAGAGAGAGGGAAGCCCAGGACCTGCCTCAGGGCAGGACCAGCGCCCCAGACAGAAATCGTCGCTCTCCCCTGCCCCCAACTCGTGATAGGAGAGGATTCAGGGAAGGCTGGGATGGGGAATGAGAATTTTAGTGAATCCTAGAAAGACCTGATTTCCTCTCCTTACCAGTCGGAATGAAGGAAGAAAGCAATCCAGTGACTTGCCCAGGGCCACATAGCTGGCCCTGGGAAACAGATGGTCTAATTCCCAGAGCATCTTTCCTCTTCTGCAGGCCTTCAGCAGCTCTTTGCTGAGAAGATGGGTGACTAAGGGACGAGCGGAGATTGGGAAGGCAGGAGTATCCGGAGAGAGGTGGAAGGGCAGGAGTGAATGGGGAGGGGGCTCTTGGAGGTTTCCCCCTGGTACCAGAGCAGGCCGCCCTGGTCTGCATTGGGAAATTTGAGGTCTGCATATCCCTTTGGGAAAGGGATGACAGCTGTGACTCAAATGGACCCTCAGTGGCTCCCACCAGCCACTAGAACACTGGCTTCACGTGATAAGGGAGTTTTGCTCCTGGAGCTTCCAAGTCAGAAGAGATCTTCAAGACCACCTCTCTATGTACAGATGGGGAAATTGAAGCCCAGAGAAGCAGGAAGGCAAAGCATACACAGTTGGTTGTGGCTGAGCCTAGGCCCCAACACCCAGGCCCCTGCCTTCTTTAGCCAGAGTCCAGGTTCCCACAGACACCGGCTTTCTCCCTGAGGCCCCACACCCTTGTGGGTACAGGGCACTGATATCAAGGCCTGCCTCCAGCACCCTACCCTGCCCCATCCCTAGCTGGCTGGGCCCTAGGCACCCATAGTCTGCTCAGAACGGTGCAGGGAACACCCCAGTGCTATTGCAACACCTGGTGGAGAGCTGAGCAGGAGGCGTGAGGCTGCCGGTGTGCTCATCCTAGGGAAAGCAGGTGTCTCAGGGCAGAGGTGAGGGTGTGGAGATGCCTGGCAGGTTTGGATGGGTGTTGGTGGGCGGGCAGGAACAGGGGAGGAGGTGAAGGCCCCGGGAGGGGGCAGAGCAGCGAGCCACATGGGAATTAATGCCATTCATACACCCTTCGGAAATGACTTTTCAAATGCATGTAATCTCAAGCATGCAAATGAGAGGCTTGCTTCACCCTGTTTAATATGAATGATCGGCCCTTGAATAGCTATTATTACTGCCACGTTGTGGCAATTATGTTGTTCACTGGGTGTCGCTCTGTACAACACCCCCCCCCAATAAAAAGAAAAGAAAAGGATACCTCTGTTTGCATCCTTCCTTTTTTTCTCCCTTTTTTCAAACTTGCTGTCTGATCAACTTTATGGTGTGTGTGAGTGTTTGAAAGGGGTGGAGGGAGCATTCTCCTTACCCCAGGGAAGAAGCTGCTGGATTCTCTCTCCTTTCTCCTGTGCACACACACCCTTGAGGCTCTGGTCTTTGTCCCCTGAGGCCCAGGAGTTCTCAGATCTCTGGGAAGCTCCCCTTGGAATCAGGGAGGCAGCTGCTCTCCACCCCCAGCAGGGCCAGTGTCAGGCAGAGGGAGAGCAGAGCCAGCAGAGGGAGAGCAGAGCCGTCTCTGCTGTCTCCCCACCCACCTCATGTAGCTGGAGCCCAGGCCAGAATGAGGGAAGATGCTCTGTAGGCTGCTGGGAGGGATTAGGGTGGGTGGTTGTGGAGAGGGGGCTGGAGCCCTGTGCTCTGGCTGGTGGAGGATGGTGCCCACCCCATCCATCATTTGGCAGCCACTGGCCCTCGGGCTGACATGGCCATTAAGGCCTGAGACCCAAGTACTCAATCTCTTCCGAACCGTCACCCCCAACCTTGCCTTTGCCCCTGGCCCAGCTCCTCTCAGAACCCAGGATTGGGAGCAGCAGCTGGGGGCAGGGGAGGGACAAGCCCTTGGGAACATACAGAGAAATGCACAAACATGGGACGCTCCAGCAGGAGGCCACACAGAACCACTAAGACGGAGACACCTAGAGTCATAAGAGCAGTGTAGTGTGGCACCCATGTAAACTGATGGGCTCTCCAGGGGCCCTTAGCCATGCTCTGTCCCCCATCCCCCTTCCCTGCCTTGATACCCTCACTGTCCTCTCTGTTCTGCTAATAGCAGGGACAAAATCAGAGCAAGTGGCCCAGTAGAGCAAGGAGAAAGACCTCTTCCAGAATGAAAGAGAAATTGGGAGCTGCTACCTTGGAAAAGGAACTAAAGAAATAATCCAATCTCTTCCAGCAGTTCCTCTAATCTACTACCTATTAAGGCCCTCCTCCACCTATTTATTGAGTCAGAGACACCATGTGGTTGTGGGGTCTGCCAAGGCCAAAAGGGAATCAAAGGAGGAAGGAACCCTGGCTGACTTCCACCTTCTGATCGCTGTGTGGCCCAGACCAAGTCTGACCTCTCTGAGCCTAGGGTCTTCACCCTTACATACAGGGCAGGTGGAGAAGGGAATGGTCATTATTGGTACTTACTCTGCTAGGTGCTTTGTGTGTGCTATTTTATTTACTCCTCACAAGACTCTGAGAGGCTGCAATTAATTATTTCTACAAACAAAGATACTGAGGTTTAGGGAGTTTAAGACTCATGTCAAAGATCAGTGGTGGATACCAACCATGTCCTGTTTGGCTGAAATCTATGTTCCTCTCAAGGAGTTGTGGCTTTGGGGATAAGTAGAGACCCCAGACTGTGAAAACAGCTCAGCATACTGAAGTCCCCCATCTGCATCACAGTCTGTGTGCACAGACCCCTGAGATAGTGCAACCTCTGTCACTTGGAGAAGGAAGTTCAGGCCGCCTTCTTCTTGCAGACCACAGCCATCCCAGGCATAGCCTTCTTCCTGAGGATGTCTCAGCCACTCCTTGGGAAGCCGTTGGGGGAGGTGGAGGAAGATACAGGATTCAGGTCTTGACTGACCTGGGTAAACCCTCTAACTCTCTGACCCTCAGTCTCCCGTCTGTAAAATCAGGACAATAACTACGTCCCACAGTTCTCGTATGAAGGGATCTTGGTGCCTACAGAGACAATAAATGTTACTGAGTGTCTGCTTTGGGCCAGGTGCTAGGCTAAGGGCTTTAAAATGGAAGGTCAGAGAAGTGGGACCATTGGCTGCCTTCCTAGCATGGCTGTAAGCCCAGCTGAGGGTCTGGCCCCAATTAGGTGCTGGGCACATGGCGGCACATGGCAGCCGTTTTTGCTGTGTCTCCAGGAAGGAGGCCCTGCCCTGAGGGAACTCTCCGTCTACAAGGGAATGAATACAAAGACCATTACAGGTGTTGGGGGGAATGGCAATATGATGGTCCCCAGTGAGTAGCTCCTCCGCTTTTTAAGTCCTTACAAGACCCTCACCTGGTCCTTCTCTCCTCTCCCCTATGCCGAGAGGCCCGAACAGGTTTAGGACCCTAGTGTGTGGGGTGTTGGTGGATGTGGCTTGCTTCCTCCCCTTTCCTGCTGAGATCTGGAAGTCTGGAAGTCGAGGGAATGTTGGGGAGGGGGGCCATGGGGTGGCCTCAGCCTCTTTCTGGAGCTGCACCTTGCCTGGGCCTGGGGGGAGGGTGACATTAGGAGGGGCTGCACCCCAACAGGGGTCTCTGGATCTGTCTCCAGGAAGTTGAGAGGGAGGAGAAGACACCCCAGGACTTGAGGAGGGGTGTTAGGTGGTAGTGCTTGTGTTGTCTGGGGGCTTGCTGCCTGGGTTGGAACCTGCCCTGCCCGTCCAGCCTAGATTCTCAGCCCCTCCCCCGTGTCTCTCCTCCCCCTCCAGGTCCCGCTAGAGCGACATGATGGTGGAATCCGCCTCGGAGACAATCAGGTCGGCTCCGTCTGGTCAGAACGGTGTGGGCAGCCTCTCTGGGCAGGCCGATGGCAGTGGCAGCAGCAGCGGCGGCGGGGCTGGGGCTGCGGGCACTGCCGGAGGCGGTGCGGGCAGGGACGGCAGGGACGTGGCGGCCAGCGCAGACAGCAACGGCGAGATGAGCCCTGCGGAGCTGCTGCACTTTCAGCAGCAACAGGTAGGAGCTGGCGCCCCTCCCCAGCCCCCCAGGATGGGGAGAGGGGGCGCCAGGCCTCTTCCCACTACATCCTGGCCACCTGGGGGCCACTGCTCCCTGCTGAGCAGCTTCACTTTAACATGGGAGCCCCTCTGTGCCCTCCCATTCTAATGGTCGCTTTAAGGCAGTGCGGAGAGCAGCACCCCCAGAAAGAGAAATGGAGCTGGGGGGCCGTGAGATTGCGGAGCTTAGAAGAGTCTCAGAAATGCCCACAAGGGCAGACGGACGCCCAGGCAGCAGGCTTGAGGGTGTGTGTCTTGGGTGGCTGGGCACCTGGGCTCTCCTGTCTGCACACTGGCGAAGTTAACAAACAGGGCTGGGGGAGGGAGACCCTGCTCTAGGTATGTGCTCTTTGGGGGAGGGGGACTGTGCACACAGTGGTTTCTTCACTTTATTTGTATTGTAAAACATTCCCCACCTCCACCTCTGCCTGGGCCCCTGATCCAAGCTGTGAAGAGATTAAACTTCCAGGCACCGGAGTCAATGCAGCTGGGGAAAGGCCAAGAGCAGTAGGCAGAGGCAGGCCTCCATTTTTAGGGCTCAGATTGGGAACCCCCATCTGTGCCCTACTCCCTCTCTCCCCTCCATCATTCCCACCCTAAACTGCAGAGTTCAGGGGTTTAAGATGAGCCTTTCTGAGGATCCAGAGGCCTTAGGGTGGGGAGCCTAGTTGGGTTATGACAGAGCAGGGGCCCCAGGTCCCCGCCCCACCTGGGAAAAAGACAGAATCATGCTTGACAAGTTCAGGAGAACCGGCCCAGCCTGCCCTGGCCTTGCGATGCTCCTTGTCTTATTTGACTCTGCTCCTCGAATCACTGCTGGTGGTACTGCCCCTTGGGGGCTCTGCTGAGAATGCAGAAAAGTTGGGTCCTGCATGTACCTCCCCGCCCGTGCCCCACCCCTGCCTCGTGTGCACCGATGTGTGTGCTCACGCTGCCCTCATGCTCTCTCCCAGGTTTACCCTGGGGCTCCTCCCCTCACCCCATAGCTGCTAAGTGCTTTCCCACCACTCTCACAGCTACAGGTCAGACTGAAAGCAGCACCATCAGAAGCCGGGCACCTGCACTCTGCACTGAGCTGGTCAGCCAACACTAACTCAGGAACTGAACAAACCTAGGTGAAGCCCCAGCCTGCCTCTTATCAGCAGTCAACCTTGGCCAGGACTGGGCTTCCCTGAGGCCAATCCTTGGCCTCTTGGCACCTGAAGTACAGGGGTTGTTAGGGTCAGATGCAGTTTGGGTATGAAATCCCTATACACAGTACGGATGTGAACAGAACTGAGAACTTTGAAAAATCACTTCCTCTTGCAAACAGTGGAAGCTTGAGCAGAAAGGGTCTGTCTCCTTTCCCCAGGGAGATGGTCCTTAGGAGTTTGATGGCATCTTCCAAACCCTCCTAAGCAGGTTCTCAGGGGGAAGAGACCCACGGGTGTGTGCCATATACTGTGGACCGAAGCTCAACGGGCAGAACCCCTACCCTTTATCAAAATAACAACAAAACACACCTCACCAGAAATCTCCAAGGGCACCCATTTTTTTATGGGTGAAACCTCGTCCCTTCCTGCACCTCTAGGTAGACGGCTATGAAAAATTTTGAATGTGGGGGGAGGGCTGGGGAGGAATCCTGAAACTGGAAAGTTTCTTTTAAAAAATTATTTAAAGGGAAAAGTGGACACAGATACCAGGTAACTGGGGAGATGGGTGGGGAGAGACAGAACTGTCTGTACCGATCAGGTTTCTCTGTTCTGCTTTGCACTCAGGCTGTGTTTTACCATCTCTATTCCACGTTTCAGTTATCCCTGTTTGTTTTGGTGAATATCCCAAAGTCCTGGAAAATCCTGTATCTGTTTCACAAATAAACTGGGGTGGAGATTTGGAGGCAGGCATAGGGAGGGCTGTTTTATCCATTTGGGCTCACGATGGGCGTAGTACCCGGGGCCAAGGAAAATATTTGAGACTTTGAAAAGGTCTTCTTGGCTCCATACTATGAAAAGAACCCTGCAAAATTAAAATTACAAAATTTTCAATTAAAAGAAAACAGTCTGTGGGCCATCCTTCCACCTCCAGTATATGAGTGAGGCTTTAAGGGAAGCTTCAGGGTAGCACTTTCTGGAACCACCCCCCCCACCCCAAGAAAAAAATGTCTCTGACTCGGTGGGGTAGAGAGACTGGAGGAAAGAGAGCCTGGCCCAAGGGGCGCCTCCTCCCTCTCAGCCCCAACCAGGAAGTCCTTCAAGGACAAATAAATACCTCACCTCTGTTAGGTGCTTTGGGTCATCCACGTAGGCTGTGTCACTTAATCACCTCACTGTCCCTGGGAGATGGGTATCATTAGTCCCATGTTGCAGATGAGGGGCAGCCAGAGGTGGCACTGACTTGTCCAGGTGACACAGGAAAGGCTACAGCTAGACCATAGGTGTCCAGACTCCTAGTCCAGGGCTCAGCTCCCACCGCACTCACAGTCCCCAAGGGAACTGGAGGGAGCAAGGCCTGGCACCTAGTAGGTGCTAAATAAATGACTGCTGGGAGTGACTGAGAGCGCTGCCTCCCAACCCCAAAGCGCTCTTAAAACAAACCACCGGAAGCCGCACTGCCCGTGGCCCTAGCGGCCACTCCAGAGGCAGAGAGAGGGAGTGGGTCTGCCCTAGTCCCACCTCCTTGTGTCCACATGGCTCTTGAAGCCCCTCTTCCTCTGTCCGTCTGTCGGTCTGTTGGTCCCTGCCCGTCTGCTCTGGATAAACAAGCCCTGGAAATGCAGTCTTGGCCTTTGGGAGTAATGAGTTGACAGAGGAGAGAGAGAGGAACAGGGCGAGTCAGAAGTCAGGCTGGTGACAGGACTTTAGGCTGAAACAAACAGTGCTGAAGAGGGCAGCCACGTCACTTTGGAACAAGAGCAGGCGCCTGTTTCCACGCAACAGCAGTCCGGGAGCTTGTTTAAACAGAGGCAGGGGTGGGTGGACGGCCAGCTGCCAGGCCCTGTCTGACTAGAGGAGGGTCCCTGTCTGGCTGCCCTGTTTTAGCAGTCAAGGTCCCAGCTTCCTGCTCCCTCCTTCCAGCCCCGCTTTTGGTAGTGATGATGCCATACATACCACCTCACCTGGTCTCCCGCCTCATGGAGAATCTATCCTGAGAAGAAGTATGGGGGCTGCTGAGGGCCCTGGAACGTAACATTCACAAGGCAAACATACACCCTGCTGGCCAGCTGGAGTTGGTGATCTCTAGCTGCTGTTAAAGAATGCTCCAGACCCAACAGGACTGCCAGCCCCCCGTCAATCCCCTCCCTTCTTTCACCAGAAAAAGTCCCCTTCCTCAGCACCTCCCCATATTTCTCCTTTATGATCACTCTTTTCTTGGAAGGTTGTCCTTGCATTTTAACCTGATCCGATTTCACCGTATGAAAATGTTCCTAGTGTGTAGGGCCTTCCCCAGGGACTCCACAAGTACCCTTTGGGCTCCCTGGCCGGGGGCAGCCAGGGCTGGGAGAGGCGTGTGCCGGCTTTGGGGAGGTGAGGCGGAGGGCCTAGGGAGGTCTTGGGGACCAGGCTGAACGCTCGCTGGACTTGGGGCCAGGCGGGGTGGGGGCGGGCAGAGCTGCTGGCGGCTGGGCTGAAAGGCGTCCTGGGCCTCCAGAGCCTGCACTCCTATTGTCCTCGGATTGCGGGGGTGACAGGTCAGCGAGGGTCACAGGAGGGTTGCCTAGCGTCTGGGAACTCCCACCACAGTTGCCATGGCAACCAGGGCCAAATCCCACCCTGTTCACATCCTGTGAGGAGATTCAAAATGGTTGGGGGGCTCTGCACATTGATGGGCTTTTAACTCACCCCGCTCCATAGAGATGGGGGGAGTGTCGGGGAGTTGGGTGATGGGGGAAAAGAAGAATGGAAGAGATTTTTGTTTTCCTCCCCCATCTGGCTCTCCTCTGCCCCAGCCAAGGAGATGGGAGAGGTCTTCAGAGGGGAATTAGCACAGACACCCCCTCCACTTCACACACGCTGTCAACAGTTGTCTTTCGTCTTCATGTCTGGAGCCCATTTCTTCAGTCTCTGAGACTCCCTCCCTCCTGCCCCAGATTCTGCTCTTTCATCTCTGGTCCCACACCTTCCAGACTCTCCTTTTGTTTTTGTTGAATGAGCCCCTCCCCAGGAGGTGTTGGCCTGGAGGGAGAGTTGGGGCCCAAACTCCTCAGAGGGCAGACTTAGAAACTTCACCTCCGTTAAGTCCCTGACTCTCCAACAGCTGTGGGGTCGCATTAGAAACTACCCACTCCCTCCTCTGTCTGGGACTAGAGGGTGGGTGAGAGGTGGGGCTGGGTAGGACAGGGACCAGGGCAGGGTTAGGAGTGGATGTGTCGGGGAGGGCACCTAACCCCCTTCTTGTACCCCTCCTGGGTTACTAAGCCAAAGACATCTTGTTTTGTGTGTCTGCCTCCTAGTCTAACAAAAAAGGAAGTTTCCCTAAGAGAGGAGAGAAAGGTAGAGGAGGGGCCCAGGGCCCCGGGAGGGAGTCAGCCCACTCTACCCCTGGGCTTCCCTTTTGATGGGGAATTCTGACATCCCCTCTCTTTTTATACCAGAGTTCTTGTCCTTACTGATAGGAGTTTGGGGACAGAGGGGAGAATTTGGGGAAGTGAGGGTGAATGTTTCCTCTTCTGAGGGGTAAGGATTGAAGTGGGGTGGGCCACACCCCAAGACCACCCCTTGGTGGGGGAGCTAGGTTTTCTCCTGAGAGTGCCTTCATTCTGAGGAGCCCCAGTGGGAGCCTCTGGGGAGGGAACTGCATGCCCCACCCAGCCCCCACTCTAAATCCCACATTTACAACCCCTTGCGGAAGAGACTACTGTGAGGGCAGTGGCTGGGTTGATGGTGGTTCTGAACCCAGACCTGGGAATAGACCCCCTTCCCCGAGAACTCCAGTTACCAGGATGCATCTGGGAGGAGTGTTTCCAAGCAGGGTGGTAAGCAGCGAGGAAGGGGACCCATGGGGAAGTGCAGGCCCCCCCTCCCCGCACTATTTCAGCTCCTTCCCAGATGCCACTGCTATGTCTACTGGTGGAGCTGGTTTTGGCCCCAAAGGGGCTGGAGAACCTGAGGCTACATCAGCACCGCTGGAGGCGTGCAGGGAGGGAGGAAGGAGCCTTTCAGGAGGGCCTTGCCCTTTTCAGCACTGTTGGGTTCATTTGTTAATTCTCTTTTGTGGACAGGACGCATTTTCAAGATGCTTGGCGGGGAAGGGGTCCTGAAACCGGGCTGTGTACCCAGGCTGTGCGCCTCCCACCCACGTGGGCCTGTCTATATCTGTGTGTTGCTGGTTTTCATTTTAATGGTTCTAATTTGAGAATGCGCCGATGTCATTTTTACGAGGTTGGTGTAAAAAAAATTTACAGCCTTTTCCAAAAAGCTTTTTTTTTTTTCCAAGGGAAAAAGGTGTAGAATCACTTCGGGGGTTTTATGGTCTCTCCCCCATCCTCCTTGCCCCACCTTCTCTGTGTAATTTCATTTTTATGTCTCTTTGCTGGAGGACAAAGCCTTGCTGGTGGAGAACCTGGATCCCCCCAGGTCAGTACCCTCAGTGGTTGGGGCCACTGACCTCTGACCCTTCTCCCTGCACCCCTTCCCTCCACACTCTGGTCCCAGAGGACCTGTATTTCAAGGGGTAGATGGAGTGATATTTCCTGTTTAATTCAAGTCAATGAGTACTTATTAAGCACCTACTATTTACTAGCAGTGGGTTAGGTATCTACCCTCAGAGATTGTATCACGTCCTGCTTAAAAGCCTCCAGCCTTTCTTCCCCAAATGTAGAATGCAATAAAAAGTGACTGTCCCTGTAGTCTGGCCGCTGGTCACCTCTAGGACTTCCTCTCAGGCCACTCAGCTTGGCCACACTGGCCTTTTTGGTTCATAATGCTCCAAGCTTATACCCACCTCCGGGCTCTAGCACCAGCTCCTTCCTCCATCATGAATACCTTCTCCTGAAAGAGTGGTCCCGCATTCTAAATGTGTCCTAAGAGAGGACTTCCCTGGCCACACAGCCTAGGTACCCAGCCAGCCATCATCTGTAGAACGCTTACCACCGGCTCCCAGCTTGCTTCTCTCTCTGTCTTAGCATCTGTCTCATCCCCCTAACAATGTGAGCCCCTTTAGAGCCAACACAGCGTGTCCCCAGTGTCTAGGACAGTGCAAGTGCCCTGTGGAGCTCCATGGATACCGACTGAATTCTAGATAAATGAATCAAAAGTCATCTTCTGGGGGGTAGGTGATGGGCCTTCCTGGGAGTGCTTTTCAGGTTTGGGATGGGCCAGCCCCCAGAACACCCTCCTAGGGCCCCTTCCTCTAAGTCTAGCCAGCCCCCAGCTGAAATTAATTATCAAGACAGTTGAGATCCCAGTTTTGCCAAAATTAACTAGATTCACACAAAAGAAGTTTGGGTTTGATTTATGTTGGCTGCCCTTCACCACAGTCTGAATTAAGCTGGAATTTGCTGGGGGTCCTCCATCCTGCTTACCCAGCCCCCGGCCACTCCTCTTCCCTGTGCAGAGCCCTGGGTCAGGCCTGGGGACTCAGGTTCTGCTTCTGCCACTGTGTGACTATGGGTACGTCCCTGCCCCTCTCCGTATCTCTGTTTCCTGATCTGTAAAGTGAGCTAGATCAGTGTTTCACAAACCTTTTTGCTTGAGTCTACAGTAAGAAATCCCTTTTACTTGGGGCCCCAGCACACCGATTTGCATGAAACAATGCTTATGCTTACCTAATAATTCTGATATTTTTCACGTATGTGTGTGCCTGTGTGTATTTTTCCTTTTTTTTTTACCTTCTAAATTGATATTTTGACCCACCATTGGATCATGACCAACAATTTGGAAAACACTAAACTAGATGCCCTCCAGTACCCCAGTTCACCACATCTGCGATCTGTGTGATTCTGCTCCTCTGTTCTCAAAAGTTCAGCCCTTCAAGCTTGTCTCCCTGAACATCACATTCCCACCTTCCCAAACACTCACGGAGTAAGGCTGGGGCCCGAGCATAGACCGGGAATCCTCCAGTAAACGCCCTGCACCTGGCCGCCACGGAGAGGGTGCCTCCTCCCCAGAATTCTCCAAGACAGAAATGAGAGTGTGGTCTCACCCCGAAGATGAGAGATCCTTCTGCCCCAAGACTTGTTTTTCTTTTCACAGCGGCTCCCTGTTGCCCTCAAAGCGCTAGCTTCACTCCCCTCCATCCCAGCCACCCTCCCTGGATGCCATCCGTTATAAGCCATTTGTTCCTAATTGTGGAGATCCTGCTAATGACTTCTGAAATGGGCGGCGGGGGGAGGAGAGTGAGGCTTCATTAGTGAGACTGAGTTCTTAGGCTTGAGGGAGAATGGGGGTGGGTGTAGATGGAAGAGAGATTGGTTAACAAGTCCTACTGGGTGGCACTGGACAAATGACCGGGAGCTGCCTGGGAAGGTGAGAGATTAATAATCACAATGACAGTAGCTAATGTCTATCCAGGACCCCCTGTGCCTGACCCCCTGTACTCAGCCAGCACTGTGCTGAGTACACGTACATTGTCCCGTGTATTCTTCACAGCAAATCTGTGAGCTGACTGCAGGGTTGTTCCCATTTTACAGAGGAAGAAACTGAGGCTCAGAGCTGTGAAGTGACTTACACAAGGTCACTCAGTATTTGGTGGAGCCAGGATTTGGATCCAGATCCTTTTGACCAGGGTCCAGGCACTGAATGGACTAGTACTGCCTTGTTGAGAGAAAAGCTAGACCTTACTCCCGATCCCACAGAGCTGGGCATTTGGTTTTCAGTTTGATGGATGGAGGGAGGAGGAAAATGAGGTTTAAAAGGCCAAATGGCTCCCCATTTCCCATTCTGCCCTGAGCCCCCTCCCTACCCCCAGGTTTCCCACGATGCCGTCTCCCGGGTGGGATTCTAAACGCCTCATACCACTCAAGGCTGTATCTGGGTATCTCTGGCCCTCAGGGAAGGGAAACTGAGCCCACTTTTCTTTTGGAGATTCTTTTTCTGATCTTCTCCCCGCTTTTCAAACAACTGCACCTCCTCTTCACATCCAGACAGCTGAAAACAGCCAAGAGTCCAGCTGGCGGAAGGCGCATCCCTAGGCCTCACCAGGCTGTGCATGAGATTGCAATGGCCCCTCAGTGGGGTGGAGGGGGGCCGGGACTCAGGTATCTGGACCCCAAACCCAGAGTCTGCCTATCACCCCCACCTCTGGGCACCTACAGGGTGATCTCTAGATAGCACTGAGTCCCAAATTGGGCAAGGCTGGGCTGCAAGAAAATTATATGAAAAGAGTGTGCATTGCCTACCATCACCTCCCCGTCTTCTCCAAGCACAGCGCCAGTACGTGGCTGGCTGCTGTGAATGTGAGTGATCCAATGTGAGTGAAGAAGGAATGAATGCAGTGCCTGGAGGATTTGACTTAGGGCTCCTCCAGCCTCTCCAGCTACTTGACCTAAACCCAACTTGATTTTCTGCCCTTGGAAATGGTTTCAAGTTCCCCGGACTCCCCAGCCATTTCTGTCGTCTGTGGTGTGGGGGTCATTGTGCCTGAAACACCCTTCGCTGTTCTCGTCCACCCGGTGAGCCCGACCTTCTGGCCTCCAGTCAGTGTCGTCCCTCATCTGGGCTCTGGTGCCAGTGTTCACCTCCGCCTCAGTCTCTGACAGACGTCCCCACGGCACCAGGCCCTGAGCCCCTGGGGCAGGGCCACGTTGTTTCTCTGCATCTCCAGCACCTAGCAGGGTCCCTGGCACATAGGAAGCAGGAAGGCGGGAGGTCAGAGGAGAGGACCGCCTGACCAGGCCTAGGGTCTCACCTGGTGCCCTGTCATCTGGTCTAATGGGCAGGAAAGTGAGAGGCGGGCGGCAAGGGCCTGTCACTGGGAGGTCTCACAGGAGTGAGACTGCAAGGCTCTGTCATTTTTTCCTATAAATCTTGTAATTTCATGCTCCAGGGGACCACAAAGTAACAGCTCCCCCAGGCCACTCCCCTCACCAGGAGACTGCACGGGGCTCCCCCACTGTCCCCTGGAAAACCCTCCCTGGTGTCTCCCTTCTCCCTGCTAGGGATCCAGGGTGCTTCCTCTCCCTACCCTAACCAGTGTCCCCTGTGGATTGCCTGAGCTGGCCAGCCCCTGTAAGCCATCCTCTTCCCCCACCTTGCCCTCTGGCCCCTCTCCCTTACCTCTACCTTCAGAGGACAAAGAGCATCTGTCCAACCTGTGTCATTAGACCCAGAGGGGGTTCCCTAAAAGTGAGGCCCATAGAGGCAGAGGCCCGTTCCAAATGACCACCTGGCCACCTCCCTCTCCTCACCCTGCACCCCCTCCCACAGCCTCTTAGGGCCTTTGACTCAGAAGGTCAGATTTCTACTTTCTGATGTGAATCTTGAAGAAACACAGGCAGGGTGTGAGGTCCCTGGGAAGAGGCGGGTGAGGGAGGCCTAGGGTCAGGGGCTGGTGAGGAGCATGCTGGTCTGGACCCCAGGTCTGCCTGGGACACGGTCCCATAGACACAGCGAGTGTATTCAGGTACTACCATCCTAAGGTAAACTAGACTTAAGCCTCAGGGAAGCTCAGCTATTCAGTGAAAGAGCTGTGAAGGGGATGTGTACATATGCTTGGTACACAGCGGGCCCGGCAGTGTTTGCTGAGTGGCGGGGTGTGGGAGAGTGCATCCGTGTCCCACCTCACAGGTCCACCTTGCCGGTGCTCGAGGTGGGAGAGTGGGAGTCGCAGGTAGCACGTTTCATTTAATAGGTACGCTGGGGAGAGGCCAGAGGTGAAGGATTCACGAGAAGGGAAGGGAGCGGACACTTTTCGAATGCCAACTAAATGCCAAGCATTGGTCCTTTAACCCCGCTAGCATTCTGGAGGTGGGAGTGGCCCAGTTTTGCAGATCAGAAGCCTGAAGCACAGAGATGGGGAATAACTTTGCCCAAGGCCACACTGCTGTTCGCTGTGGCACAGATGGGACTCAGACTCGGTCTCCCTGATGCCAGAACCCCGTCAGAGGCCTGGACACAGCTGCTCTGGACCCCAAGGGGGTCTTTGAGGAACCTGGAGGCAGACAGGTTTTGTGCTCCTGGGTTGTAAATTCGGGACAGGTCCCCACATCCCCTGCCTCTGAGCCCCCTCCCTGGCCTGGAGTGGGGGGGATGGAGGGCTTGGCTAACTTAACAGAGAACTTTCTAGGCCTCCTCCCGCTTGACCTACTCAACCTCTCACTGCCCATCTGCCCACCTGCCAGGCCCACTAACTGGCCGGAGGTACCTCTCCTGCAAACTCCATGTACTTCCCATTCCCATGACCATACCAGCTCAGAGTGCAGTCTAAGCCACCATGGCCTTCAAGCCCTGACCACTATGGGCGGTGTGACACACCCTTCAGGACTTAATCAAATTCCCTTAGTGTCACAAGGCCATATGCCCAGACTCTCCCAGGCTCAGAAAGCCATGTGGTGCTCAGACCCTTAGACTCCACCCTCATCAACTACCCACTTCCCGTGTGCTCTGACTCCAAGTGAGTGCACTCTCTTAGCCCCCAGACAGACCACCTAGTGAGGCAGATGGCCTCGGAGCCAGGCTTACTGGCCTTAACACCTCCTAGCTGTGTGAGTTTAGGCATGTTACTTCTTGGAGACTCAGTTTCCTCATCTGCAAAATGGAACTGATAATCCCTGCCTCACACACTCTGGGAGAGGATTAGATGAGGTCTTGCCTATAGAGTGCCTGACACACCGTAGATGCTCAAGAAATAGTACCTGTTAATACCCTGAGTCCACTGCTGTCCTTTCTCCAGTGGTCCTTGCTTGACCACTGACCCTTCCGTTTGCTGCCCCATTGAGTCCCAACAAACTTCACCAGGTCCCAGAGTGACTCCCTGCAGGCTCTGATCCCTGAAGCCTGACTGTTCCCGTGACTCCTACCTTTATCCTTATCCCCTAGCGCAGGTGCACCCTGTGACCCTCTCACTCACTCCCAAGACCTTCCTTCGACCCTGACCTCCCCTTTTTGGGTGCACTGACTCCCCCTGTGTTGCAGGCTCTCCAGGTGGCCCGGCAGTTCCTGCTGCAGCAAGCCTCGGGCCTGAGCTCCCCAGGGAACAATGAGAGCAAGCAGTCGGCCTCTGCTGTGCAGGTGAGGAGGACGCCCCTGGCGCTGGGCAGGGGCCAGGGCGGGAGAGGGGGCTTCGCACTGAGGGCGGGGAAGGACAGGCTGGAGAATTGCTCTGGCCCTTGCCCAGTGCCAGGGAGGGAGCAGCTTTCCAGTGGGAGGTGGTGGGGAAACACCACCTTCTCTGCCTGCACCTGACCGCTGGGCCTTTCTCCACTGAGCCTCAGCGTCTGTTGCTCAGAGTTTGAGTCTGACTCAGCCCTCAGTCCCTCATTTCTCTGCCGGCTTCCTCTTCTCTGGCTCTGCCCTCAGGGTCTCTCCCGGGCACTTCTGAGTTGTCAGTTTCTCAGTCCCTGTGGGTCACTAGGCCGGTCCCTCTCTGCTCCCCTCCCAGGCTCTCTCCCTTGCTGAGGCCACCACATCCCCGCCTCTTCGTCTCTCACCCACCAAGTATGTCTCCCCGCGTTTCCTGTCTCTTGATGTCTCTCTGTCTCTTTTGTTTTCCTTTGCACAATCTGCCCTTTTTTCCCCCACTCCCTTCCCCCCAGCGTGCAGGCCCATCTGGCTGGCTGGGGGAGGGGAGGAGAGGGTGGGGGACGGGGGTGAGCCAGGCCTTCTGTTTACCTTTTGTGTCACAAAGAACTTGGGAGAATTGCAGTCTGAGTCGGGGTGGGTCACAACTCCACGGGCAGCCCCTCCCCACCCCCTCGGCCCGCAGCCGAGCTTCCTCGCTCTCCCCCACCCTCCCCGCAGCAGGAGAGGGAGGCTTGGAATTGGGGAGAGGATTAAGCGAGGCTTTGAAAGGAAGTTTATCTAAGGGAGGAAGAGTGAGTGCGATCCGGGCGCGAAGCTCTGGAGCCTGGGGGATGGGGTGCTGAGGGACAGGGGGAAGTGAGGAGCGGGGCGGGGGTGGGGCGCAGGGCGCCCGGAGAAGGACCCGGGTCTGAGTTTTGTCCTGGGACAGAGTCCAGTGCTCTGAGGCTCAGAGGGCATCTCTGGGTTTTATGCAAAACAAGCCTACGTTCTGCAAGAAAGTGCTTTGAAGAAGTTGAAGACGCAGTGGCCTTCTTTAAAAGTCTCCGGTCTAATGAGGCAGGCCTCAGAGGGGAGGAGTCGGGCAAAGGGGAGGAGTGGCCTGGGTGGAGGAGGGGAGGGCAGAATCCAGAAAGCCACCAATGGGAAAAAGAGAAAGTTCTTGAATTGGAAGAGTATAGAAGGGTCTCACACCCACGTGGTGTCAGGACTGGGTCTCTGAATTAGGGACCCCGACCCCGTCCCCAAATACTCCCTGAGTCTGAAGTGATCCTGAGCTACTGTTGGGAGTTTTTCCCCACCCTTGGCCCAGGGTGGTACCCATTCCAAGAACAGAGAGGGCTAGTCTAGGGAACAGTAGTCATGTTCCCCAACCCAGAGCGGGTCTGCTGACCCAAGGACGGGGGAAGGAGCTTGGGGGTAGAGGGACTGAGATCAGGCATCAGGGGCTTTGCAGCTGGATGTGAGGATAGGATCTGAAATAACTGAGAAAGGAGGGAGGCTGTGGAATCTGCCTTAGGAGGCCACCCCACAAAATGAGGGAGGTCAGTCGACAAACAGTCCTGAAACTGACAACTGACGTTTGCAGAGTGCTTACCATGGGGCAGGCACTAGGTACTTTACAAATGTCTCATTTTATCCTCACCATCCTCGGGAATAGATGCTGTTATTAGCCGCATTTTGCCAATGATGCAACTCAGGCCCAGAGAGGTTAAGAAACTTGTCCAAAGTCACACAGCTAACAAGGGGCAGAGCCAGGATTTAAACCCAAACAACTAGCTCCAGAATTCACACTTTCGTGCCTGCGCTGTGACGCGGCCGTAGTAGTGAACAGCAGTCCCCAGTACTGAGACCTAGCCTGATGGTTCTCTGGGTTCAGGGAGATGGGGCTTCTTGGGGTCGTGCCTGAACTCCTCTAGGAACCTGGAACCCCAACTGGTGATCTTTTTCCTCCTCCAACCCTGGATACCTTCCTTGCGTCTCATCCCCACCCTCAAGTTCACAGTCTCCAAGAAGTGGGACTTCTGATTCCGAGTAGGGTATGGGGCTTAGAAATACCTCTCCTGTGAGCTCAAGACTGGCAGGGGTGAGGGTGGGGGATAAGGAAGCGTGCATTTTGTTGATTTGGAGCTCAAATGAAATGGGGAGTACAGATCAATGGCAGCACCTTTCCCAGCGGTCCCCACAGGACACTGCTGTGCTCCCCAACTCAAGGCAAGATTCCTGCCCGCTCACCTCCCAGCCATGTTCACTACCCTCTCTTCTTACAGCTAGCTTCAGAAGAGTTTCCAAAACCAGACTAGGTCTCCAGCTCCAGCCTAGAGATTGCCTGGTTTGTGCCAGGGCCTGGGCCCCAGGCAGGGAGAGGCCACTCACAGAAGGAAGCACAGGTAGCTGGGAGTTTGGGCAGAAGGGTGGCTAGAGCAGGCCCCTTAGCTGTGCCCGGCCTTTGTCTCATCTTCTCAGCTTCCTTGCTGTTTCTAGAAGTTCTTCTTGGTGTCTCACCACGATCTTTCTTGCTGTAGCTCCAGCCAGGTCCGAAGACTACCTTCTGGTCATTTGCAAGGAAGTTTCAACCTAAACTAAGCTCTGGCCTACTCTCCCCACTCTCCCAAAGACCCTAGACCCCATACTTAAGAGGTTGAGGTTAGGGCCTTGATTCTCGCACCAAATTGCATCCATCCCAATACTCAGCTTCCAGATAAGCTTCCTCCAGTTCAGGTACCATCCCTGCTCCTCCCAGCCCAGCATACTATGTTCATGGTGGAGGGCTCCAGGCCTGAGCAGGGCCCCTGAGGGAGAGAGAGGCTGGAGGCTGCTGTCGGCACTCCGCCCAGGGCTCACACTGCCAGGCTTTTGTAAGCATTTAGCTGCCCTGGCTGCCCTCCCAATGGTGACTCACGGGCCTTGCTGAGCTGACTAGCTGACGGTGCCCATCCTGACACGTCCTAGTCTGGTGAAGGGTCAGTGGGGACACCAGGGGAGCTCCAGCTCAGTTCCCAGAACCCTCAAGGGGCGTGAGGGGAGGAGGCAGGCTCAGCCAGCTCGGGAGATCAGCAGGCAGCGGCCATCTCTGACCTTTCTCAACCCTCCTGGGCCATCTTCAAGACAAGTACACACAAGGTAATGTGTCCAGATTTCTGCAGCCGCCTCTCCATCCAGCTGCTCGGCCAGTTGGCAGGAATGGCAGGGGCCAGGGAAGCCTTCCAAGGTCATCTCTTCCATTCCCCTGCCTCCAAGTAGGAAAGCCCCAAGGAAGGAAATGCCACATCCTTTCCTGCAGGCCGCTTGCAGTGACTCACACCCCTGGTGCCTGGAAAGATCTCCGGGGTGTCTGGACTCAGTCTTCCCTGCTGGGGGCAGATCTGTCTCCTCTAGTTCTGTTATCACAGCAATGAAGATGGGAGGCCCAGAGCTTGTGTCTGAAGTGGTCCTTGCCACGTAATGCCCCTGGGGCCCTGGCATGCCAAACGTGCACTCGTGGAGGAAAGGAGGGAAAAGGAAAACCCAGGTTTTAAAAAGTAATTTTCTTTATATTTGTATAGAATTTCATGGCATACAAGCCACTTTCACGTACCCTTTCTCCCACTGTCCCTCCTGGCCTCAGTTTTCTCATCTGTAAAATGGTGGCAATGATGGTCCCTTCCTCCCAGGGTTGCTGTGAAGATTCAGGGAGATTATATGCACAAAGGGCTTAGCCTAGTGCCTGGCACATAATCAGCCACCAACAACGTCCTCTTGAGTAGTCCTGTGAGGTGGGGAGTGCAGGCGTTCCAGACCCCCCAGTTAGCAGATGCAGAAAGTGAGGCTTGGTGATTTCAAAGAACAGTCGATATTGGGCAAGAACTGAGTTCTTGTGAGTTCTTGTGAGTTCAACACCACCATGTTGGTTGCCCCCAGGGTAGGGGGGAAAAATGGACAGGTAAGCAGCTACCCAGCTGCCTCAGGGACACCCAGCAAAGGACATGGGCTGGTTCTGCAAGGAAGGTGGATCTGGGCCCTTGTCTGCCCCCCACCCCAAGCCCCTCTGAGAGGGGACCGGAACAGCCCTGGCTTCCCCGAGTCTCCCTGGGAGACAGTTGTAAGAAGGGGGGCTGGCTTTTGGGATCTCCAGCCTCACTGATCCGTTCAGTTCGCAGGATGGTTCCATCTCCACACACTCTCCTAACCCTTCTCAGGACCTTCTCTGGGGTGGGGCAGACCATATGGGACATGGGAACACCAGGAACCACGAAGCACGCAGACCTGGGTGTGAATCCCAACCCTGCCCCTTAAGGCTCCTCGTTAGAGGCCCCTCAGAGCCTTTATTCACATGGTGTGGCCGTGGCTAAAAAGCCAGTTGCCCCTTCCAGGGATGTTTGCACAGAGATGGCTCCGGTAAAGGAGGGGAGCCCAGGGCTGGGGCAAGAAGGAGTGGGGGCAGTGAGATTTCTCTGATGTCACTGGATCCACTGTACTTCCCCTATTGCCTGTCTGCATGGGCCTTTCCTCACTGGTGGCTTAAGGCCGAGTCCTGCCCACCCCTCCAGGGATCCTGAACTGAACCAGCTCCTCCCCTTCTGCCCTACTGTGGGGCTAGGGAAGATGAAAGGGGCCAGGAGCAAAAGGGGCCTGTCCCATCCTGACCAGGACAAGTCTGCAGGATACCCACTCCCTGACTGGGCTACCAGGACCCCTGTCTCCCCACCCTAAGGCTGAACTGTTGGGGAAAGTAACTCAGCTCAGGGGGGCACACACCTAGTGAGCGCCTGCCGTGTGCAGGCACCTGGCTCGGGCTTGGGAGTGACACGGGAGCGTAGAGTAGAGTCTTGTGCACGTGTGACTTGAAGATTGCCCCCGTCAGGACACCCATCCTTCTAAAACAGGGCAACAAGACAGCGTTGAAGCTTGGCCTTCCCTGGCTGTGACTGCACAAGCCTGGGGGTTTCAGGGGAGATGGGAACTGGGAAAAGAATGATACTGTTTTTCTCTGGACCTTTTGCCTGTAGCTTGATTCTCTGGGCCTCCTGTAGAGGCCTAACCCAGGACAAGGGGCAGAAAGCTGCCCTACTCTGAGAAGCCTGCATGTTCTGGCCGGAAGGAGTTGTCTCTTGTAGTCCAATCCCTGTTTTATGGTTGAGAAAACTGACACCCCAGAGACAGCAGGTGACTTGCTGGAGGTCACACAGCAAGTTCAGTGCAGGGCTAGGAGTAGCGACCTGTCTCTCTGCATCCCCACATGGTGATGTTTCTGCCCCACCTGGACCAGATCACAGCTTCGTACCACATGGGATGACACTGACAACGCTTCTGGATGTCAACTCTGGGCCACTGTGTGTGCCACCTAGACACATGTGCTGGAGTATGTGACGTGTGTGTGAGCTGGGCCAAAGTCCAGGTCCTCACTCCATGTGGGCCCCATGTTGACACCTTCCCAGGGCTGCAGCCTGCCCTCTCGGCCAGGCCCAGCTTCTTAGAACAGACTGAGCAGGAGTCGAGAATGGCTAGGTGCTGCCCTTCCCCATCACTGAGGGAGAAACCCTCCAAGGCATGGATTCTACCAACCAGTGTCAGTTTTCCTGCGCAGAAGATAGCGTACCCTATAGTAGCCAACTCTTAGGAGCACTTGCTGTCTGTAGGCTCTGTTCTAAATATTAACTCATTAGCCATCATGATGACCCTAAGAGGCAGGCACTATCCCTATGTCCATCTCAGAGACAAGAAAACCAAGAACAGGGGAGGTGAGTCTCTTGCCCAGAGACGCGCAGCTGGCAGGTGGCAGAGCCAGAATGTGAACACAGGCAGGCTCACTCCGGAGCCGCTCCACCATGCTATGGGCGGGGCCTCGGGTGCTGGCCCTCCCCGGGTTGGGTAGAGGTGAGCGGGCTAACGGGGCCGGATCCCACAGGTGCCCGTGTCGGTGGCCATGATGTCGCCGCAGATGCTCACCCCTCAACAGATGCAGCAGATCCTGTCGCCCCCACAGCTGCAGGCCTTGCTCCAGCAGCAGCAAGCGCTCATGCTCCAGCAGGTGAGTCTGGCCCCAGGGCAGCTGGAAAGGCAGGGAGAGGAGGTGGGGTGTTCTAGACACTGGCCTCCCCACTCCCACCCTGGTTACCACCAACATCACGAAGGGCCAAAGCCACGGCAGAAACCAGAGAGACTGCTCAGGCCGGACTGATCTGCGTTCCTCCAGGACACCTGGGGAGAGGTCAGAGGTCCGGCCTCTCCCACAGCAGACCCCCCTGACCTACCATACTCCCTCACAGTGTGCTGGCCCCACCCATAGGGAAGAGCAGGCTACTGGAACATCCTGGCATTGTCCTGACCCACCAAGGGAGAGGGAGGGCTTGGAGCTGTGGGGTGAAGCTCCCTTCTCCCTTCTCCATTCCCTCTCCGTCCAGGCTCTGCTCAGGGACCCTCTCAGAGCAGACTGGGGCGGGCAGACATCTCCCTGCTGGCCCATCTGTTTCGTGGCAGCCCAGTCATGAGAGGGCTGGCCTGGCTTTGGGGGCCCCTGCTAACCCACTCCCACCCTGCTGTCTACCCCCAGCTGCAGGAATATTACAAGAAGCAACAAGAGCAACTCCACTTACAACTCCTCACCCAACAGCAGGCTGGGAAGCAGCAACCCAAAGAGGTAAGGGGCTCAGGCAGGGCCAGATGTGCCCCTCAAAGGACCCGTCTCTCACCTGCAGCCCCAGTCCTCTCCTGGCCGAAGGCTGGGAGTCCCAAAGTGGTCAGGAGAGAATTGCCTTGTCGGGATATTGGAAAAATCAGGAAAGGCTGGGGGAGGGGATCGGGGGGGTGAGGAGATGGAGGCCCATATTTCTCCATCTCCCCTCAGCCGTGTTCAGTCCTCTCTCCATGCCTTGTGTTACTGCATTAGGAGAGAAGGGCTGAGCCCTGTTTTGTCTGAGCAGGGCTGTGTAGGTGTGTGTGCGTGTCAGGTTGTCCTCACTCATGACTGCTGCCATGTTGTCCTGCCCTCTTCCTGCCTCTTAGTGACCCAGCACCTCAGCCCTCCAGTCTGGTCCTGAGAACCTCAGTCCCTCGGCAACCCCCCGCCCCGCTTCAGCCCTCCCCTAACTTCTGCCACTCCCTAGAATATCCTGCCCTGCTTCTCCAGGGAACTCCCCAGCCTACACCCACTGCCCCACCTGGGCCACAGTGCCTGCTGAGCTTCCATACCAGGCCCTGCAGTGCCCCCGACCCCAGGTCCCAGATGCGCGTTTCCCTCCTGCTGGCCAAACCACAGCCAAGTTCCGAGTTGCCTCTTTCCGGAAGGCTGCCCTGCTGATGCCCAGTCATTCCCTCTGTCCCTCAGCCTCCCCTTCAAAGGTCTTGTATTTGCTGTATTCTCTGCATCTAGGCCAGGTTTACTGAATAGCCAGGCCCCCGACCCCACCTCCAGGGCAGGGGAGAGCCATCCCTGCCTCCCAAGCCCCCAGGACATGCTTGGCTCCTGGGGCTCAGAAAAGACTTGCTGACAGGCTGACTTGTCAGTGCTTGTGTGAAGTACTGGGTCGCGGGGGTGGGTGGGGGGACCCGGGGCCAGAGCAGGAGACCGCCATCTGGAGCAGAGTGAGCAAGTGTGGAGGGCGGCGACTGTTCCCTATCCTGGGTCCTGATGACCTGCTAGTGCTGATCTGTTAAAGTCCCATCAGACTCCTTGATTCTCTGTATCTAAGAAGCAGGAGAGGAGAGGAGCTGGAGGGGAGAAGGCCCCCTCCTCAGAGCGGAAGGGGGGCACCCCAGGCATGTGGGAAGGGTGCCCGCCAGGCGAGAGTGGCCCCCGGAGTCTGACACGCTCATCCATCATTGTGATGAGAGCCTCCTCCCGCCCCCCCTCCCCAAGGCGAGCACAGCTGCGGTGCGGGAGCTGAAGCAGCGGAAGGAGGGAGGCGGGAGCAGGGAGGGCGTCGTGCTGCGTGTCTGGGTCTGGCTGTGTGTGTTTGCGCGCGTGCGTGTGTGCGTGCATGCGTGTTTACTGCGAGGAGGCATGCAGCCCTATGGAAGCTGGGCCGGGAGCAGAGAGGCTGCAGCTGCGGACGCCACAACGACAGCTCCGGGGGCCGACAGGCCCTGGGAGGGGGTGGCCGCAGGGTGGGGGCCAGATGGCACGCCTGAGGCTGATGGCACCCCTCTCTGCCCGCCCCCTCGGGCCCCCCACCAGGCACTGGGGAACAAGCAGCTGGCCTTCCAGCAGCAGCTCCTACAGATGCAACAGTTGCAGCAGCAGCACCTGCTCAACCTGCAGAGACAGGGGCTGGTCAGCCTGCAGCCCAACCAAGCCTCCGGGCCCCTCCAGACCCTCCCGCAAGGTGAGTGCCCACCCCCTACCCAGCCCCAGTCCCACAGCCTTCACTGGAAGCCCCTGCTCCCAGGAGTGAGGTGGGGGGCCCCCATGCGTTCCTGGGGCCCGGCCAGCCTCCCCTCTCTCTCCCTCCGGCAGCAGCTGTGTGCCCGACGGACCTGCCCCAGCTGTGGAAGGGCGAGGGTGCCCCTGGGCAGCCCGCCGAGGACAGCGTCAAGCAGGAGGGGCTGGACCTCACTGGCGCGGCCACCACTGCTACCTCGTTTGCCGCCCCCCCCAAAGTCTCACCCCCCCTCTCCCACCACACCCTGCCCAATGGACAGCCCACTGTGCTCACACCTCGGAGAGACAGGTATGGGGCTCCGGCCAGGAGGAGGTGCTACAGACCTGCCCAGGGCCTGGCCTTGACCCTGAGGGCTGGGAGGGAGGAGCAGAGCTCAGGGACCTGGAAGTTTACCTCTCCCAAGACACACAAAACTGCTCAGCCTTTGGGGAACCCGTATCAGGGACAAAAACATCACCAGCAGGGGAGCTGGGGCTGGCCTGGCCCCAGGGCTGCTGGGGTCTTCAGGGTCCCTGACCGCCATCTCACTCCTGCCCTCCCAGCTCCTCCCACGAGGAGACGCCAGGCTCCCACCCCCTCTACGGACACGGAGAGTGCAAGTGGCCCGGCTGTGAGACCCTGTGTGAAGACCTGGGCCAGTTTATCAAGTAGGTGTCACCCCTACCCTTTTTTGCCTCCCAGCCCACCTCCCCTGACAGCAGCCTTTCTGCAGGGCCCCTCAGCCCCGAGCCTAGCACCTAGCTTGCCCCTTCTTGGGCCATCAGCCACCAGCTGCCCTGCTGTCCTCACTCCATGGGGGGCCTAGTTCCTTCTCTTCCCCGCCATTAACTCCTTAATCATTCCTCCCCACTCCCCAGTCTGTGTCTGGGCCAGCAGCCTCCTCACCCCATCCCCAGGCTTCCAGAGCCAGGTTGGGAGGGCGGGTTTGAGGAGAAGGAGAGGACTCCCCCCACCGCCCTCCCCAGCTTCCCCCAGATTCAGCCTGGAGAGTGATGGCCTAGTGACGGCCTTCGGGCCTGGCGGACAGGCGGCTGGCAGCAGGCGGCCAGCTGCCACAGCCGTGCCAGGCTCTGTCACTGACTGATTAACTCCGCTGTCTCCCAGACCCTTGCAGCATCAGGGTCAAACAAATTGTTTTCACGCTTCGTCAGAGGTTTACTTAATTAGTTCATTTGCAATTAGATCTCTCTGTAGCTGGGATTTTAGCAAAGACATCAAAGGAGGCTGACGAGAAGGCGGCTTCCTCCGTTGTCCCGTGTTGTGTGTGTGTGTTTTTTTTCCCATCCCTTTCCCTTCTTTGTATCTCTTGGTCTGTCTGCCTTTCAGGCCGTGGGCGGGATTAGAGGATGGGGTGGGAGGGTGGTGACAGCGGGAGAACCAACTTTCTCTTCTCCGCCCCTCCTCTCCTGGAAGACACCTCAACACAGAGCACGCCCTGGACGACCGGAGCACGGCCCAGTGCCGCGTGCAGATGCAGGTGGTGCAGCAGCTGGAGATCCAGGTGTGGCCCCAGCTGCGGGGGAGGGACTTGGGGGGCTCTTGCCCCTGCCCCACCCATGGCACTGGCTTTCCAGGAGGGGTTTAGGGGGCCTCATGGAAGGCTCATCTTATGCTTCTTAGGTCCTAATTACCATGGTTGTGAGGTGCGGGCAGCTGGATTCTGAGGGGGAAACCAGGGCTGGGGGCATCTCTGCTGGGAGGTCTCGAAGAGACTCTTACTGATAAAAACAACAAAACTAATATGAATAGCTGACATATTGAGCACTTACTTCGTGCTATACTACATGCTTTCCCTCTGTAACTCAAGGAATCCTCTAAACCTGATCTTGTGGGCACCATTATTACGCCCACTTTGCAGATACAGTAAACAGAGGCACAGAGGGGTGAAGTAACTCGCCTCTGGTCACTTAGCCAGTGGGTAGCAGAGCTGGGATTAGAACCTAGGCAGTCTGGCTCCAGAGTCTGCGCTCTACCGCACACGGTACTCAGGAGGCTGCTCAGGACAATCCGTCCATCAGGCAGTCAGTCGGTATTTACCCCCTTCCCTCTGGTACCTAGCAGAGCGCCTTGCATGAGAAGGTAGCTGTGAAAGATCTATTGAATTTATGAATAGGGGTGAATGAATCGTTCATCCCTTCCTGCGTCTCCATTCAGTGCGTGAGGACACTCTCACACACAAGTGCCACTGAACTTGGGTGTTGTTCAGCCACAGCCTTTGCCCTTGATGGGGAGGAAAGGAGTGTGCTGCTGGGAAGAGGGCCCCCTGACAGTGTGCTGGACTTGTGGCTGGGGACACCCAGTCTGGAGAAGCGGGGAGGGTGTCATGGAGCAGGCAGCCCTCAGTGAGGGCTGCAGGTGTGAGGGGCCAGAGGGTCAGGCAAGAGCGGAGGCCTTCCAGGAGCAGGGGACAGAGGGAGCCAGGATGCCAAGGGCAGGGGTGAGTGGTGGTGGGGATAAGGGCTCAAGATGTGGAGAAGGAAAAGGACCCAGATGCCCCCCAGGCACAGCCCCTGCTCACCTCCTGCCTCCTCACAGCTCGCCAAGGAGAGCGAGCGGCTGCAAGCCATGATGGCCCACCTGCACATGCGGCCCTCCGAGCCCAAGCCCTTCAGCCAGCCAGTGAGTGACTCCCCTCCCTGTGGCCTTCCCAGACAACTCCCCAGACCCCCACCCTTCGGCGCTGGTCTCAGCATCCTCCCCATTGCTCACAGCTGAACCCAGTCCCCGGCTCCTCCTCATTCTCCAAGGTGACCGTCTCTGCAGCCGACTCGTTCCCAGATGGTCTCGTGCACCCCCCAACCTCGGCCGCTGCTCCTGTCACTCCCCTACGGCCCCCTGGCCTGGGCTCTGCCTCCCTGCACAGTGGGGGCCCTGCCCGCCGGAGGAGCAGTGACAAGTTCTGCTCCCCCATCTCCTCAGGTAAGGGCGCAGGGAGGGGCACCCTTCCCCAGGCTGGGTACCCCCTTCTGGCTACCTCATCCTCTGCCTGCCTCCCGCAGAGCTGGCCCAGAACCACGAGTTCTACAAGAACGCTGATGTCCGGCCCCCCTTCACCTACGCCTCCCTCATCCGCCAGGTGAGTGTGGAAGGTAGACGGAGTGGGCTGGGGGTGGCACACCAGCTGCACCCCTCCCTCAGGGGCCCCGCCTCAAGGAGGATCCTGGGGCCAGAGGGCATAGCTTTCCATGTCACGTTTGACCTCTCCCACTCACACCTGCACTTTCCTTCCTTCTCAGCCAGATGGCCCCTCAGACAGGCCTCGGCTGAGCCAGCCTGCTGGTCATGGGGACATGTCTCTGGAGGCGCACACACACTATTTTTTGCTACTTACACCCCCTGTGTCATCTATTCTCTCATTTCCATGTACACACACTCCCATGAGGCTCTTTTCTGATAGACTTTGGTTACTCATAGTCTGTCTCTGTTTCTGTCTTACACACACACACCCCCTTTGTCAAAATTAGGATAAATTCCAAACATCCCCCACCCTCTGGACCTCTTTCTCCCAAGGATATTGCTTTCCTTCCCAGGCCCTGGAGGCCCGTGTTCCCTGTAGCCTATGGCTGGGCTGTAACCAGCCTGCACCTCTCAGGGGACCAGTGAGCAACCCCTAGTCTTGTCCACATGCTTCCACAGCAGGTCTGCTCTGCCCTCAGGCCTGTGATTCTTGGAGGCCCAGACTGAGGGTCCCCACGCTTCCTCCTTGCCCACAGGCCATCCTGGAAACCCCCGACAGGCAGCTGACCCTGAATGAGATCTACAACTGGTTCACCAGGATGTTCGCCTATTTCCGGAGAAACACGGCCACCTGGAAGGTGAGATGCGCCCCTTCCTCCTCGCCAGGGCCCCAGGCAGCGTCAGACACTTCCACATCCCTTTGAGACCAAGGCTGCCTGACAGTTAGTCCCCTTGGAGTGGTCTCCATTTCTGCAGAAATGGCGTTTCTATCTCCACCTCCAATTCTCTGGAATATAACCCCGTGGGCCCCAAAGACCACAGCCCCCTGAAGTAGGGCCTCTAGGAGTCGGTAGAGCCTGAGCCTACGGTAGGGAGACCTGGGTTACATTCACAGGAGACCCCAAGGATTTGGATTCTTTGGCTAAAGGTGCTCACTCTGAAGCCCTGGGTGGGTGCGTGGTGTGCAGGCCTAGACACAGGGATGGACCGAGACCCTGGACTAGACAGTGGGGCCGGGAACACAGAAACACTCTTCCCAGCCCTGCCATCAGTGGCAGGAAGATAGTTGTCTCCATCCAATTAGTCATTTCAACACCTTCAGCCGTAAGTTTTCCTGGGGGACCAGAAGCAGGCAAGGGAGGGACCCTAGGAAAATGAGACACAGAGATGTGGGCTGGGATGCTAAGCCATTTATTTTTCTGTGGCCAACATATGTCCGTCTGTCTGATGGGTGAGAATATTAGGGTCTGTGCAGGAGGGTGGGAAGGCGATTTCTAAGTTGGGAAGGGGCGAGGGGAAGGAGAAGGGAGCGTCAGTGGGAAAAGATGGACACCAGGGTTAGTCTCCCCATCCCAGAGCCTGAATTGGATCCCTGGCTCTTGAGTCCCCCTGCTGGCCAGCGCAGAAGCTGCAGTTAAGCAGCCTTCCTCCCCTGTCCCACCAGGTTTCAACAAGTGTCACTGGGCCCCCCTCCCCACCAGTGCCTGGGACAAGGTGGGGGTCTGCACAGGGTCCAGACTTTTCTGCCTCCAGAGTGTGCTGAGTACAACAGGAAGAGTGCTCCATGACCTTCCATATCCCCAGGCCCAATTCCTAAAGCTTGGGAAAGAGGCTGGGAGGCTGGGACAGCTGCTCTGATTGGCTGTGAGTGATGTCATTTCCTGCCAGCTACAGTCTGGCCCTCTCTCTGAGCCAGTAGGAGCCACCTCGTCCAGTCTCCAACCTGCAGGCCAGTTTAAATACCAGGTTTTGTAAATGCTAGGGCCCTCTACAAACATTAAGGATCATTGTGATTGTCACGTAACGTTTGCTTTAACCCTGTATATTAATTCTCTGCCCTTAGGGAAGTTGATATAGAGCCCCACTTCCATAAGGCAATCTCCTCCTTAGGGACAGAGTGCTTCTCTTTTCCTTTTCTCTTTTGACTGCATCACTCTCTGCAGTTTCTACTTCTCTCCTTTCATGAGATCAGGAAGAGCTGGTGTACGTGACTTTCTTGAACCCCTCGATGACCATCATAAAGCCACCCCTCCCATTGCCCAGCCTCCTTGGCCTTCATACCACCTTTGACTGGTGGCCCAGCCTTGGTCATCTGAGTGCTGTATCTCCCTCCCAGGTCTTCACCTCCATCTCCCCTCACCTAGTCTGTGTCCCAGCAAGAAGCCAGCTGAGTGAACGACCTTCCCATTTGCTGTGCTTTGCTGCTGCTTCTGCCACTTAGCACAGCAGAATCCATCTCAGCTTGTGGTCCACTCTGACCTTCAGGATTTTTGCCGCCAAGCTTCCATTCATGTCACTTGGGAAACGCACCCGGTCTATGCCCAACTCAGTTTCCTTTCCACTCCCACTTCTGACCCATTTATCTGCCCTTTCTCCTCAACTATTTCCACTTCCTTCCCTCCTTCCTCCTTGACTTTCTCTGGCCCCTACCCTGAGATGCTGTCTACTTCAGACCAGGGCAGAAGGATCGGGAGCTGATGTGGGCCAGGCCAGCTGCCGTTCATCCGGGGACAGAGCTGCCATCTGCCAAGCTGATGGTCCTCGCCAGCCCTCCCCCAGTGTTCGTCCCTTCCCAGGGCCCATGTTGTGGGCCCGTCCTTTTGTTTACGCAGCCCCCGCCAGACCCCTTAAATTGCCGTTAATGTTTCAGCGTAACGAATTAGTCTCTCATCACGAATCAGGCTTCGAAATGAGGGAAAAAAGCCCCAGTGAGGCCATCCTCGGAAATTGGGGTCATTCTCATTTGCAAAGCGGAGGATCGGAGCCCCGTAATGCGGGCAAATTTATTCCGAGGCAGGAGCCCCGGCGTGATTAGGCCCTTTGTAATTATCGCTCCAAGAGATTCCACTCCAGCCGCCCGCCTCCCTCGTGGATTAGCAAGCGAGTCGGAAAAATACACAGGATTTAATTAGAGGCAAATTAAAATTGGTAATGAAATCGGGCCAGTTGCAAGTGGCAAGAGTTGGAAGGGAGAGAGGGAGAGGGGATCTCCAGGGGCACGGGCTGCCCGCCCAGCCTGCTTTCTTCCCCGTTTAGAAATGTAAAGAGGAGACAAGGATGGAGACGAGGTGGGGGCGGCTAATGGGGGACAGGTAACAGGGACACAGGGACAGCTGTGGGGAGGCGTGGTGAAGCTGAGAGAGGAGAGCGCAGGGACAGGAGCGGGGGGTGGGGGGTGCATTAGGGCCCCAGCCCAGGCTCCCAGGGGGAACTGGGCCGAGCACCCCCACCCTCACCCAAGTGTCCTACAAACCAGATGACCTCAATTCCTGAAGTTACCCTGCCGGGAGGAGGTGGGACTGACAAGGTGACTTTACCTCTTTTCCTTCCTCCTCCTGCTGTACAGCCACTAAACCCATGCTCTCCTTTCTCCCAGCTTACTTACCTTAACAAGTATGTATTAGGCTTCTACTGTATACCTCATGCTCTCAATAAGCTATCTCTTCCCAGCCACAGCCCAGAATCAAGGCTCCCACGCTCCAGGGGGGTCAAGGAAGGTTGCGGTGAGGCTTCCTGAGTTATTCCCAAAACTTGTAAAGGCTTGATGGAAACTCTGCATGCCCCCAAGATAAAGTGTCCCCGTCTCCCTGAGGTGCCAGGGCCTGAGTGTGCAATCGTGCCAGTCAGAAGCCCTGAGTAACAGCTCCACACGTCCTATTAACCGTGATGGGAGAACAGACTGTTGCTAACTCGGTATCTTTCAGTGTGTAGACAGTTTTCCAAAATGTGGCAGGGAGATGGGAGCACATAATATAACGAGTGGTGACGATGCTGGGAGCCTCTGGCTCCAAGGGCAGAGAGGGGCCCTCCCTCTGCCCCTCATGCGTCTCCTCTTGCTGGTCCCCTCCCCCCGCTTGTTGCCGGGCTGGGGAAGGTGGGACAAGGTGGCACACGAGGACCCTCCTATCTGTACTCACCCGAACGGGGGAGGGGTTGCCTCTGAGCATCTGCTCCTTGTCACTGCGCCCCCAGAACGCGGTGCGACACAACCTCAGCCTGCACAAGTGCTTCGTGCGCGTGGAGAACGTCAAGGGCGCTGTGTGGACAGTGGACGAGCGGGAGTACCAGAAGCGGAGGCCGCCAAAGATGACGGGGTATGTGGGCCCAGACCAGCTGCACTCCCATGACCGCATGGTTGAGGTCACCCCCCATGCATCTCCTGGGCACCTTTGCATTCCAGACCCTTCCCATTGTAGGGGTGGAGCAGGGAGAAAGTGGGCAGAGGAGCCCAGGAGAGCTTGGAATCTATACGTGACAGATGATTAGGAAGAGGACATTTCTGTCTTGTTCTGCACTTGCCACTGACTGAGGGAAGGAGCTGAGGGGGACCTGGCATCAGAAAGAGAGGCCCAGAGTAGCCATGGCCAGAGATGGGGTATAAACATATGGCCATCAGTGTGGCTGCTGGTGAGTGGGCTGTTGTCCCCAGAGCCACTCTCTCCTATCTTGTCACAGGGTGAGCCAACCTGTGAAATCCCCAGGCCCCACCTCTTCATTTTACAGGGAGAGGAGGCCCAGAGAGGGCAAGGGGATGGAGAGTGGTCACACAGCAGATTCCGGGCAGAGCTGGGTCTCTGACCTCTACCATCATTTTCAGTGGAAACAGGAGCCTCCTCTTTCGACTTCCTTTCCAGCACTGGCCACCTCCCCACCCTGACACCCAACACGGGCCATTCGATTGCCTATGCGTCTTGGGCCAGAGGCCTATGAGGAGGGAGAGAGAGGTCTGAGGCAAGTTAGATGGGTATCTGTGGGTGCCTGCTCCCCTCACAGGTTTCTTCTCCCCAGACAAGAGTGTCTCTTACCCTCAGCAGCTGTGGGGGCTGGGGTAGGGTTAGGACCGAGAAAGGGAAGGAAAGCCATCTCCCTCCCAGTGCCCTCACATGCCAGTCACATGCTTGGTGTCTTCATGTCCCATTGTCAACTCAGAGTACCTGGGTTCAAATGACATCTCTACTTCTCACAAGCTGTATGGCCTGAGGCCAGTTCCTTTACCTCTCTGAGATGCTCTCTCTGGGGGTAGTCACTGTGGAAGGACAGCCTTGAGACATTGCTTTTCCTGCCCCAACTCCTGATCACTTTTGTGTGCAGAATAGCCTTTGGTTTGGAGCATGTGAGGACACGCTGAGCACTGGGCTTATTAGCTGTCCCCAAGTTCAGGATGGTGAGAAAGTGGATGGTGAGATGTGGGACTGTGGAAGCTGTCACTTGGACCTTGCCAAACGTTGGGAAATCTAGAGTGGAGAGAAAAATTGCTGGCAGCCTGATGTGAGGACAGACTCCTGGAGGGATCTTGTTCCCACTCATCAGCTCTGAGCCCCTGGGAGCCTCAGCAGCTCACCTGGGAAGGGGGCTGTCGGTCAGCAGGAGGACTGGATAAGACGGGGCGCAGCCGATTCTAGCCTCCCAAGATAATGAACAGGCAGTCCCTGGCATGGAGCCGGCCTTCAGGGTCAAGGCCTGAGTGAGGAGTAAGCAAATGAATGAACGAAACACTGCCTTTCTCTTGTTCAGGAGCCCCACGCTGGTGAAGAACATGATCTCGGGACTCAGTTATGGAGCACTTAACGCCAGCTATCAGGTAGTGGACTTGGCCCACTCGCTGCCCTCGGCCTCCCGCCCCTCACTTTCTATTCAGCACACTGGCCTGGAGGAGGGACCTTCCCCAACCCTCCCCGGCAGAGGCGGGACAGAGAGCAGGGAGGCTGGAGTAACCAATGACACCCCCTTCCCTGGCTTGTCCATCTGTGGGTCCTCTGTCTCCTGGGGAGGAAATAAGTCGGGCCAGGTTTCCAGGAAAGCTGGGAGGCAGGTCAGGGTCAACACTCTGGCCTTAGGAGGGACGCTCTAGAGCCGCCAGCACCCACGCTTGCAGGAGGCTCTCGGTGGGTGGGGAAGGGACAGCACTTGACTGGGTGGAGCCCGCTGAGGCCCCAACTTCATGCCCTGCAGGCTGCCCTGGCCGAGAGCAGCTTCCCCCTCCTCAACAGCCCTGGCATGCTGAACCCCAGCTCCACCAGCAGCCTCCTGCCCCTCAGCCACGACGACGTGGGCGCGCCCGTGGAGCCCCTGCCCAGCAACGGCAGCAGCAGCCCCCCTCGTCTCTCCCCACCCCAGTACAGGTGAGCCGCGGCAGGGCCGCACCCCACACCAGAGCCCCCAGACATCAGGGAGGAAGAATCTTCTCCCCCCACAGCTGGGATCCCTGTCTCATCACCTCCTGGACAGCTCTCTTCCCAGGACAAGTGGCCTCTCTCGTCCTTGGTCCCCTCTCTTCCTTCTCCCATATCCTCCTCCTCCCCCTTCTTTTTATTTCCCTCCTTCCTCTCCCTCCTCCATCCTCTGTCTCCCTTCCTCTTTCTGTCCATCCCCACATCTCCCTTCCTTCGAAGAAAGCCTTTGGGGAGACCAGACCTGAGATGCCAGGCCCCAGTGACTCAGAGATAATGGGGTCCTGGAGAGGCAAGCTCTGGACACCCCGCTTCGGGTCCCCAGATTCTGGATGGGGTGTGGGCGTCAGGGGAAGGCCCCAGGGTGCCTACATCCTCCCTTCTGTCACAGCCACCAGGTGCAGGTGAAAGAGGAGCCGGCCGAGGCGGAGGAAGACAGGCGGCCAGGCCCTCTCTTGGGGCCCCCCAACCCCAGCACCACAGGACCTCCAGAAGACAGGGACCTGGAGGAGGAGCTGCCGGGAGAGGAACTGTCCTAAGGGCCTCTAGGGGCAGGCAGGGCAGGGGTGAGACCCCTCCCTCCCCAACCCAGGCCCCACCTACCCCCACTCCACGCCCCGCCCGAACCTCAAGGCACTTCCGGGACTCAGATGGGGGGGCTGGGCCAGCAACTCCCACGGTGACCTGACTGACCTACGACCCTCAGGGGGGCAGAGAAGGGCCCGCCCCCGAGGGGACACAGAACCCCTGGTCTGGGACCGGCAGAGGACGCGGAGGGCCCAGACCCCTCCTCAGACCTTCCCCTACATCCGAATCCCGCCTGCCTCCCGCAACCACCAGCAGCCGCAGGGCCCTCCTCCCCCACCAGCTCTCCCCACAGGGCCCCTCAGTGCCATGGAGACCCGCAGGCGGGGCTAAGCCACCTCTCAAACCCAGGGCCCCCCCTACCCCCCGCACCTGGCTTTGGCAGTATTTTCTGGCCAGAGACCCCCACTTCCCTAATTTGTGCTCCCTTCCACCTTCTTGTCCATACTGTGAAAAAATAACTCCAGCTCCACTCCTACCCCTGCCCTGGCCTGGGTCTTAGAGCAGCTCCAAAAGAAACCTGCCCCTGAAGCTGGGCCCATTCGAAAGCCACAGCTGGGGTGGGACAAGTCGTGTGCCCCGGGGAGGCCGTGGGCCTAGGCGTCCAGCTCCAGCCCCTCCCCCCAGGCTGAATTGGGCCTCCAGCCCCATTTGCTGGATGCTGTCCCCCACGCCAGGAACCGTAGGAGGGGCCCTGGTGCCCACCTCTCCCAAGAGAGGCCTGTGCCAGGTGGACTTACAGAGGTGGAGCTGCTGAAGGCAGCCGAGTGACCCTGGAGGCTGGAGTTGGGACCAGAGATGGTGCCAGGACCCTGCCTCCGTCATAGAAAGTGGGGACTAAAACCAGGCTTGAGGGGCTGGCGGGGTGAATACAGTGGCGGCTGGGACCCAGCAGGTCTCTCCCACCCCAGCCCTCAGGTCCCCCGTGGCGTCTTCCCCCCACCCCACCCTCGGCACCCCTTCCCTGTCCCCCAGTTACACGGATGACCAAAGACCTTTCTTATGCCGGAAGCAAAAACCAAAACTTTTCGTTGGCTTTTTCCTTTGTCACCTCCCACACCCCCAGCTCCTCCCGCTCCTCCCCACCCTGGCCCCAGGCTGGAAGCCCTCCCTCCACTTAAGTTATTGTTTTAAACCAAAGTTTACAGTGTCTGTTGGTGGCCAAGACCCTCTCTCTCCACCCTCCCTCCACCCCACCCTGAGGACCCTGCTCCCCTCCCCTCTGGTCTTGCTGGGCCTGGGGGAAGGAAAGAGGGCAGAGGGGAGGAGGTGGGCAGCCCTCATCCCCTTGGGCAGTGGATGTGGGAGCCCTCTTCCCAACCCTGGGCTGCTCCCTGGGGACTCTCCAGACCCCTCTCCAGGACCAAGTCCCCATCACACTGGGAGTGTGGATTCCAGCCAAAGAGCTGGAAAAAAAGTGAGACTCTCCACAGACCCCCTATGGGGGACCCCAATTCAGGGCCAAGGACTGGGTGTGTTAGATGCTGATGACACCCCAGGCCAGGCCCCTTTGCTGAGAAGATTCCTTGGACTATCCCAAGAAATCCCTACATACACCCCTTCACAAGCCACCCCTCCCGAGAGGCAGGGGGCCCTCCGCCCCCTTCCCTATGTACTCCCCACCTGTGTTCTGTTTGACCAGCACAGAAATATTAAACGTCCTCTACTCACCGGGCCCTGCGTGTGTCGCTGAGGTGAGGGAGGGCAGGGGCGTGACACCGCAAAGACTGTCCCGGGCTGCGGAGGGGGTTGGCAGGAGGCGCCCTATAGGGGGCGTCCTGCGAGTGGTGAGTGGTCTTGAGCCCCGGCCGCCTCCACTTTCACAGTCTTCCACAGCCTTCCGGTTCCTCTGCAACTCCTGGTACCCCCCTCTTCCACTCTTGGCGTTCTCTGGTATTTTCTTTCAAACCAGTTCTCTCCAACATTGTTTTCTCCCAAAGTCGCAACTCCTTGCCCCAGTTCCCTCATGGATTTGAAATGCAAGTTCCTGGCTGGGCAATTTCAGCAGGGGTAGATTTCCTCCAGGCCTGGAAAAGATTCCTGCTGCAGGGCCACCACCCGTGGAGATGTCTGCCCACCTGCTCAGGTGCCCTCTGGGCCCATCACCCATGTCTTCATGGGGGCTACCTGGATAGGTGTGAGTGTGTGTGTACACACGCATGCGTGCACGTGTGGAAGTGGCATTGAGATGCTTGTGGCAGGGCTGTTGGATGCATGGCCACCCCTGGGTGCAGTGTCAGCACTGGTGGGCTTGGGTCGGAAAGGGGGTTATTCTAGCCCATGTCTAGGGGACCCCAGATAGCTGGGGGAGAGAAGGAAGGGAGGAAGAGGCCCAGGTTATTAAAGGTAAGGCCCCCCTCAGCCCTGCCACACAAGCTCATATCAAATCCTGACTCCATACCTGCTGCCGGTGCCTGTCACGGAGTATCCACCAGTCCCCTCTTCCCAACACCATGGTCAGCTTGTAGACACCCTTCTCCAGGACAGGGCCCAGACAGGAGTGTGTGTACTTGGGAGTGCAGAGGAAGAGCGGAAGGTGTTGAGAAAGTGGCAGAACTGGAATCAGTCGCCCTCTCCCCAAACTGCTGGAACTTTTGGAAAGCCAAGCTTGGGTTGGGGAGGTAGAGCAGGAAGCAGCAGCAGGAGTGCGCATTTCATATGGCACCTCCGCTGACTTCTGGGTCTCAGGCCTGTGGGCCCTTCAGACTCCTTTCAACTGTCATCTGTGTCCTGTCTCTCTCCCTTTCCACTTTCTCTCTGTGTCCACCCCCACCCCCCGCCCTTATCCTCTGGGCACTGGTGTGGAGCCTGAGGTGAAGCCCCTGTCCCTCCTTAGCACATCTCAGGAGGGGCCCAGCCAGGTCAGGCCAGGGGAGCTCAGCATGCAGTCTCAGAGTCCATGCCCTCTGCACGCCTGCTCACCCACCAGACTTTATTATAAAGAGGAAGCACTGCTAATATTGTAGTGTGCTCCTCCTCACCCTCCGGAGAGGCCGCAGTGGTTCTGTACAGTAGAAACAGCTTCAAGTCATCTGTGTGGACAACAACATTCTCTACAATGCAATAAAACAATTACCCTTAGTTTCACTGCAGCCACTTCCCCTCCCCATCTGCCCCTCAGGACCCAGCAACCTTCTAGAGAATCCAGAGGTGTTGTCTGCCAAATTCCCAGCTCCCTACCCCACCCATGCAAGTTGTTCTACAGCTGGCCCTAGGAGCAGCCTTCCCATGCTAGAGACTCTTAAGGAATAAGACTACACCCAGCCTCACTCAGGACAGTCCTTCCAGTGGTCTAACTTCAGTTTATCTTGCTTCTACTGGAGTTCTTTTATTCCTCCCCACAGGGATGTGACAAATGTCTGGTCAGTGCATTTGGTTATGGCATAAAGATCTGTCCTAGGTATTGGTAAAGGAGAAGGTCTTACAATTTAAGAAACAAAAGGATGCTGCGGAGCTCCATCTTCTGAGTGCATTGGGCTTACAGATGCAATAATTACTTTCCTTACTGATCTGACAGATCCCACATAGGACGGCACCCCACACACACCCATCATTACATCATTCCTTTCTTCTAAATAAGAACCAACTCCCCCAACCCACCCAAATCATGTTTTGCTGTCAGGAAGTTCTACATGTTGTCTAGCCTGTCTTTCCTACTGTTATGTGCAGCTATCGGGAGCAGGTTGTCCGCTTGTCCTGGTCTGAGTTTTTCTGCACTTAACCGGGAAGAGAAGCTATTTTTGGAAACTGTTCTCAGGCCAGCAAGGAAAAAGTAAGAAAAGGATACCTCAAGCTGGACATTTTGAGGGCAAGAAGGTAGCACTCTGGGCTCTGCATTGGGTAGAAGACCCCTTCCCCTCCTGGTCAGGTCTTTCCCCTAACCTTTAACTTGCCCCCCTTGCCCAAGGCCTTTGCCAATGGCCAGCAGAGGGCGCTCTAGACAAAGCGGACTTGCTCCTCTTTGGGCAAACTTGCCCTCCAGGGGAAGAGGGGAGGTGGGACTGTGGGGAGAGGGCGCTCAGGTTCCTGGGACAACAGCAGCTCTACAACCCCATGTCCCAGAGAGCAGTCTCTAGCCAAGGGCAGGAAAAGGGTTCTTTCTGCTGTTTGAGGACTTCCAGCCCCCTCCAACTTGTGACTGACCTATGGGGCACCCTGAACAGTCAGGAGAAGGCAAGAGAGATTAGAGAGAGCTAGAGAGAAGGCGTCTCTGGATCTAGTACCCTGGCACCGCAAAGGGCCCAGTAAAGATTGATAATGGTAATAGTAATTACTAACGTGGAGTGCGCCCTTATCACGTACCACAAGCTATTCTAGAAGCTTTATGCTTCATGTAATTCTCACAACAGCTCTGCATTATCTACTGTAACTATCCCCGTTTTACAGATGAGGAAACAGAAACTCAGGGGTCAGAGGCTAATGGATGAAGTGTTAAGAATAAGGAATCTGTGGTTTGCAGTGGGGGAAGGGAAGGGGCAGCTCTGTGGCTTAGTCTCAGCTTTCTAGCGACACTATTCACTTTGGCTTTCCCCTCACCCCTTCTTGGAGTCTCCCAAAGGGGAAACTGAGGTACAGAGTGCCTCAGAGCCAGGAATCAGGCCTGGCTTCAGAGTTCTCCAGCTGCCATTCTTGTCTAGGCAGAATGAGGGCCTTGGAATAGGCACTGAGGACAGAGGGAACCAAAGAAAGAAGGCTGAAATGCCCCATAAAAATAATAACCATAAGCAGGGGCTTCTATTGGAATAAGGAGTCAGAGCAGTGAAGGCAAGGAGGCCCCTGGGTGGGGTGGAGTGGATTCACAAGGACCACGCAGACACATACACACGCATACACCTGAGCGCGTGCATGGACACATGAGAAAACACACGTGCTGCTGATCAGATATGTTTACACCAAGAGGTCCCTTCCATCTTGAAAGCCTTCAATGACCCTGTGGCCACCCAGAGCAGGGACACATGCCATGCGGTAGTCACTGTGACATCCCATCACACAGGCCCAGGTCCCCTCCACACCTACAGTCTGCTTCCACCTCAGGTTCAAAAGTTTAGAAAAATAGCCCCTCCCAAGAGGGCGGTCACGGTGGCAGCCAAGGCTTGCCCAGGAGGGGCCAGGGACGGGGTGTGGGGAGGGGGCACTGGCCACCTTTGGAAGATGGGCCAAATGAACAGGGGTGGGACAGAAGGGGCGAGCATTCTGGAGCTTCTGGCCCTGAGTCAAAGGCTTCTACCCCTGCTACGGGTCAGGGCCACAGTTGCTCTCAGACCTGGAACCAGGCTGCCTACATCAGGTGCTGCCTGGGCTCAGGAGGGAGTCAAGCACAGGGACGGGGGTGGATGGACACCAGACAGCACAGGACTCTGCTCTCGGAGAGCTGCATCCCTGGCTGGAAAACTGATGGAGTCCAGCTGAATGCCGAGTCCCACAAGGGAGAAAACTTGGGCCCTGCAGGGATTCAGATCCTGCCTCTGCTACTTGCTAGCTCTGTGGCCTTGGGAAAACTTCTTGGCCTCTCTGGGCTTCCGTTTCCTCATCTATAGACTGGGGTGGGGTGATCATCACTGGCTTGTTGAGAAGATTATTAATACAGCATATAAAAATGTGTCTAGTGCATACTAGGCCCACAGTACATTATAGCTCTTAATAAAATGCAGTCTTGGATGCCAATTACCAGAGGGGTCAGGGGGACTCATGTGGTCCTGGAGGACTCCCTGGAAGAGAGGCTGCAGCTGGGAAGGGGAAATTCGAGTAGGAAGAGGGAAGAGGAGAGATGTTCTAGGCTTGTAGAGGAGCCTAGATGGAGCTTTGGGAAGGTTAATGTGGCAGAAAACAAAGAGCTGAGTGAGGAGGGAGAGGCCAGGGCAAGGGGGCCAGTGGGCTGACAGCAGCCAAGCCACCACTGTCATTGCCAACCCACATTTGCATTCTCTGGGCAGGGCTGGGCCTCGGGCAAGTCAATTGCAGGGTGGTTTCCTGATCTCCAAAGTGGTGATGAGAAGCCCTGACTCCTCGGAAGACTGAGGGAAGAATTAAGTGGAGTAGTGGATATGAAACATGTGCCCGGGCCTACACCTGCTGATACCTGGGAAGCGCAGGCACTGCTGGTGCCGCTGCTGAAGATTCAGACACGCCCTACATCCCTGAGGAGTTTACATCAGAGCGGGGCGGTCTTGCACTTAAATAAACACAGAAGTAGCTTGGCAGGGGCGAAATCAGCAGTTCCATGACCACATGCTGTGGCCTTCAGAGGTGTTCCGAGAGCAGGCTTCTTGGAGCAGATGAGTGACAGGAGGAGCCTTGAGGGGAAAGATAAAACTCAGCAGCAGAGCTTGGCAAGGTGGGGGTGGGGGGTGTTGGGGGGAGGCAACAACTGAGAGAAGGCAGGAGTGAGACAGGTTAAGACATCTGGGGACAGCCAGACCATAGAGGCTGCAGTGCTGGGAGGTGATCCCGGAACGGTGGGAACCAGACTGTGGGGGGTCTGAAGGCAAGCTGGGGGTCCAAGCTGGGGGCTGGGGGCAGCACCAGAAGATGGTGCAGAGCAGGGAGAAACGGACGGGCATCAGATGTGGGCAGGAAGTATCTGTGGGCGAATGGGTTAGGCCCACATGGGCCGGTCAGGTGGCTACTGCGGTGACAGGTGAGTCCTAAACAGGGAGGCTGCTCTGGCGGGTGATATGGGGAGACTTTTTAACCAGCAGAGTGGAAGATGGGACAGGCAGCTGCATGAGAGAAGAGAGGTCCAAAGTGACCTCAGCCGGTGTATCTGAAATGTCTCTTCCCAGGAGGGGGGACGTACAGTGTGGTCCATTTTCACCATGGAGCATTCGACTGCACAGAAAAGAATCGGCGTGAGCTACTTGTGTCAGCAGGGTACCTCTGAGGGGGGGGAAAATGGAAGAAAAATACAGAGTCCTGTCATTTATGTAGCAAACATTTAAAGAATTTGCAGGAATGATAAATAACACATTCAGGACGGTGGCTGTCTCTTTGGGGAAGGGAGGTTCTTGAGGGGCTTCAGCATGTCAGTCAGGGTTAATTCTTGAGCTGGGTGGTGGGAACACAGGGGTTCATTCCATGATTCCTTGTACCGTGGTGTGGCTGGAATATTTCATTTAAAAACAAAAGAAGAATGATTCCAAGGTGTATATCTTGGGCCAGAGGAAGAAATCTCATCCTTTCAGCCCATCTGGGCCTAAGAGAGGACCAAGGAAACGGTGGGGTGTTAGACAGGGCTTGCAGGGAGCGGCCTGCACGGGGGCTGGGGAGGTGGACCTTGGTGAAGCCCAGCTGGGCCCACATCTGATCATGAGGCAAGAGGCGTGGCTGTGAAGGAAGGCAGAGATGGTTGAGGGGCAAGGAGGAGAACCGGGAGAGAGGGCCGTCCTCAGGCCAAGGTGGGGGGGGGGCTCTGCAGGGACTGGGCTCACAGAAGACAAGGTCTGGGAGACCCCCACCACCGCCATCACCACCATGGGCTTGGCCATAGGTGGTCTCTGCACCCTCGGACAGAGGAGAGTAAGAGCAAGAGAGACGCACGAAGGAGTCAGTGTGTGGAGTAGAAACAGAGGCAGGGGGGTCATCTCTCTCTCATTGAGTTTAATCGCAAAGGAAGAGGACCCCAGAGGTGCAGGAGAGGAAACACTGCCACGGAGTGTCAAGAAAGGGGTTTTCTATAGTTTTCTGGGCTGTAATGATTTTGTGTTTTTTGATATATATTTAAGGAGGTAGGGAAAGGGCAACAGAGGTTCAGGCTGATGCTCCCACGAGTGTGTACGAGTGGTCCTCCCTCATCCACCAGACTAGGCGGTTCTCACAGCTCCTTCCTGATTATCTCCCCCAGGACTCCAGCCCCTGCGGCTCAGGAGGAGGGGTGCGGCCCCCTCTGGGAGCAGGAGTCTGGAAACAATCATGGGACTCACACGGGGAGTGGGGAAGGAGGGGACCCCATCCAGGGGCAGAGGCCTGGGTCTGGACCTGATGACACAGCGGGGAGGAGGGCAGTCTCAGCAGCAATGGAGATGCAGGCGGCTCTGACACGCACGCGGATCCAGGAGAACAGGAGGCAGAGGGAATGGGGGGGGGTGGCGGTCAGCCCCTGGAGTGGAGACGTTGCCCTGAGGCCTTGACCCTGGAGGCCCTCCCACCCCCCCACCCCTCCCCTGTTGAACCAGCCACCACCACCCAACCGCCACTCAGTTCACACACATCTCTCCTCCCCCCACTCACCTCCCTCCTCATCTTCCTTTTCTTCCTGCTTCCCAGAGAATACTTGGCTCTGTGGGCTTCTCCCACAGTCCGAGCTGGTCCTCGCCATCACGCCTTCACCACCACCTCCCCCCAGGCCTGACCTCGGCCCAGCTGGGCTTCCTGATTTTGCTTCCACACCAGAGGGTCACCCCGGACTGGCCCATGATCTTCCCCAACCTCAGAGCACACACAGTCCCTCTACAAACATGCCCTGAGCTCCTGCTCTCCACCCAGGCGGGAGCTGGGCGCCCCGGGGAGGCCGAGGCCGAAAGGAAGAGCTTGGGACAGACCCTGCCCTCAGGGGGCTTACGGAACAGTGGGGGAAGGAACACTGATGGGTAAAGGAGTAAGATGATAAGGCAACATGCAAAAGAACAGACCCTTTTCCCTTTGGCTGTGAGCAATCTTTGACACAAAGAAGGTCCTTCTAATGACACTTGCAAGGAATTTAATTATTAAAACCATCTTCCTATAAAAGTGGTATTAATACGGTGACAATGAAGGCAGCAGCCTAGAAGAGACACAGACAAAAAATGAAGCATAACTGTAGAGTCAACATTTATTGAGAACTTAATGCACACAAGACACTGAGTGAAGCCCTGAACATACGAGATGGATAAATTACAGTTCCTCCCCTCAAAGAAGCTCTAAGAGAGACAGATATGTAAACCTCAAAACGGCCACACAACATTGGATTTGCCGCTGGAAACCCAGGGGAAGGTGCGGGTGACTCCCCAAGGGTAACTTGGAAGCTTTGCATCAGAGACAGCATAGGACTGAGTCCTGAGAGGTGCACAGGCGGAGGGAACAGCGTCGGGAAGGGGCCAGTGCATTCAGAAGGCCCGGCCCGGGCCCAGCAGTCGTGACAGGAGAATTTGGCCGGGAGATGCTGACTGGAGTCACTGTGGAAACTCGCCTGCCTACCTCAGAAATTTGGACTTTTCACTCTAGACAAAATATTTTTGAGCCGTGAATAACATGTCCAGGGCAAATTGGTTTGTTGGTTGATTCGCAGACACTTTGTAGGTTAGAAGTGAAGGGGGGAGGCTTGAAGATCCTTAACAGGCCATTCGTTCAGGCCTGGGTGTGAGAAGCGGATCTGGGAGGCGCTGGCTGTGCGCGGAGAGGAAAGGAAGCAGGCAGGGCACCAGAGGAAGACAGAGGGGAGCCTGGCTCCACAAGCAGGAGGCTAGGGAAGCAAAGGCGCAAAGAAGCCCGTGTGCTTTAAACCTTAGTTATCAGAACATACAGAGGAGGAGCTGATTCTGCAGAAGGAGATGAGGGGGGTGGTCAGGGTCAAGGTGAATTTGAGGTGACAGCAGAATGTCCGTACATTCCCCTTCAGGCCCTCCCGAAGCCCTGCTGCACCACAGCAGGGGGACTTTTTTTTTTTTTTTTTTTGAAGGTACAGACTCATAGAAACAAATAGAACAAGGGAGAGGACAACAGTAACAACTCTTGGAAGCTGGAGAGAGGACGGGCGGAGAAATCCGAGCCCTGAGCCAGCAGTGAGGGCAGCTGAGACACCCTACATCACAGCCACCCCCACTCCCCACCTGGGCTTAAGGCTGCTTGGCACAGCTTGCAAGTAGGGATAAGGGAGAATTTTAAAAAGTAAAAAGGTAGTGGTTGCCAGTGGTCGGGAGGAGGAAGGGATACATCAGTGGAGCACAGGGGACTTTCAGGGCAGTGAAAATATTTGGTGTGAGACTCTATGGTGGGTACATGTCTTTATACCTTTGTCCAGATCCACAGAGTGTGTAACACCAAGGCTGAAGCCTAACGTAAACTATGGACTTCAGGTGACAATGAGGGGACAATGTAGGTTCATCAACTGTAACAAACAGACCCTTTGGGTGAAGATGTGGATGGCGGGGAGGGGAGCAGGGGGTGTATGAGAACTCTCTACACTTTCCACCCAATTTTGCTATGAACCTAAAACTTCTCTAAAAAGTAAGTCTATTAAAAAAAAAAAAGGCAAACTAACTGAAAGTCAGTTCAAGGAGCAGTTAGTCCTCCAGGTCCCTTCGCCTCCCTGTACCATCACATATTCTGGCATGGGTGAAACAGAGGGTCTTTGGGCCGGGGGACACTGATGCCACAGAGGCAGGACCACTACAGGGGGATTAGCTGTGGGGTTTCTGAAGGCCAGAGGCAGCAAAGGCACAAAGCATTTAGAGTTCCATTCTCCAATAGAAACCCAACGATTCACAGACATATGAGAAAAGCATCTAATATGAAAAACAGAGCTGGAAACAGTTAGATGAAAGCAATTTGAAAGACACTATTATGCAGACAGAAAGAAATTTTTTTAATTATTTATCCTCAGAGAAATATGATAACTGCATCTGTGAAATAAGAATAAGATGCTACAAAAATGAACATTCAGAGAACAAAATGAGATCTTAGAAATTAAAAATCTAACAGGATTAAAAATTAAATAGAAAGACTGGAGGTTAAAAATGATCTTCCCAAACAGTAGCAAACTAACAAACAAAAAAAAGAAGGAAAACAGAAGACAATGAAACTAGAGGACAATTTCTGGAAGACCAACAACTAAATAACAGGAGAACTAGAAAGAGAAAGAAAAAACAGAGAAGAGAAAATCCCTGAAAAAAGTATCGTAAGAGAATTTCTCAGAATTGATGGACATGAGTTTCCAAACTGAATGGGCCTAAGAGTGTATAAAAATGTCCCCTCACCAAAGCATAGCATGGCATCATGGAATTTCAGAACACTGGAGACAAAAAGGTGCTACAAACTTCTAAAGAGACAACTAAGTCACAGGAAAGGATCAAGATTCCAAACAGCTCTGGTTGTTAAACACACTGTTGTAGAGAATGATGAAGTATAGCCTTTGACGTTTTAAGAGAATATATTTTTCCCAACCTAAAATTCCATACCCTGTTAAACTATGAATTAAGTGTTTAAAGGGTAAAAACATGTCGAGACGAGCAAAATCTCCCACAACTGTAACTTCCATTCACCGTTTCTCACATTGGAAGGGGAGAGGATGTGTTCCCCAGCAAACAAGAAAAAGGAAGTCGAAGATCAACATAAGAGAAGGGTGAGGACCCCCTGCCAGGAGAGGAGCCACCAGGTTGGACTGGAGAAGTCAAAGGGCTCTGATTTCTTCAAGAAGCTGAGATGCATAGAATGCCTAAAACTTGGACGTATTGGGATGAGATCTACACTACTAGGGAAGATTTGGAGAGTGGATCTAATACGAGGAAAACGAAGCAAATGAAAAAGGGCAGTTTGCTCCAGAGAGAACAAAATGTTGGAAAAAAATAATATACTACATGGTTTAGCTATAAATAACACTTCATCATAAAAATGAAGACATTGAGTCCCCCATCTAACCAAGCAGATGATGAAACCACATCAAAGAACGAGGAGACAGGAAGGCGGCCTAGGGGAAGGTGATAAGGGGCAGGGTGGATAAAAGAGAACGTAATCCACATCTTATAGAGTGAAAATGTAACTGGCATCTAAAACTGAAACATCAAAAAGTAGCGATGCCAGTCTCTTTTCTACAGATGCTAAAATTCAAAAGGAAGCATTTAAAAGAATTGAAAGTGGTGGTGCCTGGGGAGTGGCTGGGGGCGGCCAGGTGGAGGTGGGTGGGGACAGGTGGTGGGTTGGGGGCGGGGTGGAGGAGGTGGGGTGCAGGGTGGGAGTGGTGCGCAGGGAGCGAGGACACTGCCGCTTTTCTTCACAAGGCTGGGATAGCTTGATTCTTCCAACCAAGGCAGGTAGCTGTCTGTGTTCTACTTCCAGGCTGATTCATCAACCTGCCTTCTAGAACGCAAGGTCTACATGGACAGGAGGCCCCATCTGTCTTGTTGCCTCAGCGCCTAAACCAGTACCTGTCAGACAGCAAACCCTCAATTACATGTTTGTGGAATGAATAATTATTGGTTCAAGCTGGGAGGGAACTTTCATTGCAACTCTATCATTTTACAGGTTAGAAAACTGAGGCCCACAAAAGAAAGGGCGGGTTCTCCAGGGCTCAGGGGATGAGTGACAGCTTTGAGGCTAGGCTGTCAACCTCTGGATTCTCTGGCCATCCTCCTGCAAGTCCGGGGGGCTGCCATTGAATCTGCAGATAAGTGACAGCTCTCTTGGGGAAGAGAATTTAAAGAGAGAGGAAAGGTAACAAGAAGAGGGAAGACAAGCACCCAGGAGGAGGTGGCAGAGAGGTGGGTGTGGCACTGCCCAGGCCGGGAGAACAGCATCTCCCAAAAGAGGAGGTGGCCACCCAGGACCCATCAGTAGGCTACTCCTCTGAGGCCCCATGGGAGCTCAGAGTTCAAGATCACACCCCATGGCTGCCGTCCAAGGATCAGGAAGCTGCTCTTGCTGCTGCCAAACTGGCCTCTCAACAGCCAGGAAGCTACAGAATGGCCCTGGGATGCCACAGCAGAAAAAGCACATTTCCTCCACATTTCCCGTGAGCAAAAGCAGCCACAAAGGATGCTCACTGCTGCTTCCAGATACCACCCAGTGCATCCACATTAGGCTGAAACTTATTGGCACTTATTGAATCCCTATTGACAGCAAGTTTTGAGAAATGTGGCTTTCAGCTCTCTGAAACGTCTAGAGTCGAACAGTGGACCGGAGGTTGGGAGCGAGAATTCATAGCCCTCTCTGTTGATTTCACATCATCCCTCTCATCTCTCCCTCTGTCTCAGGCAACTTCACCAGAAACCTCCCTTCTCCCAGCTTCCAAGGAATGCCACCTGCCTGCTGGTAAGTTCATGCAAACAGATGCCTGGAGGGACCCAGGGCCACCCAGCTCTGAATCCTAGAGCTGGCTTTACGTGCCCAAGGACATATTAGTGTCATTAAGGTCCCCTCTCATCCATCAAAGCATCCAGCATCCAATGGGGTGGGGAATTTCAGGTTTAGCTGGTGACATGAGAAGACTATTGGGCAGGATGCCAGGACACAGGCAGGAGGGAGGTCTGTGCCAGGGAGATGCCCCACGTGGGCAGCCTGGTAACCATCACAGCATGGGCACCGGGTAGCAGGAAGCTTGGCCACATGGGTCCCCGGACTGGTGAGCTAGACAAGCCAGGAGACCTTTCCAGAGATAATATCCAGTTGGGACCATGTGAAGTCTGGTGGTGCCTGGAGGGGTCGGGGCTGGAGTCTGCCTGGGTCAAAGAGCTCTTGGCCGTGGAATCCGTCTCCCCTGGGGTTAACCCGTGATGCAGAACCTGATCTCCCATTTCATCTTGCCCTCCTCAGCTGGCTATGCACTTGCCTGGTGCCCAGACAGTCCTGGACAGTCCTTGACAGGAGCAAATTGGGCGACCCCTCTCTCTCCCTCCTGTTGCGGAACATGGGTTCTCCTCTGTTCTCCCAGCCCTCCCCTTGCCCTGCCCCTCTCGGAGTCAGACAGACTTAGGTCCAATCCATGCTCTAGCACTTTCTAGCTCTGAGTCCGTGGGCAAGGTGATGTCGCCCTTCTGAGCCTGGGCTTTCCCATCTGTAAAATAGAGCTGAAGGTAACATTCTCCCAAGGATGTTGTGAGGATTAAATGAATAACATGCGTAAGGCTGTCAGCAGTGCTTGGCACATGATCAGTTGTCTGTTACTGTGTAAAAACTGCTCCAAAGTTTGGTGACTTAAAACAACAGCTTTTTCCTATTTCTTATGATTCTGGGGGCTCAGCTGGAAAGTACCGGTGGTCCTTGTGATGGTGGTGGGGTCACCATTGGCTGCGCTCAGCTGGCAGTTCAGCTGGAGGGGCTGGGAAGCAGTGGGCACCAGTTCCAGCAAGATGGACTTCTTGCACGGCAGCCCAGGGCCCCAAGGAGTCCAGGTGGAAGCAGTCAGTTTCTAGGCTGGAACTGGCACAGCTTCATTTCTGGTGTGTTCTCTTGCTCCAGGTCAGCCCCAAGGCCAGCCTAGAATCAAGGGAAGGGGCAAGAGCCTGTGTCTTCTGGTAGGAAGAGCAACGTGGCACAGGAATGGGAGAGGCTGTTGGGGGCTGACTTTGGAGACAGTGCACTAGCGCATAAGGTTGGCGCAGTGGTGATGGGGAGTGCTGGGAGTTTGGCTTGACCACTCAGATTAGCACCTTCTTGGGGTCTGGCCCAGAACAGTGTTTCCCAGACAGTTGGGGCTGTATTACTGGTGTCCCAGAGATGACTGGATGGCAAAAAGTAACTCTGCCTTTTGAATTCCTTTTCAGTCCTTTTGGTACCATCAAAGAGAACGAACTCAGCTGAGTGCTAGCCTGTCTCTAACTCCTCGAGAACACTGGCCATCTCTGGCTGGGCATTAGCAGTGTCCGGTAGGCAAAGGGTCTAGCCGGTACATAGTATGTTGCTTTGTTTCACTAAGTATAGAATTCTAGGTCGACGGTTTCTTATTTTTTTTCTCTTGTATTACTTTAAGGATGTCTCTCCGTTGTCTTGCCACCTGCAGAGTTTCCCAGGAGAAATATGCTGTCACTCTTTTTCTTTGTTCCTCTGTATGAGCTGTGTTCTTTTTTTCTCTAGATGCTCCTACAGTTCCCCTTTTGTCCCTGGTTTTCAGCCATCTGATTATGTTGTGTCCTTCTGTGGTTTTCCTTCTGTCCTCTTCCGCTTGGGTTCGCTGAGCCTCTTGAATCTGTTGTTTTTAATTTTCATCAAATCTGGAAATTTTTTTACCCTGATTCCTTCCAACAGATTTTTTTGTTTGCCCCAATCTGGGTCTCCAATGATTCATATGTTAGATAACTTGATAGTATCTCAAACGTCACTGATGTTCTATTTATGTTTTTTCCCCTCTTAAATTTTCTCTCTGGGCTTCATTTTGAATGTTTTGTTTTTTCAGTGCTATATCTGCAAACTCACTGCTCATTTCTTCTACAGTGTCCAACCTGTTGATAATTATATCCAGTGTATTTTTTATATAAGATATCGTATCTTTCATTTCTGGACATCCCATTTGGATTTGGGGGGAAGGGCAGGGAGATAACTAGGTTTATTTATTTATTGTTTTTAGTGGAGGTACCGGGGATTGAACCCAGGACGTCATGCATGCTGAGCACATGCTCTACCGCTGAGCTATACCCTCCCTCTTGGGTTTTTTTATACTCTTTTATTTTTCTCCCCGTCGTGCTCATATGTTTCTCTACCTTCTCAGATACAAGAGGCATATGAGTGACGCACATTTATATTATCTCTTTCAATGTCTTTCTCTGCTAATCCCTTCGTCTCTTCATTTCTAAATCTCTCCCTACTGACTGATTTTTCTCCTGACTGTGGGTCATACTTTTCTACGTCTTTACATGCCTTTTGTGGTTGCTTGTTGCTCTTTATCAGATGGAGGAATTTTCCTTCTATTCTTAGTTTTCTGAAAGTTTTTATCAGGAATGGATGTTGGATTTTGTCAAACAGTTGTTTTACATCTACTGAAATGATCACAAGGTTTCCCTTTTTTAGTTTATTAATATGGTGAATTATATCGACTGGTTTTCAAACATTGAACCAACTTGGCATTCCTGAGATAACCCCACTTGGTCACGATGTTTTATCCTTTTTATATATTGTTGGATTTGATTGGCTAAAAATTTGTGTAGAATTTTTACATCTATGTTTGTGAGGGACATGGGTCTGTAGTTTGATTGGATGCTGGACATTGTGAATTTTCTATGGTTTGCTGTAAGAGTTTGTTGCATTCCTTTAAGTAGTGTCAGACTTTGCTCTGATACATAGCTAACATACTTGGAGTAAGAGGTATACTTTTGAGGCTTGCTTTTAAGATTTTTAGGATAGATACAGAGTAGCTGTCAGTCGAAGGTTAATTTAGACCTCTGCTACGGTGATCCCCTTTGGAGGGCTGTACGCAATGCCCCATGTATTACAAGGGCTTTCCACTCTGCCTGATGGGGACACAAACTAATCCCTGCCCCGTGTGTTCTCCAGGAGTTGCTCTGCCTTCGGTGGGTCTTTCCCCGGCCTTTCCTTTCACGTTTGTGTAAATCAGTGCTCAGCCAGACTCAAGGAGACACCTCTGCCGGCCTCTGGATATATGTTCGGCTCCCCCTCCCTGGGACTCTGCCCTGTGAATTTCTAGCACCTTTCTAAATCTGTCTTCTCAATCAGCAAGGCATCCAAGCTCTGTTTGGATTCCCTCCTCCCTGCACTGAAGCCTGGAAACCGCCTTGGGCGGGGAGCTGGGGTAATTACAGGGCTCACCTCATTTGTTTCCTTCTCAGGGATCAGTCCCACGATGCCTTTGTCCAAAGTCTGAAAATCATTGTCTCATATATTTTGTCTGGAGTCCTGGATTTTTAAGGCAGGAAAGTAAACCTAGCCCCTGCCACTTCATCATGGCCAGGAGCTGAAGTCCCATTCTGTTGGTAAACTTGTTTTGTGTGTGTCTGTGACAGGCAGAGCCTTCTGAAGTGTGGGTTCCCGGTCCGAGGCCCCTTTGCCTACGTCTAAGAGCACTGCTAGCTAGCTGTGCTACTTAGGGCCAGCTACTAGTCCTCTCTGTGCCTCCATTTCTATTACTGTCAAATGGAGGGAACAATAACAGCACTGCCCCTGAGGACTGCTGTGAGACATGGCTAAGGTTCCACAGGCAGAGCACCTAAAACAGCGCCCGGGTTTCCACAGTGAGAGGGTGTTCAATAAATACGGGTTATTTCAGGGACAGTCCCGACCACCCAGCTAGGACTCCCTCCAGCTCCCACTCTCCTCCCACCTTCGCTCAGAGAAGGAGGAATCCTTCCTTTCCCTTTTTAAGGCCATCATACCCCCTGGCTAATGAGGGGATAAAAAGATGCTTTGGGGGCATATTTTTCTCTTCATTCCTTTTTTTTTTTTCCTCCTGATTTCTCAGCCCCTCTGTCTTTCCAGAGACTCTTTTCCCTCAGACCAAAACATATTCCTGTCTACAGCCTTCTAAACACAAACACACACAGACATTCCCTCTCTCTCCCTCCGCCTTGTGCTCCCTTCCTTGGGCTTTATTTCCTTTCGCTGCCAAATTTCTTGAAAGAGGGCTCTGTGCTCCCTGCCTCCCATCCCTTACCTCACACTCACCCCACATCTCTGCACACCCTGCCCTGCTCAGACTCCGCTCTCTCGCAAAGCCCGGGGCCACCTTCTAATGCCGTGGCCTCTTCTTAATCCTTGTTCCACTCAGCCTCCCTGGAGAACGTGACAGCGGAGGAAACCTCTTCTTCAGGCCTCCATGATTCTCTGCAAACAACCTGTAGACCTGGACACCCAGAGTCCCTGACAGAACAAGGAGCTCTTGGGGCCAATGAAACATGCCTTCCTGTAGCACGTGACTTGTCTTCTAGGCCATGCTCCAGGGACCCAATATTTGGGCATCTGTGCCCAGACAGCCCGAGACCCCCGTCCAGCACCTGCAAGGGCTTCCTCCCTTGGTCTGTCCTCTTAAGGGTGAAGCAGGACTGGCGTGTGTGCCCCAGGGCCTGAGGCACGACCTGGGGCGGCCGTTGGCAGGTGGAGGGTGTGGGCAGGGCTCGGGTGCATGGCTGGAATGTGCGTGCATTGCATTAATAGGAGACTGTCACTCTGCAGAACAAGCTGAGAGGGTGAAGAGGAAGGGGGAGAGGGCAGGCTGGGGGCCAGGAGCCCTTTGCGTTTACCGGGCCCTACAATTGTTACAGGTGGGCTTGATTTTCCCTCCTCGTCTCTCCTGCTAGCTCTCAACCACCTTCCCCGTCTCCTCCGCTGACTTTGCTCCCTCTCCCATCCTCCTGGAAAAGGCTTCCCAGAAGGATCTAACCCCTGAGCCTCCACTTCTCTACCTCTGTGCCTTAACTGGTGCTCTTTGTCCTACCTGGAAGGCCACTGGCATCATCTCTGCTTAGTGAAGCCTACCTGTTCCTCAAGGTTCAAATTAAATGTGCCACCTCCTTGCAGCCTTCCTGGATTCCCACATCCTGGTGTCTCCTCTCCAGTTACACACGCATGACGTGCCTCCTGAAGGCCACAGTCCTACTCCACACAGGTTGTGGTTATGCCAGTTCAAGCCCCAATCCTCCATAGAGTTGGAGCTTCTTGAGGGCAGAGGACCGATAGTTGGTGCTTAATGGATGTTTACTGAATGAATGGTTGCAGGACATTCTAGATGCTCTGGCAATGTCTGATAATCTACAAGGACAGTTTCCAGGGAGTCTTGAACCGAGGCCTCTAAGATAGCAAACATACCTCCTCTAACTGATTCTTGGGATTTAAAGGGACTTTGGCTTGCTGAAGAGCCACCTCCAACTTGTAGACAGGTAATAATTAGCAGGGCACTGACCCAGGAGGGCAGACGGGCAGAAGTCTTTCCCTCTGTCTGTGCTGTAAATTCAGAGACAGGATGGTGTGGTATGAAGATGAAACGACACGGTGTTTTAAAAGCCCCAGTGGAGGGCCTGGTGCGAGGCTGGCTCTCGAGAAACGGCAGCATCAGCAGGAGCGTCCTTGGTGGCGGTTGTTATCGTTCGGAAGAACTGAGTCTGCAGGGCACGAGGGCTGGGAGGCTGATTCATTCGCAGTCAGTAAGTGGTAATTTCTGCTTGAGGACTGTCTTTCCACTTCCAGCCCCATGCTTGTCAGTACGTGTGTTACTTTCCTATCACTGCCTTAACCAGTTACCACCACGTCAGCGGCTTTAAACACTGCAAATGTATTACCTTACGGTTCTGTAGATGGGAGGTCCAACGTGGGTCTGTGGGGCTAAACTCAAGGCGTTGGCAGGGCTGGGCGCCTCCCTGGGGCCCAGTGCCCCTCCCTCAGTCTTCAAAGCTGGCAACGGTCGGTCATGCTGCCACCCCTCCGACCCTCAGCCGTCAGTGTTTAAAGCCACTGATGTTGAGTATCTTCCCTCTGTACCTTCAGCAGGGAAAGTTGCTCCACTTTTAAGGATTTATGTGATCAGATTGGCCCACCTGGATAATTCACAATAATCATCCCATCTCGAGACCCATACTCTTTATCACAACTGCAAAGTCCCTTCTGCTACATAAGGCAACGTATTCATAAATTCCTGGGACATCTATGGAGGGAGGTAGTCATTATTCTGCCTGACACAGTCTATTCTTTTACAAGTTGTCTTGAATGTGTTTTCTCTGTGGGGACTCTCCAGTTTCCTCTTCAGAGGGTCTCCCCATCGTCATCATAACAGCAAATCACTAGGAAGGGTGACCATCTGCCAGGGACTTTTCTAAGGAGTATGCATTTCTGAACTTCACAAATTCCTTAGGAGGCTCCCCACTCCTTAGGTGTGGACTGTACACAGTCACTTCCTTCCCAAGAGCACAGTCAGGAAAGAGGGCGATAACTTCACAGGAGAGAAACCTGACAAACACCACCTCAGCCAAGTGATGCAGGTCCACATCCGCCGTCACAAGTCACGTCGATAGGATGATATGAGATGAGAACACTTTCCCCCTGGGACCTCCCCGCTGCAAATCCATAATCCCAGTCCAACCATGAGAAAAAAATCAAATTCCAATAAAGGGCGTCCTACAATATACCTGACTAGTACTCCTCAAAACTGTCAAGTTCATCAAAAACAAGTAAAGTCGAGAAACTGTCACAGCCAAAAGGAGCCTCAGGAGCCATGACAACTAAATGTAATGAGATGTCCTGGATGGGATCCTGGAACAGAAAAGGACCTTAAGGGAAAACTAAGGAAATCTGAATAAACTATGAACTTCAGTTAATAATAATGTATCAGTATTGGTTCATTAATTATAACAAATGTTAATTGCAGAGAAAACTGGCTGTGAGATACTCAGGAACTCTGTACTGGCATCTCAATTTTTCTGTAAATCTAAAACTTTTCTAAAAAATAAAGTCAATCAGAGAAACAAATAAATAATACATAAATAATGTAACAGAACCCTACAAGACCAGTGCCATCATTATCCCCATCTTACAGAGAAGGAAACTGAGGCACAAAGAGGTAACCTGCCCTGTAAATGGTGGAGCCAGGATTTGAGTCCTGGATTCTAGCTCCAAAGTCCACACTGTTAACAACCGTGTTTTCCTGCTTCTCTAGGGGCTGTCCAATCTCCGCCATTAACCCGGAAGTTTCCCAAGGTCAGAATCTGTGTCTTCCTTCAGACTAGGGCCGGGATTTTACCTCTGTCCTTCAGGGACAGGAAATATATTACTGCCAGACTGGGCACCATTTCCTGGCCTCACTGCGCACGTCCAGTGTGGAGATACACCCTGAGTTTTGGGGATAGGCCAGTGCTTTTCAACTGGAGTGCTTCTGCTACCACCACCACCCTCCTCCCTACCCCCTTCTCCCCAGGACATTTGGCCATGTCTGGAGACTGTCAGTTGTCACAACTTGGCATCTAGTAGGTAGAAGCCAGGGATGTTGCTAAACTTCCCACAATGCCCAGGACAGTCCCATAACAAGAGTTACCCGGCCCCCAAATATCAAGAGCGTCAAGAGTGAGAAACCCTGAGATAGACCCTGTTTCTAACACTCTCTCCCATTTTCCTCATAAGGACAGTCATATGTGTCTAACCATGGGTACCAATTTTTGGTTTGGGAAATATGGTCACCATAAGTATAGCAGAGACTCTGCGGTGGAGCTCTCGACCCTGGGGAACAGAGAAGGGAGGAGCCCTCGCAGGGTCCTGCTCAGGGCTCTTCCCGCCCGCCTGCCTCAATTGACCAGACTACCTGACCTCTAGCATGATCCTGTTGGCAGGGACGCCAGGATGCCCTATTTCCTGGGGCAGGAGGAAGTTACCGGCCCTGAGGAGGTCACGGCTTGAGTCAGCCCTTCTTGGCGTCAGCTCCAGCAGCACATGCAGACAAGAAAGTGACATCCACAGCGAGGCTCATGGCTTGCTCGGGGCAGCCAGACGGGGAGGCGCAGCGGGGAGCGGGGTGCTGGCAGCCGCCGACTCAGCCCTGTCCTGGCCCACAGCCTTCCTGGGACTTGCCAGATGGGCATGTCTTGGCAGCTGGGTCTCTTTGGGCAAGTCATGACTCTCTGGACCTTGGTTACTTTGTATGTTGAGAGTGGAGAACACTCACTTTCTCTGTCTGTGGGAGGATAGCCTGGTCAGGGAGAAGAGTCTAACTGAGCACTGACTCAGGCAGGCGGCCGGTTCCAGGTGCTGGAGAAAGTGTGGCGGACAAACAGCACTCTGTCCTCAAGGAGGTCGTACTCAGGTGAGGGGAGACAGAAGATGCAGTGGTCCACATGGATCTATTTCGGAGGGGGGTGGGCGGTGAGTCTGTTGGCTCTCAGCTTTGTTCCCTCCCTCCTGTGTTCAGCAGGAAGCCTACAAACTACCTTTCCCAAGCTCCAGTTAGGGTCTGTGACTGGGAGGAACAGGTGAGTTCTGTTTTATGCTCTTAGCTATTCAGAAGCACTTTTTGAATATCCGATGCAATTCCACCCTCCATCCATTTTGCTTTGTTTATCTTCAACAATGTCAGATTGTCCTCAAAAACCCACGACTTGGGTGGGGGGAGCGTACAGCTCAGTGGTAGAGTGTGTGCTTAGCATGCACAAGGGAGGTCCTGGGTTCAAGCCCCAGTACCTCTGTTAAAAAAACAAACAAACAAACAAATAAACAAACCTAACTACACCCCCCCCAAATTTTTAAAATTAATTAATTAATTTTAAAAAACCCATAGACTTGGAAACAGGGCCACAGAAGTGAACAAAATTCTCTCTTCCCACCTCCAAATGTCCTCTGTGCAGATGCCTGAAATTCTACCTCTGAAGCAGTCCTTCAGATTAAGGCAAATAATCTTAAATGAGGCTTTCTGGGAGTCTAGGAATCTTCCAAACTTGTATTGGAAACACCATGCTTATTTGAGGAAAGTTTTTTGAGAGTGCCCACAGCTTTCACTAACTTGTCAAAGAAATATGGAATCCAGAAAAAGCTGCAACCGGTAGGCTAAGGCAAGGCCATCTGTCAATCACATCTATCCCTTCAGGAAGAGCAGTACATCATGGTCTCCAAAGTGGGATTTAAGAAGAAATACTCATTTCTATTTACCTCTGTTTATGTTGGATTTGTTCATATTTACTCTGTTTCATGTTTTCACTTTGAAGCATATTTATTATGTACGTATATAGCAACATAATAGCCCAGATATATAATTCATAAGTAAATGGCACATATGGGGATTCATGTGCATTTTTTTTAAAGTGACAGAGGCAAAATACTTCGGAGGAAGCAGAGCTTGAACAGATACTTGTACACCAATGTTCAGTGTAGGATTATTCATAGCAGCCAAAAGATGAAAACAACCCAAAAGTCCATCAACACATGAATGGGTTAAAAAATGTGACATATCCATACAATAGAATATTATTCAACCATAAAGAGGAATGAAGTTCTGATACACACTGCAACATGGATGAAACCTGAAAACACTGTACTAAGTAAAATAAACAAAAGGACAAATATTCTATAGCACTTATATGAAATATCTAGAATAAGCAAAGTCATAGAGACAGAAAGTAGACTACAGGTTGCAAGGGGCTGGGGGGAGGAATGGGGAGTATTACGGATTGAATTGTGTCCCCCCAAAAAGATACACTGAAGTCCTAAACCCCAGTACCTCAGAATGTGATGTTATTTGGGAATAGAGTCTTTTACAAATTTAACCAGATTAAGATAAGGTCATTTTAGAAGTGGTCCTAATCCAACATGACTGGTGTCCTTTGGACACAGAGATAGGCAGACACAGAGGGACAGTGATGTGAAGAAACAGCGAGAAGACAGCCGTGTGACTGGAGTGATGGATCTACAGGCCAAGGAACACCAAGGATTGCCAGCAAGGATTCTCCCTGAGAGATGTCAGAGAGAGCATGGCTCTGATGACACCTTGATTTCAGACTCCTAGGTTCCAGAACTGTGACACAATAAATTGCTCTTGTTTTAAGCCACCTAGTTTTTCGTACTTCGTCACGGCTGCCGTAAGAAACTAGAGTTACTGCTTAATAGTTGTAAAATTCATTTGGAGTGATGAAATAGTGTTGGAAATAGATAGTGGTGATGGTTGCACAATATTTTGAAAGTAATTAATGCCACTGAATTGTATGCTTAAAATCGTTAAAATGGAAAATTTTATGTTATAAAGATTTTACCACAATTTAAAACAATGAAAAATGTAATATAGCAAAAACCATTAAATTATGCACCTTAAATGGGTAAATTATATCACATATGAATTATGTCTTTATAAAGCTGTTAAAAAATAGAGGGGCAAAAGACCCAGAATAACCAACATATTACTGAAGAAAAACAAAGTCAGAGAACTGACCCTATCCAACATTAAGACTTACTATAAATCGGCAGTAATCAAGACAGTGTGGTGTTGGCAAAAGAACAGACGAACAGATGAGTGGAATGGAATAGAGAGCCCAGAAATACTCACATAAATACAATCCACTCATCTTCGATGAAGGAACAAAGGCATCACAATGGAGCAAAGACACTCTTTTCAACAAATGATGCTGGAACAACTGGACATCCACATGCAAAAAAAAAAATCTAGACAGTTTTCACAAAAACTAACCAAAATGGATCATAGGCCTGTAAACACAGAACTACCAACCCCCTGGAAGATAACAGAGAAGAAAACTAGCTGACCTGGGGTTTGGCAATCATTTTTAGATACAATACCAAAGGAATGATCCATGAAAGAAATAATTGATAAGCTGGATGTAAAATTAAAAACTTCTGCCCTGCAAAAGACACTTTCAAGAGAATGAGCAGACAAGCCACAAACTGGGAGAAAATATTTGCAAAAGACATATCTGATAAAGGACTGTAATCCAAAATATACAAAAACTCTTAAAATTCAACAATAAGAAAATAAACCACCAGATTCAAAAACAGGCAAAAGACCTGAAGAGCCACCTCACTGAAGATGACAGACAGATGCAGACAAGCATATGAAAAGATGCTCAGCTTCATGTCATTAGGGAAATGCAAATTAAAGCTGAGATGAGATACCACCACACACCTATCAGAATGGCAAGAATCCAAAACACTGACAACATCAAACGCTGGTAAGGATGGGGAGCAATGGGAACTCTCAACCACTGCTGGTGGAAATGCATAATGGCACAGCCTCTTCAGAAGAAAGTTTGGAGGTTTCTCAGAAAATTAAACATACCCTTCCATGTGCTCCAAAAATCACACTCCTAGGTATTTATCCAAATGAGCTGAAAACTTATATCCACACAAAAACCTGTACACAAATGTTTACAGTAGTTTATTCATAACTGCCAAAACTTGGACACAAACAAGATGTCCTTCAATTTAAAAAAAAAAAACTGGATAAATAAACTCTGGTACATTCAGATGATGGAACATCATTCAGTGGTAAAAAGAAAAGGGCTATCAAGCCATGAAAAGACCTGGAGGAACATGAAGTATATATTATTAAGTGAAAGAAGCCAATCTGAAAAGGTTACATACCGTATGATTCCAGCTATACGACATTCTGGAAAAGGTAAAACTCTGGAGACAGTAAGAAGGATCAGGGGTTGTCAGGGCTGAGGGGAGGGAAGGATGAATTGGTGGAGCACAGAGGATTTTTAGGGCAGTGAAAATACTCCACATGATACTATAGTGGTAGATACATGTCATTAGATGTTTGTCAAAACCCACCGAATGTGCAATACCAAGAATGAACCCTAATGTTAACTATGGGCTTTCAATGATAATGATGTGACAAATGTAGATCCATCCATTGTAACAAACGCACCACTCTGGCGGGTCTACAGATAGTGGAGGCTGTGCAGGGGGTGGGGGCAGGGGTGTGTGGGAACTCTCTACACTTTCCACTCAGTTTTGCTGTAAACCTAAATCTGCTCTAAAAAATTGTCTCCTTTTTAAAAAAAGTACAAATGTTGACACTGTCCAGAAAATGTTAACAGGTTTACTTATAATTGTTATAAGTTGAATTACTTTTTTAAAAAAGCCTGGAGGCCAGTGCATGAGGGCATTTTTACATGATTAACAGCTCAGAGTTAATTAACTTACCACGAGGAGAAGAGGAGCTACACAAGAGTGGATGATCAGGGCTGACCTGAGCCTCCTCCCTCCTCCCAGGGAAGATGGTGCTGAAGGGAAGGCTGTGGGGCTTAAGCAAGTTGCTTAACCTCTCTGTGCTTCCGTTTCCTCATCTGTGAAATGGGGGATATACTGATATTTAATATTAATTGATACTTAATGTTGTGTCTACTAAACTGGTTGTCAAGTGCTGTGAATTGTGCCTGTCACATAATGAGCACCAGGTAAGGGTTTGAGACTACAGACATGCCTTGTGATGCTCTCCTCGCTTGCTGCTGGGTGAGGGTTGGGGAGGGCAGTGCTGGGCAAGAGAGTTAACATTGACCGAGAGCCTACGATGTTGTACCAAGTGCTCACTTAATTTCTCCCTAGTTGTGAGGTGAGAACTATTCCCCTGGATTTACACAACAGAACTGGAAGCTCAGAGAGTTCAAATGACTCGCCCCAAATCGCAGAGCTAGGTAGCAGTGACTGAGCCAGGATGCAAATTGGGTCTCCAGGACACCAAACCAAGCCCCACTCTTTCTACGATGTTAATTACCAGCGAGACAGAGGGGCGCCAAGGACCACGTCTCCATCTCCGGCAGCCAGCTTGGAGGTGAGGGACACGTTCAGAAGAAGACCACAGTTCTCTCTCTCGGTGCTAAAGGCCGAGTCAGGAATTGGAATGAGCATGGCCCTGGGCTTCAGAAAATGCAGTACAAGTCCCCGCTCCATGAGCTGCTAGTTGTGTGGCCATGGGCAAGTCACTTTGCCTCACTGTGCCTCAGTTTCCTCATCTGTAAAATGGGGATAATAGCTACCTGGATTGTGTGGGTATTCACGGAATCAACAAATCTAGAAATATCTAGCAAGGGGCTGGCAGATAGAACACACCCAACTCATGCGTACTGAATGTAACACCACTTTCCTCACCATCACCAAGAATAGAAAAGAGGACTAGAATCAGGCTTGGGGCCCAGAGCTCCCCTCCCACCATTACATGCCATTTCCTTCAGGAAGGGAGGATCAGAGCCCCATTCCCCCTACTCTGCTCATCAGGGAGGGAGTTCCTCTCAGGGTGTTCCGTTCCGTTCCTGTCTGCAGCCTTCCCCCCACTACACACAAACACACCCCCATCTACACAGCCCTCTGCAGAGAGGTTGCGCCACAGTGTCCCATCTTCCATTCTCCAGGGCATGGAGACTGCAGCTGTGGTCCAGATGCGGAACTCAGCCCAGCCACCGACTGGCCCTGTGCCACAGACAGGAAGCTGGGAAGAGCTGTGCATGCCTGCTGGACACCGGGGAGGGGTGCACACCAAGGGCTGGAGCCCAGCCAGGGCCTGTAATTGCATTGTGCGGCAGGGACTGGATGGGAGAGCTGCGCAGGGTCACTGTCACCCTTAGGTGTCTGGAGGGCTGTGGGAGTGATGGAGGGGGTGGTGAGGATAAGCCCCAGGAGGCAGGAAAGAGCACTGAACTGAGAGTCTGAAAATCTGGGATTTAGTAAGCTTTTGCCACTAACTCACTATGTGACTTGCACTAGCCCCTTCCCCTCTCTGGCCTCTTGTTTTCCCATTTGTGAAAATGGAAATATTGACTGAGCTTTCTGTGTCAGACCCAGTTCTAGGAAACACACTAGCAGACAAAGCGAAGTCCCCTCTCTCCTGGAGCTTTCATTCTACTGATCAACAAGCAAATATATAACAGGAAAAGTGGCAAAAAGATTTATGAGGAATAAAAGTGGTGGGAGGAGACAGAGAGTGAGGGTCTGGGATGGCCTCTCTGAGAAGGTGGCATAAGCAGAGGAAACGAGGAAGGGGGCCACGTGACTATCTAGGGGAAGCACATTCTGGGCAGAGGGAGTAGCAAGTGCAAAGGCCCTGAGGCAAGCACACAAGGCAAGCTGAAAAAACAAACTGAGGAAGCAGCAAGGCTGGAAGGAAAGGAGTGAGGGGAGATTAAGGTGAAGGCCAGTAGAGCCCAGGTAATGGAGGGTGAAGGCCATTGCAAGGACTTTGCTTTTGTCTCTGAACTGATCTGTGGGCCCCAGGAAAGCTAGGCCTGGGCTTGAATGCAGAGCCCACTTGGTGTTGTGTTTGGTAGGGTGGGGGAAGCATCTTCAGCCTCCACTCATTTACTCTGGGGTCCTAGCCGGGTCTTTCAGGAGACAGAAACAGGCCAGGAACAGGGTGAGGTGTGTAAGGCCTAGAGTGAGTGAGGCACTTGGCTCAGATGCAAAACTTTAGGGAGCATCAGAAAACTCGGTAACTAAGATAAACCATATTTTCTTGCAATATATCTAAAAATTAAAATTAATGCAAAAAATCCATAATGAACAAAATGCCAAAATTTTAAATAAAGACAGGCCCTAACCCTGAACTTGTATGATCCTATCTCACTCGATTCACCCTAATCCTGCCCTGGTTCCAATAAAACTTTATTTATACAAATAGGTAGCTGGCTGGCAGGGCTGTAATTTGCTGATTTGGTTTATTTTTATTTTTTATTTTTTAATATTGAACTAAAATGTTTTTTCTTGGCACCTTCCTCAATTTGGTATTAGTGAGGTAAGTGTTACCTCACTAGTCCTGGTCCTGGATAACAGTGAAACTATTAGGTTCCACGTTGAGGGCCCCAGTGATCATCTCTTCTGGGGGCTCAAAGAGGTAAAGGGACTTCCCGAAGGAAACATGTGGATGGTGCAGCTGGGATCTGAACTGGAGTCCCATGCCAAGGCCCACTACCTGGCCATCACACTGTTACTGTGCTCTGTCCTGGAATGTTAATTTAATGTGTTGATTTTCTTTTAACTTTTAATTCAAGTGTAATAGTCAGTCATTAAAAAAGTGCTTGTACTTTAAATGATCAGCTTGCTGAATTTTCACAAACTGAGCACACCTGTATAACCAGCATCTGGGATTAAATTTAAAGCATATTTTACATTTCCAACAGACATATTAGTTAGTACTGGGCCAGATTCAGAGAATTTTTAATCCCAAGCAAGCGACTTGGAACTGTAAGGCTAGAAGACTGAGCTGATCCAGAGTTTAGAGGCCCTGGATAGAGACTGAGAAGCAGGGTGGGTAGTGGTGCGGTGCTAGGATCTGTGGTTGGGGAGGAGGCCCCACTTGAAGGAGAAGACAGAAAGAGACCGTGGGGCTGCCCTGGAGATAATGTCCATCCCCCTTTACGTCCTCCCACTTCCACCCTTGGACGCAGATGAGGCCAAGCCTGCAGGCCCAGGTAAGCCGGTGAGAATGTTGCCCTCGCCAAGCCCGGCGGGTGCGTCCCAGTGACTCAGCCCTTACTGGGAAGGGGGAGACCGCCCCGCTCCCCGGAGCTTCCAGAAAGCAGCCTGATTCGGGCTGGCTCCCGGGACGCCAGGCCAGGCCCCGCAGCAGGCAGCCCGGCCCCGGGAGCGGGACTCCCACCTCCCAGCCCAGGGCCCCCTCTTCCGCCAGCAGCCACGTGGGCTCCTCGAGGGGACTCGGCCTTGGGTGACGAGAGCCTTGGGGCCACGGCGGTCCTGGCCACGACGGCGCCGCGAGGACCTACGAGTGCTGTGAGTAGTGACTGCGGGGCCTGGGGGACATTAAGGAGAGGCCTCGAGTCCCTAGCTCGGCCCCGGCATCCCAGTCCCGGCTTCAAGCCCGGGCTGGAAGGCGGAACCGGGAGAACTGGCCTGGCGCCTCCGCCTCTCTAATTGCTCACGGGCCTTCGTGGTGGGGAGCCCAGACTCGGCTCCGAGGCGTCCTTGGTCAAGCGTAGCCGACAGGCTGTCACCCCAGCGGGCAGTCCCACCTGAGGATCATCGCACGGGCCCGCCCACCCCGACACAGCGGGCCAAAGGCTCCAAGCCCTCCCCTGTCCTCCAGGACCTGGTCCCTGGGCGACGCTGAGGGTCGTTGAATTCCCCCCGTTCCCAATGCGTGGCTCCTTCCTACCCCCGGCCCTGAGAAGGGATCCAGCTCACAATTCCAAATGTGTCGCCCAGCTGCCCCCGCCTGGAGGGGCTCCCTCTCTCCCCTTTCCGGCGCACCCGCAAGCTGGAAGGCCTAGAATTCCAGTCTGGAGCCAAAAGAAGGGCTGAACTAGAGAACCTCTCTTTGCCTGCAAAGTTAGGTTTCTGACCCAAATTCCCACGCACATCTAGTAGGGCTTGGGGCATTAGGGATGCTCAGGGCTGCTCTAGGACGCGGGAGGCTAGATAGTCACTAACCGGATTTCCCGAAGAGACAACTTCTGGCGCCAGGTCCGTGCCAGAGCGTAGGACCCCAGGCGAAGACCGAGGGGGTGGGCAGACGGTGCCTGAGAAACGTGATCACTCCCATCTTTGGGACAACGAGATTTGGGGGCACAAGTACCCAGGCAATTGGCTCGAGGTGGTTGTGGTCACCGTGCTTTCCCTCTCGCGTTCTCTTGCTTTTACGAAAACTTTTGTAGCGTGTGGGACCGGCGAAGGGAAACGCGCGGCCCCCTCTGCAGCCCCCCCGGGGCTCTGAGCCTGGGAGGGGGGCGGGGATTTGGGGATACTGGGGCCCAGCTCTGAGAACGCTGAGGAAAAGCTCGGAGCCGGCTTCCTGTCGGGGCTTCGGCAGCGGCGCCCCGCAGACAGACGTGTCCGGCCCAGGCTGCGCCTAGCCCGGCGAGGGGGAAGGGACGTGGTAAGGGGGCGCTTGGAAAGGCGAGGAGGGGGCGGGGAGAGGGTGGGCCGGGGAAAAGGGGAGGGGAGAGGCGAGCAGGGGAGGAGCGAGGGGGCTGCAGGGAGAGAAGGCAGAAGGAAGGGGCCGAGCGGCGCGTGCTGGCGCTGAAATGGGAGAAAGGAGCGAGTGAGAGGGGAGGGGCGCGGGGCGAGCGCGGAGGAGCCGAGTGGCTCCTGGGCTGGGGCGCCCGTGGCCGGCACGCATGGCAGGCCCCGCGTGGTGATCCCCGCGGGGCGAGAGAGAAGCGCTCAGCTCGCAAGAGTAAGTCAGGCCCGGACCAAGCTGGAAAGGGGGAGGCGCGCGGCGGGGAGGCGCGTGGCTGCTGCCGGATCGCCCCCTGCCCGGCCCCCTTTCCCCCCGCACGCTCGCGGGGACCGTCCGCCCAGCCCGCTGAGCCCTGTTTCCCGCAGGTCCCGGGCCGATGTCCCAGGTGAGTGGCCAGCGACCCCCTCACTGCGATGCGCCCCATGGAGCCCCCAGCGCAGCCCCGGACCCAGGTAGGACCAGGGATGGAGAGCGAGGCTGGACTGGAGCGGGGTAGGCGGCTGGGGTTGGGGGGGTGGTAATTCTCCCCCCTCCTCCCTGAGACGTGGGGAGACGGTTCGGGGGAGCTTGGGTGGAGGTGAGGGCAAGGAGTCTGGATATGAGAACCGAATCCAAGGAGAGTGGAGGGCTGGGGCAATGGGGGCAGGGCCCGAACGGAGGCCGCGGCCGCGCCAAGTTGGCTCAAGCTCCCCCAACTCCTAACACCAGACACACACACACCGCAGTGTCTGTCTGTCCGTCTGGGATTTGTGTCCCAACCGTTTCTGCCCAGTGTGTAAATATTTATGGGGGCCTCAGGTGGGGGTGGGGGTGTCTGAATCTTTCTCTCCTTCCCTTCCCCCAACCCAACCAGAGCCTAGCGCTTCCCGAAAACTTTTGTCCGCAGCAAGCGGCTGCAGGACCCAGCCCCTCCCCTCCTTGCCATCTCGTCTCGCTCGCCTTCTTCCCTACCCAAACCTGGCCAGTCCCCGCCACTCCTACCCTGCAAGCACACAGGCACACAGACACACACACACACATTCTCTCTCTTACTCTTTCTCACGCACTCACTCCAACCAAGTGCCCACGACCCGAATGAAATGCCCCTCCCTCCAACTCACAGGGTCTGTAATCTCCCTGGGATTCCTGCAGGAGCCTCCCAACCCCAAGAGGGTTGGTGACTCCCTGATGGCGTCTGGAGGGATTGGAGAGTCCTGGGACTGTGGCTCTCAGGTCCAAATGTAGGCTGAGGCCCACAGTGGAACATAGGGTCTGAGAGAAGTCAGGTACATGTGGGATTTGTTCAGGGGCAGGGGGGTGGTGTGCGGGAGTATAGGCCCAGATTTCATGCCTTTAATCCCAGCTCTAGGTGAATCTAATCTCCTGCCTTCCTCTCGCCCACCCCCATTACCCGCTTCTCCCCTCTTTGAGTCTCTGAATAATGGAGGTCTGGTCCTGGACCTCTGACACTAACTCCCTGCATGGCCTTGGACAAGTTCCTTCCCCTTTCTGGCCTCAGTATCCACATCCACCCATAGAGGCTGGTCTGCCTGTTCAGAGAGGCCGGTCTCAAGCCCCCAAGTCTACCCGGTGTGGACGCTGGCACTCTGGACACCCAGGGCTGTGGGGGCGGGTGTCTCCTAAAGCAGAGTGAGGACGAGTGGGAGGTGTCTGGCCAGGGACCAGCACATACATGAGGCTAATGTGTCTGCTGTACATCCCGCCAGCCCTCAGATTCCCCCTCTCTGTGGGGGCCCTGGAGCAGGGACTTCTGGGGAATAAACTCCTCCAAGAACTGGGCTCCTGCAGCCTGAGAAAGAGCTAGGGCAGGGGCCAGGGAAGGTTCTGCTGTGTCTGGGAACTTTTTCTCTCCCGCTCCTGGCCTCCTGCTTCTCTCCCACCCTCCCACTCTCCCGTGCTTTCTTTCTCGGCTTATCCATTTTCTCTGCTCTCTCCTCCACTACTTCCTTCCAAGATCCTCTCCCTTGTGTGACCCATTCTGAGCCCCAGCAAGGAAAGGAGGGGCTGAATGTGCTGGGGCAGGGACAAGGGCCAGGGTGGGCCATTGGGAGGGTTAAGCCCTAGGCTGTAACTTGAGGCCCCCCCAGTGCCCCATTGAGCCCCCTTCCCAGCCTGGGCTGGGCCAGACAATGTGGCTTTCATAACATGAGAAGGCCTGGCTCTGCTGCCTTGGGAGAATGAGCCTGCTGCCCAGGAAGCCCAAACCGCAGGAGACCCAGCCAAAACCCCACAGACGCCTGAAGCCGAGACCAGAATCCCCCACGCGCCCTGCTGAGCACTGACAGAACAGCAAGGCCATGGCGCTGCCCCCCAGGGGCCCTGCTGGCGGGACAGCCAGGGAGCAAGTCAGCCCCTCCCTCAGCCGCCCAAGATGCAGACAGGGTGCAAGGGGACTTAGGACAGCTCTGGTTGGGGCAGGTGGCCAAGCCCCCACACCCTTGGCTCCCCCAGTGGCCTCCTCCCCACCCACTCCCAAGAGCCCCGGTAGCCTGGCTTCCTAATGCACAGCAGATTTCTGTTCAGCGCTGGATCGTCAAATTCCTGCTCTTGGTTCTAAATTTTCTAAATTGAATTTCTTGGGGAATTGGAGCCTTCAGACTTAAAATAAAATCGACCGGACCCAGCCTAACTGGTCAGCTCAGGCTCTCTCCAGTCCTCAGCCTGGTGGCCTGAGACTGTGACCCATGTGTCACAAGTGAGTATCAAGCTAGTCTACAATTTTGCCTTCTTGGTGCCAGGTGCCACCCCTAATCCTCGACTTCTCAATCTCTCTCCTTCCCCTGATCTGGGGCGATTCAAACTGCAGAACCCAGTCCTCACCAGCAGACATTTGCTGAGTGTCCACTGGGTGTGCAGAGGTGGATCCTGACCCCACCCCAGGGAGTGAGCTGGGGAGGCCTGCAGTCTAGTTGAGGACCTGGACTTCACTCCCTAGTTAGTATTTACAACAGGAAACCCTGGGCACTAAGTTCTTTATAAGTGGGCCACTTAGAGGAGGCACTGTTGGCTTGAGGATCAGGGAAGGCTTCCTGGAGGTGAGGGTCCAGCTGGGTCATGAAGGAGGAGTTAGATTTGGGGAGAGGGGAAGGGTAGGACTTTCTGGTCAATAGAAACAATATAAACTCAGTTGGATCAGGCAGAAGGCCCATTGGTATCCTGGGGCCACGGAGAGGTTGACTGGCCAGGAACACAGGATCCTTGTCCATTGATTAGGATGAAAATAGAGAATGAAGCCTTGAATACCAGGCTAAGGAGAGATTGGAATGCAGGATTCCAGTCACTACTCTCTGAGCAGATCAGATCCTGGCTGTCTCTCTGCAGAGATGGCCTGAGCTCCAAGGAGGAAGTCTGGGTCCACTGTCCACAAAAACAATGGAGAGAGCTGGGCTAGAGGGACCAGGGATGGAGCTCAGGGCCCAGGGCCCTAAGGGCACATTCCAGGCTTGGAGTGAATCTGTCTCACCTAGAAGAGGTTCCCCCAACTCCTTCTCGGTCCAGGAGCAGCAGGCAGAGGGAACACACAGGATCCGGCTGAAGTTTGAATCTCTTAGCTTCCCTCTCAGGCTTATGGATTTAAACATGACTCTTCCACCCTCTTCTGGAGCTGTCTTTCTAGAACTCAGGGCATTCATTGACCAGAACCTTCTCCTGTGGTAGGGGTGAAAATGTGTCGAGTCAGAGGGGCTCTTGCCTTTCTGTGTTTCCCCCTTGGAGATGGGGACCCTTGAGAGAGGTGCAGGACTGGGCCTTCTGCTCAGAGATGCCACCAGCATGATGCACATTAAAAAAAAGGTGGCTCTCGGGTCAGATGGAGCAGGTGTGCTGCTAGGTGAGCAGATGGCACCTCCGGGGAGGGCAAGACCCCAACCAGGGACTCCAGCCCCACCCCCGTCCCCCGGGACAGATGCTTTCGTGCACAACTTGAAATGCTTGTCCACACAATTGCCCTTGGCCTTGGCTGGCCTCCCCGCCATCCGGGAGTTTCTCCGCAGAGATGCCCTCCCCTCTGTGGCTGGATAGGGGTTCTTCTGGTCACAAGAAGGAAAACTGGGTTCTTTGGGTCTCTTGATGTTGAGCACATGGGCTCTTCCTCTTGTCTGGCTTTTCTGCTCCATGTGCTCCCAGAGAGAGCTGTTTCTTGGTCCAGCATCTTGGCTTCGGGGCACCTGGGCAGCATGTCTTCCTGCCACTTCTTGTTCCTTCCCAGTCTACTTCCGTGTCTCTGAGCCCTCCATATTGCTTCTCCAAGCGTCTGCTGGGTCCCCTCTGCTGCCCTCTTGGCTCCAGGAGGTCTGTTCCTCTGTGTTTCCAGGTCAAGATGACTGGACTGGACTTTCTTTTCTCCCTGGTTTCCTTCCAAGGTCTGATGCTCACCCCAGAATGGCACGTTTCCTGCAGGAGGGGCCTCCTCAGAACTTAGTCTGTGCTGTCTGTAATTTCCTGTTCCCACCAGATTCAAGGTCACCAGCCATGTAGGTGACTATTAGGAGAGACTGCCCGGAAAGTGGCGACGTGGAGGGAAGGAGGGCAGAGGTGGGGACCAGTCTGCCTCACCCCTCTTTCTCACCTTCCTTTGTCTCCAACCCTGAGGGCCAAGAGATCCAAAATCCTGGCTCTTTCCACTACAGAACTGACGGTGTCACCTCTGTGTGCCCTGGTGACCTCAGGAGGAAGCCAGGGAAGTGACTCCAAGGCCCGCCACGCCCCGGCTATCATTCTAGGTTTCCCGCCGTTCACGCCGCTGCTGATCTCGCTGGGGTCTTGGCTTCTGCAGCTGTTCTCGAAATATCCTGTCCTCCTTCTTTGCTAACTGATTATTCAAGACCCAGTGTGGGCATTGTCTTCTCCAAGAAGCCTCCTAGGCACACACACACACACACCCTGGGATAAGTGCCCATCTTCTGTGCTTCCGCAGTTCTTAGATGCCTCTGCTGTAACTCTTGCTGCTCGGTGCACGTCACTGCCCCCCACCCCCGACTCCTGAGGCAGTGACCTGGTCTTTCTCATTTTGGTCCACCCAGTGCTTGACGTATTGGGAGGTGCCTCATGGCCAGTTACACCAAACAGCACAGGAAGGAAGGAGGAAAGGAAGGAAGGAAGGGAGAGGAGGGAGGGCAGGGAGGGGGATGGGTGGGTGGAGGGGTGCGGGAATGGCCCCTGCAGGCCAGCACTGCTGAGTGTTTCATTTACTCTTTGAAACCCTGAGGGACAAGCATTGTGAACCCCCTTTCCATGCTAGGTGACCCAGTTCTGGTAACTCACCCAAGCTGGTATCTGGTAAAAACCAGGCCTTGGGTCTTCCAGCTCCTCACCCAGGCCTTTGTCTTTACACCTCCTGGAAGGGTCAGCACTCTGGCTTCGGCTTCGGGGGCCCTGGTAGGAGGACTCTGGGGCCAGAGGCCGGAGCTGGGCAGCCCCCTCCTTCCCTGGGAATTCAGACTCAAGCTGTAAGCCCCCCTCTTCATGCTGACAGAGGCGCCATGGAGCAGGCAGCGTGGCTCCCCCTTGGGGGTCTGCTCCCCCTCGTCCCAGCCCTGTGATCTTCAAAAAGCCACTTGACCTTTCATAACCCAGGGAGTAAGAAGGGCTGCCCAAGGAATGGATGGAGCTTGTGGGCACCAGGGGTGGCAGGAGCCTCAGCCCCTCCTGCCTCCCAGCCCCAGCTCCCAGCTGCAGGCAGGGCCTGTGGTTTCCTTGGGCAGGTGTGAGCATGCCTGCTGTTCTCCCTGTGACCCACGTGGGGCCCCCGGGCCATGCGAGGCCAGGGTCTTTGAAACAAGGACCACTCGGGTCTCTGAGCCCCTGGATCGCTCCCTCCCCTCAGGATGCTCCCACCTCCCAGACCTGCATGCCCAACCTGAACGGATCCCTCTAATGACCTCCCTCCCCTTTCTCCCCCATCCCCTCTCATTTGGAGCCAGCCAGAGAAGGGCACCCTATGTAAGGCCCTCTGTGCACTGTGATTGGTTCCTCTTCTATTCCCAAGACTAGCCTTTGTCTCTCCATCTCTGTCCCTGTGGGTGTGTCTCCAACTCTGTGTGTGGTGTGTACGGGTGGGTGCTAATTTCTTACTTCTTGGGTTTATCACCCTTTCTCTTCATCTTTTTCTCCGTCTCCTTGTGTCACTCTCCTCTCCCCAGCCCTTTGGCCTCTGTGTCTCTCTGAGTCTCTCATTTCTGTCTCCACTGCTCCCAACATGGCATGGGGGAGGGGCACCCTCCTGAGGCCCCGATCCTTCCAACTGCACATCCTGGGGGCTGTCATGGCTTAGCCTGGGTCCTGGCCCCGTGACCCCAGGCATCACCCGCCCTGTCTACCCTCAGGCCTTCCCGCACCCGATTTCCTTTCTGCCTCCCTGCCCACCTCCCAGCCCCAGCCCCCAGAACTTTCTTCCCCTGGGCCCAGGCGGCCCTGGTCTTACCACCTCAGGAACTGTGGGTTTGAAGGTGGCTCCATTTCTGCCTTCCGCCCACCCTGCACGGAGGGGCCAAGCTACTCACTGTAATTACGTGTGGCTGCCGTCTGCCTCTTCCCAGCCCTCTTAGGCCATCTCCCTGTCTCTCTTCCTGCCCATAGCCCCTCTGCCTCGTCCCAGGCTTCTCTGACTCTCTGATCCAATTTCTCACTGTCTGTCTCCCTCTCGCTCTGTTCTGTATCCCACTTCCTCTCCATCACCTCTGCCTCTGACCCGTCTTTATCTTTCTCTCCATCGCTGATTTTCACTCAATTGCTGAGCCTCCCGCCTGTCCCGGGCTGTCTGTCACTGGGTTTCTGGGGCTCTCTCCTTCCGCCCAGTCTCCTGCATTCTGATGCACTCTTTTTGCTTCTACCTTTCACTATCCCTTTGATTCTTTCTCTCTCCATGTCACTCTTGACGCCTGTCCCTGTCTCTCCATCGCTGACCGTCTGTCTGTTCTCTCAGCTGTGTTTCTGCCTCCTCCCCCCACTTTCCTTTACACTGCACATCTCTGGCCCCTCTCCCTGCCAGTGTGCGCACACACATGCATGCACACACACCCTTGCTCACTCATGGGCTGTGGTTTGAGAACTTTCTATTTTGGAGTCTGGCACTATTGCCAGATATGGTAAGGGCTGGGTAACTGGTACAGTGACCAAGAATGAGGGCTCACGGCATTCTGGGCTATGGGAAGGGACCGGGGCCAGGCAAACAGGAGGGCACCAGGAAAATGTCCCTTGGTTGTCTGCTTTCTCCCTAGCCCAGACCCCATCCCTCCTGCCTGGGCTGGAGGTAGTGACAGGATCTGCTCACCCTGTGGAGGCAGCGCTAGAGGAGGGCTCCCTGGAGGAGGCGGCACCCAACATGCCCCAAGGCAATGGCTCTGGGGCCCCCCTGGGCCTGGACAGCACTGACCTCGATGTCCCCACAGAAGCTGTGACACGTGAGTCCTAGGGGACCAGGGAATTGGGGTGGCAACATGTAGGGGTTGCACTAGAGAATGCAATCCAGATGGGCTGGCAAAAATGTCGTGGATGCCCGTGGGACCTTGACGTGAGGGCAGTGGAAAGGTGTATGACACTGTCACTGTCCTTGCTGTCTAGGAAGAAGACCGCCACACAAAATGATTCATATAAAATTAGTTCAAAATAGTGTGGACAGGCTTCAGGCAATATGGTTCAGGACAAGAGAGTGTGAGGTTTACAGAGGAGGTGCCCCTCACCTCTAGAAGGGAGTCGGCCCAGGACAGGGAGCTGGAGCCCGAGGCAGCCCCAGCCATGAGGGTGTCACGGGAAAACTGGCAGGAGAGACACCCTCAGCTGCTCTGGGTGGAAAGGAGGGAAACTCAGCTCTTCCCAGGTTTGGCTTAATGTCTCCAAGGAGGTCCTGGAGGGGGGAAGTTTGCCACCATCACCCTCAGAAGCAGGGGATGAAGCTGCCAGAATTATTTTCTAATCACTAGTAAGATGCACAGAATCTATGGACACATTGGCACTTCCCAATTTTCTTTCCCTGAATGGCCTCACGTGCTCTCCAAACCAGAGGCACTCAGGCAGCGGGATAGCTCTTGCCAAGCCCGTGTTACAGGTGAGGAAACTGAGGCAAAAGACCCGCTTGCCCTGGACATAAACTGGGGAGCACAGGTCTCCTGGCCCAGGGCCCTTTCCTATGCCTGCTGCTCAGCTGGCATGGCCAAGTGGGGAGCCGCCTTCAGCCAGGGCATCTGGGGCTAAGTTGGACTCCCTGGAAGTCAGGGTTACTAAATCCTGCAAGCACTTTGCCCTCAGCCTCCTCCAGACACACCCACCAGCAGAACTGAGAGAAAGAGGTGAGCGCCGGGGCCACAGAGGAGGGGGCCTGGATGGAGTTGGACAGACACTCCTGTGTCTCTGCGCCCTGAGTGTTTGCTCTGTGACTCAGCCCCCATGGCCACCCCCATGGCCGTGGCCACAGGCGAGCTCTGTGTCTGGACAAATCTCCTGGGGCCCTCAGCTCACCACACACTCCCGCCCTCTGGTCACTGTGCCCGTGTTTAGGCAACAGGGCAGGGGGCACCAAAGCTGGCCAAGGACTCAGCCCAGTCACCCCCCGTGGGGCCAGGAGGTGGGGGCAGGATGATTTAGGCCTGGCCACTTCCCATGTCCTTACCCCTGTTTACGCAGATGCAGGCACCGGTCACAGCTCCGGGCCAAAGGCTCCCAGCATGGAGCCTCCCCAGAGACCTGTCTCCCATCCTCTCCCTGCCTCCCCAGCTTGTCCTCAGCTCCTTTCTCCCATTCTCCATCCTCTCCCCGCTCCACTGCCTAGCTGTGGAAACTTTGCCAAGTTTTATAACCGCTGAGCCTCAGCTTTTTCATCTGTGAAATGGACTAGTAATAGTGGCTCTATTTTATGCTTAAGGAAATTTCTACACATACAGTTCTCAGCACTGTGTCTGGCACCTCGTTACAGCTCAAAACATGTCAGCTACTAGTTATAAGTGTAGTGATGGTTGTGATAGTAGCCGCTTATTCCTCAGTCCCTGATCTCCCAATCTCTGCCAGCCTCCTTGCCTCTCTGCCCTCAGAGCCCCAGCTCTTAGCCTCCAGGCTAATCCCACCTCTGGTCCTTAGCTGTGTGACCTTGGACAAGTTACTGTACTTCTCTGGAACTCAATTCCCTCATCTGTAAAAGGAGGATACTGCCCTAGGAGATGCTGAGAATAATTCCCTTGTCAAGTGTTCAGAACCGTGGCCAGCGTGCAGCGAGTGCCCAGTGCTGTGCTACCGCCATTACTAGAAGGCCCAGGCCCCTTGGTCAAAGGAAGCACCGAAGTCCCCTTCCACTCTCTTCAGCCTCCAGGGCCCCCCAAACATCCCCTCCTGCCACAGTCTAAACCCAGAGGCCTGGCCTGGAGAGAGCTGGGGATCCAGACCCCGGTGCCTGAGAGGTGGACATGCCCCATGTTTACATGTTTACCGAAGGTCCTCAGGGCCAGAGGGTCCCACCCAGGAGTCAGGGGCCCTGAGCAACCAAGGGGTCCTCGAGCTCTCACGATGCCCTCTCAGTCTCCTCCCCCAACACACACAGACCACTGCCCTCAACTCTTGAGAGCAGAACCGTGCCATCCAGGTGGGCAGATTGAATGAGGTGAGGGAAGGAACTGGGTGTTTTGGGGGGATATCTGTGTCCAGCTTCCCCGAACCCCACTGATAGAGCCAAATTTTGGTCCCTCAGCCCGGGATGGGGACCCAGAATTCCCAGCTTTGGGGCCTCCCTGCTGCCCTCCCTCTTCCCTTCTTCTCTCCCTCCTCACCCAGACCCCAAGGGCCCCTCAGCAAATTCTGCCGCCACCCCACAGAGGCCAGATGGGAGGCAGGGACTAGGGGCAGAAGGAACAGGAGACAGGGGAGCTGCTGTGAGGAGCCCCTGGATTCCAGGGCCAGGGCATTCATCCCCAAACAGATGTTTCCAATAAATCACCCAGTGTACGAAGGGCAAAAACAGCTGGGGGCTGAGCAGGGGCCAAGGTGATAGTTAACTACTTCCCTGCTGTCCCTCCACCCCGACTACCACCACTTTTGCCGAGATCCTAGGACCCTAAGAGCAGGAGAGTGGAGTTCACGCTGGGTAAGAAGGTGGGGTGCAGGCCTCTGAGCCTCTCCCCTTGCCTTGCAGCTCTGTCTTTTCTGGAATGAGGCCTGGCTGGGGGGTCAGGAGCCAGGCTCGACTCATCTGCTCTTTCGTGGTTTTCCTCTGGGCAAGTCGGTTCTGCTCTCTGGGCCTCGGTTTCCCCATCTGGAGAATACAGATCAGCCAGGTGACCTGTGGTGGCTCTGGGAACTAAGATAACAGGATTAGAGCAGAACTCTGGGAGGCTGTGCGCCCCCCACCACACACACACACTTCTTCCATTGCCTTTTCTCATCATCCCTCTAGGCCAGCCTCAGGGGAACCCCTTGAGCTGCACCCCACTAGTGGCGAATGGCTCTGGACACCCCTCGGAGCTGGGCGGAACCAGGAGGACGGGAAACGGTGCCCTGGGTGGCCCCAAGGCCCACCGGAAGCTGCAGACACACCCATCTCTCGGCAGCCAGGGCAGCAGGAAGAGCAAGGGCAGCACCAAATCTGCTGCCTCCCAGATCCCTCTCCAGGCGCAGGAAGGTGAGCACCCCCTCCCGCCTCTCCCTGGGAGAAGCCTCCAAAGCTGGGTTCCTCAAAGTCTGATGCACGGACCAGCAGCATCTTTACCAGGTTAGAAGTGTGGCATCTCAGCCCCACGCGGATCCGCCAGATCTGAACCTCTGGATGAGGCCCAGGAGTCTGGGTTTTAACAAGCCCTCCAGGGAGTCTGATGCAAGACTCTTAAATTGGAGAACCTTGCTGATGACACTTGTCGGGTAAAGTGAGGGATAACTGAGTTCTCAAGGCCAGCCCCTTCTCATCCTTGGAGCCATCTGGGCTGATTCAGCTTAAGTCACCCCATTTCTGGAAACAGGAATTTTCCTTGAAGACTGGGCCATCTGTTTAGCAAAGGCAGAACCCTGAGCAGAATAAAATGATGCTCCATCAGCTCCTTAATTGGGGGCGAGGTGGAGGCCACAAGGTGTAGTGGGAGGTCAGGGCACCCAGATACATCAGCCATTGTTCTCACCACATGGAGGACCTCTGCAGGGCCACCCTGGACAGCCAGCTCCCCTGGGCAGCCAGCTCCCCTGTCCCACCATGTGTCAGTTCAGTGTGGGTGACGGCTGCCTATAACCCAGAGGTGCTTGACCTTCACCCCGGAACTTTTAAGTAATTTCAGTCCATGCTGGGGGACCCTGGCCTGGTCCTCTGCAAACAGGATTCAGTGTGCCCATTTGCACATAACACGTACATAACCTTCCCACCCCATGGAGCAGATTCTGCCCAAGTCTTATTTATGTAGGGGGTATTCATGCATTTAAAGTGTGCTGGGCATCTGCTGTGAGCCAGGCACTGTGCTGTGTACTGGGTACCCAGTCCATGGCCTCGTAAATCTCTAATGAGAGAGGCAAACAGGTAATCACCCTGTGCCTTGATGAATGGTAAGTGACAGTGCCACACACGGCGATGCTGTGGACACAGGGTAACACCCACACCAGCCCAGAAAGCTGGGGCGGGGAGTCTGAGAAGGCTCCAGAGGTGTCTGAGCAAGTCTTAAAAGACCAGTGGGAGAATCTAGTCAGGGGGCATTAGCACAGAGATGAGAACAGGCTAGTGTGGCTAGATTATGAAGGTCAAGGTGAGGAATGGCAGGAGGTGAGACTCCAACCAGACAGGAGCTGGGGCAGGAACGGTGGGAGTGGCTTATAAACTATACAGTGGATCTAGACTTCATCTAGAGGACAATAGGAAGCCTTGAAGGGTTTTAAACAAGGTGGTGACCTCATCAGATTTGCATTTGGAAAGAACTCCCTTATCCAGTTTGCAGATAGATGGCAGGGGTTCCAGCTGCACAAGCCCCTACTCCCTGTACAGAGGAAAGTGGGTGGGGGCGTCAGACCCTCCATGGCAGGGTGAGCTTCTCACAGGACCAGCAGCCTTGTGCCAGGGGCCCACCTGGTCAGGGGCCCTGGACACTGCCCGTGGCCTGGCCCCGGGGAGGGGTGCCAACTCAGCATCCTGACAGCATGCTGAGCTGTTGAGAGCATGGGCTGCGGAGCCGGCTCCACCACTTACCAGCTCGGTGTCCACGGCAGGATCGCGGGTTAGCTGGCTTCCCATGTATCTACTCAGGACCGATGATGTGCCAGGCATTATTCTAGGGACTGTAACAGACACAGATGCCCACCCTCGTGGTGCTTACACCTCAGTACATGGAGAGCTGTGTAAGCACTGGAGGGTGGTAAGTCCTAGGAAGAGAGGCAGAGCAGGCCAGGGTGAGGGGATGGGGCTGCTGGGTGGGGCGGGCAGCTTGCAATATTAAAGAGGGAGTTCAGGGAAGGCCCCCAAGAGGAGATATCTGGGCAAGGAAGGAGGGGCCAGAGTGACTAGAGCATCAGGGGGAAGGGGAGCAGTGCCTACGAGGCCGGGAGCAGCCAGTGTGGCCACAGCCTACACTGACGACAGGGAGAGATGAGCAGGAGTAGGATTCTGGATAGATTTTGAAGTGACTTCTCTTGAGCCTCAGTTTCTTCATCTACAGAGAGAGGCTAATATAGCCCCACCTTGAGGAGTTATTGCAAGTTTAAATGAATTGAATGTACATGCAACACTTAGAACAATGGTGCCTGGGACACGTCATCGCTCTATGGGTTCGTTAAATACATGCCTGAGGGTCATTAACACCGGGACTGGGATCCAGACCACCTGGGCTCAGACCCTCGCTCCACGTTAACTCTGTGCCTCGGGCTTGTCACCTGGAAGGTGGGTTCCCCCTTTCACGGAGCGGGGTGGGAGGTGTTGTATGAGCATAATTCCCGCGCTCGGTGACTCCGCTGTGGCTGGTCCCCGGCCCCTGGCTGTCTCGCCCGCAGACTGCTGCGTCCACTGCATCCTGTCCTGCCTGTTCTGCGAGTTCCTGACGCTGTGCAACATCGTCCTGGACTGCGCCACGTGCGGTTCGTGCAGCTCCGAGGACTCATGCCTCTGCTGCTGCTGCTGCGGCTCTGGCGAGTGCGCCGACTGCGACCTGCCCTGCGACCTGGACTGCGGCATCCTGGACGCCTGCTGCGAATCAGCAGACTGCCTGGAGATCTGCATGGAGTGCTGCGGGCTCTGCTTCTCCTCCTGACCCGCAGGCTCCAGCAGCATCCCTGGCTGTCGCACACGGCTGGCCCGCCCCTCCCTTGGGCCTCTCCCACCCACCCAGCCCGGTGAAGGGGGCTGCCTGTCCTCCTCCCTGGTTTCCCAGGACAACAGCACCTAGGACCTGGGGGTGGGGGGACCGCTCCTGAATTAACTGCCAGGGCTGCTGAACACTGTGAAAGTGGGGGGATCGGGCAGGGATGTGTGGGGGCTGGGACGCCGGGGCTGTGCGCTTTTCTACCTCTCACTGCCCCTGTGCCTGCCTCCCCTGCATGCCCCCCCAGCTTAGAGGACAGCAAAATGTGAAAAGAGACACCCCACCCAACCTCAGCCAAGCCCCTCCCTCATCTCCTCTCCTGGGATCTTGTGGGGGCCTCACCCAAACAGTGACCTGAGAGGGCAAGGCTGGACTTGGGCCTGGGTGGGTGGGAGAGGAACCAGTATAGAAAAGACTGGAAAGGGAGAGGGAGGGAATGGAGGGAGGGTCTGTTCTATTTGTTGCTGTAAATAAAGATGTTTGTCCATCTCAGATTTCCTTAGGACTCATGAGTGATGGCCATGGACTATGACTCTCAAAAGCAAACATTCCCCACAACCCCCTATAAAGCCCCCAAATGAATGAAGCTTCCCTGGCCTCTGGGGTCCCCTCCCTTGTTCATATTCCCTACTAACAGAAAGAAGGAAGAGGGGTACCCACTTCCCACTGTTACTTCCCTCTTCCTGCCAGAGGGATGGAGCAGCCCAGAAAGGGAAGAGTTAAGCCTTGGCATAGAATTAATTAACAACAGATGTGTTCGGGTTTTGATTAATTAATCTCCTGCTGACTCCAGCTTCTCGAGGCCGTGATGGCTCCAAGGCATAGGGTGACGCCTATATCGGTGGCAGAGCAGTGCTTGGGGAGGGGGTACCCTGGGCTGTACTGGGAGGAGAGTTTGGCCTGAGTTGGGGTCACGTGGCCCAGCCTCAGTTGTCCCCTGATTGCCAGAGCGCCTGAGATAGAAGAAAACTCCCAAGACTCTGAGGTGGAGCCTCAGAGGCCATGTGTCCAGCACACTTGGTGCACTGGGGAGGGGCAGACCTGAGCACGGAGGCTGAGGGTGGGGAGGGCTGTCTGGACTGAGCCCCTCCCCACCACATCCTGGACCTGGAGAAGGCTGGGAGGGGTCCAGGGTGAGTGAGAGGATGTCTCATGGTTGGACCTGGATTATCCTGAGGGGAGGACATGTTTGAAGAAGGCCCTGAAAAGTGGAGACCTCTTGGGAAGTTGGTGGGCTCTGCTTCTAGGAATAAAGGGTGGAGTGGCCTGGAGGGATTCTAGAAGGAAGGAGCAGCTCAGAAAAAGGGCCAGAGGAAACCTGAACTCTCTTAAGGAATGCCACAGGATGGAGCAGCCCACGGCCTTGGGAGTGCGTTGCAGGGTGACAGGAGGAGGTGACAAGAGGTGGTGAGAAGGACTCCCCTGTCGCCCCCTCCGACTCATACACATATTCACAGGCCTCACTGCCAACACAAGTTTTTCTGACCTCTTGGACCACATAGGAAACTCAGGACACAGAGGAAGTGACCTCCCCAGAATCACAAAGTCAAAATCAAAACTAGGAGAGAAGCCCCACTTCCTTGGCCCCTCAACATTCATTTATTTTTCTCAGTTTTTTTTTTTTTGCTTAGTTATTGCATGCCCACAGTACAAAGTTTTCAAAAGTCTAAATCCATGCATATTTAAGCATTTACATGTGTCATTTTCTTTTTCTTTTTCTTTTTTTTGCAAAAACTTCAGAATGCACCTTGCACCATGTTTATCACTTGACCATTCATGTCTTGGGCATCTTCCCAGTCAGCACGCCGAAGAGCAGCCTGGAGCCTCCCTGAAGGCTGAGCCACGCTCCCGCTGCCTGGCTCCTGCTTAATCCCTTCCGTTAATTTCCCTGTTATAAGCAAGACTGCATGAGCAAGTCCTTTTGTACCAACGAGCTGTATCTATGGAATATTCCTGGAGGTGGGATTGTTGGGCCTCGGGGCACATGCGTTTGTGACTTTGGCCTCTGAGCAGGGGTGCCAGGCAGCTCCCGTGGCCACAGGGAGCATCCATTTCTCTCACTGCTGTGGCTTTTTGTCCACAGAGGGACAGACGATGGTAGGAGGGCTTCCGTTCAGTCCCCACTCAACCCAGGTCCTCCAAGGCTAGTGTCCGAGAGACATTAGGGTGGCTGGGAGGACTGTGGTGGGGGCTGCTCCTGACCAACTCGAGGTCTGATCCAGGTGGGCAGGAAGGCCCCCTCCCCGGCCTCTCCCCTCCGTGGGGGCCCGGCAGGAAGAGGCACCTCTGCAGTCCAAATAGTGATTTCCTGCTGCAGGACAGTGGCTGAAACCCGAGAGGCTGAGCTGGGTCGGGGCGAGACGGGGGCGGGATTCAGCCAGCCTCCACCAGCACACACATACACACAAACTCACACACTCTCCTTACAGCCACACGCTCATGTACATTCCACAAAGTCTCAGACACACACACACACACCAGGCGTACACACACATGCGCTCACACGCTGCACATTTCAGAGCCTCCCACACGGCCACCCTGCTCAGCCTGATCCCTGTGTTGCTCCCCCTCTTTCCACGCCTGCCCTGCCTTCCCCACCTCCCATGTCCTTGCCCAGGTGGCCCTCACCTCTGCTGAGAAGCAGATGGCATTTACCTGAGAGGCCACCCACCCCCCAGCTCTGCCCACAGACCCTTCCTGGACAAGCCCTGGCTCTGGACCCTTCCCCTCCACACCATGGCCCATCCCTGCTGGCTCCCCGTCTCTGCTTTCTAACCAGCTGGTCTGAGCCAGGTTTTGCCGTGGGGCCTGGGGAGGAGTCGCTGTCACTCTCCGGGCCTCAGTTTCCTCACGTGTACGAGGGAACAGCAATGAGCCTAGTGGAAATCTAATGGCTGCCACCGCGTCCAAGGAAGTAGCCTGGTTTCCTTTCATTGGTGGAGCAGCAGACCAGCCCCCCCCACATCCCGGGAGACTTCCTGAGGGCCACCCCCAGGCCTTGGGGTGTCTAAGCCTAGACAGGCATTACCACGTTTGTGAGAGGGCAAGGTGGCGAGGCCAGGCTGAGTTGTCCCTGGCCAGGACTGTTTGTGACTGCTGGGTGGTCCTGTGTGCCAAACCCGAGAGCAAGCAGCTGAGCCAGGGGTTGGCTTGTGAGGGAAGGGGTGGTCGGCCCACCCCCCTGCCTCCATAGCCTCCACCAGCTTCTCCTGTTCTCTGGCACATTTAATTGGCATTCCCCGTGCTCCTACCCAGAGCTGGGCCAACTTGGAGTCAGGCCTTGACATCCCATGGCTCCTGGGCCAGGAGGGGAACACCTTTAAGCCACCCCATGCCCCGGGCCTTTGCCAGCTCCCGTGGGAAGATGAGGCGGTGGTGGGGAGTCAGGGCTGCTCCCCATGGCTCTCAAGATAGTTGCTGCAGACACTGCCTGTTGCTGAGCAGTGGGAAGGAGTGTGGTCCTCTCAGGACTGGCCCGTGCAAGGAGGGGCGGGGGAAAAGCAGGGACAGGAGCCTCAGGGCACATGTGGGAGCAGCAGTGGGGACAGAGGTCACAGGCCTGGCCCCTTGTCCCCTCCATATTCATTCTCTTTGTCGCATTCCAACTTTCCTAGGATGGCAAGCAGATAAGCGTGGGATGGTGCCTGTGGCCACGCCCCCCCCATTGCCCCGGCTCTCCCCTCCCCTTCCACCTCCTCCAGAGAAAAGCCCCTCCCAGCCTTCCCGGCCCCTCGCCTGGCTCTCCTACCTTTCCCTGACGCTCAACAGCCCTCAGTTCCTGCTGGCTCTGGGTCACAGCCTCATTCCCTCCTAGTGCAGACAGGAAGCGGGGCTCAGAGGTGGGAAAGAGAGATGTTCACATGCTGCATCTGCCTGGCATTTCTCAGTTTTGCCACCTCAGGGGGCCCAGGGAAAGTGCTAAGGCCCACCCCTGGGCTAGTCACCGTGTCAGGGGACAGAGGGCTACATTGGGCCAGGCCTCTGTGGCCGGAGAGGGTGGGTGACATGGCTGACCACCTCCAGAACCATGTGGTCAAATTTCCCAAAGAAGTAGAGGTGCTATGACCAAAAGGAGGGCCGAGGCTGGCAGGTTAAACAACAGAAGTCACTATGAGTGGGCCCAGAGGAGGTGCCTGGGTAAGGGAGTCCTGGCTGGAAAACACAAGTTGTCTAATGCCGTTCAGGGCATCTGGCTGAGGAAGAGAAGTCGTGGACTAAGGCCTTCAAATATCCGAAGCCTGGGAGGAGAGTGAGGCTCCGTCTCAGGCTCCAGCAGGCAGAGGTAAGCCCTAGAGGCAGACAGGATAACAAGGAGAGAGCTCCCAGCCCCAGGCAAGAGAGACCTCTGAGAACCACCCAAGGGGTGTGCACTGCAGTGGTGGTGGGGGGGAGTGTGTTCTAAGAACTGTTCTGGGTGAGGGGTGTCGATGGGGTCCCTGCGCTGGTGTTGACTGGTGGCAGGGAGGACAGATGCAGGAGGGTGGTTACAGGTGGCCCCCTGCACTTCCTGCTAAGTCAGACCTTCCATGGCTCATCGACGCAGGGACCGTCTGATAAGAGAGAAGCAGAGATTGAAGGTAAACGGGAGATGGAGCAAAATGGAGGAAAGGAGGCGGAGAGACCACGAGGCAGAGGGATCAGGACAGCGCAGACAAAGCATCCCCAAGGCCCTGGAGGCAGAAACTCGAGGCAGGCAGGCTGTGGGCACACGTCCCTGGGCTCGTGCCAAGGTCACCCGCCTGGGCTGCAGGAGCGGCATTGCCCCTCCTCGGCGCTGGGGCCCTCCCGTGCCTGGAGCGTCCACAGCACCGGGCAGCTCAGCATTAATTAGGGGCCCGGCTAATGGCTCGGAAGATTGGCCCGTTCCAGGGACGCTGCTGAATAGAGACCTCGGTGAGATTTATTCCTAATTATCTCATTTGTCTCCCCCCATTACTCTTTATGGCTGGGATTTATGGGGCCATTAATGGGGCCTGGCCAGGCCAGGATGAGTGTGAGCCTTGAGATGCTTCATAATAATAACAATAACAACGCTCACCCTGGCCAGATTCATGGGCTCTTGCCCTTCCCACCCCCCGTCCTTGGGACCTCAGCTACCTGCTGCCCATATGTCCTTTTTGCTTCTGGCACCCTAGGTCCTCAGCTCCACGTCCTCAGTCACCTGTGGAGTTCAAGTCTGTGGCCACCCTCCACCCACCCCAGTCCACCCCAAGCCTGTCTTTTAGCCCTCTCTGGTGCCACTGACTGGGAGCTTCAATATGGGAGAGGGGAGTGTCCATTCTGACGGTAACGCCTCTGGGACAAGGCCTTTACCAGTAATTGATGAGTTTGGCTGCAAGCAGCAGAAAACCCAGATAAAGATGGCTTATTCTGTAAGGATATGCATTATCTCCTTAACAAAAATTGCAGAGGTAGGTGATCTCAAGCAAATTGGAAACTCAAAGATACTGTCAAGGAGCCTGGATTTCATCCTTTTGCTCTGTCATCCTCAGCATGTGGTCCATGTCTTCCCTCCTTGTCACAAAATGGCTACCACAGCTCCAGGCATCAAGATCACACAGCATCCACACAGAACAAAAAAAAAAAAACGAGAGAGAGAGAGACAGACATTCTTCTCCTAAATCTTTCACCAGAGAGGGGAAAAGCATTTCAAGAAGTTGCTAGCAGGTCTCCTTAAATCTTTGTCCAGACTGGGTCACACGTTGACTTCCCCAGAAGCAGGCTGTAAACTAGGCTTTGAGTGCAAGTACATTTGTTTAGGAGGGGATTCCAGGAAACATCAGTAGGAGAGTGGGGAGTGAGATGGGGAGGGAAGGCAGCCAATAAAGGGTGTTATCAAATTGGTTCCCACTGTGAGCAGCTAGCACTCAATCCTGCCTTCGAGGGAGCTGAAGTATTTATACACCAAACCCTCCTTGAGGGCTTTTCCCAAAGGAGTGTCAATATTCTGGCACATGCCACTTGACTGAACTGCTGAAGGAAGGAGTAAAAGGGGTGGAGATGCCAACAGACAGAGAGCTAGAGAGCTCTTCACCAGTAAGGCCTGAAGAGACAGGTGGGCCCAGTCACCTGTAATGGGTGTGCAGTGACCGGCAGACAGACCAACCTGATCCAAGTCAATTACTCTTTCCCGTTACACTTTCTCTTTGTTATCTTAAGAGGTAGGCCTGGGAGGAGGTGTGCAGTTTCCCAAGGGGCTGGTAAAGTTCTATATCTTATTTGAGTGCAGCTTATATGAATGTGTTCAGCATGTAAAAATTCACTGAGCTGTACAGTTATGATGTGTGCAATTTGTGTGTAAATGTTGCACTTCAAGAAAAGATTAGATAGATATAGATGTAGATGATGTAGATGATTTAGATGTAAATGCAGATGTAGATGCAGACGTAGATGATGTGGATGTAGATGCAGAGGCAGAGGCAGATGGTGTAGATGTAGATGATGATGTGCATACAGATGTAGATGTAGATATATTCCTGAGTCACACATAAGAATGGGAAGAAGCAAGGGGGTTATCCAGTCCTGTCCCTTCGTTTTATATAAGGAAACGCTGAGGCTCAGTGACTTAGCCAAGATCCCAAGTCCGGTTAGCACCCTGGCTGGATAAGCACCCAGCTCTCCCAGTGCCTGGCTTGTCATATTTCCTTTTACACCACCCTGTGTGACAACTTGTGTCCCGAAGAGGACATGGGATTTTGATGCCTCTGAGGACAAGCCTCACTCTGAGTTCTTCTCTCCTTTGGATGGCACAGAGTCTTTATACAAGACAGCAGATCCACACATCCTAAGACTTCGCTGGCAGCATTTCTGGGAAGTGAGATTCACGTGGTGGAGAGGGTAGTGCAGAAGAGACGGGTCTTGCCAGAAAGAAGAAGGGATTCATACTGAGTGAATAAGTACTGTATTTGTTATCTACTGCTATGTAACAAGTAGACCCAAATCAACAACTTAAAACCACAATGAACGTTTATTCTTTTGCACAGTTTCTGTGGGTCAGGGATTAGGACGGGGCTGAGCTGGGTGGGTCTGCTTCAGGGTCTTCTGTGAGGCTGGAGTCAAGGTGTCGGCCAGAGCTACAGTCATCTGCAAGCTTGGTGGGACTGGAGACTCCACTTCCAAGTGGCTCCCTCACACAGCTGCAAGTCTGTGCTGGCCATTAACAGAGGCCTCAGTTAATGTCCCCTTGAAGGCACACCTCTCCAGAGGGCTGTCTGAGTGTCCTCATACCATTGGCCGCTGAATTCCCCACAATGAGTGCTCTCAAGAGAACCAGATGGGAGCCACAATGTCTGTTATGACCTGGCCTTGGAGTCTCACACATCTTGGAAACTGGCCACCATATTTACTATGAACCAGGCTCCATAGTCTGTTTAATCTTCATTCAGCTGTTGTTAGAAATTTTTATCAAGTTTCTATAACATGCCAGGCTCACTCAAGTGCTCAGCACCTCTGTGGTTGGAATCACCCAAGTATTTATGGTCAAATTATATCTGACAAGGATCCAAGAAAATTCAAGAAAAGACAGTCTCTTCAATAAATGGTACTGGGATCATTGAATGTTTCCATATAAAAGAATGAAACTGGACCTCTGTCTTACACCACTCACAAAAGTTAACTCAAAAGGGATTAAAGATTTAACTGTGAGAGCTGAAACTATGAAACTCCTAGAAGAAAACATAAGAATAAAGCTCCTTGACATGGGTGTTGGCAATGACTTTTTGGATATGACACCTGAAGCACAAGCTACAAAATCAAAAATACACAAGTGGGACGACATCAAACCAAAAGCCTCCACACAGCAAAGGAAACCATCAACAAAGTGAAAAGACAACCAGTGGAATGGGAGAGAAATATTTGCAAACCGTATATCTGATAAGAGGTTAATATTCCCAAACTATGAAAAACTCATACAACTCAATAGCAAAGAAATAAATAACTCAATTTTAAAGTGAGCAAAGGACCAGAAGAGACATTTTTCCAGGTGGGCCAACAGGTGCATGAAACAATGCTCAACATCACTCGTCATTCAGGAAATGCAAATTAAAACCACAACGAGCTATCACTTCACGCCTGTTAGAATGGTCACCATCTATAAGACAAGCTATAACAAATGATGACATGAGTGTGGAAAAAAGGGAACCCTTGTGCATTGTTGGTGGGATTGTAAACTGGAGCAGCCAGTAAGAAAAACAGTATGGAGGATCCTCAAAAAATTAAAAATAGAACTACCATATGATCCAGCAATTCTACTTCTGGGACTATATCCAAAGGAAATGAAAACACTAACTTTAAAAGACACATGCACCCCCATGTTCATAGCAGCACTATTTACAATAGCCAAGACATGGAAACAACATAAGTGTCCATAGATGGATGAATGGATGAGGAAGTTGTGGTATATATAATGGAATATTATCCAGCCACGAAAAAGGAAATCCTACCATTTGTGAACTTAAAGGCATTATGCTAAGTAAAGTAAGTCAAAGACAAATACTGTATGTTCTCACTTATATGTGGAATCTTTAAAAAAAAAAGGAAAAGAAAAAAGAAAAGATACTGACTGATCTATTTCCCTTCTCATGACATTAGTTGCTTTGTGAGAGGAATGGAGAGTGTGCCCCAAAGCCTCACTTTCCTGGCCAGGAATCCAGAGAGCTCTGTGACTGCCATGCTAGTGACAGAAACCCTATGCAAACCAACTTAAACAAAAAAAAAAAAAAAGGAATTTATTGGCTCACATAGCTGGAAGGAACATTCTAGTATTTGAAAAACTAAAGAAAGGTCTTCAGCAATCAGTGGGAGCTGGGGACCCAGTGCTACCAGGATTCTCTCCCTCTCCTTTCTTCAGTCTCAGCTCTGTAACTCCCTGTATGTTGGCCTCAGTGCCTCCTGTTACAGACAGTTCTCCTCCCCACTGCTGGATAGGGGGAGAGCAAGGTGGATAGGAATCAGCGGTGCCAGCAACCCCAGTGGGAAAAAGGACTTTGCAATCCCAGGAGAGGACTCAGGATGGCTCTCTGGGATTGCACGTCCATCCTCTAGATGGATCTCTGTTGCCAGGAGCATTGGATACACTGATCGATCGGCCTGGGTCATCTGTTTACTCCTGTTGGGAGGGGGCTTTGGTAATTGAGAGCCTCATTAGAACCACATGGAGGGGAAGAGGAGCAGTTCCCCCAAACCAGGATATTGTTTTAGAAGGAGAGAAAGGTTACTGGGAAGACAAAAGAAAAAGAGATGCTTAAGACACACCCCACCTCCTAAGGAGAGAGGGCCCTTTTAAGTGGCTCTTGCTACTAAAACTTGCTCTGCATCTTGCTGGTACATTGAGTGAAACCAGCCTGATTGCCCAGAGAAGTGCTTCCCATTGAAAACCACTAGGGGCCACTGTTCACACTGACTCCGTGTGAATGGTCCCCCTTGAAGGTGGACTGTATGTGGCAGCCCTGAACTTGCTCATGGCTGGTTGGACCAGGGATGGATGGCTGAGCCATGAAAGAAGCCAGCCATCACTTGGGGTCTTGTCCCAAAACTCTGGCCGAAGGATCACTCCATTTTGGATGATGGCTCTATGAGTTGGGACCAGTTATGAAAATTCAGAGTATTCCAAATTATGTGTCCTTGCGGGAGTTGGGGTTGGGGTGGTTCATACAGGGAATGGGTTTAGTGGGGCATGGAAAAACGGAGAAGCCAATGAGGGTGGTGAGGAGCCCCGGAGATTAGCCAGGCTGGGAAGGGATGGAGGGAAAACAGGAGGAGGTGATGTTAGGGATGTTGATGGTTTCCAGAAGTCAGGGCCATGTGGAAGGAATTGACCCACACCAGGGGCTGCCTTGCTGAAGCTGCACCCACGAAATAAGGCTGTCTTGGGGAGGAGGAGCCACAGAGGGGACACAGCTGTTTCTGGAGGAGCCACCCCAGTCAAAGAGAGAGGGAAACAGACACCCTGGACTCTCCCTAACTTCTGTCCTACCACCACCCTGCAGCGGCCTCCACCAGCTGAACTCAGATGGAAACCGGCTGAGGTAGAAGCCCGAGAAATGCAGGCGGCGAGGCTCATTGTCCCTGTGACGCAGAGCAGAGGAAAGGCAGGGACTGGATCTGAAGACAAACAGGTAAGTGACAGACACAATGGCCACCGGCCCCATCAGATCCTCTCCCTTGGGAAGAGCAAAGGCCACCACTTTCATACAGGCTGCTGACACATTCTAGTTCTGGAAGCTCGGAGTCCCTGAGTGACTACCCGTCTGTGTCTGCACGTTCCTGGCTGTCTTACAATGAGCCCTCAGCCTCTGAAAGTTCCTCACGGTACATCCTTTCAGCCAGGCACCCGTCAGTTCTGGGAGTCTGAGCTGCTGCCCCTCTGGATCCAGCCTGGGCTGACAGGCTCGCTGCCAAAGGCAGAGCATCAGCCGTGGGGCTGTGTGGGCAGGAAGCACGGCCCACAGTCCTGGGCCTGGACGCCCGCTTGCCCGGGGTCAGGAGGGAGGAGGTCCTCCTGTGGTTTCCCAACGTCACCACCACCACACTCCGGGAAAGATTTTGAACTGCACGAAAATGAAAACACATGTCAACATTTGTAGGATGCAGCTAGCACAGGACTTAGAGGGCAATTTATACCACTACTTGCCTTTATTAGAAAAGAAGAAGGATTTCAAATCAATATCAGAAATCCCACCTAAGGAAGTCAGAAAAAGAAAAGCAAGTGAAACCCGAAATAAGCAGAAGGAAGGAAATAATAAAAATCAGAGCAGAAAGCAATGAACTAGGAAGAAAAAAAACCATAGAGAAAATGGATGAAAACAAAAGCTGATTCCTTAAGCAAAATCAGTACAATTGATAAAGCTCTAGTCAGTCCAAAATTACCAGAAAAACACTTTTATATATAAACATTTATCATTGAAAACTATGAAATACTTACATAAATCTGACCAAAAAATGTTCAAGACACTGAAAAATTAAAATACATTGCTGAGAGAACTAAAAGAAATGGAAAGATCTACTGTGTACATGAATCAGAAAACCCAATATTGTTAAAATAGTGATTCTCCCCAAAACTAATCCTTAGATTCAGTGGAAGCCCAATCAAAATTCCAGCAGGTTTTTACATGGAAGTTGACAAGTTGATTCTAAAATTCATATATAGAGGAAAATGACAGAGAATAGCCAAAACAACTTTGAAAAAGAACAACTTGGAGAATTTACACTATCTGATGTACAAGTCTGCAGTCACTGGGACAGATAGACTGATGGAACTGGCAGAAAGATCAGTGGAACGGAATAGAATGTCCCAAAATAGACACATGCATACATGATCAATTTATCTTCAACAAAGGTGCCAAGGCAATTCAAATTTCAAAGGAGTCCCCTTCCTGACACAGTAATTCTATGTCACCAAAAGCTGGCTGGATGCTACAGAGGCAAAAATATAGATGACCCCATATCCCTGTGATGTTGGCTGATGGTTTCCAACGGGACTGCCAGCTCCTGGAGCTCAGGCACCAGGAAGAGGACACAGACCAGTGGACAGCATGAGGAGGGCCAGGCCACCGGGGGAAAGCGAGGGATGGGGTTTAGAGGCAGAAGAGAGAGCTCAGATCACCTAGCTTGTTTTCTGGGCAAAACGCCCAGCACAGAGAAGACCAAAATATTGTAATAACATATTTCTTCCCCAAATTTCATCCTGTAAAATTATTGGCCAGTAATTACCTAGCAAATTAGAGAAGCTACCAGGAACCCTATTAGGTACCTGAGGATATAATTGGTCCCTAATTAGAAAAAGTTGTCAAACGGGAACAATTATCTCCGTTCTATTTCATTTCCTCCCCTCCTCAAGCCAGATCTCTCTGCTTCCCCGCCATTGGTTCTTCCTGCTACTCCTACTACTGGGGGGTGGAGGGGAGGGGACAGAGGCTGCTGTCCATCACCACCACCACCACCAGCCCAGGAGGTAGCACCAGAGGCCTGTCCTGTGTCCCCAGGAGCCCCAGGCCCTCACCACTTTGTTTTCTAAAGCCCTGTTCACTTGTCTCTTCTCCAACTAAACTACAGGCTCCCTGTGGGTGTGAATTTGTCTTATCTCCCTGTCTCCAGACCTAGCCCATGGCCTGGCTTCCAGAAAAGCCTTAGAAAGGATTGTTGAAATGAAATGATGGGGGGTGTGGAGGGTATAGCTCAGTGGCAGATCACGTGATTAGCATGCATAAGGTCCTGATTTCAATCCCCAGCACCTCCATTAAAAAATAAAGAAGAGAAATGAAATGGCAACTCTGGGCCCCAGAGTGATGGTGCTGAGTGTCTTCACCCAGGCATAGGGGAGGGAGCAGATTGCATGACCTCACTTGCCCAGAAAAGCCATCCTGCCCACATCCTTTGGAGGAAGTAGGAAGGAAGGAAGGAAGGGCTGGGAGTGCAATAAACCTTGAAGTACCACCAAGGAGTGTGGGCTTCATCCTGTAAGCACTGGGGAATCATTCAGCAAAGACATTCATTCAGCAAAGACATTCACCTTGAAACCAGGTGCTCATGACATAATCAAGAGGAGAAAGGTGAGAAATAGAGAAAGGAGGTGGGAGGTGGGGACAGGGGGCTGGTGCAGGGGAGGTAGGGTGGATTAGTGGGTGACGGCGAATGGGTACAGGATTCTGATTGGAAGTGATGCAAATGTTCTCAAACTAGATTGCGGTGATGGCCAGACAACTCTAAATGTACTAAAAACCATTGCATTGTACGTTGAAAATTAGCAAACTTTCTTGTTTGCAAATTATACCTCAATAAAGCTATTCAGATTTTTCAACAGGGCAGGGGGATTCTGCGCACTGGGAAGAGAGTGGTTTCTCTTCGAAACCGTGGGCAGCTCTGGACCCCAACAGAAAATGAAGCTGTCCTGCATTAGGAGATGGAGCCCTTCTGGAAAAGAGTGGGACAGAGTGGCAGGGGACAGGAGAACCTCAGGGAAACAGCTCCAAAGATAATTGTCATGCCAAGTCCCTTCATTGTGGATAGCCAAGCAGACGGGGCCCCTATGTCCAGCACACCACACTCTACCTGCTGCCTCCTGTCTGCAGCGAGGGAACCAGGGTGGTTCTGCACCCAGCCACCAGGCCAGGTCAAGACTGAGTAACAAGGAGAGGTGGGGTGCCCAGGTATGGAGCAGAGGAGAGAAAAGCAAGAAGAAAGAACCTGGCAGCCCTAGGATTGAATCCCATGTCTGCCACTTAACTGGCTGTGACCTTGAGCAAGTGTCTTAACCTCTCGTGGTCCCAATTTCCTTATCTTCCTCAAGGGGGCGCAGTTGAAGTTACCCACTTAAGCAGCTGTGGAGAATAGGGTGCAGTGCCTTAAGGCCCCCTTCCACAGGAGCTGTGCAGGGGCGTCATCACTCTGGTGGGGGTGAGAAAATCCTGGTGATAGGGCAGAGCCTCATGGACCCCCCCAAATCTCCATGACCAGAGCCAGTAGGGGTGGGGTCAGGGGTCAATAAATCACTGATCCCAGAACTGCAGGGGGTACAAGAGGGAGAGGGGCTCCCTCTGCAACACGCGATGTCTCTCCTTGCAGCCACCTCCCCATCCCCACCCACCTTCCATTCCAGAAGCTTCCAGCATGAGGGTCTTTCAGGCTTCTCCAAAGAAGGGACTAATTAAACCTTAATTGACACAGCACTAATTAGCTTCTTAATTACACGGAACCACATGATTAGCCACTCAGCAGACACTAATCATTCATTAGGAAGCAGCCTCCCCTCTCCTCCTTCCCTTTTCTAGAACCTACCAGCTAAGGCACCTGAGGGGCCCAAGGTAAGAGGAGCCCCCCAACCCCAACCCAGCGTCTGAGCCGGTCCTGGTCACAAAGGAGCAGCTGGAGGGGTTCACGCTGCCTTGGCCTGAAGTCGGTGCCCTTCCATGGTAATAATATAAATAATAACAAGTTCTACCATTCTGAGCATCTCAGATTCAGGAGCCTGCAGCCCTTCCTCCTTCACAACCCCTGGCCCAAATCAGGAAGGAATCATGGGCTCTGGAACCCCGAGTTCCAGACTCCTTGGGGAGAGGGGAGCCCAGGGCAGGCCGAGCTTGGAGAGTGAGAGCACAGGGAACCAGCACTCATGAAATACCCACCTCGCGCCGGTCACCTCCCACAGCTTAGCGTCTAGAGCCTCTGACACCCAACAGAACAGGTATTTTCCAGGCAGGGAGACACAGCTTCCACAAGAGTGAGAAAAGCTCCCAGGAAGTTAACATGGCTAATGAGTGATGGGGTCAGATTCAAACCCAGGTCTGACTCCAAAGCCAAGCTACTTTCTACCAGTCCTGCTGCCTCCTGCAGAATTTCCCAGGCCTCATGAAGTTCAAAAATGGGACCTGGAGTGGAAGGTGACTTGCCCCTCCCCATGAGGCCAGCTGCCTCCAGCAACGCAGCTTAATTTCTCTGTAAGCAGGGAGCAGGGCCTCAGGGAACAGGGACAGGCTGCTGGGTTCAGATCCCCACTCTTCCTAAATTGTGTAGCATTGGGTGCGTTACTCTTACCCTCTCTGTGCCTCAGCTTTCTCCTCTATAAAATGGGAAGAATAATAGTACCACCTCCCAACCCCCAAGGCCTGCTGTGAGGATTAGATGAGCCAATGCATGAAGAGTGCTCAGAGGCATGTCTGCCTTGCAAAGCCAGTGCTTTTTAAAAATTTATTTATTTTTATTACAGTGTAGTTGATTTACAGTGTTGTGTTACTTTCAGGTGTACAGCAAAGTGATTCCGTTACACACATATATATCTCTATTCTTTTCCAGATTTTTCTCCCTTATAGGTTATTACAACATAGGATACAGTTCCCGGTGCTAGACTGCAGGTCTTGTTCTGTGCTTTGTAAGGGCGGCAGTCACTGTTTTCTGTAATGGAGGCTGCTCATACATCCAGGAGAGCATCTTGGGATTTGGGGTCCCCTTTCCTTCTTTCCCACCTCTCAGGTTTCCTCTCGCCTGTCTAGCCTTGGGAGTGCTCTCAATAGCGCCACCTCCCTAGCCTCTGGGAAGGCCCCCCCCCCCAGGCTTTTGCTCCCAGATGTGACCTTTTCTATATGCCTCCGCAGCCCCAGCCCGTGCTGGCTCCTGAGGGCCCTGAGGTAGCCAGACCTCCTGGCCATAGGGGTCACACAGACGCTCCAGCCCATCCCACGAGAGGTGTGGGCAGGAAGGGGCTCCACCCTGCATGTCCTGCTTCTCCCAGGACAGCCCTCTTTTTCGCCCATTGCCCTGATGTAATTATTCGCAGGGCCCTCTTCCACTCTTAAAGCGTCCTGATTTGGACAATACATGACATGATCCCACAGTGGACACCCCCTCCCCTGCCTGCCATCGGCCAGCTGCTGGGCACACCAATCCCAGAGCATCCTCAGCCTCGGAGGAGTTGGATTGTCAGCACCCCCTCCCCTGGCAGAAGAAGAAAAACAAAAGCACGGAGTTGTGAGTGGAGGACTTCCCCAAATTCCCACCGCCAGGAAGAGGGGGAGTTGGGGTGCTAACCCACGACTGGGGGGCTTCAGAAGCCCACAGCCCCGCCCCTCCTGCCCAGCCACACTTCTTCTCCGGGTTGACAGGAGAGCGCTACGTTCTAGAGAAGGGCCATGTGGGAGGAGGAGGGTCAGGGCTACTTGTGGTGAGTGTGGCTGGGCACACTGTGACTTAGGGAAAGGGGTTAAGGCAATCGGTGTCCGGTGTAAAGGCTGCTGGGTGTGAAGGGGGCAGGTGGCCCAAGGGATTGGGAGTAGGTGACAGAGAGGAATCTGCAGAGGGCAGGGGACAGGGCCTTAGGCCAACCACCCAAATGACTACCCACCCAGATGAGGCGCAGTTCCGTATTAATGCTCTGCCACTGGCTGAAGGACTTGAGATACGTATCCCGGGCGGAGGGGCCCCAGAGGGCTTGAACCCAGAGCCGGTGGAGGATGCTGCCCTTCTGTTGGCTGGGTGTTGAAAAATGCACCGCAGGTGGGAACAGCTTGTGCCAACATTGAAAAATACATCTCTGATCTCTTGGAATACGGTGAGTGGACCAGCTTGTCAAGCCCTGGGATGCTTTAATGGACGTGAAGCCAAAAGGGATATTGTGGCCTGTTTGAGGAGAGCCTTGGATTCCCTGGTGAGCATTTATCCTTATTGTGGAGTCCGGGGAATCAGCCCCTGAGGTGCAGCCATGCTGGCTTCCGGGGAGCCAGAGATTTGCTCCCTGCACCTCGCTACCTCCTCCCACCCTTCTTGCCCTCCTGAGTCCTCCCTCTCTAGAGAGCCAGGCCTGGTCTCCAGGGCTGAGATGCTCAGGATGACCCACTCCTTTCCTAACTGGTGGGAGGTAGGGGGAGGTGAAGATGCTCCAGCATCTAGGGGCAGGGCCAGCCACTCCTACCCCCACCAGGTCCCTAGTGTCACCGTGAGAGACACAGCAATTAGGTCAGAACGCCCCTCCAGATGCTCACCCCTTCTCATTATCTGGAAACTGTTACAGTGTATCAGGGAAAGCCCCATGGGGTGTTTTCCCATCTGTTGCTCTATTTTTGACACATGCTGCTCTCCACCCTGGAATTCCCGAGCCTCCTCTCCTCTCATCTAAGCCCTTCCTGTCCTTGGACAAGTTACCAAGTCTCTCCATGCTTTTTTTCTCCTCATCAGTAATGCGAATATGACAGTCCCTAACTCCTGGGGGTCAGAGAGGACTCAGGGGATTAATGCATACCCAGTGTTTAGTTCAGGGTCCAGCACAGAGTAGGTGCTCAATAAACAGTGGCCCCAGTTCTTCTCAAGGCCCAGCCCAAAGCCCTCTTTCTCCAGGAAGCCCTCCCTGACCACTCCAGCCTGAAGTGGGCACTCCGCCTTCTGCCTTCCACTGCCCAGCTCCTCAGGCCTTGTCACATCTTGATGTGCATCCTTTGTCACAGACATACACCTTGCCCCCACGTTTATTGGGAGCTCACCATGTGCCAGGCACTAAGTGCTTTACATCTGTTAACTCATTTAACCCTCACAACATCCCTATCCCATTTTACAGAGAAGGAAAATGAGACACAGAGAGGTTAAGTAACTTGCTAAAGGTCACACAGCAAGTAAAGCGATGGACCCAGGCCAAGAACCAAGGCAGTCAAACACCAAAGTCCATGCTTTTACCTTCTACTGTAATCATGTTGATAAATGTTTGCCAGGGGGATGGGCAGGATACACACATGACAAGTACCCATGGGCTTTGTGGAGTTTCCAGTTTCACTGCTATACACACTTGGGGCTCTGTGCCTGGGCTGCGCATGTGTGTTCATTGCATGTGGATCGTGTGCATGCAGAGATGTGTCTCAAGGCTGCATCTTGCATGCATGGGGAGCTTAGACACAACGTGTCCAGAGCATGTACATAAGTGTACAATGTCTATGTGTGCGCCTGGTGTGTATTTCTGCAGGGGGGTGGTAGGAGGGCAAATCACACTCCTTTGTGTAGCTGTCACTCTGCCTTAACAACAGTTAAGTACCCAGGAGGGAAGTGGAGCAGGACTTATTTCCCCTTCTTTAGAAATCAAGATGCCAGAGCCTGGAGCAGCTGCCTGACTGGCACCCTGTGTGCATGTGGAGTGTGAAAATTATGTGATCCAAGTACGTACGCCTGTGTGTGTATCTGCGTGTTCACACTACACGCTCCCGTGCACCTGTGTGTCGGCAGTGCATTGGTAGGTGTGTCTGGGTGCACAGAGGAGATACACGACCTGTGTGTGATGATGCAGGCATGCGTGTGTCTGCACACTGAGAGACATGTCGGCACATGGACGAGGAAACGTGGCTGCCAAGACTGCAAAGTAAGACAGACCTGACTTCCACCCCTGCCTCTGCCTCTGTCCAGCTGTGTCACTATGGACAAGTTGCTTCATCTCCCAGGGCTCAGTTTCTGCATCACAAAATGGGAATAATCATACCTAGCTCACAAGAGAGTCGGGAGGATTAGAGGGACCACATGTGAAGCACAGAAGGTGCTCAGCGCACCGGTGCTATCTGAGGATGTTTGTGTGCCCATGCTCGTGTGTGCAATGAGGGTGTGTCCTGGAGCTGTGTGTGCTCACAGGGTGCGGGGGGCATAATGAGTGAGCACACAGGTGTGAAAGTGCTGTGCACACTGCAGGTGTGTGCCAGGGCTGTGGGTGTTAACACCCGTGTGGCGGTGTGCGTCTGTTGCACACTCTGTGTGCCTCGAGGGGGCGCTGTGCCCCAGGCCCCTGGTTTCGGTGGGGCCGGAGATGCGGGCCTGGCAGGTGAGGAGGGTATCTCTGGCTGTCAGCCCCGCGGTGGGTGGGGGTGCCCCCGCCGGCAGTGATTGAGCCCCCGCTCTCCCACCAGGGCTGCCAAAATACAGAGAGACAGGGTGTAATTACCGGCACTTACCGCGGCCATTACCCCCCTCGCCGCGGCGCGTGACACACGACCCGTCAGCTCGGCGTTCGCGCCATTAAGGGGCCTCATTAGCATCCCGGCTCAGAAGCAAAATTACCCTCACTGCTCATTTCAAGATGTCATCAATTTTAATTTAGGGCCCAAAGATAGTACAATGGGAAGGCCCTCCCGGCCCGCCGCACACGGAAAGGGAGGAGAGGATGGGGGAGCGGCAGGGGCAGCCAGGGCCAAGGGGCTGCGGAGAGGGAGGAGAGGGACGAGGCACGGCGGCCCAGTGAGGAGGGGAGGGAAACGCTGGTCCCCTCCTGCCCCAAAGAGGCCCCCAGGCTAGGGCCTCTGCTGGCATCCTCTCGGGAGGAAAAAGAAACTGAGGACACAGTCAGGGGCAGGGGCCTGACCCAGCCACCCCTCAAGGGCCACCTGGAAGTATCTGGAGCCACACCTGGAGTGAGATGCTGTGCCTGGCACTTCCCTTTGGCTATTCTTTTAATTCCCACAACGACCTTGGGAGGTAGAGATGGCAACCCCCATTCCAGGAGGGGAAACTGAGGCAGAGACTATCTCCCTCACCCCCGTAGCACAGCAAGCCCTGTCAGAGCCACGTTTCAGCACAGGCCCATTTGTTTTTGCTGCTCCCTGCCTTCCTGGCCCCAGAACCTGCGCCTCGTGGAATAGTTCTGCTCAATGCCTGGGCCCACCAGCCTCATCCGGCAGTCTCACCAGCACTGCCATCCGCAGGTGCCCCCAGTCGTCTGGCCTCCACACACTGTGTGCCCCATGCCTGAATGTTCCCTCCCTCTCCTTGCTCCCTCACAATCCAGTTTAATATCACCTCTGTCTTCCTGCAAATCCCTCTCTGAATCATGGCTGTTCATGTGTCTGTCTTCCTGGCTCCACTTGCCTGGGGACTGTCTCCTAGTGAGTAGGTACTGTCCCTTATCCACCCAAGCATCCCAGGCACCCAGCACAAGACCAGCTCTAAGTGGGTGCTTGGGGTTTGCTGAGTAATTGAATGGCTACCATTTCCCAGCCAGTCTTCCTGCCCTCAGGTGGAGATGAGGTCTGCCGTCTGGATGAAAAAGGACCATGGAGGTCTACCCAGCCCACCCTCCATGACTTAGGTGAGCACCTGGGGCACAAGATGTGGTGGGCGGGGCCTGGAGAAGGGCTATTTCAGTCTGTCTGTGATGGTGCAAGAGCAGGTAGCCACAAATGTTTGCTGAGTGACTGAGTGATTGAATACATGGATGAATGAACACGCGAGTGAGAAACGCCTCTCGCCGGTCGCTTTCAGGTCCCTCCAGGGTCAGAAATCTTAGCTATTCCCTCTCCAGGCTTCACAGCAACTTGACTTATCAGCACTCCTGGGGCATTTTCATTTTGCAGGCAGAGCCTGGGCACATGCTTTGCCCTTAAAGAGCCTCTTTCTGAAAGAGGAACTTCACAGGCCACTGGAGATTTTCCAGAAGACCCAGTGTGGGAGGTGGGAGGACCCTGCTCATTATTTCCAGCCAGCTCTGCCACCCCCATGGGCCTCGGTTTCTCCAAGTGTAAAGAGGAGGCCATAAGCCACACCACAGCTTCTCAAGCCATGGTGTGAGGCTCAGTGACAAGGCAGCCAGAGTGGGGCGGGCCTGCGGGCGCAGGCTGAGGGAAAAGTCACTGCCAATCACTGCACCTGCCGTCACCTGGACGGGGTCCAGCCTGCCTCCCCTGCTGCCGGGCAGGCAGCCCCTCCAGCCACCACCACGGTGAGAGGAGAGGGAAGGGCCCCATCCTGAGCCCCGAGACAGGGTCCTCACTGGCGGCAGGCGCTGCTCCCTGGCCTCACAGAAGATGGATCGCTCCCTTAATCACTCTGGAAAAGAACCCCAAGCCGATATAATATTATAATTAATTAATTCACTAAAAAGGTATTAAATTTCTCTCCCCCCTGTGGATATTATCTGAATTCATTGACCTTTAGAAAAATCACCCTCTAATTGTAACCAGGTCCAAAAGCATTTGCAGCCCGTCCCTTTTACATTAATAATATCTTCCCGGACTCAGCTCTGGCTGCTTAAATATTGTATAAATTCCACTGCCCCCCTTGGAAAAGAGAGAGCAAAGAAAAAAGATGAGACTGGAGGAGCCTGAGAGGGGAATGGGGGCTGGACCCCCAGAGGCTAAGGTCTTGGGAGGTGAGGGGCAGGAGGCAAATTGAAGGGGCCTTTTCTAGCTGCTCCAGCCGACATACCAGGTGGCGTGGAGGGGCATGGGCTCTGCGATGGGGAAAGAGGTATGAGCTGGGAGCAAGAGGGTTAAATTTGGGGTTCGTTTTTTAGGAGACTATGTGGAGGGGAGGGGAAGGTCCAGTGTGTATCAGACTTTCATCCAAGCCACTGGCTCCAAACAGTGAAGAATCTCTGATTTAAAGGAAGGATGGAAACCTACTCCTCCCCTCCCTCCACCCCCAGGCTTCACCCCACTTCCAGCTTCCCAGATGGCCCTGTTCTACAGACAGTGGAGCAGGCCTTGGTGGAGACACCGTTGGACGGCCAGGACCTCCTAACACTGAGGAGGTAGGTACTAAAGGAGCCGAGAGCCAGTGCCATCCTCAGCAGGGCCCGGAGTCCACTCTTGGCTTTCTGTCCAAACGACCAGAAGGAGAGGCTCTGCAGAAGGCAGGGTGGAAAGCCACCTTCCTGTGTGTACATCCCGATGAGTGTCTGTCTTACTTTGCGGACCTCGGCTCCAACTCCCAGTATAAGAGGCTTCCTCAGTTAAACAGGTCCATCTCTGCTTTCACACGATCCCTCACCCACTCCACCTTTTTACAAATAATTTCCCCCGACATCTGGAAAAGTGTTGTCTACCAAATGAAGGGCAAGGACAAAGACTACATCCTCTTCTTATTTAATCAGAGATGTTCATAGCCACTAGTCAGGAGCTGTCAGCCAATTCCCTTCCAACCACAAACTAAGGGTCGTGAAGACCAGTCTCAGATACACGAATGCTTTTTGGTGGCTTGTTGGAATTCTGGAGGCAACACTTGTGCCTGCCTTAACTGAACCCTTAGGACTGCAGGGCCCCCAGGCATACAGCTTGGAATGCATAATTAAGCTGAGATTTCCCTGGCTGCCACCAGATGGGCTGGCAGCTGCCTGCTCCTGGCCCTGTGGCGCCCTCTTGTGGGCAGAACCCCCACTCACACCCTCAGTGCTGCCCAGTAGGCGGTCCAGACCCTGCTTCCCAAGCTTCAGGTGGTAGCCAGACTGAAGGAATCCATTCGGCAGGAAGCCAGCAGGCAGGTGGAGGGGGGTGATACCATGGTCTTGAGGGGCTGCTTGAGGGAACAGGTGGGCAGCTCTGCCACTCCACTGAGTCAGTCCCCAGGGTGAAGAGGAATAACAAATGGGGGTAGGAGAGTCCTCAATCAGCTGAACTACTGGCCTTGGGATTCGAACACCTCCACCCCTCCCTCACCAGGTATCTCCCAGCCAGACTCCAGGTCCTGTCCCAGGAGGGTCTGAGAAGGGGGCTCCCAGGCCTTGGGCAGGTCCTGGCAGTGGGGTGGGGCCTGGAACTAGAAGGAGGTGCCAGCCAGCCCCTGGGCTGGCTCCAACTCCCTAAGGACATCCACCGCTCCATCTGACCTTGAGATTAATCCCCATCCCAGCCACAATCACCCACACGCCCGGCCCCCTTTCCTTCTCTCCCTTATGTTTTAATTGCTCCAACATTGATTTGATCTCCCATTCTACAAGGAGGAAATTGCCCTCTCAGCCATCTTCATCCTGGAATTTTTTCTCTTTTAATTAGGCCCCTTTGGCCTCTCAGGGCCCTATCAGGAGGAAGCCACTTTGGTCTTTGCCTAAAGAGACTGTGGGAGGTAGAGGGAGAACTAGACAAAGCCCCCAGAGACCCTCTCCACCCTCCCCTCCAGACTCCCAGGGCTCAGGAAACTCCCTCTTCTCCCCTCTCTGCCCCAAGCCCATTTCCCTATGCTGGGTGAGACCATAAAACCCCAGGATCTTAGAGCCGAGGCTCCTGGGAACTATTAGGAGGTGGCGGACTTTAGCCCAGAGAGAGGAAAGGATCTGCCAAGACAGTGCCAGAGCCAGGAGTAGAACCCATGTGCTTGACTCCACCCAGCATCCTGTGCTCCTGTCTCCTCCCGAACTAATTCACGTGGCTCCCTCTTTCCCCAAACCCATAGAAGGACACACCTCCTCACCTCCTAGGGAGCCTGTCCTGCTAGAGACACAAAGTCAGAGAGCAGAGGGCTGGCCTTGCCTCCACAGAGCAGGCAGACTCTCTGCCGGAGAGGGAAAGAACCTGGAGAGGTTACCACTAGAACTGGGGGTGGGGAACAGGAGAAACATGCAGCCCCATTCAGGGCCAGGGATGTCCTGGTCCAACAGTGCCCCAAAACAGCAGCCAAGAAGAGTAGACCTGGTTTACAAGCAACCGGGTCTCCCACATCACCTGGCTCAGCTGGCTCAGGCCACAGCTGGAGTTGTGACCAGTGTGGCTGCAGCGCCACCTTGTGGCCATGAGGAGGGACAGTGCCCCCAGAGGCAACCAAGCCCCGTAAGAAGCTAGATCTCCAGTAGGGCTGGGAGTTGGGGGCAACAGGGTGATGGACTCAGTCCCTTCGGTCTGTATCCCCTGATCCTGACCCTCATCGGGGGCATTTGAACTTTGAATCCAGAAAGAAGCCCACTGGGCTGAATCCTCCCCTGTCTCTTATCAGCTCCAGACCCCCTCCAAAGAGACAGGACAGGCAGGTACAAAGCACAGTGTTTACTAAAGGCACAAAGTGGGGAGCCTGGAGGGGAACTGCTCTTCCAGCAGTGACCCCACGCTCTAACTTGAGCCCAGCGCCCCCTCTTCTGGCCACCCCCGCCCTCACACCACCTGGTGGAGAGCTGTTAGCACCAAAGGGGGTGGGGGTGCCCCACCTGCGTGAGGGGCGGGGAGTGCCAGGCTGGAGGACGGGCTTGTTGCCATTGGAGTCCCAGAAAGGCAGGCCTGGGCACCCCCTGGACCAGTCACTACCTCTAAGAAGGAACTTCTGATCCCTCTGTTCCAACGTGTCCTTCACTGGTGGGGGGAACCAGGCTCAGAAGACAGGACTTCTTCTGGCCTCCAGTGTACCCTGTCCCCTCCCTTACTCTTGTGATTTCACCTCCGGGAGCCAGGTTAAAGGCCTATTCGTGCCCAGCCCCATCAAGAAGGCTGCCCCTGGGTGGGGGGATTCTGACCCCACAGGCTGCCAAGCAGGCACTCAGTCCAAACAGGGGGCTGACAGGGAGGAGTGAGGTGGGGCAGGTGGCTACTTCACACACAAGTGCAGCCTGAATGCTGGGAGGGAGGTGGCCCTGGCCCTCCCAGCCCCCAGGCCTGCCCCCGCTGCCCAGGTCACAGCACATCACCCTCCTCCATGCTGAAGCTGCTCCTGCGGCTGCTGGCCTTGGAGGCCTCGGGGGACATGGTGGAGAAGAGGGGGTCGGAGGCCAGGGGTAGCAGTGAGTCGTCCAGGAGCACGAGGTCCAGATCCTTCTTGGACAGGTTCGGGAATGGGGAGCCGTGCTCTGGCCCCAGAGGTTCGGGGTAGCCTGGGGGCCCTTCGCTGCCCCCGCCCCCAAAGCTCAGGCTGTGGCTGAAGTCCAGTTGGTGGAAGGGGGACGGTGGCTGGGGTGGCTGAGCTGGCGGGGGCAGCTGGGCCTGGGGGGGCAGAGCCGGCAGTGGCTCGGGGTCGGGGATCTCGGCCCCCAACAGCAGGGCCTCCCCAGGACCCTCCTCGCTGGGCAGCTCCTGCTTCACCACCTGCTGGGCCAGCTCCGCCATGTTCATGCCCGATGGGGAGGTGGTCGGGAGGCCGTGCACGCGAGCCTGCATCTCCAGCTCCTGCAGGTGGGGCAGACGGAGGGCTGGAGGCACACACCCACAGGCACTGGCAGCCCCCTGAGCCCGGCTTCAGCCCTTGCCCCTCCCCTTGTGGCACCCAAGACCACAGAATATCTCGGCTGGGAAGAAGCGCAGGGCAGCTGTAGAGTCTAGACTGGTGTTTTTTCAAATTACAAGTCGCAACTCATTAGTGGGTTGTGAAACCACTACAGTGGGTCTGAACCAGCTCTCTTTCTAATTTTTTTTTTAAATTGAAATAGACTTGCCTAGACTAGACTAGCATAGAAATTATCAGAATGCATTGCATCTATTAAGGATGAGGGTTCTTTCATGAAACTTTGATTTTTCACTTTGACTGTGGTTATGTGTGCTGGATTGTAATGTAAATGGTATTATCTACCATAAGAAATAGAAAAAATTTAAAGCTGCAGTCCAATCGCCCTTCGTATAGATGACCTACCTCGGGTCCAAAGAGGACAAGAAGCCTTCAATGCAGAGCCAGGACTAGGCGGCTCTAGGCGGTAGGATTGACTCTCCCAAGCCTCAGTGCTTTTACTTGTCCCCTGCAGTGATTCTTAGCACTGCCCACCGAATAGTTCTGGCTCTCTGCCTCCCACAGGGGTGGGCCTGCACTTTCCTGCCCCCTTGAGGTTAGGTGTCCGCATGTACTTGCATTGATCCAGCAACTGTGAGAAGGACAAGTGTCACACTAAGAGTGACACATGGCTTTAAGAGCCAGCCCTAGGTGTGCCTGGGTCCCAGAATGAGGGTCTCACCGAACAGAACCTCTAGCTGATAGTTATTGCTTTAAGTTGCTGGGGAGGGTTTGTTCCCAAACTATATACCATCCTGACTGATACATCGTCCCTCCTCATGGGCATCATCCCCATGGCTTCAACTTCAGAAGTGTGAGCACTGGGAGGAGTCAGGGCTACCCAAGAAGCCCAAGTGCAGGGGCCAGACCTGGATACGGAGCCAGAGCTGCTTGTTGGTCATTTCCAGGCGCCGAGAGTGGTTCTCCAGCTCCCGGGACTTCTGCAGGTCCTTCTGCATCCTCCGGATGTAATCAACAGAGGCCTTGAGGATGGTGCCCTTGTTCCAGCGCACGTCCCTGCAGCCAGGCGGTCAGAGGGGCGTGCTCAGAGGAGCTCGGTGGGTGGAAATAAAACCCTGCCTTGGCTTCAGAAGCCTGTGCTGCCTGTTCCAACTCTGCCCCAAACCCCAGACCAGGCCAATCCCTATTTATGGAAGAGGCTGATTTCTGTCTGTACAGAACAGACCCTCCCAGATACCTGTGGTGCCACCACTCACCTCATTAATCCCAGGAACCAAGCAATTTGGAGCAGCCTCCTTCCCCAGGCCTTCCGTTCTTGCCACCAAAACCCACACTCGTCTTCGACTCTCATTACTCCTGTTCCTGGACCACCTCTGCACCAGTTCCCTGCCCTCACCAAACTTTCCCAGCATAACTCCTCCTCCAGGAAGCCCTCCTGACCCCAGACTCATTTCTGGGACTTTTGCTCCTTTGTCTTGAGCTTTATTTGGGCGGTGGAGGGATCTTCTTTTCCCAAATAGATGATAAGCCCTTTAAGGCAGTGACCAAGGGATTCTCTTCCCATCCCTTCCCCCTGGCAACCAGCAAGGCACTGGGTGCAGATAATACTTGTGAACTGCTGCCCGCCCCTCCCCTTCCTCCAAGAAACCCACTCACAAGTCGTTGGCCTTGGGGATCAGCATTCCCAGCTCCTTGATGCGGTCATTGATGTTGAACCTCCGCCTCCTTTCAACTAAAGGTAACACATTCCAGAGGGAGTGATTAGAGGGATGGGGACCTCACCTGGGGAAAGGGCCCAGCCCAAGGAGGGGCGTCTTAACCCTTCTGGGAAGTAATGGGTGATGGCAACCAAATGGGAGGCCTGTTGGGGTGAGGGGGCTGGGCACTGTCCAGACACAATGAAGGGGGCCAGGCTGCAGCGTGGCGCAGCTGCCTAGGGAGGACCCCCTCCTCTGCCCAGAACGCCTTCCCAGGTGCCCTACCCTAAAGAAAACAATCTGATAAACTCCTCCTCTCTGGAGTGCTGGGAATTTCAGGAATATCTCTTCCCTGGAGCGCCTCTCCCACCCCCTCCTGGAAGGGGAAGAGAGCAGTGCTGAACCCAGTCAATGCCAAGATTTTAAGGCCTTGGGTGGGGAATCCTTCCTAGAATCGGTGCAGGGCAGAGTGCCTTTGGAGCCAGCCGGGTGAGAGGGGGGAAGGGAGAGGCGGGGAGAAGGGGCTGGGGAGACTCACTGAGGTTGTGATTGTCTTTCTTCTGCCGCTCCTTGGCCAGTGCCCGGCTCTCAGCATCTGGAGGCCAGGAGAGGAGAGAGGAGCTGGGAGGGAAGCGAGGAGAGGGAGGGGCGGGAGCTGGGGCACAGGGAGGCGGGGAGGTGGTACCTGTAAGCTCTCTCTTCTGGGTCAGGTCAGCCGGGCAGGAGCTGCTGGTGACTCCCACCAGGGAGGCGGTTACCTGGGGGTCTCCACTGTACACATTCAGATGGCTGCTGGACAGGGGCAGCTGCGGGATGAGGTGGGAAAAGGGACCTGGTGAGCAGCCCTCAGCCTGCAGGGGTCTCTCCCCAGGGCTCATCATCCCAGGAACAGCGATTCCCAGGGACAGCAGGGGGAGGCTATGCTGGGACACGTAGGGCGCAGTTTCAGCTTTAGGGGATCTGCAGCCAGTGCCAGGGAGCTCAGCATTCAGCCTGGGCCTCTTCACCTAGGAAGTCCACCTGAAAGTCTGCAGAGGCCGGGCTGAGTAAGATGCAGTCCTTGCCCTCAAGGAACAACCAGCCAGTAAAGAAAAGCAGTGGAAAAAAGAGAGGAGATAGTGGATTACGCCCAGGGCCTCAGGAAGCCCACAGGAGGGGCACCTAATCTGAAGGTTTCCAGAGGGTGTGGTGAGGCAGGGGGGAGGGCTGAGCCAAGAAGCAGGGGCTGGACAGAGCATGGAGGTCACAGCTGGATGCCGGCAGGCGGAGGAGCTGCCAGCACCTGCAGTGCAGGTTCCACCTGCAGGGACCCTGAGGTTCTGTGATGGGATTTAAACAGGGGCCTGACAAGGACAGGTTTGAGCTCTGGAAAGACCTCCCCAGCGCCTGCCACAGATACACACAGAGCAAACCACAGGCCCAGAGTCCTGCAGGGGACACAGGAACCACTACAGGGGTCAGACGCTTGTCCTCTCATCTCTCCCTTCCCAGCCCTCGATGCCCCTGCTGGCAGCGGGGCTCAGGCCCACTGGCCCTGGCCAGCTTCTGCTGAGCCACTGGGCAATGTCACATGGGCAGTGGGGACTGAAGATTTACTCCCTGACTCCCCACCACAAGGTCCAGGGACTCTTCTTCAGTGGTCTGGGCGTGGGCCAGGATCAGGGCGATAGGCTCAGGCCAAGGGGCGGGAGCAAGCAGCTGAGATTCAGGGATCTCTAAAAAAAGAAGCGGGGACGGCCACAATCCCACCTGGTAAGTGTAAATACCTGTCCGCCTTGCGCAGAGCTAGTCCTCGGTTTCTTGCCTTACCTCTTTCCCCACAATTCTGTGGGCAAAAGGCATCATCCCCAGGGGCTCAGAGCAGGTAAGGGACTTCCCAAGGCCATAGCCAAAGCCAGAATCAGGCCTCTTGATTCCAAGCCTGGCCCCTTCCCACCTGCCACCCCACCTATGCTTGGGAAGCCCAGAGAACATTAACACTGCCAGGAGGCTGCTGGAGCGAGGGGATAAAGCCAACTGGATATCACTTGCCCCCGGGAGTGAGGGCCACAGGCCCTGGACTCGGTAGAGGACGGGGTACCCAGATCCCAAAGGCACTCATCAGCTCCAGGCCTTCCTGTGGCCACACTGCTCTCCTCCACTGAGGCCCAGCACCAGTGCCTCTTGGCCCCACCCAAACTCAAGAAGCTTCCCCCAGCTACCTCTCCCTGCGGAAGCCCCACCATGCATGCAGGCTAAGGTGCACTTCTCTGGATTCGCAATTCTGCCTGGCCCTGGGCCCTCATCACATGATTTGATGGAGGCGACCCGCATCTCTGCAGCAGGGTGCTGGCTCTACCCAGGCAAGGATGCATCTCCAGTTCTCTCCAGGCTCACAGCCAATGCAGGGCCTCTGCCCCTCCCTCTGACACACCCAACCCACCCTGGCCAGCTGTACCGTGTTAGGCATCTGAGTTTCAGGATTGATGAAGCCCAGGACATCATCCAGACACATAATGTTGTCGATAACATCAAACTGAAAGGAGAAAAACAGTCTGTGTTAGGGGAACCCACCTGGAGAAGGGCAGGGGGAAAGGGACACTCGGACAGCCACTGACCCGAAGGGACTTTGGAGCCCACCCTCCCCTAACCTGCTCATCCGGGGGAGGGGGAAGGAAACAGACTCAGAAAGAGGATAAGCTGTCTGGGTCCCCCAGGCTCCGAGGCCCAGGCCCGGCTCTTCCCAAGGAGGCAATTTGCCCAGGAAGATCGATTTGTATACCTTCTGTCTGGACATGGCTTTGCAGGTGTGCTAGGCTTTCCTGTGTGAGTCTCCTGTTTCTCCCCAGCGGAGCTTTCCAAAGTAAGGATGATGTTTCTCCCGGGAGCCTGGGGCTCCCTGAGGACGGGGCTGTGTCTCCCCTCAGACTGGGGTCCCTGAGAGCAGTACCTTGCCTCCAACATTAGACTAGGAGTCCCAGGAGCACAGCACCTGGCCCCAGCTCTGCCGGTGGCAGCCACCGGCCAGGTCCTCACTCACCTCCCGCTCGGGGTTAGAGCCAATGTGCAGCATGGCCATGGGGCTGTTGGGAGCACTGTTGCCGGCCGAGGAAGACAACACATGTCCGGCCCGCACCCCGGGGGAGGCGGCTGGCAGGGGCTTTGGGGAGCCCTGTGCAGGGCTGATGTGGGCGGCGAACTTGTTCCCGTAGGTCTCTGACAGGTACTCCCGCACCTTCTGGTCCCGGGACTGCTGCAGGTGGTAGGAGGTGGGGTTCTCCAGGTAGGACTGCACCTGGGAGCAGGGAGAAGGCAAAGGGCTCAAGGCGGGGGCTCCTGGGTCCAGGGCGGGAGGGGACAGGCCTGAGCAGACCTACCTTAAGCACCTCCCCGGGCACCGGTGGCGGAGACTGGAAGTGGACGGGGGTGTTGATGGCGGGGGTAGGCGGCCCCCCCAGCTGCTGCTGCTGCTGCTGCTGCTGCTGCTGCTGCATGTAATGCATGACGGCCTGCTGCTTCATGCGCTCCCGCTGCTCTTCCTGCTGCGCCTGCTCCCGCATGAGCTGCATGCGGAGCCCGATGCGCGACGCCATGGCGGCTGCTGGCTCCCTGCGGGCGGGAGGGGGCAGGTTGGAGGTACACGTCCCCTTCAAAGTGCACAGGGTCTTGGGGAAGGGACCAGGACAAAGGGGACAGCACCCACTCTACAGGAGATGGGGAGGGATTTGCCTGAGGTCACTAAGCAAGCAGGTGACAGAGCCAAGACTTAAACCCAAGTACCCTGGTTCTTGGGCCAGAAATGGAGACTCCCTCTTCTTCATTCGTTGCAGTAGGTCAGCCCTAAAAGCATGGAGTCAACCTTGACTCCTGTCTTTCTCCCATGGCACGTGGTGGTCCTGCCACAGCTGACCTCAGATACAACCTCTGCCACCACCTCACTGCCCCCAGTGCGGCCCAGCCCCTGCCTTATCTGACTTCCTGGAGGAGCCTCCTAACATCAGACTCATCTTGTCTTGCCCCATGACGTTCTACCTGCAAGCTGGTAGTTAGAGGGATCCTGTGAAAACCCAAGTGAGATCCTGTCCCTTTCTCAGCTCAGAACTCTCCAGGGCTCCCGTTTCACTCAGCCTAAAAGCCAAAGTCCTTACCATAAAAAGCCCTCTATGATCTGTCCCCACCTCATGGTCCCCTGTACCCCATCACCTCCTACTCTCCTTGTTCCTCCTGCTCCAGCCACAGTCCCTCAAAGACACCAGGCACCCACCCCGGGGCCTCTGCACCTGCGCTTCCCTCTGCCTGGGGTGCCATTCCCCCAGACACCATCATGACTCATTCCTTCACCTCCAAGGCTCAGATGTCACCTCCTTATAGAGACTTTCTATGACAACCCTATTTAAAATTTGCAAAACCTCTACCAGCTTCCTCATCACACACACACGCTATGCCCCTTCCCTCTTTTATGTTTCTCCGTATCACTTATTACCATCTTAAGCATTACACATTTTTCCTTAGTTATTTCATTCATCCTCTTATCCCTTTCTCAGTAGGAATGCAAACTCCCTTGAGGGCAGGCATTTTGTCTGTCTGGTTCACTGCTGTGCCTCAGGCCTCTGTGTGCAGGGAATGACGACTATTTGTGACCCAGCATTGGCCACACAGCAGTGAGCCAGATGTAGGCCCTGAGCTGGTGGTGTCTACAGTCCAGTAAATAAGAAAGGCAAGTCCACAGGTCATTATAACCCTGCGCATGGAGGGCCACTTCAGGGCACCTGATCCTGCCAGGGCCCAGGTAGAGCCTACCACCACCCAGCCCATCAGCCCTGATCTTTGATGGGTCTCAGGGGGACAGGGGACTAAGGCCTCCAGGCCTAGTCTGGAAAGGGGAAGGACAGGACAGAATGAGTCCTGCAGCTGAGCCCACTCTGTTCCTAGCTCACTGAGTGACCCCGGGCACATCCCTTCCCCTCTCCAGCCTGCGTCTCCTCATCCACAAAATGAAAATGTTGGACTGAGTGATTTCTTAAAGTCCCTCCCAGCTGGGATGCGCTGAGACTCTCTGAGATGTGCAGGGGCCCCAAGAGAGATGCCATAAAGGTCCTGGCAGGGGCTGGAGGGTCCAATCTCAGTGATACTGCAAGAGGCAGAATGACTTTGTAATTGAGCAAGTGCTCTCAAACAGGGCTTGAATCCCAGCTCTGCCACTTCTTTGCTGTGTGACCTTGTGCAAGTCACTTAACCTCTCTGAGCTTCAGTTTTTTCATCTGTAAAGAGTTTCAGAAGATTGGTGAGAGCGTTAAATGGAAATAATGTGTCTCACACAGTGCACTACCCTTGGCAGGCTGAGTGGGTGAGTGATGGATCACACAAGACTGCCGGGGTCAGCTGCAGTGTAGACCAGAGGCCAGAGCTGTGCCCCAATGTCCTAAGGATGAGACCCAGACCTCTGGGGATGGCAAAGGAAAGCAGCACAGGCTGACATGCCTTGCCTAATGCCAGTCATCAGACTAAGTCAGCATGAGTGGAAGGCACTGGCAAATATTCAGTGAAACACCGGATCAAGGAAATAATAATAATTTGCATCTATTTGAGCAGTTACTGTGTGCTGGGCAGTGTTCCAAGCACTTTAACCTCAAACAGCCCCACTGTGTAGCTTTGGTTATTATTCTCCTTTTACAGATAAGGAGGCACAGGGAGGTGAAGTATCTTGCAGCAGGGACAGTGCTGGGACCCAATCCCACAGTCTGGCTCGCCAGCCCATGGTCGGTGGGGGTGGGGGGTCTGCAGACCACCGTGTCTCCTTGCAGAACTGGTTTGTCCCAGGTTGCATGTCTGGTTGATCCAGGACCAGGAATGGAGCCCCAGCCACCTGACCCCTAAGTCAGGGCTCCCTCTGGTAGAAGCAACAAAGTGAGGCGGCACCATTCACCTAGAGGGGTGGGTTGAGTACTCAGCCGCCCTTACCCCTCCCTTCCTCCCTTCTCTGCCCTGCTAGGCCAGGAATTAGTGAAGGGGCTGCTTCAGCCCCAGAAACCTCTCTGCCTAGCTCCCAACAGGACTGTCCCCAAGGAGAAAGGAGCAGACACCCCCTTCCCCCTTCTGTCCTGTAGCAGGGACCCAGCTGCAGCCTCCACCCTAGTCCTGTGCTCCTACAGAGGGGTAGCTTGTCTTTGCCCCCCACTCCAACTGAATCCCTGCAGACCTCATGGGCTCTGACCCCAGCCCAGCCCGCTCCCCTTGCAGCTGCACCCCTACCCGCTGACACACACAGTGCTGGGAGCCCCTCCCCCTCAGGAACAATCTGACTTCAGTTGGTCCCCGGGGGCTGGGGGAGGTGCAGACACTGGGCCTGGCAGTGCCAGCCGGCACGGGGAGGACTGGGGGAGAACAAGCCCCTTGTTTCTCTGACAAAGGGCTGAGCACCCATCCTGGGCCAGGCGAGAACCTGGGCTCAGCCCTGCTCAGCCTCTCACTGGCTCAGTTTGCTCATTTGTAAAATGGACGCAGGAATCTCTGCCCCACCACACACCCAGGATCTGGGAGAGCCTCCTGGGAGAGGATACTGGAGAGAATTCTGAGCAGCGAGGTGTCTGTGTATCAAAGAGTGCCAGAAGCCTTAGCCTGTGCCCTGTCCTCTGACAGAGAGTGGCTCTGCCACCCTCCCCTCGCTGTCAAAGCTGTCATCCCCCCTCGCAGAGTCCCAGTCCCCTCCTTTGGCCCCCAGCCTTCATTGCTCTGAGTGTGGCCTGGGTGGGATGGGTGTGGGGTTAAGGGCAGGACTTGAGGGCTGAGAAGGGCAGATGGTATGGTCCAGGAGAGACACTGGGCATGCTAACCTCACACCACCACCCAGCCACCAAACACACCTGCTCACTCAAAGCCTGAGGGCCACGCACAGCCTCCCCCAGTGCCCAGTCTGGTCAGGAGGAGCTGAGAGGAGGGGCCGGGGAGATATAAAATGCCCCAGACCCTCCCCACTGTCTGATCTCCAAACCCACCACACCTGGAAAGGGTCCACCACGTGTGTACTTGTAACACCAGGAGCTTGAGTGCCCTCTACAATGCAGACACTGGGGCTAAGGTGTTTCCCTGAAGAAAGAACCTTCTCCCCGGCCCCTCCTCCTGAGGGGACCAGGGGGTCTGTTGCCCCCAGAGAATTCCTGCCTCTGTCCAGTCACATGGAAAACATAGCAGGAACTGAAGTTTCAACTAAGTTTCACCCCGCTCTGCACCCTCAGACCCACGGGCTGCCTCCTGCCACGTTTCACCCAGAACCTCCCACTCGCCTCTACCTTCCCTAAGCTGTGTGTGGGTTCTAGCTTAGTTGTGACCAAAATGAGCTTCACTGTCCAACAGAGGTGGCTGAAGTGTCCGCTCTGTCCATACTGGCTGGGGACTCTGGGAAAGCCACTTAACCTCTCTGTGCCTTGGTTTCCTCCTCAGTAAAATGGAGCCAATAATAGCACCTGGCTCAAAGGGTCTTGTGAGGATTCAAGGAGACAGCGAGTGTCCCTAATGGCCCTTAGGCATGTGATAATGGGGGGATCCTGGCTCCCCTCAGAAACCGTGCCCTGTGTGGTCAGGGGCCAGAGCTGGTTTGTCCCAGGTGCACTGGAATGCAGCTCAGCAACGGGAGTGAACCAGCTATTGCTACACACAACTCAGATGACTCTCACAGACATAACGGTGAACAAAAGAAGCCAAATGCACACAGCGGGATTGATCTATATACAGTTCAACAACAGGCAAGACAATCTTTTGTGTTAGAAGTCAGGATCCTGGTACCCTTGAGGGAGTGACAGGGAGATGGCACAGGACAGCTGGGGGAGAGGGGACTGGGAATGTTCTGTAATCTGATGCAAGTGTTAGTGACATGGGAGTTTATGAAAATGCATACAGAGTTTGTACACTTTTCTGTATGTGTGTCATACTTTCATTAACATTTTATGTAAGAATGAGGGCAGACCTTAAATAATGTAAAGAAAGAGTTGAGCAAATTACCCTCCCCGCCTCTACCCAAGTATGGCTATGACTTTAAAATGCCTTTGGTACCAACACAGCTTCAGCAGAACTGCCTGAGGGTGGTACATCCTCTTTGGAAGAATAATTTGGCAAAATGTATCAAAGCCTTAAAAATATATATATCCACTAGCTTGAGGGGGGAATCTCAAATGCAGAAAAGGCTTTTATGCATAAAGATGCCCATCACATTACAGACAGAAAAATCAAAAAGAATCTCAATGTCCAGAATAGGAAGGTTCAATTATGTTGTGTTCCTCCTGATGGAAAATTATGTTTACAGTAAGTAACATGGGGATATGTCAAGTGACAGAAAGCAGGATGCAAAGCTGTCTATAAAATCTGATCATCATCATGGACAAATATGTGGAGAAAAACCTCTTGGGAAGAAATATACTAAGCCATGACTGACTTCTTTGGATGACATAATCATGAGTGATTTTTTTTCCTTTGTACCTTTTGGAATGTTCTTTTTCTATAATGAACACATGTATCTTTCTAATCAGGAAAAATATTTTATACTAGTAGCTAATGCTTATGGAGTACTCAGTCTGTGCCAGGTTTGGGTCAAAGCATCTTACTTAATTATCACAATTACTTCATGGTGTGAGCACCAATACTGTCCCCCCCTTTACTGGTGAGGAAACAGGCACAGAGAGGCTGTCCTTTGCCAAAGGTCACAGAGCTAATGAGTGACAAGGCTGGACTCTGGCAGTCTGGCTCCACTACCCTAACCCTGGGGCTCAGGGTGTGGCCTCAGTCCTGCACTTGGTGCAAGGTCTCTACATTTTATTTTAGAGGTTCCCACTCAAGAAGCCCCTCTACAATCAAAGGTTTCCAGCAGCTGATCTTCATCCAGCCCGAGGGCCAGGAGGTGCCCAGGACGATGGAATGGTCTGGAATCCCCAAACACAAGCAGAAAAACTTTGCCCTTCCTCAAAGGACAGAGTTAATTTCCTGTATTCCCAGAAAAAAGAAAAAAAGAAAAATATGTCTGGCGGCTGAAACAACAAAGTGTGGAAGCTCAGAGGCCAGGATGCCTGGTTAAGCCATTTATCACGTTCTCTGGTCGGAAGAAGTTTTCTTCTGATCTAGTCTGTTACAAACTACCAGTTGTGTGGGAGCTGCCCAGTTTCTATGGAGGGGAAATCAAACCAACCACTAAAGGAAGGCCTCCCAGACAGGTGCTGAGGCTCCCGGAGGCAGGGGAGAAGGACCCCGGGACCTCCTGGGTTAACCTGCAGCCTTGGGAAGGGAAGAGAGAGGACGATTCCAGGACTGGGGTTTGTTTTGTCTTCTCTGAGCCCCTCTGGCAGAGGAGGGGGCAAAGGAAGGCCTGATGAACTAGGAAACGGACCAAGAAATGTCCACACAATCCCCACGCCTTAGGACAAGGCCGTTCCAAATTACCAAGGCCATCAGGGTCCCCGCAGGGCCTGGGGGCATCAGTTGGGCTGGACCCAAAGAAAGCCAGGGGAGGGGGAGGTGTCATAAGATCCTCAGGAGCCACCAATCCTGCCCACAAGATGCTGTGGGAACTTGGCACCAGAATGTTTGGGGGTGAGTCCCAGCCCCTTGGGACTGACTCAGTGTCTGAGCCTAGCCTGAGCCTAGTCTTTCCATCAGTCAAGTGGGGCATACCTGCTGGAGCCACCTGTCCCACAGAGCTGTTGTGACCTAAGCAGGGAAGCTGGGTGTGGAGGCCTCTGCAAGGCTGAAATCATGGCAGAGGGGAGATCTCACCATTCAGTCACTGTTTACTGTCCACACGCCGTATCAAGGCCCCAGGCAGGGGCTGCGCTGCCCGATGGTCACCCCAGCCTCCGTCTCTCTTTACCGATCACCCAGAAGCAGAAAGGCCTTGGCCAGTTTTTCCTAATACTGGGCACCCTCTTTGTTTACTCTCCAAAAGCCTTGCGTTTTAAAAGATTGTCTTTTCCAAAGCTTGTATTATACAAAATTATACAAAATTCACTGCAGTACTTTGGGAGGGGCAGCTGGGGAAGAGTGCTGCCCGCCTCTCTGGGTTCTAAAGAGACCACGAGTAGGCAGAGCACTCACACAGTGTCCGGCACACTGAAGGTACTTGGTCCTGCTGGTCTAAGTTATATTAGCTGACCTGGGTCCCCTAGGGATCATGAAAGGCAACAGTGGGCCCTCTGGCTGCTTGCAACATTGAGAACAAGCAATTGGGAGTCACACTCGCCCTAGAAAGTGTGCGCCTGCAGGAGGCTGCAGGGCTGCAGCCTCGGAGAGCACGGCCAGGGGCTTGTTTTCAGAGGAGCCTGCACACAGGCAGGAGGTGGGGAGGAGAGGAAGGAAGGAGAGAGGAGGCGAAGGGCAGCCACAGGAGCTCCCAGCCTGCTGCTCCCAGTCCCTCCAGGGCCCACAGCTCAGGCCCATCATCCCCACATCCCAGCTCACATCCCACAGGAAAGGGTGGGAGCTGGCGCCTCCTGGCTGGCCCGGGGCAAGGCAAGGCAATTGTGCGGCAAGGGGGACAGCTTCAAAGGCCATCTGAGACCAGAGAGGCGCCCATCCTGTCCCATAGGGATCAGTTGGACCCTGGCGTGGGAGAAATGCCAGTGAGCTTTGAAGCATGAGGCCAGGAGGACATGTGGCTGAGGGAAGCACAGAGGGGAGAAGCCAGAAAGGTCCTGGCAGGTGTCCACTCTTGTGACTCAGCCCAGTCACACACGTAGACCCTCTGTCTGTCTATCTGTCTCTCTCTCACATACACAGACACACATGATGCTGAAACCCTCACCCTGCTGCTCAGTGGGCAGCCGCCTCTCTCCAGGGTTGGAGGGGGGTGAGGGGCTGAAACCCTTCTGTTTCCCTTCTCCCCTGCACCCCATCCTGGACACCCCGTCCTCTTGAGTGGGCTGCCTGTGGCCACACTGCTTTCTTCTCCAATTGTTTTCTGGTCACCTTGAGTCGCCCCAGCTACAGGGAAGCTCCCAGAGAAGTCAGCTTTCTTCCTCAGAATCTCCACCCCATCCCAGCCAGCAGACTTCCCAGAACGAGACTTGGGGCCCTGGGAGGCTGGTCGTCCAACAACACATCTCATGCTCAGTGGCCACCTGTCCACTCATTCAGCAAACACTCTGGGTCCCCTCTAAGAACTGCACTAAGAACATGACCCATATCAAGTCTCATCTGTCCCCCACAAACACTTCATGAGACAAGCAGAACTTCTGGCAGATGAGAAAACCATGACTCAGAGAGGTTAAGGGACCTGCCCAAGGCCACACTGCAAGAACACAGTGAAGTGGGGAGGCAAGCCCATGTCTCTCTCAGGTGTGTGACCCCCACCAGCTTCATTCTCATGAGGAAACCAGAGGCCCACAGGGAAGACCCATGTAGATGGATTATCATCCCTGTAAGCTCCCAGCCCTGTCTCACTCCCTGCACTTCATGCTGCCCTCGATAAATTCTACAGAGGGTCCCAGAGAGGCCTGCACACTTCTCCACCCTCCCAGATGCCCCAAAACACAGGCCAGGCTCTGCCCACCTGCAGACTCTCTTCTGCTAAACTGCCAAGATCCATCCATGCCCAGGGCTCAGGGGACCATATGTCTGGATCTCACTGAGGTGGTTAACAAGGGGCATGAGAGGGCCTCAGGGGGAAATTATATCAAACTGGCTAGACAGAAATGCGATTATATGGACCAGAGATCTGGCACTGGTCCACAGCTGAGGTGTATGTGCAGAGGGAGGGGCAGGGAGGGGAGGACAACACAGATGGCCTCCGAGATAGAAAAAGGGCCTGAGGAGAGAGGGAAGGGTTTCAAGATTGGGCCTCCAATGGCCCCACCCCCCTCCCCACCCCCGCACGACCTCCCCCGCGGCCCAACTCAGCCCACCTGCTCCCATCCTCCTGCTGAGGGAAGATCAACTAAGTTTTGGTGGATGATAGGTCACTGATGTTCCTCACCCCCTCACCAGGGAAGACAAGGCTCAAGACTCCATCATGGGTTTGGGACCCAACAGTTTGGACCATCTTGAATGAGTCGGTTCTGAAAGGGCACAGTGGGATTGAAAAACTGCATCTGACTGTCTCACCACCCAGCTTTGTGACTTCTGGCATGTCCCATCCCCTCTCCGGGCCTTAGACCCCTGACTGATCACGTGAAGGGGCTGGTGGGGACCCATGGCCGGCCCCTTCCTGCTCTGTCTGCGCATGCGCACGGCTTGGGCGGCGCGGATGTGTCCCGGACCAGGTCGCAGAACCAAACTGTGGGGCTAGGACAGGAGAGCCGGGCATTGTTTTCCAACACCCAGGAACTCCTCTCCAGAGCTGCATCAGCTCTGGGGACCCAGCCTTCGCTTGTCCATCTCTTCAGGAGAGAGCGATGCGCACCCCAGCCCTTCTGCTGGCCACCTGGGCAGGGAAGGCTCACTGACTCCCTATATGAGAGGACGCAGCCAGGGGCACCGAGGAGCACACAGCCAGCACACGGAGTGGCTTCTGGCTCCCGACCCAAAGCCTCGCTCCAAACCCGGCCCTCCCTGCCCCAGGCCTGGGTCCCACAGCTCGCCCGCCGGCGCCTGGCTCCTGCCCCTGCCCTTGGGGGCTTCCTCTGCTTCCTCCCTGCCGCGCCGCGCCGCCCACGCCCTCGCCTGCTTCTCCAGTCTCCAGCCTCCAGCCTCCCTGTCGCTCATCCACTACCATGAACTTCTACTGTTTGGCTTCATTTTTAAGAATTTAGTCTGTCGCTGAGTACTTTGAAAACAACCTCTTTATAACCGAAATATCCAGGCTTTGCCTAATAAAAGAAGACACTAGAAGATTGGAGGGGAAAAGGAAAGAAGAAAAACACCCATGAGCCTTGATGACAGTTCACAGAAGGTGGCCCGTGGTCTCCGGGTACAAACCAGCAGGTGTTCGTTTACTAGTTACTACTCGCACTGATTCCTATGCAGCAGGTGTAGTTCTGAGTTGATACATATTACTGACGTAATCCTCAAAACATATACTCTTGGGGAAGTAGTAATTTCCCCCACTTCACAGAGGGAGCAACTGAGGCAGAGAGGCTCACAACTTGCCCAGGGTCACACGCTGGTAGGTAGTGGAGTGGAGGTGCCTGGTCTGGGGGTCTGCACACCCAGCCTCCGCCTGTCCAGGACACAGGACACTGCAGCCTGCTGGATGCCCAGGCGGGGAGTCAGTCTGGAAAGGGCGTGACAAAGCAAGCAGGGAGCAGTAAGCCCATTAGTGGGGGGTGCTCTGGACTAGGCAGGTGGGGCTGGTATCCAGCCCCACTTAGCTCTGGTCTCTTTCAGGACTATTCCCCACTCAGTCCCTCCTCCCCCTCAAGGTGCTGCCCCCAGACCTACCCAGGGCTGCCCCTGCTGCCCCCTGACAGCTGCAATCCAAGCCCTTACCCATCGCCCTTCACTGCATCTCATCCTTCTGCGTCCGCTCTCTGGAAGACAGCTGAGTTTAGTGGATTTCTCACGGACTCTTGACCTGACAGACCGGAGTTCAAGTCTGGCTTTGCCACTTATCAGCTGTGTGACCCAGGATAGGTACTTAACCTCTCAGAGCCTTAGTTTCCCCATCTGCAAAATAGGATGGTAGTAACACCATCTCCCTCAGAGTAGGTGAGGGGATCAAAGGAGCTGAAGTGTGAGAGGTGCCCAGCACCTAGGGGGTGGCCCATGAGTGTTCGTTCCCTGGCTGGGTGACCAGTGTCCATCTGGCTGGAGTTTAGATGAATGAGGGCCTTATAAGCCTTCGCCACTCAAAGTGGGATCCACAGGCACCACATCCCCAGGAGCTGGTTAGAAATGCAGGCTCTCAGGCCCCATCCCAGACCTACAGAGTCAGAACCTGCACTTCAGCATGGCATCCGAGGAAATCTGTGGGCTTATTAAAGTCACTCTACTTGCAGCTTGCTGGGGGCTTTATCACCTGGTGGTTCCAAGTGTGAAAACTGGTGACAAGCAGGAGGGGAGAGCAGGGAGGTGCAGGCCCCTGATGGAGAGAGATACTTTAAGGGACAGGCTCAGCCCTTCTGAACCCCATAATGAAACAGCCCAAACTCTCAGGCCCAGAAGCCAAGGTGGATGTGGGAACAGAGGGCTGCAGGTCAGTTCTGGACTTATATGCTTTCTTGGTCCTGGGGCTCTGGCCCCGGGCAGGAGGGGAAAAAGTCTCCATCTGAAGGGAATGGCCTGAAAACTGATTCAGTTCCTAGTGGGAAAGCAACCCAGACAGGCCATGTGAGACAAACCCACGTACACACATAGCATCTCCTTCACACACACCATTGCACACACATGCACACTTGCCATCACACTGCCCCAGGACTTGCCCACCCAGGATCGGCTCCAGCAGAGAACAGACAACCCTGAGGCCAGGCTGGGTCTGTGTGCTATGCCATATGGTCCACAGAGGCGTGGGGGTGCTGGGGCCCCTGCAGTGGGCCTAGGAGACCCCTCTTCCCCCCACAGTACTCAGCCCTTCCACTTCCCCTGCCTAAGCCCCAAATCCAGCTGAGCAATGAAAAACCCAGGTCCTGCTCACCTGAGCTTAACAGGGACCCACATTCTAATCGGTCACCTGCAACATGCCTGCTGACAGCCCCCCGCCCCAGTGTGTGAAACCCACCACCCCAGGTTTCTAGGGGGTAAATAGCTGGGTGGAGAACTGACTTAAGGGCTTCCCTGAGAAACATCAACACATAGCAGGCAGAGGCTGCGCCCATCTCCCACGCACACACTCACACGGAGCAGCAGCAAATCCCACCCTCTCACCAAACACACAGCTTTAGGAGCGGTAGAGACCCCCATGCCCCGACCACAGGCGGGTAACATTCTCACCTACGTATCCTCATCTTCAGCTCAGAAACACACACGCACGGACCTCTTTCACCACTGTGGACTGGACTGCCAAGGGCCCCTAGGCTCATGCAGCCTCCAAAGAAACCCTAAAATGTGGGGCCTCAAGTAGGCCTAGGATGCCCAAGAAAGGACCATTGACTAGGGGGTCAGTGGGGGCTGCTGCAGGGAGCATGATGTCACAGGTTCTGGAAAGGCCCTTGGCCCCAAAATATCTCCCCTCCGGGTCTGGAAATCCCTCCCAAACTTCTGAGAGTCACTGCCGGGAGAGGCTCCCACCTCTTGTCAGCTCTCAGCCCTGGGAGAGGCGGCTGATAGCTAGCCTGAGAGTGGCTGGAGGGCGGACAGTGCTGAAAGCCACTGACCATCCCTTCCCCTGCCTGCAGGCTCTCACCAGGAGGGGGCGCTCTGCCCTCCTGAAGCCCAGAAGGCGGGTTCCAGGGAAGCCAGCACCTCTTGGCCAGGGAGGGGGCGTCCGGCAAGGGGAGGAGCTTTAAGCAACATCCCCCCACCCCATAAATGCCAGGGACATCAAGCCCCACCCCAACGGTCGCCTTGAGGAAGGCAGAGAGCTGGCGACCAGGAGTGGGTGGGAGCCCTGAGTGAAGAGAGCTGGGGGACAGGAGGGGGAATTAACCAGGTTCCAAAATAGCACTGCTGGTTCTGCCTCGCTTCACCCTGCGCAATGTCTGGCAGCTTCTGCTTTCGGTCTGACTCATGCCTGGTGGGGGTAGGCCAGGGCGGCCGGCGCAGGCAGGGACTGCCGGACAACCACAGGCTCTCTCCCCCGCTACCGGCACTCACCGGGCTGGGTCCCCTGTGGCCCGGCCTTGCCGTGAGCTGGGCTCCTGGAAATGGTCTGTAGGGACACAAAACCCAGGGGCTCCTCGCCCAGCCCTCACTCAGCCCAGGGCCCCAGACCCAGAACTTGGCTTTGCTCCTGCCCTGCCCAGGTTCGCTCCGGCTGGCACCTCTAGCCCATGTCCCTCTGGAAGCCAGAGACCTGCCGGGAAAGCCAACCTCTCCCCACGTGAGAGATGGCCTGGTACAGCCATGTCCCGCCCCAGGCAATGGAGTGAGGGAGTTGCCTCCACCTGCCCCATCCCCACCCCACCAAAACACACACAGCTATGAGATCAACCCCACAGTGGTCTTATTCTCAGGAGGCACACAGCAGCTCACCCACCCTTTTTCCTGTCCTAAAACACCACAAGAAGCACTTTGTCCTTTGTCGGGCAGAGAAAGGAACTGAGCGCCCTGGATTTTGTGCGTGTCAGGTGGGGGAGGGACATCTGTCACTTGGATCTCCCCATTTGTGATCTCCTACCATCATAGCTCCGTGTCCTCCTGACTCCCCAGCTTCCCCTACAGGGGTGAGACTCGGGCAGCTGACCTGAGGCTGCCTATATCTCCTCCCTGGATCAGAGTTGCTTAAGCTCCAACCTGAAACAAACCGAAAGCCTCATCATAAGCCGCCCCCTTCCATCCCACTGCAGGTAATCCCCTGTGTCCTCCCAGCCCTCACCCTGACACTCCCACCCCGAATAAGTACAGCCACCTTTCTATCCAAGTGGGGCAGGTACACGATAGATGTTCACTCTGCCAACACCGGCCCTGCCCACGGGGTGGGAAACAGATGCCACGGGTAAGTAGGGGGAGAATGTCAAAGGAAACGAGGTTGGCCAGCCCAGGCTGACACTCTCCTGCCCCCGCCGCCCTGGCACACGTGCCCTGACCAAACCTGGTTTGGAAGTGAAAACATCAAGGGGAAAGTCTGTGGGTGGCGGCCGGAGAGATGAGTCAAAGGCACTGGGACTTGGCAGGCCTGCCTGTGGCCCAGTATGGAGTTTGGAGCGTGTGTAGTGTGTGTACTCGCCAGGCCCGGCACCTGCCCCATCCCTGTCTCCTGCCCTCCCCCGCCCCACGCCCCCAGACCAGGAGGCCTTACCTACACACCACCTCCCTCTCTTAACTCTGCCCCTTCCCCAGGTCCCTAAGGCAGGGGAGCTAGTGTGAGTCTGTGGGGTGGGAGCAGGAGCCAAGGGGAGGAGGCCCCTCTGCAGGAAGCAGGCACCAGGCAGGGCCTTCACCAGGACAAAGAAGGGTGAAGAAGCTGACCCTCTCCTCTCCCAGCCCGAGATTGCATCCTGTTCCCCATAGAGACACGGAGGGAGGGTATTAGAAGGCTCAGTTCCCGACTGACTAAAAGGCAGCCACGTGGCCGCCATGGGCCTAGTGGCCCCAGGAGGGGAAGAGGCAGGGGCAGCAGAGAAAGGAAAAGGAAGTCAGAAAAACCGCTACAATCACAGCCTCAGCGTGGGAGAGCTGGGAGGGGACTCGAAGGTGGCTCGGCTCTGTGGCTGCCCAGAATGTTGGCCCCACCCTCCCGGAGAGGATGCAGAGCTCAAAGGAGTCTGCTCGCCTCAGACGGGCTGGAAAGGGCTGCTGTGTCTGGCATCTGCAGAGGACCTCCTCCACACTGGACCCCTTCCTCTGCTGTGAACATCCAGAGGGGTCCTGACAGCTTCTTCTTCTTCTCCTGGCACTTGGCACGTAGTAGGTGCACCTTAAGTATCTGTGGAACACAGTGAATGTGGTACCGGTGACTGGCCCCAGTGGGAAGGGTCTGCGCCAGGCAGCTAGCAGGTAGCAGCTTCATGGGCATGGAGAGAAGGGAGCTGTGGGAAAAGGGCCTGACAAGAGGCACGCTCCAAGGGACTGGCTGGACCACCACGCCTGTGTTCGGTGAGTCTCTCCTGCCCACCTGAGCACTTCCAACTGCCAGCACCTGTGTGCGCCAGAGCCAAGGGAGGTAGCACCCCGGCCCCCCCAGCCAAAGACTGAGGGGGATATCCAATTCCCTCAGCCTGTCCCACGGCTGGGTAACTCTAAAGCATGTTCTACAGGGAACTGTATTCAATATCTTGTAGTAACTTATAATGAGAAAGAATATGAAAAGGAATATATGCATGTATATGCATGACTGAAACATTATGCTGTACACCAGAAATTGACACAACATTGTAAACTGACTATACTTCAACTTAAAAAAAAGGAAGAAAGAAAGAAAAGAAACCTTGATAATGCACTTTCTACAAAGATCCCTAGTGAGACTGAGCCACAGCTGCCCACAGCAGTGACCTGCTCCCTGACACACGTCTTACAGGCTTCCTTCCTTTCCATGTCTCACTCACCTACTCCACTGCTAATGCTTCCTGGGCTCACCTCCCAAGTCAACCACCTGCACTCACATCCTTTTCTCAGCCAATAGGGCCTGAGGAGGCAGTTTTGACCTGGAATTGTGCAGCTAATGCCAAAGCTTAACAAAAGGCCAGCAAAAGGGCCAGAGTAAGATGAGGGCTAGTCATCCTATGGAGAAGCTGAGAGGCAGGCGCACAAGAGCCCAGTGGCTGTGGGAGACTGGTTGCGCTGGAAGCAGTGGCCAAGCATGTACCTAGAACGATCCTACCTGTGGGAGATAGGGCTGCCCCTAGAAGCAGAGCTGGCTAAATGAAGAGAAGAAACAAGGACGTGCCTGGGTTGCAAGTTACGTGAAGAAGAAGCCTCCGTTGCAGGGGTGGAGATGGCAACATTAGGTTACCAGTAGCAAATGCCAATTCAACTGGAAGCCCAGCATTCTCTCCACCCCCAGGCTGCTTCTAGGACAGAACTATGGAACTCCAGCATTCTAGAATCTTGGCATGCCTGTCCGTTCATGCAGTAGCATGGCTGTTATGTTCCATACTCAAAATGAGGCACTAGGGACACCCAGGGAGGCCATCTGATCCAGCACAAAGAGCATGTGTTTTGATGTAAGTAGAGTTGAAACCCAGATCTGTCACTTACTGGCTGAGTGACCTTCAGCAACTTACTTAACTTCACAGGATCCCAGTATCCTCATGTGCAAAGTGAGGATAATGTCCATCTTGGAGAGTTTCTGTAAGGATTAAATATAAAGCGTCTAATTTGGTGCTCAATAAACATTTGGTAGATACATGGATGGATGCATGCATGGATATAATGGATATAATGCATGAAGTGATGGACGGATGGATGGATATGTAATGGGTACATGGATGGATATGATGGATGCATGGATATATTAGATGGATAGATGGATGGATGTTTGAAAGGAGACAGAAGAGACACTAGTTTTCTGCAGTCTGGTTCCTATCTGGTTCAATATCCTTTTAGGCTAAATTTAATAACAAGAAAATGAAGGCCCATCACTCTCTAATTTATCTGTTAGGAAAATCTGTTTCTCCATTCATCAGGTTGACAAATGCAAAGTAAGATTCTCCTAATGAGCCTTAGCCACGTGATTGGGAGAGGGTTGTTCCCTGAAGGGGTTAGCAGGCTATGTCAGAACCGAGGGTATCCTCTGGGCTCAGTCACCACCACACTGGTTCCCACCAAGGGATCACACCATGCGAGTGTCCCTCTCCCCTCAAGTCCAAGTCCAGCCAACCCCAGTCCCAGGGAAGGTGGGTCAGGGGCCAGGGAGAGGAAGGGGAAGCCAGACAGAAGCAGGCGGGGGAAACAGGCCAGGACAGCTGAGCAGAACAGAGTGTGGCTCAATGGGATGGGGGTGAATAGGGATCAGAGAGAAGAAACTGAAGAGCAGAAAGAAGAGTTTATTGTCTTTGGAGAAGTGGAGAAAGAAAACAGCCCTGAGAGAACAAGAGAGCAGAAACAAAACGGATTGAGCAACAAAGAAAGGTCATTCCCCAATGGATCCCCACTGTCCACCAGATAAAGTCCAGACTCCCTAGTGGGTCCTTCAAAGTATCCAGAATCTCCCTACTTTAACCAAGTCAGCTAAGGGGGCCTCCTCACTCTCTCCCCAACACAATCCAGGCCTCCAGATGCTCCCCCTACCCTATCCCCCTCCCACAGACTGTCTAATGCCCACTTATCTCTGGAAGTCCTGCTTCCAGGGCCACCTCTTCCAGGCAGCCCACTCTGACCTCACCCTCCTCTGATCACCATTTGAAAATAATTACTTTATCTGTTCCAAGCCAGGCTCTGTGCCTGATCCCAAAATACAGAGGTGAATAAGACAGTCCCGCCCTCACTGATACTCACAATCTAGTTTGGGAAAAACAGGACTACCTGGTATTATATATTGTACTTCTACTAGAATGATGATGGCCACTACAAGCACTACCAATACACCTATAGTGAGCACTTACCATTTGTCAGGAGTTGTTTCTAAGGGCTTTATTATGTCTTAATTCATTTGCCCTTCTCAACAATACTGGGAAGTAGGAGATATTAGTGTACCCATTTTACAAATGAGAAACCGAGGCACAGAGAAGTTACTCTGTCTAGTTTTCTCAGCTGTAGCAGAAGCTCCCTGAAGGCTGTTCCCAGGTTTTCTCTTTCTCGGCACCTCCCAGGTAGAGGGCACTCAAACACGGCCCTTCTGGATTGATGTGCCCTGCTGCAGGCTTGGATGGAGAGCTGTTGGCTGTCTGGGGGGAATGGCATAAACCGAGAAAGCTGAGCCGGAGCAGACAAGCTCCAGGACAAGGTGAGAAGGGAGCCAGCCTCGGTGTCCCCTTCCAGCCTCTCTCTTCCCTCTCGTCCCCACCTGTCCCCAAGGCCCAGTCCTGGCATTTCGCAATATCATGGCCCCTGCAGGCTGCCCTGTCCATTTGCTGAGAGGGCTGAGGTGGCATCGAAGGGGAGCCAGGCCTTGTGTCCAGGATGGACAGGGGACAAGGAGGTTGGGCTGAGGAGGAGGGAGGAGCTTCAGCTCTGCCCAGCCCCTTGGGGGTCGAGGCTCATGAGGGGTAAGTTGAGCCCCATAGGAGCTGAATCTGGACACCCCCACCCTGGCCTGAGGGGCCTGGGTGCTCGGCAGAGACGGGGTGCCCTCACCGTCTAGAGCCAGGCTGCCCCCTTGGCTGGCTCCCTGGCCTCAGAGGCCTCTTCAGGCTGGGAAACCTGAGGAGATGGGGCAGCTCAGGACGGACTCTCAGAATAGAAGCAACAGGAGGCCTTGGTCTAGGTTGGGGAAGGGGAGCTTCCTGTGGGCCTACTGGGCACAGGGAAAGGGGTAAGGGTCCAGGTCCCAGCCCTGGCCACACCTCACCTCTGTATTCTTCTGCTCTCCTAAAAGCACAGGGCATATACAGTGCTTGTGGGGCAGGGAAACTGAGGCACAGAGCCACCTTCCAACTCTGGAGACTTGCTCTGCCTGCCCAGCCACCAGTAGCATCCCTGAAAATTAACTACAATACTTCTCACAAGCACACAGGGACTCCAGACACTACTGTTCCGGGGTCCCCTTCCACCCTAGGGACATGTACTTTCCAGAGAGGAGCCTGCCTCACTCCCCAAAGTTGGACTGGAGAGAGAAGGAGTCCTGCCTTTCCCTGAGCCCTGACCTGGAGGCTGGGTGCGCGGTGCAGTAAATGGTGCAGAGCAGACTCTGGACCAAGGCTGCCTGAGCTCAAACCCCAGCGCTGCCACTCACTGGCTGTGTGCCCTTGGGTGAGTTACTGAAGCTTCCTGATGCCTCGGTTTCCTCATGTGAATGGGGCACAGGTGATGAGAGAAACAAATGTCTGTGTTTGGCTCTTCAGGTATGTACATGGTCCCCAGCCCTGCACTCAGGACACACTCACAGCCCAATCACCAGCCCTCCCACCTCCTGCTCACCAGGGGCCAGTGGCTTGGGCCCTGGCAGGGTGTGCTGAGGGGCTGACGGAGCCACTGCTATTGATGGAGCTGGTGCCAGGCCCATGGCGGGCACAGGGCCCGGGCGTACAATGGGGCTGTGTGTGCACCCAGCGCTACCCCAGCACAGAGCTGGGCAGGCCGGCATCTGGGGTCAGGCCAGGAATTCATTTCCTGGGAGAGGGCCTCCCCAACCCCCCTAGGCTGCCCAGCCCCATGGGGCGGGGGGAGGTGGCCCAGGCCCCACCCACGCCCCCAGCGAGCCGGGGCAATGGAATAGGGACATGCCTGGTGGAGGGCAGTGGGGAAGAGGGACTCCTGATTCTAGCTGCCATGCTAGGCTGTTCACTTGTTAGGCATCTGGGACCCATTATGTCATCAGGGGCTACAGCCTTTCCTCTGGGCAAAGGAGAAGGTGAAATCCACAGGGGCCAGGAGAAAAACAGGAGAGAGGCCTGCTGCGACCCCTCCCCATACACAGGGCCTCCTTCCTCCCTCCTTGGCTTGCTGGGGCCCTGCGCTGGTGCCCCAGGGGAGGAGCTGGCTCAGAACCCAGGGGCATGAGTCACTGGTGGCTGCAGCCAGGATGGCCGGAGATGGCAGACGGTGGGCAGGTGGAGCCTCGCCTTGGCCCTCCCGGCAGGTCTTCTCGGTGCTGACCACGGCATCCCAGGCTAGGCCTAGAGGCCACTTCCTCTGGCACAGGGGAGTACCTGAGCCAGGTTTGGAGGCACACTGACTCCTACAGCTGCAGGCATGCCCCCCCCCCGCCACAAATGCCACCCAGAGGAGTGTCAGACTGCCAAGTTGAGGCAGCCACTTACCCTGAGTGAGATACAGAGTCTGAGGCAAGGGCAGATGGGGACATGGGCCTCTGGGGAGTTGGGGAAAGAGAGGCAGCCAGGCCACCCTCTCCCTCAGGTTGTGGCCAATATGGGGAGTTGGGGAGGGGTCCCTTTGCATGAGTCACTTCCCATTTTCCTCGGAGCCCAGGAAGCTCCCAGCAAAAGGAGATAACTGCCCTTGCTCCCTGGCTGGCGCAAGTCACGCACCCTCTCGCACCCCGTCATAACGACACAAAGATGTGTCCCTGTGGGCTACCGCCCACATTCACAGAGGGTCACACACAGAAGTTATGGTGGCAGCTCCCCACCCAGGGGACACAGTTGGATGCCCGCCTTCCTCTTACACCCACAGGCCCCCATCTTCCCACTCGAGGCTTGTCCTGGGCCCAACACATCCTGGAGTCCCCCAGCAGAGCACCGCAGCACTCCGATCTTCACCTGGGAACCTGTGGGCCCCTGCGTGCGCGCGCACACACACACTTGTGTGTGTGTGTGTGTGTGTGTGTGTGACCTGCCCTGAGAACAGAGGCTTTGAGACTGGAAGCCCATCATCCTCATTTTACCGATGAACAAACTGAGGCTCAGGCTGGGGAAGTGTCTCTGTTAAATGTATGAGCAAGGCTAAGCCTGGCCCGCAGGGCTGGGGTAGCTCAAGACTGGTCAAACAAAGCAGAGGACGGGAAGGTGGAGGGAGGAGTGAGAAAAAAGAGTGGGGGTGAGAGTGTGCAGGGGAGGGGAAGACCTGCCAGCCTATCAGAGGCACCGCTGTCCCAGGATGCTGTGCTGGTGCCACTTCATTCATTTCACATCTGAACGTGCCTGTGCTGGGGCAGGGGCCTCTCTGCCCAATCTCGGCCCTCGCTCCTTCCTGTGAGATTTTGCCAGCTGGACTGAGTATTGTCTTTGGGGCACCCACGTCCCACAGTCAGTAAGCATGCAAAGCTCTCCCCTGAGCAGCAGCCTGGCAGCTCTCTCTCTGCCCCAACGCCCTGTGGGGAGCGCCAGCACCCTCTGAGCATCGATGCCCAGGTGCCCATGGCACAGGTCACCTCCCAGAGTCAGTGCTGAGTCAGAGGGCACAGATGTCAGACAACAAGGGGCCTGAGGAGTCAGCCATCCGGGAATTCCCAGGCTGCTTTCAACAGTAGAGCCCCGTTTTCAGACAAAGGTTACCTGGAACCTTGAAATGTAAAACCTGAGAATAAAGCAGCTTTGTGGGGAGAGGAGAGGGCCAGACCCCCTGACCTCCAACTGGGGGCCTCCCCGATGCTCCCAGACCTTCCCCAAAACACCCCCTGGGGTTCTGAGAAAGAATCTGAAAGCCACAATTTTCTCTGGCCTTTCCGTGTTACGTGTTCCAGAAGCCCAGGGGAGGCAAGCACCACACGTGGATCACATAACTCAGGGAGGGTGAGGACCCCCAGCCCAGAGCACCAAACCTCCAAGCTCTTGTCCACGACTCCCAAGGCACAGCATCCCCCACATGGAAAAGGGACACAGCAAGATAAGAAAAGCAAGCCTTGAGGATTCAGGTCCAACCATGTGCCCAGCACTGGGCAAAACGTCCCATGAACATCAAAGGCTTTATTTCCCACTATAACTCTGTGGCCTACATAGTCTCATGTTTGTCATGTAGGTAAAGAAACACACGTTCAGAAAAGTTACGTGACTCACCCAACCAGTGAAGGGCAAAACCCCAGCTTCCAACCCACCTGTGTGCCCTTGACCCCTCGGGGAAGCCCCAAGAAATCGCCATCATCACGATGCCTGGGTGCAAACACTCCCTTTGAGCCCCATCCCAAGTTTCACCCCACTCGGGAGAGCCAAGGTGCCTCCTCCCCAGCTCACCGCAAGAGGACGGCGCACAGAGCGTCTCACTAGCTATGATAACAATAGCAATCGAGGCAACGCGACCTGCTCCCTACTCCGTGGCACTTACTAGTCAGGCATTTCATGTGTTAGTGTTTTACTTAATCCTCGCGGCACTATACTCCCATCCTCATCTCACAGGTGAGGAAACTGAGGCACAGAGAGGTTGATGACTCACCCAAGGTCACACAGCTAGGAAGCAGCAAAGCCAGGACATGCACCCAGGCAGTCTAGTCCCGGAGCCTGCGCACCTCACCACTGAGCACTTGCCTTCTCTATAATGACTGCTGGCTCCTCCTGCGGTGGTGGCCGTAACAAGGGGCCTAGCCTGGGCCGAGGCCCTCTTCAGCACTCAGAGGCCAACTGGAACCCCTGAGGGATGGACGTGGGAAAGTCCACCTGATGAGCTCAGTCAGCTCCTGTCTCCGGCTGGATGGTAACATCCACCCCACCTCCCCACCTCGCCACCTCCCCACCCAACAGGAGCTGGAAGGATGAGGTTGTGGGCCGGCCAACATCACACAAGCATGAACAGGACGCCTACTGCGTGCCCAGCTTCACGTTGCGGCAGGTGCAGGAGGCAGGAGACTCTGTCCTTGTTCTCCTGCCAGAGGCTCCAGGCCCCAGCAATGCCCAAAAGGGTCGCCCCTGCCACCCCCACCCGCTTCGGTACTGGCTGCACCAGATGTTGGCAACACTTAGAAACAAGGCTAAAAATAGTCTCTATAATGAGTCAGTGCTAAGAATAACTCGGGCAAACAGCCCTCCAGGAGAGGACACTGCCAGGGAGGCACCATCACCTCCCAAACCAGCCTGGCCCACCCCTCAGCCTTTCTCTCAGAGCCCCACACAGCCAGCAGAGGGCCTGGGATATTTCCATCCCAACTGCGGTGTGAACAGAGATACAGGCACGCCCACAAGCTCTCTTCTGCTACACGGAGGGGTTCGTATCAAAGGAGTGGGCAGAATCTGGAGAAGACCGCCATGCCCAAGGCAGAGCTGTACTGAGGCCCTGAGACAATCGAATTTCTTTCCCATCTCTGATACCAGTTCCCCGCAGGACACTAAGAAACCGTGCCCCAGGCTCCCTTCCTGCATCTCACCTGTGAAATGTGTCCATAGCGTCATCCAGACTGGCTCACTTCCTACGTGACCAGAGGAACATAGACCAGAGAGAGCCAGAAATATACTAAAGGGCAGATATCAGACGTGGGGGGTGAACTAGGGGGATCCCATGGCCAGGGCCCCCCCTCATTTCTTCATCATCCCAGAAATGACTGGAGTTGCTAGACTCACACACACACAATCTGCACACAAATTGAAGATGAATAGAGCACCTTCTCACAGGGTGTCAGAGTTGAACCTCTCAGTAACTGCAGATGGTAGATGAGATGATGAGTTTCACTCTACAGTTGAGGAGACTGAGGCTCAGAAAACCTAATCCACTTGCTCAGGGCCCCACAGCCAGGAGATGCCTTATTGTCGCCCACCAGCCCGGGAAGATCTCCCAGGATCCCACAACCTCAGCATAGCCCCTTCTTCCAGCAACATCCAGAAGGAACAGGACACCCTCTGATGCTGCTGGGAGCCAGAGGGAGGGGCCAGAAAAAGCCAAGGAGCCTTCAGGGAGGGAGTAACACCACACACACTTCTCTGAGGAGAACAGAGCAAGGAGGGGCAGAGGCAGGTGTCCTGGACAGAGCACTGGGCATGGAGTCAGGGACCCTGGGGTCTGGTCGCAGCTCTGGTAGAGATAACTGCATGATCCAGGAAAATCATCTCTGTGGCTTCACTCCAGGTCTCAGTTTCTCCATCTGGAAAATGGAGCTTTGAGCACTAGGCCTTTGAGATAACCTGGAGTATATCAGGACCACATATTGGAGGCGCACAATGAATATTATTGAATCAAAGGCTCTGAGAAGTCCTGCAGCAAAGAAACCCATTTTACTTTTTTTTTTTACTCAATACTCTCTCACATCTGCTTGATCACCAAACCCTTCCACAGAACACAGCTTGGGAAACCCCAGAGTAGATCTGGGGTCAGCACTTCAAATGCCTGCATGGGCCAGCAGGAAACAGGAAAGCTTGAAGGAGGCTCAAACAAAACACATCAGGACCTGCAGTTACCTCCAAGCCCTGAAAAATTCCTGGCAGCTCAGGGGTTCAAGGAGTCTGGCGTTTCTGTACTATGAAGTCTTCCCCCAGGACCCACCCAGGGTTTTGATCCCATCTGACCCTCAGCAATCCTGTTGAGAAGGGCAGGGAAGAGGTCAGTAGCCTCTGTCACACAGCTGAGGAGACTGGGACCCAGGAAGACCAGAGAATGGGCCCAGGGTCACACGGGGGGTTACTGGTGCAGGCAGGAGAGATGACTGAGCAGCTCCCACAGGTGCAGGGAAGCACTTGACCTCCATGATCTCGGGTAATTCCCACAACCACCCTTTGAGGAGGGCACTGTGGTTGTGCCCATTTCACAGAGCCAGAAAGAAATGCTCAAAGAGGTTCAGGCTCTTGTCCAAGGTCACCCAGCTGGCAAGTGCTACTGCATGGATTTCAATCATGGCAGCCTGAATCCAGAACTCATCATCTCAAGCCCAGCTCTGCCACTCACTAGCTAGGGAAAGAGATTTCACCCTTCTGAGCCTCGGTTTCCTCATCTATAAAACCGGATGATAAAAAGACCTGTGTGTTAGGTTATTGTGAAGAATAAATTCATAAACATACAAAAGTGCTTAGCACAGTGCCTGGTACACAGTAGGTGCTCAGTATATGTGACTGTCATTAAATACCACATCCATGCCTGAGCTTCCGGGATTTAGGCTCAGCAGGCTCAAAGACACCCACGGTTTCCTGGAAATTGGCCTCTGCCAATCAGTCCCAGGGTGCAGCCCCCTCCACCTAGCATCACAGGCCTCCAAGCGTGGGCTCCTTGGGTACCCCATGGAGGTGGGGGCTCTGGAGGCTGGGTTTCCCAAATCTAGGCCAAATTTAGGTGTCATCCTCTGAGGCCCCTAAAAGGCCACCTTCCCCTCAGAGCCGGGGATATCCCCAGCTTACCATGGGTCACAGGCCTCTCCCCACCCTTGTCCCACGGCCCCAGGTCATGGGGTGGGGAGGTGGGGGGCTCTCCACCCAGGCAGCTGATAGCCTCGTGACCTTCTCCAGCCCTCCCAGACTTAGAACAGTAGCAACCCATCCAGAGCTCGGCACACTTCCTACTGCCAACTCATCCCCATTATGTCACAAGATGGCATCACCATCACCCAGAGAGCCAGGTGCTCAGGGATACACGTGCCCACTTTACAGATGAAGAAACAGAGGCCCTGACTTACCCCGGGCAGGGATCTAAGTCATAGAAAGGCTTCTGGACCAGGGCTCAGGGCTGAGCCAGGTCCCAGGCCAGGCCCACTGGAGCCAGCTGGGGCAGCAAAAAGAAGACTCAGGAGGCTCCTAGGGGCCAGGGGAAGAGAGAAAGTATCTGAGCCCTGGGTCTCACCCAGTCAGGGCAGGTCCTGCAAATCTTGGGGTGAGGGGAGCATTGGTTAACTTGAGTCCTCTTCTACCCCACTCCACCCCACCCCAGCCAGGGAACAGGTGCCTAGCCCTCACCTAGTGCCCTGAGATGACCCTCACCTTTACCCCTCACCTTTACCTCTGGCCAGGCCTGGCCCTGCAGCCTTCCGCTGACAGGAAGCCCCCACCTCCTAAGGTGGCTATCTCCAGACCCCAAGTCAACCATTCACCCCAGGCTTTGCCTCCTCTCACTGTCTCCACCAACACGTGTTATCACCCAGAAAGCCCCCCCTGACCTCCCCCTGCCTCTGCCTCTGCTGACCCCCACAGGGCCTGCTCACTCAGCCACTTTGCTATGAACGGGGCCCCACCACCCAGTCCAACTCCCACACGTGGTGCTGGGTCTTACACTGAGTAGGTGTAACCACTACACATCACTGCACAGGAGGGAGAGGATCCCTAAGGTGGTGGCCCCAAATATTTTGACCATGACTCACAGAGAAGTGTATTTTATTTGACCTAGTGTAACACACATGGAGTGTGGGTACACAGGTACATGAACACGAAACCAAAAAAAAAATCTCACAAAGCAGCACTTACCAAAACTGGCAACACACTGGATGTTTTCTATCATTCTTTTTCATCAAATTTATGACTTCCTTTTCATTTCATTTTCATTGAGAGCCACTAAACTGATTTCATGGCCAGACTGGGGTCCAGTCAGTGGCCCTGATCCACAGTTCCGATAACGGCGCTCCCAGGATATCTGCATAGCCCAGCTCCCTGCCTGGCACATGACCCTGCCTGTAGCAGGTGCCTGATAGAGGCATCCATGTGGCAGACACTTAACTCTGGCCAGGCCTGTGCTAAGCATTTTGTTATGAGATCTCATTTCATCCTCACCATCATCTTAGGAGGTAGGGACTGTGAGGAATTTTATATGTGAGGAAACTGAGGCCAAGGTCACACAGTAAATCGCCCAGACAGAATTCAAAGCCAGGACTGCCTCAGTCTGGAGCCACATTCAGAACCACTGCAGCACCCTGCCCCCTCGGGGAGTGGTCTTCGGCTCCTCTAGGAAGTCTACGCACCGGAAGGAAGCTCGGCCCAAGGAAGCCTACGCCAATTCCAGCGCCCAAAAAGCCATTCCCCACGCTAATGACATTCTTTGTATTTGTTGACTATGTGACTGGAGATGGTACAGAGAGAAGACAGGGCTCCTGGGCCAGGGCCCATGGGCAGCAAGGCTGGCCCTCACACCCCTCGCAACAGACCCTGCTCCCTACCCCTCACCCGCCTGCAGCAGAACCCAGAGAAGGGGCTGGGATGGGGGCTGCAGGTCCACCTCAGGGCTAAGGCAGACTGTACTGCTGTTCCCTTCACTGATGTCACTGACCAGGTAAGTCACTTGACCCCTCTGTGCCTCCAGGTCCCCATCTGTGAAATGGGGGTGATGACAGCACCCACCTCAGAGGGCGACCATGAGGGTTCAAGGGGCTAGGACAGGTCAAGCACTGGGCCCGGTATCTGACATGGAGTAAGTCCTGGACATGTGAGCTCTTATTAATATCCCCGGTCCCCACTGAAATCCCCATCATCAGAAATAATCACCGTGAACCTGGGTGGTTTTGTGGCATTTGCACACAAACATGCTCACGTACAGGTAAGGTGCTAACCTGTGCAGAGCACCCCTCACTGGGTGCCAGGTGCTGCTCTGAGCACTCCACACAAATTCAGTCTTTTAATCCTCAGAATGAACCCACACGGAGGGCACTGTAACTATCATCTCCGTTTTACAGAATAAGAAACTGAGGCAGCAGGATCACACAGCTGCAAAAGCGGTGGGGCCAGATTCGCACCCAGGGTCTGCTCCCCACCCCTGACATCAACATGTATTAACCATGGTCTGGCCGGTGCCGGGCTGAGCACATCACACACATTACCTCCTCACCAGAGCCTCATACAAGCCTAGGGGAGAGGAGGCAGGGAGCACTTAGTTAACTGCCCAGGGCTGCACTGCTCCTCAGAGGCCGGCTCCTCCAACTCTGACTTCACACGCTGTCCACCAGCCCATGCTTCCCCGGAGACTGGGCAGGGGTCCCTCCCCTGCACTACCTGCTTCCCCAGCCCTGACCCTGCTCAAAAGATACCCCCATGCCAGTACAGCCTGCAAGACCGCATCCCCACTCACACACACACACACACACGCACACGCGCACACGCACACACACATACCCACGTACCTGGGCGAAGGCAGCCCCCTGGAAGGGGGCCCCCAGGAATGTTCAGCTCCTCCAGGGGCCAGGGCCCAGGGCTGTGCCCCTGCCCCAGAGCCGGCCCCAGTTTCCTCATTTTCCCCTGTGCTGTTTCTCACCCAGCCCCCTGCACCTTGGCCTGAGAGGAAGTTACACAATCCCCTGGGAGCTGCAAATGTGGCTGAGGATTACTCACAGCGGAGAGGGGACCGCATGCCCGGGAGGCCTCTCACAGCCACAGCTCTCCCCAACACGGATGGTCTCCCAGCTCCCGTCTCATGGACCCAGGGCGCCAGGCCACCTACTGTGCCCTCCCTGCTCCCAGACTGAGCCTCTGACAGCCCCATCCACCCACCCACCCATATAGCTCGGCCTCACAGAGCCCCCAGCCATGCTGCCCCTGCACCAAGATAGACAGGCACAGCAGGGCAAGAATTTGCAGAAATCCCACCAGGTCCCACGCGGGCCAAACCCTAGCCCACACATCCTCCCTGCCCGCGCCCCCGCCCACCCCGAGACACGTGTGCCTTCTTAGCCAGAAGCCCCACACTTCATTGCCTTCCTGACTGACCGCACACCTGTGACCTCAGCCTTCCGCCCTCCCAGGGCCTGCAGACACCCGATCCACAGTGTCACTACAGCCCACCTTGAAATGGACCCTGAGACCAAGCATTGTCCCGAGAAGCTTTGGGGAGATCGGAGCCACCACACACTTTCCACTTGTGGGAAAAGGCTCTTGCTACACATGCGATTTCAGAGGTTCTTCAGGCCCTGAAGCACTTCTCTAACAGCCTGCCTAAGAGACACGGCATTTCTCTAGTGTTTCCTTCTGGTGGCTAAGGGATTCCCATCTTTGGTAGGTAGATTCCGCTTGTCAAGAAAGGCTGGCAGTCACTGAGCTGTTATTAGTCATCTATACCCCGGGGTGGATGAGTTTACCAGGCCCTTTCATGAGAGTGTGTCTCAGGAAGGGACAGGGTAGCAGAGGGAAGACCAGCCAGGGCTCCTGGAGGAGGAGGAGACGCACAGGATGAGGTGAGCCCCAGGGCGAAGAGCTCAGAGGGGCCTGGAGAGCTCTCAGCCGGACTCTGGTCCAGTCCTGGGCCCTCCATGGAATAGCAAACTCTGGAAGGACACAAACAGTGAGTAGGAGCCTGGCCTGGGTGTGCAAAGCCCCTAAGGATGAGCTCTCGCTCCCACCCTTCATGGCCCAGACTTGCAATGGGCCTCAGATAAGGAGTCGGATAAGCACCGCTTATCATTGCACACAACCTTGGACTCCCACTCGCCTGAGGACAAAGTCAGGCATGGTTTGCCCAGGGCCCCAGGGCTCCCCAGAGAGCCCCTCATTTCTGCAGCCCTCATCAAAAGGCTGGGGCCCTCAGAGTGGTTCTCCCACAGCCTTCTGAGGCCTGGGGTAGCAGGAACCAGGGCCCAAGCTCATGGCCAGTCACCTGATGCCTCCAGCTCAGTGGATGGACAGGGAGCACAGGTGAGGGACGGGCTGGTGCCAGAAGCCCTGCTTCCCCTGGAAACCCCAGCCACGGGCCCCTTTGCAGGGATGCTCCCAAAGATGCCATCCTCTTCCCAGTCCCGACAGCAACCCACAAAGGGCAGCGGGCAGCAACCTTGGCTACTTTCATTTTCAGATGAGAAGGCTGAGGCTCAAAGCACTCAGTAACTTCCCTCAGGCTGTGCGGCGAGTTCACGGCAAATCTGGTTCCTGGCTCCTTTCCCAGGTGAGAGTTTCTCAACCTCAACAGGACTGACACTTGTGGCCGGACAATTCTTTGTTGTGGGGGCTGTCCTGAGCATTTTAGGACCATTAGCAGATCCCTGGCCTCTACCCACTAGATGCCAGTAGCATTCCGAGTTGTGACAAACAAAAATGCCATCGGACATTGCCAAATGTACCCTGGGAGGCAAAACTGTTCCCAGTTGAAAACTACTGGCCTAGAAGGACCTGAAAGCCAGGCGCCTGCCAATTCTAAACTGAAGGGCATCCGCTGGGGGCTCTGGCCCTACATGTGCCAGGCGGGGGGCCTGAAGGTGCCGGGGAGTGCCCTGTGGGCTCAGCAGCCTCTGGGCAGAGCTGCCCCACTGGAGGCATTGCCACTTGGGAATCTTGTCCCAAGACCGCCTCCCCACCCCACCCTACAAACCCATCCCCTCCCTGGCATTCAATATTTCAGTGGTCTTTCAGTTATTTTGATCACACACTCCTGTGAGTAAAAAAATTTTGAGCACCCCCAAACAAGCTTTTTTTCTCAGAAGCTACTTATAAATACCAGCATATGACATATCATGCATGTGAGCAAATATACATAAAAACAGATGAGAAGGGAAACGTAAATTACCCCCATAACGAGATACTGTCACCCGCTCACCAGCAAGACAGAACTGAGTCCACCAATCAACACCAAGTGTTGTGAGGATACGGAGCAACAGGAACCCACGGATGCCGCCAGTGAGGAGAAAATTGGTGCGACCACTTGACACAGTACTTACTAATGCTGAAATATTCACTGCATACCCTGTGCTCTAGCAGTTCCTTCCTGGGTTATATAGACTGGAGAGATGTATGCTCCAATGCACTAGGAATCACAGTCCAGGATGTTCTTACAGTATCGTTCACAGTAGCCAAAAAAGGAAAGCAACCCAAATGCCCACCAGTGTGTGCTGGATGGCTACGAATACGGCAGCAAGTTCATACGGTGGATACGCCACAGCAATGAACGGGAGCTCAGCACTGCGACACACAACAACATGGATGAAGCTCGCAGCATGACGAGAGAACAGGTTCAAGGTCATTCCAGCCGTATTAAATCCAGAATCAGGCAAAACTAAACTCTATTGCTAAAGGACACAGGTACAGGTGGTTATATGATCAAGGAAAGCAAGGAAGTGATTATCTTAAAAGCCAGGACAGTGGTGGCCTCGCGGGGAGGGGCTTATAACCAAGGTGGGGGCACATGAGATGATTTTGGAATTCAGGTTACATTCTGTTTTTTCATCTGAGTGGTCACGTTTATAATTATTTATTACATTATCCAGACAGGTTTATACCCTTTTTGGCAACTGTGCTCTATTTCACAATAAAAGGGGAGAGAAAAGGATGAGACATCAGTACATAGAAATAGAGGCTCTGATATTTTCTTCTCACATCTGGTTTTGAAAACACGATGATTAGGCCAAACAAACCAGATGAGAACCTCTAGTTAGTCACAGGTCTGGAGGAGCCAGCAATACCCAGGGCTGTCTGCAGAGAGGCTCCTCCAGCTGGCCTGGGCTACCCCTCGGCCCTTTCATCTTCCACCCACCCCAGGGCATCCCAGCCACCACATGCTCTGGTGGCCAAGACCAGGGGGCTGCATGAAGCTGGACTCTCCCTTACATCCACCTTCCCCTGTCCCGGGCCATTCCTCTGGGTCCCTGACAACAGAGCTTGGAGGCCCACACTGGGAAGGCACTGGGGGAGCAAGGCAGGTCTCAGACACCCTTGAAAGACACCAAAAGAAGGAGGGAGGCAGAAAAACAAATAAAGATGGAGAGAAGGGGGACAGAGAGCAGGAGAGGGCTGATGTTCCAGATGCCATGGAATTAGATGGAGGGTTGGGGGATGGGGATGCGGGAAGGTAGGGGAAAGAGGGGAGGAGAGAGGTGCTGGAGGCGAGGTAGTGGGGAGCAGATACACTCCCCTGGGTTCCAAGCCACAGGCAGGTCCAAAGAGGCCTGAGTTGTTGGGCCTGATTTAGCACCACATCCCCCACAGTCCAGGGCTTCCAAGTGACAGGTGGGTGGCCCAGGGGCCAGCAGCCTCCCCATGGCCTCACCTCGCATTCAGCAGCCTCAGCCTCCTAGAAGGAAGGACCCTGTCCAGGAGGGAAGGCTCCTGGGCCTGCAGAGGTGAGAGGACCCAGGGAGTGGGAGAGCTGCCCTTTCTGGGGCTCAGAGAGTGGGAAGGGCTGAGCCATGGTCTCAGCGCCAGCCTGAGCCCTTTTGTAAAAACTCTCTCTGGACCAAGAGGAATGCTCTTCGGACCAGAGGGCCAGACGTCAACACACTGACCAGTCATTTGGTCCATGGTTCTGGACTATCTTACGTTACTCTGTCTTTCTCTGTCCTCTGCAGTCACTGAAATTCCCTACCAGGCTGTCAGCTTTGGGGGAGGAGCCATGTCCTTATTCCCACCCACCTTGCTTGGCGGCCACAGAGCTAGGCACCCGGGAGGCATTCAGCCTGTGCCTGCTGACCCCAACGGTGCTCAAGGCTATGGGGCGCTGGAGCAGGTCCCTCGAGTTCCCTGGGCTTCAGTCCCCCTCCTCTCAACAACGCAAGGGCAGTGCCAGCCAGCCTCAGAGGCCCACAGTCCCACTGCCCCAGTTAGCCTGCAGCAAAGCTGGCTGGTGCCTCACTGGCTGGGGCAGCTGAGAGCACACCTGGCCAGAGCAGGGAGGGGACAAGAGGCGGCTGGGGGTGGGGGACAGGATAGTGTGTCACCTCCTGGCCACTCTGCACCCCTCAGGGACAGTAGGGGGCTGAGGCAGGTGCTGTCCCCAAACCAATTATAAACAAGGCGGAGGACAGGCTGTGACTTCCCTCTGCAAACAGGAGAAGACAAACTGGAGCCCCACCCCACAGACCTGCTGGTAGATCTGGTGGGGGAGGGCAAGGGCTGGGGGGAGGGACAGGCTGTGAGCCCTACACCAGAGCGAGTCTGGGCCTGGACACCTTGGCAGAGGCAAGGAGCTCCTCCTTGTCCAAGTCCCTGTGAACCAATGCCTGGGTCTTAGATGGTGACACTTCTGCACAGCAGACACCATGGTAAAGCATTAATGTGTCCTCACTTCTGAACAAATGACTGGGGCCCAATTCATGCTCACTCACTCCACAAAGATGCACTGAGCACCCGCTACATACTAGGCTCCCTTCTGGGCACTGGGGATACTGCATCAGACAAGACAGGCCCAACCCCTGTGCTCAGAGTGTGACCTATGAGTGGTCCTTTCATCTGTAGACTGAGGGGTTCAGACGCCAAGCTCATCTCACCACCCCTGGCAGGGCTGCAGGACCGGCCACCATCTCTTCTCACCTCCCACCAGGCTTCCCCCCAACCCCCTCAGCTTCCAAGGAAGACTCTGCCCCAACAGGCCCTGGTGCAAGCCCCCAGGTCACTGGACTATCTGCTGCCCTCCAGACCCAGGAAGATGATAGAGGCGTCACTACTCCCAACAGTGAACCCCCACCCACCCTCCCCACGTGTCCAGTCTAGGTGAGGAAAGGAGAAGGGAATGACTGTTTCTTGTGTGTGTTTTATCATTTTTATTATTAACAAAAACATGCAGTTCAGACAGTGATCACATACCCTCCATGGGGAGGGAAGATAAAAAACATGCTGGGGCTACCTACAGCTCACTTCAGCAAAGTGAGGGGCTGCTTTGGACACCTCTCCCTCCTTCCCTCCCCCTTTCTCCCCACCCCCTCATCGCACCCCCCACTCCTGATTCCAGCAATGCTGCTCTGGCTCTAAGCAATTTTGCAGGAGCTTCCGATCATGCCCAGCGTTCTGATGACTCTCAGGGCTAGTGCTGTCCACCTCACCCGGCCTGAAGCAATACGCATTTCCTAAACGCCTGTCCTGGAAGGTGGGGCCAAGGCTGGACATGGGTCAGTTTAATGGGAGGTGGGAGCAGAGAGCCAGGGTAGGGGATGGAGGGTTGACTATACCAGAGACTGGGGGTGATCCCTACCCCTGGGGACCTGGCTTCGAAAAGGAAACAGGCCTAAGAGGCCTGAAGCAATCAGAGACCCAGGAAACAGAAAGCGCTGGCCTGGGTAGCCACAAAGCAATAGGTTCTCAAAGTGTGGTCTGAGGACCAGAAGCGTTGGCATCACCTGAGAACAGGTCATAACTGCAAATTCCAGACCTATGGAATTTGTAGAATAGACCTATTGATTCCAGACCAACTCAATTAGCAACCCTGAGGGTGGGGCCCAGCAATCTGTTTTAACAATCCTCCAGGTGATCTGGATGCCCACTCAAATGTGAAAACCACTGTCCTAGAGAAAGGGCATCAGAATCATTCCAGGAATTTTTTTTTTAAATATTGATATCTAGGCCCCTCCCCCAAGACTCAGGTGCAGTGGCATTCTTCACGAGCTCCCGAGGTCACTGTAATATCCAACCAGAGCTGCAGTCCGATGGAGCAGTCCCCTGGTCTCCTGGGAAGGTGTGCCTTTCCCAGGATTTGGTTACAGGGAGGGGAGCAGGGGAGGGGGCACCAGGAGAAGGGACTAGTATGAACATGGACTGGGACGAGGGAATATGGACCATGGGTTTCTGGATGGTGTGTTGAAATTCCTGGATTAATCCCCATGGCCTCACATTTTCCTTCAGGACCTCCGCAGTGTGGGTTAGGGCCAAGGAGGCACTCTGGCCCCAAGGAAGCTGGACGAGGATGGGAATGCGCAGACCTCATTTCTCTTCCTCTTTATGCTCACACTTAAGAGACAGGGAAGAAAACTGGTGACAACTCTGCCTCTTGTTTCTGCCCTTCTTGGCTATCCTCTGCTCTCACCCACAGCCCCACCACCCCAGAGCAAGTAAAGCACTTCCCGTGGGCACTGTAAGTCCCAGACCCTGCTTTATTGCTGGGATTTTAGCTCTGCCTTCAGTGATATCTCGGCCAAGAAGATCCGTATCTCTGGTGCAGAGTGCAGGAGGGGCAGGCAGCGCAAGGGCAGGGGAGAGCCTCTGGTCAGGAGTGGCCAGGCCAGATGCTATCCAAGGAGCCCCAAGGGGCAGGGCAGGGCAGGGCAGGACAGGGGTGGGAGAGATGCTGCAGGCCTTGCCCAGTCTGCTGTCTTGTTAATTGTGGAGACCAGGCTGGGTGTGGCACAACAGGGAGCAGTGGGGACTGTAGCCACAGAGTCTGCAAAGCCTTGTGAAAGGCATTTTGTTTGAGGATGTCAGACGCATGGGAGAGGCCTGTTTGTAACCCATAGCTCTTTATTTCTCCCCCCAGAGCTCTCTAAGCCTCTATCTCCTCACCTGGAAATGAGAAATAAAGAAGTTATAGGAGTTAATTAGGATAATTAACATTTTTTGAGCACAACACTGTCCGAAGCCCTCTACACACAGCAGGGACCGACATCCCAGCCTCACTCACTACAGCACTGTTAGGTAGGTGCGACTAAATCCTCGCTTTCTAGGTGAGGACACAGAGGCACAGTGCTGCTAAGCAGCCTGCCCAGGGTCACACAGCTAGTAAGTGGCAGAGCTGGGATTCTGGAGCCCATGCTCTCGACCACACCCTGGCTAGGGTACTCTTGGCCCAGTGCTCAGTACATGGTGGCTATGGCTGTGTCCCAAGAAAACCTGGCTGGTTGCTCCACAGAGCCAGCCTTTAGGGAAAGCTATTTTGAGTGAACTTCAGCAGCCCCCCACCCCTGCGCACCTCACATCCTGCCCTTTCTGAAGCTTCTCTCGTCTTGGTGCCTTTGCTGGAGATGGTAGAGTCTTGCATTGGAGGGGACCCCACAGATGCTGTAGGTTCACAGACATGGAAACAGAAGCTGCGAGAAGCAAGGACCTGACAAAGCCAACAGAGCCTGTCAGCATGGGGTCTCCTGTGTTCCTCTCACCCAATGGTCCCTGCAGCCTTTTCTCTACATCTGGTTAAACAAGTACCTACTGAGGGCTCACTGTAAGTTAATGTTTGAGGTATCCAAGGAGACTCAGGAAGCCTTGTCTGAACCCATCCCCTCCCCAGGTGGTCAGAAGAGCTCTCGCCAGGGTCCTTTGTCACCTGTGTCAGCAGCTCAGAAGAGTAGCCAGGAGACAGATGTGTTCTGGGGCAGGGGCTTCAGATCAGGAGACCCTGGATGGGGAAAAGAAGGTTCCTGGACCACCACATCCTGCCTTTAAAGAGAAAACTCCTAGGAAACCCTGAAGTGGCCTTCCATAGGGATTGAGAACATGGATTTTGGCATCAGTTGGGCATAGGTTAGAATCCCTACCACTTCTAGGCTGTGTGACTTCAGGCAATCTGCTTAACTTCTCTGAATCAGTATAATGAAAATAATAATTCCTACTTCATTCTGAAGAGTAAATACACAATAAATGTTGTCATCTATTGTTTATAACTAATTTTTATTACAATATTGTTCTCTTATAGCATAAAGAGAATAGATAAATATTCTAGTAACAGTAGGTTATCATTACTCTCTCACAGGCATGCACGTACACAATGCATCTGTATACATGTACCTGGACACCTGTAATCTCATAACCAAATACACAAACCCCCATCAGTTACACACACCCGACATCGACATACACAGGAGCATCCTGGACTCACTATGTACCAGGCACCTGACTCCTCACAGCAGCCTGCGTCATGTGTGCATTTTTATCTCCCACTTTTCAGATGAGGATACATACATTATATGCAAAAATGCCTGCTGCGTCCTGGGATATAGACACTTCTGGTAGTTCTGGGAACCCTGAACTCCCTCCCTCTGTATCAGAGGAGGCCAACTCCACTTCCACGGTCATCTCCAGGGCAGCCCCAAGCTGGGCCCCAAGTGCTGACTACCCTCCATCCCTAGGACAAAGGCCCAACCTGGCTTTCATGCCAGCTGCGGTTGGGGAAACCCCTGCTGCTGGCAGAAACCACGTTGACTTTGAAAAAGAAGAGACAGAAGCCAGGGGGTGGCCGGGCCACTCCCTGTGGGGGCAGGTGCTAAGTAACTCTATAAACTCTGGCTAATGATGCAATTACTGCCATAAACAGAGCCCTAGGAGGGATCAGGGTCAGAAGTCAGACCCTCAAAGAGCAGCCAGGCCTGAGGGTTGGGAGGCTCCTCCCACCTGCTTTCCAGCTGACTTGAAACAGAGGCCTCATTGGCCATGGGGGTAAGAACTGGGTACCCCCACCATCCCAGAATCCTGGACGGGTTCCTGCCTGCCCTGGCCCACCCTCTGCCCACCTCGGACTATGAGCTGTCCCGCCACCAGCCCTAGGAAGGCCAGGACTGAGTGCTCACCTGAGGAGATGTCCCCTGCCCTCATCCTGTGCCCCTTCCATAGGACCCGGAACCAGCAGACCTGGGTTCCCATTTGGCTACACTACACAGAGCTGAGTTGAGGGCAAAATAGCACTGCAGCTGTAACAGACCTTGTAAACTGTAAGCAACATTGGCTGCCCTCCCAGACAGGTAGAGCAGAGAGTCACCCCAGACGGCCTGTCATTTACACTCTCTGGTTCTCTGCTCTCCAGTCCCAGAAGCCAGGAGGCAGGCAAAAAGAAGGGGGCCAAGTGAATTGCTATTTTCCCCCCGGCTAGGGAAACTGAGGCATGGAACAAGTACACCTCAGATTACCAGGCTGGGCTCCCAAGACAACCAGCCCTTTCCCTCAACTGCCTCTTATGGCCAGCCTTTAACTGTTGCTGGCTGTCTCCCAGGCTGGGCACAGAGAGGGCCTCAGAAGGAACAGGCCAAGGAACCAAAAACTGCTTTCTGATCTGAGGGCACTCACATCTGGAAGTCCTGGACACCAGAGACCACCCCCCCTACCTTCCCCTCCACCCCCAGTTGCCCAAGAGTGCCAGGTCTTGGGCTGGCAGAATCTCAGACATCAGGGTCCTGAGCCCACATCCCAGAGGAGTCACGGGTTGGGGGGGAGGTAGGTGTTGGGTGTGTGTGTGTGCGCGCGCGTGTGTGTGCGCGCGCGCACGCTGCACTGGCCTTGTCCCCTTCCCTACTTGACCAAGCATCCCTCTCTCAGCGTCTGGGGTGAGGGCCGGGCGGCAATTAACTGACACTTCCCCAACGAACGCGAAGTTTAGTCCAGAAACTGTTCGCTCAGAACCACCCCCAGAACAGGCCAGCTAGAGGACGACGGCAGGAGTGGAGAGGGATCGGGGTAGGACTCCGCGGTGAGGGGCTGGCAGGGAATACGAAGAAGGTAAGGGAGCCCTGGGCAGTGCGGGCGCTGGCGCTGACGAGCCCCGCCCCGGGAGCCCTCCTCCCTCCCTTCCTCTCCCCGGGCGCGGGGCCGGGGCACGCCAGGCGGCTGCGGCGCGAACCTGCTCGCGCAACCCAGAGCAGCTCGGGGCAGCCGTGCGTGAAGCCAGAACCCCGGGCGGGAGGGGGCCGAGGGGCTAGGGGGCCGAGCTGGCCTCAGCTCGCTCCCTTCGAGGAGGCAAGCGCACGCGCTACGGCCGAATACCAGATTGGGGTACCGGGAGGGGAGAGATGGAGCGCTGGCTTGAGGGGGGGGGGGGCAGCCTGGGTTTGAGCCGTGTGGACTCAGGGAATGGGGGAAGGGGGCGTGTTTTCCGGGATTCGGGACCGAGACGGAGTGGGGTAACTCGGGGTTGGGGGGAGGCGGGCAGATGGCTGGGAGCTCAAGGAAGGCAGAAAGAGGAAAGTGCGCTGGGTGAGCTCTGGGATTGGGATTCCCTAAAGTCGTGGAATAATGCAAGGGGTGTAAAAAGACTGCGCTCAGGGATACCGGGGTACGCGGGCAGGGGCGGCTCCTTCGAGAGACCGAGGAGGGAGGAAGGGACGGGAAGGGAGGGAGGGATGGTACTTCCACCACCAACCCCCGCAGCCCAGCCTCCGGGGCGTGGCGCCGCTCCGGCCCTCCCACTCCCCCGGACCATCCAGGCAGGGCCTGGCCCGGCCGGACTCGGCCCCCGCACACCTCCCCTACCTCCGGCGCCCTCCCCAGTGCCACCCGCCCCAGCCGCGTCCGGTGGAGAAGAAGTGGGCGCCGAGCCCACACGCCCTCAAACTTCTTGCAAGTTCGCTCCCACGCCTCCCGCCTCTTCGACTCCCAGTTCCCCGGCCGGGAAGGCCCATGCCCGCTCCGGCCCCTCCCGCCTGGTTACATAAGGTCGCAGAGAAGACGCCCCCCGGCCCGAGCCTGAAGGGAGGGGCTGGAGGGGCTCTCAGGATCCGCGGGCAGCGCCGCCCCGACCATGCGCCGGGCGTCCCGGGCTAGACGGACAGCGGGGCGGGCGGCAGCCGGGCGCTCACAGTCTCGCTCCCTTTTCCAGCCGACACCCCCACCCACCCACCTGTCTCCCGAACCCACGGGATCGGAGCCGGGGAGCCTGGGTCGGGGGTTCCGGGCCCTCCGCGCACCCTTTGCCCCCCGGCCCCGCTCACCTAGCTCTGAAGGTCAATCCGTCCGCCGCCCGCGCCCCGCGGCTCCGGCAACTTGTCCCAAGTTCAGGTGTCCGGCCCGAGAGCTGCGCTGGCCGCCCCCTCCCGGGCTCCTCCGGCTCCGCGCCACCAGGGAGGCCCGCCCCGTCTGCCCTTCCCTCTGCCGTCGGCGCCGCCGCCGCTCTCTACGTCCAACCCGCGGCCGCCGCCTCCGCTGTCACCGAGCCCCGCGCCGGGCGCCGGGGCTCCTGCTGTCACTCTTTACCAACTTCCCGCCGCGCCCGGCAGAGGGCAGCACGCAACAACCGCGGCCGCGCCCCGCCCCGCTCCGCCCCTGGCCGGCCTGCCGCGGCGCCGGCTGGGAAGCGTAGTCCTCTCTGCGGCTCTGCCAGGCTCGCCGGGATTTGTAGTCCCGCTGTGTGGGCTCAGGCCTCCGTAGGAACTTGGCGTTTAATTTGGAAAATTTGTCCCGCTTCGTTTCTGCCCCTTTTGTAACGTTTCTTTCTCTTCTCAATTAGTGATGTCCTGAATCACAGCTCCACTACAATACATCCTGTGGCTTGTCTGACCCGAGGGAGAGGCCTGCAGCAGGCTGGCTTTCCTGGAGTCTAGGAAAGATGTAGGGTCCCAGATGGTGTGATGTTGCCATAGAAACCCCTCTGTGCAAACCTCAGTTTCCCTCCTGGTTTGGAGTGTGGTACCAGACCTTGAGCTTGAGCATACGGACAAGGTTGCTCAGCTTGGTGAAGGACAAAGTGAAATATGACTATAATATAGAGCCTGCCTCCCCTCCCATCATGAGCACTCCATTTATAACCGCCCCCCTCCCCATGCTTAATCTTTCCGAGCTTGCAGTTACCTCACCCCACGGCCCCCCCCCCCCCATGTTGCTGAACAGAAATTTTCTGACCTTTCATGTCATCTTCCCCTGCTGGAAGTTACAGGGTGCTGAGCTATCATTCTCTGATTTTGCCTCCCCCATACCTCCCTACACCACGTTGCCTCAGGTTTCTGGGTCTTGCTGGGTGGGTCCTAAGGAGGACAGGGATGAAGTCCAGAGGGACAAGACCTCTTGCTCAGTTGGTTAGAACAAATGGGCTTGATTTTCATGTGATTCAAGTAGCTATCCCTCTTGTCCATGGTTGAGAGATAGCCCTTCTTCAAAGACAGGCCCTGGGACACAGGGATCTGCGTGCAAATACGATCAGCTGAAGACCTTCGGAAGCCCTCCTGGAAATAGGCTTTGGTGGCATCACTCTCCTCCCTAAGGGACCCACGACTGTTACAGGTTCACGTTGGCATCTAGCCTTCCTCTGAAAGCTCCTCTGCAAACTTGATCACAGATAGAGAGATGGAGGCCTAAGATTTGGGAGGCATTGGACCCCTAATTACACTGTTAGTGGACATGCATGGGGTAACTCTGGAGGCTGTCTGGTAAATTAAGCAGCAGAGCATTTCAATTTGTTCATCACAAAGGAATGCCCTGCCTCAATGCCACTGCTCCCACTGTCATCCCTCCCTAGAGAGAAGCTGTGAACAGATGCCAAGCTCTGGTGGGTGCAGAGCCCATCCCTAAGCCCTACCTTGTGCCCCATTTCTCTTAGAATCTCAGTGACCCCCTGGAAACCTCATAACTCAAGGAGAACATGGTCCAGCACAGGCACATTTGCCTCTGACTCTCATTCTCCCCATTCCCTGAGACCAGGAGCTGCCTTACAGACTACAACTGCCCTCTAGAAACACAGGCTGGCCAATGTGGAGAAGAACTATTTATTGTTAGAGAAAGTCCAGAGTCCAGAGAAGGAAGGCTGAATGCAGAGCAGAAGCACAGAGAGAAAGCCCCACATGGGGCAGGGGGCCGAGAGGGAGGAGGGAGCCCAGGCATCCAGGCCCTGAGTCTAGGCGGCAGTGGCAAAGCCCACCCTGTTGTTGCTCATGTCGTAGACGGAGTAGTAGGATCTGAGGAAGACGTCCCCGAGGATCCACAGGGGCTGGCCATTCTGGGAGGGCAGGTAGGTGACCTCAACCCCCATGGTGCAGTAGCCTTCGTCATTCTGTACAACACAGAAGAGCAATAGTTGTTCATCCACTCACACATGGACAGGGCGCTGCTCAGCCCTGAGCCCCAGGCCAGGAGCACAGATGCAGAAACAGGGAAGCCAGAGTGTCTGCCCTTGAGGGCTCGCAGGCCAGCGGAGCCCTCAGAGCCAGGGCTGGTGGGAGGATTTCTGGAAAGGGTGGGTGCAAGCTCTGCAGGGTCTTCTCTCCCTGACAGCCCATGGCCTCCCTCCTACTCCTGATTTGGAGCAGATCAGCCTAGTGGTAAAGCCTTAGAGACAGACCAGCTTGGGTTCAAACCTTAGCTTCACCCTGACTAGCTGTATTGCCTTGGGTTGGTTACTTAACCTCTCTGAACCTCCAAGTTTTTTGTTTGTTTTGTTTTAATTTTAGTGGAGGTACTGGGGATTGAACCCAGGACCTTGTGAATGCTAAGCAAGTGCTCTGCCACTGAGCTATACCTATGCCCCTGAACCTCCAAGTTTTTACTTGTAAAATAGAAATTAGGATCTCCTTTATTGAATGTGTGAGAAGGAATTGGGATAAGGTAGGCCAAGGGCTTCACTCAGTGGCTGACCTTTGTAAGCGCTCGACAAACAGCCTAGTGCCTCTCCCCACTAATTACTAATAATCGTTACTGTGAATAATATTTCACAGCCTTGTTCCAGAAAATGGGGTTTAGAATCAATGAGTGGGGAAAATAAATCAATGTTGTAAGGAGTCAGGAAATGGGGCAAGGTAAGGAGACTGAGCATTTGTGGCTCCCCACCCTTCCCTCCCACCCTGCTCGTGTCCCCGCTGGCTCAGCCTGCAGGGGCCAGGACTTACATTGAGGATGTAGGAGGAGGGTGGCAAAGGGAACTGCACACCACTGATGATGAAGGTGAAGGTGGGCAGGCTCTGAGTGTTGTTACAGTCCACAAGAAACTGCAGAGAGGAACGGGGCCCAGGTTGCTTCACCTCCGACCTGAGAGCACCTGCAAGCCCCATCACCTCAGCCCCTCTGTTCCCAGGCCTGAGCCCCAGGCTTGCTTTTGGACTGGAGGTTGCAACACCAACACTGCTGGCATTACACATGAGGATTCACTTACAGAGCGTGGGATTTGGGGAGACCCAAGCATCTTTCCCACTCCAAAACATGGTTCTTGCCTGAATTTCCCCCAAGAGAGATTGTGTGCTTTTAAAACACATAGATCTATGCAGAGGGATAAATTGGGAGTTTACAATTTGCAGATATTAACTATTTATATATATATATATATATAAAATAGATAAACAACAAGTTCATACTGTATAGCACAGGGAATTATATTCAATATCTTACAGTAACTTGTGAAAAAGAATATGAAAACAAATATATATAGGCTGTACACCAGAAATTGACATAACATTGTAAACTGACTATACTTCAATTAAAAATTAAAATTAAAAATAAATAAAATAAAACACATAGGTCTATAGAAAGCATAGCCCATCAGTCCTCCAAAGTTAGTGGGAATGCATTAATTAGGCAAACACTTTGGTGGACTCAGGACAGGACAGGAATTAGGGAGCATGTCCCTGTGGAGGTAAAGGAGATATGGACTGAAGGATTATCCCTTGTCACTCACAGGCTTGGCCCCATATTCTAGTTATTTCACTCTTACCACAAAGCCTGGTAGGTATTTAACCTGTTTCCTCTGAGGGGCTGAAGCTCAGAGGGAATTCTGCTTAGTAATCACCTCCCTATATCCCTTTAGCACAAGCATCTGCCCCCTTCAAGCCACCAGCCAACCCCCAGCCCCAGTAATCCCCAGGCCCCCACCTCCAGTGCCGTGGGGCAGCTAGAAACGTGGAGGCCAAGAATCAGGCTATTCCTCTGCTCCCAGGAGAAACCATAAATGCCCCCTGGCTGGCCTCTCCTAGGGAAAGGGCCCTCCTCCACCACACACACCTGTCCGTACTGGTCCTCCTGGGCTCCCGTGGCCTGCAGAAGGGCACTCATGAACTGCTGGGGCACGGTGAGCAGAGACGTGCCGGTGTCCACAATGGCTTGGCAGCCCTGGGAGCACCAGCCAGAGGCCTGATCGCCAATGAGGAACCTGAATGGTGAGGCGATGGGTGGCCTTAGCACCTCCCAGCTCAGAGCATCTGGGGGCTCGGCCTTCTCACACTGAGGGACAAACAGAATCAAGGTGCACCTCAGAAAGGTAAGAACTCTGCAGAGGTCAGTCCAGCCATCCCCCTGCCTCATACCAGAGTCCGTCGAAGGCCACCAAATGGCCATTGAATCTCTTTCTAAAAGGTTCCAGGGACAGTCCTAGAAACACTGAAGACCAAGACTACTGATTCATTGTAAGTACTTGGAGCAAATTAGTCCCCCCTGCCAACACACCCCAGTTTCTAATCTCTAAGCCCTTCGGGTTGGACTACAGGGTCTGAAATGTCTGGGATTCCAAGTCCTGCCCCTTCCTTTATTGTCCCCACCCCACCTGTCTTCTCAGGCTGAGCTGGGCTTTGAGATTCCAGCCAAAAGGCTGTGAGGGTGCAGGCTTCTGAGGTCCTCTGTCCCGGCCCTCCAGCGGTACCTGGATGTGTGCATGTGGCATGAAGTGCCTCAATGCCTGTGGAGGAAGCCCACGTCCCCAGGCCCACTGCAGACTCACTCCTCGATGCCAATCTGCCAGTACAGGTCCTGAGTGACGGGGGTCCAGTGGATCTGCCCCGTGTACAAGCTGTTGTCCACACCCCCAAAGACAATTGCTCCCCCGTCTTGAGAGCTCTGCTGGCTGCAGGAAGTAAAGTGAAAGGTGAATCAGGGAGTGGCTGTGGAAAAGGACTTCTCTCTTGAGCAGTCACCCTCAGAGGGAAACAGAGGTCCTGCCCTGGCTCCAGAATGGGACTCCCTCAGGGCAAGGCTGTGTCTCCCCTCAGGCTGGGGCTCCCTGAGGACAGGGCTGTGTCTTCCCTCAGACTGGGCTCCCTGAGGGCGGGGCAGTGTCCCTCAACCTCTGACTGCCGCTCCCAGGCTGGGCCCCTCAGAATTCCTTGTGCCTCAGGTTCCTAGATGCTGCTGCTCCACAAAGTGCTGCGTCTGGGGAAGCTGCTAGACATCCGGCCCCGGCCCTGCCCCACACCGCCTTCTCCTCTCCCTTTCACTTCATGCTGCTGGTGGAACGCGTCAACGGGAGCCTGACTCGGGCCTGGCTTGTTATTTTCCTCCTGGACTTGGAGGGAGGTAGGGCCCGGGTGCAGGGGAGGGCAGGACCTCCCCTGTTAGACAGCAGTGAATCTGAGTGTGGAACTGGGCCGAGCGCCTAAAGGCTAAACTCAAAGAGTACTTGTCAGCAGAGGTGGAGAGTCAGTCAACAACACTAGGACCAGGATAATACTGTTGAAAGTCAGATCGAAGTGACTAAGCCCCAGAGAGTAGATGCTGACTGTCTCTAGAAGATGGTTGTCTAATTCTCGAGAGGAAAGAAGGAGAGTCCATCTCAGGCCACACCCCCAACCCCACTGCCCTGCTCTGGAGCCCATCCGTATGAACAACTATGTTTGCTTGTGTTTGTGGTGAGGGTAACAGCTCGTGAGGAGTTCATGGTGGACCTAGCCCGAAGGACTCCAGGACCTGTCTAGAACAATAGATCAAAGGAGATGAAGCAATAGATTACTACACAAAAGAGGTGTCTAGGTAGAAAACATTTGATCAGAAGGAAATGAGCTCACTGGGGCTCTGGGCAGGAGGCAAACCCAAGAGGTACAAAGAATCAACAGCAATACTCAAAGCAGAGTTCAACCAGAGAAAGGAGCAATTCTGTCCTGGCCAAGAAATGCAAAGAGGAGTCCGAGTGGGCTGGGGACAGATGCAGGGGTGGGGCAGAGTGGGTGTGTGAGGAAGTCAGAGGCCCAGCAGGGAAGGCCCTGCCAAATGCCTGCTAGGAGGCCTCCAAACCACAGTGTTGAGCCTCAACCGTCCAGGGCTGTGGGGAGAGTGGGCTGGCAGCGGGGGGACCACCAGGCAGTTCCTTACCTGCTGAGGTAGAAGCTGAAGACTGGGCAGGTGAGGGCACCCTCCTGCAGCATGCCCTGCAGGGCGGTGGTGGCCCCATCCATGGACAGGGCAGGGTAGGCCATGCCCATGATGCCATCGAACGTCGCATAGAGGAAATTGGTACCCGGCTCATTTTCACTCAGGCCAAACTCCTGATTGGGGACCCTGATGCCGTGGACCTGGAAGAGGCACAGAGGATGGGAGGTGGTGAATGTAACTCCACTCACCTCCCCAGACTCCTTCTCCCCAGGTCCTGCAAGACTCTTCTCCAAACCTCCCACACCTCTGCTTCTTCCCTTCTTGGTAGCTTTGCCAGAGCCACATTCTCTTCTGAGAAGCCTTCCTTGACTGCTGCAGCACCCCTCAACCCAATCTTCTCCTTCCCCAGGCTTTAAGCTCCTTAAAGAAAAGGACCAGATTGTCCCAATCATGGTGGTGTCCTTGGTGCCTGGCACTTGATGGCCCTCAGGGAGGGTTCAGTGAGTGAATAGGTGAGCCCTTATTGTACTGATTTCCTGGCCTGTACAGTAGAGCACTGGTGTTTTTCCATATATTTCAGGGTCCCCAGCTAAGTCTCCCCATCAGACTCTGAGACCTGTGAGGTTAGAATTCAGCTCACAGCCCCAGTCTACCTTCCCCACGTCCTCGGGTCAGGAGCAGCCAACATCACTCACCATCAGAGTGTCATAGCCAAAGAAGCCGGTGAGGCTGCCACTGCCGTACTGCAGGGAGAAGGTCTGCCCATTGGTAGAGTAGGTGGAGGACAGGCTAGGGTTGAAGCGTGTGTGGCTGGCTGCAAGGGAGGGAAAGCTCAGGATGTCAGGCTGGCCCACTTTCAGGCCTGCAGGGCTGCCCACTTGTCTTGCAGCCTATGCTCACACCCTGGGGCCTCAGCAACCCCCAGCCACCAAATCAGGTGGTGGCCAGCACTGGTAGGCCCACAGGAACTGGCCAGCCTTGACCCCAAAGTCCTCTCTGACTTAGAGAACACTGGGATGCCCTAGGACGGTGACCTCCCTGTGGGCAGGTTGCATAGACTCTATCTCTGTCTTCCTGGCCCCTAGCAGATCTCCTGACACTCAGTGAGTGCTGAGAAATTGCTCACCAGATGAAAGAGTGAATGAACCTCCAGGGCATTGGTGCATTCCCTGACCCTCGTCTCACCCCTACCGTTGAGAAGCTGGCCACAGCGGGATCCTGAGATAGCGTAGGGTGGGGCCAACGAGGGACTTTCTGGGCCAGAGTTGTCAAGACTCAACCCCCAAGGCTTTGGCAGGGAACAAGGCAGCCTTAGGAAGTGAACATCTCCTGTCTCCAAATACAGCCTTAGGAAGGGGGACCACATCTATATTGTCCTCCCGTGTCCCTTGGAGATGCTCAGTAAGAACTTAGTAAATAGTGGGGTGGAGTAGAATAGAAAGAAAGTTGTAGAACAGAGTGGGATGGAATGGCAGAGCCCAGAACAGAGTGGAGTGGGCAGGGCTGGGCTGGAGGAGGTGAAGGAATATATATTGGTGAGCGGGGAAAGCAGAGGGGCTGCCCAGCTCCGTGGCCAGCTTCTTCCCTCTGGCTTGGGCATGCTCAGTGGCCCTGGACAAGTCCCTGGTCCTTTCCAGTACTGAAGCACCCCCAGCAGTCTTTATGAAGAGCAGCCCTTCCTCAGAGGGTGTCAGTGCCCGTCCCTGCCTGCCACCCTCCCCTGCCCGGCCCGGCACTCACTGCAGGCCTGGCTCTGGCAGTAGACAGAGGGCACCCACAGGTTGGAGGAGCCAGTATCAAAAAGGACCAGGAAGTTCTGTGGTGGGGTCCCGATGCTGATCTCACCAAAGTAGGAAGCCTGGGGGTAGGGGGCGGGGAGAGGGCATGGGGCAGGCTGTTAGCTCCAGGTTGGGGGATCTAGGGACAGGCAGGCCCAGCCTCCTCCACAGGCAGAGTGGCAGAGTGGCCAGCCCTGCCCCACAGCCCACACCAGAAGTGGGAGCCAGAGCCTGCCCTCCACACTTGCCCAGAATCCACAGACCCCCGGTCCATGCCTGCCTGGGGCAGCCGCAAAGGTCTGTCAGCCTGGCAGGTCTGAGAGAAGGGGGTAGGCCCCAGGGGCTGGGTGGGAGGGTGCAGAGAGGAAGGGTGCAGCTCACAGCCCTGGCCCAGCCTTCAGCCTTTGGCAGCAGGGAGATGGGGAGCCCCAGAGAGGGTCGGAACTCACATCCATGTAGGCCATGGGCTCAGAGACCACGCTGAAGTCACTAAAGCGGTACTTCTGGACGGGGTCATACTTGTGGGTCCTCAGGAACTCCTCCAGCAGGCCCTTCTCCTTCATGGTCTCCCGGACGGACTTAAATTTCTTCAGGGGGACTCTGTGGAAGGCCTGAGATCAGTGCAGGGCCTCCCTCTTTCCTACATCTCTAATACCCCAATCTCTCTCTCCTTCTCTCCCTCTGTCTCTTTCTACCCATCTCTAACTGCATGCCTCAGGCTTCCTGCCGCTCTGTCCCCCTGTCTCTTGTATGTGTCTGTGTGTCTCCCTCTTTTGGCATTTCTGTCTCAGGCTGTCTCTCTCTGTCTCTTTCTCTCTCTGTGTCTCTTCCTCTTTCTCTCTCTTTCTCTTTCTTTCAAAACCCTTCTCAGGACTTGCTCTGAGATTCAGAAAACAATTCCTTTCACTCATGCATGTCCCCAGCCCACCCGAAGGATCTTCATCCCACCTTGGTCCCTCACTCTCAGGTATCCCATGAACTCTTTCCCAGGAAAGGGAGAGGGACATCCAACATCACCCTTTGCTGGGTATGTGAATTTTTTAAAAAGGTTTTAGAGATGGCAAAATTCACCCCAAAGGGAGTCCTCTTGTGTGGTGGCCCTCAGGCACCTGGCCCCGGCTGAATGTGACAGAGCGTGGGTTCAGGGGAGCAGCACTAGACTGGGACTCAGAAGACAGGGTCCTAGTTCTGCCCCTGCTGCTAATTGTCTGGCCTGGGGCTAATCCCTGCTCCTCTCAGGACACTGGGACACTGGGGAAATTGGCCTGAGTGGGCTGGAGGCCAAATCAGCTCTGGAACTAGAACTTGTGAATTATCGGTTTCTGCCCACGTCCTCCCAGTCCTGCCTGCTGCCACTGCCTAGAGGGCTCTGCGGGCCCACCCAGGCCTCACTCCAGGGTCTGGAATTCCTGCTTCTTTCACTTCCTTCCCCATCTCTTCCCCATTCCCTCAAGACTCTGCATTCTCCGGAAATCTCTACTAAACCCATTCACCTTGAGCTATGAAGGCTGATAGTAGCTTCATGCCACCACCGTGAACTAATTGGCCTATTAAAGAAGTTTCTGAGAAGTGCCATCTCTTCACCAAAAAAACAAAAACAAAAACAAAAACCTCTCTTTAGTGATGGAACAGCAGGCAGTGTGGTAGGCCGAGAGCCCTCCTGATGTCCTTTGAGCCGTGCCACCCCATCCTCTTTCCCCTGACACCTCAGCGTGTAGAGATTACATTACTGGGTGTTTCTGCTTGGATGATTTTGGCATTGGCCAAATAAATTGAGGGCCTTAAGGAAACTTTTAGCAAATATGTCCCTCTCCAGATAATCGTACCAGCCGTCCAGGGTCTGCTTGGGTGGTAGCCACCCCTAATCTCTCTGTTTCAGGTCCATCTTTTCTCATCAGTAGGGGAAAGGATGGTGCTTCTCCCTTTGACTGGAGCTTTGCTGAAGGCAGAGGCTGTATCTCCTCCCACCTCTGAGTCCTATCCCACACTGACTCAGGGAGCCTCCCCTGCCCCTGGCAGGAATCCCAGAGAAGAGGAAGGTCTCCCCTTGCAGAACTCCAGTCTCCTGCCCTAGCAGCCAGGCCCCAGACTCACCTGATCAGTGTTGCCTCCAAGAGCTGGAGGCAGCCCAAAGCCACCACCATCCACTTCATGATGCTGATTCCCAACTGGCCGCAGCGGCGAAGTTGTGCCGTCACTCACAGTGAGGGCCCGAGTAGTACTCCTTCCTCCTTTATACCCCCGGGACCCAGCCCAGGCCCTGTCTCCCTGCTCTCGGCAAGCATGACCTCCGTCCTGGGCGCACCCTGGGCTCCACGTATCAATTATTTCTCTGTTTTCTCTTGCGACGGTGGCTGCAAAGGACTTTTCATCTTATTGACTTTTCAGTCCAAACATGGAGGCCAGGAGGTGCCAGCGATAAGAGAACAAAGTCTCCGTAAGGTAGAGCGGCAAAGATCACTCCTCGTCCGGGAACCAGAGGTGTGATGTGGGCATTTTGGGGTGAGAGCCAGAGGAGGGTAGAGTGAGGGCCATATGATCTGCAGACAAGTACTTCTGACATTTGGGAACAAAAAGCTCTGTTTTGTGGGCACTGTAGGATGTTTAGCTGCATCCCTGGCCTCTACCCACCAGATGCCAGCAGCAGTTCCCCAGTTGTGACAACCACAAATGCCTCCAGGCCTTGCCAAATGTCCCTTTCAGGAGCAAAACCGTTGAGGATCCCTAGTCTATGGGTGATTCACTCAGAGTTTCTGATTCAAGTCCTCGTTCCAGCAAGCATCCCCAAGTCCCTGAGGGATGCAGATAGCGGTGTCTGGGGGATGATGGGGTCAGTAGCTAAGATAATGGTAATGATGATGGAGTAACGGAGGTGCTGAGAGTGATGCTGATGGTGGTGATGACGGCGGTATTGTTAGTGCAGGGCTGGATCGCCAGTGGCTGAAATCAGGGCTGTCTGGGGTAGCTTTGGATGCTTTCCTGGTTAAAAGGAGCAATTTGAAGAAATTTTTATTCTAAATCAGCAAATGCTCAGGACATACCCACAGTGTAAGCCGCACTGGTTTTTGGTTGTGCCTCTCGCACTAGTCTGGAACAGCAGGAGGCCGGGGCAGGGGCACGGGAAGAGGGGACATGCAGGCCCCTGCTTCTGTACCTCATCGTCTCTCTCCTTCTGTCCCACTGCATCTCTGCCCGTGTCTTTAGTTCTCCTAAAGTGCCTCTGTCCCCCATTACCCCAGCCCTTGTTGCCCTTTCTTCCGCTCCCAAGCTTGATCTGCTGTGTCCTCGGTCCCTCCCCCTCGGGTCCTCCCTGATGCCCTGCTCCAAGTTTCTCATTGCCTGAGGTGACCTGGAGCTGGCCCAGCATCCTCTTACCTGGCACAGGAGAACTCTCCATTTTGGGGTGAGTGAAAAAAGTCCCCATGCCAGTACCCTCTCTGCCACCTTGTACCCCTCACTCAGGGCTCCAAAGAGATTTGTCAGGCCCTTGAGCCCCAGGCAGAAGGCCAAAACCAGGCCTGCCAGTGGAGACTTTCCATTCTGGCAGGCCTGTCCAGCCACTGCCCAGCCAGAGCCCCAGAGCCTCCCCAAGCCCTGTAATGGAGGATGTTGGGGGCACAAGCAGTCTGCCTGGGCCTGGCACGCAGAGAAAGAGGTACCGGCCTGATTGTGTCTCAAGGACAAATCAGCTCCCTGCATTCCTCCCTGAAGTCTCCAGGGGCACGTTGGACTTGGGTGGAAGGCAAGGTAAGGGGGGAGTCCTTTCCCTGGGGTGGGAGAATCTGCAGATTTGGAAGAGTAGGCAAAAGAAAGTCATAGGATCCTTGGAATCATGCCACATCCTATATTCATAGGATGAATATAGCAGAATCCATGGGGTCCCCTAAGTCTTATGAGTCCAACCAGACTCCCCAACATGGGCCTCCAAGGACTCTTTCCTTATCTGGAAGGACACTAGGAGTCTGATGACTGTAGGCTAACTGTCCCCAAATTCCAGTCACATCACATCCCTTCTGGGTAGCCCTGGCCTACTGCATTGAGCCAGGGCACCCTGTTTGGCTACCAGGCCCTGAGCTCTGCAGCCCCTGCCTATCCAGCCTGACCTGACAGCTCGGTGTCCCCATACAACCTAAGTCCTTGTCTGCCCTGGCCTGCCCCACTATCCACCAGCCTCCCCTTCCTGGAAAGCCCACTTCTCTTCCTTCTACGTGTCCATGTTCTGCCCATCCTTCAGGACTTCTCCTCCTAGAGCCAGGGATGCACAGAGTCTGAGGAAATCTTAGAAGTCATCCAGAGCTACCTCCCACCAAGGACAGGAAGCCTGACCTACTGGCTCCCCACCAAATTTATCGTCTACCCCTAAACACTGCACACCCAGCTGGGGCCCTCCCCTTGGTGACAGATCACACCCTGTCTAGGATCGGTTTCCAGTTGTTTCCAGAGGTATATTTCCTCACTCCATAGACTAGAAACTTCTAAAAGACAGAGACTGCAGCTCTCCCCTCCCTGTACCTGGCCCAGAGCTCAGGAAATCCTGAGCAGTAGATGGAGTCCATGGGACTGTTCTCCATGGGGCTTGATTATATCTCCCTCACCCCAGTATCCCAGGGCTCTGATTTCCACCCCATGCTCCAAAGGGATCGTGTCAAAATCCAGGGGCTGGGGTCCTCTCATAGTGATGATCTCCCAGGAAAGAGGCATTTTCTTATCACCTCTGGTCTCCTCTCCTTCTAAGCACCACCTCTCTCAAAACTCATCAAAGCCTCCCTGGGACCAAATAAATAAAATCCAAACTCATCACCCTGGCCTTCAGGACACACTCAGTCTGGCCCCTCCCTGCATGTCCATGTTCATCTTCTACTTCTAGCCTGTACACGCTCTGTGCTCCAGCCATCACGACCTCCTCGCTTGCTCCCAAGGAGGCCTGTTGTTTTTGAGCCTCCATGCCTTTATCCATGCAGGCCCTCCACCTGCAACACCTTTCCCGAGCATCTCCACCTGCAAAATCCCCTCATCCTTCAAGAACCAGTAAGAATGCCACAAAGCCTTCCCTCCTGTGCCCACCCACTCTCAAACTGGTCCCTTCATGGAGGACTTTGCTTTTCCTCCCCTTATGGTATTTATTTTATACCATCTTCTATCCCAGTAACTTGCCTTAAATCCCACCACTTGTCACCAGAAGAAGAGGTTTTTTCCTTCACATGGCTCCTTAAACAGCTCATTCACCTTTCAGAGTGACTATAAAAGTGACACTGGTTGCTGGGCGTGTCTCAATGAGATGACAGCTACTAGCATGCTCACTGCCACTGTTAATTCTTCACCCATGGCAGGCATCACTAATCAAACAGATCACTCTTGCCCATGGTGTTGAGACACGGCCTTAGGATTCTTCCCAAACTAGTGCTCCACACCACCATTCTCAGTCTTGACATGACAATTCCCAAGTCCGTTAATAGAGGTGTTTCTGTTTTTTAAATTCTGGATACAAAATTTCATTTTGAATTCTATACATATACCACTTTAAAAAAATTCAAGGCAACTTGAAACTGCAACTCTCTGCACCATTCTAAATGACTAAATTATCTTCTGGCCCTTAATGTACACACTTAGATTTTGACATTGCTGTAATCAGTTTGTAAATGCTACTTCTGCTCTTGTTACTTCAGATTACTATGTACACACTTCCGAGAATTGAGATAAGCCATGTTCTTATCACGTCCAGTGGCTGCACAGTGCTCTAACATCTCGGTAGCTAGCATTACCTAGCCCTGTTCATGTGGGTTGATTCTAATTTCTCATTTCCATCAGAGCACTTGGGCACAGACTGAACATCAACCAAAGGAAGAGAGTAGTGAAGTTCTCATCACCCGAGTCATTCAAGCGGAGGCTAATGGAGCACTTTTCGAGGAACACTAGAAGAGAGATCTCTTGCAGTGGGTGAGATGGGGCTAGGGGTCTGAGTTCCTCTGTCTATTCTGACCCCTGCGGTAAGTTCACAGAGCTAAGAGCCCTCGCCTCATCTCTGGGGATAGGTAGTTTATAAACCTTACATCTTTGGCAGCTGTCTATATAAATTTTAGGTACAGAGTCCACTATCAACTTGGTTTCATAGTTTTTTCCTTACATTTTGTTTTATACTTACATCATTAATTCAATCAAACCTACTGGGGACAAACTGGATCTGAGGGGTTTTTTTTCCCAAGTTCAAGGATTTATGCTTTTTTTTTCTTTTGATATAATTTTTGACTTACAGAAAAGTTACACAGTACAGAGAGTTCCTGTATACCTCTCATCCAGAATCCCCTAATGCTAACATCTTACATCATAGCCATAGTACACTGATCAGGCCCAGGAAATTAACCCTGATCTAATACTAATAACCAATTTATAGACCTTATTTGAATTTCACGAGTTTCCCCACTACTGTCCTTTTTCTTTTTTTTTTTTTTTACTGTCCTTTTTCTGATTCAGGATCCAATCTGGGTTCCCATATTACATTTCGTTTTCATGCCTTAATCTAATCTGTGACAGTTCCTTGGTTTTTCTTTGTCTTTTATGACCTTGCTACTTCTAAAAAAGCACTCATTGTTATTTTTGTAGAATGTCCCTCAGTTTAGGTTATTCTGATGTTTCCTCATGATGAGATTGAGGGCGTGCATTTTGGAGCAGAAGCCACCGAGGTGATATACCCTTTTCAGTGCATGATCTCAGGAGGTACGTGTTGTGGGTGGGTCTTATTACTGGTGAGTCAACCTTAGTAACTTGGTTACGGTGAGGTCTACCAGGTTTCTCTACTCTACAGCAACTGTCTTTCCCTTGATAATGAATAAGTGTCTTCTGAAGAGACACTTTGAGACCATGCAAGTATCCCGGGTCTCATCATTCTTCTGCCCACCAGTTTGAATATCTGTTATTGGTTCTTACCTACAATAGTCATTATTGTGATGCTTGCCTAACAGTGTTTTCTATTCCCATCATTCCTTCTACATTTATTAATTAGAATTCTACTGTAAGGAAGAGTTAGGTTCAAGGTTTTAAAATAGGCTCTTCCTCCCCTACCAAAATACCCCATCATTGAAGTTGTGCCAGGCAGGGTACTTTATATTTGTTTAATTAGACAACCTCCCCAAAACCCCACAAGGTAGGTTACCCTATCCCCATTCCCCAGAAAAGTCCATTTTATGCATCTATACCTCAAATAGCTGGAAACTGATCTCTCTGTGTGTAAATGGATAAATAGCCAGATTGTTGTTTTCTCTGATCTATTGATAAATGTACCTTTGCTAGCAGACAACAGCTTCTTATCTGGCTTAGGTGGAAAGGGGATGCTTTGGATGGATGGCAAGGTGTGTCATACTGCAGCCCAGCTGCAGGAAGGGGAAGGATGAGGCAGAGCCTCGGGATCAACTGGAGTCTGGGATCCAAACACCATCAGGACCTTTGCTTCTCATTCTTACTTCCTCTCTCTCTCTCTCTCTCCCCACCCCCTCACTGTAGGCTGGATTTCTCCTAACTGGCCACTGCAGCTGAGTTTTACATTTCCAGAGAAAGAATGAAACCAAATTCCCAAGAAAGCTCTCTGGCCCCTCTTTGGTTAGGTACCCACCCCTGAACCAACCACGTGTGGCCAGCTGGCAGAGCTCTGTAGGAACATGGCAGCCATCTCAGGAAGCATCTTGAAGAAGGTAAACAGGATAAGCTCCCAGAAGAAGTAAGGGATGTTTTGGGGCAAATAACCTCAGAGATGTCCATGCAGATTTATTTCTGATGACCTCTGGGCCTTCCTTCTAACTCTTCATTCCCCTCTCTCTGCACATATTAAAGAATGTGATGGTGACATGTGATATGGAATTGACTTTAGAAGATCAATCTCCACCACTGGCTGACCCTTTGACCCCGACACTTAAGTTATCCTTTGTGAGCCTGAGTTTCCCTGACTGTAAGACAAGGTTAGTCGTCTGCCCCTCAGGGTTGCTGAAATAATCCAATAAAACCATGGTTATAAAAGTGCTAGCACATAGCATGCCCTCCATAAATACCAGCTGAGTTAGAATCTTTTTCTTTAAATCGGGCAGGGGGCTGGGGTCAGGGACTGAAGAAGAAAAGGGACCTCTGGGGAGGGCTGATGGTGTTCCGGTCACGTGGGTCTGTGAGAAGTCAGTGAGCTCTGTACTCATGATACATGCGCCTTTCTGTATGTATGTGTATTAAGCCTCAAGTGAAAGTTTTCTAAAGTCCTTTAGAAGGAAGAGAAGCAAGGAGACAGAACATCTGTCCTCAGAGATTCCCCCAAAGGTGAAGTGGGGAGGCAGTCCTTGCTCAGGGAGTCCCGGGCCAATGCAGACACTGCACATCCATCCGTGATAGCACTGTCGTCCTCAGCAGAGAAGCAGAGATGACTTTAGGGGCAATGAGGATGAACATGTCTTTTCTGCATAGCTGTGTACTGATTATAATAGATTTCAGCTCAGACGTGTATCAGATACATCACAGCCATGATTTCATAGGTGTCCGTGACACCCTCCTTACTGACAAATGTCAGGAAGCGGCAGATTGCAGCCTGAAATCCTTGTCACCGAAGATTGAGTCTCCCAGGCAGGCCACTGTGCAGAGGGGCAGAGCCTGCAGTTACCCGAGGGCCCAGGGGGGCCCCCACCCTGGAGTCTAGGTGTCCGACTTCTCCCTCCCTTCCTCCTCTCCAGCCCTGGGCCCCACAGGGAGGGGCAGTCTCCTAGATGTGAAATCTAGTCAGAAACTCCCAGCCTGTTCTTCCTACCAAAGCACTGCCCAGAGGTGGCCATTTCCATTTGACAGGTGGGAACACAGTGAGCACAGGGTCAGTTATCCTGCCAAGCGGGGGCGCCCTGTCTGGCTCTGTCCACGCTGCCAGCTCAACCTCCTCCTGAACTACTGTCCCACATCTCCAGAAATGGCGCCTTGCACAAGCCGGAGAGCTGGCAGGGAGACTTGGCGTGGCCGCTCCCGCATCCCCACATCAGCAGATTCTAACCAGTGGCCACATGCAGATAATACAAAAATCATCAGGGTGGTATTTGAATGACATATTTGGGACCCAATGACCTATACTGAGTGGGCATGAAAGTCAAAGTGATCTGACCCCCCTCCATTTAACCCAAAGGCAGAGCCTATAGCTGCTTCATTTGGGGTCTCTCAGAGCTCAGTCCTGAGAAACAGAGTTTGGCTGGAGTGAGTGAAAAAATGGGGGCTCCCTAGCTTCCCAGAGGGCGTGCCTCTGACCAAAGACTTAGGCAGAGCCAGTCTATCTAGCAATGGCCAGGCCCACCTTGTTGTTGCCCACATCACAGATGGAGTAGCAGACCCTCAGGAAGATGTCGTCAGGGAGCCATAGGGGCTGGCTGCTCTCTGAGAGCAGGTATGTGGGCTGGAACCCCCCGAGACCATTACTGCACTGACCTGGAGGAAAGGAGTGAAGCTGTTAGCAGGTAAGTCTCATGGGTTAAGGAAAAATCTGAGCTCTGAAATCAGAGAAGACTAGATTCAAACCCCAGCCCACATCTAGCTGGCTGTGTGACATTGGGCAAATCCTTAACCTCTCTGAGCTTCAGTTTCCCCATCTGTTGAGGGAATGAGATAATGTGATCCATTATTGTGTTTTGCGCAATGAATACAAGTTAGGCAAGTGAAGAGAGTGAGAAAAGAATATTTCTGGTAGTCAAAATAGCATGTGTAAAGGACCTGAGGTAGGAAAGATGAAGTGATAGGGCCAGTGAGGCTGGAGTATAGAAGAGGGGCCCACTAAAGGAAGTAGAGGCCTGATCACCAGAGCTGAGCCCTTGAGACTTTTTTTTTTTACCACAACCCACAGCTAAAAATACAAGTTACACTATAGCCTTATGTACACATATATACAACATATAACTAAAACAAAAGCTTCACCCCAATGAAAATTCTAATCTATAGTGCATGTAATGAACACTAATTTTTCTACTCTTATTGATTTCTAAAGTGCTAGTTTCAATCAACTAAATTGATTTCTAATGAGTTATGAGCTGCAATTTGAAAAACACTGATCTCTATGGCATCGAGCACATCTTGCACTTTTAGCTGTCATTTCATACATAAGCAATTAATCACGGGTGTTCAGAAAGCAGGGTGGTGTCTCCTCCCATCTTTGTGCCCCCCTCAGTGGAGACACAGAGGATACTCAATGTATATTTATTAATTAGGAGCAAGTTCGAAGACTGGGAGAGAAGGGGGGCCCAGCCCACAACATTTGGAGGTTTGAGTAATCTAAAGAGGACCCACTGTCCACCCTACTTCTTGGGCCAGTGGAATGGAGACAGCCCACACGTTTTAAGTGCCAAGTCTCGGGTTTAAGAAGGGGCTGAGTGACCACCTGTGGGAATGATGGTGGCACTCATTTCTAGGACTATCATGAGAGCTTGAAGAACTAATGTACACAGACCCTTGGCTCTGCGCCTGAACCAGGAACAGCCACCAGCACTTACAGGGTGCTCAACCTGAGCCTAGCCCTGCTCTAATGGCTTTACATCCACCAGTATATTTAATCTCACCAGGAGCTTATGAGATAAACACTGTATCGTCTTTATTTTACAGATAAGGAAATAGAGGCTCAGAGAAGCTAAATGACTTGCCCAAGGTCACAAAGCTCAGAAGTGATAGAACAAAGATCCCAATGCAGATGGACGGGACCTCAACCACTACACATTCTGCATCTCAGAAAGCTCTGGATAAATGGTGGTAACTGGTATTACTCTTGTGAAAGAGGTTCCTGGTATTACAGCTAAGATCTTATGCAAATCTGATGTCCCAGAACTCTATGGGCTACAAATGGGCTCCCTTCCCACCTGGCCCCCTGGGGCTTTCCCCCAAGGCCAGGTACTGAGAAGGGGGAGGGAGATGGGGAGAATCACAGAGATGAGGTACTGAGGGCCGAGTGGGGGAAGTGGATGCCTTTGATGGTGCAGGTAACAGTGGGCAGGCTCTGGCCACTGCTGCGGTTGGTGACAAACTGAAGAAATCATGAGGAAGGCGGAGACGGGTGGTCAGAATCTGCTCCCCCAGGGCTCCAGGAGCAGAGGTGGCTAGTCCCACAATCCAGAAATCCACCCTGCATTCAAATCCTTCCCCGCCTTGTCCTCCAACCTTCCAACCCTCCTCTTCCCCGCCACGGCAGGTATTTCCCCAGCCCCGATAAATGCCCCAGTGAAGGCACCAAGATGGAGTCCAAGCAAGTAGGGCAGAAATATGAGGAAAGGGCTGTTGCTGGGGGAGCTTTTGAAGGTGAGGGGGCAGGGCAGGGAGATTAAGCAGCTGGCAGGGAAATGATGTACAAACCCTCAGGGAACTTGGAAGAAGCCCCTCAGGTCAGTGTCCTTTGACTTCCCAGTGACAGTGGATTGGGGGACTGGGGGTTGCCTCTCTCTCCTCAGCTGTTACACCTAAGACCCTGATGAGCTATGTCAGCTGACCTAGAATCTTCTCAGGGACAATGATGAGGGAGATGCCTGTGTCCATGACAGCCACGCAGCCCGGGGAGCACCAATCAGTGACCTCGTTCCCTACAGACAACCTACAGGAGGAGCCATTAGAGGTCAGAGGTCATGCCATCCCTCCCCCTTCAGCCTTCATGCAGACTCTCCCTCTTAGCCCTCTAAGCCCAGGTCAGTTCCCAGGTCTGCCCTGGACTGGGAAAAGCCCTGTATTTTTCCAAAAGGAAGCCCCCCAGGCCCCCTCCCTTGGTGGGGGAAATGGGATTTGAATCTCCCTACCCTTGGAAGGTGATCTCCAGTAACCTGGGCAACCACAGGGCTCCAGGAGACCTCGCCTGTGGACAGCTGGCTGTTCTTACCCCGAAAGGTGACTTCTCCCGTGGTAATGTCATCTTGTCTGGTGCAGACCAGAGACACCATCAGACTCTGGAGGAGGCAGCTGCAGGGTGACTAGACCCCAGTTTCTGAGCTGACCCCTCAGGCCTGTTCCTCTTTGCCAGCCTCCTGTTCCTCTTGTTCCCCCACAGCCCCTGGCTCAGGGTGAGGCTTCTAGCCAGATGGCCACAAGCTCCTGTCCATAATGGTCAGTCATTTGAAGAGCAGAGGAGGCAGCTTCCAAGTAGCAGGGGTGTCTCGCCTGGTGAGACAGAAACTAATCGTGGGCTCTGGAATCAGGCTCCATTTTAAAAAGCCATTCATGCCTGTGGCAGCCCTACTGCAGAGAAGGAAGAGGAGGCCAGGCCCTTTATCCCATCAAACTGGATGCTTTAGAAGTGGTTTCCCGCCACATTTGGCTCAGGCCAAACCCATGGTTCGTGATGGCCAAGCCCTGGATCTGCCTGGATACAGGAGGAGAATGTCCCTGGGGATGGCCCTCCAGAGGCCTTAGTCCTGCAGCTTCCCTCAGCAGGAAGGAGGCTAGACTCCCAGCTCACCCCTGCCCTGGCCACCGCCAGTTATCTGATGTCACCGTGTGGAAGCCCAGGACCCTGGTGACAATGCAGGTCCTGTACAGCAACAGAAGCAGTGGCCTCAGCAAAGAGTTAGTCCGTAGAGGGCTGCTCGGGCTGGAAGAGTGTGTGCTTGACCGTCGGGAGCAAGGACTGGAGATCAGGGCTCCGCTCCCTCCCTCTCTTCTCACTTCCACATCACCCTTTCTAGTCCCTGCAGGGAACCCCTGTGACTGCCCTGTGACACTCAGGACAGTCTGGACTTTCACCGGGAATAAGGACGCCCACAGGTTGGTGGAACCCGTGTCAAAGAGGATCATGAACTTCTGAAGGGGGTCCTCATGCTGATGTCTCCATAGAAATACGTCCACAAGGGAGACTCTGTCATTGAGAATGCTGGGCCTCAGGCCCCCAGGGACACATAGCCTCTTGGCTCCAACCTCCAACAGCTCCCTGAGGGCCTGGCTTGGACTCTTATACATGACTTCCCAATTGTCTTGAATCTTTAAGGTACCTCCCCTCTGACTACAGCTGAGGGCAGGGTTATATCTCCTCCCTCGGACTGGGATTCCCTGGGGACAGAGCTGTGTCTCCCCTCAGACTGGGGCTCCCTGAGGACAAAGGTTTATCCCAGTCTCTGACTGGGGCGTGTGGGCTGGGACAGGGTCTGAACTGAATTGCTTAGGTCAGGGAGGCTGGGAGAGCTTTCAGGGGAAAGGCTACAAGGCGGCAAAGTGTGAGACCCTTAGCACAAGCGAGCCAGGTGGGGTTTGGGAGCCCAGTGCGTGACTACACTTGTACAAGAAGACACGGAGTCTCCCAAATGTCCTTGTGTGGGATGCCTATGAAAGGGCAAGGGGCTGCCAGGAGATGAGGATAACTTCAGAGCCTCCCACCGTGATTTCAGTTCCCCCACTCCCTACATGATGCCCTGTGCCCAGTCTCTCCATGTGCAGACCCCCTCATGCAAAGTGCCTTTCAAACCAGGGGTCTCATCCCAGCAGTTGATGGTGAAGTCAATCTGATAGGTCCTGAAGAGGGTTCTTTTTAAAATGCTACTAACTAGAATAGAATAAATCAGAGTGCAGAGTTTTGACAACATGGCTATGCAGGGCTTTGCATGTGTGTGTGTGTGTATGTGTGTGCGCACGTGTGATGCAAAATGCTGAAAGGGCCCCTCGCTCACACTGTCCAGAATGTATACTCAGAAACACACATACACATGCGGGGATGCGCTTGCATGTCCATGTGCTCACATCCAGCCCTGGGCTGCACACCAGCTCCTGCTCCCTGACAGACACAGCCGTTTGTCTCCACCTGTCCCGACACACTTTCTTCCAAGCTGGGCGACAGGAAGACCTCCCATGCTCCGCCTCCATCCCATACCTTCTCCTCCCCTTCCTTTTCCCCTCCTCCCTTTTCCCCTCCTCCCTCTTCCTCCACATGGTTCTCTGCTCTCCTCTTCCTCCCTCCTCCTCCTCCCTGCCCTCCTCCTGGCTTCCCCTCATCACTGGTGCTGTCCCCTCTAAGCCTCTGCCAAGAGATTAGCTGCCCAGGACCCCTCTCAGCACAGTGTCTGGACCAGGGAAAGCCCCTCTGTGTGACTGCATTTCCCAAGGTGGAAATGAGGACAAGTGGTTTGACTTCAGCACAAGACAATCAACCTCAGGCCAGTCCCAACTGCCCTGTTCATGGGGTCACCTTGTGCATCTGCACCGCCTCCCTCAGTTTCTCCCCCCGAGAGAATGGCCCACCTGGCAGTGGGGGCTGGATACTTCCAGATACTCCCTAATGTTCTTGACCTGTCTCTCCTTTAAGTCCCCAGGCCTGTCCAGAGGGGCCAGGAACCTGTGCTCCTGTGCCCCGTGTCCTCCTGAGACCCTGCGAGGCCGGGGGAGGGCAGACAGGCTGTAGGGAGGTGTTAATTGGACGGAGCTGGACTTGGCCACAGACCAGGTCTCCTTGGGTGGGGAGTGCTGGGGTTTGGGGATTGGGTGGCAGGGAGGGGAGTCCTGTGTCCCAGACTGAGGCATATCAAAGGCCAGAGAATCTAATCATTGGGGCTAGATAAGCAGCAGGAACAGGGCCTGCTCCAAAAGTCCCAAACCAAACACTGATAATGGGTTCAGGAAGCTCTGTCACCTCTCCCACCCCATGGCCCCTAATCAGGCCTCAGATAGACAGGTGATTTTGGTCCCAGGGCCGTGGAGCCAGGGCTGGCCCCAGCCCAGATCCTGGCCCACCTAGTTTGGGGTCTGGAAAGGTGGGCCTGTGAGGGCCAGTGCAGAGCCTGCCAGGACTTTCCTTCTGCTCAGGGATCCTCCAGTGGGACACCTAGGGGCAAGGTGGGGGCCAGGGATCCAGGCCAGAGAGCTAGGGACAGGTGGCCTTTGGAGGGACCCCTCTTGGCAGGTACTGACAGACACCCCAACTCTCCCCCACATCCTGGCATCTGGAGGACTTGGCTCCTGTTCAGGCAAACCAAGGCCTGGAGCAGGAAAGGAGGCCCCAAACCTCAAGGGGTCCTCATGCACCAGCAGTGATGGAGGGGAGAAAGGACCCAGAGGCCTGGACACTCACCAAAGCCACCCCTATTCCTCTCCTGGCTAAACATCCCCTTTCCCAGATTCCGTAGGGGTCTGGAAGGGATCTGGCTGAACTTGGTCCAGCTTCCTGCCAAGTCCAGGCACACCCCACTCAGATTCTAGGAAGCTGAGACCATGATCCTGAGGCTCCAAGAGGATTTCTGAGGGACTTAGCTTTGTGCCCTTATAGGAGAAGGTGTCACCACTGCTCAGCACTGGCCCAAGCCGCCAGTGGCTTGTCCTCCAGTCACTCTCTGCCTATATGGGTCATACTCTCTGTACTGAGCTCCCCCAAGCCCGCTCTGGATAGAAGCACCCCTTCGCAGTTGCATCACTGCCGTCTCACCTACCGAAGTCCCCGGGGTGGGACGGGGGTTCAGCTTCCAGGTCACCCCGGTCGCAGGTCCAGCAGGCACAGGAGGAGCAAGGTGGGCCTCTGCGAGGCCTGGCCCGGCCGTGCGCTGGTGGAGCCTCAGCTCTGAGTCACAGTGCCCAGAGGACCCTGTTCTTTAACCTCCAGCTCCAGGGATGGGTCACTGTGTCAAGGGGCATTCTCTCAGGCCTCTGCTGAAATTTGTCCCCCCTCCCACCACATTCCTTTCTCATTCAGTAAAAGGCATCCCTACCTGCAGGGCCTGGACAAGGAGCAGGCCTCAAACCTCAGAGCCCTCCTTAATCCCTCCTGACCCTTTCCTACCCCTCGCCACCCCACCATTTCCCTGGCCAATGCCCTTGGGTCTACCTCCAAGAATGTATCCCACATCTGTTCTCCTCTCTCTTTTTCTCCTGCCACCAATGGGCTCCAAGCCACTGTCATTTCTCCCCTAGATTACCTCAACAGCCCCCTTGTAAGTCTCCCCACTTCTACCCTTTCCACCCGCCTCCTGGCCCCCTATCTCCACACAGCAGCCAGAGCCATCCCATTAGAACTCAGATCAAGTCTCCTCTGCTCCCAAGCCTCCAACAGCTAATCCAGTGGCCTCCCCCGGCACACAGGATCTCTGTACCCCAGATCCTCCCCCTGTATCCTCTTCCCCAGCCCTCTCCCCTTCCCCGCCTCCAGCTGCACCAGCCTCCTTGCTCCTTGTCACTTTTCCTGAACCTTACAGGGCCTTCCCCTTTGCTGTTCCCTTTGTCTGTGCCTTCCTTTCCTTAGCTGTTCACTTAGCCTTCGTGCTGCTCAAACCTCTGCTCCACTGTCACCTCCCCAATAAGGTCTTCCCTGACCTGTGGCCCATTCCTGCCACTCAATCACATTGCGCCTTCTGCAGTTTCTTCCAAGCTTCAAAACAGAACTAACTTGTTCATTTAATTAATTAGCTGGTTAATCATCTCACCCTCCGGAGAATGTAAGTTCATGAGGGCAGATCCTATTCGTCCTGATGACTGCTGTGTCCCCACCCGTCACCGTGCCTGGCACATAACAGGCACTCAAATATTTGTTGAGTGAGTGGCCAGGTGAATGCCCACACCTGGTCTGATCCGAGCCCCACAGCAGCCCCCTCCCATCACATGCAGGCCCATGGCTGGCTTTTCCACAGCCTACTAAGTGTAGTCGCCTCTGCCTCCCCCTTCCCTGACCATCTCGTTCCTGCCCCACCCACTCCTCTCCCCCAGACCCCAAGCCCCCAGTTTAATTGCTAGGGTTCACACTTCCCCTTCCTCCCCACCATGGTCCACTTTCAGCCGGCCTCCCCACATCATCTGGCTGTTGCTATGACAACCATAGTAGAATGAAGCTTGGGCCTGTGTCAAGCACCCACTGAGCACTTCCTGTGCATTTTCTTATTTAACATACAATGGCATTGTGGGGTAAATGTTATTTGTTTCCCTTAATAAATAAGGAAACAGGTTCAGAGAGGCTGAGTGATCTGCCTGAGGTCACACAGCTTTCAAATGACAGAGGTATGTGTTCTATCATCCTGTCTTGTGTGAACCTCACTTCTCCAACTAGACAGTGAGCTTTGGGGAGATGGGACTTTGTCAGGACTCAGCCCCCATGACCCAGATTTTGAAGCCTGGACCCGCCTTTGTGTCCAGTGAAGGCTTGGGAAATCAAGGCCACCATATTTGTATGACTGTGCATGGTCCCACCCAACCCCAACCCTGATATAGCAATACATTGATAGATTCCTTAGGCCCTTTCATCCCAGGCGGAAAGGAGCTAGTAAGGAAAGAGGCCACCACAAGCCTGTCTGGGCCAGAGAGGCAAGGCAACTCAAAGAACACCAAGAAACATCCCCACCCCAACCCATCCCAATGCCCGATGCCCTCCAGCCACTCCTTCCAGCTCTGTTCACATCTCCTCTCAAGTGCTCCACAGACTGCCCGGCTCTCCCCAGCCCAGACAACATGCAGTCAGGATTAGAGGTTTCATTGCTTTTACATTCCTCTTCCCAGAGTCAGAGTCCCCAGTTCCCCATCTCGTCACCCCCACATTTTGTCCCATCCAACTCTTTCTAGAATCTTCACACCCAGAGGGGAACCAGGCCAGGCTACAAAGGGGAAGATGGAGGGAGGCCATGGGACCCCCAAGGGACCAGGCCCCCCCAACTAAAGGGGCTGACAGGAAGGAGGAGAGACGGCTGAGGAAACACCCCTGTCAATCAGCAGGCACTGGGTGGGGTTAAGGTGCCCCCCAACCCCCCCCACACTGCTCATTAGCTCAGTCATTATATTAACAATCCCTTGAGAATAAGCATAATGACGGCGTACACCTGGAGCACGAGTGATGCTCTCCCTCACCAGACCTCCCCCCAGCCCCTCTCCACAGGCATCTACTGGGCCCTGGGACAGGAATGTGCATCCCCAGAGAAACAGCCCAGAGAGGCCAAGAAGAGGGTTCAGCTGGTGAGTGAGGCAGGTGGTCGGAAGGCTTCCTACCAACGTGGGCAGGCAGAGCAGGCAAAAGGAGAGCTAGGCTGAGAACCCCACATGCCACAGCAAACTCTTGTGACCCACGGGAACCCCCTCCCTGCCCCCATCTCTGCTCTCCCATCACCTCCAGGTTCACAGCGAGAGCTGGGGCCTCTAAACTCCAGGACAGACCCAGATAAACAATAAGAAATGTCAGCTGAATGAATGGACAGCTTGGAATTTGATTTAACAAACCAAGAACTCTAATATCAAGTGGCCACTAAGGGGCTAGGAACACTGTGGAAGTTACTGGCTGGTGTCGGCCAGCTCTAAGGCCCCGGGAGCAAGAAGGGCCAGTCACGTGAATGCTAACTCGGGCAGAAGTGTAATGTCTTGAACAAGGATGGCATTGGGCTGAAGGAAGGTGAGGATCAGGCCTGGTCAATTCTGAGTCAAACACAGAGCACAGAGCACAGAGGGCTGGACAGAGGGGAGAATACCTTTCTCGTTATGCAGGAAGGACCATGTTCAGGTGAAAATACTTGCCGTTTACTGTGCACTTATATGGGCTCACTGCCACAGCTCCTGCTGGGAAGACATCCTCTTATTTGCTCCTCACAACAATTTCATGGCGGAGGGACTGTTCTTAACCCCGTGTCACGGAGGAGGAAACTGAAGCATGAAGAGGTCAAGTTGTTAGTAAGTGATGATGCCAAGTTTCGAAGTTCAGCTCCCTTGGCAGAGAGGCTAGACTTAGTCATGTGTGGGTCCGTGAGCAGAATGAGGACCTAACAAGGGACAGTATTAGGGACATCATAAAAGACTCGAGTGGAGGGAGCACTTGTGAGATAATGAGCTCCCCATCCAGGACGTGTGTGAGCAGAAACCTGAGAAGCCTCTCCAGGAATCCTGTCAAAGGGATCCCTAGATGGGTCCCAGCTCAGTTGACCTATGAGATTCCATCCTGGACTCTGTGATTCCGTAAGCACAGAGCCCAGGGGGCCCACACAGCCCCTTTCACCCTTGCCTCAGCCTTCCATAGCCTTCTGGAGTTCCAGGGGGACCCTAATTATAAAACCCCCTCTACCTGTGTGTATGACTCCCCTTGAAGGGAGGTTCTGGCCCAACCTGACACCTCCTGGGGGGCAGAGGTGCCTGGAGGAGAGGGCGGCGGGGGCAGGCGAGGTCAGGCCTCCCCCTGCATACCCACCCATGGGAGGGGAGCCATTCCAAGGCACCCAAAGAGCAGAGGGACAGGGTTGGTGGGTGGGCGTCGGGCAGACCCCAGGGGAAAGCAGGTTCACCTTGTCATTAACCAGGCAAGGCCCCGGCTTGGAATTCAGAAGGATTCCTGAGGGGGAACACTGGAATGCAGCCCCTGCCGACACCCGGCCCACTTCTACATGGAGCGGCACCCAACATGTTATCCCCAAAGCCCACCCGAGGGAACAAAGCCCCTTGGGGCCAGGTTGGGAGCTGTGACTCGGAAAGACACACGACTGGCAGGCAGCCCCAGCTCAAGCCACTAATTAACTTCATGGCCTGAGGCAAGTCCCTTCACCTCTTGGCCTGCTTCCTCCTCTGCACTGTGGTGATAACAATCCCGCCCAGTGAGCCGAGAGAGATAAATGGTCCATCAGGCCCTGTGGAAAGCCGCCTGTGTTTATACTCTTGCAAAGTGCTATTATTATTATTACCCAGGGGTGGGCTCGGGAGGGCCCCTCCTGGTCTGACCTGAAATGTCACTCCTGGACAGGATGCTGGCTCCTGTCCTTTCCTGAGGGCAGCCCAGGGGGTGGGAAGGGCCTGTTTCTAAAGAAGAGAACTGAGCACTCAGCAAACATTCACCCCATAGGTGATGATCGTTGGATGATGATGGCGCTGGAAACGGATTCCATCTGCACACCACACCCCGACATTGGCAGGGCAGGCTCAAACACAGGAGCCATGGTCTCCCCCTTGGGCATCACTCCTGCCCACCCCTTCCCGCCAGGAAAGCCATCCACTCACACCCCACCCTCGCCAACGGAGGAAAATTCCTGCAGTAGACCTCATGGGTTAGAGGCAATGACCTGGGGAAGGGACAGGGAAGGTTGGCAGCCACACTGGGTTGGGAGCCAATTCCTGGGACATATCCTGGACCCCAACCCAGTGCCCCACAAATATGCAGCCTGAAGGATTACAACTTGCTCTGGGGGAGCCCCCCCAGGTCTGACCAGGCTCTGGCGATCCCTGAGAGTAGGGTTGAACTGCTTTTTTTTTTTTAATTGAAATATAGTTAATTTACAACATTGTGTTAGCTTCAAGTGTACAGCCAAATGACTTGGTTATATACATACATATATTCTTTTTTTGGTTGTTCTTTTCCATTATAGGTTATTGTAAGATACTGAATACATGAACTGCTCCTTCGAGTTGTTCAGCAGAGGAGCAGCAATAAGCCTGAGGTTGGTGTTGGGGGCGGAAGAGTTGTGACTACCTGTTTGTTTTTTGTCTTTTCCTGGAGAACAATTGGATTAAGACAGCTTGCCCAGGTTTGTCTACTTCCAAAGTGGTCTCATTATCTCCTTGGCTACTTCTCACAACTAGCTCTGCGTTTTCCAAGTGCAAAGGCTGAATGAGGCCCATTTGGGGTAACCAAATGCTCAAGAGAGCCCAGATAACAGCCGAGTAAGCTATTGCTCTCCTGACTCAAGCCAAGTTCCTGGCTTCCCCACGTCAGGGACCACGAGTAAGCGGGAAGTCACTAGCACGGCCAGGGTCCCTGGGCCTGGTCCTGGCATGGCCATGCCTGCCTATCTTGGTGATCCTGTTTGGAGAACCCACTGCTCCTAACTGTGGAGGCCAAACGGAATAGGGGGAGTTTGGGAGGACACGGAGAAAGCAGAAGCAGGCTGCCTGGGTGGGCAGCAGAGAGAGGACAGCACTTCCCTGCAGCGTGGGGAGACATGCATAAATCTAGCCTGCTGCGGGTGATCGCTCAGTTCCGGGGATCAAAAGGAGGTAAAGGAGAGAAGGGTTTGGTGCCAGCTGCATGCTGAGCCCCAGGTTGAAGGGCCTCTCACATCCTCTGTGGCCAGCCCTCCTTGTCCGTTTTCCTGAGAGTGACACCTAAGGTTGAGGGGTCTGGAAGCTGGTTGGTCCAATCCCCACCCAGGGTAGAGGGTATACACGGAACTGAGGCCCAGACAGCGCTGTTCTGGACACCAGGAGGGCAGGGAGTCAGGTGTAATATTCCTTGGTGAAGACAGTTCTGCTCATTCCACAGGGCAGGGAGATGGGGCACAAACAACGACCAGAGCCAAGAAGGCTTGTCCCTAAGTCTCAAACAAGCACTGGTCCCACTCCTCACCAGCACCCTGAGTGTCTCATCACAGACTGGAGTTCCTTGAGATGAACTATTCAGCGGTTTGAGATAGACATGGAGTCTTGGAGGCAGGAAGGCTGGTAAGAGAAAAGAGGAACAAAGCAGCCTCAGGACTGGGAAAGGGAGCTTCTACAAACACAGCCCTGGGTGGGTGGCACTCGACTCTGTGCATACCCCTGGCTTTCAGCAGGTGCAGATGTGGTGGCTCTGGTAGCACCCCAGCCCTGCGATAAGGCAGAGAAGCCCCAAAGATTCTGCTCCCAAGGAGCACTTCTCTGGAAAAGTCACAGTTTGTAAGCCAGATTATTTAGTTACATATTACACCATTTTCCCTTTTTTTTTTTTTTTTTTTGCTGTTTCTGAACATTTAGTTTTGAGCTAGCCATGCTGGCTGAGCTGAAGGAGGATCCAGGGTCCACCTTTGGGCCAAGGTGTTCAAGGAGAGTGGTAATCATGGGACCCACCTGGTGGCAGAAGGGAGGATCAGTGAGGGGTTCCAGAGAAGGTGAATCTGGTGTAACCTCCACCCCCCAAAATCCCACCCATGGCCAACCTCAGAGGGTCAGGGTTTTATCTCAAGAGGGCCATTTTCCTTACAGATCTCCTTTCTGCATCTAGGACTCTAGCTGTCCTGTCACTCTGACAAGCAACCATCCCTGGCAACGTTCAGTTCTGGGCCAGGGCTTCTTGGAGGGGAAAAAGAAATGGTCGTGACTTGTCACAAACACTACAATCACACCACACTTCCCAGAACAAAGCCCCACCTCTGACAGACCTCCCCTACTCCCAGCTCAGCACCATGCCAGAAAAGACTCCCTAAGAATGTGACATCATCCACCAAGCTGGAATTTAAAAATAATTATATTAATAATAAATATGTTAAATTACATTTAAAACAATAAATAGAAAAATAAACTGATAAATAAAATCAACAGGTACAAAATGTTTCCAAATTTCAACCAAAAAAACCACACAGACGACAGACGAGACAAATGGGCGTGACGGGAGGGGGCGAAATGCAATCACGGGACCCTTCACAGTTTACATCGTGGCTCCCTTCTCGCCTCTTTTCTGTCCCCAGCTCGGACACCAGGAGACTCAGTGGTTGATATATATCTTTGGGGACTCTGGCCAGCGCGGGGAAGCATCTGGTCCCACCTCCAGGCCCTTCATGCGAGGCAACCCTGAGCCCTGGGCATGTTGGTTTCGGCAGGAGCGGAGGCAGAGGCTGGGCGGGGAGAGGCGGAGGGAAGTCCCTACAGAGGCAGGTCGGTGCTGTTGTGCCGGGTTTTCCTGGCGGTGCCGTCGTCCCGGGGCAGAGCCCTCTGCAGGTTGGACATGGCCACGGTCTTTTTGAGGTCAATCACGGCGTACGAGTCTGAGCTGCGGGTAGGGTGGGTGGTGGGCACAGGGGCTCGGGGGACTGAGGGGTTCTGGGACCCCTTGGGGCGGTCTCCACCCCAGCCCTTCAGCTCCACCTGGATGTAGTTGAGCTGCCTCGGGGGCTCAGGGCCAGGCCGGCGGAAATCAAAGTTGAAGACCCTCGGGGAGCCTCGGCGGCGGGTCAGCGGCACAGGGAAGCTGCCGTGGCTGCGGAGGGCAGCCCGGGTGCTGGTGGGCTTCTGCAGTGGGGTCTCGTCCTCCTCGCCTTCGGGGAAGCCATTGGACGAGGGGGTGAGCCCGTCCCGTGAGTCTCCATCATCCCCGGCCTCCTCCCCCAGCGGCTGGGCCTGGTTCTCCCACACGGGCGGCAGCGAGGGCAGGTTCTCGTAGTGCAGCAGGGCGGCCCGGCGGTGGGCGAGGCCATTCCAGCCCGGGTCCTCCGGGCTCAGTCTCCAGCCAGCCCCGGGCCGCAGCCCCCCACTGACGTTCTCATAGGTGCACTTGGGCTGGGCCGGGCACTCGGACGGGCCCTCGTTGTTATTGTTGTGTTGGGGGGCGTCATGCAGGCTGGGGCAGAGGCCTTGGCACTTCACTGTGTGCCGCCGAGCCGGGGTGGGGCCCAACACAAACTTCACCTGGCCCGGCTGCAGGAACACCTGTGGGTCCCGTTGGTCAGGACCCCGGGCCTGCGGGGCGAGGGGCGCCCGGCCCTCAGGCAGGTGCTGCAGGCACTGCCGGCTCCTGCGGTGCTCATCCTCGCTGGCCGGTGTGTTGACGTAGGTGTGGGACTGCGGGGAAGAGTCCGAGGGGCAGAAGGGTCCAAGGGCAGGGAGGAAGGAGAGAACGGAGGGGACAGGATGAGAGAAGAGAAGTACAGGAAAAAGAGCTGGCGTTTCCCTCTCTTCTTTGTCCCCCAAACCTTCCAGGGAAGCTGCCCCCCTTTCCTGGGACATGAAGGCACCCTATCATCTTCTTCCCTCCCATGATCCTCGCTGGGAGGAGATGCAGTATTTCCTGATCCCCGCTCCCCACCCAGACCATGGGAAGATGCGGGGTAGCCACTCACTCACTTGCTCATCTGGGGCAATGAGGGCATGGGTGGACTCTTCCCCAAGCGAGGGGTGTCGCAGGCTGCTTGTCGAGGGGCGCCGGGGCGCTGAGAATCGTGGGCCCTCCCCTGGGCAGCCAGGGAAGCCATTGGAGAAGCTGGAGACGGTGTAGCCTAGAGCTGGGCACACAGGCGATGAGGGGGCCTTAAACCACCTGGCAACCACCTGCTACCGTGTGTGTGGCATCCTGGGACTCTGCCAAGTTGGCGAGAGACACTCCCAAGGCCCCCATGGGGGTCAGCCCAGCTGAACTGACCGTCCCCCATTATCTTCACCTTGTATCTGTTCTTCAAACCCTGCCCTTTCCCTCAAAGTCAGCATGAACCCCACTTTCCCCATCATAACCTTATCTGAAGCACGTCAGGCACACCGTGTTGGCACTGCACCGTCCCTTCACCTCACTCCAGCTCTGCCAGTGAGCTCCAGGGAAGCTCCTCCAAGTCAAGGACCTTGTTTCTATTTCTTCTGCCCGCAAGACAGCCGATGGCGTGCAGGACACAGAGCAAGGGTTCAGTGTGGGTTCAGTGAACAAATGAGCAGAAATTGTGGGAACCTCTCCAGAACACGGTCACAGGCAGAGATGCCTGCACCAGCCATCAGGAAAGGTATCTGGGTATGACCCAGTAGACAGCAGGAAGAAAGAGAAACAGCTCCAGACTGCTGTTTCCATGGAAACCCAATGTCTTCCTGTCTGCTCCCCGACCATCCGTCAATACAAGGTCCTGGACTCTCCAGCCTCAGCTTGAGTTACCTGATTGGCCAAGGCCAGGACTTATCCAACCCCAGGAGTTGTCTGATGATGGACAACGGTCCTGGAAGCCTGGCTCACCCAGCCATCCCCCGACCTGCCTGCCTGACTCATGCCCCAAGACTGGTGCTTCCTGGGCCTGTGCTTGTGCATGTGTGTGCATGAGTATAAGGGTGCCGAAGAGGGGAGTTTCCTCACCGTTGGGAGGCTGGGGGGTCCGAGGGAGGTCGAGCTCAGCAGGATGGCTGTTGCGGGTGATGATGACCGGCTCTTCCATCACATTGATGCTGTTGCATTGCATCAGATCCTGGAGGAGGTTGAAGATCTCCTCGGCCCGGGAGCACTTGAATGCAAATATCCCTGAAGGAGAGGAAGAAATGAGGCTCCCATGATCCTGTGTCCTATAGAGAAGGACCAGAGAGGCTGAACAGGAACACGAAGCTCAGGAAATGTCCCTGAACTCCAGTCCCAGGCCTGCAGGGGGCAAGAGAGGCCCTCATCCTGAGCACTCTCCCCAGCAGCCTCCAAAATCCAAGAGCTAAGGGAGGAGCTGGTCCAGGCCTCTGCCCCTGCCTCCAATACACACTATTCATCACTATCGTCTTAAGGTCCAGTCAGATGGGTGACGACTCCACCTCACATGCTGTCCCCCTCTTCCTCTCACTGCCATCCCTTACTCCCCAGAAAAACTGAGCTCCGCCAGGGCACCAGCCCTCAGCTCTACGCCCATCAGCCTCTAAGCTTGCTCACTGCTGTTCACTAGGTACTTAGCCCAGCACCTGGCCAGAGAGCAACCGTCTACTGTGTATAGGCTCCTGACCTCAAGGAGCTTGAACTCTGGTGCAGAAAGGAAGAAAGTGTGGGCCGACTCGCTAGAGGACAAATGCGGCTCCTCCACGCAGCCAGCCTCACAGCTTCTCAAACTCCAAGGCAGCAACTCATAGTCCCGGAACAGCAGGACTGGGCTGAGCACTCAGGACTCAGGGGATCCAAAGATGCCCTTTGGGTCCAGCCTGGGATGCTGCACCCCTCTGTAACAGTGGGGCCCAGGACTCGGGGGAGACTACTTGGAATATGTATGTGTGTATATATCTAAACAAGACAAATAAACTAGGCTGAGCTATAAGGTCTGCAGGAATGGGATGGGAAGGATAAAAGGGAGAGGAAGAGAAGGACTGTTATTTCCTCATTCTATTCTAACTCATACCAAGACATGCCAAGAGCTTAGAAAAGGCTGGGAAAGCCTGGAGTTTTAGGAGAACTCTGTACTGGGGCCTAGGGAGCTCCCTGGGATCCTCAGTGTGGATTAAACACCACCGGGAGCACGGAAGGCCCTTCCTCCCCTCTCTCTGCTCAGCCAGTGTTAACTGCTGCTCCCTCATGAGTTCCAAGGGTTAGATGCACAGCGGGGAAGGCTCCCCCAGCCAACACAACCCCAGAGATGCACTGTTGTGTCCACGGCCTCATCAGAGAAGTGCTCTCATCACATCACCGCAGTCACAAGCCCACACTGCAGTGAACACAATCCCGTGCGGGACTTCTTCTGCAGAGCTTAGGTCTGGGACCTCAAAGATAAGCCCAGACCATGCTGCCCCCTCAAAGAGCCATGGCTGGCTCCAGCCTTGACTTTACGGAACAACCCACCCCTCCCTGACCTCTGGCTGCAGGGAGAAAGAGGGGGAAGAAAGAGCACATCACAGTCCACTGCCCACAGGTGATGGGAGATGAAGATTAACCTCGTGAGGGTTACTGTGTGCACCAGGAACCCAGAACCTGGTCTTCCCAAATCTATCATTCCCATGCCACACAGCCCAAAGGCAGCCAGAGCCCTGCCTGGCCTTTCACTACACACAGAGTCCAGGGTACATGGCTTAGGGGCTCAGAAGAAAGTCTGTGCCTACTTAGGGGGCAACTGGGGCCCTTGAAAGTAGAATAACAGAGGGAGGAAGGAGGAATCTCTTGTTTTCCCAGGCAGACTCTGGCCTGGGAGCACTGGCTCCTTCCCACAGGCTGTGCAGCTAGCATCTTGACAAAGCTGACTCAGGCTGGGGCTGCAGTGACTGAAGAGAAACAGCACTGTCCTAGGAGTCCACTTAGTTCCGTGTGCTCTTGGCCATGACCCTTCCCTTCTCTGGGCAACACCGGCCACGTGAACAGACTTCCAGTCCCAGTACCTATCCCAGGTGCACAAGTCCCTATCCCAGCACGGGGCAGGAGCTGGTACGTACCCTGGCCTGTCTGACACCGGCGGCCGCTCTCGAAAGAGAAGAGGTTGGAGTCATAGCCGTAGCGCCGCAGGCAGAGGTAAGGCCAGCGGACAGCCTCGCGCCGGTGCAAGTGCAGCACCAGCTCGCTCTGTGTCAGCTCCATCACTCCGGAGCCCAGCTCCACCCCCTCGTCATCCACATTCGTCACCTGGGGGGGCGGGGCAGGGGACAGAAGGGTCAATGAGTGAGTCCAACAAGTGCGTGTCTGGGTCCGTGAGCCCCTGGGAATGCCACAAGGTTACTGGGACATGGATGAAGCAGTGCCGCTGACCCACAACAAGTTCTCTGGGCCAAACCTGGGAAAGTCTAGCCCAAGGCAGAACAAATATCTAGGCCTCCACCAATTGCACGCCCACGCTGTGGGCTCCCTCTTCTGGTGAGCAGGAGAAACCTGGGCCTCAAGATGCCAGGTGAGGAGGGGGCGCCCCCTACAGGGAGGTGGAAGGGCCGGGGGAGAGGGTGCGCAGGTCCATCCCGCTTGGCTTTAGCTTCCCAAAGCAAACAGCAAACACTAATATAGTGCTTGCCATGTGTTAAGCACTGTTTTAAATACTTGACATATATTAATTCACAAACACAGACTTTTGTTTTCTCCAAAAAGGCTATAAAGTTACAAAGACACACTGACAGGAGTGAACATCCTAAAAGCACAATTTTTGCTACTCTAGTACAGCATGTCTTCAGTCAAGACTGAACTTAACAAGACTGGAGTTAACATCAGGATCCACAAAAATGGCAGTGGCCTGGGCCCCTTTTCCTCAGGCCTCCTCTGAGGTCCTGAGCTTGAGAAGTCTTAGTGAGCCCACAATCTCAGCCCGTCACTCCACCTTCTCTAGGGAGGCGGAGACAACTCGGCAGCTCTGGCCGAGCCCAGGAGGCCATGCTGGGAACAAAGCAGAGGAGGTGACTATGGGTACCTTGAACTTGGTAGGGTGGTTGTCTGGGACACTGTCTCTGTTCAGGCAGCTGCAGCAGCTCCCCATGGTGTCAGAGCAGCTGGCCCACCCTAGAGAAAAACACAAGGGACAGAAGGTCATCGAGGTCAGGCCTAAAAAGCCCTGCTCTGGGGAACTCGGGCAGAACCACCTCGCTGTGATCACCTACTCTAAGACTCACAGTCCCTCCTTTAAGGAATTCACGCTCTCAATCCAGGGCCAGACACACATGGGATAAACATTAATTCAAGTTAGGACATGTTAAGGATTAATGCTGACCCGGAGTGGGGGGGGTGAATGGGAGGGAGATGGAGAGAGCTTTTCAGAGGCATTTTATCTGGACCTTGAAGTATGTAGGATCCTGCCTGAGGTAATGATAGGGAAGGGCAGCCTGAGCAGCAGGAAAAGCCAGGATAAAAGTAGGGATGCAGAAGTGATTTGCATCAGAAGTTGGGTGCCAGCTGAGGGCCCTCATCCAGATTCAGCAAAGAAACTGGAAGTTGGGCGTCCCAGACACTTTGGCCTGGACTTCTCTCCTCGCTCCTCCTTTTCCACCTCACTCTTCCCACATCATCTAAATCCTCTCTTTTCCTTCCTCACCACCATTCCAACATCCACCTCAAATTTATCTTCTTGATGTTCTCTTCAAATGAGATGTTACATTATGGTCAAAAGATACATTCAGAAGATTGAGCATTTAAACAGAGCACTATTTTTATCATCTTGAGAAGGTATTTCTTCCATTAAAAAAAAAATGCTGGGGGAGGGTATAGCTCAGTGGTAGAGTGCAAGCCTAACATGCGTAAGGTCCTGGGTTCAATTCCCCGTAACTCTGTTTTAAAAAATAAACAAACCTAAAATTACCCTCCCCCATTAAAAAAACAAATTAAAAAAAAAAGAAACAAACAAACAGATAACCCCACTGAGTTTTCTCCCTTTTGTCTAAAGGGGAGACCAGAAGCTTTAATATCTGGCTTTTCCTTCCTAGATTATGGCACTCGGGTTAGATGTCAGAAGAGTCGGGCCTGTGCCTAGGACAGAGAGGATACCACTAGGCTACAGTGACCTAAGGGAGCAAGCAAGCGCAGGAACCAATCCAGACCAGAAGTGACAGAGTTGCAATTTGCTGCAAGAAATGAATCGGTATGATTAGATGTCCTTCTCAAACTTCCACTGAATGTGTAAAGCTTGAACAACCCTGACCTGTACCTTCCATTCCTCCTAAATTGGGAAACTCCAGAAAAGTGGCTCCTATACACAGGTCTCACCTCACCCAGGCCATCGGGGAGCTGACCATGGGAGGGGCATGGGGAAGGACCCCCACTTTATTCCCCCCGTTCTTGGTGGGGCATCATGGCAAGCAGTCTGCAGAGAAGTCACCTGGATCTCCCTGGGACACACCTGGGGCTCACCTAGCATAGAAGACAGAGACCACAGGTTAGTGGAAACCTTCCATCCTCACCCCCGACTGCTAATGAAATTGACTTGCTGTCAGTCCATCCCACCTGGATATTCCAGGTCCTAGTAATATAGAAACACCAATGAAGAAAGTCAGATCAAGGGCAAAGAGAACATAAATTCCACGACCAGACTGAGGAGAGACTCCCCTAGCATCAGTGAGTTTGAAGTCTGAGGCAGCCCAGGACATTTTAGGTCACCTCTAGCCCCCATCTGAATCCTGTTACAACTAATACTAAGATCGCCACCTTACCTTTGCACAGAACTTGAATTCTACAGAGAGCTTTCTCAAAAAGACACTGTGATGTATTGGAAAGGGTGCTAGCTTAAAATTCAGGAAACCATTATTCTAGTCTTTTTTGTTGCTACTAAGTATGGGAGAGTCTGCCTAATTCACGCTCCACCACCACCTCCAACTCTCATCCCAAGGTCTTAGTTTTGAAGGGGAATAACCTCTAGAAGTAAATATGTAGAACATCACTAAAACCAACATTTTCCTCTTCGCGGACAACCTCCTTCAATCTCACGTTTGGAAGCTTGATAGATACTCTGTTCTCCAAGCTCTGAAAGGCCTAAAATTTAACATAAATGCTAACAATCAACCAAAATTTCAGTAATGTGAGTCCTAGATGGAGAAGTCGATAACCTAGGACCCTGGAGATTCTTGAAATCCCATGCTCCTGCTCTGATAAAACAATGTCATCTCCCAGGGCCCTTTGTGTTCTGCATCCTTGGACAACTTCCCAGGTAAAAAGACCTCCACCCTCTTGATCTGGTTTACTATCTGGAAGGGGGCACCAGGCTAAGGAAGGTGTACAGAGCCTAAAGACAGGCAGCTAGGTAAATACTGGGGCTTGAGCCACCAACAGGGAGTCTGGGGGTGAAACCAAGAACTAAAGGGTGCAAGATGGGGGAGGGTATTCCACATTTTCCTGTCCCCTTCACTTCTCTTTAAGATACCAGGATATACCATGACAGCCCAATGAGGGAGGTTACATCGGGTGGGACAGAGGAGGGGGCTCTGGTCTGAGATTGGTGTGGACTAGGGGGGGGAGTTTGAGGTTTTGGGGGCTAAAAATGTATGAGAGAGACCCGGGAGACCTGGGCAAATTTTTTAGATTTGAGCATGGTGCAAGAATAGGGGGTATGAAGACTCAGTAATTTCAGGGCGGTGGAAGAATTTGGGGGCATCCAGGAGAGAATGGTAGTTCTGTGGACCTATCAGGGGAATTCGCAGGAGTGAGGGGGTTCTGAGGACTCCAGGATACGCGAAGGTGTGTCCGAGGCGTGGGGGTGGGGTGGTTCTAGGGGGTCAAAGGCAAATTTAGGTAGCAGGGTTGACAGGGGAATTTCGATACCGGGGAGGAATGGAGGAGGTTGGGGCCATGCGTCGTCCCTGGATCCCCGCCCCCAGCCCCGGGGCTCCACCGCCCGTCCGCCCGGGGCTTCCTTGGGAGGGAGCGGAGACTGCGGCGCGGCGCGGTGCGGCCTCGGTGGAGCCGCCTCGTCCCCGCCCCGCCGCGCCCCGACTCACATCGCCCCGCGGCCCGGGCGGCGCCGGGCCCCGCTCCCGGGTCCCGCTGCAGCAACCGCCGCCCGCCCGGAGCTAACGCCTCCACCTCCCCGGAGCCGCGGGGTCGGAGGTCACCGGCAGCACCAACGAGACGCTGCGGGCGGGCGGACGCGATCGGGGGCGACCGGCGCGCAGCCTAGAAAGTCCCTTTGGAGGACTTTGCAGTAGGGAGCGGGGAGCATGCGCAGACGCCAGAGGGCGCTCCGCGCCAGCGGCTGAGCGAGCCTGGCGGGGCGGGGCCTGGGGCGAGGGCGGGACTCGGGCAGGGCCGAGGGGACCAGAGGTGGGACCAAAGATTTCTACTTTCAGGATCAGAAAAAGACCGGAGCCGGGGGCAGTGGGCAGACACACGAAAGATGGGTGGGGAGGGAAGCCTGAAGAGACGGAAGGGAGAAGGGCAGGACGAGGGACCCCAGAAAGAGGGGAGGGACAAGGGGGAGGGAACTAGATGGAGGTGGGGACACACAGAGAGAGGCGGGGCCAGGAGACCAGAAGGAGGGTCTGCAGGGACCTGCGGGCTCCGAAAGGCGTTCTGTTCAGCTAGTGCGTGAGGACCCGGCTTAACGGTGGCTTCCGGTTGTGTGCTCCGCGCCCGCAGGGACGCGGTCTCGGCGCTAAGCCTATGGGCGTGGGGTCAGTGGAGCCTGAACACTTTCTGCCCGAGATCCTACAAATGCTTTCCTTCAGTCTGCAGCTCAAGGCCCCTCCCCGAGCCGTCCGGCTCTACTAGCCCAGCCCTGGAGAGGTGGGCAGGGCCCACTGGGGGCGTGGGAGAGGGAGGGCTGGGCGGGCAGAGGCTGGCGCCGAGGCCTCGGGGTGGAGACTGGGTGAGGGGCCCGACGGCGGGGTCTGTACAGAACAGCCCGGACACCGGCGCGCAGCAAGGGTGAGATCCCAGCGGAGTCCCATCCCCTCCCCTAAACTCCCAGCAGCCAGATGGAACCACACCGCAACCCGCCTCGGAGGTGGGCCCCGCGAAGCCCAAGAAAAAACTGGGGCTCTGTCGAGAGGGGGCTTGGCCAGACCAGACATTTTACCCCTTCTTCCTCTCACTGTCTCGGGAAACTTTCCCATCCTTTTACACCACTCCCCACCACCCCCTCCCCAATCCCTAGACCCTGCCCTTCAGGGAAAGGGTGGGTTGGGAACGTAGAACTCCTGAGCCCAGTTGCACCTGTCCCCTTTCTAAGGAGGGGACTTCTGGAAGGAATCTAGCCAGTTAGTAAGGTGGGCTCTGGTTCTAAGTGGAGGTGGAGTTATGCTGCCCAGGCGGGATGAAGGGTGAGGGGTGAGGGCTAATTTCAGAGTTTTGTTTCTGTGTGGAATGATTTCATGCAAACTAGAACTAACATGGAAGAGAGGTCTCAAGTCCCCTCTAGGGCCCCAGATGCTCCCCTTCCTGTGCCCGCCCCCTCCCCCAAGCACCTCTTGCTGCCTGGAGCCCCAGGGGCAGTGCTGCTAGGGGAAGTGGCTACTCCTGGCCCTGAGTGTGAACATCCCATCCTGGTTACCTTCCACAGGAAACCTGACCTGACCTGAGGGACAGAACAGGAAGGAATCAGATGGGTGTAGAGCCAGGAAGCAGGAATGGGTGGCACAGGAAGGGGACTAGGGGCTGGGAAGCAATATAATTGTTATTATCCAAACTCTGTTCCCAGCCCCAAAACTGAGTCTTACAAAGGCCACAGATTTGATGATGCCCTCCTGTGCCCAGCTGCCCTCAGAATCCATCCCAGCTCTCAAAAGGAACCTCCTCCTCTAAAGCTTCCCTTAGCCTTTTAATGCGACCTTGGGGAAGTTAATTAACCTTTGTTTGTTTCAACCGTAGAATGGGATAATAGAAACTACCTCATAGGATTAATGTGAGGATGGATTATATTTTGTAACATGTTGGAATGATCCCTGGCACAGAGTAAACATTCTAGAAAATTTTGCTCTGGTTATTTTTCTTCCTAGGGTACTGTGTATTTCTGCCCAGAGCCCTGGCCCCATCCTACCTGGTTTTATCTCTGTCTTACCCAGTAGTCTATGAGCTTCTTGAGGGCAGAGCCCACCCCATTTCTACTTCAGTAGTCACCTCCCACCCCTGAGATACTGTCGCCGTAGTAGAGCTTTCCCAGAGAAGGGCTGAAGAGATGCACTTAGAATTATCTAATGAAGTTGCCACTACAGATAGAAGGTAGAAGCACAAGTGTTTCCTCTGTCCTTGAGGAGCTTATAGACCAGGTGAGAAGCTGGGAGAGATACAGGGAGCAAAGAGAAACATTAGGTGCTAAATCTTGGCACATCCATTCTACTTACTTCTGGAGCTCAGGGAAAAGAGAGCTGGTATGGGCTGGAGAGGCTAAGAAGGACTTCCTGGTGCCGTGGTCCTTTCACCTGGCCCAACCGACAGGAAAAGTGGGCCTGAGCGGGGAGAGGCGAGGAAGCAGGCTCACTGGGTGCTGAGAGCATAGTGAGGAACGGTGGGAGTTACGGCCAGGGAGGTGGGAAACAAGGGCTGCCCAAAGGCTCACCAGAAGGGCCGAATGCCCTCTCCTTCCCCATGGGCCTCCTGTCTCTGCCATCCCAATCTTGGGAAACCCCAGAGTTTGAGTTTCAGAAACCCTGGAGCTGAAAGACTTGGCCTCAAGATCTGGCTCTGCCATTTACTAGCTGTGTGACCTTGGGCAGACCCTTTATGCTCAGCAAGCCTCAGTTTGGCCATCTGTAAAATGAGGACAAGAATACCACCGAATTCACATGGTTGTTGGGAAGACTGAAGGAGATAATGCCTGTAAAGCACTTTGCCTGCTAAGCACATTGTAGTGGCCAGATAAATGGGAGGCATCTTGTTGTTTTCTGTGCAGACTTTGCCACCAATGTCGCTGCTGAACTCTGGCTGTCCCCACCAAGGAGAAAGGCTTACCCTTCTGGAGCCAAATCCACCGCCAGTCAACTCAGACAGCCACCCAGTCCACATGCCAGTGGAGGACGCTGAGGACTCTGCTCTGGTGGTAGGAGTCCTGCCCTTCCCTCTGAGACCAACATCCCCTCCATCCTTGGATCTCCTCCCATTTGCAACAAGTGGGAGTTAGTTATTAGCCTTTGTGCCCAGCTTCTTGCAGCCCATTCTCTTTGCAGGAATCCCTCAACAGCCCTCTCAGGACATAAGTGTTCAACTTCTTTAAACTTATTCATAAGAATACATGAATACTCTCCTAGGGGGTCTGTGTTGTCAAAGCAGAACCTAGAGGCTTTGCCCTAAGGAGTGAAGGGGAGTAATTTCAAGCATAGAAAGGGAAGCAGTTTTGGGGGTGCCCCCCCGACCTGCCTCAATCAAACCAGAAATACTGGAGTGGATCACAAGATCCCCTTGTGATTCTGAAGGGGGTTTCTCCAAATGGAGGGGGGTGCTTGGAAGTGTTGTTCCAGTTTCAAAAAGAGGTGGCAATGAAGAGGTGAGGAATGAAATGTAAGGAAGGAAAAATCTAGCTCCACTTGTCTCCTTTTGTTTCCTCAGTGTCCTGAAAATCTGAGCTTGGGGTCCCCAGGCCTGGACACCAAACAAGCCCCTAGTTGGCCTGGGCTCCGGACCCTCCTGCAGCAGCTCCCTCCGCAGGACAGCGATGTGGGTCTCTCTACCCCCAGCTTTTCTCTCTTGCCTCCCTCTCTTTACTTACTATGGGAAGAAGTTTGGTCCAGAAGTCAGGGGATATGGATTTAAGGCCTAACTGGGGGAATTCATCCCCACCCGCAGCCTGAGTTGTCAGATCTATGTAATGGATGCAGCAACATCGGCTCTGCCCACCACAATGCTTAGTTGAAGAGCAAATGAGAAAATGGACATGAACAGCTTTTGAAACCGATAATGGAATGTACAAATGTAGAAAGAATGGTTGTTAAGTATTTATTGAGGCCCTATGTATGCCCAGCCTAAAGGCTTACAGTTGAATTGGGGGACAGGCCGGAGAATATGGAAGAAAGAAGGAAAATACAGTGGGAGGTGATATTGAGCTACAGCTCATTGGGAGCCAGGATCTAAGTGCGGTAGGGCTGTCAGGACCTGAATGATGACCATTCCTGTGGGTGGGAGTGAGACTGAGGTGGACTTTAGTCCAGTAAGTCTTTCCCTCTCCTTCTCAGTGTCCTTCTGGGCTCTTATCTCCTGCACCTCTCCAAGTTTTTACAACCTTCCGTTGACCCAGCAGCTAAACCTTCTCTCTCCAGTCAAACTTCAGTCTTGCCTGTTGGGGCTCTCCCAGTCACAGTGGACACCTATTTCTGCAGGAGCGCTACTGCCTGGCCCTTGGGGAGGAGGAGCTGGCTGAGCTCCGGCTCTTCTGTGCCCAGAGGAGGCGGGAGGCCCTGGGACAGGGGGTGGCCCGCCTGGTACCTCCCAAGCTTGAAGAATGCATTTGTGAAAAGGTATGTAGTGCCCCCCCCCATATTTCCTTTCCTCCTCTCTTTGCCCTCTTCTGCAGAAAGGGCTGGCTTCTGGGACTCTGGAGGGGGAAAAGGGTTTGGGGATCGACAGTTTGGCAAACTTTAGGAAAAATGGAAATCAAGTTTAGGGGTTCTTGGTGGAGCCTGCAGTGGAGTTGGGCTTGCCAGAGGTATGGGGAGAAGAGTTAGGTTGGGGTTGTGATGAAAGAGCCAGGAGGGAAGGTAGGAGGGTGGTGCGGTGCGGTGCGGTGCGGTGCCATGCGGCCTCTGACCAGCCCAACACCCTCACCCAGCAGTGCAGGGAGCAGCTGAGGCCAGGAGAGTACGGAGTGTTCGCAGCACGGGCAGGAGAGCAGCGCTGCTGGCACCGGGCTTGCTTTGCCTGCCAGGCCTGTGGCCAGACCCTGATAAACCTCATCTACTTCTACCACGATGGGCGTCTCTACTGTGGCCGTCATCACGCAGAGCTGCTGCGGCCTCGCTGCCCAGCTTGTGACCAGGTACGACCTGGGAGGGGTTGGAGGAGGTCTGCCCAAGGTCCCACGCGGGGAGATGTAAAGGGAGCCTCTTCCAGTACCACGCAGTGGGGTACAGAGAACTAGGAACTAGCCTGGGACCTTCATATTCCCCTTGCTCTGACTTGAGCTCTGGGAACGTGGGACCCGTTGCCTTTGTGCCTTCCCCCACTGCAAGCCAGAGTCTCCCAAATTTTCTTGGACTGAGAGAATTTCCCCAGAGCAGGGACTCTTGGACAGATGTTCATCTCAGTATGCCGGCTGCCCAGTGCTGTGCCTGCTTCTGCGAGGAGCTCTCTTAATGTCCACACAAGAGGCAGCACACAACCCTGGGCATCCAGGAGACCCGGGTCGCACTTCTTCAGGCTGTGCCACCTGCTAGCTGGGGGATCCTGCTAAACCAATCAGCCCTCCCTGTCTCTGAGAGTGGTTGAGTAGATCAAATGGGAATGTCTGTAGACGTGCTTCAGCGTTAACTGGGTATAAGGCGTAGTTACTGGATGGATGAATGAATGTGTGAATGAATGAATGAACCGTTCCCCTCTCCCTTTCCCAGCTGATCTTCTCCCGGCGCTGCACCCAGGCGGAGGGACGGCGCTGGCACGAGAACCACTTCTGCTGCCAGGACTGCGCCGGGCCCTTGGGCGGGGGACGCTATGCCCTGCCGGGGGGCGGCCCCTGCTGCCCCAGCTGCTTTGAGAGTCGCTATTCGAATGCCGGCTCGAGCCCGGACCCGATGCTGGAAGGCAGGGCGTCCCCGGGTAAGAGAGGAAAAGGTGCAAAGGGGAGGGGGGGCAGCGGCTTGGGCTGGGCTGAGGAGGGGGTTCTCCCGGGCTGGGACCCTCGCCCCGGTCCCACGCCGTCCCGCCCCTCCAGCAGCGGCCCCGTCCCCCCACCGCACCCCCAGACCCGAGCCTTGGGGCCCGCAGCTCTCACCGCGCGTCCCTGGCCGGAGCGCTCCAAGGGCCTCCCGAACCCACCCTACGCCGCAGTTGGGGCTGCGGCGCGGACTCGCTGGGGCCGCGGCCGCCCTCTGGTGGGCGGAGGAGGGGAGGGGAGGGGAGGGGAGGGGCGGGGAGGGGGAAGAGGACTCGCCGCGGCGGCGGCGGCGCGCACGGCCCGGGGGCGGGGCAGGAGGCTGGTCCCCGACTGGGACTGGCTTCTCGCGGCGGTCTCGCCGGGGTCTGGGAGGAGGAAACTCAGGTCTTAGATGAGCGTTTCTGACCCGGCCTGGAACAGGGGAGGCGGGGCTCGGCAGAGCTGAAGTCGGGGAACGTGACTCGCGGAACGCCGCGACCATCTCCCGGGCAGCCCTTTTCGCCACGGCCGCCAGCTCCGGTTTGGAAACCCGGAGGGGAATGCTTGGATCCAGCCCGGGGCAGGAGTGTCGAGCTGGGGACCAGGCGGAGGCACCCAAAGGACAAGAGCAGGGCTTTCTGGAGACGCCCCTTGATCCCAAGGAGGACGCCCCCTGCCCCACTTGCTCCTCTTCCTCTGAATCGGAACCCGAAGGGTTTTTCTTAGGCCAGCGCCTTCCTGGGCCCTGGGAGACCTCCAGAAGTCTCCAAACTAGGGACAGCGACACCTCCAGGAAGCATTGCACCATTTGCTAGTGGCGCAGCCCGGAGAAAAGAGGGTTGGGGGAGCTGGGGGCAGGGCATGTGATCTGTAAGGCGAGAGCTCTCCTCCCTCTGTAAAATTCCTATACTGAACACCGTCAAGGTCATGGCTGGGGGAGGTGGAGAGATGACAAAGTTGGAGTGTTTCCTTTCAGTCCGCGCTATGACTCTGACTTTTCATGGAGACTCTATTGGGGAACCCCATTCCCCAAAGCTATGCATCCTCTGCTGAATGAGCCCCTACCCAACCCCATAGGCTGGGCAGGCACATCCCCAGCATCCTCCTCCTGAGCCAATGAAGTGATCACTGAGAGACCACGTGTAACGGTGATCGGGTGAGCAAGCCGAAGGCCTGGAGGGAGCCGGAGGTGGAACCCGACCAGGGGACGGTGGAGCAGGGCGGCGCTCCATCCCTCCTGGTGGTGGGACCCAGTTCGAGCCACCGCGTCCTCTGCCGGCTGGTAGCCGGCGGAAGTGCGAGACCGGAAGTTGCGTGATCCGCCGGCGCGGACACAGTGCGTGGTGAGAGGCCTTGCGGAGCGCGGAGTTCTGCTATGGCTTCCAGCGGCGTCAGCGTGAACACTGCGGCCTCGGCAAATGAAGCTCCAGAAATTCCAGACAACGTGGGAGATTGGCTTCGGGGCGTCTACCGCTTCGCTACGGATAGGAATGACTTCCGGAGGTAACCAAAGCCCTGGAGTTCGGACCCTCTTTGGTCCTTCGCGCCCACATACACAACCTCTCAAATTCCCTTCTTCGCCGAGGCTGGCCCCTCAGGATTTTTTATACTGCCAACATCTTGCCACCTAGTGGCTCTGGTTGTGCTTTGCCGAGGTCCTTGACCGGGAGAGTTCCCCTGCGGCCAAAGCTCTTTTCTGTCCCTAGGTTCTGTCTAGAGAATCTTACCCAGACCACCGGGACGCCGGGTGGAGAGGGGACGTCAACGGTAAACAGGCCCTGGACGAATGTTTGATTGGCCTTTGCATTTGATCCTGCTCTTATTAGACATAGAAATGAACGCTGAATAGTCACGTGGGTCTTGAGCAACCTGCTCTGCACGATCGACGCTCCTGAAATTCTAAAGTGTTTTTTGCCTTGGGAAGGTTTTCCCCCCAGTATGGTTGTTAACCAAAGACATGTGACTCAGGGTTAATGGAATGCATTCTTTTTTTCAGGAACTTAATCCTCAATTTGGGGCTCTTTGCTGCGGGAGTCTGGCTGGCCAGGAATTTGAGTGACATTGACCTAATGGCACCTCAGCCAGGGGTGTAACCATAAAGGTAAGTACTAACCACTGTCTGCCTGTGTTAGGAGTCCTAGAAGCTGCGAGAAGAAATAATTTATATCAACTATTCACAAAATAATAGGAAGGAGACTTGATGTAAAACCCTTGGCTATTCCTAGTTAAATGTGTTTCCAGATGTTGCAAGGTATTTGAGTCTCTTAACAATTTCCCTCCAGTGATTTTACATTTCTAACGCCACCTGTTTGATTGCAGACACACGGAACCCCTGTGCTGTACCCGAACCTTCCAAAAACAGCCTCCAATTGTGACCATCACAAGACTTGCCCTGATGACAGCTGAAGTTTGATTTCCTTCCCTGCCTGATTTCCTTTTCTTTGCTGAGTCCACTCAGAACACCCTTCACTGGTCGGTAGGCAGGCTTCAGCTAAAGTGTTGTCCTCTGTTCTGTAAAATTCTGTACATAGTTCCTAAGTTTTTGCAGGGGATGATCTTTGCTCTGGCCCTGAGGAATAATCTAATGGTATTTTAACAAATATCTGAAATAAAGACTGTACACCAAGATAGCCATTTTATTCTTTTAATAAGAAACTTCGGCTTACAAAAACAAGGTGTAAAAAGTCAAGATTTACAAAAATCATAAAAAGATGATTTATATTTCACACTCAAAAAAGAGACAGGAACAAGCCCCCAAATATGGATTGTAACAGAAATGGTTTGCTTCACGTTTAAAAAAAAATAAAAAACAGAAACAAACTGTAGCCACCATATGTTGATGTTAACATAGGATGAAGCTTATTCTGGAGGAATTTCCATTTTTGAGTAGTACTAAGGGAAGAAGCCATTTGGTGTTGCATAGCATTTTAGTGCACCAGGTGGGTTTTCCAGGCACCAGGGAGGTATTGTCCCTGTAATACGGTGGGCTTTGAGGGCAGTGATGTGCAGGTGGAGGCAAGGTAAGCCTGGGCAGTGGGCATTAAAGTAACACCGCTTGAGGAAGCTGCTTCCTTCACAAGGAAATAGATGTTTTCTGACCCTAAGTTTTTTTGTGGTGATGCCACTGTCCAGGAATTGGGTTCTTTGGAAGTGGATTATGTAAGGAACTGACCTAGAATCATGTAGGCTTAGAAAGGTGTGGACATAGAAACAGGCTCCCCTTGGCAATTTTTTCTAGTTGATTTGTGCTTTGAGGCATTTAAAAAAGTACATACTGCCTTTGCGTGCTGAGTCTCCCATGGAACTGGTGTGGGATTAAAGGACATGAAATGGAAAGGAGGATCAGTAAAAATGCACCACAGTAGCCTATTGTTAACATTTGACAGATACTGTCTAGCTATCTGTTCGCTAAAGGTAAATAGGATAAAATGGTCCTTCTTGACCCTGCTGGCATAAATCTGATTAAGAAAGCTGTTAAGAGAATTAGATCTTTTTTATATGTTAAAGAAAAGCACATTCTCTATGAGCATTTATCAGCATTTGTTAGGAGGGAGTTTGAGCTTGTGTGAATTCAGGCCTGTGTCTGGCTTAACATGAAGGCAAGATCCTTTAAGGGTCTGCATGGGGGTAACAGATGCTCTGACAGGTTTATATCTTACTGGGTTGTTAAGATGAGGAAGGGTAACACATGAAGCAAGGCTTAGGTTTGAAATGGTGACCAAGAAGGAAACTTTTAAGCCCTAACAGACCCAAAAGCCCCTTCAGCCTGCATGACACCACTGCTAAGACAAAATGCCAGCACTTCTTATTCTTTATAAGAATGAAACTTACATCCTTGAAGTCTGCTACCTGCTCTCAAAACTGTGAACAGTTCTATTTGATAAAAAAAATTTCAAAGCTAAAAATCAAAATCTGACCAAGATTAAGACATGGCAGCTTCCAAAAGCATTCAAATTTCACTCAAATGTTTTAGCTTCAAGTAACAGTGTTACTGTTGGTTGGTTTATAAAGCCATAAAACTAGCAAGGTAAAGTTTCATTTACATTGGCTTAATTCCTGAAAGTGATAAGAATTTAGCAGATAAAGCTACCGAATCAACAGTTTTCAAAAATTCTGATGAATAATCACTGATTCTGTAAATTAATGTGCTGGCTTTTACTGTTTCAGCACATGACATTTCTCTTCAAAGGAAGTCAGTTTTACATTGTTTCATTCGGTGTTTAGCCCAGACTAGTTAACACAGTACTATGACATCTCTTACCTAGTTAGATCTGAAATAGAAACATGCCAGCAGAAGTAAATATGGAAAGAGTCCACAAAAATGACCATTGGCCTCAGTGCTCTAGTAGCCATGGTGTATTTAGAGCACTATGTGGGTTGAATGAGTACAGTGGTTAAAGTCAAAGCCGTAGACCAAGAAAAAGGTTAATTTAAACATGGAAGATACTAACTAAACTCACAGTCATATTTAGTCATTTTCAGCTTTAGTACTAACTTCAAAAAAGAATCTGAATCACCAGAGAGATGCACGCTTACCCAGTAAAAATCTAAGAGGCCAAGGGAGGTTTTATTCCAAAGATATAACTGCCTCGCCTAATTAGGTCAGTAATTAGGCTGAGGAACCCAATTATCAAATGTGCTTTGAGTGGTGAGCTTTTTAAACATCCTTTGGTGAAGTCTCGAGCTCAGTGGAAATCTTACATTGGGGGTGAAAGGAACATGCTGTGTTTACAGCTCTGCAGGTGAGCAGGCTGGGTCTGCTCTTCCACAGCCACTCAGCACAACACCCGTCAGCACCTGCCAGGGAGCAGGGCTGGGGGGCTGGCACACAGTCTTCGAACCTTCTCTCCTGCATATTACACAGTGTACTGGTTTGCTTTACAATCTAAAGGTTCACATATTGGGGATTATGTTCTACTCTGCTTCCTGAAATTTTGTGCAAAAGAACTTCAGAACTAAGGAAGGTACCACTTCAGGAGGAACCATTTTTGTTTGACTTCTACCATAAGTTGTTCAGCATTAGAAAAACTAAAAGACCTTTTTCTCAACATTTGTGCTCTCCCAACCAGCTAGAAAAAGCAATCCTTCCATTCATAAGCTATAACCCCAGACAGGGATACATACACGTTTAGGAAGGGGTAGCCCTCCCAGCCTGATTTAAAAAGGCCTGAGTTAATGTTTGGAACATAAAAGGGGTGGTGAGAAAGAATGGGGTATATAGTCTGCCTTGAAAAGGAGACATCTGCTGAATAATCAAATACAGATTTTGGACATTACAGTAAAATTTCAGAACGTGCTGGTAAGAATAATTTGCTTTCACACACGAGATATGAAGTGCTTTTACAAAGTCTGATATATGTCCTTTATACTATACAGACCCATTTGCCACTTGAAATGACAAGAAAGAATCCTTTCCCTTAATCTTTTAAATCCCATGCAAACCATAACTGGGTACAAGGCACCAAATTTTATGAATTGTATAAAATTAGTTCACAAAGCTTTATCAGTAAGTAAAACAAATTCCATTTTTCCCTCCCTGCCCACCCACATCCCACCCCCCACACCCAACCAAGTTTTCATTCTGCACTACTGTCGACCTCTCTCAGGTTTATGCTGGTCTGGCTAGGGCCATGCCCCATGGCCAGCCAACCCACCTCATTAGTTCTTGCACTTGGATGGAACTGTAAGCATAGCCAAGAGTGGGGAACTCATACAATCACTGGCTCTAGAAGCCTTGCCATTAAAAACAAAAATAAACTCTGCTATTGAGTCCATAGGACGCATTAACACTTCTACAGTTTCCAATTTTATTCATGACACTTTTAAGAGACATCTGGAAATTTTTTACAGTGTGGCACTGCCCCCCTCAGCCTGAGAGGGACTGGATCAAAGCAGGCAAGAAGTCTGCCTACCATTTAATAAGAGCTTCAGTTCCTGGCTGTTGAGGGGCATGCCTTAATTTTTTCTTTTCCTTTTTTTTTTTTTTAAACACTAGCACGGATGCTCATCTCAGAGGCAACTACAAGCATGAGGGTCAAGCTAGATTGAGGTAAAATCCTTTTTGAGGGCCAGGGTGCATTCGTCTTGGCTGGCTACAGCAGGAAGTAAACACACCAGCCAACTACAAAGAGTTCCTAGAACTACTTGCCTGGGAGAGAAGCAGGCCCATAAGGTTCAGTTAGGAGATCTTGGGTTTGATTTGGCAGCATCTAGTCAACTTCTACCTGGTTCTCTCTTCTCTTTAGAATGTTCTGACTTAAAGTAAGCTGCAACTAAGAAATTCATCTACTTCCAATATGTAAATAAATTAAAGGCAAAGGGACATTTCCCTCACAACAGCCATTGGCTTATGCAGCAGGGAACTCTTTTCTTTAATAAAAATCTCCATAAATACTAACTTCCCAACAGCGTCTAGTGCTGCTGCCTCTGGGTACCTGAGGTGTCTGACTGCAGGGACACCTTCAAGTGTGTGCAGCTCATTGAGGACTCTGATGCTGGTTTCTACTCCAACTCATTTTAAACAATTTTATTAATTTGACACATGGGTGCTCATCTAAGTTAAGCACTTTACAAAGTTCTTGGTCTGCTTAATAATCCTTAATACTTGGTATAAAACTATTTTTAAAAATTAAATTGAAGATCTTTTAATTTTCCATTAAATGTTTATTTTTCTTAAGTATTTCCCCCTGGACAGCCTGAGGGATGAAGTAGATGCTCTATTAGTACTTCTCCATTTGTAAGTTCTCTTTTTCTAGAATAACAAATATAGCATTCAATGAAAGATGAGGCACAATTTATATTTTCCTTTCCTTTTTTACTCTCCTTGGGTTTTTTTGTATAAAATTGTAAAAAAATTTTTTTTGAATTAATGGGCTTTTCTATTGCCACAAACAGTCATCACCAATCATGCCGACTTAAAAATGTAGATCTAGAGATTATAGCTTCACATCAGAGTCTCTGGCGTGCGGGCAGCTGTGACACTTTAAAACAGTGTCCAGGTGAGGGTGAGCCCGGGCCAAGCTTGTAGAAAGAAGCCTGCAGTAGACCATATAAACCAAACAGCATAAAAAATGCCATACGCTATCGCTTCCAAATAAAAGCTAAACATTACAGAAACCTCACAGTGTTGGAAAAAGCAAGTTTAATTTAAAATATAGTCACTCCCCTTATCAGGGTGAGCCATTTTCTGTCTGATTTCCTCCAAGTCTCAGTGCTGTCAGGCAGGTCCCATGGGAGCGTTCATCTCAAAAGAGGTCAACAGCAAATGCTACAGATTTGCTTGGGAAATGTGGTTCCTTAACACAGCTAAAGCTACAACCCTCATTCTTTAGCCTCTCTTTCCCCCAACTTCCCACCCCTCCCCAAACTCCCTTCACATCTACTCCCTTCAAGTGGCAACTGTACTTCTACCTGAATTGAAATATTAATATGATATACTCAGTCAAAAGATGAGCGTTCCGAGTGACAGGCTGAGGCGGGCTGCGCACCCCCACAATCAGAGTTACGGCTTGCATTCACTTTTACTGGTGAGTCTAAGCAAAGGACTGAGAAGGAAAAATTCAGTGGTGCCTGATGGGGCAGAAGGTTTCCATCTGGGCAAATTCGTGCCACTTAGAAACTGACCCATTTAAAAAAGATATATTTTACTAGCACTGGAATTAAGGACAGGGCACTCTCGCTTTTTTCTCTGATGGATTGAGTGTGGATGGGTAAAGGAACAGTAGAGGTTAGCATATTTGGGAGGAAACAGGCCAAGGCCATAGGCAATAAACTGTTCAGACATATGGGAGGCAGATTCCTAAGCCTTAGGAAAGCAAAAGCTCCCACACCTTGTGAACAAGGATGTTCTAGCCTTCCTGGTGCAAGAAATAAGCTGCAGGCTAAGACAAGCTGTATGCTGTACCAGGGTGAGAATGGGTGACAGGCATTTATATAGGCCGTGGACTACCGGCAGCCCCGCCCCCCAGCTGAGTTCTGGGAAAGCCTTAGACAACTGACATAAAGACCAATTTAAATCAAATTATGTGCTTGCCCTAGACCTGAACCAGGGATTTGCTACAGAACTGGGTAGCCAGGAGTGCTCTGAGGCTCAGCATGCCACAGAGAACACGTCAGGTACTAGTTTATTGCTTCCCCATATGAACTCCTTTAGGACGAAGGGATATTCATGCCAGTCTCAGAAGATTCGAAATGATTGATGGCAGCAGCCAGGGAGAGTATGACACATGAAAAAGCTCCCATTCTGCATGGGGAAATTTGCTCCATGCATCTCATTCCACTCTTCAGCTGCTATCCCCTAAAAAAGGAAGTCTGCGAGTTTTCACCCTTGAGGGCTACTTCCTTTGTAGGAACAAATCCTTAGACTTCACCTCTAGCCTTGGAATCAATCCTATCCAGCAAGCTGCCAGCCCAGGGCCCCTCCTCATGTGCTCTGTCGAGGGCTGCTCACATCAGGAGGGTTCTTCTGGTGCTGCAAGGAGTCCTGATTAGCAGGGGAATCACGTAATAGAAAGAAAACACGGCTGGATATGACCAATTTACTCCCTCCTTCCTCCACCCAGATCCCTCTATATTCAGAAACAACTGATGAATCTTCATAGAAGTTACTCCTTTTGACTCGTTTTATCAAAGGAGGGGATTTCTAAACCCATTTAAAAGAAAGTGACTACAAATTTTACAATAGGACATAGTCACCTGGCACCTTCTGCTCTAGAGCCAGTGAGGCAAATCTAGTAATCTGTTCCTGCAGCAAACCTTATTTCCTGTAAGAGGAAAGACGTACAGACACCAGTGGTTTAAAAGCAAGCCAGTCCTTGATACGTGCCTCCCATCAGGGGAAGGTCCGTGGTCTGCCCTCATCGTTGTTGCTGGACTGCACCTGAGCTTGGAGTTGGGTTTCTGAGATTCTTGCATTGCCCTGAACTGTTCTTTGAGTGTAAAACAGGATGTAGGCTTGAGTTTTGCACACTTCCTCGACACTGCATACATTCAGCTTTGAGTCATTGCAGTGGACCCAAAAACCTAGGAAACCAAATGAAAGAGAGAAAATGACTACCCAACTTACATTTCCAATCAGCAGGCAAACAAGGAGATGAAGAAAGGAACTGAGGAGTTCTGAACAGAGCCAACCCTTGATCGGTGGTGGTGAAGGAAGAGAAAAGTAGATGAAACCAGGAGACTTCCCTGAAACCATTGGTTTTAACCGCACAGACCCCACCACAATACTGCTTAAAGTATCAAGTGACTAAAATTTTTGTCCTCATTTCATTCAGGCTTTTTCACTGCCCATTAGGTCCTTCTACAAAGATGGAAGACTGGGGGCTAAGAGATGGGACGAGGAGGAGGAGAGGGGAAAATTAAATAGAGAGGAGAGCTAAAGGAAACTTAGAAGGAATAAAGGATTACTTGTTCACAGGCTTACTCTGGCTGCGCCAAGGTCTGAGGGGTTCAAGATGGGTACAAACTGAAAATATGTCCGCAGCCCACCTGCCTCAGTGCAGTAGCTGGGAGGCTCTGCCCTGAGGGACAAGGACTGCAAGTTCCTTGGGAAGGGCCCTTGTATCTCTACACCTCCCATGGTAAGGGAGGTCGTAAGAACACAGTCAGTGCTCAGTAAGTGTCCTTGGCTTTACTCCATGAAGTTAGATAGGTCATACTGTTTCTGCAAAACCCAGAAGGCAACTGAGCTCTGCAGCAGAAGTGTTAATAACAACAACCTCTAACATTAATTGACCATTATGCGCTAGGCACCACGCTCGGCAATTTACGTTAGTTCCTGTCAACTGTTAGAACAATCTCATGTTGTTACTTAGTGATATATCCAAAACTGGAATCCATCTTTCATAGTTCTTTCCATTGGATTTTAATGAATGTAATATCCTCCTATAGATGAAATAAAAGGAAAGGAATGAAATGTGGACAAGCCAACCCTTTTCCGTGTCCCCCACCCCACAGAGTAAAGCGCACGCACCTCCCTCTGTGTTGTAGCAATAGGCTGTGTAGTGTCCTGAGCCAAACCCTTTCCCGTGATGCATGACCACTGCGGAGAGATCATAGGCAAAGGTCTCTTTGTCAAGAGAGGAGAGCATGTCCCTGCAGCAGTAAGGTTCCATGGTTAATACCTGGTCAAAGACGACATGGACCCCAATCTTCTCTCGGTGATTACGGCCAGACCACCTAGAACATGGATATAAACTTTTTACTAGTAAGAAATGGCATGTGTGATCATAGACTGAGGTAGGTAAAATGGGGAACTGAGAAAATGTAACCTTCTGGATTTGGTTTTCACATCAATAAGACAGTGGTAATTAATGTTCATGTATATTTCCTGTGAATGTTCCATGATGTTCTCTGAAACTAGAAATCCCTAAACAAGCAATTCAGGCAATACTCTTTTTGCAATTTACCTCCTTCCCTTCTTTTCACAGGTTATCTCAGACTTTATTCAGATGACTCTATGTAAGCCCACGCGAGACTAGAAAATCTTCAAGCGCACATACCCAGTGCAGGCTAGCCGATTAAACAGGGCCACCAGAGCAGAAGCCCAGTCCTGGCCCCTGACATGAGCTCGCCTCCCTGGGTGTAAACCATATGCTCCATGGAAAGCATAAGGTCTCTAGGAACAGGCTTCTTTTCCCAACACCAAAGAAGACGTCTGCCCTCGCCAAAGCCTTTGAAACAGCTACTCCCACAGGGCACAGCCACCTGGGATGTCCCAGAGCAAGCTCACCTGAATCTTTTAAGGTGCAGCCGGAGGACCTGAGGTAGTCTGTAGATCATTAACTGCTTTCTAGCTTCACTCAGAACAAGGGGTTTTGGATTGGATTTTCGTCGTTTGCCTATATGGTTTGGGAAAGTATAAGACATAGATTGTGAGGAGACTCATTCTTTTCCAGCTATGGCAGAGATAATGACTTGGCATTCAATATGCATTCTCCTTATTTCTCAGTATTTAAACCTCAATTTTACTTGGGGCAGCAATGTGACCCTCTTTAAGACTGCATTTCCCAGCCCCATGTGCCTGCATGGTGTGGCTCTGGAAGCCCCAGCTGAATGAAAGGAATGATTGTTTGGTAGTGTTAGGATGGCTGCTTAAAGGCTGACTCAGTTGTAAGATGCATCCTTTGTCCTTTCCACTGTTTGCAACTGCTGGAATTCCCCTTGGACCATGAGGCAACCTTAAGGATGGAAGCCTTGAACTAGGACAGTAAAGCTGAAAGATGCAAAGAGCTTGGGTCCCCAGTGACCATGTAGCCACCAAGCCAGACTCAGAATGTCCTTCAGAATTCTTTTATATAAGAGGGAAAAAAATTACATCTCATTTTAAGTCATGGTTATTTAAGTTGACTTACAAACAACCAAACCTACTCCTGATACATCCACTTTACAATTTTTGCATCAGCATCTTCCAAAATTGATAGGGGTTTAGGACGGTACACACCTGATCTCCTGGCTTTATTAAAAGACTAGAACAGAAAGTCACTGCAACAACATGCACACAGAGTAGATGCATACGTTAGGGTTCTACGCCTTTTACATCTGGGCTTATAATTTAAATCACAACATGCCATATATATCACTTAAAAAGCTTTTTGTTTAACTCTATTTCCTCCTCACAGCTAGTTGTACGCTATTAAACAGGTTATTCAAAACTCTGAACCTCAGTTTCCTTTCCTGTGAAACTGGGACTAATGCATACATTTCAGGCTTAGGAAAAAGGTAAGAGGACACAGGATTACTAAAGGATCGAGTATTTAAATAGATTTTCCCCCACTGCATGATTTGCTTGTGGCCTATACAAATATATAGAAAAGAAACTTTGTTGGCTTTACATTTTTATGGCATACCTATTTTCTGAAACATGTTTATTGGTAACAGCACACTGCCAGGCATGCAGGACCAGGCTGACAGGCTGGCCAAATTCACCCAGTCCAAAGCAGAACCAGTGTTCGAGACTCCAATTTTGTTTCTAAAGCTACTGAATTGTGGGTGAAATGCATTTCTAAATTATAGCAAATAAACAATGGAAATAAAGTTCCCTTAATTTCCAGAAGCCTTCTCTAGAACCATTTACTGACTGCTCTGTTATCATATTAATTAAATCGGTGAATGGATGGGAATATAAAATTAGTTCATGGTCCACGTTGGTGCCTGCTAATTGTCTTTGAGCTGTTAATACCATGGTCTCAGTGTCTGAAGAGCCTGGCATCTGATTCTAGGTCTGTCTGTACCACCTGTGAAAGGTAGTGAATCACAGCCAGATGAGGTATCACGGAGCTTTCTGTGACAACAGGATGCGGAGCTGGTGCTTCTCATAATAGATTGCAGCAGCTAGACTGCAGCTTTTACTAGGGCTGGCAGTCGTGTTATGTGAGAACATGAGCAGAAAGAGAATTCAAAGAGGGCCCTGGCCTTATTTTGCATTCCTATTCACCAACAGGGTTTTTGAAAATTATCGCAGCTATGCCTGGGAATCCTGGCAGTGACTTTCACTCTCAGCAGAGGGAGTATGTGAGCTAAGATGAAGACAACGTAGACTCTGGCTTTGTTTCCCTAAAATGAAATTCACAAAGAAAAAGAAATTACTGATTCAATTGAGATTGGTCAGTTCTGCCTCCATTTGATTAAGCTGGCCACACAGAAAGGTGGAAGATTGATAGTTTGGAAAGTTCATAAGCAGCAGATCAATGCATCATGTCCCTTCACCAAAGCTTTGTTTCCCTGCTATTTTCTGAACCTGCCTAGAGAAATACTGATAAATTGGCACATCTGGCAACCAGAAAAACACAATCCTTTCTTGCAAAAGTAAATAAAACTATTTCTTGACTAATCCATCAGGTCTGAAAACGATGGAGTTAAAGCTGTTAAGGTCCTTCTGCTCCTTAAAAGTGAGAAGCTTTGTGTGAATCACACAGATACTGCTGTAATAAAATACTTTAAGTCACTGCCTTTATATCTCAGTATGGAACAGGACAGGTGAATCTATAGTTAACGAAGTACAGCATTTCAATTTTTGTTTTAAAATGGCAAAATGATATCAGGTGTGGCTTGATTTTTGTATTGATTCTTCAGAGAGAACAGGTTTCTGATCATTTACTATAAAAAATCTTACGCAAACATACTAAAAAGGCTGCAAGACTGCTTTTCCCAAAACTTGTAGTCCAAATTATCATACTGCTGCAAACTGAATTCAGATCTCTGCATAATCCATGAATTTTAGCTTCCAAATCTCTATATGCCAAAACCCATCAGCTTCCAAGTATTTGCTCTGCATTTCCTCTGTACACGCTGGGTTAGCAAAAGCATTAAGTGTTAGCGTGGCAAGATGGGGGCTAGGGGAGGCTGCATAAGATGCCCATAGAACCATATGGAAAAAATTCCACTTTACAATTAAAGCCATGATAGAGAAATTCTTCCTTATGACCCCTTCCAAGATGTGAACCTTTCAGGCATGTGAAGAAACAAATAAACGTAGACAAGAACTATGAATCTGCCAGAGCAATGTACCACATGACTTGCTTTCTTGGTCTCACTGTACCCATCCTTAGCATCACTTCTGACAGACTTTAAATCTACAAATTCAGAACAATAGCACACTTTTCTGATACCATAGCTCTCAAACAGGCTCTACCACCTAAATTTAGATTAAATAAAAACTGTCAGACTCTGTATTCGTGAATTTAAGCAGGACCCCTCTACACTACAAAGCTAAGGACTCACTCACATTCTTGGAGTCCTCATTTCAGGATCCATACTTTCATATGCCTTCCAAGATAACAACTTATGTCAGTCACAGCATCAAAGGAGGCCCAACTCCTAGGTTTTGTTTTGTTTTTTAAATATAATGTCCATATACTTGTTTTCAGGAACATGGGAGGAAAAAATCTTTAGAAGATGCTCTAGAACTGCTCAATATTATTAGTGTTACTTTTGCCTAAAGGGACAAAAGAAACAGCTTAAACTGATACTCCAGTTAGACACACACACACACACCCTCGCCCCCCACACTCACTGTTACACTGGTCACAAGCGTAGATTCTCCCTTCCAGAGCCTCTGTCTCTGTGAACTTGGCCAACATCTCAGTGAGCAAGCACTCTGTCTGATTCAAAGGGACAAACCCCTTTTCTATGCAGTGATAGCGTTCAGGGAATTCCAGGGACAGATCCCAAAAGGGCTCGATGGTATTGGATTTGTAATTGCATGATACACATGTGACCTAGAATGAAAAGATTGGTTTATAGGTTATATAACTTCCATGCTTCCCGCATACATTTTTGCTAGCTTTATGAAAGACACATAACAACCAAAAGTAAGTGTATAGTTTTCAAAAAAATTTTTAAGTGTAATCTTAAAATAATAAACATTAACTTTAAGAGAATTAGAGGGTATTATTTCTGGTATGTATTTCTAACTATGACACAAGCTGGAACTGGAAAGCCACAGAGCACAAAGATTATTACCGACCCCTTTCTCACTTCTCCTTTCCCAAAGCATGCTCTACCATTCAGTGCTGCAGTAGTACAGATGGAAGTTACTGTGCAGTAGTTTGAGGCACCAGTCTGAGGTGGACAATCTGCAAATTCCTGTCTGCTTCTCTCATCCTCACACTCCTTTCTCCTCTAGACTTTGCTCCTTCCATCCAGTCCAACTTGCCTCTCTTCTTGCCCTTGTTTCCTGCAGCATCCCTACACTGATCCCTGTGTCCTAAGAGCTTCAAAGTACCTTGTGATTAGCCCTCCTCCTTCTCTCTAACCTACCCAGATGCACCTTCTTTCTACAGACCCTAAGGAGATAGAGGAACTACCAATAAATACTCCTTTCACATGCTGAAAAACAAAACCCTAAATACACTTTCTCTTCGTGTTCTAATCATCATTCTTTGAAAACCCTAAATACCAAGATACAGAACCTCAGTAGCACTGTGTAGAGGTTTTACCTGGATCTCTTAAGTTGCTCACTTTTTTAACTCTAAAAATTCTTTCTACATATTCTCACGAAGCCTTATCTCAGAGTCTTCACTCATGTCCTTACATGGCTAAAGATCCAGGAAATGAAAGGTAATGGGGAACAGGAGGAAGGCTTGCTTAGGCCTTTGGCATCCTCCTAGCCACCTCCCTTCCTTGTATGTAAAGAATGCCTTGGAAGGAAGAATGCTCTTTCAAACAACTATGTAACCAAGGTTAGAGGCAAACTCCTCAATTTCTAAAAACTGATCAAAGAATGGCATGCCAACAGTGGGTATTTAATTATAACAATGGGAAGATTATATTACCCAGATCACCATTACAGGTTAAAGACATTCACTGAAAATGAAGAGATAATGGCAAGTTAAAAATCTGCCTGAAAAAAAAAAAATCCTGGGAAGAGATAAGAGGCAAGCTCACCAAGGCCATCGCACAGTACCATGAAAGGTACAGTGGCCGCCCTCAACTATGCATAGTTACGGCAAATGCTGGCTACCTGAGTCAGGATAACAACCTGGAGGAGGCTCTCACGAGAACCCTACCTACCATACCAGCTCTGCTCCAGTGTGATGGGCAGCCGGGGTTGGGCCTGGCACACACCCACCTGGCTGAGTAGCTGCCCGTGAAATATGGTGTTCACCACCTTTAAGACCTGTTTGGTGAGCTTCCTCTGGGAGAAGGGGATGAGGATCCGGCGCGTGGTGCCCTCGGACTCGAGTTCTTGCTGCACTTTGTGCAACAGCTCGCAGAGAAACTCCTGCGCATCCTGCTGGTCGTAGCCGCGGAAGGCGGGGATCAGGCTCCACACCGAGTGAAGCATGGCGAAGGGTGACACCAGGGCCCACTTCCCGGACCACATGACGCGGAAGAGGGTGTGCAGTTCGTGGCAGAGCGAGATGTGCTTTGAGCTGGGCTCCTTGTTCTGGATGAGTTCTAAGCTCCTGCTGAGGGAGACTCCGCCGTTCAAGCAGAAGCCCTCGCGCTCGCAGGCCTCGGCCGCATTGCTCCTCGGCGACAGCTCGGTGGCCGAGCTGCTGGCCGGCCTGCCCGCAAGCGGGGCTTTGCCGTTGGCGGCCCTGGGAAACAGCTGCTCCGTCTTGGACGGGTCGAGGTTCAGGAAGCACTCGCGGAACTTGCGCAGGTGGCTGAGCACCTGGAGGATGGAGTTCATGTAGCAGGTGTTGCCCAGGTTGCGCAGGCCCGTAACGCCTGGTGCCATGACGGGCACGCGGCGCGGCGCGGGGCGGGGCCCGGCGGGCGCGCGCGCGGTTGTGGCGCGCGGGGCGGCGGCGCGGGGCGCGTGCAGCAGCAGGCGCGCGCTCTTGCGCGGAGGGGCGCTGGCCAGCTCCTCCAGCAGCCGCCGCTTCACCTCGCGCCGCCGCTGCCGCGCCGCCTCCTTCTTGCGCTCCAGCGCCTCCTCCCGCCGCCGCTGCTCCAGCCGGGCCTGGCCTCGCGAAGTCTTCTCGAACCAGAGCCGCAGCGTCCTGGCCAGGAGGCGCTGGCGCCGGTACCACAGAGCCGTGAGCATCTGCGGTTGTCCCTGAGGGGCGCGCTGCGGCGGGACCGCGTCCTCGCCCGAGGCCGTGGACCGCAGCGTGCGCCCGCGCCTCAGCGGCGGGTCCTGCTTCTGGCCCCTGACCGCCAAGAGGGAGCTTCTCAGCAGCTTCAGGTCCCCCTCCGGGTTGTCGTTGAGCACGTAGTCCTTGCACAGGTAGCAGAACACGTAGAGGTCCCGGACCTCCATGGCTAGCGGGTGTCCAGTCTCTTCGAAGTGTTTGAGGGCGTGATCTTCAATGTAGCGGCCGCAGGCCACGTGCGAGCACTTCAGACAAGCCCACACCGACTCGGTGGTGGCGCACTCCCGGCAGCACCACTTCTGAGGGTTCAGGATGGAGTGGTCCTGGGCGAGCCGCAACCGCCCTACATGTTTGCATCTATCCATGTCTTATAGAAGTCTCCACTCTTTCAACCTGGCAAGACAGGGCCCCCCAAAAGAAAGAGAGAAACCTTTCAGCAAAATAGTTTCCTAGAAAGGCTTGCATCCGGCATTTACCAGTCAGTATTTATTAGTTTTTAATTCAAAATTAGCTCTTTTGGAAGGAAGTTTAAAAAAATTTTGGGCACAGACTGGGAATTACAGAAGCACAGTTAAATTCCTTAAAAAGTAAGACTCATAAAACACTAAATGAGAGGCCTTAACACCAATGTGAAATTTTACATTTTCCAAGCCTGTTTTAATTATTGAATATCAGCTAATTTTTATGTAAGGCTGATTTGTGTTCCTTAAGAAACCTTATTACCCTATTTTACATTGCACCCAACTGGCCACGAGGGGAAAGAAATCTATATATTCTGAACCATCTCTAAACTGTTGATGTTCTGGAAGTGAAAGCCTCTCTGTCTTCTGACAAGATCCTGGCTACATGCAGAAAGGGACAGGAGAGAGGAAAAGAAAGAAGGCATAGTGTTTCACATACCAGCAGGAGAGATGAAGACCCTCAAGTAAAAAGACAAGCTCAGGTTGGTTTCAATGTATTTCAAAGCAGAGATAACAGGATATGGTTAAGGTAAGAAAGAGAAAGTCCTCCGCAGTACAAAGTATTTTATTTTCTTGAGTCCAAAGAACCTGGCTAAGGATGTCAGGTTTATATGTCTGCTAAGGTCTGAAGGTTTGTGCCTCCAGTCAAATGCTAATATCTTAACCTCCAAGGTGTTGGTATTAGGAAGTGGGGTCTTTGGGAGGTGCTTAGGTCTTGAATGGCTTGACCCTCAGGGGATGATCCCTCATGAATGGGATTAGTGCCCTTATAAAAGAGCTCCCTCACCCCTTCCACCTTGTGAGGACACAGTGAAGAGCCAGCCATATGGCTATGAACTAGGAAGTTCATTCCTTAACAGATATGAAATATGGTAAAATCGTCTTGGACCCCCTAGCCTCCAGAACTGTGAGAAATTAATGTTTGTTTTTTATAAGCCATCCAGTCTATGGTATTTTTGTTATAGCAACCCTGAGGGACTAAGAAAATGTGTCTTTTTGAAAAGAACATTTACACCTTGTAGAAAGGATGGGAAAACTTTCACCTTCTCTACTAAAAGAACAGATATGTACAGAATTAAACAGATTTGACTCAGGACGGATTAGAGGTGAAGTGGCTACTGGTATTACAGTATTTAACTAAACTACTGAGACAAAAGGAAAAAGCAAACTTTTCAGATGATATATGTGATGTTTTTTTAAAGCAGTGATAACATACTGAACTACTGAGCTTTTTAATTTTTTTTCCTTTCTCATATTGCTTCTTCAATATTGTTCATCGGAGAAGACTAATATGCAATTTCTCCAAGGAAGAGGCTATACAACTATTTTAAAGAAAACTTTATTCTTTGGAACCTTGAGAGTCTTGTTTTTTTTTTTTTTCCTAATACCAATACTTAAAATTACCTAAAGGTATTTCCTCTTATAAAGTGAACTTCCTTCACCTCCATTTCTTGTCCACTTTCATTTCTGTGAGCAAATGCAGTTCTATGACTATGGGATCACCCAGAGAAGTTCTAAATCCAGCGCACTCTGAGAGGTCCCTTTAGTTGATTTTCCAGATACCTTTTTTGGCTTGGACCTACTCACAGATATGTCACAGGACCAAATTAGAGATCTTTCCCATTTTTAAACTGCCCATTCCAAATGGCGGAGGTCATGTCCTCATATAAAAAACCCTTAAATCATACAAAGGAAAGTAACCTAGATTACCTTCAATCAAGTCAGATCATGCTTTTCCTTTGAGCATTTTGAGGATTTACTTTCTACTATATTATTTTTTTAATTGTTGACTAGTTGCCAAGTGCCCTTTAACTCATTTCTGTGGATGTATTTATCCATTTCCTAACTAGATTATAGTTTCCTTCAGAGGAGATCATGTGCTGTATTTCTTTTTTTTTTTAACACCTTTATAATTTCAAAACTTCTGGGTGTTCAACTCTTAGTGGTCAAAGGTGTTCTGTCAGAATTACCTTCCCACACAGCCTGGAATGGTACTAAAATAACCATTTGTTTATTTTTGTAGGGCACAGCCAAATTAGAACACACAAAGAATGAAAGGGGAAAGAAATCAAGACATTGGCAAGTCTCAAGTTTCTCAATAATTTAATATTTTTCAAAATGTAGTTTCTGAACCACCTACCAGCATCAGAATTCCACAGGATACCTGTCATATGTACAGGTTTCTAGTTATGACCCCAAACCTGACGAATCTGACTCTCCATTTTAAACAAGCTCTACAGATGATTCATTTGTATATTAAAACCTTAGAATTGCTGTATTAATCCAGTAAGTTATATAGGGATGAAGAACTCCTCATAGAAATCAAAAGAAGAAGTTTATTTCTCAAGATCTTTCACTTAGACCAACATTGTCCAGTAGAACTTCCTGCAATGATGGAAACATTCTTTTATCTGCATTGTTGAATACTGCACAAACTACCACATGTGCCTACTGATTACTTGAAATGTGGCTAGTGAGACTGAGGGGCTGAACTTTTAATTTTATTTAATTTTAATTTAAATAGCCACATGTGACTATGGCTGCAGTATTAGATAGCACAGACTTTTAAATACATCAGGGCATACTATCTTTAGCTCACTACAGCCTTTCTTTTTGTTTTCTTTCTTTTGAAAGATTAAGTACTTGCTGAATCATGTCTGAATAGCCTCTTATAACTCAAAACCTGACAAATCCCCATTTTAGCCCCACAGGAGCCTTGATGTGTCTTCAGGAATTTAATTGCTACTGAGATCTTATCACATGAAACACAGCACAGCTTCAAATCCTACAAAGAGAGAGTATTTCTGTGAACAGGAGGACAACACCACAACACCCAGAACACTGATGCCTTATGAAATCAACTCGTGTGTCAGAAAAAATATGCTGGAACAACCAAAGCCAAAATAGAAAAACACTAAAAAACCATTCCATACCCTCTCCATGGAGAGCTGTCAAATGGAAAGGGCACTCTGGAAATTCTTTCTTCTGATTTCATTTTCTGATCTATAAATCTGCTGATCACGCACATCCTTTCCTACAAGCCCTTTACCCATTACAAATCTGTCGCAGCAACTCACTAACCTGCCATATGGCAGACTAAATCCATTCAGGAAAACACAGGGCTACTCTGCACCTCACCACACTGATTTAACCTAGGCAGGCTAGCTTCTCTAGGGGAAAACCACATCTGATTGTGAAACGGAAATCACTCAAAAGTGACAGAAAAGCCAACACAGAAAATAGAGAATAAAGAGAACAGAATCTTGGGTATACTCAGTTCAAGAAAGACTGCATGTTTCACCCACCTCTCATACACCCTCTGACCACTTTATTTAACAACAAGGCCTAACATCCACACGCATACAGAGGAAATCTATTTTACATTTTTCTGACATGGACATCTTTTCCTTCATAATCTCCACAGGTCACAAAAATCCTAACATTTCCACTTAAAACATATATCATCCAGTGTGACAGGCACTCAGTATCCAAAAGAGACAGACTTGCAGTGTAACTGGGAACGAACATGATGTGCCCTAACAGTTCTCCATCATTAAGGAGATAATAACTGTAAGTCAATGTCCTGCACACCCTGGATCAATCTGCACACAGGGAAAGCAAACCTGACAAAACATTAGCTTTTGCTTCTTTAAGTGTCATAGTTTTATTTTAAAAATCTGAATCAACTGAAGCTAAAAACCATAATCAATATTTAAAAGCATTCTACTATAGTTAATATCATCAAATAGTAAAAGAAAGTAATAAAATCTTTTCAATGTTTGCCTTTTGTTCTGATGAGAAACTTCTAGCTTTATCACACCATACTTTAAAAGTCTCTGTATAAGAGAGATAACTGAATACTACAAAACCTTTCAAAACTCTATAACTTGAAAATATGATCTTTTAATTGGACTATTCCAATAATTCTCAAATAGCAAATTTCTTAGCATATCTTAAATGTGTAACGGCATCACCAGAAATAAAATTTCTGGGGGGAAAATAAAAAAACAAAAATAAGAAAAATTTAGAAAAATCTACTTGGGGGAGATTTCCACTTCTTCCCTCTTATTGTATTGATTTCTTCTCAGTTCTTAACTAAGGATAGTGAAATAATCCTGTCTGGTCTTGGTGAGACCAAGTGGCATAAATTCCAGCTTCAGAGAGAGCAGACACTATGGTAACATGCTGACAGCCTTCATTTACATAAAAGAATACTAATTACGTGGTATCGTCAACATCTGCGATTCTGCTCACTGCCATATGCGACAGTGCAGGGTATGTTAACCCTCCAACCTACTACATGTACCCTACGTCACATGGCCCACAAAACCTGCAGAGTGCTTGAAGACACAGCGAACACATTTTTACAAATAACACGTGTTAAAAATGAATTTTTAAGGGTGAGGTTAATCCTTGGCTAAGGTTGGTGTCTGTGTAGAGGGGGAGATGGCTAAAGGGGTGCAGGTCCTCACAGCTGCTGCCCTTTCCCCTTCCCTACCATGAATGTGGGGTGGGTGGGGGTAGGGGGATGGGTGGGTGAGGACAACCTGTAGGTTAGAGACTCCCGCAGAGGCTGAATTCTCTGAGACAGGTTTAGAAGCTCTAACAAAATGTGTTTCTGGAGAGGGAGAAGGCCACTTAAGCAGCAGCTGTTGGCCACAGGCGATGATGTGCCGAGGTGCTGGGTGTGCCCAAGCCTCTTGATGTGTGACATCACTCATTTGGTATCAGAAATCAAGCGCTGATGTTCAAGAATGAGTCTGTCTAATCACGTGTTACAGCAGATTCAAGGTTATGTCCGCACGACAAAGTTTCTCTCACTGGCGTTAGGATCTGCTTTCTTCAGTGAACAAGGAGTAGAGTTCATCTAGGCAGCCTGCACAAAACCCTGGTTTGCCACCGAGCAGGGTGATGACAAAGACTACCCACAGTACGAATGCTGTGCTCTGCGCCAAATCCCAACTTGTCTAACTGGAGTACGAGCCAGTGTAAGCCCTTTTTCTGTACCTTCGGTCTCTGCTCATTTTGTTCACCTCCTTCCTCTCCAGCTGCAAATATACCCAAGTCTCTCCTGTCTGAAAAACAGACCCAAGTTTGCCCTGTCTCTAAACTATCCTTGACACTATTTTTAGGCTCTTTCTCCTTCTACCTCCTTTATTTCTGGCAAGAGTAATGTGCAGCTCCATCTTCCTCACAACTCGCTCCTTAACACCTTCATTTCACAGAAACTATTTGCTCAAAGGCCTTTGCAAATTCTTTAGAGCTGAGTTCATCAGCCTTTTCTCAGTCCCCATCCACATCTGTTCTGCCTCTGTCATTGAACATGCACCCTCGGCTGCATTTTAGGCTACTGTTCTCTTCTGGTTTTCTTCCTACGTCTGTAAATATACCTTCTCTGTTTTCACGTGTGTGTGTCTCTTCCTTGAAATGTAGACTCTCCTTAAGGTTCTGTCCACAACTTTCTTCTCAGTGATTTCACCTGTCCCTAGAACGTCAAGTAGCATTTCTATTCACTAATGTATTTTAATTTCCACAAACATTTTTTAAAAACAACTTTATTGAGATATAGTTGACATACCAAAAAATTCACTCATTTAAAGCACACAATACTTTTTGGTACATTCACAGAGTCCCACAAATAGTTTTGAATATAAAATCTTTCCATTTCATTGCAGAGGCTGTCTCAGGCCACATTTTCACATTCTGATACCTGCATCACGGTATGCTACTATTAATGCTATTTGTAGGATGAAGCTTCTGAACATGTTTTGCACTTGTTTGTCTGGTATCAGTGATGATCATGTACTGAGTTACACACACGGTTTCATCCAAGTCTCCTGGTGATCAAGACTTGTAAGATGACGGACAGGGAGTTAAGGAGATGCCATCTGTGGAACAAAGCTAAGCTAGCTGGCCTTCAAGGGATCAGGACTTTTTGATTCATTAATCTAATACTCTTGCCAAAGAGGTTTGTGACTAAAACCTAACCTCTTTTTACAGAAGGATAGTAGGCTGGGGGCAAAGTGGCCAAAGAAGACTGAGCATATTAAATTCAGAGAAATAGTGAATACACTGGGAGTGTGTGCGCTTGCACACGCACACACACACACACACACACACACACTTAGAAATGTTACCTGTGACTCTGCAGAGAAGCAGCAGACAAGAGTGGAGGATAACCAGGCTGGCTGTGTAAGGATTCAACAGGTCTGCTTCAGAGCTAAGTAATTTGTGCTGCTTCCAGATCAAAGGGGCCAACCTACCTCAACCTTGTGCTGTTTAAGTATGATCTCCCTGACAAGCTACTGTTAAAGCAAGGTCTAAACTAAAGGTTCCCTCTTCTACTCCACTGCCACATTGAAAAATTCTATCTCTACCTCTGAGAGAATCAGGGTTACCCTTCACATATCTGACCACCAAAATCATGGTTTGTCCCTGCAGTATGACTCCAAACAGTTATGTTCTCTACGGCAGCCAAACAGTCATCAAAAATGTATACATGTCCAAGTGTATATATATGTTAAAATTTCTTGAATTGTGCCCTTTAAATATGTGCAGTTTATTGTATGTAAATTACACCTCAATATATTAAAAATCACACAGAAACACCTACACACACAAGTGAGTAATTTTTCCCTAATGAAATAATGGTTCTAGGCAGTAGCTCCGTAAACTACTAGGTGAAAGCTGACAGGAAACTTTACAATGGATGGTTAAGGCTGATAGCACTGGACTCTGCTAATCAATTTTACATTGAAAGTAGGACAACCAGATATCACACGCTTTCCTGATACAGCGCAACAAGAGGCTCACAGCAGCAGTATCCATAAAGTATGCTTGCTAAGAGAACTGAACCCGCGTCCAGCGAAGCCTTTGGATCTAACACCACGTTGTAAGTAATGTAGGAGATAGGAACATGCTACCATAAGGCTGCAATTAGCCAAATCACCAAATCAGAGTGTGGCAAATGCTACAGGATCAATGATCTGGAGTCTTTAACAAACAAATGACATGAAGGAAAAATGTGGGGGTGGGTGGATCTGCTATCAATTATAAGAAACCTAGAAACAGATCAACCAAATGCAATGTGTGGTTCTTATTTAGATATTGATTTTTCTTTTCTTTTCTTTCTTTTGTTTGTTTTTTGGGAGGGGAAGTAATTAGGTTTATTTATTTATTTATTCACTCATTCATTCACTCACTTTTTAAAGGAGGTACTGGGGATGGAACCCTGGACCTTGTGCATGCTAACGTGTACTCCACCACTCAACTATACCCTCCACCCCCCAAGATCCTGATTTGAACAAAAAAGTATAAAAGATATTTTTGAGGTAACTGGGGAAAATGCTTTAAAATACTGTTTGCCTCTACCCTATGCCACTCTGTTTTTTAGCAGTTTCACTGAGGTAGAATTGACATACAATGAACTACATATATTTAAGGTGTACAACTAGATACCTTTTGACGTATGGAATATACTTGTGAAATCACCACAACCAAAATAAAGAACACGTCCCTCAGCCCCCAGTTTCCTGTCCCTTTGTAATCCTTCCTCCAGCCTCCCTCTCCACCACCTCTGGTCCAAAACTAGAGAAATTTAAACATAGACTAAGTATTAGGGAACATTAAGTAATTATCAGCTTGATGTGATGGTGGTACTGTGGCTGTATATTTTCAGTCTTTCTATGTTAGAGACATCTCTGAAATATTTATAGGTGAAATATTATGATGTATGGAATTTGCTGTAAAATACTCTAGGGGGAAAATGTAGCAGGAAGAGAGATGAAACAAGATTGTCAAAACATTCATAATAGTTGAAGCTGATTGATGGGCACATGGAGTTAATGAACTATTCTCTTTATTTTTGTATATGCTTGAAAAGTTCCATAAAAACATTTTAAAGACAAAGAAAGCAAACAATATATATTCTCTGATAGCAAAAGAAGACCTTAAGATATGAACCATTCACCAATTAGACAAGTTGTGAGACATCTGTCATTTTACCTCCCCACCAGCCACGACACACCCAGTCAAAGCAGTGTCAGTCACAGATTGCTTGCATAGTCCTTGGGTCTGGGCCTCAAGTACACCCTTTAGACTCAGGTGGCAACAGCTTTGCAGCCCCACAAAACTTCTTTCAAAAACTTCACCAGAATTTTGCCTACAGAAATTTCCTGAGTATCTTTGTCTTTTGGGGGCACAAAGTCACTTTAGTCATCTGTTGAAATGTACTGGCTTAGTCTAATGCTTTCTCTCTTTCCGAAGCTACCTTCTTTACTGGGAAAGAAAGTCTCTTAATTTTTTTTTTTTTTTTTTTTGCAATTCTGCTTCTTCTTCACTAACTCTGATCATCCAGGTGGCAAGGAGCACATCCTATACCTTTCTGAGGTTCACTGTAGTCACAGCCAACAGTAGTAAAATATTCTGTTTTAAAAAATCCAAATATTTCTGTCTGACTCCAGTCAGATAAAGGTTACTCCCAGGCCATGTGATGTCTGGCGAAGCAAAATTGGGCCACACAGATCCAGTACAATATTCACAAACATCGACTGACAGGTTGTATTCCAGCTGAGAATCTGGAATACATATTCTCATAGAAGCAATGCTGCGAACAGCACTCGGCCCAGTTAAAGGGCCTACTGGGCCCGTCATGTAGCCTTGCCACCGTCCCAGAATACTAGCGCTATCACCACGGAAGCTAACCACCAAATGCACTATTCTGAGAAAATTAATTCAAAGTTTCAACTTGAAATGCCAAGAACTGCTTTCCCAGCTGCGACCCAGGCAGTGAGACTGGGAATCTCCCTCCTCCCACTTTCCCCACATGGCTGAAGAGGGCTTTCCACACATGGCCATTTGTATGGAAGACACACATATACGTTAGGAACTGCCTGCAGAGGGAAAAAAAGGAACAATTTCTGTGAATAGAAAATAAATCTGACTAGAATTTACAAATGGATCGTCAGGATTAGATGCCAGCATTCGTGATTTCAGCAGCTGTTCTAAGGAAAGGAAACCCCATCATTCTGATGTCCTGTTTCTTAAAATGACAGAAGTATATTTACTCCTGTGCCTTGTCCAACAATACACCAAAGCACATCTGTCGGGATGGAGGTCCATCATACTTTGCATGAATGGAGACACAACTTATGAGCACTTTATTTCAAGAGCAAAGAAGACAAATATCCAAAAAGAAGAAGCTAAATACAAAAGGGTATTTGTTACATACACACAAAAGGAGAAAACTGGAGGCTACAAAGAAAACACTCAGGCACTTTAATTGAGAACAGGCCAAATAAATTATAAACTGGCCATATAACTGAAACCACCAGTAGTTTTTTGTTTTGTTTTTTAAAGAGGCAGGCCTATGTGTACAACAATTCAAAATACGTATATGAAAAAAGAAAAGGGGTAGAATGGTGTATGTAATACGCCATTAAAACTGAAAAAACTACACAGGCACAAACTCTCTCTCTCTTTCTGTCTCACATGCAATTAAGAGGATAAACAAGAAACTGGTAACACCACATGCCGTGAGGTGGCAAACTGGGCGTGAAGATGGGAAAAAAAACTCAGTCATCAACATTTATACCTTTGGGAGAAAAAAAATCATGTGTTATCTATTTTCAAATACAGCACTGAGGAGACTATTTCAATAATCTTAAAAATTCAGGCATCAGCAAGATGACTGACCATAAGCACAGAGCATATATGGTTTATTATGTCTTTATTAGAAAAAAGGATTTAGGGACAGGCAGTCTAATGGTATTTATGGCATACGGAGAACCTAAGGGATTATATTCTAGAAGCACCAATCAGTGCAAAAGGAACCCGCTCCCTTCTCCACAAGCTTACCACCAGAGTGCAGACCTCTTTGGCTTGTTGCAAGGGGCTATAGAGCACAGCCTCAGTTGGTCAGGGTCAATCACTGGAAATTTCACATCAGCCAAGGTACCAAGGTAATTTCTACTCTGCTTCCCCAGGGGGGCCACTACCGAAAACTGTCAATAGAAGGGAAATCTGTGGGCAGATTCCTTCAACTCTCAACAGGATCTTCCTTTCATTTATGGACAGTTTCTAATGATCTTCCAGCTTACTGGTCAGCAAAATCTCTTTCTTAGTACTCACCAGTGCCTATGAAGGAATGTGAGAGTGTGGGTATGTTTTGGGATGTGAAGCTGGATGATGGAGGACCCCTCCCTCCATACCACTCCAAGTATCAGAGGTATACTAGAAGCCTCAGTTTCTCAAGTCTGTAAAATTAGGGAGCAATAAAAGAGTCGATCTGAGGGAGACTCAAATGAGATGGCCGTGGAACTGTACTGTGACAGTGACTGACTCTAAACAAAGTACTGGCTGACTTGCCCACCTTGTCACTCATCCCCCAAAAGCTACTTCTGCTTCCCCCGGGCCTAGGGTCGGGCTGGCTAATTGAGCAGCTTACAGTAACCGAGTGTCTGGTCTTGACTTAATCCAGACAGTTTCATCTTTTAAGGCATTCATTCTGAAATTTCTTAAACAAGAAATTGGAGGATACTTTTATATTAAAAATGAGAAAAATCACTACCCTTCCAAACAAATTAAAGGGTTTTATTATTTATTATCTGTTTCTCTTAGGTCTTTAAAACATGTTTAATAGCATCACAGCGCAAGTATAGTAAAAGTCCTATTAAGATGTTAAAAAAACAAACCCAGAGCACCATAAAATGCTGGCCATATAACTGAAACTGGCTCACACTCTCCAGCGGGGGTATGCCCACTGAATACTTATAGGTCCAACAGAGTGTGCTGCATGGCAAAAATATAAAAGGAGCCTTCTTTCAAATAAGGCATAGAAGGCATTTCAAAGACGTGAACTGTGCATGAACCCTCATCTCTCGTATAAGAATAAAGCAGAAGTACTTCTGGGAACTCAACTGTAGTGAGCTGGCATGAGGGAACAGAAGGCCTGTGCACACCCAGGCAAAGAACTTCATGTAGTTTAAATCCCTAAGTCCCAGCCGCCTCTTCCCCTGTTTTAAAGCCATCAGCCTTCTGGTCTGCCGGTGAGTCCCACCATTTGGATCAAGGCACTGACATCCTCATTAAAGGTAAATATAGAATTTTGTAAGGGAAACACATAAAGCCATTCAATTGCTAATGATTAAGTGCAGATTAGTTTACCATAGCAGGAAGCTGAAAGCAGGATGCTGAGGGACAGGACACTGCATAGCTAAATGCAGTAAGGAAGAAACTAAAGAGGGAAAGAAAAGTATGAATCAGGGCCTGAGACCCTGCAGAAGACTTGAGCCTTTAGGGGTATTGGATATTAGGGAGGGAGATCCCTAAAAAACATGAGAAGATTGAATTCATTTTTCCTGCATCCTTCCCATGCTGCCTGTAGTAACTGCACTGAATGTTGTCCATACCCATCAAGTCATATCACCACTCAGATATAATGAAACAAGGCATGTACGTGATTCATTAAGTGTAGCTTTGAATACATACGAATAACTAGAAAGGTAACTACTCTAAAGTTAAACTTTTCCTTTCTGAACATGTGCTGAGTCTGACATCTCAGTAAACTTCAGCTTGTTATTTTTAAGTCATGGCCACTAATAGTCAATAAATAGCCAAAGGTCAAGTCCCCATCAAACCATCCAACTCGGCTACAGTCAATTTATCAAAACATGTATATTATCACTATACCTATCACTCACACAAGAACGTACCAGAATTAATAAGAACTAAACTGCTTTAAAGGAACTATCAGTTAAAAAAAAAAAGACATCTAATATTGGCAGAAGCAAAATAGTAGATTTACAAATTCCAAGAGACCAATCAACAGACCTCTAAGGGACCATTTAATGTATTACTAATTCTAATTCTAAGAGGCCAGCTTATGAGTCTGCCAGTAAAGAAAATATCTCACAGAACTGATCCCCATATGACCTGGACTTTAATGGAAAGGGGGGCAGGACCCATTAAGGTGCCGATGCCATGGAATAGGTATAAGTAATAAGGTATATTCACTCTGTGATCATACATGGAAATGATATAAAATGTCTCCAAAACTGCAGATAATGTTTTATATTGTGAGACTGAAATTCAAAAGAAGAAAACTGTAGTGGACACAATAATCCATCTGTTAAAAACACCAAAATCTTGAGGTCTGAGTGACTATGGAGTTCTGGTGACCCCCAAGCCCAGTCAGTGTGAGCCAGGTATAACCTCAGAGAGCCAGGAAGAATACGTCTGTCAATGACTGTCAGCCTGTGCGTGACCACAGACCAGAGGCCAGCAATGGGAGGGGGCGTCCTCAGGGCAATAATTAGGCAGTGCTCTTTCCACACAGCCGAGGAGGGGAGGTCCCCCAATTCGTAAATACAAAAAATGAGCCTGGTGATCTCACATATAGGCCTGATACCATTCGTCACTATAACCATTCAGCAGACTCGCTTGGCACTGATTCCTTGCACAGAGAACCAAAATGGATTTTCCATGTAGCTCGCCTTCAGGAAGAGAATACAGTAACCAGCAAATTCAAGTATTGGTGTACTTACCAGTTAGATTTCTCACTGTAAGTGAATCTTTGCTCTGATTATTTTGACTGCATAAGCCAGTTCCTAAGAAGCTGCTCAATATATCTTGTTCTCACAACTGAGAAACTGAACGTTTAAAGTCTAGACCCTAGTTATGACTTCACTAAGGCAATGCCACTGGGGGGCATGGAGTGCGAAGCTGGCCGGCTGGCATGCTCAGGGTGGCTCTCTGTTTAGGATCTCTCCAAGCAGAACACATCTGGACAAAATTTGGGTGGGGCTTGATACTTTCTGTTATTTTTATAATTAACTGGCATCATAAACACTTAAATCAATTTCAATTATTAAACACATACTTCATGCAAGCACTGCTCTAAAACAATACATATTGTTTATTCTTCATGACAACTTGATGAGATGATTTTTAACCCCATTTTAAGTATCTTTAAACAAATAAAGAGGCTCAGAAAGACAAAGAAACCTCTCAAGGTGACACCGCTAGCACCTGGCTGAGCCGCACTATAGATTCCAAACCTTGCTCTTCACCCAGTGTCACTGATCACTGTTCAAGTTTTAGATTTATACAGTCTGATGAAATGGCATCTCACTGTTTTAGTTTGCATTTTCCTGATTACTAGACTCAGGTTGAACATCTTTTCATATATCTGTTGGCCATTTTGTTTTCTTCTCTGTGAATTGACAAAACATAGACTCACCACCACACCTACCACTCACATAAGAACTTACCAGAACCAATAAGAACTAGACTGCTTTGACCACACTATCAGTAGAAATCTAACACTGGCAGCAACGAAATAATAGGTATCACCTATTCCAAGAGTTCAACTAACCTTTGCCTGTTTTTTGATTGGGTTGTTCGTCTTTTCCTTATTAAATGATTGGAGTTCTTTATATATTTTGGACACAAGGCCTCTACTGCTAGATGTGTTGTAAAAATCCACTTAGCCTGCGGCTTGTCTTTTGTGTAAGGTATCTTTTCTTATGGACGAGATTTACAGTTAATGCAATCATGTGATATACCATTTATAATTTATATTTTATGAAATCCTTTCTTATCTCAAGATAAGAAAGATTTTCTCTTGTAGTTTCTCCTAAAAAAAAATTCTAAAGTTTTACACTTAATGCCAATATCCACACTGATATCCACATGCAAAGGAATTAATCTTATCTTACACTGTATACAAAAATTAACTCAAAACGGATTAAAGACCTAACTGTAAGACCTGTAACTATACAATTCCTAGAAGAAAACATAGAGGAAAATCTTCATGTCACTGGACTTGGCAATGATTTCTTGGATACTATACCAAAAACACAGGCAACAAAAGCAAAAATAGAGAAGTAAGACTACATCAAACTAAAAACTTTTGTGCATCAAAGGACACAATCAACAGAGCAAAAAAGCAACCTACAGGATCGGAAAAAATATTTTCAAATCATGCATCTCATAAGGGGGTTAATATCCAGAATATATAAAGAACTCCTATAGCTCAACAACAAAAAAATCAAATAACCTAATTTAAAAAACCAAGTAACCTAATTTAATTTAAAATCTAATGTGCGAAGGACCTGAATAGACATTTCTCCAGAGATGATACACAAATGGCTACCAAGCAATGAAAAGATGCTCAGTGTCACTAATCGTCAGAGAGATCCCCATCGATGAATGAATAGATAAACAAACTGGTGTATACATACAATGGGATATTATTCAGCCTTAAAAAGGAAAGAATTCTGACACATGCTACAACATGGATGAATCTTAAGGACGCTATGCCAAATGAAATATGGCAGTCACAAAAAAAGAAAAATACTGTATGATTCCACTTACATGAGGTACCTAAAATAGTCAAATTCACAGAAACAGAAAGTATAATGGTAGTTACCAGGGGCTGGACAGAGGGGGAAAAGGGTATAGAGTATTAGATCTGCAAGATTAAGAAGTTCTGGAGATCTGTTTCATAACATTGTGAATATACTTAACACTATTGAATTGTACACTTACAAATGGTTAAAATGGTAATTTTGCTTTTTACCACATTTTTACCATAACTGGATAAGATGGCAATTTTATGTGGTTTTTCCCAAACTTTTTTTTTTTTAAGGAAAAGCATTTAAACATTTGTTCAACACAAATGAGACCTGTGACCTCAGAGTTTGTAGTCTCATAGGGAAAATCAGAACTAAACAGAGAACCTGGAGAGGTAAGGGCACCTTGTTAGGCTGCCAAAGCAAACACTCAAAGCTTTACTAAGAAGCAAGGTAAACTACAGTTCAACTGGTATATTCCTGAACATGCTTCCAACGGATATGACTGATGCAATCATTTGGGAGTTCATTCTACCCCAAAGTAATTTCTTCTAACCCAAACAGGATCCAAACCCACCAGTCCAGGTTAATACATTACCCAACTACTCTTTAGACCAATAATTTCACTGGCCAGGTAAGACTCCTATCTGTTTTGTTCTTGGGAAACGTTGTTCATTACATCTCTCCAATGTTCTTGGTGTGAAATGTCCTTTCTCCTACGGTGATGATAACAGATGGCAGTTTGGGTTGGAGTATGTATGCGCATTTTATAGATCTATGAAATTAACAAAAAAAAAATCTAGGAACCACTGTTTTAGATAAAGTCCTCTTAGACCAAAGCCTTGGAGAGACTTTTAACCTTATGAATCTATAATTCTAAATGTCATAGTCCTCTAGAGAAGGACTATAATCCTAGAGAAGGTAATTAATTGCCAACACTGGTGTTGGGCTCTCGGCTATAGTTTCCTTTTGCATAGCACTATTTCCTTACTAAAGCCACTTTTATTATTTCATTTTCTGCTTCCTACAACTCTGTAAAATAGTAATGGTCCATATTTTTAATGTGTCATTTACAAATAAACTGGGAGGCAGTATAGCATGGTGATTGAAAGTCCAAGCCAAGCTGCTTGGGTTAGAATTCTAGCTCAGTCCTTATTAGTTATACATAGCCTTGGGAAAATAATCTCTCTGGGCCCCAGTTTCCTTATTTGTAACATGGGAACAATAACAGATTCTATCTCATAGGGTTGCTGTGAGAATTAAATGAGTTAGCATATGTAAAATGTTTACAGCAATGCCTGGCACATAGTCAGAGCTCAAGAAATGACTGTCAGTATATAAAGTGACTCTGTGACTTGCTCTAGTTCACAAACTGGCACTGCCAACAAAGTTAAGACTATGACTACCTTGCTCTCTGCGGAGATTCTTCTTCCACTTGACCCATGTAGGTCAAATGTTCCAAAGATAATGTATAGGTATTACTCTGGTCTCTTCTCAGTCACCTTAAGTTAGGTTCCTGGACCCAATTCAACGTGTGTACATGTGGAGGCTTCCCCACACCAATAAACAATTCTCGGGCAGTAACAGAGTGTCTGAGAATTCAATTCAATTCTAACACTATCTACTCAGAGATAAAATCATACTCCACAGGTAAAGGGCTCAGTCCTATAAAACCACCTCCACTTCACACAGCAGTCGCAAGCCAGGTTGTTGCCTGTGCTTCTGACCAACTGGTTATAAATCAGAGGTTCCCATGACTCCCTCTTTGGATTCCATTAATTTGCCAGAATGGCTCAAAGAACTCAGGAAGACCTGTTTACTCACTAGATTACCAATTTATCACAAAGGATTTTAAAGGATATGAATCAACAACCAGGGGAAGAGATACACAGGGCGAGGTCCCAAAGGGACTTCTGTACCTGTGGAACCTGGGGCCCTGCACAGGGGCACCTAGAAGCATTCTGGTTCCCCCAAAGTGAAAGCCCTCGGAATCCTATCCCTTTGGGTTTTTATGAAGGCCTCATCACATTGGCATGAATGATTAAATCATTGGCCATTGGGAATGGATTCAACTTCAGGCCCCTCTCCCCACCCCTCAGGTCAGGGGGTGAGATTGAAGGTTCCTACCCTCTACTCACAGGTCTGCTCCACTGGCAATCAGCCCCCTCCTTAGGTGCTTTCCAAAAGTCACCACATTAACATTACAAAGGACACTTTGATCATTCAACACCAAAGAAATCCCAAGGGTTTGGGGAACTGTGGGCCAGGAACTGTGGACAAAGGCAAAAATATATGAGAAATACATCCTGGTCATCAGAATGACAATATAAATCACAATACTGCCCTCTTCAAGTAGAATCCAACTGTTGAGTTTCTCACAATCCAATCCTGCCATTTTAATGCTGCAGGTTGGTTTACAATTTAAAACTACCTTCTTTCAGTTTTCATATGAAAAATGTTTGCACAACTCAAAAGTTGACACACTTAAGGCTTTAAGAACTTGCAATGTTAATAAGCTCCACCATTTTCTGCAGCTTCTCTCTCAAGCATGCTTTCTGAAATTCCTAAGTAACTGCTGTGTGATGAGCTGAACAGAGAGAACTCAAGCAGAAAAGGAAAAAAAAAAACACTTTGAAGACACACTAAAGCAAAACTTCAAATGACACAGAACCACTGGGGACTCAGAGAAATCACAGCAGCAGATAAACCTAGGGAGCCATCCATGAGCACCTGGAGTATTTCTTTCTGGAGAGAGGATGGCAGGTGCACACCATGCCAAACTTGGCACACAGTCTACAGCTGCAAATCATGGACCAGCTAAGGCAGCTGGTGGGGACCCACTGGCTAGATAGCATTACTGGCCAGTGGCTGTCATCTTCAGCTACAAAGGCTAAGGTGTAGCTCACTACATCTGTATTCTTCAACCGGTTATTTATCTCGGGGCTAAAATGACAGTTAGCCTCAAGGCATGTTTACCCATCTGCCTCAAAAATAAAAACAGAATCATACACAAAGGGAAAACACACAAAAGGCTTAATGAAATTTATAGAGTCCTATGATAGATTATCTCCTTTCAATCCTCTCTGTACCTTCCTATAGAAAACTCCTATAAAATCTGAGAGCAAAGTTAAATACGTTTTCATGAAGTCTGAATGCAGGTGTTGGTTTTTTTGTTTGCTTGCTTTTACTCTGAGTAGCCACTCTTCCTCCACAGGGCCACGTGCTTCAGGAGAAGCTGACCCCAGCACTAGCTCCAGGGGTGGGGCCAGTGAGGTGTCACCTAGATTGTGCATGGCACTCCCTGGCAATGGTCACAAGTCCAGCAGTGGGCACATGGCCTAGCCTTGCCAATCAAATCGAAGGGAAGGGCATAATCAACGTGTAGGGGGGAGGTATGCTCTTAGTGCTGCCATCTGTCAGCTGTCTTTTTCACACTACTTGAATTTTGCTGGCTTTTCCTAAGTTGAATAATTTTATATTGTATCCTGGACATTTTGAATATTATGAGATCCTGAAGCTCATTTAAATTCTAAGGAAAATGTTGATATTTATTCTTGTTTTAGCAAGCAATCAACCGGGTTGGATTCAGGTCAAAAATCCCAACCAACCCTTCTGTGAGGTATGATTTAACTATCAGTTCCACACTCAAAGCCTTTGTAGAGGTATTTGGATCTGCCTGGCATTAGTACTACCCAGTGGCCAGTGTAGGACCCAAACGGTGATTTACCTCATAGTTCAATTCTAACAGTTTTTGGTATGCTATTGAGGATCAGATCCATGCACGTGCTGCTGGGGGTGAACCATGAGTTCACAAACAGCTCTTCGGGGTTGTTTTCCTGAGCTCCCCTACCAGGTACTTTCCAGTTCCTTAGAGCTTCCCTTTTCTGTCTTCCAGCCAGAAAGATGGGGCTTTTGTTATCGCATTCTATCCCATATTTTGAGGGCTAGACAGCAGGAAGACAAAGAAGAGAAAGAAAACAATGATGAGTCCCTTTTAGGACTACAGCTTCTCCAACCAGAGAAGAAGGTCCCCTCCCTGAGGAGTCTTTGGCATCTGGGACCGCTGCCGCCATCACTGTCAGCACCAGCAGCGTAAGATGGATGGCCTGGGGCCTGGGGCCTGAGAGAATGGGGGGACATTTTTTAAAGGAAGGGGTTTCAACCCCTCTTTCTCTGAGTGTCAGAAGTCTCCTTTCCCACTCAAGACAAAGCTAGAGGGTTTATCCTGCATCTCTCTCTTTCCCCGGCTGCTGCCCACTTCCAGGTTTGGGCCGCATTCAGTGCAGGCCAGGGGACACGTGATGGCACTTCAAATCCTGGTCTTCCGTAATCTGCCGGCTACTACTGACTTTTCAGAGTCCTCAAATTGCTGTTCTCTCCAGATTTTTAGCTGCATTCAGTGTGAGAGACTGGGCAGAGGGTGCTTACTCTGTCTCATCCAAACATGGAACTCTCCAGAGGCTATCTTTAAATGTAGTAGTCATATATGATTACAGCATGTTTTACTAAAAAAACTGAAAATTCATCACTCCATAGGTATTTTTTTTTTTTTAGGATGAGGTTCAAGTAGAGTTTTAGGTTAAGAAAAAAGTAATTTGGTTTATAGAAAAAATATTAAGTAACTCTACAGATGTTACTGGAATGTGGTAAAAACCATGCAGTGGTGTGCAAATGTCAGAAGTTTGAGAAATACTGTTCTACAGAATAGAAGCCACTTTATTTTTAATGCTATTTCTATATAGCTCTATTGTTATAATAGCATCAGTATTTTTCATTATAAATTAACATAAACTACATGTGAACCTGCTTATATTATTTGCTTTACTAACTCACTTGTAGTTGTGTGCTTCTGGCTACTAGTCTACAGAACACTGGGAAGGAACAGGAAGGTCATTCAGGACCTGTAAACAAAGCTTTCCTAGGGAAGACGGGTCTGAGGGGCTCCAAAAGGCCAGAAGGTAGAAGGGAGTGTTACACACGAATTAGGCAGAAAGAAGGCATGGACTCAGAAATTATGTTCTTTCAGAAATTTGCCAAGGGAGTGGATGAAGGCTGATGAGAGGCTGTTGCTCCTGGCCTGGCTTTGGGCCCCAGACCTCCCAGCTGGGAACCCTGCAGCTACCAGGATGTCTGGGCCATCCATGGGTAGCAGCGAGGGCCACGATGGGAGATTCCGGCAAGGAACAGCACAATCTACCCCAACTCCTTCACAGCTTGATTGTAAATTAGTCCAACCTCCTAAGAACTGTTCTCCCAAAATATGAATGGACCCTTCTGATACCACATTCTCCTTCAGAGTGCTTCACTGGACAAAGTCCTGCTAAGTGTTATCAGAAAACCCACCCAGATTCACCATTCTGTGACATCTGAAGCTGGAGAAAGTGGTAAAACTGTCCAGACTAACCTCAAGTTTACATACAGTGAGAAGTACTGAGATGAATCTCCCCTCTAGGAAACATGTTCCCAGGAAAATCTAAAGGATAATAATGTTTCAGACATTAAAAAAAAATTATTAGCATTATAGGCAGAAGAAAACCTTGAAATGGTGATGATCTTTACTTCAGTGACAGCTGTGAAAGAAAAATTAAGTGAAATGGCAGATCAAAAAAAAATGTAAGAGAAGATGAAAAGAAACAAAAGAAGCAGCAGAAGGAGCAGGAAAGCAATTATTTCATGGCACTCCTGTTACAACTGAGAATTCCTTAAGTTGGAAGGCCAAGTCTGATGCAGAACTCTTGGACATTAAAAAGATTAAAATAATCTTTAGAGACAATTTTCGGTCATTCACATTTTGCGTGTCAGTTTCTTTTTCCATTAATATTCTAATGGTGTCCCCAATCATCTGCATTTGGAAATGGCTGAAATTGGTGAGTGATATGAAAGACATCTAGCCGCTGAGTAGGAGTCTGATGGTCACATTAGTTAACCTTCCAGTCATCTTTAAGTGACTCGATCTAATGAGCCATGTAATCTCTTTCTGTATAAAAGTTTATTAAACAAGTTACAGGGTCTTGGGAGCAACTCACCAGGCAATGAAAACCTCACACATATATGGACATTTTTCTTCAAATAATAAAAAACAATTAGAATAAATCTAACAGTTGGTAATGAATTTTTTTTAAGTTAAATTTCTTGACAAAAGCGGCACTAGCTTTGAAAACAAAACAAGATTAAAACAACTACAGTAAGGGTAACTGGACAGGCTCACCTTTATTGCTTTATTGGGTTGGGGTTCCAGGTAAAATTTGAAAAAATCCCAAACCATTTGGTGCCCCCCTTTTAAAAAAATCAATAAATCACAAAATGTCAAGTAACTCCCATTCTACCCTCAGTACTTGTCATTGAGAAACAGCAGACAGAGTTCAAGATCCACAGTAGCGACCATGAACTCTGAGACTCCCCTGAAGAGGGAGCTGTGACCACTGCAAAGGACTCCCAGGCTGGGATGGAAGCTCTATGAGGGGAGAGATGCTCAGTTAATACTGAAAAATAAAAGGCTGTACTAAAGATCCTTTTGGTCCTCCCAAAGTTGGGAGTAACCAACACAAAGAACATTCTGAATTTTGGACATATCAGTGGAGTCACTGGCAAGGTTGGATGGTGTTCCTTCTTAAAACCAAACCCTCCTTTCTCCTTTAAGAGCACCATGGCTTTCTGGCCCACACTGGGGTCACTGTAATGTTCTGATGTAGAAACAAACCCCAGTGATTCTCACTTTAAATCTAGTGAAAAGAGTGGCCTTATTTTACATTTTTGCAAATCTTTTTAATGTCTGGAATAAGGAAGACAGTTCGATTCTGCTGTTTCTGTACTCGGTTGCACATCAACCATGTTTTAGTATTGTTATGAAAATAGTTTTGACTTCTGAAAGAGTCTCAAGCCTTTAAGATACTGTTGTAGAAGATATGTACACTAAGAGCCACAACTTTGATGAACATTCAGAAGGGATGCTCAAAAAAAGATGGAGAGAGGAGAAAGCCTGACTTTACAGGAAAGCCAAGACATTTTATCAGTGTACTTGTTGTTTCTTTAAATGTTGCTTACTCTTTGTACTTCACAGTATTTCAACAGGAAATGAATTGCTATGTGAAGAAAAGCCAATGTCTCTCTGACAAGACAAACCTCAGAACAAAAACCACATACTATAACTCCTTCCAGTTCCTACATAAATGTCGACTGTTAATTTACATTTACTTTTTAGACCATCACTTATAAGTGACATTCTAATTATAAGACCCATAAGTCACCTTTCTCCTGCCACTTCTCTTGTACAACTTCCTGCTGACTGTCATTCAGATATTATTTAATAGGACAAAAGAGCAATTTCCAATTACCAGTCAGTTCCAAACTGCTGCACAGCTCAATCTTTGTGTCTGCACATTTCTACAAATAGCAACGAAATGGTAATCTACAAATCAATTCACCTCTAAACATGTACTGATCCTTAGCTAGATTCAGGTGATTTCTATCTACTACAGCTTGTAATGAAGCAAAATGGTTAAGCATGGTCAAGAACATAATTATTTATGAAGCTTACGTCATCTTACATCATTATTTTCCCCAAACTTAAGAAGATACATGACTTCAAATTTTCTTTTCCACAAGCAAGTGGAAACAGATGAGTTACGGTGACTTTTTCAGGAGATATCTGGCTTTATTATCTTATTTAAATCCACATCCACCTTGGCAAATGTTCTGTTTATTACCAGGCCAGCACCCTACAGGTCAACAGCACAGGCTCTGGAGCAGAGGACCTGGTTTTGAATCCTGAAGCTGCCCCTTGTCATGTGACTTTGGGCAAGTTATTTAAGCTGTGCCTCACTTTTCTCAGCTTTTAAAATGAAGACAATAACAGCATCTGCCTTGTAAGCGGATGACAGGATTAAATGGGATGATGAGTAAATGAATAAAGCACTTAAAACAGTGCCTGACACATAATACTCAGTACATGTTAACTTCTGTTTTTGTATATTTGTCTTCTAAAATAGTCAACAGCAGACAGAATAGCCCATCGGAATCTAATAAAGCCCCAGAACAATACAGGAGGGAAATATTAAAAAGAGACAGCTGTTTTAGTGTCCTTCCTTCTTAAAATAAGTAATTGTTAGCACCTAAGAAAGTGCAAAGTCATGGAAAAGGTATCAAAGACATTTTCCAAACTATTATGATTCTGTGAAACAAGAAAAAAAGAAACTCAAGAATTGTCCTTCAGAATAGATTAAAGGAATCTTAACAGCAAATGTCACATAGCTATCTAGAAACAAAAGAATTGTGCATCCTGTTCTGACAAAGGTACTTCTGTGGGCAAGGTGAAACAAACCACCACAACCCCAAAAACAGTTGCTCATTAGTATATACCTGTGAGCATCCTTTACACCATAAGATACGTAGCAAGAGTTGGAAGTGTATAACCCTATTCTCACACATAGTCTAGCAGCATACTCTGAGAAAAATGAAGCTGGAAGCCAAAAAGAAAACGTTTATGAAAAAATTTAAAAATCCTTGCCATCATGGTTAACCTTATCCAAGGTGGTTTAACTCCTGCGGTATATCAGAAAAAGATTCATCTGTGGAAGTTTGGCACAAAAAATGCTAACTGGGATACCTATGAAAATTATAGCTAACGTTTACCAAACACTCACCACATTCTGGGCATTATTCCAAGTTTTTTATATGGATTAACTAATTAATCTTCAACATTGCTATGAGATCAGCATTTTATTGTCCCCACTTATACCCAAGCAATTGGGGCACAGAGAAATTAACGTGCCCAAATGTCAAGTTAACAATGCTAGTCGAAAACATTTGTCTGGTTCCTAAGCCCAAGTTTTTAACCAGTAGGCAGAGATGAAGATTGCACAAAGACATATCATGCACTTATGTACCTGGGAGGGGGCTAAGATTCAGGTAGGGGGTTTTGGTTATCTATAATGTTTGAATTATTGACAATAAGAATGTATGGACTTGTGGAATTTAAAAATTTTATATCTCACAAGTTTAGTCACGCCTTTTATTGTGGAATTCTATTTGATTAACAGCTGTCACACAATCTGCACTTGCCTAGATGAACTGGATCCTGGGGTGAGCCTAATGCGCAGCAGCTGGCGGTATCTGGTAGCAAGAAGGGGTGGTTAGTACCCTTGACAGGTCATGACAGACACAGACTCTGTTCCACACACAGCAAGCTTCAAGACCTACCCTCGACTAGTTTCAGTATGGGTGCTGGTCTCCATGCCCCATCTTTATCTTCAAATATGGCTGTGTCCCCTCTTAGCTTTAGTTAATTAATTGTACTGAAAAGTTCACACAGGTAGGAAGGAAGAGAATGGTGAAAGCTCAGAATGGCAATAAGACAAAGCTAGTGACTGATCACTCTCCCTAACAGTATACCGACCTCGGTCACCTGTTATAGACTGGTCATACGTAATACTATTATGAGGAGTTTTCATGAAGAACTTTTTATTACAGTTTTGTTTCTTACCCATTAAATAAGTTTTTCCCATCTTCCTCCATATTACTCCACAGCCATTGGTTAGGTTTCCTCTTCTCTCTTACCTACAGGGTTAGAATAAATCTGTAAGGTCGGGGTGATATGCAGCAAGAGAAAGGCAGCTTCATGAACTTTATAAATTAAAAAACAGGCTCAGCATTTTACAGTGCAGTTTAGTGAACTCCCCCACATGCCCTCAAAATTGAGGTAAAGGAGTGAAAAAGGATGTGATTTTTCTCAGCTAAGAGCAACCAAAGATTGTCACTTATGAATAGACTGACCCATAGATGGAAGTATGAAAGACCTACTTCCTGAAAATTGCACTTCTGCATTTGTTTTAGGTTTTAAAGATTATACATTGTCTTTGCATATAATCCCAAATTGTCAGAAAAGCAGAAACAAATTCATGGTAATAAAAAATAATCGAGATTCAAAAGCTAAAATTCTTTTTGCCTAAGTGAAATACATAATAATGAAAGATGCCAGGAAGTGAACTCTTTGTGTTAGGTGGGTTCATGACTTAGGTAAGCGGCACACATTCTATACACAAGAACATTGCACTGGTCAAAGGTAGAACTTGGACAAATTACATGCATAATAATCTTTTAAGTTTCTGACACTTTATTCAGGAGGCAGGACTCAATAAGCTTGAGATTAGTACAGTATGCCACCATAGAACAATATGAAAAACTCTCTATTTTGTCATCCTAATAATTAACATAAGAATTCCTCTTAGAAGGAACTTTCTTTGTGAAAATATGTTCCCTCTATAGGGTACCCCACCCCTCATGTCTAGTCCCCTAGGGTGGATGGTTCCTTGCAGAATACTGTCAAGATCCCAGTGCTATTGCTGCCCTCCAGGACTGGAAGTTACAGACGAGGTACAACATAGGATAATAAATGTTCATATTTTGGAATGGGCAACATGACTGACCTTGCTGAAAAGGGTATAATCTTGGTTAAATTTTTATCTGGTTTATATTTATTAATATTCTCTTTAGCAGTTTTTTTAAACTTTTAAAACTATGAAGTATACAGTAATATATTAAAATATTCTGAGATATATAAAATTATATTTAACTATATAAATATATATATATATATTTTTTTTTTTAGATAACTTAGATTACCTAAAATATGGACCTATTCTATGTGGTCAGCCATCTGAACATTCCTTACCTGACAGCATTAATATTAGAGAGCTCTTGAAGAAAGGGCATTGCTGCTGTCACCTTGATGTTAGTCCTTGGTGCAGTATTTCCTAAGAGCCGAAACCTGGGTTTGAATCCTAGCTCTGCCACTTATTAACTGTGGAACTTGTTTGTACCTCAGTTTCAGTGTTTGTGAAATGAGAATAAAGATTATACCTACTTCATAGTTACTGTGAAGACTGAATGAGTCAATATATGTAAGGGTGCTTAGATAGATGCGTGTCTGGTGCACATTAAAGGCTTGTAAGTGTCATCAGCGGCTCTCATCGTCATCATCATTGCTATTATTATTATTGGGTAGAGTAAAAGTTGAGTAAAGTTTTCAAGAATGGATTTTCTCCTGCTCAAGTCCTGAAAATTGCTCTAAAGTTAGAAAGCTAAAGGAAGGAAACTAAACCTTTGTTAGTTATCAGCTATGTGCCAGGCAGCATACTAGCATTTTACCTGCATTCTCACTTAATCCTTACACCAGTGCTCTGAAGATGAGAAAACAGGCTTAGAGAAGTCCCTAAAGGACGGTGTGGCGGTCAGAATCAGAAAGGTTTTAGGAATCCACTTGCCTTGTTGATTAACTTTCATATCTAATAAGATACTAGCTCGGTCTTTTATTTGTAAGAGGCATATGAGAAAACATGGAAGAGTGAAAAGCCTTAGCTTTATAGTCAGAAGGCTTAGGTTTAAGCCCAAAGTTATCCAGTTATTAGCAATGTGACCTGGGACAACTCACTAATGTCTTGGGACCCCTATGTCCTCACTTGAAAATGGATATAACATCAGCTCTACTCCTTCCCAAGGGTGATGTGAAGATCCAACAAGAAAATGTGTAAGTGCAGTATAAACTGACAAGAGCCGCACATGGGTTAGCTACACTTTCCCTGCTACCAAAGAAAGCAAAGACTTTAGATCATCCCTCCAGTGAGAAGAGACGTTGATATTCGACTGTTCCAGAGGTTTGGGAATGTGCTGGGATAAAAGAGCCTGATCAGGTAGAGTTCAAGAATCCTAAAATGTGTTTGGTGTCTGGGTCTTTATTTTAGTTAAATAACATCCTGGTCTTAATTAACTGCTTAACAAGGAATAAAGGACACACAACCTTAGCCATATTGTGAATTTCTTCTCACCAAAAATAAAATGACCTAAAAGCAATAGCACAATATGCTTGCATTCCCCCAATCATCCAAGAAAGACATATGCAAACAAAAGCAATGCCAAATCAGTTGTAGTTTGCAGAGCAGCAGTGCCAGCCACAAAATGTCCTTCCATGTAGCATACACTGGAGTTGTTATTTCATCCCTGTGCTTAAATATAATCCTGCTTTTTATAACCCCCACATATGATAAATATTACTAATTGGTAGAGTTCAGTCTGCCGGCATTCATTCAAACCATTTTTAAAACATTAATTTTGTCATTACCAAGCATATTTTATAAATACCACATAAAAATTTTGTCAGCACAGAAAAGCAATTATAATGGAAGGAGAACATTCATAAACATTTATTCTACTTCTACTGGATACCATGCTGTGTGACGAGTTTTCATATACATTTGCTCAGTTAGTTCTCACAAAGAGGTAGGTGTCAGCAGCATCTTATAGATGAAGAATACTCAAATTGGTGATTAAATGACTAGTCCAATATTATACAGCAGGAAAACAGCAGCACCGGGGCCCAAGATAATTGCTTTAAATTAGCGCAATGCCAGTAACTGCTTATCAGTGACAAAGAACATGAGGTTTATATAAGTGAAGTTCCATGCCATGGTAAAACTTCGCTGGCAGTTAGCAATATCCTAAGGCACTTTACATGCCTTGTTCCAGGAATTACTGAGCTGTAAATCTGCACTCCTTCTACAGAAACAGTATCTAATTTTAAAATTTAGGGAGGCCCGGGTGTAGGTCAAGTGGTAGAGCACATGCTTAGCATGCACGAGGTCCCAAGTTCAATCCCCAGTACCTCTTCCAAATATAAGTAAATGAGTAAACCTAATTGCCACCCCCTCATAAAACAAAACAAAACAAGCAAAAAAAAAAAATTAAACATAAAGGCTTGTTACTTTAGCTAGTTGCTTTCAGAGCAAACAATGCAAAGAAAACATTAATCCACTAGAGTCAGTAACTATTGTATATAGAAGCTATCTCTTGGCGATCATATCCAAACAAGTATCAAAAATTACTTGTCTTACAAATGTGGAAATATTTTTAAAAGAATTTTGAAATACTATATTAGAAAAATACTTCCTATAATCACTACTCTTCCTTTCCTTTAAAAACTAAAGTAAGTTAACTCTAACCTAAATATCACTATTCATTACACTACAAATACAAGGGCTATTGTTGGTTTTCTCTGAAAATTCCCATAAAAAAACTAATATTTATAAAATAACATTTTAGAAGTGCTCTGAAATGGACGATACTAAAGATATAATTAGGTTTAGAGAAACTGAGAGACTGTGTATCTGTGTCGAGCACTGAGAAGCCAGCGTATCTGAACAAACTCTAAAGCCTGCAGAGCTTCCCAGCTGCACGGCTCCAGCAGAAACAGTGCACAGCTTGACGGCCACTTGTTACAGTATTCAAAGATACAAAAAACAGATGCAGGTCTTAAAAATACAAAATTGCTTCAAATTATAAGACAACACCCTAATTAGGCAGTGGTTAAGAGAGCAGGTTTAGGAATCAGATTGGCTGGATTAGAATTCCAGTGGGACCACGTTCCCAGTTCCATGCCTCAGTTTCCTCACCTATCTCATACAATTGATGGGGACTTACAAGGTATAAAGTGTTCAGAAAAGTCATTGGCATGAGGTAAGTGATCAATAACGTTGTATCTATTGTTTTTCTAGTATTACCTTGTGTAAAAAATAAAATATACATATAAAAAGACTGAAGGCTTTTCAACTGAGCTATTTTTGCTTTCAAGTTTAGAATTTAAAATATAATAAACAGAAGCAAATCCTGACTTTCTTGATGACAGTCAGGATAGTGGTGAATCTGGGGTGGGTCATAGGGAGGATCACCCAGAGAACTACATTTACAGATGGCCACCCCAGCGTTCGTTTTACTAGTCTTTAAAATGTACATATGCTTTAAAATGTATTTCACATATATCATATTTCACAATAAAAATAAAAATTGGAAAAAGTGAAAGTTAATACATTTCCAAAGTATAATAATGATAAAGCATTGTTTAACCTTCAGGGAATGGGAGAGGAAAAAACAAACAAAAAAACCCCAAAAACAATGCTCTATCCTTCTAAGTGTTCTAGGTTACTTCACATTATGTATGCAGCAGCTTAGCTCAGTCATGGAAAGCTTTCCACTGGATTCCACTCAGTCCTACAAGACATTTTCCTTTGTGGGTCAGTTGTTTTAAAGGGTGCCTAGGAGCACCTACTGATGACCATGAAATCTGGAGGTTTTAAGGAAGCTCAGAGGGCTTCTGTTTCAACGTGTTCACTTTCCACACAGGGGAACAGTCAACTCCTTAGCTTCCAAAGAACAGGCTTTCCGTACTCTGCTCCCAGCTGCTCCCACCGTCAGCAATGTGACACAAAGGAAGAGCAGAGCTCATTCTTTCCATTGTCTTGTAATGGTGACTGGAAAGATGGTGAGTAGATATCAACCATCAGGCATCTATCAGAGACCTGTTGTGTACCCCAAAGTTGCTGGCACCCACAGAGGAGTCCAATGCCTCAAAGAAGGCACCCCATAAATATGTAGAAGTGAATGTATTCAAAAGCATAAAGCAGGGCTCTGTCCCCAAGGATTTTACATATAAATGAAAATCACCAAAGAATGGTGACTATGTAAACATATAATGAATTCAGTGGTGTTCTAGGGCGAACTGTACTAAGTACAAAATAGAGGAGGGGAGGGGAAATAACATAAAAGATTTATGTCATAGGGTAAAATGCAGGAAGGGGTCTTGGAAAAAGAGAACTGAGAACTGAGTTTTGAAAAATTAGTAAAAAAAGCATTCTAGGATTTCTCCAAAGAAACTTGTTGACATTTTTACAACATCTGTTTCCCTTTCTCATATTATTTAAACATTTTAACAGGAATACTAATTGGTTCTAAATAAATTTTATCTGCTATTAACTATATTCAGGAAAGAGTTTCTGTCTTCCCCCACAAAGAACTTTTGGAGGCCACTGAGAAGGCAACAGTAGGAAGAAAAAAAGAAACTTTTCAAATGCTTGATATAAACTCTTTAAAATAGAGACATCTTTAAAAGAGGAAGACACAAATTTTCATGAGTTTGAAAGCTCACGCAAATAAAACTAGACCCCAATCTTTAATAAGAAGAAAAGCGAATAAAAAAAAAATCCACGACTGCAATCTAAGGCCAACACTAAATTAACAGGACACGTGGGTTACACAAGCCATGGATAAAGGGCTCCTATTTCCAGCTACTTTTATGAGGGAAGACAGAACCATACTGGTAATGAAAGGACACCGGAGAAGAGACTCAGTTCTAGTTCTAGACGGATTGAGTGAACATAGGTAAGCCATGTCTGCTCTCTGGGTCTCAGCTTCCATGTCTGTAAAACAACATTTAAGTTACTTAATGACCTAAATTTCTATTATACTACTTGCAAACTTCCCAAAGCCATTTAGGTGTCATTCTCTGATAGCAAGCTATAGCTTAGGCATTAATCCATGAGGGTAGCAAATACCAAATGAATATATGTCTTGTACAATTGTTACTGTAGCAAAAATCTGAAATAGCTGTAAGCCATCTACCTATTAAGTCTTGTGTTGAAATGGCATGAGAGAAATAAACTTAGATCTTCAGTGAAATGTGATGTATTAAGCACCTGCATTTGCCTCTGCTCTCTCCCTAACTCCACTAAAATGGCATTAAAGACCTAAGATTCACAAGGACAAAGACTAGGAAAGGAAACAACTACAACAAAGTTTTTGGAAGCTGAAAAGCAGGTGGATAAGTTATTTGATGTAGCAGGGCAAAGAAAGCAAAAACTAAGAGGGTGTTCTGGGGAATCCCAGAGCAAACTGAATTGTGCTGGGACTCATCAGAAAAGCTCAGAACAGTTGTGAAAGTGGGGACAGGAGGCAGAGCTGCATAAAGAACACGGTGAGGTCTATCCAAGATTCCCACTCTGACTCCAAACAGTCACTGGTCAAAGGAAGGGAATTTATTCTCTGGAAACTAAAGAGACTCTGGACTCAGGCACAACTAGAGGCAGATCCACCAGTCTAAAAAGATGGGGATTAAGGAAAGGCTGAGGTCCTGAAAGGTAGATACCCCCGCTCTTTCCCCACTCAGCTCCCCAAATGTTGTAGCCAGCTGTATAAGCCAGTGATTGGAGCATTCTCTCCAGGGAAGAACCTGGATGGGAGAAAAACACCTACAAGTACTGACTACTAGTGCCGCCTTCCACCCAAAAAGTTAGGTCCCTGGTTAATCACCTTATAATGAAGAGCACCAGTTAACTTTTAGAAGCCCCCCACTCAGGCAAAGTCAGCTTTCAGCTTTTCAATGGCTCATTCTGGAATATGAGTAAGACAGCCAAGGCTATAATATACATTTAAGGAAATTCCCTAAAAGAAAGTCCAAAACAAATGATCAAGTAAAGGTACTTTAAGGTGCAAAGATGATACTGGAGATTGCAGAAAAATTTTTTAAAACTGTAGTTAATATAATCAGAGAAGCGTTACTGCACCCATGAAACAAAAATAGAAAACGTAAAAAGCAACATTCAGAGAAAAATCTCTTGAAAATTAAAAATATGATAGAGAAAATATAAAACTAATTAAAAGAGTCTGAAGTTCAAGACACCTCCCAGAAAACAGAACAGAGACAAAAAAATAAGAAATAGAAGAGATGGTAAAATTAAAGGACTCATTAGTCCACAAGTTCCAAACACAAATAAGAATTCCAAGAGAAAGAATAGGAAAACAAGGGGCGGGGGCAGAAGGAGGCAGTTGGTTAAAATTTAGGAATTCAAGAAAATCTCCCAGAACTGGGGGACGGGGGTGGGGGGATATCTATGTTTCCAGTGTGCCAGGACAACAGATAAAACAAGGCTCACAATGAGACAGATAATCATATAATTTCAGAACACCAGGGACAAAGATAAGGTCCTAAAACAACCAAGGTGGGGGGGGGGGAACACCACCAGACTTCTCATTAGCAATAATAGAAGCTAGAAATCAATAGAGTAATGCCTGTTAAACTTAGAGAAAGTATTCTCCAATCTAGAATTTTAGAGCCAGATATAAATCAAGTATGAGAGCATCAAAGTATAAATTAAGTCTGAGAGAAAATGGAGACATTTTCATACATGCATATTTACATCCTATGCAACTTTTCCTTAGGAAACTTCTGGAGGAATTGCTTAATTGATATATAAACAATGAAGGGAGAAGATATGAGCTCCAGGAGACTGGGTGTTCCAACACAGAGAGGTGAAGAAAATATCTAGAATACGCAGGAAGGTGGATTCCGGGATGAGCTGTTTGGGTCTAGAGAAAAGCCTACACAGATTTTTAAAAACAGCAGCCTACGCCTACTGCTCAGAAAAATGGCATTAAATACCCAATGAACAGCTGGAAGAGTAGACAATGGAAGTCCCTGGAGAGGCAGAACGTTGAGGAGGAGAAAAGCAGGTAGTTGTATTTTTTATGCTATATTGAGACTTAGACTTGATAGATATTAAATTTTAAAAGATTCTTGAAAAGGTTAAAAAGAATGTTTTAAAATCCCATCAAAAACTGTGATTTTCCAAGCAAGATTTCTGAGGGGAAAAAAAAACCGAAAGAAAAACAGTAATTTTCAAGGCAGAGGAAAAACAAAGTACATGGAAAACTCTACATCTTAGCATAGAGCATGGCTTGGTTTGAAAAAAATTAAGAGCAGGAAATAATTTTGCTTATAGAAACTGACTCAAAAGACATAACCACAAAACCAGCAAAAAGAGAAAAAGGAAAGGAAAAAAATTTTAACATACTATGGCATTACTGGGAAAAGTTCATGGTTTATGGCTATGTCAGTCACGTCAACAAACTAAAATTCCTTTTCCACTCAAGTCAGGCAGATATTAAACCAAAGTCAACAGAACAATCTGATTGCATCATATTTTGGTCAGAAATGAAAACACTTAAAAAATTGTATTGCTTCCTCAGGAAAGGAAAGCACAAATACTGCAAGCCTGTCGAAACAAGGAAAGAGCGTTCTGAGCCAGAGTCACTCATTCTTTCCCGAGACCTGAAACAAACAGGAGTGAGATACATGTGCAAATTCAAAACAACGGCTGCCCAACTTTCTCTAAGACCCGAAGAAGTGGCATCTCAGTTAGGACATTATTAAATGGCAAAAATTAGAAATGCGTACAATACCACATGTTGGGGAGGTTGGGAATGCAATGCCTGTGTTGTGTAAACTGATACGACTATTCAGCCCTTGACAATACGTATACCACAATGCCACTCTGGACTCTGTATCCCAGAGAAATTCTCAGATGTGTCCATAATGGACATGTACAAGACTGTTTATCGGTAGCCCTGTTTACGGTAGCCTTGGCATCCATCACTACGGAAATGGATGCACACTACGCTGCAGTTAGGAGCAATTAGTTAAATGCATACCCTAAAACACACATAGATCTTTTTAAAACACTGCTGACCAATAAAGTAAAAACTAGAGTAAGAATTACAGCATTTTTACAAGGATAATTCTACAACCAAATTCTATACCACTGCAGTATAATGAGCAATTTCAGAATTAAAGATATATACATAAAAAAAATCACTAAATATTTTATAAAGATGCATACAGATTCAAGGACGTATATCAAACACATTAGAGAGGGTGCTTGTGGGGTGGAAGGGGAAAATGGGCATGGGAAGTGGGACTGAACAGAAGGCCTTTATACACCAATGCTAGGCTCTGCCTAATTCAGGGTATAAAGTCCAAATTCAGAGTAATATTTTTCATTCATGCATATATTAATTTATTCAATAAAAATGTACTGAACATCTCTTAAGTGCCAAGAGCCATGCTTAAATATAAACTTTTCTTGTTATTTCTGCTTATTTTTTTTAAACCTCAAAAAGATACATGTTTTAAGATACATTTTAACTGAAAGTGGAAGGGGAAAATAATTTACATTAGAATATACACTATAAAACAAGAAATTCACCATTCTTAAAATAATTTTATAATTTTTTCATCAAATATAAAATATATCTTGAAGTTCTTTAAATGGTGAACTTAAAGGAAAAGTCAAAATAGAAGAAGAACTCACTTTAAAGTCCTAAAAAAATTACATTGTCACATCTTAGCCCACAGGTAATACATCTTTTCTCATGGCTTTCAGCAGTGAAACAATTTCTTTTTGGTAGAGATTTTTTTCTACTTTATTTGTTCTTTGTAATTTTACCCCCAAGATATTTCAACTGCTTAGGAACACTTCTCACCAGATTTCTGTTTTCTAAAAGATTTCACAAGCAGATAGCTGGCTGCCAATGAAGGTGTTGTACCTAATACGCTCATTACACTGCACTGCTAACAAAAACTGATTAACCCATTCGGTACACAGTGACATACCTCTTCCACATCCCATGGGCACAGAAAATGATGTCTTCCCCCCAAATTACCTGTTCCCCTCTTTTTACAAACCCCGAATGTTAACCAGTATACATGATAATATTGGGAAACAAACCCAGTAGCAACTCATAGGACATCATAAGTTGAAAGCTCTAAAATTGTAATTTGTCAGTATTCCAGATTCACCTAAATAGCACTCCTTAACATTTTACAAAAATAGGAATATTTTATACATATTATCCTACAACATGACTTAAAAAAATTAACTTAACAATGGACATCTTTCTACATTAGCAAATAGATTCATTGCATTCCTTAATAGCTTAATCCTATTCCTTTGTATGAACCTAACATATATTATTTAACCAGCCCCTAACTGATAGACATCATTTTCTTTTTTTGCAGGAACAAACGATGCTATAAAGAAAAACTTTGTAATCATATTTTTCATGCAAGTGTATAAATATACCTATAGGATAAATTTCTAGAAGTAGAATTTCTGGGTTACAGGGTACACACATTTTAAACTTCAACAAGCCATTACCAAATGTACCTCCAAGGAAATATATTCCCATCAGTAGTGTGTGAGAATTACAGTTTCCCTACATCCTTATCCACTACTGGTTATCAACTTGTTTAATCTCTTAAACTAATAGGTAAAAAATGGTAATATTTACTTAAATGACTGGAATTACTGAATCCATAGCTTAAATAGGGTTTGAATGTATTATTAGTTGTAGGCTGAGCTGAACTGCCTATGCAGAAAAAAATTCAACAAGCACATTAACAGTATAAGTAGAGAGACGGGTAATGTTTAACCAATTTAGGATTTTAGCATGGAGCGGACAATGATGCCACCACAAAGGAGCTGGGTCTCTTCACTAAAGCACACTTATTTACCTCTTACTTGAAATGCATTGTTATCAGGTCTTCACACTATGCATACAATTGAGAAATGTTCCTTTTAAAAGAGTATATTCAGCTCCATAGTCATACATTTACTTTCTTATTTTTACTTACTCATAACACTCCTCTGTGTGATGAGGCCACTTTGATAGTTCACTTTTTCATATGTTGCTTATTAATCTGACCTTTGACCTCTTTTAGGTGTTAAAGCGTAAGACTGCAATTAGTATCTAGCCCTGAACATCCAACATAATTAAGACAACTGATAAAGGTGGTTGTATCAGAACACAGAAAAAGGAGGGTAAAAATTAGTAACTGTTAGCAGGGGCCGACCACAGGGACAGTCTAGACATGCTGGATTATGAAAACAAAACACTAGTATAGCCCACATACTCAGTGAATGCTAACATAAATGTTCACAAGCACTGATTCACTGTCAAAGGCTAGATGTCTATGATTATAATTCTATTAGCTATGACGGTTGAACTAAGCTATTCACACATTTTCTTAACTGATATTCTTTGTGGCTAACTCCAGGTAACACTTTTTGTCAGGGAGATTCTAGTAACTCTAACAGAGATCCTGACCTGATAAAGTAGTATCCATAAATGTAAAAATAAGTAACACAAATTATCTAGCATTCTGGAAAGGTTTTGCCTCAAAACGGATAAATCAGTAACCCCCTCTACCCTTCCTTTAATTCTCAATTTAAATTTATATTCCTCACACAACAAATTGATCCTTAAGACTTTATTTCAAAGTCAAAATCTCTTGCAACACTAACAGGCCCACATGGCTTTGCCAAGTGAACACAGGGCAGACACTACATATCACCTTCCCCACATCAGAGACGGAAAGAGCAGAACACCAAGGTGACAAAGTGCTAAAGCCAAGCTATAAATTGTCTTTTGGTCACTAACGGCTACATTTTGAAAAAGCTGACAGAAAGGTAGGGCTTCTCTTTCCTTTGGTGAGAATCAAGTGTCATATAAAAATATCCTCCTAACTCACTACCACAGTGCTGCCCTCACATAACTTGCCCAGCACAAGAAGCACCGCTGGCTTCTAAAGACAAGGACAAGAAGCTCTGTATCTGTGGACGGGAGGGAGCCGGAGCCGTGAAGACCAGCTTTCTGGCTCTCAACTATGCCAGACTGCCCTGATAATCCTCCTTAAATCCCACAGTGTTGGGGTGGGGTGGGGGTAGGGGTGAGGGTGGGGGTGGGAGACAGAATAGAAAACAATCCCAAATTGAATCAAGGGCAGTAGCTCTGGATTACAGGAGGTCATAACATTTCTATTTGAATGGGAGTGGGGGGAGGCAGCATGGCAGAGGAAAGGCTGATATAAAAGCCTGTACATTTATAAAAACACAACACAAAAATACATTTTATCCCTGATCCTTCTGATTTGCTAACCAACATCTGCCCCTGATCATTTGCCAGCCGGGGCTGCACGGAAGGCACAGAGTAGCAGGCATTTTCACACAGTGAGGCTGGAAGGGATGCTACTAGAGTGTAAATTACTAATTAGCTCAATAGAAGACAAAGAGAGAAAATACCTGTCACAGAATGCTGTTTGCAACTTGACATAGAATAAAAACAACCCTGAAAATTCCAGAAGAGGGCCTTACTTTTCAGACTTCTATTAACATGTAAATGGCCAAGGAACAGTATTATAGTCTTTAAAAACTGCTCATGTGTCAGAAACAATAACACATGGCTAGAAAGAACACTTCCCAAATAATTTGTAATTTTCTCATCCTTATGAAAGCAAAGTGCTTTTAATTATTACAATCAGCTTTAATAAGGAGCTATATTTCATAGCTTTGATGATCACTTATGCGGGGGTGGGGAGTGGCGAGAAGCTCACAAGTGCTATATTTTACATTTGTTGGGATCCAGCTAATAGTCCTTTCACTGAAATCGGACAGGCCTCATTCTGCAGGTCACACCTTAATCAAATGGACAGGCTACCATTTGAACAAAGATCAAGGATGAGCTGGAAGGTGGCAGTGGGGACAGGGTCAATGAAATCTCCTTACATCATGACAACTAAAAAGACTGCCCAAATTTAGGTTTATTTTGGGAGGAGGTAACAGAATGTTAAAGATATTTATACTCATCCCCTTACTACAAGGCAAACCTACTTATATTAATTGCAAGCCACACTTCTCAGACAGTACATTTGACATTTAGATCTTTTCCAGCTCCTTGAAGCAACATAAGGATTTTTAGGCAAAATATGTATTTCACCTAAATATGTCTCAGTCATGGAGTTGAACAGCCCGGTGGCTCCCATTTGGACATAATAATCACTCCTCATGCCAGGTGCTAAGGAGGCCCCAACAGAGGGGCAAGACCATGACAGTTTTTGCTGATGAGGGAGGGGCCTACAAACTCGTGGTTCACAAGTAAAAAAATGTTTTTCAGAAAACACTGAAAACAACAAACCATAAAACCACAAAATTCACCCCAAGTCTAATTTTAGATTCCTTTGCTTCACATCCTTGACTTAAATCAAACACTTGCTGATACAATCAAAACATTCTTCCTCTCTTTTTTTTTTTAATTAAGGCCTTGTACCCTTCCCTCCCCCTCCAAATTTACTTGTTTAAAAATACTCAAGTGAGAGAAAATGATAAAGCAAATGGGGCAAAATAAAAAATATTCATGAATTTGAAGAGTGGTATATAGAAGTTCTTTGTACTGTTTTTGCAACTGTTCTATGAAGTTTGAAACATTGTAATGTAAAAAAAAAATCCAAAATCACAAAAAATAGAGTAATAACAAAGGAGCTTTCTCCTTGGGTTGTAAGTTTCAAACAATTCGCATACTTAGCTCATGCTGTGCACTTAGTAAACACGAATTATCAGTTTTTTTAAAAAACGAGGGCAGGTAGAGCTCAGTGGTAGAGTGTGTGCTTAGAGTGCATGAGGTCCTGGGTTCAATCCTTAGTACCTTCATTAAAAACAAAAAACAAAAAACAGAAAACGAGTGGGTCAATTGTAATAAATGACCCACTCTGGTGAGGGATGTGGATAATAGGGGAGAAGGCTATGTACATGTGGGGACCGGGGAATCTCTGTACCCTCCCCTCAATTTTACTGCAAACCTAAAACTGCTCTAAAAAAAATAGTCTTAAAAAAAAAAAGAATGGATCAATTATTTAACATGTTAAAGCACATGTAAATGTATTTAGTACGCTGCTTACGTAGGCATAAAGAGAAGACAGAAAAAACCAGCAAGAATCTGAACAGATTTTGCTTATGGATATCCACACTGAAATTCGAGTTCCGTTTTTCCTCAGTGGGCAACAATCTCACAACGGCAAACTTGTATGGTATATAACAAGTCCATACATGTTTAGAGGTGAGAGATTATTGTCCATTGAGGAAAAGTACAGGCCTTTTTCTAGCTAAAAGGGGAGACAAGTAACCATTAACCTGCAATGCAATTAAGCATTTTATTGATTTGGGGTTGTTTTATTTCATAAATACAATTTTGTAACCAAAAAAATACAAGCATGTAAGAACCCTGATGTAATCTTTGCATGATACATACATAGCCCTTGTGGTATTTGTCCTAGGTTCCTCATCTAGAAAGGAACTGAAAAATGGTTAATAATGGAACCAAAGGACTAATTTAAGGACTTGAAAACAAGACTAGTTAAGGGATAAAATAATCTGGAGAAGAGCATGGTGAGGGATCACTTCACAACAGTCAAGCAGAGGTAATACCAGAGTAGACTGCCCACAGAATGCCAAGGTTCAAATCCCATCCCCACCATTTGGTAGAATTCTACCTTGTAAACTAAAAGAAAGAATAAATGTATAATTTAGTTACTACTTGAAAAAAAAACAAACCAAACCACTTATCTATACTACAAGATTATTAATGATCAAACAAGTAGTTGCAGAATGTCATAGTATAACCTTGGGCAAGTCATTTAATCTCAAGGAGCCTCTATTTCATCACATGTAAAATGAGAACAGTAATAGTACCTACCTCACATGACTGCAGTGAGGAATAAATGAGTTACGATCTGCAAAGAGCTTACCACAGTGTCTGGCACAAAAGCACTATATGTGGGTAATACTATTCCTGAGTTTATGAAGAAATAGGGTCTTTTTAATACTACAGTAAGAATCTATTTTTTTCCCAAAAATTGAGAATGGGGCAAGAGAAAACAAATACAAATACTGCATTAAGTGTGTGCTGGTTAGACAAGACAGGCTGTCCTTATAAAGAAAATAATTAAATGCAGCAAAATATTAAAAAGGTTGTCACATTACCTCTGAAGATTTAAAAAAATAGGGTAAATTTTTATCTACCTGGAATGATTTAAGTGGGATATTGACTGAAGTTGCAGGATAAACTAGAGGTCCTTTCAAGGTCTCTTCCCATCCAAAGAATCTACAATTAACCAGAAGAACATTTAATTATGTACCACCTAGTCATTCAAATCTGAATATATAAACTTCAAACTTTTCTACTTAGCAAATAAGATTGTAACCAAAATAAACTGAGTAGAATTCTACTTGATGAACAAATGAGAATGAAGCTTAAATGTATCACACTACGGCAGCAGACAGAAACAAAAGACAAGATCCAAACAAACCTTTTCCCTTGGTTGATCTTATAGTTTATATTTTCTTCCTCATCAGTATCAAATAAGTCTAAAATAATTTATATAGATATCAAGTATAAAACAATTACATTGTGAAAATGCAATACCACATGCAGAATACAACCAACTAGCAATGCCAAACACATCTAGAAAGGAGAGGAATACGCACACATTCCTCACAGAAACAGGTGCCTCACACCAAAGTTTGAAAGTTAACATTTTGGACTAATTCTCTTGTAACTTAGCAGCAAAAACAGTAATTTTTAAAGATCCCGTTAAACTGCTAAATCAATCTAGTCACCCTGAACACCTGCTCAACAGAATTCAGAATCCATGAACACAGCAGCTAAAACCAGAAAGATTTAAGACTGTAATTGTTCATATACATTAGTAACTGATGTTTCTGATGTCCACTAATCAAAATCTAATCTTTGCTAACTATCACAAATGCCATCAACCTAATCTTAGCCATTTATACAAACACCCACAAAACACTGGCAATCCAAAGTTTATGTAACTTTGAAAAAAAAAGCATCTTTGTGTATCTGAATGTATATTAATGAAATAACCTCAAATAAGAGTCTCAAGAACAGTTTGCATTTTCTTAAGTAAATTGTATGCTATCCTTTGGCACCATCAAATACAAAGTAATAATTGTTCATATTCTTAGCTAAATGTGAAAGTTTCACAATAAAAACCATCAAAACAAAACACTTGGTAAGAATAACATAAATTTTGTCCCAAATTTCGTATCTTCCTTTTAATTGCCCAAGATGTCTTAAAAATCAAAAGCTTCTTGTAGAAAATATTAATATCATCTTTTTTATTCACAACTACAAAACACAAGAGCCCGTGGAGCTGTCCAAGACTCTAGCTTGCATCATCTTTGAAGTTTTTCATGATAAAAATTACCCATAAACTCAATATTTAACCTAAAAGATAAATCCCCTTCTAAAATCCTCTACTGTTCTACAAATCTCCCTTTCTTTATTCCATTTTGTTAAATGCATGAGTTGCCTACTACAGTACAAAATGTCCCACACAAAGCTAAAGGCAGCTCAGGAACTCAAAGCCCTTACCACCCTGATTTAAATCTCCGCAAACTTCCCTGGTTGGCTGTTTGCCTTTCTTTGAAATGACTTCTCTATATTCTCCAGCCACCAAAAATAATTAGGCAGAAATCTGGTTGGTTACACATAACAAAAAGATTTACATCTTTCTTTCTCAACAACAGTGCACTCTCCATTGAAAATGAAAATGCTGTTGATGAAGCACTCTGCCCAGAGCTTGTGAGGCACCACACTGCTACAACATAACACTGTCATACCACAGACACAGCCACAATGGAAATACAACCCATTTCCCCATTATCACAACACTAGTTAAATGCAGAACATTTCAGCATCCAGCTGATGCTTCATTATTCATACAAGAACAAAATCAAATCAACATGGGTCTTGAGGTCTCATCTTTTCAAAGTGGACATGAAAGTCAATGTAAAAGCCATGAAAGGTGAAAACAGATTAAAGATTCTTTGAAGAGAGAGAGAGATTTCTGGAATTTCCTACTTTTACAGACAAAAGGACTCACAGTTTCAACACACTCTTCTCTTCTTAACAAAGAATCCCTTTCCTGCGCACCACTCCACCCCCCAACCTTCACTGTTACTTTCTGGTTTTTCCCCCTATCTCTAAGTCTCTTTTCACTCACCATGGTTCCTCCTCTTCTGCACCAAAGGCTCCCTACACTTGATCCTTCACTACAGGGTCTGTGCCCTGACCCATGCAGACCTTCTGGAGCATCTCTCCACAACATGTACACCTGATTCCCTCCCCAGTGCAGTCCACCCCAGTTCTACATCCATCAGGGTTCCCCAGCATTTCCTCAACTCTGGTCTCCTATAGCTCTCTCCTCATCTCATCGTTTAAATCCTGGGGCCCATCTCTCCCTTGCTCCCCTCACCATCTGCTTTTAGCCCTGTCTCTTCACCGCGCTGTTTTGTACCTTGGATCTTGCCGAACCTCGTCAATTAACACAATTCCCCAGTTACCCTGTCCCAGACCTCCATCACTTCTCACATCCTCAGTTTCTTCTCGTTTCCCCGAATTGTCCTACAAACGCATCTCTCATTTTCTTTCACCCTTCCATTTCCACCACACTTCTTCCTAATTCCACCTGGCTCACCCTCGCGTACTCACTTTCAAGAATTTACACCCATCGCCCCTCCACTAACCCATACCTTTCTCAGAACCTCGCAGTTCCCACCCCCCACCGGGGGTCCTAGTCCTGCAGCTCATCTCGCTCTGCACTAGTTCACACCCTTGTCACGTCTAGCTCTTAATCACTCTCTCTCCTCTACTCCCAACTATTATCCCAGCTCTGCCCCTCCTTGCCTTCCACTTCCAACTCTCACCCCAGCAACCCTCACCCTCCTACCATCCCCTACCAAGCTTTCCCCTCCAAACCCCTCCTCTTACACCTAACCCGAGGAGCCCTCCTGCTCGGCTCGCTCTTCCTAACCTCATGCCCTGTCCGGCTTCCTTCTCATCCACCCTGGGTTCTGCCTCCTTCCTATCTCCTAGGCTGGCTTTTTCTCACTCCTCCTCTCCCTGCTTTCTAACCCTTTCTTCCCTTAATCCTCCTCATCTCATTCTCAGACCCGTTCCCCTCAATCGCCCCTAAGCCTTCCTTCCCTTCTCCCCTCAAGGCTTTTACCCCAAACCCAGTGGTCGCCCACCCCGCCAAAATAAAGGGCCGATGCGCCGGGACTGCGGGCTCTCGCCTCCCGCCGGCCCCCGCCCCGGGCGCCCCCAGCCCGCCGGCGCCGCGGTCCCGCCCCCTGCCGCCGCTCCTCCCGCCCGCGAGGCGCGCGCCGCCTTTGTCGCCCCTCACCCGGTGTGTCAGGCTTTTGCTTCTTTAAAGGGGAGGGCCAGTGTGCCGGAGACTCCTGTCCCCGCCTCCGAGTCTCAGAATGGGCTCCCTGGCCGTCGCGTCCTCCCCGGTCCCCGTTCCCCCCACCCCCTAGAGCTACCCTCTTTGCTGCCTCCCCACCTCCTACACCCCCTCCTCCGACCCCCCTCTATTTACCGCCATCATCAGCACGCGCGAGCTGTCACCAGGGCGCGAGACAACCGAACACGGCCCCGCCCCCGTCCGCCCATTGGCCCGCCCGCCGGAGCCCCGCCCCCGGGCCCCGCATTGCGCCAACGGCGCAGCGCTGGGCCGCGACCCCGCACAGACATCCTCTCCGAGGGTTCACGCGGCGGCCGCCAAATTTAGGGTCAGCCACCGACGCGCGGCCGATTTGAGCCTGGCGTAAGGGGCGGCGGCGTAGAGGGCCGTTGTGAATCGCCGGTCGAAGTTTGGTTGAAGCACAGGATGGTAAATAAGAAGGTTTCCAGACAAAGAGACCCTTAAAGGTACAGAGTCTTACGGCTGTCCCTCCTCCTTAAAGGGCCAGAGACTCACCCGAGCCCATCTCCACCCCCTTCTCCCCAGCCCATCAGCCCGCGGAACAGTAAAGGAATTTTACAACGGCTCCTCGCACTCCTTTTGGAGCTCCTTTAACATCTCTTCCCACTCCCGAGGGGGTAAAACCTTCCTCACTATCCAGTCTGTTTTTTTTTTCTGTTAAAAGACTTTATTTTTGACTGTCCGAAAGAAGCAGCCTCCGAACTGTGGAGTTTCCTGAGGCAACGTTTGCAAAAGTTACTTTAGGCTCCCAGGCGGGTGAGCACACGTCTTTTGCCACTGATGGCCCAGGCGGGATTTTGCTGTTTTATGGAAATCCCCCAAGGAACTGGTTCGCAGCAGTAAACTGAAGAAGTTCAACAGATGGTGGGGATGGAGACCCCAGGCAACGAACTGCGGGCTATTTCCACAAGTCTTCTCTGCCTCAGAAAAGGCTTCCTTCCCAAGCAGCCTTTCGGGGTGCACTGTCCTGACATAACTTGCAGGGCAGGCAGTGGGGCGGGGTGACGTTCCCCCAAAGAAGACCAACACTGTTACATCACCCAACCCCAATCCAAGACCGAAAAAGGTAAAAGGCTTAAATTTGAACACAAGGGCAAGGAAAAGAAATAAACATGCATCACCAGCTACACTGGCTCAAGGCTACACACTTGTAAATATGAAATACAGAAGCAAGAAAAGTCAAAGAACAACAACAAATAAAATAGGAAGCGGGGAAGAGCATGTGCATGTGTACCACTAGCATGAAACTACTATGCCTGGAGCCAAGCCTGTGAAACATTTCCAAAGGTAACTAACTTAAACATTTTAAAGACGTTTGATTGAAGGAGAGGCCTGAGATGGATTGGTTTGATGAGAAATTGCTATGTGGCTCAAGAGCTCAGAGTTAAACCTAAAATTTAGCATCCCCTTTGTTGTCTAACACCTTAACAGAATTTTCTTTAAGGCATTCTTATCTTACACTGTAACTCCTTAATTACTCCCCAACCCTTCAAGAAAATTCTTGGAAAAAAGATTGTATCTTACTCGATGCTATTTCCCTAACAAAGTGCCTAACACATAATTGGTGCTTTTTTGAGTGGATTTTTGGAGACACTTGAGACTTCTGAAGGGGTGCTCTCAAAACAGCAATCCAGGGGGGAAAGATTCCAAGTGCTCTGAGCATGTGTTAGACCAGTAGTTCTCAAAGTGTGTCCTGTGGAGCCCTGATGTCCCTGCAGACTTTTTTTTTATGGCGGAGGAGGGTGTCCCCCTGAAATCAAAACTATTTTCATAGTAAGACATTATTTGCCTTTGTCACTGTGATGACATTTGCATTAATGATACAAAAGTAACTAAAGGTAAAATTGTTGCTGCCTTAAGACAAATTGAGGCAATGGCACTGAATTGTACTAGCAGTCAAGGTATTCTTCACTGCCACCTATTCACAGGAAAAAGTAATACCTGTTTCACTTTAAGGAAGTCCTGGATGAAGTTTTTATTAAAATAAAAACTATTTGTTTTATGTAAGAACATATTTTTTTCAATAATACTATTCTATGTGAGTAAGTGGATGTAGGCATAAAGCACTTCTGTTCCTTACCTAAACACAATGTTTTTCTCGAGGAAAAGCACTTGTGCAATTTTCCTGAATTTTGGGCCGAATTAGCAATTTATGGAATACCATGGGGCAGACCTGGGGGTAGGGAGGAGTGGTCAGTCTGGAGGTGGTCCCTCAGTGGAGCAGTGACATGAATACACAATGGAGGAAATGGGACTACTTGGTACTCAAGATCTGAGAAAAGCAAGTAGGAGGCAGCATGGGAATGGGGTACAGAGAACCAGGACAGCACAGGAGACACAGAGGGAAGGCACAGCACAGAAGGAAGGAGCAGGAACTACCAATGGATACTATTTTTTAGTTTTTAGGAATCCCTCCTTGTAATGCATAAGTCTGGAGTCACATTTACTGTATATTTTCCAGAATACCTTATATTCAAAATGCTGTCTCATCTCATAAAAGATTTGAGGCAGCCTACAGAAAAATAATAAATAGATAAATCTGGACAAGAGCAAACATAAGTCAGAAGGCCAAAAACATAAAAAATCTTTGCATTTTATTGGGTATAAATAATATTGATGACATACCTCAAATTAAAAAAGTAAAAACAAAACAAAGAAATAAACAAAGTAGGCGGAGGTTGAGGAGTGAGAATAAAAAATGCAGATGACAAGTTCCACAGTTACAAAGTTGAACTGCCAGCCAGAGCTAAAAGGGAAACCTGACGACTACCTGCTTCTTGTTATAGATTTAGATCTGAGCCGTTAGATCAGAAAACAATTTCTCTTTAGGTGCCTTCACTGGGGGACAGTATCCTTGAGGACAACACTGCGGTATGTACATTAACATGTTTCCTAAGACCACCTCTGACTGTACCTCAATGTTAGCCTGACTGAACATTTCTGCAGCTGGAGTGGGGTGGGCAGGTGATGCAGGTCCAATGAGCAGCTTGGAGGCTCAGATGAGACAAGGAGAAAGAGCTCAGGAAACCATGACGCACAGTCAACTGTCTAACCCTAAACTCTGGTGTAGAACAGGAGAGGATGTGAGGCCAAGACTTAGGCCCGGGGTGCGGAACTGACTTCCCAGTATGACTAACCCAGCTAAAGTGGCTCTGGCATCAGCCCTTTCCCAATCCAACTCATGACCAAATGGCTTAATTTCAAGGTTATTCTCTGCAAAATAATAGCCAAGAACATTCTTAGGCACATCCATTCAGCTCCGTATAGCAGAGGCTATTAACTGGGCTCTCGTGCCCTCACACCCATTGTCGCCTTCATCTTTTAGTTACAGAACCCCCAGGGTTGTAACCGGGCACACAATCACCCAAAAAAGAGGCTCTACGTCCCACAGTCCACTTCAGTAAAGTGTGGCCAGAATGATTCGAGCAACTCCAGGTCATATCCTTAAAAAAAGAAACTGCTTTCTCTCTTTCCCCGGTGGAATGTGGACATGGAACTGATGAGTCGGCTTTGACTCACCCAAGGACAACACCCCAAGGGTGGCTAAACAAGACAGAAGGAAACCGACTTCCTGACGACCTTGTAGAGTTAAATCTGCCTTGGACCATCTGATTACCTTTATACTTTTAGAAAACAGAAAAGTAAACTTCTAAGAGCCTCAGTACTTCAGGTGCTCCTTGTTACAGCAGCTTAGCCTGTGGCTTAGTACAAGTCACAACAGAATAGAAAATGTCCAGAGGATGACCTCAGAGGACTCAGGCAACACCCAAGAAAAGTCAACCCACAAGCCACTTCAGCTCAACCAGTCAGAAAATCATAGCCATCACATTAGCTGTGCCTCCTCCTTCTCCACATCCTTTGAGCAGAGGGAAAGGCCTTTATTACAGCACAACCCAAACACAACACGCAGCCCGTCCACCGTGGGCCTAGGCCACATTCTCAGCAGTCGGTGATACAGCCTGCTTTCCCCGCTGACGTTAGGAGGGACACCCCCAGCCTACCTTTTCCCCTAAAGCAGGAAAGCTCGAAACTTCTCTCTTCATAATTACCATTCTTGAGGACAGGCCAAGTCCAGCAAGGTGAAGGGTGAAAACAGCTGTTGGAGGGCTGTGTGGGAGGGTCAGGGGAGATAGTCCGGAGCCCCAGAACAGGAGCCAAAGCTGTTAACTGGAGAGGGAGGGAATCCTTCCTGGCTGCCCTGGGCCTCTGGGGTCCAGGGGCCTGAGGGTGCAGCACCTGCTCCTCCTGTGCAGTCCCTCTGGCGACAGAGCTCAGCCGGGCAGCTGCCAGTCACTAACGAATCCCCGCCACTGGCACCTGCTGCTGCTTGCGGATCTTGTTGAAGAGTTCCATGTACTGGACCATGGTGTCTGCCGGGCTGTAGACCGCGTCGTGCCTGTTCCCAAACACTGCTGGAGCCCCTGGCGTGTGGCTGCCGAGAAAACTCTGCAGGAACTCGAGCAGGAGGTTCCAGCAGTCACTAGCTACCACACAGGGGCCATACTCCACCTGGGGACCGAAAGAACAGAGAAGGTGAGTGAGGGCAAGGACGGGTCATCAGAGTCTCTTGCACCTCTTGCCCCCGTTCCCATCTTCCCCAGCCCTGAGCCAAAGACACACACCTTCCAGCATAGTGCTGCTCCACAGGAAATATCCACTCAACACCAGCGACTGGATGCACCCAGCTTCATTCCCTTTAGGCGCCGACATTCTCATCTTGGGGTTATCAACCCACAGTGCAACCCACAAGACCCAGAGGCAGATCAAGACCACTTTTGATTATGTCAGAACTATATAGTTCTAGCTATGCTAGGTGAAGATTCATGGAGAGCTCAGGAAAATTCTGAGAGAGAAAATGAAGAGCAGGAGAAAGTGTGGGGGTGTGTGAGGGTGTGTGTGCGCGCTGGGAGGGGGTCAGTAGAGGGCAAAGTAGACATATGCTCATTAAGTCACCTCAAGACCAAACATTACTTCCAAGGTAGATCCAGCCTCAGCTCTGACACTAAGGGATCATTTCTCAACCCACATGACAGGGGCCAAAGCATACACATCCTAGGCTTTCTCATTCTTGTCTCCTGATTTTTCACTGAAGAGATGGTGAGGGAAATTACTGGTAATCAGGAGAAACAAGTAAAGAAACAGTTAGGGTGTGTTTGTACCAGAAAGTTGGAAATGTGGAGTATAAACAAACGGGGTTCCCAGTGGTCTCGGCAAATGCCAGGTGTATCACAAATGAGCAGGGTCAGGGAATCTTGGCCCTAGAGGTCCCTGGAGTTTCACTGCAGTAATTACCACTAATGCCCTTTTCTCCACCTGGGACGCTTTTCAGAATTTAACTATCCCCACGTCTCTACATTTTAAGTCCCTCCTTAAATGCTACTCCTGCAGGAGGCATCACAATTGTCCCCAAACTCAGCAGTGCTCTTTGGCCTAAATTCCCAGAGCAATCCGTGCCTCTTTTATGGCATCTCTTACAGACAAAGTTCAAACACAGTTTGTGTTTTGGGGCCTTGCTCTCTTACTAAATTGTAAGTTTTCAAAACGCAGGCCTTGTAGCTTACTTATTTTTTTTATCTCACACGGTGCTGGGACCACGGTTGACTGCAGACTCTCACTGCTCCCAGAGCCGGCTATTGCCACACTCCCTCTGCCATTTTCAATATATACCTCAAAGATGAAGTCATCACTCACACCCCTTTCCACCACAAGAGAAAGTGGACAGCATGTCGAAAGGAAAGGCACATCTTTGCTCCACAACTTGAGACTACCTTAGCGCATACTAAGGAGAGGGGTGTGGACACAGGATTTAGGGGCCACCTCCCCAAAGTGAACTGCACTGAAAAGTCGCCCTGGTCTGCTCCAGTCCGTCCTGTGATGGGTGACTGTCCCTGCACATCATAATTTACCTGCCCTCCTCATCTCTACTGAGCCAGCCTTCCTAAGCTTTCTGCCTGCTGTGAACCTTGCTTCTCGTTCCCATCCTGGGCTAGAGAGTCCCTACCTGATTAAAGAAAGTGTAAAGGGCGACGCAGGGAGAGGACGGGCAGCTGCTCTGCAGACAGGACCCAGGTAGCTAGAAACATTTGTTCGCACTCAGAGGCGGTGGGGATCTTTTAGAGCCACCCTTCAGCACATCTGCCCCTACTTCACTGAGGCCTTACCTCCACGGAGATGCCCCGGGCACTGGGCCCCATTGTGACTGTGCCCACCTTCACCAGGAAGTCACAATACTGGTAACGGGTGCCCCGGGTCTCAATCTTGCTGGCCTTGGCACTCTGGAAAAAGCCCTTGAGCTTCACCATGAGCACATCAAAGTTGGTGTCGGCAATAAGGCAAGGGCCGTTCTCAAAGAGGGCGAAGCAGCTCAGAGGGTACTCGGAATTGTGCATCACGTACATCAGCTTCCCGGCCTGACCTGCAAGGGACGGAGATCCTTCTCAGCATTAAGAACTCTGTCAGCAAACCCCGGAAGAGGGTCCAATGCACCGAATGAGGCCAAGCGGCAATCCAGCGTTGCCTCAGCAGTCCTGGGGAGAGGTGGGGGGACCCCCGCACCAACAGCCTTTTCTAGAGAGGGAGGGAGACTTAGAGCAGGCGAGGCGGCATGTGGTAAATAAAACACACTCAGCCCGACAGAAGAAGGTGAGGGGCACACAGGGAACTTGAACAGTGTTGATAATGGTTTAATCAAGTTGAGTGATCAGCTCACAGATGGATGATTGATTAATAACTCACACAGACTTTACATATGGTCTTTTGCACAGTCATATATTACATAATAAGAACAATGAAAGTAGCGGCTTGTGAGCATACCAAATGAAGCAGCTGCTCTCTTTCTGTCCATCCCTGCCTTCCTTAGCCTCCACCCTCTTTGAAACATAGGACGCAGCCCCATGGAAGGGGCAAAGGGGAGTGTGCGAGCATGAGGTGGAAAGGTAGGCCAGAGCCAGGCTGTGATGTCTTCCACACCCAAGCTTAGACTTCATCCTGAAGGCAGTGGGGAGCCCTGGGAGAATTTTATGACATCTAGCCGACTTGGAAAGCAAGCAGCACAGCCACAGCAGAAAGAACTTTGGATCTAGAATCAGAAGATCCAGTTTCAAATCCCAATTTACCCCTTCCAGCCTCTGAGAAGTGAGTGTTTTCTCACTGATTACTGTAGGTTTCCTACAAGAAGGAAGGAAAGCCATATATATTCAGGTTAGTGGAAAATAGAAGGTAAAAAAAAAAAAAAGGAAAGCAAGTTCTTTCACTACAAGAGTTAACGGACTGCTGCAATTCCAAATATTTGTTAAGTACTTAAACTATCCCCAGCACTGCGCTAGCGTCTAAGAGGCATACAAGTGGAGTATGTAGCCCCTGGCCTCAAGAAACTGACAATCTCACTAAAAATAAGCAAAAACTGTTTTAAAAGATAATAAAACAAAAGTGCTTGCCTGGGATAGATCGGAGTTTTTTGGAAGGAAGGGAAGACTTCAGGGAAGGAAGGGATCCAAGCGGACAAGAGTCAGTGGGAAACACTTTCATGGGAAAAAACAGGTCCTGGACTTCAGATTCTAATCTGAAGAGGGTAGGATTCAGACAGGGATGAGAGGGGAGCGATGAGAGTGAGGAGACTGGATGCTCTCCAGTGTCCCTGAGGGCCTGGGTGGACACATCACCTGTCTGCCTCCCAGCCTCCCAGTGCTCCCGTGACCACCTTCTCTTCTCAGCTGTGGCCCCTGCAAACTGCAGACACAGGCAGTTATAAGTCCTGCAGGCTGGCCTGGAATGGGACCCAGTGCCACCACCCCGGCCCTCCTGGCACCTTTGGCAAGAGCTGCAGGCAGCAGTGCCCCCACTGCCGGCCTGGGGAGGCCTGTTAGCCAGACACCAGGCAGTGTCAGCGCTATGACCCTGGCTGGCTGCAGCCCAAGTGAGGGGGCCTGGCCCGCTTGGGATGGGGTAAACCTTCTCTCTGGAGCCTCACCCCAGCTGCTCCCTCCGGGATAGCTGCCCCTCCCCCAGCGCACACAATCACCAGGCTCTGTGGGCCTCCTCCTGCTGAAGACTGAGGGGTGAGAGGGCCTCTATCTGTGCTGCCACTTCCTGAACACAGCAGGCTCCGTGCCAGCCTTCCCCACACTCTCCTGACCGCCTGCAGCAAATTCACACCTTTCACCTGCTAGATCCAGCTCAAAACATTTTGACCCTCCAGTAAAAAGACACCCAAAGCTGATCTGCCACTCTGTCCCGGTGCAGACTCACTGTGATTACAGACTTAACTCATACTGTGTGAGTCTGTGGGTGTTCTTACTGTCACGAAAATATTTTGCAAGTCAACTAAGGTTTTTGCTCTGAGACCAGCAGCACCACCACCACCACCTGGGAACCTGTTAGAAACGCAAATTATCCACCCCACACCAACAGCTTCAGAAACTATAGGGATGTGGCCCACCTATCTGTGTGTTAACAAACCCTCCCTCCCTTCCTCCAGGTGATGCTAATGCCAGTCAGTGTGAGAACTTCTGATCTAAAGGCACAGAGCCGGTAAGCAGCAGAACGGGAATTCCAATCCAGACCTCCTGACCTCCTTCCATTCTACCCCACTGTCTGCCTCAAAGGTGGTGTTTCCCCAACTAGACTGTAACTTGTTGAAAGTAAAGGGCCCATCAGGAAAAGAGCCCAGGCCAAGGAATTTTGCAAAAGCAGCATGCCAGCTTTTATCTACACACAGGTGTTTTGTTTTCCAAGTGCTTTCATAACCATTATCTCTTTTGATTCCTGTGTTCTTCCTATTGAAGGCAAAAGAAAAATACTGTAGTTTTACTGATGATGAAATTCAGTAAAGCTCTCAGCTACCATTTATTTCATATTTGTTCTATGACAACCTCAGTTCTGAGTGCTTTGCATGTACTAACTTATTTAATTAGCACAATCACCCCAGGAGGTAAGTACTGTGATTATCTTCATTTTGCAGATAAGAGAACTGTATTGGGAAGGGTGCCAAAACACAGCCCACAGTTTCAGTAGAGGGGGTTTAATACAGGGAAGGAAGTACAGGAGGTGGAAAAACTGAAAAAATGAAGGGAATGGTAAAACCACCAAAAGATTAGCAACCCGTGGAGCCACAACCATCCCTGAGGCTGGAAGGAAAAAGAGAAGATGTGCTATTATTAGAGCCAGGAACAAGGGCTGCTTAACAGGAGCTCCAACCAAGGAAGAGACAAAGCCACAGCCAGAGACACTCCCCAAAGCAGGGGGAGAGGGAGAGAGACTGGGGTCTCTCTTCCATCCTCAATCTTCCCCAGTGCCTGTCACTGGTGAAAGATAACTAAAAGGGGAACTGGCAAATGTGGTTTGCAAGAGAAGTGCAGGGAATGCTTCTCTGGGGAAACAGGCAAGTGACCAACAGTCATAGGTTGCGGGAATCACCTAAAGTTGCAGTTAGCTGTGGCAGAGCCAGGACTCAGCTATTTGATTCCATGATCTAGGCTTTTGGTCACTGTGCCATGGAACTGTCCACAGTCAAGCTACAGCAGAGACAAGACTAAAAGAACCCAGATTCCCTAACTCCTATCCAAAGATCCTCTTTACCTTCCTACCACCACCCCTCACAGCCCATCTTACCTCAAAAGACATTTATAACAAAAGTTGATCACTGATCAAGGTTATGCTAATGAGGAAGCCAAGGCCACTGGCTGGGTGGGAGAAACAGGAAGCCTTTCTACAGAAAGCTCCAAAACCTCTAAAGCTCCAAAAGAATCATATACAAAGACTGCTGAGCCTAAAAGGAGTCTATCAAACCGTAGAGTGCATAAAGTTCACCTGCGGGGCTAACTGGTTACCAGTCAGTCGGTAAGTAGAGCCAGGAACCTGCACCTTTAACAAGTAACCCACATGATTCTGAAGCAATTAATTAGTCAGTCACCATCACACTAAGAAACACTGCTTTAAAAGTGCAAAGTGCAAAAATACTACAACACAGGCCCAGTCTAAGAGATGAAGTCGAGAATTAATGAATTCAGAAACACAACTGCCACACGTCCAAGAATACCACCCTCAGCAAGAGCAGAAAGATTTCAATGAACAGGAACATCTATCAACCCCAAACCGGATTCCAGCCACCCCACATACCCATCTCTCACTGACCTTGGCTGCCAAGGGTAGAGGCAGCTGTGTGGTAGGTCTCACAGTCCACACAAAATGTTCCTTGCTTCTCTGCTCCAAGCATTTCCAGTTTCCGGGTGAGGAGTTCCACGGTCTGCTGGACACTCTTGCCCTCGGCCACGGGCATCTGGGACACACTGGAAGGGAAAGGACCAAATTGTCAGTATCCAGAGACACCAGCGCACTCACTGAGCCTTGAGTTACCTTAGACACCACCTAGCCTGACCCCTTCATTTTAAAGATGAGGAAATAGAGGCCCACAGTCCCGGAGAGCGCCGCTAAGAACTGGAACACGGACTCAGGGACCCTCACACCAGTGCAGCATTTCCCGAGTGTGGCATGTGTGCCAACATTCAAGAGATTTTAGGTGGCACAGACTAAGCACTCAATAACACTAAGTTGTATAACGAGAGAGGGCTTTCCTTTGTGTTCCTTTCAGTTCTGACTACATCAAGGAGGAAGCTTCAGTTTGGGGTTGTTATGTTTTTACCAGATCCCTAACATTTGAACGTTAGCTGTCCAGCACAGTAGCCACAAGCTACGTGTGGCTATTTAAACTTAAATGAATAAAACAAATTATATTAAAATTTCAGTGCCACAGCTGCACTACCCACATTTCAAGGGCTCGACAGCCCCATGTGCCTGGGGGCTGGGGTACTAGATGTGGTGACACAGCACATTTCCATCAATGTATAAAGTCCTAAGACATAGTCCTAGGATGAAGGATAAGGCAAGCTCAAGTTTATAATCTTTGGGAGTGAGAGGCAACAGTATGTTTCAGAATTTAATCAAAACAATGAAACAAAAGGTTATTTCCAAGATTTCCTTCTATGGTAAGTGAAACTGGCTTCTCCTTCACAATAGGAGATAACAATCACCAAGCACCAACCATGTGCCGGGCAGTGTCCAAAGGCTTTTAGGTGAATTAATTCTGAATCCTCACATCAGCCCTGTAAGATATACTATTATTATCTCATTACAAATGAGAAAACTTAAGTACAGAGGGGGTTGAATAAGTTGCACAAGGTCACACAGCTTGGTGTTGTTTAGTCAAGATTCAAAGCCATATGAGCTGGCTCCATGTCTGTGCTCTTAACCACTCGACCAGACTATGTCCCAAGGGATATATAGTTGTCTGTTAAAATGCTTTTTAAGAAAAAGAAATAGAATTAAAAGAAAACATTAATAAGTAATCATTCAAGTGGTATGTCGCTACATAAAAACCATAAAGACAGTCATACGTAACTGAATTTTGGGAGACACTACATTACTTTATGATCAATCATAATCAACTAAATGAAGATATAAAGAGTCCTACTGTTGCTAAAAATTGTCATTACTCTCCACCAGAAAAAGCACTAACAAGCAATTATGATGCTGATATGCCTTATTTTGAAATATAAAAGAATCCCTAAGGTGATGCTACTGAGGTCAGAAGTCTTAGGAGTCTGGAAAAGTTGAGAAAGGTCCCAACAGAGAGCCTTTTCCCTCTGTCTGCCTTCTGTTATTGAAAGAACAGGGGCTTCCAGGCTTCCACACCCCTGCGTAGCAAACTTTTCATTCTCATCCCTCATATCCCCTTTACACTAGAGGACTTTGAAGGAGGCTCATGATGTCAAGTGTAGGGAGCAAATGTGCAGTCACTGACAAACGTGCGAGACCTGGGCTATATATAGAGGGGTTCCCACAGGCTCTTATATGAGAAGCCTGCAGCTACTGACTTCAGATATCCTGGCATCTAGCCCTCTCTGACTGGAAAGATGCTCACGATGTTTTTTTTAAAGCCCTGAAATCTAGCATTTTGGAACTAATGCTTCCAAAAGCATTTGGCCCATACCTTTCCCTGCCACCCTGACTTACAACATATTAGAGGGAATAACTCCGTACAAACTAAACCAACTGTGTAATTAAACATAGTAGGAAGCAGGTCCTGAAGAGGAGATATGCTTGGAATCCCAAACTCCTAATTCCCAATAGATTTTCTCCCCTTCTAGACCCAAGATCTTAAACACCCAAACCAGAACCACATACAGGCTGGTCTAAATGCATTTGGCGGCTGTAGGGAGGGGCAAGTGAAAACCTAAAGAAGATACTGAATGTCTCTTTGTTGCCTATCCCCCACCCATCCAGCCCTGCCTGCAGTTCTGACATCCTATTTCCGATCCTAAAGTTCTACCCCGAGGATATTACGGCCTCACGAGCAGGAAAATGTACCAAGAAAAAAAGAAAGGAAGTACACGACCATTAATGGATTCTTAAGATAAAACCGTTTAACCTGCCGCCTTCCAGCAGGAAGGAGGCATGTCTCCGCGGGAAAAGGCTCGCAGATTCTGCAACCCTCACGGTGGCCCTCTCAACCCAAACATTCCGAGGACATCTTGCTCAGCTCCCGGGGGAAGGCGGGCCCTGGTCCCGATCTTCCTTCTGAGGACCCTTCACGACCCCATGCCCCGTCCCGCCAAATCCCTTGCAGTCCTACCAAGTCACTCCCATGGTGGAGGATGGCAAGATCAAACAGCTGAAACGCAGTACTCTCCCGCAGCCCAGACTTGGTGAAGCCACCTACTTAATGCAAGCTTCGGTGGGGGGAGGCGCTCCGGAAATAACGTAAAACCAGAGCGCCCAGTCGACACGCCCACGAGGGAAGGGGGCGTGTCTGGGCGCCTCCAGTGACGTCACTGCCCGACTCGCTTCTCGGGGAATTCCCACTTGGCTGGGCACACTGGGCCTTGATCCAGGAAGCTAGGGAAGCGTGGCTCGGACTGCCACCACTTAGAGAAGCCAACGTTAAATGCAATGAGTCTATTCTGAAATCCAGCTCTAGGAACTGTGAGCTCTTTTAGGAGGTGGGGCGGTGCTGGTGGTACTTTCGGCCTCCGAACGCGAGAGGGCGTTGTGCTCCCCGTGTGGCCTCTTGGGCACTTGGAGTTCACTGAGCAAGCGCACTCAGGGCTCTTCCTTCGTCCCCACGTGTGTAACTTCCCGGCAACGTTTTCAAGTAAAATGCCCAAATTCAAGGCGGCCCGCGGGGCCGGGAGCCAGGAAAAGCATGCGCCCTTGGCCGAGCAAATCTTGGCTGGGGACGCGGTTCGGGCAGGGGCCCGGGAAAAGCGGCGCGGTCGCGGAACCGGAGAAGAGGAGGAAGAGTACGTTGGGCCGCGGCTGACCCGACGGATTTTGCAGCAAGCGCGGCAGCAGCAGGAAGAGCTCGAGGCCGAGCATGGGACTGCGGACAGGCCTGCGGCGCCGCGGGAGCGCACTACGCGGCTGGGTGAGTGGTGGGGGTGGGTGCGAGGAAGAGGGTGGGTAGTCGGGGTGGACAGCTGAAAGGTGTCCGGTAGGGGAATAACTTGAAATATTTTTTAAAAGAGGGGGGCATTACGTATTACACCCTTGCAGAGGTATGAATGAGAGACCCAGCCCTGGGGCGGATTTATGGTGGTCAGAGCCCTCCACGCCCACTCCTACTTTTAGGCACTCGCTTTCAGGCAGCCCCGAGGTTAGGCCAACAGGAAGTGATCGCTAACGTCAATAAGTTCTAGCATTTATCCTTTTGTTCTATAATTATTTGATGATATGTCTACCACGTACATACCACTATGCTAGGAATTTAGATGTTTTAGGTAAAGAAGTAAGCAAGATAGACGGGTACCTGATTTCAGGATCTTGAAATCCACACCAAGAGAGAGACAAATAGACAATTTGAATAATACACTCCGTGAGAAAGTGCAGTTTCTCTGATAACAATAGCATTAGTGTTGGGGGTCAGGCTTCCCAGATTACACGACCTTTGTGCTGAGACCTGAAAAGTGGGGGGTGCCCTGAGCAGAAAGAACAGTAGTGTTTAGGGAGAGGGATTAATTAAAAGATGGTCAATTTTTTCTTAACACGCTGGGAGTTTTGACCTCCAGGTTGCTTAATCCATTTCTCAGAGCTCATCTTTCATTTGTCCTGTGAGCAGTGTTCACAGCTGAACACTAGCCTCCTGTATCTTTACTTGGCTTCTAACTGTTTTACTACTTCCTCACCTTAGTATTCTCTGCTGGCTCCTTTTGTTCCCAACCTCTTAACGGTGCAGTGCCATAGGGTTCAGTCCTCTGACCTCTTCTGTTCCTTTCTGTTTACTGCTCTGATGCTGTCATCAGTTTCAAGGTTTAAATACCATGAGTGGTAACTGCTTCTAAGTTCATATTCTAGCCCTGACCTTTTTTATGAAACCCAAATTCTTACATTTCAGCTGCCTATTTGGCATCTCCAATTTGAAGTCTAATAGACGTCTCAAATTTAATATGTCTGGAACAGAAATCCTGCTCCAGATCTGCTCCCCCCAGCTTTCTGCCTCATTCTCAATTACTGCCATGATATCCTTCCATTTATTTGCTCAAGACAGAAACTTCAGGCTCCCCTCCTCTTCATTCCACTTCTGATCTATTAGGAAATCCTGTTGATTTAATCTTAAAAATATGTTTGGAATCAGACTACTTCTCACCACCTTAGAACACCACCATCCTGTTCAGGCCATGGTGATCTCCCACCTGAATGATTACAATAGCCCCCTAATTAGTAACCCATACCCACTACAGTCCACTCAACTCAACAGCTTGTGGATTACAGTGGTCTACGAAGGCCTATATGCCGTGCCCCTGTTGCCAGTCTGACCTCTTCTCCCACTTTCCCTTTGCCCTCTTCACTCCAGCCATACAGGCCTCATTGTTCCTTAAACATGGCAAGTTAGGGCCTTTGCCCTGGTGGTACCTTCTGTCTTCATACGCCTGTAGATTTCCTCCCTCCATTCTTCCCCTTCTCAGAGAGGCCTACCCTGACCATTCTGTTAAATGCAACACCCCCACGCTGTCTCCACACTCCCAACTTCTCTACTCTGCCATATATGTTTTTCCATAGCACTTTTTTTTTAACCTAATGTGTATTATATTACTTTATTGTCTGTCTCCTCCATTAGAATGTAAGCTCTATAAGGACAAAATGTTTTTGTCTCTCTTGTTAGCTAATATAGCTCCAGTGCCTAGAACAGTGCCTCACGTAGAGCAGGCACTCAGTGTTTGCTGAATGAATGATGGTGAGGTAGGTAGGAACCAGATCTACAAAAGATGTGGAGGCCATGCCCAGGATTAAAAGCTGCCCTAAGGACAGTGGGAGACTGCTGGAGAATACGGAGAACAGTTAGGGGATTGTCAAATTAATCCAGGCAAGAGATGATACTGACCTGGGCTTCGACAGGGCTGTGAAGGCTTTGAGAAATTCTGTGAAGTACAGTCGAATAGGACTTAGTAATTGATTGGGTGCTGGGAGTAGGGGCAGGGGACAAGGCAGGCCTGCCGCCCAGGGTCTGGCTTAAAGTTGGCTGGTTGGTGGTGCCATTTACTTGGATGTGGAACACAGTGAGTAGTGTAGACCTGTGAGGGAAAGGGAGTGAGTTTGGCTGATGACAGGTGATGGTTGAAGTGCCTTTGTAGAGGAGAAGCTGGAGTTAGGGTCTGGAGCCAAGGGAGATCCACCTACAGGCGCATCCTTGGGAGTTACTAGCATGTAGAGACAAAACGCCTGGCTTGTGTACCCCTCCCAACCTTATGTAGCTTTTGGCACACTGCCTCTCTTCCTAATGACCTGCTCATGTGGTAACACTTTATTTCCCCACTGAGATTATTACATCCCTTCCCAGGTGCTCAGCCAGCTGTAGCCTTCCAGTAATCAGTTACTCAGATGGGTTTGTCCATTGAAATCTCAACTCCACTCCCTAGCCTCTACCCATCTAGTCTTATTTCTTGCCACTGCCTAACAGACAAGCCCTCTTGCCAGTGTTGTTACCTGGGTCTGGAACACACCCCTCCAGCTCCCATACTGCCTGTCCAGAGCCTAACCATCTGCAGCACTCATCACCTGAGTCCCTTCTGTGGTATAAACCGTCTCCACCATTTTAGCATATAGCCAAGCCCCGCCATGTGTGCAGAAGAGAGAAGAATGCACATCTAGACCCAGGCAGCCTGCCTTAGGCAAGTCACTTTTCTGTTCTTCAGCATGCACATCTGAAAGTGGGTATAGCAGTACCTACTTCCTGGGGGTGTGATGATAATAGTGTTTAGAACAGTTCGTGCCACATAACTGAGTATAATTGTTAATTATTATTTATTACTATCACTGTCTCATTGGTTCATATGTATAAATTCTGTTTCTCAAGCAAGATTGTACACTCATGGGGACCAGCAGATAGCATGTGCATCATGTGTCTCACCACACACGTCTGTTGTCTGTTACAAGTATGTATAAGACCAGGACCATATACATGGTGGTTAAAGTTAAATTAACCTCTGGATTCCTCACCCACTGCTTGCCATGCTCACCTGTTTCATCATCCCTCTTCCAGGTCCAGGAATGCCACAGGATGGATCAGATGACGAGGAGTGGCCCACCCTGGAGAAAGCTGCCACAATGACAGGGCCAGACTACCATGCAGAGGTGGCTGTGGACCCTGAGGATGAGCGTGCCATTGAGATATTCATGAACAAGAACCCTCCTGCCAGGTAAGGCTGGCACAGCCTGCGATTTGGGAGAGCGGGTCCCAGCAGCAACTTTATAGGGAACAACCTCATACTCAGAGAAGCGTATGTCCTGGCAGTTTTGATTCCCTACCTTTGAGAAGGGCCTGAGCGTTGCCATTTGTGGGGCTCTTGTTGGGGTCTGCCTTGAGAAAAGTGGCCCATCCTCAAAGGACCACTCTAAGTGAGAATGACCCAGACTCAAAATACCTCCTCCTCCTCTGGCCACCTGACTTAGAGCTGCCTGGATTACCTGGGGAGACAGCTTCAGGTCCTCATTCTGTCTCTGGGAGACCCGTCCTGTTGCGTTTGTTCTTGCTATGCTCAGTTTTCTTAGTGGTAAGCTCAATTTCCTTGGCCAGATCCCTTTCATACTCTGAGCTTCATTTTATACAGGGTTTTCCAGCCTCAGCACTGCTGGCATTTGGGGCTGAATAATTCTTTTTGGTTGAGGCTGTCCTGTGCAATGTAGGGTATTTAGCAGCATCCCTGACGTGTACCCACTAGATACCAGCAGTGACCTTCTCCCCAGTTGTGACACCCAAAAGTGTCTCTAGACATTGCCAAATGTCCCCTGGGAGGCAAAAATCACCCCAAGTTAGAACCGCTGATTTATTCTCATCTGTAGTTAAGTGCTAGGTCCAAAACATGCAGGCTTTTAAGTTCCTGTGGTCAAACTCCTGAGCCCATGGGTTTTGGCCCAGGGAAAGGGAATCAGGGATAAAGTCCCTCAGTCAGTTCATCTTGACCCTGCGATATTAGCATGACATTGCTTTTGGTTCTTCAGGCTGTTTGGGATTAGTGCACCGGTCATTGCTAATAATACTGTGAAAAGACAGTGTTAAGTTCTGTGGCAGCAAACTTGAGAGGCAAAATGAAGAAATGAGCCCCTTTCCCAGACTGATGCCCAGCAGCTGGAGTAGATGTCATAGAGTGTGTGCTTGTCCCACCAGAGAGCCTTCAGGTTCTCACTCAGGTTTGTGACTCCTCTCTGACTGCTCATTCTGACAACCTGGCAGAATGGTTTTCCAGCTTGTTGTCAATAAAGGAATAAAGCTCCTAGGAACAGGTACTCCTGACAGTCTTGAGAAGTGGCAGCTGGCATCCTCAGAGAGCAAGCTAGACCCACCTGAATTAGCAGTCAAAGGCCATTTAGTCTGGGGGCACGTACATACTGTAAAGTACCTGAACTTCAGACCCTGAAAGAGCAGGCTTTGACTCTTTCCTCCACTTGAGAGCTGTGGGACCTTGGGTGAGTTCCTGACCTCTCTGAGTGTCAGTTCCCAGGTCTGAACAAGGGGAATAACCACACCTCGCACAGGTGTCGCACAGACAATGTGAGAGAACATCTGGAAAGTCCTGCCCTCTGAAAACGGGAGCCGCTTTCCAAAGACTTTGGTAGCCCCTGAAGATGCCATTATTACGCCAAGGCCCAATGTAACAATAATTCTGAATCATCACAATCAGATTATGTTTGATATACTGTTTAAGGAGGCTGAGAAAAATAGGTCATTGATTTCCTATTTCCATTAATTTTAATGAATTAAAATGGGGGAAAGTTGGTGCCATAGTCTCTCCCTTACGATCCCAGCTGCTGGTGATCTTGGTATATGACTGAAGTGTGTCTGGCCCTCTGGAGAGGTCAGCGCAGGACTTTGTAATTGGAGAGACCTCAGCATATCAGCGGTGGGTGTGTTCACGGTTGGCAGCAGTGATTACGCAGTTGTTCTGTACCAGCAGTCACATACAGACATTAACTCATTTAATCCTCATGTTAACTTTACGAGGGCAGGTAGTTTGTTACTCCTGTCTTACATGTGAGGAAAGTGAGGCATAGAGAGACAGAGTAGCATGCCCAGGGTCACATAGGGAGCGGAGAAGCCGGGATTTGAACCCAGGCGGACTGACTTCAGAGTCCAGGTTCCTAGCCTCCACACAGCTGTCAGCTTCGTCCTGAGCTGAATGACTCCCCTGTCCTCTGTGCTCTGCAGAGACTCTTTGGTAGGCGGTTGGGCCCAGAAGGGGACTGAGGCATCCCAGCCAGATCGCAGGTTTATCGGTGCTCACGGGGGACCATGGGGGCGCTGAGAGTCCTGGACTGTGAGTGCGGCACTTACGCCCTCTTCCCTCCTCTCATCCCAGGCGCACCCTGGCTGACATCATCATGGAGAAGCTGACTGAGAAGCAGACGGAGGTCGAGACGGTCATGTCTGAGGTGTCAGGCTTCCCTCTGCCCCAGCTGGACCCCCGGGTCCTGGAGGTCTACCGAGGGGTCCGGGAGGTAAGAGTCATGATGGGACACCCTCACAGGGGCTGTGGGGGCCCACGTCTTGTAGAAACAAGGCCTGGTGGCTGAGAGTGGGCTCAGGGTCAGAGTGCACGGCTTCGGGTTCCTGCTCTGCTGCCTGCTGACTCTGGTCTCTCTGGTCCCTGGAGAATGAGGCTGATGGCAGCATCTCCTTCCAGGCTTGTTGTGAGGATTGAGTGAGCTAATGTATGAGAGGCACCCAGACAAATACCTGGCGCGTGGCACCTGGCAAGCAGCATGTGTTAATGACGATGAGTTTTGTTCTCATCCCCAGGTGTTGTCCAAGTACCGCAGTGGGAAACTGCCCAAGGCGTTTAAGATCATCCCTGCCCTGTCCAACTGGGAGCAAATCCTCTACGTCACAGAGCCCGAGGCCTGGACCGCAGCTGCCATGTACCAAGCCACGAGGTAGAGAAGATGGGGGATCAGGGCAGCCTTGGCTCTGCAGGGAAGGGCTGGGTGTGAGAAGTACGGGCTCTCCCTCCTTTTGCCGTTACATCCCAGCTCTGCCCTCAGAGCTCTGTTCTGTGCTTCTCCATGTCACCATTTTCTTGTTTGCTGTTTTGGGGCCAAGACCCTGTTAAAAATCTCCTTTGATGAGGTCCTAGGGGAGAGGCTCCCAACTATGGGGATACCACCCTGGGGTGTCAGGGTGGCCTCAGAGGTTGGTGGCTCCCTTAGTGTGCATGGGTGACAGCAGGGTAGAGGGGACCCCTGATGGAGACAGGGAGGTAAACAGCTGTGTTCCTGTCTTGTTTGGGAGAGTTCCGGCTCACCCAGAGACGACAGTGTTTTCACCCTGTTTGGGTATGTCTCACAGCCCCTCCTGTTCCCTCTCTAATCTGTTCCCTCTCTAATCTGACCGGGCTGTTGCATGCAGCTCATTCCCACATGCCCTTCGTCTCCGGCATGTACTGTCCACAGCGATATTTAAAGGGTGACTACCAGGTAACCTATGATCTCCCCCCACTTCCCTCCAAAAACACTAGGATTTTCGCCTCTAACCTAAAGGAACGTATGGCCCAGCGCTTCTACAACCTGGTGCTTCTCCCCCGGGTGCGAGACGACATTGCTGAATACAAACGACTCAACTTCCACCTCTACATGGCCCTCAAGAAGGCTCTGTTCAAGCCTGGAGCCTGGTTTAAAGGTGGGAGCCCAGGAGGCGGTTAAGAGAGAGAGAGGTTGAGCCCCGACAGTACCTCCTTTATCTCACCCTGGGCTCAGAGTGACTGTCCCTCTGCCCTTCCCCAGGGATCCTGATCCCGCTGTGCGAGTCGGGCACCTGTACCCTCCGGGAAGCCATCATCGTAGGTAGCATCATCACCAAATGCTCCATCCCGGTGCTGCATTCCAGGTAGTGTTGGTGAGGGTGGAGGGAGTGGTGGGGGAACAGAGTAGGGAAGGACCTAAGCATAGCCTGAATTTGTGGCTCATTTAAGCCAGTGGGTATATCATTACTCCACAAGAATGTCAGTCCTCCAGGAACAGGCTCCCAGGGCCTGGCACATGGTAGATGCTCAGTAAATAGTTGTGTGAATGAATGGGGAACATGGGAAGAAAGTATGTCAGGAGTGGCGATCTCAGGGCATTTGGACATATTCTAGTCGGATACTGAGACCAGCAGTCTGCACCAGAGGTAGGGATTTGGCTTGACTCAGCATAGGGCTGGTAACTGGAGTCCGGCAGGTGTAAGACTGAGTGGGTGAGAAGAATGGAGGAGACTTCCCCTTTAGGAATAGCAGAGTGTGAGGGCTGGAAGAGAAGGCAGAGAATTTTCCTCCAGCGTCTCCCCCCCACCCCCAGCGCAGCCATGCTGAAGATTGCAGAGATGGAGTACAGCGGTGCCAACAGCATCTTCCTGCGGCTGCTACTGGATAAGAAGTACGCGCTGCCCTACCGGGTGCTGGACGCCCTGGTCTTCCACTTCCTAGGCTTCCGAACGGAGAAGCGTGAGCTGCCCGTGCTTTGGCACCAGTGCCTCCTGACTTTGGTCCAGCGCTATAAGGCAGACCTGGCCACGGAGCAGAAAGAGGCCCTCCTGGAACTGCTCCGGCTGCAGCCCCATCCCCAACTGTCTCCAGAGATCAGGCGTGAGCTTCAGAGTGCCGTCCCTCGAGATGTAGAAGATGTTCCTGCCACCATGGAGTGAGGAAGTGACACTTGTCCTCGTCTGAGGGGTGGGCATGGGAGGACACCAGGATTCCTGTTGGTGACTAAAAGTGACACTGAGCCTTTCCAGCTGAAGACCCAGTTGAGGGCTGTGAGAGGTCACGGGCATCTGACTCTCCAGCACCTGTCAGGGAGGCCCAAGTCTGGCTGGCTCCTCCTTCCATTCTGGGCCTGCATCCCTGCTCAGTTCTGGGATCTGACTTGAGATGCCACACCCTAGCACTCCCAGGTCCCAGCTGGGGGTTGGAATAGGTACTTTTTCTCAGGCTTTTGTCACTCGGTCACTGGAATGTGGATAAAAACAAAAGGTGGGTATTTATTGAACTTCAGTGTTTTGATGTGATGGATGGAGATCTTTCTGCTTGCCCTCTATAGCTGGAGGTGGGCACTACTGCCTTGCTCTGTGTAGGAGTAGATTCTTAAGCGATTTACATGGGATCCCCACCCTTCTTATTCTGCAAGTTTGTTTCTCTAAGCGGGACCTTTCCTCTGCATTCCCCTGACACAGGCTACTTTGCAAGAATGCCAGCAGTCAAGAGATTGTTCAAGGTAGTCTCAGCTGTGGATGGAAGAGCTAGGAGAAGGCCCCCAGAGGAAAGTGGAGATAGAAGCCTGAAAGGTTAGGCCCAGGAATGACTGGATCCAGGGTCACCACCAGACCAGTTCCCTTTCTAAGTTTCTTAGCTAATGAAAGTTTTAGCCCGGGGGTTGGCAGATGAGGGTCAAATGTCCCTTTCCTTATGGCCTGTGAGCTAAGAATGATTTTTATATTTTTAAATGGTTGGGGAAATTGAACAGTATTTTGTGATAGGTGAAAATTATATGAAATTCAGATTTTAGTGTCCATAAAGTTTTATTAGGACACAGCCACGCCCCCACCCCCACCCCCGTTTACATGTTTTCTGTGGCCACTCTGATGTTAACAGCAGCAGAGGTGGGTACAATCTGGCTAGAACCTTTGTTGTTTGGGAAGAATTTGATCATAAGGCAAATTTCACGTTTAAAAGATTTGGGGGGGTAATTAGGTTTATCTATTTATTTACTTTTGGTGGAGGTACCAGGACTTCATGCACTTTACCACTGAGCTATATACCCCCTGCCCAAATTTCACATTTATATGCAGTTTTGTCTTTGAGAAACACTAGATGAGAGCAGGAGACTGTACCCCGCTGAGCCAAGCCAGAGAACACACAAAATGCAGGTACCTCCAACAAGTACCAGTTATTCGTTCACCTTGTGGGTTGGGAGCCACACCCACATCTGGCATTACAACCCACCTCCCACATCCTTCCGACCTCTGCTTCCACAAGCAAACTTCAGGTGTTTGTTTTTCAAGATGAAGGGCCATATTTATTGTAGTATGTGTTTCTTAACCATTTAATATGTACAAATGGCTATCCTCTTTCTTTTAAAAAAATGTGTCACTCATTAAGATTTTGAGTATTGTTCCTCAAGCCCCATTTTCCCCTTGAGCCCTGTGGTTTTTATTGTGCAATTTTGCATGGTGCAGTGATTTTTAGGAACGTGCACGTCACATTATAATGCAGAACTGACTATATCTGGGGCAGAGACCATAGGGCCCACAAGGCCTAAAGTATTTACTGGTCCTTTATAGAAAAGGCTTGACAACCCCTGCTTAAGACCATTGATTTCTGCCTTCTTTACCCTATGCAGTCCAGAAATAGGTTTTTGCCCATCCCATCATTCCAATCCAAGAAGCCAAAGCCAGTTTTATTCCAGAATCTTTATTAAGGTAGCATGATGGTCCTGAGCCACCAGCCTGGACCTTGTGGCCTCAGGAAAGACCTGTGTCAACAGGGCTTCTGCCCCCCTCTCCAGACAGGGAGCTCAGTCACCTCCAGGTCATCCCTGCTTCATCCCCCACCCTGGAGGACCGGGCAGAGGACCAAAGGGAGAGGAGGGCACGGCCCCACCGCAGGCTGTAGCAGCTCCTCGGCCACACAGGTCCTCCAGCCAGTAGCAGAGGGGAGGGATGCAGCAACCACCAGGGTCACCACCACTTTTGGGGTAAATGGGCCCCACCACACCCTCTTATACTCAAAGCAATTAATAAATTAAAACAACCTCTTCCTTCGGCAGTGCCCCTCCCCCCCTTCCCCTCAATCACACAGGAGAAGCTGAGCAGAAAGCAAAGCAAGGAGGTTGGTTCCTGCCCCTCGGACAGAGGCCAGGCCCCTCCCTCTAGGAGCAGCTGTGAGCACGGATTATGCAGGGGCCTCCAAGTGCCTTGAGAAGAGATGTCCAGATTCTCCTCACACATGTCTAGAACATCTGAGGATTCTTCAGAAAGACCCCAATCTAAATGTAGTAACTAGAAGGTGTAACACCTTTACAAGGCACCAGGGCATTTTGGCAGTTGAGAGCCCCAGGGATAAGGGAGCTCCCAAAACGATTGCTGGTACGGGTACTTTACCAACTTCAATTTCATCTCTGGTCAGCCTCAGCCTGGCCCATCCCCAGCTAGAATGGGAAGGAGCTGACCTGGTTAGATGCAGGGAGAAAGAGTCGTCTGGCCGCTAGATGCAGCTGGATGGTCCCCTTAGTGCACACTGCAGGGATAGGTAGGACCTGACCCCTTCGGCTCACAAGGGGTGAGTAAGGAGGAGCCCCCTCAGGCTTCAGATGTGGCGTGGTTCCTTCCTGCTGGCAGGGAGGGGGGTGGCAGTGTCCCCTCCTCTGCTGTCGGAGGCCACTCGAGGGGGCCTCTCTGGTGCTACAGGTGGATGGCTGTGACATCTGTGGGAGTACTGGTCTGGCTGGGCCCCTGGCTGCTGGAGCCCCTGGGGGCTTTGGGCGCTGGGCTGGGGGAGGTCTGGGCGGCTTCCCTGAGGCTCTCCCTGAGGGCAGCTTCAATCTGCTCCTGACAGGCCCGCAGGCAGTCCTAGGAACGGGGGAACAGTGAGGAAGGTGCACTTCCTTCCCCCCATAGCATCTGGCAACAGGTACAGGAGGACGCCTCCCAGCACACAGGGAAGTCTGGGGAGGTTAGGCCACAGCCCAACCCCAGGAATCAGCCTTCAATTCTCAGAAACTGGCAAGAGGATGTGGCAAGAGGGTGTGAGAGCAGCCAGGCATCTGACACCGAATGCCCTACCACCCCCACTCCTGCACACCATTTGGTAAGAAAAGGGTACCCAGGGACGGTGACCTTCAGCCCACCCAAGATGCTCTTCTCCAGACCAAGGCAGGAGATAAAAGGCCACAGAAGCCCTAAGGGCGGGGAACTTGAAATCAGGAGTGGGGACCAGATTAGGGATGGATCGCTCCCTCTGCTGGAGGCTCAGGGAATAGCTTTGCCTTGTGAACCGAGGCCACTGCCCAGCACTCACCACTTCAGTGCCCGTGATCCCTGCCAGCAGCTCCGTGAGCTCGTCCCCAGATGTGGAGCAGGCACCCAGGCCTTGCACTGCAGCCCCAATGCTGCCCGTAGCGATCATGGATGGCGGGTACATGGCAAAGGTGTAATCTTGGAAAGATGAAGAGGGAACCATGAGGTAAGGAAGATTTCAAGGATAACAACCAGCGTGTACCTTCTATTCCCCAGAAAGTGCCCAGGAGTATGAACAGAGCAGCGGTGTACTGGAAATTGCCGACAGTGAGTGGTGCAAGACAGCAGCAGGGGCAAGAGGCAGGAAAGGAGGGCTCTCCTAGACAGGGTCGGGGTCAGAGTGGCCTGTCCATAAGTGATCTTGGCCAGTGACCAGGGAGTGAGTCTCACCCCAGTGTGGACACAAAATTAGGGTTAAGAGAACAGAGTCTGCTCCCAACTTAGTCACTGTGAGACCCTGGGCTAGTTCCTCTCTAAGTACTTGGTGTCCACACCAGCATACCGGGGTGTGGGGTGTCTCTGAGATCCCATACAACTCTATGTTCTGCTGCTTTTCTGTATTGAGGCTAGGGGCTGACAGTATAATTTTTACAAATAAAATTTGAGAAGAGTATAAACCACAGTCTCCTAGTTACCCCTCACCCTTCCAAGTCTGGTTTCCCCAGCTTGGCAAAAATGTGTGTAGGATTCTTACCTGTAGCACAGAGGGCCAGAAAAGTCTGGGCGTGCTTTTTGACCAAGGCCTGTCGATCACGGGGCAGAGAGAGCCGGTGCAGAATCAGGGCCAGGAAGTCATGGGCAATCACCGCGGCCAGGTCCCACTTGAGCTTCCCCAGGACCAGCACCTCCCAGTCCTGGAGGTTGAGGAAGAGGGTGGGGTCAGTGGCTAAAGGGAAGGGGAGAGAGTAAAACGAAGTCTCACGGTGAAGGAAGCCCATCGTACTTGAAGATCAGGACTGGAATACTGCTTGAGTTGAGGGACTGGCACTGTGGAATGGGGAGTCCAGGGCAAGGAAGAAGTGGGGGCACTTGCTTTGAGCATCTACTGATTATTTCCTATGTACCAAAACCACATGCTTCATGTGGATTCCTCTCTTAATCCTGCTGGTTTATCTTTTGGAGGCCAATAATCCAGGCCACCCCCTGATGTCCTCTGAGCACCTCTCCAGCCAGGGCTGAAAGACAAGACTGCAGCAGCAGATACCACCAGCATCACCATGCACTTGAGGCTCCTCTAGTGTTAAGCAGAAAGACTCCATAAGCCCAAGGATTTGTGAGAGGGGGATCACCACCAGCCTCTCCCCTAACTCAGCATCCTAGCCAAGTCCACACCTTTTGAAGAAATTGGGGAGAGCATGAGGCCACGCCTCCTGTGACACAGCCACTGAGCCAACCCTGAGGTTCCTCAAAGTGGAGGTTGCCCAACCCAACCCACATCCCCTTGGTGGGACATCAGGGGTGGGTCCTGAGATGGAGCACCCTACTCCACCTATCTGGCTGGAACTCAGAATGCCCAGCACCATTTCAGTCTCAGGAAGAGAAGTGTAAGCCAAGCAAGACTGGATGGGTCCAAATGATCCCTGATGGACCAAACCATCTCACCACCTGCCCTAGCCTCTCTACCACTGCTAGATCCTGGAGGGAGGCTGGGAGCCCCACCCCAATCCACTGGACTGGGTTTCCCAGCCGGGGCCCCATTTCTGAGTTGCACACATGAGGATTTCTTCATTGTTTTATCTCAGGAAGGAACTCATGGGTTTGACCCCTTACTGAGGTCAAAATGGCAACCCGACCCAACCTCTTTTAGGCCCCCAGTCCCAGCTGTCCTGCTCCAGGCCCCCGCCTAGGTGTCATCCTCTTAAATCTCTCACAGAGCCCCACAGGAAACACCCTGGTCTGCAGCCAGAAGTTGGGCAGAGAAGCTAGTGTTCTATTCCCAGTGCTTGTCCCAGTGGTGTAACTCCTAACTCCGAAGTGAGCAGAAAGCACCTAGCCTCTAAGGAAACACCTGGAAGGCAGTTTGCAGTGGGGCTCTCCCTGTGGGGAGGAAGGGTGCTACATGAGGGATGGCAGCCACCTTACTCTGTATCCAGCCAACTCTTGAGAATCTCAGCGGAGAACACACCTTTAGCAGCTTCCCTCACATCCCTAACCTAAGAGGCCACCTGAGCTAGCTAGAACACCCAAGCTCTCCTCATCAGCCTCAGTGCAATGCGGAGGCAGGACCCTCTCCTTCTCTGAGCCCCAACCTTCTCTGTGGCTCAAGGATTTGGACTGACTGGAGCTCTCTGAAGTCCTGTCCAGCTCTGACCTTCTAGGAAGTCTAGGAGCTCCACCCCCAGCTCAGACCCAGGGAGTCGGGGACGAGGACTTTTTGCCTGTTCTGAAAAATTCCCCTCACATAAAGGCACACACACCATCCCAATCTTCTCACTGAAAGGAAGTCCCCTTCTACCCTCTAGCCCAAACCCCTCCAAAAACATCTTGCTCACTAGCCCTGGAAACCAGCTCCACATTCAGACTTGCCAAAAACTACCAGATTCATCACAAAGAGCTGTGGGGCCTCCCAGATTCCCAACTCCGGCCTCCTACTCCCATCTCTGAGAGCTACTTGGCAGGAAGAGGAATCCTGTTCCTCGACAAGCAGCACTCGGGGGCCCCAATACCCTGGCTTCCCGGCCAGCCAATCACAGTAGCCTACACGCTGCCCTCCTCCCCGGGAGATGGGGCCCAGAGACTCCTCTCCGGGTCAGGAGAAGACTTGGCTGCTATAGAGCAAGGTGGAGGAAGGTGCCAGCTCACCCTTCTCCCTGGGGCCTCCCCCCCCGCCCCCCAGGGAGAGGATCTGCATGCCCTAAATAACCTCTTCCAGATCCAGGCAGCTCCCCCACCTCCTCTCCAGGTTCAGTTGGGGAAGAGAGCCGGTGACTCCCCTGCCCTGCCCGGGGGAAGCGCCCAGCCCAAGTTCCCAGCAAGAGGCCCAGGGAGCCACTTCCCAAACCACAGGAGTGACAGCAGCTCCCCACAGGGTTATGAAAGACCTTGGTCAGAGTGGGTGGGCTGGGGGAGAGGACATCATTATCACATCGGAAGCAGCTGTAGCTCAGTCCCCTGTCTGTCCCTCAGCCCTGGCCTTTGACTAAAGGGGAAAGGAGAGATGATTCCACCAGGCCCGCCTGAAGCAGCTGCTCAAGTTCCTCAGAGTGAGGCTAGGGAACAGAGGGTTAGGAAGGAGCTGTCTCCTCTGGGATATAAAAGGAAGCAAAGAAGGTGGGATGAAACTCCTTGGCCCTTCCTTAGAGCAACCAGGGCCTGCCTTTAATCTGTTCTGGGAGGCTTTCCGATCACAAAGTCCACACTGGGATAAAGACTCAACCAAGGCAGCCCCCTCCCCCACATGAAGCACATTCCACTCCCCCACTCCAGTGGGGGTGCGCAGGCATGTCCTGCTGCTGCCAATAAATAACTCATGGTGGCTGTGTAAACCCAGAGGCAAAGTGCTAGTGAGAGCAGACATGCAGTTTGACTTGTTGCTATCTGGGGGAAAGACCAGGAAGGAGTGGCACCCCCTGGAGGTCAGGAGAAGGGGAGTTAGTTCATGCTGGCAGCCCAAGCCTGGGCGGGGGCTACCCTGACCATCACACCACACTGTCCCATATTTTGTCGCCCCCCCCCCCCAAAAAGGTCTCTGCTACCCTCCCCAGGAGGAGAAAGGCCCTTGAGGTCTTAGCTTTCCTTTTCCTGGTAGGTGAGGAGGCTGTGTGTGTTGGGGGTGGGGAGAGGTATGCACGCACCCGCAGCTGGCGGGGAGAGACAGAGTGGTCGGTGTAGATGCACAGTTTTTCGATGGTCAGGGGCGTGGTCTCGCGCAGCTTGGAGGCCAGCAGCATGCAGACCGCACCCAGGAGCTGCAACTGCGCCTTTCGGGTGGGGACGCAGGACAGGTAGCGATCCAGGTAGTTCATGGCCAGGGGGAAGACTTCCTCCTCACAGCGCTGCTCCTCACACACCTGGGGGAGGGCGCACAGTCACTTCTGGGGCAGGGGCATAGGAAACGCAGCAGCACTAAAGGGGGAGGGGGGCGCGCTGAAAGGAAGTGGAATTGGGAGCAAGAATGGGAGGGGGGTAGGTGTACTTACAGTGACAACGACTAATACGCAGGATGCGCCTTCCCCAAGGTGAGGCCCCCCTCCACTTCCTCTGCGTTGCCTCCTTCCCCCTCGAGGGGGCTGGGGGTATGCCAGAGGCTCCCTTACTTAAGGATTCCAAACTGAGACTGCCCTCCCCCATACCCAGGGTGAGGGGAGCACAAAAGTCACCCACGGTAGCCAGAGAACTGGGACCTTACCCCCATTACCGCCACCCAGTGCACACACCCAAAGGGAAGGGAGGAGACTCCAGCCGCTGCCTCCCGCACTTTTCATTTCCCTGACTGCCGGAACAGCGCGCACCACCCCCACCGCCTTCCCCGCCAGAACCCCGCGACAGACACAGAAACCGGCTCTGCGGCGGGGGCGGCAGCGCCCAGGGTTTTCCAGGCGCGCTCTCCAGAGAGGACCGGGCCGGGGAGCGAGGCAGGAGACGCTGAGAGAAGCCGGAGGGGAGAAGGTGGCCCTTGTCCCGCTTTCCCGACCCGAACAGAGGATTAGTTAGGGTGCCAAACGACTGGCAGTCAGAGTTTGGGTTGTTGAAGTGAAAGAAAGGGACACCACGGAGGCAGCCGGCTAGGGTTCCTGAGTGAAAGGCCAGGCCCCGGGGATCTGCGCCACAGAAACATCTTGCTGATCGTTGTTGGGACCAGGATGTCCCAACAGGGCGGCCCCGGGATGTCCGGAGCCGGGGACAGAGGTGGCGGGGGAGGGGAGACCCGTCCCGTCGGTACCTCCAGCATCCAGTACGCCAGCATCTTCCGCATGTGCGGCTTGATCTCCCTTTGCACACATTGGAAGTAGGAGGCGCGGGGCACGTAGCGCTCCTCCAAGCGGAGCAAGCTCTGCAGGACACGCTGGTCCCCCAGCAGCCGCGGGTCCGGCCCGGCCCGGGGCGCGTGTCGGGTGCCCTCGCAGCACAGCAGCTCCATACTCGGGCAGCGCACGGGGAGGGCGAGAGTGCGGGCTCGCGAGCCAGAACGCAGACAGCGGGCCGGAGAGCGCGGGGCGCGGGTCTGGTGCTGGCGCTGGCGCTGGCACTGCGCGGCCGAGCCTCAGCCCGCCCCCGCCGCCGAGCGCGCCGCTTCCCTGACAGGCGCCCCGCCCCTCGCGACCAAGTAGCAACCGTGGAATGCTTGGACGTCGCGACGTTCCAAGGGGCGGGGCCTCCGGCGCCCGGACGGAAAGGGCTGGCGGGCGCTCCCCCTCCCCCTGGGCGGCCGCATTGGTCGGCGGGGCGCGGGCCGGCCGGCTTCCGGGCGCTCCGGGTCCTTCTAACCACCCAGTGGAGAGAAGTTCTTTGGAGGTGGGCCTGTTCCCCACCTTCGAGCCCTCCCATTTTGCTTCTCTGACTAGTCGCCCAGGAAGAACTTTTCTCCAAAGGTTATTCATTCATTTGTCAAACTCTGCTTCACCCTCTCCTTGCTCTAGGAAATATAAATAATAATAAAATAGCTAGTTCTTAAAAAAAAAAAAGCTAGTTCTTAGTGGACTGTTCTAAGCACTTATTAAATCTTCACGAAAAGGCTATGAGGTCTTACGCCGATTTTGCAGTTGAGGAAACTGAAGCACAGTAACAATACCTAGTTTGCGGCAGAGCTAGGATTGGGAAGCTGGCAGTCCGCTCCAGAATCTTTGCTCTACACCATTGCTACTTTAACTGATCCCCAGACCAGCAACGTTCGCATCTCCTGAGAGCTGGATAGAAATGCAGACTTTCAAGCCCATCCCGGACCAGCTGGAAGAAAATCTGCATCTCAACAAGATCCCCGGTGATTCTTGTGCATATTAAAGTGAGAAGAACTAGTCAAAATCAGCACATTTCAGAAATACAACAGGGCAGAAAGGCCATGGATTCAAGGCCTCATCTTGTCATTAAGTTGGCTGTGTGGCCTTGGACAAACCCTGAAGTCGGCCTTAGTTTCTGTTTGAGGAAAACATGGGCAGAGAAACTAGATCCTTTCTGGAGGAATTTCTTGCTCAGACTCTATAAAATCTTCCGATTTCCATTTCTTCTACCGCTCAAACTTTGGGAGTTTGCAGTTTTCCCAAAGCTGGATTCCACATGACCAGGAGGCAAACACAGGCCTCCAGTAATGCTCCAAATGGCAAGAGGCCATGGGGGATCCCTGCCTCTCCTGGGGGTCTTCCAAGGAGAGGAGACATGAAGTCAGTTACTAAAAAAAAAAAAAAAAAAAGATATCCTATTGAAGAGGCAAGTTCTATACTAAGCATTTTCTCAATTAATTGTACTTTTTTATTTAGTAATTTTTTTGTTATTTTCGTATCATGGAAATACTCATCTGCATTGTAAAAAACTGAGAAAATACAGATAAGCCATACAAAAGGAAATAATTACTTGCAATTTCAGCATGCAGATATACCTTTAAAATGTGTTTATTTTTCTAAAATTATTCTATGAATAAACATTTTTAAATGAGATTGGTGCAAACTATTTTGTAAGCTTTTTCACTAAAAAGTATAATGTTAACACTTTTTCCATGTCATTAAATATTCTACATTATTTTTAATGGCTACATAGTATACCACTGAGTACATGTACCATAATGTATTTTACTAAATCTGTATTGTTGGAAATTGAGGTTGTTTCTAGTTCTTCCCTATTAGAAACAATACTGTAAAATATTTTTGTGGTAGTATCTTTGTGCACACTCATGATTATTTCTAGAAGTGAATTAATTTCTAGAAGTGGAATTTCTCAATCTGAGGTTGTGAAACATTCTAAGGCTTTTGATACAGTTCTTATTACCAAATTTCCCTGCTGAAAGGCTGAACCAATCTAATGAACAAACATTAGATACCTATTTTAAAAAACAAAAGCTACCAACTAGCAAGATGAAAAGTGCTTTATTAGTAATGTGTATAAATTTTTAAATTCAAGAGCTCTGTGTCAGCATGAATATGTGCTGTGTACCTTGTCTGATTTGTAAGTCCTTTACTCTTGTCTTCAAAAATACAAACAAGTTTCTTTAGCTAATTAATCATTGCATTGCACTCTTTCATTAAAGAGAACAATGAATTTAAAATTACAAAGATTAGATATGAAGGTATGGAGAGGCAAAGATGCTGAAGTATTTAGAGGCTTTTAGGGTGCAGGAGGACTAAAAAAAAGTGGCTTTTGAAGTTAAGTACATAACCAGAAACTAGACCTGTCCTGAAGCAAGATGTTTCTTAACTTTCAGAATTATTGAGTAGGACTATTCAGGTCAGAAGACTGTGCATCTTTGATGAGAGAGTAAATTACCAGAAATTTTTTTCAGTTTTATTGGGATGTAATTGATATATATCAATTATATTAAGGTATACAACATAATGATTTGATATATGTATTTGCTGCAAAATAAGTTTAGTTAATATTTATCACTTCATCTAGTTAGTTTTCTTTCTTGTGATAAAAACTTTTAAGACGTTTTTAAAACTTTTAAGTCTTAGCCACTTTCAAGTAAACAACACAGTGTCATTAACTATGGTAACCATGCTGGATATCACACACCCCCAAATTTATCTACCTTATAACTAAGTTTGTACCTTTTGACCGCCTTCACCATTTCCCATACTGTGCACCCTCTGCCTTTGACAACCACAACCTGCTCTATGCATTTATAAGTTTGGTTTTCTTATATTATAGATTCCACATATAAGTGACATCATACAATACTTGTCTTTCTCTGACTTATTTCACACAGCATAATGCCCTCAAAGTTTATCCATGCTGTTGCAAATGGCAAGATTTTCTTCTTTTTTATGGCTAAATAATACTTCAGTGTGTATATATATGCCACACTTTCTTAATAAGGAAAGAAAACTGGTGAGATGAAAAGTGACTTATTAGTAACAATATTTTGACATATTATTATTCCATACTTACATTTCTTACGTAAATTAATTATCTATTCACGCCCTTTGCCCAGTCTTTCTTAGGGATGCTTGTTTTCTCCTATTGATTATGAGTGCTCTTACATTTGAAGGATGTGAACCTTTTTCATATTTTTTGTCATGTATTTTGCAAAAAAAATTTTAGCTCATTGTTTGCCTTTCATTTTTGGCACCTGGTGGATTTCTTTTCCAACAAATAGAAGGTTTTTATTTTTATGTAGCCTTATCTCTAATCGTTTCTTTAATGATTTCCGTCTTAGAATCATGTCTTCCTCACTCTAAAATTATAGAAATACTAGAAGAAAATGTAGGAAATATTTATAGATGATTTTTTTTTATCACCAAGGGAGCTTGTTGAAAATGCAGATTTCTGGGCCCTGCCTCAGGGCATTTCATTCTGTGATGAGGCCTCAAAAATCTGGAAAAAAAAACTGCACTTTCAAGAGTATATACTATAAAGGTTTGGGTTTTTTAAATGTGTAAATCGTTAAATTTATTTAGTGTATCATATTAAGTGGGGCTCTAGGCTTATTTTTCCCAAATTATCACCCAGTATGTCCCATGGTACTGATTTAACAGTTTGTTCTTTATTTCACTCACTTCCCTGTTACAAGCAGCCCTGGGCCTAGTTCTTGCAAATTAGATGCTGCCCTGTTTCATTCATTTAATGGCCAAAGACTTTTCACTGGGAACTGACCCTCAGAATTCCTGCCACTTTTGTCTGAAGAAACTTACCTGATCTTTATCCCAATATCAGGCACAAAGGTGCTTAAGAAAGACACTAAAAGCTCATTTAGTCTAAAGTAACCACAGTCTTCCACTTCTAGAGAGACCTGGCCTTCAATTACAGCAAGAGGGATTTAAGTTAGATAGCAGAGAAAACCCCAGTTAGACAATGATACAGGAGAGAGGAAAGAGTAACAGACTCTTCTCTGCAGACCTCTAAAAATGTGACAGGGCCTCTCATTGCCCTCCCCATCTCCTCAATTCCCCCGACCATCACTTGTCAGCCCATTTATCCTCTCTGCTCAGTTTATTTTTTCACCCTTCCAGGTCCAGCTCAGATCCAACCTCCTCCAGTAAGCCTTCCTAGACTAATCCAGCCATAGGAACCAACACTAGCCTCCAGGCTCCTGCAGATCCCACTGCTGGTTGTGGACCTGCTCTCTCCCCCTAGCCGGAGTATAAGTTCCTGGAAAGGGGAAGGCAGTCCACAAGTACTGAGATCCAACTATGTGCCAGGCACTGGGCATGGTGTTTACAAGCCACCATCTCACCCTCTGAGAATTATTTTCATATGGGAAAATTGAAGTACAAGGGAATTAAATAACTTACTTAAGGTCTATTTAGCTCCTCCGAAATGATACCCTTTTTCATGCTGTCCTGCGTCTCCTTAAGGACAGGGACTGTGCCCTGTATGCCTGTCTCCCCTGCAGGACCCAGCACTCTGCTGCCATCACCAACAATATTATCAGCCTTTTGTGTAGGGGTCACTGTGTTTCAGGCACTGTATGTACCTGATAGGTAATAAATCATCTCACTTTCACATCAACCTTAGGAGAAGTATACTATTATTTCCCCCCATTTTACAAAAAAGGAAATCGTGACTCTGAGTGGCTAAATAATGTGTCCATGGTCACGAAGCTAGTAAGTGGTAGGTCAGATTCAATCCAGGCAGTCTGGCTGCAGAGTCCATGCTCTTAACTACTTTATTCTGCTGCCTCTTGTGCTGGTCCAGGAGTGCCTGTTGAGTTACTGAGGAAGGGGCACACAGAGACTGCTCAGTCCTGGAAGCTAGGGGGTGAGCCTGCACCCCAGGGAAGGGGGCTCCTGGAGAGCAGGGTGTTTTGAGGGATACCTCTGCCTCACTTTGGGCTGGGACTGCCAGGCCCAGAGCAGAGTCATCCTGGACCTCCAGGCCAAGATCAGCTACAAGCCACCTGTCCTCTAAAGAGGCAGGTGAGCTCAACACAGGGCCAGGGCAGAGTTCCGGCAAGGTTGGCTGATCTGCTTGAGAACTTCAGTCACCTCCACTTCAAAGGAACAGGGGCTCTCCCTGTATTTTCATAAAAGAAAAGGAAAAAAAAAAAAAAGACAAAGCACTGACCAGAGCCAATATGGGGGAGGAGTCTCTGCCCAGGTGCATTCACTTAGAAAAAGTTGCTCAATGAAATGGCAAATTAGAGGAGGGGTGGGAATGGAATGTCACCGGTCAGATGAAAAGCCCCAGGGAGGAAGGATACAATGCTTTCTTCCTCCTCCTCTTCCTTCTCCCACTCCTCTCCCTCTTCATCCCTGAAAGGTCCCCATCTGAGAACTAAGGGGGTGAACAGGAGAGGCGAGACCCCTCACCCCACGGGCTACATTCTATGGCTCAGTTACCTTCAGACTCATTCAGCTGACTGGTAGAGGCAAGGCAGCCTGGGAAGGGGCTGCGGAAAGGCTGAGGGGTCAGGCTGCTTGCATCCAAAGCGTGGCTCCACTGGACCCTCGGTTTCCTGTTTTGTCCAATGAGGATGGTAATACCTTCACCCCACAGAGGAGTTCTGAGGACTGAATGAGCAGAGAGCATCTTGCCCATGCTCGGCACACTGCATTCAAAGACAGTAAGTTTGTTGTTATTATTACTGTTACTCCCTCCCCAAAGGAATACACTTTCTCCTATAAACATACACCTGGAACCCGTCAGAGAAAAGCAAAATTTTGGGCAGCAGAAGCCCTCCTGGAAAGGCAGCTCTAGCAAACTTAGTTGGTGGAGGTGGTGAATCCTGAAGGGCCAGGGGCCATGCCTTTCTGCCGCTCCGCCCTCCCTGGCTGTGTGACTTTGGGCAAACTATACCACCTCTCTGTGTCTTAGCTTCCTTTTCTGAAAGTGGGGGTGATAGTAATACCTCCCCGAAGAGTGACTGTGAGGATGAAATGCTCCCACTAGTCTAAAACACACAGGACAGTAGCAGGCATATGGTGAGCTATTTTTCAAAAAGTTCGTTGTGATTGCGGCACTTAAAGGCACAAGCTTCTTTATGTGTGTGGACTATTTATGATAATAAATGTAACACAGTGGATGTGGAGGCACAAGGAAAATAAAAACTGCCAGGGATTACTACCGTGGTGGTGAAGCTGTGGCAAATTCTTTGCTTCAAAAAGGATGGAGAAGAGAGAGTTCTGGTCATTGAAACAATCCAGTATACTAAAAGTGGTCCGATATGCTGTTACCGGATTGCCTAGTTTTCCGAGAAATGGAGAAACTTCTATGACTATTATTTCCCCCCAGCTTTTTACTTTGAAATATTTCAAACCTTCAGGAAAGCTGCAGGAGTAGAACAGTGAACACGAACACACCCTTCACCTAAATTCCTATGTGTGTTTTGTTGAACTATTTGAGACCTACTTACAGACATCATGACTCCGTATCCCTACATATTTCAGCCTGTGTCTCCTAAGAATGCAACAACAATCCCAATTAGAAACTTTACGCTCATACAATACCACAATCTATATACAAAGTTCCCCAGCTGTTCCAGTAATATCCTTTCATAGCTTTTTTTCTTTCTCAGCCCAAGATCCAATCAAGATCATGTTCTCATTGTTACCTCTTTAACCTCCTTTACTCTAGAACAGTTCCTGACCCTTTAAAAAAAAAAGTTTTTGCTAACCCTGGTATTTTTGAAAGGCAATTGTTTATACACAGTGTGCTTCAATTTGGATTTTTCTGATTGTTTTCTCCCGAACAGATGAAGAGCTATTATGTAGTGATGTTGTGGCTAAATACATATTTTATAGTGGACAAATCAAGCATTAAACCAAGGTGTATATAAAAATAGATAAAAAACAAATTTCTTCTGTAGAGCACAGGGAACTACATTCAATATCTTATAATAACCTTTAATGAGAAAGAATATGAAAACGAATATATGTATATATATGCATGACTGGGACATTTCTGCTGTACACCAGAATCTGACACATGGGAACTGACTACTTCAACTAAAAAAAAAAGTGAACATAATTTTGTTTTTTCTTTGAGGATTCAGGAGACACTTCAGGGCTGACAGAAATCCAGTCAAAATGACTATTCTGAGCATCTATACTACAATATTTCAGATCAGTAATCTTCAAAACTCTTTGTTCATCTATTCCTCATTAAAAACTGAGCATACTCTTCCAATAGATATAGAATATTTAATTTATAAACTATGTTCAAACCTGCCACTCTTAAGATAGTATATGTACATTATAGAACATACTAAGAAATTTTAAAGGATAAGGTAAAAATACATAGAATAACATTTTTTCACATTTTCTTCCCTCTCTACAATGGAATGCCTTCTGTCCAGAATTTGCCATTATTTGTCTATACGGCTCCCAAGACAAGCTTCTTTATTGATCAAGAAACTCCCTCTGAGCCTGGATGGGCCTTAAAAACGTCAACAGAGCACTCTGGGCAGTGCTACCAAATTAGAGCTGGCATGTGAGTTGACCTGTTTTCTGTTCTGTTTTACCTGGGAGGCTGCCTTCTCGGCAACTCCCCACTGGGGTCCAACAAGCACCTTTAGACTCAACTTCTCCCAAACGGAGATCCTAAGCTTTCCCCCGAGAAGCCTGCTCCTCCTACCAGCTTCCCCATATCAGCGCATGGCAACTCCACGCTTCCAGCTGCTCAGGCCGAAACACTCGGTGTCATCCTTGACCCCACTCTTTCAAATCCCACATCCATCCACCAGCAGAGAAGGGAGGGTCTATTTTGAGAATAAATCCAGAATCCACCCTTTTTCCTTCTGGCCCTCTGCAACCTCCCTGGTCCAAATTCAATCCTCCTTTGTCCTTACTGGTCTCCCATCACTCATTTCTGGTTGATGCTATGTCCAAAAGAAATCTCCAGTCATTGCCTTTTCTCTGTCTCCACTGCTACCATCCTGGTCTAAGTGGCATCACCTCTCGCCTGGGTTGGGGTAGCAGCCTCCAGATGGGCATCCCTGGTCCGCCCTTGCCCCTTGCAGTCCAATCTCAACACAGCAGCCCTAAGTGGCTCTCCACTCACTCCTGTGATTGTCTCACTCATTCTGCTCTGGCCACAGGGGGCTCCTCCACACATGTTCCCTTTGTATTTGTTGTTCCATCTGCCTAGAATGTTTTGCCCTCAATATCCGCATGGCCTCTCCCTCACTTCCTTTGGCTTTATCTCAAGTCATATTCCTCATATGGCCTCTCCCGGCCATCCTACCCCAACCCTTATTCTTTCTGGGCCCTTTCATTGCTTTATTTCTCTGCTTACCACTAACCCCTAACTTACCTCTTTATGCTTTACCTACATGTTCTGTTTATAGTTTGTCCACTCCCTTGCTACCCCACCAAAACAAAACGGTGCCTGGTTCATAGTTGGTGTTCAAAAAATCTTTTTTTGAATGAATCAGTGAACGCATGAATGAGACAAACTGGATGTAAGAAAAACACCAGCACAAACCATGTGAAAAATGGCAACTCATTCGTGGTCATGGGGCCAGTGGGGAGGGGTGGGGTTGGGTGCAGTGCACAGCATGTGTTCCCCCACAAAGCCAGGGGGTGCTGCGTAGCCCCAGTCTTTTGCTACACTGTGGTAATGAGTGTCACATACATTTCCTTTGTCTCCAAGGCACACACATGCTCTACAGACTGGATCTGACGGGTGGGGAGCAGTTTGCAATCTCTGGTACATATATTGTTTGTGAAAAGAAAGTTCAGGTACTGGCCTGAGCCTGTCAGGTCTCTCCTTATCACAAAATTAGAGCACAGCCTCTACAATCACACCTGTGCTTCTGCTCCCTCATGCTGGCCCGTCTGATTCTGAAGAAATGAAATGAGGCTTTCCCACCCAATCATTCTTTGAGGCTCCTGCTCCACAGCTAAGGGTGAGGTGAGATCTTAGCCTCAGATGTGGATGTGTAACGTGCTACAGCAAAACACCTGGCAAAGACACCTGGTCTTTGGGCTCTCAGCTGGGAAGCAAGGAAGCCAGCCTTCTTCATTCTAGGCACGAGATAAGCATCGTGAGAAGTCAGAAGGCTCTGGCGTCAGGCTGATGCCCTGCTCTGCCATTTGCCAGCTGTGAGATCTTGGGCAGGTTTTACTTAACTTCTCTGTCTTTGGCTTCTCATCTACAAAATGGGGAGAGTAACAGCACGTGCCTCAGAGGGTGGCTGCAAGGATTAATACGTGGAAAGCGCCTACAGCGGTGCCAGGCTCCTAGTAAGTGCTCAATAAAGGGAGCTGTGATCATTAACCGTCCACACTGACTGGCACCTCTTGGCACCAAATCCTGAGTCAGAGATGAGAAGCCTCCATTTTGAGAGCTTCCAGCCTGGAGGAGATGATGATGGTAATCCTGTATCATAGAGAATCCTGAGATTAAGACAGAAGACTTCTCTACCTGGACATCTGCAACAGCCACCAGAGGTCGGCAGGGTGGTTTGTGTGTGATGGGATGGCTGGCTGCAGGGGGAGGGTGCGGGCCGGTGTTTCAGGTCACCTGAATTCCATGAGAGCCTATGGCACAAGAGGGGGCACTGAGGGAGCTCAGGAGTACACGGGGCATCAGAAGGCCAACGCAGGAAGGGGGCACCCAGAGAAAGTGTAGGCCCCAGCCATGGGCCACCCACCCATGGTAGCACACCGGAGAATTCGCAGTAGTAATAATAATAATAGATTCACTTGCTGAGCACCTTCTCTTAGCCAGGCACTGAGGCCTTCACCAGTGCACCCTGTGAGTCCAGGTGCTGCTACTCCCCTCCTATGACAGCCGGGCACAGGGAGACACACGGAAGTTAGGTAATGCCCAACGCCGGACAGCTGGCCAGTGGCCTAGTTTGGGTTCCCCAGAAGCAGACTCTGAGACAAGGAATCAAGTGCAGTAATATAGCTGGGGGGTGGGGGGATTCCAGGAAGCCCCTGAGAGTAGGGAAATGAGACGGGAAAGGAAGGAAGCCAGTAAAGAGGGCATCACTGAGTGAGCTACCACTGTGGGCAAAGGGGACTCGGTCCCGCTAGGGAGCTCTGGGAGGTGACGGGCCATACATGGAAAGTGCGTGCCCGGAGTGCCAGCTTCTGAGGTAGGGGTGAGGGAGCGGGGACACCTGTCCACCAACTCCAGCAGCCTGGCCTGTGGTTGAAGACTGCAGGGGATGGAGGGAGTGGTCTGGAATCAGTCACGAGCACGTCCAGCCTTCCTGCACAGGGTGGGCACAGTGGGCCCTGACAGCTGGAACAGCTATCCAACAAAGTGACAAGGCTGGCACTTGGAAGGGGGCTGCTGCGCTCTGGAATGTGAGGTCCGTGGACATCTGGGTGGAGACCGGCGTGTGCTGCCTCATCAGAGCTGGGGTTCGGACATAGTCAGGTGCCAGATAAGCCTGAATAAATATTTTTAACAGTTTTGAGCTCACTTTAAAGTTGTGTGTGTCTGTGTACCAGAACCTCAAACCTGGGATTTTATCAACCTTCCTTTTAAGATACACTTATTTAATGAAAAACTGTTAATTCTGAAACTATTGCATAAACAGTAGCAGAGGAGGCACATGAATGTGGCAGTTACGAGGGTTGCAGGTAAATGACAGACAACTGGGAATTCGTGGAAGAGGAAAAAACAGACCAGGCAAGAACCTCAACTCTGGGAGCCTGTTTCCCCATCTATTCAAGGGGCTAACAAGAGCCCAAACTGCTTAGAGGGTGGTTCTGAGCCCAGATGAGGCAATGCTCGAGTTAACAAGCACCAAGCAAAATGTGCCGTGCTGTGCTGGGCAGATCTAATGGGCGATTCCCAGGAACACCACAGAGAACCAGGAAGGAAGGAAACTCCTATCTTGCCCCTCTTTGTGTGACTCTCAAAAGCCTCCACTATCACCACCCCAACTTCGGCCTTGCAAACAGAACCGAGATTTGGTTGCAGTATCAGATGGTTGTTTCAAGGGACCCCCCAACACACATTTCCTTGCTCTCAGAGGTTGAATCTAAATTACTCCAAACCAAATCATGATACTTCCATAGGTGGTTTAGGAAAGGGCAGTTCCATATTCTGGCCAGTAAGTTGTGAAGTAAGTCTACCAAGTGGCTTCAATAAATGAAGTACAAGAGGAAAACAAATTCATTTCTGCCTCATGTGAGAATGGAGTAAGATATGTTAATATGCTCACTATGCACCAAACACCAGTCTGAGTTTTTTCAAAAACCTAATTGGTTTAATCCATATAATATTAAACTTCTGAGGTAAAGCACTATTATTATCCCTTTTGACAGAGAAGTTAAGCAGTTGACCCAACATCATATAGCTTTGGGATCTGAAACCAGGTTTGGCTACAGAGTCCACACTCTTAACCATATTGCTGTGATGCCTGGAGCAGCTGCAGCCATCTTGCAATGCTGAGAGAAGGAGCTAACACCTGAGAATGATAGCTGAAAGAGCAGAGCAAATTTCTCTCCCCGATGTTGTTGAGCTGCTGAATTAACCAATCTTGGAACCACCTACCTCTGGACTTTTTGTGATGTGTAAGATAGTATATTTTTCTTATTGCTTAAGCTACTTTACCTCCCACAAAAGTTTCTTTCTCTATTATCATTCACATATGGGACAGACTTCAATAGCAAACAAGCAAAGAGTTCTAGCAAACATTCAAGAAGAAAGTAATTTCGATCTCAAACTCTTTCAGAGAATATAAAAAGAAGATTCACTTCTCAATTCATTTTTAGTGTAACTTTGATTCCAAAACCAAACAAGAACAATATGAAAAAAGAAAATTACATTTAGGAACATGAATGCAAAATCCTAAACAAGATGTTAGCAAACTGACTGCAGCAATATATAAAAAGGGCAATATGTTATTGACTTTATACCAAAAATACATGGTTATTTTATTATTTTGAAAAAGTCAATATAATCCATCACACTAAAAGATTAAAGGGAAAAAAAAAAAAACACGATCGCATGAACAGATGCCAAAAAAGTTTTTGATAAAATTCAATATCCATTTACAATAAGAAAAATCTCTTGGCAAATTAGGAATAGAGGAAAACTCCCTTAGTCTAATATAGGGCATCTAATAAAACCCTACAGTGAACATCTTACTTAGCAGTGATATATCGAAACTAAACTAGGCCAAGTACCAAACATGCCAAGCCAGGGGACAGAACTTTGAAGGCCTTAGGAAAGGCTGGGAAAGACCAAGGGGTACGCGTTCCTCCATGGCTAATCTAGCCAGTTCTTTGTTCTCAAGGCCACCCGTTCCCAATGTTCTCAAGGTAGACCATCATCTTCCCACCCTTCTCTTAATTTGTACATTTTTCATGAGTAGCACAACCTTTCTTAAGAGTCCTCAGATTTTAAGCCCTGGTGCCATCTTGGATTTCTTCCTTTCTTGGGCTTCCTGTATCCAATTAGTTAACTGGCCCAACAAAACTATTCCCTGAAGCTCACTTAGACCCCACCCTTCCCATTCCTCCAGTAGGCTTTTAGCAAATTTTGAGAACTTTGCCACCAAAGTAAACCCCCTTGACAGCAGAGACAATTCATCTCTCTTGAGGAATCTGGCCACATAATCTAAAATTGCCTTCTGCAAACCTGAAATATATTTCACATCTAATATTCTGCCTTAGAAATGTATATATATTTGGAATCTTGTCCATAATACAGTCATAATTGTTATAATATAAAAATAATGCTTTAAATTACTTATGGTTAAAGGCAATGAAACTCCGTGGAAGCCACTGTGTATCAGAAGACTGACTGAAGGAGTTTCCCACCCTCTTTTGAAAGGCTAGGCCCATGTTACTATTGCAAAAGCTTCTCTGACAGCCTCTCGGTCTTTACCCTGCTTCCAGATCGATCCAGGATCAGTGGCCCCCAGCCATCAGATTAATCTCTCACAGACACTCCTTTCATCTCCAGTCCAAGGACCTGCTTATCAGGTCAAATTTAAAAGTCAACTAGCCTGGCTTTTAAAGTTCCCCTTCATCAGGGCCAAGGCACCCAATCCCATTTTATCTCGGCTGGAGCATTCAGCCCACTATGGGGCTTTATCACCCACCCCTGGCATCATGCCCCTTTCTTCAAATCTAGCGTCCTCCTTCAAGGCCTAGCTCCTGGCCCACCAATTCCAGGAAGCTTCCAGGGTTGCAGGATTGAAAGATTCAGGGCAATTTAGAGCCAGAAAGATTGACAGGGCACAGAGAGGAGAACCGCCTTGCCCAAGGGTACACAGCCAGTTACAGGTTGTGATAAATTGTACTTGGATTTTCTCCCAAAGATTGGGAACTCCTGGGGTACCACATCTTTTTATTACCAAATTTCATTCACTTCCTGTAGGATAAAGACACGTACTCTGGGTTACAGACTTGCTGCTAGGCAAAACCCCCCTTCTTGGAAGGCCTTTTTCCCCTCCACCTTTCTTTCCTCAGCCCTGCACACTTGCAAAATCCAGCTTAAGATTTTTGAATTGTAGGTTACTTACTTTTTCCTTTTAAAATTGTCATTAGAAGGGGGAGGGCATAGCTCAAGTGGTATAGCGCATGCTCAGCATGCATGAGGTCCTGGGTTCAGTTCCCTGTACCTCCGTTAAATACATTAAAAATAAAATAAAATAGTCATTAGTGTTGTTATAACACTGAGCAAAAAAAAATTTTTTTTAGAAAAGATCCATGCTTCCTCCAAACTCACAAATCCAAGCCAGATGACCATTCTATTTTTTTTTTTTTACATTCCCTCCAGGGGAGTTTGTATCATTCATTCTTTCATTCATTCATTTATTCCACAGATCTTTATTGACACCATATCAAATGCCAGAATTTTCCTGGGGCCAGGAACAATTCAAGGACAAATAAGATAGTTCTTTTCTCTTAAAGAGAATATAATCTCCTGGGGGGAAATAAAATGTGCTTTGCTTTGCTTTCCTTCTTAATAATTTACCTTTACTTGATTCTTTAATTGACTCAAGTATGTGGGTTTGGGGGCTTTGACTCATAATGTGGCCAGAAAGTTCTCTGAAATCAGGAATTGAATCTTTTAATTTCTTTTGTAACTAAGTAGAATATGTTCCAGTTAGTACTGGTTGTCCTGGTATGATTCTTAATGGTGCACCCTTCACTCTCAAAAGTATCTCAGTTTGGAATAACAAATGTTGGTGAGGATGAGAAATTGGAGCCCTTGTACGCTGCTGATGGGAATGTAAAATGGTGCCGCCACTCTGGAAAAACACTTTAGCAGTTCCTCAAAACGTTAAACACACAGTTACCATATAACTTAGCAATTCTATTCCTAAGGATATACCCAAGAAAAAATGAAAACATGTATCCTCACAAAAACTTATATACAAATATCAGAGCATTATTATTAATGATAGCCAAAAAGTGGAAGCAACCCAAATGTCTATCAACATATGAACAAATATAATTCCTATAACGTGGTCTGTTTGTACAATGGAATATCACTCAGTCATTCATAAAAGGAATGATGTACTGGTGCATGCCACAACAAGAATGAACCCTGAAAGCCTTATGGTAAGTGAAAGAAGCCAACCCAAAGACCACACATCATATGATTCCATTTATATGAATTGTTCAGAATACGCAAATCTATAGAGGCAGAAAATAGACTCGTGGTTGCCTAGGGCTGGGGTGGCGACGCTAATGGGTGCTGAGTTTCTTTTTCTTTGGGGTGATGAAAATGTTCTAAAATTGGATTATGGTGATGATTGTACAAGTCTCTCTATATATACTCAAAACCACTGAGGTGTATACTTTATATAGTTGAATTCTATGAAATGAAAATTATAATCTCAGTAAGACTTTTAAAAAAGCATTTAAAAGTTTGGATAATAAATTATATGGTCACCTTTTACCTAGGGAGGCCTGAGCATGAGTGATTGAGTGCATAGGGGCTTCTGAGTTAGACCTGGGCCTGAATCCTACCTCCACCACTTCCTTGTGTGACAGGGGTGAAATGATCTGATTCCTCCTCTGCAAAATAGGGGAGTCATGTCTGCCTCCGAGGCTTACAGTAATGTAAGGAAGGTTATGCATGGAAAGTGCGAGGAGTCTCCCCTCCCCCGGCCCCCCGCCAATCTCATGTTCAAAGTGCAACTTTTAGTAGGTATTTCACTGGGAAAAATCCGATCCAGAATGGATGGGTCAAGCAAGCCCAAAGCAACTCAAGACTCAGGGAGCAAGTTTTACCCACTCCACAAAACGAGATGTTCCCCTTAAAAAAGAACTCAAGGAGAAGCAGCAGACCAAGGGCACCGCTGCCACCCATTCTGCTTGGTCATCAGCCCCCTTCAATGGTGTTTGGTCCCTACAGCGTGCAACGCCCTCAGTTGAGCTCCTTGGAGAGCAATGGGGGAGAAGTCAGGATCCCCACTTTCACGAGCTTCTGCTCAGCAGTGGGAGGCTGGTCGTTTGCAGAGGAAGAAAGCAGCCCGCACAAAGGCCATGTAAACAAGCCCAGGCTGACCGGAAGCACCCCTGGTCTGAGTGCCTCTGAGCAGATAACCCAGACTAGGTCAACCGAGCACCCTCCCTGAGATGTGCTCTCGGTCGCCTGCCAGCGGGTGCTGAGGTGTGTCAAATGGTCCCAGTGATGCCTTAATCAAAATACTCATCCCCTGGCTCCTCCTTCCTCCACCTGTCTCTAGAACTACAAACATCTCCTAGGGCTTAAGGCCCTGGGTTTTCTCCTCGTATGTACACCTCTGAGACCTCCCCCTATTCCTTCAGCCTTAGCTTTCATGTTTCTCCAGCTCTAACCTCCATCCCAAACTCCCAGCCCACACCCCTACCTGGATGTCACAGAGATGCCTCGAAATGCAAGCTACTCAAAACCTATCCTTCCCTTTTTTTGCATTCTGTGTCAGTGAACCCTGATCCATGGGATCACCCAAGCTGAAAATGCTGGCATTATTCTTTCTTAGCTCCTCTTGCTCTGAGTTTCCACATGAACCTATAACCACATCCTGTGACCTCCACTTGCAAAGTGTCTCTGGAATCTGGCTCCTCCACTCAAGACTCAGGCACTCCCACCAAACCCTAGTGCTGCTGCAACAGTCTCTTCCCACTGGTCTCTACCTGCATTCACCCTCTCCAGCCTGTTCCCCACTATTGCCCAAACACTCTTTCAAAAACTTCAGGAATGCACATGTGCTTCCTTTGCTTCTTAAAACCTAAAAATCTCTATGTCTACAGGGCAAAATCCAGACCACTTATCTGAAATGGACATGCAAAGTCAGCCATTAAAAACAAAAAGGCTGCCATGATCTACCCTAAATTTGCCCTCTAACCTTATCTCCTCTCCCCAAAAACACCCCCTCCTCCTGCCTATACTCCAGAGCCACTGCATAGTCCAACACGATGCTTCTGCTCAGCTCACACACTTCTTTCTGCCTAAAAACCCCATCCCCACCTCTCTTGAAATGCTCCAGGTCCTTCAAGGTCAGCTCATATACCACCTCTGCAAAGATGCTCGCCCCAGTTCCTCCTGCTGATGTCTACAGGAAGCTGCGGGGTGAGACAGAACCCACAGAGGCCACTCTGACTATGGACCAGCCAGGGGGAATTTGCTTTGGTCAAGTCACCGTAATTCGGGGTCTGGTCCTGAGCTTTGCAGGAAAAAGCATGTATTTTGGAGGCTGCCTGGAGAGTAGATACAACCTAATTGTCTCCAATAGAGGCCACAGAAAGAAACGGAGAGACAAAACAGAAAAACAGCCACAGGTGAACCTGACTACGGAGCCAGCTGATCTGCCCATGCCATCCCTGACCCCTGACATGAGAAACCAAACTCCATCCAGAGTCTCGCATGATGAACAGAGCCAGCCTGCCCTCAGCCACGGCATCGAATGTGACCCACGAAATACAGTGTAGAAGAACAGCTGACAGCACATGTCAAGAGTTAGGAGAACTGGGTTTGAAACCCAGCGCTGCCGCTTATTCTGTGACTTTGGATGACCTAACCTAGACTCTTGGTCTCCTCATCTGTCACATGGGGCTAGTGATCCCCCTTTGTCCTGGCTCTTCCATCTGCCTGGACCACTCTTGCCCTAGATTCCCACACAGCTCCCTTCCCCTGCTCTCATGCCTCTGCTCAATCTTCACCTTTTCTGAGGGGCTTTCCCAACCTTCCTAGATAAATTGGGAATCCCTTCCCCCACCTCCAGCATTCCCATCCTCCTTTCTCTGCCACATCCCCAGTGCCTGGATCAGGGCTTGGCCAGAGGGAAGTGTTCAATAAATACAGTAGAACTGATGAATGACACGTAGCTGACCCATGGAGGTGTGACGATGTAAAGTGTACAGAACTGTGCTCAACCCACACCAAGCAATATTATATTTTATTAGGAGAGCCTCCAACTGAGAGCCTGTCCCATACCAGGCACCCAGAGATGCCCACTAGGAGTTGAGGGCTCAGAGTCTCATTGGAAAAACAGAAACCTTGGGAGGAGACCACCCATTCCAGCCTGTGTATGTGTGTGTGTGTGTCACCTAGCGAAGACACTGATGCTTAGTGAGGTGTGAGAACCTGAAATATCTGCTGTGTGGCTCAGCACTGCCAGCAGGTAGGGTGCAAGACAGGACAGAGGCTGAAACAGAGGCTGGACAGGAGGCAGGACAGATCCGGAAGGGCTCTTGGTAGCAGCAGAATTGGAGTTGTGCCCCAAAGGCAATGAAGCGCTATTAAAGGGTTGAATCTGGACCAGAACCTGAGGACAGAAGCACTGGGAGCTTGGGGAGGAGGAAGCTGAGTGAGCAGTTAAGAGGGTCTTGTAATAACTGGGTGAGAAATTCCAAGGGCAGCTTATGACAACAAAAGAAATGCAGGAGACAGAATCACTGGAACTCGGTGGCCATGGTGGGGCGGCGGGGGGGGCTAGTCCAGGATGACCCTTGGGATCCTGGCTTTGGCAATTTGAGGGAAGGTGTTTCTATTTCCTTGGATTAGGAATCTAAGTGGGAGAACAGATTTAAGGGAAAAAATTCTCTATTTCACAGGTTACTTTTGAAGTATCCACATTCAAGTGAGGTCCCACAGCAACTCAACATAATACACAGAGCCGTTTATAGGGTTCTTACTGTGTGCTTGGGGGGGCTAGTCTCTTTTATAATTTTATGTTTTTATTGAAGTATAGTCAACTTACAACGTTGTGTTAATTTCTGGTGTACAGCATAGTGATTCATTTATACATATATATATATTCCTTTTCATATACTTTTTCATTATAGACCATTACAAGATATTGAATATAGTTCCCTGTGCTATACAGTAGGTGCTTGTTGTTTATTTTATATATAGTAGTTAGTATCTGCAAATCCTGAACTCCTAATTTCTCTCTCCCCACCTCCTTTGCCCCCTGGTAACTGTAAGTTTGTTTTATATGTCTGTGAGTCTGTCTCTGTTTTGTAAATAGGTTAATCTGTGACTTTTTTTTTTTAGATTCCATATATAAGCATTATATGGTATTTTTCTTTCTCTTTTTGGCTTACTTCACTTAATATGACAATCTCCATCCAGGTCCATCCATGTTGCCACAAATAAGCCTAGTCTATTTTCAATCTCACAACAATCATTTGAGGTAGGCATTACTAACCCATTTCACAGGTAAAGAAACTGAGACTTAAAAAAAAACTATAATGTAACTTCTAAGGTCCACAGCCAGCCAAGGGCCCAGCTGGGATGTGAATTTTGGTCCCGGCTGCAGACACCCGCCCCTCTCCCTGACCTTGACCTTGATGCCTTGAGTCCGAACATTAGGTGTACACATCTCTGAAGTCCTCAGCACAGGCAACCGAGCCCCGGACTGGAGGCTGCCACCTGAATGTGGGGGAGCGCAGTGCACAGACCACCCACATTTAAGGGGCAGGTGGAGAAAGAGGAGCCTTGGAAGGAAACAACATCCAGAGAGGTCGGGAGAGAAGGAAGAAAGTCAAGGGAAAGGGTTGATGCCAGATTACAATGCTGCCAGAGGTCAGCAAGGCCGGGACCCCTCCCTCATCCCACACAGTGTCAGACTTATGGGCCCAAGCACCCCCCAGCCCCACTGACGCATTCTTTCTTTAGATATGTTAATAGAGGCCACGGGTTAAGGTCGAGCCTTCCTTGGCTCTGGAAGCCTCTGTGTATCTTTAAATCAGTTTGCATATCTTTGCTCTGACCCATTATGTATTGATTTTATAGTTTACATCAGAGCAGATGATCTTCATTTCCATTTCTGGTAAGTGTCTTCCAGGCTGGCCTCCTGTAGTGTGAGATGTAGCAAAAATATGTCAGGCCTTTAGACTCAGATGGGGATTAAAACATGGGCTTTGCTGTGTGACCTTGACTCTCAGTGTTCTTACATATAAAATGAGGATCATATTAGCTGCTGGAGGGGTGGTTCTGAGGGGGAGAAATGCAATACCATGTCCAGTTTATAGTATGTGCTGTAATGACTGCGTTGTCCCCATTTACCACTTGGCCCCATTCCTGATCACCTGGTGAGCTTGGGAGGGATTCTGATGCCCCTGTTCCACCCCTAGACCTGGGTATCAGACTCTCTAGGCATAAGGCCTAGGTTCTGTATGTTTATCCCCAGGTGATTATGAAACACATCTAGGGCTGAGAGCCAGAAGCCCCCCTCTAGCCAGAAATGACTCTCCTTTCCCTGTTGTCCATGTATCTTGACACTGAATTTCTCAGTCTATCTGTAAACTCCCTCTCAGAAGGCACACCTCTCTATCCCAGGGTTGGACATTCTCAGAGAGCAACCCCCTCCTAGGATGAAATGCGGTTATTCCCAAATCAACAATCTATTGAGTCATGCCTCTTATCCATGTACAAGAATCTCATTTTCAAAGGGCAGCCCGGGGCTTTTTAATTTATTAATGTATTTCCCTCATACACAGTTACCCCTTCAGCTCTCTACAACGTGAATAGTTGAGAATTCACACACATTCTGGGGTGAGATTAGAACACATGAAAAGAGAGGAAGTTAGCATGACTCCACCCTACTCTCCTCCAGGTATTAATCTCTGTGTCATAATCAATAACAAGAACAACAGTTATACAGCAGTTACTGGGCGCCAAGCGTAGTTCTAAATGCTCTACATGAATTGGTTTTGTTAATCCTCAAATTCATTGTTGTCTCCACTTTTCAGAGGAGGAAACCGAGGCACCGAGAGGTGAAGTGTCTTGCCCAAAGTCACACAGCTAGGAGGAGGCAGAGGCAGAACTGGGGCCCAGATCATCTGGGTCCAGGATCTGGATTTAATGATTTAAGGACAAGCTAAGGAGACTTGGGCTGAGCAAGCCCTGTGCAACGAGAGATCACCGAAGAACTGACGCTGTCCCCAGGCCTGGGGAGGAGTCGGGGGTGGGGGGAGGGCTGAGTCCCAGGAAACCAGAATGGGGGTCACAGCTGACCACAGGCCAAAGGCTTCCTGGATTCCCTGGCTGAGGAATGAGCGACATGAAAGGGAAATTCCTCCAAGAAAAGACAACATTTTTGAGGGTTTTTTGGCCTCATCTCTGATTTCAGACCCATGGTTTCTTTGCTGAGTCATGGAGGACATTTTGAAAAGGGTAGGGCGGTGGAACAGTGTCCTGTCCCCACTCCCAGGACAGCAGAGCCACCAAGGCCGGACTCACAGGGGTCACCTCGGCAGCAGGGCTCCCTGCCCTGGAAGGCGGTGGCCACCCAGCACCTGTTCTCAAAATAGTTCACCAGGAGGAAGTAGATTCTACTGCTCTTCTTCCCCATCTTCCCCTGAGTCTCTTCAATGAATAAAGAAGAACATGAATGAATGTTTGAATGAATAATCAAGTAAACAAGGGACATGACAGACATTTCCTGATCCCCTACTGAGGGCTTCGGAATCAGACGCCTCTGGAGTTCCAGCTCTGCCACATGACCCCAGGCAAGCGATAGAGCCTCAGTTTCTTCATGTATAAAATGGGGTATTTGTTTCAGTCTACGAGCTTAAGGGGAGGTCCGGGTGAGGTAAGAGGGGCAAAGCTCTCGGAAGGAGGGAAATCGCTCAGTGGTAGAGCGCATGCTTAGCATGCACTAGGTCCCGGGTTCAATGCCCAGTACCTCCGTTGAATTAAAAAGAGAGAGAGAGAGGTAGAGCTCTTGGCACACAGCGGGCATTCCATACATGGTAGCTCCTGTGTGCCAGGCACCGAGAGGGGCTGGAAATTAAAGAGGAACACATCTCAGCCCTCTAGTTCACAGTCTGGTGGGAGGGGAAGTAGAGATATAATGAATCAACACAGTAGATGACTGCTGGAAGAGAGGCCGGTTCCCAAGGTGAAGGACACAGAAAGGGAAAAGAAAGACCAGCTGCCAAGTTGGGACGGGGCACATCTGGCAGTTTCTGCTGAAGTCTCTGGTCCAGGGCTTCTCAGAAAATCACTTGCACAGAACTACCCAGGACAGAATTACCCAGACTACGATACAACAGTTCTAGGTGGGGCCTGAGATTCTGCATTTCTAACCAGCAGCCCTGCCAGCAATTGCTGGACCACGGTTCACACTTGGAGTCCATGGTAAGGCATTTTTCAGCTATCCTCACACAGATTTCTCTATTACTCTTTGTATCCATTTTAGGACACCTGCTCAAAGTGACTTGCAGAACCTGGTAACTGGGCAGCCACCTGAGCCCCTCCCCAGACTCCAGGATCAAAGGCTCAGCTGCACCCTGGTGACTGTTACCCACTAAGGTTCATATCCTTGAAGGTGGTTATTTATTTGCTTCCTACAGCCTTCCCCTTTCTAGGCCAAATCATCCAAATGCTTCAAATGTTTTCATATCCGGTATTTCGTAATGAATTCCCTTTAAAAGGTCATAGATTTATGAGAAAAGGAGTTTTAATTATGAGTCTTTTATTAACGTAAACCATCTTCATTCCATCTCAAGCGATAGGAGTGGGGAAGCTATTGGAAAAGATTCAAATTTTTTGCTGATTTGACATAAAATAGTAATTATCAATGAAGACAACATTGAGCTGACAAGGTAAGAAGGGTCATCGATACAAAGATTATTTTAGAGAAATCCCTACCCCAGAAAACATAAATTGCCCTAAAATCTATGGCTTACCTATGGCAGGAACTTTGATGGAGGTTTTCCCAAATTTGACCACTATCCCAATTTTATAGGACATTACCAGTGACTTATGAAGCTAAAATAAACTTTTCTAAACGATCAATAATTTAAAAAATTTCAAATCAACCATGCTAGATAATACTGGGTTATCTTTTTTATTTTCTCTATGGAAATTGTTTAAAGAAGATACAAAGAGGATGCAGCCAAAAGATTTAGGAAGAAGGTAGAGGGGTATCACGTGGTTAACACAACTATTCTATTATTTTTCTGGATTTTGTGATGTTTGTGATATTTTTCAGCTTTAAAATTTTTTTGTAATATGTCATGATTTCATTTCAAAATCAAAATAAAAGTTCACTTCTGTATGTTTTAGGTTTGTGATTTTGTATTGGTTTTCTTAAAGAGGGCTCCCCAAATTGCATAAAATTTAGATCCAGCAAAATCTGAATCTACCCTGGACAGACTGGAAAGCACACGGGCTTTAGTGTCAGACCTGGACTTAAATCACAGATCTACCCCTTGCTGGCGGTGTGCTGTGTGGCCTTAGACAAGTTACTTCACTTCCCCTGAACCACAGTTTTCTGCTCCATCTAAAATGGGATGGTAATATCTATCTCGCAGGCTTGTATCAAGGATTAAATAAGATGCTGCATGTAAAGTGGCTATTATGTGGCCATCTCAATGACCTTGTGGTTAAGAGACAATTGAGACAGTGAGAGGTTCATTTGAGGTCACACAGCTGAGGACATGCACTTTAGAAAAAAATCTGGATTTCAAGTTTATATTAACAATCCTCCTTCCTCTCTATCTCCCCCACCCCTTTCTAGACAGGAAGTAAAAGCAGTCCTGTGTTATTCCAAAGTAACTCTAACCCATCCCTCTGCGGAGAGCGGTCACAGAGCCGTTTCCCACCGCTGACACAGCCCGCCTCCATGTGGGGAATGTGAAATGAGCACCCCCTCAACCCCAACAGTGCCTGTGAGAAATAATGAATCAGATGAAATTAAGAAATACTTGGCCTTTTGTTGAAATCATATATTTGGTTACCAGTTTTATGTTCTTTTTTCCACCAACTCAAGCAACCTTGAGTCTTCTCTTCTTTCCACAAACTTTTGCCAGTTTCTTTACAAGCATTATCTCATTTCTTTCTTACAGTGGCCCCATAGGATATGTAGTTATTACCCCCATTGTGTGGATAAAGAAACTGAGGCTCAGAGAGGTGAAGCCCCTTGCCTGGATATGAATCCTGGTCTGTCTAATGTCAGAGCCCAGGCTCTTAATCACCAGGCCACATTGTCGTCCTGGCAATTACCCCCTCTTGTATTTTTCATTATGGTGGAATTGGAATTTGGGTGTGTGCTGGAGTTGAGAGTGGACAGTTGGAGGGACCTTGTGGTTCCATAGCTCCCTGCACCTCAGCATTGCCCAATGGGACCAAACTACTCCTGCTTCCCCTCAACCTGCCCTTCTGACTCATGCTTTTGCTCCGAATCCTCCCTGCAGAGTAAAGCTGAGAGCTATCTGCCTCTTGAGAAGCTCCAGGGGGGGCATCAGAAGAGTCTGGTTCTAATCTGGTTGGGCCACCATCTCGCTCTTAGGCAAGTGAGTGGATCTCTCTGGACCTCATTTGCCAGAATTTTAAAATAAGGCAGTTTCCTTTTCAGAGACTCCCAGGACCCTTTGCAGTTCCAACACTCTACAAGTGAGCCCATCTGGTGTACACATATGCAAGTTACTGAATGTGTTCTTGCCAATATTCTGAAGATTCCCCCCACCCAGAGCTAGAGTGCCCTCTGTTTGTAGTGCATCATGAAGGCTGAAAAGTAGCTATGGTGGTGATGTGGCTGTGGAGCATAGATGAGCCCTGGCTACATAGCCTTGGGCAAGTCCTTAAGCTCTTGAAGCCACCTTTTCCTCCTCTACAAATGGTGGTTTCACAGTGGTCCTGTTGTGAAGATAAGAGAGCTGTGGCCGGGAAAGTGCTCGGTGCCACGATGAAGACTCAACAAACGAAGGCCATTATGGTCATGGCCGTGTATGACATCCTCAAGCTTCCTCTTCTGTTTCTGACCTGGGATATAGAAACCGAAAGGGGTACCTTGGAAGGGAGGCTGAGTTGGAGAGGGGCAGAAGGAGCAAGGGACATGGGATGGACAGATGGTGTGACTCCGGATGGCTGCACCTGGCTGATCTGGGGAAGAGAAGGGCCTCACCCTCTGCCCAGCCCTATCCATGTGTGTCTGGGCAATGTCACTGAGATGCTGGGCTGGAAAATGCTGGAGAACATGAAAATATCCAAAGTGGGAATGACAGATATTTCTGAAATGCATTCCAAATGTTCTATCTCAGCAGGCAATGCCAAATCCCTGGGCTAAGGCATAGAGTCTATTCTTTCCTTCTCTCCACACTGGCACCATTCCTAATCAGAATTTCATTCTCCATTCAAGTAGTCAACTCAAAGCCTCCAACTCTTCCAGCCTATGATCGCTCAGCCCATCTGCTCTAAATCCTTTCAAACAAACAAATAAACTGGTAAACCAAACAACATTCTCTCTCTTAAAAAAAAAATCTTGGCATTTATTTAAAATCCTAAAAAATGGAAACCACCTAACTGTCCAACAATAGAGGATTCATTAAATAAATTATAAATAAAATATTACACTACAATAGAATAATATACTATAATAGAATACTGTACTATATTATACAGGTTACTGTATTATTTATTATGATTGAATATCATAATATCAGCCATGGATGTAAAATAGAGCAGTGGTTACCAGTGTGAGCTCTGGAGGTGGACTGACCTGGGTGTGACTCCCAAGTCCGCGACGTACTGGCTGTGTGACCTTGACAAGTCTCTCTCTGCCTCAGATGTGCATCGGAAAAAAGACAATAATAATAAAAAGAGCTCTGACTCTGCAGTTAGACTTCCTGCCTGGTTTAAATCCTGGTTCTGTCACGTTCTAATAGCTGTACAATCTTGGGACAAGTGGACTAAGCCTTCTGTGCCTCAGTTTCCTCAACTGTAAATGAAATCCACCACAGGGATTGGGGGAGTGAGAATTAAATGAGATTTTGCATGTAAAACCCTGAGAACAGTATTCAGCACAGTTAATCTGATACTGTCTTTCCCCATCCCCACCCTGCCTCTAACACCTTCCTCAACCAAGTGATTTCTAAATATAAGTGCACATCCAAGTCACCACCTTGAAAAGGTACACCTGAGCCACTCCAGCTGAGCAATGCCGACCTGCACCCAGCTCGGATGCGCCCCTTGGCAGGGGTGTCCATCATCCTAAGAGATGGTCGAGCGGTGCCAACCCTGTCCCTTCCCCTCTAATGGGAGCGGCTGGGGGGTGCTGGGGCTCACTTTAGTCCAGAAAAACAGCAGCCGGAGCTCAGGGTTTGGTGAGCCACGTGATGGGGTGCACTGCCCGTAACTGGAAGCTCAGCGGCTGTCTGCAGAGGGCTACTGATGGAGGGTCCCAAGCGCCCTCGTCACACTCCACACAGCCCGACCCGGCCGGGGTCACAGAGGGGCAGCCACCTGTTGAACCACAGCACGGTTCAGTTCCCACCTTAGTTCTTCCTCTGGGTAAACTCTGCCACTGTTATCAATGTAACCCTGAAAAGGGGGCAGGGGGGTGGGGGGGCCAATCTGCAATTTATCTTGAGCCTAACTGTCAATCCCCACCGGTCTTAGCTCCCAACAGTAATTAGGGTAATTCATGTGGCACATTATACTTTTTCAGAGTTTAAATACACAGGATCCCATTTTAAGATGATGGTTGTGGGGAGGGTATAGCTCAGTGGTAGAGTGCTTGCTCAGCATGCACGAGGTCCTGGGTTCAATTCCCAGTATCTCCGTTAAAAAAAATAATAATAAATAAACCTAATTACCCACCCCCTCCCAAAAAAAAACAAGGATAAAAATGATGGTCGTTATTTACATGTGTATAATGCTTAGCCACTTTAGAAAGTGCTTTCTCCTCCACTAACTGATTTCATCATCACAAGATCACTGGGAGCCGAACTGGAGAAACGAGGGAGAGGAAGGTACGGGGTGTTGCCCGGGGAGGCAGCTTCAAGGCCACCCAGGCGACACAACCTCAGCGAGGGCACCCCATGGCTGGGCCTAACACCTCAGCCTCCAAAATGTGACCTGTCAGCATGTCCAGAGGGGTGACTCCAGGTAACCAGAGCCCCAAGACAGCGACACACCCCACACAGCCAAGTATTAACCGACGGCGGGAGACACAGCTGCTGGCTGGACAGGACAAGGGAACCGGGCTCTCTGAGCAGCACCCTCTCTCCCCAGAGGCCCTTCCCCAGGGACAGCCAGAGGGGAATCAGAGGAGGCTTGGTGGGTAAGGGGGTGAGCTAAGGGAGGAGCCAACAGGGTTCCAGTGTTGGGGGCCCAGCCCAACATCAGGCAAGGCCAGGCTGTCTCTCCCCTCAGCGACCTCTTGCCTTTTCTTACAAATATCCAGGGCTGAAGGACCTTTCTCAGGAGATACGTTCATTTTCTGGTCCAGTGACAATTAGGCCTCGTTGGTCTGGAAGCCATTCTGTCTCTTTCAGGTAACTGCACATCTCTGCTCCATCCAGTCTGTTTTCATTTACTTATTTATTTATTATTCTTTAATTTAATGGAGGTACTGGGGATCGAACCCATGACCTCATGCATGCTAAGCATGCGCTCTACTACTGAGCTATACCCTTCCCCTCACCGGCATCCATTCTGTTTTGACCCTATGTCTACCTCTCAGAGTCTCATTTTTCTTTCCAGATCTGGGTGGAGGTGAAGGAAGGAAGGAGACAGGCATCTCTGGAGCTGTCAGATGGTCTAATTATCAATCTTATTCTCATTGTATATATGAGGAAATTGAGGGTCTAAGAAGTTGTGAAAACAAAACTGTCTTTGGTACATGAATGATGTCAGACTATCAGCTCCTTGGGGTGGAGATCCTGTTGGACTGACCTGGACCACACTTCCTGGCCCCACAGCACAGCCCAGAGCCTCCCCATCAGAAGACTTCCACTCTCGACAGCTGTAGTGGCAGAGTTCTGTGGACCCAGTCAAGTCTCTCCCCAGTCCCCCATCTCAAAGCTCACATTTGCAGAATGACTCACTGGGATCAGGGGTCCAGCCTGGGCTCTAAAATGAGAGACTCTCAGGGTCAGAAGGGGACCCAGGGGCAACCTAATTGAGCCTAAACAAATTATTCATTTTCCCCACAACTTGAGTTCCCAGAAATTTACATTTCAAAGACCAATAAAATTTCCCCCAGAATTTTGGAGACCAAAAAGTATGACTGTTGCCAACTAAAGTTATCAGGGAAAAAACCTAGTCTATATATACCATATTTCATAAAATAAAGAATACCTGAACACCAAACCCTGAGAGAGGGCTCTGAATAAAGGACAGCACCTCTAATGGAATGACTTTGTTATATAAAAACCCCAGTACGTCTTCTGATGAAAACTAGTCACAGTCCTGTACCAGCCCCCACAGTGGTCCAAGCAGCACTTGTGGGAACTCCTTCAATGATGGGAGCTCACAATTTCTAAGACAGCCCAATCTATTTTCAAAAAAACTTTAACTACCAAAAACTTTTTAAAATGTATACTACACAAATGTATTCTTTATTAAAATTTACTTTTATTTTTTTAATGGCAGTACTGGGGATTGAACTGAGGACCTTGTGAATGCTAAGCACATGCTTGCCCACTGAACTATACCCCACCCCCACAAATATATTCTTATAAAAAATTAAACTGTTAGAAACAATGCTTCAGTAGACTTTGTCTATTCACTCCACTCCAATACATAGTCTGTATCTCTCCTGAGCATCGATTCCACTGAGGCCAGGTCCCTGGAAGTAACAAGAATGGTAGCTGGCAGACTGAGTGTCTACTATGAGCTGAACACTGCTCTAAGTGGGTAATGTGTATTTGCTCAATTACTTCCTAGAACAACCTTATGCAATAGGTACAATTATTATTCCCACTTACAGAGTGTAAAAAAGCACAGGGAGTAATTTGCCCAAGTAAGTGGCCACGTTCAGCAGCCTCGTTCCACAGCGCATCCTCTTAACCACCACGCTTGTTTGCGGTAAAGCTTCCTATGTATCAGATTCAAGGGCCAAAAATACAGTTTCCATTCGTCTCCTCCTCCCGTGGCCCCTGCCCCAGTTCATCCTCTTCTTCCCATTCTACTGGAAGACGCAACCATGAACCTAACCCAGATTCCAGCCTCCATTCTCTCTGTCCAAAATACTCCTCCAATCCTGTAAACATTTATGTTGTTAATTTAAACTTATTCTCACTATAAAATTGGTTATGCTCCATGAAAGAAAATTGGGAAATAAAGAGGAGCAGAAAGAAAAGAAAAAAAAATCCAACCTATCTATAGTCTTACCAACTGCTGAGACCATCTCTATTAAACATTTTGATAGTGTTCCTTCCAGTTTCTTTTTAATACATGGGACTTTTATTTTCATACGTGAGATTCAAAAAAACTTGGTTCTAATCCTATATCTAAAATTTTAGTGAAAATTATCTCATGGGTATTTTTCATGTTATTAAACATAGAATTGTTAGCAGAAAGTTAGGTTCCGATCATATTAGTTAGGACTCAAACTTTTCCAATAGCTACTGGCCATGCCTATCAAATAAATGTCAAATTCCTTAGTTTGGCATTCAAGGCCCCCTATAATCTACTGCAGTGTGTTTTATCTCCTGTTTTTCCATACCCTGGTCCCTGCCCCAACACATATTCTTACCTTATGGAATCTCCATCGCTTGAACATGTCCTGCACTTTTTCTACACCCGTGGGCCTTTGCCGACACACACATTCTAGATTTTAGAAGACACATCCAACGTTGATTAGTCTATGCTCAAATTCAACTTTTATTTCCCACCCAAACCTATTTCTACCCCACCCCAAACCCAGCTCCACCATCATTTGCTCAGGACAAAACTCTTGGAGTCATCTTTGACTGTTCTTTTCCTCTCCTGTCCCACATACAGTCCGTCAGCAACTCCGCTGGGTTCAGCCTTGGAATACCTACTGTGAACCCAAACGCTTTTCAGCATCTGCCCCATGGCCTCTCGAATCCCAGCTGCCTGTATTTCTCACTCCTGCTAATGTAATAGCTTGTATCTGGACCTCTCTGCTGTACTCTGACCTCGGTGCAGACTGTTTCCAACAGAGCAGCCAAAGGCTCTTTTAAAAGCAAATTAGAGCAAACTATTTCTTGCCTTAAAAGTATCCAATAGCTTCCCATCACATTTAGAATAAAACCCAAAATGCTAGGCCCTGCCTATCTCTTTGCCTCATTTATTACCACTCCTACCCTCCTTTACGCCCCTTCAGCCACACATGTCTCCTAGTTGTACTTCAAACTCAAGAATTTGCTCAGTTCTTTTGCTCAGAAAGCTCTTTTTCTGTTCTGTCCAAGACGATGGCCACAAGTTTCTACCAAGCACTTGAAATGTGGTTGGTCTGAACTGAGATGTGCTTCTGAATGTAAAAACACACCCAATCTCAAAGACTTAGTATAAAAGATGCAAAACATCACACTAATAATTTTTATATAGGTCACATGATGAAATGTTTAAGATATATTAGGTAAATTAAACTGCTATTAAAATTAGAGTCACCTGTTTCTTCTTTACTTCTTAAATGAGGCTACTAGAATATTTAAAATTCCCTATGTGGTTTAAATTGCATTTCTGTTGGACAGAGTTGTCCTAGACCACTGGTTCCACCCCGGCTACACATCAGAATCACCCAGGGAACTTAAAAAATACTAGTGCCCAAGGGGTGTGAGGGTGTAGCTCAGTGGTGAGCACATGCCGGGCATACATGAGGTCAGCGGTTCAATCCCCAGTACCTCCAGTAAATAAACAAATAAATAAACCTGATTACCCGCAAAGTAACAAAAAGAATGGGAAAAAATGCTGGTGCCCCCAAAAACAAACAAAGAAGAAAACAAAACAAAAAATCCTGGTTCCTGGGTTCCATCTCCAGAGACTCATGTTCAAATGGACTGAAGTGTGGTCTGGCCATTGGAATTGTTTTTTTAAACTCCCCCAGGTGATTCTTACAACCAGACAGGACTGAGAATCACCACAGCTCTAGATTTTCCTACAGCTCCTTATTCAGGTCTCAGCTTTAATGTCACCACCTTCCATGACCAACCCAATTAAAATGGTACCAACATGCCCCAGCATAGTCACTCTCTATGCCCAGACCCTGCTTTATTTTTCTTAATTCTTTCACTGTCAGACATTATATTATATCTTCATTTGTTTAGATGCTTATGGTCTGACTGCCCTGTGAGAATGTAAGCTCTCCAAAGGCACGAAGTTTGCCTTCTCCCTGCAGTACATTCAGCACCTAGATGGGTTCACTGGCAAATTCTACCAAACATTTAATGAAGAAATTATACCAGTTCTCTACAATCTCTTTCAGAGTATAGATGCAGTAGGAATATGTTCTAATGGATTCCTTAAGGCCAGCATTACCCTAATATCAAAACCAGACAAAAACATAAGAAAAAAAATGAAAACAAAAACACACAGACCAAATATCTCATGAATATAGAGGCAGAAATCCTCAACAAAATATTATCAAATTGAATCTAAAAATACATAAAAAAAAAATTACACGTCACTACCAAGTGAGATTTATCCCAGGTATGTAAGGCTGGTTCAACATTCAAAAATCAAAATCATCCATCATAACAACAGGCTAAAGAAGAAAAAATCATGATAATATCAATAGATGTAAAAAAATTTTTTTGACAAAATCCAAAACTCATTCATGATTAAAAAAAACTCTCAGGAAACTAGGAATAGAGGGAAATTTGATAAAGAATATCTACTAAAAATCTTCAGCTAATATTATATTTAACAGTGAGAAACTTGCAGTTTTCCCATTAAGATCAGGAACAAGGCAATGTTTTAAACATTGTACTGGAAGTCCTAGCTAATTCAATAAAGCAAGAACAGAAAAGAAAAGGTATATATATTGAGAAGGAAGAAACAAAACTGTATTTGTTCACAGATAATATAGCTGTCTACATAGAAAATCTGAATCAACAACAACAATAAAAAAAGCCTTGGAACTAAGAAGTAATTATAGCCAGGTTGCGAGAATACAAGGTAAATATATCAATGTCAATCACTTTCCTACATACCAGCAATGAACAAATGGAATTTGAAATTACCATTTATATTAGCATCCCCCAAAATAAAATATTTATTTATTTCATTAGGTATATACTCAAGTACAAGATCTGAATGAGAGATCTGAACTCTGACGAAAGATATCAAAAAAGAACTAAATAGCCAGAAAGATATTCCATATTCATGGATATGAAGATTCAATATTATCAAGATGTCAGTCCTTCCCAACTTGATCTATATATTCAACACAATTCCAATAAAAATCTCAGCAACTTATTTTATGGCTATTGACAAACTGGTTCTAAAGTTTCTATGGTGAGACAAAAGACCCCAAATAGCAACTCAGTATTGAAGAAGAACAAAGTCTGAAAAGTGACACTACCCAATTTCAAGACAGTGTGGTATTAATGAAAAAAATAGACAAATAGTTCAGTGGAACAGAACAGAGAACCCAGAAATAGACTCACATAAATAGAGTCAACTGATCTGTGGCAAAGAAGGAAAGGCAAAGCCATGGAGCAAAGATACTTTTTTCAATAAATGGTGCTGGTATAATTGGACATCCATGTACAAAAAAATAAAGCTATACTTGGACCTAAACTCTTCACAAAAATTAACTCAAAATGTATCACAGAGCTAAATGTGAAACACAAAACTATAAAATTCCTAGAAGATAACATAGGAGAAAACCTAAATAACCTTGAGTATTGTGATGGCTTTGTAGATACAACACCAAAGGCATAATCCATGAAAAAAATAGTTGATAAGCTGGACTCCATTAAAATTAAAACCTCTGCTCTGTGAAAGACAATATCAAGAGAATGAGAAGACAAGCTACAGATTGAGATAAAATATTTGCAAAAGATACATCTGATAAAGGACTGTTATCCAAAGTATACAAAGAGCTCTTAAGACTTAACAATATGAAAATTAACAATTCAATTAAAAAGTGGGCAAAAGTCCTGAACAGTTATCTCAACAAAGAAGATATACAGATGGCACATAAATGTATGAAAAGATGCTCATTAGGGAATTGCAAATTAAAATAAAAATGGGATACCACTTGTATAGGAAAAACCTCATAGTCCTCCTGGAGTATGTCTTTCTCCTTTATTCTCACACTATTACCACACTCACAACATTTCTGACACCAGATGTGTGTGTTTTTCCCCCACACCAAGCAATTCTGCTACACCAGCTGGGTGTCCTACAATTTAACTCAATTCTGGCACTATCTATCTGGAGTCAGCATCAGATCCCACAGATTAAGGGCTCAGTCCCACGAGACTGCTCCACACCTAGATGCCAGTTGCAAGCAGTAGGTCTCCAGGTTACCCACAACTTCTCTCCAACTTCTGTGCAAAGGCCTCCCCCTTTGAATGCAATTCATTTGCTAGAGTAGCTCACTGAACTCAGGGAAACATTTACTTAAGTTTACCAGTTTATTAAAGGATATGATAAAGGATACAAATGAATAGCCAGATGAAGAGATACATAGGGTGAGGTCTGGGAGGATCCCAAGCGAGTTGGTGTGTCACCCTCCTGGTACGTGAATGTGTTCACCCTCCTGGAAGCCCCCGAACCCCTGCTATTGGGATTTTTCTGGAGGCTTCCTCGTGTAGGCATGCTCAATTATTAACTCCATTTCCAGCCCCTCTCCCCTTTCTAAAGAATGGGGGTCTGGGGCTGAAAATTCCAAGCTTCTAATCATGGCTTGGTCTTTCTGGTGGCCAACTCCTATCCCAAGGCCATCCAGGAGCCCACCCAGAGTTGTTTTATTAGAACAAAAGACTCTCCTATCACCTAGGAAATTCCAAGGGATTTAGAAGCCCTGCATTGGGAACCAGGGTCAAAGACCAAATATTAGAACAAAAGATGCTCCTAGTGCTCTTATCACTTAGGAAATTACAAGGGTTTTCTCTGCGCCAGGAACTGGGGGCAGGGACCGATATATATTTTTTCCTATTATTTCACACCACGATACACCTATTAGATATTAAGAACACTGACAACACCAAATGCTGGTGAGGATATGAAGCAACTGGAACTCTCATTCATTGATGTTGGAAATGCAAAATGGTACAGCCACACTGAAGACAGTTTGGTGGTTTCTTACAAAACTAAACATATTCTTACCATACAGTTCAGTATTTACCTAAATGAACTGAAAACATATCCACATAAAAGTCTACATACCGATGTTTACACCAGCTTTACTCATAACCACCCAAACTTAGAAGCAATCAAGATGTCCTTCAGTAGGTGGATGGATAAATAAACTGTAGTACATCCAGACATGGAATGTTATTCAGCGCGCGCGCGCGCACACACACACACACACACACACACACACACACACACACACGGAATTATCAAGCCACAGAAAAACATAGAGGGATCTTAGATGCGCATTATGAAGTGAAAAGGCTACATACTGTATAATTCAAACTATATGACATTTTGGAAAATGCAAAACTAGAGACAGTAAAAAGATCAGTGGTTGCCAGGGTTTAGCAGGGAGAAAGAGGTGAACAGACGGAGTACAGAGAACTTCTAGGGCAGTGAAAGTATTCTGTATGATACTACAATGGTGGACACACATCAAAACCCACAGAATATGCAACACTAAGAGTGAATCCTAACGGTAAACTATGGATAATAAAGAGGTGCCAGTGTAGGTTCATTGACTGAAACAAATGTATCCTCTGGTGGGGGATGTCAACGGTGGGGTTGGTAGTGGAGGAGGTTGGACATGTGTGGGCACAAGGAATTATATGAGAACTCTCTGTACTTTCCATTCAGTTTTGCTGTGAACCTAAAAAAATTAAGTTTATTAATTTTAAAAAGTACTTATGCCCAGGAACATACAAAGCGTTAGTTAGAATAGCAAAACTTTGTAAACAACCTTACAGCCCAATGGAAGGACATGACTACATACATCACATCCCACAACCAGTCAGTCATATTGATGTACCATTTAAAACAGCAAGGCAAACGCTGAGAAGCTGAAAAGAGCAGGTATACATAACTGTGCGAATGGAATGCTTAAATGATGTATTACAAAATGACTAGGAGGGTAACACTGAAATGTTAGCACTGAGTTGTCTTTGAGTTTTACATTTCTTTTTCTTTTTCTTTTTTTGCAGGGCGGGGGAGCAGAATTAGGTTTGTTTATTAATGGAGGTACTGGGGATTGAACCTAGGAACTTGTGCATGCTAAGCATGTGCTCTATCACTGAGCTATACCCTCCCCTCACACATTTTGTTTTTATAAATACATACTTTTTATTGCAAAACCAATTATAGAAAACTTTTTAAAATGTAGAGTAAACAAAAATCACCTATAACCCCAGTATCAGCAAATAACAGAGGTCGCTTTGAATTGTGAGACTGTGGGTGATTTTCTTTTCTTTCTGTGCTCTAGTATTTGTAGATCTTCTAGTACTGGTAAATATACTTTTAAAAATCCTCTTTGAGAGCCAGTTCTAAGGCTGCCATCAGGCTTTCCACGGAATCTTCTAAAATTTCCAGTTTGGATGGATCTCTCATCCTTGTCTGATTTGTTACTGTTTTAGCACGTGACAATTTACTTCGTATGCTTATTAAATGGGTACTTGCGTTTCCCTCACTATTTGAAGGCAGGGACAAAGCTTACCCATTTTTATATCCTGCCCCACCTCCTCCAGCAACTAGCTCTCTGTCTAGAAATATACTGATTAAATGTCCCTGCCACGTTTCCCTGCCATGTCTCTGCCGCCAACGCCAGCCAACACGATGGATGCTTAGAGAGGACCTGTCTTCTTTTAAGAGAGGTAGATGGCCTTAAATCTCTCCAACTTCTCAGCTGGAATGCTGCTCCATCTCTCCCTCTCACAGACCAGAACACAAAGGGTGGGGCATTTCTCCAGAAGCGCCCCAGTCATAACGCACCTTTGTAAGAAGCAGCAACCTTTGCACCATCTCCAGTTAGTACTTTCAGAGCAATCCTGTATCAGATTAACTAGCTGAATGTGATCCTGGGACAGAGATCCAGCAGAACTAAGGTGGGGTGGTGAGGGGGTGGCAGACTGAAGATCTGGGTGGTGGGGAACAGTGTGAGTGTTCTGGGGTAGAAAAGGCAGATTGGGGGCAAAACAGGCAAGGGGCACAGGGATTGAGCTGGGGCAGCCTAGACTTGGGAAGCCACTAAGATAAATTTCACCTACTTTACCAAATAGCTTAGAACTACAATGTTTGCTGAAAACCAGAAGTAGCATGAGAATCTGACTGGACACCAAGAACAGCCCCGTGACGCTACAGAGATTAGACACAGTCCCCTCTAAGGGCCCTTCCAGCCTATCATTTTAGGATTTCTTGTGATCAGTTCTTTTCTGACCCTAATGCTGACAACATCCGTAATTACATAGCACTGACACTGGGTCAGCCCCTGGTCTGTACTTTTTATTATATTAACCTGCAGAGGAGGTTGATATTATTATCTTTACAGATGAGGAAACTGGCACAAAAAGATTAAGTAACTTGTCCCAAGGTCCCATAGCTACAGAGATGGCCAAGCTGGAGTGTGAACCCATCAGAATCTGAGCTTGGTCAATGCTCTGCGGGCTTCCTAAGGACTAAGAGGCCACAACAAATTCTTGCCTTCCAGCTCCAGTCCCCTGGGGCCTCTGCTCAGCCTTGTCACTTTCCCTTTCTGATTCAATAGGAGGAAGCAGAAGTGCTGGAAAGCTTCTAGCACTAAGGTGATTTTCACTTGCTTTCAGGGGCAGTTCAGTTGTGACCAATAAACAAGTTCTCAAACAAAAAGGAGCTCTTCCCATCCCTGATTAAGTAGCGTTCAGAAGTTCCTCTCTCAGCCCACTCAAGTGCTCAGCATAATTCACCCTTGTAAATAACCTCTAAGCAATTCCTGGAGCTGAGAGAATCCATGTATTTAAAAAATACTTCTTTAATGGAAAAGAATCTGAAAAGAAAAAAAAAATGTATGTATATGTATGACTGAATCACTTTGCTGTACACCTGAAACTAACATTGTCAAATCAACTACACTTCAATTAAAATTTTTTTAAAAAACAAAAACAAAAAAGAATTTTATGTTGATTACATGTTGAAATGATAGTGTTCTGGGTTATATAAACCCAATAATAATATTGGGCTAAATATTAAAAAATACTTCTTGTATACCTACTATGTGCCAAACATTGGTCCAGGTGGCAAAATAATTTCTTCTTGGCTGGAAGGATTATTAAAGTGAACAAGATGGCAGGGAAAAATTGTGGGTCTTAGCAAGCAGGGATTGAACATCTGGGACTACCGAGGTGATTCCCCTTTGATCCGTGGCCCAGGCCTTCACAAGAAGAACAGCAAAAGGAACAAGTCAGGAGTGGCTTATGTCAAAGATGTCTGAGGCAGCTATAGCTAAGACTGGTTAGAAGCCCACCAATCCCTTTTCCTCTTCCTGGGCACACGGGAAAACTACGATTCCCAGCTTCCCTTGCAGTTAGGCTGGGGCCAGCTACTGGGTCTGACCAATGAATGTGGGCAACAATGATGTTGCCTCTTCAGACCTGGCCATAAAACACCTAGCACAGTCCTCACTCTCTCAGTCAATCAGAGTAGGATGCAGAAGAAGCTAATGGAGTACCTCTAGAACATGCACATTGTATCACCAAGAGAAGCAAGGAGGCTGGATCTCTGAGTCACTGCTTGGAAGTGAGAAAGTGAAGACAGTCTGCTGTGTTGGGAGAATGACGGATGATGGCTCGGGTACATTTGGTGGAAATGGGGAAAGGGGCTTCCCCTGGTCTGGGAAGCAATCCCTGACTTGGTCGCCCTCCTCCCCACAGAGCGCATCTCTTCTGTGGAGTCTCCTGAAGCACTTTGTATGAATTACTAAAACGGCACTTTTAGCAGATGCTTTAGGATCAGTCTCCAATTAGGTGGTGAGCTCCTTAAGGGTAGGGCTTGACAAAAGCCCATCATTTTGATGCACAAGAAGCTGAAATGATTTAGTGGGGAGAAAGGGTGAAGAATTCAGCTTTAGACTTAAACTGATAGTAAGATATCCAAGTGGTAATACTCTGCTAGCATTTTATTTTGGGGGGAAGTAATTAGGTTTTTTTTAAATTAATTAACAGAGGTACAGGGGATTGAACCCAAGATCTCATGCATACTAAGCACACATTCTACCACTGAGCTATACCCTCCCTCCACTCCGCTAGCATTTTAAATAAGGGCTTCAAGCTCAGGTAAGAGGTTAGAGATGATCCAGGATGTCAGGAAAATGTCAACATTGAAAAGAATTCTAATACCAGAAGAGATCCTCAAGATCAAGATCATGGTACCCAGGCAGTGTACCAAGCTCTTTTCATCATTATTTTACATCATTCTCAGAACAACACTATGAAGTAGTTATCATTATTCTAGCTTCAAAGATGAGGAAGCTGAGGCTTAGAGTGGTTAAGGAATTTACCTATAGTCATATACTGGTAAGTTGAGGAGACAGCATTCAGGTAAAGCAACAGTAACATAAAAATCATAATCATAAAAATATTGAGTTAAAATTTACTGAACACTTACGATGCCCTGGATAATTTTGTACTTTTAAAACATATAATCTCCAGCCACCCTATAAAATAGTGTCTGCAAATGCAAAAGCATGACTCTGTTACCAACTAAGCTCTTAACCACTATGGCTTTAAGCAAGCTTTTCAGGACACTCATTTGTTAGATGACAATAATTTGGAAAATATTTTACAGTTTGCAGAGTGATTTCACATACCTTATCTCATCTGAATCTCACAATACTGGTAAAGGGGGGTGTGCAAAGCAAGTATTCTTATACCCTTTTGAAGGAGGTCTTCTGACTTCCAACCTAAGCCTTATTACAAGCATTCGTAGAAAAAAAAATAGTACATGGAGAGGCTGCACGTTAAATGATGGGAAAAAATTACTAAATAAATACTAACTGAAAGGAAGCTGACGCCAAATAGTAACATGAGATAAAACAGGCGCTAAGGCAAAAAGCATTATAAGAGAGAGTCACTACATGATGATTTGAAAATTTGCTACAATAATAATTTATCATTTGCCAAAATGATATATAGTAATTATAAATCTGTACATCTCCGATAACAAAGGTTCAAAATATATAAAGCCAAATTTGACAAAACTATAAGGAAAACTAATAAATCCACCATTTATCACTCAGGGTAGGAGATTTTAATACATCTTTTTTGATAGATTGAACAGACAAATATCAGAAAGGATTTGGGAAATTTGAACAGTGCCATTAACAAGCATGAGATCCATATCTATATGCATGTATCTATCTATATATGTGTATATATGTGAATATATATATCAAGCTTGTTAAATGTTTATATGTGCAGATTGTGTGTGTGAATTGGTGAATACATATTCTTTTTAAGCACAGAAATGTACTACATATTAAGTCATAAAGCAAGTCTCAAAATATTTCAAAAAATTAGTGTTATAAAGCCCATATTAGCTAACCAAAATGCAACTAAGTCAGAAACCATCATCGACAACAACAAGAAGTCCCACATGCGTGGAGACTGAAACACACACTTTCAGTTAACTTACAGGTCAAAGAAAAATATCTTAATGGAAATTTTTAAGAACTAGAGCTAAATCATAATGAAAATACTACATAGTCAAACTTGTGGGATACCCCAGCTTTCCTACTAGCAGGTACCTACCCAAGAGAACGGAAGGCTTATGTCCACAAAGAACTTGTACAAGAATGTTCCTCAGTGCTTTATTCATAATAGCCAAAAACTGGAAGCAATCCAAACGTCCATCAACAGAGAATGGGTAAACAATAGCGTACAGCCTCCCATATAATGGAATAAACTCAGCAATACAAAGGAACAAATTAAGTAATATACACAACATATGCTGAGTGAAAGAAGCTGGACACAAAAGAGGACATATTGTGTACCTCCATTTGATGACTCTCTAGCCAAGTATAATTCTAACACTGATTAACTCCGGTGGTGAAGGAGGATTTTGATCCAAAATGGGCCTGGCAGAGCTTTCTAGGAAAATATCTTATATGCTGATTTGGATGATGGTAATGTGTGTTTACATTTGCCAAAACTCATAAAATGGTAGACTTAAAATCTGTGCATTGTAGGATAGGTATGTCTAATAAGGGAAAAAAAACCTTACAGGATAGAGCTTAAACAACACTTATGGGGAAATATATAGCCATAAGTGCATACGTCAGAAAAGAAAAAAGGATTCAAAATTGATAAACCAAGGATAGTAGTAAGTTAAACAAAGAGTAGCAGAATAAATCCTAAGAAAACAGAAAAACAAAAACAATAAAATAAAAGCAAAATGAAATAGAAAAACAGTAGAGAAAATCAACAGTCAAAAATTGCACATCAATATTTAACATAAAAATTTTAATGTAATTTATAGCATCTACAGATGAAAAACACCCATAACATCATTTCAATAGATGCAGAAAAAACATTTGATAAAATTTAACAACAGACTAGAAATAAAAAGAAACTTCCTTAACTGTTAAAGAGCATCTACCAAAACCCTACAGCAAGCATTATTATTAGTGGGAAAATGCACTAAAAGCATTTCCTTTAAATTCAGGAACAAGTCAAGGATGCCTGCTGTTCCTGCTTCTAGTTGACATTAAATTGGATTTCCCAGATAAAGCAGAAAGCAAAGGAAAACAAAAGAATAGCGTTTGAAAGAAACAACAATGTAATTATAATTAGATAATTAAAAAAATTTTTTTTCCTTGTGGGGAGGTAATTAGGTTTTTTAAAAATTTATTTATCTTTAATGGAGGTACTGGGGATTGAACCCAGGACCTTGTACATGCTAGGCATACACTCTACCACTGAGCTATGCGCTCCCCCCAAATAGATAATATGTTTGTCTAGCTAGAACCCCTTCAAATTTACAAATTATTAAAATTAACTAGGAGAATGATAAAACAAACAAAATTCAGGGTATCTCAGTGGGATTTATTAGAGGGATGACCCAGAAAGGGGAACACAGGAAGCGTGCATGGAATTGGTGGTGCTGTACTTCTTAACTTGCAGGGTAGTTATTTTATGGGTCTAGTTTTACTCCTCTGCTTTATAATTTACATACAGACACAAATATATATTCATATATATACATCCATATTCTTTCAAATCATTTAATTCATAATTCAATTAAGAAATTTAAAATAAAAATCTATATTTATTTTCTATATTGCCCATTTATTAGTGGCTTTATATTTTTAAAATGAAAATGTAAAAATGGCTGTATTTGAAAGAAAAGACAAAGATTAAAGAAAGAAAGAAAGAAAAAGCAAAAGCCAGTAAAGGGAGGCTGGAATTTCATGAAGAGTTTGATGGGTGGGCTGGTGGGTGGTGGTGAGGGTGGTTTACAAGGCCAAGTCCAGTTAAAGTCAGGACAAGGGCTTAGTCAAGGACTGAGAAGAGGCTAGTAGATCTGGAGGGAAGACCCATAGCAGTGACCTTTAAGAGGGCAGTTTTTATAGAAGGCAGGAGGCGGGGCCCAAAAGAAGGGGATTAAACCATGAATGAATAAATAGCAAAAAACTGGAAACCACCCAGAGGCCTAACAATCAGGGCCTGGTTAAACAACCACAGTACCATTCAGAGAAGAAATGATGCTATGTCCATACACAGACAGGCTTACAAAATTAGATGACGTAAAAAAATTTCAGGACACAAAATAGCATTTGTGCAGATTACAATGATGAAAGGACAGTGTGGTGCAGTGAGGAGCAGAAAGGACTGGACCGGATCGGGTCTTGTTTGTGGATGCTGTTTTAAGGCTACAGAATTTTTTTTCTTTTTTGGAATGCTGGCAATCGGCAAACAAAAACATGCAATGTTTCTTTACAACCAAAAGAATGGCTGTTGAAGAAATGGAGGCAGCAAGTGAAGGCTACTCCATGGAGAAATCTGATGGTGACAGGAAGGAATGAGATGGCCCAGCAGCTGGAGGAGAGCGGAGGGCTCCGGGCAGCAGCTGGTGGGGGCGAGCCCGGCGCTGCCAGGGAAAGGAGGGGGCATCTATTTCCTTTAATGCCTATATTTCCTTTTAGTTAAAGAACTAATAACCCTCCTTTTAACAAATTCACACCACCCAGTGTGTGTCTGCGTGTGCAGTGATAGACCCCTCAGCCCCACCTCCTGCTCCCTACTGTTCACAGTTCACAGTACAGCCTTCCAGGGCTGTAACATTTTCTATTATTTGCAGCTCATTGACTTTTTTTTTTTTCCCTTTTGGTGGGAGGAGAGGTAATTAGGTTTGTTTATTTATTTTATTTTATTTATTTACTTACTTTTAACGGTGCTACTGAGGATTGAACCCAGGACCTCGTGCATGCTAAGCATGCACTCTACCACTGGCTCACTGGCCTTTAATTAGAGTGAGATAGCTTGTTAAAATACAGGATTAGAGAATATAAAAGGTGAAATCTACCATCTTCTTGAGCTAACTTCTGTTGGCCATCTGGAAAGGGTCCTCCCAGACTTTTTTTGGTCTGTGTGCATGTAAATATTTATGTATATATTCATTTATAGCTTTACGGTTGGTTGTTTTTACAAAAACAAGAGTATTTTCTACCTATAGTTGAGCAGTTTCACTCTACAGTGTGTCTTGGTAGATCACTCCCAAGTCACCACACAGAGGTTGACTTCATGATTTGAACAACTGCCTAATTCTCCATAGCAGGTAGTTGAAGGGGTAAGCTTCAGAGAACACGGGCATCTCTTTCCCTACTGTTGGCAGAGAAGAAGCTGTAGAAACGAAAGATTCAAGATGGCAGGAGGCATTGCTTGGAAGGGACTGACCATGGGAGTGAGGAGCAAGCAAGAGAGTGTCCTCCTTCTGTTCTCTTCTCTTAAGCCACAGTTTCATCCAAACCGAGCAGAACTGCAAGGGGGCAAGGTTGTGACTTGAGCCTGACTGATAAGGCCACTGCTGGGGCCCAACTTCCTTGGGTGACCTGTTCTCCCAGCAGTGGCCAAGCAAAGCCCACTTATCAGAAATCTTAAGGGGAGCTCTAGGACAGTGGTTCTGTAAAGTGTGGTCCCTGACCCAGCAGGAGCAGCACCTAACAGGAAACAAATCAGAAATGCAAATTCTCCGGCCCCACCTCAGTCCTACTGAGTCAGAATCCCAGTTTAACAAGCCCTCCAGGGGATGTGGACGTATATTCAACTTTGAGTACCTCTGTTCCAGAATGTGGATAGAAGTCTGACTCCCCATCACTACAAGCCTCCTTCTTTTAGGAGACAGGGAGCAGCAATCTGCCCTGAAGGGGATAGGTTAGCCAAGTTCAAAATCGGTCTTCTTCAATGCCTTAGAGGCTGCAGGTAAAGTTGAGGACCCAGTCCCTGAAACAGCACTCCCCTCCTTTCCTAAAACACCACTTCCCTCTTTCCACCTTCCCTTCTTTAATTTAAAAAAGAAAAAGAAAAGAAAGCAAGCACCAGAAGAGAAAGGGAGAATGGCCTTGCGAACATGGCTTTCCACTTTCCCTTAACCATGTCCCCTGCCAGTTTAAAGCAGTCCTTCCCGAGGAGAGGGGGTGTGTGCTGCCCTTTGGTGGATGAAGGGCAGAGGAGGAGGGGGCGGTGGGGAAGAAAAGCTTTTGAATGTTGGGGAGGAAATGGGATGTGGCTTCACTGTTGCTGGGTTGGAGGAGGGAGCTGGAGGAGAGGAGAAAGGGAAGGAGAGGAAGGCTGTCCTCATTTCACCCAGCTGCTTCTGCCTGCACCTGTTCAGCTGAGGCCCGAGGAAAGACACAGTAAATGAAACGCAGCCCCACCCTGTCTAGAGGGGCCCCTTCCCACACTGCCCCGCGGCCGGGTTAACCGACAGGAAAACTGTGAATGGGTTCAGGTGGCTGAAATGTGGAGCTAGGAAACAGCTGGGCTCCTCTGGGGGGTGGAGCAACTGTCTCCTGTCACCCCCAGGCTCTCAGAGTTCTGGACGAGGGGTGGGGGGGTTCAGGGTGTTGGGACCGGGTTAGGGACCTGCTGATTCCCATCTGATTCTGAGGGGGACACGCTGCAGAGAGGCCAGCTTGTGTAGAAATAGCCCTGCAGCAATACAGCACCCCCGACCCTTCTTGGTTCTACAACATTCCACAGCATTCTTTAGTTACTCTATGGGCAGTAACTACCTTCATTAAAAAAAAAAAAAAAGTCCCTTTTTAAAGCAGTTGTAGGTGCACTGAAAAATTGAGCTGTTAAAATTGGCAGGAAACTTCAAAACTTTCTTCTTGGTCTGTCCCCCATAGAAACACACAGTGGCAGGTCATCCAAGCAGTCAATGGGTCCACCAGTCCATCCATCATTTTATAAGCATCCAATGAGGGCTTTCAACAGCAATTCTCAAACTCGTAAGTATCACTGGGAAGTTTATTCAAGAGGCAGGCTCTGGGTCTCCCGACCAAAGGTTCTGATTCAGGTGGTCTGGCGTGGGGTCCTGGATTGTGCATTTTTGACACACTCTGCAGGAGTGTCAATTTGGCACAATTTGATACACTGGGCCCCACTCTGAGACACTCACACTTGGTTTAAGGTACAGAGGCTCCAATGAGAAGGAGGAAACAGTAAACATAAAATCCCATCCCCCACTGCCACCCGAGAACTGAGGACACACAGTAGGATCAGTGTAAACTGAGGCAGTGGGGGAAGATAAGCACTCCCAGGCCTGGAGGGTCTCAGAGAGGGAGACCACTGACTAGAACGCTCACCAGCACTGAGACCTCTTGTACAGCAACCAGCAAAGACTCAAGAATGTGGGGGAAATAAGCCAGGAAAATGTCAAAGAATCATCTTGTTGTGAAGCCTTGAACAAGTCAACCTTCCCATACCTCCATATCCTCATCTGTAAAATGGACTTGTGGTGGTCCCTACCAGATAGGGTTAAAAGAACGCTATGTGTAAAGAGTTCAGAACACTGCACGGCACAGAATAGGCACTAGGCAAATGAAAGTTGTCATCATCAGGAAAAAGAGGAGCCCCCAGTGGCAGAGGGGAGTAGAGAGGGCCAGAAGGAAGCCCTGAGTCTGGGAGAAAGCAAGTGTCCCCGGGGATGATGAGTGTGGTTGAAGCAGAGGGACCGCACAGGAGGAAATGCAGGATTAGGCTGGAAAGATGAGGTGGGGGAGGATGATGGGTTGAATTGTGTCCCCTCTAAACAGTATGTTGAAGTTTCTAACCCCTGGTACCTCAGAATGTGACCTTATTTGGAAATAGGGTTGCTGCAGATGTAATTGAGATGAGGTCACATCACAGCAGGGTGGCCCTTAAATCCGATATGATTGGTGTCCTTATAAGAAGAGAAGTAAGACGCCCATGTGGAGACAGAGGCAGACTGGAGTGGTCCATCGCCAAGCCAAGCAACAGCTGGGATTACCCGAAGATGGAAGAGATAAGGAAGGAGCCTCTCCTACAGAGCGTGGCCCTGCCAACACCTTGATTTTGGACTTCTGGCTTCCAGAACTGTGAGAAAATATATTTCTGTTGTTTCAAGCCACTCAGTTTGAGGTCCTTTGTTATGCCAGACCTAGGAAATGAATACTGCGGGCATGTGGATTCTTAGGGGTGAGCAACATGGAACCACTGTTGCATCTTGAACAGGGAAATAATTCTCAATGAATAAACCAAAGAAGCTTGGGGATTCACATCAAAACCTTCTCCTGGTCTTAGCTCATTTTTCAAAAAGACTTTGTTTAAAAGTCCTATGTCCATCAAAATCAGTGATGTCATGAAAGACAAAGAAAAATTTGAGGAACCATTTCAGGTTAAGTGAAACTTACAGAGACAGGACAACTGAATACAACCTGTAACTGGAACTTTTTTCTTCTTTGGCTATAAAGCTTATCATTGGGACTACTGTGACATTTGAATAAGGCCTGTAGATTAGATACTAGCCCTGTATCAATGCTACTTTCCTGGTTTTTATCATTCCATTGGGGTTATGTAAGAGAAGACCTTGTTTTAAGTATACACACTAAAATATTTAGGAATAAAGGGACATTATGTCTTCAGTGTGTGTGTGTGTGTGTGTCTGTAAATATATATATATTAGATAGAATGATAAAGCAAGTGTGATAAAATGTTAACATTTGGGGAATCTGGGTGGACTATATGAGGATTTTCTGTACAATTCTTGCAACTTCCCTTTATCTGAAATTATCAAAATAACTAGGCGAGAAGGGAGAAAGTCTGCTGACCAGCCCATGGCCCTCCTGCTGAACTTTCTCTAGTCCTCTGAAGTTTCTGGAGCCCAGATCTGGACACCAAAGTAATGAGTGAAAGAGTTCTCAGCACTCCTAATTTCTGCATGTTGGGATTCTACTTGTGCCCCTGGCGGTTGTTGGCCATTGTGGAAATAAGATGCGGCCGGTGTGGAATTATCTATGTTACAAGTTATACGCAGAAAATCCTTCTTTCTTCTCATGCACATTATGACCTGGAGCTAGAAGGAGCCATACAGATCGAATCCAAGCTTCTACCAGATTCATCATATCCTCATTTATCTCCTGAGACAGGTGAACCCACATTCCTTTTAAACACTTTTGGAGAATGGACTTTCTCCCTCTCTCACAGCCCATCCCATTGCTGGTCAATTTTGACCATCAGAAAATTCCTCAGCCTACTGAGTTGAAATCTACCTTCCTGGGACTTCTACCCACTGAACCTGGTGCTGTTTTCTGGATGGTGTTACAGCACCCCCAAACCTGAACCCCATGATCTTAGTCATTCTACCCTGAACAAGTTTGAGTTTGTCAATGTCCTTCTAGAAGGTAAACGCACCACTCCAGGTCCAGCTTGACAATCGGAGGCAGAGGGAACACGACCTCTGCAGTGCTGAATATTCTGTTCAGCCAGCCTCAGATGGAATGAGGCTTGCTGGTAACTGCATTACACAAATCACTCAATAAATTTAGACTCAACTTAAACCACAGTTTTCTCTTGTGAACCACAGTTCACTGCTATTGGTTTCAGCAGTTACCACCACCCAACATCACATTATATCTCTGAGTTTGCTGAACATCAGTCCCTACCCACTAGAATGTAAGCTTCATGAAGGCAGGGGCTTTGTCTTCTTCTCCAACACCTAGAACAAGTCCAGGCCTATATCACACATTCACTAAATACCTGCTGAATAAATCAATTCAGCGTACCTATAATATATAAGCCACCTCTCACTTACCCTATACTTGTGTTAATTTATTTACAGTTCATGCCCAGTCTACTAACAAGAGGGGCTGGAGGTGACTTTGCAAAGGACTTTTTAACTTCAGAGCAAACTTTGTTCTTGTTGGAATTTATGTTTTATTACATTTGTACCATTATTTACAGCCGGTTGAGATCTAATTCCTGGCTCTCTCAACCAGCCTATAGGCTGTCCTTCCCAGTGGGTCCAGCCATTCATTCGAGAATGAGTCTCCACTGCAGCCACACTGGTCTTGCTGTTCCTCAAACACTCGAAGGGGCTGTAGTCCCAAGATCTTTGCTTTGTTTGTTCCCTCTGCTGGAACCGCATCCCCCCCCCACCCCATTATAATCCAGTTCCTCACCTTCAAGTCACTGTTTAAATGCTTCCTTCTCAGTGAGGATGACATTGGTCATCTGGTTTAGAGCATTTATTTTTAATGGAGGTACTGGGGATGGAACCTAGGGATGCACTCTACTACTGAGCTATACCCACACACCCCACCTTTTTTTAGAGGATATTTTTAAAGTGTCATCCAATTTAAAATGGAAAAATGTCCCCCTCTCCAGGACTATCCTCCTTACCCAGGTCCATATTTTCGTTTTGTCCATAATGCTTACCACCTTTTAATGAGCTTTACCATTTTGCTTATTTATTGTGTATACTGCTTGCTGTCTGCCCTACCAGTCTTGCCCCTTACGATACAAGGGAAGGAATTTTTGGCTTTTTGTTCACTGATGTATCCCAAGTACACAGAACAATGCCTGGCACATAATGGATACGCAATAAATATTTGTGGAATGAATGAATGGACAACTGCTCTGGACCCAGGAATGTACATGACATCAAGACGAATAAGACACAAAGGTGCCAGCTGATCACATGCCATCCATGTTACCTCCCAAGTCCCTGGTGAAAATATGCGATGGGACAGAGCTGCCTTCCTCCAGAATGGTATCAATGTATTAACCAACTGCCTCAGTGTAATGAGGGAAAACAAAATGAAACAGAATGTCATTAATAACTCTATTTCAAAAAAAAATTTTAATGGCATTTGAAAATGCCCATCTTATATACAACTGGGTCAGTGGGGGATACAATAGAGCCTGTGGTCAGTAATACAGCCCATGATCCCAATTATAGGAAAATAACTGTCTACAAGATTGGAAAGAAATGTACCAAAATACTAACAGTGATTATTTCTGAGTAGTTGGATGATGGTTCATTTTCATTTTCTTCTTTATATTTTTCAAAGTTTCTGCAATAAGCCAGTATTTCTCTTCCAGGGAGAAGAGTGCTAACCAATGTATGGGTACTTTTCCTTGTTGTTATACCATTATCTGGATTTCTCAGCCACATGCGTCCTCATCAAGGCAGTGAGAACTCAGGTGATACCTTCCTGAAATTGACCTAGCCCTCAGAAAGTTTTCAGTCTAGTTAATATCAGTAGCAAATACACACACAAGGTACCATTATCATTTCCATAGTATAGATGAAGAAACTGAGGTTCAAAGAGCTTAAAGTAACTTGTTCAAGGAAGGTAATGGATCTGAGCCTAGATTTTGAACCCAGGTAGTCCAGCTCCAGAATGGATGTTCTTAACCACTCTACCCTGTTATATAAACTCAAACTGGCACCTCCCAAGGAATGATGATACGGAATGATAGTAGTGGAGGCTATAAGGGGGAGGGTGGGAGATAACATTTACTGGATGTACCAGATGCTTGATATGCAGTACCTCATTTAGTTCTTGCAACTACCCTGGAGAAAAGATATTATTTTCATCTCCTGTTATAAATGAGGAAACTGAGACTCAGACAAGGGTGTGAAGCTCTGCTGTGACACTAACCCCTTTGGCCTTCAGTTTCCTCCTCTACTACATGGGGATAAGAATTCCCACCTCACTGACTGTTGGGAAGTATGAGGTGAGAAAATAGATTCCAACGCTCATCGCAGTGCCCAGCATAAGTTAAAAGCATCATAAAAGCTCCTGCTGCTATGATTCCTGATTCCAAAGTTCAGACTCTTTCAACTACCACAGGCTGACTCGCTAAGCGAGCAAAGGAGAGGAATTAATTCTGAGCACTGCCATCAGGAAATGTTTGATGAATGAATGGAATCACAAGGGAGGTGCCCCCTGAAGGGAGGCCTTGATGGGGCAGCGTCTGGCCAGGTGGAGGAGGGCAGGGACCCGCCCTGGAGGCACAAAGAGGCACGGTTTGTTCCTGTCCCTCGCCCTGGCTCTCGCCTGCCCTGCACCCTCTCTGCTCTGCGCCCTTCCTTCCGGTTCTCCCGCCCTCCACCCTGGGTCTCTTGCCTCAGCTGTTTCCTTAATCAGGGCCCTGCAGCCTCTGCAGCAGGGAGTGGGAGCCCCTGGGTCTGGGATGGCCCCTGATAAACAGCTGGAGCCCTTGTTTGCAGAATCTGTCACATCCAAAGGGAAAGTAGAAACAAACCACCAGAGCTGGGGGGGGGGGCGGGGACAGCCGATTATATGTCACATCACTACTGGGGCCCCTCCACTCTGTCAAGCCTCTACATCTGGGTCCTTCCACTCGTCCTTCAAGACCCAGTGTAGCAATGTCTCCTCTCCACAAAGCCTTCCTTGACTGCACTCCCAGCCCCCAGCTCTTGCAAGCTGCCACTGCGAGCAGCACAGAATCCACTCCTGCCATTTATTACATTAAGTGGAAACTGCTCAAGTGTTGGGGTCCCAACCAGCCTGGGAGCTCTAGAGGGCAGAGGGTTTGTCTCATGGCCTAGCAGAGCTTAAGAAATGTCGGTGGGAATCCTGCAACAATTGAGTAAAATATGGGTGGACTGTTAACCCAGGTATTCAAAAATCTATGTAGTGACATAGAAAAAACTGTTGCAATGGTATGTAGATAGAAGTCAAGGTCTGGGAATTTTTTTAATTTTTGAAAATAATAATTAGCACTTTATATTTTAGCCTAAAATGTGCACTTGAGAGGCCATTTTCATTTCACTTGAGAGATTTAAGAATAATGCCCTTTTCCTTCACTTTCATATTCCCAAAACAAAACAAGGTATCTCCCCCTCCTTTTTAAAAACACTTCAACTAGATATTAAGTGTTAAGGTTTTTAAATCATTTTGATTAGTCACTGGGATATTTCAGTCATGTTCTAAAATGTACAAATTAGATCTTTCTGTGTTTTCAAGCAAACTACTCCATTTTTTCAAACAGTTGTAAACTGCAGTCTACAGCTGTATCATATGTAATGCATTAATGGTATGGATTCATTTTGTATAATGTTAGATACTTATGTAAATTTACATAGCATAAAAAATGTCCAAAAAGGGACATGCAACATTGGGCATGCAAAGTGACCCTACCTTTGTAAAAATAAAAAAGATTGTTTATGAACAGCAGTCTATGCTCTTATTTTAAAAGAATAAAACTATGAGTGTAGATGCACAGAAAAAAAGATTCAGAAGGCCACATACCAGCCCTAAGCCCCTTTCCCTGCGGCATAGGACTAGGTGGGTGGGGTGAAATTTGCACCTGTATTTTCTTCCTGTCTATAATGTGTTTTTACAGTGATAAAGTTTGTTTTACTTTCATAATTACACTCTTTTACTGTTCAATTTAATGAATTTAACTTAATAGTAAATATAAAAGTCAATTATTTAAGTAGCTGTTTAAGTAATTGCATGACAAGTATTTAAATAATAAAGATAGAAGGCTGGAAGGAAACACAAATAAACTAGGGCTGTCTCTGGGTGGTAAGAACTCTGAACAATTTTTCTGGTCTTTTCCTATTTTTCTATATTGTCCAAATTTCCTACACCGAGCAAACATTCATTTTATAATTTTTTAAAACCTTAAAAATTAAGACTGAGTGAATAAATGAATGAAAGAATGAATGCACAACTTTCCCAAGCCCCACTCTGAGTCTGCATCTGACTCAACATGCAGGAGATTCTTGGCTGTCTCTCTGTCCTCTCTTGCTTCACTATGTGGATCAGGTCCTCAGAAGGACCCTGTCCATGGCTGTGCATTGTTCAAGCCTCCATCCACAATGCCCTCCCCAGGTCTGGACACCTGAGGGGTGAGGGCCTAGAGCAAGAATCCCTGGCTCTGGTCAAGATGATCATGGCTCTTGCCATGCCCTCCCCTCTATCTCTCAGCTCTTTAAACTCTACCTGTTCACTCCAGAGACTGCTCAGCTCTCCTGGAAGCCCTCCCCTCACACCTAGCCTTCCCTGCCCTCCCTCACCACGGAATGCCCACAGCACAGAGAGCTTGTACCCCGAGACTGCATACTTGCAGCCTCATTTGTTGGACCAGCATTTATTAAGGGGGTACTGTATGCAGTGAGGGGTATACGTTGGAGAAACCGGGAGTGGAGCCCAAAGTCATCAGGCACAGACGGTCACCCTTCATATGGGTTGAATGAATGAATGAATGATGGAAGAGTGGATGCTAAGTCACAGACCTGGTCCTCAAGGAGCTCTCAGTCTAGTGAGATGAGAAGGTGCACCCACACTGGGACACTAGGACATGCTCCCCAAGGGGCGGGATATGTGGGGAGTAGCCAAGTGAATTTAAGCCCAGCCTCGACGAATGGCCAAATCTGGACAGACAGGGGTGGATGGGAGGAGGACAGAGTGCATTCAGAGAAGGGGGACAGTATGAGCCAAGCGATGAAGGCAAGGACACCCCAGGATGAACCAGGCCCTCTTGCTGGCAGGAGTAGGGTGATAAAGGTTGATGGCAGGTAAAAGGGCTGGAAAGGTGGGTTGAGCCCAGATGCCAGGAGAACCAGAGCACCATGATAACTCAAATTTGATCTCACAGGCCCTGGGAAGGAAGCCTCTGATGGTCTTTGAGCAGTGATGCTGCAGAAACACACTAATCCAGGCGAGGGCTTCCAGAGGCCTGGGGGAGGCAGGTAGCCACAGGAGCAGGGAAGAGGCGCAGAGGGGACATCACAACCCCTGTTCCCTTCAAGGAAGAAAGTCACACCCATAGGCCAAAGTGCCCCTTCCCCATCTCACTTTCCTCTATAACCTCTTCTACGCTCGCCAGCATCTAGCAGCGTATCCCGGGACACACTAGAAGGAGTGAATGAAGAAATGGATGAAGAAATGATTGGATCCCAAGCTGGCAAGGAACATCTTTGGGCACATATTAAAAGGGTGGAGGTGGGGAAGGGATGGGAGGGTTAGTGGAAAATAAAACAAACAATCGTTTTGTTACCACTTCCTCTGGGGCCGGGTCACGGTTTCTAACGGTGTGCAGCAGGCACACAGTCTGGCACGCGCACATCCACACAGACACACAAAGAGCTATTTATTTACTTCCTTTGTGGGGGGTGGGAAGTAAATAAAGACCAGGTCAAAACAGGCTCCCCCAAAGCGCCGGGGGGTCTTCCCCAGGTGTTGATGCAGCACTTGGCTTAGAGGAGTCACAGGTGGCTGCCTGCTCATGTCACCCCCCGCTCCCTTGTTGCACGTGTGGGTCTGGTTCACTGGGGAGGCCTCTTGTGCAGCGGGGAAGTAGGACAAAGGGAGAGGGGGGCAGTGGGGCAAGGCTTCCTCACCCCTCCTCCAGTGCTGGCCAGGGCAGCAAAACTCACCCACCCACCCAAAAGACTCAGCAGTGGTGCGGCGTGGGTGCCAGCCCAAGAGTTGGCCCAGGGTGCTGGAGGGCCCGGCTGCCCATCCTGAGATGCTGAATGTCGAAGGGAGGGTAGTTTGGGGCAGGGGCATCACGTCTATATCATCCCGCATGGAGGTACGGTCATCCTCATTATTCATGGATTCTCTATTTGTGAGTTTGCCTACTCGCTAACATTTGTCTGTAACTCCCCAGTCAATACTCCTGCCTCTCTGGTGGTCATTCGAGGACATGCATAGAGCTGGGAAAAATCTGAGCCACCTGACAGGCATGTTCTCAGCTGAGATCAAACGCTGCAAGGATCCGCCCTCTTGTTACAGCTCTCGTGCAGTGAACAAATGTCCTTTTCAGTCTGTTCAGTGCCACCTTTCCAGCACTTTCAGCCTTTCTGTTTAAAACACTCCCCCACTACGTGTAGTGCTGACATGCCAACGACTCTAAATGCAAGAAGGCTGTGATGGGGGCCAGCTGAGCTTTGTTCGGGCACGAGTTCCAGTGCCCTTGGCCGTGGGTTCAACATGAATGCATCAACAAGAGATATTAAATAAGCTGTCTTTAAACAGAAACACACAGAACAAGTGTATCGATCGGTTGATAAAAATGTTGGGAACAGTGGCTCACAAGTCACTAATTCCGTCTTTTCAATGACTTCATAGAACATAACTATTGCGAATAACAAAAACAGACTGTATTTCAATGTTATAATAATTGGGCAGCCATATCTTTGGGTTCCTGTGAATGCTGGTCTCCCCCCCTCCCACCCGCTGCTGAACACCTGCTAAGTACAAATCCTACACTAAAAGCCAAAAGTATGGACTGGAGACAGGACCCCTGCCCTCTTACTGACCATCACAGAGGTGGGGGCACGTGACTCTGAAGGTTTTATTTATTTATTTAGCCTAGATCCCTGGGTTTACACACCAGTGTTGGGGCCTCCAACTTTTGTCAATGTTTTCATGATAACAGTAAACACCTGTATTTAATAGCAGCTGGACACGTGCTCTGTGCCAGGCACTGTTCCGAGCGCCACACATACACGGAGCTTCCCAATGACGCTGTAAGGCAGGTGCTATTATTATTCTCAACTTACAGATAAGGACACTGAGGCACAGAGAAGTTAAGAACTCACCCAGGGCACAGAGCCACGGGATGGGAGAGACGGAGGGGTTCAGGCCACTTGCTGTGACATGAAAGGCAAGGCAGACTTTCTCATGAGACTCTCAGCCCTCCCTCTTCCATGCCAGTGGCCCCATTCCGTAGCAAGAGAGCATGAAGTGACACTGGGAGGCCACTGAGGGGTCCGGGCACGCCTCAGGGAATAAGGTGAGGGAAGCCAAGCCGAGCACGGGGACAGAGGGTCTGGGATGTGCAGTGAGAGGAAGCAGGGAGCCAGCATGGCTCTCGGAGAAGGCGTAGGCCAGCTGCCTCTTCCCAGACCAGCGCTGAGGACTACAGGGCCCACGGGGGCCCAGAGAGGAGCCTCAGAGACCAGAGGCCCCACAGAGGAAGTGTCCCCACACAGATTTCCACCTCCCACACCGCTCTCTTTCCTGGAGCCCAGAGATGCAGTTGGTGACCTGGGGCCACAGGTAATGGGAGGGAGGGGTCGGGGGTCGGAGCCCAGGAGGGACAGCCGGGGTGGATGAGGGGCTGTGAGAGGACATGTCCTCTAAGCTCAAAAGAAAAGTCACAAACCTTGCCAACTGAGAAAAAAGCAGATTCCACGCCTGGTATGTGAGAGGGAAGTGAAACCTTATCTCCAATGCCTGTTCCGCCCCCTCCCCACTGGCACCCACACCCACCCCGCCCCAGTCGCCCTAGCCGCCCCAAGACAGCGGGCCCCCAGCACCCAGGTGAGGGCCTGCCACGTGCTCTCAGGGGCTCCATTCGGGCCTTTTGAGCTCTGAGCCACAAGCATGGCTGCGATGGCCTGGTCTGTCCTCTACCGGGAGGCAGAAAGGGGACAGGGGAAACTGAGGGCTCATAAGCTCCATGAGGTAAGGGGTTGGGTCTGCCTTGTTCTTGTCTCTTTCATCCACACTGAACACAGTGCCTGGGGCATCCATGGTCCCTGCTCACACAGACACTGAATGGATAAATGAATGAGCAAATGAATGAAAGAAGGAATGAACAATGGGCCCAAAAGACTGCCTGTTGGCATCCAGCCACCTAGAGACTCCTATCTCCAGAGAGGGGAACCGTTCCCTGCATGTTGGACAAACTCAACCTCCTGCCTCAACTCTGTACTTTCTGTCTCTGAGACTGAGACTTGGCCCTGAGGGCCCTGGAACTCTCCTTCTCCTAATGCTTGAGATGATTACATCTGATCACTGAGGGGTGGGAACATGCCCCTTCTCCACCCCACCTGAGAAGAGCAAGTTCTCCCAAAGGGGCAGGTCCTACAGGGCTCCTGGACAAGGACTCTATGAGGACCTCCAAGGGGCTTCTGGTCAGGGCCAGGGAGAATCGAACCCTCTACTTTGACCAGAGATGGGGCAGTCCAGGGCAGAGCCAGCATCCCCTGCCTCAGGCCTCCCCCAGAGAGAAGTCCAGCTGAGAACCCTTCTCTCAGAGGCTCCACAGAGAAAGGCCGTCCTCATGGATGTGACACAGGATCTCTGGGGCCTCGCCCATCAAGATTCTGGGGCAAAGGTTCCTAACTGACCCCCAGCATCCATTTCCCCTCCTCATACCTTTCGTACTAGAAGCTCCTTAGATATGATCTCCAAACTCCCTTGCAGCAAAATGTGGCAGGTGACCAACTTTCGGTCAAAGGGATAAGTGATCTGGTAATTTTGGGGTCAAGTCCTGCAAAGGAAGGGTAGTGCCCCTTCTTCCCTTGTCTCCCTTCCCACTGGCAGGGTCATGGACCCAGGGGATGTGGTGGTGTGCTGTCTTCAGCATTGGGGGGCATGGACAAGCAACAGCTTGGGAGGCATGTGGGTCCTCAACCCTGTTCAGGGGTCCAACTGCCTACCCAGACTCGTATGTGAGAAATTTCCAATTGTTTAGGCACCTGAGTTTTGGGTCTCTGTGACAGCAGTCTAACCTCTCCCAACGCCCATCACAATCCATTCTTTGGTGCCAGGGAGAAATCCATGTCCTCCTCATCCGTGTCCTCGGCCCTTCGGCTCCCTGTCACCTCACCCCACCAGATCTGCCTTCCCAAGTGTTAGAGAGGGCCTTGTGGGGGGTAGGTAAGACCTTCTGGAACCCACCCCAGCGAATGCAAAGGAGACGAGTGCCCCCTCCCTCACAGTACGCAATGTATTCTTCCCTCAAGTTGACTATTTCTCAAACTCTTTACCTCCTTTGGGAGAAAAGGCTCTTCCATGCTCACCTCGTCAGGCCAACCTCATCCTATGGGGAAAGCAGTGATGGGGGCGGGGGGGCGGCAGGCAGAAAAGGTGTAGGCTTCAGATCTGAGCACCTATCTCCTCTTGACCACTTAGCAGCTGGGTAACCCTGGACAAATCTCTTGGCCTCTCTGAGCCTTGGTTTCTTCCTTTATAAACTGTGGCTCATGATAATTGTTTACGGGCTTGTGGAGAGAAGTCAAGTTTCTAGATCTATCAGGTCCCAGCAGCGTGCCTGGCACACAGTAGGTGCTCACAAAACCATGGCTGTTACTACTACGGTGAGTAACATGGTAATATCGAGAATACGGCTGGAGGAGAGCCCCGAGTCACCTCCCCAGGGGAGGGGGGCTGGAAAGGGGGTGAAGGAGAGAGTGGGGGAGAAGAGACCTTGGCCGTAAAGAGGAAGAGAAAGGCAGAGCTGGAGGTGATGAGGGGAGAGGAGAGGAAAGGGCTCAGCGATGCCCACATTGGGCAAGAGGGTGGAGGGCCCAGCTGTGGTGTCTATCAGCTGCCTCCAGCTCACCCCGGCCTGGGGCCCATCTCACCCTGTCTCCACCCAGCACTTCTGTCAGGGTCGGCCACCCTCACCACCACTGCCATTGTTGCTGCACCGTCAGCTGCTGTTTCTTGCCTCATCTTCCTTCCTGCCCCTGATAGGACAGAAGAAGGGGACGAGACGCAGCTGCCTTGCCCAGCAACCACCCTCCCCCATGGGCTGGAGCGGCCCCGGGGTGCTTAAGAGCCCGGCCTCTGTAGACCGACAGGCTGGGTTCTGTCCCCCACTCTTAGCCCTTAAGAGCTGGTGACCTCAGCAAGTCATGTGGCTGTCTAAGCCTTCAATTTCCTCGTCTGCACAATAGGGATAATGAGGTGGCCCAGAGGCAGGGATGAGATCACGTGTGGTTGAGCCGAGGGTCTGGCATTACAGCAAGGGTTCCATGAACGTTAGCGACCCTCAGGGCTGGCTTTCTGGGCATGTGACCTGTGCAGGGACACGGAGCCCCATGCTCAGAAGGGTTCCACCCTTGGTTTAATGCTCTGTTGCCACCATCTTGAAATCCTTAATACTTTTCGAACAAGGGGCTCTACAAATTCCATAGTCGGTGCTGGCTACTATGAGCAAGCATTCACTGAGTCTCCTGGCTGGGAGTGGCTATGCAAGGGAGGAGGTGCCCAGCATTCCACTGGAGATGCGGAGATGTCAGAGGGCCTTGGGACTTCTGGGGAGTCATTTAAGTACAGTGATGTGGCACCCTGCCAGGTTGCCTGCAATTAGGGACTGAGAGGGTCGTGAGACACTCCTCCCTGGGCACTGGGGTGGGTGGGGGTGCCGTCCACTACCTGGGCTTGGGAGCTTACCACCACTTTCCTCTTTCAACAATCCTCCCACCAAGCGCAAAGGTGCCCGACGAACATCAAGGCAAACACTGACCCATCTGCCCCCTGGTTTTGATCCTCCGTAGGTGAGGACAGAAGCCACATACACATTCAGGAGTGTAGGAGTTATGTCCAGAGTTTTGTCCTACATCTTTGGGACACGGAAGTACTACATGGTGGGACCCAGAGCTGCCCTGAAGCCCCTCAGTGCCCACGTCTGGCTGAGTCTTGCTGTTCAGGTTGGAACTGGAATGGGGGTGACACAGAAGATAGGTATTCATATGATATCACTTATATGTGGAATCTAAAAAAAGACACAAATGAACTTATTTACAAAACAAACAGATTCACAGACAGAAAACAAACTTATGGTTACCATGGGGAAAGGGAGTGGGAAGGGACAAATTGGGAGTTCGAGATTTGCAGATACTAACTACTACATATAAAACAAGTTTCTACTGCAGAGCACAGGGAACTATATTCAATATCTTATAGCAACCTATAATGAAAAAGAATGCGAGAAGGAATATATGTATGTACATGTATGACTGAAACGTGCTGTAAGCCAGAAATTGACGCAACATTGTAAACTGACTACACTTCAATTAAAAGAATGAAAAAGAAAAAGAAAAAGGGTATTAATGACCACTCCCAGGGGCCTGAGGGGTCAGCCCAGCTCTAGGAGAGCGATATCTGCCCCTTCTATCTGCTTGATTTTAAATCCCAGGTTAGCACGTCTAGAAAGTAGTGTGGGGCGTCCGAGGCAGTGACTTGAACCCTCAGGAGACAGGGAGCCTTACAGGGGGTTCTGCAGAGCTGGGGAGCACCCCTAGGCACTGTGGTGAGCAGTGACCACCTCACGAGGCACATCTGGTACCTGCTGTCTGTCGCCCCTATTGGACTGTGAGCTCCCAGAAGGCTGGGCCCACCCATGGTGAGAACCAGATGTTTGCAGACCCGGCCACCAGGACCACTCCACATCCTCCTCGCATCCGCTCTACACTGCCCCGGGTCCTGCCTCAGCTTCCCCAGACTCGCCACCACCACCACCACTGGCCCTCTTCTGTCCCTGGCCTTCCTGGAGTAGCCCACGTGTGAGTCTGAGGGTGGCCTGGTCTGGCAGGTGGAGCCTGGCCCTGGATGAGGCTCCTCTCCATCCGCCTCCGGCCACCTGTCCAGAGCACTCACTCCCTTCCAGACAGCTGGAGAGCGGGCCCCGGAGCCTCCAGTGAAGGCAGCGGGCGGGTGTGGGAAGGTTCTAAGGGACCTGAGCCAAGGCTGAGGGGAGGCCCTTCTCTCTGATGGGGATGCTGAGTGTGCATGTGTGGGGATGGGGGGAGGCACTTGGGAGAAGTGGGAATTGGGGGTGGGGTCAGAGAATGGAATGCGGAGTTCATTCTCCTGGGGGCACAGCTGTTTATTTTGATCTTCTCTGTCAGCTGCTGCATATTCCTTATCTTGGGGCTCAATCCAGACTCCACCTCCTTCCCTGTTGCTGAGCTGCAGAAGGCAGATACTGTGGGATGCAGTCCTGCTCTCTGCTCTCCCCACCTTCGTTTCCTGATGCTCCAGGGGGCTAAAAGGGACAAGGAGGAAGCAGGCCCTCCAAAGAAATGCCTGCTCCCTACTTCAGACCCCCTCTGTGCCCATCCCTGGGTAGCTGGGTCTTGAAAATGAGTCATCACATGTCAGACCCACCCCCACAGCCATGACAACCTGACTTTGTCCCCCAGAGTTGCAGGGATATTTCAGCTTTATTGGTGCCGCAGGACTTGAAGGGTAGACAGATAGTCCTGGCTTAGCTGGCAGCTTGACGCAGTGGCAGCTGTCACCTCCTAGGTCACACCAGGCCCTCCTCTGGGCTGTCACACTGTACTCCTCACGCCAACTTTTTACTTGGCACCTACTGTCTCCAATGAGATGCTATGAAAACAAAAAGACCGTTTTTCTATATACTTATGAAAACACAACTCATGACTTGTTTTGCATTTCTCTCGTTATTACAGAACTGGAACATTTAGAAAAGGGGGAAAAAGTAAAGAAAAAAATCACCCATAGTTCTACTGCACAAAAAAACAAACTGCTGCTAACATTTCGATGTATTTTCTTCCAGTCTTTTGTCTGTGTGTGTGTATAAAATGTGTAGTTGTAAATACACTTCAAGTACAATTTTGTATCCTGATTTTTTTCCCTAATATATAGGTAACTTTGGTGATATCACTTTTTTTGCAATTGACATTTCTAATGGCTATCTTATATTCCATTTAATAGATATAGTATACGTTGCTTAACCATGCTCTACTGGGAGGCACTTCAATTGCTCCAAATTGTGGTCACTGTACATAATAACACTCTGATGAAAATCATCATGGACAAAAGTTTTTGCACATTTAGAATTAAGTTAGGGTAGAGCCTGGAAAGTGGGCTTATGAAGGCAGAGGGTCAGAATTTTTGGGAAGCATTTGATTTTGATACCTTTAGCCAAACTGCTTTCTGAAGGGAGAATTTACCACATGGCAAGGCTACCAGCAGGCAAGAACACGCCCACTCAGATCCATCTTCGTGTAGGGACACCGCTCACCATTAGATGTCCTTTCATGTGCCTACATTGTGTTACCTTCTGTGGACTATTCTTTTTGGCTACTGAACATACAGCCCCCTTCCCAACAGCACTGTCGGGAAGTGACCTCTCCGCTGCTGCAAATCCAGGAGCCAGCCTGCCTGATCTGCACCATGGAAACTGGAGGGGTGGGTCCGTCCATTGCCACCAGGCCTGGCCAGGCAGAGGTGACTGGTCTGTCCTTCTGCCCAGCCCTCAGGCACTTTGTCAGTTACTGCCCATTTCCAAAATTTCCAGTCTTTCTGGTTAAGTCCATGGGTTACTAACTTTCTTCCGATAAGTTCCTTTTGCCTTATATCAGGCAATCTGTTTCTGTTGCTAACAGAACCTTAAAAAAACTGATACCTCATCAACTTAGTATTTTTTCAATTTGCAAGTCAGGATGCTTTACTGGGTCATGAAATCATGAAGCTAATCTTGAGCAGCAATTTTAAAATATGAAACAACACAATGAAAAAGAAAATATCAAAAGCACATCACCTGGAATAAGGGTAAACACTATCTAGTGAGTGAAACTTGTTTGTTGTATGTATACACACGTATATGTGTATTTGTAGGCGTGTGTATGAAATGAGTTAAAATGAAAACATTGCCCAAACTGAACTTGAGTTCCTGAGAACAAAGTACAATAAAGAGCAATCTCTCCTAGATGTTTTTTATATTCCTCCCCAAATCTTTAGTACCTAGGAAAATGTACTTCCTTGCCAAGAAGTATATTTTAAGGTCCACCCACTATTTTCTATTAATAGCTTGACATCTCCTCCTACCCTTTATTTGATGATACTTAATGATAATGGACATCTTTTCCTCCTGGTCTTTAAATTTCTGTTAATGGCACCAACTCACCCAGGCTGAAATATCGTGGGGTAGTCCTTGCGTTCTCCTCCATTCATTTACCAACCACCTACTGTAGCCTCGTAGGAGAGAAGGCGAACAAGCAGCAAACTCCAACATATGGCAGCATCCTTCATCTTAGAAGTAGGCATGGTGCCTAACGGGGGAAGGGCTGAGCAATTTCACAAGGTAGATGACTCTTCACACCTTCCTCCCAAATAACTACTAAGTTTTATTGCTGCTACCTTGAAAACATTTTGCCAAATCACCCCCTCGTTTCCATTTCTACTTCATCACCTTAGTTTCCATCCTTTTTCTTCTGTGTAGACTCTTTCTTGTCTACCATCCTAGAAATCAGTTCTGATCATGTCACTTCTTTGCTCAAAAGCCCTCAATGGCTCCTCATGACCTGCCATGTAAGTTCAAACACTCCAACCCAACACTGTTGGCTTGGCTTCTCCACCACTGCCCCAAAGTTTCTAGCTCTATGTCCCACTAAGCCAGCCATCCCCTAGACCAGTCTGCAAGGTCCTGCCTTCCCAACCACATATCAGTGTGGGGCCTGATTTTCTTTATACACATCAACCAAAACAACATATTGCAACAGATTGAAGCAGAAGCAGATATGAGAATCCAGCTGTCTTCTATGAAGCCAGGCATTAAAGAGATTTGCAAAAAATGTAAAACAAGGCCACACTGCTAATATTTTTTGTTTTGGAAAACACAGTTATCATTTTATAAAAATTATGATGCTATTAACGTCCAATACATTTTTATTGTTACTTTAAAGGAATTAATAAGTCTTTTTAAAATTTCTCATTTCACAGTTCTTATTAGAAAGTAAACGTCAGTAGCTACAATTTTCAAAAACAAAAGCTCTCTGGGATCCTCAATAATTTTTTCAAGGTGTAATGTGGTCCTGAGGCCAGAAAGTTTGAGAGCTGCTGCCTTAGATGCGACATGTCAGTTTAAGCAGACACAGGGTCTCCGGAATGCCCCAGCCCTCTCCCTGCACTCAGGTTTTACTTCCCTGCCCCAGTGTGTTGCTGGAGTTTTTAAAACCATTTAAAAAACAAGAAGTGGTCATATGAAGAATAATCATTGTTAGAGAAATAACTGATTATAGAAACAGCCATGAATCATTTTAGCATCAATAATAATATAAAATGACTGAAAAATTGTGCTGTATACCAGAAATGGACACAACATTGTATACTGACTATAACTCAATAAAAATATAAATAAATAAATGCAGTTTGCATTATAAAAAATTAAAAATAATAATAATATAAAGGACAAATAAGCCTAAGAATCGTCATTGAAATACGAATTGAAAAATGATTATTTCTATAATCGGCTTTCAGTAAAAAACTCAGATAGTCAGAAAAGTAAAAAGACACAAGGACAACCACCATTTAAGATTGCTCCTGAATATTTTTGCATCAAGTGCACTCCTCTTTCATTGTCTCAAATGGCACCTCTGAGGAGAAATTCCTGGTTAATCCATCCACAAGCAACTGCTCCTTCCTCCAGATTCCGGCAGCACTGCCACTCAAACCTTTCTTGCAGCCCAGGAAGACAATAAGAGCCCACGAGCACATGCATACTGAATTCTTAAATGTGCACATTAAAGTGTCACAAATTCAGTCATATCTACTGCAGGAGATGCCAGCCAGCTGCAGAAACCTACCTATTGTTCATACAATGTGGGCTCCTATCCCAAACTCAGCACGATGTTCAACAAAAGATCCGGCCATCTGTTCCAGTGAAAACGGGCTATGCTAGAGATTCTTAGAGATGGGAGACAATGCCCAAACTACACATACTGTGCTTTATGAGCTGTTTAAGGGGACTTTAAAAGTAATGTTGATGTGTGTTTTGTTTTCACACTGACTTTAAACCCAACATGGTATAAAATGTAGCTCTACTGTAAATGAGGAATGGACAAGACCTCTGAGACTTATCGATGTCGTTGGAGGCATACACCAGGTGCATGAGCCCATGAGCCCTACACCGTGCTGTCCTGTCCTCTGGGCAGGGTACCAGGCCTCCACCCCGGGTGGGGTTGCTGCCCATTTTGGGATGGAGTATCTTGAAGGTGAAGGTTGCAGGTCCAGCACTAGGACCCAGACTAACCACCAACGCCAGAGGTGTGCCCGCAGCCGCTGCTCTGGTGCCACACCCTTGCCAAAGCCTGAGACTCGGGGAGAGAAATGGAGAGGAAAATGAGCATGGGGCGGGGAGCGGGGAGGACGAAGGAAAAGCTTGTTTGCAGCACTGCCGCAGTTAGGGCGGCTGTGGTTGCGTTGATTCATCAGGGCTCCCCAGAAAGGTCAGGGCCCCAGCCCCACCTAGCAGAGCTCACATTGCCACCACCCACTCCTGCTTCCTGGGGAGGGTGCAGCACCTGACTTGCCTGCTGGGGCAGGGCGGGGCCCTCCTTGCTCCCTCCCTTCCACCTTGCTTGGCGTGGGGGACAACCCTGCAGCTCTAGCCAGGAGCACTAAGGGATGGAGGAGGCCCTGGGCTTGCCTGGGGGACATGTATCCACACCACCACACCTCCACACAGATAGGCACATCACACACAGATACACCATCACCCACAGAGGCAGCTCAGGGGCCCACCAGCCTGCTCTACCCATCCTGATGCTGTGTTCAGGACATCTCAACAGGGAACCTGATGTCACCTCACACTCCCCCTGCTGGGGGGGCACACGTACATACGCACGCACGCGCGCACACACAGTGTGCATGAAAAGTCTGACTCTGCAGCGAAAAGAAATGTGACAATGAATATACGTATGTTCATGTATAACTGAAAAGTTGTGCTCTACACTGGAGTTTGACACAACATTGTAGAATGACTATAACTCAATACAAAAATGTTTAAAAAAAGGAAAAAAGAAAGTCTGACTCTGGACAGAGTATTCTCACCTGCCAGGCTATCAACAGACGGGCTGTGTGACCTTGGGCAAGTTACATAACCTCTGTGCCTCAGTTTCCTCATCTGCAAAATAAGGCAACCTCAGGGGATTCTTGTGAGGAATAAATGAGACATCAGTAGAGAAACACGCATATTGATTATGACCTTACTTATTTACACACGGTACGTGTTATATGTACAGACTTCCAACAGCCCCTGGCACATAGAAATATTGTGCAAAGATATGTTCTTAGTACCCCCAATGTCTTCACAGCCATATGCCCAGGAAGCAAAGAGGGTTTGGAAAAAATCTACACGATAGATTCCTAAAAGGAATACCCAGAATGATTCCCAGAAGCTGCGGTAGGAGAAGCAGGGGAGAAGCAGGACTTTTGAGGACCACCCAGGAGGCACCAAGCTCACGTTCAGTGGTTGTAAAGAGTTTTGAACTAGAACCCAAGGGGCAGGGCCCGGGCAGAAAAAGACTCAGTTTCCTTGGAGACCAAGGCACCCGAGAGGAAAAGCTCTCCCTGGTCCTAAAGGCAGAATTCTAAGAAAAGATGGTGGCTGCCCCTAAGACCAGCAGGTACCAGCTGACTGGAAAGAAAAAACAGAGAGGACTGGGGTGAAACTAGAATGTTCTACGCCCTGGTCTATGCACAGCCACCTGGTACATCTAAAGAGTTTACAACCCCAAGATCCTCTCACTGTGATGAAAATAGATTCCACCTCTGAAGAGTCTCCAATCTGTGGTTCTGCAGTAGATCCCGCTTAGAGAAAAGGGAACAGGGCTGTAAGGAAAGGAAAAAGCAGCCGTGACTGCAGAGGGCCCGCTCGGCGCTGAGAGGACCAGCATTCTTCCTTCCATGATTCAAAGACAGCTTGAAAGATCCACTTGCCAGAGAGGAGGAAATCCTCCCCGGGGTCTTATTAGAGCTGATTCCTCAGCACCCAGCAGAGTCAGCTTAATAAACCGGAGCTTAGGACAGAGAGTCTGTGAAGAACAGACAGATGCCTCCCTGGGGACAGGCAGCCTAGGGGGCCTGCTGTGCCCCCTCCTCCCACCCCCCACCCTTCTCCACCAGCCCTCTCCTCCTCCCACAGCCTATAACACCTCCAGCTAGAGCCCAAGTTGGAGCCCAGGGTCTGCATCTGTCGGAGGCCCTGCTCCCGCTTCCTTTCCCAGAACTCGGGGCCCCCAGGGGAGGGGGCAGGAGGCGCAGCCTGGAGGGAAGAAGAGAGAGAACAGGAGGGAGGGAGAGTTGGAGCAGGCGAAGCTGGGGCCAGAACTGGGAATTTCTGGGCCAGTCCCAATTTCAAGTGTTCTGTCCAACTGTCTGACCACAGGTCAGAACTTGGGGGCCGATCTTTATTCTAGAAGAAACGATGAGATGAAGTCGTAGGTGGGATGGTGAGGAAAGAAACCAGGGCTGCTGCCTTGTTTGGGGACAGTCCCCACGCCAGCCAAGGGAGCTCGGTCTGGAGATGACTATGACAACAATACAGTGACAGAGGCACCACGTATAAGGGTGCATGACGTGCTTGGCACTTGGCATTTATTATCTCCCAAGCCTAGTGCAGACGGTGGGCCCTGAAGCCTCAGCCCCTTACTCTGTGTAACCACTCTGTGCCTCAGTTTCCTGGCCCATAAAGGCATAAGACAGTGCCTGCCTCACAGAGCTGCTGTGAGAACACAAGCCACACTTGGCAGACTGTAAGCATTCAACGAGTTTCAGCACGATCAAAACTCACAAGGACCCAGGGAGGCAGGGTTATGCCTCCTTGACAGGCCAGGAAGCTGAGTTTCACCCAGCCAGAAAGGAGCCGAGCTAGGACTCAAACAGGGTGGTTTCTGCATGGAGCTCTCTCAGCCACTCCACGGGAGGGAGCGTGGGCTAGTGGTCACGTGTGCCAACTTTACAGCCAAATGGCCTCGTCAGACTTGCAGCTCAGCCACTGTCCAGCTGTGTGAATGGAAGCCAGCTGCTTAACTCTCGCTGCCTTGGTTTGCACTTCTATAAAACGGGCGTGTTCTAACTCACACGGTTGTAGGCCGGGTGGGGGTACCGGAGTTCCTAAGTGCTTGGAACACTGCTGGCTGTGGCTTCTCTCACTGGGCCTGGCCTCCATGGCGCTCTCTGGCCACAGGGCTTTTGTGATTGTAACTGCACTCTCTGTCCCAGCACATGCGCAGCCCCACCTGCTGTGTCCCTGGGGCCCCAGTGGTTCTGGGCCTTTCTAAAGGTTTAAGGAAACAGATCTGGGCCAACAAACAAGGCACCAAGCAACCCCTCTCCTGCCCCGCCTTCCTAGGGACATGGCCTGGGCCCAGGCTCTCTCTCCTTAGGAGTGGCTCTCCCAGGGGGAGACTGAAGGAGGGTGGGAGAACTGGTCAAGCCGCTGAGGGCAAAAAGTTTCCCAGAGGTGCAGCTTTTGAGGACCTTAAAGGAGAGGATATGACATGGGTGCCATGCCTTTGAAGGCTACGAAAGGCCATGCCCGTGAGGGCTGCTGGTCTTGCCCTCTGTCCTGAACGTGGGTCCTTCTACCTCCAGGGCAAAGGAAGGTCGGCCAGGGGAAAGAGGAGGGGAGAGAGGGGATCCCTGACCTGGAGAAGAGAGCCTGCTCAGGGGTGGAGGCCTGCATGTTCTGGCCTAAGCCTGGAGGAGACCTGAGAGCGCATTTTATGGGGGCCGTGCCGGATCAAACGTGGCTCTCTGGGCCCTGGTGTGTAGATAGATAGCTGGAGATGGGGTTGGGGAAAGGCCCCAGGAAACCAGCTGGTGGCTGAAGGACCAGGGGGCGCTCCTTACCCCATCAAGCTGCCCCTGGAGTGACATGCTGGGCAACAGCCCCACCTGGTGGACAGATGGGTAACACCATGGGAGCCGGGGAACAGAGACCGAGCGGAAGGGGGAAGTGGATGTAATCGCGTGGGAGGCTTAGAGGTGGAAGGGGCTTTGAGGGCTTAGAGTTGCAGAAGCCCCTCCTAAGCACATACTCTAGACTCCTCTAGACGAGGAACTCACTTCTGCAGAAGCGGATTAGGCAATTAAATTTTCTAGATAGTCTTTATGCTTTTTGAAAATCTGCCTCGACCAGTCCCCTATCTGAGGTCTTCCAAAGGCAACCTTTCAAATGTTTGAACACATCTAAAATATTCCTCTTAAATCGTCTCCCCCTTTGCTTCAAACTTCCAGAGTTTGACCTCAACTTTTCACCCACTGCATCTTCCCTTCCCTCACTTATCCTTTTTAAATATATTAACTTCCAAGGAATCCCTTCCAAGTCTATACCCAAGCCCCCCGCCGCCCCACACTAGCAGCACCATTATTAAAATATCTCTGGAGCTCAGCCTCCTATTGTGCAGGGTCTAGTATGCTGGGGAAGTCGATGTCCTGCTTTGGGGGTTAAACAGACTTCAGGAGCACAGGCCCTGAAGTCAGACAGACAAGTGTTCAAATCTGGGCTCTGCCACTTACTAGCTGTGTAACCTCAGGCAAGTTTCTTAGCCTTTCTGGGCTTCAGTTTCTTAATCTGTAAACTGGGGCAGAGTCATTTACTACCAGGAGTTATGGTGAATATTAAATGAGATAAGGCAGGTAGAACACTTAGGGCAGCTCCTGGCCACATCATTCAGCTCCTAAGTGGCCGTTATAACCACATTTTCTTGAGTTTGGGGCTGTGGGAGTGCTTTGGGGAAGAGAAAGGTGAAAGGGCAGAGAGACAGAGAAAAAGAGACTTCATGGAGTCAGCCAGCCTTTCCTCACCAGCACGAATCCCAGATGAAATCCAACAAATGAGTACCATGTTGTGGTCCCACTTCCAGGGGTGTCTCTGTCTCCCCCAACACACCCACACACTGCACACACTGGAATGGGGCAGGTCTTGACAGTTCTTTGAAACTCACAGAGGGTTTAAAATTTAAATGTCTTTGAGGGCAAGAAAAACACACCAAAATAAACACACCTACCGCTCAGCAGAGAAAGGGAAACTTGGCAGGAGCCCCAGAACTTTCCCCACCCCCAACCCTCCCTAAACTTCCTCTTGTGGTTTCTCAAGAGAACAACCTGTTCTCAAAGAGTGGGGCACCTAGGGCAGGGGGCTGGGGCTGCCAAGGCCTCCATCGCACCCCACCCTATGAGGGGTGTGTGTGGGGGAGGAGTAGCCTGGAGATCTGAACAGTTCTGGCCTTCACGTCCTGCTTACCCTCAGCCTCAACTCCCAGCATCAACATCCATTCCACCCAACACACACCCCTCCCTCAAAGACAGTCACTAGAGGCAGTTTGACTGCAGGCAGAGAGGGACAGCTTCAGGGCCTCCCCAGATCTGTTTGGAGGGCTCAGGTGAGAAACTTAGAGTTTCAGGAAATGGCTGGAATCCACAGAACCTCCGCCCTATGGCCTGGCTGGCGTCATAGGCAAGGTCCCAGGCTGCCTGAAGGGATGAGGTTGGATACGCAGATGCAGCTTTGGGATGCAGCTTTGGGATACAGCAGCTATGGTGAAGAGGAGCGAGCATCTTAAGATTGCTTCCACCCCCTAACCATCTTCCTTACTCAGCTACCAGGCTGGATTGTTCCCCTCAGAACCTAGAATATGATGGTCTCTGCTCTTCTTAAAGACTCCCAACAAAAGGTGGATCTTGACTTCCCATCTCCCCAGATTCTAGCACACCACCTCCATGTATCTTTCTTGTGTCAAACCTTGGTTTGTTCCTCCTGGTGAGGGAGGCTTACTCAGGAAAAAACACGCACACACATACACACACAGGGCCATTAGGAAAGGATATCAGCTCCGTGTGGTCCCCACAACCTTACTGCAGGCCTGCTGGGGCTCCCTGTAAACAGCACGTGCTCAGCTAACAGATGCGCTCCTCTGTATCACCCAAGATACAGGACCACGGACTCCCTTTCAGAAACCCCTAAGTCTGACTCAAGTGTGTACTCCATGTGGTCAGTCAAGGAGGCAGGCTAGCCTAATGGTTAGGAACAGGGCCTCCCAAGTCAAGTGACCTGGGTTTAAATCCCAACGCTGCCATTTATTTCTGGTGTCCTCTTTAGGAAAAGTATCACCTCTGTGCCTGAGTTCCCTCATCTACAAAATGTAGATAATCCTAATGCTTACCTCACAGGACTGTTAGGAGGATTAAATGAGACCCTATACTTAAAACATTTAGATGAGTACTGACAGTACTAGATAAGCCTCAGCCAGTATTCTGAACCCTTGAAGGAAGGAAATGGAGAGAAGGCATTTGGGACCACGGAGGTCATGGTCTCAAGGACTGGACAGAGACTAAGGATCTTGCTGGGATTCTCAGAGATGCTTTCAATTCTAAAGTCCAGGGGAGTAGAAGCTCTGATTAATTTACTATTATGTCCCCAATGTTTTTCAGTCTGTGCAGACAGGGTGGTCACAGCAGACAGGTGTTGAGTGAATTCACAAACTCTTGTGTCAGCCATCTCTCAAGTGAGCCTGGGAATTGAAAGACCAAAAGAAGCTGCAGGAAAGCAATGGGAGGTCCAGTTCTTTTCACTCATGTCAGGTCCCAAAGAGAATTGAGGTAGGGGGCATAGAGCAAGGATTTGTTAGAGAAAACAGTCCTAGCAACCAGGGGTGGGGAGTGGGTGCCCTAAGACTGTGTGAACTGTCACGTCACCCCCAGGTAGACTCTCCCAGATGCACCTAGCTGGGAATTTCTGGGTTTTGAGGTATCAGCCCAGAAATGTGCCTTTCCCTGAACCCATCCTGTTCATTCCCATTTCTTCTTCATGTCTGTCTAGATAGTGGGTAAAAGAGAGCAGGAACTGCTTCTGGGTCCCCATCGTATTCCAATGCGCAACACCACAGGCAGGGTTCAGTCCAGCTCTGTATTATGAGTAAGTGCCCACAAAGACTTCCCACCACTTTCTGCCTGGTGACTATTCATCATTCAGAACCCAACTCAAACATCCTCTTCTCTCTGAAGCCTTTCCAGCCACCCCAACTTGGCACCTTATCTCTGTTATTCTATCACCCACATCAGAACTCTGTGGAGGAATAACATCATTGCACCCTCAGCATCCCATACAATCCTAGACATAAAGCAGGTTCTCTATCAATGTTTGCAAATGCACACATTAATGCTCCCTTAGTAACAGCAACCAATTTCTTCAGTTAGTCCTCTTGTTGACACATTAAAAGACACAGAAAAGGCTAAGGCCATCATTTGTACACCCATCAGCACCAGAGGGACCACCACTGAGAAGTCCCTCCTCCAGTCCAGTCTTCTGGACTCCCTCCTCGGCCCTGGCTGACAGGAGGACCCCAAGGCTCCCTGCCCACACTGGTTCTGCCCTCCTACTGCCTCCCACCCTTATCTCTGAGATACGAGAAGAACCACGGCAGACAGCCTAGTGAAGTCACTGGGCTTCCAGGTCTGCTTGGAGGGGGACTGTGTAGACATACAGAAATCTTAGGGCTTTGGGGGCTTCTCTGCCCTTCAGCCACGTGCAACTCAGAGAGAAAGTGAGCCAATCTTGGAAGGACAACGGGGAGATGATGAGGGGGCGGTGACCTCCTTAACCCACCCACCTCTGACCCCAAGTCCGGGTGCCCAGCCTCAGTTTGGAGGCCCCAGCCACGCGAAGAGATGCTGACACCATGTATCTCAGCTTCTCCAGCCCTCAAGCCTACCTCCTTGGCAGGTGAGCCCCCGGAGCACCGACTGTAGCCGGAGACACTCTCTCTCGCCTCTTCTGGCCTCTGTCCTGGAGAGGAGGGGGGTCGCCACCTCCAGCCTCGCGGAGGGGCACGCGCCCCTTCCCCAGGCGTCCAAACAGAACCAGTCTCCACCGCCACAGGCACGACGTGTTTACAAAGTCTGCGCCGCGCCGCCAATCCCGAGTTTAAAGCTGGGCAGGAAGTGGGGAAGAGGGGGCGGGGGGACACAAAGGGGCTGGGTGCTGCGCTCAGCTAAGGTTTGGGCCCCGACTCCTCCTGGCAGTTCACCAGGCGCAGCGACCGAGGTCCGAAGACCCCGCCCCATGTGCCCCAGGTTGGGGGGTGGGGATGCCCCGCAGACTCAGATGGGCGCGGCGTGACAGGCGCCACGCAAGTTTCCAGACACTGCTTGTGAACGTTTTCCACTCATCCACTCGCCACGCAGGAAATAACATTAGGCGCTGTTTCTTGATCTCTTACTCTACGTCTGCACAGTAACAAACCCTTTGCGTGTATTAGCTCATCTCCCCCCACCCCCCTCCCGCTATCAATCCCACCCCAGTTTCACAAGAGGAAACTGAGGTACAGTGAAGTCAGGTGATGTGCCCTAAGTCCCACAGGTGGCGAGACTGCTGGGATTCGAATCTAGCCTCTGCGTTCTACCAAGCACCCACAAACGGAGACAAATGAGGCGCGGTGCGCGAAGGACCCCCATCCACAGGAGATGACCCGCGACTGAACTACAGAACACCACAGGCACTGCGTGGACGCAACGTCCTGGAGTGAGGAGGGCTAGGGACAGCCTCCTGCCGCCGGCGCCTCCCGGCTCGCCTCGCAAATTCCTGCGGATTAATTGAGGGCGAGAAGGCAGCAGGATGCAGTGGAACACCTGGACTACGTGGCTGTTAGGCTCTAGTTCCAAGTGGGCCATTGGCGGGCTGCGGGGCCGCCATCACAAAGCAAGGTTTCCCCAAATTTCCCGCTCAGGAGGAACACCTGGTTTAAGAATACAGACTCCCAGACCCTTCTTCCAGAGAGTAAACCACGGGGACCGGGGGGTACGCAGCCAGGTGTTGCTAACAGTCAGGCAAGTTTGGAGCGTTCCAGGGATGCGCTTTTTATGAAAAACGATTTCACTCTAAAATAGGCGTGAAACCGAGGGCTCACTTTCCTGACCACTTCCGGGGCTCACTGAACCCATCGCTCACAAAAGGTCACGTGAGCGGGGGTCACCAGACGCATCCCCCACCCGGCTGGGCCACCGAAAGCCCAGAGGGGCGCGTGCCGCCCCGCCCCCTCGCCGCCCCGCCCCGCCCCGTGACTACAAGTCCCATCCTGCCCTGCGCGCGCGCACATTACGCCAGAGCAAGATGGCCGACACGGCGACTACTGCCGGGGCCGGCGGCTCCGGAACGGTAAGGGTGGGAGGCGCGGGGCGGAAGCCGAAAAAGTCTGGGCATTCTGTAACTTCCCCCTAGCCTGGGCAACAAGCTCATACCCAGAAATCCCGCCCCACCATGAGCTCTGAGTGGAGGAGGGTCTTTCAGGCCGTACATGCCGCCCCTCCTCGAGACTTGGCGGCGGCCTCCTGAGTTGGTGGACCTGTGTATTGATTGGCCTGTTCTCTGTTGGGGGTTGGGAACCCGGAACACCTCCTGATTGGTCCAATGATGCCGTTTTCGCTTTCTTATTGGTCCGCCAAAGTTGGGGGGGGATTCCCGTTTCCAAATACTTCGCTTTCCTACTGTCTGTGCTGTTATCATTTGCCCTGTATTTTGCATCGTGCGGTGTTTGCTGTTTTAATTTTCCTTGTTAGTGAAGTGGTGTGGCGATGAGAGGAACGAGAGAGATCACTTTTTTTTCTGGGAAATAGATATGAATTCAATCCCATCATGCATGTTTCTTCAGTTATATATTCTGATCATCTGCTGAAATAGAAAGTAGAAAACAGCCGTTTTGCGTTACTGGAATTGTACGTTTTAGGTAGGCAGAAAGTCTGTCACCGAACTTAGAACCCCTTGGGTACTCAATTATTGCTCATTTGGCCAAGAGCTGTAAATCTCCGTATCAGGGACTACCACATCTTATTAAGCACTGAGAAGTATTTAGCAGAAGAACCTTTGCTTGCCACTGACGGTATTGAACTATGTGATTGCATCCCTGTCATGTGGATAAAAATGTTCTCTTTCTGGGCTGCTGATTCACAGAGATCAGGAAGTAAGCAGTCCACTAACCCTGCTGATAACTACCATCTGGCCCGGAGGCGAACCCTGCAAGTGGTTGTGAGCTCCTTGCTGACAGAGGCAGGGTTTGAGAGCGCTGAGAAAGCATCTGTGGAAACATTGACAGAGATGCTGCAGAGCTGTAAGTACCGGGAAACAATCGGCCTTCTTCCAGTCAACCAAACATCTATTCTGTATCTGCATTGTGATAATGTTAGGGAGGATTTTAGAAAAAGGAGAACATGGTAAAGTGACTTACAGGCTTTGGAATCAGATAGACTTGAGTGTACATCACCACTCTGCCACTTAATAGCTTGGGTAAACCACTAAACCTCCTGAACCTCAATTTGCTTATTTTTGAAACAGGATAATAATTTGCACCTTGTGGAGTTGTTAATGTTAAGTGAGGTGTATACGTAAAACAGTCAAAGCTTGGGGATGTTTAAGCTCTTGATGACTTGTAGATGTTATTATTGCTGTTTGTTCTCAATGCTCAAAGAACTTACAGTTTTGTTGAAGAGTCAGGATTAATTCCCATAAAATAAATGCCACACATGATATAATCATGCTAAATTATGTGATACAAGAGTGAGGGTGAATAAATTTTATAGAATTGGGAAAAAACATTTAAAAGGAAATATTTTGGAGTTTAGGAATCTGGAATGGTCTTAATGGTCTTACATAGGCCTTTCTGCATGTGCAGTGTAGCTCCCTGCTTGGGCCTTTTTTTGGGGGGGTGGGTAGGATGGGATGAGGAATAGGGGTATTTAAGGTGTTTTGGAGGGGAAGTCAACCCTATGAATGGAAGTAAGAGAAAGGTTTAGGCAGAGAGAGAAGTTGAACTGTAGTGCAGGCCAAACAAAGAATTGGCCAGCTCAGTGGGGCATTAGTTCTGGTGTGATTATCACCCATGGAGTAGCCCACATCAGGCTCAAAAGGTCCTTCCTTTGTACTCCAATCTTGATCAGTCACTAGATGTGGACTGCCCCAGAAAGGGCTTGATTTGGGTGGGGTAACTCCTTGCAGCTGATGTTTTGAACTTTTAAATACCAAATGTTTTCCTAAAGCAGCCATCTCAAAGTTTTTGATTTCAGGACCCCTTTAGACTCTTAAATGTTGAGGACTCCAAGGAATTCAGTATTCATTGTCTTTATATAGAGAGATTTTTTTTGCCACATTAGGAAAAAAAACTGAAAACATTTTAAAACATAAGAATGCACAAGCACACATCCCATTATCCATCAGAGCCATGATGGCGTCACAGGTGATAGAACCTCTGGAAAAGTACTTGAGGCAATGAGAGTGAAAAAGTCAAAGGATGTCTCATTATGAAAATGGTTTTGACCTGTGTATTCTGGAAAGGATTTCAGGGATGTCCAGGGATTTCCAGACCACACTTTGAGAACTTTTGTCCAGAAAGAATAGACTAATAATTCCCAGCAGATGAGAATTCAGTTTTTGCAAAGATCTTGTAATTCTGAGTCTATAGGTCCTAATAGTTGAAGTAGTTCTTTCTTATACCACTGGACAAGAGGCCTTTATTTCTCTCAGAAGAAATGGTTTCCACGGAAGGGGATGGAGCTGAATAGTTGTGTTGGAAAGCCAAGAGTATTAGAACTAAATGGTTTGAAAATAGTATAAAAATCCGCTGCTTCAGAGAAAGGAATCCCAAGGATGGATGGCTTACATTGAGGGCTTGCTGACACTTGGATGCCTCCATGCTGGCGATAGCTCTGAATATCAAAGTATTAGGATTTGTGTAAGTGATAAGCACCAGGCAGAACTGCTGTGCTTGTTGACTACAATCACCTTGTTTCTAGGGACCTGTATCTTTGCGTTCAGAGCAAAGTTCATGTTGTTTTCTACATTTTCTGTGTGTATCCTTTGACATCCTAGGATCCTGCTGGTATGTAAGAAAAAGTCCAAATGGTGAAACTGCCCAAACTGCCCAAACTGCATATTTCTAAAATATTTTCACCAGGATTTTAATTAGACTCTCCCCCACCCCGGTAAACAGAAGCTGCCCACCGTTTTCATGGATGGAGGCTAGTACAGTAGTGACAGTTAGTGACCTGCTCAGGGTAGCATGACAAGTTGGTGTTAGGTCTTCAGTTAGACAGCCTTCCCATCAAGTGCTCCTTGCTCTTTCCTTCTGCACCATTAGGCCCCTAGCGCATGGGTCCTTACCTTTGGGATCTCCTTTTATCTCTGATGAAATCTGTGAGTTTGTCCCCAGAAAAAGGCTTTATTTGGTATGCAAAATTCAGCAGAGTTTCAGAGTTTTCATGGAACTGCCCGTCAACCTCAGAAGTCCATTCATGAGTATGAGCCCAGCTTCATACTTCCCATTTGCCCTGAAGGACTTCAGCATGACTTAAAAAGAGGTTCAGCTTCGGGTAGAAGAAACAAAAACTTGACAGCCAGAGAATAAGACCTCCCCCAACCCCCTTTTTTTTTTTTGGTGGCAAGATATACATAACATAAAATTTACCATTTTAGCCATTTTTTATTGAAGTATGGTTGATTTACAGTGTTGTGTTAGTTTCAGGTGTACAGCAAAGTGATTCAGATATATATATATATATATATAAAACTGTTCTTTTTCAGATGCTTTTCCATTATACCATTTTAACCATTTTTGAGTATATAATTCAGTGGCCTTAAATATATTCACAATGTTGTACAGCCATCAACACTATTCATTTCCAGTACTTTTTGCATCATTCTAAGCAGAAACTCTGTATCCATAAACAATAACTCCCCATTCCTCCTTCCTCCCAGCCCCTGATAATTGCTAACCTATTTTTTTGTCTCTGTGATACTCTTTTTTCTAGGTACCTCATAAAGTGGAATCTTAAAATATTTGACGGTCTGTCTGGCTTATTTCACTTAGCATGATGTTTTCAAAGTTCATTTGTATTATGGCAGGTGTCAAGAGGTCATTCCCTTTGGAGGCCGAATAATATTCCATTGTATATACAGACCCCATTCTGTGTGCCCATTCCTCTGTGGATGGTCACTGGGTTGTTTCCACCTTTCGGCTGTTGTGAATATTGCTACCATGAACACTGATGAACAGGTATCTGTTTGAGTCCCCCTTTTCCATTCACTCCAGTATATACGTAGGAGTGGAATTGCTGGCTCATGCAATAATTCTACGTTTAACTGTTCAGAAACTGAGAATAAGACTTAATGCCTTTGATCCCTTCCCAGACATTTCAGAAATTGGGAGGAGTGCCAAGTCTTACTGTGAGCACACAGCCAGAACCCAGCCCACACTGTCAGATATTGTGGTCACCCTTGTCGAGATGGGTGAGTACACTTCCAGTTTCCATTTCTTTGGTGCAACTGAGTTGGAGGTATGAGAGAGTCAGCCACATCTGCTGAGTGTTCTTGAATTCCCTCATGAGTCTCCTGGTTTGCCTTTAGCTTATGAGAGTCATCAAAAGAGCGCTCCTCTGAACCTCTTTGAGAGACCACCTAACTCCCTGTTGGGGGATTCTGCTGGAGCTTCTTTTGAGTGGCAGCCAAACTCCTGAGTTGGTTGTTTAAGCTACTTTGCCACAGGATTACTTCCCCTTCCTTGTTCAATATCCTATGGTCTGGGCAGTGATTTTTGTTTTCCTGTTTCTCAGGTTTCAATGTGGACACTCTCCCTGCTTATGCAAAACGGTCTCAGAGGATGGTCATCACTGCCCGTAAGTAACTCTCAACTGGGGTACTCAGTAAGTGCTCAGTTAATGCTGGTGGGATGAAATCATTGAATAGGGCGGGGATTGGTGTGTAGCCACTGCCTCGTTGCAGACTCCCTTCCGTTATTTAGGGCTACTTACAGTGTACTCTTTACTCGGGCTAATCGAATTAGGATGTGAGGTTCCGTCACCAGAAGCCGTCCCTGAGATGCTGCTGTGGTTCTTGTGTCTCAGCCCAGAAGAGCAGTCAGGGCTCAAAAATGTGAGAGTTCTTGTTCTTCCTGAGATCATGGGCCTGATGTGGCCCACCGCCCATTTCTGTCAATAAACATTTATCAGTACACAGTCATGTTCACTTATTATCTATGGTTGTCTACATGCTGGAATGGCAGAGTTGAGTAGTTGTGACAAACTGTATGGCTTGCAAAACCTAAAACACTTAGTTTCTGTCCCTTTACACACAAAGTTTGATGACCTCTGCCTGAGACAAACTGAGTGCCATGAACTGAGTTGGGGTCACTCATTTGGGCTTGTGGGACCTGGGGAGAATTCACTAGATTTGTTTTCATCACTCTTTTCAGGCTGGCATCTTTTTAAGAACTCGTCTCAGAATAGCAGTGGAAGGTGCCACTTTCGGCTCCCTCGTGTTGTCATTAGCCTACACCTACCTTACCTGGCTCAGGGTTTGTCTTTGTTACCCAGGTTCTTGAAAAGAGTCAGCAGCCCACCTCACTGCCCTGGTTCCTCAGCATGCTCTTCGGCTTAATTTACTTGTCACAGCCACCCCTCACCTCCCTAAGAGGCAGGCAGGCAGATCATTGGGGATGGGACTGTCACCCCAGCTTATGCAGGGCCGGGCATCATTGGGGTTGGGAGGGCCTTTTCAGGGCCTCAAGCCATTAAAGACCTTTTATCAATAGAAGTGCAGTGTGCCTTTTGCATAGAACATTGAGGTCCAGCATTTACTTTGAGAAAAGGAGGGTTTGGGTAGAGACCCAAGGCCTGGGGTGGAGGAGTAACTGGTTGTGACTCTGTTGCAGCTCCAGTGACCAATCAGCCAGTGACCCCCAAGGCCCTCACTGCAGGACAGAACCGACCCCACCCACCGCACATCCCCAGCCATTTCCCCGAGTTCCCCGACCCCCACACCTACATCAAAACTCCGGTGAGTGACAAGGCCCCGCTAGGGGCTGTGACTGGTACAAAAGCAGAGTCAGTTCTATTGACTGGCAGGCTGAAGTCCAGAAGTTTGTTGGCAACAAGGTAGTTCAGAACTCAGAATGTCTCTCCTCATTGAAGAGAATTATGGTCTCCAGTTTGCTGGCAAATATATAGTTAACAAACTGAAACTGGCACAATTTTGCCTGTCCCACCCAAACACAAAAGTACTAGCCACGCACAGAAAAGACATGCTCCACAAAATGTTGGTAGTAATTCTTGGTGGGATTATAAGTACCATTGTTTTGAGTGTGCTTTTCTGGGTTTTCCAAATTTTCCACTACAGGAAAGAGTTATTTTTGAAATCAGGGAAAGATTATTTAAAACGTACTTGGTAATATGATGTGAAGCCCCTCATAACTGAGCTCTGGGTCTGTGTGGGACAAGTTGAGTTGTCTTCCATGGTTCAACGTGTTCCTATTTGCATCGAGCAGTGTCCCTTCCCACAGCTTGCACAGGAGTCCCCAGAGGTGCTTCCACTCGCTTCCTTTGTCTCCACCTCCGCACCATGTCCTGGTGCAAACACGGCCGTGATGCAGGGTGTTGGGGCAAGTCCTTCAGAAGCTGTCTCCCAAACGCAGGATATGGGGGCGAGAGGAATAGATGGTCACCCACCAGTGCAGCACAGCCATTGCCCTGGACTGTGGTTTCTATATTAGTGTCCTGGGGCTGCTGGAACAAAGTGCCACAAACTTGGTGGCTTAGAACAACAGAAGTTTATTGTCTTATCATTCTAGAGGCTGGAAGTCCAAAATCAAGTTGTCCATAGGCCCCCTTTGAATCCTTTAGGAGAATCCTTCCCCACCTCCTTCCAGCTGTGGGTGCTTTGTAGACAGTCCTTGGCGGTCCTTGTCTTGTCGCTGTGTCACTCCAGTCTTGTGTCTTCACTTGGCACCCCCTCTATATCTCTGTCTTCACGTGGACATTTCTTATAAGGGCACCAGTCATGTGGGATTCGTACCCCCTACTCCAGTGTGACCTCGTGTTAACTGATTGCATCTTTTTTTCTCAATGTTTTTTACTTACTTATTTATTATTGTATTATTTAATTACTTTATTTTGGTGGAGGGGGTAATTAGGTTTATTTATCTGGGGAGGAGGTACTGGGGGTTGAACCCAGGACCTCATGCATACTAAGCATGCGCTCTACCACCTGAGCTATACCCTGCCCCCTAACCAATTGCATCTTGCAATGACTGTGTTTCCAAATAAGATCATATACTGAGCGACTGGGGGTTAGGACTTAAACGTGTCAATTTGGGGGGGGAGGCACAATTCAATCCACAACTATTTCTAACTCTCTTGTAGTATATCTGTGTCAGTAAAAACTTAGCACATATTCCAGTATTTGTCTATTTACATGAATGTTATAATGTAACACCGTACTAAAATAACATACATTAAAAGATAATCTGATCCTTATCAAAGGTGCAGGAAACTTGTGTGCCCCTTTTTAGTGGCAGCCATGTGAGAGCCTCTGCTTTTGATTTTTTGAAATCTTGGTTTAATACTTGGTGGAATTCTAGGTTGGTTTGATTCTAAGTTCTGTTTATTTTGATACTTTAACAGCTCTCATAGTTGAAAAAGATATACAAAGATAGATGGCATTTTTGGCTGCCCTTAATAAACCATGAAACTAATTTTTTTATTCTCATTTACCAATTATTTAAAGAATTTTGTTAAAATTTTTCTATTAAATTTCCAACTTTTAAAATGTCAAACAGTTGTCTTAAAATAATTGTAAGATCTTGCATTTTAATGTTTTTAACCAGTGTGTTCAAAAATCCCGTCAAATTCTTCATTCTGGGAAGATTTTAAACATGCTAGAAAATCCTATTTCTGTGTCTAAGTGTAACTGTACAGGTGACACACTGAGTTAACTCGGACAGCAGTGCAAGTGTCTCCAGGTACCTCCTTTAAAAACCCTACCTCCACGTCACGATGAATAGTTACTTTAGAGGAGTCTGGAGCAGTGCAAGGCTGATTTCATTGTTAAAGTTTCACCTTTACCTTTATAATTTTAAATGTTTTGGCTAATTTGTTCTTATTAGATCCCCATCATTTTTTCATGCCATAACATGATTGCCCAAAAGCTCAAAGTTAGGAGTAGGGGCGGGTGTCAGGCCTGCTGTTCTGTTGTTCACTTGCACTGAAATTAATGTGTTCAGTCTGTTTCTTTGAGGGAATCTTTTGGGACAACGTGTCCGTTTTGTGAGGGTTGGGTGAAGAAAACAAGACGGTACAATCTGCAAGTCCCCACGCGCACTCACTCACTGCAGGACGCCACGTTGTGCTGCGGGATCCCGGTGTCCCCATCAGGGCTTCCCTGGGGGTTCCCACTCTTCCTTCAGGGTGCATCTCTGACACCTGAGTCCAGCTGTCAGCAGAGCTAAGTGAAGGCCTGGTATCAATCCCTGTAATGAATATTTGTACCTTTCTTAATTTTTAAGGTTAAGAGTAAATATTAATGATCATTACATTGCTTTCTTTCTGCCCTTCCACTGCCCTGGGGGACGTCTGCTGTCAGTGACGGTAGTGAGTAGTGGGTTATTTAAAGGGTGGGAGAACATAGCACCAGCGAGGCAGGGACCTGAGGAGAGCAGATGTCATGCTGATGTCTCCGCTGTTCTCTCTTCAGACGTACCGCGAGCCTGTGTCGGACTACCAGGTCCTGCGGGAGAAGGCTGCATCCCAGAGACGAGACGTGGAGCGGGCACTCACCCGTTTCATGGCCAAGACAGGCGAGACCCAGAGTCTTTTCAAAGATGACGTCAGCACATTTCCATGTGAGTCTCTCCCCTTGGCAGGCCATATCTTGTCCTTTGAGATCACACCCCATCTGCCCTGTCTCTCAGCGTGGTAGGAAGAAGCAGATAAGCTCTGTCCTTACCGCAGATGGAACTCGTTCTTCAGATTTCTGCCTCCTTTTCCCAGGGCTTAGGGGGCCTGTCCCACCAATGACTCCCAAATAGGAATGGTCTCTGTTGCGTTTGGGCACTTGAAGTGCGTGGAGTAGAGGTTCCCTCGAGGGTGACTGAACACTAGGCATCAGAGAGGCTCACATAGCAGAGGCGGCAGCCCTGGTGGTAGAAGGGACCCTGGCATCAGGGAGCAGTTTCAGAACCTCTTCTGGCCTTTGTCCTTCACAGTGGCCTTTCACAGGGCTCAGCTCATTTAATTTCTCACCTCAACCCTACCATTTTGCCATGTGACCAAGTTCCTTCATCTCCATAGGCCTCAGTGTTTCCAGGGGGGAATGAGGCAGAGGGGTTTGGGTGATTCCTTCAGTTGGCAGGCCCCTGTTGCCTACTCACTGTGCACCTCAGCCTAGAGCCAGAGCAGCTAAGTCATAAGTGCCAGGCCCTGTGCGAATCACTTCCTCCACGTTATTGCATGAAGTCCTCAGGTGAGCCTCTTGAGTTAGGTATCATTACCATCACCATTATAGGAAGCCGAGGATTATAGAGAAGAGAAATGAAGTAACCTCTCCAAGGTCACGCAGCAAGCAGATAGCATCAAACCTAGCTCTTTCTGTCTGCAGGGCCCCACATCTGAGCCACGTTAAAAATAATCTTAGAGTGTCTTCTGATAATGATATTCTACCATGGAAGTATACATGGAGACTTTCTTTTCTTTTCTTTTTAAATCAATGATTTCTTCTTCTCCTCAGTGCTTTTTGGAATAATTGGATTGCTCACTCACCTGAAGTGCCCTCTAGGTCAGCAGGTGCACTTCCGTGTGGAGTTCTCAAGTCCGATATTGGCCGAAGGGATCCAGATCCCTGCTTTAGAAATGAGGCTGAGGGGTTAACTGACCTTGGGGATAAGATCACTAGGCTGATGCTTTGCTAGGATTTGGCCCCAGCTCTCTCTGATTTTAGTTGTACTTGGTAAAAGTGGGCATAGAGGTCATATGGCCGAAGTTCAGATCCCACTCTGCCACTTTGTGTGTTTGAGGTTGTCATAACCTCTCCGTGTCTCAGGTTCCCTGTCTGTAAAATGGGTTTGATAATTGTACTTACTTAATAGGGTGGAGGTGAGGATTACAGACACCGTGTAAAGCCTGTAGGACGCAGCCTGGCCCGTGGTTAAGTGCTCCGAGCACATTAGCCTTTATTGTCCTGCGGTGGTGCTCGCTGATCGGAGGCTCTCGGCCAGCTGCAAGGGCTCCGTGACGGCGGAATCATGCCTCTCTTCCAATCCTCCAGTGATCGCTGCCAGACCTTTCACTATCCCCTACCTGACTGCTCTTCTTCCATCTGAGCTGGAGATGCAACAAATGGAAGAGACGGATTCCTCGGAGCAGGATGAGCAGACAGACACGGAGAACCTCCCTCTTCATATCAGCACGGTGGGTCCTGCCTTCTGCCTGCTTCCGCCTGCCCCCCAAGGAGCCCATGCTGCTCTCAGCCTGTCACCCTGGGCATTGCACATGACCTACCTCAGGTCTCTGGCCTTATGTTAGGGACTTGCATGATGGGCTCACGATGATCCAATTGTGACATAATCTCTAGCTTGAGAAACAAATCTGTATCCTAGGGATCCATTCATTCAACAAATATTGAATGCACACCTGCCAGAGTCACGCACGTGCCAGGTACCTGGGGAGTTAGCAGGAGACAGACTGGACACAATGTCCTGTGCTCCTGGAGCGCAGGAAAAATAAGAAATTAGGAGATGGGAAGTAGGTCTAGGCCTGGGGGGTGTGGTGTTTGAGAAGGTGACATTTGAGTGAAGACCTGAAGGGAACAAGGCTTGCACATAACTGGCAGTGGAGCATTGCTCAGAGAGGGAACAATGTTCCGGGGTGGGAGCTATTGTGTTGAAGAGCAGCAAGATCATCAGGGTGGCCAGAGTGGCCTGAACAAGGGGGAGAGGAACAGGGGGTGAGGTCACAGAGCTCCTGGGGGAGTCTGATTGTAAAGGTGTATTTAACATGTGGGCTTTTTCTCAGTGAGATGGGAGCCACTGGACATGCAGAGCAGAGGAAGGTGAGGGTCTGATGGTGACAGGATCCGGCAGGTTGTGGGTTGAGGGTAGACTGTAGAGGGTAAGGGCAGAAGCAGAGATGGTGGTGGAAGTAAAGACTTGGTCTGATAGGTTATTGGGTTAAATTCTAGATGATTTTTGGAGCAGAGCCAACTATAGAGTGGATGTGAGAGAAAGAATCACAGATAAATGCCAGGTTTTTTGCCTAAACAACAAGAAACCTGGAGTTGCCTTCAACCAAGATAGGGAAGACTGTTGGGTGGAGCAGATGTCTGGGGGAAGCCAGGAGTTGGGGTTTAGACAGGGTGAGTGTGAGATGCTTATTAGATATCCAGGTGGTGATGTCAGGTAGAGAGATGGATAGAGGAGTTAGGGAGTTTGGGGTGCTGTTAGGACTCGAGGTGCAAATCCGGGAGTCTTCACGTGTAGGTAGTGTTTAAAACCACGAGACTCGGTGAGCGCCTAGGGAGCGAGTGAGAACCAAAAAGAGAAGAGGTGCCGGGACTGAGCCCTGGGGCTCTGCACTGTTCAGAGGATGAGGAGATGTGGGGGGACCAGCCGAGGAGGCATAGCTGGAGAGATGGGAGAACCAGGAGGGTGTGGTGTCCCGGAGGCCAAGGGAGGAAGTGATCAGCTGTGTCAGAAGCTGCAGTTAGTTACAGTCACATGAGGCCCAAGATGTGGTCTGTTAGATTTGGCAGCGCGAGTATAATCTGTCACCTTGACAGGAGCGATTTCAGGAAGCATGAGAGCAAGTGAATTCAAAGAGAATGCGAGAAGAGAAGTTGGAGTCGGTGAGGATGGCCTTGTGTTGTCCACTACAGTGGCCAGTGGCCGCATGTGGCTAATTAAGTTTAAATTAAATAAAAAATTCCCTCCCTTAGTCACACTGGCCGCCTTTTGGTTTTTACCTGTTTTTTTACGATAAAAGAAATAGCAGGATGTTTGTATGCTGATGGGAATGGTCTGGTAGAGGGAAAATTGGTGCAGGAGAGGAAGAAACATTTTGGGATGATGATCTTTGGTAGGTGAGCGGGCAGGGGATCTAGTGCCCGAGAGGAGGAGTTAGCCTTACTGTGGACATTTCAGAGCCAGGGTAGGAGGTGGAGTGTGTGGGCACAGAGGGAAAGGTCGGGATGAGGTGTGCTCGTTGGGACCTGGGGATGTTCTCTTCTGGTTGCGATGTGTTGCTCTCGATGAGTAACAGGATAAGGCCCACCCTTGTTCCTGCCTCTTGAGGAAAGTGCCAGGTAGAGTCACAGACCTGCTGGGAGCTCTCATGCCTCTAAGGCTTACAGGACCCTCATAGTCAGGTTACTGTATTCACCCATCCTTTCAGATGGGCCCTGGCTTTTAAGCAAAGGGTGGCTTAGTGGTTGTAGCTGGACTGGGCGTTCCTCATGTTCTCCAGGGTGCGATGCAGCGGCAGCAGCCGGCAGCTGCAGGATGCAGGTAGAGAGTGCCAGTGCCGCCTCTGATTTGCTGATGGTCTCCCGCACCTGAACGCATGTTTCTTTAATGTTGAATTATTCCTTTCAGAATTAGGGCTGGGAGCCCATGGCTTTATGTAAAGCAGAGGAACTTGTTATTCTGCACTTCTGTTTTGGACTCGGTTAATTTGGTCTGAGATGTGGTGATTGGGTCATGGACTAAGATGAGGTTCACCTTCTGAGAAGGAGGAATCTTCTAAGCAAACATCACCATCCCTTTGTAAGTACAAAGTAGCTGCAGGGCTTGTAGGTGTGTTATCTCACACTCCAGTTACTGCTGTAGGTGAGGTTACAGAGGTGAGGAACCAAGGCTGCACGGATGCCAGGAGTCACCCGAGGACTCCAGGACCCCAGAGGCCAAGCCAGGCAGCAAAGAGTAGACAGAACTGAGCCTCCGAGTCAGAATGGCCTGCCTGCGAATCCAGACAGGGCTACTTTCCAGCTAAGCGACTTTGGTTGCATCACCCAACATCTGAGCCTGTTTCCTCACAAATACAAATAGGACTAGAAACGCCTGCCTCAGGGGGAGAAAAGAAGCTGAGATGCAATGAGCTCATCTCTGTCGGGTGCTGGCCGGCGGCAGCTCGTGGTGCCCCCCACCCGTCAGCAACTGTATGGCCGTATGTTCTTCTGTGAAAAATAAACAAATAGAAAGACTTCAGGAAAAGGATTCCAGCAACAATTTATGGGCAGTCAGTCAGGCTTGTTCTTTTGTTGGCCTGGCGAATACAATCCTATGTTTAAAGTTCAGAATGTCTGAGAAGGTGTATGGTGACAATTCTTCTGCCCGTCCTGGTTCACTTTCCCTCCTACAAAGCAACCAGTGTCACTAGTCTCTTGTGAATCCTTCTAGAGATGGTTTTAATTGTTGTTTCAAACACAAACAGCAAATCACAAAGGGTTTCTGCCCCTGCTTCATCGCTGCATTGTGTGGGTTTAACGATTGAATCGAGCTAGTCCCCTGTGGACCGACATTATTACAGTGAAGTCAGTAACTGGTATTTTATTTGTTGTTGGAGGGGAGGTAATTAGGTTTCTTTCTTTTTAGAGGAGCAAACGGGGATTGAACCCAGGACCTCATACATGCTAGGCATGTGCTCTACCGCTTGAGCTATTCCCTCCCCCCTTAGTAACTGGTATTTTAAATTGCTCTTTCCTCTATCGATGACACATCTCTCAAGGACTGCTGCTAGACACTTTGGTTAACTTGGCTGTGGTTTCTCCATCTACTTGAACATAAAGGGACTATTCATTTAAACTTAGTGTATAATAGGATTTTTTTTTCTCATATATTTGTACTAGCTGCCTTCTGCAGGGAATTCCAGCATCTAAACTTTTACTCTTTTAGGAACAGTGTACCATTCATTTACTCAACAAGGATTTATTTAGTACCTGGTAGATGCCAGATACTGTCTGGGTGCTTACGTATCAGTGAACAGAGCAGAGGCAACCCCTGCCTTTGGGGATCCTGGCCAGTGTGGGAGCGACCATAAACATAGTATGTCAGTACGTCATTATATGGTCTGTTAGAGATGAAAGTGCTGTGGGGTGGACGGGAAACAGTAGGGAAAGGTCCAGGGTAAAGGGTGAAGTTTGAGTTGTAAATAGGGTATTCAGAGTAGACATCACAGAGGAGGTGACATCGGAGCAGAGTCTTGAAGGAGGTGAGGGAATGAACCATGTGGATATCTGGGGAAGAGTGTTCTGGAAAGGGAACAGCCAGTGCAAAGGCCCCACGGCACAGAGGTGAGTGTGGGTGTGGCTGCGGAAGGCAGTGGGTAGGGGGAGAGGTCAGATCAGGAAGGGCCTTGTAAGCAGTTTTATGAACTGTCTTCACTGGGTGAAGTGGGAGTCGTGGGAGGGTGTGGAGCAGAGGGACAGATCCAGAGTTCTCTAGGGAGCATTGACTGCGATGGTGAGAATGGGGCAGGCAGAGAAGGGACTGTGGAGGGAGGGCAGTAAGGAAGTTGTTGTCCCAGTAAAGACAATGGTGGGTCCTCCCACAGTGGTCGCAGTAGAGACAGTGGAAGTGGTCAGATTCTGCCTGGATTTTGAAGGAAAGGCCAAGAAGTTTCCTAACAAATGTGGCTGTCGGATGTCAGAGAAAGAAAAGATGTAGGAATGACTGTGGAGTCTGGGGCTTGGACCACTGGAAGGATGGGGGTCTCTGTCTATTGTGATGGGAGGACTGTGGGAGGAGCTGCTCATGCCAAGGCGGGGATCTGGGGTTCAGTTTCAGGCACATTGGATCGGAGATGCCTGCTTGACCACGTTGAGTGCCAGTGACTGTGCAAGCCTGGAGGTCAGGAGAGAGGTGAGGGCTGGAGGGGCACCAGGAGGAGATGGTGTGGAAGTGGGGTTGAAAGCTGTGAGACTGACACAGTTACCCCCGGGAGTGTGGGGTTCATTAAGAGTGCACACACGTTGCCTGAGTCTGGCCTTTCCAGGCCCCAGTTGCTCCTTACAGACCTTTCTGCTCCCTTCTTTTTCACAAATCTCAGTTCAGTACTTTACTTCTTTTATCTACTCCTCCCATCCTTTCCCATCTCAAGGCTGCCTGTCCTGGAAGGGGGCAAAGAAAATGGCATTTCCAGAAGCTCCACTTGGGAGAAGAGAAGTCTGTTGTGCCCCGTCCTGGCCCACTTGTGAGGCGTGGTGAGACGAACGGGGGAGGGAGCCTCGAGCAGTGGCCCCAGGACTGGCTCTTCAGCGCCCCTGACCATGTCACCTCCACCTGTATTATCTCAGGAAACACTTAAGGCACAGTTGAAGTGAACTTCCAGTAACTTTGAAGCTAGACCAATTACTGTGGAGAAATGATAGGAGGAGGTGGGAGTGAGTTACTCAGACAAGCCATTAAGAAAGGTGGGGAGCCAGGTATTCAGGGCAAGCCAGGTCTGGCACAGCCAGGGGCTCACTTTCAAGAGAGCCAGGAGGTCCACAGTGGCTATAGGTCACCTTGGTGTTGGAGAGGGAAAGCTCAGGGGCTCTGGATGGCACTGGGTCTCCAGGGAGAACAGGGTTGACGGGCAGTGAGAGGTGGTGCCAGTGGAACCTCAGAGCCATTCACTCTCTTCAGGCTCGTTGAGCCCAAACTGGCACCAGCCTCCTCGGCCAGCAGTCCCTGTGGGAGAATCTGCCATCCAATTGCAGCATCCTCTGTCCTGCTGTCTTTGGACAGCACAATCTCCTGGTTGAGATCATGTCCTCTTTTTTCGTTTGGGGCAGGGGGCAGGTGATAATTAGGTTTATTTATTTTTAGAGGAGGTACTGGGGATTGAACCCAGGAACCTCATGCCCAGGAACCTCATGCATGGTAAGCATGCACTGTACCACTGAGCTGTTCCCACACCCAAAATCAGGTCCTCTTTTACCTCTAGTTACAGGACAGGAATCTCAGTGACAGAACGTTTGGTCTGCCACCAGGGGGCACAGCCCAACCAGCTTCTGGACACTTACAGTCACTTAGGCCTGAGCTTCAAGGTCAACTTCTTCCTGTGATTTTTTTTCCGCCTTCCCCTGCAGCTTCTGCTCGTTTTAAAGAACTTGGAAAATAGAGAGTAAAAAAAAAAAAAAGAAAGAAAGAAAGGAGAATCAATCACCCATATTACCAGAAGCAGTCTTTAAAATTTACTTTTTCCTGTGTCCACACCCAATTGTGATTTAAACAGTTTTTAACTGGGATCATATTGAATACATACAAACTTACAAACTTTTCTCCAAAATCACTTTCCTCAAAAAATGCACAGTGAAAGTCCTGTTCTACAGGCCAGAGATGGGGATCTTGGATGAAGTTCTCAGGTGGGGCCAGCATGCATTGCTCCTCCTTGGTAGAACCCTCGGGGCTCAAGAAGTTTCTGGCCTCTTCTGGGATATGATCATTGGTACTGTGTTGCAAGTACCCAATATTTGAGAATTGGGAAATAGATTATGATTTACATGAGCTTTGGTCCAGAAGATGCTTTGCTCCCCTGATTTGTTCTGGCCCTGTACCTCTCAGTCCTGCGAGGTTTGAGGGCCTTCTCTCTTTCTCTTGATCTCTCCCCAGGCAGGGCTTCCTCCCTGAAGCGTCTTAGTTATGGCCCCTGAGCCCCGCCCCTCCCAGGTCTCTATTCCTTCTCACTCCTGTCCCGGCCTCCTTAGGAGACTCAGGGGTCCGTGTTCTGTGTTCCACCGCGTCAAGGCTGCTGCTCCCGCTTTCCTCCCACAGCCAGCCGCTGCCTGGCCTCCTGTTGTCTGGGGCAGAGTTAGGCACGTTGCACAGAGGGTGGGCTTCTCATTTCTCGATGAAAGGGATGCTGATGGTAGCCCTTCTCGTGGGCACGATCTCTTTCCTTATGCCCTTGGTGTTTTGCTTTATTTTGGCTTTTTCTCAAAGGACGATTCTGGAGCCGAGAAGGAGAACACATCTGTCCTGCAGCAGAACCCCTCCTTGTCGGGCAGCCGGAACGGGGAGGAGAACGTCATCGATAACCCCTACCTGCGGCCTGTGAAAAAACCCAAGATCCGCAGGAAGAAGTGAGTTGGAGGCTAGGGTGCAGAGAGGACTCCCTGGCCAGCCAAGGTGGGCGCCTCTGCTCCTTGGCGGCAAAGAGAGGCTCACCAGTGGGTCTGGACCTCAGGGAAAGCTTCTCTGGTGAGAGGAAACATGGTCCCTCTTCCTCTCCTTCCTCGTCTCCCGTGTGTACCTCTCGTGCATAGAGCCTGAGCCTCCTGCAGCCCAGGGACCAACCCGCGCAGCCCAGCCATTGCTCCCCAGCTAGGAGGGCAGGCGGCCCCCCAGGCAGGCTCCATGGATTCCTCTTCTTTCTAGGTCCCTCTCGTGAGCTGAGAAGGAAGCCTGCCTTGTGCAGAGACGTGGACATCACCCTCCTGGGGGAGTCAAAGCCACTCAAGGGAAGAAGAGGGTGGTTGAGCCGAGGCTGCCGGAGTGTGACTGGGCATGATTTTAACTGCATACTCTCTGTTGAGATTGACCTATTTTCGTTGGACGTTTGGGTTGACAAAGATACGATTGTAACAACAAGGCCTTTTTTAACCAACTGGGCCATGCCATGGGGCATAGAAACGGCCAGGGACTTCATTTATTATCATGGGACTTGATTCCTTGAAACCTGGAAGACCAGGGAAGGTGGCAGGAAAGAAAAGGCTCTTTGCCTGCTTTGCTCACTGCCAGAAAGACTGTTTGCTTAATTTGTATTTCAGGACGTCTGGACCCCTTTTATTGACTGACAATTTGTGGTACCAATTTATCCTCCTAGAATCTCCTTCTTTCTTCTCTCCTCACCTTGGCTCCAAATACCCTGTTGAGCTGATCGAAGGTGATTTTCCCTCCTGTAGCATGTTGGGAACACATGAATCCTGATCTGAGGCCGGCCGGAGTCAGGAGGTGTGAGCAGATGCATTCTTGTGAGGAGGATGACGCAGAAGGCAGCCCTGATTCTCATCTGCATGTGATGAAAGCTCCCTAGGGCCGGGCAGTGCCCTCTCCTGAGGGACTGATCATTTACTGTCCCTCTGTGGAGTGTGTGCTTGGGATCGGCCAGGTCCTGCCCCATCCTGGGAAGAAAGGTTTTCTTTGACAAAGAGCCTACATCAGTGGATATATTATGCTGTGACTTGATAGAGGAATCACCGATTTTAAACAAGAAGAGGATTGGGTGGGGGGCGGCTGGGGATGAGATTTTGGCCTTGTGTTCTGAAAGCTGAGACACCTGGCCGCTCTGCTGAGAGGCTGGCAGCAAAGGAAGGCCACGTGCCCACTTTATAGCAGAAGGGGGCAGAGAGGAGCCTGCAAGTCTGAATCTGTCCAACCTCTTTGCTTCCTGGGAGAGAAGACTTCATCCTTGATGTGCCCTCCAAACCGAAAAAGGAAGATGCTGGGCAGGCTGGTCTCCAAAGGAAGAGGTTTTAAAACCAAGTCTAAAGAAGATGAATGCCACTGACACGTGGGAGTTAACACAGGGTAAACAAATCCGTACAGGACTTTCCTCATACTCGGCTTCCACAGTCATTTCTTAACCTTCCATCCTCTTGGTGATTTTGAAAACTTGAAACACTTGGTGTTTGTGTCTTGACAGCAAGCTCCATGTTCCTCTGACCTCACTGTCCTCGAAGCGCTTTATCCCATTGGAAGGAAAGTGCCGCTTGTCAGTAACCAAAGAGGGGATGCTAAGTGAGAAAATGATTCCCCAACTCTGGACCAAGTAAGAGTTTTTCCGGTTTATGTGACCTGAAACTCATCCAGTTGAAAGTAGTCCAGTTGGGCCTGCGCTGACCCACTCTGAGTTTATAATTTTGCTTTGCTAATTCTTGGCCTGTTGAGTTTAAATACAGTCCCAGGTTTGAGCCATGGCCTATGCAGGGCGGACACTTTCCCAGCTGGCTGTTCTCACCCGCTCTTGGGAGCAGTCAGCCCAGCAGCTCCTCCTGTTACCATCCAGAACAGACACCTGCTGAATGCTGTTATGCTGAGGGATGCGGTGGGATTTGGGAAAGAATTGCCGTTTCTGCTGTTGAGATCCCAGAGGCTGCACTGCTATAGTTCTGTTCTGGATGAGACACTGGGAGATGTTAACCTGAAACACTGACCCGACTGTTGTTGTGTAAAAACTGTGCATAATCCTCAATGTATATTTATAAGCTTTTATTTTTTTATAACTTTGAGGGAATTCATAATGCGAAAAAGCAGTAAACAGAGTCAAATTAAGTATGTGATTTATGCTCTTAATAAAAGGTCATAATAAAAACTTTGTAAATGAAACAGAATTACAAGCTTTGAAGTGAATTTGCATGCAAAAGTTACAGCAGTGAGAAAGGCTTTGTACAGATAAGTAAGGCTTAGACCTTATGTTGGACAGAGTACCCTTTCAAACTAAAACTTTATTTGGAAAATCTGCAAACACAAAACTAGAAAGGAAAGTATATTTTCCCTATATATTCTTCACCCAGCTGCAACACTTATAGAACATCTTTTCACTTCTGTTTCATCTATTTCTTCTACTTATTTTTTTTTAATTCCTAAAGTATTTTTAAAAACAAATCTAAGAACTATGTCATGTAATCGGTAAATATGTTATTATGCATCTCTGATAGACCTTTAAAACTTTTTTGAGGTAATTATAGATGACAGGATGTTGCAAAAGAAAAAAAGAGTTCAGGGAGGTCCCGTGTACCCTTTACCCAGTCCTTCAGTGGGAGCATCTCGAATAACTATAGTGCAGTGTCAAAGCCAGGAAAGTGATATACATACAGTCCACAGAGTATTCAGATTTCACCATTTCGTGTGTGTGTGTGTGCGCGCGCGCACGTGTGTGTGTGTGTGTGTGGTTCTATGCAGTTTTGTCATGTGTAGATTCACAATCAAGATACAGAACATTTCCATAACCACGAGGTTCCTTCATGTTATTTCCTTATAACCACATCTACCTCTCCTCTTCCCCATCGCTAGCCCCTGGCAGCCACTGCTCTGTTCTCCATCTCTATAATTTTATTTTTAAAATGTTATATAAATGGAGTTACAAAGTTTGTAACCTTTTGAAGTGGGCTTTTTTCACTCAGCATAAGTGAGGGAGAGCCAGCCAGGTGGTTGTGTTTGTCTGCGGTTCCTGACTTTTCATTGCTGAGCAATATGCCAGGAATGGATGTACCACAGTCTGCTTAACCATTCACACAAGGAGGGACATCTAGACTGTTTCCAGTTTGGAGCTGTTATGAATAAAGCAGCTATGAACATCTGTGTATAGTCTTCATTTCACGGCAATAAATGCCTAGGAAGGCAACTCTGGTCCTATGGTAACTGTATGTTTCATTTTAAAAGAAACAAACTCTTTTCAGCCTGGCTGTACCATTTTGTGTTCCTGCTAGCAATGTAGGCAGCCAGTTTCTCCACATCCTCACCAATATTTGTTGTTATCATAATTTTTTAAAATTTTAGCCATGCTGAAAGGTGTGCACTAATATCTTATGATCTTAATTTGCATTTCCTCCATGGTTAGATGTTGAACATCTTTTCACGTGCCTTTTTGCTGTCTGTGTATGCTCTTCGGTGAATTATCCACTTAAATCTTTTGTCCATTTTCCAACTGGATTGTTTCTTTGTTTTGAGGTTTCTTCATATATTCTTTTTAAAAAATACTTTATTCATTATCGTATTACTTAATTATTTTGGGGGGGAGGTAACTAGGTTTATTTATTTTTGGAGGAGATACTGCATGTATTTTTGATACAAGAACTTTGTCAGATGTGTGGTGTACAAATACTTCCACTCTGTGGCTGGTTTTTCATTCTCTTCTCAAGGATCTTTGGCAGAGCAAAAGTTTTAAATTTTGATGAAATTCAGTTTATCAATTTTTTAATTTTATGGTTTGTGTTTTTGGTACGGGTCTAGAAACTCTTCTTCGGGTCCTAGGTTCTGAAGATCTTTTTCTGTACTTTTTTTCTAATATTTTTATAGGTATGTTTTACATTTTAGTCCTGGATCTATTTCTAGTAAATTTTTTATAAAGTGTGGGGTTTGGGTTGGTTTCACTATTTTGCCTGTGGATGTCCAATTGATCCAGCACCTTTTGTTGAAAAGGTACCCTTCCTCCATTGAATTATGTTGGTACCTTTGTCAAAGGTTAGGTTTTTTGGGAGGAGGGGCACATTTATGTGGGTTAAGACTTTTTTTTTAGATAATCACTATGTCAATATCACACTTAACAAATGAACAGTGATCTTCTAATATCCCCTAATGTTCAGTTAATACTCAATTTTCCAGTTGTTGCAAAGATTTTTAAAATTTTTTTAATAGTTGGCTTATATGAACCAGGATTAAAATAAGATCCAGACATTGCACTAGGTTTTCACATCTCCCAAGGTAGGATAGTCCCTCCCACCTCTGGCCCTGGGGGTCAGGATACAGGCCTCTTTCCTTTATTTCTGACCAAGTTAAAAGGTGATCAGTGAAGTTAACTGAGAAACTAGTAATAAAATAGCCTGGCTTTTTTTTTTTTTTGCAGGGGAAGGCAGTGGGGAAACAAACATAAAAGGAGCTGAGCTTTGTTTTTCTGGAAGCCTGAAGTCACTTTACGTAGAGGCCACGTGGCTCAGTGAGCCAAGGCTTGGTGACGTTTGTGTTTGTGGCCCCACCACAGCCTACAAGCTGTGAGGTCGTGGGCAAATCCCTAAATGTCCAAACCAGTTTCCATAAAATGGATAATGATGGTATCTCTACTGAATTTAATGGTACATTCCAACTCGAGTTAGGCTGCTCTAACAAAAAATCCCCAAAATACAGCACCTTAAGGCAGAACTGTATGCCTTCTACGGAAGTCTGGATGGTGGCCCAGGCTGGCTTGGTGGCCTGATGATGTCAAGTCTTCTGTCTTATGGCTCGTCTATCACCTCGGATGATGCTCACATCCGTGTGCTGGAAGAAGGCTGCCCCCTCACCTGCTGGGTCCACATTCCAGTGGAGTGGGTGGTGGGGTGTGTAAAGGGGAGCTCAAAGCCCAGAAGCTGTCCCCTCCTAGTCACGTGGCCTCGCCAGGCTGCACGGCAAGTGAGGAAATGTGGCTCTGTGACTAGGTAAAATTTGGGAGACTTGTCACCAAGGAAAGTAGGAAAGAATGGATTCGGGGGACAACTGAATCTGACACAAATGAGGTTTAGGGAGTGTGCCCAGGACTGCCCTTGCGGGACAGGCAGGAAACCCCTCCTGAACACTGAGCACACTTGACTTGGCACCCTCGGCTCTCCCAGCCCGTCCCAGAGGCCAACAGTTGGTGCTCCTCTAGGATGGGGCCCTCGGTGACATCCAACTGGGCCTTCGCTGCGGACATGTGACCCTGTCGGCCGCCCCTCCCTCTTCAAAGGTGTCTCTTTGGCCTTCATGACATTGCCCTCTTTTCCTGATTATTCTATTTCATGGCCTCCCTTTTCCTTGCTGGTTCTTCCTCCAACCTGTCCAGCTGTGGCTGGCCCCAGATAGTCCTCTGCTCACCCAGAAGATGGGTCATCTGCCCTTCCACTGCCAGCTGTCACCTCCCGGTGATTCTCAGCATCTGTCGGTAGGTTGCTCTCCACTAAGCTGCCTGGTTATACTTTCAAAGCAACGTGGTAGATTGGATTTGCTTCACTTTTCTGCCCAAACCACTTCCAGTCCCCAGCCTTCCCACTTCGGACAGCAGTTCGGAACAGCGGGGCCAGTAGCAGCCAGCCCTGGAGCGCTTACCTGGGCCGGGACCGCAGGCCTTACGGCGCCATCTCACCCTCCAAATGGTCCAGAGTCTTCATTCTCCATCTGTACCTGCCCCTCACCACGTTCTGCCACCTCTTCCTTCCTTGCTTGTCTGAAGGGGCAGCAGCCTCCCTGCTCTTCTTGAGCCTGTGTCCCCTGCCAGGCCCATCTTCCTACAAGCCTGGACTTTGTCGCCCCCTCCCCACTTCCCACACTAAGACCTGCAGTGCATCCCACTCTGCATCCAAACTGCCCAACCTGGCCTCCCCAGGTCCTCTGCCAAGTGGCTGTTTCTTTTGGAGAATTCACATTCCTTTCATTTATTCAACAAGTACGGATCTAGTGTCTTCTATGTGTGTCAGGTACTGTGCCAGGCTCCAAGGACAAGTGACAAAACAGACATGCCCCCTGCCCCCAGGGAATCCATTTGAGCAGGAAGACATACACGGAAAACAAAACCAAAATCGTTACAGATTGTGGAGACATGCTAAGAAGGACACAAAGGGGTCTTTATTCCTTGAGGGGGGACGGCTGCCCTCATCAGTGCTACATCCTGCGCCTTTGTGCTCTTCCTCCCCATCACCTCCGAAGATCTTGCCTGTCCTTCCGGCCTCCGTATCCTCTCTCCAGATGACATTTATCCTTCCCTTCTACATTCACTCAACAAATATTTACTGAGCTACTGAGTGCAGGCGCTGAGTCAGATGCTGGGAGGCAGCAGAGTGTAACAAAGCCGCTACATTCTCTGCCTTTACAGTCTAGTTAGGGGCCAGACAGCTCACAGACATTAGATGTGTAATGTCAGGTGTGAATCGGGGTCCTGAGAGGAAAGCCACAGTATCCTCAGGTTGGGTGCTTTGAGGAAGGTTTAATAAAGTGATCACCTCCCAAGATGTGGGCAGGTGTAGCAGAACACAGTGTAGGTAGCTGGGCCTGGGTGAGTTACAGGGAGGGGAGGGAGCAGTCACCAGAGCTGGAGGGGGGCCTATGTGAGGCCCTTCTGCCAAGAACCAGGGCCGTGGGTCATCAAGGGGGCCAGGGGGCAGCAGCAAACCTGCAGGGGGAGTGCCAGTCTAGGGACAGATACCCTGACCTCCCTCTCCTCCCTCCCACCTCCCAGTATCCTGCCTGTTCTTTGTTGAACAGAAGCCAGAGGGCACAGGGCCTGTCCAAGCACGACACAGTAGCTGCCAGCCTCCCAGGGCCCGCGCAGGGTGAAGTGGAGAGTGAGCAGATCTAGACGGGCAGAGGAAAGGGGTGGGTGCTTGGTGGGGGGTGCATTTTAGAAAAGGTGGGGAAGGAGAGCTGCCTGAGAAGGCCCCCACGTGGAAAAGCGTTCCAGGGAGAGGGACGAGCGAGCACCTGGAATGGAGGGGCCACGTGCCTGGAGAGTGGTGGGAGTGGGACCAGGACGGAGCAGGGCCCACACGGTGCAGAGCCTCCTGGACCCGAGTAAGGGCTTTAGGTGTTATTCGGAGCGAGATGGGACATGAGGGAGTGACAGGAGTTGACTCAGCTTATCAAAGGGGCATTCTGGCTGGACGGGATGAGAGACATCACTTTTCTTCAGTTATTTTCACTTTTCTGGCATTTAGCAAACGCACTGACCAGTGAGGAAGTGAGTCCTGGCCCCAGGAGAGCCAGGGCGACAACTCCCTGCAGACTGAGCCCTGTCCCAGCGAGAGGAAGAAACACAATCACACGGATAGGATAACTCCCTTTCCCCAGGGCGCTCGCAGTGTAGTCATGGAGACAAATAAACAGAGGAACCCATTGAACACCACTCACCAGGACAGAGGAACAGCTATCAGTAGAGGGTTGAACTTGAGGACTTCAGGGAGAAGCCTGCGCTCAGGTCGGAATGGGGTGGTATGAGCAAGTGGAGCTTCTGGAAGAGGTGAGCAAGGACCAGGGAGGGCCGAGGTGGCCTGAGGGAAGGCGGGAGGACAGGTGACCCAGCATCAGAGGGCCTGGGGGCACCTGACTGTGCCTGCGCAGCTCCTGAGGCTCCAGTGCCCTCCTGTACTGTCTCCTCTTGTGAGGCTACTTTGGTGTTGGCTGTAACCAGCCTCCTCCCTTGTAAAGCTGGCAGAGGTCCCCTCCGTGGCATTGGCCCTCAGATTGTACCTCCCTGGGCAGGTTGGGTTTTGGAGCATGTCTACTGACTGTGAACCAGGGTTGCCCCAGGAAAGGGGTCAACTGAACTGGTGGGGTCCAGGGTTGGAAGGTGCTGCCCCAGCTACCTTTACTCAGGTGAGCTGTTGATGATCTGAGAGGCTTTTAAATAGAAGGGCCAGGGTCCTCAGAGACTCTTAGAAGTGTCTGTGTGGGTCCAGGAGGAATGACCTGGGCTTTGTCAGTTGTTTGCCATCACAAAAGAACCCTGGGGCCCCAGATTCTAATTGCATTTCGTTGGGATTTTGTTATACATTCATTTATGAATTCTCTTCAACCACTCATCGTGGGTGTGTCATTCTCCTGTTCCACTCAGGCTCACACTGAAACAAGTGTTTAATTCTCTGAGCATCACCTGACAGTGCCCAGGCGCAAGTGGGGAGCCCCCGGCCCGAGGGTAACGATTTCCCATGGACACCCTGACTCCTGGAATCAAGCTCAAGGTATTCTTCCTCCTTTTGAAGCAGGTGGTTCTCCCTCATCTCCATTTTATTACCGATTTTTCCCCCTACCTTACTAAGAAGTTACTCAATTTTGAATGGATAATATAAGCACACGGTATAACATTTAAAAGACAGAAAAAGATACAAGTGAAACTAAGCACACACACCCCTGTCTCCCAGACTCCCAGTTCTCTTCCTGGAGGCCACCAGTATGTCAGGATCAGAATTATCGTGTGCATTCTTCAGCAAATAGTCTACACATCAGACACAAGTGCCTGTATGTACTTTCTTCACCTTTTAAATGATGGTAGATATGTATATACTGTCTATGCTTCCCCCCACCTCTCTGTGTATTTGGGTGATGGTCCCATGCTAATAATAAAAAGCTTTCTCGTCCTGTTTCATGGCTGCACTGTTCCATTGTAATAGCTCTACCGTAGCTGACTTACTTAACTCATTCCCAGTGGATGGATGCTTAGGTGGCGTCCAGCCTTCTGCTATCTCAGGAGTCAGCGTGGCGAGTGGCTCTGTGCCGGCGTCGTTTCCCTGCACGTGCCCACCAGCTGTGGGCAGATGTGCCCTGTTCTTCTCACAAGATGTATCAACTTACACTCTCGCCTCAGCGCCTGTTTCCTTGCACTTTTGCCACCTCAGGGTCTCCCAACTTGCTGACCTTTGCCAGTCTGATGGGTAGAAAATGGTTTCTTGCCGTGGTTTTGTTTGAGTGGAGTTGGGTGGAGGGGTGACTGCTTTTGGAGCCTGGAAGGTCTGCAGTCAGTCCTGCCACTCAGTTGTCTGCAAGCGACTGGACTGCTCTGAGTCTCACCCTCCTCTTCTGTGGTGTGTGGGCTAGTAATACCTCAAAGGGGCGCTATTGAGACATGCGATATTAGAGACGACTTGTGTGACTCAGGGCCGGGACTGGCATTACTCTCCCAGGTGAGGTGCCTCCCTCCCCACAGAGATGGGATCACCTGGGGTGGGGGGACAGGGGCTGGGCTGTGGACCCAGCACCCCTCCTGAGGGTGAGAGTGAGCCCTGGAGCAGGGGGTGGTAGTGAGCGTCTGGGCTGCCCCTTCACTGCTTCACAGATGCCGAGGTGGTGGGAGAGGAAAGGGGGAAGCCGAAGCGCTGTGTTCTTGGCCTTCATGGTTTCAGATGTTGGCACGGGTGAGCTTGTAGCTCTACCCTCTTTTGAAAGTGTACATGGGCACCTTCCCCAGGAGAGCTCCACCCAGAAATCTCCTGGGTCCCACGGAGGCAGAGATTTCTAGGGCACAGAAGACAGCCAAGCTGAGCAGGCCTCTGCTCCGGGGACCCCAGGGCCTCCCTCCCTCAACCGCCCAGGAGCCCTGCCTGTGCCTCCCGGGCCCACGCCCTGCGGGAGCTTCTGTCCAGCCATCAGTCCTGCCACTGTCCTGTCCTGCTGTCACTGCCACCTTGTTGCCTCCACACCTCGGCTTCTTCCCTCCAATGTATTCAGAAAGAAAGCTCATTGTTACATACATAGGAGTGGGAACTAACAGTTAAAAAACCCCATCCCTTCAGGAAACTAAGGCCGAACTCATATGGAGGGACGAGCCCAAGGGCCCAGAGCTACTGGTAACGTCCTCGGTGAGTCTCCCTGGAGGTGGGGTGGGGAGTGGGGGGCGCAGCACAGGCAGCCTTGGGACCCCAGGTCAGCACCTGCTTTCAGCCCCAGCTTTCTCATTGGGAACCTTGTTGGTGAAGTTACTTTGACTGAAAAACTTTGGGGAAAAGGTTTTAGAGTCGAATAAATGTAAAAATTTCAGGAAATAAAGAGCAAAATGTCCACGAAAAGTAAAGCCTCAAATAAATTTTGCTTTTTCAGGAGGAGCTTCAAGCTTTTCTCCTAAAGCTTGAGGAGGTGGGAGGGCACGTTAGTTTGCTCTTCACTTTGCTGATTGGAAATCTTGGTGGAAAAATATTAGAAGTGTTGCAGAAAAAAATGTGTTACAGCTCAGTGTTATAGCTCAGTTGTGCCAGCAACCTGGACCCAGGCGAGAGACCAAGCAGTACTCGGAGAGTTGGAAAACTCAGGTTTATTACGCCAGCGGGCCCAGAGAAGTTAACACTCCAAGCTCTGGGGCCCATCTGTAGGTTTACACAGGCTTTTATAGGCTGCCAGTTTACACTTTGCAACATTATATGCAAATAAGGTATAACAATAGTTGACTAATTAGGAACAAGCTTTGTAGAAATGGACCAATCAGGAGGGAGAGATAACCAATCAGGAGTGAGGGAAATAACCAATCAGGAGTGAACTCAGGGAACCAACAGATTTTAGGGGTAAGTAAGCCTTTTCAGAAGCAAAAAGTGAGATAGAGCCTCAGGGCCAGGGAACTGGATGGTGCTGTCAGGAGAGTGGTGGCCCTGCCTGGGGGTCCTGCCGATCTTTTTATGGGGCTTCCTGCCTCAGAAGGACTAGTCTAGTCAATGTTTCTGCCATTAACTTTGTGATCACTAGCTTGTTCCTTTTTTTAAAAATTTAATTTTTTGTTTATTTTTAATGATGTTTATAGTTGATTTACAATATCATGTTAGTTTCAGGTATACAACAAAGTGATTCAGTTATATATATATATATTTTTAGATTATTTTCCATTATGGGTTATTATAAGATATGAATATAGTTCCCTGTGCTAGACAGTAAATCCTTGTTGCTTATCTATTTTATGTACAGTAGTTTGTAGTTGTTAATTCCATGCTCTTAATTTATTCCTCCCTTCCCTCTCCCCTTTGGTAATCATAAGTTTGTTTTCTGTCTGAGTCTGTTTCTATTTTGTTTATCTATTAATTTTTTAAATGGAGATTTAAATGGGGATTGAACCCAGGACCTTGTGCATGCTAGACATACACTATCACTGAGCTATACGCTCCACCTCCTATTTTGTATTTAGATTCATTTGTATTATTTTTCAGATTCCACATATAAGTGATATCATATAATATTTGTCTTTGTCTAACTTACTTCACTTAGTATGATAACCTCTGGGTCCTTCCATGTTACTGCAAATGGCAATATTTCATTCTTTTTATGGCCAAGTAATAATCCATTGTGTATATATACCACATCTTAAACCAATCATCTGTTGATGGGCACTTGGGTTTCCATTCATGTCTTGGCTATTGTAAATAGTACTGCTGTGAGCATTGGGGTGCATGTAACTTTTCGAATTAGAGTTTTCGTCTTTTACAGATACATGCTGGAGTGGGATTGCTGGATCATATGGCAATGAGCTAGTTCCTTTCTTGTATTTCTTGTTGTTCTACAACGGATTAGAGGCAGATTAGAACAAGAACAATAAATGATAAAAAATACACACATAAAATTAAAAAGTAGTACCAGAGGAAAGTAGACATTGAATAAATCATTTGGGGGTGAGGAGGAGGAGGGCCAGGGTAAACAAATAAATATATTGTACATCAGATGGTGATAAGTGCTGAGGAGGAAAACAATAAAACATGGTAATGAGGATACAGAATACGAAGGAGAAAGGGTATTACCCTTTTATGGAGTATTTAGGGAAGGCCTGTCTTCTCTAAGAGGGTAATATTTGAATTGAGATCAGATAGCTGGAAAAGAGCATTCAGTGACAAAGGAACAGCAAGTGCAAAGGCCCTGAGGCAGGAGTGGGCTTAGCATGTTAAGGAGAACAGTGTGGCCCACATGGAGTGGTAGGGGACATGTAACAGAGCAGGACCTATGGGGTCTTCCCAGGACAGACCCCTCCCCCATACCCTCTGCTGTATCTCCTCTCTGGAGTACCCAGATAACGGTATCTCATGCATATTTCCTGAGTTTTTCAATGCTAAAAACCAACACCAAGTGGAAGAAATTAACTACTTGATGATCATGTAGACCTCAGACCTTCTGGTGCCTGAGTAGTGATCATTATAAACCAATCAGAGAATTGTGCACAGCTGATCCTATACCCTGGGCTGCCCCTCCCTTACGTGGACTTAAAAATGCTCAGCTGAAGCCGTTCAGGGAGTTTGGGGCTTTTTGGGCACGAGCCACTCGTTCTCCTTGCGCAGCCCATCAATAAACCTTTCTCTCCTCCAAACTCCAACCTTTTGATTTGTTTGGCCTCGCTCTACATCAGACACAGGAACTTGCCTTGGGTAACAATTCTGATGAAGCCAGCTTAGGAGTCTGCCTGTGGCAGGTCCACCTTGGCTGGAGGCAGCCCCTTCCCAGGGTCCCCAGCAGCTGCTGGAGCTCACTTTGCTTCAGGGACCTGGGAGGGTCTCCCCTGACAGGCACCGGCTGCCCAGGCATGAGGCTGTTTGGAGCTGAGAAAGGTCTGGAGCTGCATCCACACTCAGTGTTGCTTGTGGGTGAGTCCCTCCAGCTTGCTCATGCAGGCTGGGAATTTTCTCTACTCCATCTGGGCTCATTCCCTTGCAGGAAGCGAGCCATTCTGGGTGCATTGGGAGCCAATCTGGGTCCATTCTCCTTCGGGAGCCAGGACACTCTGGAAGCCTCCATCTGGGAGTGGAAATGGAATTTTGGGGCTACATCTCATCTGATCTTTTGTTTGTAGGACGATGTTTGCTGTGTATGTGTGTGTATCAGTACTGGCATTGGCCAGTTGAAAGGTCTTTGGTGGGTAGCAAGTGCTCACGTGTGACGACACCAGAGTATCCTTCCATTGCATTGAATTCGCCTGGTTGGCGGAGCACTGGTTGAGATTTTCCCTTTCTAGCCTTGGTCATTCGTTCAGCTTCATCTCTGCTGGGGCGTCGGTCGGGGTTCTCCCCTTGTGGACTGACGGGGCCTTGGTTGGGAATCCCCTTTTGGGGGCTAGGGAGCTGTGACCCTGAGAGACTGTTTTGAATTGTATTTGGTTGCTATTTGACAACATTGCTGTGAATAATTAAATTAAAAATATGAATGATCAGAACGCTGTTTCATCTTACAGTCCCCCTAGGATATATTTTGCAAAACTGTGAGATCTTCATCTATGCTTCCATAAATGAAAGAAAATATGTTTTATTGTAACACTGTGTGGGCTCGGTACTCCCTGAGACCTTGAGAACAATGGCCCTAACGGCTCTGCTGTGATATCAAAGTGGGCCTTCTGCAGTTTGGCTTTTATCTTGGGTGTGTGAGTGTCTTGGTACCTGAGTCCAAAGGGTTTTGCTGAAAGTGAGGCATGTGAATAAAACACACACACATTGTCTACTTGGGAACTTGAAAAAAAAAAAAAGCCTGAAAATAGCCTAGATGGTTGGGTTTTGTAAAAGCAGTTAGAGGAGGAACTTGCATTCCTCTTCCTGTGCCTTTAAGACATAGATGATCTACCTGGGCTCTCAAGGAAAAAAGAAAAAAGATTTTTTCTAAATTCAAGCAGAAAACTGAGATCTCTGGTTCTGTCTGTCTTTACTTAAAACTAACTTGTAAATGACCTCCATCTAATTGACTTAAAAGTAAGTGCTTACAAATTAAACACTTCTAATTATAAAAGAAGCTGGATAGAACACATTTCAGGCTGATGTGATTTAGGAAATCTTCAATATTGAGTTGATATCTGATATTAAAGCTAGCTTAAACTTGTTGGTATACTCAATACAGACACGGCTTTTATTGTACCTAGGTTTACTGAAGGTCAATAAGTTCTTGTTTCTGTTGCAGTTTGTCAGCAGAAAGAAAACAATTATCTTGGTATAATGAAATTTTTATGGGTGAATTGAAGGCAGGGGAGAGGAGCTTTGGGGTGAACTCTTTGGAAATGATTATGTTTTGGGAATGTCTACTTAAACGTGATCTCTCCAGCTATTTGGTGACTTGACATTTTGGACCTGTGCTAGATTATGTTAGTTGATTAAAGTTTAATGAGTAGTTGAATAAATCAGTCATTCCCAAACAAAATAAGATACTGAAACGTTCAATAGAAGTTAAGAGTTTTAAGTGGCTCACAGGGAAAGAGTGACAATGAATATATGTATATTCGTGTATAACTGAAAAATTGTGCTCTACACTGGAATTTGACACAACATTGTAAAATGACTATAACTCAATAAAAATGTTTATATATATGAAAAAGTTTTAAGAGTTGAGGATTCTAATATAAATATGTAATTAAGGCTACTAGAAGTAATAAAAGAAACATTTGGTATATAGTAAGAGAGTGGGATATATGTTTGAGTTAAAAAAAAAAAAAGGTGTAAGGAATGGAATTACATTTTGTTAAGGATTTGGTCCTGGAGCTGGTTGTCTCTAGATGGGAAAAAATAAGGGACAAACTAACGGATATGGAAAATTGTGGAAGGTTTGTAGAAGGGGAGCCTTAAAAAAGAGTTCTGTGCATGGTCAGGCTGAGATTAGATCAAGCTTAATTAGGCAAATGAACTTTGTTGTTGGAAGTGGGTTGGCGCAGGACTGGATTTGGTTCTTCTCTGTTAAGAGAACAAGTTTACTTAGAATGCCGCTGACGACAGTTAGTGTGACACTTTTTGCTTTGCTATTTTTGACAACTTCGTATCAAGTTCTAATTAAAGTCCTTTTGACTTCACCTGGCTTTGGGATGCCTCAGAGGGCCCATGAGACATCTCAGAGAGAAATATTAAACTAACTGGAATTGACTGGTATGTTGAATTACGTGGGAAGCATTGTCAAAGGAGTGATAAACCTCTTCAGATTATATGGGATGGATAAATGTTGTTCGTAGAGATATTCCAGAAATTATGTGGAGTTTCTAAAATCTGGACATGCCCTGGTGTAATGCTATCAGTCATGATTCTAGTTTTTAACATATGTCACAGCAACCTGATTAAGCTTTTTGTCAAAAACATTATAATTGGATCTTTTGCCTTTTTGGGTCTTCCATCACTCATGGACAGGTAAGCTGATGCGTGGCAAAACTGCTTAATCTTCAAGAAGATTCATAAAAAGGATTTTTGAACAAGTACAGGTTTCTTGTAAATCATACTGCTGAGCTGTGTAGGATATTTAAGAAGTCTAGTGAAAACTCTGATTTCATAAAACTGTTGGTAAAATGGATTGATTGCTTAGGACTGAGTGAACTGATGAGTATGGTTATAATTTTTTGGTTGTCTGAAGTATTACTGGCTTTTAATCTGTTTTCTAATTGAACTGTTTACCAAATATTTATCTCTGTATCAGTATTGCCCCCAATGTTTAGGATAGAGAATTCTCTAATGGAGCTGTCACAGAGCAAAACTACTCTGCTTTGAGTCAATTGCTAGAAGCACATGTGCTTGTGTAACAATTGGGTGTAAGTGATCAAATGTATGGCCTATAAAATGTTTCCCCGTTAACAACCCCGAGCCTGTTACAACATCTGATTAGCTTCTCCAACATGGATAACTAGGCAGACGCAAAGGAGGCCTCGCGCCGGGGGACATGATCTCAGCCTGGGGCAGGAGCCATCCCCTCCACCCCGCTCCGCATCAAGGGACAGATATTTTGATCATCAGTGTTTTCTATTGAAAGATTTGTAATCAAAAGGGGAAATGATGGAAAAATCTGTACATATTGAGGTGTGGGAAGTCATTCTGGCCTGTGCATGGTTTGACTCAAACTTTACTGACCAAAGCAGCCTGCTGCGTGGCCTTTGGGACTTGCATTGTACATCTTGTTTGACCTTGAGGAGGGGGATGTGTTTGAAAGTCTAAATGGAGTAGCTGTGGTTCAGACATCCAAGGTAAAATGAGGTGGCCATTGCGGATGTGATTTCAGATGTGTTGTTGAGAACTCTGTTTCTGTGTTGTTGAGAACTCTGATTTTTCTGTGTTGTTGAGAACTCTGATTTTTCTGAGCTGTGTCAGCCTCAGGACGCCACTAGCCGTTCTCAAAGTGGTGTTGCTGGCAGATGGCAGCTGCAACCTTCTGACCTCAAGGTCTCCTCTTGTAGCTTAAATTTTTACACAGCAAAATTACTTTAGATCAGGTGTTAGCAGAAAAAAGGAGACGTGTAGTGGCCAATGGCTCTTGTTATACAAATGTTACCACCACATTGAAAGTTAAACCTACTCAGATAAAAGTAGACAGCTGGCTGCAAGTCTCCCCCACAGTGCCAGGTCCAGACTGGTGTTCAGCTTAGTCTCCTGAATTCCCCAGGGAGTGAGCTCTAACGACAGAAGACTCGGATCCAGGACTTGGAACTCGGGAATATTTCCAACTCAGTGTCCTTTCCCCAGATCGAGGTGGCCCACACGCCACGTTTCAGCAGGAAGCAGCCCGAGTGGTCATCGCCCAATTCCCTGAGAGACTGAGGGAGGGATGGAACAGGATTAGAGGGTGAAACCGAGTTCCTCTGCTGAGTTCACGTCTGACCTCTCTGTCCAAATACTGTTCCCCTGCTTGTCCAACTGGTTCTCCTCAAGATCAAGGAGTATCAAAGAAAAAGGGGTAATTGTAACCCAGCAGAACCCTGTGGGGACTTCCCAGAACAGTCCCCTCCCGGTACCCTCTGCTGTAGCTCCTCTCTGAAGTACCCAGATAATATCTCATGCATATTTCCTGAGTTCTTCAGATGCTAAAAACAAACAAAAAAACCCCACCAAATGGAAGAAGTTAACTTGATGATCTTGAGTACATAGCCCCCGGACCTTCTGGTGCCTAAGGGTTGATCACCATCAACCAGTCAGAGAATTGTACACAGCTGATCACGTTCCCTGGTCTGCCCCTCCCTTACCTGGCCTTAAAAATGCTCAGCTGAGACCGTTCAGAGAGTTCTCGGGGCTTCTGGGGGCATGAGTCACTAGTTCTCCTTGCGGGCCCAGCAACAAACCTCCTCTGCTCCAAGCTTCTACCTTTCGGTATTGTTTGGCCTCACTCTGCAGCAGGCACAGGAGCTTGCGTTGAGTAACAGATGGAGTGGCAGGAACGAGGTCAGAGGTGAGGGACGGGTGGGTCACGTGGGCCTTGAGGCCCGGTGCAGTCCCTTGCACTGACGTGGGCCTGCTGAGCTGACATGCTGCTATCTCATGACAGGGAGAGGGTGAGTTTCCGGAGCCCTCATGTTTCTCTCTTCTCACTACTCATGTCACTTCTTGGTGCTCCAGTTTCCTTATCTGTTAAAAGAACAGGAATAATACCTGTTCTTTAAGGGTTGCCAAGCAGGTTTGCCTTCCAAACCCTCTCCCCACCCCTGTGCTCAAACATTTCTGACCACCTTCACCAAAGCCTGCTCCCCAGTCACTCTGGGACCCCTTCAGGGTAAAAGCAGCCTGGAGACCAGGCTTTAAAGCCAGATTACAGGCTTTCTCAACCTCAGTACTACTGACACTGGGGTTGGATTTGCTTGCATTGTAGTGCATTTAGTTGTATCTGTGACCTCCACCTCCTAAATGCCCTGAGGATCCCTCTGGGCTGACAACAAAAAAGTCTCCAGACAGTGTCCAAAGGTCCCCTGGGAGCAAAAGAACCACTGAGCTTAAATTCGGCACCGGGGCTGCATGTTCAGGCACCAGCGAGAGGCTGGTGGAAAAGAATTGGGGGGAGTAGAGATTTTTTTACTGCCTCAAATCAGATTATATTTTCTTCAGCTGTTTCCTTTGTTTAATTTCCTTGAGGCGTGGCCACAGGAATGTTCTGGAAGACAATGTTGTGCAATACTTCAGAGCTCTGGAGTCTGTTTGCATAGGAATCCTGGCTGTGTGGCTTCCTAGCTCTGACCTTGGGACAGTTACTTAGCCTTTCTGTTCCTCCACTTTCTCATCCATAAACTGGGGGTAATAAAAATACCTCCCTCTTGGGCTTGTTGGCAGGACTCCAGGAAATCTGTGTAAATGCTTAGAAGAGTGCTGATACACCCCAAGATGTTGCAGGACGGGTTCCTGGGAGACTGAGATTTGTGTGCAGGACGTGTGCCTTCAGGATGCACACCTGTGGGCAGGGGAGGGGGCGGGGCAGAGGGAAAAAGCTGGGCCGCCCTGGGGCTATGATGACTCTCCAGAGCTGTCCTGAGTTGAAAGGAGAGACCATCAGTGAATGTGTGAATGTGCGCTGCCCCCAGGGAGCAGGCATGACCTTGGATGAGGTGGCGCTCTCGTGGAAAGGGCAGTTCCATGGAAATGACAGTCCAGGGTGGGCCTCAGCTGAAAGCAGTCAGCCACAGCACCCTCCCAGCCGCTGGGGGAGCCAGAGCTTCAGTGCTGGAAAGGGAGGTGGTCAGGGCGGCAGTAGGGCATCCATGGTCCGAGTGTCCATTGGCCAGTATCACCAGGTGAGATTTCAGTAAAAGCAAAAGTGCTTTTAGAATGCTGTGGACACCCGGGGATTACTCCCAGCCCAGCAGTGCCTCATGCCTCCTTTCAGTACTCTGCTCATCCCTACCCTGCTGTCTCTTCCTTCTGCCCTTGCTGGAACCAGGAAGGATGCTAGCACCCCCACCCCAGCCACGGCACCCTGAGGTGAGGGTCTTCACCACTCTCCAGCTGTGTGGCCGAGGCAAGGTCACTGGGCCTGTTAGGAATTTAGTTTTTTTACTGGTAACTGGACGCTGCCTGCCCAGAGAAGGGTGGGATGATTAAGTGGGGGTACTGCACAGCGGCGATCCTCAAAGTGCGGTCCTTGGGTCATCAGGCCTGGCAGCCCCATCTGGGACCTTGTTGGAAATGTGAATTCTTAGGCCCTACCAAAAACTCACTGAATCAGGAGCTCTGAGAATGAGACCCAGGAATCCGTGTTTTAGCAAGTCCTCTAGTGTTTCTGATGCACACTTAAGTTTGAGAAATACTGGCACACGGGGCAGCACTTAGCTCCGTGCCTGGATTCTAAGAGGACCCCTCAATCTCAGCAGAATCCGACCCTGAACTCCTGGGCTTGAAGTCAGGCACCTGTGAGCAGAGCGCCGCCTGCTGGTTAGAGCCAGCCTTGCGTGCACACAAGGTTCACACACAGGGACTCAGGCTGGACTCATGGGACAAGGACCTCAGTGCTCAACACTAAGTGACACAGATGTCCTCTCCTCACTCCCCTTCACTCTCCCCAAAGAAATCAGGTTAAAGTGAATGTCAAGGGCAGCTTTAAGTGGCCAAGAGAGGTCACCAAAGACAATAGCATTGTGTTTGTGTCAGCAATAACAGGTATGTTTTACCAAGGGTTTGAGCGTCCAACGCTGTAGGGAAAACAAGACAACAGACGGCGGCCCTCCTTCCTCTGCCCTCTCATGCACGCGCTCCCACCCGGGTCACAGGACTAGGGCAGCCCTGATGACCTGGTCACAGGCCAGCAAGAGGGGCCACCCACAGAGCTAGGCCAACGGTGCGTCCCATGTGGTCACCTGCTCTATTTGACCACCCAGCTCACCTGGATGGGAGAACTTTGAAATCTCCTGCTTTATATTCCAGTTATGTGTATGCGTGTGTGTCCTTCACTGGACTCTGAGCCTCTTGCCTGGCCCCTTGCCTTGTACGACTAGCACCCACTAGCACTGTGGAATTGAATTGATAGAGCTTCGTGCTACCTTACATATTGCTGGAAAGTTTTGAGCCAAAAGGCAGGAAGATCACAGGTCGGGGAGGGAGAGAGGGGGAGAGAGAGGAAGCAGAGGCTTATCAAACCCTCTTTGAGTAGCTCAGAAAATGACAGTGACAAGAAGTGGCGGGGGATAGCCCTCTGCAGTGAGAAAATGAAAGGAGTCCAAAGACTCACCTGTGGAAGACAAGATTTTAGAAAGACAGCTTTCAAGAATGAGAAGGGAGGTGGGGTAGGGTATAGCTCAAGGGGTAGAGCCGTGCTTAGCATGCACAAGGTCCTGGGTTTGACCCCGGCACCACCTCTAAAAATAAATTAATTAATTAAATAGATTACCTCCTCCCCCCAAAAAAAGGAAGAAAAAAAAAGAAGATAGACATTAAAAATTTTTTTAAGAAAAGATTGAAATGTTCTTAAAAAAAAAAAGAATGAGAAGGGAGCGTCCCATGCAGCACCAGGGATAATGATGTTGGGTCCCCCCCCCCCCACTCCCCGCGTAGGTCCCTATGCGGGATGCTCACTGTTTAATGGGAAAAAAACCCCAAACCTGAGAGCTGTAAGCCTTCTTCCTGAGGGAAGGGCTCTCCAGGTGGGGGGAGGACAGTGATCAGGACAGGACAGGTTGGTCCTGACTGGCTTCTGCCACCCTGGCCCCCGGGGGTGCTGTTTCTTCTCATTGTCTTCTCCACGTTTGGCAGAAACATTCCCCGCGGTCCTGGAGCACCCAGTCACGGTACAGAGGGTGGAAGGAGGTCAGAAGGGGAGCAAACGCAGAGTTGTTGGGCAGGTTGGCACTGGCAGCTCCAGGCAGCCCTGACCCGATATGCGGGCTGCCCAAGGCCCCCACGCCCTAGCCCTTTTTAAAGACCAGATCGACCTCACCCGGCACCATCACTTCCCGGCTCTTCGTGCTTCCACCTAGAGGGCCTTGTGTCTCAGCCTACCAGGCAGGAGCTGCTTCAAGGCATCCTGACACCTTGATGATGAAACCCGAGAGGCCCATCCCAAAAACCATAACTGTGCAGCAAAGGAATCTCAGCATTAGAAACAAGAGGGTTATGTGGCCACGAGTCCATGGGAGATGCGGCTTTTGCCATGAAGGAACCTAAATAGTGCTTGACAGAATTTGATTAAATACTGACATGTAGTCATTCAACAAACACAGGTTCGTTTCTTCTGGTGTCAGGAGCAGCACTAGATAGTGGGGAGAGTGTGATGCATAGGACAGGCCATCCTTGCATTGTGGAGCTTCCAAGCTGCTGGGGGAGGGAGATGTGGAGCAAGTAACACATGTGAGGGGGACCAGGGGGCTTTCACAGGAGCTGGTATGGCCAAGGGGATGGGAGATGTACGGCTGGGCCTAAAGGATGAGGAAGAGCCAGCCACGGGAAGCGGGTGCAGAGCTGTGGAGGATGGAGGGGTCTCGGAGCAGTACAGGGCTGGGGAAGGCTGCCTGCAGGAGCTCTGACTTAAGGCCAGCCCTTGCAGAGTGAGTCAGCTTGAAGCAGTGGGGCAGAAGTAGTGAGGCCCTGGGTCTGGCTGCTCTCGTCTCATAATGGTGTGAGAAGGAAGTAAGGGAAGAGTAACCCCCCTTGGAGAGGCGGAATTGAAGTGGTGGGCCGGGCACCCACATGGCCATGGCTGGGGGCACATTCAACTTAGAAATGGGGAACTCAGTGCAGGTGAGGTGGGGGTGAAACTGTCTCCTGAAAAGGAAACTAGAGAGGAGTCAGACTGGGGGCGAGGACAGGGTGCCGGGACACCCGTATGGAGAGAGCCAGCCTGGAAGACAGGAGGCGATCAGAGCACGTTCTGGAGAAGCTGAGCCCAGCTCTCAAGGAGGGGAGGGAGGGAGGAGTCGCTCATCTGTGCCAAGTGTTAACCAAGCATCCAGGGCTCTGAGAATCGGGCAGAGGACTCAGGATCATCCAGGTAAATCCAGTGCATTGCCTTGGCCTCCACCGCCTTCCAGAAGCGCCCCTTCTCTCACCTTCCTGGCCAGAAACATCCCCAGAGGCCCCAGCAGAAAGTCTGCAGCAGCCCGCCTTCCCTGGGGCTGCGGAGGGAGGAGGCCCAGCTCCTCTGTGCGGAATCACTGGCCACCAATCCGGGGCAGCTGACTAATGATGGGAAGCCAGCATCGCCTTTGAGCTGCAGGGATGAAAGCGGCCAGGGCTGCCAGGGGTAGACAGGTGGTGGGGCAAGCAGGCAGGGGCAGGCCTGCCTGACAGCTCAGCACGGAGGAAGCCTCTCTCTCACATCTCCCAGGTGGAAGGTCCCTCTAGCTGGCAGTTTCCTGCAGCAGGAGCAGGAGGAAGCCTCTCGGATGGGGAGAACAGGGCTCTGCCAGCATTGCTGACTGCAGGCCCTCAAGCCTGGCCCCTGCTGCTGCTTTAGGCTGGACTGGGCCTCACCAGAGAGGTGGGGCTCTGGCCACAGGGGTTTGGGTTGCGTCCAGGGAGCAGTGAGGTGGTGCCAGAAACCAAGGTGGGACTAGCCTGATTCAGGAACACCTGTGCCACCTGCATCCACAAACTTTTTCTATCAGCTTTTCCCTCCCCAGGCACTCCCCCATCCCTCCTCTGACAGGACGGTAGAAAGTTTGGGGGCGGTATGATTGGAGAGGGGTGAGTGGGCGAGAATGGATACAGCCAGAAGGGAGCAGCTGTGAGAACGCAGATAAACCATTTGGAATCAGGTGGGCTCTTCAGAGCAATTCAGTTTTCCTCCTGGAGCCTTCCCTGTCTCAACAACGTGGAATTGTATTACGAGGCCAACACACGAGAGGACTCCTGTGAGTCAACGAGGGAAGGAATGCACTTTCAAAACTGTTAAAGTTAAGCAAGTGTGGGTGGATGGTTCCCCTGACCACCGTTGCATCAGGAGCGCTCAGTGTGGAGTCCACGGAGCCCAGTCTGGGGGGATCTGCGGAGTGCCTGAAATTATGTGTAAAAACGCAGCAGGGGGCATCTTTCTGGGGTTAGGAGCCACAGCTCTCAGCAGCTTTTAGAAGTCTGGGACCCACAAAGTTTAAGACCCACATACAGCACAAGTCCATCCTTGTCACTTTTGAGGTGAGCTAGCCGAGACCCAAGGTCACAGAGCTTGCCAGAGGCAGAGCCAGACATGGGGCCCTGATCCCCCAACCCTCCACTATCCCCACTGCCCCCCTCCATGTCAGGCGAGGCGAGAGCAGCCAGAGGCAGGGCCCCACGTCCTACTGGGAGTCGGAGTCCTGTCCTCACTGTTACCAGATGAGGGCCTTGCAATAGAGGGCGGGGAACGGCGAGAGACAGGAGAACAAGGGAGCCCCATGATGGGAGAGGGGAGGCCCTTCCTGGGAGCACAGGTTGCTGAATGAATGAGTCACCTCCCTTTTCCAACAACCCCCCCACAAAAGGCGCAGACACAGGAGGAAACACAGCACTCCCTCTGACACTGTCTTGAGATGACCTCTGGCCTTCAGTGTCCTCTTCTGGAAAAGTTAAAGATACCATGGCAAAGCTTTATGGAAAACCAGGAAGGGCCACATGCAAATGTAAAGTAGTCATCACCCAAAGATGCAGTTTCTTGAGCAGCTACTGAGTACCAGACATGTGTTGGATGTCTGGACTCAATTGGCCTAAATGTCACCACTTCAAGAGGTGCTCCTTGACCAGCCAGTCAAAGTGAATCCACTCCTCTCCCCAGCCCTCCAGTTACTTTCATGCTTCCTGTTCCTTCCCTTCCTACCACTTATTATAATACAGGATGTTTCCGTGTGTTCTTTCATCTTCTCTCCTCCACTAGCCCACAGTCTTCCATGGGCAGGGGTTGTGTAGTGTGCTGATCACTGGATATCCATGCTAAGCACAGTGCCTGCCATCTGGTAGCCACTCGAATCCTTGTTAAATGAATGCATGACTGTCTCTCGTCTTCACAACAGCCTTATGAGGTAGGTTATCGGGCCAATGTACAGAAGAAACTGAGATTCAGAGAGTCAGAGACTTGCTTAAGGGCACAGTTTATCACCCCACTTCAGCTCTGCTCCTTCCCCTTGAAGGATTTGGAGAATGAGAAAACTTAAGTGTCAGAAAAGAGAGTTGGGCCCAGTATAATGGCTCACCAGTTCAGCCAGCACCCTGCGCTCAGCCCTCCCCAGCTGAGCTCTCCCACCTCTCATCACACCCCAGTAGCTCCCAATCAGCAATCCATAGCCACAGAGCTGGAGGCCAGTTCCAAAGTGGCCTATTTATTTCCCAAGCCAAGGGAGAATCGGTCCTTCCCCGCCCACCCCAGAGCAAAATGCAGCCGGGAATCCACAACCCACCCTTCCAGCCATAACACAGCAGATAAATTAGTGAACTCTTTTATAAAACATTGTACAGGGAAAATACATACATATATATAGAGCCAGTGCTGGCACTGGGGTGAGGTTTGCCTCAAACACCAGTAACCAGATCCTGCCCCGTCAGGGCACCTGCCCACCCCCTCACTCTTTCCCTCAAGTGGCTCATCCACTGTCCCTGCACCCCAGTACCTTGGCTGGTCAGCACAGGTCACAAAGGTCCAACATCACGCCCCCAAAGGGAACTGCTTCCTGGCTGCCGCTCCTGGCCTGCTCCTCTGAGCTGGGCACCCCCCTTCCTCCTTACCCAGGCAGCCTGCCTTGGCCTGATCCCAGGAATTCAGCCCAAGACCTGAAGACGGAAGATCAACCAATCTTGATATGTTTGGTGACAATACATCATTCAAACCAAGACTTCTGAAAGTGGAAGGGGTTCCAATTCACTGGAAAATAGGTAGAAACCCAGACTTCCTAAGCAAAGTATGAAATGGTCACCCTACTGCTAGGGCTCCCCCGCTCCGAACTGGCCCAGTCTTGCCACTCTTCACTTTCCAAGTCACGTTCCCCACTGACAGCAAAGTCCTCTCAGACCTGTTCGATCTCTGTCACCTCCCACTCTCCAAGGCCTTCCAGCATCTTGGTGACACATTTTAAGGCCTTGATAATGTTGGGGGCCTGTAGTATTGGGATTGGGAGGGGTGACTAGGAACAGTGCCCCTCCAAATCCCATATGCCACCTGACCATGTGAGGCCTTTGGTGTTAAGCCCCAGGCTTCCTGGCTCCTTGGGCCCATCCCCCAAATCATGGCTGCCTGGGTCTGAGTAGAAAAGCAAGCTTTAATCCTGTCTTCCATCCTAAACTTGCCAAAGCCTTCTCTCTCTAGGCCTTCCTGTAGCTAAGGGCCAGAGAGAAATGAACCAAAAAGCCTCCCATCCCCACCCTTGGTCAATACAAAGCACTTTGCTCCAGTACCTTCACTATGTGTTATGCATGCAGATTCCTGGTCCCACCTCAATGTGGCTATGCTAGGAATTCCAGGTGCCATTCTTAGAGTGGCAGCTGGTGGACAGAGGATAAGGAGATGAACCTGTAGCACCCTACACCCTCGCCAGGACTGGGCTGGGCCTCGGCCCTTCATGAGGGCCTGAGTGGCGATCACAGCCATCCTGATGGGCTCCCATTCAGTAAGTGCCCCAGCCCTTGCTTTTAGAACCTGCTCAGTAGGTCTGCTTGGAAAACTGCTTTAAATAAGCCTTGCTAAAGCAAATAGTACCAGACAGCGAAAATTTGGGCCCCGGGTCCTTAAAGGTTCCTCCTCTCTTCCTTCTTTCCCTCTCTCACCCCCATCTGCACAGTCCACAGCCACACTAGTGCTTTGGGAAACAGTAGTCCAACCTTGATCTTCCTGGGCCACAACTTCACTCGTCGTCTGTCTGTCTTTGGGAAACAAAGACTCCTCTGTGAGTGAGGCTACCTAACACCTGCTGTGTCCCTCCCACCCCCACAAAAACAAGTGCCCAGATCCAACCCTTCAGAGTAGAACCAAGAAAACCCTGGGCTCAGGATGGGGCCTTCCGATGGGCCCCCGAGTAGGCATAGGAGATGGGATGGCGGGTCCCAGGCCTCACGGTGAATGTGTTGATAGAGCTTCCGTAGTGGGCGTTGCCGTGGGGAGACCTGGGTGAGGGGGGAGATGAAATTAATATCTGCAGCTGGTTAACCAACACCTCTCCATCTCCCCCTGGGCACAAGAGGAAGGATGTGGTTCAGTGCTGTGGGTCTGCCCCACAAGCCCGGGGCTTATCAACCCGAGTGGGACCCCAGTCCACCAGTACTGTCATCAGACACACGGCTTCCTTCCTGTCTAGGCCCTGCTAGCCACGGAGAACTTGCCTTCTGCTCAGAACTCCTAGCGTGGCTCTCGACACATCTCTGTGTTGGGAAATCCCAGCACCCAAGGACCACTCAGATCTCCCCCCACCCCACACTTAGCTTGAAAACACTGGGATTCCAGGCGGAGGGAGAGAGAAGAGAGAAGAGGGAGCTGGTGGGGAAAGCGGGAGGTGGGGGAAAGAGAAAACAAAGGCGATAAGGGGAGTTAAGGAAGGAAGCAGGTAAAGGAATCGCCAACAGCGCCCTCTCCAGGTGACATGCGCCTCCCTCCCCCTTCTCTCTGCCCTTAGCCAGAGGGGAGATAACCAAATGTCCCCACCTGACGGCCGCGGCCTGGCCAGCTCCCCTGTGTTCCAGGGCAGGGCCCCTATCTCACCTGGCTTCCCCGCCCAGGCTTCCGCCATCGTCCCCGCCCGCAGCTCACCTGCCGGTAGCCGGTGCGCAGCCGCAGTCGCCGCCGGGCGCTTTGAACTTGGCCTCCCCGCGGACGGCGCCCTCCAGGGGCATATTCCGCGGGTGCAGGCCGCCGAGGGGCGTGCGGCCCGCCGAGGTGACGCGCCGCGTCTCCGGGCATCCGGGAGGCGGCCCGAAGCAGTTGGGGGAGCCGGTACCGCCGCGGGGCAGCCCGGAGCTGCGGTGGGGCTCCCCGACGTACAGGCGCTTCTTGATGAGCGAACGGCCCCCGTGCGAGAAGCGCTCCAGGCCCCCGCCGCCGGGGTCCGCACCCGCGGGAAAGCGCGAGAAGCCGCGAGGAGGGCCCGCGTCTAGGGGCGGCCCCGAGTCTGGGAAGTTGTTCCGGGGAGGGGAGCCCCGGCGCCCCACATATTGGAGGGCCTGGGGCTCGGGGTCATTGCTGAACTCTGGCGGCGGTGGGATGACCTCGAAGTTGAACTCCTCCTCCTCCTCCCTCTTGCGGGAAGGAGAAGGAGGGGAAGAGAAGGACTTGGGAGGCTGGCGGCCCTGGGGGAGGTTGGAGAGCGCTGGTCTTTCGCAGGCTGCAGGGGCCTGGGGCTCCGCCTTTGTCCAGCTGTGCCCGCGGCTGGGCGCAGTGCCCTCTGGGTCTCTGCTGGGCTGGGGCTTCCACTGACTGGGTACCTTGGGCTGTCCTGGCGAGGTTAGCTGGGGGTCCTCAGTCTCCTTGGAGATCTTGGGGACCACAGTGAAGGAGTTGGGCTGGCCATGGCTGTAGATGACTTCAGAGCCTGCCTCGGGCTGGCTATGGACTCGGAGACTCCCTGGCAGGGAGGACCGGCCCAGGGCAATTCGTCTGGGCCTCCCCTTCTGTGCCCTCTGCCGGGCTGCAAGGAGTAGGGCCATCGGGGAGCCCTGCTCCACCACCTCCCCTGTCACGGGGTGCCTGAGGAGTTGATCAGCAGGCTGGGCTGAGGCTTGGGGTTTGGCTGGCAGCCCCTGGGGCTCCTTCACCTCCACAGGCTCCCCTGAGCCTGCAGCCTCTCCTCTGGACAGGGTGGGCATCACCACGGCCACCTCTCTGCCAGGGCTGTTCTGGCTGCGATGGGGCTTGTAGAGAAATGTCACCTCTTCTCGGCTAGGAGATACCTTTGTGGGGAGGGCTGGAGATGAGAGGGCTTCCTGTGTAGGAGGCTTACTGGCCTCTGAGGAGCGCCCTTCTGTCTCTGGTTTGGAGGGCACTGCAAGTCCTTGGCCTTCTGGCTTCTCCCCCTGCCCAGCTGGGACTAAGTTCTTCTCTGCTGTCAGTTGGGATGATGTGGTGGGCATAGTTGTGGCCAAGGATGGTATGACGGGCTCAGGTGTGGCCTTGGGTGGTGTGGCTGGTCCAGGCATGGCCTTGGATTGGCGTGGCGTGGTTGGCAGAGGAGTGGTGGATGGAGCTGGCGGATTCTGGGCTATAGGCTTGGAGAATTTGCCATTTTCAGCCCTGTTTTCAAAGATTCTTACCCCTTCTAGCCGTGGCTTGGGAGGCAGCGACCCTGTGCTGGGCTTGGCTTCCTTCTCTGCGGATAAGGAAAACCTGGCCTCCAGCTTATTCCTGATCTGCCGGACGCTGGGAGTTGGCGAGTCTTGGGGGATGTAGTCCACAGGGGGGAGGCTCAGGCCAGTGGCAGCCTCTCTCTCTGGCAGGCTGCAGGGACTCTCCTGAGGAACACTTAGGGGAACCTCCTTCTGTGGCAGGCTTGGGGGGGCCTCCTTCCGTGGCAGGCCTGGGGGGGTCACCTTCTGTGGCAGGCTTGGGGGGGTCACCTTCTGTGGCAGGCTTGCGGGGGCCTCCTTCCGTGGCAGGCCTGGGGGGGTCACCTTCTGTGGCAGGCTTGGGGGGGTCACCTTCTCTGGTAGGCTTGTGGGGGCCTCCTTCTCTGGCAGTCTGAGGCCCTTCTTGCTTTCCTTTCCCTGAGAGGCTGTGGTTGGGCCTGGTCTGTGACTGACGCATCGGTCCTCTCTCCTGCAGCCAGAGAGATAGGCTGACAGCTCATTCCGCAGCTTTTCCATCTGGCTGGGATCCCGCCAGTCCACAGACTCTGAAGAGGCTGTGTCCTCCAGACTTGGGGGGTCAGGTTTGGGTTTGGGAGCAGGAGAGCTGGACTTGGGGCTTTTCATCAACCCAGCAGGTGGAGGGGCTGCCTTCTCAGCAGGTGGCAAAAGAGGGGCAGCAGGGGGGAGAGGGGGTGCTGGGGGAGGGAGTGGGGGTGGAGGAGGGGGCAGGGGAGGGGCTGGAGGTGGGGTCTCAGCTTGTACATTTGTCCCAGCCTGGGACTGGCCCAGCCTGGGGCTGGCTGGTGCCGCAGCCCCAGGCCCCTCGGGGTGGTCTGGCTCAGCAGCCCTGTCCAGGTAGACCTGGGACACGGGGCGGATGTGAAAGCTGGGAGGCAGTGGGAGTCGACTGGGGGGCTTCTTGGTGGCCCCCTCTTCCTTGGGAAGAGCCCCTTGCGCTTCCTGAGTGGAGATGGACGAAGTCCTGACTGGGGTCGGGGGAGGCACCTTGAGTGAGCGGGGGAAGGTGAGGTGGGACTCCGGTTGAGGTCCCAGGAGGCTCCCCTTTGGCTCAGCCGGGCTCCTGGGGGGGCTGCTTCTGGGGACCTCAGGCTGCCTGCCATTTAGCGCAACCTCTGATTTCCACTTGGTGACACCCCCAGTGGGAAAGAGGTGTGTCCCCAGTGTATGAGGAGACACGGGAGCTGGGGGCACTGGGGCTGGGAAAAGGGGCGGTGGTGGGGCTTGAACAGCCAAGGGTGGGGCAGGGGGAATGAAGTCAGGAGGGGTGGGTGTGGAGGGGGGGGAAAGGGTGGTTGGAGGGGACAGGGCCCCCAATACTGGGGACAGAGGTGGGGCTGTGCTGGGCGGGGGTGGGGGAGCTACAGAAGGTGGGGGTGGTGGTGAGGACTCCCCCTGAGGTTGTGATGTGTATAGGGGTGGTGGTGGGGCAGGGCCTGGGGGAGGTGGAGGGATGAAGGCATCCTGGCCATAGTGCCCAGGCCTTAGGTCCCCCACAGAGCTGTAGAGTCGGAGGTTGCCGTTGACAAGTATGCTGGCGCCTGGAAGAAGGGAGAGGCAGAGATGAGGAGGGCGAGTAGGCAGAACAGGCTTGAGGATCTCTGAGTGCCCAGGGCAGGGCGAGGTGGGCTCCTGAGAGAGTAGCCAGCTGGTTTCCTGCCTTTCCTTTTGAACACCGAGTGAGGAGCAGTCATGAGAAGGACCCTATTCCTTCTAGGGAGGGGGCCCTGCCTGTCCATGGCACAGCCTCTGAGACTGGACTGAATCTCCTCCATCTGCTCCCGAGGGTCACGCCCACCCTTCTCTGCTCTGTTCACAGCCCTGCATATAATCCCTTTGCTAAGTCTCTTCAGTTACCCCTTGAGTGCACTGTTTGTTCCTTACAAGCACCTTGGCTGCTACAAAGCCAGAAAGGCCAGGGTTCAAATCCTAGCTCTGCCACTTACTAGATGTGTGACGTTGGACATTTAATTAATTTAACCTTGCTGAGCTTCAGTTTCATCATCTGTTAAATGGGAGTAACGTCAGTACTTACCTCATAAACCTGTTGTGAGGATTAAGGAAGAGAATTCAAAGAGCTTATCACGGTACTAGGCCCATATTAAGCACTTAATGAGTGGTAACCACTTTGACTTAACTTTTCAGACTGTGTAAGACAGACAGAAAGTGGGAGGGAGACAGAAAGTTATGGACTGTTGTGGGCAGAGGTCTGGAGGCCTGCTGAGTGAGGAAGTTTGGGTAAAAGTTTGGGAGGGAGAAATTTGCATGAGCAACTCCTGCTTTCCAAAGGGCCTGAATCTACCAACAACCCAGCTTTCTGCCTCACAAAGAACTTCTGGAACAGATTCTGGACTATGGGATGGACAAGGCAGTGTAGAAAGAGGTCCTGGATGACCCGGACCCCAGCAGCTCACATCCCCCTGCTTGGCCCCAGTCCCAGTCCCCCTCCCTAGAGTCTGCAGAGTGCCAGGATGTACTGGGCCCTTCTCTCTCAGGGGTGCCCTCCATCGCCTCCCCTCCTCTCAGTTTCTAGCCCAGAGCAGAACAAACCCGGGACTATGCAGCTCTGAAGGGCTTCTGCCAGCTGACTTCAAAACAAAGACCAAAGGGTAGGGAGACGGAGGGGGAAACCAACATCCATTGAGCACCCACGCATTAGGAGCTGAGATACAGCGGTAAATAACAAACCAAAAAATAGTCAAAATATTGGCCCTCCTAGAGGTTGTGTTTTAATGGGACAATGAGACGGACAAGAACATAATACATTGAGTAAATTATTACCACATTGGCTGATGAGTAATATGGGGGAAAACCCAGGAGAGGTGCTGGGGGTGCGATTTGAATAGGGTGGTCAGGGGAGCCCCGGCTGAGTGAGGGAGGGAGGAAGAGAGCCGTGCACACGGGCAGGGGACAGCAGTCTGGGCAGATGCAGGGGTGGAAACCTGTGGGAGGTTGAAGGAGACTGGATGGCCAGAATGGTGAGCGGGTAATGAGGCCAGGTGAGGCCAGATTCTGGCGGTCCTGGCAAGAACCTTCTCATTGGGGGACAGGGGAAGTCATTGGCGGGTTTTGAGAAGCTGTATGACAAGAAGTGACTTACATCCCATCCAGTACTTCATTCACTTCTCCAGAACTGAGATTGTCTTGCCCTTGGTGCGTTTGAAGATACGCAGGTAAAGGGGGTTAAGTGATTTGCCCCAGGGAGCAAAGCTAAGTGCAGGGAGCTGGGATTCAAAGCCAGGTCTGCCTGACTCTGGGGTTCTTTCTACCAATCCCGCCACCCTTGTTCCTGCTCTGGCCCCAGGCCCTCACAGTCCCTCCTCCACTGGGCCTCCACCCTGGCTCTCAACTCCCACCGGCTGCAGCCAGCAGCCAGGAGGCCAGAGGACTCCCACCTGACCACCAGCCGTGGAGGGGGCCAGATGCTTGGGCTTAAGGAGGAAGAAAAGAAAGACAAGCACCAAGCCTGGCGTCCTCTTACCTTGTTTGTCTGCAAAGCTGTCTGGGACAGAGGGGGTGGGCACAGCCAGTCCATGGTTCTCCTGGGCGTCCTGAAAGAGAGCAGAACAATTAGGGGACCGGGAAAGACAGACCGTTCATAAATCGCTGCCCCATGAAGCCGTTTTACTCCTGGAGAATCTGCAGTGGTGGTGATGATTGCATTTTATACTAAAATATAAAAGGGCTACTTTTTTTCATTTTTGTTTTTCATGAAGGTGCTGGGGGTTAAACCTAGGATCCTGCACATGCTAAACACATACCCTACCACTGAACTATACCTCTCAGCCATAAAAGGGCTCATTTAAAAGGGTGAATTTTATGACACAGTCGAGTCTTGTTATTCGTGGTAGTTAGGGTCTGTAAAGTTGCCGTGAACAGATTTTGCAAAAACTGAATCAATGCCCAAGGGAAATACAGCGTTAGGTTCCTGTAAAACTTGTTTACAGCACTTCCATCAGCTGATCAGTACATAACTGCTTTATGCGTGTTTCTGTTTAAAGACACCTTACTTAATAACCTACTGTTGACTCACTGACATTGAACTCATCCATCAGCACCATAACTCACATCTTCGAAGCTTACCTAAGGCACGTATTTTCTCTGTAAGGCACCCCCTAGCCTCCTCCACTTAGGGATGTCAGACAGCACACCAGCACTATGCTTGGGGGCCATTTAAACAGCAAAACCACCAGCAAAAAGCAAAGAAATATGAATAACACGGCACTGAAGAGAACGCTTATTTACAGTATGAGCTAAAACAAAGTGTCTTGTTCAACCTCAGCTGGCACCAGGTGACTCAAATTTTTCACTGCTCTGTGCATGTCCAAAGTATCAGGAATATTGATTTGGGGGGTTACGAGTAAATTTTAGTGCGCAGGTGAATTTGCAAATACACTGTAAATAATGAGAATTGGCTGTGCATGAATTTTATCTCATTCAAAAACAAAACAGAACAAACAGAAATCTGCCACAACTCCCTATGGATGTCCAGAAGTTAAAAATCAAACCCCTCAGCCTGGCCTCCTGTTCAGTCTTAGTTTTTATTAGGCATTTACAGAAAAATAAATAAGGTGAAAAGCAGTGAACTGGAGTACGGACAGCACTGCCGGTGCCCTCTGACCCCCAGGCTTGGACCAGAATGTGTTTACACAGCTGTCAGTTTGTACACACTATTTTGCATTCTGTTTTTTTTTCCCAAACACGCATTTCCATATGTCAACAACATCCACACACCTGTTGTTTGGAAGAGCTGTGGAGCATTTTATGGTAGCTTTCAAGGTCCTTAACACCCTGGCCTCGTCCTTCCCAGCCAGCTTTTATTTCCCACTCACCTGTTACAGCCATCCCGCGTTCCGGCTGGACCGACTCCCTCTCCAGGACCCTTCCAGCCCACACTTCTGGTTTACAGTCATCCTTGATGTTGGGTGTTGGTCAGGCTGTGCCCCTCTTCCTGCCTTCCATTTCTAATCATTATACCCCTTGCTCTGTGCTCTAAACACATGATCACAATCACACCACTCCGGGAAGATGCTACACCCCCACTCGCCGGGGAAGGACGCTGAGGCTTAGAAACATTTGATAAGTTGTCTACAGTCAATCAACCGGTGATGCCAAAGCCAGGTCTGTGGAGCTCCCACCCCTTGGTATTCTGCTTCCCTAAAGTCTCTCATCCCACAAGGATTAGCGGAGCCGCTCTAGGAGGGCGGGAGTGGAGAAGGGGAAGGCGCTGGGGTCAGATTGGATGCGAATGCCAGCTCTGCCACCTACTAACTGTGTGACTGTGCCAGATACGTAAGCTTTCTCTGTTTCCCTGTCTACGAAATTGTGATAAAACTAGAATTTACCTATTCTAGGGAAGTGGTGAGGATTAAATGATGCAGTACACCAAAAACGCTTAGCTCCTGGCATGTAGTGAAAGCTCAATAAACGTTAGCTCTTGTTTTCATTCCTAAGGAGCTATCATCCCTTGTCTGCATCAGCCCACACTGACCTGTTGCTGTTCAGAGCAACCCTCAGCCCGGCCCCACAAGGGGACCCGTATTTGCTTTCAAGATATTCCCCCAGTTTCTCCAACAAGACCTGGTTGCTCCTTGGAGCCAAGGGACATGCCTTATGTGAATTCCACAAAGCTGGACATGTAGTAAGCCAAGTTGTTCCTCGCTGACGGACTTAATGGCTTAATACGTGCTATAATGGTTTAATAAGATAACAGTTTTATAAGAAGGGAGATTCGAGGTAGATGTTTCAGGAATATCCACAAGACCCTGGGTTACTAAGGGCCATCTCAGAATTACTCTCTGGTCATTTGAGGGCAACAAACAACTGATCTCGTTCTTAAAAGAAGCTGGAACGGCCTTGCTCCATCAGCAGTCTTTTTTCCCTGCCTATGCCCGCCTGATTCACATGGCCACGCACCTGCTCTTAACATCTCTCAAACCTAGTCATCCTGAAACAGGGGCAGGGACAGGGGCCAGCTTGTTCAAGGAGTGTCTCCCAAGATATTCTGAGATGCAGTGCACACACCCCCCCCCCCACTGATTGTCTGATAACCCCCATCAAGTATGTACACTCTGATTTTGATGAGATAAAGGCCAGGCCTTCAAAAGCCAGGGTTAAGATCTTGGATTACTCTTTTGCACGTAGTTGTAAAGTAGAAAGACCTGGGGGACTCCTCATCAAAAGTCTTTGGATTCCATTCATGCTCTAGATTTTGCCAGTGCATGTGTGACCTCAGCAGGGCACGTGTGACCTCAGCAGGGCATGTGTGACCTCACCAGTGCATGTGTGACCGTGGATGAGCAGGGGGTGAAGGGGATGTTAAACTATCACTTATGCACCTACTGTGGGCCAGCACCACCCTTGGGGCAGGTCCCCAAATCTGGCCTCACCCCTTCAGAAGCCCCCAGTACTGAACTAAACACAGCCCCGCATCCCCAGGCCCCAGCTGGTCCTGGTCCTTTCCCTCACACCCACCTGGGCTCGGTGTCTCCCCGAGCTGTCTCTTCCACAGGTGAGGATTCAGGGAAGGCAAATACAAACTCATTCTAATGCTAGTCTTAGAAAAACAGACCCGGAAGGTACATCACTCTCCTCTCTCACCACGGGGACCCAGGCAGCTGGCATCGAGTGCCCTGGCTTGGATGGTGACAGAGCGTAGTGTGCAAATGCACAGGTGTGAGTAATAACTCTCCATGGGAGCAGAGTTTCCTCACCTGCCTCCCTGAGGCTCAGAGAACTGAGGCAAAGCCTCCTTAGGAAGAGGGCTTGGAGGTGACATCTAAATGCAATGGATGACCCTGGGTTGAATCCTGGGATAGGGGAAGGGTGTGCTGTGAGGGGCCTTAATGGACAATTGGCAATCATTGAATATAAAAGGTCTGTTAGATATACTGTCATATCAATATTAAATTCCTGAATTTGCTAACTGCAGAGGACGTCTCGGTTTTAGGAAACGCACACTGAAGCATTCAGGAGTAAAGGGCCCCAACTGTCTCAACGTATTCTTTAACAATTTAGGGAGAAACAATGTGGGTATATCAAGGGAGGGAGGGAGGGAGAAAATAAAGTAAAAAGGGAAAATGCGGTGAATCTGGGCGGAGCTTCTAGGGAGATCTTTCTACTGTTCCTACAACTTCTCTGCACATTAGGATTGGTTAGGAAAGTCTGCTTAATGCCACTGAATGGCCCATTTTAAAATGGTTAAAATGGTCAATTTAATGCTATATGTATCTTACAATGAAAAAGTTTTAAAAAAAGTTAAAAAAAAAAAAAGTTAAACAAGGGGAGAGTGTATAGTTCAGTGGCAGAGCACGTGCTTAGCGTGCACAAGGTCCTAGGTTCAATGCCCAGTACCACCATTAAATAAATACATTAATTAATTAATTAATAAAACAAAACCTAATTATATCCTCCCTCCCCCCCCAAAATTTTTTAAGTTATGCAAAACATAGCAAACAAAAGACAAGAACATCAAAAGAGAAAATGTCGAGGAAGATAGAGCTTCTCCGTCCACTGGCCAGATGTCAGCATCTCAGTCACCTCTCTCTCTCACCCCCAGTACTCCCAACTTTTACAATAATAGTAACAACGGCTGCTGCTCACTTAGCATGTCCTCTGTACCACGTGCTCTTCCTGCGGTTTTCCATCACTGAACTCATTCACTTTTCACAAATGAGACGAGATAGGTGTTATTTCTCCCTCCATTTTACAGATGAGGAAATTGAGGCACAGAGAGGTTAAGTGACGTACCCAAGGACCCACAGCTAATTATATATCACTGTCTTTCCAGGCATCTGGTCATTACTCATATACCCAGCTCATCACCCAGCTCTGCCTGCACTTCCTGAGTCCCTCCCTTCCAACCACCCCAAAAGCTCAGCCCTATTTCAATCCTCCCTGTGTTTTACCCAGACAGACACAGACAGACAGACTACTGCCATCATCTCCCTGGCCTCTGTCTCACCCCATTCTTCAGACCTCATGCCAGGATGTTCATTCTAAAATGCATCTCAGAGCAGGTCCTTTCCCTGCTCAGAATATTTCCATTGGCCCAGAGGATAAAATTCAAAGACTTTTACGTGACCTTTTATAAGCTGTCTTGTCTGCAGCTCCTGCCACCTTCTCCCCACCCACTCCAACAAACTCTGGGCTGCAGCTAGTGGTTCTTGTCTTTTTCCCACCGGTGTCCCTGGAGACCTAATTCACTCACAAGCAAATAGGCTCTTTGCAACAGGGATCTTCAGGCTGGCAGAGAGACCACCCCTTGGAGAGAGTATTTGGAGGTTCGGGGGGTGGGTAAATAGCTTGAAAAAAACCCTAGATGATTTGGCCACACACACACACACACATACACACCCCCATTGGGAACTACAGCTACTTGGGATTCATTCCCACATCTCATCAGGCCTCCCCAGCCTTGCTCTTGCTCTTACTCTGCCTAGGATGCCCTTCTTTATCCAGCAAACTCCTAGTTATCCTTTAAACCCCAGATTAAATGCCCCTCCATGAAGCCCTCTTTGGCAAACTCAGCCCAAGTTAATTTCTCTTCCCAGTGTGTTCCTCACCCTGGGTGCATTATTATTACAGTTGACATTTATTAGGTGCCCTACTGTGTGCTGGACACCGTTCTGAGCACTTCACATGTAGCAACCTAGTTAATCCTCACAGTAACCCTGAGAGGCCAGGTTATTGTTTTTATTTTATAGAAGAGGAAACTGAGGCACAGAGAGGCTAAGTACTCCCCCAAGGTCACACAGCTAGGAAGTGGCAGGGCCCATACTGGAACCTCAGAGCCTGCCCTTTTTCCCACGACAGTAGTCGCCCTCACTTTTCCTCCAGGACATATTGAGCCTACAGCAGATGACTAATCGCTGCTGCACCAGCCCAGCCTACCTGTGGGCAGGGGGACAGTTGATCCTTTATACATCCCTGGGGCAGACTGAGCAACTCAATGTTTGTTGAGTGGACAAATTCCTGAGTGAGTGAATGAGTGGTAGGAAGAACACAGGACAGAGAGGTGTAAAACCTAAGCCCCCAATCAATTAACTTGGAGGAAAGTCACCGCGTCGCTGGGCCTCCCTGCCTCTCTGTGGATGCTCTTTAAGGATCACCTCAGCCATGGTGTTCTGGGAGTCCAGGCCCACAAAGTCTGTACTCAGCTCATCTATGCCATGTGGGCAGTGGCCTGGGCACTTGGGGCCACCCCTCCAAGGCAGGGTGTTGGGACAGACCTCCGCCACTGCCTCGGGGTGTTCTCTGCCAGAGAACACAAGAGAGGGGAAGGGACAAGTGGGGCAGGGAGGTGGAGTCTGTGAAGCTGCTTTTCCAGAAGCCATAGGGTGAGGCCAAACAGGCAGGGCTGGGCCTGAGGTCACGGCTGGCTTCAGATGGGCCTGGGACTGCTGCCATCGGCCAGGAGCTGACTGGGCCCCACCCTCTACACGTCCCCCCGTCCCCCGCAGCGTGCTGGCTCTGGGGAAATGACAGACCCAGTGCCCCAGGGTGCTGCCCAGGGGTTGGTATGTGCCTCAAACATGCTCAGGAGAGAAGGGTGTGTGGCCCTTGGAGCCCAATGGAAACAACAGAGAACATGCAAGTGAGCATCTGAGCACCTCTGCGGGGCTGGCCCACCGCACCCCGCTCCTCGGCCACGGCCACTCCCTGCACGGCTACTGCAGAGCAGCCCTTGCTCAACGCCTGGGGCAGAGTCCAGCCCTGGCCCTGCCAGCTGGGGCCCTTCATGTGAAACTGGGCCTCAGCCCTTCCCTGTCCCCACACCTGGATGACACCCAGAATTAAAGATCACTGGTCACCTCACCCACCTCCCAGAGCGGTGCAGACCAGGTTCTCAGCTCAGTCAAGCAGCCCTTTAAAACCCATCACAGCTTAGTATAAGGAAAAGTCACCCAACGATGACTCTTGGGCAGCGAGGCTGGGGGTGGGGCGCCCTTCCAAGGCTATTTATATATATTTTCTTCCTTATACTTGGCTCTATATTTAGTTCCTAACAATAAACCTCTGTTTCCTTCATAATTAAAAAAAAACACCCAATGCAATTGTTATTTTCTTTTTAATTCTTGTAATCAAGCAGAAAGAGCATGAACTTGGTAAGCAGGCAGACCAGGTTGGCAATGTTAATTTAACTCCATCGTCTCAAAGACAGTATCTGATACACAGTGCGTGGTCAGGGAGCGTGCCCCTCTCTCCCCTCTTGAGGCTTAGTTTTCGCATCTGTAGGATGAGGTGGATTGATCCCACCTCCCTTGTGCTGGTCGTGCCACCGGGGCCAGGGCACGCCTAAAGAGATCCTGCTGAGAAGCACTCAAGGGAGGGCAGTTCCCCGGGCTCTCATCCCTCAGGTCCTAACAAAGCTCAGTGGGTGAACAGTGGCCTGAGTCCGTGGACACTCTGCTCCGGGCATGGCCCCGGGGATGTGTGTGTCTGGTCGGATGGGAAGAGATGAAGGGTGCTTCCCCGTGGTCAGAGTCAGGTCACTGGGAATCCCCTCCTCCCCTTTTGGACATGAATATTTCAGAGAAGGAGAAAGGAAAGAAGTAAGGAGGAAGGGAGAAAGGGAGGGAAACCCTCACTCTTCGAGGATGAGGTTATGTCCCCCTTAAAGTTATAGGGCTGGAATCTGCCCCAGGCATTGAGCAAGGGCTGCTCTGCAGTAGCCATGCAGGGGAGTGGCCGTGGCCGAGGAGTGGGGTGCAGTGGGCTGGACCCACAGAGGTCAATGCCCACCGCTAGCCCCCTACTGCACCACCAAGGACTCAGGGGTACAGGGCACACCCCACCGATGGCCCAGCCCTGCCTCTGTAGCCTCCTCATGCCTGGGACACACACCTCCTCATGCCTGGGATTCCTCAGAACCCAGGCAAACCCCAAGGGTGGGTCACCAGGGGCTGGGCTAATGGGCCATGGCGGTTGACCTTGGGCTTGGGCCAGCTCTGAGTCTTAGCTACACAGTGTGGAATGCAAACTTCCTCACCAGATTCCTCTGGGAGCCTGGCTGGGGCACCTCAGGGTGGGGTGTGGAGCTGCAGGGGGTGAGGGAGGTGACCCTGAGTCAGAGTTAGAGCCGGGCACGGTTGGGGGTACTGCTGGAGGCTGGGGGAGCAGGGGCATGGGCCCCCAGAGTGAGAGCCACAGGGAAAACCCTCCAGGCACCCAAGTCCCCAGCTGGGTGAAGCCCGGCCAGTTGTTTCCTGGCTCTGGAGGGCAGCGGGCGGGGGAGGGAAGAGGGTTCCCCACAAAGCAGCTTCTCTGAAGTTGGGAACCAGTGAGCATTTAAAAAAGGGCTTAATTACTTCCCCACCCTGGCCTCCACCCTCTGCTACAGTTCATAGCCCTTCCTGGAGAACAGAGAATTCCACCAATGAGGCCGCCCTCCTCTGGACCTGCCTGCCATCCCAGAACCGTTCTTAGACCTGGGCTACCAAGGCCCTGCCTAGACTGAGCTACAGAGGTCCCTGCTCTGGTTCTGTGCAAGGCAAGGAGTCCATGGGGTCAAGGGAACATGCCCTCAGAACCCACCCACCTCTCTTCGTCACCCCGCTCCAGACACCAAGACCTCTAGAATCCCCCACTTAAATGACCTTGAGTCCATTTCAAGAGTTTCTTTCCCAATCAGTCCATCTAAGGGCAGGGGGCGCACATTCCTGAGTCCACGGGGTGGACAAGGGGTGGCTATTTGTTCGTAAGGATGGGGGTGTGGATGGAGCTTTGGAGGTTCAGGCTGAGGCCCTCACTGTGAGGGAAGGAGCCAGGCAGGTAGAGGAGGGGTGGCCACAGTGGGGATGGGGGCTCCATCTGTCCACTGGAGGAGTCAGAGACTCAACGAGGGACATGGGATCTGCTGACCCCTGGGAACCTTCAACAGAGACAGCACAGCACAGCAGGGAGAAAAAAACACCAAAACCCTGGACAGCGGACAGACCTAGGCTTGAATCAGGACCAATCACCTCAACAGCTGTATGCAGGCTTCTGACCCCCACCCACCGCCACCCGACAGCCCTTCCAGCTAATGGCAGTCAGCCACATGAATCAATCAAAAGCCAATAACGTTGAACTTTTCCCTTGTTCTTCACCCTGGTGCTCACTCAGGCATCTCTCACCTGTGTGGCCCGCTGTTGGCTATGACCGAGTACCCCTAATAAACTCCTTTCTAGTCCCATAAAAAAAAATAGCCAATAACGACTACCCTTCCCGGCTCAGCCTAAGGAGCTCAAACCCCAACCCCAAAGGGAGCCTGGGCCTTGAGCTCAGAGATGAGCTCCTGCGGTGGAGGGTGGAGTGGAAAAGTGGAAAGGAGAAATCCAGCTGACTCGGCTGCATCTTGGAGCTTCCAGGGGGCTGAGGAATTTGACAGCGGGGCCCAGAACAGGCAGGCTTCCTTCCCGGAGCCCAGCCTGACACCTCCCCAGGCACAGCCAGGCCCGCCTGACTCAGAGGGTGGAGTGACCCGGGGAGCTCTCACCGCCCGGGGCACCACTGGGGACCTGTCTGGCCAGTTTCCCCATATTTGCCACATTGGCATTTAATTTTTAATTCCTCATATGCATCACCCTGGAGATGGTTTGATTCAGACTAGGTAGGGCAAGAGGCAGCCCCAGAGAGAAATAAATCTTCCCACCGGCAGCTGTTCCATCAGCTCAGCTAGAAAGCCAGGGACAGGCTGGAGCTGGAGCTGTGGGTCGGGCTTCCCCTTGGAGGCAGAAGGAAGTGGGGAGAAAGGATCTTTTCCCCACTCAGCCCAGGCCCACAGAGGTGTAGACAGGACTGGATTGGGAGGAGACCTGGGCTTGCGTCCTATCTCCACTGGTATTGAGCCATGTGGCCTGGGCTGGACCATCCCCTCCCTGGGCCTCCGTTTTCTCATCCTGATGAGCATGAGGTCCCTTTGGCTCTGAAGTTTGAAATTCTGATCCAGTTCCTCAGAGCTCTCGGTGCAGAAAGTGGGGTGGCCCTGGTGGCTGGTTGGAGCTCCATCCTTTTCGGGGGGGGGTCTGGCCTTTCTGGAGGCCTCTAGGGAGCTAACCCCACCTCTGTGTTATTTTAACACAGAAAGTCGCAGCCGGGGAGACCCTAGGGAACCATCCTGTGTGACCCCCACTGATGGGTAAGGAGCCAGAGGCCCCCAGAGAGGAAGGGCCTGGCCCTCAGCGGCAGTCAGGACTGGTGCCAGTTACCTGAAGACCAATCAAGATCCCATCCTGGTCACTGAGGGACCCCAAGGTCCTTTTCATAATTGGCCTTTGGCTGCTGGCTGCCTGAGAAAGTATTTCTTCGTCCTCTGTATTTTCACCCCAGAGTGAGGAAGCTCCAGGAAGGGGGCGCTGCCCTCCTCAGCTTCATCTTGCCCTCCCCTCTCCCAGCTGTCCCTCTGCAGGCTCCTGTGAGCACTGCCTGCAACAACGCTGCCCTCAGAAGACAGCTCAGGCCCAGGCAAAGCTCAAGGAAGAGCATGGACCTGTCACTGGCTTCTTGGGCATCGCTGACTTGAGCCTCCCCTGCTCCAGGGTGGCCTGGCCTGGGAGGTGCCCTCTGAGTGTGGGAAGGGAGGACGGGGAGGGGCGAGGCCCAGCTGGTTAGGACAGTGTCGGGCAGGGCCTGGGCCGCCGCCCCGGCTCCTCTCCTACCCTGACTCGGTGGGGCTGTGGGGCAGGGTGTGCACATGTGTGTCTGTGTGTGAACCCGCACCCACACACGGTTCTGTCCTGCCTCTTATTCTCCCGGCCTCCTGCTCCAGCTCAAAGAAATAAAGGCCCAGCCCAGAGCCTAAAGGAGAGGAGGCAGATTCCCCTCAACCCAGGAGCAGGTGACGAAGGATGCTGGGGCTACTCTGTATCTTATCACCTGAGTCAGAAGCAAAACATGTGACTGGGATACGGGCCATGAGGTCCAGAGTTCTTAATCTTCAGGTGCATCATACGTGGGCTTCCAGGGGCCTGAGATCCCTTATAAACAAAACTGTGTGTATGTGGCCCATAGCTTCATTATGGTCTCAAAGGGGTCTATGAGCCAAAAGAGGCAAGAGACCTGGTGCCCAGCAAGCGCTGGCTGGACAGGGGTCAGAGAGGCAGACCCGGGAGATGCAGGTGGTTCTGCAGGCTGGTGCTAGGAGGGAAGGAAAAAGCTTCTGGGTCATGAGTTGGGGGGAAGGTAGGACGGCATGAATACAACGTGGACCCCAGAGCCTGGCTACAAATCCCAGCTCTGCCTCTTACGAGCTGCCTGTCATTAAGCAAGTTATGTCCCCATCCCGTGCTTCAGTTTCTCCTCCTGTGAAATGGGGCTTCACAGCAGCATCTTCCCAAGAGGGCAGCTCCACTAACTCTGTTAACACGCGGGGCACTTGGGATGGTGCCTGACACACAGTAAGTGCCCCACAGCGTTAGCCATGATCACACGGCGGTGCCGCTGGCTAGGGCCACGCAAGCTGCCCCACCCGCCTTTGCCTGTTCATAGAGTGACTTTCCCTTTCTGGATTCAGTTCCTGCCAATGTCAAACGAGACTGGTGTGGACCCAGCGAGGCCCCTTTCATTTGTGGGTTCAAGGTGAGTTCACTTCCTTGGGGGAAGACCCCATCTCCTGGGACTGAGTGTGAGGCTTGCTCGGAGGGTCTGCTCCCAATCCAGTACCAGCCAGCCAAGCCCACTCCAGGGGCCCCTGAGTCTTCTGTGGAGCCTGCCTGGGGTCTGCGCAGCCCCAGGTCGTGCTGTGGCCCAGACCAGATCAAACCAGAGGGCTCAAACTTCTGGAGAGGAGGGTGGAAAGACTGGACCCACACCGAATACTGAAGGGGCCCAAAGTGGGTGGAGGCAGGGATACAGGATGCGGGCCAATCAGAACAAACTCAGCTCTGCCTCATTAGCCCTTGTGTTAACCCTTTCGTTGTTGGTGTAGATCTGAAGGAGGAGCCAGGACAGAGTCCCACAAGGGGCAACAGCCACTTACTTCAATATTTTAACAGCCAGAACAGGTACAGGTGTGTCGGCCCAGGGCGCCCACCACTGTAATTCTGAGCATGTGTGTTGGGGGTGGATGAAGGGAGAGAATCAAATTCACCTCCAACGATGAAAAAAAATCTCAAAATTTTTTCACCTGCGTGTATGGGTGCAGCAACCCTGTAACAGTTTATGCGTCTCTGGAAATAAGGCTGGCGGTTGACCCACTCGCTTTCTACCTTTTTTGTTGTTGCTGTTGTACTTTCTCTATTTGTCTGTGATGTTCATGAATTGCTTTTGTAAGCAGAAAAGGAATTACTTGAAGTGATATTCTCAGAGGTCTGTGTGCTCAGCCCTTCACGCACAGACCTTGGGGATGCAGCAGGGAGAGTTAGGACTCAGTCCCTCCATCCAGAATCTTGGGGTCTGGTTGGTGAGGTTGGACAAACCAGAAAAAATTGGTGATGGAGAGAGAGAGGTGGCTGTGCCAACCAGGGCCGGGCAGAACCTGCAGGTGCCTAGGGCCAAGGCGTGGGGTGCCATGAGGTCTAGTGGGCTGCTGAGAATGCAGAGCCGGGTTAGGTGTCTTGTCAGTCAAGGCGGAACAGATCCTCATGGAGGCATGGGATGCTATGACCTCAGTGACAGTATTGTCCCAACCAGGATCCAGGTCTCACAGATAGTAGTGAGTCTAGAATTTATGGGGCTGACTGTTCAAGCTCTAAATCTGAGCCATCTCATACAGTAACCACTGGCCACACTGGCTACTGAAACCTTGAAATGTCACTAGTCAGAAGTGGGACGTGCGTGCTCTAAGTGTAGCACACTGGATTTTGAAGACTTAGTATGAAAGAAAGAATGTAAAACATGTCACTAGTATATTCTACACTGATTAAATGTCAAAATGATCATCTTTGGACTAATTTTACCATTGCTTTTTAATGTAGCTACTGGAAATTTTAAAATTACACCAGGCGTGCATTATATTTCTGTTGGACGGCACTGGTCTAGACTGTCCCAGAAAACCCAGGAACCCTCATCACGGTAAATAGAACCAGTCACACGCACAGCAGTTGTCTTTGAGTCTCTTTCCCTTGTCAGAGAACAAAAACCCAACCACAGGCGCCAGAAGGGAGCAAATTGGTCCGAAATGACCTTCTCCTAATGGTCACTGCTGTTTGTCCTTCGAGACAGTTCAGGTGTCACCTCTTCCAGGAAGCCCTCCTTGACCACACCCTGTGGCTGGATCGGCTGTCCCTACTCTGTCCTATGTTCTAACAGTCTATTTACTGATTCATCCTCTACACTAGACAGGGAGTTCCTTGAGCAATGCTGGCTCAGTCATCCCTGAATCCCACAATCCAACACAGGGCCTGGCATGGAGCAGACAGCCATCAAAGATTGTGGAGTGTGAATTCTGCTGAGCTGGAGGTACCCGCCGCTGGTTGCCTCTGCGCACAAGTTCCCCACAATCTCTCCTTAAGTTTCAACTTGGAGGAGGTACACTCCTAATCCCAGCCTTCCTACCGTGAGCTTCAGCCCCGCCTCCTCCCAGTAGCCACCTTGGGTTGGCATCAGAAAGTAGGGGAACGGACAGAGGGTGAGGCTGATGTCCACTCGGGCCAGGGCAGGTGGGACTGCCTCCTCTGTGGCAGCTGAGGTGACCCGTCCAGAGCAGACCCTCAGACCTCAGGGCAGAACCGTACTCACCAAGGGAAGAAAAGTCAGTAGGGGTCGGACTCTGGGCCGAGCTTTCAGCGTGGCGGTTCCTGACTCACTCACTGTGTCAAATCGGTTGTCGCCAAAATAGATCCCATCTAGAGGGGAAAAGTGAGGGGAGACCATGAGCTGGAGATCAAAGACATGGGGGCCAACTGAGTTTAATCTGCCCTGCAGTTCCCAGTAAGTAAACCCAGACCCTGCTGTAGCCTGTTTGAGTCAGGCCAGTGCCTCTTAAGTGACAATTTCCTACAGGAAGAGTGTGTGCTAATGGGGCCAACTGAAGCCGGAGTGGGAAGGGCTCCAGGGTGGTTTCTTGGGGTCTCCTGCAGTGTTCCTGGGGCTTTCAGACCCTCACAGCCCTCTCTCTCCTGATCCACCCCCTTCAGGTCCTGAGCCTTCGCTCCTACAAGTCCCTCCTTTGGGGGCCCTGAGAGCCGAGCCAAGGCCCCAGCTAGAGCTTATCTCTGAGAGAGGGAGGAAAACAGGGTGGCTTTTCTCTCAAGTGTTTAAATTTCTAATCTGGAACAAGCAGAGCCATGAGGCTGCCCAGTGTCCAGCACCAACTCCTGGACTCCCCTAACCTGAGATTTCCTTAGCCCCTAAACCATCAATGGCTGGGACCAGGGCTCCATTTGATGCATCCTTGAGGACAGAACAGAAAGAATAGGACAGTAGGGTCCCCTGACTTAGTACATGTCCCAGCTCTGCCACTGACTGGCTGGGTCACTTAACCTCTCTGAGCCTCAGTTTTCCCATCTGTACAATGGAAGTGATGCCAGCCTTCTAGGACGCTTGTGAAGAGTTAAGTGCGGCCTGCACATAGCTAAGTAGGCAGCAGATATGGCCCCCGTCCCCTGTAGGAAGATGACACACAATCTTTCTCTTCCTCCAGCAGATGGGCTTGTGCTCTGGGAGTTTCTACCATAGAGGGAGGGTGTGAGGAGCCACTCACATTTTATCAACCCATCTGTCTCACAACCCTTAACATACACATGATGAGAATTTCACAAGTTCACACTGTCACCTCCTAGGGGCAGGGGTCACTGCTGACTTCCTACTATGCAGGTCAGGAGCAAGAAGGGCTTTTGTCATCTATTGGGGCCCGAGGGACTCCCTCTTCCTCTGTAGCCAGAGGGAAAAGAAGAGAAAGGTCAAAATTCCAACTAAGCAGAATCCTACTACCTGAAACAGGGAATGAATCATTATGACCTTTCCTCTTGCACGTGACTTTGGGAGAAAATTGCAAGAAAGCCAATGATCCATTCAGTCAAAAGAGACCGGGCTTGTCAGAGAGGTCCTGGGATCAGAACACATTCACCCCCCAATTCCTAGCCCTCCAGCCGTGGCCCTCTATGTGAGAATCTGGGTCTTGAATGTGACATGGAGGCTCCTGGGGGCACCCCAGAAATAGGACACAGAGTCCTTTGTGTGCTGCCCTACCACCAGAGTTAGCTGGTCCATTCAAGACTCTCCAACTCTCAAAGAGGAAAAATGGCAAGTTTTCCGCGCTCCACACGTCCCTGGAAATCCCAGTTCCCAGCACTTCCCTGTCCCATACACTCTGGGCAAACGTGATTCCTCAGTCCTGGCTGCCAGGCTCCAGGCCTGAAGCTGGAGGTGCCAGGGGGTAGGTGGGGCAAGGAGAGGGCGCAGACTTAACCCAGTCAGAAACAACAAAAGTAGAGATAACCAGACACTCCCAACAGCCCACCCAATTCTCACTGGCTTCTAAGAGTCTGTGTGTTGACACCAGGATTTCCTGGGACATTCCCTAGATAGTGCTGTGTTGACACCAAGGTCCTAGATCTGACATGATATGGCAGCCAGGCCCTGAATAAGACTGGGGGTGGGTAGGGGGTTAACACAGGCACGCCCCTAGGCTGGCCCTCCCTCTCATTACTCCATTTACTCTCTGCTCCAGTGTTGGGGTCTAGGGAGCATCTTTTCTGCAGCTGAGTTATCACACTATTAATGGCCACTACTATTGTTATGCTAGGAGTTTTAGAAGCAATCTGGCAAGTTGATCATTATAATAGTAACAATAATGTAATAAGAGGCAAGATGTCTTGGACAGTTGTAACATGCCAGGCACCAGTCTGAGCATCTTCTACACTATTAATTCATTTCATTAATAGCCCCATGCCATTGTACGACCATCATCCTGTTTTACAGATGAGCAAACTGAGGCACAGGGAGAGGTCTAATAACCTGCCCAAAGCCTTAAAGTAAGCGGCAAAGCTGGAGTCTCCATTCTAGGGCTGACCTCTGAACCACTCTGTGCCCTGCTCCCAAAGTGGGGAATTCTAATCTCACCATTTAAGGATGGGAATGGGAGATGGGGATGTGAGGGGTGCTATTTGAGGGTAAGGGCAGCTTGGCTGGAGCCAAGAAGCAGCGCTGGAGAGGCGGGGGGGCGGTGAAGCACACACCCGAGGCCCCCGCGGGGTAGGGCAGGGCCAGATTGGAGCCGGGGGCCATCTAACCCCAGCGCAGACACTCTTCATACCTCCTGGATTCCATGCCTCAGCCCTGATTCTGAGGCACTGTTCTCTTTTGGTCTGTGGTGATTTTGAGCAGGGCAGCCCATTCTAAGAATGCGATCATTCTCTGGAACCCTATGGAAGGGGAGTGGCTGCGGCTGAGGCAGGGGTGGAAGGCTCAGGTGGCTCCTTCCCCACGGGAGCACCTCTTGGAAATCCAGTTTGAGTTCCTAGTTCAAAGAGGTGTGGCTGAGAGTCAGGGAAGGAAATGTGACGAGGGAAACAGAGTCAACGCGGTGTGATGGGAGAAAGATGCGCCCAGCCATGGCTGGCTGGGCAGATGGGCGAGGCCCCAGCCAGGGAGGGCAGGCAGCCCTCGAAGCTGGCAAAGGCGGGGGAACAGGTTCTCCCCTAGAACCTCCAGAAAGGAACAATGTGTTGCTGCTGACACTTTAATTTTAGCCCAGTGAGATCAGTGTCAGACTTCTGACCTACAGAGCTGAAAAGATCATACATGTATGTTACTTCAAGCAAAAAAAAAAAGGAGGTGTGGCCAGAACCCAGGCTCAGTTCCCAGGGCATCAAGGCATACCAGCAGGTGAGGTGAGTGTGGCCACCACCATCAACTAGGTCCTCCAAAGGTTTCAGGTCAGGAAAGCTGGGGCTTTCCAACCTTCTCAAGCTCAAGGTCAAAAACTAAAGAGACAGACAATACAATCCAACTTTGGGGATATTTCCATGGAAGTAAATGAACTCTGCTGGATCAGTGTCAGGGACACTAGAACAGGCCTTCCTGGAAAGCAGCCCCCTCCTCAAGTGAGGAGATATAGGAGGGCCCGGCTGCCTCTTGAGGAAGGAAGGGACAGTGAGGAGGTGAAGCGGGAGACAGAGAGGAGGCTGGACAACTTGCTCTCTGGGGTCACAAAGAGACTACTCAGTCGGAATACAGGCCCTATCCTAGCAACTTGTCCCCCTGAAATTCGGACACTCCCTTTGTATCTGCCTTTTCGCTTGAGCCTTTTCCCACTGCAAGAGTCCCTGGAGACCTGGGAGGTCTTGAGCGATTACACAGACCAGAGAGGCAGCTGAGGAACATACAGGTGGGATTCAGAAGGCAGGAAAGTGGAGAGAGCCACTGTGGACCCAGAAGCTTCCAGAGAAAGGAGGTACCTTTGGGAGAACTGGAAACAGATTCTGAGCTGAGCCTGAGGCCCAGGTGGACCACAGTCCCACCAAGATACAAACTCAAGACCATGGCAAGTTCATCAAAAACAAAACAAAACAAAAAACAGCAGTAAAATAGGAGGAAATCTAGGTCTGTCTCCATTTACCCAAACCTCATCATTGAAACAGTCCCAGTTTCCCCCCAAATGAAATCCTTTTGACAGGACTATGCACAGGATTCCTTTACATTTCTCCCTCATATATTGACAGGCAAGGAAGGCAACTTTGCTTTCATGTACATAAATGCCATCTAATATCCAAAAACCTGGCTGGAAGATAATTCCTGGTGCCACACCTGTTTCAGCAGGAGAGGTCCACCTCAGATTTCAGCCTGGGATGACAGCTCCCCTCCTCCATGGCTCCCTCAGAACCTGACCCCCCTATTGGCCTGAGGTGTATTTGCATTGTGGCTGAGGCTGCCTGGACTAGGAGGAGGCCAAGGGCAAGGCCTGGTGGCCAGAGACAGCAGGCCAGTCGCAGCTCCTAGCTGGGAGGGAAGGCTGGATGGTGTGGGGTCAAGGCAGAGGTTTAGAGCCCAACTGAACTTGGGTTCCAGTTTCTGCTCCATCATTTATTAACTGTGGGGCCTTGGGGTGTGTTACCACATCTCTCTGATGCGGTTTCCTCATCGCTGTAAATGTCACCAGTGAGTGGGATAGTGTGAAGCTGAATGAGATAAAGTGGGCAGCAGGTAGCATCAAGCAGATAATTTGCGGTCATTAATTGGGAGGACTACTTATCATCATCACCACTATCACCATCACCACTACCACCACCGTCACCGTCACCACCACCGTCACCACCACCACTGTCACCACTACCACCATCACCACCACAATCATCACCACTACCACCACCACCACCATCACCACCATCACCACTGTCACCACTACCACCACCACCATCACATCATCACCATCACCACTGTCACCACCATCATCATCATCGTTGCATACTCTATGCCCACCCTACCTTGCTCCACCAAGGACCTGGGCTCTGAGCTTGAATCAGGTTGTATCCATGATAAATTATGGGTGAACATCATAATTTGGCCTTCCTGGGAAGCAGCCCCCTCCACAATTGAGAAGATAAAGGAGAGCCCAGCTGCCTCTTGAGGAAGGAAGGGACAGTAAGGAGGTGAAGTGGGTGACAGAGAGGAGGCTGGACAACTCTACCCAAGGGGGAGAGCCACCAGGAGGCAGGTGGTCCTTTCCTCTTGTCGGGGAGAATTCTGAGTCTGGACCCATGGGGCTGCCCTCTTTGCCGATGGGAGATTGAGGCCCGGATGCATGGGGCTGGTCCAAGGTCTCAGAGCAGCGGTGGTGCCAGGGCACTAACGGGGCCCTCTACATGCAGTGTTGGACTCTGGGCATAAATAATAGGGTGCATTACACATGGCATGTGGCTCACTGCCCCTCCCCGAACAGGCTGACGTGGTTCTCTCGGTCTGGGGTGGGGTGTGTACTGTGTGTGTGTGTGTGTGTTAAGTGGAGTGGGTACTGGCCCGCTTTTGGGGAGCTGAGGGCTGGGCACAAGCAGCTGCCTCACTCCCACCCCTTCCTTTGTCCTCCTTCCCCAAAGGAGGAACATCTCCTCAGGTCTCCGGCATTTTTTGCCCTCACAGAGGACAGGGCTGAGAGTGTGTAAAGTGTCCCTCCTTCCCCAGAGCTGCCCACAGGTCTCCATGGAGGCTGAGGTCTGGGGCAGTCACTTAGCTCACTCCCCAAATCCTAGACAAATTCCAACTAGAGAGGAAATGTGTGATAAAATGTAAGTGTCTGCCCTGGGAGGCGCAGTATTCCGAGCTGGGCCCTATCCTAAGTGCTCTTCCTACCCTCTTCACGCACCTCTGTTATTCTCGTTTGGCAGATGAGGAGACTGAGGCACAGAGAGGTCAAGTCCGCTGCCCATGGTCCCACAGCTGGTGAGTCAAAGGGGCCAGGATTCAAGCCCAGGCAGCCTGACTCCAGACTCTCATGCCCTCTAGTCACAGCCCGCACAGCTGGGAAATAATGCAGGACTCAGCATCTCTCCCCTCCGTCCCATTTTTTTTCCAGAGTGAAACTGTACACTTGGTGAAGCCTAGAGGAAGCAAATGCACTAGGAACCAGGTCTGGGGTCACATTGCCAGCACTCCATGTAACATCTGAGGGCTCCAAGCACTTTCTCAGGCTCGGTTTCCCCACCTGTCAAATGGGGATAATATGGAGAAGTCTCCCAAATTCAAGGGAGGGACAAAGCTAGCAGAGGTGAGAGGAGGGCTGGGGTGATGGTGTGGGGCCCCAAATTGCCAAGAGTCCCACATGGCCCCAGGAGCACTGGCCATAGGTCTCATCGAATTCCAGGTACTTAAAAGGGGCAGGGTTGTAGCTGGGAGATTTGGTTTCCTTGACTGGAGTAACCCAGGGCCCAAAAATAGACCCCCACCTCTAGCCCTCTGAGGGCCTAGGTCTAATTCTAGGCCACTAGGGGAGCCTCAGCCTCTCAAGGAAGCAGCAGGGGGGCCCCATGTGAATGTAACCCACAAAAGGCTGATGGGCCCCTTTCTGGCTAATTAACAAGGTCACATGACAGGAACCTGAAAAGGCCGATCTGTCCCAGCAAGCCCCAGCAAGCCCCAGCAGGCCTGACCGGGGGCACGGGAGAGAGGCCTTTGTCCAAGGGCAGAGGGGACGCTGAAGGCTGGGCTGAGCTGGGAGCGACAGAGTTGGGGAGGGGGGAGCAGAGCAGGAGGAGCCTTGCGGGTGGGGACTGGAGGGGCAGGAGCACAGCCAAGGGGCCCTGCTTCCAGGCTAGGACACGCTGCTCCAAGTGTGGTCTGCAGACCTGCTGGACTCCACACAGGAACTTGTCCCAAGTACCGCATCAGACCAGATCTTAACAAGGTCCTGGTGACTCGATGCACTTTAATATCTGAGCTGCCTTGAGCTGAAAGGCCTTCTTTGAGTCATTTAACCTATCACCTCTGAGTGTGTTTCCTCAATTGAGAAAACATGTGTAGTTTTTAGCAAGCGCCTATTTCAACAAATAACTGATAACAATGATGATGATATTATTATTGTTGTTGTCATTAACTTATTGGCTGGGAGGGAAAGGGCACCCTGTAGCCAGTTTGCAGTGGTCAAGAGAGGGCCTGGCTTTCCAAGTTGAACTACAGGAACAAAAGGAGCTAATACAATGGGGCGGCAGAGAGGGTGTGTATGTAGGTACTGAGCTGCCAGCACACCACTGCACACCTCCAGGGGACAGGAGTAAACAAAAGTCTCCTTCACGCCCCTGCCACGCATAGGTCAGCTTTCAGGAGGCTGAAGCCAGCCTGCCCCTGGCCAGAAACATATGCTCAGCCCCTGGGACTCATGGCTTCCTACCCCTTAGCCTGGCCTGAGACACAGGACAGGGGACCCCTGGAGCAGGGATAACAGAGCCAGCAGCCACCTTAGGGAGCATTGGGGTTGTCCTGATAAGGAGCTGGGACAGTCCCTACACATTTATATAGAACTGTAGGAAGTCCTCAGGGGAAAGAGAGCGGCCCAGCTCCGTCTGGGGAAGGAAAGCCCAGGATTCTCAAATCTTCGTGTATAAAAGAATTACCCAGGAACTGGTGAAAAATCCAGAACCTGGGTCCTAGGCCAGCGATTCTGACTTTGTGTGCCCAAGCAAGCAGGGCATCCTATTGTTAGGGTGGGATGGAAGTGGCTGTAGATAATGAAGCGTGGCTCAACTAATTCAAGAGGCAAGGGAGGAGTCCAGAGCCACTGGTAGCCTCATCTCCAGCACCTGCAAGTCCCTTATCGTGAGATTTGCAAAGATCCACACCTATGCTTTCTCATGTATTTAAAGAACAATTGTGTGGCCTTTTAAGACCCTTGGGTGGGCTGGAGGGAGGCAGGAGGCTTCATTAGGATTGCATTCCATTAAGCAAAGCCCTTCTAATAGTTACCGGATAAATGTTAGGGAAATCCTTTAAGGAAAAATGTACCTGTCACCACCTTCACATGACTGTTTGCATTTTACCTGCTGCACCCAGCCTACCCTTGTGCAAACAGATTTTTACACGGCTGCAGCCACAGAGTAGGCGTTTACTCCTTAATTTCCTTACAAACTCCCACACTGATTTTTCCTCCCTCCATCTCACTGCCTGTTCTCCAAAGGCTCTCCAGCATCTCAGAGAATGTTACAGACTCAGGGACAACATGAAACTCAAATCCCAACCCCTTTGAGACCTCATCACAGCCTCTCCATGGCTCTGGCTTCCTCTGGTCTACAGCAATGTTAGGAAGAGGAACTGAAGCAGGTGTGGGCAGGAAGTGCTCAAGGTTGGCAATGACCTGATAATAAATCATGCAGGAGCTGACAAATTTGTTCTGTAAAAGACCAGCTAGTGAATATTTTCAGCTTTGTGAGCCACACTGTCTCTGCTGTGAGCCACACAACTCTGCCCTTAGTAGCATGAAAGCAGACACAGATGATTTGCAAGTGATGGGAGTGGCTGGCTGTGTTCTAATAAAACTTTATTTACAAAAACAGGCCACGGGCCAGATTTGAGCCTTGCCAATCCTTGCTTTAGTGCTTTTCTCTTTAATGCTCTTCACAGTACTGCAATATACAAACCTCAAGCAGTCATTCTGTAAGCAGTCTGGACACCATTCCCACTTAACAGAAGAAACAACTGAGGCCCAGATAGTGGCTAGCCCCCATACAATTGACAGAGGCAGACTCCAAAACAGGTCTGGGATCTCCATCACATCCCAGAATCCCCAACACTGGTCCCTCCCATCGCCAACTCCAAGCACACGTCCTGTTCAGCAGGAAGACCCCTGCCACACCAACTGGCACCCTGGGGAACATCCTGGAAACACTGGAGAGTCATCCTTATGGATGCACGTTGTTTCCCACCCCTCCACGTGGTACAGCCAGGCTGAGTCAGCTGGAGGCCCAGCCCTGCCCAGGGGAAAGGGAGGAGCTGCCTCCCTGGGCTCCAGCCTTGCTGGTAAAGGTGGCAGCTGGCTGGAGGTGACAGGGCACCATGCCTCTATTCTCTCACTGGAAGGACTGAACCCCACCAGCAGCCTGTTCAGTGCTGGCAAAAATGTAGAAAAGTGTCTAAGGCAGAAATGTAGAGAAATGTGTAAGGCATTTCCCTTGGGGTAGGAGTGGAGGGGGCTGGGAGGAGATGCTCTCAGGCAGATGCCCTGCAGTCAAATACAGCCTTGAATTACCTTGCACAGTGTCAACTCAGCAAGTCTGCTAAGAGTGTGGTCTCTGGAGCCCTCTCTGCCTCATGAGGGAAATTTGGGGGTAATGGAAATTTCTAAAACTGAACTGTGGTGATGGTGGCACAACTCAGTAGGTCGACAAAAAATTCAGTGACGTGTACACTTAAGAAAATCCTGGCTTGCCCATTTAAAGCTCTGTGATCTTGAGCACGTTACTTAACCTCCCTGTGCTTCAGTCTCCTCATTTGTCAAACAGGAATAATGCCACCTGCATTGTAGGCTGGATGAGGAATTTAATAAGTTAACAACACAAGGACTTTAGAACGGTAACTTGCACCTAAGAAGAGACCAATAAATGTTTGGGACCCAGGCAAGAAGATCAGGCCTCAGAGAGTTCTACTTGGCAACATGCATGTATCTGTTAGTTTCCCTAAACCCTGCCTCCAAAGCACCCTGGCCCTCCTAGCCTTTGCTCCTGCTGTTTGCTCTGAAAATGCTGAATGCCCTTCCCTCTCAGCTCACATGCAAGTTCCAATCAGAGGTCATCTGTCTGTTCCTTATGTGCTTACTCTTTTATAGCAAAGGCTCAGAAAGGGCTAAACAGCATACGGTCAGCTCTGCTCAAGGGCTGGTCTGAGATCTTCAGGCAAGGGAGAGGCAACGTCTTGTTTGCCCTCACCTGTCTGGGTGCCTTGTGTCCTGACTCGTGATAGATGACCCTCTTTGGGCCCAGAGACTCAGATCATACACAAGAAGTGAATTCCTGTCCCCAGCCCCAGCTGGTTCCCCCCCACCCCCCGCTCTGTTTATAGAGGGGACAAACTGCAGAAAGCCACAGTGATAAGGTGACCCACAGGCAGAGCCCAAAGGCTGGGCGGGCACAGTGTTTTCAGATGCCTGCTGGTACACGACCCTGACTCTGGGGTCAGGCGGCTGGCAGGAGGGGCTTCCCTCACCTCCCATGTCGGGTCTGGAGCTCCTCCCTCTGAGCTCATAGGCAACCCAGGCCCCAAGCTGACCTGGCAAGAGCTTGTGACCCCAGTAAATGACTTGGTGTCTGGCGCAGGCTGGTATCCTGTTAGCAGCGGCTCCTGTGGATTTTTCCTGGGTAGAGCCAAGTGTGTGGGCACCCAGATAGCAGCTCCCTCTCTGCCTGTGACCCTGGGCCGGGAGAGGCCAGGGCTGGGAACTGGGGGTGGGGGGGCCAGAGGAAGCAGAAAGAGTGGGGGTTGCAGAGACCGCCCCCAAGCCCTGAGATCGAGGGAACACTTCTGATTCCACGGTACTGCCCGGGGAAGGCTGAGGGAGGGCACCGCAAACCCCGGGAAGCCTTTCTGGAGAGAACAACACAAACATAACCTCCACCGAGGAGGGCAGATAAACACCTCGGAAGAGGGACTAGGGTCAGATGCGGGAGCCACAAAGATCTCTGACCTCGCTGTTGAGAGGGTCCCCTCCTTCCCTTTCCCAGAGACACCTCCCTCGCCAGAGGCTCCAGCCCGGCCAGCGCACAGGTTCCAACGCGTTCCCTCCTCCCCGCGCTGGCGCGTCGCCCGCTCTCCCGGCCGCCGAAAGCCTGGAGCCCCGGGAGGGAGGCCGCGCGGCGGGCGGCCCGGGGACGGGGGTACCACCGGCGGCCCTGCGCCCTCCCGCTCCGGGGCGCACTCACCCAAGTTCCGGGTCCCCACCTCCGGGGCCTCCTGGGTGAAAATCCAGGGGGGATTGGCGGCGTAGAGGGAGGTGGCGGACGGGTTGGCGTGCTTCTTGCCAAAGAGTTTGCTGAAGGTGCCCTGCACCGTCGGGTTCTTTTTCATGCTGCCGCCGGCCACGCGGGCGCCGGGGAGGACCGTCCTTCCCTCGCCTGCACTGCCCGGGACGGGACTCCGTACTGTCTCTCCGGGAGAGCCTACCAGGCCATGCCCCGCGCCGTCCTCCCCGCCCGCGTACTGGGCGACAGGTGCTGCGGGAGCCGCCGCTCGCCTGGAAATGCGAGCTACCTGGGCAGGTAAGAGGCTGCTGCTGCGACCCGGCCCCGCCCCGCGGCCGCCGCCGCCGCCGCCCCGTCGCCCGACTCCCCCGGCCGCATTCCTGCAGCTTCCTTCCACAACTGGCCATTGTTGGCGGGGCCCAGTGGGCTGGGGACCTCGCCCAGCCCACGCCTAGCCGGGAAGACGATCCACCCCCCTCCCCCAGGTCGCCTCCTGGGCCTCCTCCTCCATCCCTCTTTTCCCGGGGGAAGGGAGGAGGCGGGCGACTTCCCTGCTTCTAAGGAGGTGCGCGACCTGGTCAGTCCGGAACTTCGGAAACGGCTCCGGCGCCCAGCACTGGAGAAGTGGCTGGCCAAAGCTCGCACACTGCAGGGTTCTAGGGGCCCTCGAAAAAGTGGGTCAGGAAATGCCCATACGAAAAAAAGGTAAACGAGGAAAAGCAGTAAGCCAGTATCCCGACTAGGGTGGAAAATACCCTCATTGACAGAGCTCCAAAGAGAAGGTTGGATGACTGAATCTTGGCTTTTTTTTTCCACATCAAATTCTTCTTTTTCTTTTTCTTTTTTTCTTGTGGAGTTAAGTGAATATTTTAAAACTGAAATATAGTTGATCTACGACATATTAGTTTCAGGTGTGCAGCATAGTGATTCACTATTTTTATAGATTGTATTCCATTTAAAGCTATTATAAAATTAACAGCAAAGTCCTACTGTATAGCACAGGGAACTATACTCAGTATCTTGTAATGCCTATGAAAAATATGTATCTGTATATATGTATAACTAAGCCACCACGCTGCACACCAGAAATTAGCACAACATTGTAAACCAACTATATATCAATAAAAAAGGAAGAAAAATAAAGTTATTATAAAATATTGGCTATATTCCCTGTGCTCTACGATATATCCTTGTAGCTTATTTATTTTATACATAGTAGTTTGTGCCTCTTAATCCCCTGCCCCCATTTTATCCCTCCCTCCCCCTTCCCTCTTCCTGGTAGCCACTAGTTTGTTCTATGTATTTGTGAGTCTGTTTCTGTTTTATTATATTCATTCATTTTATTTTTTGGAGTCCACATTTAAGTGATAACATACGGTATTTGTCTTTGTCTTATTTCGCTAAGCATGATACCCTCTAGGTCCATCCATGTTGCTGCAAAGGCTGAATTTCATTCTTTTTTGGGGTTGCCTCCATATCTTGGCTATCGTAAATAGTGCTGCTATGAACATTGGGGTGCATGCTTCTTTTTGAATTAGTGTTTTCATTTTCTTCGGATATATACCTAGGAGTGGATTCATTGGATCATGTGGTGGTTCTATTTTTAGTTTTTTGAGGAGCCTCCATACTGTTGTCCATAGTGGCTGCACCAATTTACATTCCCACCAACAGTGTACAAGGGTTCCCTTTTCTGCACATCCTCTAAGTGAATATAGTTTTTAAAAACTCAAGGTAGGTCGAGCCCATGGAGGGTTTAGTTCACTCTCCAGGGAGACGAGCTGTGGACCTTGAAGCTGCTTCAAGTACTGTTCTAGCTAAGCCGGGGGTGGCTGCCCACTGGGCGAGGCCCCGTCAGATGTGGACCAAGGAGATTGTGTGAAAGATGTGCAGAGTGGAGGGGAGTCAGGCCATGGGGTTAGATTTAGATGCTTACTGGGCAGCAAGAATGGAAGGCTGGGTGGGGGGTGATCATGTCACAGGTGGTTGGAGTGTCTACCCTGAGCCACCCAATCAGAACCTCCCGCTGCATTTTCCCTCCTCTGTCCCAGATATTCAGATTGGCACCACTCTTTGTACCACAGGCACTTCCCCTTCAGCTTTTCATTTTGAAAAATTTGAAAGACTAGTAAAATGACCATCTGTATTCACACGCACGCGCGCATGCGCGCACACACACACTTTTTGTTTTCATTTTGCTGACGGTTGAAAGGTGTAGATATCATGGCACATCTCCCCACCCCCACCACTGCCTCAGTATCATTGCCTTAGAATAGGGACATTCTCCTAAATACCACAAAACAGCACACTCAAGAAATTTAATATCAATGCACTATAAACATCTAAAATATACTCCATATTAAAAATTTATCAGTTATCCTCAAAAATATCATTTTAGTTTTTTTTCCCCAATCCAATTTAATCAAGATTCACACATTGCATTTGCTTTTCATGGCTCTTTAATCTCTTAGTTTGGTGCAGTCCCCTGCTTTTGTTTTTCATGACAGTGACAGTTTTAAAAAGTCCCCTTTTCTTGCTCCAGTGTCAAGGGACAGGATGAGAAAGGCCTTCAGGGCTTGTGGCTGTGAGGTCATTGTTTTTCCACCAGGAGGGGAGGGATTGAGGGACAGAGTATCTTTAAAAACACTCGTGCTCCCCAAATGTTTTTGGTTGATGACACGCCTGTGGTCCACCGTGTCCTACCCCACCCGCTCCCATGGTCCTCCAGGAACCAATTCCTGTTCATTCAAGGAGTATTTGTGGAAGCTCTCCCAGTTGCCTGATATGTTGAGGGTTTGGGGTAGCTGGGGATAGAAGAAAATTATAGAATTCTTATTTCTACCATGGAGGATCTTAGGGTCTCATCAGGGAGATAGGTTTACATAATTCAAGGTGACAGACCACTGTGACTAAGTACAGAACAGTGATTGCTGTCACTAATACACACAGCAGGAATTCGGAGGAGGGAATGTCTGCATGGGCTGGAGGAAGGGCTTCTTGGAAGAACTGAGACTTGAGTTGGCCTGTGTATGGCAGCTCCCAGGAGGATGACAAAGATGTTAACAGAGAAGGGAAAGAGCCCATTCTAGGGCTCACATAACATCCATCCCTCCACCCACCCCCATCTCCACATCCTGGCTCCTCCCACCATCCCCATAGGAAGGGCACCAGGGGACCCCAGATGACCCAGCATGCCCTGGACATCATCACAACCCATCCCAGGGGTCTAGACACTCAGGTATGAGATAGGGGCTTCTTTCTTGGAGACCTCTGAGGCTTGAGGTCCCTCCCACCTTGGGTAGCTCCTGGGCTGTTACACCTTGAACCGTTCCCAGCAGAGCCACCATCCAGCAGCTCCATTCATATACAACGTCCACCAAATAACTAATACTCTTGAGAAGTGCTCTGTGCCCAGCTCTCGGCTGGGAAGGATCCAGAGAAATCAAAGACTTGGTTCCTGAGTTCAGGTTGCTTTAATCTATTTGGGGAGTCAGGGGAAAGCACAAGAAGAGAGGTAATTGCTGAGGAGGAGACTAACAAAGGGACAGAAATTCAGAGGAGGAGCAATCGGTGGGGTGGAGGATCTGGGGAGGGCATGCCAGAGGAATGAAGACCTCTGCAGAGACTTGGGATGGTGGAACTGGGGATTGGAGGATGGGAGGGAGGTCACAGCAAGGTTGGCCAGAGTAGGACGGGCTTAAAAAGGTCATCTGGTAAGATCGGAAACAACCCAGATTGTCCAGCCCAAGGTGACTGGTAAAATAAATTATGGCACATTCACACAATAGAATAAAAATGCAACTCTAAAAATGAATGAGTCAGCCAACTGTATCCAATTATCTACAAGATAAACTGATAAACTGTTGACAAAACAGTGCATGTGTATGCTACCATTTGGGGCAGGATAAGTATGATCTTATTTGCTTGTTTTGGCACAGAGAAACTTTGGAACAACAGGTAAGAAACTAGTCAAAGTTGTTACTGGAGGTGAAGGTGCGGGGAGCTTGGCAATCGTGGGGAGAGGAATGGAAGGGGGAATTTTCACCAATTGCCTTTTCACACTTTCTAATTTTCCAACCAGGTAAATGTATTTGCTGTTTAAAAATTAAAGAAAAAATAACTGGGCAGGAGAGTTTAGTCTAGCAGTATGGTCTGCCACAAACCGGCAGTGTCTGCATCACCTGGGATCTTCCTAGAAATAGAGGCTCTCTGGCTCCATCCGGGATGTTGGGCAATGTCTCTGGGTCTCAGTTTGTTCATTTGTAAAACAGGCTGTTAATTTAAGGCCATTAGAAGAGCCAGTGAGCTGTTGCATTACTGGTACCCAGAGAGGATCTGCATTGTAATAAGACCCCCGGGTGATTCAGGAACATGGTAGGATTTGAGAAGCTCAGGCCTAGAATCAGTGGTTACCAGGGGGAACAGGTACTAGCGACAGAGCAGGCAAGGTGACTGGTGGTAACAGCTGTATTTTAAGGATCATCTAACAGCTGGATGAAGGGCTAGGGGAAGGAGAACGTGGAGGCTGAGGGGCTACGGGCAGCTGCTTCATTGATTGGTTAATTGGTTAATCCGTTGGTTAATGGATACAAGCAGGCAAGGAAGATGGGGACATGTGTGCTCCAGGTAGTAAAAGAATAAAGTTGTTAGTTTGTGGGACATTTCTTTTCTCTCTCTCTCTTTTTTACGAGGGTACTGGGGATTGAACCAGGGACCTCGCTCATACTAAGCATGTGCTCTGCCACTGAGCTATACCCACCTGCCGTGGAATATTTCTTAGGAAGAAAGGAAGGGCTTGGCAAACAGCTTGCATATAGGAAAGTTTACAAAAAACAAACAAAACAAACAAACAAAAAAACTCTGAGCCTGGTTCCCTCATCTGTAACATAGGAATAAAAACAGCACCAGTGGGGAGGGTTGTTAGGAAGATTAAATAAGATAATGGGTGTGAAGTGCCCGCACAGGGGCCACTCCGTCACGGTTTGTTCATTTCTCCCCCTTCTGGTCCCCTTGCATTTTGGGTTAATTTTGGTTGAGGATGGAGGGAAAGGGGGAACCAGAGTGGCCCATGAACACCAGGTCTGGAGGCTGCAGAGTCTGGACGTCAGGACTCTCCCTGCTCCTGCGCCACCCATTCACCCAGGTTCCATCCCAGTGCCGGTGCGGTGGGGAGTCTGGCGGTTCCCTGGGGCAGGCTCGGGGCCTGCCTCACTGTCCAGCTCCGCGCCCCTAGACTGTTGTTGCTGAGCCCCACTCCATCTAATAACAGCACCTGCTCCCCCAGTAAAAGAAGCAGCCAAATCACAGGCTCCCCTCGAAACAGCCGAAGGCTCAATCCTGTAATTAAACCTCAGCTCCACAATTACTTAGTAACTTCCAAGACTTTACTGGGCAATCCTGGAATAAGGGGGGGATTGGGGCCTGGCAGTTGCCTTCTCCCCAGAGACCCAGCCAGGCCTTTGGCAAAGTTGTGGTCTTTCCTCCGACAAAGCCAAACACTCCTGGCTGGGGGAGTGCACTCTGAGTGTGGCAAGGGCAGGCTGAGAGACCCTGAGAGTCACCTCCCCCAACCCTAGGTCTCTGCACCTAGCGCTCCAGTGGGGACGGGACAGAAGTCAGAACTCCTGCCACACCAACTCCCACATGCTACTGGGCTGCAGGGCCCCTGGGCCAGCCTCTTGTTCCAGGCCAGAGACCCTTCTACCAAGCCAGCTCCTAAAACTCTTTCCTTCATTCTGCAGGGAGCATGGGCTTCAGTGCCCCGACTCTCGGCTTTCCTGGGCTGGGCAGGTGCCAGGAGGTGCAGTCAGGCTAAAAGGAAGTCTGGCTAGGTTGGACTCCTACATCCTGAGATAGGCCTCAAAGTCATTGCCTGGAACCTGAGAGTGTTAGGATCCAGGGTCCAGCCTAGGGTGGGGAGTGGTATGTTCAGGGATGCTGGGGAGAGACTCATTTCCCTTTGTAACCATGGGCTCTGTTGGTGGGCAGAGTGGGAGAGATCCTTGCTGGGGAATAGGTTTGAATTCCGACTCTGCTGTTTAGCAAGGGTGTGACCTTGGCTGAGTTTCCACTTCTCTGAGCCTCAGTTGGTTCATCTGTAAAACAGGGGCTATTAATGTCAGGTTGTGATGAGATGCGACGAGATAGAGGGTTAAGGTACCGGGCAGAGAGTCTGACTCATGCGGGTACTTAGTAGCTGCGTGCTCCCGCCCCTGTTCCCTACCCTGACTGTGGGCATGGAGATGCTAAACAGAGAACAGCAAAGACGGAACAGAAGCCCTGAGAGGCTACAAGAGAGCCATACTGATTCCACAAAGAACCTCAAGACGGAAAATTCCACCGGTGCCCAGGAGACCGAGTAGGGCAGGTGTCTACAAGTTTACCTTGACGGCCAGGCAAAACTATCCCATTGTAAGACACATCTGACAATCTGAAATCACGTGTGTGTATTAAAAAAAAAGAAGAAGAAGATTGTTAAGTACAAAGGCAAAAAACAAAATTTCATATAGTTTGTGACTAGAGGAAGATGAAGCGTATTTGTGAACAGCCAGGGGTTAGCAGGGAACAGGACGGCGGAGATGGTTCAGGGGGGTGCTGGGACTACTTGTGCAGTTCCTTACTCTTCAGTAATGTGCTCTGTTGGTAGATTATTTGTTTTAACTTAAAACTCTACAAATAACAAAGAACATAATTTAGCATGGAATGCAATTTTCTTTTTTTAAAACACAGTGGAGGGTGGGGACCAACCTGGAGATGTGGAGTCTGGTGCTCTTTCTGCCACAAACCTCCTTTGAGACCATGGAGTCTTCCTGAGACTCACTCTCTCCATCTGTAAAATGGGATAGTGGGATCCACTACTCAGGTGTGGTTTTGTTACCGAAACGCAGGTCCAGCTGCTCACCACTCGAAAGCCAATACAAAGAGAGGCACATGTTTGTAGAAAGGAAAGTTTGCTTTATTCCGGAGGCATGGGGACATGGGGTGGGGGGCGGACTCTTGTTCAAAGGCTAAACCCCCCACCCCCGACAGTCAGTGGGTGATAGCTTTTAAAGGGGAGTTTCAGGGGTGTACAAGCAAAGGAAGGGGGCTGCATGCGGAACAGCACAGTCAGCTCTCTGACAGTCATCTTGCAGATAAGCCATGCAGGGGTCTGATCAGCGTCATCTTGATTAAGTACAGTTAACCTTCAGTTCCAGGGTTGGCTTATTTCCATTTCTGTGAAGCCAGTTCTCGGAATTGTGGCAGCATATGTCATGGCTACAGTCTGGTCATCGTACAGTTAACTTCTTCCACCTGGTGGGGGTTTCAGTGCCTACAAGACAGCTCAAAGGACATGGCTCAGAATATTATCTATAGCCCTTGAGGAGGAACTAAAGGTCCTTGACTTTGTTTAATGACTGAACTATTATTAGTTTGTTTTGCTTGACTATTTCTCTTTGTTTCTGTATTTTCTTGTTTCCCTGATTAAATCTATTCTTTGACTATAGTTTTTCTACACACAAGAGGACATGATGGGATAGGGTAGGGGGTCTGTCCTGGGACGGCCCTGTAGGGTCCTGCTCCATTTCAGTTTCTCCTCTGGTTAAAATGCATGTTGGCTGGCAGAGCAGAGACAGAACATCAAATGAGGCTGTCTGGTGCCTCCTGCGTGGGGAGGCTCGGAGGGAAGGGAGGCGAGCCCTGGGAGGCAGGAAGCATATCCTGGGCACAGCCATATCCTCTGCACAGTCCTGTGCTCTGACGTGAGAGGTTCTAACCTTCAAGAGCAATCCCTACCCTCTGGGAATCAGCACAGCCCCATACACTTCTCACGGGGTCTGGAGACCAACACTTGAACTGGGACTTTGAGCCCTGGGTGTGTTTTCATGCGACCTCTCCTGAGTCCAGCTTGTCTTTGTCTCTGTCTGTCTCTCTCTCCCTGAGACCTGGAAGAAACAGCAGCTGCCTCTTCCATTCACTGAGCATCATTCCTGTGTCAGGCCTGGGCTGAGTGGATTACATGCCTTAACCCACTATCATCAAGTCAGCCTTGCAAGAAATGGGGCAAGCCACCCATTTTATGGACGGAGAAAAGAAGACTTCAAACGACATCTACTCATACCCCAGGACCAGTCAGTTCTCTCTTAGGAATAGGCCCCAAAGAAACCATCACCCAGGTGCATAAGGGGACCTGGATGTGATGTTACTGCAGTGTTGTTTGTGGGGATGGAGAGTTAGAGACACCTGGGTGGGGAGGGGATGCAGAGCAACTGGAACCGAGAACTAGATGCTCGTAGAATAATATGGATGGATCTTAAAAACAGCAGGTAGCGATCAAAGTAAACAACAGGATGAGATCTAAAATACACAAAACCACTCATGCACATGAACACTACCTGCACACAAAACAATATTTATTTTGCGGGAACACATGTGAACAAGATACTCATTAAGCACATTAGAATGGTTGCCTCTGGCTGGGGTGGGTGGAGAATGTGGTTGGAGATTGGAGATAAAGTGGGAAAATTACTACAACCAGAGAGGAGGCCTTTATGGACCAGTGAGGATAATGCACCATGAAGTGAGCTGTAGGAATAACTCAGCTCCCTGTAACTGAAGTCCAACAAAGACTCAAGTAAAGGTCAGAGAGGTTAAGTAATTTGTCCAAATCATACAGCAGGTAATGAGGAGTGGAGAGAACGTTCAAATAACCGGGTCTACTTAGAGCAAGGCGGGAACAGGACCCCGAAAGCCACGTGCCTGCAGGTCAACGGCAGAGAAGGTGGGGCAGAGGCTGTGTGTCTGGCCTCGGTGGAGTGGACACTGGGTCTGCCTGAGCTCCCAAAGTCAGCTCTGAGTCTCACCAGCTCTGCCCATCCTTCCCAGACACCCACTGAGCACTGTGGGGTACAGATCGCAGTCCTTACCTTCTAGGAATTTTGATGAGGAATAACACAAGGTCTTGCTAGGTGTGTGACAGAGTCAGAGAAAGGGTGGGCTTCCAGGAGGCAGGACTGATTCACTGTTGTCTGGAGCTTAACTCAGCTCCCACCACCCAGCTGGCCGGCTCTGCTCTCAGCTCCCGCTCCCTCTTTCCCTGCCTCTCTCAGGCAAGATATCACCAGCCCCAGAGCCTTGCAGGTCAGCTGCTGCCCCTCCTCCACCCTCCTCCCGGCCTACCTCCCCTCCTGATTCCTCCCAGCCTCCTCAGAAATTAGGGGTATTACCATCAGGGTGTGAGATCTGAGCACAGCGTCCAAGTCATTAACACCCCAACTGCCAACCTGCCTATGGGCCCCAAAGTCTACCTAATAACCAACAGTCAGCGCCGACACGGTGCCAGGAAGGAACCTAGTCCTGGGCCCAGCCCGGTCCAGTGTGGCCGAGGGCAGGAAGTCACCAGCTGGCTCCACCTCCCTCACCGCTCCTCCCCCACCAATCCCAGGGAACAGCCCAGGGCATTCCTGCCTGTGGCATTTCTGACACATTCCTGGAAGGTGCCCACCAAGTTGGCATCATCAGGAAGATGGGACCCTAAGGAGGTGTGTGTGGTCAGGGGAAGGGGACAGGGTGCCAATTCAGCTGCCTTACCATCTGTCCAATCACCCACCTAAGCATGATAATAGCTAATATTTTTTGAGTGCTCACCCTGTGCCAGGCACTGTCCTAAGTGCTTTGCCCAACTCTATGAGTTAGACACCTTTAGTCCACCCATTTTACAGAGGAGCAAACAGAAGTACAGAGAGGTCAATTACTCGCCCAAGGTCACACAGCTAGTAAAATGGTAGAGCCAGGATTCAGGCTCAAAATGTATGGTTCCTGGGCCTGCAATGTCATCCTCTATACCACAACAACCTGCCATATACCCACTCATGGACCATCTGCCCATCCACTCACTCATGGCCACCCCACCCTGCCACCTGTCTACTCATCTATCCATCCATCCCTTCATCTTCTAACATTCTGTTTCAAGTGGTCCAGGAAAGAGAATAGCAAATACAAAGGCTCAGAGGAAAGGCAGCAGGATATGTTTAAGAAAGTAGCTGCTGCAAAGTGAGGGAAACGATAGGAAGAGATGAGACTAGGGTGACCAGGGTCAAATGAGGAGGGTCTGCCCATCTACCATCTATCCCCCTACCCACACCCATCCATCTGCCCATCCGCTCCCCTACCTCTCTGCCTATCCACCCAGCCATGCGTCTATCCATCTGTGTGCCCATTCATGGGTTTCTGTGTCCATCTATCCGTCCACCCATGCATCCATCCATTATCTCTGTAATTTGGAAGGTAGATAGAAAGAAAGAGAGGAAGGAAGAGAAGGGAGAGTTGGCTGGGTACATTTCTTCTGCACCATTTCTGGTGACATATTGGGGGCCTGGGGTCACACTAGGATTTCCAGAAGTACCTGTATAACTAGTATGACTTCCTCCTATCTCCACTCACCCCACTACCTGCAGCTCAGAGGTCCTGGGAATCGTGGGAAGAGGGAATTGCCGAGTGAGTCATTAAAAAGGTTTAAAGACCCTTCCAGACCTTGAAACTTCAGCCTTCAGCCCTGTCCCTGTATCTCCTTAGGAAGATAGAAGGAATTGTGTTGTCAAAGAGGTGTCACAATGCCCCCGGCCCTATACACGTTCTCCCTCCTCAGCATCCCAGTACCCTCCCAAGAGTCCCTGAAAACCTCTGGAGCCCCTGGCCACCAGAAGTTCCATCTCACCACCAAGGAAGGCCTGGTCAAGGATGTCCCAGGTGAGATGACATCACAATGTTGGATCAGGGCAACCCAAGGTCACAAGAAGTTTGATTGGCAGGAAGGAGAATGAAGGCCCCAGCCCCGCCCTCCTGTGTGGCTGGAAACTGGGGTTCTCTTACAAAAGGCTTAGGCACCAGTGACACTGCCCAGCTCTTGTTCCTACTGTGGAGCCATCATTGTCTCCTGGGGGAGAAGGGCAGGAGGTGGGCCACCATCTATCTCCTCTGGTTCCCGTCTCTCCACTTCCCCAAGACACTTCCTGGACTGTTAGTTTGCACAAGCCCATCTCCAAGGCAAACTTGTGACAAGTAATAATGACAGCTAACGTTGATGCGGTGCTGAAGGGTCAGGCACCTTATGGGGAGTATCTCCTTCAATCATGGTAACCCAAGAGATTCTCTTGCTGTTCCCACTTCATAGATGGGAAAACAGGGACAGCGAATTATAAATTACTGGAAGATCAGCTACCCAGTGGGTGGTAGAACTGGAACTTAAATTCCAGCCCCCTGCTACATGGACCCCAGAGGAAGCCAAGGCCCGCTGGTGGCTGCCTCACTGACTCCCTGCAGACCCCCTGCCCCATTGGAGGCGAACATGCGCTCATAAAGGTTCAGCATGTTTGAAACTTTGGTGGAACTGCTGGACGAGACTGATAATAATGACTCTTGGCTGTTAAATTTCCCACGACTCATCACACCCCCACCATGAGCTGCTGCAGTAGGCAGACTTGTTAGCCCCCATTTTGCAAATGAGGCAACTGAAGCTCAGAGAGGCTCCGCGACTTGCCCGGGGATGCCTGACCTGTAAGGGCAGAGTCAGGCCCTGAGCTCAGACCTTGAAACTCCAAAGCCCGGGCACGTTTCCAGTACCAGGTGCCCCAGGAGGCGTAACCAGCTGCCTCACCCAGTGCATTTTGCATTTTGACAGGGCACAGGGCCTTCTGTGAAAAAACGAGGTGCTAATGGTGGAACTGTCAGGCATGGGGCTCGGCCAGCAGACAGGCAGGGGGCCTGAAGTGTTGGGGAGGACAGAGTGTCTTCCCCTTCGGGGAAAGAAATGTCACATATGAGGTCTTCTTGCCCTACTCAGAAAGTCCTGCCCTCCAGTCACCCGCTTCTCCATTCTACACCCCAATGTAAAGGACAGACATGTACAATGTATATCTAAAAGGCCTTAGGGCACTGCCTGCAAGAGGGGCTCACTGAGGGAGGGGGTCCGGTTCCTTGTTTTGTCTCACTCAAAACCCAAGTGAAAATAGGATAGCTGGATTCAGAAGGGAGGGAAGGGGCTGGTGGGACCCTCTCCTTGCCCTTTAAGCATCATTGCCCTCCATGGAATGGGAAGCTTAGGGCCGCAGGAAGCTGATAGGGGAAACAGGGGTCTTCCTTAAACCTCTGAACTAGTTTTCTCAACCTCGGCACTTTTGCCATTGTGAGCTGATCATTCTTTGCCGTGAGATCTGTCCTGTGCAGTGCGGGATGTTTAACACGATCTCTAGCGTCTACCCACTAGGCACCAGGAGTATCCCCCGCCAAGTTGTGACCACCAAAACTACCTCCAGGCATTGCCAAATGTCCCCTGGTGTGGGGTGGCATGCCCCTGGTTGTGAGCCAGTTCTCTAAAACTCACACACACGTACGCAGGCTGTGCATTTGACGGGGGAAGACTGGAGAGGGGAGGAGATGGTTAAATGAAACCAGATGTTAACTTGGAAAGTATGCAATCGGGCCCCACCCTCCCTCCGGTGCTGGGGCCAAGGAGGGGATGGGGTGTTCTCAGCCCTTTGAGGTTAGTCACCCGGAACCTGGCTGGGCCCCTGGAAGGGGCAGGGCAAGGCTGGGGCTGCCTGCGCTTCCTCCTCCTGCTCCTCCTCCCTCTCCTCTTCCCCATGCTGTCCCTCTGCCCCAGTTACTGTGAAGGCCTCATCCCTGGATGTGCTGGGGGTCGTGGGTCCCCCACCCAGGGTCCTGAGTGTAGCAGCAGCAGCAGCTGGGGCACGGCTGACGGGGGACCCAGGGCCTAGGCCGGGGCAGACAGGGAGGGGAGCCCTGCACTAACTGGTCACTGGTCATGCGGCTTCTGCAAGGTTCCTGCACGCCACTCACTAACTGTGTGAACTTAGATTCCCTGAGTCTCAGCTTCCCCATTTAAAAGATGGGAGTAACATCTCAAAATGCCTCTTCGGGGCTTTTGCAAAGCTGAGTGGCCGGTGCCTGGCACATGGTAGATGCAAAGAGTGTTGCCCTTCCCTCAGTGGGGTCTCTGGTCAGAGCCCCCAACTCTCCTGAAAGCACATGCCTCGGTCCCCCCTCACACCAGCCCCTGAGCCTGAGGTGCAGGGTCCAGGTGGCCAAGATGGCTGGGGAGCAGGGGTGGGTGGGGAGTGGGGCCTCGGCAATTCCCTCATCTCTGTGGCTACAGACTGAGCCCTCCAGCAGTGTCAGGAGGACAAGAACCCCACATCCTCAGAATCATGCTTAACACAAAAACACCTGAGCCAGCTCTGTGGCCCAGGAAAGGAAAATTCTTCAGGGCCAGGCTTCAGCCTCAACACTGAAAATAAAGAAATTGTCACGGACTCTGTAGCTGTGATTCTCACCGCCCTTGGAAAGCATAGGCAATGCCGAGAAAAGTTCTCGGCTGTCACAGCTGCAGGGGGCGAGGGACAGGGTGCTCCTGGTATCTAGTGGGCAGAGGTCAAGGCTGATGCTAAACATCCTTCGATGCACAGGACAGCCCCACAACAAAGAATTATCCAGCCCAAGATGTCAAAGGGGCCGAGGCCGAGGAGCCCTGCTCCGCCGGGCTTCGTATCTTTGTTCAGAAGCACAGTGTCTTTGTTATGTGCACACCCAGAGCCTGGTGTACAAGAGGCGCTCAGGAGTAGCTTTGCATGAATGAATGGAGCCACTAATGTCACATCCTCTGCTGTGCTCAGAGGTAATTCATAGAATAAACCTCACACTTCCCAGTGTGTCATCCCGTCTGTGCAGGGGCCAAAGACCCAGAACCCAAATCCAGCATTCAGAACCCCACAGCGTCCCTGTCACACTGGGACGTGGAGCTGCCTCTCTCACCAGCGAGCCTGGGGCCTGGGGAGGGGCCGCCTTGGCTGCTCACCTGCTGCCCAGCACACCTGGCAAGGGCTTAGCAAGGTGACAGAAATGAATGGCGGACCCTGTCTCCACAGTGCTGTGGACACAGGACATATCACAGAAAACAGGGTGTGGAACCCAGCACAGGTCTGGGTTCAAATCACAGCCTGACTCCCTCTCAGCCTAAACGTGGGAATAACCTCCTTACGTCAGTTTTCTCAATTATAAATGGGGCTAATAACACCTTCCTTAAAAGGTTAACGTGAGGATCAGCACATAATCCGCTTAGAGTTTGGCGATGTGCTCAGAAATCATGGTGAAAAATGATCGTTGACTCTCTGTCATGACCTCGTTTCCAGTGTTTGCCCCTCTGCTTGTAATCTGCAACCCAAGGCTGAGCCTGGAAGAGTCTGGAAGGGCTGCTGAACGCTCGTTCACCCCTGTCTCCAGCTTGGCTGTGTGCCAACACTGGGTTAAGCCCCAGGGACACAGAGGTGAATAGGATGTGGTCCTGACCTCTGGGAGTCGTTTGGGCTGTTGGGACATTAGCAAGAGCCCAGAAGGACCATGATTTGGGATTAAGATGAGGCCAGCACAGCACTGAGGGCACAAAATACTTCTGAGGAAGCACTCAAGGTGCCCTTGCACGAGTCTGAGTGTGAGCACCTCCTTAAAATGCACACCCTGGCCTTACCCTAGTCTGAGCCCAGGGAAGGACCACATCCCAGGAGGAGTGACTGAAGGCACGGAGGAGGGTGAGATGGGGGCAGAGGCTGCAGCACCAGAGGCTTCCTGGAGGAGGTGTCAAGAGAGCTGCTGACTAGGAAGAATTTTGAAGTGCAGGTCTGAGGGCACAAGTATGTTGGTAGGAGCCTATGGGAGCAGAGGCTGCCCTGGAGGAAAGCCCCAGGCAGGTCTGAGATGGGCAAAGAGTTTGTAAATTAAACGCACAGGAGCCTAGCATTATGACTTGAGAACAGGGGATTTCTTTTTTAAGATGGCAGGGGTTCAACTCTCAGTAACTCTGCTGCAAGGGGTTCCCTCCCAGTTTCCCAGGGACTGCGAGGCTCAGCAGAGACAAAATGGGCCCCCCTGACAGTCATAGCCTGGGGGAGTGGGACAGAGCCACCTGACACTCAGGCATCTCACCCTTTGGGTTGTACTATCACGGCTATGAAGACCCCCTAGTGAAAGGACAGCCAGTAGCTGGGATGCAGCGTGGGGGTTCACAGGTGAGGAAGACTATTTGGTCACAGGTTGGTGGAGGAGGATGGTGACAGAGGAGCAAATGAACATCAGTACAATGTGATAAAGGGGCATGGGGGACCCCTAGGAGGCTGGACCTCCACACCCATCAACCAAGAGTGTTTACGGAGGGCAGGCACTGATGGGTGGCAGACACTCTGGAACAATGACATAGGTTCCAAAATAGAATGGGCTGGCTGGTTGGAAGGCGAGCGACCTCTTAGTAGAATCCAGCTCTGTTGAACCAATATTTATTGAGTACTCACTCACTCAATGCTTTGGTCTGGAGTAAAAGAAGAAATAGGAGTTTGGAGGCTGTTATGTCAAGGGTAAGGGTGGGAGAGTACTGCTCTTAAGGAGCTCAAGGCTGAACGGGAAAGACAGTTTTCCTGATGGGAGGGAGGGAGGGAGGGAGGGAAGGCAGGCTGGGCTGGGGGAGCAGCCTAAACAAAGGCAGTGGAAGCCTGGAAAGACCAGGTGTGACCAGGAGGTAACAGGCAGACCGTATGGCTAGAACACAGGGACGGGGAAACCCTGTCCTTAAAGGTTTGCCTTCCAGGTTGGGGTCCATGGCCTTTATTTTCTGGGCAGCAGAGAGCAAAAGATGCTTTGAGGACAGCCATATGATCTGGCCCTTAATATAGAAAGATTAATTCTGTGTGAGTATGAGCCACAGGCTGAAAAGGCAAGAGATTAGGCAGGAAGATTTGGTAGAAAGCTGGAGTACCTGTAGGGGAGAGAGGATGGGGGCCTGATGGAGTGGTGGAGCGGATGATGAGGAGGACATTGATGGATGGACCAGATGTAGGGGGAAGGGGCAGTGGGGGTGTTGAGATGACCCCCAGGTCCCAGCCTCTGGGCTGGCAGGTGTCTCCAAGAAGCAAACCGAGGTCTGCGGAAGTAGATGTCAAGTCAGTGGACCTTGAAGGCCTTCCCCTGCCTGGAGGTGTCTGGCTCCACGGCCAGCAGAGCTGGGCTCCAGGTAGCTCTGCGGGATTCTGACCAGTGCCCCCTTCCCCTCCCTCCTTCCCCAGTTCCCACAGTCAAAGTCCCAGTATTCGATGCCCCAGTAGCTCTCCCCTATCTTTCTTTCATCCCAGGACTCACAGAAACAGTCAGGACCCAGCCATGGGCCAAAGACACCATCAGGCCAAAAGGTGAAAGCTCCACACCATCTCCTGTCCCTGTCATGGAAGCAGGACCGTGAGCAGACTCTGGCAGCAGCCTATGTGCCGGTGGTGGTGGACCCGAGGGGGCAGAACCCGGACAAGCTCAGGTTCAATTTCTACACCTCCCAGTACTCCAACTCCCTGAACCCCTTCTACACCTTGCAGAAGCCCACCTGTGGCTACCTGTACCGCCGGGACACTGACCATACCCGCAAGCGCCTCGACGTGCCTCCTGCCAACCTGGTCTTGTGGCGTTCATAGGCCTGTGCCAGTCGGAAGCCCTCTGTCCTGCACCCTCACCCTGATGATCTCAGGCCCCAAGGGGAGGGGCTGCTCACTCTCAGAGGAGCAGAAAGTGCTCAGGCTCCGGTGGCTATGCCCTGGCCACCGTCAGCAATGGCAAAAGGAGGTCTTGCTTCTCAGCAACAATTAAAAGTTTGTCCTTCCTTTCTCTAGCATCTGAATGGGTGGCTGTGGAGGGGTAAACTGAGGCCACAGGGGTGTTGGACAGCAAGGTTATGTCCAGGAGCCTGAAGACTTGGAAGGAGTTGATTCTCATCCCCTTCCCCCCAAAGTAACCCCAACTCCCTGCGCCCCCAGAGCCTGAGTCCCAAGCAAAACCCATCCTGGCCACACCACCAGCGGTCCAGGTTTGGCAACCCCTCCAGCAACAACTGACCATGACGTAGGGTTGGAGCAGACACTAGAGACTGGCAGAGTATTTCAGGGAGCAGACCTGGTCTCCAGGGGGCTTCCTCTCCAGCCCTAGTTTTGCGTAAAACTGCCTCTTCTGATTTGTGGTTTGTTGGCGAGGGATGGATTTCTCACCTTAAGTCTCTCCTCTGGCCTAGCAGAGCTGACGCTAAGGTTAGTTAGGCTCCTGGACCCTGGTTGACAGAGAAGGGGGATGAAGGCAGAGGGCACCTGACTCATAGCAGCGGTCTGAGTGAGTCCCTGGTCATGGCCACCCAGGGGTGGATCCAATGGTGGGCTGGCACCAGCTCAGTCTGGCCTGTGAGAGCTGACTGTGAGCATCTCCTAACTCCACAATCAGTGACTTCACCCTGGTAGCTTGAAATTGGCCACGGTGAGAGTATTTACACCACGGAAACTGGCAAACGCCTACAAATTAGGCTTTCTTTTTTTTTTCCCCAGAGAGCCAGTGGTTAAATATTTACCAGCACACCACTGGGTGGATCCACCTGGTTTCATTTCTAGGAATCACATCTCATTCTAGGAGGAGCAGTATATGCCTGGTGATCCTTGGCTGGAAGCAGGCCATTTAGCATCTGGACAAGTTCTGTCCTGCCTGGATGTTGGCGTTTACGTAGCCAGTGTGCGAAGGAGCTGGGTTGGTGGGGGGTGGAGAGTGGAGGGTCTCTTCATATTCAGACTTTCCCCCAACTTCCCAGTTTCCAGAGAAGCCCTTCTCTCTTCCTGAGATATACCTAGAGGCTAGGACTTCTCCAGTTCAAATCTCCAGAACAACCTTCCACCAGGGTCAGAAGGGGATAGACACCTGGAGGCGTCTGTTCTGCCCACCCTGTCCTGCACCCCAGCTCTCAGGGCACCCTCTGCACCCACCTCCTGAGCCTCCGGAGTCCTGTGGCAGGAATAGGCCTTGTGTGTGTCCCAACCTTCACATCCTCCCTCTCTTTGAAAGCACTTAGGTTTCAACTTTCCGCTCTCTGATAAGACATCACTCATCCATCCGCTTTCTGTGTCCAGAATTTTATTAGAACCTCTCACCTGCTGTCTTCTCTCTCTTGGTCTCTGTGGATTTGCAGCTTTAAAGTTTATTGCCATTTTAGCGGGCTTTTGAAAAGAGGCAGCAATAAATGCCAGGTTTCAGTCTACATACGACCCAAAGTTCTACCTCCAACCAGCCATCCAGCAGACACTGGTTGAACACCTAGTGCGGGCTGGGTCCCTGGGCTGCAAAGATGAACAGGAACCATCTCTGCCCTCCCAGACCTGACAGCCTCTTGGGGTCGGGTGCGGCAGCATCTTTACTCCCCTGACTGACGCCTCCTCCTCTCTCCTGGAGAAGGCCTCCCCCTTGAGGTTCACCTTGGTAGAGCAGCCTCCATGGAAGCTTCCAGAAACCCTTTAGAGAAGCTGGCCCAGGTGCTGCGTGGGTCTGGGTCAGGGAGTCCCAGGAGACTTTCCGGGCATGGCTTCCACCTCTGCGCCCCACCCCACCTGCTCCCTCTTCCAGGCATCATTCAGCCCAGTGGATCCTCTCTGCCTGGCCTGGCATCTATCCCAGGATGGGCTCCTACAGACAGAGCAGCGGTGGTGGTGGGGGAGCCCACAGACCTCTCTCACGTGTCCACTGCATGGGCTGCCCACTCCACCCCTCTGTAGCCCTCCTGTGTATTCGCCTCTTCCTGGACGCCTTGTTATGGTCCCCAGTTCCCTCTGACTTGGGATCCATGTCTCTAGGGGAAGGATGGAAGGACTGCCAGAGGTCACTAGAGATGGAGAGGCTGGGCTCTGGGACTGGGAAGCCATGGGATTCCGTTTCCACCTGCGCTGGAGACGGAGCTAGGGCCCCACGACCGATGGGAGCCAGCCCCCTGTCAGTGGGACTGTTCAGGCAGAAGGGCCACAGGGGAAGGCACTGGATTGAGGGGCTTAGAGGGTCCTCTGGCTCCGTCGAGGCTTTCCCCAGAGATGTCAAGACTCAGGCTAAAAGCAAGGTGATGCGGTGGAGAAACGTTGGCACCATCCCTTAAAATTCTTGTGAACCTCAGAATGTGATTTTTCTGCCCATGGAAATAATGACGTCCGCTCCCCAGGGCTGTTGCGAGCCTATTCACCAAGCTTAACGTGGGGCCTTGAACACCGTGGATGTTTGATGATAACTCCATCCTACTTTAGGTTTTTTAATCCTTTCTTTAATCGTGCACACATTCATTCAGTCAGTAATATTTTATTGTGCTCAAGGCCCTGTCAGTCTCAGGGGCAGTTACTCTCAGAAAGGTAATTGCAGTGGCGGGAGGGTATAGCTCAAGTAGCAGAATGCATGCATAGCATGCACAAGGTCCTGGGTTCAATCCCCAGAACCTCCTCCAAAAAAATAAATAAATAACTAAACCTAATTACCATTCTCCCCAAATAAATAAATAAATAAATGTTTTAAAAAGTTAAAAATAAAAGGTAATTGAGGAGAGTTTAATGAGAGGACTGTTCACTGAGAAGTGGGCGTATTTAAGGGGCTTGAGGGTGTGCCCAGAGGGTAGAAGGCAGGGGCTTTGTCACAGGAGCCTAGAGAGGGCTCTGGCAGGAGCTGCAGCTGAGGGTCGAAGAAGGCAACCAGGGCCCAGGGCCCATCGTTGACCCAGCCAGGAGGGAGGGGGACAAACACCCAGCCTCTCTCTCTTCCCTCCTTCCAGTCTCCTTCAGTGCTTCTCAATGGATGAACCCAACTGAAGCCAGAGGGCCAGGGTGCCCAGGTGATCCAGTCCACAGAGGTCAGCCTCCTGGGGCTCAGAGCAGACAGAGGAAGATGGAGAATGAGTGGGGGAGGGGCAAACAATAACCAGCTCACGACCGTGGACCATGGAATCGTGGTACTAGGGGCTGGGATGCTGCGAGAGAGAGAGAGACAGTGGCCTCTACAGGGGAGCTGCTGGGCTCCTGAAGGTAGGTTGGCATCAAACAGCTGCTTATAATTTCAGAAAGAAATGAGTATTTTATGTCTTTATTATCACAGAAGTGTGACCGTCATAGACCATAAGGTGGCCTCCAATGATTCCCACCTCCTGTTGCTCGCGTCTCTGTGTTAGCCTCTCACGCTGAGTGTGGCAGAGACCTGAGGCTTGCTACTACCCCACCAAATATGGCAAAGGCGATGGGTGTGACTCCCTGATTTAGGCTGCATTATATAGGATTCCATTTTAGCAGATGGGAGAGAGAGTCTCCCCATTGGTTTGACAAAATAAGCAGCCGTGTTGAGAAGCCCATGTAACAAGGAACTGTAGGCAGCTTCTAGAAACTTTAGGCAGCCTCTGGGACCTGAGAGTGCCCTCCAGACAATATCTAGCAAAAAGCCAGGGCTGTCGGTCCTGTAGCCACATGGAATGAATTCTGCCAATGACGTGAATGAGGTGCAAGTGGATTCCTCCCCAGTCAAGCCTTCAGATGAGAACACAACCCAGATGACACCTTGATTACAGCCTTGTGAGATCCTGGCCAGAGGATCCGGTTAAGCCGTGCTTTGTGGACTCCTGGTTCTCAGAAGCTGTGAGATAATAAATATACACAGTGTTAAGCTGCTGACTCTGTGGTGCTTTGTTATATAGTATAAGAAGCTAACAACTCATAAGCCAGATGTCGGCATGCTGAGGCTGGAAGGGTGAATTCTGTAGAGATTCAGAAGGCTTCACAGAGGAGGGGGCTTTTGTACTAACACGTGAAGAGTGAGGAGGATGTAAGTAGGGAAAGATGAGTGGCCACCTTCTCCACTACCCCTTCATTTCAAACCCTGGGCCTGAGAGGGCTCTGCAAGGACATGGATTCCAGCCTGGGCCCCAAGCAAGTTCAGTGGAGGAGCCCACCCTGCCCCCCTGACAAAAAAAAAAAATGCTCTGGAGAACTTGATCAAGGCAGGCAGACCCCAGCCTCTCCCCACCCCAACCCTGAAATGCATCTTAAATTGATCCCCTAAGGTGGAAGAGAGGTGAAACAGTCCCATTTCTTTTTTTCAAAAATAACTATCTGCTGGTTATAAATAATGTATGTTTATTATGAATCGTTTTTTAAAATACAGATTTTTTTTAAAAAAGCAAAGATTTAAAAAATCACTGGTGATCCCATGACTCAGAGATGAGCCTGTTAACATTTTCATTGTTTCCTTCTGGTCACAGGTACCAAATACACAAGTGACAGGGACAACAGTGTTAATGTCACCCTCGTCTCAGTCTTTCTCTGGTCTTCTAAGAAGCATCCTTAGCTCTGGGCCCTTTGAATTAACTTTCTCAGGATAATGGGCAAAAAGAGTTGCAAGAAGACCAACCAGTGGTTTCTGTGATGGAAAGGAAGAAAAATGCTCTCCGGGGAAGGCCAGATCTGGCCCAGAGCACACATCTCCCCACCCCAGCCCCACCCCTGGTTATATGTGGCAGATGCCACAAAAGGAATGGCCAGAGAAGCAGCCCACTCAGTCTCCTCTAGTTCTCAGGACCTCTTTGTCTCATTCCATCTGGAGCTGAGATCCCTCCCTAGGTATAGCAGCGTTCTGCTTCCGGTGGTTCCCATGTGCCCTGAGCTGCTGAGAGGAGGTGTCCTCCTGTGGAAGGGCTGCTGGGGCTGAGCAGTGTCTAGTGAGACAGACCCCATCACTCTGGGCTCCTCCCTCTGCAAAGCTAGGAGTCACAGCCTGTGGATACAGAGAACTTGGCCCTGGTGGCTGGAAGGCTGTGACTGCCCTTCCTCGACAGAGCTGGACCATCTCTCTGAGCTGACCTTCTCCAGGTCCTGGTCCTCTCTCTGTTCAGCTCTCAGGATACCCTCCTAGATGGGTAGCCTGACACTTTTCTCACAAAATTGCATAAGAATCACCATCTTACTGAGGCCTCTATCCTCGAACTGCATCTGAGGGTTCAAGTTTGCTTTTTATTTCAGTAAATAGGGGTTTATTTTTCAAACATAACCAGGACTGTGGGTTGAGGCATTGGTTATTTCCATGGGTTGAGCAGTTCAACAATGATGGCTGCCATCTCTGGTATTCTCGGCCCTTTCCTCTGCTTGAAACCTCATGGTCACAAGATGGCTGCTACATTCCAGGCATCGCATCCACATTCAAGGGCAAAAGTAGGAAAGGGCAGCACCAGTTGCATCTTTTATCACTTTTATCAAGAAAGCAAAGCTTCCCCAGAAAATCACACAGAACTTCACTTACATTTCTTTGTCCAGAACCATGTCATGTGGCCACCACAAGCTGCAGGAGAGGCTAGGAAAACAATTTTCTTGCTTTTCTAGCCTCTCTTTCATAGAGGCAGACAAGGGGGCAGAGAGCTGGGAATGGGGTTGGATCTAATAAGGTGTTAATGAAGGCTTCTGCCTTCTCTACGGCCTGAACGCAGCTGGAGAGTTCCCTGTGTGAGACAGGTCGATGTCTGTCCCCACACAGGTCTTCTAACAGTCCAGGGCCTGCAGTGAGTGGGGCTAAAGGGACAAGAGGCTCTAACCTAGGGACATTGCTGTGCCCAAGATGTAATATAACAGCACCTGGATTCTGAAGTCAACAGCATGCCAGACCTGCAGATGTAATGGATACAAAAGAATGAAATAACTAATATGGGACTCTTCCTCAATACCAGCGCCTGCTCTAAATGCTTTTCATAGATTAGTATCAATTCAGTTAACCCTCTTAACAGCCCTGTGAGGTGGGCGCCATTATCTCCATTTTAAGGATGAGAAAACTGAGGCCCAGAGATATTAAGGTACTTGCTTAAGGTCACCCAGCCAGTAGTGTGAGTAAGAAATAAACTTGTGTTGCTTTAGGCCACAGAGATTTTTGAGTGGCTAGTTACTACGCATAACCTGGCCAACTGTGAGGTATGTATGTATGTACTCTGCTATCTAATATACAGATTGTATAAGATACTTATACAAGTGAATTTATATGTGATGATACGTTTATATTATATAATTTATATAAATAGGAGTATATTTATATACATACATGTATATTAAAAAATCTTCCAAAGTATTCACTCTCAAGAAAAAGTACTTCACAGCCTGGAGTAAAGAATCCTGTCCTTGTAGGCTTGCAGTCTGGTGGGGCCCAGGCAGTTGGGGTTCCTGAGGGGAGCTCGGCCAGCCTAATTTTGCTAGAAAGACTCATAACATTTTGTGCAGTATTTAAAATTGCACAGCCTTTGTATCAGTCAGGATAGGATAGATTAGCTGTGGTAGCAAACCACCCCAAAAGGCAGTCCTTTTGTCAAATATAAGAGACACTTTTGTGCAAAAGCCTCAGAGTACAACTTGGGTAAGTATCCAAGGGCCAGCTGGGGAAAGCAGAAATGTGTGTGGTGGTTCCCTCTGGCTGTGGTAGGGGACCAGGCAAGGTCTGAAGAGTGGAGGAGGGAGGGAAACAGGGAAGGGGCAGGACAGTGCGAGTGCTGGCTCTGGGCTTAAGTATGCAGCTTAAATGCACTTAAATGTTGGCTCTGTAATGAGCCAACTTTAAAGTCTATGGTCAGAGAGCATCCAACGAGGGGTCAGAGAAAGCTGTTCCTGCCTAGATGGGTCCCTAGGCTTAGCCTGGGAGCTTTCCAGGACCAGCAGGTAGCAGCACACCCATGCACCTGCGTGCCTGCTCTCACTCACACACACCCCAGGCCCCTGGGCACACACTCAGTGTCTCCTATCACCCCTGCGCTGGAGTGATGGTGTCAGGTTTAGAGTCAGATGGAGGGTGGAATTCAGGCCTCTCAGGATGGGAATGATGCAACCTCCAGGAATATGAGAATGTGGCCAGAACAGGGCTAGTTAGTTAGTGTGTGTGTGTGTGTGTGTGTGTGTTTGTGTGTGGCTACATGTATTTGTGCAGTTCTATGGAGGAGGGAGTTCCCTCTATCTGCTCAGGACTTGTCCTGGAAGCCCACAAACTCTGCATCACCCAGATGCTCTCATATGTTAGCTATCCTTGGTGTGATTGGAAACCCTCAGTTGTGACAGTCAACTGCAGTGCACAGCCTGGATAACTGTACACCGCAGCCCTATCAAGAACCCACAGTCAGCCCAGCTCTGGAAGAGAAACCAGCTCTATCTCATCGGTACCTCAATTCCACATCTGAGAGCAGGAACCAGAAATGCTGAGACCCTTCAAAACAGGAGGAGAAGGGAGTGGAGGTGACAGGATCAGAACAGCTGCTGGCTGGCCACCCACTCTGTCCCAGTAAGAAGGGATAAGGAGATTGCAAACTGGGTAAGAAAATCCTCTCACCCACAGCTCAAGGCTGTAATCCGGGGCCTCGGCTCCTCTAAGCTTTGTTCTATTTTCACTCCTCTTCCCAAGGGGCGGTCTCCATTGGCTGCAAGGATTTAGTGGGGACTTTTAACACCAGTTCTCTGGCAGCCCCTGGATTTGGGTGTAGGCTAGTGCAGCCCCCGTTACCTTCTCCCTTCTGCTCGCCTCCTCCTGACATTTCTCTGTACTTTTTGATTCATCAGGCCCTTCCTTGCTCAGATCTGCAGGACTCAGGCCCGTGAGCAAGGTGGGCCCAGTGTTAGAAAGCCCGGCCACCTGGTACAGGAAAAGAGCCCATCCATCTTGGGCGTTGGCCTCCCGCCGGCCTCAGCAATGGGGAACATTATGGACGGTAAGTCGGTGGAGGAGCTGAGCAGCACCGAGTGCCACCAGTGGTACAAGAAGTTCATGACTGAGTGCCCCTCCGGCCAGCTCACCCTCTACGAGTTCCGTCAGTTCTTCGGCCTCAAGAACCTGAGCCCGTGGGCCACCCAGTACGTGGAGCAGATGTTTGAGACCTTTGACTTCAACAAAGTGAGCAGGGGTCTGGGTGGGGGGCACTGGAGGGACGCCCCTGGCCAGCATGGGGGTGGGGAGGAGCAGGTGTCAGCTGGAGGAGTGACTTCCGTTTATTTGGGTCTTTGTTTATCTGGGAGGTTGTGTGTCCACATCAGGGATTCCATGTTTCTCATGTTCATTAAGCACCTACTGTGAGCCAGGCACTGGGGGTTCAGAGATGAATCAGCCCTCGTCCCTCCCTCTCCAGGGGAAGACAGAAGCCCCCGATCAGTGTACTTGGAGGCTGAACCTAGCAACTTCCTCTGCCTCTTCCACACCCACTCTGTTTACTCTAGAACAAGTGTGAACACTTGCAAAACAGTCGTCAAGCACCTTGTAAGTGCTTGGTACTGTACGTGATGCTTTTGCACAGGCCTTTAGATGCTCCTAGGATGCAAGAGGAAGATGCGGGGAGAGCAGAGAGCAGAGTGATGAGCTTCAGCCCGGCTGGTCTGGGATGGGCAAGCCCATGTTGCTTGGGTCACCCGTGATGGTCTGTGGACAATAGAACTGGGGACAGTCAGGGTTGCCTGGTCACCAGGGAACACAGACCACTTCAACTCCAAAGTACCCAGTGACACCAGTTCATCCTAAGAGGGACTGAAGGTCTGCCCAGTGGTCACATTATATGTCTTCTCAAAGAATCACCTGGACACATTGGGTGAGGACTTCCTGAGAAGAGGGCACCAAAAGAGGGTTTGGGCCACCCATTAAGCCCATTTCCTCCCCATTACTGCCCCAGCTTACTCACCCAAATCTGACATGGATGTTGGGAGCATTAGTTAATCTGTTCCATTTATTTGGAAGAATTCAGTCAGAATGTGGTGGTAAAAGAGCCCAAATCCACAAACCAAGTTCCCCACCCCTGCTGGTCCCCACCCTGGCTGGTGCTCCCACGAAGGTGAGGACATGATGCTGCCACGTGTCCACTGCAGGTGAGGGAGAGGCTGCCCAGAGCTTCCCTGGCTCCCCTCACTGCCCAGAGTGTCCCAATACCATCGCAGGTGATGCTTCTAGGGAAAGCTGGGGCTCAGAGGCTATTTAAAACTCACTAATATTAGGATCAAGGGACCAAAGCAGATTATGGGCTTTGAGTCCTAGCCTCAAGGGCAGCATCGTCGTGCCCGAGGGCTTTCTTGTGACGGGCACGAGGGGCAGAATACTGGAGCCCGAGGTTTGAAGGCCAGGAGGGATTGTATCATCATGCCGGACCCCAAAAGTGCTCCAGAAGAAGTGATCTTTCCTGAAAGGGAGGGGGCAGACTCAGTGGTTGAGTCTCAACACCTTACATCCAAATGCATTGAAATAAATGGGCTTCTCACCTGCTAAGGAAACCCTTTGGGTCAAGACATGTCTCCGAAGGAACCCCTAAAATCACACTTATGACACCAGGTAGGGGAAACCCATCAACCCTGAGTCATTCATATGCCATCTCTTCAGTTTTTGACACATGCAAGCACCACCTGTACTGTCCCAAATCTGACCTCCTCAATTACACACACACCCCCGCCTTAGGGCCTGGGACTCTTCCTCCAGAATTCTGCTTGGCTCACAAGTCTCTGCTACAAGTCTCTGATCAACTGTCTCCTTTCCACTGACACCTGCCCTGATCTCCTGGGTTCAGTCCTGTCTAACTGGAACTAGCCCCGACCCTGGCATTTCTTAGTCCTCCCCTTTCCCCTCCGAGCACGTCTCATCTTATAATACATGATACTGAGTAACATTTAGCCACTGTGTTTACTGTCTGTCTCTCCTGCTGGAATGTGAGCTCCACAAGGGCACGGATTTTTGCCTGTCCATTGCTGTATCCTTTGCACCTAGAATAGTGCTTGGAACACAGCAGGTGCTTAATAAATATTTTTATATGAGTAAATGACTATATGAGAAATTATGAGTTTTATGGAACAGTTATGTATTACATACTATACATTAATTTAAATATATACTTGCTAAACTAAAGGGCGTCTTTGTGACATCTGAAGTGCCTTGTCCGCACCAGTAGCATAAATCACATTGGGCAACATTCCTCCTGCCCATTTTCACGTGCATAAAGCAGTTCAGCAGACTGGCTACGAGATGGGACACAGGACTGGGAAGCTTGGATACAGAGAGGAGTTAAACAGGGCAGTGCAGACAATGGCCCATTGGCCTATTTTTAGTAAATGAAGTCTTATTAGAACACAACACATCCGTTTTTGTCAAAACTGAACTATTGCTATTTGGCCCTTTATAGAAGAAGTTTGCCAGCCCTGAGGTAGAAGAGAGTTGTCTCCTAGGGTACTGTGCTGGGTGGGCAGGGTTGAGGGGTACAGCTGTAAGCAGGGAGTGTGACCTGGAGGACAAGTTTGGAGGGGAGGTGGGCAGAGGCAGGCCTGTGCTCCCTGCTTCCCTGACCCCATTGGTAGGGCTGGCAGGGCCAGGCAGAGGGTCAGCTGCTGAACTTTTGGAGGGCCCTGGGGAAATATCCCACAGGAATGTCTTGAACCACCTTCCCCCATGGCCAGTCCCTCCAAGACTCAATGAGGGCATTGCCGCCTCCAGGAAGCCCCTCTGCTGTCCTTGCCTGGGGCTCCCGTATTCTGTGATTCCATAATGTCCTGACCAGATATGTTGTCTCTGAATGATGTCATAGCGATCTCTTTATAATAATAATAGAAATAGTAGTAATAACAACAGCTAACATTTACCGAGTGCCTACCATGTGCCGGACAGAGTTGAGTGCCTTTTGTACATGAACTCTTTTAAGCCAAAGACAATCCCATGGAGCTGGGTACTGTTATAACTATTACAGATCAGGAATTTGAGGGCCAGAGACAAATTGAATCCTTTGTCCCAGATCCCACATATTTGAGAGGGTGGAGCCAGGATTCAAACCTGCATCCTTAGCACTGCGCTCTGGTAAGGACAGCATTCTGTGTTACTGAGTTCTGAATCCTCAGTCGATCACGGCACGCAGTAGCGTTCGCTGAGGCTTGAAGAATTACGTGAAGGGTGAGAAAGGGGCTATGTGCCTCCCTATCTACCTTTAGCTCCTACCCGGGCTCCTTAGAGCTCATCTAAACCACATCCCCATCCCTGCGGGGGTCGGTGTCTCTCCTCCCACGTACACACATCTTGCACTCCATCCCAGACAGTAAGGGCTCAAGTTTGAGGATCACAGGGAAGCAGCCGGTGACTGCCAGAATCAATACCTGTGAAGAGACAGCACCAGCCATTCACATCCCAGTGGGGCTTGGCTTATCAGATTTGATCAGCAGCCTCTGGGGCAGGCAGTGTGGGCTATGCGGGGTGTCCTGGAGGATGAAAAGGAATGGGCGCCAAGGGGCAGGGGCGCTGGTCGGGGTCTCTGCTCAGCATCTGGGGCCTTGGAGGCGGGGCTCTGAGGGCGGGACTGGGGGGCGGGTCCCGGGCACGAGTGGGCTCAGGTGGCCACGCCCCTCGCCCAGGATGGCTACATCGACTTCATGGAGTATGTGGCAGCGCTCAGCCTGGTCCTCAAGGGGAAGGTGGAACAGAAGCTGCGCTGGTACTTCAAGCTCTACGACGTGGATGGCAACGGATGCATCGACCGAGACGAGCTGCTCACCATCATCCGGGTAACTCCAGGTGCAGAGGGCCGGGCAGGTGCGGGGCCGGGGCTGAGAGCCCCGGGCTGGGGTTTCAGCCGGCAGAACGTGCTCGGGAAGGGGCAGGACTGGGATTGAGGGTCCCTGTGGCGGCTGAGGCCCTCACCAGCTGCGTGACCTGGAACATGTTTCCTCCCTTTCCTGGACCTCAGTTTCCTCTTCTGTACCAAAAGTCCGTGGAAGCGCAGTCCCAGCTATGCCTGAGGCCTCGAGCGCCTTGACCTCTGCTCCCCAAGGGTGTTGGGAGCCTGACGAGCACTCTCTGTCCCACTCCCACGGCTGAGATGAATTAGGATGGGTGCTCTCACTTCTTCCCCTTCTTCCCTCCCAGGCAATCCGAGCTATTAACCCTTGCAGCGACTCGACCATGACTGCAGAGGAGTTCACCGATACAGTGTTCTCCAAGATCGATGTCAATGGGGATGGTGAGGCCTCAGTGGGGGTCCCCAGGGATGTCGCCAGGGGAGAGGGGCAAGAGGGAAAAGGGCAGCACAGAGGGGCATCTGCTGGCCACCTCCTCCGCCTGCCTCCGCCCCAGCCACAGAGCTGGCTTTTGGGGCTCCCTGAACCAGACTTTGGTCTCTGGCTTCTTGGCCTCCTCTGCTCACAGCCACTTCCCCCAGCCTTAGCTCTGGCCCCCTTGCAAGACTGCAGCTCTGGGCGCCCAACAGCAGACGTGAACACCTCCTGCCCATGATTCCCTTTCTCTCTACCCCAGGGGAACTCTCCTTGGAGGAGTTCATGGAGGGCGTCCAGAAGGACCAGATGCTGCTGGACACACTGACCCGAAGCCTGGACCTTACCGGCATTGTGCGCAGGCTCCAGAATGGAGAGCAGGATGAGGAGGGGGCTGGCGGTGGGGAAGCGGAGGCAGCGGAGGCAGCTGGCTGAGTGAGCCCACCGCGCAGCTGCTTCTGGACTGGGAATGTGTATGTGGTGGTGCCTGGTGTCTCACTGTTGTTTTAATACTAGATAGAGTCTACTGAACTTAAAGGCTCAGCTCACCTCTTCTGGGTGCATGGTAGCAGCAGAGGGGCAGGGGTGGGGGTCCTGAGCAGGGCACATTGATGGCACCCTCTGTATGACTGGCCTGGAAGTGACCGCTCCCTGCTGGGGTCAGTCCTCAGCATCTGTCAGGCTCCTCCCCAGCCCCTTCTGGCACCTCCCCCAGCTTTTACCAGCTCTCCCACTTAGTCTCTCCAGTTCCACTCTTCCAGACTCGGAAGCTCTGAGGCAGAGAGAGAAGGGCTTCCTGGGACTCACGGAATCCCACGGCATGGTGGTTGCAGCCTCCATCTGGGCGCTATATCACACACTCATCCTGCCCCCAGGATCCCAGAGCCTACTTATGTGGTCTGTGTTGATTCGTTCCTCCCCTCAACAAGCATTTATCGAACACCTACTCCAAATTAATGCTAGATGTTAGATAGGCAAAGAGAACAGTTCTCATGCTCAAGGAACTCACAGGCTAAGCGTCATAATAAAATACACTAAGAGAAAGTACGATGCTATAGAAAGTCCTCCTTTATCCAGAGGAAATCCATGTTACTTCAGAAGTGACAGCACAACACTCTCATTCTTCCCCCACTGGCCCCTCCATGGCATGTGGTGCCACGTGGTTCTCCGTGGGATTTTGACTCATTGCTTATGGCAAGTGTCCTGACCATCCCTGGTCTAACCTAAATCCCTCTTGCTGCGGTGACACCTGACACCTGTTGGGAAGTGGAGCAGTCTGTTCCAGGTGGGTCCTAGCCCCATTCTTGGCACACCCCGACTTTAACAACACCTGTCCAAGAACCTGGGGAGAGACATAGGCTGGAGCAGTTGTGACCAACTTTTCAAAGATGCTCTTTCTTCTGAATTGTGAGACTTCACATCAGCTGGGTGCGGGGGAAGTGCAGGGAGTAAATAAAAATACAGGGATGGGAGGGAGCAAACAAGGGGAAAGGCGATGAAGCCTCAGCTTGCAGAGAGCCCCTCGGGGGGGAGGAGAGGGTGCGGTTCGTTCACACCCATCTTGTCCATCCCGTGGGCCATCCCAGACTGGGAAGTCAGCCAGGGCCTGAGCACAGACATGGAGGGAAGGTGGGAAAGGGACAGTCTGGAAAGAAAGGGGGTTGACATTTCTGCTGCTTCTCTTGGTGGCAGCCACTTGGGAGATCCTGGAGGTCAGAGCTGGGGGGGTATTTGAACAGAAATAGGACATTTCCCCAACCGCATTTACATACCACCTTCATGATTTGGGGGCATATCTGTGTTCAACTGGATTACTGATTCTTTAACCAACTGCTTTTTACTTTACATTTATTTCTTTTGTTGGAGGAGGTAATTAGTTTTGTTTATTTGCTTACTTATTTAATGGAGGTACTGGGGACTGCATCTAGGACCTTATGCATGCCAGGACACGCTCTACCACTGAGCTCTACTCTCTGCTACATTTATTTCTAAAGGAAGCTTTATATACATGGACATCATTCCCATGAAATTACAGGCTCAACAAGTTAGTTTTATTCTTCACATATCAACACAAACACATATCTATTCACATGAGTTCCTTTTCTGAGTTCTTCAGCACCCGCTGTAACCAGAGCGACTGCTTTTTAATCTAGTTTCTGTACTGGGATTGCAGATAAAGCTTGTATGACAAAAAGAATTCCACATCTAAAAAAATAATAATCTGAAAACAGCGTGTCTAGTCCAACCGGCTCCGCGTGCAGATGAGATAACCGAGGTTAGGGAAGGGAAGTGGCCGTCTTAGGTCACCTAGCTGATGGAGGCAAAGCCTGGCCTAGAACCCAGGGTGGCAGGTGCCCAATTCTCCCCAGAGACAGAGGAAAGTTTTCTCCGTCCTTTAAGGAGACACATTTGGCTTGTGGGCTTGTGACTGAGATTTGTGGAGGGTCCATGCTGGGGGGTGGGGGTTGGAGAGGTGAGTGTGAGGATGAGGGGTGGAGAGGGGAAAGAAGGGTTGGGGTGGTGGTGGCAGGTGTTGGTGGGGTGCAGCACCAGGGCGGGGCTAAAATAGCCCCTTTAAGCACAACTGACCCCCCACTAAGGGCAGGAAGACCACAGCCTTTCTTGTTGCAAGTTTCCCTACTAATACCCCTGGGGAGGACAACTTGTAGAGGAAGAGACAAGAGCCCTCCCATGAACACTCAGGGTCCTGGGGGGATGTAATTATTATCCACCCCTCCCCCCAACTCCTACCTTTCCTTCAGAGTCAACATCACCTGCCAGCCCCTCCCTTCTACTAATCAGTTTCGCACTGTGGGGCATTCTCATTGCTCATTTGGTCTATGGGACCCTCCCCACCTCTCAGTTTTCCCTGCTTACAGCTAAGAGCCATGTAGGAATTTGTGGGAGCCCCACAATCACCTAGCCAAAGCGTAGCTTTCCCAGGAGCCACTGAGAGGGCAGAGGAAACCAGTTCCCGTCTCCACCCCGGAAATCCTCCCAATGGACCAGACCCTATTGACTATTTTAGACCAATGGCCCCTCCCCTCCCCACTCAGCCCCACCCCCTGCACAAGGGGTGCTAGGAAGTCCAAGCCAGGATGACAGTGGGCCTAAGCTGGCCGAGCCAGGGAGCCTCCCTCTCCTCTGGAAACGTGGTGAACCTAGAGTCTTGGAGGGCTCCCAGGGCCCCAGACCCCTCAGAACATGGCGCTTTTCCGCCTCGGCTGAGAGATCCAGCTACCGGGATTCAGGTCCATTTGCAGCATCTTCATCACCCACTTGTCACGACGGGCACCTTCAATGAACTCATTCAGAGACAGCTGGCCTGAGCAAGGGGTAGGAGAGACGGTCATGGGAATGGGAGAAATGGGGGTGGGGGCAAGAGGCAAGGCCTTGTCTCCTGGGATGCGCCCACACCTCTTACACAGACAGCCTGCAGTCTCAGGACCTAAGCTTGGGCCTTGTCAATTCTCCCATTCTCCGGGAATCTCCTGGAAACTTCAAGGGTTTCTTTTTTTTCCCCTTTATATATATTTTTATTGAAGTATAGTCAGTTTACAATGTTGTGTCAGTTTTTGGTGTACAGCATAATGCTTCAGTCATACATGGGACTTTCTTTGCAAATGGATTAAGTTTTACTTTTGCCCAAGGGGCCCTCAAAATGTTCTTGAGGGCTCTTCTGGGGTGTTCCCAGCCAGCTTCCTCCCTGCACAGCCTGGGGCCAGGGCTCTCAGCTATGGAGAGGAGAGTCCAAATAGCCTTAACAGTGGCTCTTACTTATGTACATGACCCCATTTATTCCCTTCAACCATTCTTATACCCATTTTCCAGATGAGGAAACTGAGACCAGTCTGAGGGTAAATGGAGCATCCCAACCTTCCTAACTCCAAAGCTCCTCTTTTTTCCACTACACTTGCCTGGCCTCCATCAGCAACTCCAACAGGAGTGTTAATCACACGCACAAATCCCCTGTGTTAGTGACACCCTTTGTTATTTTATGTAACCCTCTCCACACTCATCACACTGTTGGGAGGTGAAGGGCCTCCCCTAACTAAGGTGAAGTGGGGGTGCTCCACAGCAGGCAGCTCCCCCCCACCCCCCGGCCACCTCCCGCCAACATCCTCTCTGCCCCTGTTACCATCTCCGTTCTCATCCACCAGAAGGAAGATCCTGTCCACGACCTCCTCGGGCGTGAGCAGCTGCTCTTGCTGCTCGGCCTCCGTCTCCACCCTGCAGGCTTTCTTCAGCTTGTAGATGGACTGCGGGAGAGAACCCGGCGGCATCCACGAGACCCTGCACGCTCCTCCCCCTCCCCCAGGACCCACGTCCCTCAGCACCTCCTCCCTAGCGCTCCCCCCACCCCCGCTGTGCATCTGAGGACCACAGGACCCTGATCCAAATCAAAAGTGACCTGTGCTAAGGCTGCTCCCACTGGCCTAATTCCAACCGAGGTGTTAGCCTTCACAAGATGCCTCCATCCCTATGCCACTGCTGTTTCCACTGTAAGCGTCTTAGCCAACACTCAAAACCTCTAATGAGGGATGCGGACAGCACAGTGATGGTCTAAACCATCAAGATTCAGAGAGGAAAAGATAATTTAGTGTACTTACGGATGTGTGTGTATGTGTGTGAAATAGGATGCCGGGAGATACAGGTGTTTGGATTGGAGGGAAAAGAACAGGATTCTCCTTTGCCCTATTTCCTCTGGCAACGAGGCCACGTTTGAAAGTGAAATAGGGAGGAGACAGAAGAATGTGAGGATTATCCTTAGTCCTTGGCTGGGCGCTCTCTGAGGACAGACGCATGCCTCGTGGATCTCCTCTGGCCTTACCTCCCAGCACAGCGCCTGGCACAAAGCTGGCCCCACTAACAGTGCTGGGGAGCTTCAGGGGTTACAGGCAGCCCAGCGCCTCCCGGTGGGTGAACTTGGACAAACCACACAACTTCCGTGGGCCGATTTCCTTATCTATAAAATGGACCGACAACCGCCACCTCGGAGTGCAGTTCTGGGGAACACCAGGTTCCCGCAGGTAGCGTGCAGGGTCTGAGCTGCAGGACTTCTTCCCCTGGCTCATTCTTGCTAGCAGTCCATCAGCTTTGCTAACCTTTGCAAAGAACCAACTGTTGTTTTCGTTGACTTTTCTTGTGCCTTTGTGTTCTGTTTCATTAACTTCTGCTCTTTATTAGCTCCTTTGTTTTTCTTTCTTTGGACTTAGTTTACTCTTCTTTTTTCTAATTTCTTGAGATGACTTCTCAGAGCATTGATTTTCAGCCTCCCTTATTTTCTAGTATATACGCTTTAAGGCCACAGATGTTTCTGCAAGCCCAACTTGAGCTGCATTCCACGGGTTTTGTTATGATTGCATTATTATTCAGTTCACAATACTTGGTGTGTACGTATGTGTGTGTGTGATACTATTTTTTGATTTGTGGAGCATTAGGAAGTAGATCGCCCAATTTCCAAACAGATGGGGATTTTCTTGGTCTCTTTTTGTAACTGGTCTCTAGCTTAATTTCACTGGTTGGAAAGTGGTTGGAAAGCACACTCTGAATAATTCCAATGCCCCTTCCCATCCCCAGCCCCAGGGGAGGGGCCCCCACTTTAGTGGCCAGCACTCAGCACCCAGCAGTGCCCAGGTGCCTGCCCCGCTCCCCCTACCCCCAGACACTGACCTCCACGATGTCCAGCATCTCTAAGCGGTCGATGCAGCCATTGCGGTCCTTGTCATAGATCTTGAAGGTCCACTTCAGCTTGTGCTCCAGGGTGCCCCTCAGCACAAGGTTCAGGGCTGCCACGTACTCCAGGAAGTCGATGGTGTTGTCCTGCATTGGCAGTGGGAACTATGAGGCTCCCTCCCACCCGGAGCACAGGTGTGAGCCCTGTTCTAGGCCACCATCCCTACAAACTCAGGACTTCGCCTCTTCCTCTTGTTCCGTGTGCCTCTGCATCTGTGCTCGTACTGGTCTCCACCCTGAGATCCATTCCCAGACTCCATGATCACTCAGTCCTACCTGTCCTTCAAGGCTCAGCTCAAGGGTCCCCTCCTCCAGGTAAGCCTTCCTTCTTATACCACTTCAGCCCCGGTGATCTCTCTCCCTCTTCTGACATTCACAGCACCTACCACTCACTCTACGGTTCACTGCTTCATTAAGTATGTCCCATTCTCTAGCTACATCATGTGCTCCAGGAGGAAGGAGAGGGCTTTACATTGCTTTTGTTCCTCTTCCCTGCCTAGCTCAGTGCCACTTCCACCCAGAGTCCCGGTCTCTTATGAGATTTTTATGAATCAGTGAAGAAATGATTGACTTAAGTCTGAATTTGAGACTAACGTAATTTTGAAAGGAGATTAGAAAGCAGGACCTCATGCATTTCCGGGTAGGGAGCTCAGGTCTCCAGATCAAAAATTGGAATCATTAGCTCCCCCAGGAGTGTCTGTCATTCACATGACTTTGTAATCACAAATGGCTTCACTGGCCCAGAGCGCCTCTCTCCCACTGGGTCAGGCTACTTGGAAGCCTCAGTCCCAGATCAAGGGGTGTCTGGGTGTGCAAGGTGTGAGCAACAGGAGAACACGGCCGAAAATGAGGGAAATAGCAAAAGCCCAAGGAAAAACCAAGAAAATAAAACAAGCCCACCTCAACACCTGAGGAGTTTTAGTCAGCATCCTTCAGGTGATTCCTCTGGTCCCCAACACTCCCCACCATATATTTACCTAATTGAGGTCAGACCAGCTATAGTCTTAGTTCCTGGATTTTTATTTTAAAATTGCCCATGCCTTCAAAACTATTTAAACTTGTCCTTTTTTTTTTCTCTCTTTTCTTTTTGAAGAATACTGCGCAGTCCCTCTTAATGAACATGGCTTTGAGATTTAACATTACACAATGAGCATCTTTGGGCACATGTATGTTTTCTTACGTCTCTAGTAATTTCTGTAGGGTACCTTCTTAGCAGTTGCTGTTTGTTCCTTTTTCACCCACTGGTCTTTAATGCACTGTTTTTGTAGGTACACAGCTCTATGGGTTTTTAAAAATTGAAGTATAGTTGACATGGAGTATTATATAAGCTCCAGGTGTACAATATTGTGATTCACAATTGTTAAAGGTTATACTCCATTAATAGTTATAAAATATTGGTGGTATTTCCTGGGTTGTACAATATATCCTTATAGCTCATTTTATATTTAATAATTTGTACCTCTTAGCCTCTACCCCTGTATTGCCCCTCCCCTCTGGTTCTACGAAATTTTGTAGGTGTGAGTAACTATCAACACAAAGAAACTCTCTTATGTTACCTCTTAAGAGTCACATCTTTCTCCCAACCATAACGCGTGGTGACCACTGATCTGTGCTCCATCATGATAATATTTTCACTTTGGGAATGCTATGTAATCATACAGTAAGTCATTCCTTTTTTCACTCAGCACGGTGCCCTGAGGTTCATCCTAGTCTGCACGTGTATCAACAGTTCCTTTCTTTTTATTGCTGAATGGTGCTCAGTTGTTTGAATGGTCCCTAGTTTGCTTTCTGTTTGCTCATTGAAGGTTATTTGGCTTGTTTCTGGGTATTTTTCTGCCAGCTTTATTGAGATGTAATTGCAGAATAGCCTTTTAAAGGACATTGTGTGAGTTTAAGGTGTACAATGTGATAAATGGTTGTTCTTTAAAAGGCTATTTTTATGAGTAATTATTATTTATTAAGCTTACTAAAATAGAACTTATGTTTCTTTTTTAAGAAGAATTGAGTAGGAAGATGTATGCAGAATGGCTGGTAGGGATCATCTATTTTACATACATCATCTCCCTCAGGTCTGTTATCCCCATTTTATGGATGAGGAAACTGAGACTCAGGTTGAATAAGTTGCCCAAGCAATTCCCACCCAGCAAATGGTAGAGTCTTTCAAGCTACATGCCTTCTCCGGTTCATCAGATGCGGAGAATTTTCTTTTCTGCAAGGTCTATTACTGCCTAAAAAATGAGCCTGATGTCTAGCACCGAGGGGAGAAAAATGAAAACAAAACCCCAAAACCACTGACAAATCCCTATTCTCCAGATCTCTAGATTCCCCCACATTCTCTGTCTAGAATCTTCTGTTTTCAACATCCTGGCTCAACATGAAACGGTTTCCACAATGACCCCCTCGCCTTACACGAGGCACATTGTGAAGCAGCCCCTTCCTGACAAGTGATCTCACCTGCGAGTTTACTTCAAACCCCGCCCCGCCGGACCAGTTCTGGAAAGCTTCCAGCTGGGGCTAATCTCATCCGCTGCGCCCAGGCCCTTGTCAGCTTCAATTACTCATGGGGACCCAAGATGATGGAAATGCCTGTCTACTCAAGAGCTGGAGCAGAAGTGACAGGCGTGTGATCTGCTGTGTGGGATTACCTGCCTCGTTTCGTCCTGAATTGGCTGCTTGTGTGAACCAGCCCTGAACCCCCAACACTTATTACGTAAGGATCCCGAATGATATTCGAGCTTCACCCTCCCCTTTCTTTCATTTCAGTACATCACAGGCAAGCACCGCGGAGGAGCATTACTGCCCCACCCGGAGGGGGAGCAGCAGCACAGACCAGGTGCTCCTACCTCCTTGCCTCCACCAAAACCCTGGTTCCCCCACCCCAGATTTTGACGTGTGAGCTAGATCTATGAACTCTTTTGATTTGATTTCCCCCAGGAATCTCAGACCACTTGCCCACAACCGAGCCCTGCTGATATAAAGACTGTGCCAAGGTGGGAAGTGGAGTTGGATATGTGTTTGGAGACACAGACTAAGTGGGAAGAGAAAGGAAAGAAGGCTCAGCCCCTGACAGAGGAACTGAAAACACCTGCTAGGAGAGTGCTTACTTACGGCAGGATGCCAGCTAACAAACAAAGAAGGGACAGCGGAATTAGAGAATTATGAGTGGATGCCCAACCCAGTAGATGAACATTTAATGAGTAACAGGATAGTTATTTAGTCTCAAAGTACCTCTCTCTGAGATGCTGATTAATCACAAAGGAAAAAGAGTCACTTTACAGAGGCAGGAACTGGCAGAGGCCACATAACCAAATGATTGAAGTGAGCCACTCCATTAATGGAACAAACCAGCATCATATGCCCCCAAGATGATGCACGAGGAGGACACAGCGTCCCTTCTGGGGCATTTCTGCCAGAAGTGCAACCCAAATCTCTTCACAAGGCAAGGCCAACCCAAATAATGGACCTGCAGTCTTCAGAAATGTCAGTCAAGTAAGATAAAGAAAAGCTGAGATTAAAAGTTTCAGGGAACTAGATTCAATACCTTGTAGTAATTTATGGTGAAAAAGAATATGAAAACCAACATAGGTATGTTCCTATATGACTGAAGCCTTGTGCTGCACACCAGAAATTGCCACAACCCTATAAACTGACTATACATCAATAAAAAATATATTTAAAAAAAAAAAGTTTCACATTAGGGGGAGGTATAGCTCAAGTGGTAGAGTTTCTGCTCAGCATGCGCAAGGTCTTGGGTTCAATCCCCAGTACCTCCACTAAAAATAAATTAACTTAATTATCTACCCCCAAGATTAAAAAAAAATTTTAAAAAAAGTTTCAAATTAAAGGCTAAGGAAGAGACAGGACAAATAAACGCAATATGTGATCAAACAAACAAAAAAGCTATAACGTATGTCACCAGGATAATCAACCAAGCTTGAAAATGGGTTGGCAATTATATGATAGAGTTTGTTAATGTTGAATTTCTTGGTTTTGATCATTTATTAGGTTAAGATAAAGACCTTAGTCTTAGAAAATACACACTAGAATACTTGGGGTAAAAGGGTGTCATGTCTATAATTTTTGCTAAAAATATAGGTGTATATTTTTAGGCATGATATACACACATATGTACATGTTAGATATTACGTGTATGTACATATACATGTATAATACATTACACACAGAGACTGGTAAACCAAGTGAGGCAAAATGTAATCAGTGGGAGAATTTGGATAGATTGTACATGGGAGTTACTTGTACTATTATCATTTTTCTGTAAATTTAAAATCATGTCAAAATTAAAAAGTTATTTTAAAAACAATTGATGAAAGAGGGGAGGGTATAGCTCAAGTTGTAGAGTGGATGCTTAGCATACACAAGGTCCTGGGTTCAATCGCCAGTACCTCCTCTGAAAAATAAATAAGTAAACCTAATTACCTGCCCCCTAAAAATAGATAAATAAATAACAATAAAGCAAAAAAAATTTTAAACAATTGATGAATATTATATGCCGATTTATAGGAAGAGATGAGGTATAAGAGGTTCAGCTCTATTACTCCCAAGGGCTTAATAACTCCTTTTAGATCTTGAATTGTTATTATGTTGACTTTTAAATGAATATGGAGAAGATTGATATGATTATCTAGTGAGCCTTGCCATATACGGCCTGATTATTTACTTTTCTTATGACATTCAACACTTCAAAAAAAATTTTCTCTCTTAAAAAAGGAAAAGGAAAAGACAACCAACAAATAGCCGTCTGTGCAGGAGCACTTTCCTGGGACTCAGGACCCTGAGTATATGATCTTGGACAAATCAGTTCACTCCCTTCTGCTCCAGTTTCCTTATCACTGCATTTGGAATAACAGCCTCTGCCTGTTCCCTCCCAGGGCTGCTGCGGACTCAGAGGAGCCCATGGAGAGGAGCTTGGGGAAGTCTGAAGCTCACTTGGGGCCCCGAGAAGGCGTTTATCAGGGTTCATCTCCACGGAGGTTTCTGTTGCAGGGAGGACGGTGACCCCGCCCTCTCACCCCGAAAGGCGCTGGGATGTGCGCTGGCTGGTACCAGGGACAGGGTCGGACCTGAAGCAGCATCCCAGTGACTCACTCTAGAAAGCGAAGCTCTCCCCGCACAAAGAACTGGGGTACTGACGCTTTCTCCAGATTAATTACCTAGGTCCAGTCCACGTCCCCCTCAACTGGGGGGACTGAAATAGGTATTTGAGGCAAACCCAATGGTTTAAAGAATTACAGAGGCGTTGGACTGGATGGCCTTAAATAATGAAGGGGTTTCCATTTTTAAATTCAGTTCCCAGGGTCATATTTACAAAATATATTATCTTCTTAGCTCCTGGTGGCATCCACGGACTTGAGGAAATCCCCTGGGTGGATAATTGTATGGAATCTTTCATGGCTTGAAGAGCAGAAAGGGACTTTTGCAATAATCCGTCCAACCTCCCAGTCCCGGCAGGAGCCTCGTCCGCGCATTACTGGAGGGAAGAGCGGACCGGTCTCACTTCGAAGGACCCCGACAAAGGGGCGCTCATGAGCTGTGCCAAGATCCTGGGTCCGTTTAGCACCGCTCTGGAGTCCCTTCAGAATGACCGGGGCTCCGGAGGGCGTGAAGAACCAGGTTCTCTGGCTACAGAGGCCTGGCCATAAATACACGGAGAGAGGCCTGGACCGTGTGCCTTTCTGCAGAGTGCCTTCAGCTCTCAGGAAGAGGAAGAGGAGAGCGGAGAGATGAAGAGGAGAGCGGAGAGGTGGAGAGGAGAGAAGAGAAGACAAGAAGGAAGAATGATGGGAGAGAGGGAGACAGAAAAGGCGAGAGGGGATTGGAGAGGAAAGTAGAGCAGGAGAAGAACAGGCAGACTGGGAGCCGGAACTCCCACCGAGGATGCTCCTTTAGCTCAGGGATGAGACCTGAACCATCGGTCCTCCCCTTCAGGGCGCCTTACCCCATTCCTGTCGAAGGCTCTGAACATGCCCTCTACATACTGGGTGGCCTCCTCGTTGCCTGCGACCTTGAAGAAGCGCTTAAATTCGTGCATGAAGAGCGTCCCGCTGGGGCACTCCTCCAGGAACTTCTTGTACCACTCCTGCAGCTCTGCCACGTCCACCGCACGGCTCTCCGCCTCCTCCCAGCTGAACTGCTGCCCCATCCTGGAGCCCAGAAGGTCAGGGAGCAAGGGTCTGTGCCTCCTCCCTGGCTTCTTCCTATCGATTCTTTAGGCTCTGGCCCTCTTCCTCCCTCGCCTCTGCTTAGCCAGCTTCTTTCTTCATCGTCTCCTGTCCAACTGAACAGGATGGGCAGTGCAGGGAGCTGGTGGCAGTTGGGCAGGACCAGCCTAGCTAAGCGCCCTAAGATCATTAGAAGATTCCCCTGGAAGGTCCGACCTCCAGTTGGCTAAGCTCCCCTAGCCTCACCCCTCCCTTTCCTCTTGTCAACCACTCAGCTAAGCTGATTCTGAAGATGGAAAGGGGAGGAAAACCGAGAAGTAGGCAGAGGGAGGGAGGAGTAGTGAAGACGAGTTGGGAAGGCAGGCTGAGACCCTCCCATCCCACATAGGCTCCCTGTCGCTTTCCTTGGGTACCACGCTGCTCCAGAATCTATGATGTGAAGGGCTCTGGCAGAGCAGCTCTGTCCCCAAGCTAACTCCGTCCCCAGTACGATATCTGAAGCTCCATCACAGATCATGCCCGTGAGTCTAAAAAGTTTTCCATTTCCCAATTTAAAGTACAAATGCTTCTCTCCTACACCCTCCACCCAAGATCTATCAAGCGAGCAGGGCTTTTCCCACTTTTTCTCCAGAGTGACCATATGAGGAGGATCTGGGAGTGGGGCTTGTATCTCCGATGGCTCTTAATTTTATATTAAAGATTTATGCAAAGTTGTTTTTGAATCAATTCTAAACTCATGTTTATTTTAACATAACATAAAAATGACCCCACCAAGAAATCAGCAAACCTGGAGCACTGATTTTTTGAGGAGATTTTAGGGTCAGTCCTTCCCTGGTGTCTCACTGCCTGCCTGCCATTGGACGTTCATGCCCGAATGGCTTTGTCCATTCCAGGCCCGAGCCCCCACCCTCAACTCCCTGCCTCCATAGGTCCCTCATCTCTCAAAGTTCTTCTAACTTCCTTGCCATTCCTGAAGGAGGAAGTGCACTTCCTGTGTCATCTTTTCAAGTACTGATGGGTTTTTCTTTCAAATCAGACATTCCTCGGGGTCTGGAGAGGAGGGATGGCCTCCTCCTTGTTCAGTTGTTGCCTCCACCTTTTTCCCCTCAAAAATGCCTGTCGTTTTAGGGCCATGTCTGACTCCATCCCCCTTGTACTCATCCTTGGAGCCATCATTCACTGGTGACATCACTGTTCGACTTAAAGCATCAGGAGGACATCAGGTCCATCCCACCCTCTGGCTGCAAAGGCTCTTGATCTGTCCAGTTCCAAAGAGCTTTGCTTCCACCCCACCTTGGACCCATTCACTGTGGCCCCTGGGCCAGCAGCTGCAACATGTGGGAGCTTGTTAGAAATGCAGGTTCTCAGGCCTCCCTCTCCTAGAAGGAAGAATTTAGGGGATGGTGCCACAACCTGTGGGGGTTTAAAAAAATTTTTTTAACTTCTTTTTGTTTGTGTGTGTATGGGGGTGGTGTAATTAGGTTTATTTATTTATTTTTTAATACAGGTACTGTGGATTGAACCCAGGATCTCATGCATGCTAAGTATACACTTTACCACTGAGCTATACCCTCCCCCTCCACAGCCTGTGTTTTAACAAGCCCTCCGGGTCTTCCAAGGCATCTGAAGTTTGAGAATCACTACTGTTGGCCTTGCTACCATGAATTTTTCTACAGAGCATCTGAAACATTCAGAGACCAACATCACCTCTCCGTCTACTCATTCGAACAGCTTCACTGCTCCAACTCACCAGCCTTACTGAGACTTCCAACCTGTTGATCTCTACGTTTTTAAATATCTGTCATAGCCTCACTTTCCTCGTTATGCTTCGCCACGGCCCAGAACTCTTGTCATTTCCTTGCCAAGACCTGGTCTTTTCTCCCCACTCTCCCTCTGACTATTCACTTGCCCAAACCTGAAGTTGGCTGTGGCCATCCGCCAACGATGCACTGACACCCCGTCGGCACCCACGAGGCTGAACACAGCTGGAGAAATTCAGAAAATATGCTGCAGGTAGTACCAGACAGTCGTTCTGCAGGCTCTCCTTGGCTGACTTTACCTTGCCTTCTTGGAGGTGACTATTTCATGGCGCTTTCTGCCCTCAGAACTTCCCCTTGCGCCCATGTTCAGCTGATGACTTTGTCACATACTTCATTTCACAGAGAAGTGGGTGCATCAGACAACCTCCTCATCCTCCACCGCAGACACACCTCCCTGCACCGGGCTCACACCCTTTGCCTCTCTTCCTGATTTGATGGAGGCAGCGTCCCTCTCCCCGCGCCCCACCTGACAGCTCCTCCGCCTGTTGTCTGGATGTCACTTCCCTTTACCTGCTCAAGCCCTGCACGTCCACAGGAGCCCCTTTCTCTTCTGCAGCCTCCATTTATCCATCACTAATGGATCAGCCCTGTCTGCAGACAGACTTACCTATCACCTTTATGAAAACAAAATAAAACAAAACCCACATTCGGGGTCCCGTCATGACTTTCCTGGGCCTGCCCACTTTTGCCTTCACAGGTCATAAGATAAATATGGATAATTAAATATTACAAAAGTAAATATTAATAATGCTATTTTATCACTCATTGGTATAAAGATGAATATAAATAACCCAGTCCAGTCTAGACTATCTTATATTAATTCTTTCTTCTGATTTTAAAAGAAATTAAAAACATTTAAAAGAAATTGAAGATACTGTGGGCCCAGGCCCTGAGCCTACTGGGTCCCTTGGCCCCGCCGAGAACTCCTGTCCTCGAGCTACTGTACTAACTGTGGCTCCCTTTACAACGAAACCACTCGTGGAAGATGTTACTTTCTGAAAATGGCACAGCAATAGACCTGGTCTCACATGTTCATCTCATCAAGGGGAAGAGTCTGTTTCTCCATCTCTTCAACTTGGATTGGACTTTGTGGTACCCAGTGAAGAGAATGGGCAGAAGTGTCACCATGTGACTTCCAAGGTGTGGTCATCAAAGGTGATGGGGTTTGCACCCGGCTCTCTTTCAGGACCCGTCCTTGGAACACGGCCACCATGTTGCGGGGAAGCCCAGAGCACACGCAGGGATCCCGTCTGACAGCCAGCTTCAACCACCAGCCATGTGGGTGTGGGAGTGAGTGACCCTAAAGACGACCCCAGCCCCAGCCTTCCAGACAACCCAGCTGATACTAAATGGAGCAGACAGTGTCCCCACAGAGCCTGGACCAAACTGCAGCTCTGCATTCAAAGTGGATGTCATGAAGCCACTAAGTGCTGGGTGTCTCTTAAGGCAGCGATAGACAACTGAGCATGTTTTGCATCATCTTCCTTTCTTATTCTCTCCTCAACTTACTCCAGCTGGAAGCTCATCCTCATCACTCTGTGGAGAAGACTCTACAGTGGGGACCAATGACCTACTTTTCTTACTCAACCTGCCAGCAGATTCAGCACCGCTCTCCGGGTGAGTCCTTTCTTCAAACATTCTAGATTTCAAGGACCTTCATGCATTGATCGGTCCTGCTGCTGGGACTGCTCTTCCCCAGACCCTCACATGGCCCCCTCCTTCTGGACATCCTCCCCTCCCCAGAGAGAACTTTCCCAGCCTCGCCTCAGGTAGCTACTCAAGTGACTCTGACATTACTTACTTTACTTGCTTCATAGTGCTTTACTGCTTCTGATCTTATTACCTTTCCCCCCATTATGTCTTTCCCACTAGTCTAAGGTCCTTGAGGAGAGGGACTTTGCCATACACACTGCAGAATTTCCAAAGCCTAGAACAGTGCTTGGCCCAGACAAGGAGCTCGAAGCCTTGTTAGGTGACTGAGCAAAGTGCTTGGCATAGTCAGTGCTGAACTCATGTGAGCTAGTACTTCTTAACTTCACAGGACAACTGCTCTTGACTCCTTTGAGAGTGCCTGGGTTAGCAGGGCTTTGCTGATGTGAAAAGATCCTGGGACTTTAGAACTGGAAGAGGCCTCCGTGCTTTTCAACCTTGTACCTGTCTCATCACATCTGAAGACAACACCCGCCAGCAGCCGCTGTGGCTCCGTGTGAAGGTGGTGTCTTCCCCGTCCGGCTCTTGAGTTTATTGCTATTGAAGCAACAGTGAGGAGTGGTTAAAGGACAGCACCTGTGCTCAAGAGAGTGTATGAGTGAAATTGAACTTGATTTAGCCTCTGGCCGAGGAATTGAAAATTCAATTGGCTTTTCATGTGGGTCAGTTGCCCATGACCTGCCCTTAAATACCGCTGAGCTGTTGAGGTGTAAATATATCCTTTTAAAGAGGATTAGGATTCCGGAGAGAATGATAGCTTGACCTGAGTAACACAGTAAGGATTTAAGGAGTGTAACTGACCCTGCAGGGCCTTCCTAGGGGACACCCCTCCCCCTGTGCTCTGCTGCAGCTCCTCTCTGGAGCATCTAGATAACAGTATCTCATGCGTATTTCCTGAGATCTTCAGATGCTAAAACCACCACCAAATGGAATAAATTAACTCCTTGATGATCATGAGCACGTAGTTCCCAGACCTTCTGGTGCCCAAGGATTGATCACCATTAACCAATATGAAAATCGTGCACAGCTGATCGCACACCCTGGGACGCCCCTCCCCTCCTTTAAAAATGCTCAGCTGCAATCCTCCAGGGGAATTTTGGGTTTTTTGGGCAGGAGTCGTGTCTTCTTGTTCGGACCAGCGATAAACCTTTCTCTGCTCCCAACTCCAGCGTTTCGGTATTTTTTGGCCTCACTGTGCATCAGGCACAGGAACTTGCCTTGGTTAATGATTTGGAGGAGCCAGCCTAGGAGTCTGTGCCCATGGCAGCCCCTTCCCTGGGTCCCCACTTCGCTCCGGGGACCTGGGAGGAAGTCCCCCTGACAGGCGCCGGCCGCCTGGGCATGAAGTTGTTCAGAGCCGAGAAAGGTCCGGAGCTGCGTCCACACTCGATGTCGCTTGCAGGTGAGTCCCTCCAGCTTGCTCACGCAGGCTGGGAATTTTCTCCACTCCATCTGGGCTCATTCCCTTGTGGGAAACGAGCCACTCTGGGTCTTTTCTCTTGAGAGCTGGGCCCATCTGTTTGGAGGCCTCCCTCTGGGAGTGGAAGTGGAATTCTTAGATTTCACCTCCTCTGATTTTCTGTGTGACTGTAGCTTATTTGTTGTTTGTATTTTTGTGTGTATCTTTTTGGGGTGAGCCACGCTGGCTTGAGCAGGTTGGGAAAATTCTACCTGCTCCACCTGGGCTCCTTCCCTTCCTGGAAGTGAGCGGTTCTGGACTTGCTGGGAGCCACTCTGGGCCCATTCGCTTTTGGGAGGCAAGCCACTCTGGAAGCCTCCCTCTGGGAGTGGAAGTGGAACTTTTGAGGCTACGCCTCACTTGATGTTTTGTTTGTGGGACCATGTGTGTTGTCTGTATGTGTGTCAGTGCCTGCACTGGTTGGTTAAGACACCGCTGGTGAGTAGCGGGGCTGGCGTGTGACGACACCAGGTTGTCCTTCCCTGTTTGCTGGCGGAGCATTGGTTGGGATTTTCCCTTTCTAGCCTTGGTCCTTCGTTCAGCTTCATCTCTGATGGGGCGTAGGTCGGGGTTCTTCCCTTTTGGACTGACGGGGCCTTGGTTGGGAATCCCCCTTTTTGGGGCTAGGGGACTGTGACTCTGAGACCGTTCTGAATTGTTATTTGGTTGATATTTGACCACATTGGCCGTGAATAATTAAGTATGGATGATCAGAGCGCTGTTCCATCTTAGAGTCCCTCTAGGGTGTATTTTGCAAATTGATAGATGAATGAAAATATTTTTTATTGTAACACTGTGGGCTCAGTACTCCCTGAGATCTGGAGAACAATGGCCCCTCATGGCTCTGCTGTGATATCAAAGTGGGCCTTCTGCAGTTTGGCTTTTAACTTAGAGAGAGGTAGAGAGAGAGAGAGAGAGAGAGAGAGAGAGAGAGAGAGTGTGTGTGTGTGTGTGTGTGTGTGTGTGTGTGTGTGTGTGTGTGTGTGTCAGTACTTGAGTCCAGATCCTATTCTCTCTTCCTGCTTTTGCTGAAAGTGAAGCATATGAGTGAATGATACTTGTCTATTACTATTATTTCTTTAAATTGAAGTGGATATTTAGGAACTGGAAAAAAAATTCCTGAAAATAGCCTAGATGGTTGGGTTTTCTGTAAAAGCTGTTAGAGGAGGAATTTGCATTCCTCTTCCTGTGCCTTTGAGATGCACATGATCTACCTGGGTGCTCAAGAGGGGAAAAGGGTTTTTTTTTTTAACTCAAGTAAAAAAACTGAGATCCCTGATTCTGTCTTTATAACTTGTAAGCGCTACTTAATTGACTTAAAAGTAAGTGCTTACAAATTAAATACTTCTAAATATAAAAGAAGGTACAGCAAATTTCAGGTTCCTGTGATCTAGGAAATATTTAATACTGAATTGATTATTTGTTGTTAAAGGTAGTTTAAGCTTGTTGGCATCGACTGAAATAAATGCACAGCCTAAAAGTTGAGTTATGTTTTATTCAGGGGACATTTCTGAGGACTCGAACCCCTTCAAGCCCAGGATGACAGCCTCTCAGATGGCTCTGAGGGACTGCTCCGAAGAGGTAGGGGAGGAGCCAGGATATATACGAGTTTTACAACAAAGACCAGGTAGTTGGAACATTAAAGATTACTGCTAAAGAAAACCAGACATCTCAAGTTAAAGAATTTAGCACTTTTCTATGTTTGGGAAGGTGCAAATGTCTGGGCTCATTGAAATCACTGCTTTGACAAGCACCCAACTGTCTAGGGCCAGTGTCCTGTCCTTATTCTGAGTCCCTCAGAGGGCACCAGCGTGGGTGGCTGTGGAGGTGCCTGCTAGTCTGCACCTAAGCTCACTGTGGGGGTGGCAGCAGCGGCTACTGACTTGATGGCTTCAGCATCCTTTGTTTACTGATAATGGCTTGCAGTATTTTTCATTCACATTGATATAATCAATACAGACATGTCTTTTATTGTACCTAGGTTTATTGAAAGTCAATAGGTTCATACTGCTTCCATTGCAGTTTGTCAGCAGAAAGAAAAAAATTAACTGGGTTTGATGAAATTTCTTATATGTGAATTAAATGCAAATGAGAAAAGCTTTTGGGTGAACTCTTTAGAAATACTTGTTTTAAGAATGTCTACTAAAAATTCTCTCCAGATAGTTGGCAACATGAAATTTTAGAGTTATGCTAAATTAAATTAAATAATGGAAATTTATTGAATAGTTGAATAGCTAGGTCATTCCAAACAAAGATACTGAAACATTCGCTAGAAATAAAAATTTTTAAGAATTGAGGATTCTAATTTAAATATGTAATTAAAGCTACTAAAAATAATGGGGGAAACATTTTGCTATATAGTAGGAGAGTAGGATATATGTTTTTAGGAGAAAAAAAGTATGAGAAATAGAATTGCATTTTGTTAAGAAATAAGTGATGTGGTCCTAGAGCTGGTTGTTTCTAGATGGGAAAAAATAAGACAAACTAATATGGATACAGAATGTTGTGAAAAGTTTGTAGAAGGGGAGCCCTAAGAAAGGAGTTTTGTGCATGGTTGGGCCGAAATAAGATTAAACTGAATTAGGTAAATGGATTTTGTTACTAAAAGTAGGCTGGTGCAGGACTAGATCTGGTTCTTCTCTTAGAGAACAGATTTACTTAGAATGCTTCTGATAACAGATTGCGTGAAACTTTTTAATAATTTTGACAAACTTCCTGTCAAATTCTAATTAAAGTTCTTCTAACTTCAGCTAACTTTGGGATGCTTCAGAGGGCCTCTGAGACATCTCAGAGAAAAATATTTAACTAGGATTGGCCTGTATGTTGAATCACATGGGAAGCATTGTGAAATAAGCCTTCTCGGATTATACAGTAGATGTTAACATGGACATTCTAGAAATGATAAAAGGTTTCTGGAATTTAGATGTGTCTTGGTAAAATGGGATCAGTCATAATTCTCGTCGTTAACTTAATGCTGTATGTCACAGCAGCTGGATTAAGCTTCTTGTCAAAAACATTGTAATGAGACCTTGCCTTTTTGGGTCTTTGTTATTGTAGACAGTTAAGCTGATGCTTTGCAGAACTGCTTCACCTTTGAGAGGACTCATGAAAATGATTTTTTAACAAGTACAGTTTTCTTTAGATCATAATGCTGAGCTGGGTAAGATATTCAAGAAGTCTAATAAACTGATTTCAGAAAACTGTTAGTAAAATGGAGTGATTGCATGGGATTGAGTGAACTGACGAATATGGTACAGTTTTTTGGGGTTTTCTAAAGTATTAATAGCTTTTAAACTGTTTTCTAATTGAAACATTTACCAAATATTTGTCTCCCTATCAATATTGCCCCCAATGTTTAGGATAGAAAGAGAATTCTCTCATGGAGCTGTCACGGAGCATAACTACTCATGGTGTGTAACACTGCTTGAAGTCTGTTGCAAAAAGCACATGCACAATGCTTGTGCGAGAACTGGGTATAAGTGATAAAAAGTATGGCCTGAAAGGTGTTTCCCCATTAACATACCCCTGAGCCTGTTCAGGGTATCCAGTTAGTTGTCCCCCAACATGGATAACTAGGCAGACAGAAAGGAGGCCTCAGACATGATCTCAGCCTGGGGCAGGAGCTACAACCCGCGCATCAAGGGACAGATATTTTGATCATCAGTGTTTTCTATTGAAAGATTTGTAATCAAAAGGGGAAATGATGGAAAAATCTGTACATATTGAGGTGTGGGAAGTCATTCTGGCCTGTGCATGGTTTGACTCAAACTTTACTGACCAAAGCAGCCTGCTGCGTGGCCTTTGGGACTTGCATTGTACATCTTGTTTGGCCTTGAGGAGGGGGATGCACTTGAAAGTCTGAGTGGAGTAGCTGTGGTTCAGACCTCCAAGGTAAAACGAGGTGGCCATTGCGGATGTGATTTCAGACGTGTTCCTGGGTTGTTGAGAACTCGGATTTTCTGAGCTGTGTCAGCCTCAGGACGCCACTAGCCGTTCTCAAAGCGGTGTTGCTGGCAGATGGCAGCTGCAACCTTCTGACCTCAAGGTCTCCTCTTGTAGCTTAAATTTTTACACAATAAAATTACTTTAGATCAGGTGTTAGCAGAAAAAAGGAGATGTGTAGTGGCCAATGGCTCTTGTTATACAAATGTTACCACCACATTGAAAGTTAAACCTACTCAGATAAAAGTAGACAGCTGGCTGCAAGTCTCCCCCACAGTGCCAGGTCCAGACTGGTGTTCAGCTTAGTCTCCTGAATTCCCCACGGAGTGAGCTCTAACGACAGAAGACTCGGATCCAGGACTTGGAACTCGGGAATATTTCCAACTCAGTATCCTTTCCCCAGTCGAGGTGGCCCACACGCCACGTTTCAGCAGGAAGCAGCCCAAGCGGTCATCGCCCGGTTCCCCGAGAGAATGGGGGAGGGATGGAACAGGATTAGAGGGTGAAACCGAGTTCCTCTGCTGAGTTCATGGCTGACATCGCTTTCCAAATACTGTTCCCCTTCTTGTCCAATCAGTTCTCCTCAAGATTGAGGAGTATCAAAGAAAAGGGGGGAATTGTAACCCAGCAGGACCCTGTGGGGTCTTCCCGGGACAGACCCCTCCCCGTACCCCCTGCTGTAGCTCCTCTCTGAAGTACCCAGATAATATCTTGTGCATATTTCCAGTTCTTCAGATGCTAAAAAACCCACCACCAAATGGAAGGAATTAATCACTTGCTGATGATGAGCACGTAGCCCCCAGACCTCCTGGTGCCCAAGGGTTGATCACCACCAACCAGTCAGAGAATTGTGCACAGCTGACCGCGTTCCCTGGGCCGCGCCTCCCTTCCCTGGCCTTAAAAATGCCCAGCTGAAACCCTTCGGGGAGTTCTCGTGGATTTTGGGGCACGAGCCACTTGTGCTCCTTGTGGGCCCAGCAATCAACCTTTCTCTCCTCCAAACTCCGAGGTTCCAGCCACACCCTGACTGTGTGCTGGGCACAGGAACTTGCCTTTTTTCACAGAAAGGCAGGGTTAGGACTTGAGCAGGGATTTTCACCTGGGATCTCAGGTGTTCAGCCATAAGCCTGGCTCCAGGAATAAAGAAACGCTTGAGAGCAGCACACTGCTGTCCGTGGGGCCCTGCATCGGCCTGACCCGGAGCCCTGCTGCTAACCGGTTGCCTCCATGTCAGCTCTCCTGTGACCCAACAGGTCCCTCCTTGCTGGAGCCGCAGCTCTGCTGTTACTGCCTGAGACAGTCAGGACCCATGTCAGCCTTGAGACCACGGGGTTATGCTTCTTGCCTTTATTCATACACATTTATATCTTTTATTCCTTAGATTATTTCCTCCCCTGGTCAATCTCTTTACCTCTAAGCTTTAAGGGAAATGAGTAGTACACTGCTTACGTGCAAGGGGAAGTAAACCTAGATTTCAGGTTTGAAAGGTCTGCCTTTAACATGTGGGCATCTGAGTACATCCTAGCCTTTAAAAGTGAGGTTCTGAGGCTAAGGCCTTCATCACAACCTGAACTCAGACTGTTTCACATTTTTGGTCTCAGTTTCATTGTCAACTGAAAGGGTAATTGAGTGGACAAGTCATACTTGGCTTTCTCCCCTGTAAACGGCAGATAATGACAGTAATTACTTTATTGAGTTGTTATAAAGATGCAAAAAGATAGCGTCTGTAAATGACTGTGTAAAATGCCCGGGATAATGTACTGGTTATTATAATAAGCATGCTATGTGTTTTCTCATCTAAATTAAACTTCACAGCTACTCTAAGGTAAGTATTAGCCTCACCTTGGAGATACCGAGGTCCTTTCCAGCTGGTTGTTAAACACTGCAGAACACAGACCCCTTGGAGTATCATCACATTTGTATTGCCTTCTGGAAAGAGCTGGTTTTTGTTAAATGTCTACTATCTGCCTGGTGCTGGGTGAGGTGTTCTATAGGTTTTCTAATCCTCCACCCCTCATAGGTGTCATTTCCTGCACTGTGCTGATGGGTAACCTGAGGCTCGGACAGGGTTAAATAGTTTGCCTAAGTGCACAGCTGTGAGTGGATTTGAGTTCTTATCTGACTCAGGCCTGTTTAACTCCAAAGTTCGTATTTTCTCTACTCAGCTACTCATGAATGTTATAGTAAAAACTAATTTAATAATGTAAGAAAGGAGGAATGGTAGCTGCCAAATAGACTAATGGTTTAAAATAATTGCTTTATGTGTTTACTGTGGCATCCCTAAGTGGCCATAGGACATATAAGTAACTTCTCTTTGAAAGCACTGAAACAAGTCACCGAACAATATTAACCCGTAAAGGTCAACCAATAATTTAAAACCGATTTTAACATTATTTTATGTAATATGAAAAGAAAGGATACTTCAGATCAGAGGAAGTAACAATGAACTCAGAGCTACACCACAGTAAAAAAAAAAACCCATCTCCCTTCCTACCTGCCTTCTGGTTCATCCTAACATCAGGTCCACTTTTCTTTCACTGTTTCTCATTCCCACTGTGAACAAAAAGCAAGACAGGGGCATTAATTCTGATTTTCAGAATATGCATTTTACTCAGGAGACTCAATTTAAAAAAAGTTGCTCAGTCTATCAAATAAAGAAATTACCTTGTTTATATCAAAGAGTAGGTTTCACATATGCCAAATACTTCTGTCAAGGAAATCCACTAATTTTTGTGGTATGTGTAGTTTAATTGTGTATGTCTTAAAACAAGATTTTAATATATAATTTGAGTGCTGACCTAGTAATCTGGCTTATAGGCTACTTCAGTTTGTAAACAGCTGGAAGTGGACATACACGTTTAAAGGAGCCGTCATAGAGAGCCGTCGAAGGCAGGTATGCACAAGTCATTCTAGTAGTGATTAATATTGTCTGTTATTTGACACAACACTGTAAAATGATTATGAATCAATAAAAATGTTAAAAAAATATTGTCTGTTAAATATAGATCCACATCTTTTTTTTTTTAATTTATGTACAACATTTTTTGAAGTTTTAATGGAGGTCCTGGGATTGAACCCAGGACTTTATGCGTGCTAAGCAAACGCTTTACCACTGAGCTATAACCCACCCCCCCATATTTATTTTTAAAGAATAATTTCTTTCAAAGTGAAAATGAGTCACAGTTGCTCCTCTGCTAGGTATAGTTACCATCATATTGCTCGTTTTATTGCTGGCTCTTACTCCTGAGGCTTATACCTGGGATAAGCATGCTTTAGGCACTTGTGAATGACACAGTCAACAACTGAATTGCAAACAGAACGAGGTCACAGGGCAGAAGGCTGTAATTCTTTTCATATTAATGATGGTAATACAAGTCTGATACACAAGCGGTGTGCATTCACAGCACTGCTACCTGACAGCAGGTCGGGAAAAGAGAACAGGGACTCCACTTTAAGAGGGGGAAACTGTGAAGTCATAACTACCCCATAGATGTGTAGGAAACCACAAAAGACATGGACCCAATTCTGCTGTAGAAAGAAAAGGCATCACTCCCTTGGGGTTGATACACCAACAGTTTCAGCCCATTGTAATCTTGCCTCTTTCAGAGCTTTAACTGCTATTTAATTTTATGGAAAAGTAGACATCTCCAAACAAAAAGAGTGCTATTCACCAAAAGAAAGAGGATTTATCAATAGGGAACTTAATTAGGAGAAATATTTGTGCCTTGCACAATTTTCAAAAGCCATTATTCTGTTCAGTTTTGGGTATTTACTACAGTGCTGGGTGAAAAGTTAACAAAAGAAATGCTTGTTGAATAAGTGTATTACAGGATGAATGAAACGATACAGTAATTTCCTGAGTTCAAATTCCATTCTAGTGAGGCTTTGAGGCAGCACTGTAAGGGTTCGGGCTACAGACGTCACAGAGGTGTTGGATCTGCTGCAAAGTATATCCATTTTCAAGAATACAATGTTTATGTAAGGTGAAGTTGGGATGCGTATGCCAGCCAGCACAAAGGCAACAGTCAAAAACTAACTGCTCAGTGTTAAATTTACCAAATTAACCAAAGGTTCTTTCTAGGTACCTCAAAAGAAAAGAATGTGTGAGGAAAATTTCACTCACTTTCAGATGAATGAAATGATACAAAATACAATTGGTAAAAGCTAATAATTGAACAATAGCAGAATAACAAAATCGGAATTTGATTCTTCTGGTGCAGAGTGGTCAAAATAGTTGGCTCACATCTGCTTGAGTCACAACTGAAACAATGACATGTATAAAAGAACTGATAAAGTGGTTCCTGCATGATTGTTCAGTTGTATCGTAAAAGTTCCATTCCCTGCTTTCAACTGCTCAGGGCCTGATCTCAAGAGAGCAGTTAGGTGGACATGAGCGAAACCGTTGATAAAACTGGAGTTGGATTGGGTCTGTGGATTGCTTTGGGTAGTATGGCCACTTTGACACTATTGATTCTTTTGATCCAAGAGCACAAGGTATCTTTCTAATTCTTTGTGTCATATTCAATTTCCTTCATCAATGTTTTACAGTTTTCAGAGTATAGGTAACCTTCTTGGTTAGGTTTATTTCTAGGTATTTTGTTGTTTATGATGCAATGGAATTGTTTATGCCAGTTATAAAATTATAGTTTTTGAAGTGCAAAAATGAATGAAGGGCTGCAAATGGCAAAATATCCTTCTATTTTGTGGGTGAGTTGTATTCTGTTGCATATGTGCTACATCTTCTTTATCCATTCATCTATTGATGTGCATTTGGCATGCTTCCATGTCTTGGTGATTGTAAATAGTGCTGCTGTTAATAGCAGGGTGTATGTATCTTTTTGAATTAATGTTTTTGTTTTTCTCCGGTATATGCCCAGGAGTGGAGCTGCTGGGCCACGTGATGTTTCTGTTTTTGGATTTTTGAGAAACCTCCATATTGTTTTCCATGGTGGCTGCAGCAATTTATATTCCCACCAACAGGCTACAAGGGTTCCCTTTTCTCCACATCTTTGCCAACATTTGTTATTTGTGTTCTTTTTGATGATGGCCATTCTGACAGGTATGAGATGGTGTCTCATCGTGGTTTTGATTTGCATTTCCCTCATAAGGGGGATGCTGAGCAGCTTTTCGTGTTCCTGTGGGCCATCTGCATTTCCTCTTTGGGAAAAATGTGTTCTGTTCTTCTGTCCATACTTTAAATGGGTTATTGGTTTGCCTTTTAATTGAAGTACAGTTGACTTAAAATTGAGAAACCACCACACACCTGTTAGAATGGTGGCAACACTAAATGCTGATGAGGATGTGGAGCATCAGGAACTCTCATTCATTGATGGTGGGAATGCAAAGTGTAGCTACTTCAGAAAACAGTTCTTAGTTTCTTCTTGACTTAAACATATCCTTACCATATAATACAGTAATCCCATTCCTAGGTACTTAACCAATAGAAATAAAAATATATGTGCACACATATGTATGTGAATGTTCACAGCAGTTTTGTTCAAGACAGCCCCAAACTGGAAACAACCCACTCCATCAAAACGAGTGAATATATAAACAAATTGTGATATATGAATGCAAGGGAAAACTGCTTAGCAATTAAAAGGAATGAAGTACTCACAAATGTACCATTATGGATGAATCCGAGAGCACCAGACTAACTGAAAAGAAACTGACCCAAAAAGCTATAGGTGATTTCAAAATGCAAATTACAGGAACAGGAAACAGATTAGTGGTTACCAGTGGCTGAGGATGGGAAGGGTGAGAACTGACTGCAGAGTATGAATAAACTTTTTGGGGTGATATCAATGTTCTAGATCTTGATTATTGTGGTGAGTATGCAATGTATGCATTGCCAAAACTCATCAAACTATATGCTTAGAAGGAGTAGATTTTATTGCATAAAAATACCTCAATAAACTTGCCTTTTACAAAAGAAACTAGAGATACATGAACTAATCGTAATGTATTAAAAAAAACCTGGATAATCTGGATCCTGATTTACATAAACAAACTGAATCTTACCTGGATTGCAATTTTTTTAACATTTTTTTGAGTTATAGTCATTTTGCAATGTTGTGTCAAATTCCAGTGTAGAGCACAATTTTTCAATTATACATGAACATACATATATTCATTGTCACATTTTTTTCGCTGTGAGTTACCACAAGAGCTTGTATGTATTTCCCTGTGCTATACAGTACAATCTTGTTTATCTATTCTGCATATGCCTGTCAGCATCTACAAATTTTGAAATCCCAGTCTGTCCCTTGCCACTCCCCGCCCCCTTGGCAACCACAAGTTTGTATTCTGTGTCTGAGTCAGTTTCTGTTCTGCATTTATGTTCATTTAAAAATTTTTTTTAGATTCTACATATGGATTGCAATTTTTATAAACAAAAAATGACATTTGTAAGACAACTGGAGATTTGAACATTGACTAGTTATTTGATATTAAGAAAATGATTAATTTTTTGGTGTGCTAATTGTATTATGGTTATAGTTTGTTAAAATAACTTTACTGAGATATAATTCACATACCATACAATTCATTCACTTAAAGTGTAGAGTTCTGTGGTTTTTAGTATATTCACTGAGTTGTGCAACCACCACAATCAACTTCAGAACATTTTTAACATTTCACAAAAAAACGCCTGCATTCCTTAAGGGTAACTATCCAAAAACCCTTACCTCCCAGCCCCAGGTAACCACAAATTGACTTTCTGTCTGTATAGATTTGCCTATTCTGGACATTTCATCTGAACAGAATCACACATATGTGGTCCTTTGTGACTGGTTCCTCTCAGCATGTTTTCAAGTTTTACCCACGTTGTAGTATGTATTGGTTCTTAGTTCATCTTTATTGCAGATAATTATATAATTATCCATTATCTGGATATACTACATTTAAAGTATCCTTCAATTGGTGGAAATTCCAGTTTCCAGTTTTGGGCTATTATGAATAATACTTCTATGAAGGTTCATGTATGAGTTTTTCTGAGGACGTAATGTTTTCATTTTCCTTGGATATGCACCTAGAAGTGGAATTGGTAGATCACATGGTAACCATGTTTAATCATTTGAAGAGCTATCAGACTGTTTCCGAAGTGGTCGTACCATTTGACATCTGACAGCAATGTATGAGGGTTCCAATGTGTTTCTACATCCTTAATATTACTTATTATTATCTTTTTGATTATAATTGTCTAATTGTGTGTGGTATCTCATTTTCATTTTGAATTGCATTTTCTGATGGAGAATATGCTTATTGGCCTTGTGGATACCTTTGAAGGAATGTCTATTCACACCCTCTGCCCATTTTAAAAAATGGTTTGGCTTTTTATTATTGAATTATAATAGTTCTTCATATATTCTAAATACAACTCCCTTATCAGATACATAATCTGCAAAAATTTTCTCCCATTCTGTGAATTGTCTTATCATTTTCTTGTGTCCTTAGAAGCACCGAAGTTTTAAATTTTGATGTCAAATTTTTTTTCTTTTGTTCCTTGTGCTTTTGGTATCATATCTAAACTATTGCCCAATCCAGTGATTTTTCCATATCATTCTATAAATTTTATAGTTTTAGCTCTTGTATCCACTTTGAGCTAATTTTTGAATATGGTCTGAGGTAGGGGTCCACCTTCATTCTTTTTCATGTGGATACTTAATTGTCTAAGCATCATTTGTCGAAAAAAATTATTCTTTTCCCATAGAATTTCCTTGAAGTTATTGTCAGACATCATTGACCATAAATGTGCAGTTTCATTTTTGGACTCTTCTATTCCACTGATCTATTTTCCTGTCCTTATGCCTACCCCACATGGTCTCAATTATTGCAGCTTTGTAGTAATTTTTGAGGTCAGGAACTGTGAGTCTTCCAAGTCATCTTTTTCAAGGCTGTTTTGCCTATTCTGGTTCTCTTGAATTTCTTTTTTTTTATTATTATTTGGGGGGGTGGAGCCGGAGGTAATTAGGTTTATTTATTTATTTAATGGTGGTACCGGGGATTGAACCCAGGACCTCATGCATGCCAAGCATGCGCTCCACCACTTGAGCTATACCCTCCCCGCTCTTGAATTTCTATGTGAAATTCCGCATGAAATTACTGCACTTACGTAGATTTTTTTTTATGGATTCCTTAGAGCTTTCTATATAGAATGTCATCTACAAGTAGAGGTAGTTTGTTTCTCCCTTTCCAACATGTATGTCCTTTATTCCATTTTCTTGCCTAAATGCCTTAGATATGGACATGGTGTTTCTATTTTTAAAATTTGAGTCATCATTTTTTACATATACATTGAAATGTTTATAATGAAATGATATGTCTGGGATAGTTTCAGCATAATAAACAGAGAGAGGAGGTAGTAGAGTCAATGAAACAAGATTGGCCATGATTTGGTACTACTGAAGCTGGGTGATGGGTATATAGGGACTTAATAAGCATATAATAATCTCTATACTTTTATATATGTTTAAATTATACCAACCTCTATACCTTTATACTTCTATGTATGTTTAAATTTTTCCATAGTAAGTGTTTGAAATGTGAAAAAAGATTTTTTCACATAATTGAGATACAGGGAAGTCATTCTGGCTTATACTTGAGTTAACTTAGATTTTATGCTAAGATATACCTTTTTGTGGCCTCACAAATATGCATTGTACATCTGCTTTGATTATTAAAGGGCACAATGACCAGAAGTAAAGACCGTCCATATTAAAAATAAAGATTAAATGCCCCTCTTCCTGAGACACTAATACTGGTCCTCCTTTGATAAGACTCCCTTCCCAGTTGCCAAGACCATAGTGACTCACTGTGTACATGCCACTGTTTGTTTTTTTTTTTTTGAGATCTTGAAGAAATGTAACCCTGACTTATTTAATGTTTTTTTCCTGACAAGATACAAAACTGTGCTGAAAACCCTGCTTCTCCAGAGCAGCTTCTCAGAGAAACCTGGAAAGCAGGCTTCCAGGTTAGTCCTCAGTCTGGCTCAAATAAAACTCTTTTCTATTCTTATTATTGTTTATAGATTATTTTTGTCAACATTACTTGGCATAGTTGGCAGAATATTAGAAAAACCCATCTGAGGTCTCCTGGAGTCTACTTCAGACTGGTGCTCGGTACCAAGCACGGGCCCCTTGGGCCCCTCCGGCTTCATAGCACCTTTCAGGTGATTCGGTGAGTCTTCCCTAATATCCAGATCTCCTTGCATTAAGTGATAGTCCACAACTTTTATATGAAATGTTATCTTAAGACATATTATGGAGTCTTAGGAGGGTACTGGTATACTTCCTAGGCAGAGGACCTAGGGAGAACTTCTAGGCAAGGGACTTAAAGGGAATTAGCAGGCAGGACGGCCCGGAAGGAATTTTGGAGTGAACTGGGTTGACTTTTTTTTTTTTTTTTTAATGTGGCTTAAAATTGGAAATCCAAATACCTAAATTTAATTTTAGATTTGCATTTTATAATAACGTGAAACTAAAAGTGGGAGACTGTGTTTCTAAAGGCTCCCAGCCCCCAGACAGGCAGCCGCCCACTGGAACTCCGGCTTCAACTGGGATGGAGCCAATACCTGCAAGTACTTATCTAACCCTAAAATGGCCAGGATGAAGCTTTTTTTGACATTCCAAAACAGATTTTTGCATGCACAACCAAATACAGCTGACTTGATAAAACATCTTTTCAAAATTCTGATCCTGAGAGAGACAAGTATTCCTAGGAGACAAAGAAAAGCTGTAACTCTTATTGCGTCTTTGAAATGCAAACGCAGCCCATCCATATTGCCTGAGACTATATATAGCCTTGGCTCAATTAACAGAATCTAAAACCTAAAAAAAAAAAAATCCTTTTAATCTCAAGCAGGAAAACTAGATCTCTGTGCCTATCTGGATGTCTGTTACATGTTATAAATGTGGTATGTTTCTACCTCTGGATGACATTATCAGTATGAATTAGTTAAAAGAGCTCTATTCAACTGACTTTAAAGTAAGTACTTTTACAAATTCTAAATGTAACAAAAAATCCAAATTTTAACGGATCGCATGATCTAGGTTTAATCTTTAATAAATGAAAACAAACCTAAGTTGTTGGTTTGATTAATGCAGACATGTCTTTACGGTCATCAACATTAAGTATAATACTTTTATTTTTCCTAGGTTTACTAAAAGTCATTAAGTTCATGTTATCTCCGTTACAAAATCTGTCAGCAAGAAAATTAACTTGGTATGATATTTTCGTAAGTCATGAAATAGAGACCTAAAAGTTCTTAGGTAAACTCTTTAAAATTGATTGTTTTTTGATATATCTGCCTAAAAATGGTTTCTCCAGATGTTTCGTAATTTGAAACTTGAGTTTTGCTAAATTAAGTGATGGGAATTCACTGAATATCCAGATATTTCCAATTAAGATAAAAATACTGTAACATTCATTGCTAAGCAGTCTAAATTTATGTCTTTAGACAAAAACTAAAGATGTTTGGGTTTAAGGGGCACACATCTTGTACCACATTAAAAAAGAAATTATGCTATGAGAAAAATGTTTTTAGAGGTTATGGAAATATTTGTGAGTTTGCTAATGAGAAAATGCTGGTATAACAAACAACTCAAAATTGCTTGCTTCTTGATTTTTATTAGAGATTAAGGTTTTTTAAGGGTTAAAAATTGTTAATACATATTTAAAGCTACTAGAAATAATAAAGCATTTCAGTGTGTAAACCAAGAAGGATATATGTTGGCAAAAGGTATAAAGAATGGAGGTTTTTTTGTATATATAAACATTTTTATTGAAATATAGTCAGTTCATAATGTGTCAATTTCTGGTGTATAGCACAATATTTCTATCATACATGAACATACATATATTCATTTTAATATTCTTTTTCACTATAAGTTAATACAAGATATTGAATATAGTTCCATGAGTAATACAGTACAAACTTGTTGTTTATTATATACATATATTAGTATCTGCAAATCTCTAACTTCCAATTTATAAGAATGCAGATATTTTTATTGAGGGGGAAAAATAATTTTGTACTAGAGCTGGTTGTTTATGGATGGGAAAAAATTAGGGCTAAATTAATATGGATACAGAAAGTCACAGAAATTTTATGAAAATGGAACCTTAAAACAATTTTGTACATGGTCAGGGTTGATTAAGATTAGATTGAATTTAGTTAGATATTAGTAGTAAGCTAACACAAGGCTGGAATTTGGCTCTCTCTGCTGAGAACAAAGTTTTCTTAGAATGCTGCTTTTGATAACAGATTAAGTTTCTTTCTCTAGCTAACTTTAGGATGCTTCAGAGGGCCCCTGAGGCATCTAAAATTCTTCAGCTAGGACTGTTTGGTATATTATATTACATGGGAAGCACTGTCAAACAAAAGGTAACATTAAGTCTCCTTTACGTCTGTGTAAGTATATGTATTACAAATGTCCCAAAAATGATATGAAATTCCTAGAAATCTTGTATGTCCTGACATAAAATGTTATGTCATCGAAATTGAGGCTCAAACTAAAGGGACTGAACCCAACCAAGTATTAGGGAAATGCCCTGACTTTCATGCAAAGGCAACAACAACAGAATTTATAAGATTATGGCACATGTGGGTTAAGTCGATTCTGCTTCTATAAAATTAACCCCTCACTGTTAGACTTTTGCCATCTGATGTCCTAGGCAACAGTCTGGTCTTGAGACAGAAATTAAGATAGTAAACAACAGCTGTGAAGTAAACAGGGCTATGGGAAACCCACGCTGGCCACTTGGCTCTTCTCGACTCCCTGGCAAACCCCAATTTTTATTTGGTGAGTTAACGCCTTCCTGTGCTGCAAGGCTGATGTCCTCACAATGACAAACTGTTGAAAAATGTGTTTTCTGTTTGGAGTATACCTTCTACGATCTCCAGTGTTGAAGACACCCACTTCACTGGGCAAATTATACAAGCCTTAATAAAAAAAAAAACCTCACAAATTTCTTAACATTATCACTGTCATCCTCAATCATCAGGCAAGGTCAACAAAACTAATGGAAGAACTGGACTCAAACAGAACAAGAATCAATTACATGGGATTAAATGAACTGGTAAATATGATGGTTTTTCTGATTTTTTTTTGTCTAAAACATTATTGGTTTTTAATCTGTTTTCCAGATATAAGGAAACCTTTCCCCTTAAGCTAATTAGGACTTCCAGCACTTTGGTACATTATACCTTTGAAAGCAGAATTGAAGCATTTGTTTTTTTCTCTCAACCTGATCCCTCCAGAATTGGGAGACTCTCAGGTTCCTAGCAGCCTTTCCAAGTGAATAATGAAGGCCACTTCCTGGCAGATACATTCCTAGGAATCTCAAGATATTTTGGAGGAGAAGAGAGGAATTCACCTAAATCTGTAGGTACTGCAGGTAGAATCTAATGGCATGGCTTTCCTGGCCTTGAGAGGCCTTTAGGAAAAGGCATTTGAGATGCCTTACGAAAAGTTCCAGCAAAGTCAAATTTAAAAGAGCCCATATGACCAATTAGACTTATGTAAATAATCAGGCCGAATGTATTAAAACCAGGCTTATTTTGTAAACAAATCAGTCTTAATTTTTTTCTCTAAATTATTTTCATTTTTATCAAATAGTCAAATTATGTTTCAATGATACACCTTTATGGATATTGATGTTTGATATTTATCTACATCCAAGATGCCTCTTTGTTGTATGTCACATTATTGTAAAGTTTAACTTAATTATTAAAAGGATGTTCTAAGCTTGTTTCTGAAGCTGATCACAGTAATCTACCTTTAGATAAGGATCAGATGCCCCATGACCTGCACCCAGGAGATTATAAATACCAGAAAAGACACCATTTAAAGGACTCTCTCGAACTTAGATGGAAGGACCTCCATCAGGTACTCTTAACTTATGCACAGTAAAACTGAAGGGAACTGACTCTTGAATTTGTATTTTCCACTTAAAAAGGGCCTCTGTGCTAGACTGGTCTATAGAAAGGACTGTTGCCCTCAAATGACCATGACTGCATTTTATTAATGGCTTATCTTCTAGCTCCTGGAAATGACTTACAAGAAATTCCCACTGACCATACAGATATAACTTGGTTTATAGATGGGTCCTACTTAAAAGATGAGCAAGGACATTACCAAGCTGGATATGCAGTCATGTCCACAACGGACATAATTGAAAGCTCTTATTTACCGGAAATTAAGTCAACACAACAAGCAAAATTAATTGCTTTAACTTGAACTTGTCAATTAGCTAAACAGCAGATAGCAAATATTTATACTGACCGTCATCATGCCTTTGGAATGTTATGGCAATGAGGTGCCCCCCCCCCCCTTTTAACCTCTCAGGGACAGGCTAGGGGAAAAAATGGAAAACAGGCTGCAGTCATTAAACGCTGTACAACTGCCAAAACAGTTAGCAACTAAAACACCAGGGCATTCCAAATCTAAGACTATAGAAGCTAAAGGAAATTAGCTTGCTGATGCTGCCGCCAAGCAAGCTGCTTTAAATAATCATTCTGTCCAGCCTTGAGAATGTCCACTGCTCTCTGTTAACCCTGCTAACTCAAAAAGGGAGTTTATTCTACAGGCTCAAAAAATTGCCACCGAAGAAAAACACACAGCAATCAAAAGGGGGAGATTTTTAACCCTGTAACACAAATATGGTTTGGACCTGATGAGAAACCTGTAGTACCTGCTGGAGCCCAACTGCCGTTGCTCCAGCATTATATATACACAAATATTTCTTAAGTCACTAGACACCTGAAAAAAAATGATTCTATAGGAAAAACAGCGTATGTTTGGAAAGTTTCCCATGGTGGCTCATATAAGGTGTATGCTCACTGTAATGTATGTCCTGAATATAATTCTGGAAAGTCACTTCATGTGTCACAAGGCTAACTTTCCTCTTCCTAAGGGACCTTTTGATGTATGGCAACTGGACTCTGTCCAAATGCCACCATCTCAAGGAAACAAACATATCTTGGTAATGACCTGCACGTTTTCACACTGGATTGAAGCTTTTTCACGCAGAAGAGCAATGGCTTTAACAGTAGGTAAATTGTTATTAAAAAAGATAATTCCTATTTGGGGAATTCCTTCTGAATTACACAGTGACGGGGTAAGTCACTGACTGGACAAATCTATCCAGAACATCTGGCCAACAATGCAGCATTTTCACTGCATTTATCCTCCCCAATCTTCAGGTCTGGTAAAAAGGACATGACATTATCAAGCGCAATTGGCAAACTGTCACAAGCATTTAATCTCCCATGGCCAAAAGCTCTTCTGCTAGTGCTTCTGAACCTTAGATCTATGCCTTTTTGGTAAACATTGGTGTCTCCTTTTGAAATAACAGGATGGCCTATATGAGTAGACGAGGAAATATATGGACTAACTTTACTCCAAGGAGATCTACTACATTATTGTCAGGGTCTTATTAAAACAAGGAAAGTGAAAAATTAGTAGCTAACTCCCTTCACAGTGAGCTCCTGGGAGATGAAGACTTTAAGGACCATGGGAGATTTGTTTATTGGAAAAAACATGAAAGATTCTTTGCAGCCACCCTGTAAAGACCTTATCAGGTATGACTAAGTCATGTGCTGCCAAATTAGAAAGTATAGACTGATGGATTGACATCTTTTATCTTAGGCCCCTCCACCTGAATGGGCTTTGTTCCCTATTCCTGACAGCCAGCTTTGACTAAGATCAACACTACCAAGCCAGGACGAGAAGACGATTACGGCAGACGGCTAATCCAAGAGCCCAGACAAGGCCTGTAAGACTCAAGCTATTAGTGCAACTGAACTGTTCACCAAACGTTCATCTCGCTATCAATCAAAAGGTACTGTTTTACTTCTAGCTACACTTTTGCCTCAATATTCAAGATGAAAAAGTTCTTTAGTAAAGCTGTCACAAAGTATAGCCACTGGGATAGGACGGGCCCCTCATATTTATCACTGACTTTTCAGATGTCCCTAATGTTACCACTCACCCAGACCAACCTCCCTCTGATATAATATATTGAAGACGCTGAACCTGAAAGATTATGTCCATCCCTTGTCTGATATACATCCTCAGTCCTTAAAGACTGAAGACAATGTAACCTAGGACCCCCCTCGCTCTATCCCTTACTTAATTTGAAAATGTCTTTAAAAACACAAGTAAATTATCCTAGCAATTCCCTTATATCAAATACCATGTAGAAGGCTTCTAGAAAGCCTGCAAGAGAAATGACCCATAGTTTAGTACCAGGTTACCAAAGCTCCCCATGAATGAGGCTAGCAATGACGCACTGTAGGAAGGATCCCTTGTGCTCCCCCAGGTTTGGTCTTCATACGTGGTACTGGAATTGATCCACCTTCCCAGGGATGGGCATGTAAGTGCTAACAGCTGGCAAATAGAAGCTTTATGCTTACTGGGACACTATGTAACCGCGTTATCTATACACAGGGAAACGGATGAACCTCCTTTCTCTCCCCTTAAGACCTATGCTAGCAGGGGACCAAGGAACCTGGTGGCAGTCTTTTGGGAATCAAAATTCCCAGTGCAGGAGTATATCTAGCCAGGAATATGCTCAGAAATCTATCAGCCACCACTGGTCAAACAGCCAGAGACCACAAAAAGCACTGCAGCACCATAGACACCCCTAAATCCCTCCACCCAAACAGTATTAGACAACGGGGTTGCCTGAGATTTTCTGGCTCAACAAGGAAGCATTTGTGATAGTGCTCATACTACTTGTTGCACTTATATGTCTCGGTAGACACTGAGATGTGCCTAGAAAGAACTTCCCAGAAAGCAAAACGGTTATAAGATGAAAAAAAAAAAAAAAAAAACAACTGACCCTTTAAATGACCTGTTTAGTTGGCTCTCTTCAGGAACAGGCAATTTTTTTGCTCTGCTTTACAAGTAATTAGTTTCACAATATGCATAATTTTCCCAGCTATCAAGCCACTCCTGCCATGTTATCACTGTTTGCTTTAAGTCTACCGCTGCTAAAAGCAGTGTACAACGTTCACATGACAATATGGTTAATAAGTATAGCCTACAAAACGCTTCCCTGTCCACATATATCTTTTTATTCATTACATTTGATTAATTACTCCTCCCAAAAAGATAACTAGATAACTCTACTCCTTAAAAAAAACAAAAAACAAAAACAAACAAACAAAAAACCTAGCACCGAGGGACAGGATGGACCCAGGGCAGCCACAATGACCATCCCCATCTCGAGGGACATTTTGATCAATGTTTTTCTATCAAAAGATTTACGATCAGAAGGGAAGAAATGATAAAAGAAATTTTCACATATTGAGATACAGGTAAGTCATTCTGGTTTACACGTGTTAAGCTGAATTTCATGCTAACTAAAATATAAAATAGCCTGTTAGCAAACACATATTGTACATCTGCTTTAGTAAAGGGCGCACTGACCAGAAGAGAAGACTGTCCATGTTAAAAATAAAAGTTAAATGCCCCTCTTTTTGGGACTCTAATGCCAGTCCTCCTTCAATGGTAAAACGCCCTTCCCAGGTGCCAAGGCCACACTGACTTGCTGTGTACGTGCTGGTCTTTTTTTTTTTTTTGAAACCTTGAAGAAATGTAACTCTGACTTGTTTAATCTTTATTCTGACAAGATATAAAACTGTGCTGAAAACCCTGCTTCTCCAGAGCAGCTTCTCAAGAAATCTGGGAAGTGGGCTAGTCCTCAGTTTGCCTCAAAACTCTCTTCTAGTCTTACTGTTTGTTGATCATTTTTGTCAACACCACCTTCATGTGCCTGTCTGGTCCACCCTCATTTCACATCCCGGCACAAGTGGTCTGAGACTTTATGACTTGCTTTCTTCTTTTTCCTCTGGTACTGTTTCCCAGATTGGCTTCTTGATGTGTTCTGGTAACTGTTCTAATTTTGTCTAAAGAGATAAAAAACATAACATGACCAATCAGGAAAAAGTGCGCACACAGTAGAGGATAAAGATGACTCTGACCCCCTGCCCAAATGATTAACTGATTAACTTCCTAAATTTTTATGGTCAAGCAGAATCGTGGCGGTTTTTTGGACACAAGGCCAGGTTCCCAGCCTTCTGAATAAAGCAACCTTTCCTTTCCAACCAAAAAAAAAAGTTCCCAGCCTTCTGAATAAAGAAACCTTTCCTTTCCAACCAAAAAAAAAAAAAAAATATATATATAAAAATATAAATAAAATGTGGACTTAACTGCTCTTCAGCCACAAATTGGATTTATTAATTCTGTTCTCTCAAGTCCTTCTGATTTTTTTCTTTTACCCTCTCATCTTATTACAGGGCTTTGAAGCAGAGAAGGAAACTTGATGGTATATAAAACACTCTCACATGTATAATCTATTTGATCCTCTGATTTCCAGGGACCACCAATTTACGAGGAACCCGTGGCTAGACAACTGCTAAGAGGGAGGGAGACGTCAGAGGTGGCTCTGGGAGGATGCGGGCTGCAGTGGCAGCTTTCTGTTAAGCGGCCAGCACTGTGGCAACTCTGTCTCCAGGCCCATCACAGGTCCTCCCCTCCACCTGGTGGGCCAGGACTAGGTGGCATTTTATCAAAACAAGACAGCTCTCTCTCCAACAGGTAGAAATTCAAGTCATACCTTTGTAACCTCCATGGCAACTCCCTCAGGTAAGTTTCGCTGAATATATTCCAAGTAGACATCTGCCGTACTTCCAGTGAGATGTTCTAACTAAAATTTCAAACATGAAATTGGTGCATACTATGCTGTTAAAGCAGAAATTTTTTCTTGGTAAAATCAGCGGAGTCTTTTCTATGAAAACTTAACAGAATTCCAGTTTAAAAAAAAGTGTAGTTCCTCTGGTTGAATCAGATGAGGGGAGCATGCCCTGAAGCCTCCTTCCTTCCAAATCCCTGAAAGCCAGGGCTCTGTGGAACCCAGCTGGCAAGCAAGGTATCAAAACAGTACACTTATTCAACCACCCAAAGCAGAAGGTAACAAAAGACTAAATTATAAGATAGAATATAAGATTTTGTCTGTTCCATGGTGAGATAAATATTATTTTGGATTTTTCTTTTCATTTAAGAATAGGGCTGTATCTTAAATCATTTGTACCCTCAATGCCTAGTACATTGCTTCTTATATAAATCCTCACACTAACCTTATGAGACAGGTGCCATTATTTCCATTCTATGATGAAAGAACTGAGGCACAGAACCCAGAGATAGTAATGCCAGTGCTTGGACCTGGCTGGCTGACCCCAGAGCCCATGCCTTCCTTAACCATAAGACTGTGCTGACCTGAGTGGCTGCACAAATGAATCATAACTGAAGGAAAAAACCTTAATGCTGCTCATCATAGACATGGGGCTCCAGTTAGCATGTAAAAATTATTAGAGCTATGTGAAAACTTAGCTAGAATTTTTGAAATATAAGCAGAATTATTCCAATGCCAGCTTACGGTATAAAAATTAGCATAATCCGCATTACTGAGTTAAAGTATGAACTACTCTGAAGGATGGCTTTGTTTGAGTTTCATTTTCCTATCATGCCACTTCCACAAACAGAAAAAGACATTTACCTTCTCTATCAGGCATTGACTGAAAGGAAGGCCACTGAGTCAGTGTTAAAGGAAAGTTATGTGCTAGTGTGACATTTGGGGCATTTAAAAAAAAAAAGCCAGAATGTCTGAAATAAACTCACCTCTAAACATCTGTAAAGTGTTCTCATTTCATACTGAACTCTGTGCTTCTTGAAAATATGCACTGATTTGAGAAGAGTAAATCGCTCTATTTTCCTTGGAGGTTCATGTCTGGAAAATTAATGGGCAAAGCAACATACTTAAGCTAAGCGATGTTAAAACCTGAGTCACTGATATCAAAGCATGATTCCACAATTTTGTAGGTCAGGCTCACACTCAATTATAGGCATTAACTACTGTTTACAGACTTCTATTTGTCAAGGCTGTCATCTCTAACAACTGCTGTCATGAAGTTCAGGCCAAAATAAACCTGCAGACAGTAACAGGAGCAGACTCCAAAACGAACCTTGGCATGCAAGTGCGCAAACCACGCCTCCGCTTTCAGACCCATGAGGTTCCCGCACTGACCAAATACGTAAACTGTGAGGAGCTGCATCGAGTGTTGGACGGTTATAATGTCTGCTCTGTATTACAGGTACATTGATAATCACAACTGTGATCTCTTATGGGAAATGTGTGAGTCCCTTCAGTTTTTTTAGAAAGCAAGACTGGCAAAGCCCCAAATGGGCCTTGTTCAACATCAGAACAAGCAGTTGACAGGACGAAGGAGGTAGTTACAGTGACTTCAAGGTCACATGAAGCTCACCTTGCTCACGCATCAAAGTACTGGGTGAATGGTGTTTAAGGCAGTTTTGAAAAAACAGATACAACAGCAAAGATCAACTCCATACAGGCCTACACGGAAGGCTCGTTTACCTAACCCGCCTCCCCACCCCAGGGAGATCTGAGACACGAGGGCTTCTTGGGTCTCCTTGTGTCTATGCAATTTCTAGAGAGGATTCCTTCATTTTCCCTTATCCACCCATTCTAAGCTAGTATATTTAGAAATCCTGGTAGAAAGGAAGGGATGTCCTGCTTAGGAGAATAAAACAAATCTAAACTCTCCCCATCAGGAGTTTCTATCCCATTTTAAGAGCTCAGACCTAACTGGGACTGGCATCAGTTTCCCGACCGACTGTGTTATAGCAGCAAACAGGTCAGATTAAGAAAGATCATACTTACACTTTAATAGAGATACCAAGTTCTTTAGCAGCAAGCACGGCAAAATATTCATAACTGTCCAACACAGCCTTATCATGGCCTTTTACTAAAACTGACAGGCGCTTATATAATGTGTCTGGTTCATCAGAAATTGTTATCTGCAATTTTAAAATCAAGAAGTTTCAGTCATGATAATCTAATTTATAACTGGAAAACTGAACATATTACCCTCAATTGAACCACTTGAGTTTACTAGTAAGTGAGAAAAATGCTGAGTTAACACCTTAATTATATAATAACTTTATTATATTATATATCTAGATAGTACCACATTCAGACTCCACAATGACTTTTAAGAACTGGCTAAAATTTTCAAGCAATCTACAAAATCAATGGAACCCTCTAGCTTAAGTTACTGAACTCCAAATACACAATAGGAAAGGATTTTGGGGTCTGCTAATAAAGTAGCCTGGTCAGAAGACCTGGATTGAGAATTAAACTCTGCTACTTCAAGATGAATGACAATGGGCAGTCATACAGTCTCACTGCACTTTAGTTTTCTCATATATAAAACGACACCTACGGTACAGCTCACAGCATTTCCACAGGGAACAAATAAAGCACAGATTTAAGTACTTGTAAGTTATAAACTGTTAAAGGAGAGCTGTTGCTATTCATGTACTTTTATTAAGTTTTGTTCATGTTTATTTTGCTTGCCCTAATAGAAAAATTACTCATTTCTAATTAAAATGTTATGACACTGACTGTACATATAACTTCTACCTCGTCCACTCTAATACTTAAAGATCTTCCACTCTAATACTTAAAAATAAGGGGTTTGACACTTGACTTTCCTCCAAGAGGTGAATTACCTTCGCTTCATTCATCCATCAAACTAGTAATTTATATTACTAATTCAATGATTCAGGGTTAAATTACTTTGCCCCTGAAAGGAGATGTACTTACTAACCAGGAAGCTAGACAGTCACTCTCAATTATCCTAAATGGGGCTGTTGGAAGAACAGAATATACTGATGTCCTGTTTCTTAAGTTGGGAAACAAGGGAAGGGAATATGGCCCTAAGATGTGTTCTGACTGGTCCCTATAGGGTTTTATTTAATTTTTTAGTTTCCTTTTTTTTTGGGGGGGGTGTTAGGTTTATTTATTCTTAGAGGATGTACTGGACATTGAACCCAGAACCTTGTGCATGCTAAGCATGTGCTCTACCACTGATCTATATCCTCCCCCACTACAGGGTATTAAAGATACTCTGAATCTGTTACAAATATTAAAAATCAAGATTTTGCATAAAAAATTGAATTTCATTTAGTTTGGAAATTTAGGGTCTGACATCACTAGGTCTGATTTTCCACACAGCAACAGTAGCTACAGCTGTTTTCCTTACAAAGGACACAGCCTGCCCCTGTGCCCACCCTCTCTTTCCTTACACGCCTGGCCCATGCATGCATCTGAGCTGGAGAATGCAGTTTATATGTACCATCATGGGAATATGTCCAGTATCAAGTGAAAACACTGAACCAGTAGTCCATTAGGTATAACACAAATCTATTTTGGTGTGTGTGTGTGTATAGATGATTATATACAGACAAATGTCTTGAAGAATTTGTACCAAACTGTTACAGGAGATAACTTTTGAGGGTGGAACTGGAAACATTTGAACTTGCAGGGATTTTTAAAAACTACAAACAACACAAAAACTGGGTGGATGGAATCACAGCTTTCACTTAAAGGAAACTTCTCTACTTGCGGTAATGCTCTTTCTCACTGTGAACAATAAAGCACTGTCTAGGCCCAGACTCAGTATCTTCAAATAAAAATAAAGACTGGAAAACGACAAGAAAAATAAGTTTTTATAACATAACACCAAGTATTCGGCATCACTATGACAACTCTTCACACTGTACTGAGCCAGAAGCATAAAACTGCTCATTCCCAGTTACTTGGTGGTAAATAACTTATGTGATTAGCACTCACCCTGATAGCCTGAAAGAGACTGCGAGCTCTCAGGGACATTAGAGGATATTTTCATCAGGCACATTGTGCATTTGCCAGTATTCCAGGACAAATTTTTTAAATTCATAAAGTGTTTGGGAAATAGCCCCAAATGAAATAATAAGGAAAATATATTGCTACTGTAGCTTCGTATGCCAAGAAATAAAAAGAGTACATACCGTAGGTTTGGTCAAATCCTTGGGAACATCAACGTGTAAGTTTGAAAACTGTACCCACTTCATATTGGTGCTGCTATGTGTGGAAACAAAGAGAAACCTAAGTAAACAGCACAAGAGCCCATTTTCTTATTCAATGAGCATATCCAATTATATACTTACAGGAGAAAGCCACCATTTTGGGCTGTACTGTTCCTAGAACTGCTTACAGAAAAATTCCTCGAACCCTTAAAAAAGGGGGGGGATAGATATTAGAACTAATGTCAATACCAAAATCAGTCATAGTTTCCATTAAAAACCAAAAGATGCAGGAAACTTCAAATAACAGGCTATTTCACTATTTCAGATGAAGATATTGGGGTAACTAAAATGCCAAATTAGATTTCATTTAAAAAAAGAGGACAATGGTAGAGTTGATAAACAAAAAGGACTCTAAAATACTAGAAACTATATCTTTTAACGCTTAGGAGTAAGAACTTTTTTTTAAAAAAGCAATTCTCACATTAAAATAGCTATGAATTAATTATGTGGACATCAAGGGAAAAAATGTGATTTCATTTTCTGATTTTTTTATTGATAAATGTACTTCAATATAATACTTAGTTCACCTAAGTATTTTTGAGCATTAAAAAGGTATCTTTATAATTTATTGAATTGGAATAAGCACTCTAAAGTACTCGCCTTTTGACGTACATCTTTTCAAGCATGTATATTTCTTGGCTGGGATGACTAGCTTATAAAGAAACTGAAATACACATTGGAATTTACACCCATCTTACACTACTTCTGTGCCCCATACTGCAACAATCCAGTGTTTCCAAATACTTTATCGTCAGCTCCCCCTTGGTGGAACAAAACTTCAAGTTGCAGGAAACCTATGGTACTGTAACACGTAATTTATCACCTGTTTTTCTCTTAAGCTTTCCCAATATTTAAAAGTGTAACCTGAGAAAGTGGAAGCACAACAGGATCCTAAAAGATGCTATGAAGATAAGAGTAACAGTTTAGTACAAATGAAACTAAATCAAAACAACTGAGGGTCATCTAAGTATGTTAAAAGTTAAACAGCCTATTCTTAGCTTATTGTCTTCCCAGCTTTACCCAAGATGAAGGCAAATGAAAACTTTCATAGTCTCCTTTGGATCAAGGTGGAAAAACAAAAAAAGGAAATCAAGAATATAGGGTAGTAAAAGGTATGTGTCATTCTCCACACATAATCACAGAGAAAACTCCCTTTCCACATTTATACCAGTGACCCCTCAATCCAGTTGTGCAGAAGGACCACAGGTCTAAGGAATATGACACCTCCCACTCATCTTCTCCCAGTATAACCCCTGCTTTTAAAAGTTGGAGCCTGAAGTGCTGTTACATCCACAAATGAATCTTAATAAGTACTTAAGTTTTGTTCTATCCCTCTCTCTCTCAGAAGTAAAGCTGAGGTCTGGGTAAGTGCATCTTAAAATAGTTCAAAATTTCAACCTCCAACACCACTTGACTTTTCTTAAGAACAGTGGTTCTCAGTGGTGACCAAGACGGTGGAGTAGAAGGAGATGGAGCTCACCTCCTCTCGTGAATACACCAAAATCACAAACTGCAAAACCACCATTATTAAAAAAGACTGGAGCTTAGCAGAGAAGATCTTTCATAACTAAAGACAAAGAAGTCACAAGACAGGTAGGAGGGACAGACTCAATATAATCAAATTCCATGTTCCCCAGGGGGTGACCCAAAAACTGGAGAATGATTATATTGCAGAGGCCCTCCCACAGGAGTGAGAGTTCTGAGCCCCACATCAGGCTCCCCAGCCCAGGGGTCCGGCACTGGGAAAAGGAGCCCCCGGAGTATTTGGCTTTGAAGGCCAGTGGGGCTTAACTGAAGGAGCTCCATGGGACTGGGGGAAACAGAGACTTCACTCTAAAAGGGCACACACAAAAATCTCACGCTCACCAGGACCAAGGGCAAAAGCAGTACTTTCATAGACGCCTGGGCCAGAAAAGTTGGTGAAGTACTCATCTGCATAAACTCTCCTTCCAGGAGGCTGATATCTTGCTTGGGTCATTAGCACCAAGACCTGGCCTCACCCAAAAGCCTGTAGGATCTGGTGCTGGGATGCCTCAGGCCAAACAACCAAGTGGGTAGGGACACACCCTCACCCACCAGCAGACAGGCTTCCTAAAGACTTCCTGAGCCCACAGTGGCCTCTAGGCATGTGCCTAGACACAGGCCTGCCCACCAGAAGGCCAAGATCCAGCTCCACCCACCAGTGGGCAGACACAGGCTCCTCTCATCAGGAAACCTGCACAAGCGTCTAGGCCAGCCTTACCCACCAGGGGGCAGACACCAGAAGCAAGAAAATGGCAATCACGCAGCCTGTAGACAAGTCCGCAAACAGGCCAGATTCTATCCTGGGACCAGCTGGCCCCTGGCCCTTGTGTGAGAGAGGAGTGCACTGATGGGATACACAGGATGTCTCCTACAGAGGGCCACTTCTCCAAGGTCAAGAAATGTTAACTAGCCTATTATATACATAAAAATACAAATAGAAATTTAGACAAAATGAGGCAGCAGAGGAATATGTACTAGACAAAGGAACAAGATAAAATCCCAGGAAAGAACTAAGTAATGTGGAGATTGGCAATCTACCCAAGAAAGAGTTCAGAATAAAAATCATAAAGATGATCAAAGAACTTGAGAAGAGAATGGATGCACAGAGTGAGAAGCTACAATTTTTTAACAAAGAGTTAGGAAATACAAAGAACCAAACAGAGTTGAAGAATACAAACATTGAAATGAAAAATACACTAGAAGGAACCAACAGTAGACTAAGTGAGGCAGGAGAATGTATCACTGAACCGGAAGACAGAGTAGTGGAATCACTACCACAGAACAGGAAAAAGAAAAAAGAAAAAAAAAGAGAGAGCGAGAGAGAAGAAATGAGGACAGTGAGACCGCTGGGACAACATCAAACATACTAATATTTGCATTATAGGGGTCCCAGAAGAGGAGAAAGAGAAAGGGCCTGAGAAAACATTTAAAGAGACAGTCACCCAAGTCCAGGAAACAGATTAACCCTAAGACGAAAACACCTAGACATATTGTAATTAAAATGACAAAAGTTAAAGAGAGAATATTAAAAGCAACAAGGGAAAAGCGACTGGTAACATACAAGGGAACTTCCATAAGACTATTAGCTGATTTTTCAGCAGAAACTCTACAGGCCAGGAGTGGCACAATATATTTAAAGCAATGAAAGAGGAAAACCTACAACCAAGAATACTCTACCCAGCAAGGCTCTAGTTCAGATTTGATGGAGAAATTAAAAGCTTTACAGATAAGCAAAAGGTAAAAGAATTCAGCACCACCTAGCCAGCTTTACAACAAATGCTAAAGGAACTTCTCTAGGCAGAAAAGTAGAGACCACAACCAGAAACAATAAAGTTACAATATGGAAAAGCTCACCGGTAAAGGCAAACATACAGTAAAGGCAAGAAATCATCCACACCCAAACTAGGAGGAAGGTTAAAAGCCAAAAGTAGTAAAAACATCTGTATCCACAATAAGCAGTTGAACACAAAACAATTAAATGTAAAATATGCTATCAAAACAGTAATTGTGTGGAGAGGAGAGAACATATGCAGGGTATTTAAAATACATTTGAAGGTAAGAAATCAGCAACTCAAAGCAATCATATATATAAAGACTGCTATACCAAAACTGCATAGTAATCACAAGCCAAAAATCTAAAAGAGATACACGCACAAAAAAGAAAAAGGAATCCAAACATAACACTAAAGATAGTCACCAAATCCCAAGGAAACAAAAGAAAAGGAAAAATAAGACCTACAAAAATAAGTTCAAAACAATTAACAAAATGGCAATAAGAACATACGTATCAGTAATTACCTTAAATGTAAATGGACTAAATGCTCCAACCAACAGACAGACTGGCTGAAGAGACACAAAAACAAGATCCTTATATTTGCTACCTACAAGAGACTCACTTCAGATCTAGAGACACATACAAACTGAAAGTGAGCAGACGGAAAAAGATATTTTCATGCAAAGGAAATCAAAAGAAAGCCGGAGTAGCAAAACTTACATCAGACAAAACAGACTTTAAAATAAAGACTGTTACAGGAGACAAAGACAGACACTACATAATGATTAAGGGATCAATCCAAGAAGAACATGTAGCAATTGTAAATATACATGCACCCAACATAGGAACACCTCAGTATACAAGGCAACCGTTAACAGACATAGAGGGAGAATTGACAGTAATACAATCATAGTGGGAGGCTGTAACACCCCATTTACATCAATGGATAGATCATCAAGACAGAAAATCAATAAGGAAACACAGGCCTTAAATGACACATTAGACCAGGGGAACTTAATTGATACTTATAGAGCATTCCATCCCAAAGCAGTGAATATATTCTTTTCAAGTGCACATGGAACATTCTGCAGGACACATCACATGCTCAGCCACAAAGCAAGTCTTGGTAAATTTAAGAAAAGTGAAATCATATCAAGTTATCTTTTCCAACCACAACACTATAAATCAGAAATCAATTAAAAGAAAAAATAAACTGCAAAAGACACAAACACATGGAAGCTAAACAATGTGCTACTAAACAACCAATAGGTCACTGAAGAAATCAAACAATACCTAGAGACAAGTGGAAACAAAAACACGATGATCCAAAACCTCTGGGACGCAACAAAAGCAGTCCTAAGAGGGAAGTTTATAGTGATACAAGCCTATCTCAGGAAAGAATAAAAATCTCAAATAAACAACCTAACCTTACACCTAAAGCAACAGAGAAAGAAGAACAAACAAAACTCAGTCAGTAGAAGAAAAGAAATCAAAGATCAGAGCAGAAATAGAGATAAAAAGACAAGAGAAAAGATCAATGAAACTAAAAGCTAGTTCTTAGAAAAGATTAACAAAATTGATAAACCTTTAGCCAGACTCATCAAGAAAAAAGGGGACAGGGCCCAAGTCAATAAAATCAGAAATGAGAAACAGACTCATAGACATAGAACACGAACTTGTGGTTGCCAAGGAGGTGGCGGGTGGGAAGGGATAGACTGGGATTTCAAAATTTGTAGATACTGAAAGGCATATGTAGAAAAGATAAACAAGATTATACTGTATAGCACAGGGATATATATACAAGAACTTGTGGCAGCTCACAGAGAAAAAAATGTGACAATGAATATATGTATGTTCATGTATAACTGAAAAATTGTGCTCTACACTGGAATTTGACACAACATTGTAAAATGACTAGAACTCAATAAAAAAAAGTTAAAAAAAAACAAAATCAGAAATGAAAAAGGAGAAGTTACAACTAATACCACAGAAATACAAAGGATCATAAGAGGGTACTACGAGCAACTATAAAATGGACAACCCAGAAGAGATGGACAAATTCTTCGGAAGATACAATCTCAAGATACAAGACTGAACCAGGAAGAAATAGAACATATGGACAGACCAAATACTAGTACTGAAATTGAATCAGTAATATAAAAATTCCCCCAAACCAAAAGTCTAAGACCAGATGGCCTCAGCTGAATTCTACTAAATATTTAGAGAAGAGTTAATGCCTATCCTTCTGAAATTATTCCAAAAAACTGCACAGGAACGAACCTTTCCAAACTCATTCTATGAGACCACCATCGCCTTGATATCAAAATCAGACAAAGATACTACAAAATAAGGAAATTACAGGCCAATATCACTGATGAACACAGATGCAAAAATCCTCCACAAAATACTGGCAAACCAACTCCTATAATACATTAAAAGGATCAATCACACACCATGATCAAGTGAAATTTAGCCCAGGGATGCAAGGATTTTTCAATATCCACAAATCAATCAATGGGATACACCACATTAACAAACTGAAGAATAAAAACCATATCATCATCTGAATAGATGCAGAAAAAGCTTCTGATAAAATTCAAGATCCATTTATAATAAAAACTTCCAAAAGGAGGCACAGAGGGAATATACCTCAAAATAGTAAAGGCTATACATGACAAACCCACAGCTAACATCATAATGGTGAAAAGCTGAAAGCATTTCCTCTAAGATCAGAAACAAGCCAAAGATGCCCACTCTCGCCACTTTTAGAAGTCCTAGCCACAGCAATCAGAGAAGAAATAAAAGAAATCCAAATTGGAAAGGAAGAAGTAAAACTGTCACTGTGCAGATAACATGATCCTATACATAGAAAATCCTAAATATGCCACCAGAAAACTACTAGAGCTCATCAATGGATTTGGTAAAGTTGTAGGATACAAAAGTAATATACAGAAATCTGTTGCATTTCTATACACTAACAATGAAATATTAGGGAAAAAAATCAAGGAAACAATCCCACTTACCACCACATTAAAAAAGAATAAAATACCTAGGAATAAACCTACCTAAGGAGGCAAAAGGTCTGTACTCCAAAAACTATTAAGACACTGATGGAAAAAACAGAAGATGACACAAGCAGATGGATTGGAAGAACTAATATTGTTAAAATGGCCACAATAACCAAGGCAATCTACAGATTCAATGCAATCCCTATCAAGTTACCAATGGCATTTTTCACAGAACTGGAACAAAAAATTTCACAGTTTGTGTGGAAACACAGAAGATGCCTAATAACCAAAACAATCTCAAGAAAGAACAGAGCTGGTGGAACCAGGCTCCCTGATTTCAGACTCTGATTTCAAACTACAAATTTGATCAAAACAGTATGTTACGGGCACAAAAACAGACAAACAGATCAGTGGAACAGGATAGAAAGCCCAGAAATAAACCCACACACTTATGGTCAATTAATCTTCAACAAAGGAGGCCAGAATATACAATGGAGAAAAGATAGTCTCTTCAGTAAGTCATTCTGGGAAAACCGGACAGCTACACATAGAAGAATGAAATGATAACATTCTCTAACACCATATACAAAAGTAAACTCAGAATGGATGAAAGATCTAAATATAAGATCAGATACTTGAAAACTCCTAGAGGAAAACAGAGAAGACTCTGACATAAATTGCAGCAGTTTTTTTTTTTTGATCCATCTCCTAGAGTATTGGAAATAAAAGCAAAAATAAACAAACGGGATCTAACTAATCTTAACAGCTTTTGCACAGCATAGGAAACCATAAACAAAATGAAAAGACATCTTACAGAAAGTGGGAAAATATTTGCAAATTATGTGACCAACAAGGGATTAATTTCCAAAATACACAAACAGCTCATAGAGCTTAATACCACCACCACCACCACCACAACACAACCCAATAAAAACATGGGCAGAGGAGGTCATTTCGCCAAAGACATACAGATGACCAACAGGCACATGAAAAGATGTTCAACATTGCTAGTTATTAGAGATATGCAAATCAAAATTGCAATGAAGTTATCTGACACTAGTCAGAACAGCCATTGTTAAAAAGTCTACAAATAATAAATACTGAAGAGGGTGTGAGAAAAGGGAACCATCCCACACTGTTGGTGGGAATAGAAATTGGCACAGCCCCTTTGGAGAACAGTATGGAGGTTTCTTAAAAAACTAAAAACAGAACTACCATAAGATCCAGCAATCCCACTCCTAGGCCTATATCCAGAGGAAACTCTAATTCGAAAAGATACATGCATCCCAGTGTGCACAGCAGCACTATTTACAATAGGCAAGACATGGAAGCAACCTAAATGTCCACCAACAGATGAATGGACAAAGATATATACAATAAAATGTTACTCAGCCATGAAAAAGAATGAAATAATGCCATTTGCAGCAACATGGATAGACCTAGAGATTATCATACTAAATTAAGCAATTCAGACAAAGAAAAGACAAATATGATATCACTTACATGCTGAATTTAAAAATACGTATACAAATGAACTTATTTACAAACCAAAATAGACTCACAGACATATAAAACAAACTATGGTTACCAAAGGGGAAAAGAGGGGGGAGGGATAAATCGAGTTTCAGATTAACATATACACACTACTATACATAAAACAGATAAACAAAAACGACCTATTGTATAGCACAGGGAAGTACATTCAATATCTTGCAATAACCTATAGTGAAAAAGAATCTGAAAAAATATAGATATGTATATATATAACTGAATCACTTGCTGTACACCTGAAACTAGCACAACATTGTAAATCAACTGTACTTCAATAAAGTTTAACAATTAAAAAACCAATTATTATTTTCATAAATCAATTTAAAAAAAAAAAACACCAGTGGTTCTCAAAGTGTAGTCTAAAGACCTCTGAGGGGCTCCTGAGACTCTTTCTCAGAAGGGCCCCGGGGGAGAAACTTACTTTCATAGTAATAAGATGTTATTTGCAATTTTCCGACTCTATTCTCTCACCAATGTACAGTGAAGTCTTCCAGAGGCTGTGCTATAGCGACAGATTGTAGAAGCAGCTATAGGACCAAGCTGTCTTCTATTACGCCAAAGATCAAAGAAATATGCAAAAAAGCATAAAACATTCCACTCTTCTCACTAAATTGGTTTTGGATAATCTAGTTGTTTACCATGAAAATGTTAATTATGTTAACATGTAATTAATTGATTAGTGTTATTTTTAAACGAATAAACATTTTTAAGATTCTCAGTTGTATTTTCTAATAAAGTAATTACCGATAGATAAACCCCACAAAAACAAAGCTCTTTGGAGTCCTCAACCATTTTTAGAGCGTAAAAGGGTGCTGAGGCTAAATAACTTGAGAACCGTTGCTTAAGTTTTTGCTTTCCCTACCAAAGAACCCCGCAAAGGATATCTAACCCACTTCGACTTCAGAGACCCAAAATCTCAAAACACCTAGATATCAGGAAGGCATCTCAATCTGGTTCTGTGGGAAGTGTTTAAGATCCCGTGCTACCTAATTTTCGCCAGGTGAAGCTTCCTGACTTCTCTGCGCCTCAGTTTATTTCGCAAACGTGAAAGGCGGGGTTTGGAACATTTGTTGCTCAATATCCTTTCCACCTCTGACATTCTACGACTCTTGTTCCTGTCTTTGCCCTGACTCACTAACTTATGTTTTATCTCATGAGAGAATCCGAGGTTAAACCGGTCCTTTTCTCGCTACCTTCCTGCTAACAACGGGCCCAGGTGCGAAATAAATATCAGGAAAGGCTCCAGATACGCAGGACGACAGGTGGCTGCCAGACGTAGTGGCAACTGTCTCTGCCAGCCCGCCTGGTTCCCCCAGAGCGCACGATACCTTCCAGAGACGCCAGCCCAGGGCACCCATCGATGCTCGCGCCGCCATCTTGCCGGTCTGGCTTCCCAGGATCGCTTCCGGGGTCACGGAGGCGCCCTCTGACCATAGAGTTCCTCAGAGGGAGAGAGTGTATCCTTATGTTGGGCGGAGGAACAACCATAGAGACGTGATTCCACGCTTTCTGAGGGTGGGACTGTGAACACAGGCCGCTTCCTTCCTGTCGTAACCTCGCCCACACTAGGTGTCCTTATAGCTTCACCCTGCACCTAGATAGTTACCGAGTTCCATCAGCGTTTTCTTCTCTACATTATGTTTGTCTTACGCGGTTCCTGTTTTGTTGGAGGCATACATAACAAACACATGCTTGGAAAAAAATATATTGACAACGCTTATCTGAGTAGTGGATAAATAGTTAATTTTCCTATTTTAACGGTGCAAACGGCTTGTGTGCCCAAGGTTCGCAGAAAGACAGACAGCAGGAGTCTGCAACAAAGTGAGGGTTTATTGCAAAGCACCAAGCAACAGAGTGGGAGATATGCCTCAGATCCAGTCCAACTTGGTTTTTGAGTTAGGGTTTTTTGTTGTTTTGTTTTTAAGGGGTAGAATAAGAGGCTATTATTAATCATTGTCTCGTGACATTTCTTTCTCTCTCTTTTTTATGACGGGGAGGTAATTAGGTTTATTTATTTACATTTGGAGGAGGTACTGGGGATTGAACCCAGGACTTCATGCATGCTAAGCATGTACCCTACCACTTGAGCTATACCCTCCCCGCTATCCCGTGACATTTCTTACAGTTTCAGGAGTCAAGATTCCCTGGCCGGGTGGTCCATAGCTTGGGGGTCTGTTAGCTCGTGTTTTCCTAGAGGAAAAACCTGAGTTTGTACATGAATGATGGTATCAGTAATAGCAATAGCCTTGGCAGGCTGCCCAGTGTTGTTTTCAGAACCAAGCTCCAGCTTCCAACTGTACTTTCAAAGATGGCTTGTCTTTCTTAGTGGAGTTTTCCAATAGTCTTCCAACTCAGTTGCCGCTTCTGAAGCATCAGCTTCTCTTCCACAACGCTTTTGCCTCCTTAAGTAGCCTCAGCTGGATGAGGGTTCTGCAGCCACCAATGATGGTGACATTATAGTTTGCAAACAACTTTTACCTATATTACCTAATTTGATCCTCACAAGAAGACGTACATTTTATCCTAATTTAGTAAGTGAGGAAACTGAGGCTTAGAGATAAAATGACTTATTCAAAGTCAAAAGGTGAGTTAGATAGTGTTGCAGAAAAATGTGTTTCAGCACTGGGAGAGTCGGAGAACTCAAGTTTACTATGCCACCTGGCCCAGAGGAGACAACACTTCAAACTCTGGACCCCATCTGTAGGTTTACACAGGCCTTTTATAGGCTGCCAGTTTTACACTTTGCAACATCATATGCAAATAAAGTACAACATAAGTTGACCAACCAGGAACAAGCTTTGTAGAAACAGACAAATCTGGAGTGAGCTCCATGCAAATAAAGTACTACAAATGGACCAATCGGAAGTTAGGGAAGTGGACCAATCAGAAGTGAGAGTAATAACCAATCAGGAGTGAAGGAAAGTGAGCTCAGGGAACCAATAGAATTCTAGGTGTAAGTTAGCCGCTTTAGAGGCAAAAAGTGAGATAGAGCCTCTCGACCAGGGAACCGGAAGGTGCTGAGGAGAGCAGCGGACCTGCCTAGGGGTCCTGCCACTCTTTTTATGGGGCTTCCCGCCTCAATAGCTGAACCAATAACCATCTCCAATATCCTAGTTCAGTGCCTCTTCCACCCCTGCAGGGGGCTGTTGCGGACTCTGGAATATCTAGTTCTACTTAAGTCTTTTTGGATGCGAAGAATCGAGATTCCCCACCTCCGCACTCTCCTGCAAGAAAAGGAGTTTGTTTTTAAAGACACGTGTGGCCTGAACGGCTCTTGCAAATGGGAAAGTGGGCTCAAAGCAGTGTTAGGGACTGGATGCCCTTTCCATTCCTAAGGCCAAACGTGATCTCTTTATTGATGGGCTTTCTCTGCTTGCAGATATTTTCTGCTCCTTCAGAATTCTGCCTTGCACGTGGCCACTGCTCAGTCTTTGGCTCACCAGGTTTCTCCATTCATACTCTCAAATGTGGAAATTGGATTTGGTCCCCTTGTTTTTCAGGGCTAAATCATGTCACATGTCACCAAATGGACTATGGGCTCAATAGCTTGGGCTCAGGTGTCAGCCCTGGTCTAATTAGCTGGGGGCAAGGTGAGTGTCATTGTGGGGGGGAGCAAGCATGGGTTTTGCCAACATTGGGGCTATGGACAGGGCCCTTTGCTATGCTGTGTGGGCAAGGGCGGTTCTGAACCTTGGCCCGTCCATTAGGGGTCTCCTCCCAATGACCTTAACTTTCAAACCTCTGACCTAGTGTAAATGAGCAGGAGATCGACAGATTCTAGACAGCTGATGCAAGTCCACCTTGCTTTATACCCAGAAAAAAATGCAAGTGTGTGCATCAGATATTTCTAAGCTAAATCATATTTTGATTGCACCACTGTTCAGGGAAAAGGCCCTTATCTCTTGATTGTGATGTTTTCTTGGTTATACACTTATCTCCAAACTCATCAAGTTGTATACAATAAATATGTATAGCTTTTTATGTGTCAATTATATCTTAATCAAATGTTTGGAAAAAGGAAAGAAATGGGAAGGCTGCCAAAATAAAATTATATAAGCAGAGGAAGTAAAGACCTCAGATGGCCCCAAGCGAGATCTGTGTTATATACAAGGATACATGTGTTGGAAAGCAAAGCACGCATGTGTGGCTGCTTGGCTTTTAAGACTCATGCAGGAACATCTAACACTTCCCTTGGAGGGGCTGGCAGGGAGAGCCCTTTTCAAAAGATTATCCCTCATATAAAGAAATAATTATCCCTTTGGCTCTTTGATACAGGGTTATCTGAGATCCAAAGATCACTGTGGTTCACTTAGGAATGTATTATTCAATTTCTTGACATGCCTTCCTATGTTTTGCTTATGTCAACATTGAAAGTCAGCCTCATCCCACAGCTGAGAAAGGTAGACTTGGGAGTCCATGGAATTCATAATTGACTTTAGCTAAACTCAAAAGAGGTTTTATTTACACACACACAGAAAAGCATACCTGGAAGATTAGAGAGATAATTAATTTAACAAAAAGTTGCTGAGCACCTATTATAAATTGCTGTGAATATGTGGGTGATGGTGAGGTGGTTCAGAATATTAATAAAGCATGACTTCTGCTCCTCCCAGTGGTGGAACCAGATCAGTTCCCAGGGCCCTGTATGTTTTCTCTAAGTATTAATTCCTTGGCAGGAAGGAATGATGTCATAGCCATCTTTATACACGGAACTCCCCCATGTATAATACAGTGTGGAGAAGTGCCCGTGCTGGGCTGCACCCAAGAAAGAAAGAGCCCAGAGTCAGTGACAGAGACATCAATAGCTTAAAGGCTGGGGGAAGCTTACTGTCTGAAGCAAGGTCCTGGAGCGGCTCCTGATGGTGAGCAATGGGTATGACCTGGCGGCTGTCTTTGCTCCTGTGGGTGGGGGTTGGGGTGGAGACTGCTACTTATAGGGAGAATTGACGTCAGGTCGGCTCATTTGTTACCAAGGAAACCAGCAGAGGGGCACACCCCTCACCCCTTTGATAAAAATGATCACCAGCTGGGGCCTGGGGCAAGCAGGTAGGAAGGTCAGTCATGTGAATAGGTTTAGGTGAAGCAGGCACTGGTGGGAAAAGGATGTAGAGTACAAGAGAAGGGACATCTTGAGTGGCCTGACCATACAGCCTGTTACCTGAGTACTGACTGAAAGAATCTAACAGTTAAGAAAAAGTCTTCAGATTGGACACCTGAGTCCCAGAGGCAGAATTTACATTTACAGCATTGGCTAAATGCACACTGATTGTAGAAGGAATAGCTATTTTATTTGGTATAGGACTAACATTGACTGCAAAAATTAAGAGTAAAAAAAACCCCAAAGAAGTTAGATCAAGGTCCTGAATGGGTTTGCCCACTTGGCCAAATTCTATCTGAAATCCAGAATCTCAGATTTCTCCTAAAGTCTGTGGTTGACCATTTAAACAGTAAACACACTTTTTGGACTTCGGAAATCCAGATTAGCGATGTAAAGCCGGATGGACTGGATTTTGTTGGGGAGTTCACTGTCAAATGCCTGTGTGTAATACTGAGCTCCCCTAAATTGCAATGTGAGTCCCACAGTTTAGAAACCATCAACCCTTCAAGTGGCTCCGCTGCTTGAGAAGCAGGAATGTTCATCCAGGCCTCCGGGGTGGGGTTGGGTGGGGACCCTTTGATGAGCATTAAATCTGATCAGCACATGTCTAAACCCGGTTTACAGAAACCAACTAATGGCAAATGAGCAATGAGACATCATTTCAGTGGCTAGAAAGAAGGAATGTTTAAGTCAAATTAAACTCAGAAAGATAACATTTTATTTTCAGAGCAGCTGATGCAATACTGAGTCAGGTTTTCACAAATAAATATGACAGTGTCTATTTGGTTACATCTCTGATGAATATCTATAAGAAGTGTAATAACTTTCTGAGAAGGCTAATGGCTGACTGGAACCTTTTTAAGTAAAATTCTTTCTTTCTTGAAAAAAAAAGTACTGTCATTAAAAAAAAATGCTTATCACTCAGGGGGAAAACCAACCTAGAATGCCCCAGTTGTTTTTGTTTTTAAGGAATGCACCTTTTTAGGACAAGTCTATAAAACATCTTTATTTATTTGTTACATATGATGTTTAAATATAACTTTGCTTTCAAGCTTCAAACTTTTTTTAAACCCCTGGTAAAATAAGACTTTTGGTTTCCCTTAACAAAAACTGACCTAGGAAGAAACATTTTTAGCAAAATGTGTTATAAAATTCACTAGAAAATACTGTCCTCTTTTTGCCAAAATGTTACATAAAATCCTTATTAAAAATACACACGTTACAAAATAAAAAATTATGAATATGCTATACATAGTGCTTTTGATATGGACCAATGGACCTGCATTCCGGGGAAAACACAGTGAAACACAGTAGATATTATGACGTCAACTTAAAATAGTGCAAACTGGAATAAATTACATCCTAAAACGGGAAGGCATGCAAGTTATTTCCTGCGAATAGAACACAACGAAGCCAGGACAGGAAGCAATCACAACCACTATTTAAAAATGTTTTCGTTTTTATTACATTAATTTTTTTCAAAAATACTTTTCTTTACAATAGAACTCCTAGAAAATATTTACAACCTTCCTCTAATAAAATAGAACAGCAGTTAAATATATTTGAAAATAAGATGGGTTTTTCCATAAAATATATGTTAACTTTTTATATACAACTTTCTCAAAGAGGTCTAAACTCACTAACGAAAAACTATCTGATAGTAAACAATAACCGTGTTGAAGACATAAACCATTGGGCAGGAAAGTTCTTCGGGGTGGGAGGAACAGAGGGGGGTTACAACACAACACATACATGCAGGCAGACTCATTTCAGAAAAAAAATAAGTGCAATATTTTACTATGAAGTCAATTCTTTTAAGTTGAATATTGTGAAGAAATACTAATTCAGAAAAGTGAACTGTCTCGTCGAGGAGGAGTTCTTTGGTTATCTCAAGTCAAAAATGCTTACGTGATACTGCATGGAGAATCAAAATTAAATTGTGCATTTATATTTTTGCCTTGGCAACTCAGTTTATTTTTAATGTTTTAAACTGGAACAGCTGGACAAGTCTTCAGATGGAACGAATATGTTTGCTTTATAAACATTTTTCTGGGTGTTTGCTCCTTTGATGGATAAGCTTTCATAGACCCAATAGCAGAACCATTCCAGAATCACTCAGACACCCACCAGCGGAGGGAAATAGTCACTGGGACAGATGGGATCAGCCGATATTACAGTTGGAATGGTTCTGGAATAGTTCTGCCATAAAGCAGATGCCCTGCCAAGGCAGTTCAGAACTCAAAACACAGGCTAGAATAACTTGTCTGAAATGGCAGCAAATGAAACACTCTTTTTTTTTCCTTAAAAAAAAAAACCAAGATAAAGGAAATCTTCAAGACTTCTTTTCTGAAAACAGAATGATGGAAATGAAAACAACCTTTGTATTTATCTTCTTGTCCATGGCTTTCCTGAGATTCAGAGGACGCTGCCTGTGTAGGGCCACCGTGGGGCGTGAGTGTGCACTAAACGTTTTGCAGAGACACCTGAAAGGATGCTTGGGTCCTATCCTCCTGCTTCTGCTAACATCCTCTCTAACATCAAGCTATTCATGTGCCAGCGAAGTGCAGGCAGGATTGCCACGCCTACACGAGCTGGGGCATCAGCCTCCCGGGGGTGGGGGAAAGCCCGAAAGCCCCCAGCTCTGGAAGTCATCAGCCAGAAGCGGCAGCTCTGTGTTGGGGCTGCGTCCTGGCCTGCAGGTGCACACCCTTTGCCCTAACAGTGGCTATGGAGCAGTCTGATTCAGCTCAAAAGCCTGAGCTAAATGCCATTTTGGAAGGATTATAGATTTATTACCTTCAAGTACAAACAGCAACCCTGCTGGCAGGGACAGGAGGAGGCAGAGTTCTACAGCTTGGAGAATTCTAGAAGTGCTTTGGTAAATGACTGTAATGAATACATTCATTGTTGAATGCAAACATGGTAGCTACAGTGGTATCTGAAACCATTTCTGTTGGCCTTTAATGCTGATTTCCCTTGTACTTGCCATCAGATTTGTTAGAAAACTCTTTTCCTCAAGAGTTAGTATCAAGGTAAACTTCGGTCTGGCTTAAGTGAATGATGGCAAAATCCCAGTGAATGAGGTTTCACAGTACGTCCAAGTGGCACAAAGTAATTTCGGAACTCCACTGACTATTAACAGTGTGGTAAAAAAGAATCGGAACTTCTGATCTAGTTTTCGGGCTAAAGAGGACATCTTGGCATTCCAGGTACTTCCAATTGGTGCCCCTCGACCATCCTCCCTGAAAAGAGCCCTGGCAACTTAATAGTTGGGGTTATTTTCCTCCAGACGGATTTCCAGCTAGCTCAGGTCGAAACACGCCTCTGTCAACCCACGAATTAAGAGTCAACCAGTCCCCAGGGCAGGTGGAGGAGGACGAATCTGGTCTATGAACCAGGTTCTTAGTAAATCACTGCCAGGGAGTCAAAGCATGAAATGCTACAGTACTCAGTTTTTAGAAACAGGCCAAGTGACAGGCAATGCAGGAAGGAAAATTATTTTCACATTGGGTCAACTCTTCAAATGGCATGTGTGCTAGAAGAAAGCCATGGAATACGAGGGCTGGCTTTGCTCACTGGGAAGCTGCTTCCTAGTGTGGTCTCCTGGCAAAGACATCAAGTTCACTGCAAACTGCGGAATGAGGTCAGAACGAAAATGACTCTTGTCGGGGAAGGATGGCTCAAGACACCAGCAAGAAGAAGGTAGCCTGCTTTTTACACACACACGCGCACACACACACACACACTCTCTCTCTCACTGCAAGCTTTGGGATAAAAGGCAACCAGGATGGTTCACATGTGAAAGCAAAAAAACATGAATGTCAGGTTCCTTCCTGGACAGGAACGAGTTCATGGGAACGTAGCCTGGATGAAACACCTCTTAAAATAGAATTGTGTCAATTATTTATTCCCCCCAACCACCCACAAAAACAATTTTTTTTAAATAAAAGGAAAAGAAATGAATTTTTTTTCTAAACCTGAAAAAAACGACTGTTTAAAACAGGTAGTTTAAAATGGTTACAAAACGAGCAGGCAGTCCAGGTTTCCTGATGAATGAAGACGGAGGCGTGGGTTCTCACTGCTTCCCAGCGACACACAGGGCTTTAGAGTTCCGTGTCACCCTGAAGCAAAACTGAATCTTGATCATCCAAGAGGAGACCGGTGTCCACCACCTCGGCCTCTTCCATGACGCCTCCTAGCTGCTGCACGACCTCATCATCGAGGATGTCCACGTCCTTGATGGGTTTGATCAGACTCAGCTGGTCCAGGGGCAGCAGCCCCGGCGGCCCCACCGGCCCCGTAGTTCTCTCGATCGTGGCTGCCATTTCAGCCGCAAAAGCCGCCTTCTGAGCCTTCTGTCTCTGCTGTTCCTCCTGCTGCCTGTGCGTTTTCATGTGCGCATTTCGGCTTTTGATCTTGAAGAAGACTCTAAAAATAAAGAGAAAGAAGCATGTATACTTATAAGATGTGAGTTCTTGGATATGCGGGCGTCCTATCGGGAATAGTGGGTGTGTAGTCTGTTGTCCAGTTTTGGGTGGCTCTGCCCCCAGCTCCTTAGCCCCTAGGACCACCTCCCCACTGACCTGCGCCCCTCTTCTCTCCCTTCTCCAAGCATTACAAGGAAAGGAGGTGGCAACAGGGACACATTTATGATGTATCGGGCTTTTCTCAAAGCACTCCTGTCCATCTGTGGTCCGGGCACATGCCTTTTCTCCTCCGTATCTTCCCCCTTTCTCTCTCCATCACTAACCAAGCTCTGTCGACCAAACTGAGAATCCCTGAAATGTGCTACCAAGCTCTGTTGGTTCCCATCATAAAACAACCCATCATCTGCTTCTGGCCGCCTGTCCCTGTTCTTTCAGTCCAAATTCTAGATCTGCCTGCACACACTCGGTAAAGCTCCTCTTTCCTCCACCCTGTCCGATTGGACTGTCAATCCCTCCACTTCAGCACAAGTGCTCAAGATCACTAGTAATGAGGTGGCCAAATCCACCCTCCTGTTTTGTCTTTATGTACCTGACTTCTGAGCTGCACTCTTCACTCTTCACCCCAGATCCCTTCCTGTTGGCCATGATATATAATTTCCTGCTGTTTGCTTTTGAATGAAATAGTGGTTCTCAGCCAGGGTGATCCTGCCTCCCAGGGAATATCTGGCAACGACGGGAGACATTTTTGACAGCCACACCAGGGTGGTGGTGGTGGCACTTCTGGCATCAGGTGGGTAGATGCCAGGGACGTTGCTAAGCCTCCTGCAGTACAGAGGGCAGGCCCTCTTCCCCAGACAAGGAATCATCAGACCTAGAATGTAAGTGCTGAGGATGAGAAGCCCTGGGACAAGGGGTCTGCCAACTACAGTCAGTGGGCCAAATCCAGCCTGTTGTTGTAACTAAAGTGTTCCTGGAACACAGTCATGTCTGTGTGTTCCCGTATCGTCTATGGCTGCTACAGAGCTGAGTAGTTGTGACAGAGACAGAATGACCTGCAAAGCCTAAAATATTTCAATCTGGACCTTCTTCAGAGAAAGTCTGTCCAGATGTGAGGCTGCCTGATTTTGGAGAGGGAGGGTGGCATAAATATTCATTCTTGAGCTCATAAAGGGAAAAAAAACTGACTTCTAAGACCCACATCTTAGAACAGAGTTGATGAGTTGCCATTGGACATATTTAAAGCTGTTTATTGTAATGAATATAATTCCAGCAGCTAAAAGAAGCATTCTGTAAACACTTGCCTAATGTTATTCCTAATCTGGAAAACCATAGAAAATACTTCTATTTTCCATAAAATCTTAACTGGTGTTATGGTAGAAAAAGGTCCCAGACAACATAAAAATAAGACAAGAAAAACATTTAATGGATGTCACTGAAAGACAACCAGAGAGCTTGAAATACTTATTTTTGGTTGTTAAAATGTCCTTTGTCTCCACCTGGTGGAATAAGGAGTTGTAGCCTATGTGAGGGGACTGAGTAGAAGGTGCCATTTCCTCTCAGAAGGAGCTGGTAAGACCCTGTGCCCTCAATCGTCCCTCCTAGAGCAAGTCGGTGGGAGTCAGCCTGAGGAGGTTTCATTATTTCAAGTAAATAAGCCTGATGATCAGTCTGGGGACTCGCTTATTCCTTGGTGACATGAAGATGGTATCAAGTCCTGGCAATTGATTAGTGATGTCTGCCCTTGGTGTAGGAATGAGCAGTACTGGTACGAAAGCCATCTCTGCTTCAGAAGTTCCTGATTAAGTGTTTTAGAGTCATTCTCAAGTCACTCAGCAGGGATGCACAGAGAGCAACATGAATGCATATGGTCTGGGTGTGAAGGGAAGAAGTGGGAATCAGAGTCCCATCCACCATTTCTAGAAAAGAGTAAAGTTTTGTTACTAGAGATTTGCTCTCTGATGATGTTCATCCTTATTAAACTTTAAGACATCAGAATGACCACATTCTTAGTCAGAGACAAGGTCTACCCACCATGAGGCACCACGTAGACCCCAAGAATGGTATGAGGAAAAATCTGGAGAGTCTAGGTTCTTTTTCTATCTGGAGAACCTTAGACCTTCTTGGCTCAGCCCCTACAGAGCCATCATTCATCACACACTTCGATTCAGCCCCTGGTCCAGTTCTACCTACTTGCCGCACTCCTTGCAGGGGAAGATGGTGGTGGGGTCTGTCTCGCCGCTGGTGGTGCTGTGAGAGGGTGAGCTTTTCACCGAGCAGTACCCGCTCTGGGCACTGCCAGGCTTCTGCTTCCCAGAAGGGACAGCACCCCGAGCTTTGGTCACCTGGTTGGTGCCACCGTGGATGCGGGCATGGCCGTTCAGTGCCTGTCGGGAGCTGAACACCTGGGGAAGAAAGGGAGTGACATGACATCTACAGTCCTGAAAAGGAAATTAGGGTTATTAGTTACTCATTGGTAGAACACGTGATACTTCCAACATTGTCTAATGACAAGGTACAGTGGTTTCACATAAGCAAACTCTGGCAAATGGCACAGAAAGCAGACACCCGCTACCACAACCATAGATGCTGTGCCAATTAAAAAAAACCCTTTGTTTTTATAACCTGAGGCTGGGGGCTCCACCCAGCACCTCCATCTCACCATTGGGCCATTTCCCCTCTATACACCCCTTTTTTTTTTCATCTGTAAAATGAGGGGGTTTGGACTAGCTTTAAAACTCTTTTTCAGCCAGAAACTACCTCCCACCTCTTTTTTCTTTTCCTTTCCTTTCTTTCTTCACTTTAAAAAAAAAAAATCAAGTCTTACTCAAAAGCTCCAAGCTAAAAGCAGAGGAGCTCTGGCTGAAAGATCCAGCACCCAGAACTGAACTCAGCTCTTTCTCCCCCACAGGAAGCCCTAGACCCCAAGAGACACAGCTTGAAAGACACTCACTGGCTGCTCTGATACAGTCTATATCTTATGCCTAAGCCCCCGTCAGTACCACAGTGTTGAAGCAACATTCCTACCCCCATATTTTACTGCAGTTTGATAAAAAGGGGAATGACCCAGTCTTTTGAAGCTTGCCATCAAGCCCATTTTCCCAGCCTCAGGATTCTGACATTTTGGGATGGATGCCGCTTTGTTGTGGGGCTGTCCTGGGCATCACAGGATGCTTAGCGGCATCTCTGGCCTCTATGTACCGGATGCCAGCAGCACCTCCCAGATGTGACAAACACGTTTCTTGTCGTTGCCAACTGTTCGTGGGGAAAAAAATCATTCCCAGTTGAGACCCACTGTTGTAAAGGGATGTAATCCACACCCCTGAATTCCAAGAGCCCTGACTTCCAGATTGTTAAATGCATCAGCTCAGGGCAGTACCCACAGGGCTGTCCAGCCATAGATGGTTGCTCTGTGTTAAGTTCATGAGTTCTGTTTAGAGTTTTGCAGGACAAAAAAAATTTTTTTTTCTCTGATTTAGCAGGCAAAACCTCTATGGTTAGGCAAGGAATAAAATCAATATGCTTTTCCCCTTGTTTTTTAAAGTCATGAAAAAATACCCGTCTTGCTGAGTATTTCTGATTGGGTAAAGTAAAAGATGCTTTCCCACTCTGTAAAGAATTTACTAGAACACCCAAACTATGAAATGAAGAAGTATCCAATTTCTAAACAAATTTGCCAAGAATACTGTCATTTAAAGTCACATCTTAATCATCCCTGAACTTCTGTATGGCAATGAGGGAATGAAGCGTCCAGGTCATTAAACATCAAAGACAGAAACAAGCTAGCAATTTCTTATGTTCTCCTCAAAGCTAATGCAAAATGCATGTATCATTTACATTTTTTCCATTTTTTTCTTAAATGTAAATCAAGTGAATTTCTGCTTTAGGATCTAAATATTTTAAAGGCGGTTGCTTTCTTAATCTAAATAACAAGACACCACAAGCAGCATTCAACACACAGTACTATCCTATATGACATGACGTACAAGCAAAGATAAGCACTAACTCCCGGAATACAGGGCTTCTTGTGAAAGGAGTAACATTCTAATTTTTCGTGTAACACTTCTAGAACTTGCTTGCACAGGTGTGCCCAGCTTTAAGAAAACTGCTTTGGGAAAAGCCTCATAATTCAGATGAGTGGGGGACCAGTGGGGGACCAAAACTAACAATTAAAAAATGTATATCCTTTAAAATACACAAGGAGCCCTAGATTAGGCCAATATGTCCTTTGGTGCTAAGAACGATCAAATGGTGACTTGGTTTTATTTTAGCTAAATAATGCTTCTACCGTACTTGAAAATACTACGTTAAGTAATTACAGACACCCTTTTAGCCTGTTTACATGATTAATTTGCTTAGTAAATCTTTTTGTTTCCCCCAAAGAGCACAAAGATAAAACTTTAGCTAAATCTTTGTAATTATGCCATAAAACGAGATTGTTTCTCAGTGGGCTCTCTCACTGAATTTAATGCGTTTCCAGGGCAGGACTGGGATGACACACAGCCCAGAGGAGTGGGGGGCACCAAGAAACATAAAGTTAAGTTCTGGAGGCTGAGGCTCACTGCAGAGCCTCAATCACATGCTTCCTGAGGGCGGGATGGACTTGTGTCCTCCGAGCACATGACACAGATCACACACTCCAGAAATACCTACAGGCCAAATGAATAAGTGAATGGATGGAAGAAAGAAAACCATGGCAATGTGGACTTCCTCTGCCAAACCTTCATGGCCAGAAGTGCACCCTCTGTAAATGCATCATCTCTTAAAGCCAGGCACAGCTGGACCTGCGGTTCTCACTAGCCCCAGACCCCGGAGGATGCAGAGACACTTACAGCCCCGCAGTTAGGCATCTCACAGATGAAGGAGCCTGAGGGCTGGCCCAGGACCTGCAGGGGTGGCCCCTCTGCAGCAGCCAGGACCGGGCCTGGTGGAGGCTCCGGGGACTTCAGCAATTCAGTCTCCTCTTCTCTCGTGGACTTCCTGTCTTCTTCCGGGTCCTCCTCCTCCTCCTCTACCTCTTCTTCTTCTTCACTCGTCTGGGGTTAAGGCAATAAAAGCAAAAGAGGGAAAGTCCCCAAATGGCATTTGTAGTGATGAATAGAACCCACAAGCCAGGAGAGGAGAGAGGGGCTGGACTCTGGATCAACTTTTCTGCATCACTCGTGGCTGACTGAGGCCTCTGGGGAGGGATACAGACACTTGGAATTCTGAGGTCCAGGGAGTTCCCTTGGCCCACCCTGGGTCCTCTCATCACTTACATAAAAATATGCTAAGACAGGGAGGAGAGATTTCTGTCTGGAGAGTTTCTCCCTCTCGTTCGAGACCAGCAGACCTTGACACTGACTCAAACCCAGGCAGGCTGCCCCACCCTGTAGCGGCTCTGTCTGCCCAGAGCAGGGAGGAGGCTTCTCAAGCGGTCATGATACTGTGGAACCCCTTCTGGACAGAGAATGAAGATCTGTCGTGGTCTGTTTTCATAGGGCCTTATGACACTTCCATGCTAGATGGCCAAGCCATCGATTTGACCTGTGGAAGGCACGTGACACACAGCGTTCTGATGTGTCCCTGGTCTGTTATTGTCAGGAAACAGTGAACCACACTGACTCGGAAAGGGAGAGTAAAATCCTGTTTTATTTTCCACATGCCTTTTTTTTCCCTTTTGGTCTCTGACCATGGGTTGTTGTAGAAATGCCCTCCAGAGGCATTCTATGAAAAAGAACAAGAAAAATATTTTCTGTGAATAATTATCCTCTCTGCTACTGTGTCCCTTCCCTCTATTTCAGAATAACAACGAGGAAGGTGGAGAATTAAGCAGAAAGTCCTGACCTTCCTCAAGGTTAACAAGACAGTTAATGGAGAAGCCTGGAGGAGGTACCCCAGGAGGGTCCGGATGGAGGGCAGGGACCTAGGAGACTCTTTCATTTTATTTATTTACTCATCGATTTTTAGGGGGGAGGGAAATTGGTTTATTTATTTATTAATGGAGGCACTGGGGATTCAACCCAGGACCTCGTGCATGCTAAGCACACATTCTACCACTGAGTTATACCCTCCCCCTTTTTATTGAACTACCTTACTCTGTAATCTCTCCTCTCCACAGTGCAGTGAAGGATGCTTGCTCCTCTGGGCCTACAAAGGACTGAGGACCAGGGAAAGGGAATTCTATGTTACATCAATCTCATTTCAGCTTCTGTTTTACAGCCCTTTATGGTGTACAAAGTGCTTTCGCGTTTGCTGTGTCACTGAATAGGCTGTAAACAGCCGTCCTATTCTACAAACTAGGAAACAAAAGGGATTCCGGCTGTCTCCATGCCTGATGGGTCATTTGTCTCTGCCAGACTCTCCACATACCCACTGCTTAAAGCACGTGGGCTCCAGTTTGGTTTACTCCAGACAGTGATATAACTCTAAGTGAGCCTATGATTCTTAGAACCTAGAAGCGAGGATTTCCAAGAACAAAGATTTCAGAGAGCAGCACTATCCTGGGATCCAGAAAGCACAAGTTTCCCCTTTTCAGTTTGGATTGGGAGTGAAAGAGAAAGATAATTCCAGGACACATGGATACTTAGCGTTGCCCCCACTGTTTGAGTATTGTCCCTATCCAATGTGGTATAGATGCATATGTGGGATGATGTATTAATAGGGTCTACTTAAGAAGTAGTCCCAGTTTCTAGTGGGTCAATTAGGATTAACCAGTAATAATTACATTTGCTGAAAAGTGTCAATGACTACAGATCTAGGCTTAATACATTTTACAGAGTGATTTATGGTATAAGCTTATAGGTCTCTTACTAGTATAGAACATACAGGTTGATTTCACTTAACTGGCCTTTTCCCCATATGAATCCATCATCTTCCAGTCTCAAAGAACTTCAGGGGAAACCATGTTACGTCACACTCCAAGGGTTCACTCCATTCCTTTACAGAGCTGGAACTTCGTGGTCTCAAGTATCAGGTTATTAAGCAGACCATGGCCTACAGCTTGCCATTTAAAGTAAATTACATGGGAACTTTAAATGACCACCACACTTGTTTCACTGTGGTGGTTATCATTATAATTTTCTCACCATGCCATTATCTGGCTTAAAAGCTCTTAGAAGAAAAGTTCCATATAGCCATTAAATTGCACATTAAATTATACTGTTCTGTGCTTATATATGCCTCAGGAATTTAGACAGGTTTTACCGCAAACGGCAATCTCCACATGTTCACCAAATGATTTATCCTCAAGCCAACTGGCTCACCAGTGTGACTAAGAGAGGCAAAGGCAGGAGAACAAAAACCCTAGCGTGTAGGACTCTGTGTCAACAAGCTGGCCATTTTATGACGTCTTGGGAAATGAAACATTTGGTAATATTCCAAAATTGGTAGAAGGTGGGCAAATACAGGGCAGGAAGGTGGTTCTTTATCTCACAAGGCGCTCAAAACCTGGAGAGTCCATACAGGAGTTTCTTGAGGAGAAGATGATTTTTATTTCTCAGGCCTGCAAATGGCATTTGTATTATGAGAAGTTTACAAGTTAAAATACAAATGCTCAACACCTCAAATTTATTCAAGGACACAAACATGAGTGTTACAGTCATGAATGAACGACAATGCAATGATAACATACTGAGGGCCTGCTATGAATCAGTCCCCTTTTCCAATTCTCAAAAAGCCCTGCACAAATTCCTATTTTTTAAAACAAATGAGAAATTGGCCAGAGAACTAATTTTTCCCAAGATCACCGAGCTGGTAAAGAAGTTGAACTGAGATTTAAAACCTGTACTGTCTGATTCTAAAACCTCAGCCTTCACTCCCTGGCCACACATGCACAGCTGTCAATCTGGACATGGCTTAGGCTTTCCGCTCAAACACAGAGCTCTGAAACCTCTCAGAACCGAAGGAACCAGCTGCCGGTACAGGTCAAAGAGAAGGAGGATGTTTCCCACGCCTCTCGTCAATGGATCATGCTGTAGGTAACTTAGGTGCTGGGACCACAGGGCAGCTGGTGGTTTGGAGCCCTGACTGCTGTCTTCCAAAGTCAGTTAACTGCCTCAGTTGGTTTCTTGAATTGTGCTGAATTTTGGTCACAGCCAGACCCACAGATTGGCTCTGACTGGGAGCACGAGGCTGGGCAGGGGACAGGAAGGTGCGGTCGGTGCATTTTCCTCCTGCCTCCTTGGCCCCTTCTGCCTGCAGGGGCGGAAGGGCCTGTGATGGTCTCAGACCAGAAGTCAAATCACCTACTGGCTGAGCAACTGTGCTCTGCTGAGCTTCTAGCTCCTAAAGGGCCGTCATTCCTCACCGTCCTCCTTTTCCCCTCTTCCCCGAAAAGTCCCTGAGCTACTTAACCATGTTGGGGGAATACAATCACCTGTCCCTTTAATAAAATACTGAGAGAAGTAGAAAACAAGCTTATGGTTACCAAAGAGGGAAGGGGAGGGAGGGATAAATTAGGAGTTTGGGATTAACAGGTACACACTACTATATATGAAACAGATAAACAATAAGGACCTACTGTATAGCACAGGGAACTACATTTAATATCTTGTAGTAACCTATAATGAAAAAGAATATGAAAAAGAATCTATCTATCTATCTATCTATCTATCTATCTATCTATCTATCTATCTATCTATCTGAATCACTTTGCTCTACACCTGAAACTGATAGTGTAAATCAATTATGCTTTGATTAAAAAAAATTAAAATACTGAGCACACATGGTCAGGAGAGCTACCTAGGTGTCCAAAGCAGGCCCGGAGGACAAAGAGCGGGACTCCCTCCTAGGACTGTGCCTTCTGCACCCTCCCCAGTCCTTGCACCATCCCAATTTCTCATCTTCACTTGGCAAACTATCACCAGAAGGTTGATCATGCCTTCACAGTGTCCTAAAGGGAGCTGTGAGCTACCACGCTGGCCTTAGATCAAGATTTTCTTGTTTTCCAGGGGGCCTGAGTCATTTCTGTGCATAGCTTTTTGTTCTCCCTAAGTTCACAGGTCACAAGGTGTGGATGCACCTGACCCAGCCTAACACTGGCTCTTGGCAAATAAGCCCAAGAAGGTGTGGTGCCTGGGGCGCCGTCTTAACCTTTCCTCCTCAGTCTGAGGCTACACGCTGGCTTGGGCCTTTCCACCCACTTGCAGAGGACTGCCAGCCCAAGATGGCGCCTCTGCCTCCTAAAGTCCCACCTTCCTTAGCAGCCCTCCTCTGCTCAGAATGCCCTGCTTCACCCAGTCTCCTCCAGTGAGTTCACAGAGGGACTGATTGGTGCCACGACCCAGGGTGACTCCCACTTGGGAAAAATGTTCTCTCATTGATTCAACACACATTTACTGAGTGCTGATATTAGGCCAGGCACTGTCCTGGGCACTTGGTAACACGGAAACTGAAGAGCTGTCAATTTGCCTTAGGACACCATAGTCTCTGATTCTGCTCTCTTCCAAAATGTGCCTCTGACAGAACCCAGAATTGTCAAGAATTGAAAGGGACTTTTCAAATCATCTAAACTATTGGCCCCATTTTATAGGTCAGGAAGCTTAGAGGCCAGGTACTAGGTCTCCCAGGCCAAGATTCTTTCTTCTTTCTTTGGGGTGGGGGGGGGTGCGGCAGGTAACTAGGATTATCTATTTTTATTTATTTTTTAACACAGGTACTGGGGATTGAACCCAGGACCTCATGCATGCTAAGCATGCACTTGGCCACTGAGCTACACCACCCCCTTCCCAGGCCAGGATTCTTTGTGCTTCCTTGTTTACTGTCTGTGTCAACCCTACTCATTCAGAAAGCAATGCTCTGAGTGACCCTGGGCAAGCCCCTTCCCCTCTCTGCCTGTGGAATGGTGGAGCTGGTTGAGAGAGAGTCCCTAAGGCCATATCTAAGCCTTTCTGTTCCTCACCTTGTACTGCTTTTAAACACTCCTGTGGGTCGTGGTAAACTTTGTGTGTGTCGTATCTTCCCAAATATAATATATGCTCCTGGGGCAGGGGAAGGTTGGGCAGGGGCCAGTTAGTGTCCCTCATTACCCAGAGCGCTACAGACACAGGGGGAACTGAATTGCTTTCAGTTGATTGAACCAGAAGAGGCCACACTGCTTTTTTAAACATTAGACCACAGATGATAAAAAGGCTATTTAGATATGACATCACTAATTAAGCCAGTCAAATAAAAGTCCTGGTCACAGGAAATCCTGAATATAGGATACTGTCATCTCTGTTGAGAAAAATGACACCACCATTCTATTCCACAGATGTGTATTTTTTTGATATCTGGGTCCAAAAATAAATTTATATATGTGTGTATGGCTAGGATCAACTGAGTTAGGAACCTGAGCTTTGAAGCATTAACGCGTCCAAGTGTTCTGACACTTCTCTGAAAGAATTTGCATTTGATTGCTCTTAAGTATTACACAAAGGAATCAGGCTCAGACAACACACTCACCAGCCCTTTGACCATGGCTAAGTTACCTAGGCTCTGTGTTTCCATTTTCTAAAATGAGTCCATATGTGTAAAGTGCCTCTTATAATGCCTGGAACACATGATGTGCTATGTAGTGGCTGTGAAAGAAATTAACCCACTTACATGCTAAAAACACAGTTGAGGCAAAACTGGGAATGAAAGTATAATTATAAATATTCACGATATTCATGAATTCCAAACACTTTCCCTGATGGTTGCAGACTGGAGTTTAGTAACCTGTTGTAAGTCTTGCAATTTTTACACACACACACATGCACGTGTGCGCCCGCACACACACACACACAGGGTAGATGTTTTCTACAACATGTGAGAAGGCGATTTCCCTTGGCTTTGGCTGCAGAGAAGAGGGTTAACCACAAGGACAAAAGAGGTAGCAATTTCCAAAGCCACACATAAGGGGTTTAGAGAGGATTCGGCCTCCTGATGTCTTTAGTAGGCTCTTCACCTTAATATGCAGACAACTTTAGACTGTCTGCTAAGTAAGGAAATCAGCATCAGGGAGAAATGGTGATGTGAGGACCAGAATAATCTACACGCTGCGAGCCAGTTCCTCAGTTAATGGGGAGCTCCTGGCTCCCTCTAGAGGTCAAAGCTGCACCTTGCACATGCCTTGTGGAAGCTGTGCAAAACCCGAGGGCCCCATGGTCTCTCTACGGCATGTTACGTTCTCTGGTCAGAAGCATCTGTAATATGGAAGGATCAGGAAGGGATATCCCAGGGTGTCAGGGTGCCTGCATATAAACCAGCCGCGTCAAGGCTGGGACCGCCATGGTTTAACACCCCTGGCTCCTACCCTCCTTGGAATGCAAACCAGTCCTCACCTCCTTAACTGATCACTGGGCTATGGGTCAAACATGAAGCTGCCTCCCCTCTGCCTGGTTATCCCAGGAAGTCAAGGCCGGAATCCACTCACCGTGGCCGCCTGGTAGCAAAGCCCAGCCAAACATAAGCCACTTGTAACTGGGGCGTGGGGTGAGGGTGGGGCCCGCATGAGCAGCACCTGCGTTTTCACTCACCACGCAATCGTCGATGATTTCTGCCAGGCGTGTCCGGTGTTTCCGCCCCAACCGCATGATTTTTTTCCATGTGTAGTAGTATTCCACGCACTGAGCCACCGTCTTGGACTTCACCTGCCGGGAAAGTCATCTCAAGATCAGCTCTAGCACTGGGCAGCGTGCAGAGCAGCAAGCTTTCATGAAATGTTAATTTTGTAATAGGTAGTAGGTTTACACAGTTTAAGAAAAACATATACATCCTGAAAAAATCTCCTTCCCACACCTGTTCTCCATTCATTCATCCATCCATCCATCCATCCATGCATTCACTCTCCACCCTCGCAACAGAACTGGCCCCTTTTGTTCATTCACATCTTGGGTAGCATTCCAGAATTCCTTTACACATATACCAACAACCATGAAAATATATTCCTCGCCCCAGTCTGCCTCACAAAAGGTAGCACTCCATGTACTGTTTTGCACCTTGATTTTTTCGCAAGATAGCTTGGAGATTTTTTTCCACAGCCACCCACAGAGAGGTCATTCCCTTTTTCGACCCATAAAGCAGCTTGCTTTTTCAAGTGCTTGAATGCATTTGTCTCTCTGACCTGTTTACCTTCAAAATCTATTTATGAAAAATGTTCCTCAGTCATCAAACAGGAGTATAAGGCAAACATTATGAAGACAAGAGCTTGGTTTTTGCAGAAAATAAGCCTTGGCCTGTTCTCACCTCAAAGGGGCAAAGGTAAATGTGTTTTAAAGAGGAAAAAAATTCCCTTGTTTAGTTCATAGTTCTCTAAGCTCAGAGTGGGGATCAATAATGTGGGTTTTCTGGAAGCAGATAAAAAGGCTATCTGTCCTCATGGGAGTGGGAACACAGCCACCTGCATGGTGACCGGAGAAGATGGGCACCTCCAGAAGTCTGGTCTCCGCAAAGCTGCCCCTTCACAGCCACTTGAAAGTTTGAGTTTCTGCACCAGAATCACCTGGGGAGTGAGGATAGTGTCCCAGAGAACTTTTGTTTAAAATTCTGCGTCGCCTGGTGAGCGTAACACCTGAATCTATCATCAGTCAACAAGGTGCAGGGCCTTTAAGGAATGAGGCCTTGGACAGGCCAGTCCCGGGGGAGGTGACTCAAGACAGATGGGAACATGGGGAGCATGGGAGCGGCTGGGACACGGAGCAGCAAAGAGCACGGTGGCCTCCAAGGCCAGGAAGGGCAGGCAGATCTGGGGATGGAGGCAAGCTGGAGAAAAGTGAACCTATTCCGATTCTCCTCCTCCTGGATTAAGGACAGGAGACATGAACCTGGGACAATACTGACGACCGGCTCAGAGCCAGGGGCAGCTGTCCCCTGCGACCCTGTTCTCTGTGCACCTGAACATCTTAACGACCTTGATATCTCAGTGTGGCTCCCTCGCTCATGGGTTTGCTCAAACACTCTGACTCACTGTAACTTTTAGCCTAAACCACCTCTCAGGCAATTAAGGCCTATGAATTTTATCACGTGCTGGATAAAGTGCTGTTTCATCTTTGTAAAACAGTTCTATTCTGCTGTGAAATGCTGCACACAGAACATATTATTTTTACTATTACTGTCCTGAGCAGAGGCCAGCACCAGACATCCTGCCGCCAGCGTGGGGAGGGCACATACCCTCCCTTCTCCAATCTACCCCCGCGCGCCAAATTCTGTCAGAAACATGATAGATCTGTCAAATACACATGAAATAAAATACATTTTATAAATTGCAAACCAGAGGTCCCAGGTCTATTTATCCTGATAGAATGCATAAGTTACGCATTTTTATTAGGGTAAAAACACCACACCCTTGCCACTGCCACATCTAAATAACCTCTGTCCCTCTCCCCCGACACCCCGGACACTGGGGCTGTGCCACCCACAACAAATACCATCCTTTACCAGCAAGGGATGGAAGACATTCTTTTTGTGAGAGTGTTAAACCAGTAACCAAATATTTCCCTATATCTTTAAGTGTACAACTTCCCAAATTCAGTTTCAAGTAAGTAATGGGAAAGAGCATGCTTACCATCTTCTGTACAAAAATAAAGTCTTTGCTGTAAGTGGCTAGTGCTTTGTTAAACAGTTTTCTTTCTAGGGAGGTCCACTTGTCTGAACCTACAACAAAACACAAACTTCATCAAAAATAGCTCTGTTCTCCCCACTTCTAATTGTTGGTTCACTTAAGCTACAAAATACAACTGTTCAGCAGCAAGTGATATAATCCAGATCACACTCCTGTTTGAACAAAAAGTCAGTGTCATGTCATGGTTCGCAGCCCTGACACGTGGGTTCAAATCTCAGCTGCAGCCTTGACTTTGGCAAGTTGCTGAACCTAAGACTCAGTTTTGTTACTTCCATATGGGAATAATCCTAACTGTCTCCAACTCTTAGGAATTTTGTCAGGGTTAAAGAGGAGGACGCATAAAAAGTGTCTAGCTTAGTAACTGGCAAATCGTGAGTGCTCAACAGACTTAAGCTGCAGTTTTTATATAATTACAACAAGGGCAAGAACTCTCGTGGCAGGTGCTCCACACAATGTGGTGGATTCAACAGCCTCCACCTGCAAGATGCTCACAACCTGATGGGGAGGAAAACCACTCCATTCAAGGTAATGACTGCAGGGGTGAAGGGAGGGGTCGGGTGCCAGTGGGGCAGAAAGGAGGAAAATCACACTCAGGTTAAGGCTTACAGGTAGAGAAAACACCTGAGCATAGTTTAAAAAGACACCAAAGCAAATCAGGCAAGAAGGAGATGGAAGAGAATCCTGGGGCGAGAAAGCAGTGTGTGCAAAGTCGGAGGCAAGCAGTGAGAGGACACATTTCATTCATTGATTCATTCATTCATCTGTTCAGCAGATATTCAGTAGGTGTTTACGACATGCAAAACACTAGGAAAGGAAAAGCTAATACTTATAGGTGCTTACTGTGTGGTATGGCAAGTTCTAAGCACTTGAAAGCTATTAGTCATTTGGTTCTACCAACAACCCTGTAAGATGGGTATTACTGCTACCCATTTTACAGATGAGGGAATGAAGGTGCTCAAGGGAGAAGAAATAATCCAGCATGGCTCAGCTGTAGCGTTCCAGTGGAGGAAAAGCAAATGAGGCTGGGAGGTGAGTGGGACCAGTTCCTGACAGATCCGCAGACCAGTGAGGAAGAGGCTGGGGGGGTGCATTTGCCTCGCTGGCTAAACTCGATATTCATGTCAAAGCAGGATATGCAGACAACCATAGAGGATGGAGCTGGCCTGTCTCCAAGGGGAGTCCTATTTCTGGAGGCTGCAGGGAAGGCTCACTCACCCTGGCTGCTTTGGAGAAAACTCTGCCTCGTTCTGATTTTTTGAATTCTCCGTATCTCCGATTCTTTGGATGGTACATGGCTGGGGCTTTCACAAGCCTCCACCTTTCAGAGCTCTAATCCTCTGAACTATAGTATTTTTCCTCCCAACCAGAACAAGCCCAAGATTTCCATTTTGCTACGGTTGACTGACGGAGCTGAAGTACAGGAAATCTGAATTGCTTTTTCCCTCAGAAGTTCAGCCCCAATCAATCAGGTGGAAACCACCCCCGGCAGGGAGGCAGGAACCCCAGGATCCCTGAGAAAATACGTGACTCAGTAATGTCAACTCAGATTTCTGAAATAAACACCTTGTCAGTGTGACTCCCTGATGGGTCCTTAAGCCAAGAGCTCTGGCTCCAGATGCGGATATACTCTCCACAGCTGGGCTGGTTCAAGTCCCTAAAAAACCAGGGCCACCACCAGATTTCCTTGGTTTGCAAGTTTCTTGCGTTACTTCTAGAAGGAAGCAGCTTTCTGATTAATCTTTGGCACAAGGAAGCATCTTCCACAGGTTCTGGAGACCAGGATATCTCTGGCTGTGCGAACCGTTGCAATGGGGTGGGGGTGTCTGGAGCAGCTTTGCTAGAGTGGATGTGAGCAGAGGCGGTCGGTGGGATGTGGGGCTCTGGAGCTGTTCCATCACCATTCCTCAAATTCTGTCCAACATTCAAGGGCTTGGGGTCCCAGTTCCCATATGCTCCCCTTGCCCAGGGGCAGAGACAGAAAGAGAAAGACGTAAAGGATTAACCAACAATTTAACTGAAGGACCAAAGAGGAGCCATGGTTCCTTTTAGGTATCTATCAAAACAGCAAAGAGAGTTCAGGGAGGTAATGGTGTAAGAAGAGGACCGGGATGGGGACATGTCACACGAGCTGAGCTCCTGGACAGGCTTGTCAAGAGGCTGATGTGCTGCTCTGTTGTGGGTCCAGTCTGTGCATCTCAGACAGGCAATCAGGGGACACATGGCTGATGAATATCCCCAACTAGATTAATGAGAAGCCTTTCCGCCCTCAGCCAGACGGTATGTTTCCCGAGTTAGAGTGCAGCTCAAAGACCCTGTGAGACACTCACGGGGCCAGGCAGCCCTTGCACGCTAGCACCCAGCCCTACGCTGAGTAGTTTCTTCCACCCAACACCAGGCTCGTCACGTGCCTACTGCCCAAATGAAAGAGTTAGTTTCCAGGTCCGTCTACTTATGAGAAGTCTGTCCCTTCACGTCCTCAGATGGCTTGCCTGCTAGAATCTCACAGAAGGTGCAGCAACTTCCTGGACCACCTATTATGGGAACCCTCAAGCCTCATGGGGGAAGGAGGCCTTCTCCTTGCTGGTTTCTGGGGCTGCAGCTGTGTGACAGGGTCTTCAGTCTTCCCCATCCCAGAGTGCTCGTTCCACCCTGCCAGTCCTGGGTTGGAAGTGGGCGGCGCCCTCTGACCTTCCTGTCTGTGCTGCCCCCCCGGCGAGGGCTGGGGCAGGGAGTGTGAACTCAAGAGTCAGAGATGGCTCTTGGACATAGTCTTTGGTCGGCGCATTAGTGCGAAGGACCGTGCTGTGTGCGTGTGTCCATCAAACAAGGGTGTCCAAGATGTGAGAGGCAGAGGCAGGGCCAGACCGGCAAATCTGCTCTCATGCTTCTCTGGAGCGGGCTCTCTCTTCACTGCATCCTGATCATGGCATCGCCCACGGGGCTGAGAATCCACTCCTGGGCTCCTGCGTTGGATTCCTAGGCCCAAGCCTGGTACATAGAAATCACACCCGAATGTGCTCACCTCAAATAATAATGTTACTATGCTGTGATAAACAGGGGCAACTTTGATCAGAGGCCATAGGTTACAACCTGGTTCTGCCACATCCTCCTTCTGTGGCCCCTGCAAGTTTACTCCTCTGAGTCTCAGTCTCCTCTTTCATGACGTGGGGATTGTGAGAGTCACCCTGTGACAGACAGCGTCCGGTCCTAAGCAGGTGCATAGTGAACACTTTTGATATGGCCCCTTGGAGAGCAGATCCCAAATCAGCCTGTGGCCATGGGAGGCACGCTGTTAGATGATGTATGTGATGTGTGTGTCAGCCGCACTGGTGAAGACCACCGGTCCCTGCCAGTGTTCCCTGTTGCGTGTTGTACACACCCACAGCCTTACTCCGGGCCACTTGTAACTTACACGGTCTTCTACACCCTGACCCAAAATCCTTCTGCAGTCCGGTCAAGGGAAGACTCAGGTCTCTCCTCCTGGAGTCTGTCTGGCAGGAGCGCTTTCCTCATTCTTGAACGAGTTTTCTAAGCCAGCCCTTCTTGGATTCTACGGCTTGGACATAGCCCAGGATAAAATGCAAAACCGAGGCAGGGGGCTGCCTCTAATCCTCGCCTGGCCTCCCTCTCTGAGATCCCTGCTATCCACTCAGCACGTTCCCAGGGGCAGTGGCTGACGTCCCCAGGTGCTCATTCGTTCTCCCTGGGGATCCCTGGCTAGTAGGCTATTATCAGCAGGGGTCCCTAACAAGACGATTACGGCTAATTACAAAGAGCCTAATTAACTGGAGGAAACTGGTGCTGAACAGTATCCAGAGGAAAAATGTTCTGAGCTTTGGTTGCTGGGAAACAGGCTCTGGATGGTGGTGAAATCTGGGGCCATCTACAGTGAGTGCAGGCAATTAACAAGAGACATGGAGGGGTGAGAGAAAGTTTGGGCACTGTATCTTTTAGAGGTGGCCTTTCTATCTTCCTTTCAAGCTTTTAAAAACTGTTACTCATGCTGCTGTTACAGCAGTTTCAAAGAAAGACATGTTCATAGTAGAAAAGGGAGGACTTGTTTTTATACCAGATCTTCATTTCTGTGAAAGGTTTTCCGTGGTGGGTGAAGATTGAGCAAGTTTTTCAGGGGTGCAGGTGAACCAGGTGACACCAGAGTTCCTCCTGGAGGCAAAAGGAAGGGAGGTCTCGCTCGGAATCCAGAACCTGAGCTTGTCCACTAACCCTCTTCTCTACAAGTGCGGTGTCGGGCAAGCAGCAGAGTAAGGAGTAACTTACTTCCCGCCCTTCAGGGGATCACTATCCAGCTAGAGACAAAGGCTAAGAATGTCTGCAAGATGACATCACAGCTGTGTTTCTTGGAAAGTACTCTCTTGAGAGTGTCATTCTGTCTCCTCACCAAACCGGGGCAGATTCCAAGACAGAGTCCAGGCCTCTCCCAGCCGAATGGGTATTTCCTCCAGGTCTCACCCGTCTCCGGAGTCAGGTCAGGGTTCGGGACCCAGTGAGTGCTTGGCTGTGGTAGGGACCCAGAGTAACCCCTGCTGAACCCTTGCCAAGACTCCCCGGGCCAGTGCTGACACCCCTCCTCTCCTCCACACCCATCTGCAGGAATGACCAGTCCAACAGAAAAACCAAGGATGCTGGGAGCCCTCTAACCACACTGGCATCCTCCTCACCCTGACTCCCTAGCTCAAGCCTTCCCCACCCAGTACAAACAACAGCTGCCCTCACCCGAGTGGAGAGTGCAGAGAGAGGGCTGGGCAGGGCACCCTGTTGTGGATTAGAGAGCGCCAGCCACGGCAATGACACCTTCCTCGGGATCTTAACAGGGATCGGATCCTCTGGGCTTGCCAAGCAGCCCCCAGATCTGGGCAAGCTGCCCACCCACACTGGTGTCTCTCCTGGGCCCCAGTTCTGGGCACTTTCAACTCTTCTTACTGAGTTGCTTGGGATGGGGGGGGCAGGGCAGGTGGGGAGTAAAGTTAGGGAAGTGGTTTCACAGGCCTCCCACCTGAACCCATCTTTCTGCCTTCCCTCAGACAGGCCGGGGAGGGCTGTTCTCTCTCTCTCGACATCTGGGAGCCTGGAGTGCAGTTCCAGAGCCAGAGTCGGGCTGGAGTGACACTGGTCACAGCCACAGAGCTGGAAGCAAAGGAGATCCAGAAGATAGTATCCTGGTGAGGCTGGACTTGAGCTGACAGGCAGTCCTACTGGGGAGCACCCAACAGGGCCTGGCACAAAGGCCAAGGCAAGATGGGGCCGTGAGGATGGAATTCACTGACACCCGGAACCAAATCAGGGGGTGGGGTGGTGAGAAGGGCCGGTAGCTGGGGCATGTGATGGGAGTAGACTCTGGCCTCCCCTGCGGCCTGGAAGGGAACTTCCATGGGGATGGAGTCAGGTCAGACTTCAAAGACTTGTGACCTTTTTGCTCATACTTCTAGAAGATTCTCTGTGGCTCAGTCTATGATTGCTTTCTGGAGAAGACAAACCACTGGCAGATCTAGGTGAACACCTTTGCTTGGCCAGCAGGATGCCTTCACACCTCACAGCTCCACCTCCCCAGGGTCACAATGATTCAGGAAGCAACAAGAGTGCCTCCCATCCTGCCTGTGGGGGAAGGGGACAGGGATGGGCAAAGAATTCGCTAGGAACCCCCAACTCCAAAAGATGGATTAATTTTAGAAAAGTTTAGAGCCTTCTAGTTTCAAAGTTTTTCATAGGATTTTAGTGTTTCTGTTTTGTTTTGTTTTGTTTTGTTTGTTCGGGGCCGGGCTGGTTTCCAGTCCGTAGCTTTCTAACTCGTTTTGTCATGACACACACACAAAACAGCAGTACTTGCTTGGCACGCTGGGAAGAACTGTAGGGGATCTGGGTCCCGGACGAGGTAGCTCACAGCTGGCGCTGACCAGCCCAGAGGCGCCGGCCACCCCAGTTGCCCCGGGGGCCTAGGGCAGCCACGGCAGATGGTTGGGAAGTCTCACCCACTAAGCAAAGAAGCTTGACACAGGCTCCAGGAGGCTGGACAGCCTGTCAGGGTTTAATGGGCAGCAGATGACACTGGGAATTAAGAGAGGATTGAACTATTTCCATGGCAGATTAGAGAGGACTCCCACATCTTCCACCCACAGTCGGGGCAGACACCAACTAGGAAATGATGCAGACAATATTAAGAAACTGGCTCCTTGAGGCCACGGGTGAAGTGATGTATTTCCTATCCCGTGTGTCCATTTCATGCCTGCCTAGTTCCAGCAGCGGCCCGTTTCCTGAGAGCGATCCCCAGGCAGGCCTCCAGGCACGCTGTGCTCAGATGAGAGGTTTCTGAGGTCTATCCACCCTGGGACGACAGGCAGGAGGGCCGATTCACAAGGGCAGCACATTCCTTGAGGCAGACGGTGGTGGGGACAGGGAGCCCCCGGAGGACGCTGATATCTGCAGAACAGCCACATCTGGCTGCCTGGACCAAGGACTGGAAAAGGTCTAACTAGATCCCCAAGTCCACTAAAGTACTTAGCACCAACTTCTGCAAGGTCTGCCCCCAGCACCAGAGATACCTTCAAATGAAGAACAACCGAGGGGCATTGGAGGATCCAGCCCTCCCTGAAATAGAGAACACAGGCAGTCCATGGAGACCCTCAAAATGGACAGGTCTAACGGTTAATGGGAAAAAAGTGTTGACTTCCACTCCACTGGTGACCTCAGGCTCCCCAGCCTGTTTCCTTCTCTCTTCATGACTCTCCACACTCAGCTCTCCAAGGTGTTTCCTCCTTCCCTCTTACTGATGCCATCGTCAGCCTACCCACTCCTAAGACACACTCATACGTATGTGTACATGTGTACATATATCCATGTGTATGTGACACATATGTGCACGTGCATGTATATGTGCATGTACACATGTATTTGTACACGTACGTGCATGTACACATCTTTCTCCCACCATTAGTGTGATCTGTTGTTTAATAATTGCCTCCTCCTCCTCCTTAGATTCCAAACTGCATGAGGCAGGACTTGTCTGTATCTGCCACACTCACTGCCTCCTCGTAGTGCTTAGCACAGCTTCCTGTATGCAGTTAAGTGCTCACTAAGTAACTCTTCAATAAATGAACAATAAGAGCTACTAGAATGTACCCGGCATTGGGCTCCATATAGTCTCTCTAATCTTCACAAAATGCGGCAAAGGATGGAGAACGAGCACCATCTGACAGGTGAGGAAACCACGGCTGCAGAAGGCCAAGTTCAAATCAGGCAGGTAAGATCTGAACCCATGTCTCCTGATCCCCAAGCTGAGGGGCCACTCAGTGTGGCCACCCCCATGCTCCACCCTCTGGGGCTCACTCCCTCCACACACCAATCTTGCTGCTGTACATGCAGGCAGTGTCCACTGCCGCCCAGCTCTGGGCACACCCACGAGGGCGGGAGCCCACACAAACGCCCGACGGCGACCAGCCAGCAGACACAGCTGCCCCACCAGCTACGCCCCAGATGCCTTGAGAGCGCCAGGGGAGATGAGGTCAGAACTGGAGCTATCTATTATTACAAAGCGACACGGCCAAACACACAAAAAGCCCGCTCTCAGGAAGTGACGGTACGCAGGGCTCTGGGCAACCTACCGGCATAGTGGTAATTTGCTAAAGGATGACATTTTAACCTGACTGGCTTCCGCAGCAGCAGCATTTCCAGAGCAGCCTGTAGACCCATGGGAGAGAAAAAGTGAGAATCAGTAATGGCACTGGGTATCCTTGGAAGACTATCTATCTGATAGGGCCTGGGGTTGGGGGGCTGGAAGGAAAACCAGAGACTTTCCTAATTGGGATCTCCATTGTGGTTGGCACCCAAAAGGACCTATCATTCTAATACCTCCCCTGCCCATGTCTGCAGCCAGCTGGTCATGTCACAGAAACACAAGTGGCAGCCAAAACCCAACTCCTTCCTTGATGAGGGCCCCAGCTTCAGAGATATGGTGGGGCCTCCTCTGCATGGAGGCTGAGTCTCTGAGGAAGGGTTCCAAGGAAGTGAGTGGGTGATTTGGAACTGTTTTGCAGAAAAATTGCATGTTTCATCACAACTGAACATAAACAGCTGTGTGAGTAATAACTGTACTACACACTGTCCTTCCAGAGAGCCTTGCTAGACAACCCTTTCAAATCTGTCATCAGCCTCGCTGACCTTTTTTTTTTAAATGGTATGTGTGGAGTTGAGCAGTGGATGGTTGAGGGGCAGAACAAGGTCTAGAATCTTGCTACTCCAAGTGCAGTCCATGGACCGGCAGCACAGGCGTCCCCTGGGAGCAGGTTAGAAATGCAGCACGTTGGGCCCCACCTCCAGAATTGCTGAATAAGAACATGCACTTAAACAAGATTCCCCAGGTAATCTGCGTGCATGCTCAAAGTTTGAGGAGCACTGCTCTGTAGCACTGATCTTAAAGGGTCAAGGAGAGTTTTCCTACATTCTGTAGAATCCTTGAGGGTTATCAGTAATCTCATGAGAAAGGAGTACTGGTGCATTTGTTTACTTTCACATTTTCATAAAAAAATCAAAAAGTAGAAGCCAGCTCTGGTAGAAGAATCATGTGTTTACTAAAGGGGAAACTGAGGTTAGTGATGAAGCGCTCTGACCAGGAGTCCAGGCTGAGCAGGCAAAAGGTCAGCTCTGATTCTGAGGAAAGGGCACCAAAGTCCTGGTTTGGGGATGCCAAAGAACTGCGTCAGAAGCAGAAGAGTGATACCAGATGGTGCACAGCAAACATTTCACTTTGGTAAGGGGAGGAAACAGTTCTGTGAACATCAAACTCCAGCTGATTTCTGTAGTAGGGAAGACCGATCAGCAGAGCATGACGGGCTATTTTAGGCCCAGTCTTGCTTCAGGAAGGCCTTCTACCTCCATCACTGGAGACCCTTGTTCTGATGTGAACTACAAGACTGCTGAAAGGAAATTCTAGTTTCCTAAGATAGACGTTCCTATCATCATTTCTTAGGAACAGATGTTTAAGCAGAAGTCCAACTGGAGGTTCTACCCTGCAGCGTTTTCGATCTTGACCTACCCATTGAGATAATGAAGTCGGGAGGCATACTGACTGGTTATCATCTTATGACGTGGTTGTAGGGTACCTGAGACAACACAGAAACTTGGGAAAATACTTTTCAGAATTCCGACATGAGGAATAGGAACTGGGAAGCCTAGTTCTCATGGTTTCTTACCATCACATCACCTTTGGCCTCGAAGAGAGAGTGCAAAGCAAATTCAGAATTGGTCCCTCCACCTGGCAACGCACTTGAACAGCACAAATTCAGGAGATTCTCCACTGTTGGGAACAATGAGAAATGCATGAGAGAGAGCTCAGTATCATAGGAAAACACAGCAATCCTGGAGCCAGAGAGCTCATGAGAAAATCCGGCCGTTCCCACCCAGTTCTTCCCACATTGTCAGTACCTCTTTGCTGGAGGTCGTGGTTTTCCAGCTCTGGCCAGGGCTTCCACACCAGGGTGGCCTTGTGTGTGTCCTGGGCCAGGGCAGAGACATCCTGGAGTTCTGGGATCTCTGCTTGGAATCTCAAGCCAATATTGATGCGTCTTTAAAGACAAGAAGAAAAACTACAGTGTGGTCTTCAATTTGAGGCCTAGGGCAACTGTCAGGAACTTGAAAAAGAAGGAAACCAATTCCTTCTGCAAGAAGAATGCAGGGGCGTTTCCTCACAGTGTGATCCTAAGATTCCGAGCATAGCCTTTTCACTGGGATAAGAAACGGCCTGAAGACTGGGGAGAGATGTTGCAGAGAGTGGGGAGAAGCCTGCCTGGGGCTTCAGAGGTTCCTATAACTAGGAGAGGGAGGGTGCTAATTCCAAGGGAACAGCTGCCCAGAGTATGGCCGATGGTACCACTTAACCCAATGGGACAAATACAGAGTGCTTATTTCTCTTTTTATCCCTTTCAGATCACTTTCACTTAAATGATCCCATGTGAACCTCACAAAGACCTCTGATGTAAGCAAGGCAGTGATAATTATTCCTACTTAATAGATGAGTTAACTAAAGCCTAGAAAGGTTAACTTGATCAAGATCAAATGACAAAATGGTGCCAGAACCAGGTTTTCTGATTCCTGACTCAATCTACTCACCACTCTGCCATCTGGCTTCTTCTGTGCTTTTCCATGAAAATAACCACCTTTCTCTTCCATTACACCCTCCAACTCAAGTACCCAACAAGCCCACCTGGAGGACCGAGCAAGAGTCTTAAGGAGGGGGTGGGGGAGCTAGGGCGCTTGGACAGAGCCTCGTAGAGAACTGGGCACCCTGGGAAAGATGTCTTAGTGTCACTGGGGAAGTGAAGGCATGTGGCCCCCACCAAACTGGCCCATGGAGCCAAAAAGATGGGAATGTAGGCTCCGTGCTTTCAATGCATTGAGTCTTCAGAAAACGCCTTGAAATACCAGCAATTATAGGGAAATAACAGTACTTGAGAAATACCATGATCCTATAATTTCTACAGCTTCTCCCCAAAGTGGCCACTGTGACCCCAGAAGTACTAACTACACTTCTCAAAGCTCCTCATCCCTTTTCTAGGCTGAAGCTTCCATTCTAAAGAATAATTGGCTTTTCCTTACGGTTCAACGTCAATGGTCTGCTCTCCAGGCCCCGGGGTGACTGTCACGTTGCTGCCATCGATGCTGTCTGAAACACAAAAACCAGAGGTCACTGGTCAACAGGGAAGGGGTACTGAAGAAGCTAATGCAAATGAGCAGTTACCTGAACAGTCATGACAGGGCCCCTCTCCTACCCAGCCCAGCTGGAGTTACCTCAGCTGCCCCCAAGGGGCTGGATCGAGTGTGGTGCTATGGAGCTTAGGGTCCCTCACTTCTCACACAGGGTGAGACACAGCTGCCCACTCTAGTCTGCTAAGCTGTCTTGTTTCTATGAAACGGTTCTTGCTCGGGGAAGAGATCCTGGCTCCGCGCCTCTGCTGCCTGATCGTCACACAGCGCGCTAAAATGCCCAGCTGCCGTCTTGCCTATAATCCTCTTTGCACACCTCCTTAGTATATTTATTTTGGGTGCCGTACATGTTTCTCCAAGGCACACTTCAAGTGTTTTTCCTTCTCCCCAAGAAACTGTAACGATCGCTTCAGGCGTTTGTCCCCGCGGCTAGGCTGTGATCCCCCTGAGGAGAAGTATTCTGAGGATTTCTAGCACCTAGCACAGGGCCTGGCGCACACAGCCGATCCGCCACACAGGTCTGTGAGGGAAATGAGGCCGCTAAAGGCGGGACGCCTCCCGGGCGACTCACTGGAGCGGCAGAGCAGCACGCGCGGCGTGGGCGTCAGCGGCGTGAGGGGCAGCTGCGGGTGCGCGCCGGGGCCGTGGCCGGAGATGAGCACGGTGCTGAAGAGCCCCGAGCCCTGGCGCACCGGGCTCAGCATGGGCGGGGGCGTGTAGGGGGGCAGCTCGTGGGCGGCGTCCAGGAGCAGGTGGTCGCCCAGGACGCGCGGGGAGCGCAGCTGGCTCTGGTACAGGGTGGCGCCCGAGTACGAGGCGGCGGGGTTGGGGTGGTAGGAGGGCGGAGGCGGGATGAAGAGCGGCTCGGGCCGGTGCCGGAACTTTTTCTTGTCCGGCGCGGTCTTGAGGGGTTCCTCGGCTTTGGCCACGCCGGGCTGATGCTTCTTGGGAATTTCCTGCAACGGGAGGAATGATCCGGTTCAAATACTTGGACTCTTCCCACAGGCTGTTTCCACAGGTTGAGGGAAAGGAGACCGCGCGGGTCTAACGGGGACTGCCCTTTCCACTTGTCTGACCCCAGCATCCTCTGTCTACCTAAGAGACAGTCAGTCACTCCATTTCAGCCCAGGCCAGACCTGGTGGGTTGACTGGGGAGAAAACTTTGGTTTTGGAGGACATCCCTAATGTCTGGAGAGAGATGGGGGTGGGAGGAACAGTGAGTGGGCAAGAAAGAAGAAATACACATTCTTCACTGCTTATCACTGCATTCCCATCTGGTGAGAGGAGTCCAGCTGAGTAGGCCCTTTAATTCCCCTCTGCTCCCTGGGGACAGATAACACATGTTCTGAGAAGGGGACAAAATAATCTATTCAGGGAAGCTGGGCAGAGGCCATGGCGAGGCCCAGCCAAGGCTCCTAGGAATGGGGACCCACACTGGGCTCTCCTTCAAGGTGACATGAGGGCTGAAGAGAATCATGTGGGATCTTTAAGGCCCACCTGGTGTGCTCTTCTAGAAAGGGATCTGGTATACCTCCCCCCTCACCATCCCTCACTGCTGCTCCCAGCACTGGTGGCTCATCTGTGGTAAGCCCTTCTGCTAGACTGGCTTTCAGTCAGCAGGGGAACCAAGCATAGTCTGGAAGGAAGATGTGCCACATGGATACATAATACTAGTAAGTAAACATATGCATGTCAAGAGATAAGCAGTGCATGCCAAAGCCAGACAAACAGACTTGGCTGTGTGCCAGCATCAGCCCAGAAAACCCAGCACTGGGTGTGGCTGCAGAGGCAGCCGAGCGGTTGGGGGGAGGGGGGGTACCTGCAGAAAAGTTCTGGGCAGTCTGTGGTACCCTCCCAGGCCCTGCAGGCCAGTGCCCGTCACGGCTGTGGTTCCTCACAGCTCCTCGGCCCAGGGTGGACCCCGAGTAGGAGGCAGCAGGGGTTGATGGGGAGGGCTGGGTATGGTCAGGTGACCAGCCTCCTCCAGGCCATGCGACCTGCCCCAGTCACCCCTCAGCTCTGGGCTCCTCTCCCTCTGGGCCCCTTCTGCTGCCCTCTGCACTTAAAGCTGCCCCTCCTGTCTTTCCCTCAGCTTAACTGTCTTCTGGGATGCTGTCACAGCCCTTAGGAGGGGAGTCTAGGGTAGCAGAGGGGTGGGGAAAGGAGAAGGGGCAGAGGGCCCCTCAGGCTCCCAGCTCACCCCCAGGGGGCTCTCTTTGGGCCAGAGCACCCCAACCTGCTTCCTTTCCCCACCAGAGGGCTCCTCATCGCCTGAGGCTGAGGCGGAGAGGAGGCTGAGGAATGGGGAGAGGACGTCTGTGCCCTCCAACTTGGGGGGCCACCCTGAGACTTTACTCCCTAGTCCTGGGTAACTGATGAGGTCATCTGAGCACATGCAGACCCTGTGTGACTTCAACGCTGCACTGAAGTCCAGGCCTCTGACCACGGGGCCAAAGGTCCCTTTTGGGTTCTCTTTACTTGAGCCTCTGGTTCTGTTACTCCAGCTCTAAACTGGGACTTTCTGATCCTCCAGGCAAGGCTCTGAGACCTCGGACCCAGGGAAAGCACCCAGAATGGCAGACATCAGACCTGGGTGTCACTTGAGAGGAAATACTTACATATTTACAGAGGTCCACCAAGGTATTCAGACTCTGGAGGCAGGGCCAAGCGCTGAGACACATTTTAAAAGCTCCCCAGAGTGGGGACAGCCACTGATGAATCCATCCCCAGCGCTGGCCAAAGTCAGGGGAGAAACAGTGGTTCTGACAGGAGGAGAGACTCAGCTGTCTGCATCCCAGCTGTCTGGGAGCAGGGTGGGGATCATAACACAGGGCTCCTCCCTGGGTATTTTAATTTCTTTATATTAAGTGTCAGGACCTTGCTCACATTCACTGGGTCCTAACTCCGTGCTTCCACTTCGGCTTATCTTATCACAGTCTCTCTCACCTTTCACACAAAGCCAAGTTCACCTCTGACTTCAAAACCCTGCTCAAAATTCCCCTCATGATGACCTTCTAAGCAAACTCACCCCAAATTCCCTTGCCTCACCTCGGTCCCTAATTACCTCAGCTGCCCAGGTGTCTTCTTCTCCAGCCACATGCAGGGCATCACCATTTCTCATCTGCCTTGGCCTTTCCCTCACTGTCTTGAATTGGGGTGGGGGGTGCCTGGGGCTCTGACCCCTGTGTGACTAGAAACCTTACTGTCTCCAACATAAGGCTGACAGCTCCCCAAGGGTAGAAACAGCATCTCCCACCAAATCAAGAACTTCCCTGGGCAAAGAGGATGCTTGGCTGTGTCATTTCATCACTCTGCCTGTTGCTGGCCCCCAAGACCTGCCAGCTGTGAGAATCCTCACCTCCAGGGGTTCTCCATCCTCTCCTCTTCTGAGCCTTGCTATTAGATACAGAACCAAAAACACTCTGGACTTTTCTAGTTCTCTTTATTATCCTCTCTGTCCCTATTCTGGCCCAACCCCACCCTCAGGCCTCCTGGAATCCTGGCAGCCACCTATTCTCTAAGGACAAATATGACCCAACACACCACTGTGGGGGGAGGGGTTGAATCTGATGTAGCCAGTCACATGGGTTATAGACTCCCCAGGGGAGGGAAGTGGGGTAGGAGAGATGGGGTTGGAGGGTGGAGAGCGAGAGAGAGAATGAGAGAGACAGACAGATCTCTGTCCCAGGGCCAAGCTTAGCTGCTCGGGTGAAGCACTTGGAACTTGAGAAAAAGAAGAACCTAACAGTGAGAAACACGTATCTCTTTGCTTTCTTGAGACTGGGGCTGGTGTCTCAGTGGAATTACTTTGGGAACCTTAATGAATCAGGTCCTCTGAGGTTATTTATGCAGGGGTGATAATGAAAATATTAAGCATCTGGTAAGGCTGACCGACCATCAGAAAGGATGCCAGGGCTACTGCGTGGAGGACCTGCTGTGCTGGGGGTTTACATCTTTGGCTGCTGGATTTGGGGAGGTCTGGAGATCGTAGTGGGGAGGGCCAGGGTCCTGGGGGTAGCTATTTACTATCCAGGACAGTACTTCCATATTGTAATAACTGTGATTACCAGCTGAGTTATCATCTCTGTTTCAGCTGGGAACATCTTCGGGTCTCTCGGAATCTAACCCAGACCACCATTAGCCTGGTAGAGTATTAGGTGTCTACTGGGTAGCAGGCAGTGTGGGCAAGGAGGCGATTCCCAAGGTGGTCACGAGAGCTCAGCCCTGAGAGGCCAAACCACGTCGGAGATTAGGCCAGTGACCCGGGCAGAGTTGCCTCCATCTCTAAGAAAGCAAAGGGATGTCCCCACCCCAGACAGGCGGGACAAAGCAGCAACTCACAGCAGGCGGGTGGGGGGCAGCCCCTTGGGGTGAGTGTGGGGGAGAGAGGGTCATCCTCACGAGCACAGGCATCTCGTCGTCCGACATCAAGCTGGCGGGCTTGTCTCTGGCCGAGGGGGCTGCAGCGACGCTGTTGGCGAAGCCCTGAGAGCTGGGCTTGGGCGGGAGAAGCTTGACAGGGACAGACACGGGCATGACCATGGGCGTGAGGCTTTCTGCCTCGGGAGGGAGCTGCGGTGGCGGCGGAGGCGGAGGCGGCAGTGGTGGCTGGGGCTGAGGCGGCGGGGCCTTCTCTCCTTCCTCCTACACAGACAATAAAGGCTTTGATCCTGGGCTGAGAGCAGCTCTCACAAGGGGGGACGCGCTTTGCTCTTACTGAAAGGTTCCTGGACATCACGCGTGGGTGACAGAGAACCACTACAGAGTGGTTTCCTTCCTGCCCTGCCCAGAGTCCCTCAGCTTCGGGGATGCCCGCAGGCAATGGGCGAGGCACTCTGTTTTCTCCATCTAAAAAATCTTGACTATGTATCACTTGTATATTAAAATAAATAGTAAAGAAATATTTTTGTGTGATTGTCATTGCTTTTAAAGACAAGGATATGGACTTATAATCAGGCAAAAAATAGGACAACCCACATAAGCTCTTGTGTAGAACCTCTTGATTCTATGGGCCTCAGTTTCCTCATCTGTCAAATGGAAAACAAAGCTCTTTTAACTGGCATGGTCAGGAGATGGAGTGAGCTGGGTCACACCACAGTGTTTTGGTGAACAGAGTGAATCCTATAGATTTAAATTAAGATCAGCAATATTCAAATTGAGCAACTGATCTGAATTTTAATCTAACTCTAAAACTGCACGAAGAGTTCACTATATGGATATTCTGCCTGGATAATCCCGAGAGCATTTAAAGGTCTTTGGATGCTAGAGTCTAAAGCGAGTGCCCTGGGGAACAGAAAATGCCAGCTGGGGGCCTGATGGCCACATTAGCTTTCCTTGGCCACCTACCGCTGATCTGGAAAGTCCAAGGGACAATGGTCTTGAGTGCTTCAAGCAGCAGAAGTTAAAAATAATATGCACCTACATGTTTTCTTTGCTGTCTTCTCTAGGAGGTGGAGAGGCTGGGATAAAAGGATTTCTATCACCTCCGTCCTGGGTTCTTGTTCATGAAGCCAGTTGAAGTGGGGACTGTGTGACCTGGGGGGGATCCCAGCGTCAAAGCTTAAGCACTTCTGTTAGGGAAGGACTTGCGTCCAGGTTCCCCGAGTGGGGCTCACGTCACTCTGTCTGACGGCAGCGAAGCAAAGCAAGCAGCACATGGCCTGGGAGGGCCCGGGGGGCTGACTTCTGCTCACCTGTTTGAGGCTGGGGGAGGCCCTCATTCCCCCGTGGGACCGCATGTGGCCGTTCAGGGCAGGCAGGCTCTTGAACTCCTTCAGGCAGATGGAGCATGTCAGCTTGTTCTTGGCATCCAACTGCTCCCCAAACACTCCTTTTGGTTGGCCACTGCTCAAGGGTGGGGCCAAGTGGAGAGGACATGCATGTTGAGGACGCGGAGTGGTGACTTATCACACCCACAAGGAACCCCTTGCATTCATGAGGGGCTTCCATGTCCGTGGCCCCACTTGTATCACCCTAATCCCCTTGAGAGAACTAAACCCAATTTACACATGGAAAACCGAGCTTCAAGAGGAGAGGGAGGGGAGAGGGTATAGCTCAGTGGTGGAGTGCATGCTTAGCACACACAAGGTCCTGGGTTCAATTCCCAGTACCTCTGTTTAAAAAAATAAACAAATAAATAAACCCAAAATTACCTCTCCCTGTTCAGAAAAAAAAGAAAAAAAGAAAAAAAAAAGAAAAAAGAAAGAATAAAAAGAGAGGGCATGCTCAGGATCATTTAAGAGTTGAATACAATGTCCTTCTTCATTCTGGGCCTTCGGGTGCTGGGTTTTCCCCCTGCCTCTGGCTTATTACCCTTCTACCGTCAGCAAGGGCCTGCCTCTTCCAGAAGCCTTCCTTCAGAGACATATGTCTAAGTCCTCTGGTGCAGCCTCCAGACCACACATCTTAGCAGTTTATCAGGTTCTGGCTGAGTCTTTAATTTCTTACCACGCCCATAAGGGGAGGAAACAAGACTGTACCATTGACGGCGGCAGTCTCTAAGCTTAGCTCTATGCCTGGCACACAGTAGGTACTCAAGAAATACTCAGTGAAAGGACAGGGCACAGAACATGGGCTTTGGAGTCTATCCCAGCGTCCCTACTTACTTGATGTGCAATCTTAAGCTCTCTGAGCCTCAGTTTTCTCATTTGTAAAATAATAATAGTAATAGCTAACAACGGTTGAGTGCTAACTGTGTGCTAGGCGTGTGCCACCCACCCTCACTGGGCTACTTTATTACACATCAACTAGAGAAAGAGTAAGCGCTCAAACATAATAGCTGCCATTACTGTTCTTATAAACGTCTTTGAAGAATTGATTTTGAATTTGGAAATGAATCATGAGCGGTAACTCAGGAAAATCTCCCAGTCACCCAAAATGCCAACAAGCCTCCATGCATCCATCTTACCTTGACTCCGGGGACCCTGGCTGTGCTCTGCCATCAGGTAGATGCATCTAATTTTGAGCCATGCAGGACACCAGAAGAAGGAAAGAGAACAAACGTGTTTCTGATGGGAGGAGTCCTTGAGTGGTGGGAACCCCAGGGCTTACACTTCTAGGATCCTTCCCACTCTCCATCTCAGGCTGACCGGGCTCATGGCCACTCACACCCTTGCTCTTCCACATGAGGCTTCCAGAATTTTTTCTTGATGCTTTCCAACTTGGCACCCCACCCACCTTAGGGAGCCCCACCAGCCAAAAGCCCCACTAACACTCGATCCCCCACCTCCCTCCTTCCTGTTTTCCCCGTCCACCCACTCTGTGCCCAGACAGGCTCCATTTCCGCGAGAGACACAGAATGGAGATCTGGACAACAGAGCATCACGCTGGAGACCTCCTGCTGGAATTCCTTTTCAGCCTTGGCCATGACTTCTTACTCTTATATTCACAAAGGCTCTCAGTGACTACTGGCCTGAGTCCTAAGCAAAATAGGGTCAAGGGGAGTTCATCTCTGGCCTTCAGTCTTCATCAGAGCCCTCTCTCCATCCATCCTGATCCTTCAAGATACTCTCCTCCCCAACCCTGCTGCTACATGACTGTCCCCTTGGAACATGCTAGCACACAGTAGGTGGTTTGGTGGTCAAATACATTTGGGAAGCAATCAAGAGTTAATAACCATTGCCCACAGGCTGAATTTGGCCTGTGGACATGGTGTGCTTGGCTAGACTATAAAAATCCTTAAGAAGAATATCATTAGATGGGGCATCTGCTCTCTGTCCACCACGGTCCTTTTTATCTCACTCTAGGCCATTTTGCTTATTGACTTTACCTGCCCAGATCATGTGGGCAGCTAAGGTTTTCACCTCTGCAACTCCACGAGGCATCCCCTTTGGGAGATCCATAGTGTACATTAGCATATTAAAGGCTCGGAGAAGCCTAGCAGAACTGCAACCTGTTTCACTTTAAGAAACCCCAAATTTCTTCATCCAGAAAGCCCATTCCCCTCCCCCCAGCACTATCCATTAAACATTCTATGGAACTCCTGTTCTGAGCAATATTCTCTGTGACATACTATCATAATGTGGTCTCCCTCCCAAAATGGGAACAGTTTCACAGGAAACTCTCTGAGGATACAGATCTAAGGGGGACCAGACACCCCCACTGTGTAATCCCTGGGCACCTGAGCAGGCATTGACCACTACGTACATCATTTCAAGACCTGATAAAGGTATTCTAGCTGCCTCCTTAGGGAGATTATAAGCTCTATGGGCAAAGGACTGAGTCAAAACCGATTTTGTATTCTGATGGCCTAGAATAGACAGTGTCTGGTTAATGTCTGCGGAATAAAGAAAGAAAATAAGGAAATAAAGAGTTTGAGGGGTCAGAGAGAGGACTGGGCCCAGCAGAGACGCTGCGCCGGCTGGTTCATTAGCACACTGAGATACCAAGAGCAACTTCCACTGTGAGAATACCTGGGGCCACATGGCACTGGGAGACAGCTGCTGGTGCTGAGGTCCCATGTTGTTGAGGTGGATGCCACTTGGGGACAGAAGAGGCCGGTGGGGGAGAGCACTGCCGACCCGGTTCAGGTCCGAGCTTGCAGGGTCTCCCATTCCTGTGTCTGGAGGCCCCAGGTCCCCGTGGGAGCTCAGCATGGCCTGGGCCTGCCTGTCGCTTGGATATGTCTTGGGCTGACTGTCCTCATGCTGCTGGTGCTGGGGCAGGTGGCTCTGCTGGTACAGGGGGTGGCCGTAGGGCTGCTGGGGCTCCTGGTAGTAGTACTGGGGCATGGATCCCAGCTGGATCAGCTGGACAGCGTGTGCCTGCTCCGGGGTGTACTGGTGGGGGTCCCTGTGATACGAAGGGGGCTGCAGGTGCATCTGTGGCTGCTGTGGCTCTTGCAAATGCTGCATTATGGGTTGGGACTGGTAATACTGAGGTATCTGCATTGAACCCTGCCGCTGCTGCAGCTGCTGTTGCGGTTGCTGCTGGGGCTGTGGAGGGCGGATCTGCTGCTGCGGCTGCGGCTGCATTTCTTGCATCGACAGACGCTGCTGCCCCACCGGCTGCTGTTGCTGCTGCGGGTAATACTGGTGCTGCTGTATCTGCTGCATGTGCTGGGACAGCATCTGGGGTGCCTGCAGTGACTGTCCTCCCTGCACAGGCATCTGAGTCAGTGGCTGCTGGTAGTCATAATACAGGTGCCCCTGGCTTGGGTGCTGCCCCACCTGAAGAGCTGGTTTGGACAGCCCGCCAGTGAAACCAGGGTGGGGCTGCTGGGGGACCTGTTGGTAGCGGGAAGGGAGAGCCGGTGCTGCGGGCTCCACGGGCTTCTGGGACAGCAGCTGGCGGAGGGCACTGTCTGGGGCTCCGTCCATCACTGCTGACTGGGTATGCAGCACCTGGGCCATATTGTTGACCTGGATTCGCAGGTTTTGGTTGGCAAACACCTGGGTAAAAGAGTCTAGCTTGTGCAGGACACCACTGGTGAGCTTCTGGGTCCGGATCTCACTGGCCTGGGAGTAGGTGTACTGGTAGCCATCGGTGGGCTCCGCCTGGGCTGGTGCCCCCCACATCATGTTCGAATTGGTCAGGTTGCCACGTAGCTGGACATGGTTTCCAGGCCCTGCATGGCCTCCCCACCCTCCCTGCCTCGAGGTGTCCACTTGGCCCAGGTTTTTGGAGCCAACAGGCAAGCCCAGACCATCCCGAGTGTCTTGAGGGAAGTGAGGGGAAATGGGTGATGCCTGAGGGGCATCCATTCCAGCCCCGGGGACTGTATTCCCATAGTTGTGGTTCAGCCCGCTGTGGACGCCAAGTGGTGGCTGCTGGTAGAAAAGGTTCTCACCACTGTGGGCCACGTGGTTGGTCTTGTACAGTTGCTGATCCCCCATGGTGCCCGCCTTGTTCGTGAACGTGCAGCCACAAAACCATAAAAAAAAATGTCAATGACACAAACCCGAAAGGACTGAAACCCTGAGAAGCTGAGAGAAGATGTCCACACTACTCCACGGCTGACATGTCCATGACTGTGGCTGGAGCCAGGTGTTCCTGTCGGTCTGTACCACTCATGTGCAGAGCTGGGAGTTTTACATCCTCACCCGGCCTGAGGTACGGACCAAACACCACCGTGGTGAAGAGATGCTGCTCACACCTGCAAGACAGGATGTAAAGGGCAGGAAAGGATTTACCTCATGTTTTGCAGTGAGCAATCATATCCACCACGACCCATTACAGCGATAAATACAAAACTGGAGCCTGGATTAGAAATTGGCAGTTTCCAGACCTGCCCCACCTTCACACTGAGTTTACAGATCTTGACCCCCATGTGAGATGTGAACGTTCTAACTTTCAAGCCATTGCTCAATGGCTCATTAGTTTATTGAGTTGCATTGTTTTGCTCACTGATTAATTCATCCATTCTTCTGTCACCCTGCTATTGAAAGCCTAGCCTATTTGAGGACCTGTAGGGAATATGAAGAAGTTTAAGACATTCATTCATCAATTCATCTGGTCAACACATACTTATAGACACAGACATCTACTAAGTGTAAGACACGATACTAGGGAATGATTATGACACGGGCCAGGTCTCAAGGAGCTTACAGTTAGAAGAAGCGATTGGTCACGTCAATAACTACAATACAAGGAGGAAAGAGATGCATGTACTAAAAAGGGAAAAATAACAGGCAAGAAACTCACAGACTGGAGAGCGTATTTCCAGAAGAGCAGAATTGGAGAAAGTTTCAAGGAAGAGTACTGCGCACGTCAGTCAGTACATAGCTACCGGCTTCCTTGTGGTCCCTGCTTGGGGAAACATCTGTACATGGTGCTGACCACCTGGCCGGAAGCCTGCGATGTGGCCTGACAAAAAAATAGGCTGGGCCTGTCAGATTCCTTCCCTTAGAAACATGAACCAGGAAAATTTGAGAGACTGCTCTAGTCTGATTTGAATCCATACAGGTTCTTTCGTGAACTTCAAAGTGGGATGTGTAAACCCCCAGGGAGTACATGAAGATTTTCCAAGCACTCCAACTCACCCAAAGTTTTAATTTCCAGATCCAGATTTTTTTTTAGGCTCATACTTTTTTATTATATATCATTTGACTACTAAAAAAACCCAAACAAAACTGGATTATAACAACTCATCTCAGAATGTTTTCCAACAAAAATTAGGATTTTAATATCCAAGTCTTTTTTTTTCAGAAAGCAAAATTAACATAATGCAAATAAGAACATCTAATTAATAGAACATTTAGTCCTAGCCAAAATGTCCATCAGACATTGGGTCCACAAGACATTTGGTTCATGCCAAAACATCCCTGAAATTTGGTCTTATCCAAAACATCCAAAAGACATTTGGTGCATGTCAAAAGATTCTTGACATCTGGTCTTACCCCAAACGTCCATAAAGCATATTTGGTCCATGCCAAGTGGTTATGGACAGGACCTGCGTCTGCTAACCAGTGGTAGAGGTGCAAGTTGTCCTTTTATACCTGCTCGTTCACAACAGCCCTGCTTCTTTATAAAAGAAGGACAAACCTCTTACTCATTTCCTCCCAAATCTTAACTGGGCTTATGCCCCAGGGATAACTCCCCTGGTTGCCACACAAGAGGATGCAGAACACTGAGAAAGTGAGCAACTCTAATAAATAAGCAATAAATCTTCTTTGCAGGTTGGGTGGTTTCCAAAAAAATTTTTTTAATTAGGAAGGCCTAGTAGAGGTAATTAAAATGTAATTGTTAGTGATAGATCACTATGTGACTTGGCATTTGACTCAGAAGTAGATCAAGAACTGAGTTGAGCCTGTTTTAACAAAACTTGTATTTTTATCTATTAGTTAATGCAAATGAAGGTTTTCAGCATTTATATCTATATAAATGAAAAAATGGAAATACAATCGATGCTGATCCTTGTCTCATATCTCATGCAGCAAACAGTATTCTTTCGTGGATAAACGAAGAAACAGAAGAGATAACCCAGCACCAGCAGTATTCTATCTCTGGACCTGGGTGATAACTGCGTGGCTGTGCTCACGCTGGGATAACCTGAGCTGTACACTCTGACCTCATCACATATATGTGAGCATGTTATACATCAATAAAAAAATTATTTTAAAAAGTCATCCAGCGTCATCAATTCACTGGGATACATTTTAATGTAAGTTTAGTTTTTATGTTTATTATTTATCCAAATTAGTAATACATTTTATGTTGTTTTGATCAGTTGCATACTATTACTTAATATGTCTTGAGTTATCATTACAGTCATAATCATAACGATAACTCAAACAGGAAGAAAATTTTAATACTTAGAGCTTTATGATTTCAGGAAATTGAAAAAGTTTTAACTTCACATAAAATTGTTACAGGGAAATATAAGGAAACAAACCAAGGAGTTTTAAGCATAAAAACATATCACATTAGGATAAAGTTCCACAGGGGAAGTGAAACAGAAATAAAATTTCAAGGAGAAAAAGGAACACTGACTATTAGCAAAGAGCATGTTCATGCATTTTTTAAATGGATGATGGCGGGTATCAAATTCCTATAGTGTTTAGATTCCACCAGATAAATTTAAAAGTGATGTAATAGTTTTACTTAAAAATATCAACGTTTACAATGTACTGGGAATTGCATCTTCTGCAGACGTATGATAAAAAATGGCAATGTAAACTTAAAAATGTGCGAGGGGGTAAATGGTTTTACAGAATCCTTTTGTGGGGGATTTTAAGCAGGAGGTGTGAAGACGACTGCAGTAGGTCCCCTCCAACTGGGAACTAGCCTGAGTTGGTCTTTGACCCTTTCTGAATGAAGGAGATGGACAAGTTCAGGGAGAGGGGTTCGGTATGGTGGAATGAACAGTGGAACAAGGGAAGCAGTGGGGGAAACACAGGCTGGCCAAAGACGGCCGGAGCAGATGCTGGAGGTGCAGTTATGCAGTGAGTCATGCATGGCCACTGGAGGCTCCAGGGCAGGGGCGTAAGGATGCTGTGTGTTGAGGCGCTGAGCTTCAGAAGCAGGGAGACCAGTTCCCTTTACTGCTCACCATGTAGTCTCTATCACCTGAGAGCTCCTGAGAAATTCGGACCTGAGGTCTGTTAATCAGAATCAGCATTCTACCAAGATCTCCAAGTGATTCTTGTGCACATTAAAATTTGAGAAGCAATGTACTAGGAGGCTCCTGCCACATCCAGGTGAGATGTAATTAAGACCTGAACTTGGACAATGGTGAGCAGGCAGCAAGAGAGAAATGAGAGAAATGTCCACTCTGCTGCCGGGGAAAGTGACTCTGCTTTCTCCAAGTGTCCTTCGGGGGCTTATGACCCCGAGTCTAAGGAGACACCCTTCCTTTTCTCACATGTTCACCCTCCCAACATTCCCGCTCACCAGACACACCCAACTGACCCCCAGTGACCACTCTCCACATGGATGATCTGAGCTCTTAATCAGCTGCCTCCTGCAAATCCCCACTTCCATGTTCACAGGCAAACTCTACATCCTCTCCCCTCAAATGGAAGCTCCTCCGAAGACTCCCCCTTGACTTAGGGCTCCACACAGTCTGTCCCTCACAATGTAACCCTCTTCTCTTTGTTCTCCACTCCCTCCCCGTCCCCACTCCCAGCCACTCTGGTCTCCACTCAGTTCCTTGAACTTGCCAAGTTGCCTCCCACAACAGGACCTTTGCACATGCTGGTCCCCCCGATTTGGAGTTTTTCCCTTCCCCACTCCACCTCTTCATCCAGCCAAGTTCTGGGCATCCTTCAGCTCTCAGTCCAAACTATACTTTCTCAGAAAGTCTACCCTGACCCCAACCCCCAAGGCCACATCAGGGTTATTTCTTTTATGTTCTCATAAAGCCATATTACTTTTCTTCAGACCATTCTTTTCAGCCTGTAATTGTATTTCCATCAGGACAATTATTTGATTAATGGATCTTTCTCTAATAGAGCAGGGACCATGTCTTTTTTTGCCTATGGTTCTATTCCTCAAACCTACCACAATTCCCAATATAGTGTAGGCCCTCTGATAAGAATTTCTTGAAGGATGGGTAATATTGTTGAATGAATCAATAATAAATGAAAAAAAGGACAATAATGATCAAATGTCCTAATGAACTGATACAGAGAAAAAGATACCCAGTGTAGGCTGAACAGATGAGAAATTCTCATGAAGAATAGTTATTAGGCTTTTTACCTAGGTCCTGATGGACAAATAGGGTTTACAGAGATGAGAGGGAGGACTAAGAAGGGTATCCAGCTGGGGGAACAGCATGCATACAGGCATGAAGTCAGGTGCAGGGGTCTATGCTGGGGCACCATGTCCTTGTCAGGCATTCACCAATGATCAGGCTGAATATGCATGGTCAGTGATAAATTGTGGGGGCCCTAAAATAATGTTCAGCAGCATTATCCTGTGGGCATTAGGCTTAGAGATATCAGAAGGCTCTACCTGGCTTAAATTTCACCACTTAACCTTCCTCGAAAGCCTGGTGCCAAGTCACCTCCCCCAGGAAGAGCTACCTGTTGAAACTCACCAGACTCTGACCACGATCTGATCTTGTGTCCCTCCACCAAGCCCCCATGGGTGGAATGGAAGCTATGTAACTTTACTTCTGTTGACCTGTCTGCTTTATTGTGTTCCCAAACTGCTGGGCAAGTACTACTTCGTGTTCTGAGCTACAGGAATCTACTCTCTATTTGTTGCCATTTTCAGACCTGGGAACGTAGCTTATTTACAAGCACAGAACCCTAGAAAGTCAGAGGGGAGGCTCTCAAAATGTGGTTCCCGGGCCAGCAGCATCCACGTGACCTGGGAACTTGTTGGAAATGCTGACTCTTGAGCTCCACCCAGACGCCCTGAATCTTGGGGAGTCTGTGCTTCAATGAGCCCTCCTGCTGAGTCTGACATCCTCTCAAGTTGAAGACCGCCTTAGAGGTCAACGAGTCTCCCCACATTCAGATGGAGTAGAGTTATAACTGCTGGGCCTAGACCAGACTCACAGCAGTCAGCCATCAAGAATCATATAATGAAAGAGGGAAAATGACTTCCCTAGGAAGACGGAAGGAGGTAACAGCAAAATCACACACTACTTATTTTACATTAAATTTATATACTTCTTGAATAGGTACTATATTCACTTGGCTCAAAATTCGAAAGGTACAAAACAGTATACAGAAGAGTGAAACTTACCCCAAATAAATGCTTGAAAATAAAGTGAAAAGTTAGAGCACAATTTTTTAAAAGAGTATACGCCAAAACTCTTCCTCCCACCCCTGTCCCCAGACACCCAGCACCCCTCCTGGGACAACCTGTCAGATTCCTGTATATTCTAGAGATATTTTATGCTCACACAAGAATGCCTGTACACACCCACACTCCTACCCCCACCACACAGGCGGCAGCATGCCAGGCCCACAGTTCAGCATCTCATCCAGAGGCTATTTTAAACCTACCATTTAAAATCTGGAAACTGTTCTTGGTGGATTAGTCAATCCCATAGAACTGTCATAATACCAACTCAAGGTTCAAGTCTTTATTATGTTTCTAATAAGGTAACTTGCTCTGCTCATTATGGACAACACTTCCTATTGGGTAACTGGTGCCAAGAGCTTTTTCATTCATGAATGAATTCCCAGAACTACTGCTTTCACATTTCTTTGGTCAATTCCTTCCTTAGAGCAAGACTCCAGGATTCCAGATTCGGCCCCACAAAAAAAAATGTCTGCTCGGAACCCGAGATGCTCTCCCTTTCCCCTGAAGCATTATAGTCAAGTGACCTGCTTCCGAACCCAAGTCCCCACTGGCTGTCCAGTCAATCAGAGGAGGGACAGCATCCTACCCTGTCTTGTGACCCCAGTGACTGGGACACAGCACTTGCTCCAGAAACACTCATTGAGCTGAAATGCTGCGCCAGGCAAATGAGACCCAGAGCACTTCACCCTGGGTCTCCATGCTTCTGACATGGACCAAGGGCCAGATTTCACTATTTTCCATTGATGGTCCAGCCCCCTAAAGTGCCAGATTTATGGAATGCTGTACATAATAATAAGGCTCTACAGAGATGTTTTAGCACACAGTTTTTCTTTCTGTACAGGGCTGGCTAGTCAATATTTTCAGTTTTACGGGCCATATGATGTCTGTCATAACTCTGCAGTTGGAAGCAACTATAAACGATATATAAGTGAGTGAGTGTGGTTGTGTTCTAATACAACTTAATTTATGAACACTGAAACTGAATTTTATATAGTTTTCACATGTCAAGAAATTATGTTCTTTGATTTTTCTTCAACTATTTAAAATTAAAAAAACAAAACAAAACAGAAAAAACCCTTCTTGGCTCACAAGCCGTGTAAGACCAGGCAGACGCTGGCTTTGGCCTGAGCCACAGACCCCTGTTCTAATGCATCAAAGTCCGTCTTCTCTCCCTCCATACCCCCGGGGGCACCAGGAGATGGAGCACACTCTGCAAGGAAGCTATCTGTCCAAAAGGACCATCCTTTGAACCAGAGAAAGAGAGAGGGAGAAGAGGAAGTTGACTTTGGCCAAGGGCTCAGCAAGACTTGTTTGTTTACAATTCGGAAGGGGTAACACCCTGCTCCTGCCAGACCACCATCGCTTGTTTGAGGAAGAAAAACCATAAAGATTTTCCTTTCTCCAACACTGGGCCATCATTCAGAGACTGTATACACAATTCCCCAAGCGACTTGGCTTAACTTTTAGGCAAGACTTCCTCTCAGGTCTGTCAAAGGAGCTTAACTTGGATTCTCCTGGGATTCTGCTCCCAAAAGCCAAGGGCAGTTCTCCAAGACATGGGCTCATGGTTCATGGTGTCCTTTATAGCAATGTTGCTGTTCTAAATGCTTTCTGATTAGTCTTCTAAATAAAGCCAGCAGAAGTTTTATAATCCAGTAACCCAATTACACTGGATAAGTTCTGCCAATGCAGGCGATGAGCACCGAAATCTTCCTCCGCACGGAGTGACTGGTCCACTCCTGTTCCTTCACGGCCCCACTGCTCCCTGCTCCAGGTCTCAGGCTAACTCTCAGCTCTGGGAGGCTTCCCAAGGCTTCCTTTGGGCACCAACAGACATTATTTCTCTATTTTTCAGTCTGCAGCATCAACTGCTTCCTCCAAACCCCAGGAATGGAGAAGCCTGACTCACAGCCCAGGAACCTGCAAATGGAGAGTTTGGACTTTGCTTCCAGGAAGTGGGGGTTGGAGCTACTTCCCCTTCTGGTGTGCAGGTCCTGACTGTCCTCTCTCTCTGGGACAGCAGTAGCTCTCCGCCAGGGGGTGGTCACTCCAGCCAGGGCCTAGGAGGAGCTGTGGGTGGACCCTCGCTGTTGGGGACTCAGGGAGGGTCTCTGCAGGATGCCCAGCTGGAGAGGTCTGGGCCTGGGCTGCAGGAAGGATCCTCCAGTCCTGCTCCCTGAGGACCTGGGGCTCAGGCCTTGTGAATCAGCCCTTGGGACTGCAGCCAAGAAAAGGATCCCCATCCCCTGAGCTGTCCTGGGCAGGGTAGGGCTGGGCTCGGCTGGGCTGGGCTGGGAGATCACAGGAGACTTCTTTCTGATGCAGCCCCAGGGAGCATGGTGGGGAAGATGGAGGGGAAGGGAGGTGGCTGGCGGGTATATCTGGTCCCCTTAACCACCCCCTCGACCCCCACCCTCAACATCAGAGCAAAATATAAACCTAAGAAAACACAGTTCAAGTGCCCGAGGGCTTCATTCCCATCACTCAAGTGTCACACCCAGCACCCTAGGCCAAGCTGCCAAGAGGGCCTCCAGCAGGTCAGCAGTACAGACGCACTTCCTCTGCAGGGGACGGGAGGGGAGTGGCCAGCTCCCCTGGACCTGGGCCACACCAGCCCTGCAGACAGTCGCACACCATGACTCCAGGCAGACTGCATGGTTAGGGGTTCAGTTCCCAAACTGAGCAGCTGGCTTGGCTTTGGTCTGTGGCCTTGAAGACACTGGATTGTGTGAAAAACAAATGCCCCTAGACACCCATGGCCCAGAGAGGAGTAGGTGCCTCGGGGGTGGGGGAGGATCCACCCCTCTTCTTTCTGAAAAACAGCTCACAGTTCACTGGGTAGCAAAGTCTGCAATGCTCCTTTGTGTGTAAAATAACTGCATGGGGTTCTCGAGCTCGGGAGTCTGGGGTCTCCCTTGACCCTCTTGCCTGTGTTTTATATGGGGGGTTGGGGGGTGACCGCATGTTACGATGTCAGAGCCATGCTTGGGCCTCCTGTCCACACAGGCCCCACCATATGGCAATGCCACGGCCCCCAGGCTCTTCACTTGTAAGATAAGGGGACATGGACAAGCAATCCCCATGGCCCTTCTGGCTCAGACTTCTAAGACTATACGGGGAATTCTGGGAGGACAGAAACAAGCCAGAGGGTCCTCAGGTGTCCAGGGCTGGAGGCCTTCCCAGCAGCACTTCCTGAGTCGCTCCCTTCTCCAGGCTCCTGTGGAAGGGGTTCTGGCTGATCGTCTTCACTCCGCCCAACCTTCCCAGCTGGTGTGGACTCACCGAGGGCAGCTGGGGCCCCTCTTGCTCATCCCTGGGACCCAGACTGTGCCTCACACCTGGCACAGGTGCTTGCTCAGTGAAGCCAGACAGAGGGACCCACAGCCCCCCTCACATTTCCTGTCGCCTTGTAGCCCACAGACCGAGGTTTGATTCAGTGGCATGGCTGCCCCACGGCGTTGTCTCCTTTGTCCTTCACTGTGCCAAGGGAGGCCAGCGTTCTCAGTCAGATGAGAGGGGCTTCTCGGAGCACCCCAAGTGGCCTCCCAGGGCCCGTGGGAAGCTGCTCAGGGAGGGGAAGCAAAGGATGAACAGACAGAGGGATGGAATCGGGAAGACATCCTGCAGGAGGCAAGCCAACGGAGCTGCCGGGACCAGTTTTATCAGGAGGGTCTTGCTCCAAATCACAGCACGCCAAGATGGAGAAAAACTGGGTGCTTTACTTTCAGATGCTTCTAAGAATTCAGGTATTACAGAATGAAGTTGGAAGTGAACGTTCACCTGAGATTCCCGCTGTTCAAGTTCCGTGTGTGGGGCTGAGAGGACCACAGAGGTTAGCTTCCATCTACCAGACAGCTACTGAGGGGCCTTAGGTAATCAGTAGGGTATCCTGCCCTTTCCTGGATTTGCTCCCATCTTCCCCATACCGGTAATCCCTTACATCCCTCCTGGGAAGCCCCCAAACCTGTCTGGATTTGCTCAAGACAGATATCCTGTTGCTCATTGGCCCCCATTAACTCACTGTCTCGACTTTTTTCCAAAAACTTCCCTTGGCTGCTATAACACCAGAGGGCCGAAGTGATGCATCCCCTGCAGCTGAAACAAGAGGGCAGAAATGGAGCCCCTGGAGCCTGGGGACCTCGGGGAAGAGTGCGGACCAAACCTCGGACAAAGCATCTATAGACACAGACGTGCGTCCTTCTGTTTGTGAGAAACGTCACTTCTCCAGGCCAGTCCTCAGACCACAACCAGACCAGAAATCTACTTTTCAACCAACACGAGACTTTAGGTTTTATAGGAGCAGAACTGTGTCTCAATATTTCTCTTTTTACATCTCTCCCTGCCTTCTCCTCTGTGCCACGAGCAGTGTTTGGCCCAAAGCAGATCCACTCGAGGTTTCCAGATTGCAACAAACACATCTGTCAAACATCAACCCTGTGTGGTCAGCTAAAGATCAGGGCGTGAAGGAGACAATCCCTTTCTCGGGAAGCCAATGTGGTCCAGTATCAGGCCTAGGACGCTAGCCTTAGAATGTCCCCAACACTGCCCAGGCATCCTCAGGCCCCACGTGGAGACTGACTGCAGCCAGTGGCTGCAGTCGGGAGAACAGCAGGAAAGACACCCAGTGCTGTGCTGATGAGCTGGACTAAGAGGGAGCCAAGCAAACAGAGAGGGAAAACGAAACTGATGGGAAGTACTGGGTGCTAACCCCCAGCCAAGTCCTTCACATGCCCCTCATGGCAACCACTCCGGATGGGAACCTGCATCCAACACACTTTACTACCTTGCCAACCTCCCATGACACTCTGTGATGAGACCTTCCCAGATGTACCCCCCCCATGAACCTCTGAGAATTTCTTTCGGCTATCCACCCAGGGGTTCTGAATTCCCTTCCTAGTAAGCTGGTGACAGCAGAGCCTCATAAAAAAAAATGACACATACAAATGACATACAGACACTGCAGTATTGCTGGAATAGCCAGAGCAACAATATCCCAAATGTCTATCAATAAGGGATTGCTTAAAAAGAATTCTGGAATAACTATACAGTGGAGTATTACGCAGATGTTAAAAAGAAAGAGAAAACTCTCTGTGACCCCAGGTAATGACATCAGGGCCATACTCAGGCTCCTGAATTCTGGGAGGCAAGAAACAAGCCAAAGGGACTTCTGGTGTCCAGAGCTTGGTTCACACATCTGCTGAATAGGGCTGTGCATTGGTCTTTATGCACAAACCACCTCATGATGCATAATCTCTCATTTTTCAGCTCCCTTTCTGCAAAAAGGAGCCAGAAGTTAAGGACACTAGTAGAGGAATTATGGTGCAGAATCCTCTGACACCCTCATAATCTCACCACCTCTAGTGTCAGTCTACAACAATTGTCTTGCTCACACCTAACTTGGCAGCAAATTTGCTTTTAAATTTTCTCCAAAGCATTCAGCTTACTTTTCATAGATACTTCCCTTCTCTTTCTTTTTTGCATTCATAGGTCATCAGCTTACATCACACCTAATTAAATTATGCACCTACAGTAACAAGTTTCCCTCCGCATAAGTGGCCCCGCCTTCATTTGTGGGAGTGGGTGTGATGTGTGTGGGTGTCTGGGGAGCTGTGGGAGAAGGTCGTTAGGCAGGAGCTGGTTGAAGACCCCTGCACCTGTGTGTGAATGTACCTTGTGAGCTTTAATACACTACAAAAACGCATCCTGTCATGGAATCACACCTTCCTGCACTATTCTTCATACATTTTACGTGTTATTTATATGCTCTGGGTCAGACCCTCTGGGGGCCGAGAGCTGGGTTCCCTGCGGTGCTCACAGCAGAGCTGGGTTGGGTAGGTCCTTGGTGAACAATTTTGGAAGTGAGCAGAGCTTTTTTCCCCAAAGGCTTTCAGGGTAGGATTTCCAACAAAGCTGATATCTAGACATCACGTTTCAGAAAAAGGATGAAGAAATACATGTCTCTAAGATCTCCTCAAGTGCCCATTTAACGCCCAGAGGAGCCGTTTGGCATATAAATCCCCAGCCTGAGCCCCCAGCTGCTCCTGACTGAGCTGAGCCCTCCCAACAGTTTAGGGGGGACGTGGCACCCTCTGCTTGCAAAAGGGGGAAGAGGCCAAAGCCTAAGACCTGAACCCCCAAAACCTTGGTCTCAGCAGATGGCCTTCACCTGCCACACGGAGAACAGAGAGGGCGCTGTAGGTGTTTACCACCTCCACTTCCTGACCATTGAACAAATGCTCACCCCCTCCACCTCTGCCTTAATGACTCTTTTCTCTTCACTCAGATGCTGAAGGAGCCTGGACCCCAGGAGCTCACCTCCCCCTTTTCTTATAGGCTATCAAATAGGTTTCAGTTGACCGCTCCTCTGTAGCATCCCCTGACCACCCCTCTCCTCTCACCCCAGTGCCCAGTCCACGGAACAGCCTCTGAACAGCTGGGCCTGCCTCTTACAGCCCCGTGCCTTCCAGCCTACTTTCCACCCAGCAGCTGGGTCCACATCACCCCTCTGCTTCAAACTGCCAATGCTCCCTCTGCCCAGAGGAGAAGCATCCAGAGAGTTCAGCCTGGCACAGGGGACACTGAATGATTTGGCCTCACTTCTCTTTCCAGTGATTTACCCATCCATTTACCCATACTTGCCCTGAGCCCCCCACTCATGGAGCTACACCTCCAGAATACTGGTCCCTCTGCCTGAAGTCCTTCTCTCCCCATTCTCCATCTTCCCAACCTCTAAGTTCCTATCCAGACATATCTTTTATGACACCTTCCCTGATTCTCAGCCATTCATTGTAACAAAATACTTACTCAGTGTTAACTATGTGCCAGGCACAGTGGGAACATGACATGGTGTCAGCTCTCGTGGAGTCAGGGGCTTGCAGTCTAGGGAGAGGGGAGTGTCAGACAATGACAAATCTAAGTCTATGACTGATGAGTGGTTATAAAAGAGGGCTGAGACCTCAGCAGAAAGATCAGGGAAGGATCCTCTGTGGAAATCACGATCCTGAAACCTGTAGGATGAGAAGGACTTAAAGAGGGAAAATAGAGTATGGAAATCTGCCTATCAGACAAAGTTAAAGACAGCACGGGCAAAGGCCCTGGGGCAGGTGGGAACATGGTGGACAGAGGAACTAAAACAGAGGATCAAGGAGTTTGGTGATGAAACTGGAGAAGGTGCAGGGGCCAGACCATGTCAGGTTCTTGAAAGGAAGGAGTTTTATCTTTATATTAAGAACACTGAGGAACAATTAAAGTGTTTTGAGCAGTGTGTGTGTGTGTATGTGTGTGTGTGTGTACATAAGCATGTGTGACTGATCAGATTTCCATTTTGAAAAGGCTGCAGGATAAACCAGGAGTCAGCAAACTTTCTCTGTAAAGGGCCAGATAGTATACATTTTAGGTGTCACAGTCGGGAGGCAAAATTGAAGCTATGATGTAGACACTTACATAATAAGAGAAAAAACACATTTATATAAATTTTTTGAGGAAACAAAACATAATAGTATTTGAGTACAGTTTTCTGCAATAGAGATCTAGGGATAAGAATGGAATTATTTTTTTGGAGGGATAACGTTTTGCCTAATTGGGTTCAAAGTCAGTGTTCCATATCATCCAATGTCCATAAGCAGAAACCATTTTTAGCTCACAGGCTGTACAAAATCAGGCAGCGGCTGGATTTGGCCCACGGATTGCAGTTTGTGGACCTCTGTCGAACAACGGGCTAGAGGAGGGGGTGCTAGGATACGGGGGGCACTCAGCTTTGCGACAGTCCAGGCAAGGCAGTTTGGGTGTGGGTAGTGATGGAGGGGCATTTGGGGGTGACCCTAACAGGACTTAGTGCTGAGATGGGCATGGGGGTGTGAGGGGTGAAGAGTCAAGGTGACGCCTAGATTTGCATCTGTGGAGACATGGACCTCCGCGAAAGCTCAGTTTCACTCTGAGAGCTACAACAGGAGCTGTCATAGAGGCAGCTGGGCCGAGTGCTCCAAGGACCACAGGCGGTAAGTGACGGCAGGGGCAAGAGGAAGAATGCTTGGAGGGCAGGCGGGAACAGCCCTGGGCTCAGGCTGCTTGTCTTTGTTACACCACTTCGCACACCAGTCCCAGCACTTTAACTGCCTCCACCATCAGACTGGGACCTCTTCTAAGGGGTGCCTCCCCTACTGTGTCTACGGGGGTCAGCAGAGTACCGGGCATCCACTGGGTGCAAAGGACACAGACAGGGAGGGAAAGAGAAAGGGGAGGCCTTTGCTTCCTCCGGCTCACATGCAAAAGACCTCTCAATTCACAATAGAAGCCAACCTCCCACTCTCAGAGGGCTGACCATCTTCCGTGGCTGACCTTCCACGGGACCTGCTTTCCATAAGGGTCATGGGACCCTCCCCAGTCACTTAAAATAATTCCCATGTGCTTGTGCACATACACAGACACACAAACCTCCTCCCCACCAACCCCTGCCACATGATTTGTGGTGATGATGTATTGACAACACACCCATCAGTTGTCATTTCAGTATGTCTAAATATTATGTTCCATCACCTAGAATGTCCTTTTTTTTTTAATTAAAAGAAAAAGTTAAGTGGCAATCCCACTCACAGTAAGGAGGACAGAAAGGAAAAAAAGCCACAGGTTAAAGAAAATCAAGTTTTCTTTTTTTCTCCTTTCTTGTCTTTTGTTGAACAGAAGAGTGGGAAGCTCATGGCTCCATATCTCCAACAGCCCGGGGACTAGGAGATCAGGGCTGACATGGGGAGTCACCGGCCCTGGTGGCCATGGGGTATGTCTGCCTGAGTCAGTGGAGCCCAGGAGCAGACCTGGCCCCGGGGGCTACAGCCACAAATCCTCTGGCCCAGTGTGGAGTCTCTGGTGGGGACACTGAGGAGTTCGTGGGAGGGTGTGCTTGTCCTCAAGGCCAACAATAACATTCTGGAAAGCACTGGACAAAAGCAGTGACATCCACTATTTTATTTTGTCCCCACAACAAGCCAGTGAGGTCAGAATTGTTTTCTCTGTTTCAAAGATGAAGAACTTCCCATGCAGGGGATGATGTGTCCAAGGCCACACAACTGTGACAAAGGGTTAGGCCTCCAGCCTTTGGATGCCTCAGATCCTCTGTTATGGCGCCGCGTCCCTGGTTCACTCGTCTCAGACCTGAGTAGCACGAAGCTACTTCCCCTCGTCAGATGCCCGCAGCTCTCCCCAGGTTCTGAAGGGTCCGGGAGAGCTGGCTGACAGCCTGGCACAGAACCTGGCCATCACCTCCTAGCAGTCTTCAACCCTCTAGCCTGTAACCCTGAACTTGGAAGTATGACAAAGAAGCTGACGCACTTTACATCGAAAAACTTCCCCTTTCTTGGTTTAAAGAGCTAAGCTCCAGCTATGTGGGAACCTTTTTTTTTTTTTTTAACTCCTCAGGAACTTCTCACTGGAGAGAAACAAATGGATTCTGTGGCCGGTGTTCTCCTGACGGGAAATACCCAAAGCACTGGGTTCTGGAGACTGAAGACCAGGGTTCAAGTCGCAATGTTCCACCAGCAAAGTGAGAACCAGGCAGGCCGATCTCATCTTTTCTGGGTTTGGGGGAGCCTCAGTTTTGACATCTGTCAACAAGGAAGAATGACACCTAATTGCTCTAGGTTTCTGGTGAAGATCGAACAGGACAATGTTCAGGACATGCGTGGGGCCCAGGGAGGACTCACAAAGTCTCACCGCCTGGGGGGGGTTTCTGTTGTTTTGTTTTGACTTGGGTACAGTTTAGATCAGGCTCAATGACTCAGGCATGATTGAATAGGTTTGGTTATTTGTTTCCTGGGCAACTCCAGCTCTCCCTTTGTTTCAGTGCACAGCACGGTGCTCAGGGGCAGGACCGGCTAGCAGTGGACGTGGTAAGGAAGAGAGAAAAACCACAGCCGCGTGGGCCATCGGGTGTAGGAATGGTCAACCTCACTCTGATACCCGCTCCGAAAACACCGCTGCATCAGAGCACATTCACCCTTCTCCGTAACGAAGACCCAGGGTCACCGTGGAAAGGCTAACATACACCTAGTACACTGTTCACCAGGCAGAGAAAGAAGCCGGAGAATGCAGATGCTTACGTGATCTGCTCATTGCTGAAGGATGCTTTCTGGGGCAGCTCAGCTGCTGTGAGGGAGGCCGATGGTTCTCTACGGGTCAGTGCAACTCAGAGGTGCCTTAGAGGGACTCGGTGTCCGCAGGTCAGGCCGAGTTCTCCAGTGTGGTTATTGGTAATGAAGGGGGCGTTCTGCTCTCTGGGGTCTGACTCTCAAGCTGTTCAAGACCCCAGGAGAGGGAAAGAGAAGTCATCATTTAGTGGCCACCTAAAGCTTAGGAATACTTGTGGTTACTGTTAAAGCAAAGAGTTGAAAGGGGTGCGCCCCAGTTACCCAGAAAGAGACATTTCATTCCCTCCACGAACTCAGATAAGGAGATAGTCTACTTCCTTTCCTGTTTCAAGGCGGCCCCCAGCTCTCAGATTCCAGGAAATTGGCAGTAACTCTGTCCAGAGCTGCCGTTTCCTTACTTTCAGTTCGTCTGCTTATACCACGGCCCCCTGGAAGGGACTTCAGACACACTGTCTGGCAGGGCTGGCCCAGGGAAGCAGGCCTGGGGTGACCTTGGTGGCTAACATCTGCCGCTCGATGATGGGCAAACGAGACTCTTACTGGCCCCCCAGCAGTTGGGGGGAATGTGAGGCCAACCCTTCACACTTTGGGGGATCCATCACTACCGATGCTCTTCTGTGAGGCGGATCCAGCCAGAAGTGATATTCCCATTTTGAGCTAATAAGTTCTGGAAGCTCTAAGGGAGGTAGAGATTTCCAAAGGCTCACACGTGCTGGGAGGAAGCCAACCAGAGGGAGGTAAGACCTGAGGTCACCGATCCTGGACCAAAGAGGTCCCCCCGCCCCCCACAACCACAAACGATCACCATGAAAACAAGATGAGAACCACCACGTGACTCGAGTGTTCTCCAAAAACACAAACAAGAAGGCATCACGGAAACACAAAGAAACAAACTCCTGTTTATTTCTCTTCCACTGAAAAAAAAGTCACAGCCTCCTTAATAGTTCCCCTTTGTTCTCCTTTCCCCTTCCTCCTCAGTCCTCTGGACCGAAACCAAGGCTCCCCCTCTCCTCTCCATCACGTGCACACAGATTATCTCCCTCTTCACGGGACACTCAGGAAATTTAAACATTCTCAGACCGGGTTCTTCTGAGCCCACTTCCCCTGCCCTCCACCCCCACCCCCTACCCAGTTGCTGCGTATTCAGGAAATGCAAACCCAATAGAAAGATAACCTGGGCCCAGCAGAAAAAGGAGACTGGCCCTGTAACCTTGTTGGGTAAATGACTTCCCCTTCTCACACCTCAGACTCAGCTTCTGCAGAAGGAGGAGGAGGCTGGGCCTGAGGGGGCTACAAGGAGGTCCCGCTGGCTCTGACCTGCCAAGGCTCAGCTAGATGAACCTCCCAGGCCCTGCCCATCTCAGGGACACAAACCAATTCTGAGGCAGGATATTGGGGCAGTAAGGTTTTCCACCACTGACACCCACTCCCTAAAGATCCTAGCCCCTTGGTGGAGAAAGAACACTGGGAGTCAGGGCACCTGGATGCCACTGTTAATTCTGCCGTATTTTGGAAAAGGAAAGTGAGTGAGTGGGAGGTTATCAGAGCAGACTTCAGCTCCAGCTATGGTGTTTTAATTTTTTAAAAATAGAATAATCTATATGACTAGTAATAATAAAGATTATTAAAATTTTTTTGGGGGGGGTAGGTATAGCTCAGTGGCAGAGTGCATGCTTAGAATGTAAGAGGTCCTAGGTTCAATCCCCAATACTGCTACTAAACAAACAAACAAATAAATAAAATCAAGGACCCCCAAAATAAATTAATGAAAAAAATTTTTAGAACCAAGATCGCTCAAAAGCAAGAAGGAGCTGATGGTCAGGCTACAAAGAAGCACTTAAAGATTCAGTTAAGAATCCATTTCCATTGCCTTTTATGTGGTCGTGGAAACATGAGTCCTTTACCTGGAGCACCTCCTTGTCTCTACAATTACAGTAACTTAGGCTCCCTGAACACCTCACATAGTCTGGACATGATGTGTCCTGACTTCCCAGTTCTAGAAATGGTTTCCACATCTGCCTCTGGGACAACCCCTTGTTTCACTGTGTAGGACTTGGCCGACAATGAGAACTCAATGTGGGGTGTTGCCCAATAAAGAATATTTAATCTACCAGTGGAGTGCCCCATGGGCAAGGCCAGTTGGATGGTGTAAGTAATCAATCTTGGCTCACAGCTCTGAGTAACTAGAATGGAGGAGGGACAGGAAGCATGAATCATTATCTGGAGCGAGGCTGTTAATAGACTTTGAGGTTTGCAGGCAGGGGTGGGACGGGGTGGGGTTGGGCCTGGCCCCTCAGCTAGGTGGAGAAGTCGACATTCTCTGGGGGGTCAGCCCCACCCTGGTGCAACAACATCAATGCTCAGGGTCCTAGAAATCCCCACCTTTCTAGATATTTGAGCCACACTTGGAAAAAGACACATGATTGACTCCAAATAATTTTTTGATCCTCACAGACTGAATTTTTAGAGAAAGTTGCCAATCCCTGTTTTGCACAAGTGAGTTGGTAGCATTTGTTAGAGAGACAAAAAGGCAAATGCAAATCCATTCAAGACCAACACGTTCAATGGCCATGAGTGATCAAACACAGTTGGGAAACCTGGTGAAACACAGTCAAATTTTAACTGCAGGACTTCTCAGGGCATTTGATATGCTAATGAAGGTGGCTGTCCAAGAGGGGCCACAGAGGCCATCTGTGGGGCTAGAAGTACTGCACTGGGTCTCACTGGCTCTAGAGAATGCCCATCTCTAAACCTCAGTTCAGATCACTTCTACACTCACAATGTTCAAATTTCCTTTTCCAGCCCCTCACCCTACCTGCACCATGGGGTCAGCTCCAATCTCCTTCTTCCAGCCTCCTCCAGTCTCCCCCAGGAAGCCTTCCCTGACCACTCAAGGGCACAAGGCTGTTGCCCTTGGAAACCTACTCTGAATACCTGGCACTTAATCTTATGAAGGTGTTTGATTCTTTATGCATTTTTTTGGTTATCAAATCTTTTTTAAATGAATAGACTATTTTTCTGAATAGTTTTAGGATCACGGCAACTCTACCCATTTTTTAATAACACTTGCCCAATGTACAAAGCCTAGTCACTACAAATAGCAGGTGTTGAAAAAGTTGTTGCCTGATAGATATCAAATCAGGAAGTGACACCAATTTGAGTGTAATATTAAGCCACTTACGAGAAGGGAGTGTGTGAAATAAAAAGGAGTCATGTCAGCTATAAAAATGGAAGTAAAATGGACAGTGAAGACCACCATCCTGCCCCTCCTAGCCACGTGTCCAGCAGAACGGATGCACCATCCATCGACCTGGGGACTCCACCAGGGAAAACTCCCCAGCAAGTGGTGTCTTGAGGCTCCAGCCCCCTCATGGCTCCATGATAAGGGAACATCTTGGAGGGAGGGAGGGCAGAGATGCTGAGGCGCCCCATTTCTAGAACCCATGGTTTGTAGTCTGTGCAAACAGGCCAGACCAGTATGTTCTGTCTCCCCTCAGATTATTTAAAAAAAAAACAAGCAAAAATAAAACACCTCAGTGAGGCTGGGAATCCCACACTGACCCTAGATTTCTGCCTTCATTTCCATCACATTTCATAAACCAGCTCTGTCAACATGAGCGCATCACTGAACAAGGGCATGAGCCTTGAAGGGGTCTGTTCTCAGTCATAATAGTACTGACTACCCTGAACCAAGTGCTGTGACACTCCAAGCTCCTGTTACAAGCTCTGCATACACACATCATGTCTCATTTAGTCCTTGGAACAGCTCTGTCTATGGTCCCCATGTTGCAGATGAAGAAACTGAAGCTCAGAGATGAAGCTACTGAGCAGCAGAGCTAGGTTCAAACTCAGCTCTTTCTCCTGCCCTCAAAGCCCGAAAACTCTATGTGCTCTGTGGCCTCCCCTCTGATGAAAGGCACACCAGCTGGAGACAGGAAAACCATCAGCAGGAAGGACGGGGTTGGGGGTGCAGAAAGGAGGCACAGGGAAGGGAAGACAGTGAGGAGAGAACACGAGGACAAGAGGAAGCTGGGGTCTGGAGGAGGTGCACTTGAGATCTGGCTGAGGGTCCGGGAGGTCTTTGCCAAGTGGGAATGAAGCAGGAAAGTTGCTGGTGACCACAGGAGAAATAAGCCACAAAATATGCAGAAGCCATTTCCTCTCTCGAGGAAGATAAACAATAGATTTGTAAACAAATTTTGTAAAGCTGTCCAGCTATTTAAAGCATTCTGGAGGAACTTATATCCTTTTTGAGCTAAAGTGAATCCCCCAAAAATGGTCAACAGTTATTTTTGGGAGAGCAACAGTGGTAAAGGGGGATAGGATAGGGGCATACTCCCTTCCCGGTCTGTCACCTGCTAGCCCTGTGACTACAGCCAGTTACATGTCCTTTCTGAGTCTTGGTTCACTCTTCCGTCAACAAGGAATAGTAATTCCTACCCACAGGGCTACTGTGGCGGAGAAGAAAGGAGACAGACTTTCTGGCAACACGGCAGACCAGATACCCCTACCTGACCTTCCCAACTGAAACAACTAACATGCTAGATAAAATTTAAAATATAAAAACTGTATGCACACTGGTGGACTGGTATAAATGGAAGGATTCTTCGAAGACCAAAAATAAAACCAAAAGCAGGAACCTTGGATGTAAGCTAGCAGCAAAGCTGTCTTTAGCCTTGAGGGCTCTTCCTGAACTCTACAGGTTCTAAGTTTCCCACAAGAGCCACAGAGCATTCAGGAAACACAAGAAAAAGCTGAGGTCCTTTATAAAACTGGGCCTCCAAAAGGCTCCACCCTCAGTGCATGAGAAAAAGACCCTTAACACAGAAGGGTCTACAAGGAAACCTGACTTTGGGCTGGGTAGAAATCTGAACCCGTAAGTTGGACCTCACACAGGTTTGCAGTTTGATTTCATGCTATTTATGTCACCAGAAAAGCTTTAGGTAGGAAATTCATTCAAAGTGGTTTTTGGTTAGGAATGCCTCCAGGCAACTAGCAGAAGTTAATGCAAAACCTCTCTAGAAAAATCAACTTCAATCCATACCTCAAAAAATTACCAACGGTAAAGTTCCAAAGAAAATAAGCAGCTCACAGAAAGTAACACCAACAAGGAAACAAGGCACTGTGAGTACTAGCCAGCAGAAACAACAGAGAGCAGAATCAGATTTCAGATTCTGCCATTACCAGACATGAAATTCTGCAATTTCTAAATAGCTACTTCAATATATTAAATAAATGCAGAAAGGAAGAAAGGAAGGAAGGAAGGAAGGAAGGAAGGAAGGAAGGAAGGAAGGAAGGAAGGAAGGAAGAAAAAGAAAGAAAGAAAGAAAGAAAGAGAAAGAAAGAGAAAGAAAGAAAGAAAGAAAGAAAGAAAGAAAGAAAGAAAGAAAGAAAGAAAGAAAGAAAGAAAGAAAGAAAGAAAGAAAGGAAGATTCCAAATATGAACAAGAAATAAGACAAAAAAATCAAGCAGATTTTTAAAATAATGGACCATAACTTCTAGAAATGATAAATAAAGAAACTGAAAGGGGAAAAAAAGTCAATGGATGGATTAAATAGCATTTGAGATACAGAATAAATTAAATGGAAGGCAGATTGGAAGAAATTATTCACAGTTCAGCACAGAGGTTCAAAGAGGTGAAAAATATGGAACAGAGGTTAAAAGATACAGAGAACAGAATAAGAAGGTCCATCCTAAGTCTAACTGGAGTACCAAAAGGAGATATAAGAGAGAATGGGAAAGAGACAACACTCAAAGAATGAAGGGTGAGAATTTTCCAGAACTGTTGAAACACATCCTTCTTTATCTCTAGGAATCCCAACAAAACCCAAGCTGAATAAAGACAGCGAAATTTACACCTACTTACATGACAATGAAGCAGCAGAACACCAAAGAAAACAACAATATCTTTAACATACCCAGAGAGAAATGCCAGGTCACTAACAAAGGAACAGCAATTAGACCGACAGCCAACTTCTCAACAGCAACATTCAGAGCCAGAGGCAGTGGAACAAAGACTTCAATGCTCGAAGAGAATACACCCAGGAAAGATAGCTCTCAAAACTGAGAGCAAAATAAAGACAGTTTCAAACCAAACCAAAACAAAAACAACTTGAAAGCTTTCCACCAACAGGTTCTCACTAAAGGATAATGCTAAGAGTTTATTTCATGCAGAAGGAAAATGATCTCAGATCCATGAAATAATGGTGAGAAAAGATACTGATAAGAATGTGGATAAAATATCATATGATATCACTGATATGTGGAATCTAAAACAACAAAAAAAGACAAACGAACTTCTTTACAAAACAGAAACAGACTCATAGACATAGAAAACTAATTTATGGTTACCAGGGGGGAAAGAGGTGGGAAGGGATAAAATTGGGAGTTCGAGATTTGCAGATACTAACTAATATATATAAAATAGATAAACAACAAGTTCATACTGTATAGCACAGGGAACTATATTCAATATCTTGTAGTAGCTTATGGTGAAAAAGAATATGAAAACGAATATATGCATGTTCATATATGACTGAAGTATTGTGCTATACACCAGAAATTGACACAACACTATAAATTGACTATACTTCAATTATATATATATTTAAATGTGTATATATATATATATATATATATATATATATACATTTAAAAAAAGATTATGGATAAACCTATACAAACACATACTGTATAAAACAATGATGTCTAACTTGTAGGGAAAAATACAGGATAGAATGAAAACACAGGATAACAGTTGTATATAAATCGGGAGAGGCAGTGGTTAGAATTAAGCCAGTTTATGATTCTTGTATTGTCTGGGAGGAAGGTAAAGACACTGATTAATTTCAGACTTTGTTAAGTATGCCTGTTAAAAGAGATGGGATAAACACTGAAAGAACAGATACAGGGCACAAAACTTCCAGATAGGAAGATGGAAGATGGAATGAGTGGGGAAAAACATCTCAACTGAAAAGAAGGAGCAAAACATCTCAAGTATATAAAGATGGTAGAAATGAATCCCAATTGATTAGCAGGCTATAGTTCAAAATACCTATGTACCAAATAGTATTGCCTTAAAATATATAAAGTAAAATTTTGGGCACTACAAGGAAAAATGGACAAATCCAGTGGGAGATTTTTAACACATTTCTCTCGATAATTGAAAGATTAATCAGACAAAAACAGAAAAGGACACATTAGAGATGATTTGAACAGCACAATGAATTAACATATTTTGATGATCATATATAGGAAACTACCATATATCTAATAATTAGAGATATACATTTTTTCAAGTACTCACAAAACAACAGAAAAAAGTTGAAGAGAGAAAATATTTAAAAGGAGCCCACAGAAATGGTTCCATGGTTCTTTCAAACTCTAAGAATCCCAGCCTATTTTGTCTTAAAAAAGATAAAGACCCTGTCTTTCTTGTTCACTGATGTATCTTCAGAGTACAGTGACTGTCACAGAGGAGGCTCTTAATATGTCCTGAAGGAAGAATGGTGAATGAAGGATTCTCTGTTGAGAATAGCACAGGTCGAGTGAGCACCTGGCGGACCATCACTGGAGGTGATGAAGCCCTTCCCAAAACAGAGGGGAACAAGAGGACAAAGGGAGTGGTGCCAGTCTCCAGGGAGAATTTACACAAATAAGAAAAGCAGAGTCATGACAGCCATCTTCAAATCAAGAGAGAGTCACATGGAAGAGTCTTTGAAAGCCCAGTCTTTGTGGCTCCATGTGGCAGAGCAGAGGACAATAGATAGAAACTGCAGAGAGGAAGAATTTGTTCCAATAGCAGGAAGAATTTTCTGACAATTCACTGTACAACATTGGCTGGGAATTGGCCTGGCTGATCCTCTAAGGTCCCTTATGACCCTGCGTGGGACAGGAGTCCTGGGAGTTCCAGACCACGAACGGGCCATCCTTCCAACTCTATCTTATTCCAGAGGTTCCTTCAACCCCAATTCCCTGGATACCCAATCTGTCCCAGGTCACAGATTAAGGAGGAAGTAGAGGAATAATGAGAGCTTCAAGCCCCAGAAACTCAATTCAGGGTCTTTTCTGCTCCACCACTGGCCTCTCCATTAATGGAAATGAACACATTTTGCCCCAGCCTCAAGGCTGATATGCACTTTTCAAGTCTACCCATGTCCTAGTAAAGTCCATTTTTCCAGCACATGATGAAGGATTACAAAAGCACAGAGAATTAGTTAAAATGAAAATGCCTGAACTTGCAGGAGAAGGACAGCAAGCTCACCGTGACCTCCGCAGCAGATGGCTGAGTTGGGGGCCTGGCTCTGGGGGCTTCTCCTGTGGCCGGCCAGTCATGCTGCTCTCATGCTGCTGGGCAGGTGGGAAGAGGAGGCCTGTTTCTGTGGGGAAAAGGGAAGGAAGAGTCACTTCTTCATTGTCTGCTCCTAGCCGTCCATCACCAGCCTGCCAAGGACACTGTCCAGAACGTGCAGGAGCTTGAGAGGCTGGCCTCACCCACTCCATGTCATTGGGGAGCAGACATGCACTGGACGATGTTCCCCATGTCCTTCCCATGTGCCAGGAAGGGCTCTAAGGAACGAGCCTACCAAGATGAATTAGACGCAGTCCCTGCTCTCCAGCAACAGCCTAGCAAGAGAAAGAGACACGTACACGTGTTTCATTACAAGATAATTTGGTAAGTGCTGTGATTTCCCCAAATTCATTCAGCAGCCTACCTGTCCCACTGGGAGCAGAGGCAGCTTACAAGCGCCACAGCACAGGGCTTCTCAAGCTATTTGTGCGGAAGGACTAGTTCTTGGTTTTTGTTTTAATTTCCGACCCAACACAGATGAGTATTTTTTATAAAATATCAGAAAAAGAAAAAAATGAAATGAAAAGAAATATTCATACAAAGTACAAGCCTACTTTTTAATGATGCAACAGATCACTGTCAAATGTGCATAAGAGCTTCTAAGCAATTACTCTCAATTTCTGTACTCATTTCTGGACCGGTCAACAGTCTGCAGACCTGCACCATTCCACGAAACAGTGCTACAGTAAATGTTTATATAGAGGGCAACCTTCCTGAGATGTCTGGCTGGGTTCTTGGTTCAGAGAGGGCGGCTAGAAATAAAAACGATGTCAAATTCACCCTCTGGACTGCAGTTCAGATCGTTCAGTTTCTCTCCAGGAAGGAGAGTCATGGCAGGGCCCTTGGGAAAGAAGTGTGGCTTTGGGGTGCCTGGACAGCGGTGGTGACACCAACTCACTGGCCTCACGGGAACCTGGACGAAGTTATGCCTGGAGTCCTGTCCTTCTCCACCCTGAAAGTCCGACCCTAACCACGGCCATCTCGGCCGAAGCTACCACCCTGACTGGGAAGAACACAGTGTTTCAGAAAGTAAATTGTCTCCAAAATGTCAAGAGGGCTGCTGGTGTTCATTCCTCCTATTTAATGCTATAAAAATGATTTTTTTTTAAATTGAGAAATCTTTTGTCTGTGACAGCCAGCTCCCCCCAAAAAAAGCCTTTAAATGCCTATTGCCTTAATACTTAAGGGAGAGATTACAAGTCATTTTCCCCCATTTGAATGTTTAAGAGAAAGTGCTCATGCCTCTAGACTCTCAGCTTTTAAGCAGTTCTTATTTTAAACTTTAGAAGATATCTCTGCAGAAGAAAAACTTCCCTTTTCAAAGTCCCTTTTTAAAAAAAAAATGCATCCACAAATACAGTCTCACTCCCTGCTTCAAATGCTAAATCATCTGCAATTTGGGAGTTTGTTGCTCATGAAATTCTAGCGATAAGCACATCATAAACATTCCTACTGCAAAAGAATGCTTTTGAAGCGATGTCTGTGATGTTATAAAGATTGTATATCGTTATCTCTGAATGTTGGCGAAGAGAAGGTTATGGGAATAACTATTTATGTATAAATAAGTCAACAGAGTAACTGGCAACTGCAACAGCAGACCTTACTAAGAAGCTGAACCATGGCATGAGGTGGGAAGCGAGAAACTACTCTCCTCAGCCTGCACGAGTAAGTGTGCCATCCTTACTCTCCACACGGGCAAAGAACGCTCCCAGCTCCCCAACAGGAGCACGAGTCCTTGGAACTAGTCTCGTGGGCAAGATAAAAGCTTAGACAATGACACAGTCAACTTTTATTGGTCATCTGCTCTATGCCAGGTGCTGGCTAGATTCTAGGGTTCTTAAGAGGCCTTCTTCTTCAAAGAGACCCAAGGGAGACGTATAAACAGGTAATTACAATTCCCCTTCCCTGCAAGAAGACTATACTGGCTGGAGTTAAGGGAAAGGGAATGCACTTAACTGGCTCAAGCCATCTATCCAACCATCCATTGGTTAATTAATGTTGACTGAGTGCCTATGAGGTACCAGGCAAGTGCAAAGCACTAGGCAAACAACAGTCAGGACCCATATGGTCCCTGCCTTCAAGGAGCTTACTGTCTCGTGGGGGAAACCAGCATTAACAAATCAGAAATAATTATAACAGCAAAGTGCTCTGAAGAAGTGTGGCTGCTGCTGTAACAGTGTACGACGGGGTAGATTTAGCACAGAAAAGGGTCAGTGGTGTTTCCCAAAGAGTCAGTCTTTCATCTGAGCCCTAAGAATAAATTAGTGAAGCAAAACAGGGAGGACAGGAGGGAAAAAATAGAAAGAAAAGGTGTTGCCAGCACAATGAATAGACTGTGCAAAGGTCCTGTGACAGAAGGAACATGGCACGTTCTAGCTATGAAAGGAGGCTCGTAATAAGGATCAAATCAGTTCTCGGCCTCACATCACGCTTCAATCACTGTGGTTTTCAGGGTGTGCATTACAGATGTGCAGATTTTTCCAAAAGTGACCAAGTAGTTACTGAGGGCAAGCCAGGAAAATAAGGTACAGGTCTGCTAAATTCTCCCTGTTCCTAAGCTGGTACAAGGCATCTAACAGGGGCCACCTTGCCTTCTCTCCCTTTTTGTAGTACGTTTTAGGACTCTTATCTATTTTTCTCTTCAACAGTGGTAACTTGACCAAATCCAGTTTGGCCAGTGGTTAAGAATTAGCTGGTTAGTGTTGACATAGACTGACAGTGGGTGTGGGTTTTGGGAGGCAAACGTGTGTTCTAGTATTAAAATGATTGCTGGAGAAGCCTCGTAGTGGATGTTACTCTACGGAAGGTCACACAATTTCATGCACAGAACATGAGCTTTGGGGCCAAGCAGACCTGGGTTCAAATCTGGCCCTGCCTCTCACTGGCCATTTGGCCTGGTTTTTCCGTAGAACGGGGTTAGCAGTGCCTCCCTTGCTGGGAGATCAGCAAGAGCACAGGTCCCACATTGAGCACATTTCCTGGTTCCCAGCAGGCCCTGGATAAGTGACAGCACTACTCTCATGCACCAGGGATGGGGGACAGCTATGCCCTGCCCTCAAGGTGTAAATCAACGGGAATCCATGAAACAATTTCCCAGCTGGTACTGGGGCTGCAGGGCAGCTTTGCAAGGGCACAGGTGTTCCGATGACTCAGTTTCTTGGTATGTACCCTCCAGGTCTCTGCCACTGTGTTGAGAGTTCCCAGCTTGGAAGTCCCACTCTGCACCAGGGCTAACAGTCCCTCAGTCTCACCTCATCGGCCCCAGGCTCACCCTCTCCGGATTCCATCCAGAGACTTATGGAGAGCTCTACCCAGGAGCTCTGGGCTGGCAGCCAGTGGACCTGGGTTCCAGTTTCAGCTCCACCCCCAATGACCTGGGTGCTCTTGGACAATTAGCTGAGTTTCAGACAGTAGAGGAGATGGAACAGCAACCACATCCTGAAGGCCTAAACACTGGCCAGGCCTGCTGCTGCGACTCTCCAGACGGTGCCCCTAATGTTGACAACACTCCCACAGAGTCACTGCTGGAATCCCCATGTCACAAGCGAGGCAATAGAGGCCTGCTGACTGTCCAGGACCACAAAACAGAGTGGTGGAGCCAGAATAGAAAGCCGGAAGCCTTTCCTATTTCTCACCACAGTGCCTTCCAGGACGGGTGACCAATGAGGACACAGCCCCAGGGACCCCCAGGCAGCAAGCCACTAGGCGAGGCCAGGATCTTCCCCGCCGTACACTGCTAGCTGGGCCTCAGTGTCCCTTCTGCCCCTGGAAGTGACTAACGCCGCCTTTCATCCCACGCTGTTGTTAGAGATTAAGAGGGGAATGAAGATTTGAGCCATGGGAGGGAAGACATTAACATGGACATGAACATTTTAAATGGGTACTGAGAGACTCAAACCAAAGAGGAAGGGTTCTCGTCAGCCACAAAGCAGTTAACATGAAAAGAACAGCTCACGTCCCACCAGGCCAGGAGCAGGGTGCAGCCCGGGAGGGGAGGTGGGACAGGCGATAAACTACAGGCTTCTGAAACAGTAAGCCAGGCTGAAAGAAGCAGGAAGAACTCCCTCCATGCCACCCACGATCAATTGGAAATCGGCACAGATTTTAAAAAGAAGTAAAAGCAGGAGAGGGAGGAAAGAGAAATTGAGGAGGAGGAGGAGAAATTAAATTTGGAGATTTAATCTAAGCACATCTAAGAAACAGGGCAGAGTAATCAATGCAATGAGAAATCTTAGACTCCAGTCACTTGGGGGCCACCCATTCTGTCAAACGAATTCTCCTACGTAGAGCTGACAGTGACACGGAAGAAGATCTAATTTTCAAGTGACACACATTCCATCAACAGCCAGAAGAGGCCTGGAAGCTTTTTCGATGCGGTGAAAACTCCCATTCTCTCTCCAAACATCTCTCCTCTTCTGGTGATGCCCTACTCTTCCCTCCATGGGGGTTGAGAAAAAAGAATAATTTACAAGCACTGGGGGGGGGTCCTGCTCAGACTATTATGAGATACAGGTGGGCCACTTGATCAGGCCTTCATGCACCTGTTATCCCAGAACACAGAAGCTGGACCATTCGCATCAATATCACGGCAGCTCTAACATTGAGAGCACATCAGATGGACTCATCATAGGCTGACAACGGATGGTGGGCCACCAACCACTCTCCAACCTCCTTAGGCCTTCCAACTTCTTGCTCACAGCTCCAGCCAGCTTGTCTTTCAGGTCTTCACACACTCCAAGGTCTTTCCTATCCAAGGGCCTTTGCACATGCTGGTCCTGAGAAGGATGCTCTTCTCCTGGCTCCCGCTCATTCATATCTAGTTTGCTTTCAGATTATAGCTGCAGTGAGACTTGGTCGACCCTCTGGAAAAGCAAGTGTGCAATAGCACTTACCACAGTTGCAATTAATTAATTATGTGATTCAAAAGTGGGTCTCCCCGGTCAGATGGTAAGCTCCCCTAGGGCATGGACAAGTGTCTGCTTTTTGCACCAGTGTGTCCCTTGGGCTAACACAGCAGTTCTCAGTCCTGTTTGCACATCAAAATCACCTGGGGAGCTTTTAAAAAAACGGATGCCTGGGTTTTACCAAAACCCATTAAATCAAAATGCTTCAAGCTTGTCAGGTAGTTGTAATTCGTGACCAAGGCTGAGAACTGCTGACTTAAGGGGGCTGTGGGTGCTGGGCTTATGTCCTCAAGCAATCTTGAAGTGGCCCAGGGAGTTACCGTAGGACCTTGCTCCCTTTGCTTGTGGATATAATGTATCGTTGAAATGTTGTTTTCCATCCCAGAGATTAAATTTGAGGAAATTCCGGAAGAGGGAACAAAATCCTCATTGTCAGAGAGGAATACTGTTTCCTTCATTAAAGCACTCCCACTACAGCACCCCCTGCCACTCCTCTGTCCACCAGCCCTGGTTTATCACCTTTATCTTCAGAGCCACAGGATTAGCCTGATACAGCCCTGAAATACACTTAAATATTTGAGGTGAAGTCTTCTAATTTTAAAAATTAAATCAGGCTCAGCTCTCCTACACAGTAGAATGCAAAAGTTCACATTAAATTTCATTAAAACAGGAGAATTCAAAGCCAGTTCATGCTGGGACAGGCCCTCCAGAGCCCCAAGCCACAGGCAGAGGTGCCTTGCAGAAACACCCACGGGGCACTGGGGTGGGGGACCTCACTCACGGGGGCAGTCATCTCTGCTGATCGGGCCTCCCTACCTGGTGAGTTCCCTTTACTAAAGAAGAGGAAGTAAGTGCTATTTGCTAAATGTCATGTCCCCACCCCGACTCATTCATATGTTAAAATCCAACCCCCAAAGGTGATGCTATTAGTAGGTGGGGGCTCTGGGAGGGGCTTAGGTCATGAGGGTGAAGGTCTCATCAGAGGGATTAGTGCCCTTATCAAAGAGATCCCATTAGGCTCCTCACCCCTTCTGCCATGTAAGGACACAGCAAGAAGTCACACGCAATGCAGCAGGGAGAAGGCCACCCTCCCGGAATACCATCACACTGACACCTTGGTCTTGGACCTCCAGCCTCCAGAACTATGTGAAATAAATTTCTGTTGTTTGTAAACCACCTTCCTCTGTAGTGTTTCGTGACAGCAGCTGGAGTGGAACAAGGCAGTAAGACGTGTGAAAAAAATATCCCACCTCTTAAACACACACAAAGTAACAACTTCAATTCTCTGACAGGTTTTACCAGCCCAACAAAAGCAGGGTTCAGCGGAGTCCCACAAGTCCCTCAGCTCCATAAGAAGTGGATGGCCACTTAACCCACTGCAGGGAGAGCTCTCCTGAATACAGCTCTAGGGCCACAGGGACTGCCTGGGGAAGGTAAGAATGAAGCTTCACTTTGCACCCATTACGTTGGCAGTAACAACAACAACAACAAGAACAAGATCAAGTGTTGCTGGGGATGTGGAGAAACTGGAACCCTGATGCACTGATGGCAGGAATGGAAAATGGTGCGGCTGCTTGAGAAAATAGCGTGACAGCTCCTCAAAACCTTCAACACAGAGTTACCAATGACCCAGTAATTCTACCCATGGGTATATAGCGAAAAGAACTGAAAACAGGTACTCAAACAAAAACTTGCTCACGAATGTTCAAAGCAGCTCTATTCACAACAGAGTGGAAATGGCCAAAAGGTCCATCAACTGACTAAGAGATAAACAAATCTTACATACAACAGAATACTATTTAGCCACAAAAAAGAGTGAAGTTCTGATACATGCTACAACATGGAAGACCTTCGAAAACATTAAGTGAAAAGAGTCAGACACAAAAGGTCACATACTGAATGACTGATTCCTTTTATCTGAAAAAGCCAGAACAGGTTAAGTCCATGGAGACAGAAAGCAGACCGGTAGTTGCCAGGGTCTGGGGTCGGGGTGAGGGGGAGGATGGGCAGTGGCTGCTTAATGGGTGTGGGGTTTCTTTTTGGGGTGATGAGAATGCCTTGGAACTAGACAGAAGTGATGGCTGCATAACACTGAGAGCGCACTAAGTGCCACTGACTGCTATACTTTCAAATGGCCAATGGTTCATTTTATGCTATGTGAATTTTACCTCAATTAAAAATAGATAAACAACAAGGTCCTATTGTATAGCACAGGGAACTATATTCAGTACTTTGTAATAGCCTATAAAGAAAAAGGATATGGGAAGGAATACACATATATGTTATGTATGACTGAATCACCATGCTGTACACCAGAAATTAACACAAAAGATACTGGCAAGGGCACACAATAATCAAGGGCTAAACATCCAATCTCCCATCCTCAAAACAAAACCAAAAATAACAACAACAACAAAAAAAACAAAGCGTCCAGGGCCCCACCGTGAGAGGCTTGGACTCAGTAGGTCTGGACTGAGCCCTGGGACCTGCTTTTCCAAAGAACATCCGGGTGACTCTGACATGGGGTGGGGGGTGGGGGGGTCTCAGGCTTGGCCTAAACGCCAGGGCTCATTTGTGTCAATGATGCCTTTGCTTCAGAAGAATCAGTTAACACCTGCTGTTATTTCCTGAGTGCCAAGTATGGGCCAGGCAAGCACTGGTGCTTTCAAATGTAGGATCTCAGAATCACACTGCAAGGTGAGAATGATTGTTGTTTTGTTTCACAGATGAGACGACAGAGGCTCAGAGAGATTAAGTGAGCTGCCCAGGCACACAGCTGAGTAACAGTGGATTTAGACCAGTATCTGTCTGACTTCACAGACCGTACTTTCCCCATCATCCTACCCTACACCACTGTGTCCTTGAACAAGCTCTCCCAGGCAGCAGAAATGTCATTTTTGTTTTTATATTAGAGACTTAGATCATCTTACTAAAACTGTGGTCCTAGGTATTCCCTGGCAATTTACTAGAATTGCAGGCTCTCAGTCCTCATCCCAGGTTTGCTGAATCAGGCTCACCTCTCCCCAGATGATTCATGCGACGCTGAAGTGTGAGCAGCACTGCCAATATGGCGGCCACCAGCCTATTTAAGTGGCTATTTAAATTAAAATTAATTAAAATGAAATAAATGGAAAAGCTCAGTTCTTCAGTTGTACAAGCCACATTTTAAGTGCTCCATGGCCACATGTGGCAAGTGGCCACCCCTGGGCAGCATAAAATAGAACATTTCCACTGGTGCTATGCTAGAGCAGGGTACCTTGAACTTGGCACTACTGACATTTGGGGCAAGATAGATTTTTTTATTGTGGATGGGCTTCCAGCACATGGTAGAGCACTAGTTTGCAACATAGGGTGATTTGGGCTCAAGGGAAACTTGGCAACATTTTTTTGGTTGTCACAGCTTGAGGTGGGGGTTCTACTGGCATCAAATGGGTAGAGGCCAGGGAAGCTGCTGAACATCCTACAGTGTCCAGGACAGTACAGCCAAGAATTATCCAGTCCAAAATGTCAGTAGTGCCGAGGTGAGACACCCGGCTCTAGAGTGATCAAAAATACATGGCCGTTCTCAGTAAAACTGGAGGCAGGAGACTTACGACACCAAAATGCTCGCCCTCCTCCTTTACCAAATTCAGAACCCGAGAAGAGTTATCTATTTTCACCAAGAATGCAGAGTAAGAAGTCCTGGTTTCCACAATAATCGATGGACTGATGACTAAAATGAAGTCCCTACACTTCAAATCCCAAGGGCTGGGAAAGGAAGAAGTTCATTTTTGATGTTTGGAATGTGTGATAAATTCCACAAGAAGCCACAACCTGCCTGTGGGTCAGGTGTAGACATATCATCCGTTCATTTGTTCATGCATCTATTTACTTAGAGGTATTGACTGAGCGCCTACTGTGTGTTAGGTACTCTTCCTACTGTCGGACACAGAGCAGTAAGGAAATGAGCCAGGTCTGTGCCCTTTTGGAGCTGGAGTTCTAGGGGAGGAGACCAAGAGGACCCAAGCAAGCAAACACACCAGCAATGAAATGATGGGTAGGATCAGTGCAACGAGGGGGAGAAGGGAAGAAGAGCCACTGGAGGATGGGCATCTGAGGTCACCTGTCTGAAGTGTCCTGGGACACCTGAAAAGGTGACATCTGGCAGAGGTCTGGATGACTGAGATTGTACCAGGTGATCTGAGGAGGGATGAGAGTTCCAGGCAGAGGGAATAGTGGCTGCGTCCTCTGGCGGGTGAGGTCAGTGGGGCAAGCAGGCGCCAGGTCCTGGGAAGAGGAACCCACTGGAGGGCTCTGAGCAGAGAAGAGATGCAGCTTGATCAACCTTCCAAACAGAGAACAAACTATAAGAAGGTAAGAGTGGAAAAGGCCAGACCCATTACAAGGCTGCTATAGTTGTCCAGGCAAGAGATGGTGACGGCTTATTATTTATTAATTAATTAACGAAACCATTAATATTAATATTGGCTCTCTACTTGGCTAATGCTATTAATAATCTGTCTCAGATAGATCATGGGTAGACCCAGCATCATGTTCAAGCTATTTCCATGCAGAAATGTATCCTGAGTTTCAAATGATCAACTTGAAACTTTTCCCTCCACCTGGGTGTTAAGGTGGGGACTGTGTGTCCTAGCAGAGGACAGCAAGAAAGGCGGATGGGGGCTAAGGCACATAAGCAGGAGGAAAAAGGGTATATTCCCCAAGCATCTCCCTTTCTCCAAAGCCATCAGAGAAGAGGCATTTGAGAGGGGCCTTCCCATCATAATTCTTCCAAGGGTTGTTGGGCAGTGGATGGGTGAGAACCAGCTACTCCGCTACAGGCAGAGCAGAAGGGAAAGGAACTGGTTCTCCCGGAAGGCTAGAACCGCAGCTATGAACGAAGGAGGGTGGGGAGTCTTCCAAAAGCAGGGAAGCCTCTCCTTCTGGGTTCCTGAGGTTCTAGGGCACCAAAGAGTTGGCAGATGTAGGGCAGAATAACTCAGCTATGCCTCTTACTAACTGCACAACGCTGTGCCACCAATCTCCCTAGTCCTCTGTGAAAGGACACAACACTCCTGCCTCTCAGCTTGGTTATGAGGGTCCAAGCCAGCTGATGTCTGTGTTGAAAGTGATGACAACTTCCAGTCCATGTGCCAGGTCTGGGCACAAGCATCTTCTAAAGCAGGTGCAGAATCCACCATCCTCCCCAGGGACATGGGTCCGCGCCACATGCATGCCCATACGGAGTTCAGCTTTACACATGAAAAGGTGCTTCCCTTTCATTAATTCCTTTATTCAACACACATTCCCTGTGTCTTATAGCTGGGTGTGGCATTTGGAAGTAACAGAGAGTAAGATGCAGCCTCTCCTCCCCAAGAACAGGGGCCGTGGGGGCAGCTGGAGAGATGGAAACAGGTTTCTCTAATCCTCCTTTTCCCTTAGGGGCCTGGTGACCACTGTCCAGATAGTTTTCATGCCTTTCGACTAGAGCCACCAGCCTTCTGGGGCCTGCAAATCCCCCTTGTCTACCAGCAGCCTGAACTTTCAATCTTGGGGGCAGTGCCCTCTGCTCCTCACCAGACTGGCAGGCAGCAATGGTTGATTCTGCTGGAGCAGAAAAGGATGGTGAGAAAAAGGCAGGGCTGGTGGGGCTGAGGGAACCTGGGAGCAGCGTCTGCCTTCAGCCAGGCCTTCCTTCCAGGCCCCACTCCCTCCCTTCAGGGGACATGGCTCCCGATGGTCAGGGGCCAGGACACCCACTTGGACCCCCAGTTCACCTCGGCCGCGGCCTCTCTCTGGCGTTTCCCGAGGAACGTCTTCAAGAGAAGGCCCCAGCTCTGAGTCATCTGAAGCAGAGAGGAGAGCTTGTAAAAATAACTCCCAAGTATGAGGCTCCTCCTGTATTCACATTATTCACGATACAAAGAACAAAAAAGCAGGGCAGGAAGCAGAGGAGGAAAGTGTCGTTCACATCAGTTTTCTTCACATGACAAGCAGCCAGGAACTCACTTGCTGAGCCCCATCGCACTCTCTCTCCTCGGAGCGGTTACATAAGCTGGAGAGAGGGGCCTCTGTGCAATCTGCTGTCACCCTCCCTTCTCCATCCCTCACCTCCAAATCGAAGCCCTCCTGGTCCCCTGCTAGCATTCAAAGAGGGGCTCAGTGCCCTCTCCTGGATGTCTGCCCTGAAATAGGGAATTCCCTTGAAGCCCCAAAAACCTCTGTGGAGGCCCAGGGACACCGTGACCACAGGAGGGAGAATCTAGGGGAAGGACCAGCAGGGTCGACCAGATCCCTGATGATGCATGTGGCGGGGCTTCCTTGGAAGACCTCGAACTTCCAAATGTTAGGCTCTCCAAGCTGTGTGGAGAGAACACGCCTGGTCATGTCCAGAGCTTCCTGGACTCTAAGAGGGAAGGTGTTGCTGCCTCATTTCCACCCAGCTTCCTGGAAGACTAGTCTTTAGAGGCTACTGAGGTAAGGATGGATATTTGGAAACAAAGAAGAGAGCCCAGTAAAAGGAAAAGCAAAGGAACAAGACAGGAATAGGGAGATACAAGAAATTAAAAGTTCCTGGGTGGTAGGGGATAGGCAGAGGTGTGGCCACAGGGCTTGCTTCTATTTAGCACTTTTTAAACACGGCCCCTTAACAGGGCGCCATCGTGGTGGACGTCCAGTCTCTCGTGGCTTATCATTAAGAACAAACTAATAACTGCTTTTAGACAAGCACATGTACATATAAGGAAATAAAACCTCACCAGGGCGTGGTAAATCAAATTCACAGCTAAAGGCAGTACTCTGCCCAATACCAGTAAAAGAAGAACTGTAAGCAAATTCACCACTTTGTGCTTTGTAAATACCCTTAGTCACAAGAAAATATGCTTTAGTGTATGGTTCTACGCTGTCTGTGGACTCTTCGTCAACCCACGCCTCTGGTTTCGCAAGAATCTAAGCTCACCCGATGCTTCACATGTCCACAGTGATGTCAGGGCAGAGACCCTAACAAGCCTTGAGAAATAAAGCTCACGCACCCAAAAACTCTGTGGGGTGCCTGTTCGTGCTAGGCATTGTTCTAGGTGATTGGCAAACAGCCGTGAACAAGGAAGACAAAACCCCCTGCCCTTGTGGTGCTTTCATTTTAAGAGGGGGAAATAGAAAATGCGATAAATAATTAAAATACATAGTCTGTTAGGTAGTTAATAGATGCTACAGGGGAAAATAAAGCATGAAATGGGAAGGAGTCAAAGAAGGCCTCACTGAGAAGGTGACAGCTGAAAAAAGCCCTGAAGGAGGTGAGCAAACTGGGTCCATCTGGGGAAAGAGTGTGCCAGGTGGAGAGGTCAGTGAGGGAAAAGGCCCCGAGGAGGGCACAAGGCTGGTGTGACTGAGGGAGAACCAGGAGGAGGCCAGCATGGCTGGAACAGGGAGGAGGGGGAGGAAAGCAGTAGGGAACGAGGTCAGATAGAGTCTAAAGAGGACTTAACCAGAAATAAAACAGAAATATAAATACAGTGGAGCAATTGGGTTGCTCACATAGGGCCTCAGCAAAGGCCTTGGGGAGGTGTCAGTTGAGCTGAGGCCCCGGGGACCAACAAATGAAGACTGGAGAAGAGGATGTTCAAAGCAACAGGGACAGCAGTGGAAGCAATGGCCCCGAGGCAGGGATGGGTGTGCACACAGCAGGCGCAGGGGGTGGACAGAGGTAGAAGGAGTGATGGCAGGGAAGTTCCCACCATGTGGTGTAGTGGTACTCAACCTGCCGTGATTTCTGCCCTCCAGAGGATATCTGACAATGTCCAGAGACATACTTGGTTGTCACAACTGGGGAGGTGCTATCAGCATCTGGTGGGTAAAGGCCAGGGATGCTGCTAAACATTTAAAAAAAATTTTTAATTGAAGTATAGTTGCTGTACAGCATTATATGTTACAAGTATACAATATAGTGATTGATAATTTTTAAAGATTATACTCCATTTATAGTTATTGGATAAAGAAGATGTGATATATATATATACATATATATACAATGGAATATTACTCAGCCATAAAAAGGAACGAAATTTTGCCACGTGCAAGCAGCACGGATGGGCTTGTAGGGCACTATGCTAAGTAAAGTAAGACAGGGAAAGAAATACTGTATGATGTCACCTGTATGTGGAATCTAAAAAGTACAACAAACTAGTGAAGTTTACAAAAAAGAAGCAGACTCACAGATATAGAGAACAAACTACTGGTTACGAGTTGGGAAAGGGAAAGGGGGGAGGGAAAAGATAGTGGTAAAGGAGTAAGAGGTAGTAAGTATCAGACATAAAATAAGCTACGAGGATATATTATACAACATGGGGAAAACGGCTGCTAAACATTTTTGAATGCACAGGACGGCCTCTCTCAACACAGAATCATCAGGCTCAAATGTGGGTAGTGCTGAGGTCGAGATGCCCTGGTACAGGGACTCGCAAGTCACAGTACGAAGTCCGCGTGCATACAGACACACACACAGAGGATGAACAGGGGCCTGGGCCTGCCAGAGTGCAGTCCTTCTACATGGGCACACCCGTCACATCCGCGTCCAGGGTATGTGTGTTGAGATGAAAGAGAGGGTGCTCAGATCACCAATCAGAATACAGGAGCCATGGTGGAGGCAAGAGCTGTGATAGGGTCACCCCAACCTAATCTGGAGCTAAGACAGAGGTCCTGGAACAAAGACAGGCAGGCCACGAAGGCAGATGCCAAGGAGAGCAGTTTTCAAGCAGCTGATGTCCCTGAAGAGTCAAGACAGGGCCCTGGGTGAGGGGAGACAGGCCACGCTGTCCTAGGGAAGGGGCTCAGGGCTGGGAACACTACAGATCTGATGAGTGTGGAGGGCTCAGGCTGAGGCCAGAAGAAACAGCCACGGGCTGGAGAGAAGAGACTCAGGTGGGTGTGACATGGAGGGAGGGCCCCCAGACCCAACCACCCCATACCTAGAAGAGGCAAACAAAGAACCAAAATGGGCCTGAACAATTAGGAGCGTTCCAGTATGATCTTGAGCTTGGTTACTGCTACAGAACTGGGTGTCAAGGCAGGGGCAGGGGGTACCTGGAAGTCAGGCCACCAGGTGGGTGATCGACACTGCACTTTAGGGCACAAGCAATTTCATTTCTCCCCAAAGTCAAGTAAACTCACAGACCCAGGGGAGTGGCCGAGATGACCAATGACTATGAAATGCAGTTCACCCTAGGCACGCCCCTGTTCCTCACCCTATTGATAATCTCACTGACTCATCCGGAGAGGCTGGTCCCGCCTCAGTGGAAAGAGAATCTGGATGAGGTTCTCATCACTCAGCAATGAGAAGAATCTCAGTGGAAAAACAGGCTGGAACTCTTCCGTGGTCGCTGTGTGAAGAAGCCTTTCTAATTTGAGGGAGGGCGAGCAGGACAGACTGCCTCACAGTGACTTGTTCCAACAGAATTTCTGGTGGCTTATCAGGTCCACATCTGTGTGTGCACAAGCAGGTAGACACTCTTACTAACACTCATGCTTAGCCCTAATTCCCTTCCCCTATAGCTTTAAAATAACATTTACTCTTCTCCACCTGTAAGGAAGCATGCTCACTATAAAAGTTTAAACCTATACAAAAGAGAAACCACTCATAGTCTATCACTGTGAGACTATTCTCCCCCTGCTTTTTTTGCTAAACGTTTAAGATACTGTGGTTTGAGATCATATTGTATATATAATTTTGTATTGTTTCTAACATAAGCATACGGCCATGTTATTAAAATATTAGCCTTACTCATTGAAATAATCCACTGAAAATATGGTATATTTTCTATTATGAGAAGCAGAGGCCCATATTCTCTGACGACTTATTTCACCTAAGGAAAGTACTTTTAATTAAGTGACCCCTGAGCACTGAATACAGGAATTGTCACCATTGTCCGAGCACTTATTCCGTGTGTCAGATACTCTGTCATGTCAGGTGGCAGCGGACATGAGATGTGGGGATGGCTTAGTTTCACACTGTCACATGCAAGGTGCATTCCCCTTCTCCAGACTTGAGACCTCTACACTTCACTTGGTTGAGGGTCAGACCCCATCCCACTCTTCACCCAGAAAAACCAGGGACTCACCCCCCTCGTTTAGTCAAGGGGAAGCTGCAGGTCCCATGTAGGCACAGGGAATGGAGAGAATGCGGGAAAAGCTCTGAAAGGTCAGCAGGTGGAGAGACAGGCAGGGATGGTAAATCACAGCCTTCAGGCCAGTCAAACACCTGCTCATGTAAATAAAACTTTATTGAAACACAGCCACACCCATTCACTTAAATAGTGTCTATGGCTGCTTTCGGCCACAATAAGCAGAGTGAGTAGCTGTGACAGAGACCACATGGCCTGCAATCCTAAAATATCTACTCCTCGGCTCTTTAAGAAAAAGTTTGCTGACCCATGTGTCTGGTGGGCAGTCATGCTGCAAAATCTCCCCTCCCCCTTATTTGGCCCAGAGTTGCCACTGAGGGGCAGCTGCCCAGCCAGGAACCACACCTTCCAGCTCCTCCTGCAGCAAGTGAGACCTCGAGACTAGTTCCCATCAGTGCAATGTGGGCTAAGAGGTCTCTGTCATTTTGGAGCCAAGATGGCTAAGAAGTGGGTGAGCCTTCATCACCTTCTTTTTAACCTTCTACCCGAATACAGGTTACTCCTATGCCCTGGAGCAATGTTTCTCAACCTTTTTTCATCATTGTTGTCCCTATAAGGAGCCTTTTCAGATAGTTTTTTTTTTTCTGGTTGCCTTCCTCCATGAAATTTTAATACCACAGATACACTGTGTATCTGTTCTTGTACCATAGGTACATCTGTGATTTATGCACAAAAATGTAAGATTTTTTTGGCCCCAAGAACTAATTCTGTCCCCTGGGGTGCTGTTGCCCCCACTGATACTGTATCCTCTAAGGTATAACAGAGTCACAAGATGGAAGATGTCTGGGTCCCTGGGATTACCTTTGTGGACAGAATGCCAATCATGCCAGAAAACCTGCATTTGGCTGTTTTAAGGGCGAGAAATAACTTCTATCGTGTTAAACCCCTGAAAATCAGGAGATGATTATGGCAGCTAACATCACCATAACAATGTTAATACAAGATCTAAATTTGATAGTTAAAAAAAAAAAAGGATGAAATGGATAAACATGTAGCATTAGAAACAAGAAACTTCTCCTAAATCCTAAAAGAGGTAAATACAGGATTAGAAACACCGACTTTAAATGGTGGAGAGTTTAGCCTGTTATTTCCCGAACTGATATAGGCTAAAATTTTAAAGAGATTCAAAGAAGGGTTGAGATCAATTCACAAGCGCCACCTACTAAAGATGGACAAAAATTAACTGCATTCACTTACATTCTCTCCATCTGGACATAACATCACCAAGATGAGAGTGTAATAATATTTTTTAAAGATACAATTTTCAAACAACAAAGGGAAAAGGTAATGGATACTAGAAAAGAGCCTGGGACAACTTTGTGGAGAAGAGACAGAGTAAGAAAGATTAGAAACTAATAGTGCAGCCACAGGGAGCCTGAGCCTGGAGTGGGCTTGGGTATTATAAGAGTCCATCAGCCTCGCAAAATGGCCAAGTGGCTCGTGACTCAGCGATGCCAATGCAGTGGAGGGCAGGGATCAGATGGGAGGCTGAAAAGGCGGGGGCATGGGGTGGAATTATATAAAATCTGAGGTCAGAAGAGTTGAGCCTTCCACAGGTATTCATGGGGCAGCCAGGTATCTACTCTCCCAAGCGAAAAAAAAAAAAAAAAAGGAATTTCCTCCTCTGAAGAAACTAAATGGACCACCCTACCCCTCAAAAAAAAAAAAAGATGAGATCCAGGAAGCAGGAAAACGAACCTAGTACACCAAGGCAGGAAAATCCCAAATGACAGTTGTGTAGCAAGCTGTCAATGGATCAGATATGAGAACAGAGAACTCTGGGAGGAAGGGAGAATATATAAAATACCCAACTGGATAGAGAGTTTGGGAGGATCTAATAATAGCAAATGGTAGGGGAAAAGAAAGGCGATGATGTACTCTTGGAATAATATAAAGCCATATATATAAAGGAAATTCATAATGTGGGCTGCAAAGAAGATAATAAATCAGGCATCAGGTTCACACACTTAAATGCCTTCAGGGTCAGGCAAATAAGTAAATGAACACAGTCGGCTGGCTGTCCAAGCACATGCAAACCCTGGATGAGCAGTAGGGACTGTGGCAAACTGGAGTAGGCAAGCCCGTTCTAAAGCAGACAACCTCCAGCAGAGCGTTACCATATGGGAAGTCAGACCAGATCTTCCAACCTTTAAAACAATATCCCAAACTCCAAATCTTTTATGAAAACACTTCCTATTTTAAAATGCTGGCTGAAAAAAAATTTTTTAATCACTAGGCAAACCAAACAAGGATGTCCAAGAGTGGACTGTCAGTGCACAACTTGTTTCTACATTCACAATAACATAAACTCTACCTGCTGATTTTTCAGTCTTCAGAATCAATCTACAGATAGAGCACAGTTTTTACTGTCAGTTGCAAAATAAAAACGTAAATGTTATCACCCTTAACAATGTAAAAGTAAAAACAGAGATGGCAGAAATTAGAAAGGAAGGCATTTGGGGTAAGGACACTATTATTTTCCTCTTACTGATCAAGGAAATCAAGAGATACTGTTGTTAATGAGCAAGAAATGGGATAGTAAAATTCTTACTCATAAAGCTAACCAAATAGAGGAACTATAAATAACGATACAACTATGTTGTGAGGATGTGGGGAGGGGAGGTAGAAGGGGTAGTATGAGTGAGCTGAATCGTCATCTATCACAACAGGAAGTAAGCAGATAATTTCTAAAATAGGAATAAAATAGAAGCACATTATCTTAAAATATGGAGGTAAATGCTAGAAAAAAAAATCGAGAGTTAAATGAGGTTGCCCCAAGGAAGAGGGACGAGTTAGGGAAGGAAGGGTCCAGAAGACTATTATTTTTATTATATCTTCTTCTGAATGTGTACCTGGCCCCTGTCAAAAAAAAAAAAAAAAAAACCCAAACCAACAAACTCAAAAACCCTTTTGTAAGAAAATGAAACAAGGTGGGAAGGGATAAATTAGGAGTTCAAGATTTGCAGATACTGACTACTATATACAAAATAGATAAACACCAAGTTTCTTCTGTCTAGCACAGGGAACTATATTCAATAGCTTGTAGTAATCTATAATGAAAAGGAATATATGTATGGACATGTATGATTGAAACATTATGCTGTACACCAGGAACTGACACAACATTGTAAACTGACTACACTTCAATTAAAAAAAAAAATGAAACAGATTGATTCATGGGTTGATAACTGGGCCAGATAACTAAGCCTGCAAGGTTGACTCTCGGTAATACTATAGATGGCATTCAAAAAGGTTTAAATAAAAATAATTTAATGAATGAAACTTACAGAGGTGTGGGGGGAGCTAAACGGAATGACAATATATGGTGCAGAACCAATACATAAGCTGACACCAGCAAGAAGCCTTGACCACCCCTAAGTTTGAAGGGCAAGAGGAGGGAACAGTGTTCTTGGAGCCCAGGGATCCCAGAACACCGGGAAAGGAGCTGTAGATGTAAAGGAAGCCACTGCCAGAAATCAGATAGAGCAGCTAGGGAGCAGGGGGATTAATACTTCAACCTCTCTCTCCTCTGGTTCTCCATCTCCTGCTGGTGTCTCTATTGGCCAAACCCAATGAAACCCAGAAGGTAAAATAAAGGATCCCAGTTGATGGACACAGCAGGGCAGAAATGGATCTGGGAGGAGAGGGACAAATGGAGAAGAAGCAGCAATATTCTCACAGTCTCCATTACCTATCTGAGGGCAAAAAAATGGATTTGATAAACCACACATTCGTCCCGGAGCGACAATTTTGATCTTGTCTAGTTCAGCAGCAGAACTAAGGGACTGCCAGGAAGAGGTGATAAAAGATGTGTGATTTCCCCCATTTTTCATTAGCAAATAGAAATGGATGGCTTCCATAGGTAGGCCTGCCTCTAGTCACAGAGGAGAACGAAGATATATGAAGCAAGAATCCCATCCACGTGACAAAAGGAGAGTGAGACAGACCCACGCGGAAAGGTAATGACACAGTGTGATGTGATGGGCACCCGATCAAAACGGCAGCCACACTTGCCTCCAAGGCCCCAGATCAGGAGGCAACACACCTTCCAAGGCTTTCCTCTGTCAGCCTCTGAAGGGTGGGTGGAATTAGATGGGAGAAGGCAGCGTGCATAGCATGTTTGGGGACAGTGAGTAGGTCTGCCTGGTCACAGGAGGAATGAGACACAAGCTGGTCCTCAGGCAGAGGCAGTATAGTGGGAGGATAAAAATGCCAAGCTCAGGAGCTGGAAATTTGCTTTTCGAACAGGATGTGGCCAAAAACTTTAGATCAGGTGATATGCCTCAAAGCAGTAAGGAAATTACACGAGTGGGAAATGAACCAATGTCTGAGAGAGAGAGAGCAGGCAGGGACACAGGGACTTCCTTCTGTTAGATGTTAATATCTGTGGAAGGGTGAGAGGCTGGGACGCTCGGGAGGAGGGAGGATGTATATAGGTAAGCTCCTACCTTGTCTTTTAAGACTCAACTACATAGTCACCTTCTCTGTTAAATTTTTCTTGATCAAGCCTTGCCTTTCCTTGGTAGTGTAAATATTAAGCCCCAACTATCTGAGCTTGGAACACTTCACTCAATTCATGTGTCTTGCTACTACTGTACGAATCTCTTGAATGCAAGGATGGTGACTTAGTCCTCTTTATATCCCCAGGTCAAAGCTAAGGGCCTGACCCATAACAAGTGCTCAAAAATAAGTGCTCCACTGGATGGATGGGTGGGTGGGTGGGTGGGTGGATGGATGGTTGAGTGGATGGATGGATGGGTGGATGAGTGGGTGGGTGGATGGATGGACGGATGGTGAATGGATGGGGAGACAAAAGCCTGCAGTAGGATGGCAACAGTACAAATGAACGAAACAGTAGAATCAATAGGATCTGGCACTTGGCTTTTTCCCAGAGTGTGCAGGCCTAATGTCTGTCTCTTTTGGAAAGTGGAAGGTTATAACATAATTGCTTTATCACTCTGCAAATATTCCCCAGCTTGTGAGGGCATGTTTGGTTATTAACAGATCATGCAACAAATTAGACACAGGAAACAAACCATGAATGATAGAAAGGCAAGTAGGGCCCAGGGCAAGAGCCAACGACCGAAGTGCCCTCTCACACACTATTTAGAAGGATGGAGTCAGACATGTTGGCCTGCTTTACTTTAAAGGTTTGGTTGTTCCAGTCTTGAAAGTCCATCTCAAGAGGATGGCAAGGAGCAGGAATCCCTTTCCACAGGGCTGCTTCCCCACCACACACCAACATCCCGTCTATTACCATGGGCTTGTTTTTAACTAATGGTCTTGGCAAAAACCATTGAAAGCAAAACAGTGGTCTTGTGTTAGGTTCCAGAACAACACCATCTGTTGGAATTAAACAGCCAGGCTGGTTGCCTGTGGATGAATAAGAACAACTTCCTTCAAAACATACCATCAGGAGGCAAGAGTTTGGGGTCCCTGGACAGTAAAACGCACCACTCCCAATCAGATGGGGCTGCTGTCCTAAATACCATAATCCTATTGACCAGCTATAGAAGTACAGCATCGCTTACATCAGTGGTCCAAAATTTTTGAGAGTCCAGCTAGACCCTTTGAGACACTTAAGAATTGCTTGATACCATAAAATGCCTATAAGTAAGGAAAGAGGGTGGAATCTGATAAGAACTTAGTATCACCAGGACAGACATGAGTGGTGGGTAAATCTCTACCTTTCCTTCATCCAGGGAGGAAGGGAGAATATGTTTGCTATCTCCTGGTCTCAGAGTGAGGATGCCCAATGACTCTGCAACTGTACTGCCCAGTGTACATCCCAAAGGGATTTCACCAACAAATCTTCCAAGAACCCAGAGGGATAGCTGAGGCAGGTTCTTTTAGTCCTTTTTGACAGATGGGAAAATTCAAGTTTACATCTGTGTAAGCAACGTGCCGCAGGGTTTCAGAGAGGATTCACTGGCCCACCCTCGCCTGGAACACTGATCTGATGACTTAAATGCAAGGATAGTGACTTACTTATTTTTGGAGCCCTTGATCCTAGCACAGAGCCTGGTCTTGGTCCATTACCATAAGCGCTCAATAAATGCTTTCTGAACAGAAGATTCCTAATGCCAAGCTACATTAACCTCTCTGTGGGCTCAATCTCTTTATCTGTAAAATGGGAATAATAATGTTCTTCCCATAGGGTTCATGAGAGGATCATGTGTATTCATATGTACATAAAGCTTTTTTAATCTTTTTTTTTTGGTGGAGGGAGGGTAATTCAGTTTACTTGTTTCTTTGTTTATTTTAATGGAGGTACAGGGGATTGAACCCAGGACCTTGTGCATGCTAAGTATATCCTCTATCATTAAGCTACAGCCTCCGCCCCCATACGTTTAAAACTTTTTTCATACTGTCTGGCACATGGTTGGTACTCTTTAATATTAGCTGTTACTGTTATTGTTGACGCTGTAATTGCTATGAAGAAAAGAGAGTAAGACAATATGAGAGAGAATGGCATGATGGGAGATGCTCTACCTTAACTAGGGTTGTGGGGAAGGGCTTTCCGAGGAGGCAACACTGGAGCAAGACCCAAGTGAAGACAAGGAGTCAGCCCTCCAGGATCTGGGGAAGAGCAGGGCGGGGCAAAGGCCTGGAGATGGCAGTGAACTTGGTGTGTCTAAGGAGCAGAAGGAAGTGGCAGTTTTGTAATTCTCACAATCCAGCTTGTTATGGTCTTTACATCCCAATTTCCATCCCTGAATTTTAGGAAGAAATGTGGAATTATCCATTTGAATAGCCACCCCAATAGTAGGCAGTCTTAAAGGCCACTCTGAAGGTTTGGTCAAAGTATCTCGACTAGGTCTGAAGAACTCACTTTGCTGAAATTTTAAGAAAACCCCTTCAGCCCTGATCGCATATTTCTGAAACAGATCTAGCCCCTGGGCCAATGGCTAGGGGAAATGAGGCTCCAAATCCCCTCCATCCTGGAAGTCCCCAGCTTACCCTCTGAATGTAATTTACCAGCATCCACCCCCGCTGGCCTCCTCCCCAAGTGGGTCTCACTAGGAGTAAATCTGGTAAAGGCGGAGGAAGGAGGCAAGTCAATACAGTAAGTGCAGGGGAGAAACACAAATTGGAAGTAAAGCCACGGAACCGAAGCAACATCGTCCTGTGTCCTTTGAGGCTGTTCTATGCTGTTATCACAGGAAGCCTGAGTGGAACAAAGTCATGTTGGCCCTTTAAAGCCCTGGTCCCAACTGTCTCGTCCTGACTTTCTCTTAGGCTCAATCAGTCAGAAAGGATTTGGACAGAAGCATCGGCCTTCACGTGCAACACTGCTGCCCCAAGGCCAGATGCTGGTGGCCCGAGGGGCTTAGTGAGATCAGTAGCTCTGCTCGTCCACGACATGTCCATACCCCTCTGCATCCGGACCACCACAACGTGAGGCGGCTCCTGGAACACTCCAGCCAGCAGCATCCCAGGTCAATAACGCTGGGTCCCAGGCAGGCTGCCTCCTCCCCAGGACCAACTTCTCATCCCCATCATGGCTAAGCAGTCCCAGAAGAACTGTCCACGGTGACCCTGCCCTCCTTCTGAAGGACCTGAGGACCACACCTGGCTCATTCACATTAGCCAGCCATTGCTCAGGCCCCAGCAAATGAAGAAGTAAAGGACACCCCAGAAGCGCAACCACAAAGGCAAAAGACTGATCAATGTTACTGTTTAAAACTTACCAGCTGGATGTGCAGACACAAAAGAACAAACAAAACGAAATGTCAACAAAATTTTTAAAAACAATTTGCTATATGCATATTTATATCCTCAATATATAAAGAGTTTAAAAATCAATAAGAAAATGATAAACACACAAAGAAAAAAACCAGATTACAGACAATCCATGAAAGAAGAAATACAAATGGCACAAATACATAAAAACTATCAACCTCAGAAGGTATCAATAAAATGCAGATTAAAATGACCTACCAAATTGGAAAAGATTTCTCTGTCATACTGTAGTGTTGGCAAGAATGTGGAGGAAAGAAGCATCCTCATACACTGATGGTGAGTTGACCAACATCTATCAAACTTTGACGGGCAGGCATTTTGAGCCAGCAATCTATCCCACCGATTGTTCTCATTATATATCCTAACACACATGTTCAAAGATACCTAGCATTGACAAGAGTGTGGAGAAGCAGGCGTATTCATATACTACTAATGGGAATGCAGATTAGTGCCAAATTTATGAAGAGAAATTTAGCACTACGTACCAGACACATCTTAAAGTTTTGCATTATCCTTTGACTGAGAAATTCTACTTACAGAAATTCACCCTTAGGAGATCAGCATAAATATGCCTAAAGATTTAGCTACAAAGATGTTCATACGTTGTTTTTAATGGACAGATGGAGGGGAGCAAAACATTAATGCGTAAAATGCTAAGGCCGGGTAATAGAAGGTACAGATGTGGAGTGGAATACTAGAAAGCGATTCCAAAGTATGCCGCAGGTTTTCTGGTTAAAAAATGGTAGATTGAAAACATGTGTTGATCTCCTTTTCCTTCGAAGATTCCACTAAAATGACGGTAAAGGAACTTTTTAAATTGTATAAACTTGTAACATTGAAAAGAACAGGAAAGAAGCAATTAGCAACAAAGTACAGGACGACAGCCCAGGGACAAGAGGCGTAACTGAGACAGCAGAGCAATGCTCACTGAGAAGGATGTGGACAAGAAGGGTGTGATCTGCCCCATAAACTCCAGGGGGTGGAAGAAGCAAGGACACCACCGGGAGTGGGGAGGCAAGGGGAGGGGGATGAGGCTGAAAACGGGAACTAACCAGGAGTCAGAAAACAGAAGTCTGACACATACACACAGGCTCTCATTCCCTCCCTCCCTCCCACATGCACCTTGTAGGTAGGAGACTGGAAGGTCCTCCTCCGGATTAACTGAATGACAAACGGGTCACCCCAACTATCGACCAGTTCCCCATGGTCACTTGAAAAAGCTCCCCACAGATAAACAGCAAGGGACCTACTGTATAGAGCAGGAAACTATATTCAATATCTTGTAACAGCCTGCAATGAAAAAGAATAGGAAAAGGAATACATATGTATAACTGAATCACTATGCTGTACACCAGAAACTAACACAACATTGTAAACCAACTATACTGCAATAAAATAAAATAAAATAAAATAAAATAAAATAAAATAAAATAAAATAAAATTATAAAGCTCCCTAGCTGCTGACCACTAAAGTTGGGGTTGGGGGTCAAAGGCAGAATGAAGGGTCACTGGGTGTTGCAGACCCCTGAACATGAGTGAGGAAGGGATTCAGGGCCCAGGGAGGGTCTGAGCTCCCTTCTAGGCCACTCTGAGTCCCAGGTGAAGCCAGGCTGGCAATGTCCCCAGAGGCACATGCGCCCCTAGCCCACACAAGCCATGTGGACAGTCCCTTCTGCCCTCAGTCTTCCACATCCCGTGAGCTCTGCCAAAGACTTGGGAATGGAGAAATTGTTGCCAAAGAAGTAAAATCTAGTGTCACTAGCTATTATTTTCCTGAAAAGTCAAGAGATGGTCTAAACCAGGCGTGACAACCTTGCAGAGAAGAGGCCTGGTGAGGTACGGGGTGCAGTGCAGAGTGTGGGCTGAGCCTGAGGGGGCTTTGCCTGCTCCAAATTCTCCTCAGATCTCTACAGAGAAAGACCAACGGCTCAGAGAACAGACTACCCATGACTGGATCCCCTTGGACAGTCAAGGTGACGCTCACAGCAGAGCCACTTTCCCTCCTTGGGCTGCAGGCGATACTGATGGGGAGAGGAGTTGGGGGGGAGCATCTCTCCCCAGCCTTGTAAGCAGGTGACAGTCTCAACTCGCCAGTGGGTGGGACAGTCCTGTCTAAAGGCAAGGAGACAACTCTTGCTCCTTCTCTAGGCTTCCCTCCCCATCGCCGTGAACCTGACCTCTGCAAATGTGCTCCAAGGGCTCTCACAATGACTGGGGTCTCTCTGAGGAAGACTTCTTCCACTGGCTTCTTATAGACAGTAAGTATTTATTTTCCTGTCATAGTGTCTACTATTCCTAAGAATCCCAGAAGGCTGTGTTCTGGTCTTTAAAGATACAGGCCATGAAAGGGAAATGTTTCCAGCTGGGTAAGAGGAGAGTCTTCCAGGGAGCACCCGGCTCAGTAATGCCACATCCCTGTGCCAGGCTGAGAGCAAGGACAGGAGACTGGTCTGCTTTTATGGACCTCTGTCATGTTTCCAACAAAAATATGTAGAGAGAGGGAGCGAGAGAGAGCACTCAGGATGCTCCAGGGGCTAATGGAAGGTGAACCAACCAATCTTTGCCCCCAAGGAGATCCTAGTAAGAGATGGGGTTGGAGGTCAGTACACAAGTCCGGTGTGCAGAAGAATGACCTGACCTCCCGCAGCCCAGCACAGAAGCACGTACTCATCCGCTAAGGGCTTTCCCTTAATAGTGACTGATTCTATGTTGCTGGTGTTAACTCAGATGGGTCCTGATTTAAATCATTGGTAAAGGAAAATGTGTCTTAATTTTCACAAGCTTATTTCACCTCTTTCTTTTATCTTTCCTTGGTTTCACATCAATTGGGGAGCTAGGTTCAGGAGATGTTTTGGGGTACTCTTGACTGCAGTCAACAGTAAAGGACTGACAGGAGTTACCACCCTCCTCTTGGGAAGTGAATGGGGTGCCTGAGGGGATGTTTTGCGGAGGTAATGTGGTTCTACCAGGCCCCTGACTCCTTCCCTGCTGCTGCTCACCTGGCCTGACACAAACCTGCGGCATCCACACTCGTCAAAGTCAGCAGTCTCCCTCTACCCTGTGGAGCTGGGAGAGGTTCTTCTGGCCTGAGGACGGACCTGGGTCCCCGGGCAACGATGCAGTTCCTACCCCTGTTAAATAAAAGGACACTCGCATTCCAACTGGCACAAGGGGCAGAAAAAAACCACAAGATCCAAAGGGGGCCCTGCTATTGACTTCCGCCTCCGTGGAAGGAAAACATAGGAGCCTCCAAGGGCCACAAGGGCCCCTCCGGTGCTTGCTTAACGTGAAAAGGAAATTGCCCCACCGACACCCAGCAACAGACGCAGAGATGCCGAGGCCCAGGGCAGTGACAAATCCCAACGGCCACATCCGACACCTCCCGGCCAGAAAGAAATGGAAAAAGTCAAGGATACAGCAAAGATATTTTTTCCTTTTAGGTAGGCAGTCCGAGATAGGCTTTCAACTGGGGCCACCAAACTAACTAACTAACTAACTAACTAACTAACTAACTGTGTAGGTACCCATAGCTCAAAGGGATGTGTGTGTGAGAGATACACAGGCCAAGAAGCCCTGAAGACGTACATGTAAAAATCTAAAACTAAAACAAAGCAAACTACAGGAAGGCAAGTGGGACCCAGCGATCTGAAGGCAGTTGAGTTGAGACGGATTAGCAAGCCTGAGGCTGAGCCCAGGAGGTCTGCCTGCAGCTACCGCTGACACACTCACTCCTTCCAGGACAATGATCTCAGGCTCCTCAGAAACTTCCACCACGACTTCCTCTGTCAAATTTTAAAGCAACTCAAGTGCCAACTTTAATATTCTCAACGATTAACTGTTTGACCTAATGATATTATACAGGCCAGTCTCATGCATCAAATCTAATTACAAGAACTGCAAGTCACAGTGATGTCTTGATTTGGTGAGAAGAAAAGATCTCTCTGGGGACAAATCCTCTCTCAAGGCCTGACCGTTCAGAGGTGTTGGTATCTGTGCAGAAAATCGCTGGTTCTGTGCTAGCGGCGGCATAGTTCTTAGGGAAAGGCCAGCGGAGAAGTCAAGCCTCTGCTTATGACTCCCTAATGGGAAAAGGGATTAAACGCCAAGACCCCACCCAGGCAAGGGCGGTCACACACCCCGGGCCCAACGGCACTGGAACCAAAAACATGAAATGGAGGGGAGGGGGTGCGCACATTTCAAATGTGCATATTTCAAATCTGTGAGGGAATGGACCTGGCCCTGGTAGCAGCAGAGCATCAGGATGCCCCACGTGTACCTACCCAAGTGATGCATTGTTTGGGACAGGAATGGGCACTGGGTTTCCAGTCTGATGGAAGATCTTGGTGCGCTCAGCTTTGTTACTGGCAAGATGCTTCCACCTCTGAAGTCCTAACATTTGAAACAATGTGACTCTGACATGTTTGTGTCAGGGCTAACCTTGCTGAAGTGTCATTAGGCTACAGGGCACACGGGCCACAGAGATGACTATGACTGCTATGACTTCCACACAGCCAAACCAAGCATTTCTGGGGTCTGCTGGGAGGATTAAAAGCAGAGAGAACAGGATTGGGTGGAGGTGGGGGGTGCACCAGGATCCAGAATTCTGCTCACCTGGCAGTGAGAGCCCAGAACCCAGAAGCCCTGCTCCTGAGGGCTGGGGGCTGGCACCAGGTATGGACTCCTTGATTCTATAAGGAGCTCGAGGTAGGGCAGCCCCCTGCTGACAAGTCAGGGGCTCTGGGAACAACAATAATAACAGCCAACACTTAACAGTTATTACAGTGTGCCAGGTATTCTTTTTTTATGTTTTTTGAAAATGTATTGTTGTATTATTTAATTATTTTATTTTGGTGGGGGGAGGTAACTAGGTTCACCTATTTTTAGAGGAGGTACTGGGGATTGAACCTAGGACCTCCTGCATGCTAAGCAAGCACTCTACCACTGAAGCTATATCCTGCCCCCAACCAGGCACTTTTAAAGCACTGAATTCTCACCACAACTCTACTGGGTACATATTATTCTGCCCATTTTACAGATGAGGAGACCACGACACTAAGAGTTTAAGCAAGCAGACTTGAAGCCAGGGAATGGGTATCCAGAGTCTGTGCCCACCAGGGATAGCCAGGGCCTGTGCCTTCACACAGGTCTGGATGAAACAGTCAATGTGAGGAACCAGAGGGGATGCTATTTATCAGATGCCAGTGAGCGTGATCTCGAGGCACTTTCATGTGCTGAAAACTCTGGGATTCTCTCTCCTGCACTCTCCTCCCCAAAGTCCCTGCCAGCCTGGTTACCACCTGGTCCAACTCCAACTCAGCCATCACATCTTCAGAAACTCTGGCTCCCTCTCCACTAGTTTGTTCGCTGACAAGTCTCCCGCTACTTGGCCTTCTATTACTTTCCATGGCTCCACATTATTTAAGGTTGTCTGTCTACTCAACAAAGGCTTCTCTCCCTGGCTAGACTCTAAGCCAGTGCCGTCCATTAGAACTTTCTGCTGTAGTGGAAATATTTCAGAGTTCTGCTGTCCAGTATGGTAGCCATAGCCACACATGACTGTTGAGCACTTGAAATCTGACTAGTGTGCCTAGGGGACTAAATTCTAGATTTTCATTTAATTAATTTAAACTTAAAATAGCCACTATATATATAGAATCACTTTGCTGTACACCTGAAAGTAACAGAATATTATAAATTATAAATACTTCAATGAAAACAATAATAATTAAAAATTTAAACAGCCACATTACTAATTGCTACTATATTGGAAGGTACAGGTCTAAATCCCCACGAGGGCCTGTTCTGCGCTGCAATATCCCCAGAGACGAAGAGTCAGGATGCAACCAACATCTAAGTAACTGAATGAGAGATGAACACAGGAATGAATGCAAAAACACAGGAGAGGGAAGCTGATAAGAAAGGAAGGAGCAGGACCAAGGAGGCCCCACATCCTTCTTTCCCATTCTCTCTGTGATGTCCTGCTAACCTGCCACCATCCCCGACCATCCTGTCCCATCCCGGGTCTTGACAGGCTCCTCAGAGCAGCTCCTGCTCCTCCTTCCACAGCCTCTGAGTCCAGTTGAGTCCAACAGAGTCCAGAGCCGTAAGTGCCACCCCTCCCCACCTTTGCCAGGAACTATGTCTCCTGCAGGCTGCCTTATTCCACCCACCAGAGATGCACTGGGTCAACAAAGCATCATCTGCAAGAAAGACTGTCCCGAAGGAGGGATCATCACCCCTCCCTCCCCACTCTAAGCTTCGCACCTCCTGTGCCTCTTTGGGGTCCCCACTGCACCTGCACAGAACAAAGTGGGGCAAATGAAGATCACTCTGTCAGACTCGCCCCCAACACCTGGCTGAGAAGTGTGACCTGAGGAAACAGAGGCTCACGGAGGCCAGGCCAAATTCACAGCATCCCAAGACTGGCTGGTCCACAGCCTGAGGTCAAACTCCAGTCCCGCCACTCGCACATCACACAGCGTGGTGAAGCCCCACAGGCCTGTCTCAGAGCTGGTGCTTGATGCTGATTCAGCTCATATTTATTAAGCTCCTATTTCCGCCAGGCTGTGTGGAGGCACTTGGGGGCAGGGGGTGATGGAAGATTAGAGGGTTGTGGTTCCCACTCAGTGGAGCACAGGCCTTAGCAAGTGCCAAAAGAAGAAAAATATATGACAGTTTTCTTTCTTTAAGGAGGGCAGCTGGGGGCAGCAGGGTGCTGGGGGGCGGGGAAGTGGGCACCTGGAAAGAGGAGAGAAGCAGTGGAAGCAGGAGGATGACAGAGAAACCCCAGCCACTGCTGTACGGCTGGGCATCTTGAACAGGTCAGGGAGTGTGAGCACTGGGGACCTGGGACGAGCGCTGCCCTCTCTGCTCTCCAGAGGTGCTGCCCGAGCCCCAGTGGGGAGGCAGCTGATCAGAGAAGGGCAATGGGCAGATGGCCAAGAGTCAAGGGCAGTAGAACAAGAAATATAATGTCTTTGACGTTCTCCAATACAACATTCAAAGCACCTCTTTCCACGTGGCCTTTTCCTCGTGGAGAAGCTGGGTTCAAGTTCTATTTCTACTCCTGCTTCTCCAAGAGACTCAGGATCAATTAGCCCAGGTCTGAGGCCCCTGTGCATTGTCTCTGGGCCCAGGAACAAACTGGTTTATTCACTGAGTCCCCACATGTAGATGAATAGGTGTGGTTCCCATCCTCAAGGCCAGCCTAGTCTACTGGGAGAGGCAGCCGAACGTGTAAAGACAGGCACACAGGGAGTGAGAGTGCAGGGGAAAGAGAGAGGGGCGTCAGGGTGGGGACTGAGGATGGCCTCAAGGAGGCGTGGTCTCTGAGCTGAACCTTGAGGGAATTACAGAACTCTCCCAGGTAGAAACAGGAAAGGTGTACGCAGGAGGGACCACATGAGCAAAGCCAGGAAGGTGGGAAAGTCCCAGATGGGTGGTTCTCAACCCAGCTGCATATTCAAATCACACCAGGAACTGTTAGAACAGACTGATGCCCAGACCCCGCCAACTGGAGATTCTGACGTAACTGATCTGGGGTGGGGGTCCCAACATCGGTATTTATTAAAAGTTCCCCACGGTTGAGGGTTGAGATACCTGCTACCTGTACCAGCAGCAAAAGTGTTATCTGGGAGTTTAAAAAAAAAGTACAGAGTCTCAGGCCCCACCCCAGACCTCCGGAATAAGAGCCTGCATTTTAACAAGTTCCCCAGCTGATTCGTGTGCACATGAAAGTTTGAGAGGCCCTGCTCTCAGCATTAGAGGGAGAGCAAGGAGTTGCATTTAAACCAGCCAGCTTCCATTTTTTTGATCAAAGGCATCTGGCTCACTGCCATGCATGAGTGGCTGGATCCAAAATGATAACCAAAAGACCAAAGCAGCAAGAGCCATGTATCAGGGAGCTGGCCTCTACTGAGCACTGTGGGGAAAGGAGGGTCAGCATACTATACAGATACAAGAAAGAGGGAAGAAATTGGCGGGCAGGAGAACCAGTGTTCTGACAAGACTGGGATTCTGTGAGGCAATGAGAGAAAAAACTGATCTGAGCCACAGGGATGTGAACAGAGGGTGCATGCATGCACACACGTGTGCACACACACACACACACACACACACAGAGGAGTGAAATTCAAAGTGGCGCTAAAGGCATATCAGACTTCCAGCTACTACCAGAAGCCCAGGGTCCTAAATTAAATGCATCTGCTCATTAAAATGGAATTTACAAAGAAATTAACAAGCACTCTAGCATTAACTTCTGAAAAGTCGCTGTCTTACTTCTGAGAATCATGGGCTGGGAACTGGAGCAAAGGTGCTAGCTACTTTGCCTCCTCCCTTTCTACACACCATTCCCACCAAGCAGGATTTAAAGCGGCTTTCCCTGAATCCAGTCTTCGATGTCACACGCAGACTTTGGTAGTGATCAGCCCCGTTGCTGGAATGGTACCTAAAAAATGCCCTTCCACACCGTATCACGCTTGCATGCAAAACTCTATTCACAGCACACACACAGGAAACTCTCAGGACCGTCTGGTTTTTTTTGTGGTGATGATTCAACATATATTTGTTTTTATTTTTTTTCCACAACTAGTCTATGCCCAAGAGTTGGCTGGATAACCCACCAGCCATTCCTAACTCCTCTGGCCCACTTCCACTACCAAGGCTGGAAAAGCTAACTAACACCCTCACCAGCCTCCCTTGCAGCTAGGGGCAACCACATTGTACTCCCGGAACTGATGAGACAAGAAGCCAAAACACTAAGAAGGGCAAAGTAAAGAGACTGAAAAAACTCCAGTCCTTGACTTTATCATTGAACTGCCAGGTCAACACCAGACAACCACTATGTCCACCCCGACTTCTTGTTTTATGAGAGGATATATTACTCAGGCTACTCTTTGTTTTTCTGTTACTTACAACCAAAAGCATGCCTGGGGTCTTTCTCTATCCTCAACTCCTCTCCCTCTATTCACTTTATCTCTTTGCCCACCTATTTCCATCTAGCTTCTGCACCAGCCTCCAGGCTGCCCCATTCCCCCTTATTCTTTTCCTATTCACATCCTCCACTTCCAGCCTATAATACAGCATTTTTTGCAAGGTAAGTCTGAATATCCAATCGTTGGTCCTCATGCAGCAACTTCTTTCAGTCTCTGGAAACTTGAGCCTAGCTACAAATTTTACCCAAAGCTGTAAGAACAATGAGCAAATTCCATGACTGTTTTCTTACTTCTTGCATTATGGTTATGAGCTAAATAAAGCACATACAGTTATTTCTCAAGTGCATTTATATTGAACCAATCTTGAACTTCATAGCAGGTATCCAGACTCAGCCAGCTCAGCCACGCTGACATACCAATCAAGACAGAAGGCCTTGAGTAAGGAACTGCTCCTTGAAAACAGATGTGTAAACAGAAGCACAGTTTATGAATTAGCCCAGAACTCTTTCTAAACTAGATTGATGTAATCTGGACGCTACCTGGCTGGGCCCTGGAGACTCCCTCCAGCACTTAATTGGATATGTGATTAGGAAAAATATATTTTAATCTTGATTAAGCTTAAGATTTCCATCTTTTGGTTTACCACTAAACATATGTTCAAACTGACATGTTTTCTGCAACCAGGGACATGTCTCAGCCTCCTTCAGGTTGCAAAGTGCTGAAAGGCAGGAACTGGGACCAAATGGCACTGTGTCCTTCCACATTGCACCCACCCTGGGGCCAGGTCTGATCCCATCCCCAAAAACAACAGCAATCAAGTCAAAATTAGAAACTACATGGCAGTTGCCAGTCACAACCAAACAGCCATTTCTTACCTGTACGTGCTACAGAAATTAGTCACATTTTCAGGGCTCCCTCATTTCAAGAATGACTCACAGTTTTTTGTGACTCAGACACACCACCCCATTCCTGCTCTAGCTCATAAGGAGTGTGGAGTGAAAGCTTTAAGGGATGGACAAGGACCCCAAGAGTACCCTGGGGGGGGGCAGGCAGGCAGACCAGAGAGGGATGGGGGTTCACCAGGACCATCACAGAAAGTCGAACAGGTTTTCCAATTGCAACGTTCAATTTGCCCAAACAGGAATCTTGCTGCCATGCAACATCTCTTCATCAGCACCTGGACTGATCTATTTATTCTTTTACAAGTGGTATTTCCCCTCCATTTCTTAGCTTTATTTCTTCTTCACACATCACAACGAAGCTTCAGAAGGGTCACCTTCCCCCAGCCAGGAATATGAGCAAAAAAGAAAACTCTCTTATCAGATCACATTAAATTAACATTCTCAAGAATCTCCTTAAATGACCGATTTCTCTCTGGAACTTTCTCTGACCGGTATCTCACTCCTCCATAACACAGCCAGCTGACTGGCTTTTAAAGGGTAATCTTTACACACCGAGCACTTGGCTATGCTGCTGGAAACTGTTTAGAACTGGTTACTCCAAGGCCCCTGCTGGTTCTAAGGTGCCGAGGCCCATCAGTGGTGACTGGCTCCCAAGCGGTCCCCCCAACCCCATGTGCAGTGACGAGCCCAGTCTGGTGGCTTCCCCTCACATCCTTCCAGATTTGGGTATGGGACTTTCATGACCCCAAATCATTTACCAGCAGAGCACGGGGTGGAAAGAACAACAGGTTTTATAGACAGAAAGCTCTGGGTATGAATCCAGCTTTGTATGAAACCAGGCATCTTCTCTAACTTCTCCAAGCCTCATTTTCTCATCTGTCAGTTAACACCTGCCCTGCAGGGTTGTTTCAAGGATTACAAACAATGTGGGAAGTTTTTGGCCAGAGGGGATACTCAATACTCGTCAATCACCAATAATCGTCATCCTTATCACCACAGTAAGAACACTTACTCACTTCTGTGATGCAGAATCACTGGAGTATAGTACTGCTACGTCTGTTTGCCTAGCCAGGGTTTTCATTCTGTGGCCCGGGGATGGGAAGGGGCACGGGTAGGTCAAAGTTTGGACAACGCAGCGGAAGAAGGCACGTTCCCTTTGGAGATGAGGTGCCTGCAATCCTTCTGGGAGATCCAGCTTGCTATCACAAGTCACTGGGGTCAGTTAGCTGTCTGAACGATGCAGAGGCCCCGGGTCTGACCCTGATGGGGCTCCCTCTTCCAAAGTCACAGAGCCCACACTCCTTCCACCACCAGTTGTTCCATAAAGAAAATGATCACCAGTCACAGAGAGCAAGTTACCACAACCAGTGGCCCTACCAGAAGAAAACTAAAAACCTGTTCCTCAATCCATCTTGGACGTAACGGGGATAGGAGCTGCAACTTTACTTGTAGGAAGAACAGCATTTAAATGCTCAATATCAATTCATATGCCAACACCCCCCGCCCCTGCCTTCCTACAACCTCAGGCTTTGGTAATTATTAGTGGAGCCATCTGCTCAGCCTAATGAAATGTGCAATTTCCTGTATATATAATTAGTGAAGTCATTTTAATTAATTAAACAAATTAATTAATTGCAAGGATATTACAACCATTTCCCAGGAACTGCATCCAACTTATTTATTCTGCATGTGTTTACTGGACTCCTACTGAGGGCAGAGCACCACACTCATGCTCTGAGTAGATGAAGTTGTTCCTGGCACATCAAGAGAAGAAATGGAACCCAGGACGCATGGTCACTGAAGATCATCCCTTCTGCTTAGGGTGGCCCATTCATCCTGGGTTTCCTGGGATTGTCTTGGTGTAAAGTCCAGGTCTGGAGAATCCCCCTGATCCTGAGCAAACCAGGATGGTTGGTAATCCTGCTTCTGCTTGACCTGAGTCCAAGCTCACCACTAAACACTCACCACTGGAAAGGAGATGGCTAATGCTGGGCACCCTGCAACATGGGCCCCTGCCACGGCAGACACTGCTAATCGATCAAGGAGCTCCTACTTGCTTAGCCCAGACTGAGCTGGCTCCAAATCCTTCTCAGCTTTGCTCCAGGCAGCCACTACTAATCACTCTAAATAGGAAGCTCAGAAAGTTAATTTTCCATCTATGTCCTAGCATCACAGAAGCTCTAGGCTAGCAAAGGCCTTCAGAGCCTAGTCTAATCACTCATCCAGAGCTTACATCTCCTCCATAGTATCCTCCACAAGTGACCAGTCAGCCTCTCCTGACATATCTCTAATGATGGGGAACTCATTATCTCTTAAAGCAACTCTTCCTGTCTTCAATAGTTTTGGCTGTTAAACTCCTTCCTTAAATTTCTAAAATGTCTCTCTTATCAGTCTCCTTTTGGGGACCACATGATGGTGCTTCAAATAATGAAACACAGTTATTCATTTCCTCCCAAGTCTTCTCTTTTCCAGGCCTGATTTCTTCATATGTAGAAGAAGAAGAATTTTTACTCATATGACTTGGTTTAAAGTTGGAGTGTTGTCCCAGTCTTATACCATCCAGTTAAGCCCCTCTTGGGGTGTGGTACTCAGGTATGCCCCCAAAGTCAGTTACCTTGTTCCCAGTGGAGTCCTTACTCTGCCATAGCATCTGGCAGCTCCGCCAAGCACTGACTCATACCAACACCCTGACACCGTTTCTGAACGTGCTACTGTTGAGCCACAGCTCCATCCATCTGCCACAGGACTTCCCAGGAGCTTACACTCCATCTGGAGTCCTGGGATATAAGAAACCCCAAGAGATGGTAAGAAAATATAATATAAATTACCGACTGTCAATTTCCCTGTTACACACAACTTGCTCTAAAGTTTGCTTAAAAGTAATGTCTTTAGAATCCTGACAGCATGTAGCCACAGAAACCATATTTAAAATGATGGTTAGACTCCCAGGCCAGCCCACAAAAGCCTTCTGAACTCGTAATGCACCTACAGCATAAAACTAACAGTGCTATTTTAACTACACATAGCCACCATTTATATTACGGTTTCCATGGTAACACATGCTCCGCGTTCCATTTCAGAGAACTAGACACGAGGTAAACCCGATGCTGCATGCTCGGAGGTTGTCCCTGTGCACAGCGGGGTGGGCGGGGGTGGGGGTTTGACCTCAGGGGAAAAAATGACTCTAGACACTAGTCCCCCAAGTTCATTCAGACTCAAGGATCCTTTAAATGTGTTGTCCAAAGGGTATGGCCTACATACGTGAGGGCCTGTTAGGACCAGGTGAGCTGTGAGGCTGCTGCCAGGAAACCTTCTGGAAGGAGGCGAGTGATAACGGTTATGGGGTTTGGTTATAGGTGTGGTGGTGCTGCTTTTCAACAATCTTCTGCAGACAATAGAAGAGCAATACTTCTGAAAGTCAGAAATGTGAAACTAGAAAAGTCACTAAGTATCATGTTCCTCTCCAAGTTCTTAAGAGGAATCATTACAAGCTGGTGTCTGCAGCAACTGGAGGGGAAGGAGATGATGCCCTGACGCCAAATGGACAGCAGTGAGGATGCCGAGCAGAGCTGCAGAGTCTCAGTCCTTCCCTGTGGAAGCTCCAAATCCTTCCTTCTTCCTGCTCAGACCAGCCATGCTCCCCCTATCAACCCCCCGAGAGCTGCTTCTCTTCGGAGGAGTCTATAGAGCCATCAGGAAGGTAGTGGGCATGTCTCCTGGGCCACCTGAAGCAGGAGCAGCTGCACCCACCTGGAGGAAGGCAGGTGCTTGCACAGACCTAGCTGGGAGTGGAGCCTGAGACCCTGCTCCACCTGAACTTGTGAAGGGCTGCAAATCTCCTCTAGCCTTAGCTTCTGCATCCCTAACCTGAGCACAACGTCCTCCTCACACAACTGTCTCAAGTAATAAATGAAAGCAATAACGATAATAATAAGAATAACAACTTTTTGGTAATAGCTCCACCAGCACTGTTCTAGGCACTTGGATGAACTCATGTACACTGTACAAGAACCCTATTATTTCACATAGGAGAAAACCGAGGCCCAGAGAGGGTGGGTTATTTGCCCAAAATTGTACAGCAAATAAGCAGCAGGGCCAGGGTAACTGATAAAAAGCTGCTTTGGAAACTGTAACATGTTACCTAAACAATGGTCATTATTATTGGTAATGACCGAGATAGGACCATGCTTGAAGGCTCAAGTCTGGATTTTCTACCACAAGGGACCTGAGTGGGTCCTGCTTCGAGCTCCCAAGGCTCAGCTGGTGTATGTCCTCCAGCCCCAACTACAGAAATCCCCCTGGCAGCCTCCCAGCGATGCACGCCCTTCGCTAAACATCACAGGCCCTGGGCTTGCTCAAAGGCCTCCCTCTCACTGACCACCCTGTTTAAAACTGTGAAATACACTTTACCCCATCACTCACTCACCTTCCTCATCTCATTTTCCCCCCATAGGACTTATCACCTTCTAGCCCACTACACAGCATATTTTATTGCCAGTTGCTCCAACTAGACCCAAGGTTCCACGAGGGCAAGGAATTTTCTCTCTTTTGTTCAATGCTATACCTCCAGCACCCAGAGCAATGCTAGATACGTGGCAGGCATTTGGTGAGTATTCGCTGAACGAATGACAAATTCATCTTTATTGACACAATGAAAACGTCCGTAATATATTGTTAAGCAAAAAAGAGCAGGCCCTTGTGTTTTATATAAAATGATCCCATCTGTATAAATATATTCTGCCAGTGTCTGAGCACATGTGTGAGGGTACAGGAAAAAAATCTAGAAAGATACACATGAAACTGTTCACTGTGGTTGTTTCTAAGCAGTAGAAATAAAACCAGTTTTAACTTCCTTCCAAAGGCTTTATAAAGACCATGTATTATTCCCATACATTTCTAAAGCTATTTACAGTTGAAAACAAACACCTATGAGCACTGGTGGCCAACACACAAGGCAGAAGCAAGCAGCTGGTTGTTGGGGACCGAAGCAGGAGGTCAGGACCAGTGACAGCACAGAGGACTCCCTCCCCGATGGTGGGTCCTGGGGCACCTCCACTCATCACTCAGCAACGCCGAGAGAAATCACAGAATTAGGTCTACAGGGCCTGGGACTCAGCAGCTCCTCCTTCAGAACTCTTCTCCAAAGGAATGGAATCAAAAAAGGAAAATTCTATAAAAATCAAAATCCACTTTCTGCCTCTCTAGAGCAGTCTCAGAATTGTTTAAGCCTGTGATTATTTTTAAATTACTTTTGAAGGTTCTAGAAAATGTAAAGTGAATCTAAGTCATCACGTGAGGTACTTTGCAACTAAAACCTCACTTCACGTTAAAAAAGAAAAAGAAAAAGAAAAAGCCTCATTTTCTCATGCCAGGGTTAAAGAGGAAGCTCGGAGAACTGAATTCCACCCAAGACCCCAGGCCCAGCTAGGGCGCAGTCTCCACCCTGCCCGCCTCCTCCACGTGTTCTGCACGCAGGTGCCCCCGGGGAGCCCACCCATGACTCACTCGTCCTCCATCACCCACAAATCACCGAGGCGCTGTCAACAACAACCTGTGTCAAGTCATGCCCAGCTGGGGGCCCAGTGCGAGGCCAGGTGCCGAGAGGGGGAAGGAAAGGAAACCGAAGATAAGGAGTCTGCATTCAAGGAAGGGCTACACCCGAGAGAGATGGAAGAGAACAATCACATTCACTTAGCGCAGCAGCACTTACTCTGCGTGTAGTAAGAGTTCTGAGAACAGAGGTAAGTGAGGGCAAGGAGGCTTCATCGGGGAAGAGGACCGGCTGCCCCTGGGCCTTGCTGAGAGCCGGGCCTATGTGTGCTCAGAAGGCAGGGCCTGAGGGCCACAGCCCCACGGGGTGGCAGACAGAGCCCCACCAGCACGGACCCTTCCCCTGCCCGGCCTCCCAGGCAGAGCCACACACATGTGTACGACAGAGTCTCCCCCAGAGGGGACACACTCCCCCGGAGCCAGATGAGTTTTAACTCTAAGACAGAAGCTTTCACAGCTCCATTGATTTCAGAAGCCAAGTGGAGCCTGAGAGGAAGAGGAGGCAGCACCTGTTCACCCAGATCCAGGAACTCTGGTCCCCTTGCAGCGCTTCAGAACACTGATCTGAGAGACCTCTAAGAGTAGAGATGCAGGCAAGGCTCGTGGCTTAGCCTGAAAGAGCTGGGGTTAGAAGCAGTGGAGATGGCAAAAGAAGAGGATGACAAAGGCCAAATCGAGGACTTCACAAAGGGAAAAGAAATCAAGACAGCTGGCCAGGGCAGGGAAGGGAGCAAGTGGCATCTAAAGTGACCATCTGTCCTGGTCTGGCAAGGACTGAGGGGTGGCTCAGGACTCAGGACATCCAGGACTAACACCAGGACAGTCTCAGGCAAACTGTGACAGGTTGGTCAGCCCAGTGGTACCACGCCACTCGGAAGCTAAGGGATTGCTCACTCACCCCTTGGTGCTCTGCCTCCCTCCTTCGAGGACCTGTCACTGCTCACTGACACCCCCCAGGGCAATGGGAAGGATGAGAGGTCAACATAGAGAGGCAACCATGTGCCCCTCCTTCTGGCTTGAGTCCTCTCGTCTCGACCACGCAGATGTCTGAAGGGGATCAGGCAGAAGAGACAATTCTTTACTGTTATTACAATAGACCCTAGAACTGCAGCCACTGTCCTTCACTCAGCTGTTTCTCAGGCATCAGGCTCCCCAGCTGCCCAGCCAGGAGAGGACACAGCACTCTGCTTTTAGGGAAGTGCCCTATCTGTACTTGGAAATCAGGGAGGGAGGGGTCCAAGCACCTAGTCCTTGAACCTATCCCTGTCCAGTCTCCATCCCCCTCTACCCTTAGAGCTTCATTTTCCATCTGCCTCTCCCCAAGGCAGGTCCCGAGAGGGTAAAATCCATTCACTCAACAAGGACTTAAAGAGCATTTACGGTGTGGCAGACACTGTTAGGGACCATGGAGAACACAAAGAAGTTATGGTTCAGTGATGGGGGCAGGAGGCAGGGTGGGGCTGATGTAGAAAAGGTGAGAATCATTCAATTCGTCAACACTTAATCACACTGCTTTTAACATACGCCAAGAACTATATTGGAGGAATAGAGGCCAGTAACCAGACAATTGTAAAACCACTGTGAATACAATGATGCTGATGTGGGGCACCTACCCCAGTGACTGAACCATATATCACTGATCATCCACCTCACTTTAGCATGGAGGAGGGAGGGAGGGAGGGAGGAAGGGAGAAAAAAATGGAAAGAACAGACACTGACCTCCAAGAGTTAATCAAATGATCCAGGAGACAAAACGCATACATATGAAACAGTGCAACACAGGAGACAGGGCGAAGTGCTAACTGTGGAATGCAGACCTTCAGCACAAAGAGAAACAGAGCTGGAGAAAGTCTACAGCTTCCTAGAGGAAGTGGAAGTAAAACCTGAGATAAACTACTGCTGTGGGAGGCCTTCCCAGGCAAGGGGAAGACAATGGGCACTTGCAATTTTTCCCCAAGATGAAAAACCAATATATAGTCATTACTCAAAATGTTTCAAAATGGCACACCTATTCACAGGTCTTTGGTTTGAGTAAGTGGGGGACCTTGCCAACAGTGACTTTCACAAATGTAAGTTACATTGAAGTGGAAAGACAGGCATCAAATCTAATTTCAGTGGTCCATGCTAAGGAGGCAGGGAATTGAAACACTTAATTTTGTAACACAGATACGTGTGCATGTTCACACACACATACACACACACACGCACACACATACACCTTAGCCCCTTTCAGTATGTCTATCCTCAAGTGATCCAAACTCCATCCTTCTGTTAGAAGAACTCCATAATTCAAAGAAAGAAACTGAATTACTAGGGACAATCTACAAATTAAAAACTGGGAATCGACCGCATTGGTTTTTGCTATAATGATATTCACAAAGTATGAGCAGAAAGGCCACGTGTAGTCTGATGGCACACTGGTCGGTCAATAAGAAGTTAACAACTATTGACTGACTGTCTATTTAATGAAGAACCCTGCACTGGTCGGGGGAGAGTGGGAAGGAGGAGCCCATGGGAGGGGTTGGTAGAAAGAAGTCAGGATGCAGCGAAAACAGATGGAAGACTCGCAAGACACTGAATTTGGTCCTAACTCTACCACTGACAATGCATTGGGTGAGTTGATCGCATGGTGAACCTTACTTCCTCATCCGTGAACATGTCCTATCTACTTCTCAGGCTCATTTACTCAAGCGAGAAAAATGTTAAGCCTGAGTGCCGGGAAAAGCAGAAGGCTCTGTATAGTGGGCCATGGAGGTTTGCAGGTGCTCCCCCTACCCAGCTTCACTACCCAGTCTACTTTCCCAACAGTCCTCTGAATCCCCCAGTCAATTCATCCCATCCCCTCCACGTGGTACTGGTTCAGGAAAGCACAGGATGCAAGTCGAGCCAACTAGGGGCAACTAGACTCAATTACAAGCCTTTGGCTGACCCATCAAGGGAGCCATCTTCTTTTTCCCACTATATGAGAACAAAGAAACAAGAGCCTGGGCTGCCATCTTGGGGCCAGAAGGGGAGATCATGCCTGAGAAAGGAACCAACAATGAAGGAGAAAAACTCATCCTTAGGTACTTCCCTGGAGCCCTCGATAAAGCCTCTCCCGCTGCCGGGATCTGCTCATGGACTGCTCTATTACATAAGCCAATACATTTTCTATTCTTGCTTAAACCAATCTGGGTTGGTTTTCAGTTAATCTGTCACCTGATTGACATAAAATGAGCGAAAATATGGCTCATCAATGTTATAAACCTCTCCAGTCCCTCAACAAATCCTTCTGGCTCCATCAACAACTCAGGAAGCCACTTTCTATCTGGTGTACATCCGAGGGAGTGAATACATTAAGAGAGTCACTCGAGGAACAAAAAGAAGAAAGGCAGTGATAAGCAATAAGTCTTCAGTGATGACTGGGCCTGCCTTTATTTCCTTCCTGTCTACCAAGACCCGTGAGGGTCCTAGTGATGGAAGGGGGTAAAAAAACCCTCTATAATAAGATGAAGAATTAGAGTTTCTGTCTCAGCTCCACTTCCGCAGGTTTCCTCCAGATGTTTACTTATTCTTTTTTCTGGTAACCACTGAAGTGCCCAGAGGAACAGTCCAGGTATCCCATTGATTTCTTTTATATCTTAAAAAATTACTCTGGGCCTGCAGTTCTGAGCTCATGTTCAAATTAAGTTAGCTGGAAATCGAATTTGGGATGAGTAATTTAATTTGGCTACTACAATTAAAAGTGGCGCAGTATTTGTGTTTTAGAGGAACACCATATTAGATTCCTCTAATCTTATTAGGTGAGTATCACATTTAGATCACATTATATCTGAAGCAGATAGACACTGGATTGATTTCTTTCATAAATCACGCAGGAGACCAAAGAGGCTAACCTCCCTGCTCCCGGAGCTCACCCACCATCTGATACAGGTCAGAGGATGGTGGTGAATGTAAAAGAGGCCTCATGGAGAACTCGGCTGCACAGCCCTGGAATTCAGGCACCCAAAACATCACCTACAACAACCCCTTGCATTTTGCAGAACAGTAAAACTGAGGCATTGATTGGACAACAGACTTGCTCAGGGTCGCAGTCAGTGGTGGCAGAGCTAGGGCTACAACTCAGCTCCCTGATCCCTAATTTGGTTCCCTGCCACTCTACTACACGTGTTTTTAATAAGATCTAACATGAAAAACAGCCAGAGGGCCTCTGAGACTCCACTTAGCTAAAACCACGGAGTCCTCAGATACCATCTATCAGCCTGTCTCCCCATCTCTCCTAGGTATCCTGGGAAGATAAAGCAGATCTCAACACCCCATGGCTGACTTAGACCAGTGCCCCAAATCCTTCTTGTCGAGTCCATATCCTTTTTTTTTTAATTGAAGTACAGTCAATTACAACGTGTCAATTTTCTTGATGATTACTTTAAATCCCATTACTCGCAGATAACTAAAATTCACATTAAGAATCTTCAAACCTAAGATGGGTCAGAAAAAAAGAATCTGCATGGCTTCTTTAAATGGTATTAATCTCAGGAGTACTGCTAGCCAGACAGAATCAGTGGGTGTGATATCACACACCAGGGTTCCAACTGTAGAGTTTAATCTAAAAAAATTAGATTAGGAAGCAAAATCAAGGTGAGGAGAAGCTAGATTAAAATATTTATAACATATGACAAGTTAATACACATACTGCCTAAAAATCTCTTACGAATGACTGAAGAAAGAGGGAACACTGCAAAATAAAAATGAGAAAAGATGCAAAGAGGCAATTCACACACAGCCCAAAAAAGATTACTGATGGCTTCATGAAAAAATGTTCAAACCCATTATTAAACAAAACTTTCAAATTAAAACAATGCAATACCATCTTCAACAAATTGGCAAAAACCAAAACAACTATAATGGCGAGGACAGTCATGGGTGCTTTGAAATAAGAACCCTCAGGCGCCACTGATGAGTGTAAATTAGTCCACATTTCTGAAGGGCCATCTGGTAATACGTATCACCAGCCTTAACACTGAGCAAAAATTCTCCCTGAGGAAGTAATCAGAGGAATACTCGAAGATTTATGCACAAGGACAGTTACAACGGCACTGTTCATAACAACAAAAACATAGAAAAACCTAACTATACTGTAATAGAAAAATGGTTAAATGAATTTTGATATATCAATACAAGGAATGATATGTAGACATTAAAACTCATGTTTCTGAAAAAGACTTAAAGATGCAGGGAAATGCTCACAAAATGATGCTAAAATTCAAAACTCTCAATAGGATAATTCAATTTTGCAAAGAAAATATATATCATATATTTTATATGCCTTATAAATACAATACATATTTATATGTATATGTATAATCTCTATGCTTATATGCATTATAAATGCAGTATTTATTGCACTATAAATGCAAAATGGCAGCAGATTCAGCTAAATATCCAACAAATATCCATATTCCTCTTTCCAGAGAGTAGGGTTTTACTGGAAAGTGGCTGCCAAGCCAGGGACTTCATTTCCCAGCATCCCCTGTGTCTAGGTGGCACCATGTGACTATTCCCACCAATGGAATATAGGCAGGGGTGATAGCAGACACTTTCAGGCTGAGGTAGTTAGAAAGTGGTGCACCTTCTCCAAGCTCTCTTCCTCCATCTGCCAACTAGATGCAGAGGACCCCAAAGTCCTAGGGAATGAAAGAGCCGTAAGATGGAAGGAGCCTAGGCTCCTGAATCACTCACTGGAGGGCTGACCACCAATCAGCAGCAGCTACGTTGGACTGAGTAAGAAATAAACCTCTACTGTGTGAAGCTGTAATTTGGGATTTTAACTGTTTCTTTGGCAAGTGTTACTCTAACTAATATACACATACAGAAAAATTACTGAAAGGTAAAATACCAAATTTTATCTAATGAACTGTATGACAAAGTATAAGGTAAATTTTTTAAAATGTATTCTTTCCACAATAAACATCTTATTTGATAACCAATAAATTTATTAAAATAAAAAGGCATATTTTAGAGGGGAACACTATATAATAAAATCTCTTGGTAAAATATTGAATAAGGTTACAAATATCAAAATGTAGATAATTACAAAGACTCAAAGGGAAAAAAAATCTAGATTTATAACCTTTAAAAATCTACTAAAACAATTCCAGAAAAATGATTGTTCCAAAATGACCCAAAGTTAAATGACAACAAACTAGGAAAAATAGCAATTTATACAATATATGAAATATTACTATCATTTAATATGTAAAGAGCACTTATGAATCAATAAATGAGGGAGAAATACAATACCTAGGGGAAAAGATATAAACACCTAGTCACAAAAATAAGAAATACTGACATACACTTATGAAAAGATTTTCAAAACTCACTAACAATCAAATAAATGCAAATTAAAATAAGATGATCTTTATCCTTCTATCAGATTGGCAAATGTTTAGAATATTGTGAATGTAGCACCCAGTATGGCTGAGATAATGGTGAAACGGGAGTTCAAAATGGTATCACATTTTCAACAAATAGTTCAGCATGATGGGGGGAAAAAGCCTTAAAAACCCTTTGTCCTTCTAGATATTTGTCAAAAGAAACAAGTGTGTAGAATTGTTTGAACAGGGATAAAAGGAAACAACTTAGAAATTCATCTGCAAGGTACTTGTTAGACAGATAAATCATGGCATGTATGTGTATTCACATATTAGAATAATACAGAGCCACAATTTTGAAGTATGATGAAGATCTAAATGCGTTAAAGCAAAATTATGCCATAAATGTATGTATAAAAAAGCAGGGTATAAAACAATACAGCTAGTATAATTTCTTGATTGTTTAAAAGTGTATATGTGTAAGAATTTATGTTGTAAGTGCATAAGGCAAAAGTATAGAAGGATTTTTATCAAAATGTTGTTCTCTTCAGGGGGTAGGATTATGGATGACTTTCATTTCCTTCTTTTCTATATTTTATATATTTATACTTTTCTATATATTATACATTTTCATAGTTGAAAATGTATAAATTTTATTTCATTATGAAAAATAATAAACATATACAAAAGTAGCAAGATTATATTTACCCTTTGCCCAGCTTCAATTATCATATACAGTTGACTTTTATTTCATCCATACCCCTCCTTGCCCCCTACCCCTGAATTATTTTAATATAAGTTCTGGATATATCATATATGTATGAGACATAAGGACTTTTTATAATGAACATATTCAAACTAGCCATTGTCTTAAAGGAAACATCAGATATGTCATTTGTCCATAAATACTTCAGTGTGTATCTTTAAAATATAACCATTATGACAATATCACACCTAAAATTAATAATTTAACATCAAATATCCAATCATTGTTTCAATTTCTCCAATTTTCTCACAAGTGCCTGTTCATAGTTAGGTCGTTTAAATCAGGATCCAAATAAGATTTACATTTGCAGCTAGTTATGTCTTTTGAGTCTTTTAAAATTTATCACATAGCTACCCCCCCATCCTTTCCCATGCCATTTTATTTATTGAGCAACATATTCATCATAGGTCCCAAGAACTTCGAGTGCATCCCTGTGGTGTCTTTTAACAGGCTTCTCTATCCCTTGTATTTCATTTCAACTGAGATCTAGTTTTAATGTCTAATGAACTTCAGGTTCTATTATTGTTTTTTTAAGAGTATTTCAAATCAACTGTATTATTTTTGTAATCAGACAAAACAATAAAGCTAAAAAAAATTTTTAAACGAACCCAAAGAAACACCAGCCCTTCTAATTCATCCATTTCAGCAATTCATTAAAACTCAGTGTCCAAAAGTCTTTTTTCGGAAGACAGGCTAAGCCAACACTTTCCCACACAAGGGTGCTCAGTGACTATTGACGGACTAATTTAGCCTCCAGACACATTGCTTTTATGGTTTAAATCCAGCTCCCCTTCTGCTGCAGTGCTGTACTCCACCATGCTCTGAGCAACAGCACATCCTCTGCTGGAAGCTTATGTCATCCTGTAACTGCAGTTGTCTTCAATTTTCCTTCCTTTTTTTTTTTTAAACAATGTAATGTAAACACATAATTTAAAATTTGGAAATGAGAGAAAATGAAAGTATGAACTACTCATAATTTCACCCCTCTAACACTGTTACCTATACATTCCCCACCATCTTTATTAGGGATACACATTTTGTACCTATTGAAATTAGTGAAAACTGGTTTTAATATTTCTTTATTTAACATTAAATGCATTTAAAATATCTGTAGCTTATGTTATGGGTATAAAAAAGTAGCAATGATATATGCAGGTGTCCATAGTCCAGCTTGAGGAAGAGAACTTTACCAATCCCTTAGGTAGTCCCCATGGGCTGCTCCCTCATCCTACCCTCTCCTCCCATCACTGTCCTGAATCTCTGTCTCTGCTAACTTGGTCCTAGAGGCCTTGCCACATGCATGTGGATGTCTAAATACTGTATCATTGGTTTTGCATGCATCTGAACCTTACGCAATTGCAATCACATCGCAGCAATTCTGCCACTTGCTTTTTTACTTAACGTACTATTCCTAAGATCTTTCTCTCTTGTCACAGCAGCCGTGATTCATTCTTTTTAACCGCACAGCTAATACAGCTGTAGTCCACAGTAAGACGATGCCACAGTTTATACTGCAATTTCTGCACAGAAAATTATATTGTAAATATCTCATCACAAGGCTACGTATCTTCAAAATAATTATTCATTATAGTAGAATATTATGCTGAGAGAAGAACTATTTTATTTTATAGTTACCCAACTGTTGGACATTAATTGTGTGTGTGTGTATGTGTCTGTGTGAGTGTGCGTGCCTGCTTTATAAATAATGCATCAGGGAGCATCTTTGTCTAAATAACATATTAAGTATTTTTATTATTTCCTTCATGGTGGGGTGTGGGAAGATGGGTCTACAGAACTGGTATTACTGGATCAAATGTATGGCTCTTTAATATACTGTAAAATTGCTTCATAATATTGGAATAACACCAGAATCAGAGATTATCATTAAAATTGGGGTGTTTGTGCTAACACATTAAAATAGTACTTTACTGCTGTTTTAATCTACATATCTCTTATTATAAAACTGAACATTCTCCATATATTTGTTTAGTGTTGTATTTAGTTATTCAAGTATTCTACCAAGGTTTTTGTACCTCTTTTTAATTTTTTGAGCATTTCATGTAACAAAGATATTAATTCTGTCATGTTACTGTAAATCTTTTCCCAGGCTGTTGTTTCCCCACTAGTTTTTAATATGTAGAAATCTTTGATTATCCTGTAATTTGAGGGACTCTGCTTTTCCTTTTTGAATGTTTTCCTTTTGTTTCTAAGCAGTATTCAATTCTGTTGATTTCCAATGCATCTACATTTTGCACTTAATTGTTTAATCCACCTGCAATTCATTTTGATAAAGTCAAAATGATTTTTTCCCAACTGCTAACTAGGCATCAAGATTATTTATTGAATAAGCTTCCCTTCCCCATTGATTTGCGATGACTTCTTTATGATTTATTAAATAATTTATGTGAGACCCTATTTCTGAACTATCCTCATTCACTTACCTACTTCCTCCTCTAATGCCAGGACCAGAGTGTTTTCATTACAAAGGTTTCATAATGCATTTTAATATCTGGTAGTGTTCTATATTTTAATATCCAACAGCTCTAACTTCCTTCCCCAGAAACCATTTTCATAATTCCCCTTGAGATTCTCATCTACTTATTTTTCTAAATAGACTTAGAGAACCATCTGGTGAAATTTTTAAAAATCCTGATGGGACTTTGAGAGGAATGGCATTAAACTCATGAACTAATTCCAGAAGTATCCACATCCTTAATTTTAATCTCACCATTTAGAAATAAGGTTTTTAGTTAATCTCTTTTAGCTCTCCTTGGTTTATAGCTAAGTAATCTGTAGTTAATGGTAATTTAAAAATTTTTCTTTACAGTATTTATTCTCTAAAGTTACAATTTTTATAACTTTCTGCATTGGCTTTTTCATCTCAGTCATATCCATTGATGCCTTTACAGGCCCCCAATAAAGTATAACACCAAAGGACTGTATGAACTCAATCTCCTTTATTAGATTAAGAAATGGTCATTTTATATATTCCTTTTTAAGTGGTTTGTAAAAATTGGAAGTTGAACTGACTGAATGCATTTTTGAAATTAATGAGATTATTACATATTTTTAGTTCAACAATGTATGTGAATCAAATGAAAATATATGTATATGAAGCCATTCCTTTCATTCCAGGAATATAACCTTCTGCGGTATGGTGGAACATTCACATGCTCCACTGTTGAAATCTACTCACTAGACTTTTATCTAACATTTCCATATTCCCAAGCGAGACTGGTACACAGCCTCCCTTTGGGGACTTGCCAGATTTGTTATCAGGGTGATGCTTGCTTGAAAGTAGGATCTGGAAGTTTTCCATCTTTTTTCTAAATCCTGGAACACTTTACATAACACAGGAATTATCTGTTCTTTGAAAGTTTAAAAGGATTTTCAAAGGCCTTATTTTATTTTAAGGTATTCCACCTGGCACAGATGTGTGTGTGTGTGTGTGTGTGTGTGTGTATGTGTGTGTGTACGACCTGCATCCATGTGGACGTTACCATGTTTGTATGCATTTGAAGTGACACTATAAGATACTGATCTCTAATGGAACAGGGAATAGTTTTATTGTAGTTTACTCTCTTTTTCTCCCCCCAACAAAACGGAGTAAACACCCAAGATGATACAGTGCTAAGAGATAACCCATTTTTCCCAGGCTTTGGTTCTAAGAGTCTCCTTTTTTAGAAGCCCATCAAGGAGGCTATAGAAGGTGGTCAGGAAATACTGAATGAGGAACCATCCAAATTTCATTGAGGCTGACCAAGTTTGGCAACCACAACTTCACCACTGACATACGGAACTATGAAACCTAAGACCTGAAAAAACAAGGAGATCACCAGTCTATCCCAGGTCACCTCTGCTCTGCAGTAAATGTCCTCCAACTTTCTAGTCCATAGAACCATCTGCTCCAGCTATGGAATACTGCATCTCTTTCCCAGCAATAAAAGCTTGTAACTCTAAGGCTTTCTCTTCTTACTACAGAGCTCCTGCCCTAACAACCCTGCATGCCAAGGGGGCCACAAATAAAGATACAGCATTGTTTGGGGCTGAATGTATGTTGAAGCCCTAGCCCCCAATCTGGTGGTATTACAAGGTGGGGCCTTTGGGAGTCAATTAGGTTAAAATGAGTCCCAAGGGTGGAGCCCTCATGATGGGATTAGTGTCCTTGTAAGAAGAAGAGACACCAGGGTGTCCTCTCCCCACAAAGGCACAAAGACGAGGTCATGTGAGCACACAAGATGATGGCTGTCTACAAGCCAAGAGGAGAGGTCTCAGAATGAAACCTACATCACCAGCACCTTGATCTTGGACTTCCCAGCCTCCAGAACTGTGAGAAATACATTTCTATTGTTTAAGCCACCCAGTTTATGGTATTCTGTCATGGCAGCCCAAGCTGACCAAGAGGACTGTGGTGACGTCTGCCCCAAAGAACACTGAGTTGAATCTGCTCAGACGGCACAGCCTGCTGGACCATGAGATGGACCATGAGATACACCTTAGGAGAAACAAGCGGTATGGAGTCTGAACAAATTAAGACTGAGTGTCTACGAGAACATGCAAGGACGGTGCCGTATGAGCATATGTGAGCCTATAAACAGGACTCAAACTCATACAACTCAGTAAGAAAAAAAAAAAAACAACCCGATACAAAAATGGGCAGAAGACCTAAACAAGCAATTCTCCAAGGAAGACATACAAATGATCAAAAAGCACATGAAAAAAATGCTCAATATCACTAATTATCAGAGAAATGCAAATCAAAACTACAATGAGGTATCACCTCACACCAGTCAGAATGGCCGTCATTCAAAAATCCACAAATGACAAATGCTGGAGAGGCTGTGGAGAAAGGGGAACACTCCTACACTGCTGGTGGGAATGCAGTTTGGTGCAGCCACTATGGAAAACAGTGTGGAGATTCCTCAAAAGACTAGGAATAGACTTACCATATGACCCAGGAATCCCACTCCTGGGCTTGTATCCAGAAGGAAATCTACTTCAGGATGACACCTGCACCCAATGTTCATAGCAGCACTATTTACAATAGCCAAAACATGGAAACAGCCTAAATGTCCATCAACAGGTGACTGGATAAAGAAGATGTGGTATATTTATACAATGGAATTCTATTCAGCCATAAAAACTGACAACATAATGCCATTTGCAGCAACATGGATGCTTCTGGAGAATGTCATTCTAAATGAAGTAAGCCAGAAAGAGAAAGAAAAATACCATATGAGATCACTCATATGTGGAATCTAAAAAACAAACAAAAACAAACAAACAAAAACAAAGCATAAATACAGGACAGAAATAGACTCACAGACAGAGAATACAGACTTGTGGTTACCAGGCGGGTGGAGGGTGGGAAGGGATAGACTGGGATTTTAAAATTGTAGAATAGATAAGCAAGATTACACTGTATAGCACAGGGAAATATACACAAAATGTTATGATAACTCAGAGAAAAAAATGTGACAATGAGTGTGTATATGTCCATGAATGACTGAAAAATTGTGCTGAACACTGGAATTTGACACAACATTGTAAAATGATTATAAATCAATAAAAAATGTTAAAAAAAAAAAAAAAACAGGACTCAAACACTGACGGTCTGCCCCAGAATGAGGTAGTGAACAGGGCAATACCTGTAGATGTAGGTGTGCAGAGAATGGTCTGCTTTTTCTTGAGAAAAACACATCTCAGTTCATGTTAGTGTTCACAGAGGATCCACGAAACATTAGAGATGAAATGAAATGTTAGGATTAGGTTACCTTCTGTCAGTCAAGGTGATGACTGTTAGGATGAGGCAGGCAGAGACCTCAAAACTCTCTCTGGTGCTAAGATTCCTTGACTGCATTCAGACATCACACAGACACAGCAAGCAGTCTTTTTCTCCCCTCAACAAGGGCAGAAACAAGGGCTTTCACACCAGTCCTGGCCTCAAACAGAAGCTTAATCCCTGGCTGGAAGGCAAAACATGTTTGTGGCAAAGCCAAGCAGGCATGTGAAGCGAAGCAGAATGAGAAACATTTTATTGCTGTTCTGGATGCCAGGGGTGGTTGGGTGGATGTCTGGGTTTGTTTTTTTTTTAATGACTTCAAAAGGCATCTTAAAAAGTCATACTCTTTTGGCAGCTCCAAGATGCAACTGCTGCTACAAGTACTAACACTTACCAGCAGCTGACTGATGTACATACTGCTTTTCCCAAAAGTACCCTTTCCTTTCCGGGGCTTTGCAGACCAAACTAAGTTTCCTCTGTGTGTGCATTGACATACACACACAGAGACATCCCATACAACCGAAAGCCAAATTAAATTGAACAAGTTTACCATGTTTAGGCTTAAACTGTGGAAAAGGAAAAACTGTTGACATGCCTTTTCACTGGAACCATTCAGTTACTGCAAGATTTTCTTCCTGCCAGTGGAAAATTAAAGTAACAATTCTAAGTGAATGACTTGAGAGTCAACAGTTCCTTCTTTTATAAAATGAACTGGGTTTATCAATACTTGCGATTAAGCGAATTTCTTCTGTCCCTTTTACTCAAATAAAGACTTGACTTTAGAGAATTCCTAGGTTCTATGAGAAGCTTCAAAAAAAAAAAAAAGGTAGCCCCAAGCCAATCCCCCAGTTTTTTTTGTTTTTATTTTGTTTTTTTGTAGTTTCTTGGTCCAGGTGAGCTACATTTGAGAACCATTTGTCTACAGCAGCCTTTGAACCAAGGAATTTAGGGTCAGTCGTCCAGTTAATACTAGTTCTCATCTACGTAACACAATGGTGACCAGATAGTCTTGGGGGCAACAAACAACCTAGAGAAATCTTAAGTCTAATTTTAGTCAATATTCAGGGACAAGGGGATAAAAATTCATGGTTTATTCAATTTGTGGTCCATAAGTGCCTGGTGACTCTGGAACTTATTCCTCCATCTACAGGCCACTCACTGCACCCTGTCCACCCCTCATTCTGAAAGTTATCACCTCTGAGTTTTGAAATTAGGCGGTAGAGCTTCAGGGTGCTGTGGCAACCTGTGCTCTTCCCATGACAAAGCTGGGAACCTCAAATCAAGACACTTCACCCTCCTGGGATTCCAAGAGGTCAGCCTTATGGCACTCAAGGCTTTAGAGAATGATTCACCTCATTTTGTCAGCAAAAATTCCACTGAAATAAATGCCCAAGACCAGTTTCTACATACTATAGCATCTCACTCAATTCAGATGATGCTAAAATCCATATACCCAGAAAAGCCCTACTGTGTGGCTGGTTTGGAAATCCGAAGCTGAGGAGGGTCATTTGTTCCTTCAGAGTCTCCAGAGAGAACAATGGCAAGAAAATCACCTGGGACAGGTCATAAAAGGCCTTCAACTATTTGCAAGACTTTTTCCAACTAAGAACATATTAATACGTTACCATAAAGTTAAAATTCCTTATTATCCAGGGATTATACCTATCTTTAACTTAATTGTGTGCTATTTAAATTTTTCTTTATTTAGGTTTTCCCCAAAATGAATTAAAAAAAAATTCCACTCCAGTTTAAAGAAAAATCCATAAACATTTTAATACTTTTTTTTACCTTGTCTCTGAGCTCATCAGTGACTTATATCTGTTGTGAAGTTAATTTGCTAGACTAAACATGCACATAAACATAGATGTGACAATATTTTGAGTTATATGAAGCTAATAAAGGTAACATTTATTGGGCCAGCCACTGGGTCACTGGGCACCTTACTTGGATTACCTCAGTTAAACCTTACAACAAACCTATAAAGTAGGTGCTACTCTTATTCCCATTTTAATAGATGAGGTTATAAATGAGGAACTTCATTACTGTAATTTAATCTCCACTAACCCAGAATTTGAGTTCAGTGTTTACTCTGGCTATAAAAAGCCTGAATGAGCATATGAGAAATAAAACAGCATTGTAGAAGTTAACCTATGAGAAGGTCTTATGTTTTAAGACATACTGAAAAGCAGACACTAATTGCAAGCCTTCCAACAGGAGCTGTTTGGGAAGGTTCTGTCTAAAACTATGCTGTGTTAAAACATTTTAAAATTCCAACTTTTACTAGCGAAGAGTGGGCTTCTTCTCACTGTTACTCCCAACAATTAGTCCAAATTAGTAAGGTTTCTATAGACGATACAGTATGGTGGATGTCAGCTGTCACTCTCCCCATGACCATTTCCTCCTCCCTCACTAGGACTCACAGCTCCTTTTCCCTCCTTTCCTGGACCCTGATATTTTCGGGAAAGAGGACCCACTCCCTAGGACAGGGACAGGCCAATCAGGAAATTCTCCCATCCCTGCCAATCAACGAAGGGAGTTCATCTGGCTGTTATGATTGGTTAAGGAATGAGCACATGATTCAGTTCAGGCCAATGAAATGCCAGGGTCGGTTTGCTGAGGCGGGACTTCTGGGAAAATTACTTTCTCAGTTTTTTAAAGAGTTACTGAAAGGGATGCTTCCTTCCTTCTGGCCAGAAGGATGTGGCACAATAAGCCCGGGAGCTTCTGTGGCCATTCTGCCTTCAGGAGACAAGCCAGCCTAAGGATGAACTGATGCGATAGAAGAGCAATGGACAGATGGAAGAAACTGGACTGCTGAAGACAAGCTGAGCTGCTGTTTCACAAGCACCCTGTGGTCCACCTCATCCCTGCCCTTTGCAAGCAAAAGGCAATTAATTAATTCTCTGTGCTGTGGGAGTCCCTTTGAGTTCAGTTTTATGGTATTCACGACTCCAAGGAATCCAAACTGACAAATGGGAAATAAGCACTCACCCACAGCTTTTTCCTAGCAATTGCTCAGGTTTTGCTTTGCCCTGTTTCAAGTGATTTTGTGTTGTTTTCCTTGAGAAAAAGTAATGGGCTTTCAAGAAACACTTTCACGAATTAATGAGTGGTCTTGGGCAAGTTGCTTGACTTACTTGGATCTTTTGACTAGAGGGTTTCTGTTACTCCTCCAACCCTCAGTCAATGGTTCTATGTAGCTGACCCAATAATGCAAAGTTTCACTCACTCAAACAAACAGAAAACCCTCTTTTGGTTCAAAAGCAGAAACAGCCTTGGTAATACATTCCAAGTGATCTGCATCTCTTGCTGGGTCAGATATTTTCCATTTGTGCCTCTACATCACCCCTGACCCGTCTCCACTCAGTTCTGCGTCCTAGAGGTTCTGATTTCTATGGACAGCATCAATATGCTCCCTGTCCTCTGGCTTCTGCCTGAGGCACCATCAGGACATGGGAAAACTGACATAGAGTTCAATGACGATATCTATTCCCTCAGCTCTTTTCTGACCATATAGCTATAGGTTGACTGCCCGCTTCTACCAGAGATAGCCTTTCCACACAGCTTCTCTTTCCAGTTCCGATAACCAATCCCTCCCTCTTCCTTTCAGGCCTCAGCATGGGAACAGCTCCCTGACATTGCTGGCCCTTTGATGCTTCAACATCTTAACCCTGCCAGTGCCACTAGAAACAGTTCCCTTAGTAGAGACTCTTGGGCTACTTCATTTGAGCCATCTGTTTCCTACTGGAACCCCAAGACACAATGGCTTAAAATTAAATCAAAATCAGGCATAATAAAAAAGAAACAGAAACAATCAACTGTCTCACATAAGAGAGATGAAAAGTGTGGAACTTTCCAAGAAAAAAAAAAACCTGTGCAGACGAAAAGAACCAAATTAGACACTACCACCCTCCTTCGTCAAGTGTCATCAGAGAATTTGTGGAAAACAGCCATCTCTTGCTAGATCAGGGTTTAAAATTAAAAAAAAAAATCTATTTACATACAAACCTACTAACCCTCCAGACAGATTCTGTGTCAGACCTGGCAGAGGAATCAGAGCTATGTGCCCATTTTCTAGAGGGATAAACTGAGCCTGGAAAGAGCACATAGGGCCAGAGCTGACAAAAACACTAGAAATGCCCCAGGGCCAGCTCAAAGGCCCTTAGATCCAGGAATCAGCCTCTGACAGGCTCTGTGGAGTTTTTCAGAGTGGCCTTCTATACTATAATTCTCCAGAGATGTCTAATTCCCATGCCCAGAAGGTACCACCCATGGGTGTCTTTTGGATCATTCACTACTTGCAGCAACTCTGCAACGTCAAGAGAGATGAGACAGGATGCTCTCTGTCCCAAATGATGCTGAATTCCACAATGTGAATCCACCAGCACTGACCACTTCCCAAGGAAAGTTTCCCAGACACCTATGGGTGTCCAGTCTCAGAACAGCCGTCCTCCCCTTCTCAGGGCATTTTCCACACCACAAAGGTCAAAGAAACAATTTTATGACAGCTTCATCATAAAGCATTCGAACACACAGGATTTCGAAGAAGCTACCTATTTCAGGGTTAAGAGGTTTAATCGTTCAGGGTTGTCCGGCTTCCGTGTCTTCCTCCTTCAGCGTCTTCCAGAGCCAGGGCCTGTAGGGATGACCCAGAAAGCACATTCAGAATATCTGGCTTCAACATGGGAACAGATCACATCCATCAGGGAGACACTAGAGAAGCAGCCAATGAGGGGGAGCCCTGAAGAACCCAGCAGTGGATGGACCTGCCCAAGAGGAGGGCCCACCAAGGCCCCTGAGGGTGGAGAGGATTTAGGAGAGAAAAACATTCAATTCCATTCTTCTAGTTACTCAGGCCCCAAACTGAGTGATCACTGGGACTCCTCTCTTTTCCCTCACACCCCACATCCAATCCATCAGCAAATGATGTCAGCTTTATCTTCAAAACGTACCTAAACTCTCACCACTTCTCACCACCTCCACTGCTACCACTTTGGTCCAAGAAGCTTCTCTCATTAGAATATTGCAATAACCTCTTAACTAGTCCCCCTACCTCCATCCTTGCCTTTCTACAATCCATGTATTATGTGGGTTGAATTGTGTCATGGGTGGAATTGTGTCTCCCCACAATACCTATGTCAAAGTCCTAACCTCCAGGACCTCAGAATATGACCTTATTTGGAAACAGGGTCCTTGTTGATGTACTTAGCTGTTAAGATGAAGTCACACTGGAGTAGGATGGGTCTCTAACCCAGTACGACTGATGTCAGTATAAAAAGGGGGGATTTGGACACAGACTCCACACAGGGAGAGCATCACATGAAGACTGGAGTTATGCTACTACAAGCAAAGGCACTACCAGAAGTGACAAGACAGGCCTAGAATAGATCCTTCCCTAGTGCCTTTAGAGGGAGCATTGCCGTGCTGACCTCTTGGTCTCAGATTTCTGGCCTCCAGAACTGTGAGACAATGAATTTCTATTGTTTAAGCCACCTAGTTTCTGGTACTTTGTTATGGCAGCCCTAGCAGACCATGCTCCCCACAGCAGCCTAAAAAAAGTCACTCTTCTGCTCAAAACACTCCTATAGTATCTGATCTCTCTCAAAGTAAAAGGCAAAGTCCTTGACATGTCTCACAAGGCTCCTATGACCTAGCCCACCTCTTCTCAACCTCTTCTCCTCCTACTCTGCCCTTCTTCAGTTTCTTCCAGCCACAATGGCTTCCTCAAACATCCCAAGCATCCTGCCTCAGGGCCTTTGCACTTGCTCTTCCTTTTGCCTGGAACACTCTTCCCCCAGGCATCCTTTACTTCCTTCCAGTTTCTGAGATTGTCACCATCTCAATGAGACCCTCCTGACAACCCGAGCACCCTTTCCATCCCTCTTCCCTGTTGTATTTTTCTTTGACATGCTTATCTTCACCTGACATTTTAAAATATTTTTATCCCTCTACCCTCACACTAGACTAGAAACTCCCTGAAAGCAGAGACATGGTATTATGGTATGCTCCAGGGCCCAGCACATAATAGGTGCTCAAGAGATAGTGGCTGAGAGATTCATCTGTTGAGTGAAATAAGCCAACAAAAGAGAGAGGTGCAGGAAAGAGGAAGCTGTCCACAGCATCAAAAGTAGCAAAGGGTCCAAAAAGATAAGGACTGAAGTGTCCGTTGGGTGTGGTAATAGGGTGGTCACAGGTGACCTGAGGGAGGGCAGTTCCTTGGGGAAGCAGGAGCCCTGGGGGTGCAACAAACTCACCAGGTCCCTCCCCTGGGACAGGCATCCTTCCCGTGGGCAGTGGCCAGCCTAAATAGACTGCTTCCCCCAAGGAGCAAAACCCAAGGGCAGATTCTTTCCAGACGTCTTGTGAGGGGAGGAGAAAACGGAACGCAAAAGAGTGGTGAAGGTTTCAGGAAAGACTACAGCAAAATGACTGCAGGAAGGGAGGTCCCAGGAGCTGCAGGGGACAGGGGCACCTGGGTACAGGAAGAAGTTTCTCTCTGGCCAGGGAGAGGAGAAGGGTGTGTCCTTCTCTGAGTGGAAAGAAACCAAGTGGGGATGAGCCCAGATGGGAATAACTGTGCAAGGGGGAGGATGGAACCTGAGTGGGCTCTCAGCTGAGCGCCAGGACCCTGTCAGTGAATCAGGGAAGATGGGTCGTCTGTTGAGTGACCAAGGACAGACAGGGAGGGGGGCTTGATGGAGTGGGGACACCCTGCAGCATTGCCTTAAATTCTGCACCGAGTGCCTCCCTCACTTGCCCAGTGCCGACCCTGATGAGAGAGCTAGCCTCGCTGAACCCAGAGGCCGTGATCCCAGACAGGCATGATCTGCATGGCTGCATCACTCTCCCAAGTTCCCAGAGTCAACCTTTGAGCCCCTTTGAATCATCCCTCTCCACCCTCCCAGCCAATCACAAGCTCTGCCTCTTCCACGACCAGAGCACTCACGCTTTGTTGAGCACCTACGACAATTTGTGTGCTGGGTGCAACCCAAGTTAAAACCCTCACACACCAGTCCCATGAAGGGCTTTGGGCTTGTAGTGACAGATGATGAAACTGAGGTTCAAGAGATGAAGTAACCTGCTCTAGGTCCCACAGGTAGCAAGGGGCAGAGCTGGGGTCTGAAACCTTCCAGCTCTCTATCTTCTTGTCTATATTCATGTCTCCACCCTAGTCCAAGGCCTCAACATTTCATTCCTAAAACTCAACACAATAAACATCTTCCCTCTTTTTATTAAGTTCATTTTTATTCATTCATTTTTTATGTATGTATGTATTTATTTTTATTTTACTGGAGGTACTGGGGATTGAACCCAAGACCTTGTGCATGCTAAGCATGCACTCTACCACTGAGGTACACCCTCCCCCCACAACATGATAAACGTCTTCTAACAAACACCCCTCCCAGCATTCCCCAGTTACAGTGCACGTGTCCAGATGAACCTTCCTATAGCACTATTTTTACCTATCTCCATCCTCTGCAACTGACTTTGGTAGTTTCCCCATGCAGGTAAACGCCATACTCTGTAGCCATCCCTTGGGATGCTTCATAAACGATGCACATCTCCTTCAATCTTGTTTCCCACCTGCACCCTTGGCTCCACCCCATCCAGGATGCTCCTCCCCTTTCCATGCCCCTCAAGTCACAAATGCTGGGACATTCCTTCTGCAGCAGCTCCACCCACCCATCTGAACACCTGCCCTCACCCCAGCTTCCCAAGCTAGCCTCGCTCTACTGAGCTCCCTGCATGTAGCTTCTCTTGGCATGTGTTCCACTTGCCAAGTTTCCATGGAGACTGCATACCCCTTGAGGGTAACTGATGAATGTGCTGAATGCTTGGAATTGCCTGCTGCTGAAGAGTCTACAATGGTCAACGTTACTTGAGCTACAGAACAATTTGGATGAAGCGCAGATGATATACTTCTAGAAGTTTTTCAGAAAATATGAGAGAACTGGGATGGGTCAGGGAAGAGGCACAGGGCATCCTCGTAATTTTGGAAGCATATGTCTTCTTCCTTTGCAGGAGCACTCAGAATCTGACACCCTATGACAGCCCCTCTAATGAGAAGGAGGAGGGCTAGATGTAGCTTCCTGCTCCTACGTACTCAAGGGCTTGGAACCCCTCCTTAGCTACCCTTCACTTGCTTTTATACACACAGATATCCTGTCTTTCTCCCTCTTCAAAGGAAGAGCTTGAAATGTGAGAAATCCAAATCTCACTGAGTAGAGTTCATGGTGACTAGCAGAATGGTCAGTGCTGGATGCCCAGAGGCAGGAAAAAGGCTACTCCATTTCTGGGACATTGAGAGTTGGCCCTAGCCCACTTTTAACTGGTCAGCCAAGGACCACTCAACAATTCCGGGATTCCCGGGGCCACAGAGGGAGGATAGTGGAGAAAGGTGACAGTGACAGTCACACCCCACACAGGTAGAATGAGCAGCACCTGAGTAACAAGGGTCTGGGAGGAATCTGTAGAGGTGACAGGGATGCTATCTGCCAAGATGCCCTTAAGAAATCAAGATCTCCCCAAACCAGGGGAACCAAAGGCACAGTGTGGTCTTCGTGACATGGTGGAGTCAGGGCTGGGATCAAATCCTGACCTGGTCACCCAGTGGCTGTCCAAACTTAGGCTGGTCACTTCACCTCTCTGAGCCTGGTCTGCATGAGCAAACACAAGGCCTACATAAAACAGGAAATGTCAGAAAGCATCTAGCCCAGTGCCTGGCATTACATAAGGGGCCCAATAAGTGTGGCTCCCCTGCCTCATTCCAGCCTTCAGATCTCACAGTTCTCAACCCTCTCAAAGAGAGGTGCAGGAGCTACAGAGCATTTCCCAGGGGGAAGGTCTGCCAAGAAGGATGGCCAACGTCAGCAAAAGGAAGGAGGATAAAAAAAAAGCCCCCCCACAGCCCCGAAGACAGACGCACGGGACCTCTGTGATTGCCAGGGTTTCAAAACACACACAAACCTCCGAGCTTCAGACTATACTCAAACAGGAAGTTTGTGACAAACTTAGAAAACACGCAGGCACAACTGCAGGAGGCTGCACACCACTCAGAGAAGATGAAAATGAACACTTTGGGGGAGTGGGGGGAGGCGGTCAGTGCGGAATAAGAGCGGGCCTGGCCCACGCTCCAAACACACAAGACTCCTCCCAGTGTCAGGGAGCACCTGCCCTGTGCTCCTCTCCCCAGGCACGTGGCCCAGTCCCGTGGAGCTGCTCTGGTTTTCTGGTTTCCACGTGGAGCCTGTCAACACCTCCCCACTCCCTGTCCCCCACCCCCAACCTCCCCAGGAAGCCAGGGCAGCAGACACTCTAACAGCTATCAGGTGCCAGGGTGACTTAGGTGTGTGGGATCATTTTTCAGCTGGGAAAACTTAGCACAGAAAGAGGAAGTGGGGGGGGGGGTCCCACAGGGCTCCCAACCTCCATCTGTTGACCCCAGGAAATGTTTCATCAGGCCCCCTGGTGTTCCACAATGGGTCCCCAGGCTGCCATGTTGTCCCCTCTGAAATCCCACCTGGTACTAACAATTTCATTTGTACTGTTCACACTGGTAGGCGATTATGTAACTCCAGTGCACTTATTTGTAAGGGCAGAGAAATACAGACACGCCTAACCTCCATGACTTGTGTCCCATTTCCTCAACTGGAGTGATAACTAGGAAGTTCCTTTCCCTTTGTTCTCAATCTCCCAGCACGTGTGGATTGAGCCTTTATACTAGGCCGTTTGTTTGGTGGGTGTGCACCAGAAAATACTTAGTAAATTAATAAACAACATCAATATCATTTCTACTTCCCTACCCCTCATGAGACTGTGTCCCACTGGTCCTTGTCAACCCTCCACAGATGGGTCCCTGGTTCCACGCCTCCCAGTGAACCGCCCAATTGGAAACTCAGTGCCCTGACTGTCAGCCTCAGTACACAGCACCTCCTGCAGTGGTTTCCCCACCTCCCCAAATTAGGTTCCTTTTAAAAAAAATGACTCATTTATGAAGAGACAAAACCAAAAACTTCAATGGTGAAGATAAAACATCACCGAATCTCTTTAAACACCTCCTACTCCATGTAGAATTTAGATCTGATAAAGACTCCCCAAACTGGACCTTCTGATTTGGAACTTATAGTATACACAATTCTTCTAGAAAAAAAAAAATTTCCAGTAATGCCTTTTCTCTGAACTTTTCAGGGTCTTCTTTACGAATGGAGGTGGCCTCAGGCCTCCAGTCAGTACCTTTTCTCAAAGGAGGGAATGAGAAATGAAACCCCATGCTTTCAACTCCTGGGTCAAAAGTTAATTATTTGATGCTTTACTATGTTTATGATTCTGAGCAACTGGACAAAGGACGTTGGCATTGTATCATTGGCCTTATCAGAATTACATGGAATTTTTCATAAAAGGAAAGACTTTTTGAAATTTAAGAAGTTTACAACATTTTGTGCACTGTATCTGAAAGAGACAAAATTGTATGATAACAGAGTCATAACATTTTAGGGCTAAAATGTGCAGTTAAGATGGTCCTAATCCAGGGATTCTCAATGCTGACTGTATTAAAAAAATTCCCAGGTCCCACCCCGAGAGGTCTGGATACATCTGGACTGTAGTGGGGCTCTGGCATTGGCTTTTGATTCTTTTTTTTTTTTTAACTTTTCTGGTGATTTTAATGTGCATCCAGGGCTGAGAACCACTGATGTACTGCAGGTAAGAAAACAGAGATCTAAAGAAATTAAGTGCAAGACACACAGCCAGACACAAAACTAGAACCAAATTCACAATGCCCTGTCCAGAACCAGTTCTGCAGTGTTGTTCAGATTTTTAGTAGTCACAGAATTGTTAAAACCTTTTTCTTTTAAATTTGGGGGACTAACACAAAATTGCCAACTTTTTGTTTTGTTAAGCAAGGGCATTTTTATAAATATCTACCAATTACTGTCACCACTTCCTGTTAAGTCTCAAGCTCATCTGCATACCTGCCACCCTCTGGACCCCAATCCCTGCCCAGAAAGTTAAGACTGGATCATATCTGGCCCCTGCCCACCATCTCACTCACCTCTTCTCACCCCGCCCCTCACCAACATCTACGTGATAAATGCAAACAAAACCCAGGCCTCAAAAATTTTCTGTCCCTTCGCCCCTCCGTCTCCTGAACTCCACCATACCTCTTTCTGAAAGTCCCTTTTCTGATCACAAACTACCTCCCAGTCCCTTCAAACCCACCCTTGGCCTTCCTCCTGACCCATGTGTGACAGCTAATATTTCTACAAGTCACAGCATCCAATTTTTTCAATTTGTTCTTCCACATACATCATCTCTTCCAAATTTCTCCCTAATCAAGGATGTACTGGAAACTTTTTTTTAATTGAAGTATAGTTGTTGTACAATATTATGTAAGTTACAGCTGTTTGATACAGTGATTCATAATTTTTCAAGGTTATACTCCATTTATAATTACTATAAAATATTGGGTATATTCCCCGTGTTATACAATTTATCCTTGTAGCTTATTTTGTACCTAAGTTTGTATCTCTCATTCTCCTCCCCTTATATTGCCCCTCCTCCCTGCCCTGTCCCCAGTGTTAAACACTAGTTTGTTCTCTATATCTGTGAGTCTCTTTATTTTTTGTTATAGTCACTAGTTTGTTTTATTTTTTATTTTGTATTTTTATTTTTATTATTTTTTTATTTTTTAGATTCCATATATAAGTGATATCATAGTGTCTGTCTTTCTCTGCCTGACTTATTTCACTTAGCAGAATAGATACGTAAAACTTTTAAAGAGGGCTACCTCTGAGGAGTAGAATTAGGGGGTAGGGATGGGGACGCAGGAAGGGGGTTCTCTTTATACCCTTCAGTTTGAGTTCTAGGCAAGCATATTTTTTTATTTTAATTTTTTATACAATTTTATAGTTTACTTTTCACTTACAGTTTTTACAAAACACTGGCTCTATTCCTCGTGTTGCATAGTCCATCCTGGAGCCTGTCTTACACCCAACAGTTTGTACCTCCCACTCCCCACCCCTATATTGCCCTTCCTTCCCTCCCCACTGGGAACCACTAGTTTGTTCTCTGAACCTGTCAGTCTGCTTCATTTATGTTCTATTCACTAGTTTGCTGTTTAAGATTCCACATATAAGCGGTATCACATAGCATTTGTCTTTCTCTGTCTGACTTTTTACTTAGCATAATGCCCTCCAAGTCCATCCACATTGCTGTAAACGGTTACATTTTGTTCTTTTTTAAAGCACATTTTTCTTAAATGGGACAAAAATCACACATACGCACACACACATATAAAACGAAGCAGGTTACAAAATACACCTACAGTTTGCTTCCACTTTGTAAATACATAAAATGGTTGGGGAAGTCTCCAGACCCAAGCTTTCAATGTAAATGATATCAAGGCGGCAGGATTATGGGTGACGTTAATTTCACTTCCCTTTCCTCTTCGCTTATCTTTATTATGTTTTATTTATGTAAAAGGAATAATGAAAGTTTAAAACCTGAATCAAAGCATTATCTGATCTCTGAAACCTACACAGTATCAAGAAGCCAAGGCGCCGGAGCAGGACCCAGTCTGGTGTGTAGAAACACCTCCTTTTTTGTAAAATGAAAGATTTCTCCCCAGTCAGGCCCTGGCTTCTGCACCCTGCTTAGGCCAAGTCTACCATTATGACTGACCCAGAGCCACACCCAGGCCCTGGACATTCCCAAGAACAGATGTAGAAAAGATCTTGATCTAACACGGCAGTCAAGTCCTTTCTGGGACCTCTCTGGCCTCCTCACCTCCACCTGCCCCTGCTCCCTGAGTTTCAATCACATGGATCAGTTGTCCTCTCCTGGGTGTCTCCCCCGTCCCTGACTCCAAGCTTCTACCCAGGCTGTGCCACCCACCCCTACTTGTTTCCTTCCTGCGTCTCCGCCAAGGCAAGCGGCCACACCTACTCCAAGTAACCTTCAAACCCAACACTGGGAAGATCAGGAGACCAGAAACTCTCTGAGGCAGAGCATAAACTCTGGAATTCTCCACAGTCCCCACTGCTCCCTAACAAGGCAATGCAGAGGGGTGGGTGAGAGCATTTTCCAGGCAGCAAGAACCACAAGCTCAAAGGCCTGGAGTTCAGAGGGTGTGTGATGTGTTCAGGGGAGGAAAAGGCATGTGGGTTGTTCAGAGTATCTCCTAGCACATCCAAGGCTCAATGGAAAGAAAATTCCAGAGACGCTTAGCAAAATTTACAAGGGCCAGCAATGAGAGGCCCAGGCGAAGGGTTAGTTCTCAACCTTCCAGCTGCTTCCCCACAATTCACTCTGCCCTTACAGTGTCTAGCTGGGTCTAGGCCAACAGGAGTGGGTGGAAAAATAGGAATAGAGAAAAAAGAAACGAGATTAAGCAACACGACCACACTGAGGCAGGCCGGGGCCCTCCCGGCGCAACACTACGTTTTCCTGGCCCGGGCGGAGACGGAGCTCTGCGTCTTTCCAGACAGGGCCGTTGTCCCCTCTGCAGACGCTCCGCGAGACTAGAGGCTCCTGTGACCCCCCTGTCGGCTCTCAGCCGGCATTCACTAACCAAGCAGGAAACCAGTCCTCAAATCCCTCAGCTCCTGTCACGCGGCGCCTCGCCTCGCCTCTCCCGGGGCTGCAGCACCCCCCACCCCCACGCTCCACGGCTCCTCCCCGCCAAGAAGCTCGCTCGGACTTCGGAGCGGCAACCGCGTCTGCCGCGTATCGTGGGCCTGCGGACGCCAGACGTCCGCTGCTGTTCCCTCAACCCTAGGGCTCCATCCATAATTACTTCAGTCTCTTCAGTGAAACCTTCTGAAGAGGGGAGGGTATAGCGCATGCGCGAGGTCTGGGTTCAATCCCCAGACCCTCCATTAAAAAGAAAGAAACTTAATTACCTCTACCCCCAAATTTAAATAGATAAATTAATTTAAAAAAAAAACCCACCTTCTGAGCAAGTGAAGAGTTCCAAGAAAACTCAGGACCTCAGTTCTGCACCGAAAGGTTGGAGTCTTGGAGACTGAGGAGATACGTACGCCCTCAAAATGGCCCATCACACACCCTGAGGGGACGGTGGACAGTTCCCTGCCACTGACCTCGAGGGAGAGGTGAGGGGGCTGGAATGGCGGGAGAAGGGCTCACGGAGGAAGTGAGATCTGAGCTGGGTCTCAAAAATGGGTTCAATTGGGTCAAGTGGAGAGGAAGTGGGAAGACCATCCCAAGCTGTGGGACCAGCACATGCGGCACTGACCACAGGGTGGGCCGGGCCCCACCGCGGAGGAACAAGACTGCAAGGCGGCAGGAGGTACGCATGTGCGGTCAGGAGTCAGGACTCTGCTCTGAGCCCAACTCTGCTTGTTAGCTGTGCGAGGGGGCAACTTACTGAATTAAGATGAGGATAAAAACCATACCTACCTGCTGGGGTTATTGTAAAGATTTAAAGAGGATGCACGGAAAATGCTTAGGATGCTCAGTGCCTGCCGTTAATGAATGTTATCTGTTCTTGATACAGTCAAAACTGCTCAGCGCCCATCCTGCTGATTCAGACAGGGTACTTTCTTCTTTATAAGTCGTGATGCTGGGAGGAAGGAAACACTAGCTGACTGGTCACATCCTGAATAACCTAAGCTATGTAAGAGCCAGGTGAGCATTGGAATGGCCAGGCAGCCAGCAGGTGGTGGGTACTCTCAACCCCACCCCACCCGCCCCCGACACACACACACACACACACTCACACACAGTTCTCCGTCCTTACTGGACCACCTACTGCATCAACTGGACTCCCTCCACTTCCAGTTGGATCGGGCCACAGGTAAAGCATTTCTTTCCCTCCTCCTCCTGCTGCATTGCAGTTTGGCAGCGGTCATGTCCCTTATAGCCTCACAGCTATTGTTGGGGGCTCCATCTCCCCAACTCTGGAGCTCCGACCTCCTGGCCTAGAGGAGGTAACAGCTCCCCACTGTTGCCAGGCCTGGGAGTGCCTCATATCCTTTGGTTTCCCTAACCCTGACCACGCACCTCTAAATACTCCCCTTCACTAAAGTCTCTCCTCTAAACCCTTTGCACAGCCAGCCATCTCATGCCGGGATCCTGATAAACAAAGCCACGGTCCACATCCATCCACCAGATGCCTGGGGTGGAAAGGGCAGCCCTGTCGTACTGTCACTCCCTTACCCCCCTCAGAGGCAGGATGTGAATGGCAGTGTTTAACACATAAGCACCAATATGTCTGACCCATGAGCAGTCATTTGGGAATTTAACACTCCTAGGAATCTGGAGAAAACCCAAGGGGCTCAGAGAAAAACAACGCTTCCAGCCCAGGCAGGGCATATTCAAAAGCTTTGTGCTCCTCCAAACCCACCACACAACGGGGCTCCAACCAAGTGACAATGCCTAGATCAGCGCACAGCACACAGTAGACACAATAAATATTTGTTCATGCAGGTCCTCTGGCAAAGGATGCAAGTCTGAAATCCAAGAGATCTTTCAGGAAAGGATACTCCATGGAAGCAAAGACTCATGGGGTGGCTCCTGAGATGCCCTGCTCATCCTCCCACGTGACGTGCAGCTGTAAGGTGCCCTCACCTACAGCCAGAAGGCTTTTGGACTTCAGCCCCTCTATAACAAATGCTCTTTTCTTGTCTCTTATCAAGTCATTCCTGAGGCTGATCACTTCCTCAGCACCTCCCTTGCTGATTTTGTTCCCCATGTCCTCATAGGGCCAAGCACAGCCTAGGTTCAGTATAATCCAAAAGCATTTATCAAGTGCTTACTGTGTACAAGTACCAGGTCAGGCATTGAAGAACCAAAGATGATTGAGATAAAGGTCTTGGAATCCAAGAGACACAGAAAATGGAAGGAAGAGGGCTTAGTACTGACTAAAAGGGATTCTCAAAGCCTGCACGACATTGGTTGAGTCTTGAAGGATGGGGCTGTGTCAGTGGGGAAGGAGGGGTAAGCAGCAGGAGATGTGAAGAGGGAAGTAGGATGGGGGAGCACCATACAAGGACAAGTAGTGCTGAACTGATACAGACAATAGCAGAAAGGAGCCAGGCAAGGGGTTTGTCTTGTTTGGGCCCACCTGATTCAAGAACCAAGCATATCCACTGAGCAGAAATGAAACCTGACCAGAAGGCAGCCCTCCAAAGTCAAAATGCCCCCCAACTTTTGGAAAATGTTAAATGAAGCCTGGGTGGGTTTGGGGCAAAGATGCTTGTCCTGAAGGGACGCTTTTCAGCCTGCCACTCACCACCAACCTGGACCTGCCTTGAGGTCAGGCAGAATCAGTGGGTGGAAGGGAGACTTAGCCACCCCCAAGCTTCAGAGCCACCGAGAGCACTCCACCCCATGAAAAATAAGAACCTTCCACACATGCCTGCTCTTACTTGGAATTCTAAAATTAAACATTCGTTCCTTTCACCTAAAAGCTTTCTCCCTTTATAAGCTAATATGCAAATGCCTCGGGAGAGGCTGAGTTTTAGCAATCACATATCTGCTTAGTGTGAATACTTCCAAAAGATCTTTCCTGGAAAACAGGCTTTGAGGGAGGGATGCTCAAGAGATGATCTGTGCCCGAGGGGGTAGCAAGAAGAAGAGGGATGGTGTTTGTGGAAGGGGAAAACACAGCTCCTGCCCTGAACCAGCTACATCCACCAAGGGCAGAGGGGTAGAGGGTTAAATGCTGAGCCCTCAAAAGACCTTTTCTCCCCCACTAGTTTTTTTTGAACTGACATTGAGATATAGTTCACAAACCATAAATTTTACCCTGTAAACTGTCCAATTCAGTGGTTTTTAGCATATTCACAAGGTTGTATAAACATTACAACCACCTCATTGCAGGAAATTTTCATCAACTCCTCCCTCCAAAAAACACGCCCATCAGCGGTCACTCGGCCTCTCCCCCTCCCCCTGGTAACCACTTTCTGTCTTATGGACTTGCCCCTTCTGGACATTTCACATAAATGGAACCATACAGCCTGTTGTGCTGGCTTCTTTAACTTAACATAACGTTTTCAAAGTTTTCCACGTTGTAGTATGTCAGCACTTCATTCCTTATTATGGCTGAATAATACTCCATTGTATAGATAAACCACATTTTGTTTATCTGTCAAAAGACTTCTTAAAAAGCAAAATAAATGATGTTCCTGCAGAAAGGAGTCCTCAGTGTCCTCAGGGCTGCTTGGGCATTGATAAACCATCCTTCTCTGTGCCTCCCATCAGCACCCATGGACACCATCCAAGTCCACTGGGCTGGCATGATTTTTCCAAACACACCATGACTCAAGACAGCAGCCCTGAATCACACAGGCCATGAGAGAAACAACTCAAATTCCTTCTGAGGGAATTTATAATGACTGTTAAGCTATGCTGGAGAAATCTCCTGGTCCTGGTAATGGAAGGTGGAAGAGCGGAGCCAGCTTCACAGGCTCCCAGGGCCCCGCACGTCGGTTAATGCTCTGTTGTCCCTGTCTTGAAATTCTTAAGGATTTTTAAACAAGGGCCTCCCCTTCCATCTTCATTTTGCACTAGGCCCAGCAAGTTATGTAGCTAGTCCTGAGAGGCAAGAGTTTGGGAAGGGGCTGGAACTTAGACAATCTTGCCGAGCAGACTGCTGCCCAGCAAACAGCCCACTGAGCCAGTTTGCGGGGCTGGGCGTGGAGTCTGCAGAGAAGTCGGAGTGAGGTGCCAGGTCTACAGTGATGTTGAAAACCTAGCTTCCAAACTGCCCTAAACCACGTCTTCCTACCCCGAGGCCTGAACAGTTGGCTGATAAGGCCTCCCCGGAACAGCCCGACTAGTTGAAAGTAAACGTGATAAAGTCACCGTGATACAGGCTCAGACTGTAAAGCTGGGGGATTCAAACTGAAACTTGTTTGATCTTGTCATCGCTTACAGGTTAAAACCAAGAAGAAGAAAGAAGAAGGAAAAAAAAAACCCCACACTTAGTAAAGTAACTGGCACCGAGAAAACTTTATAAACATTTACTTTTTTTTTTTAACTGTCATCTTTACTTCCAGTATATCAAGGATCATGGTTTCACCAAAAATCTGGTATTCGGTCCAAAAAGAGCCATGAATGTGAATGCAGCCGTCTATACTGATGTGAGGACTGGAAGGAACCTCAGGGACTACATCCACATAGATCCCCGGGAGCCTGAACCCCAGCCCCCTGCCCAGGGTTAGTTCAATTCTCACTTTATAGATGAGGAAGCCGGGCTGGGAGAGGGGAAGTAACCCGCCAAGGCCACCCACAAAAAGGGGCCAGACCAGAACCCAGGAGCTTGCAGCTTCCCCTTCCAACCTCCCAATTTCATGAGTCCAACCCAAATTCATATGTTGGGTTATGCACCCCCTCGACACACACACACACACAAACACACACACACACACACACACACACACACACACACACACACACACACAGAAGCGCAATTTTCTCCTGGATCCTCAACTCAGATCTTTTAGTACTTGTCTTTGTCCCTCGGAAGAGGGAGTCTGGTCATGCAGATAAACTTAAGATTTATACACCTTAAGGAAGACGAGGGAGCTTCCTTCCACCAGTGCAATCTCTAGTCCATCAACTGGCAAAGGGCCAGAGAGCTCCAATGCAGGACTCAGAGCCTTTCCACAGCCAGGGCATTTATAAAACACTGGGAAGAGTGAAATTTAACCTAGTTTTTTCCAGCTACAGGTACAAGGATCAGACGGTGTGGATGGAACTTGAGGGGCAGACGGGGAATGCGGCCAGCCCACCACACCAAAGAGAAAGGTCCAGACAGCCACTGGAAAGTGATGGATCTCTGCCACCCCATCACGTTTTCTTTTTTGGTCCTTCTTCTAAATGGCAGATTAACCCAATCTAACCATCCTTAACACCAAGTGCCTAGATTCCTTTGACTTCAATTTGTGTTTTATCCTCCCTCCCTTGCTCCTTTATTCTTCTTTTCTCTCCTTGAACAGATAGATACTGAGCACTTACTACGTGCCAGGCACACGCTGGTTGCTGAGGATACAGCAGCAAACAGAACAGACCGTGTTTTGGCGTTTACGGGCTAAAGGGAGGAAACAAGGAAGCATTTATAAATATATGAATATATACCATGTAAGATGGTAACAAAAGCTCTGGAGAAAAAAATAAAGCAGGCAGAGAAGGAGAGCATTTTATCTAAGAGGGCCACGTAAGGACTCTCTGAAAGAGGTGAAGGAGTGAGCCACACAGATATTTAGGGTAAGATGTTCCAAGCAATAGGAGGATCAGCAAGTGCAAAGGCCCTGAGGTGGGACTGTTCCAGGGCATTTAAGGAACAACCAGAAGTCTAGCGTAGCAGGTTAGAGAGGGAGGGGGTGGGAGCCAGATCAGGCCAGCTCTGAAGCCACCTAAGGCCTCTGGTTTTCCTCCAAGTGGAATGGGAGCACACAGGCCTCTGAGCAGGGGAATCACTAACCCTGATGCAGGATTTACCAGGACCTCCCTGACCACTGTTTGTTACCAGGCCTGTGCTGGGGATCAGATTCAGGAGCTAGGCCATGTGCCCAGCATAGCTACTAAGTAGCACTGAGAAAAACACTTCCCTTCTCTGGGCACCCCCATTCTCCTCTGTGAAATGGGAAGAAAAGACTAGATGATGTCTAATGATATTTCTTTCTATGATGGTCTTATTTTCTGACCCTAAGATAGACTGGCCAAAGGGTCTAAAAATCTCACCCTCTGTCTCGGGAGAAGGCAAACAGCAGCCAAGATGTAGGAATCCCCAGCTCTTCCCCACTGCCTCCCCTGCCCCAAGCCATCTTCTCACCCTGCAAAAGGCACAGCTCTCTAGGGAGAAAGGTCCAGCCCAGGAAGCAGCCACGTCAGCAACGTCCTCTAAAGATTACAAAGGGTGACCACTAAAGATAGCACAGCCCCTACACAACATTTCAGGGTGGGGCTCGGCCAGCAGAGGCCAGTGACAGTGGCTGCTGCAACCCAATTCAAAGAGCAATGCTGAATCTGCTTCTTCCCTGGGCTGCCATGGACCCTCCATCTCCCTCACTTCTTTCATGGGGGGAGAAAGAAAATTATAGGGCTAAGAGCTGCTCCATCCTGACCATTTCCTTCAGGGTTTTGTCTGTGTTTCACATCATCAAACTGGGTCAGAAAGCAAGACTCAGATCTCCTCCATCAGGCCGGATAAGCAGGGTCTGCCTCTCCCCATTAGACTGGAAGTTCCCCGAGAATATGAACAATCTCACTCATGAGACTGTGAACTCACCCGATGCCTCCTCTGTCAGACTGGGGGTTCCATGAGGGCTGGGGCTCCATCTCCCCCGACAGACTGGGAGCACCTGATGTCAGGGGCTATGCCACCCCCACTGGACGGAAGCTCCCTGGGGACAAGGTTTATCTGCTCCTTTCCCTCACCGCACCCTGCAAAGCTTCTGTATATTTAGTGACGTCTTCACAAAAGGTGCTGATTGAAGCATTCAGGTTAAACCACCCACACAGGCATGAGACCCTTGTGACCCCCAGCCATTAAATGGATCCATGGAAACTATCAAAATACAAACCTCCAAGCTGAGTGAAAGGAAACAAAATTAAAGGTAGACTTCACCAACAGCTTTTGGGCAGGCTGTTTGTAGGTTCTGGCCAAAGGCTGTCCCCATTTTATAAATAACTCTGGTGACAGTGGTGGAGGCCAAGCGGAAATGCACCTTGAGGACGGAGGGCAGGGACCCCGCCAGCCCGGGCCCGACCAAAGCTGAATCCCCCATGAGAAGGTGGCCCACGGCCCAGGTAGGACCGTCCTCTCAGTCTCCAACTTGGGCTCTTCAAAAGCAGTCTCATCGAATTGAAATCAGGAGAGTGAGGCGAGCTTAGAGGCACTGTGCTAAGTACTTTCTATACACTAACTCAGTGAATCTTTATAACAATGCTAATACCACTCCCCTTTTACTGTGGCCCCAAATTTAGGCACAGGTGCAGAATAAAGATTTCAACTGGGCAGTCCGGGTCCTCACCCTGCACTCTCAGCCACCTCCCTCTCTGGGGAAAAAAAGGGGGAGGGGGTGGAAATCCAAGGGTATTTCTGCCCGTTCTTCTGAACCTTTGGGCCAGCTTGGGAAATGAGGGTGCTGGAGACTCAGGCAGAGGGTCCCAGTGTCGTCTTCCCACTGTGCTGAGAGCCTGGATGCCCAGAGAAGGCAATCCTGCTGGGGCACTGATGCCCTCTCCTTTCAGGAGTCTCAGGTTAAAAAAATCGTACCCTCTCTGGACCTAGCATGTCACAAGAGCAGTAAGAAGGAGCAAAGGCAGTGACAGGTCCCAGCTCCCGCTGGAAGCCCACAGGGTGCCCAGAAACTCAGCAAACACAGGATAGACTTCTTTTCAAACCGTGTGCTAGTTACATTTTCAAAGAAAATGCTCAGTATGTTTTTCTTCAACCTCCATACCTTTTCAGGTGAAGTTCATCTAAATGTAATAAATCAGTGAGTCCAATTGTGACACTACTGAGTGTCTAAAAAGTCTGAAAATTGAAGGAAATAGTAGATCTATTACACTTTTTTTTTCAGATTAACAATTGGACCCCATGGCTTTATATGAGATCTTTGCATGTATTAACACTATTGGAATTGGGGGCTGAAAATTCTTTGTCGTTGGGCTGTCCTGATTGTTGTGGGATGTTTAGCAGCATCCCTGGCCTCCACTCACAAGATGCTGGTGGCATTCTCCTTCCCCTCCCACTAAATGTGACAATCAAAACTGTCTCCAGTCACTGCCAAATGCTCTGGGGCCGGAGATGGTGGGGGGCAGTGGGGCGGGGAATGGACAGGGCTCACTTTCAGTTAAGAATCAATACTTTAATGTTTAGATAAACTGCAACTGAAAATGTGTCAAGGTTAAAAATAAACATATTGAGCATAGTACTGAAAACGAAACTGACATACTACTTATAAATAAGTGTATCCTATTTTTCCTGACTTCCCAGACACCACGCATTTGACAACTTTTAGTGTGGCTGCCATTTTCCTTTCCTGTGAATCTGCGACATGCAAGTGCTTGGTACCCTGGATCCCGCTCCCAACACCGGCTTCCCCAGTCTCACTCATGGCCATCCCCTAAACAAACCCATCCTCACAAGTTCAACACACCAATAGGCACTCACTGTCTGCCTGAGTCAGACCGCGGCCAGCTCTGGAGGAGAGCAGGGCTGAGACCAGAAACCACGAGGCGCAGGGACTCCAGCTGCCTCAGAGGCAGGAATGGCTACACCCAAGAAGATGGACCCATTTCATCATCCATCTCACTCTCCAAAGCCTCATTTGAATGCCTGGTCTACCTCAACCCCAGGAGTGAGCTATGCCAAATACAGAAATCAGTCAAAGAGATGCCAAAGCTAAAAGATGTGTGAAAGACCAACAACCTGATAGAAAAATGGGCAAAGAATACGAATTGCAAGGAAACAAAATACAAATGGATCTTAACCTTGCGGGAGGGAAAAAAAAATGCTCAACCGCACTCATAAAAGAAATGCAAATTGAAACTAACTGAGATACCAATTTTCATCTATCAGACTGGCAAAGATCAAAAAGTCTGATAACTCACTGTGTTGGTGAGGATGTCTCATTCATTGAGGGTGTAAATCGCTACAACCTCCTTGAAAGGATACCTGCAATGTCTACCAATATCACAGATGTATAGATGCTTTTACCAGCCATTCCACTTTTAAGAATTTATTCTGCAGACATACTCCTACACGTGCAAAATGGTGTGTATACAAAGATACTCACTGCAGTAGAATTTGTCATGACAACAGACTGGAAACTGTCCCAATAACCACAGTCAGGGGATTGCTGTAATAAATGGTGGTTCATCCACAAAATGGAATGCTATGCAGCTATAAAGACACAATGTGGACATTCTGTATGTCATGATATGGAATAATTTTCCATGTACACTCTTAGATAAAGATAAGTGAGACACAGAATGACATGAGCAGTATGTCAGTTGTTGTTCAAAAGTACTGTGTTCATATACACATTTATATGCATTGATTACCTTTGAAAAAGATAACCCAAAAGCTGGTAACAGTAGTTACCTCTAGAGAAGGGAATTGGGAGACTGGGGAAGGAAAGAAAGGAAGAATTACTATACACCAGTTTAGACTCTTTGTAACTTCCAACTTTTATACCCTGTGCACACACTAACTAGGCAATAAACAAATAAAGAAACAGGAGAAGACTGTGAGTAACACATGGAGCACTACCATCATGATGCATATATACAGGCAACACATATTACAGGTCAGTTTCAACGATAAATTCTCTATTCCTCTAAGCATCTGTATTTGTCAGTTCAAATGTCCCAGGTTTTTCTGAATCAAAAGTAGGATGATCGCCACATCCAGAACACGAAACCAGCTTCCCTTCTCAGTGAGGTTCTGAAAACATTTATCCTCAAAGCTACCTTCCTTATCTGAAAAACGTACAGTCGTTGACCACAGCTACCCCGAAGTTCCATAACCAGGCAAGTGGAATCCTCAGAAGGTGCACTGCAGTACCAACTACTAGGGACCTGGGGCCACCCACACTTTTAATAGTGCTTCAAAGCACCATCAGCTGAGATGGAGCATCACAAAGTGACTTGGACACGATACCTACCAGGAGTGGCAGGAACCCCCAGAAACCACCAAGAATCCTCCCAGCAGCTCTGCCTGCGGCAACGTTTTAATGACAAGTTACTAAAGGTACTGCTGCCAACACTTTAACCCTACCCCGCCACAACTGCCACTTCATCATAAAATAACCCGTACGTATATTTTAAGCTGCAAATCAGCATTTGTCAAGTTCTAAATTGGGCTCCAGCAATATTTATTCATCGAAGGATAAATCTTCCCTGCACCGTCATAAAACTGCTTAATAATTTAATATGCTATCATTCTTACCTGAAACTTGTCAAAAAGTGGTCTGAAAGAGGCATGTGTTTTACAGTTGACTGGCAGTAAGTCTATAGTTTATTACATGGTTCATAGTTTTAATTCTCCATATAGCGGGATGGCACACAGGGGCACATCTTATGCAGAATAGTAGTTTGGAGATTCATTAACCTGTTTTTAGCGTAGAGAAAAGCAGATTCTCCAAAGAGGACCACAGGCTCATCCAATACAGCCTTAAGATGGGTGGTATACAGAGAAAAGCAAGAAAAAGTCAAATTATAGCATTTCGTAGGGGGCAGAGGCAAAACGCACTGAGAGAATTAATGTTGGGGGACAGGTTCATGGAGCAGCAGGATAAGATGGAGAATTGTTAGAAGAAAAGTGTAGAGAAAAAATGACTGTAAGCTGCAAAATTGGGCAGTTGGGCCAAAATGCTAATTCCTGGGACACTTCCAGATCTCTGGAGCAGTAAGCTTTCGGGACCTGGCTGTTCCACTTCCCACAGCCCAGTGCCAAGACACTGCTCTGTTTAAGATGGACGGACAGCAACCAGGCCCTTAGATCAAGGTTTCTCAGCCTCAGCACCACTGACATCTTGAGCTGATCATTCTTTGTCGTAAGAGGCTGTTCTGTGCACTGTAGGATGTTTAGCAGCTTCCTAGGCCTCTACTCATTAGCTGTCAGTAACATCCCCCCAAATAGTTGTGACAACTAAAAACGTCTCCAGACATTGTCAAATGTCCCCTGGGGGCAAGGTCACCCCCAGCTGAGAACCACCGTCCTAGATGAATGAAGTCTAACTTGACAGAGGTGCGTGGGTGGAGATAAACCCATTCCACTCCCACAAACGTCATTGGTGTCCTTTGTGCTGCTGCTTCTGCAAATTTTAAAATACAAATCTAAAAAAATGCAGAAAGCAGAGCATCAATAGTTCATATACTTTTAATGTTCTCTCACTAGTTAAGTCCAAGCCTGTCTAGGGCCAAGTGCCCCGCCAGACTGGGTTCCTTTCTCCCCCCACCTCCTGCCACCCCCTCCCACACATCCCCCACCCACCAGCCTTCACCTTTTACTACTAATTTACCCTCCATTTCCTTTACGTTTTTCCACAACCGTGCGGTTTATTCTGGCACAAGAACACATTTCAGGCTGGCATTCATTGGTGGTTAATGATACAAAAGGTGGGTTTCTAAACCACAAACCATATTAATTCTCAACTGTTCATGGGCGAGCGGGGGAGGCAATCCCTCCCCAGGGCTGAACACTTAACTCCTTACAGAACTTAAACAAATAATCAAAGATAGAGAACCACTTTTTAATTAAAAAAAAAAAAGCCAAGTTCCAATGTTCACATTCTGGGCCACATTTTCCCGCAAGAATTTTACAATCAACAGACCAAGATGCTACATTCAATTTGCAAGATTCCACCAGGGAGCTGCCAGGCTCTTAGGGCATGAAAATCAACTGAGAGATAATAGAACATTGGCTGAACTCAAATACATGTTGTTGAAAGATTCAGCTTTGATTTCATCATGGAATTAAAAAAAAGTTACCTTTATTAAGGTAATATTGGAATGGGATGGGAAACACTGAAATGAAGCTGGACCAGAAGTTGAGAATGATTTTCTATCTGTTCATACTCTTGTATCAAACTGTTAGATGGTGCCAAACCCCCAGGGGCAGAAGACAGGGAGAGACGTGAGCAGGGCCCACCTGCCCGGCTGCTGCCTCGGCCACTACACAGTGGCCACTGACCACAGCCAAGTGGTACAGCTCCCAATCATGCAAACCAATCTCTCTGTCTGTTTGATTCATAGAAAACTGAAAAGCAGACTGTCATGAGAGCTCCGCCTTCCCTCCCCAAGTTGCATCCACTTAAAAAAATACCAGCCAGCACCACCCCGCCTAACACGCCCCTGCACAGCTTGGTGGCATCATCCCCAGAGTAAGACACCGTAGGCTTGGGCTCTTCAGGAGGTGGGGAATCCGCTAGCAAGTTGTTTAGGACTCCCCAGACTAGCCCACGAATGCCAAATTTCCACTGGAGGCGACCCTGCTCGGGGTTTTAAAAAAACCCTGTTTCCTATTCAGGCCCTATTCGTCCCCCTCATCGTGCACAAGTTCTCTGAATTAGCTGATAGTCCAGCTCGCTATGCTATGCCCTCCACAGCTCTACTCTCAACAAGACTGAAAAACAAAGAAATAAAACAGAAATGAAGCCACAAGGAAGTCGGAAGGTGACCAAATCATGTGGAAAGAGTCTGTGCCACACAGCCCGTCCACCAAGACTTGAACGCTCAGAGCAGGCCTTTCTACAAGCCAATCGTGGCAAAGCCAAAACACCACAGGCATTAAAGAGAGCTGGGGAGAAAGGGAGCATTAAAAAGAGAAAAAAAAAAAACCCTTCAAATTTTCTTTGGAATAGCCTTGGCCCTGGTACATTTCAAATGGAATACAGTTGACACATACTCTGCTCGGCTGCAGAGGGTAGCGAGGTGTGCCTACAGGTCAGGGGCAGGGCTGCCTATCCCGCAAAGCTAATGGAGTCAGGGTCGGGACATCTCCTGGACCAGCAAGCATCCTCCAAAGGGACACTCTATGGCCAGGCCCAGATCACACCCTAAACCCAGCCATCTCAGAAACCAGTGCTAGTGAACACAGAGGGCAACAGGAGACACAAGCCATGACAGAGGTGAACTTAGGGACAGGACACCTGCTCCATCACTTCAGGTCACTGAGCTTACTGTTCCAGGCCTCCACTGCCCATCTGTACGATGGAGTTCCCTCATCATGAAATAAGATCATACCTATGACCTGGTACCCAAAAATGTGCCCAGTAAGTGCTGGCTTACCATTCCTGTTTCATTATTTCATTATTAAATATTATCCAGCCATTACTGAATGCCTATCATATCTTCCCGCCTAACTTCCTCAGCTTGGCAGGAAAGGCAGGTGAAACTTAGCAACAGCTTTTAGCACCAGTACTGTTTCTGATGGCTGCACCCCACTCAAAGCCCCAATGTAACTAATTCAACCTGAGCTAACAGGAAAGCGGGAGCGCCTATGGGGTAGTGTCAATCCTCAGGACTGTATCTGCTCTTCCAAAGAAATGCAATTTGTCTAAACTAACAATCCTCCACTCCATCTGGCCAAGATTTGTCCCCTACGTGTGAAGTGTGCCCTCCCGGTGGGAGGCATCTCAGGGAGCGACAGCTCTCACAGGCTTGACAGGGTCTTGTTAAAGTCAACACACAGAAGCAGGGTGGAGGGGCTGGGGAAAGGGGGCCCTCCCAATCCCGGAAACAAATGATTGAATTTGCTTTCTCTCCTTTTTCAGTCACTGGCAGAAAATAAGAAAAAGAGAGGGGCAGAAAAAAAGAAAATGTGTGGGGGCAGAATCCCACTTTCCCCACCGACGTCCACCAGGTACAGGAAGAGTTCTACAAAGAAAGGTCTAAGAGAGGAAAGAGAGGAGCAATTAAATAACTTTCCCCAGCCCTGAGTAAAGGAGAGTGGAGTGAAAGGATCAAAGGGTCTCGAGAACACCACCCTGCCATGGATTTGCATACCTCTGGCCAAGCCCGGGGGTGGGGGGGGCTGCATCTTCCCTAAACTTGTTTTACTCCCCCACGTGCTCTCTCCTTAGGCCTCTCAAGAGGCTGAAACTTTTCAAACAAACAAGAACTTCTACCTCAACCATTGAAGAGAACTACATGATTTTAAAGAGAAGGAAAAAAAAAAAAAGGTCACCAGCCTTCTGAGCACACGTCGCCAGCTTTGTTCTGCTCACTTCCCCACTTCCTGTTGCTGTCTCACCTCGTCACATTTGAGTTTTGAAGCGTATGTGTTTGCCCGGGTATCACTGTAAAGTTTCGGTGGGAGGCCACTGGCGGGACCAGGATGAGGACTGTACGGCTGCGAGACATGAAATCCCAACCGCCCGACCTGAGGAAAGTACACCCAGCACCTCAGCCCCGCCCGGCGCACCCACTGCTAGGAAAGCGCTTGTGGGCGAGCTTTACTTTGTGGGGAACGTTCTGTGTGGGCCACGGCCACCTAACCACGAGTGAATACCAGGTGGCTTAGAACTGGGAACCATGGGGGGGAAATACTGGGCACCCACAGACCAAGAAATGCCCTGGAGGGGGACAAACCAGCCCTGAGATCCTGCCCCACACCCCACAGTCCAGGGAGTGCCCTCTACCTGGGAAAGGAACCGAGAGAAATGCTTTGTAAGTGGGACCTTGTGTCATCTCTGGCTGAGAACAAAGGTCAGGGCAAAAAGAGACATCAAACCAATTGGCCAGGTCCCTTCCTTGATGGAGGAAGAAACCAGGCCAAGACCCATACCACACAGCTAACATTAACGGCACAGCAGGTCCTGGGTCCCAATTCTCCATCTCCTGGGGCCCAGGGCAGGGAGTTTCAGTATCTTATCAAATGAACACAGAGTAGATTGTGAATCAGTGTTGGCTCCACCACACTGGTCGCTGGCTGGACCAGAACGCATGGGGTTGGGGGTGGGCAGCGGGGGAAGGCAGCCTAAAATCCTTTCTGTCTCTTACACACCAGAAGGGCCCATCTTCTAGAAGCACGTTTCGGAGGGGAACTCATCCTCATAACCCACTCTGGCTCCTGAATGCCTGGGGTTAGGGGGGTTGCCCTTCAACAGGTCCCTAAACTAGCTTCCAGCACCCATCTGCCATCATTCCCCAGCCAGGAATGAAAAAATCAAATCAAATCTGGGAGACAGTGGTGTTGCACAGGGCACAGGACTGGGAATGGGACACTGGGCTTCACCCCTTGGTGGGTATAAGGGTAGCCTTGGGGAGTCATCCTGCCCTCTGCACCTTCCTGTGTCCACAAGTACCAGAAGAACAGTGACCTAGAGGAAGCTGCTGGCCCTGCGGGTATCTGACTCTAAATCTGTGTATCCTCTCCCACCCCTAGAGCGCCACGGGGCTTGCTCATTCTCCTCCTCCTGCATTCACAGCTCAGCCTCCTGCTCACTCACTCCACCCGTCCAGCACATCCTGGGAGCCCTCAGAACTGAGATGAGTACACTGGAGGGGCCAGGGTGCTCGCGACCCCGACGAGCTTCCCGCAAGCTCTTGGCACACCTTCTCGTATCATCCCCCTGCAGTAAGGCTTTGCTCCCAGTTACCCAACCAGTAGCAATGTCATGAGGGGCTACAGTGTACAGGGTGCTCAGTCGGTTACAGGGTGGGCTGGGTTTCAAAGGCAGTGAGACAGACTTCCCCCAGCCCAGCCCCATCGGCCTCCATCCTCTCCCCTTGATTGATTTTCTTCACAGCCCTCAGGGACCACTGACACTGTAGGGTATGTCTGCCTGTTTGTTTATTATGTGTCTTGCTCAGGAGGACTGCTCCGTGAGGGCAGGGCTGGCACGTGGCCCGCATCAGATGCCGAATGAATGAAGGAAGGATCTTCCTCAATTATGGCCGGGTTACTTAACGTCTCTGAGTGACACGTGTTCCCCGTTTATAAAACAGGGATAATACTGATGTATTCTTCATATGACTGGAGTGAGGATTAAACAAGAAAATGTCTGTAAAAGCATTTAGGATGTACCTGGCACACAGCAAACAATCAATAAATGTTAGCTATTACTTGCGAGCCATTATTAGTACAGTCACTGATGGAAACACAGGGAGATAAAGCTTCTTTATTATACCCTGGGCAGTTTTTAGGCTAAATAACTAAAATTCTGTGTATGTAAGACCCATCCATAAAGGGCCATTAAGAGAGGACTGGGCCATGGGCCCACGTAGCTACTGTGAATCCCAGAGTGAAAGTCTGAGCGTGAAATGTTTTCATGTAGCTTAAAGTCATGAGGTCATTTGTACAAATGCTGCTCTATAGGTCCCTATCATTAAAGACTTAAAATATCTAATTCCTGCCCTCAAGAGTTTATAGTCCAGCTGGGGAAAATGAGACAGTAGTATATGAAAAAAACTACAAACTCAAAACAATGTATGTCAAATAAACACAGTGGACCTGGGGCTGTGTGAAGTGCTGGCAAATGTTTAACAATTAGCTCTCAAAAAAAAAAAAAGCCTCAATCGTAGCATTTGTCATTTTCCGTGGTGTAAATACTCTCAGTGTGGCTGATTGCAAGCTACCAACAAGAGGCCCGGCGGAGATGGACTCAGGAAGAGATGGGCGCCATCAAATTCAGATCTCAAGAGCAGGTGCAGGCCAGCTGTGCACCCCTGGACCAGGCCCTAGGATTGTTCCTCAAGGTCATGGGCCGTGGGCCAAGTGATCACCGCTAACAACCAACATTGTCATGGTACATCAGGTTACAAAGCACATCTGAGGCCACAACTGTATTTCACCCTCATCATCTGCCCTCATTTTGCAAATAAAGAAACAGTATCAAAGAGTGACACTGTCCGGGCTTGAACTAGGATCTCCTGGGGCAGCTGTGATCTCCCGTGGCTCCCGCTGCCCTCGATGACCAGAGACGTGGCTGAAGAGTGAGGGGTATGTGGAGGACGGGGTGGAAGTGCAGAAGAGGCACGGTGCTTCCCTAGATGGGGAGTTCACCGACAAAGCCCAATGATAAAGGGAGCAGGTAAGGCATGGGGGAAAAAAAAACAAACCTTGAAACAAATGCAACCGTTTCATTCAGCACTCTCCGCCCAAGAATTGCTCTCCTAAAACAGGGATCCAGTTATTAAAATCTGCATTCCCCAATTCACTGCAGCACGAGCCTAAGGAGCAAAAGGAACGGAAAGCAATTTAAGTGACGCACAATAGGGGGCCGGTTGAACAAGTTATGGAATATCTGCATAACGGGATGCTGGGCCACCACCCAAAGCCCTGTTTTAAAAGAACAGTTTACAACTGGGAAACGCTCAAAGAATATTGTTTTCAGAGCACGTTACATAACAATATGGGCAATATGATTCCAGTTTTGTAAAAATGAACTAGCAGGAAACATACCCAATGTATACAGGCACAGATAAAACAAAAACAAACAAAAAAAAACCTCGAGGCACAGACTTTCAAATCCCCACACTGGTTTCTTCCAGAAGAGTGGGATAATGATTTTTATTTCTTTCTATGATTTTCTGTCGGCTCCCACTTTTCTATAACATTGCTTTTGTAACCAGAGAAACAATAAAGGGACCCTATTTTTAAACCTGAATGTTCAAAGGCTGAGAAGTTTAAATGCAAAGAATCAATGAGGTGAACCCCAGGAAGACATGCCTCGGGGGCAGAGGTCCAGATGCTCAGGTCTCTATGCTACCTCACCCCCTGCTCCCGAGGAGACAAGCCAGGTTCCCCCCAAACTCCACCTCCCCCCGCTCCCCCTCCACTCCAGCACACACCTGCATACCATCCCCCATCACCTCGCCTCTCCTTCCAGAAGCCATCTTCTCAACCTCATCCTCTGATCCACTCCCCACTTGCTGGAGGGCAGAGCACAGTGGAGGATGGACAACCAGTAATAATTCATGAGTGCCCTCCAGATGCTATGCAGCATGCCAGGGGCTCCCAACATGTGGTTCAGAGGGATGACGATTCTAAAACGTAGGTATTGATACCAAGAGCATTCTACAAAGAGAAGAGTCAAGTTCAGAAACGATATTCAAATCACTATGCAGTATACCAGAAAGTAACACAGCACTGTAAATCAACTATACTTCCATTTAAGAAAGACAGGAAGAAAGGAAAGGAAGAAAGAGAGAGAGAAGTGAAGAGAAGAGGAGAGGAGAGGAGAGGAGAGGAGAGGAGAGGAGAGGAGAGAAGAGAAGAGAAGAGAAGAGAAGAGAAGAGAAGAGAAGAGAAGAGAAGAGAAGGGAAGAGGAGAGAAGAGGAGAGAAGAGAAGAGAAAAAAGAAAAGAAAAAAGAGAAGAAAATGAAATGAAACAAAACGGTATTCAGGGTCATGCAGCCAGCGAGTGCCCAGAAATGGGAATGAAACCCAAGTCTAAAGAGAGTTTGTCTCTAGAGGTTTAAGAGGCTTGCCCAACTACTCTACCTGATCATCACAAAATGCAAAATAAGAATATTCCAGTTCAAACTACTTTAATGTATATTCAGGCTGAAAGGGAAATGCACCACCAGTCCCGATTTGACAATACAGAGATTCAATAATTTTAAAAAGAAAGAAAGGAAAGGAAAAGGGGGGAGAAAAATCCTCAGCTCTGTGCTCATCCCTCATTCAGTGAAGTAAAAATAAAAACCGAACCTTCCCCCAACACATTGTGCTTTAGTGAAAGCACCAAGCCAATCTTCTTCACTAACCACCCACCCCAGCCCACTTCGTTTAAATTTAGGCAACCACCAGGCAAACTGTACCCAAGCGCATTATCTGAAATGAAGTCAGAGTCCTCATCTGCAACACCAGCCCTGGTTCCAAGAAAAATGAAGCAGGGCATACAGGGCTGGCATCGCAGGGGAGGCCAGGGTTGTGCCTTGGAAGACCCCTCTGCAGAGAGGTTTTGTGGTCCAGGCTCTCTGCGTGGCAGCCAGCTCCCCCTCTCTGGGTCTTAGTTCCCCCTTTACAAAGTCACAGGTGGAATGACAAAAGGGATCTCCTTTTTCTTTAATTTTATCCGCCCTTAACGGAGGCACCGAGGGTTGAACCCAGGGCCTTGTATGCACCAAGCACGCATTCTGCCACTGAGCTATCCTCTCCACCCCTAAAAGGGATCTCAAAGGCCCATCTCAACATACAGCTCCATCGTTCCTGGGACCCTGATGTACAGAGGGCAAGGCCCAGATACCCCCACCCCTAACACCCAGAGAATGAATGAATGGCAACCCAAGAGGTGAAATGAGTTGGCCCCTCCCGGAGCTGCTGTTGTTCTTAAGTTCCAGCTTTGGAGTATTTGGGTCTTAGTAAATGTTTGGTAACTGGAGGGAGAGGGGGTTGAGCCTTTTGGATGGCTTTGCAGCTGGTCACCCTCTGGTCCTGTCCAGGCAACACCTGGAAGGATTCTGCCCACCGGGACTCAGTGAACTTGGAGTCCCTGATCCCTACTCCCCGCACTTTTAAATGGGATGGGGCTGGAGAAAGCGGGGGTTACTAGCTAATGAAAACTCTCTCTGGTTTTCTGGATGAATCTGAGCCTTTGGAGACCTACGAGCTAGCTAAATTTTTCTTCCAGCAACCTAGTCCTTGGATTTCTTTTCAAGGTTTCCTTCCAGTGTCTCATCAGTAGGTCTGGACCCACTCCCTCAGGCAGAGGTAAAGGGCACCTGGGAAAAGGGGGGTAAAATCACTATTCACGCCTTGAGGAGAAGCATGGCCTTAACAAAAGCACAACTCACAGCTCCATAGTGGAGATATCACGAAATGACTGTGCTGGCTGGGTCCCCTGAATTGGCTGCACGGTTTCACCAACCCTGGACTCCAAGAGAGGAAGACAGCCAACAGCCTCTGTGCTCCGAAGCTCTCAGATGTCAGCTTTTCTACCCAGCTTTAGGACCTGGCAGGTAAGCCTCCAGACCTCTCCCCCAGTCCTGACTTTGACAGAACCGAGGACCCCAAGCCTGAGCCCCATAACTCCCCCAACCTCAGCCAGAATGCCTGATCATCCAAAAGCAGCACTTTCAAGGTGAATAAAATTGAAATACACATATTATACTACTTTACAGAGTGTGACATTTACTCAGCCCACCTCCCCAGGAGGGGAAATGATAGAGAGTAATAAATATAGTTTGTGTTGTAGGTAAAAGCATGGCTGAAGCATACAGTAGTCAAAACTAGGAACTCCACAATCAGGTCTGGATTAAAATCTAGGCCATTTCACTTGTAAACTGTGTGACCTCAAGCAAGTTACTCAACCCCTCTGAGCTTCCTAGTCTGTGAGACGAGTATTACAGGAGATAGCACTATAACTTTGGACTTACTCATTCACCCACAAGTTGTCTTTCTTAGTTGGCTGGGATGAAAGGAGGAGACTCACGAATCCTCAAAGAACTATAAGAATCCAGACTCCAGAAGCAGGGTAAGAGCAAGACAGGCACATCAGTCCGCCATCCCCCTCAATACACACGCCCTGCAGCAGGCGGTGTGGTCCTCGCTCACAAACCTCTTTGGGCCACCCTGGCAGACAATGAACATGGCAGAAATGCTCTAGACATCTGGTTTTCAAACTTCTTGTAAATTTTAGCAGCAGAATCCTAGACCTCAATATAGAGAACAGAGATCAAAGGCAAGATGTTCTTGAAAAAGCAGATTCTAAGATGAACTGATCCACAGCCTTGGAAGAATCTTACAAAACTAAAATTGCACTGGATCAGAGGCAAGGGGGAAAGGAAGGACAGGAAGGAGGGCAAAAGGAGTCATCAGAAGAGAGTGGCAACAAGAAATAAGCTGCCTTACAGGACTGGGACTTCATGGGGATGGCACCTCTCACCTGTGGCAAAACTGACAGCATCAGGCAGCTTCCTCAGACTGTATTCACTGCACAAACTCCTTGGGAGAGGAGTTAAGACAGAGGCACCACTGAGATGTACTCTAGAATTAGAGTGTTTTTTCATAACTGCCAAATATTTACTAAGATTCAAATACCCACCCTGCCCTCTGATGATGGTCACCTACCTTACACATCCCTCATGTCTCAAGACATCCCTTGGGAAAATGGGTCCAATGGGTCCAAAGCCTGGTCTACTGCCTCTGCTCTGGAAAGTCTACCTCCTACTTGGTTACTGCTCCTCACCCACTCACTCTCCTTGTTTCACTCTTAGATTTCATGGGACAGCACTGTTTGTCCAATAAGAACTTCACCCCACTCAAACAGAAAGATATGCGGGCAATTCTGCCAGCTCAAAAGCTTGTCTCCATCAGGAAGGCCTTAACAACGCATTCAGAATATAGTGTGGTGCAGCCACTATGGAAACAGTATGGAGATTCCTTAAAGAACTAAAAACAGACTTACCATATGATCCAGCAATCCCACTCCTGGGCATGTATCGGGAGAAAATGCCAATTTGAAAAGATACACACACCCCAATTTTCATAGCAGCACTATTTATAGTAGCCAAGACAGGTAAGCAACCTAATATATATATATTTTCAATGAAATACTACTCAGCCATAAAAGAATGAAATAATGCCATTTGCAGCAACACGGTTGGGCCTAAAGATTATCACTAAGTGAAGTAAGTCAGAAAGAGAAAGACAAATATCACATGATATCACTTACATGTGAAATCTAAAAAAATGACACAAATGAAGTTATTTACAAAACAGAAATAGACTCACAGACATAGAAAGTAAATTTATGGTTCCCAAAAGGGAAGGGTCGGGGGGGGGATAAATTAGGAGTTTGAGATTAGCAGATACAAACTACTATATATAACACAGATAAACAACAAGACCCTACTGTATAGCACGGGGAACTATATTCAATACCTTGTAATAAACTATAATAAAAAAGAGTATATATATATATATACACACACACATACATATATACACACACACACACACACATATAACTGAATCACTATGCTGTACACCAGAAACTAACACAACATTGAATATCACCTGTACTTCAATAATAAATAAGTAAGTCTGATGAAGATTTCTTGAGATTTAAAAAAACCATTCAAGCACGGAATGTGACTTGCCAATTTAGGCAGGTTATAGCTCATCAGAAAGCAATATAAATGGCAATCATTTGAAAAACCAGCCCCAAATAGCAGCATTACAAAAGAGTGGCAGCACAGAGAGTCCTCCAGAAAGCATGGCCAACATGGCGCTGTTCCTTCCACTAACTACTGGAAGCTTAAATGACGTGAGTTAAAACAACACAATGTTTCTGCAAGCATTCCCACCAGTCCACTCTACTTTGCAACCCAAATCGTGCTGTTTGGGAATGACTGCTCAGCATCAGCCACTTCCCAGAAGGGAAAAGCAGGGACCCTGAAGTCAGAGTTCTGAGTTCAAATCCCAGCTCCAGCACTTGCTAGCTGTGTGACCCTGATTAGATGATGTATGTGATGGATGCCAATTGGATAAATGTCAGTAAGACACTCAATAAATACTAGCCCTCTCCTAATGCCAACCTTCCACCTCCAATCCTAACCCTGGTCCTAACCCCAAAGTGAAGGAGGTCCAAGCAACTGTGCAAAATCACTATAGGGCCAGTACCACTTAAACCCAGGACGGAAGGCATCACCTCTGGGTTTGTTCAGTGCAGTATGAAGGAAGCAAGAGTGTGGTCATAGCACCTTGCTCTTGGTCCTTATTTCCCCAAATGCCTTTTCATACTCTGCCCAGCATCAAAGTTCTATTCATCCTTCAAAACTCAGCTCCAATGCCATCTCTGCATCTCTCAGCAAAAATGAACCCCTCTTCCACTACTCTATTTGGCTGAGTGCTTAGCTATGTATGGTCCTGGGCCCCAACTCTTCACAAGTGGGGTTTTGACTCTCTCATTCCACCAACCTTCCAGGCCTTCCGCAGAGCAGGTCAGGAAATATTCTGGATGGATGGATGGATGGATAGGAGGAGGAATCTATTCAAGGTTGTCCTGATACCACATAAATGTGTGATCCTAAACAATTCTTCAGTGAGAGCTCATGCTAAGCAAGCCGGTGAAACCACAAGGAGGAAGGACTGATGATACACACCAAGGAGAGCACCCCACACCTAACAGCAGTGCTCTGCAGGGAAGCAGAAGCACTCCTGGAACCTCAGCCGGGCAGACCCGCTTCTAGCCCTACTCCAGTGCGGACTTCGGTCCACTCCCACCCCCTCCGTGGGCCTTACTTTCCCCACGTCCTCCACTACCTGCTCTCCCATCAGACACATGGAGAGACCCAACCAAATGGTGGGAAGGAAGACGCCACGGAGGGAAAGTGTGGTGTTTATTCCCCGGGGTCCGGTTTTATTTTTCTAAATGGTTTTGGTTTTTATAGTATGTTGTTTGTGACTTTTCTAAAAGAAAAGTCCAGAGGAAGAGAAATGAAACAGCAAGTTCAGAATTCTTTAAAAATAAAACAAAAATCAAGAGGAAGTGGGTCCCTCTCGCAGGTTTCTCATTAAACCAATAGTCAAATTTTAGTAATCAGCCTGTGTTACGGTTTCTATTACAGACGAGAGCTTATTAAACCTAAAACGATCAAAGAGAAAGTATAGGCCCTAAGGCAACTAGTTTCCACCCCAGAGCTCCCCTGACTGTGAGGTCCTAACTTTCCCGATTACCCACTGGGGGCCTTAGGGACCCACATGCAGAAAAAGAAGGGAAGAGTCACTGCTAAATGAGAGCCAATCCCCAAATGTCAACACTCAACCAGAAAAGGACCCATGCCCTCTTAGTGGCTGCAGTGCTGGGTGCCTGACAAATGCAATCCTGATGTCGTTCTACTAAAAACACTCGGACGAGAGAGTTCTTCCAGACTGCAGGCTTTAGAAAAGTCGCGTGTACTGCTGTAGGCAGCGCCAGGCCTCATGCGGACTGGAGGTACCCAGGAATCAACCATGGCACTGGACGGGGAGACGGGACGAGAGGAGAGCTTCAGGGGTCACTGAGACCAGAACGACGGAATTTCAAGCACGTTCAGTAGGTCTGAGGGCAATGGGAATGGCGGCCAGCATCTCTGTCCTAATTTCTGAGTCCCATCCCTCCTGGTCAGATCCTCTGCGGTGGCACAGAGTGGAGAAATCCCCTTTTGGTGACCACCATTCATCACGCTCTTTCAGGTCTTCAAGCAGGTCCCACAGGACTCAGGGAGGATTGTAATTCCGGTATGAGAGCATCTAGGGTGAGGCTGCAGGAGATGCACCATCTTTGCACTCAGAACGACACTGGAATCCTGATTATCACATACAAGAGGTCAATCAACCTCTCTAGCCCACTCAACATTAGGTTCCCCTCCTCATCCCCCCATTGGATCCAGCTAGGACAAAACAGAGGTCATAGCAGAAGCATCTTTTGTGCAGAGAAAAATACACCTGGTCCCAATTACAGACTGGCCCTCTCGTCCCAGCCAGCCACCCCAGAGATGCCACATCACTACTACACTAGGGAGAATCAAGCAAAGGGATCTGTGGATCAACATGGTACAGCTCACATGAGCCAGCACACAAACACACACAGAGAACAGAGAATAACAAATGATATCCACGCTCTTCCTGTAAGGATGGGGGGGCGGCGATTTCCTCCATCAGAATTTGTCCTCACTGTAAGGGGCTTTCATCTGGCCCTTCATTCCTTCACTCCTGCTCTCAACACTGCCTTACTGAGGGGACGTCTGAGGGACGCCATCACAAACAAGACACAAATCCCCTCCTTCCAAGGACCCTGCTCTCTCAGAGGGCAGTAGACACCCGTATCACCGTGAGACTGGCAAATCCAAGATGCAAGGGTACTCTGCTCTGGATAAACAGCCTTCAAATCCAGAAGCTGGGGTGGGAGACGGAGGGACTCGTAAGACACTGACAATGAGGAAGGAGGCACAAGACAAGGACTGCCCCTTTAACCCACGGTCGGTCGTTTGCCACAGACAACGTACAGCCACAGCTACCGTTATCCAGAATGTCCCAAAGTTCCGATTTCAAATAGTCTGTCACCTCTGTCCCCATAAACCATGGTTATTCCCAGAAAGCCCTAAATTTCCGAATCCCAAACAGATGTCCTTGACAGCCTCTTGCTCCCAAGGGAGGCACAAAAGTCTCTGGGAGACCCAGGGTCTGACTGGGGCCTTGGGACCACTTCCTCTGCCTGACTGGTCAGAGCAAGGCGGGAGGGTGTGAACTCTCATGGCCACCCTCTAAATACACCAGGAAAGCACTGTCTGACCCATCATGGGAGAAGCCCAAGAGGAGGAAATGGTCCCTGGAGGATGGGAAAGGGCGTGTTCCACGTGGTCTAACGGCAAATCTGAGATCGAGAGGCAGAAACTAGCCAAATGAACAGAGGCCAACTTAAGATACTGAATTAATGATCGCCAAAAACCCGGAGAGCTAACCACTAATTACCTACAAGGAACACCTTAACTCCTCTCTTCTCATTGAAGGGCTCCCTCCACCATCCACACTCTCAAAATAAAAGATTCACAGCACTTCTCATAACGACAACTATCACTTGTTGAGCCCTACTAGGTAGAAGGCCTGTACTCGGTGCCTTAAACATCTCATCAAATCCTTAAATTAGCCACCCAATGGAGAAAAGGGCCAGTGTGCCCATTTTATAGAGGAGGAAACTGAGGCCATGAGGTTACATAACTGACCCAAGGCCCCATGGCACAGATCGGCACACAGACATGCACAAAAAGGTTGGGGGTTTTCTTGGGGTTTTTTTTTCTGCTTTTTTGAGCGCCCCAGGCCCTGCCACACAGCCTGCTGGCGGGCAAGCTGGTTCCTAATGTGGAGCCAGGCAGGTACAGGCCATTCTGGGGGTGACTCTCCAGCCACTCACGGCTCCCCACACCCTGCCCCACCCAGCCCCACCTGCAGGAGGGAACACGTTGATCCTGTGAGCCTTTCTGGCTCTTCACAACCAAGTTCATCCCCAAAGACTGAAATGCCCTAAGTCCTGTCTACCCTCTGAGACCAAATGGAATTTCACAGGTTCATCTCTTGAAAGGAAAAGAAAACCATCACCTGCAGGCAGAGAGGAGCCAAAGCCATTTCAACTTAAAAGGAAAAAAAAAAAAGGTCTCAGGCTTTGAAGCACAGTTCTCAGTGGCCGATAATCAAGAAACAGTAGGTCCCTTTAAAAGAAAATTAATATTCCACGTAAAACCAAAACCAGACAGAAGCATAAACCCCTAGCTTAGAGGCAAGCAGACGCAAATTTGCAGACTTATTTAATTGACTTCAAAATATGCCTGCCACTGTCTTACAGATCAAAATAAAACTCCAGCAGAAAATGTGGGAAGGAAGAAGCTAAGAGGGCCGTGGACCCCCATCCAAGTCCTTCTCACGACTTGGGGCCACAGGACTTATCTTCTCTCTCATTTGAGATGATCACGGCTGGGGTGTCTGACTGCAGAAGGCCCTGTCACTCCCGATTGGCATATGTCTGCCGGGCATCTGAAAGCTTTACAGTAAATGGTGACTCATCTATTGCAGCCACCATAAGTACCGCTAATGTAAAAAGCCAAAGTTTGTTCCATCCACATGAAAGAGAAACGCCGGGTATGGGGCTGTGAGCCTGACTCAAACTGCGACCCCTGCTCACCGCCACCCGTCAGCACTTAGCTGAGACTCAAACTGCAATTACCCAGCTCCTGGGGACCGAGGGCAGGAGGGAGTGGGGTGTCTAAGGAAGGGTCACATCCACAAGCACAGCAGCATCCTTTCTCATCAAGCTAGGTCTCCTCATTCAACAGTCACAGAGCCCCTACCCAGTCAGACGCTGGGCCAAGTGCCAGATACACAAAGGTGAATAAAAACACAAGGCAACCACCCTCAAGGAGACCCTAAGTCCCCCAGTAGCAGCTTTGCAGACTTTTCTAACTTAATTTATTATTAAATTCTCACTTAATAGCTCCATCTTACAGATGGGGAAACTGAGGCTGGCGGGTTAGTGAAGAATCACACGGTTTATTAAGTGAAAAGCCAGGACTCAAACCTACCCCTCCGGCACCCACTGGTCCAGCACTCTGGAGCTGGGCTCTCAAATGCCAACTCACCTTGCAGTGAGGAGGGACAAGTAAGGTCTGGTCCCCGTTTCAAGGAGCCCAAGCCTGGCGGAGGACATGCGCCATCAAGGGAGTGTTGGGGTGCTCACGGTGGGGAGCTCACTAAAGGAGACAACAGATCTCAGCTGGAGTCAGCTCTGGACATCCTCCCAAAAGGAAGCTGTGGTGGTGGGAGGTGGGAATCAAGCCAAAAAAGCAGGTAGAGATGAGGCGTATACTGTGTTGAATAGCATCCCCCCACCCAAATTCATGACCACCAGGAACCTCAGAATATGATCTGATTGGGAATCAGGGTCTTTGCAAATGTCATTAGTGAAGATGAGGCCACAGTTATCCTAAACCCACCCTCGTCCAATGATGGGTGCCATTATAAGGAGAGAAAACAGACAGACAGACAGACAGACAGACACACACACACACACACACACACACGAGAAAACAGACAGACAGACAGACAGACAGACACACACACACACACACACACACACACACACACACAGGGCCACGTGATGACGGAAGCAGAGATTGGAGCGAGTGTGTTCACATGTCCAGGAACGCCAAGCAACCACCAGAAGCTGGGAGAGAGGTCTGGGGCAGATTCTCCTTTAGAGCCTTGGGAAGGACCAACCCTGCTGACACCTTGATTTTGAACTTCTAGCCTCCAGAACTCCAGAGAATACATTTCTGTTGTTTTACATCCCCCAGCTTGTGGTGTGTTGGTAAGGCCGCCCTAGGAGGCTAATACATGGCCTGCTCTGGCCACGCCTCACCCAGTGGGCTAAGGAGTCTGGACTCCCCGCTGCAGTCCAAGGGGCAGATTTTAAGCAGCAGAGTGGTAAGGGGTGGGTACGTGTGTGCAGGTGTTTTATAAAAACCAGTCTGGAGCTTATGCCCTTCCCAGTCTGCTGCCTCCAGTCCTAGACCTGTCAGTGTCCTCCAGGACTCCACTGTCCCTCTGCCCACATTCTGCTTGCTGGTCTCGTCCACACCCATGGCTTCAAGAGCCAGAATCTGTTTGCAAATGCTGCCCGCCTTCAGCCAGAATGTGGCTGACCAGACACCCTCACCTGCCCTTCTCACAAGTTCTGAAACTCAACACGTCTGACATCAGCTCCGCATCTCTCTCCTCCACTTATTTCTGTTGGGTTCCTCTTGGTCATTGCTCTTAAAGCTGGGGCTCCCCCTAGACTCTCTTGCTCACCTCCACATTCAAGGAGTCACCAACTGTCTGTCCATCCTACACGCAGTTTTCCCCTCCATGACTGGAGCGCAAGCCCACCTCCTCTCCCTCCTGGATTTCTCTGTGGCCACATCCTGGGTTTCCATCCCTTGAGGGGAACCCCTCTTCCTTTTCCATCCTCCACCCCAATGCAGCTATCCTGAACACCACAGTCAAGGCTAACTCTGAGAAGCCCAGCTCTCAGGACACCCGACCTCTGGTCTCCTTCACCCAGCCTGCAGGCCTCTGGCTGATCCATAGGCCTCCACGCGGTCAGAGGCCCCACCCAGCCTCATTTCCCGGTCCTCCCAGCCCAGCAAAATACTTTCCTCCCTCCTCTGGATCCTGCCCTCCAACTGCTCTCCCTGCGAATTCCTCCTTCCTGTCCTAGCTAAGCAACCACAGAATCAAAGGCCTCAAGAAGTCAAGACCTTAGGACTGCCCACTCTGTCTTCCTAGGAAACGCTCACACTGAGTTTGCTGTGTATTCCTCCAAAATGGAGATAAGTTCTTCCCTGTAATGGTCAGAGAACTCCTCTTGCCTAAAAGCACAAACACAGAGGTGTGGAGGGTCCCTAAATGGTCTATATAGTCAAGGCTAATATACCCATTCCCCAGGCTAACATCAGCAAATAGGTCCCTCTCCGGGGGCTGTGTGATGCCTGAGGCTGCAGGCAGGGGTGTCGGCAGCCTCCGCTTGCAGCTGTGCTCCAGAGCGTCCATATTATCTTGTTTAATCTTTACAGCAGCCCTCCAAACTCAAGAGGCCTACGATTAGGTGGGTAAAAGGCAATGATAACAAACCACTCCCTTGACTTCCGTGTCCCTGTTCAGTGACTAGGAAGGGGCAGGGCATCTGGCTCACTGGGGTCCTAAGATAATCACGGCCCGCACTTAGCACCCATGGTCTGTTTGCTCAGAGACTGACACAGAGTTTGAATTCCCGCCAGTGGACTCTCAAAGCCTCGATTTCCTTATCTGAAAAGTAAAAATAATTAACCAACTCCCAAAGAGTTATTGGGAGGATTTAAATGAGATAATGTATGTAAAACTACAGAACAAAATGCCTGACACACAGAAGGTACTTAATAAAGGTTAGTCGCTTTAAACTGGAAATAGCTAGGGGCAGGGAGGGAGAGAGAGAGGCAGGCAGGGGGCAGGGGGTGGGAGGCAGGCAGAGAGAGAAGCATCTACCTGCCCGTGTGAAGTAAAAAGTGTTACTGACCCACTAGGTAGAAACAAAGCCAGTCGTTTCCAAGAGGCACCAATCCTTTGTGATCACAATGATAATAATTAATAATAATAGCAACTATCATGTATGGAAGACATCAAGTACTAAACACTCCCTGCACATAACTCTCCCTCATCCCCAGGAGGTCAGCTGAATGGCCCCATTTTACAGAGAGAGGAACTGAGGCTCAAAAGAGCTGATCTACTGCCACAGTCATGGCGGCTGTAAAGCTGGGACTGACCCACAGTGACTGACTCCGAGTCCCACCACCTTATCCCTGACTCCCAAAAGTCTGTCAGACCCCCTTTGTGACCTTCACCTTCTTCTCCACCTCAAAAACCTCCCCTGCTTCATCCTCCCCTCCTCAGGCCCTCTCCTCACTCAGAGGAAGATGTGCCCAGGACTGCTCTCCTCAGAGGGTGTGTGGTTCAGTCACAGGAGCAGCTGAGCAACGAGAGGCCTCTGTCTTGCACCCAGTCATCCCAGGAAGGCGCTCAGATCCCTCAGGAACCTGCAAACCTCAGCGCCCTCACCTCACAGGTTGCTAGAAGGCCCACATGAGCTAACAGTCAGGGATGTGTTCAGTACACCCTATAAGGCTGTTAAGTCCATCTCAGGCCTTCTGGAGCCTTCCCTCACTGACCACCTCTCTCGCGGGCATCCCCACACTCTGCCTCTCCCCTCTCTCTGAATGACCCAATTTCCGTCATTTTGAAAACACCATCCCCGACCTTGCCACCGTCTCGTGATCTACCTTCATAGGTGTAATTGCCCCCCTCTGTGCTGTACAAGCTCACCAAAGGCAGGGATGATCATTCAGATGGCTGTGTGTCCCCCACGGGATTTGGGGCCTGCATCCAGGGAAAACCTTGACAAAGAGTCTCTGAAAGCTCAGACAACATTTAAGCTCAACATCCTAAGTCACCCTCACAACAAACTCCGGAGAGGTTATCATTTTTCACAAAGAGGAAACTGGGGCTCGGGTTACCAAGTTCAAGGTCACCCAGCTCCCAAGGAGAGGAGCTGGATACTCGGATTTATTAGTCAGGCCCCAAAGTGTCCCGAACACACTAGAAAAGTGGCTGGCTTCCTTCCCTTCCCTGCCCTGTCCACAAGCGGGTCTTCAAAAAAAGATCAACAATATAGCAAATCTGAGTCGACTCCCCAGAATGTTCTCTTTTAAGGCTCTGTCTTTTCCTCTTGGGCCACATCTCTGGTTCTGAAACAGAAGGGGCCCCTAGTTCCTTGCTGAATGTTTCCTGGGGGCTGCAGCACCTTCTCAGGGCTATTTGCAAGGGCTCTGCTGCCTGCCTAGTTCTGGGGTGTTTGTCTGCCTCCCCCCTTCTGCTGCCTGCCACTTTAGAAGTGGATCTGCCCAGCACTACAGACATTCTGCAGAGAGGGGGACAAAACAAGGGACATTAGCCAGGGCCCCCAGCACTCTACAAAGCTGTTATGAAAGATTATTAGTTCGGAAGGCAAGAACTCCTGGGATCTCATTTGTGGGTGTCACCATGACCTCTTTCTGGGGTGGAGACAAGGGAAGCTGAAGAAGATGTGTGACTTGCCCCAAACCACATGGCAACGTAGTGACTCAAATCCAGCCCACGTGACGCCCTGCCCAGGGCTGTCTCCCCACCATACGCTGCCCACATTTCCCCTTTTTATTACCAAAATTCCCCCCTTTCTTCTTTCAATAACCCGCATTACTTATTAACAATTTTGCAGGGGGAAAAAAAACCTGACTGAAAACACATCAAATAAACTCTGCTCCTTTCCAGATTCTTTTCAATGTGTGTGCATAGATTTTTCACTTGCTTGCCGTGAGCACAGGTGAGCTATCCCACGCTTCTCTGGATGCGCTGAACTGTAGCCCTGTCTCTACGTGGGCAAGCAGTCCACTGCACTGTTGTCACAGAATTTACTGAACCATTCCCAGATTACCAATATTTGGATGATTTCCAATTTCTTCCCATTTTTGGACAAGTTGATTTTCTGCCCCTTTGGGATGACTTCTGTGGGATTTATTCCCAGAAGTAAAAATACTGGTCCAAAATACTGGTGTCACTGTTATTGTAGTCCAAAGTCGCCAGGTCCTCCAGAAAAACAGCTCTCCCCTCAGCAACGCCAGCGGTACCCTGTTTTCTCTCCCACGGGCTTCAACAGTGGGTTTTATAAATTTGATCGATTTGTCACTAATACTATAGGTCAACTGGAGTACCATCTCAGAGCTGTTTTCACTTACGTATCTTTTGTGCTCAGGAAGATGAACAATTTTCCACACCTCAGTTTATTATCTGGGCCTCATATGAAATGATCTGTTCCTAGGCCTTGTTCATTTTACCAATACGGTCTGAATATTTGCCTTAAAGAGCTTGACTGGCTCTGTGCATACTTCTGACAACATGTTCTTAACCATCAGTTCATCACAACTGTTTCCTGCTTCTATACCTTCCCCTTTAGCACAATTTTTTTTTTTCTGGGAAAAAAAAATCCACTTTACTGAGTCACGCCAGCTGTAAACATGCCTCACCCCAGCCTCAGGCCACACAGTCCACAATGAAATGACTGCGTATAGGGCTGTTAGTTTGACTTTATGGATTTTATTCCTTTATAGTTGAACACATCCATTTCATCAATAATCATTTTTATGGAATTTTCATCAACACATTTGCTCTCCACGGCGAAGATAAATATTCCATCTGCTCTCCCTGAGTCTTAAAGAGTTTTTAAAACCAAGTTTTTAATACATCTAGAATTTATAACTATGATATGAGACACAAATCTGAGTGCATTTTCCTCACAGTTATTGAGATTTTCTCAAGAGCCATTTACTTGAAAATAATTTCTTTCCCCATTGTCTGCTTTTCCAAATTTGCCATATAGAAATGCTTTCTGTTTATTTAGATCCATTTTATTGTACCCATCTCTCATTTTTCTGTTTCATCTTAATACTGTACAGTTTTAATAACTACTGCTTAGCTGCCTAGTTTGCTCAGAGGAGCCCAATGCTAAAATATTTTCGAAACATCCTTCAGTATGTTTGCCCACCAATTTTTCCTGATTATTATTATTATTTTTCATGCTTTATGAAGTACTTCATTGGAATTTTAACTGCTAGAGCATGAAACCTAGTCAAAAACCCAGGGATATTGGCCCCTCTATACTGTAGCTTCTGATCAGAAGCAGCCATGTAGGATTTTGTAACTTTCTTTGAATAGAAATTGTGTCATTTGCAAACAGCGATATTTTTATCTCTTCCTTCCCTATACCAATCCCTCTAGTTTCTTTTTGTTCCTATATTGTTATGACAAGCATCTGTTAAACTATGTTAAATAAGAGTTGCGATACGGGACATTTTGGTTTAGTTCCTGTTTTTCAGAGCACGCTTCTAGAATTTCTCCACTTGGTACCTGCAGCCCCCAAGGAAGGCTTGGTACACAAGTAGGCTTTTTATCATATTTAGGAGTTAATCCCCTAACACACTATTTTTAGTCTTATGATGCTTTATGATGCACATATAATTATTTCCAGTATGTATCTGCATGTACTGAGATGAAAGTCATGCATTCATCAAATATTTGTTGAGCATCGATTATATTCTAGGCACAAGGCTAAATACTGGGTGTTCTGATTTTTATGATTCATTTCTATTAATATTGGTCTCTTGGTATTGAACCAGACATATATTCCTGGGATGAGCCCTGCTTGGTAGTTTTTCAAGATTCACTTTTCAAGAGCCTGTTAAGTGACTAAAATTCATCTGGAAAAAATAAGAGACAAAGACATTGAGATATTAACCTTCAAGAACCAATTCAATTGTCACCTATGCAGTGAAGCCTTCCCAACCCTCATTTTTAAAAAATACAGTTCTTGGCTCCTTCCTCTGGGCCCATGCCCCAACCCCAACTACCACATTTATCACAGGGACTGTAATGCATTCAAATGTCCACATGTCTGCCCCACCCCGCCCCACCCCCATGGGCCTCGGGACTCCATCACAGCCCAGGGGACAGAAGCGTGAGCGTATCACCAGTGCTAAGCACCGTGACTAGTGGATGGGAGCTGCACAATAAATATTTCCCAAAGTAGTAAGGCCATTCATCTATTAATTTATTCCACTGATGATTCTTGCAGCTGTATTTTTAAGTGAAATTGATCTGTAATTTCCTTCTTGGGATCAGCTGGGCATGGACAAGCTAGCACATTCCATGCACACACAGAGCTGTGGTCCATTGGACAGGTCTCTTGCCCAGGGAGATGCTGGAGAACTCCGGCTAGAGTTTGGGCTCACAGTGACTTTGGGGAAGGGGACAGCATAAGATGAAGTTTCCAACCATCCCAACAAGTGGGCAATGCCCTGTGATGAGAGGAGGAGTGGCCGGGACAGGTGAGCCTCAGCAACACAGGCATTGAGACATCCGTGAAGGTTATCAAGGCCCCAGCTGGCTGGATCCAGCAAGATCCAACCTCTGGGAGTAGGACTGGTCATGCCAGTTACTGGTTACTAACACACACTACGCACTAGACACCGCACAAATTATCTTTCCAAGTCCTCTGTGAAGGTACAGTCAAGGGTTCCCATCACACAAACAAGGAAACTGAGGCCAGCAGATTATGTAATACTCCCAGAGCCACACGGCCAGTAAGTGGATGAGCTGGGATTCAGCCTTCTCACCACACCTTGCTATCTCCAGCAAAGGCCCAGGACAGGATCTTGGTCCCAGGGTATCAGGCATGTTAGCAGAACAGGAACCAACACAGCAGCCTCTTAGGAGAACTGAGACTTAGAGAAGGAAATGGGACACAGGAACCAGGCAGGAGGCCCTGCCATGTCAAAGCCAGAACAGTGTCTGAACCCAGAATCCCAGTCGGAAGGGATCTGAGTCTCTGCTTCCTCAGGCCAGACTCTCAGAGCTGAGGGCAAGGCGGAGCTGCAGGAGTAACACAAGGGGCTGCCCTCACTGGACACAATGCAGGCTGAGTCTGGGGGGGTCTGCCCCGCTCAGCTCAACAGGGGGAACCAGCATCCAGCCAACCCCACTGCCGCTGAGAGCACGGGGAGTTGTGGACTGCATTCCTCATCTTGGGATTCTTCCCCTTACCAGCACTATTTAAATAAGGGGTGCTATGGTCCATAGATGGCTTCGGGATGCTTGAAGCCCATACGAGTCCAAGAAAAGTTGGGGTTTCAGTGTGCACAAATGGGAGCGGCATATCTCTGAAGAGGAAGTCCATAGCTTCCACCATATTCCCACAGAGGTCCATGGACCACAGAAAAGGTTCAGAACAACTAATCCAAACGTACCTAAAAGGTCAGCTAGATCAGCAGAGTCTAGACAGCTGTGCCGAGCCAAGGCTGTCAGCTCAACCAAGCAAATATGCCCAAAGAAATTCTGTAGCCACAAACTCTCTTCTGCCCTTTCAGATCCCAGATCCCCTGGAAAGTGTGTGGTCCATCACTCATGAGGCAGACAAAGTGACTGGGTGAGTCAGGGCATTCCACCTTCATTACTTTAAAGGAGAACAGTATGCATTTTTTTTGGCAGACTTAGAAGCATCATCTTTATACAGTTACTGGGTTTGCTGGATCCCAGACACTTGGATATTTGGTGCCCTAAGGTCAGAGGAGAAGCAGGTACCACTGCGTCCAGTTTCTCGCTCCTCAGAGGTCAACCCCACCTGAAGCTGGTTAGAAATGAGGAACCTGGGGCCTCACTCCCAGCCTGCTGGATTAGGATCCGCATTTCACAGCGGATCCAAGTTTTTGAGAAGCACTGCTGTACTTGTGTTGATGGAAAAAAGGGAGGAGGAAAATGAAAAGTGAAAACAGAATTAAGAAATAAGAAAATGAGCAAATGTCAGAGAAAAGAACAAAAGCTAAAGTTGGCGCTTAAAAAAAAATCTGCAATTACTAAACCATGGGCCCAATGAATTTCCAAAAAATATTCCAAAGAATAAACTGGAAAAGTTGGAAAAGACGTACAAAGATCCAATAAATGAGCCAGTGATACACTGTTTAAGGAATTTTATGTGCAATCTTAAACTACTAGCTGAAAAACAAAGTGAAAAAGCTGATATAAATTTTTAGAACAAATTTTTAAGATACTCAAACTAAAGCTAAAAGAAGAACACTTAAACTGATCAGTAACAGAAGATGAGTTAGAAAAATGCACAACAACAATGGGAAAACAGCCTGGGTTCAATGGATTCCATGGAAAGTCCTTCTACAATATATAAATATTTTTTGATCATTTAAATATACAGGTAAAACATTCATACTTCCCTTTCTACAAATTAAAGCATGTAATTTAAATCTGGGACCTCTCTCAGTACCACTCCTGTCCCCAGAAGGCCTGTCTGATACAAGCCTGGTGCACATCTTTCAGGCCTGTTTTGTATGAATACATGATTCCACCAAAAAAAAACTTTTTCAAAAATGGCATCACACTGCACAAATCATTCTTCAGCTTGCTTTTCCTCACTCAACATTACATTTCTGAGATCTCTTCTTATATCATAAGGTATCAACCTAATATATTTCTTGTAACTACTCTGGCAGTGTTTTTCCGACTTTTCTGAGTTCCATAGGAAGAAAGATATTTTATATTGTGACCCAGTTCACACTTGTGAATATGCAAAACTGAAACAAAAGTCTCACCAGACAGTTACGCAGTCTGTGCGGTGCACTCTGCTATTGTCTATTTTTTGTTTCACACTGTGTCACAACCCACTAAATTGATTTATTGGCCCACGAATGGTCTGAACAGTCTGTTTTATTTTGTCCTTAGTAAATAAATAAATATTTACTTATCTATCCTACTAATGGGCATTTACGTCATTGTCTCCAATTTCCCACTATTTCAACAATGTTCAATGAACACCGTGCACGTGCGTGAATGTTTCTCTAGAGCAGATACCGGGGAGGCGAACCACCGAGTCCTAAGATACAAGCATTAATAATTTAGATTAAAAACCACAAACTGCCTTCCAAAATGGTTATATGCAGCAGTGTATAAAAATACCTTTTCTTTACACCCTCACCAACAGTATATTATCAAAAGTTTTGATCTTTTCTAATCTGATAGGTTACAAATGCCATCTTACCTTAGTTCTAATTTGCATGTTTTATTTTAAGAGACTCTGTGCATCTTTTCTTTTTAAGATTACTTCTTTTCCTAAGAATTTCTGAATTCATTAGAGAATTATTAAGAATAATTTTCTTAATATTCAAAGAGTTGTTAGAAACAAAGGATCATTAACTTAACTGAAAAATGGGCAAAGAATCATTCTTCAATTAAGAATGAAGAATTTCTTCGTTCTTCATTAGCTACTTTTATCATATATGTTGCAAATATTTTTGCCTCAGAGAATCACATATCTTTTGACTTTGTTTATGCTGTTTTTCTCAGACAGAATTTCTCCTTTCTATGCCATCAAATTTACCAATCTTTTATTTTATATCTTCCAGGACTTGCATCAAACTTAAGAAATGTCTCTCTACTCCAAGATTGTAGAAAAATTCTAGTACTTTTACACTTTCATTCTTCATTAAATCTTTGATCTATCTTTGATGGACTTACTTTGATCTAAGGTACAAATTAGGAATTCTCCCTGCAAGGTGGTAATCTGATACAAAGATGTATCTTTCCCCATAAATTTGAAATACTGCCTTTATCACAAATTACGCACACACACAACACCCCTGTTTATTTCAGGGCTCCCTATTCTGTTCCATCACTTGTTTAGTCTATTCAGTACCAAATTATCCTCACCACTGTAGCTTTCTTAAATATTTAATATCTGTTAGAGCTGGACTCTCCTCCGTTTTTCTTTTTTATATTTTCACATATGCTAATTTCCCAATATGAACTTAGAATCAGTTTTCTACTACCAAAATAATCCTATCAGTAGTTTTATTATGATCACATCTTAAATGTATAGGATTTTTATAACACTGGGTCTTTCTAGCCAGGGTTATACTATCTTCCTGTTTAATTCTTTCATGTCTCTTCATAGCGCTGAAGTTACATATAAATATAATTCATATAAATATAATTTTTATGAAGCTTATAACAAGATACCTTATCTCTTCTGTTGCTTACAAAAGCGGTATTTTTTTCTTTCATCATGTTTTCTAGGTGAATAATGTTTATGTGGGACAGTTAGTGATTTCTGTGCATTAATTACGCACTCAACTACCTCACTGAATTCTTTTATTGTTTTTGAGTTTTGCCTCCTCCCTTCTAGTTTTATACCTCTTACTTCTTTCTCTTATCTAATTATACCAGCGTATCTCTCCAAAACAATGTTATATAATTATGGTACTTAAAAAATGATTTTAATTGAAATGTATCTAGTATTCACCATTTCAGTATTAAGCAAACTTTGCCTACCAGCTTGACAAGGATGTATTTTCTCATGATGAGGCAGTATCTAGTTATTCCTACATTATGAGTTTTTATTAGAAACAGAGCTTTCTTTTTCATAAACCTTTTTCAGCATTTTATTTTCTCCTTGGATCCTTTATTATGGTGAATTTATTCACAGAAATCCTAAAATTAACCTATCCTTGCATTCCTGTTCTGAAACCCACGTGCCCATGAGTTCTTTCAGTGGGCTGATGCATTCTGTTTGTTAATTATGTTATTAAGGATTTTGTATCAATATTCAAAACTAAGATCACTTTATAGTTTTACGTGTGGCCATACTGTGCTCTTGTCACATATTGTTACGCTAGCTTTGTAACAAGAATTTAAGTATCCCTTATTTCTTTGCTCCAGAACAATTTAAACAGCATTAGAATCATCTGTACCTTCAATACTGGAAAAAATTTACCTGTGAAACCGTCTGGTCCTATGACTATTTTAAGGAACAGCTCTTGGATAAGTTTCTCAGTTTCTTCTATGGTAATTCGTCTGTTTAAATTTTATTCTATTCTAGTTTCAGGGTTTTTTTTAAAGAATACATACTCTTACATTATATAAACTATTTCTAAACATAGAAAAAGATCCTACCAGCATCACTGTAAGAAGTAAATATAGCTTCTGCCTCAAACTTTACTAGGACAATGCCCAAACAGCCTGATTTCCAGTTTCTGCACCTCTCCTCCCCACTGAGCCTCCCCTCTCTTTCCTCAGCACCAGATTCACATAAAAACAGAATGGACAGGTTTGCAATCAACCAGAAACAAGCTGGTGCTCTTCCCCCACCTCCAGTACCATCAGGGCAAGACTGGAGGTCAATGGCCCAGTTCCCTCCACTTCCCCTCAGTGGAGTCCCTTCTAATCTCTCCTGGGCTTCTTTTCAGAGCCCTCACCAGCCCCTACCCTACGTTGAAGCCAGCAGCCCACCTCACCCAACTCATACCAAATCCTCAGCCTCCTGATGGTTGGCACCAAGGAATCCACAGGTGTCTGTTCACGAGGCACCTGCCTGATTCTCGGGGTCTCAGGCAAACAACAGTCTTCTTTCCTTCTAAAAGCATGGATCCTAAGGGTTCTCAATGAGGGGAGGGTACAGCTCAGTGATAGAGTGCATGTCTTGCGTGCAAGAGGTCCTGGGTTCAATCCCCAGTACTTCCATTTAAATAAACAAACAAACAAACAAACAAACCTAATTACTGCCCCTTCTTCCCCAAAAAACTATGAGTTCTCATCACAAGGAAAAAAAATTTTTTTTCTTTTTCTTTTCTTTTGTTATCTATATGAGATGATGGAGGCTCACTCCAACTTACTACAGTAATCGTTTCATGATGTATGTAAGTCAAGTTGTGACGCTGTACACCTTGAACTTGTACCGTGCTGTAAGTTCATTATATCTCAATAAGGCTGGCAGGAAAAGAAGTAAAATAAAAGTGTGTTATCTGAGTGAGGGGCTAAGACTGGCCCACAAGGAACAACAAGACCTTAATAAGCAGGCCAGAACAACCAGGGACTCCATGGTACAGCAGAGCAAGTCAGGAGTGCAGAGAAGGGAGAAATTACTGACCACCAGGAGGGCGGTGGGGAAGAGGTGCGGGAGGATCAGCCCAGTGTGCTAATGGTGTAGAAGAGGGGGCAGGTGAGCCTGGGGCCCCCCGAGGTTTGGATATGACACAGCAGACAGTGGGAGCCGCTGTGGGCTCCTGTGCAGGGGTGTAACAGGAAGAAAGTGGTGTTTTGGTCACACCCCCCACATTCTAGGATGCCAGACTTGCATTCAAAGAAATGACTAGCTGTGCCAAGAATTCGGTGAGCTGCGGAGGGTACTGTAAACCACAACCCTATGCTGATGCCACAAGTGACAATGGACAGACACACACACACACAAGTCCAGGCTCTAATTAAAGACACAGCCTGGGAATCATACTGCTGCACTAGGGTTTAAATAGTTTATTGCACTACACAATAAAAACCACATTGCCACAAATCTCTAACCTTGGGGGGCATCTGTGCTAGCCCAGCACCTCTTAAACTTTAAGCACACCCAGATCACCTGGGGATCTTAATGCAGATCCTGATTCTGCAATGGTGGGCTCTGTGTTTATTTCTAAGAAGCTCCCGGGTGATGCCGGATGCCACTGGTCTGGGGGCTATGCTTTTCGAGCAAAGGACTAGATGACACTGAGGGCTCCCAGGCAGCAGATTACAGGTGTTAACCACAGGCACAGAGAGAACTGAGGGCTGCCTGGGGTCCAGAGTCAACAGCAAAGTGCCCAAACTAACCAATTTGTTTTCTATTGGAAAAATTCACCATGGGGGTTCAGTAAGTGGCAGGGCTCCCGCAAAGCCATTGGTAAATAGAAACCACCCCTGCGTTTCACAACTACCATTTAATTACTCTCCCCTAACCTTTAACAGCAGCCCCAAGCCAGCTCTTTCAAGTGCTGATGCCACTAATCAAGTCATAAAGCCTTAAAGTGTCATATTATTCGTTTTGATAACAGGGCGCAAAACAAACCCCAACAACAATAGCAACTGCCTTCGCTCCCAGCTGAGGCCACCAGGCAGGGTAACAGTTGCTTTATAGTTATATCCTGGGCCAAGGGAACAATGCTTTGACCAGTGAGGATCTCAGATCCAGGATGGTCCACCTAAGAGAAATTTATCAGCTCTTTTATGATCCATCTGAGACAATTCTGGAAACTGATCACCATCTGCCACAATCCTAGTGACTTCTTAACTGTGCCCATCTCCTTGGGTAACTTGGAAGCCCAGAAAAAGCTTCTGCCTCTCCCCACCCCTTCTGCTGAGTCCCCTCCCTCAGGTTGCCTACTTAGGCACAGAGTGACCCAGTTCAAATCAACCCCATCACAAACCACAGAGCTCCTTGATACGGCTTGATTCTGAAATCAGACAGTCTGTGTTGAAGAGCAACAATCACACAGGTTGTCTGAATGTAGACCTGGACCCCACTTCCATGTGACACAGGCACCACACACACAATACACCCATACACACCATCAATTCAATGAACCACATGTCTAAAGCATGCAGAATCTCAGCACCCTGCTACATACTGGGGTTTCAGAAAACACAATCCCCAAATTTGAGGAGCTGGTCAAAGAGCTGAGATGGTACCCCATGCTCATGCAGCAACTAAGTTCCCCAATGGCTGGCACCCACCAATCTGGAGAATTTCCTATAGGCGTGGCCTAAGTTCTACAGAAGATGGCTAATGGCAACCTCCTCTGTGAAGATTAGGCCATTGACTTTGGAAGGAAATAAGCCTGAGGACAAGCTCTGCTGGGGATGAGTACTCCTGCCATGGGCTGACTAAGCAATATGTGAGGGACAATAATTAATCTGTCACAAAAGACCCAGAATTGCCAAAGCAATACTGCAAAAAAGAACAAAGCTGGGGGAATAACCCTCCCAGACTTCAGACAACACTACAGAGCTACAGTAATCCAAACAGCATGATATTGGCACAAGAACAGACACATAGATCAATGGAACAAAACTGAGAGTCCAGAAATAGACCCATATACTTTTGGTCAATTGATCTTCGACAGAGGAGGCAAGAACATACAATGGAGTAAAGACGGTCTCTTTGATGAATGGTGTTGGGAAAGCTGGACAGCCACATGTAAATCAATGAAGTTAGAACACTCCCTCACACCATACACACAAAAAAACTCAAAATGGCTTAAATACTTAAACATAAGACAAGACACCATAACCCTCCTAGAAAGGAACATAGGCAAAACTTCCTCTGATGTAAATTGTAGCAATGTTCTCCTAGGTCAGTCTACCAAGGCAATAGAAATAAAAGCAAAAATAAACAAATGGGACCTAATTAAACTTACAAGCTTTTGCACAGCAAAGGAAACTATAAACAAAACAAAAAGACAACCTATAGAATGGGAGACAGTATTTGCAAATGATGAGACTGACAAGGGATTAATTTCCAGAATATACAAACAGCTTATACAACTCAGTAACAAAAACACAAACAACCCAATCAAAAACTGGGCAGAAGACCTACACAGACATTTCTCCAATGAAGACATATAGATGGCCAATAAGCACATGAAAAAAATGCTCAGTATCACTAATTATCAGAGAAATGCAAATCAAAACAATGAGGAATCACCTCACACTGGTCAGAATGGTTATCATTAAAAAGTCCACAAATGATAAACACAGGAGAGGATGTGGAAAAAAGGGAACCCTCTTACACTGTTGGTGGGAATGTAGTTTGGTACAACCACTATGGAAACAGTATAGAGATGCCTTAAAAAACTAAAAACAGACTTAACATATGATCCAGCAATCACACTCTTGGTCATATACCTGGACAAAACTCTAATTTGAAAAGATACACCCACCCCAATGTTCATATCAGCCCTGTTTACAATAGCCAAGAAATGTAAGCAACCTAAATGTCCATTCACAGATGACTGGATAAAGAAGATGTGGTATATATAATAATGGAATACTACTTAACCATAAAAAAGAATAAAATAATGCCATCTGCAGCAACATGAATAGACCTAGAGATTATCATACTAAAAGTAAGTCAGAGAAAGACAAATACCATATGGTATCACTTATATGTGGAATCTAAAAAAATGACATAAAAGAACTTACTTACAAAATACAAACAGATTCAAAGACACAGAAAACAAACTTACGGTTACCAGGGGGGAAAGGAGGAGGGGAGGGATAAATAGGAAGTTTGAAATTTGCAGATACTAACTACTATATATAAAATAGATAAACAGGGTCCTACTGTATAGCATAGAGAACTATATTCAATATCTTGTAATAGCCCATAATGAAAAAGAACACGAAAAGGAATATGAATCACTATGCCGTACACCAGGAATTAACACAACATTTTAAATCAACTATATTTCAATTAAAATTCTTTTTTAAATTGAAGATTAAGAATTAACGTGTCCTCCAACAGTGAGTGAGTGATTCACCCAAGATCGCACAGTGAGTTTTAAAGTTGGGAGCAGAACCTGGGTCCCTTAACTCCAAGGCTGAGGTTCTTCCAACTAAATCCCACTCCCCTCACTTCCATTTTGGAATTCCCCTGTGAAATTAGAAGGCTTGCCGTTTTTTTCCTCTTTATTCCCCCCACAAGCTCAACCAACTTTCAGGACCCCCTTTCTCTTGGGGAAGCAACATAATCCAACCCACCTGAGAGCTGGTCTGGTTCTGTTCCCTGTGAGATGGGTCAAGGGCAAAGCAAAATCACATCCCCTCTTTAGGGCTTAGTTTTGTCTTCTCTACACCAAAGAGGTTAGTGGAAATGACTTCTAAGATCATTTCCAGCTTTCAATAGAATCAATGGAAGCTTCAGTTTGCAGTTGGGAGGGAAAGGGAGCTCTCCCAAGCATGACCCCTGCCTCATCCTGCTCTGTGCAAGGAGGATGGGCTGGTCCAGGCAACTGATGAGATGCTGCAGTCCACGGAGAACCTGTCAACTGGGGGCCTCCTGTGGTCCACACCCCGCTCCCCCAGCCCACACAAGAGGAGGAGCCGCCAGCTGCCAGCTGTCCTCACAAACATGCCAGGGAGAATTCTTAAAGTTTTTGTTGCACTGCGGTATTCTTTTCTTTGCAATGTCTTTTTTAAATTACAAAATTGATTTTGTTCACTCCAGAAAACAGTTCATTTTCAAAAACTTTTTACAATTGTAAAATAAACATGCATTACAGAAAAAATGAGGAAACTTGTTCAAAGAAAATCCCACCTAAAGAAATCTGAATCTATTAATTCAATCACATTGCAACCGATAATCCAAGAGACCCAAGAGTCGGAACTGACCTGAGAGGTACAGGTGGCAGTGGAGGGTGGTCATAACCATATATACAGGCTTTTAAGCGACCTGGACTTGGGTTCAATCCCAAGTTCAGCCTCTTATATACTCCCTGACACTGGGAAAGTCACTCAGCCCCTGAGAACCCTAACTTCCTCATCTCTAAGATTGGAACAATAATATCTGCCTAGCAGGGTTGTTGTGAAATTTAAATGAGAAAATGTATATAAAGCACTTAGCAAAGGGCCTAGCACAGTGTAAGTGCTAATAAATAGTAAGTATTTATTAAATGGTAGCTTGTAACAACAGCTTTTAAACATTTTCCACCTCACCCCTAGTAAGATACTATACCATGACTCAGTACATAAAATACCTACACATACATATAAATACATATAAATACATAAAACTGAACAAATATTTTCAAGAAACAGTGCTGACCCATACACATCTGATCCACTCAAGATTTTTTTCCTATTCTGCTCTTTCTTTTCTATTCTACTTCATTTTTTGAAATTGTTGGTTTATCACTAAATTGATTGCACAACCTACTAATGGACTGCAAACTGCAGTTTGAAAAACATTGACGTATGCGAAGACCAAATGCCTCCTCCTATAGCTTCTACCTTTCCGTTCTAGCTTTACCTTCTGGAACCACACAGAACACCTCCGCTCCATCTTCCACATGTTAAACTTTCAAGCATGTGAGACAGCCCCTCTTCTCTCAAGCAGTCACCGTGAGAGACCTGGCTTTCCAATTCCGCTTCATCCGCATCCCCGCCTCTTTCCTTCCTCTGCAAGTTCTCCTCCTTCAACTACAGCTGCCCGGGATGCTGAGCTCATTTAGCAGCCGTGACGCTCCTCTCATGGCTTCTACATCACCTCAGGTCAAGCAGCCTGCTAGAAGCATCTTTTTGAACCTTACCGACTGATGCACTATTCATCCCGAGAGGAACTCAGCTTGGTTCCCTCCAGCCCATCCCCAACTCCTCTCTGAAAACTGCTTCTCTCATACAAAGGTGTTCCCTCCACCTCCTACTCTGTCCGTCCACAAATGAGATGAAGATGTTTCAAGGCCAATCGACAGGAAGAGGGAAAGTGAGGAAGAGTTTCAGTATGCATATTTGAGCCTCAAATCAACAAGCAAGAAAGGGCCCCCTTCTTACTCATCTCTGAACTAGCTCTGCCTGCAAACCCTGGAACCAAACCAAGAAGGCCTCATCACCCAGCGCCATCTGTCCCTTCACGGTGAAAAGCGGCCCTGCGACAAGGAATCGCACACCTGGCTGCAAACACAGCCCTTCAGAGCTGAGATCTCCCAGCACCATCTTGCATATGCAGGAAACCGACAGCTATCAGATACAGCCACAGTTTCCCATATCCTATCTGCGTTTGTGGTCATCAAAAAAAAAAAAATGCGTTCGTGGTAATAAAAAAATAAATTAAATGCACACACAGGCACCGAGTGTCACTACTTTGATGGGCAACATTTTGTAATTGGTTTTTTTTTAAAGTTTCCAAAACAAACCCCCCCCAAAAAAAGTCTACCTTGCCTTCAAAATGAGAACTGGCTCCTCCTGGCTCCCACCTCCATCACTGCACTAGGGGACCTCGTCACAAACACAGTCAAGACGGTCTCTCCCATAGAAGGAATCTTCTTGAACCCACCACCCAATACTCATAGCTTTATTATATATATTTGCATTCCTAAATACTGTATTTTAAAATTTTTGTTGACTTTGAAATTTATTCCAAAGGTCTCAGGCTCTCTGGAATATTCAAGATGTTGCTTTTTAAAGTTCAACCTTAGACGAACTAGATTCACTCATGTCATTGAGTGGAGATGTTGTACATTCACGTTGCTGCCAGGTAACAGCCCAATCACATGGCCACAAGGTTCTGACCCGTTCTCCAGCTCACGAGCATTTGGGTTTTCAGATTTTTGTTATTACCAGCAATGCCACGAGGAACATTCTTAGTACATCTCTCCTGGTGCCCACGTGAATGAGCTTTTCACAGTATTTTACACCCAGAAGTAGAAATGCCAGGTCACATAGTAGGCGCACATAACAACTTTGCAAGATAACGCCAAATTGTTTTCCAAAGGGGCTGCATCCATTTACGCTCTTACCAGCAGCACAGAAGAGGCCACAGTGATCTATATTCTCCCCAACACTTGCTACCACACAGCTTCTTAATGTTTGACAATCAAATGGGGATAAAATGGAATCTCACTGTGATTTGTATTCCCTGATTACTAATGAAATTAAGTGTCTCATAAAGAGAGATCCTCTCCCAACCTAAACGCCTTGTACTTTTCTTTCACAGCTCTTATCACCGTCTGTAATTAAACATTTGTGGCGTTATTTGATTAAAGCCCATCACCATGCCTGTTTTCCTCCCCACTGCACACTGTACCATGGGCATAAAGTAGAGCCTCTATGTGTGTTGAGTGAATGAATGAATGTATGAATAGCTGAGTAAATGAGACTGTCCAGTTTGTCTTTGGGCTCGGATCTGATTTTGTTAAAAGCCTGGGCTCAACAGTCGGGGTCTGACCTCCCCAGCTGAGTTGCCCAGTGGGGTAGATGAGATGAGGTGGTACTTCTCAATCTGGACTGAAGGGACGGAAAGGTCCACAGAGGACAGAGCCAAGTCCGGTCTGCACCCAGGGCAGTTAGTGCCTCCTCCAGAGCAGTAATAGTAAAACAACATCTACTGTTGTGAACTGCGGGCCTAACATGGGCCACACACTTCACATCAAATAATAATCATATATACAGCGTGCTTACTATACTCCAGGCACGGTAGGGAGTGCTTCCGGGATTATTCCTCTGATCCTCCCAACACCTCTATGGAATGGATACAACAGCCCCATCTCACGACAAAGCCAACTGAGGCTCAGAGAGGAAGTGCCCAGTCACAGTACATAAGGGACAAACCTAAGAGAGTCAAATCAAGGCAGTCTGGCCCTAGTCCCCATGCCCTTTCCACACACCTGCTGCCAGTCCCTCCCCTTGTGCTTTCTACCCTCTCTGCATGGGCTGCTTTTCCATCCCATCTGCTCCCACAAAGCTCCTCAGACTCCAAGTTTTGCTCCACAGCCCACGAATGCTTTCCTTGCACCTGGGGAGCAGCGCCCGAGGAAAAGGTCACTTCGCTTTCTGTCACTTAAATGTCTGTACTGACAACACACTTACCTTCCAGGTGCCTGGCTGCAAAGGCCGGGTGTCACCCAGGAGGCTGGCCCGAGCACTGTCCCCTACACCTGGCTCTCCCAGAGTCTCCCAAGTCAACCGTCCCACCAGCGGAGTATCTGCAGAAACCAGCTCCTTTTCAACTCTGAAAGGGCTTTTACTGAAACTGGAAACAAACATCTAACAAATGCCCACTATACCCACCCCCACCACCGCACATGACAGGCCTTAACTCAAAAAGAAATACTATGTACCCACTATAGTTATACAATCCAGGCCAATGCATGGAAGTATGCATGCAGAATTACATTAAGTGGGAAAAAGAGAAACTCAAAAATAGTATCCACACCCCCAATTAAGTACACACAGTACCCCCAGACTCCAGTGAGTAACAGAAATAGAACTGAATGTTCGCTAGACCCTTTCTTCAGGAAAGTTACTTAGGTTTCCAATGCGCTCTGCCAAAAGCTAATTGTCAACTATTTATAACAGGTGTGGTTCCAAAGCAATGCTACGGAACAGTAGCAAAGAATTACTCTCAGCAGGAATTAAAGCTCCACGAAGGTCATGATCATGTCTAGTTGGTTCATAGCCATGTCTCTAATCAAGGGGTCGAAAGGGTCAGGCCATGGGTCTGCAACGGTGGCTAGCTGCTAAATCCCACCATTGGTTTTGTGAAAACAGTTTGAAGGGAACACAGCCACTCACCCATTTACGTGTTGCCTGTGGTTGCCTTTATTCTACAGGGACAGAGTACTTAGGACAGAGAAATGGAACACAAAGCTGAAGTATTAACTCTCCTGCCTTTGAAAGTTAGCCAATCCTTGACCTAATGCTTAGCCTTGCATTCTGCATAGAGTGACGATTTAATCATTTTCATGAAATTCATTATTCCAAATAAGCCCAAATCAAGCTAATAGATAAGAACAAAGATCTTATTTACCTAACAGGGCATGTAATAACAAATGCCTAGCAAATGGAAAATTGTTTATATTTTTAAAAAGGGGGGTGGGAGACACCTGACATCCTCAGTAGGAGGTGTGCCTTGAGCAGTTTCTTTCATCGTGAAGACAGATCACATCAAGTCATGTACACTGGAGAGCTACAGTGAGAGACAGCTGGTAAGGGCTTGGCAGGCCATCTGAGGCCAGAAGTAGGAGGCAAGTCTGGGTAACCAGTCAAGATGCTGTAATAATCCCCAGGCTGGGCTCAAAGCAGGATTTTGACCTCCCAAGCCTTATATTTGACCTCCCAAGCTTACTAGCAAGCTACAGGCCCAGAACCAACTAGGGTGAAGTCATTTATTTCCTGTGTAACTTCTGGTTGGGACAACACATGAATAAACAACTGTACACTCAATTATTTCCCCTTTAATTTATCAGCACATTATAATGCAACTGCATATTTTTAGTTCTGTAGACTTGATTATTCAGAGGCTGATCATTTGGCTGGTGGCTTTTTTGAAGCTCATTATGGCCCCAGAACCAGAAGACAGGAGACAGGAAATGAAAGGAGGTGAAACTCAAATCAGTTGGTGTTTCTACTTTATTAGCAGATGAGGCAGAGTGGGTAGCAGAGGGTGAAACCCCAGGTCTGGAGAGCAGAGGCTCACCACAGGCACCCTGCATCAGGTCTCCACACCTTACATCACTGCATGTTGAGAGCCTATCAAGAATTTCAGGGTGAAGGTATAGTTCAGTGGCAGAGCTTATGCTTAGCATGCGCAAGGCCCTGGGTTCAACCCCCAGTACCTCCACTGAAAAAAAAGTTTTCATTATACTGGCCCATCCCTACCAGGATCCAAGTGTATGGCTCCCTAAGATCCTTTCTCTTGTTCATATGGAAAAACCAAGTCAACTCTTGGCCTACTAAAGTCAGAGGACAGGCCTGCCCTGACTCTGAAAAGCCTGAGGATGGATTCATCTAGGGAAATGTTTAGAAAAGAGCGCTGGGAGGAGTCGAAGCCACTTCCTCATCCACTGCTGCATCCTCTTCCCTCCCTTCCACACACATTAATTATTGCCAGCAGGCCTTCCCACTTCCCAGGGACCCACGGACCCAGGAGGAGTTGAACACGCTGGCTCCGAGCCACTGGGTTCACCCAAGGTCCCCTCATGGTGCCTCTCCTGAGCAGTGATGGGAGATGGGGCTCCAGCCCGGCCCCCAGAGCCTTCAAGCCGGCCTGCACCACAGCAGCCCTCCATGACCACTGCTGAACAAAGGAGTGGAAGCCACTCATTGTAAGTGAAAATGAGCAGGCATGTTCAAGGAGGACCACACTTCTCATTTCTCTTGGTGACATCATTCCCGCAGCTGACCCACACAGAACACACCTCACGTCGCCCCCCCCCCTTCTCCGGCCTGCCTCCTTCCTCCTTCCGCCCTGGGTCCTGGTGACTGGAGAAACCCTTCACTGCAGGAAGGCAGGGTTCTCCTCTCTGGCTGACCACAGACTCTCCCTCGGATGCACCCTGGGAGGTCTAGGACCCCTGCTCACCTCGACCCTGTGGGCTTCAGGTGGTCCTGAGTGAAACAACCACACGAAAAAACCAAGGAGACAGGGGAATGAGGGAAGCAGCTGCCGCCTCCTCTCACTTTCCCCGGGGCCTGAGCTCTGTCAGATTTTGAAGCATAATGAGTTTTGTTTCATAACAGTCTTAAATGAACTGGAAGGGGGAAGGGGATGACAATGATAAAAATCTTAATTAAAAAAAATTCCTACAGGCAGAGATTTTCCAGATCCTAAGATGTGATGAAAGTCTCTTGAGCTGAGGGCCCTTCAGAGCACCCACCTCCCCCACTAAGGACCCAGCGTTCAACGTATACCTTCTGAGGGCCTGCTATGGGCCTGGCACAATTCTGGGTGTCCAGGCTACTGCAGGGAACACACACAAAGACTTCTGGCTTCCTGGGACTCATATTCTCGGAGAGAGGAGACAGGCAATAAAGATAATGAGCAAGTAAACTGTACGGAATGTAGAAGGTTAAAGGGTTTGGGGAAAAAAGAAAAAAGTCAAACAGATTAAGGCAATGAGGAATTCAGGCAGAAGGGGTTAAGGGAATGGGGAATTCACGATGGGGAGTTAAACACAGCCTCAATGAGAAAGAGACATTTGAGTAAGGACTTGAAGGAAGAGACAGTGAGCAATGCCGATGGGTATCTAGTTTATGGAAGAGCAATCCAAGCAGAGAGGACATCCTGTGCAAAGGCCCTGAGGTGAGAACATGGCAGATATTGCCAAGGAATAGCCAGGAGGCTGGAGTGGCTGGAGCGAGTGAGATAGAGAACAGTAGAAGACAATGTTACAAAAGCAAGATGGAAGAGTGGGCAGGGTGTCACCAGACAATTGTAAGGACTTTGGCTCTCACCAACTGAGGTGGGGGCCACTGAAGGATTGTGAGCAGTAGAGGGACAGATCCCCCTTCAATTCTCTGCCACCCTGTCATTCTTCCTGGCGACCTCCTGTGATACATTTAACAAATATGGCTCAAAACCATCTCTCCTGCAAAGTCCTCTCCAGTTAATCACTTTAAGTTACAAATTCAAACAACTCTCGGAAAACCAGTAGCCCACAGCTACCTCTCCCTCAAATCAATATTAGGCCCAAAGGGAAGGAGGGTAGGAAGATGAGGGGAGAATGGGTACCAGGAAAAGACGACGACAGAGACAAGAAGATAAACATGGGAATGTACAGAAAGCTCCAAAGAGAGGCAGAAAAGCAAAGGAATAAGACTTCCACTGCTCCTGAGGCTCCTTGTCCTCATCCACCTCACAGTTTATTGGGTACAAAGCATCAACACTTAAACTCTTCAATCCCTGCTGCGCTGTGGCTGCCCTGATACTCCAATCCTCATGTTAAGCGGACTCGGAGGAAGGGAGGGGAGAGAAAGATTCCTTTACTCTCTACTGCACAGGCCCAGCTCACACTAGCCAGTCAGGTTGAAGCAGAAATTTCCTTGTCATTAAATCCACACCAGATCCCTAAGAGATTCACTACAAGTCAGCAGGCAACCTCACCTGGCCCTTCTATAAAGTGAGCTGCCACTACACAGCAATTTACATCCATCCATGGCACCTGTCCCCACGTTCATACTCATCCCCCAGCAACCACAATGCTGAGGGAAAAAATAATGCCCAATTAAGAAAAGGCTGGGGAAGCCCTGGAATAAGCTAAAATTGGTAGAAGGGAAGCAATAAATTACAACAATTAGCTCAAGGTGGTATAGTGTGATAGCTAAAAGCACAGGCTCGAGAGGCAGAATGCAGGGCTCACCTCTGCCACTGAAGAGTGCATGACCTTGGACAAGTTCCCTGTGTGACCCTGGGCAAGTTACCTACCCTCTCTTGCCCCACATTCCTCATCATTATTAGTACCTGTGTCATAGGGCTATTAGGAAAATTAAAGTTCTTATTATAAACCATGTAAAAGAATGACTGGTCCATGGTAAGCATTATATTAATTTTTTCTTTTTTTTTTTCAAATGGAGATACTAGGGATTGAACCCAGGACCTCGTGCATGCTAAGCATGTGCTCTACCACTGAGCTCTACCCTCTTCCCCTGAATATCTTACAAGAAGGGAAAACACTTTCTGAACCATCTGAGAGACAAAAAGTCTACAGTTTTATTGTTGTATATGACATGCATGAAAACAATCACTACTGAAAAATATTTTCAGCCCTGACCATTCCCATTCCATACTTTTAAAGTATTAATAAAGTACTTTGGCACAAAGATACTTATTGCAGTATTATTTATATAAGAATATTATGGGAAATGACCTAAATATCAGACAACAGAATGGGTGAGCAGATCATAAAAGCCATAAGAAGGGGTTTTGTGAAATCATCTAATTTTTTTAAAAAGACAAGGAAAATACTTATAATGTCAAATAATAAAGGATACAAAAATTAGGCTTCACTTTCAGCTATTATAACTAATTGCTATTAAACTAACCCTCCTGTATAGAACAACCATAAAAGGTAAATAAAACACAAAATAATAACAATAAAATTAAGTGTTTGTGGGTAGGGAAGTACAACAAGGCAGCTAGGACCTGAGAGACCAAGCCCTTAGAGGAGAGGGAAGCTCAGGAGGTGTATTTAGTAGCTAATGCTTACACTCAGGGCACTGGCTGATTTGGCAGAAGGAATATTAAGATGAAAAGGAAGGCAGCAAATTAAGGCTTGCAGCAGCTTTCTCCCTAGATTGGGAAGACAAAAACTGCAGTTCAAGACTATAAAGATATCCAGGATTTGAGAGACCAAGATCCCAGAGAAAATGACCCATACACAAGTAAACTCAGGATTCTGCAGCAACTTCCCCTCGAAATTTGCTGACACCTAACCCAGTGTGTATAGGGCTAGACTCAGGGAATCCAGCCGAGAGAAGCTATGAAAAGACCTAAAAGGTAAGCCAAGATTTTAGTAGCTTTACTGTGGCAGGGAGACAAAATTTGGAGATCAGGCCCTATCAAGGAGGAAGTACCCTAATAAATACCCACCCTACAAGTAAGAGCAAATCAGAAATACCAAGTAAGGTGATATAACATTCTGAGCCTCTACATTTTCCATGTAAAATGCCCAGCATTCAAACAGAAATGACCAAGCATGTCAGGAAAAAGACCAAATCAAGGGAAAAATGCAATCATTAAAAAAATCAAAAATATATTTTATTATAAATAAAATATTTTACAAACAATTAAAAAAAAAAACAAATCAAGCATTGAATAAATGAACCTGACAGCAAATAAGAAATAGTAGAAGAGCTAATGGGTGAATTGGAAGCTAGGTCAGTGGAAAAAAATACTCATATTGAAACACAGAAAAAACAAAAATGAGCTTCAGGGACATGTAGGATACCATAAAAGGGTCTAACACATGTGCAGGAGTCTAAGGACATGAAATAGTGGGGCAAAGCTCTCCAAACTCCACAGGGGATACATACAAAGAGAACCATAATTATGGCATCATAGTAAAACTGCTAAAAACACAAAGCCAAAGAAATCACAAAAGTGACAGATGACTTTTTAACAGAAATGAAGGAAGCCAGACAATGGAATGATATCTTTAAAGGATTATTAAAAAAAAAAAAGATAGAATTCTATACCCAGTGAAAATATCCTCCAAACAGACATTTTCAAACACAAATTGAGAGAACTGTGACACCAGCAGACACCCTCCACCACACATACACACACACACAAACACACACACACAAAACAAGGAGAGTTCTTCAGGAAAAAGACAATTAACCTGAGAGAGAAGCATGCACACAGTTATACAGGGGAAATGAAGAGCACCAAAAATAGTAAATATGTGGACTAATTATTGTTGACTTTTTAAAACAATGTCTTATGGGATTAAGTTCTTATGAAAATTTTATCATTTTATACTATTTTGTGTTTTAATTGTATTATATTTTATATTATCATTTTTGGGGATAAAATTCTCAGGAGAATCAAAATCACAAGGCCTCAAAAGGCAGTATAAAGGAGGCAGAGGCGTCTAAGTGTTTTAAGGAGCTTGCATTGTCTAGGAAATGGTTAAAGTATTAATTTAGGGTAGGCTCTTAAAAAAAAAGAACCCAACAAAATCAGACACATAGCATCCAACTATGCAAAAGTATATGTACTGGAAAACTACTAGGAAGAAATCCCATTTTTAAAAACAGAGGTCCTGTCTAGGTGGTGGAATGATGACTGGTTTTCGTTTTCTTATACTTTTTGACATTTTCAGTAAAACAACTTTTTTCTCAATATTTGGCTTTATACTTTCTCATACTTGCAGGAGGTGAAAGTCGCCTTCATCTTCTTCTCAAGGTTTAAAAAGAACAAATTCTTAGAAAATTGGACTGAGACCCTATATTTCTGCAGACAATTATTGCTAACATTTATTCTAAGAATGCTGTTCGTCTGCCGATTACAGACTAGCTATCTAATACTTCCTGTGCCCTGGGCACCGAATGACTGCTCACTCACACTGGGTCTGGTGAGAGACAGCAATCCTAGTCTTCTTTCTTGATAAACATGAGGAAATTCTAACTCGGCAGAGAGAATTGCTCCTGAAAGTAATTCAGGTCATTTGCACGGTCTTTCCACAAAAGAAATCCAAAGAACTTGCTAAATTAACAAATAAAAGTCATCATGCAAGAGACGTTTGTATTCCACCTTACAGCATGAAAAAACCCTGGGCCCCAGGAAAGTAACGTATATTGTTTAGAAAGTAATCCATGCTACACAAGAACAACCATTTTTTTTAAAAACAGTAATATTAGGGCAGATCGAGTGAGGTGGATCTTCTCATATGCTGGTAGTGTGAATGAAAATCAATTTTTAAATTGTTTGAAAAATAATTAGGAAATGCTACCCAGAATCTTAAAAACACCCACTCTCTTTAACAAAGTAATTCTCCTTTCCAGGAATTTACCCTAAGAAAATAATCTGAGATGTGATCAAAGATCTATGTACAAGGATGTCCATCAAAGCATTATTTATAATAATCAAAAATGATAAAAAGCTAAATTTCTAATAATAAGGATTAGTTAAATAAATTAGGGGACTCAGTGCCTGGTATATTTATTGAACACAGAATCCAAATAACAGGATACTTAAAAACAACTACTTCAGAAAAAATGTTTCCCAAGAATATTAAATGAGCAAGATATTAAAGCATATGCAAACTAACCCCAATTCTATTTTTAAAGCACAATATCATAGCTAATGTTCATTCAGAATTTACTATCTGCCAGGCACAGCCTCAAATGTTTTACATATATCATCTCATCTCACCTCACCCAGTCCTACAAGTCATTGTTATTACTTCCAGTGAATGAGGGATCCTGGATTAAAATCCAGGCAGTCTGACTCTGGAACCTACACTCTTAATCACCAGACTGCACTACCTAGAAAAAATACTGGATGAAAATTATTACAATGCTAACAGGAAGGAATTAAAGAATTTTTATTTTCTTCCTTCTATCTGTCAATATTTTCTGAATTCCCTATGATCACCACCTACTATTTGTAGTCTCTCTGTCCAAAAGAAATGGGTTTTGTTTGGTTTGTTTGATTGAAGTAAGGTTGATTTCAAATGCTGTGTTGGTTTCAGGTGTACAGCAAAGTGATTCAGTTATACATATGTAGACGTATTCTTTTTCATGTTTTTTTCTATTATGGTTTATTGCAGGATATTGAATATAGTTTCCAGTGCTATACAGTAGGACCTTGTTGTTTATCTATTTTATACATAGTAGTTTGTATGTGCTAATCCCAAACTCCTCATTTATCCCTCTTTCACCCACTTTCTCCTTTGGTAGCCATAAGTTTGTTTTCTGTATCTGTGAGTCTGTGTCTATTTCATTAACAAGTTCATTTGTATCATATTTTAGATTCCACATATAAGTGATATCATATGGTATTCCAAAAGAAAGTTTTATGAACTACTTTTACTTAACACTTACACAATTTCAGAGAAAAAGTCTCAGCTCTAAAATGAAGCTCTGAATTACATCTCCAGTACTTAAAAGCATGAGAACTTTTGTAAATCTGAGCCATGACATTCTGACCAGGGAAGGGCATGGGCCGACAGCCTGCTCCACAAGACTGTGGACTTCCATCCCACAAATACGTGTCCCCCTCTGGCTTATGAGGTGCTGATTTTTATGTCTGTTCTGCCATTAATCTTCCCAATGACTCATCCAAGTAGATGTGACTATCTCAGGAAATGGAGGTTTAGGAAGGTGAAATGACTTTCCCAAGGTCATGAACACCACACCAGCTCTGGTCAAACATACACCCAACAAACCTTCCCCCTGTGCAGAACAATCGGGGCAGAGCTGAGAGTATGTTCAGGCCCAAGCACTTTATCCCTCGGGGCCTCCATTTCCTCACCTGTATAATGGTAATAATAATGTCTTCCTCGTGGAGTTGCTTTGAGGATTAAATGAAGTCATGTATATAAAATGATGGCACACGTCTGTATTTAGTAGGTAAGTGTTACGCTTTGAAATGCATCCTATCCCCCAAGCACACAACGTGAGGTCACTATGGCCAGAGCACACTGCCTCATCTTCTTTTGCGTCTCTAAATCCTACCATCCTGGTTCCTTCTTAACTATCTCAAAAAGGCTGACCTAATCTCGGCGACTCCTCAGACTCCTTTCCAAAACTCTCTACAAGCTTCTTAAATTTAAGTCCCCAAAATTGTCTTCGGAGGAGGAGGGAAATAGCTCAGTGGCAGAGCACATGCTTAGCATGCACAAGGTCCTTGGTTCAATCCCCAGTACCTCCATTTAAAAAAAAAGTGTCCTTGGAGAAGAACCTGGCATGGGTTGGCAAAGACAGAACACTAAAACCCCAGCCTCTGTGATCTGTGCTTCTGCACAGATTCAATCATAGGGTTGAGACGTGGGACAACATGGAGTAAGATGTTCTTCCTAGCCCGCTGGAGGGGAGTGGGGAAGAGGGCAGCCACAGTCACGGCAGAGAGTGGACCATGAGGGTTACAGACTAGACGGCCAGGGGCCTCAATAGGGAAAGGCGCTGAAGAACCCAGAGGTAGAAAGGAATTCTTTTTGCTGTTTCCCTTATAAATGGAAAAGAGCATCCAAAATGGAGAGAGAAATGGCAGGAGGCCCTGACTGGGTCAGATGGTGATGCTACCCTTCCAACATCACTGCCACAGCCTACGAAGCGCAGACCCTTAGCCCCCTCACCCTTGTGTTGCCAACTTTCCTAACTGATCTCTTGGGCTGCAGGCTCAGCCTCTCCAGCCTGTCTTCCACACCTCTGAGTAATCTTTCTAACATAGAAATCTGACTTGACCCCACTCCCCGATATATCCCACCTCATCCCAAACCTACCTGCCTACAGGGTCAAGACCAAGCTCCATAACATGGCACGTGGCCCAATGCCTCGCTCTCCAGCGTCATCACCTGCCATTGTTATTGAGAACCTCCTCGGTGCTGGGGACACAATGATAAGCAAGACAAGACACAGGATGAACAAGACCCAGCTCATGCCTTTAAGAAGTTGAATGTCCTGTCGAGGAGACAAACACAGAAAGGGAGTATTGCAATCCAGGTGGACAGTGGACGGAAGCCAAGCCTGCATGTTGAGGGAAGGCCTCTGGAGGAAGTGGGAGTTGAGCCAGGGAGGGGCAATGGAGGGAACATTCCATGCAGAAGAAACCTCAGAGCAAGGTTCATGAGCAGTACTATCTGGTAGAAGTTTCTGCACCAATGGAAATGTTCTACATCTACGCTCTCCAATATGGCAGCCACAAGCTACCCGTGCCAGTGCAACTGGGGAACTGAATTTTTAATTTGACTTAATTTTAAATTCATTTAAATTTAAATAGCCATGCATGGCTCAGAAAAGCCTGCCAAACTGGACAGCACAGTTCTAGAGCATTCTAGAGCTCCAGAGCATGAGGGCAATGGAAAATGAAGTCAGACTGGTAAGCCTTGAAAGGTGAAGTGGTATCGCAGTAAGGCCAGACTGTATGCGGCTTCCTATGCTCACCAGGTTATCAGCTGTCCCCTCCCCCTTGTCCACCTATAAGCCCCTGCTGAACCCCACAACCTACCCACATCCCACCTCTCTCTGAAGACTCCCTTCCTACTTACTATTTCTGAAGTTTTGTATTTTTCTAGGAAGGCATTGTTGTGTGTCATATTTACATGTTCTCAGAACAATCCTCCACCAGACTCTGAGCACCTTCTCTTACTTGTCCTAGTATTTCCAGCCACAGGTACAATCCCAGCACATGGGAGGCACTCAATAAATGCTTGGTGAGCACGTGAGTTGTCGGTAAAGGGACTATAGCCTGGCAGGGATGGGGGGTGGGGCACTCATTGCTTTTGACAAAGATGGGAGTCCCTAACCTTGACCTCCCTTAGAATCAAAGCTCTGTCCAGGGACTCAGTAAAGGTTTTCATGAATGCCCTGAGCACTCTACCCGTAACTGTCACCGGCAGGCCCTGTGGTGGCTCCATTTTTCCCAGGTTCCTAGAATCTAGAGGCCTGTCCAGGGAAGGTGACTAGCCAATTATTGAAGGCAGCGTAGCCTAATGATCAGAAGCCAGTCTATGGAGTTAGTCCTGGGTCTGGAGACCAGCTGGGCAACACAGGACCTGAACGTCCTTTAAACAAGTTGCTGAAAGGCCCCGAGCCACAGTTTCCTCAAGTGGAAAGTGGGCATCACGTCTGCCTCTCACACTTGTGAGGATAAAATGGCAGACACACCTGCACGAGGCCAGGCCCACGGCAAGCTCTCTGTCACGACTGAAGTGACGTGGAACCGTCCTTGGGATACCTCACAGCACATGCAAATTCCTGAGCCTCGAAATCAGGTCTTTCTTGGTGCTCCCTGCCAGGCAAGGGGTCTAATCCCATCTCTGACTCACCGGGCGTTGCCAAAAATCTCGAGTTCCCAAGAGAAAATTTATTTTAATTCCCTCCAACTTTAAAAAATTAAACAGTCCTCACAGCAACTGGAGGGGGGGCGGGGGGGGGAAGGGACCATGAAATCCAACAAGCAGCTTTAAGAAGGTTACAAACTGAGTGGAGAAAGAAAGGAGAAGGCAGCTGGAGGGGGCGAGCAGGGGGGAGGGGGACAATCCCCTGAGTTTTTGCTATTATTGAATCCCCCAACTCTCAAAGCAGCCCAGCAGCCCCCTCCTCCACGTGGGTTAAGCTCTGTTAATGAGAAAGCAGAGCTCTGCCTACATTACCACAATAATGATTTCCCCGTTGCATTTGTACATGCCTGCTGCTTTATCATGGCAGAAGTAGACATATATTTTCAATAAATCCCTTCTCTCCTTCCTCCTCCCCAACTCGAGCTCTCCCAGTAAATGCTGCTCCCTCCGCACCCTCCCCCAACGCAATCCCAACCCTGGAGCACAATGAGTTCCACTAATCAAAACAGAAAGAAAAAGAAAAATGGAAAAATCACAGCTGCTGAAAAACAGCATTCGCTACAAGTCAAAGCCCTCCACATCTTTTTCTGCAGGCAGCATTTACTTCTTCAAGGACACATCACCCCTCCCCTATCAGAAATCTTACGTAGAGTTGCTCAAAGGAGAGGGAAGGGGGGGTAGACGGGTGAAGAAATCTAATATTCACCCTTTCCTATTTTGACTAAGCCAGCACAGACAGAAATATAGATAAGGCCTTGAATAACTGATTTAACAAAATATCACTTATTAAAAGAGATGGGGGATGGGGCCACATTTGCATTTGAGAGCTCAGTTAAACCACCCCAGCTAAAGCCTGCCAGGCCAGAAAGGCAAGGGGGAAGGAAACATTTCTCTGGTCTCCTTCAGTCTGCAAGGGATGACCCTGGTGGCAGAGAGGCCTGGATTACTCCTTCCAACAAGAACCAATGAGGAGAGAACCAGAGGCAAAACCGAAACAACAAAGCCGCTGATTCTTTCATCAGTAAGCATTTACACTGTGCTAACTAGCGCCAGCCCTGTGCGAGGTGCTGCGGGTGCAAAACTGAGTGATGACCCAGTTCGGCCCTCCCCAGGGCAGTGGAGAAAGAGTGAGAGGCACGCCCCGAGGTAAGGATGACAACAGCCCCATGAGCCAGAGCTGCAGGAGCCCAAGTGCATCTCCCTCCCACCCACCCCACAGCCTGGCCCGCGACCAGGCGCACAGAGCCCTCAAGAAAGACTTAAGGAACGAGTGTCCACACCATGAAATGGTCTGAATTCCATGCCTGTCTCTAAAGAAGCTCAGACTCTTCAAAAGGAAAGAGGCCCCTGAATGTCCTTACCTTCTTCCACGGCCCCCTATGAAAACCCCTCAGTTTACATGTGTTCAGCCAATTAAAACAGAGAAGTGATCAAGTCCCTTCACTTGAGAGCCAGCTCATTCATTACGGTAGCCTTCAGCTGAATTTTAAGGGAGTTTGGTATCTCCCATTGTGACAATAACTGAGGGAACTCCAACCACACTCCTATTAAAACTCCTTGGGCATTGACTCCATTTTTTTTCTTTTCCTTTTTAAAAAATCTTTCAAAGAAGTCGGCCTGGATTGGAAGCAGTTTCCCAAAGATGAGGAGAGGCCCTCAGAGCAGCCTCTGTTACAGCCTCAGTGATGACAAAGACCCCGAGGGGCCCTCAGGAAGCTTCCGGAGGCAGTGACCTGCTCGGGGGCCCAGTGTGTTCAACACCGGAGCCTGGAGACTAAAAGCCACACACTCTAGAAATGATCATGCAGGAGCCCCAGAGAAGGGACAGGGCTGAGAGTAGGAGGCTGATGGAGAATAGCCACTGGATCACTTGAAGTCAAGTTTTGGCTTTAACTGTAAGGTGGCCTTAAAGCTATGTGCTCCAGAATGAGCCAGACGATTCAAGTGTTTTGAAAACTGTAATGCACCAAACACGCTTAAATCATCTGAGTATTTCCAACTAAGGTCATTGGAGTTCTAAGCCCAAAATTCCCAAATGATCCTCCTGGTTGCCCTGATCCTCTGCATACATTCTGTACCACAATTCTTATTTAATTCTAGACAGCATTATGTCTCCGAAAGTGCACAAAATTTGGAGACCATTCAAATTCTGGCATTAAACGAGGGCTTTGGATGCTGGCTGGACATGTGACTCTGGGTTAATCACTTTTTTAGCTTTTTTCAATTCTACTTCTTGAGCCTCACTTTCCTGAGCTATAAAATGAGAATAATATCTACCTCCTATGGTTGCTGCAAGATAGTTAAAATAAGACATGCCAAAGAGGCTTTGGACCTATAAAATGCGAGGTAAACATGAGTTATTACAATGACGTCATCCATTTCCTCTCTCTGATTTTTCGTTGATATTTTCTTCCCTCTATGAAACCAAATTGATATCAGTTCCACTGATCTCTCAAAAACCTGACAACTGATATTTATTATACAAATACAGGAAAACGTCCTCTTCTCCACAGGTGTACAAAATCTCACTAACCGCTGAATCGAGGTGATGGGTACCGTGGAGTTTATTATACTAGCTCGTCTGCTTTACTGGGTTTCAAGTTTTCTCATAACAAAAATTAATTTAAAAAAATAAAGCCTCACCCTCAGGCAGAGGCCAGGGGTCCGATTAGTAAAAAGCACTGGATGGTTTTTAAAACTAGAAATGATTTTCCAGCATAGACAGTAAGACTAAGGGCTAAGAACAGTTTTTAGGTAGATTCAGCTTTATAGAACAGTCTTCATTTGCAAAACAAATTCAGAAGGCAAGTGAAGACTGCTAAGACCCCTGGACCACAGTAAGGGTTAATGGGTGGGTTCAAAGTTCCCGTGCACTCAGTTCACAAGCCAAGTCCATTTGGCCCCTGGCATGGGCAGGTTTCAAATGCTATATATGGAATCAGAGTGTGAACCTATACAGACTGGCATTTCACAGCCAGCCTTTCTGATGCCAGCTTTCCAGCAGTAAGAGCAATTTCACTAAAAGAAATCACAGAGGACCCGAAATCCCAAATAGACGGTGGTTACCATGAGGGAACAAGACTGCAAGAGGTCATGGTGAACAGGGTTCTTGGAAGAAGCTTTGGGGAATGGAGGGAAGTTCTTCTCTGGTTGTCAGGTTTCATATCGGAAAAGGAGATCGGCTGAAGATCAGGGCACCTCGCCGCCGCCTGTACCCGACACCTCTTACAGTTTACATCGCGCTTTGTGTACATTATCTGATGCCGTCCTCACAACTCTCAGAGAAGAGGCGGCAGATGGCATCACCCTCTTTTTATAGATGTGAAGACAGACTCTGGGGATGATTTTGTCCAGAGTCATCCGACGAAGCTGGACCCCAACCCATGCCTCCCGACTCTCTCCTCATGCGCTCACCTGCCCTACAGACCCCACGGTCGGGCCACCAGGGTTGGCTGGACAGTCTATGGCATATTTTTGTGAAAGGTAGCCTGGAGGAGAAGCAGCAATTTAGCCGGTTTTTTTGTTGTTGTTGTCACTGTTTATTTTTTCTTGCTCAAAATGTAAGCCATAGTGCCCACCAACTTTTGAACAGGGCTGAAAATCAGAGATGTCTTTTTCCAATCATAGTTTTCAATTACATCTAATATGAGGCCCAGATTACTTTAACTGAAGATTCTTCTCCCCAAGCAAAAGAATCCGGTCTTGCCTCTGTACTGTTCAGTAATGCAGTCAAATGTTCAGAAAAATGCAGTACAATTTAGTGATGCAATCTTAACCCTTGCAGTCTCTGGCTGGTGGCAAGTCCTGAGCCCAAACCCCTGCTCAAGGACAGTGTGACCCCAGCCTGGAGAGACAGAGCCCATTGCCACCCCAGCACCGCCGCTCCTGCACCTTTCCCTCACCTGCACCTTCACTCTTCTTCAATCTTCCCTCCTGTCATCATGAAGGAAGTGTCCCTCCCCTGGCCAAGGCCAGATCTTCCCCACAGACCTTCTCAAGGGCTTTGCTCAGCTGACCCAACCCACTGCTCTTTTCTTTGCTTTTTTTTGGGGGGGGGGGGGTTAGGTTTATTTGTTTGTTTATCTATCTATTTATTTATTTTTAACGGCAGTACAGGGGATTGAACCCAGGACCTCATGAATGCTAAGCACGCGCTCTATGGCTGAGCTGTACTCTCCTTCAACCCACTGCTCTTGATCAATCACTTTCTCCACTGATCTTTCCATCATCACACAAATACACCGGCAGCACCCCTCCAGAATCCCTTCCCTTCACACAAATGTCCTTCCAGTCCCCTCCATTTCTCAGTCCCCTTCCACAAACAAACTTTGTCAAAAAGTTGTCTACACATGCTATTCCCAGGTCTTCACCTCCTATTCCCTTCCCAGGCCCCTCCAATCTTGCTCTGACCCATCCATCACTCCACTCAAACTTCCTTGCGAGTCACCAATGGCTTCCATATTGGCAAATACAGTGGTGACTTTTCTGGCCCTAACCTCATGCAACATTTACAATCCCCTATTCCACACACACACACACACTCATTTCTTCTCTCTCTACATGCTCCTTAGAGCACCACACCTAGTCTCCTGGATTTAAATACCAACCCCTGGCTGATGGTTTGCACATTTTTATCTCTTGCCGGGCCATTCCTCTAGCTCTGGATGCTCTTATCAGATTGCAAGCTTAACACCTCCACCTTGAGTCTAATAGGCATGTCAAACTTAGTGGTGTGCCCTTCACTCTCCCTCTTCCCCATCCAGCAAAGAGCACCACCCATATCTACCCAACTGCTCCAGCCAGAAACCTCAGTTATTAGATTCCTCCCCCCAACTCTCCACCAAATCCCTCAGCAAGCCCTGCCCATTCAACTGCTAATAGGCCTCTCACATGCACCTGCCCCGCTCCATTCACCTCCTGTCACCTCCTTACCTGGCCTGCTCCAAACACCTTTTTACTGCTCCCCAATTCCACACCTGCCCCTCTCCCTCCAGGCCATCCCCTTAAATATGAGTTAGGGGGTGTCACTTAACACTGCAAACTTTCAGTCGCTTCCTACTCCACTTCAAATGAAACCCAAACCTTTCCAAGGCTCCAGAGTCCTGCACTGTCGTCTCATGCTGCCCTCTCCCCCTCTACCTTGTCCACCTGTGCTTCTTTTTAGTCCCCTCAAGGGGACCAAAGTCCTTCCACCCAGGCTCTCCTCTCTCTGCCTGATGCTCTGTCTTCCCCCATCCCCAGTCCTCAGAGAGCCCTTTACTAGGCTACTTTAACTAAGAAAGTCCAGGTCACTGCTCCCTGTGGTTTCATCAGACCATTTATTGCACTTTACAGTATTATACTTCTTTACTTTCTGCCTCCCTTCTGGACTGTAGGCTAGGTGGCAGGGTGGGGAATGGTAGAGGAAGATGATTACATCTGTTTGAATTATTAACGTATACCCAGGGCGTTAACACAGTGCTGAGCAAACAGTAGGTGCTCAATAAGTCACTGCCAAATGGACGCATGAATAAACCAGATCTGGTTACAGCGTGAAAATAACTGTTAACCTCCTGGGAGCCCTGAGGGGTTATCACTCCCATTTAGGCATACAGGTTCTTTTTCCCCTTCCTCTCTAACAAAAAAAATTTTTTAACGTTGCTGAATCAACAGCCCAATAGCTCAGCATATCCCGCCCATCTCGAGCTTGTCTTTCATGAGGAAAAAGCAAAAATCATGTTTCTTCAGTAAACTCAAATTAACCAGAAGACCCTACAAGCAGCTGCCCTGGGAAGTTAAAAAGCTTTAGAAAATATCACAGACACTTTTTATTGCTTATTTTCTTTAACCCAGAAGAAAAGGTTTATTAAGAGAGTCATGGAAGCAAACCATGTTACCCAGGACTATATTATTTCTTAAGATGCCACAGCAAACTTGGTGAAAAAACATCCCAATATCTGGAATCCAGCTGCTCTTGTCCCCTCCCCACAAAAGAAATCAGCTATGTTTTAGTTTCTCCTTGACTTCATTGGTTCCCCTCCTACATGCCAATTAAGAAATATTAATCCACAAGATTCCAGCTGATTTTCCTCCCTAAATCACACAGTTTTATGAGGTCAGAAATAAAACGGGTTGAATTCAACTGCTTTTAGAGCAAAACAATCAGCATCCATCTGTACTGCTCAGGGTTTGAGCCACTTGTCTGGATTGACTACTTTTCGTGTCAAAGTTCAAAGTCAATAAACACATCAAGAACTTTCCCCCCAAAATGCCCATGGTGAAATATATGATATCACAGAAGTATCAGTAATACAGTATCACTAATATGAAACTTACCACAAACATATGACCAAATCCCAATTATCCACGTGTGAATTCTCCACTGAAAGTGGGTAAGGCCACACTAGGCTTTCTGGTCTCCCACCGCTCCCAGGACTATGTACTCCTGCTGCCTGGGAATAACAGCTCAATTAACCTTAGACTTGACCAGGCATAATTAGGCAGGTGAACCAGCTGGCTGGAGGGGAAACGTCCAAGATGAACTGAAATTATTTTTGGTGCCTGGGATTATGTGCCCCGCTCTCTATTAGCACAACTAATTGGGACTCAACCATGCACTTTTTTTTCCCCAGGACAGTGGCAGAGTTTCAAAAGTATTTCCTCGTTCAACGGTCAAGATTACCGGGCCACTCAAGAGTCCTTTTTGGAATACCAAGGTACAAATCCACTCTTTCCATGAGAAGACAAAAAGAGAAGTTAATCAACTCGCCCAAGTCCATGAGGCAATCTGGCCGTTGGCCCAGGAAGAGACAGACTGTGAAGATCTCTTGGGACCTCCCTCCAGAATTTCAGAGACGGACGGAAGTCACCGATTAAACTATGTATTTTTAAAATAAAAAATCTGAAGCCCAGAAATGGTTAGACACTGGTATCCTCCCCACTTTTCTTTCCAGTGATGCTGTCCCCCTGCCTTGAGAATCAAACCACCTTAAAAGTTCTTTGTCACTTTACAAATACTGTAAACTGAGCCAACTGCTGAACACAAGACAATTTTAACACTTTATGATTAGTCAACTTTATGGAGAATCCTCATACTTTCCCCCCCCCAAAATGATGCTTTTGATTGCTATGACCAAACCACCTATCAGAGCAGAAGAAAAATATATTTTAAATAAGCTTTGTTTTTTTGACCACATATTTGATTATATAACACTACAGTCTGAGCCCTCTTTTATAAGTAAAGCTCCCCCCTCAACAAAAGGAGACAAAACTGAGTACTTTCCACACAGTTCATAGAACAACTGTTTTCACAGCAAGCTTACATAAATGCTATGTGATATTAACACATGCCTGCTATGTGGAAGCCTGCTTACCAAGCTGTGAAAAGACCCATGCTTACCATGGAACCTACAAAATTAATGTTCTCATTGCCCATAAAGCAGAAGAAAAACGCTCTCTATTGAGTTGTCAGACTGGCTTCTTAAACAATTCTTTGGCGAAAATGGACATGCTTAAAAGGGCGGGGCCCAAAGAGGTGTGTCACTCCTGGTATCAATTCCTATAAATCAAATCCTAACAATATTTTTAAAAGAATGAATTATGAATCATGGGCCTTCCAACCTTTATTACCACAAGAACATTCTTAGCAGAAGAGGAAAAAAAGCTACTGTGACTTGATTAATGGTCAGAGCAAGACAATAAAATAAATTTCATAAATAGAAAAAAACAAAACAAAACTGAATGACTGCTCTTGTCTTCAAAGGTAGATGTGTAAATAATTCCACTACCCTGGGATAAATACACGTAAAGATTGTGTTTACCTTCCCAGCATATACATCAACCAGACTCAGATTTTCAGCAGGGGAAAAATAATAGCTAAATTGTTGAACTAATGCCTAGTTAGGAACATTTGATAAGTGGCAGTAATATTTAATTCCCAACTAACTCAACTCTCAAGCTGCCAAATATCAAATCCTTAATCTGGAAATCTGATGAGAGGAAAGAAAGGAAAAAAAAAATACTGTCCATCAGTAACATGTAAAGAGATCATTTTTTAAACCATTTTTTCCTCTGCTAGTACTGAGTCTGTCTACAGAACTGCGGAAAGCTTAACCAACTTTAGTTAACAACACTGCCTAGTGTTTACTCCCTGACCCTACTAAATATGTCTGGGTTTGAATCCCTGGTGCTAAAATTATCCTGGCCAAGTTAAAACTCCTAGCATACTTATGGTGGTGATCATTTAGTAATGTATAAAAATATCGAATCACTATGTTGTACACCTGAAACTAATACAATGCTGTATGACAATCATACTTCGATTTAAGGAAAATAAATAAATAAAACTCCGAGCATAACAAAGGTACCCGACAGCCAAGACATACAACTCATCTGCAGAAACCAGGAGGCTGAGAACTAGGAAGAGGTACAGAGAAGCGAAGAGGGCTGGTTAACTAGTTAAGCACTGAATATTCCTGCTTCCAGCGAGCATCAAAACCACATTTTCCATCACCAGACTGTTTCCTTGAGACAGTAAATGATACAGAAGGTTGGTACCAACTGGGACAACTTAAAACTGTTTTTTTAATGCTCCACTCCATGGCCTGCTAAAAAGCACGAACAGCTGGCATTTGTTTAAAGAACTCTTCAGCCATTCCTGGATCCGTCATTCTTAAGCATCACTTCCATGTACTTCAGTAGACAGCCCGGGCCATGCTGTTAGCAAACCGCTTCAACACGTTCACTTGCCAAAGCCGCGTCTACTGTGGGGAAGAGTTTCCACAAAGCTGGCTCTAACAGGCCGGTTGAAGGCACATGGAGGAACCAGAAGTCATTTTCTTTTAACCTAAGGATGGCAGGCGCACATGCTCTAGCCCAGTGCTGGCCAGAGGCTGCCCGCCAGGTGCTCTCGGCCTCTGCCAGTGAATGGGTGGTTTTGTGCTGTTTTTTTAATATCTATTTCTTCGGCCCAACAGCAGTAACTTCCCAGGCTCCCAAACAGAAGTTGGGGAGTGAAGGGGCAGGTTTATCCCCTTATACATTTCTCCTATCTGGGTGGCCACTTCAACTTCTGGGGAGTACCCAGCCCCCAAAGAGCCCACAGGAGCGTATACATACACATATGTATAATGTCAAAAACCCCAAAAGGCATATCCCTAGGGTCCTGCGGTTTCTTGGCTGGAAGAATGAAGGCTTTATAACATCATAACCTTCAATCGCAAGCCCCGCCACCACCATCCTTTAAGCCGGGGCTGCCAATTATAGCTCCCACCTCACCCCTCCCCCTTTGCTGGGATGCTGTGCAGCGTAGAAAGGGAAGAGGGTCAGGAGAAGCAGAGAGAAGGCTCTGCTAACATACAGAAAGTGAAGAAGTAGGGGGAGACTTTTCCTTCTCCGTCCCCCCACTTTTCCTTTCCCCTCCCCCGTCTTCTCACGGAGCATCCCCCAACTAATTTTTTAAAAATGAAACTTAACAAGCTTCTGGCCTACCTTGGCTGTTTCTGCAACAAGTGCATGGGCAATCCAACAAGAAGACCAGTCTCCGCTTGTGGGGGTGGGATGGGGGCGAGCAGAGCTGATAGAGTAATTTCAATATTAATTTATGTCAGAGCCGCCTTCTCGAAGCGATACTCACTTACAGTACTGCCCTCAGCCTGTAAACAAATATCGCTCCGCCAGGAAACATACTCCCCAGATGCAAACCCCTCTCCCCAGTAGGGAACCTGGCCCTTCGCCCCTCCACCCGACAGCGTGCTCCCCCACCCCGGGAAGCTCCGGGTTTCCAAAGCACCAACCCACCACCTCCGCCACCACCCCAGCAAGAAACTTACTCGGTCCGTCTACGCCTCCACCCTCCCTTCAGGAAATCTACTCTCCATATGCATTCAGCCTCCCCGCAGGAAATCTGCTCCCCCCTCCCCCCTTATATATACATGCACCCCTCCCTCTCCTCCTCCCCACGCGCCCTCCCCGGCCAGAAACTTACTAGCAAGCAAGTGTGCAGGCTCTCCCGATCCTGGAAACTTACTCCTAGATATAGTGCCCGCCAGCCCCCTTTCCCATCCCTGTTCCCCTTCCTGTCCTCCGCAGCAAGCAACTCCAAACTCTCCGCATCCAGCCACTCTCCCTCCCCGGTGGAAATTTGCAGCGCGGGGCCGCGCGCGTGCATCCACCCTCCCCTTCAGGAAACTTACTCCCCATCTGCATGCACCGCCTCTCAGCCATCGCTTAGAGGGAAGGGGGTGTGCTAGGGAGACAGAAATACATATGTATCTCTCGCCCCTCCCCCGGCCGCAGCCCACTCGGGGCCGAGCCGCGGTAACCTGGCCTTACCTTTTGCATTGCTCCCCACCCTCGCCCCCTCCCTTAACTCTCCTTATCCGCTCCCGGTGCCCCCCTTTTTTCACCCATTACCCACCCCTAGCAACCGTTCCCAAGCTCCTCTCGGCCTTTTTTTTAATCCAGGATGCAAATTCCTCCCCTGTCAGCAAATCGACTGTCAAATTATTTTCTTGCAAAAGGAGAAAGGCGGAGGGGGGGGGAGGCAGAAGCAAAAAAGGGGGGTGCGGGGGAAGGGAAAGAGAGGGACAGAGAAGGGGAGAGATATCCCTCCGCAGAGCTGGGTCTGGCCGCGGGCGGGGAAGCAGGAAGTAAGGTGTCCAGCGCCGCGGCCGGCGGGTCCTGTGCCGCGGCCCCCGCCTGCGCCCCCTGTCCCCCGGGGCGCCGCGCTCCGGCGGGCTCCGGCCGCCCGGCGCATTGTTCGTAGCCTCCCCGGCGATGCGCTGCCGACCTTAATTGTGTGCTCTGCAAGTGCGTGAGGTTGCACCTTTTGTAGGCTGGCGAGACTCTGGATAAGGATGGGCCGGGGGCGCGGACCGAGTTGCGGCCCCGCACGGGACCTGTCAGCCCCGGGGCGTGGCCGACTCTCTGGCAAGGCCGGAAAATCGAGGCCCAGGAGAAGGCGGCGTGGCCGGGAAGCTGCCGCCTGAGACCCGGGCCAGTGCAGGATTGTTTCCTGCGTAGCCGTCCCGGTTACTGTAACGCGCTTTGCAATCTAAAGACTGGGTTTTGGGGTTTCTGTTTATTATTTTAGGGGTTGCAAAGATGCCAAGGTCTAGGTGGGCTACGGGGAGACGGTCTGCGCCTACCCCCCACTGCACCCTGGCCTCGGTGGGGCTGAGGCTCCCGGGAAGGGGCTGGAGGTTCGCGAAGCGCGCGGCTCCATTCCTCCGCCCCGATGGGGGCGGGGAGGGGGTGCTGCAGACAGCGTTGGAACTGCAGCCCTCTGGGGAGGGGTCTCCATCTCCGCGGCGCAGCAGGCCAGGGAGGGAGGTTGCCTAGGAGAGGGGCAGGGGCTGGGCGGCGGAGGAGAGGGGAGGGGGCGCGGGTGCCGCCGCGGCGCGCGCTCGCCCCTCCTCGTGCGCCATGACTGTGGAACGTGGTGCCGGGGAGGAGGGCTGGCCGCCGGGGGCCGCCCGGGGCTGCACGGCATTGGTGCGGAAACCTGAGCCGGGAGTCGCTCCTCGCGCTGTCTCCTCCTCCTCTTCTGCGGGGGAAACCGCTGCACCCAAACCGAGAGCAGCTGCGAACAGGGGGCAGGGCGCGGGCTGAAAGGCGAGCCAAGGGTTCAAACCTCGGCGGCGCCAGGGGGACAAGAGCCGGACAGCCCCCAGGTCCCTCGAAGGCGCGGCCGCCCTTCGGTCTAGCCTGGGACGCCAGCATTAACAGGCAGCTTTTCTGGTCGAAGGAAATGTGAACCAAACATGGTTAGCCTGAACAGACCACCTCGGGCCGGGTTCGGGGCATCTATCTGGTGGAGGGCCCACAAGGCAGCGAGTGCTTTTTGCTCAAGGGAAAGTTAAACCATGCCTTTTTCACTGTGGGGAAGTCGTTGCGTCCCTTCCCCCAGATCTTCGCGCAGGATAAAGAAGGTGCTTCGGCTACCCAGACCTTCGCCACTATCCCCCCACCCCACCCCCACCCGGGCGCCGGGTGTGGACAGGGCGGGGGAAGGCTATATGGGAGCTTAAAGCATGAGGTCATGGGCGGAGGAGGCTGCTGCCAAAAGCGGCCAAGGTTTTTGTGTATTTTGAGGGGTAACGGTTCTCCATCTTCAGCAGTGGTAAGTTCTCCCGCAAAACCCCACCAATTCTGGGGCATCTGGACCAGAGAGCCCCCGAAAGAGGAGGGGGCTCTGTGCTATTCCGCTCTATGAGCCTTTGGCCGGTGCCCTGCCCTTTAGGGGGCCCTTCCACATAAGCAAAGAAAGGAACAGCGCAGTGTCGTGGGGTTAGAGAAAGCTCAGCTGTTCAGTCCCAACCTCCACCCCTACTTTCCTCAGTCCTCGGTCATCTTCCAACCCGATTGCGTTCTATGAGATCCTCTTGCCCTTCTCCGACCCATTCTTTCCAAGCGACTTGAAGAATCTTTCTAAAACTACGGACTCCACTCCTTCAAACCCCTCCCAGTTGCTCTTAGAATAAAGCTCTGAAGCCCCCGCGCGATTTCGCCCCTACAGACCTCTCCACTCTCACAGCTCCTCCTCCTATACTGTAAGCCGGGTAGTGCTTCTTTGTTCTGTGGCTGGGGGCGGGGTGGGGGGGTAACCCTTCCCCCTCCACCTCTTCTTACTAACTCCTGCTAGACCTTCAGGAGTCGACTCTACTGTCATTACCTCCAGGAAGCTTTCCGAAGGATACAATCTCATCTCTAACTCCCTCAGGGAAAAAAAAGACCCACCCTCGACCTCTGGACAGCCGGGCTGTGGCCTGAGCTGGCCGCGGTGGCGGCACTTTTCCAAGCCGAGGAGGAATAGCCAAGCGCTGTCACTGACTGGGGAGCCTGACCTCCTGGGAGGGAGGTGACTAGGACAAAACCTCAAAACACCCTGTTTCCTCAAGAGACCTAGGAAAAGCAGCTCAGTCCCGCCCAGAAATCTCAGCCCCTCCGCCTCTCACCCCCAGCACACACCCACACTTGTAATGCAAGGAGAGGTCTTTTAATCTAAAACTCCTCCCTGGGGCAGATAAGGAATCTGAGGCTTGAAGGGATTAAGTAAATTGCCCAGGGTCAATGAGGAAATTGACACATGGTCTTTCTTGCTCCTAAAGGAGAAGGCAGGATTTGGGACCTAAAGTATTGCTGCTGTGTCACCTTCAAAGGACCCCTATATGCTTTCCAACAGAGAGGTAGTAAGCCTAATGGTCAGTCGTGCAGGCTCTGACCTGAGGCAAGTTACTTAACCTCACTTTCTTTACCTGTAAAATCAGAATAAAGGTACCTTCAATGTAGTGTTATTATGAGATTTAAATAAGTTCATCTATGTAAAGCCCTTGGAACAGAAACTGGGCAAGTTCTTATTTGTAAGTGGGGTCAGGTGCCCCATCCCTTAAGGACTCTAGAAAATCAGAGCCACAGAGTATTAACTGACTTAAGTATTAAAAACGATCTATGACCAAAAAAACTGGGAAATCACCCCAAAAAAGGCACAGACAATACATACAAAGTCTTTAGTTAGCCAATAGATTCAACCCTTAACAATGCATGTGCTTGAAGACAACCCTAAATCTGGGAGCAGTGGTCTGGACTCTTAGAATGAGTGTCAGAGGATAGCTAAAGTTAAAATACTACTTTGGTTCTATGAAATCAGAGTCAGGCTGAAATAGCCCCATCCTGGTGCAAAACCTGCCTTATGTGACCGAAGCCCTCCTAGGGCTGCAAAAAATGTATGGGGGTTACTGTTATTATTGTTGTTGTTCTTGTTGTCATTAGATCCTAGTTTTCCCATTCTCAGCACTTACCTAAGGTAAGAGGGTTAGGGAGGGCTGTTTGTTTTTGTTTTTGTTTTAATGCAATTCATTTGTTTGGAAGGGGTTTAATGCATTTATGTGGATGTGGTTCCAAATTAGAATAAACATTGAGAACTCAGAAGACATGTTCAACTGTTTTTCAGCTGAGGTCTCAGGAGCACTCCTTGGATGCCTATTTAAATCATTATGTGCAGGGCTTCCTTCTCCAATCCAGGCAGAATCACCACCCTACTCCCACCACTAGTACACACGCCTTCAGCCTCAAACCTAAACAGGTTGAGTTTGTAGTAACAATGATGAACCACCGTTCCTGAGCTGCTGACAAAAGCAAACGCTTTGTGATTCTTTCTCCTCCTCTATGCTAGTAATAATAGCTAAGGTTTACTGAGTGCATTTTATGTGCCAAGCACTGTGCTAAGTACTAGACATACATTCTTCTATTTAATAAGCACCAAACCATCATCTGTAACCTTACTTTACAGATGCAGACAGAAGTGGAGGATCAGAGAGATTATGTAACTTGCTCCAATTTGCATCCAGGCCAACCTGAGCCTAAGCCCTCTCTCTCAACCACTAGGCCTCTTGCCTCTCTGCAACACAGGAAAACGTCTGGTAGCCTGAAGGAAGAGTAGAATGGAGTCTGAATTTAGGCACTTTCAAGTTCTGGGTCTGGCCCCTACCAGGAATGAGACCCTGGGGAGGTTTCTTAACCTCTCTGAGCCCCAGTTCACCCACTTGTGAACTGGGACCCTGCCATTCTTCGTTGGTCAAATGAAGTGAAACTCGTGTGTAAATAATGGCTTTTAAAATGCATGGTAAATCAGATGCAGTGTTTAGATCTTGCGTGGCTGATCTGAAAAAATTAAAAGGACATTGTTGACCCGTCATGGAAGTAAAATATAGACTTGATACAGCTGTTAAGAAATTATTAAATTTTTTAGATGTAATAGTGCTATGGTGGTTATGTTTTTTCTTAAGTTATCTATTAGAGATGCATTATGAGGAATTTGGGTGAAACTATGTTTAAGATTTATTTTCAAATATTCTAGCCCCTCCCCCCAATAAAAAATCAGGAGATAAAACAAGATAGCAAAGTATGGGTAATTGTTGAAACTATTATACTTTTCTCCCTACTTCTACTAAATGTTTGAAATGTTTCAAATAAGTCTAAAGTAAATTTCAAAATGAAATAATTATATTTTAAAGCACTGAAATTTAAAATGAATATGCTTATTCAATCACTATGAAATGTTATTAATAATTATGAGATTTTAAAAATTGAAGTATAGTCAGTTTACAATGTGAGAATTATATATATATATATACACACACACACAAGTTTTTAAGTGTTGAAATACAGTACTGGCTTATAGTAGATATGCAAAAAGGGCAATTTTGTTACTGAGAGATATTCAGAGCACCTATGTCTGACAGGTAAGCCAGGGAGGTGACAGAGATGAACACTGCAGAGAGCAAGGTGGACAAGTAGTTGTTAAGGACCCACTCAACCACAAAGAAGACAGTGTACAGGAAGGAGGTGGCAGGAGGACTAGGCTGATTTTCCTGGAAAATATCTGTCTCTGCTGAGCCACTTTAGAATTGCCTGGATTAGGAATCTGATGCACTGGGCAAAAGTCTCAACTCTGTGCTTACCAGCTATGTCACCCTGTCCAGAACTGCTGCTCCAAGTTTCCCCCTTTGTAGTTTGAGTGTAAGACCTCTTGGGGTCCCTTCCAGCCATCCAGACTAGAAGTCTAAGCGATGCAGTTGGCTTTCAGAAGAGAAGGATCATGTCTGAGGCCACACTGCTTATTGGCCTATCTCAAGAGCAGATCAGAACTGAATGGAAATGGACATGCAGCCAATTCATAACCAAAAGAAATGTTTCAGGCCCAGGGAGCATTCATATATTGTTCTAGGAGTTATTTTTCTGTGCTCTGGATTTAAACAGCTGGAATTATTTTTTTGTATGATCATCTTTTGAAATGAAAGTTTGTCCTTTCTGAGAGAAAATTTGCATTTCAGGAAAAAAAGGAGAATATATTTGGTAACTCATCAAAGAAGTAAACCCTTCTGTATAATACTTTATTTTTTTTTGTATAATACTTTATATTAAAGGTGGCTGTTCAGAAATAGAAAAATAACCACATGATATCACTCATATGTGGAATCTAAAAAAGAAAAAAAAAGGACACTATGAACTCATCTACAAAACAGAAACAGACTCACAGACATAGTAAACAATCTTATGGTTACCAGGGAAAGGGGATGGGAAGGGATAACTTCAGGAGTTTGAGATTTGCAAATTGTAGCCACTATATATAAAAATAGATTTTTTAAGAAAGTTTCTTCTGTATAGCACAGAGAACTATATTCAACATCTTATAATAACCTTTAGTGAAAAAGAATATGAAAATGAATATATGTATGTATATGCATGACTGGGACATTGTGCTGTACACCAGAAATTAACACATTGTAATTGACTGTACTTTAATTTTTAAAAATTAAAAAAAAAAAAAGGTGGCTGTCAGAGCTTAAAAGCTGGGGAAACTGGAGGCATAGAGAAATGAGGGGAGAAAAGCATAGAAAGAAAATTCCACCTCTGCTTCCTGCTCTGAGAGGCTCTGAGAGGCAACATGACCAAATCAAGGGACCGCGAGGATAGAACAAGCAAGTCAGCGTGTGCCACAGAAATGAGTGATGGATGTAACTAATGAAGTTGTTGAAGAAGGCTCCGTGGTCAAGGACAAATAATTCTGTGGCAAGTTCAAGAAGTGAAACACAATGGTTGTAGAGTATTTCTCAAACTCTCATTTTTTTGCCATCCCTGTCTCTGTAACAACCAAAGCAATGAAAGCAAAAAGTCACAGCACAGAAGGGTTTATGGGACTCCCATTTTGAAACCAATGCAACAAGATAGCATACTTTGTTGATTGTCACCTCAACCCCCAAGTCTGTTAAGGACAGTGTTGAGAGATCAGGCCTTACTCAAGACATGGGGCCTAGCTGGTGTGTGTTTAGTAATACTAAGAGATCGCTATCGCAGGCAAGTTTCTAACCAGAGAGAGAAAATAGCTTCCAGGCTATGAGAAAAGTCTCAGTTTAAGTCTTACTTCCAAGAGGGAAAAAACAAAACAAACAAACAAAAAACTAGGCTATTTAGTAGATTCTATATCCAGCACACACACAAAAAAGGAACTCATTGGTTGAAATTGCTGCTAAAATTTCCTCCGCCTGCTCTGAAGTTATGCCTGGGAGTCACACACTTCAGCTGGGTAACAGCACAGGGTGGGTAGTGCTCAAGGGCTGTGGTGGCCCTCTCTGGTTCCCAAATGAGTGGCTTTGTTTGGCATAGGGGCAGGGAAGAGAGAGAGTAAATTTCCTACTGCAGATGCAAATCTGTTAAAAAGTTTTAAATTGTACTGTGTTTTTTCCCCTATTTATTTATTTTTGGGGGGGAAATTCAAGGGGATTTTTATTGATCAGTATTCAATCTGTCCCTTCCTACATCCGTTTTTTTTTTTATTATTATTATTTCATTTTTCATTGCAGTGTAGTTGATTTATAATGTTAGTCTCAGGTGTATAGCAAAGCAACTGACATACATATATATTTTTTTCAGATTCTTTTCCATTATATGTTATTATAAGAAACTGAATAAAGTTCCCTGTGCTATACAGTAAGTCCTTGTTGTTTATCTATTTTATATATAGTAATGTGTATCTGTTAATCCCAAACTACTAATTTATCCCTCCCTCTCATTTATTTATTTGTAAATTGAAGTATACTGATTTGCAATGTTGTGTTAGTTTCTAGTGTACAGCATAGTGATTCAGTTTATATATATATATCTTTTCCAACTCTTTTTCATTATAGGTTATTACAAGATATTGAATATAGTTCCCTGTGCTATGCAGTAGGACCTTGTTGTTTATCTATTTTACATATAGTTGTTTGTATCTGCAAATCCTGAACTCCCATTTTATCCCTCCCCACCCTCTTTCCCCCCAGTAACCATAGGTTTGTTTTCTATGTCTGTGAGTCTGTTTCTGTTTTGTAATATGTTAATTTGTGTCTGGTTTTTTTTTTAGATTCCATATATAAATGGTATCATATGGTATTTTTCTTTCTCTTTCTGGCTTACTACACTTAGTATGATGATCTCTAGGTCCAGCCATGTTGCTGCAAATGGCACTATTTCACTCTTTTTCATGGCTGAGAAATTGTACTGTGTTTAAATCTAAGTATAGATAACAGCTACTTTTCTAGAAGCCCTAATGGAGTCACAATTTTTTAAATGAGAAAGAGAGCCCATAGGACCTTGTATTAGAAAGGATCCTGGCAGGAAACGGTGGCACGATCAACAGGTAATGGAGGACCATTGAAAGTAAACACTATTTACAATAGTGTGCAGACAGGGTGGGTTTTGTGGGTGTGCAACTTGTGTGGTTACACAGGACCCCGCACTTAGAAGGGTCTTGCACTGTTTAATGCCTTGTGGTTGTCATCTTGAAATCCCTAGTGACTTTTGAACAAAAAATTCTGCATTTTCGTTTTGCACTGGACCCTGCAAATTATGTAGTCAGTCCTTTGTGCGGGTCTCAGGAAAACCAGCAAGGGATGGTATAGCACCAAAGGACTAAAGCCCGTGTGGAGCCTTTACCACTCATAAGTCAGAAATGGCAAAAAAGAGAAATGTCTGGAATGGAGAGAGAGCTGTAGCTGAGGTTGTGGCTGTGGCTGTAGGAGAGGGTCACGGGCCACATAAGTGGTGGCCTTCTGTGAGAACACAAAACAGAAGAACACAGCCTTAGTCAACCCATAGCCTGTAGAGAGGGCGGCAGGTGAACACACACCCCAGCTTCTCTCTGCCCTGTCCTCTGATCTCCTGCGTGTGCTTCCCATTGACTGAACCCTATAGGGCTAGACCCTATACAGCCAAACCATATAGGAAGCTAGAAGGTATGGGAGCCCATTGATGAAATCAATGGAGATCATTCTGTCAGGGCATAGGCTGCTGTGGAAAAAGGTAAGAGTGAATCTGGAAAGGGCAGAGAATATCCAGTTTAGGACTTTTACCTGAAATTTTCAGGAGTAAAAATTTTTCAGACAGCACACGACTCCCCTTCACCCTTATTTCTCTGACCCTTAGGCCAACATCACAACAAAAAGTACCTTTCACAGGCACAATGTCCCAAGAATTGCAAGGAAATAGAATGTATTCCAACAGAGGATTTTGGTCTAATTAAATATCTGTAGATAGTTTTACACATGAGGAGCATTGAAAAGCTTGTACAAAGGGAGTTCATTATTCTGATTTGTAACCATTCCGACTACTCAATTCCTCTGAACATTTTTAGACTATTCAGATCACTTTCCAAAAAAGTACATATCACTGATTAATTCGCATGCCACTCTGAGTTCTTAACTATTCAGACATGGGCATAACTAAATTTATCCTTTATAATTTCCTTGAAAAACAAAGATTTTGCAGCACATATGAATAAAATTGCAGGGACACACTTCATCTTTTTTGAAAAATTGAGGTAAAAGTCACAGAACACAATGTTAATCATTTTAAAGTGAATCATTTTAAAGTGCCTAATTCAGTGGCACTTTGTGTATTCACAATGTTGTATAATCATCACATCTGTCTAGTTCCAAAACATTTTTATCACCCCAAAGGGAAACACCATACCCATTAAGCAGTCACTCCCTGTTCTTCCTTCCCCCTAGCCCGTCACAACCACTTATCTGCCTTCTGTCTGTAGGTTTATATATTCTGGATATTTCATATAAATGGAATCACACAACATGTGACCTTTTCTGTCTGGCTGCTTTCACTTACCATATTGTGTTTGCAGTTCATCCGTGCTGTAGCATGTTTCAGTACTTCATTCCTTTTTGTGGCTGGATAATATTCCCTTGTGTGGACATACGACATTTTCTTTATCCTTTCATCAGCTGATGGACATTTGGGTTGTTTCTAGCTTTTGGCAATTGTAAATTTTGCTGCAATGAACATGAATGAACATGTACAAATTTGAATACCTGTTTTCAGTTCTTTTGGCTATACACATTGGAGTGGAATTGCTGGGTCATATGGTAATTCTATGTTTAACTTTTTTGAGGAACTGCCAAATTGTTTATACACTCTTTTTAAGGGAACTCAGTTTGAAATCCTTTTAGAAGCACATTTACAATCACTAGATAGCATACCTAGAGTAACTAAGCCTATTCTTGCCTACAAAATAAAAGTCAGAAATCTTCATATATGGAAGACACTCTAGTTAGCATCTGACTCAAGTTCTTTAATTTATTTAGGCTATATGTAAAGTAATACATGCTCATTAGAGAAATTTTTAAAAACATTAAGATTCAAAAAGAAAACACAGATCACTTGTAACCAACTATGAATGCTTACACACACATACTTTTTTTTCTTTTCTTTTCTTTTTCACAAAAATAGCCCCAGAGTGCTTATCAATAGATCCAGCCTGAAATAGAAAATGAAATTAAGTCAAAGAAGAAAAACAACCCAGTAAACCTCTGAATGGTAACAATTTCACATCAGAAAGCACCTCTACCTAGTTTTCTCAGTTCAAGCTGTTACTTTAATAATCTAAAGCATAATGTGTGGTTGTGTAGGATCATTACCTAGTAACTCAGCTCTGACACTGAGGTTCTGAGCCTGTACATGGAGGGTCTGGTTTCGGTTTGTTTTTCCTTGCTTTTTTTTTTTTTTAAATAATCTGTTTATTTGAATTAATAATATTTGTTTCTTACTTTGGAATTGAGTTGTTGGACACAGAATTTTGGCAAACATATCTTTCAGACGGATTCAGAGCCCCTACCTAGGTATAGGCTTTCTTTTCTTTCTTTTTTTAAGTCAACATGTAGTAAAATTGATGTGTGTATGTGCATGTGTGTGTACAGTCCTATGTGTAAACATCATCACCATCAGGATACAGAGTTCTATCAGCCACACCCTAAAAAAATCCCTCATGCTATCCCTTTAGAGTCACACTCTCCCCCCATCCCTAACCCCTGGCAACCACTGGTCTGTTTTCCAATACTCCTTCACTTGGCCTTTTTCTTGAATGTCATAGAAATGGAATCATAAAATAGACAATCTTTCGAGACTGGTTTCTTTGATTCCACAATGTCTTTCAGACTCCTTCATGTCGCTGCATGTGATAATAATAGTTCATTCCTTTTTATTGCTCAATAGTATTCATACTGTGCTAGCAATAATATTTATTGCTAAATAGTATTTTAATGCTAAAGAGTATGAGTGTACCCAGTTTATCTATGCAGCCATTGAAGGATTTGGGGGTTGTCTCCAGTGTAAGGTGATAATTATGAATAAAGCAGATACAAACATCCATGGGCAGGTTTTGGGGTGAACATAAAATTCATTTTTCTAAGGTAAATCCTTAGGAGGGGGATCATACCATATCATATGGTAAGTATGTGTTTAACTTTATAAGAGACAGGCAAATTGTTTTCCTAAATACCATTTTATATTCCCATCAGCAATGAATGAGAGTTCCACTTGCTCCACAACCTTTCCATCAGTAGATGCTGTTAGGCTTTTGTTGTTATTGATTTTTTTTTTTTCATCCTAATGGGGTATAGTAGTAGCTCATCATAGTTTTAATTTGCATTTTCCAAATGGTTGATTATATTGACCATCTTTTCATGTGCTTATTTCCTCCTTGGCAAAGTATATAAATGGTTAAGTCTTTGCTTCTTGCCTTTTTTTTTTTCTTTTTCGCCATCTAACAAGCTACGGATTTCACCTATTTATTTTACTTATTGTCTGTCTTCCCTATTAAAATGTAAGTTCCATGAGGTCAGGGATTTTGGTCTGTGCTGTTTATTGCTCTAACAGTTATAACATAAAATGCTTGTAATTTACAGTACCCTGTCTACTTTATAGTGCTTCATACATTGTAGTTATGAATATTTGTTGATTAAAAAAACACTTACTGAGTATTTATTTACTATGTGTCAGGGGCCATTGTAAAAGCACCATAATATTATCAGATTTATTTTTTGTTGTTGTTGTTGCCATTTAATTATTTCATCAGTAATTTTTATTTATCCTTTACAAGTCTTTAATTGTTCAACAAACAGAATGAGTGGTTGCTACCTGCCAGTTACTATGCTAGGGCATAAAGTGAAAGCTACTCTTAGGAGACGTTACTATTGTAAGATAAGGAAGGTGCTGTGATAAAGATATGCACAGGAACCTGGCAAAAAAGTAGGATTGTATCCAGGTTTCATGGACCCCAAATCTTATACAACTTGGAGCCTCTTTTTAAAAAAGAAAACACAGTTACAAATAGAAAATAAGCTACAGAACTTTGGAAAGAACTCTGTAAGTGAGGCTCCAGAAGTTTTAACTTCATTAGCATCCCAGTGCTTAACAGAAATAACAAATCTGATTTTAAAAGAGGGGAAATTGCTCAATTAAATAGCATAAGAGTATTTTTCACTGAATATTCACCTCTGCTTCACAGTATTAAAGTCTGCTAAAAGAAAGGGAAATGATCCAACTAATAGTATGGGAGGTTTTTTGGGTTTTTTTAATGGTACCTGTACTTCCAGGCTTTTTTTCCTCTCTCTCCAATACTTTTAAAACAGTTTTTTGTTTTGAGATATAATTGACATAAAATAAACTACTCATATTTGAAGTATACCATCTAAGTTTTGAAATATGTATACACCTGTGAAAGCATCACCACAATCAAGATAATAAATATATTCAGCACCCTCATACATTTCCTCATGCCCATACCACTTTGTAATTCCTCCACCCAGCCCCTCCTTGTGCCCCTGCCCTCATTTTTTTTCCATATATTTAATTTAATTTATTTATTTGGAGGGGGAGGTAATTAGGCTTATTTATTTATTTTTTTAATGGAGGTCCTGGGGACTGAACCCTGGACCTTGTGCATGCTAAGCACACATTCTACCACTGAGCTATACCCTCTCCTCCTTTCATGTATTTTAATCTGTTTTTCTAGTTGTTTAAGGCAGAAGGATAAATTTGATCCCTGTTGTTTTATCTTCTCCAGCAGTAGATGTCTCCAGGCTTTCTTAATAGAGAAAAATATTAACATCCCAAACATAAGGAAGTGAAGAGATGCTCCTTTAGAATAAGTATGGTTTTAAGAGGGGAAGGTATAGCTCAGTGGTGGAATGCCTGCTTAGCCTGTACAGGGTCCTGGGTTCAATCCCCAGTACCTCCATAAACAAACAAACAAAACTAATTACCTCCCCCCTCAAAAAAAAAAAAAGATTTAAAATAAAAGAATAAGTATGGTTTTGAACAGAGAAAGTAGAAGACCAAAAATCCACAAAGAACTCCCCAATCTTAATTTTGGGCAAAAGTGGAGAACACACCTAAAAGATGTATCCAGTCCAGATGGGTCTTTACAAACTCACAGATGCACTTTGGGGATGTAGTTATCAATGCAGAAATCATGTAAAACGGGGAAAATGACATTTTTCTCCCATACTTGACATCATAAACCCATGATGAAATTAATTTTGGTTGCAATTTATATGTCTTGGGTATGAGCCACTGTTACGCTGAATGTGTACTTGTGCCCAAGTGAAGTTTGGTTTTGAAAGCAATCATTGTTCAGTTTTTCAGAGTGTTCACTGAGCACCTGTACTGAGGCACCCTGGGGATTTGCAGAGACCATTGCATCCCCCCCTTGCCCTCTTCTTAGGCTCTGGCAGCTTTATCATCCAAGGCTGGGCTCAAATGCCCCTTCGAGGGCTACTCAGCCCAGTCATTTTTTCCTTCCAGAGTACTTGCCAACTGTACATTTACTTCTCAGCAAACACTGTTTCCTGAATACCTTGTCTTATTTCTAAATATTTTTCCAATGTATGTATGAATGAGATCATAAACGTTTTAAAAGCAAGTACACATTCATATTCTTAGCACCTCTGCCCTCATCACAGAGCCTAACACAACTTAGTATATATTTATTTTACTTTAATATCCTCATTATGTAATTAACACTTGCTCATAATGGAAATGATAAATGATGCAGACAAGCAAAAAGGTTTTTAAATTACCAATAATCCCAACATCCAAGAATAACTACTGTTGACATTTTGTATCAGGCATACACCAAATAAGATAAATAGAGGAATAAAGTTTTCATGGAATAAACTGAAATATACACAACCACAGGTAAGAAGGGGTGGGAGGATAGAGTGACATTTTTTGAGAAGCCAGGAAGATGATGTGTTTCTTGTGGCCTAGCATGGGAAGCAAAAGTTTGCCTTTATAGACTTGGCCGAGCATACCATCCAGAAACTACTTCTCCCATCAGTTCTTGGAATCCTTACAGCAAGAATAAAGTCCTTCCACAGAGTATTCAACAACTTCAGGAGAAGTGTGGTCCCCAAACCAGCGACATCAGCATCACCTGGGAACTTGTCAGAAATGCAAATTCTCAAGCCCCATCCTGGACCTACGGAATCAGAAACTATGGAGGTGGGCCCAGCAGTCTGTTTTAACAAGACTTCCAGGTGATTCTGATGCCCAATGAAGTTTGAAAACTATCATCTAACGGCTGGAATTGTATCTTGTTCATTGTTGAGTTCTCGGTCTCAGCACCTCCTAGAAGATCAGAAAGAATTTGCTAAATCAAGAATACAAATACCCCTTAGAGATGTGTCACTTTTAAAAATTATTTTTATTATGGTATATTTCTCATAGAAATACATAAAAGATAATGAATACGTAGTCTATCCAGAACCAAGAAAATTAAATCTTAACAGTTTGCTGCATTTCCTTCAGATATTTTTTTAGAGAACAAAAAATTGCAGGTACAACTGAGAGCTTTCTGTGTGTCCTCTTCCCCCATCTCATTCTTCTTTCTCCTTCTTCAGAAATAACCAAGATCATGAAGCATTAATCATTCTTGTAGGTGTTTTATGCTTTTACTACATATTCATGTATCTATAAACAATATATGGTGCTGCTTTGCAGGTTTTTAAACTATTTAAATGGTGCCACACTCTACATACCCTGCAATTACCTTTTCCGCATTGTTTTTAAGATTTATCATTGTGCAGACACGGAGCTGTGATTCATCATTGTAATTGCTGTATAATATTCCCTTGTATGAATATACGATGATACATGAATCTGATCTTCTATTAATGACATTTCAATGTTTCCAGTTGATTTAGTTTTTCACCATTAGACATAATGCTGCTACAAACATATATATATTCTGGTACAACCAAATAGTGTTTCTCTAAGGTGTAGACCTAAAAGTCCATTTCCTGGGATGTAGGAATATAAGCATTGTCAATCTTAATAGATAAAATCAAATTGCTCCCCAAAGTGGCTGTACGAATTTCTCCACTTTTTTTTCCAGTATCTGGTATTGTTGGAGTTTTAGATTTTTGCCAATCTGATGAGTGAAATTTTTCACTACCCTGATTTCTAGGGAGGCTGAGCACATTTTTATAAGCTCATAGGCCATTTGGATTAGAGAGATGTAAAATAAACACATATTCACATGAAGGTATAAATCCTTAACATCATCTTTATTTCTGAAAGAGGTTTTTGTTAGCGAGAAAGCTTGAGAAGGAGAGAAAAAGGAAAAATCCCTGCAGAGATGGGAGGAGACGGAGTGAGGAGAAGGCAGAAGTAACATGTACCTTCTTCAAGGTCCTTTCCAGGGCTGGCCCTGGCCAGTTGTCCCATCAGCTGTGTTCCCTTGGTTCCCAGAACTGGAGTCCCAGGGAGAGGCTGAGGGAATGTAGGGGTTGTTGGAAAACCTTCACCAAGGAAGGCCTTTCCTGGTCCAGAGTTTTTCAGGCTTTTTGGATTCAAGACTTAGTTAATCCAGTGGTGGTCAAATGAGAGAAATACATCCCTTCTGGGGTGTGTTATGGAAATCTGGGGGGATTTTTGATTATCACAATGGTTACGGGATTGGCATTACTGGCATTATAGGTTGGAACCAGGGGTGTTCTTCTTCCTTCCAGATAGGAGACAGTCCTGCCCAACAGAGAATTTCCATGACCCCTCCACACAACTTTCAAAAGTCTACTTAGGTGGGTGGAAAGCCTGTTCTAAAGATCAAGCAACACCACCTACCTAACTCTGTTTTCCACATCATCACAGAGTGTCTTCTTGTGGGTTTACACTGATTTTTCCAGGAATGTCAACTACACATTAAACAGAGAGAAGATTCTAACTTTGTTTTGTTCAGACTTTTACCAAGATGTTAGAAAAGAAAAAACTCTGTCACTTAACAATGCTGATCATGGTATTTGAGCCATTGACACCAGCCACACACTGGTCTTGGTCTGCAGTTAAGGTACTACCTTCACGGTGATTCTACACTTCAGTGCAAGCATCTGACCACTTCATTAATTTTTCTTTTACAGTTAGGCCTACACATTTTATATTATTTTATGATAAACAGCTCTTCTCTGGTTTCTCCTTTATATGTGGGCATTATAATCATTTAAAACTATGTGTACAGAATGATCATATTGCCTATGAATTTCATTTTGGTGTAGAAAGGGGGCATTATGAAATGTTATTAAGAACCAGTGACCTAACAGTTCCTTGATGAGGAAATCTAGGCTAAGAGAGTGAAAAAAATCCCTTACTGACCCCATGATAACATAGTCAGTAATTGTGAGAGGGAAGATTTACACTCACTGCTGACTGACATCAAATCTAGACTTCCCATGAAGTCACTCTGCCTTCCAAAGCAATGGCTTTCATCCAAATACCAGCCAACAATAACCTAGCTTACACTTACAGGGCACTGGTTATGTGCCAAACACAGCTCTAAGTGGTTTACCTTTATTAACTCTCTGAACCGCACGACACCCCTCTAACGTAGGTACTGATATGATCCTCATTGTACAGATGACGAAACTGATGCACAGCGTGGTTAAAAGATTTGCCCAACCACACACAGCTAACGTCTAGCACAGCTAAGATGAACCCTGGGTATCTGGCTGTTCATCACTTCACTGGATCATGTCAAAGACAGGGTCAGGAAGCTGGGGAATCTCAACCAAGGCATTTAGGCTACAGAAATGGAAGAAAATGGACATACCCAAGCAATTCCATTGCTCAAGTATAGACTGTCCCCACATGAGCTTCAGGAGTTATGTGGATCCCCTGATATTGTATGCAAATTACATATCTATGTGTGTGTATTTGCACATTATTCTAAGGAGCAAGTCCATGGTTCTCATTTGATTCTCAAAGGGGCCCCTGACCACAGAAAACCTGAACCACTGGTAGAAAGGAATAATTAGCAGGACTTGGTGAACAGGAGGATGTAGTCATGGAACTTCCCTACTGTCACTGTTGTACAGGGACAGTCTGGGTGCTGGGATCGAAACTCCTGTGGCCCTCAGGGTTGCCAGAATCTCTTTACTCTCACTGGCATCTCCATGTAGGAACAGCCTCGTCATTTCTGTTTCCCGCAAAAGCATAGGAGAAGATCAATATGCTAACAAATAGGATCCTTCCTATGTGTTCAATTACATGCAGAAGATCAGAAGGCATTGACTTAGAAAGTAAAGGGAGAGAAAGAATCATCTTTTAGGAACAGGAGTGAGGTCTAAAGGGTCGTTCAGGACACACATGGTTCACAAGCCTTTTCTGCCCCAGCACATCTAAGGAGGCAGAGAGGGCATGAACTACCAAGACCAGATCAGGACCTGATGTGGAGAAACAGCTTCAGAGGGAAAAGCTGTCCATATCCCATCCATAACCCCTCAGTCCGCTGGGCAGGCCACCTCCAGTTTGGTCGCATTTCCTGTGCACACCAACGTCTTTGTATCCCAAGCACCTGCTTCTTCTGCCTCTGAGCCTTCTCTGGCCCCAGTACCATGTCAGTCCCCACTCCTAGAAAAAATCCTCAGTTAACGAGGACCAGAGTTAATGAATAAACACTTCAGCTTCCTTCCCCTCGGTGGGACGATTCTGAGGAGTTTTTTACACGTCTCTCAGAGGCTCCACAGGGGGATGGGGCCCCAGCTGCCCACAACAGTAACTCACTGATGCATCCTTTACCAACATCTGTCCTTTCCTTGTATCATTTCTTCAACACGCTGTGCCTCCTGGGACCACCTCCGAAGTCAACTATACATATCCAAATCCTGGACTTAGGGTCTGCTTTTAGGGGAACCCAAGCTAAGACAGGTCCTTGGAAGATCATGGGTCAATTGAGAATTCTGGCTATAAAGTCAAGAGCTCTGGTCAACCTTGGCCCATATCTTGCCAGATGCACCATAGTCATGGCATCGTTGAGGGTGCAGAGGGGCTCACAAGGCCCTCATAAGATGAAGCTAGGGGTAAAACAAGGGGTAAAAAACATTGGTCCAAATCTCTAAATGAGAAATTCTATCCTAGAGGAACTTTTAACCAAAAAGGAGGCACATAGTGAGGTCTGTCCTGGGATAGTCTCAAGGTAAAGAATTTCAGAGAATCAACTTATAAATAGGTCTTAAAAGTACAATCTTGTGCAACCAAGACCTCTGCAGAAGGTGGTACAGCTGTGCCCTGGCTGAGGGGGCAAATGGAATTGAAGTCCAGCCTGAATTCTGCGCACCAAGCTGTGTGCTCATGTGAAGGGTCCACCTTTTAAAAATGTGCCCAAAGTAGGTTATTTACACATGGCCCCATGTGCAACCACTTCCATCTCTGCTTGTTGTCTCGAAAAAATCAGCTAGATTTCATCTTCAGATCCAAACTATCATTGCCAGCAATATATTCTTTATAACAATATTCCACTGATCTAGAACAAAAGCAATTTGAAACCCTCGGGCTGTTTGTTATAATGGAATTTTCCTTGTGTGAAAAAGTAAGCATTGCTGTTGTATTATTAATGGAGTTTTCTTCTTTTTTCCACCAAGTTGACAGTTTTAGGATCATGTTGGAACGATTTATTCTACTAAATGATTCAAATACTTCTGTGTCACATTTCTATCTTCCTTTTCAAAATTGGAAATATTTGTATTCTTGCTACAAAGTCCGACGTTTAATGAGATTTGAACTTGTTTGCTTTGTGTTGAATGGGATTAACTCCCCACCAGTGCCTACTCTCAGGTCTTTGTGTTGGGGAGGCCCTGGTTATGCGGGCAAATGGATGGTTATTCTCAGCAATAAAAATGAGCAAATAACGTGAAAGCACCCATACCTCAAAAAGCAGAAGAATGACCTCTGTTTGACCTTGAGGTCTGTGCACTGAAGAGAAAAGTTCCTTAATAGACAAAACAAGCTTCGAGCCAGAGAGAAAGAGAAGATTGCTTACTTTCTGATTACTTTGTTTAAACTAACCTCGTTTCTAGTTTATAATCCTTTATGGGAGCATATTAAGAAGGGGCAGTTTAAGGTCTGTTTAGAGTGGAGGAGAATCGTGAAATAAACAATTAATATTTAGGAAAGGGGCCCGGAACCATTTATTTGTAGGCTTTTTCTCCCTCGTTTACTGAATAATAGCCTTGGGCTGTAGTCTCAGACATCCCATGTACTTATTTTGATTACTGTTGTCATATATTCACTCATTACACTCTTTGTGCAGTTTTGGACAATCCAAAAATCAGGGGAACTCACTGGAGTAAATAACGCGATCATTTCTGCTGGCATGAGTCGTGTGTAGAATATAGGAGTGTCACTTCCAGTAACAGGGAAGCAAATTCAGTATTCATATTTTATCCTGGCCAAGGGGTCTTGGAACTTTTACCTTGGGTAATATTCAAAAATCAGTATTCCTTCCCTTCCAGCCAAAGACTCCATTACATCGCGGCTTAACATTTGGTTGCTGTGGCTTCTGCCCCCGAGGCTGATCTGCATTGTCCTGCTTCTAGGCTTCTGCTCAGATCAGTGCCTCCTGCTGGGATGCCCTTCCCCAGTCTTTTGTGCCTGTTGAATCCTTCTCATCCTCAAAGGGGAGTTCAAATCCTAGTTCTTCCAAGAAACCTTCCCAGACTGCCTTGACACCTACTCTTCCTCCTTCAAATTTTGGCAACCATTGCTTGGCCCTTCCCAATATACTACTGATTGTCTTTTCAAGCCTACAGGTTTTCATTTCCCCAGGTAGAATTTAACTTCCTACAGCAGAAATTGTAAGTTGCCCCCCAATATCCATTCTGCCTCGCTTTTTAGTAATAGAGGGTGGCAATAAACCCCATAGAAATTACTCTCTCTAGCCTCCCTTGCCAAGTATGGCCATGTAACTAAATTCTGATCAGTGAGCTATAAGGAGCACTTACAGGAAGATTGCTAAAGGAGAACAGAGTCAGGTGGAAGGCTGGACCTTTTGTTCTTTCTCCTTCCACCTTCCCACTGCCCGAGATGAAGAGGAGGTGACTAGCACCAAGAAGGCCATCTTGGGTCATAAGGTGACCTTGATTGAGGTTGATGAAATAGAAAGACAGAAGGAAACCAGGGTCCAATGACTTCGTGAAGCCACTGTTCCATCCCTGAATTATCTCCTCTAGACTTCTTTTCTGGAAAAGAATAAATCTTTCTATGTTTAAACCATTGTTGTTCTCTACAGTCAAATTTACTTCTTCTCTCTCTAGTCCAGCTTCTTAAGGGCAGATCAACTTTTTAATCACGGCATTGCCAGCAGTGCCTGACACAGTATAGGGTAAATTCTAAACAGGTATTTGTTAAAACTTGAAAATATTTGCCTTCTGACTCATTACAGTTCTCATTCTCATTAATATTACAGTTGCTCTCTTTAAAATCATGCCCATTGATGTTATGCTCCAGTTTCAAAAGTTGGTATTGCTTCCACTGGGTAAAGTTTTTACCCTTACAAATGAAGTCATTATTTAGGAAATAGAAGAGATCACAGGAAAAAAGGGGAGAAGGCCATTATTAGATAACAGATCGAAGGAGGAAAGTTAACTCTATGACCCAGAGGAGGCCATATAAAAGGTGTCTTCAGTGCATTTAATTTCATCCAGTTAATTTTGCTCCATTTCAGGCAAAGGAGGAACAAGGTATTTACATACCCGTACAATTCTCTGTAGCCCCATCTTCTTTCATTTACTTGACCTAATACTGACCTCTCCCAATCAGCATCTGTGACCTAAGATATGGATCCTCGTTACTTAGCAGGTGACATGCTGGAGTAGTTTTGAACCATGTGATCTAATGTATTAGTCAGAACTTGGTCAAGAAATCAAAGCCATTCCAGGTATTACAAGAAAGAAAAGATACTGTTTCTGAGAGTGTGGAGTGATGATGACTTTTTTCCATCTTCTTTTCCATCTCATGTCTTCCAAATTTTCCACAATGATCATGTAGTACATTCATAATCCAACAAAGTAAAACAAATTTTATTTTAAAGACGATGCTTATTCCAAAGACTTAAGACGTTGTTCCCATACTCTTGGAAGAGAAACATATTAAGCTACAGTCAGTGCTTAAAATGATTGCCAAACTGTTCTTGGGGATCTGTAAGTTTACCTTTGACAAATCATGTAACTTTCTTTGCAGCCCTTTGGCTGTCTATAACATTGTCACACATGTGCCTGTTCTCCCGCATAAATGTGGCTGGGATTAATGAGGTCATCATTTCTAAATGGAAAGATCCTTCCATGGAAAAAACTGGACAATAGTATGTAAATCAATTAGAACACTCCCTCATGCCATACACAAAAAATAAACTCAAAATGACTTAAAGATTTAAATATAAAACAAGACAAGATAAACTTCCTAGAAGAAAACATAGGCAAAACATTCTCTGACATAAATCTTATTAGCAAGGTTCTCCTAGGGCAGTCTACCCAGGCAATAGAAATAAAAGCAAAAACAAACAAATGGGACCTAATTAAACTTATAAGCTTTTCACAGCAAAGGAAACTGTAAGTAAAACAAAACGACAATCTACGGGATGGGAAAAAATATTTGCAAATGATGCGACTGACAAAGGTTTAATTTCCAGAATATATAAACAGCTCGTACAACTTAATAACAACAACAACAAAAAACCCAATCCAAAAAAGGGCAGAAGACCTAATGAAGGAATTCTCCAATGAAGACTTACAAATGGCCAATAGGCACATGAAAAAATGTTCACTATCGCTAATTATCAGAGAAATACAAATCAAAACTAGAATGAGGTATCACCTCATACTAGTCAGAATGGCCATCATTCAAAATTCCATGAACGTTAAATGCTGGAGACGGTGTGGAGAAAAGGGAATACTCCTACACTGCTCGTGGGAATGCAGTTTGGTGCAGCCACTATGGAAAACAGTATGGAGATTCCTCAAAAAACTAAAAATAGACTATGATCCAGCAATCCCACTCCTGGGCATGTATCTGGAGGGAACTCTAATTCAAAAAGATACATGCACCCCAATGTTCATAGCAGCACTATTTACAATAGCCAAGACATGGAAGCAACCTAAATGTCCATCAATGGATGACTGGATAAAGAAGCTGTGGTATATTTCTACAATGGAATACTACTGAGCCATAAAAAAGAATAAAATAATTCCATTTGCAGCAACATAGATGACCCTGGAGATTGTCATTCTAAGTGAAGTAAGCCAGAAAGAGAAAGAAAAATACCATATTATATTACTCATATGTGGAATCTTAAAAAAAAAGAAAAAGAAAAAAGAGGACACTAATAAACTTATTTACAAAACAGAAACAGACTCACAGACATAGTAAACAATTTTACGGTTACTGGGGGAAAGAAGGTGGGAAGGAATAAATTTGGGAGTTTGAGATTTTCAAGTGTTATCCACTATATATAAAAATACATAAAAACAAATTTCTTCTGTATAGCACAGGGGACTCTATTCAATATCTTGTAATAACCTTTATTGAAAAAGAATGTGAAGATGAATATATGTATATATATGCATGTCTGGGACATTATGCTGTACACCAGAAATTGACACATTGTAAACTGACTATACTTCAATTAAAAAAAGAAAAAATCCTTCTATGGAAAAGCATTTTGCAAGAACAAATGATGATTGCCCTATTATTTCCTAGCACATCAATAGCTGCCAAACTTGAATGAAATTTTATTTAGAAAGAAACACTCCTCCCTATGCCTTTCTTCTGAATATAATAATTATTAGGGATAAATGGAGGAAGAATTCTCTTCCAAAGCTGTATAGAATATGTGGCAAACCATAGTTTTGTCATTTTAAGGAAAAACACCTAAATCCAGGTTTATATATTTTTCTTTCCATTTACCATTCCCATGCTCTATGTCAAATTTATGTACCTTGGGGGCAAAATGAAATGGGAAGCTTAAATTTTATTTGTGCTCTGAATTTTAAATATATAAAAATAGAATTAAAAAAGGACTCTGAAAGAGTATCAGATTTTACACTTTGCTTCATAGATGAACAGCTAAATCATTAAAAACAAGTTTCAATCCATTCCATTCATAAAGGCCTCTAGGAATCAGGAAATACAGTGCTTTCCCAGATAGTCTTGTCCAGAATTTTAAAGTACTCTTTCTTATTTGACCAGAATATCTACATCTCCAGCCCCACAACTGCCCCAGAAGGATAGCTCCCCTAGAAGAACATCACCAATACATGGAATCTTCTATTAGAAGCCCAGTTACATGCAGTGAAAGGGCAGGCATTTTGGAAGGAGGATTCCACAGGTCCAGCCTCTGACTTCCTATAATTTTTGATTGAACATAAACAGGCACACCTGTGCACAAATAGTAGCATTTTTTAAAAATCAAATCAATAGCTAAGTGGACAAGGAGGTCCACTCTCATGTCTTACCTAAGGAGCCTTCCTTCCATTGACCAGTAATGGATTCTGCCCTGGAAACTCAATTATAGAGAATAGTGATTTTTCTGTAGAATAAGGGAATATTTTCCTAGGAAATTCCTAGGAATATTTTCCAGAAAGGGAAAAGAATTGATGAAAAATTGGGTTGAGACACAATCTATTGGAAACCCATATATAAAATTTGGTCATTCACCTTCTTTATACCCAAATAATTATAACCATAATTATGATTCAAGCCCCTAGCAGACTACTTGCTATAAATAACCACACACATCCATCCCCAACGTGTTTGAGAAGCTCCTCCTCAGCCCACACCTTGTGGCTTACTTTTTTCTGGGACATAACTCTCTTCTCCTGACTGATATTGCTAATCATCTCTGCCTAGGGTTTAGGGATTCCACTTTTCCTTCTAAGTCTTCGCCCCAAGCCTGGGCACCAGCTCTTTCCTAACTTCTCCCAGCAGCATTGAGACTGAGATGTAACATTAATAACACCTGCTGGAGGTTGAGACTAATAGGCAGGTTACACCACTTAAGAACAACGTATCATTACTCCTAAGCCCAGGCAATTCCCTGACCATTCTCCTGACTTGCCTCCACATAGCTCACCCTCTACCATGGAAGTGGCCCAAGTTTTTCCTTTCTATGAAGAATAGACGTTCTCACCATCAATCATCCTGTAAATAGGTTCATTTTGAGGCAGAATATAAAAATGTAAGAAGACTCTTAAATGAGAGAGGGAAGGGGGAAATTTTATTTTCCTTCTGGGGACTAGAGATCAGTTTTTCCAGGACTTGGAAATGTGGAAAGACCCAGAATACCAACCTGAGGATGAAGTCAACCCATAAAATCTCTTGGCCTTGGCTCAGGGCCAAGAGAAATGCAGGGAAACATAGCTAAATATACTGGATTGGATCGATCTTAAACTTGCCCTACCTAGTGATGAGAGCCAATACATTTTCTCACAATCCCAGTCAAATTGAATTAGGGTTATTTTTGTTATCGGGAAAAAGGCACTCTAACTGATACGCTTCCATATTCCTAAATATGCTTCTACTGCCATTTCCTGGTTTATCAATATTACACATTATCTATTTAATCTGTCATATGATAGATGTAAAAAAATCAGCTCATTTTCCAACACCTCCTCTACCTCCTTTCAGTTCCTCTATGCCTTTGTAACTATAAATAATATTTTGCAAATGGTATATAGCAAAGATACATACTAAGCTCTCATATAGAGACAGATCTATTTCTCAAGTGTCTGTTCTGCCCCATTAATCTGTTTATCTATTTTTATGCCAAAACCACACAATTTAAAGAAATTTTAATTGGTTTAGCATTATAAAATATTTTGCTACTTGGTATGGGAAGTCCTAATATCTGCTTCTAGCAGCATAGTAGATCAGAGAGCCTTAACAGCTTCTTTCTGCAAGACAAATAAAAATTCTGGACAAAATAGATTTGTTTTCAATTTTCAAAATAAGTTAGCAAGGAAGCTACAAAGAGGTACATAAGCCAAATGAGTGAAAGGAGAAATACAAGTGAAATGCCAGTTTCCTTAAAGTCATCTTTTACGACCTCAGGTTTCCATTTTGATCCCCTTCACAAGGTCTAGAGGATGGAAGTCCTTCCAAAGTGAGGGAGATGGATAGGAGACCCATGCACAAAGCAAAGATACCAAAAGATGAGCTAGAAAAATCCAGCCCACAGAAAAGTACAGTAAAAAAAAAAAAAACTTACCTGCTTCAATCTTGGTGGTGGGTGGGAGGGAAAATTAAAGTATCCTCTGAAAATATAGAACCACAGCTTGGCTTCATGTGCTGCGTGGCCTAAATTCACATGGCTCATGTCTTCTGAGAAACCTCAATCTGATCATTTATTTGTAAATGGCTCCAGAGCAAATATAACATTGATACCAAAACCTGACAAAGATTACACAAAGAAAGAAAATTACAGACCAGTCTCACTTACAAATATCACTATAAAAATATTAAATAAAATATTAACAAGCAGAATCAAGGGGTAGATTTAAAATAATAATAAAGTGATGTTTATTCCATGAATGAAAAGACAGTTGAATACCAGGGATCATTCTACATTAATGTATCTGAGGAGAAAAACTATTTCAACTGGTGCTAATAAGGATTTGGAAAAAAGTAAAAGCCCATTCTTGACTTTAAAAAACACTCCACAAAATATAAATAAAGATTTATTTAACATGATTAACATGATTTATTAATCCAAAAAATCCAGAAACAATCTTAATGGAGAACAATGGAAGAACGCATGCTAAGACTAAGATGCTCACTATCACCTCTGCTATTTAATATTGTCCTGAAGATACTAAGAAACACAATTAAACAAGAGAAAGTATAAGAACTGCAAGAGGTGGTAAAATCATCGCTATTTTCAAATGATATGATTTTACATTTAAGAGAATCTCCTGAAAAACTACTACAAGTAATAAGAGAATGCAGTGAGTTGCAGGGTGTAAAATTAATACACAGCAATGAATAATTTTCTCATATAAAACAATACCCTTTAAAAAATACAATGGAACAGAAAACCATCTCTGCAATAGCAAAAGCAACAACAAATAGATAAAACACTTTAGAATACACTTAACAAGAAATATATGTATTTATGAGGAAAATTTCAAAACACTACTGTGGGACGCAAAATTAGAACTGAACAACGGAAGTATGTACCATGTTCTGTGGCAGAAAAATTCAACATGACAAAAAGTCTATTCTCTCTGAGTCAATTTATAAATTTAACCTGATTTTTTATTACATTTTTTTCATTATTTTTGGAGGGGTGATAATTAGGTTTACTTATTAATTTTTAGAGGGGGTACTGGGGATTGAACCCAGGACCTCTGCATGCTAAGCATGTGCTCCACCACTTGAGCTATACCCTCACTTAACCTGATCTTAATAAAATTACCAATAGGTTTTTTCCCAGAGAATAGATAAGTTGTTTCTAAATTCATTAAAAAAAAAAAAAAAGCAAGAGTAACCAGAAAAACTCAAAAAATGAACTACGTGGTCGAGTTATCCCAAATGGATGTTCAAACATGCTAATAGGTCCCAATAATTAAAATAGTATAATTGTGAATGGCTAGACAGGGTAAAGAAGGAGAATTTAAGTGCAGAAGTAGAGCCAAATACATACAAAAAATTAGTACTGAAAAAATGGCAAGTCAAATCAGAGTGGAAAGAAAAAATTTTAAATAAATGTTGTTGAGACAACTGAGTAGCCACCTGGAAAAAATAAAGTTGAATCTATACCTCTCATCACTCATCCAGAAAAAGGCAGATATCTTTAAAAGCTGGTATTAAAAAATGAAGCTATAAAACTATCAGAAGAAAATATGAGTTACTTCTTTATGAGCTATAACTCAAAATGCAGAAGGCACACAGAAAAAGTAATTTTTACTACATAAAAAATGTTAAGTACATGGAAAAATATGCCATAAGCAATGCTAAAAGACAAATGACAAACTGGGAAAATACATTTGCAACCTGCATCTTAGACAAAATGCCAATTATCCAAATATATGAAGAATTACAATAAATCAATACAAAAAAAACCAATAACAATCAGTCTTTTTAAAGAAAAATGAGCAAAGTACAAGAATTGAAAGTTCATAGAAAAAGAGATACAAATGGCCCTTACATATAAAAAGTAAACTTTCTTCAACTCATAATTTTAAAAAAGCAAATTACAACTAAACTGAGATAACTCTTAAATTAGGAAAAACCCGAAAGTTGAACAGCAGTTTCTGTAAGCAAGGCTACGGGGAATCAGTTAATCTCAGTCGTTGCCAGCGGGAGTGGAGAATGATACAACCAAAATAGAAGGTAACCGGCAATATTTCTCAAATTTACAATGCATTTACCCTTTGGCCTGACATTTCCACTTACGGAGATTTTATATGTTTCCCTCCACACTGACAAAATGATATATGTACAGGGTAATTCATCATCCCATCACTGTCTACAATAGAAAAAGGCTGGAAACAACCAAATGCTCATCAATAAGGAACTGGTTAATAAACTATGCTATGTTCACATATGGAAACACAATATGGCTGTAAAAAAATTAGGAAGCTTATTATATACTGATATGAAAAGAGCTTCAGGATCTATTTTAAGTAACAAGAAGAAGGTGCAGAATAGTAATATATAATCTTCTGTCTTCTATGCAAGAAGGTATATCAGCATAGAGAAATATTGGAAGTATTTAAAAGAAATTAATAAAAGTGCTTAACTACAGAGAAAAGGGGGGTAGTATATCAAGAAAGGGATAAACTGGATTTATTGTTCAAAGAGGAGAATAAAGATGTTGATTAACGTTAGTTTTTGTTAATCGAGTCAGGATAGGCTTGGTTATGTTGTAGTTACAAACACACCAAAATCTCAGTGGTCTTCAATACCAAGATTTTCTTTTCTTTCTCCCACTAAATGTCCATCAAGGGCAGACTGGGAGCTTATTCCATGGTTCTGGGATGGGCATATGACATTGTTCTGGCCAATGAGATGTGACAAAATATCCTGGGGTGATTCTGGGAAACATTTCCCCACTCTTGTAAAGAGACAAACAGGAGTAGATACCCCTCCTGCATCCCGGGTTTACGCAGCATGCTTGGTAATATGGGAGCCATCTTGTTGCCTTGGGAGAGGCAAGCTTGGGAGAGTTGCATATCTGACTTCCAGAGGATGATAGAGTTAAAAATAGAAAGAATCTGGGTCCTTAATGAGGTCAGCAAACCACTGAATTAACCAACTCTGCAGACTTCCTACCTCAGGATTTCTTATTATGTCAGATAATAAAATTTATTTATTGTATAAACTATTTCAAATTAGATTTTCTGTTATTTGTAGATGAAAACATCCTCATTTATAGGTTTCTTACTCATTTTTCTTGTTTTATTGCACTGACTGGTTTAATGTTGTACAGTAGCATGAAAGCAGGCATCCTTGTCTTATTCCTGATTTAATAGGATTACCTCTAAAATTACCCCGAAGTATTAAAATAACTGTAGGTTTTCAGTAAGTCCTTTTATTAAGATAAAAATTTCCCTTCTACAACTAGCTGCTTAGAGGTTTGTTGTTTCTTTTCTTAATTAATACTAGATGTTAAATTTTACCAACTATTTTTCAGCATTTATTGATATAATCAGATGCCTTAATCTGTAAATGTAGTGAATTATATAAACTTTCTAAGTTAAAATTAGATTCTTAGACTTCTGTAATTAACCTCCCTTTGTCATAATATATTATCTTGATATACTATTGTATTTGCTTTGCTGAAATTTAAATGGAATTTTTGCATCTATGTTCCAAATGAGGTTAATCTTGCTGAGTTTTGGCATTAGTGCTTTGCTGGACACACAAAATGAGTTGGATACATCTCCAACCTTAGAATAATGTATATAACATAGAAATCATCCCTTTTGGGGAAGTTTAGTAGTACTCATCTATAAAACTTCTTAGGCTTAGTGTCTTTTTTTAACCTTTAAAAAATTTATGAAAATGCAGAAAATAATAATGATTAAACCCCCTTTTTATTAACCCATAGCCAAAGATAATCAATTCACAGCAATTATCATTTTGAAACAAATCCCTGACATTACACTTCATCTACAAATATTTCAGCATGTATCTCTAAAGTTTAAGAACTCCTTTTTAAACACTACCACAATGTATCAATAAATATCCAGTCAGTGCTCATATCTCCCTGAATGTTTCATCAATATTCTAAAAGTATATTTGTTTGTATCAAGATTCAGTTAAGGTACATACATACAACTGAGTGATATGTCTTCTAGGTCTTTTTTAATCTATAGATCTCCACTCCCCACTTCTTCTTCTTGGAATATAATTGTTGAAGGAACTGGATAATTTGTTCTGTAGAATTTCCTACAGTCTAGACTTTGCTGATTATATTCCTATAGCGTTGTTTAACACGTTCTTTATAGAAAGCAGACAATAACGATTTTTTTAAATTATTCCATATTATAAATTTGAAGTGTTTTAATCCAGTATAGTTGTTGTTTTTATTAATGCAAAATTGTCGTATGTTTAGCCAGTAGGTGCCTCTTCAAGTCAATGCCTAAGTGGTTTTGACACTCTGTGGCCTTTAGTTTTCTTGTCTCTGACGTGACAACTTGTTCCAGGCTCATCTTGTACCTTTCCTGCCCCACACCTGGAATCAGCCTTTTCTCAAGTGAACCCTAATTCCCTTCAGTGGGAAATTATGTTCGCAGATCACTGCTTAGGTACTGGGGCTGCTCACTACCACTGGGTGGACCCATCTTCCAGGCCTTCCTTGAATTTTATTTTAATGTAAATATAATCGCAGAAAAAAGTTTCTTTTTCTTCATTTTCTAATTTGAATATCTTTTTCCATCACTTTATTTTCAACCTTAGATGATTTTTAGATGTGGCTCTTATAATAGCTAGATTTTTAAAAATCTAATATAAGATTCTCTTTTCATCCATGAACTGAGCTCAATCATATTCAAAATGATACTGATCTATCTGAACTCCCACCTCATTTTGCCTTTTCTACTTATCCCGGATTTTTGTTATTTCCCAATTTTGTCTTTTGTAAGATTGATTGAATTTTCTTTGTCCTATTTTATCCTTCTTAAAATCTGGAACTTGTATCTGCTATTTCTTCCAGTGGTTACCCTAACTTATATGAATTTTACAATGAGTTTCACTGATTTCTAAAATAAGATACTGCTTCATGTATCTCTCTAGAGTTACTTTTTTTCTTTTTTCTAGGTAAGTACATTCTCCATTAATTCTTTGTGGATGGTAAATGTTCTGCATCCTTGAATATCTATAAATGTGCCTATTTTACATTCACACTTGAGTAATAGCTGAATATAAAATTTTAGATTTGTGACCATTTTTCTCAGATTTTTGAAGATAAATTTCTACTATCTTCTTGTATCCAACATGTTTCCATTGAGAATTCTGATATCAGTCTTTGTAGAAATGTTTTTAAAACATTTTAAAAATCATCCTTGCATGATTTTAGAAATTCTCCTTATTGCCTATTGGTCTAAAATTTCACTCTGTGTATCTAGATGTAGCCCTACTTTTCTTCTTTAAAATTTTATTTATACATCTATCTATTTATTTCTATGTAGTCATCTCTTATTCATCTTATTCAGTTCCCAATCTGAAGATTTGTGTCTTTATTCAACTCTGGAAATTTTTCTTTTATCATATTTTGAATTTTTCCTCCCTTTTATCATTTCTGTCTTTTGTTTTCTTCTGAAACGTGTATAAGTAGGTTGGGAGCCTCTGATTCCATTCTCCATGTTTCTAAGCACTCCTTCATGCCTTCTGTCTCCTTGTATCACATCCTGGGAGACTCCCTCAGCTATTGTTTCTAGCTCATTCTGCTATTTTCCCTTCTTCTGAATAGTTTTCATTTCTAAGACTTCTACTTGGTTCTTTGTCATAAATTCCTTTTTGTCTCCCGGATTCAATTATCTCTCTTATTTCTGTTAAGAGTTTAATTATGTTTCCCTTAAAATCACCTTCTGTGAGTTCTGTTAACCGTTTCTTAGAGATCAGTCCTGTGTTGCATTTTGTGCTTCTATGATGTATTAGTAAATCTTGGCTCTGTGCACATCTTTTCCTTTGAGATTCTCTATCATCTTGACTATGGGAACTGTTTATTGAAAGCTGCTTCCAGCAACTGTTGTGGAGGAAGTTGGGGATGGGTCTATATCTGGCCTTCTGACTGTAGGGAGGCTGTTTCTGGGTATCAGCAGCTTCCGGAGACGTTGCCTTGCGTCTTGTGCCCAAGGATCTCCCTTCACTGTTTGGCGGCACATACCTCCCCTAACCACGGCACAGCACCAAGTGAGAAGTGGTGAGGGCCAACACTATCAGCATCCTCCTACCCAGGTATTTAGGTTGAGTAGTGTCCCCCTCCCCCCAAAAATTCATGTTTACCTAGAACCTGTGAATATTACCTTATTTGGAAATTGGGTCTTTGCAGATATAGTCAAGATAAGGTGAAACCATTCTGGGTTAGGGTGGGCCCTAAGTCCAATATGAATGGTGTCCTTAAAAGAAGAGGAAATTTTGGACATAAAGACACAAACACATGGAGAACGACATGTGTCAACCGAGGCCAAGGTTAGGTGATGTACTAATAACTAAGCAATGCCAAAGATGGCCAGCAACCATCAGAAACTACAAGATGCAAATGAGGATTCCTCCCCTAGACTCTTCAGAGGGAGGATGGCTCTGCTGACACCTTGATTTCAGACTTCCAGCCTTCAAAACTGACAGAATAAATTTTGTTGTTTTAAGCCATCCAGTTTGTGATATGTTACAGTAGCTGTAGGGAATAATATACCACAAAACCCTATCAATCACTCTTAAATCCCTCTCCAATTTATTTTCCTTTTTTCTAATTCTTAACTGAAAGATTGTCAGTTCCACGAGATCAGCCCCCTCCATCTCTCTTAGAGACGACCACCACAAATTGACCACTGCCCTTTGCCAAGGGAAATAAATTCACCACACAAGACAGTTTTCCTGCTTCATGTGCCTGCAGTTGAAACTCAAGATGCCCTTCTAGCTAATCAAGTCATAATGATTCAACTCTTCAAGTCTCAGTCTACTCATCTAGAAAATAGGAATGATAATACCTCCTACCCTACAGAGTCATTATGAAGATGAAAAAATATAAGGTTGGTACAGAAGGCTGTATGAGTTGGGACATTATATTTCTCCTTATGCTAAGGATCACACAGATAAGATTAGCAATGATGACACATATCAAAAGTAATAGATTCTATCCTAACATTTGGATAAATAACTCTAATTCTGTGCATATACCTCAAGAAGATAACAAATTACTGAATCATCTTTATACTTGAACAATGTTCAATATAGTAATCCTTATAAAAGCAAGACAGAGGTGTTGGGGGAACAGGTGAAAGGGGATTGAGAAGTACAAACTTCTGGCTCTAAAATAAATAAGTCATGGGGGTATAATGTACAGCATAGGAGACATAGTCAATAATATTGTAATAACTCAGTTGGTGACAGATGGTTACTAGACTTATGATAGCGATCATTTCATAATGTATAAAAATATTGAACCACTATATTGTATACCTGAAATTAATATAATATTGTATGTCAATTATAATTCAATTTTTTTAAAAAAAGCAAGACATTGGCAGTTACCCAATAGCCAACAACAGGGGAATGATCACATCGATCTACCTTTCCCTACATATGAATATGGAGATATATAGATTTTTTTAACTATGCAAGTCTCCTTTGTCAAGTTATATATAATCTCATAAAATTCATAACATTTGAAAAAATCATTTATAATTTTTGCATTATTTTCATTTAATAAGCATATATGCTTAATGTGTACCAGCATTGCTCTAAGCCCTTCAAAAATGTTTAAAATATTATATGTATAACTATTAGCTCATTGATACATATTTTAAATTTTTTGTAAAATATTTTTAACAAGATATTATTAAAATTGTATGAAAAAGATCATTTTAATGCACCCTTCATTAATATCCACATTGTTAGGACAAAACATAAATACCTATTAATATGCAACAAATACTTTAAAATAATTACATAATAAAAAGCATAATTTGTGATATACATTTTGAAGTGGAATCATTTATTATGTTTAGTTTAGGGTCAAAATCTATATTTAATAGAGATTGAAAGAAACTATATGCTATGGCATTCAAATGCACAAAAATTATTTTCATTGCCTAATTTTTAGAATTCTTATATGTCAATGGTTTTCTTTTTAGAATTTTTGTATTTTGTTTCCAAATGAAGAGAGGAGAGAGATTTCAGACTGTCGTTTGCAAATACTTCTCTACAAACAACATTTGGGGATGGAATTTGGGTATGGATAATCATTATTCCCAGTACATTTATTGCTCCTCTCCACTTTTAAAACAGATTTTAAAGTATCATACATATTTTGATGTTTGAACCCATGTTATGAGAATTATAAAATGAATACAACTTATATATCAGATAAAGGTTATTTCAAGGAAAAATTTCAGAATGATAATTTTTCATTGCAATAAAATACACATAACATAAAATTTACCATTAATGATGTTTAGTACGGTCACAATGTTGTACAACCATCACCACTATCTAGTTCCAGAACATTTTCATCACTCCAAAAGGAAACCCCATAACCATCAAGCAGTCACTTCCCATTGTCCCATCTCCCAGCCCCTGGCAACCACTAATCTGCTTTCTGTCTCTATGGAATTGCCTATTCTGGGTATTTCATATAAATGAAATCATACGATACATACATGGCCTTTTGTGCTTGGCCTCTTTCATCTAGTGTTTTCAAGGTTCAGCCATGTTATAGCATGTATCACTACAGAATTACAATTTTCATGTTTCTCATTAACTTACTCTATTTTAGTAACAGTATTCCTTATTCTTTCTGTTGTTAGCCTATAATCATTATGAATATAGACTAAATTATGCAAGAAGGAATCAAGACTATTTATAACTGTCCATTAGGTTTCATAGGTATTAGTGCCGGTGGTGCTGTGTTGAGCAGGGTAACGACCTCTAATCCTGTCTGCACATCTCACTCAACACTCACCCACGGGTTCTCTCACGCTTGGCTTTAAATGGGAAATGTTTTAAATAACTAACTGAACTACTTTTTACTTTTTGAAATTCAAAGAAATAACTGCCAACTTTGAACGTGCAACGATGTAAAGGATCACATAAACCTTACTGAACACTCATGAGGTTGGATATTTTGCAGCCCTCAAACGTGTTGCTCATGAAGACAAGGTATTACCTGAGAAATATTTTTGATCCAGTATCCCGGGGGAAAAACGGGATACAAGGTTGTAAGTATGCTACAGAAATGAGAGGAAGACCCCTGAAAACTATGTAAACACTTCTAGAAATAAGATAGAAAGGAAATATGCAAAATAATAACACTAACATGATGGATGGGAGAATTATGAGTATATAGTATTCTTTCCTTAATTTCCTAAAGCTCTGTCATGTGCTTGTATTACTTTCATTATGTAAATAATTTGACATGAAGCAAGGGAGTAGCTCATGATCACTGACCTTTAGCAGCTTTCTGCTGAGTCAGCCTTGATTCAGGCCATCATAAAAGGACATGCAGACCCACACAGACTCTACAGATAGAAATCTTGAAGTTAAATGATTGGAAAATTACACAGGAACTGCTTTTTAATGTTCGTTTTGGAAAGAGAATTGCCATTAGCTTGCCTTGGAGAGGACAGCTCCTTTTAATGTGGTCCTTTTAGTGCTTCATTAATCCCCCTTGGATGGCCTTTAATTAAACCAAATTCTGCTTACTTTCTACTTCTTAAAACAAAAACACACGGAATGTACCCGACCCCCTACTATAGCTTGCTGGGAAGGATGTTGGCTTGGGTGTTAGGAGGCCTGGGTTTGAGCGTTAGCTGTGTGGCCTCGGGCAAGTCAACCCTGTCTCTGAACCTCATCTTCCACCTCTGCACTGTGGGGATGGGGGTCTTGACTTCTATGGAGCTCTAGATGAGAAGGAAATTCTCGGCTATTGAAATGGCCTCTGACTTCTAGGGACTCTCAGAATGGTATCTGACTCCTCCTAAAGTGGGGACAGCTGCAGAGCAGGAGCGGGAAGGGTGATGAAAAAGGATACACCTGAAAATAAGCAAGGCAAGAGAGAGCGCATTGGAGGGTGAATCTCAGGAGACCTGAATTCTAGTCCTCGCTCTGCCATAGGCTGAGGGTGTGATCCTGGGTTAGTCATTTCTTTTCTCTAGGGCTGGGCTTCTTCCTCTGTGAAATAAGGTGACAGGCCTAAGGCCCCTCCCAGTTACAAATTCTATTAATATATGATTTTGTATCACAGAACGAGCGAGGTCTGCCTGTTGTAGCCTCACTGGGTTTTTACAGGGCCTCTTTGTTATTCAAGGGACTTAGCACAATGTTGAATTTTTAATCTTTTCATTCATTCTCATGTCATCCATGAAGTAAATCAGAAGAGAAAATCCAGATGACCATTCCCATTTAAGCCAGTTTCTTGAGGCTGATATTTTAATAAACAATAAACTGATGAATCATGAGATGGCCTTGGAAAATATGAGACACAAATCTTCTCAACATTTTTCAGGAAATAGGCTGTAAATGGGGGAAGAAAATGTAAATGTGTTCAAGATGGGGAACTGCCTTAAATAAAAATAACTACATTTTACTTTTAAATTTAAAAAATCTCCTGAAAGAGTACTTGGGATGGGTACAAACATAGTAGCAGGGATTTTTCTGCAGCTCCCACAGCCAACTCTTTATTTGCTAAACAGAGCATTTTGGAAAATTTGCATCATAAATGCAGACCCAGGAAAGGAAGACAGTTGAGATGGGAGACTTCTCCAGAAATTTTCTGTTATTTGGTTTTCCTGATGGTCACACTCTGCCCTAAAACCACACTCATCATCGGGGTAAGCTGGGGGGTAAAAATGTGAAAGTGGCCAAATTTACCCTCTGGTTCAGCAACTGGTTCTCCCTGCTCAGTGTCAGTTCCTCTCCAAAGCTGCCTTATATACCTGTATTCTTTGTCTTTCATTCCTTCCTCCTTCTTTCCTTCTTTCCTTCCTTCCTTCCTTTCCCTCCACACATTCAAAATCTCTCCCCAAGAGAAATCTTCTATATTTATTGTTCTGAGCTATAATCGGTTGAGAATCTCCAACAATGGATTGTATGTTCTCATATTTGGTAAGCTTCTCTAAGATTCAAAGGCTTGAACAAATGGAATACATTTTCCACCCACAGCCTTGAGGGAATGTGGGGTGTAAGAGGAAGGGGCATTTATAGGGTCTGTCAATCAGGGTCCGTCTGCAAATAGCAGAAACACTTTGGCTGGCTTCAACAACCTTTTATTTTGTGCTTAAAAGATTGTTTGAAGGGTTGTAGGAAGAGCCCTAGGATGAGCCTCCAAGACTGACCCCTAGAAGGATATGGCAGAAGTGGCCAGCAAAGAGAGCTGCTACTTCCGTCAATACTAGTATGTTGGGGATTCAGGACCCTGTGGCTAGGACCAGGTGGCTCCTGACACCCCACAAGGCTAAGAACCAGACACCGGGACTCCTGCCGCTGCTGTCACAGAAGAACCCAACCTATCCCTATTTGCATGCGTGCCAGCAGAAATGACAGAATACAGCAGAAGTGTGGCCTCCACCTTATTTCTGCCTGCCAAATTCACAAGTGTGTTTCCTTGATGGACTCGGAACTCTTGATGTCAAGAGTCTAGGAAATACGTAGCCTTTTTTTTTTTAATCTGAAGTATTTAATGAAACATATTACAAGGGAGTTGGAATGAAGCTGAGCAAGCCTGTCTGTAATATATAACACGAGACGAGGGAGGGGGAACGACTCCACTTTCCCCAAGGCCCCTGGAGGTTCACTGCCATACACCAAGGCCAGCCACGAACATCATCATGTGTATAGAAAGAAGCCATACAGAAAATAAGGCCCTCAGGTGGGGTAAGACTCGGAGAATAGAGTATAATCATTGCTGCCTTCCTAGACATTACACTGCCTCGCTGGAGAAATAGAAACACAGACTCACAGCCTGGCAGGCCAATAAAATATATATGTCTTTGTAAACAAATGCATTAGGGAATTTAATTTGCATTTTAAAAAAATCTATCTTAGACACCATCCGTACGCAGAGGCTAGAGATACGTCTAACTCATAGCATCTATTGGTTGTGAGCCTACTAAGTGCCAAGGAATACTATAATATGTGCTTTCTCATTTAATTTTCATAACACATGAATTCAGCATTCCTGGGGTATGAGATACATTAAATATATAAGACAGTTATTGGACTTCTTTGAGGGGGCAAGGAGGGGCCACCGTTAGTATGTGTGAAGGTGACTCATTTAACTTTACTGGAGAAAGTGAAAGTTGAAACACATATATTTAGGGAAGATGTCAGATTTCCAAAATCAGAATGAGTGAGGAAATTCAAATATATGTCTAACCCATGTGCTGTTGGACTGCTGAACTTTAATGGTGTCGCAAAGGAAGCGTTATGACCTTTGTTCTGTTTCGGAAGACACCAAACAGAAGGTTTTTCTTCCACTGAACAGGGAGCAGAAGATCACTAACTCGTGAGCACAACAAATCATAAAGCTGAACACAGAGGTGGCTGGTCAGAGCTCTCATATTAAAAGGCAAATCCACTACCACCAGCAACCAAAGACTCAAGCTACTGCCTACAGACAGTAAATAGAGTAAGGCATTTTTCAGAACTCTTTTGAGGAAATCAAAGGTTTTTTTGGCAATAAAATGGATAAGGATTCTATATTTGTGGGCAGTGTGTCTAAAATGGATGGAGTAGAACTTCTTGGTTTCAGGAACTAGGTCTTGACACCAAAAGGCACGCATCATTTTCTTTCTTGTTCTTTTTTACTTCTTCCACTTTTTAAAATTGATAGTAATAATAACAGTGATATCTTTGAGTTCTCATGTATATATTTTGTGCCTGTTACCTCACTTAATAGACATGTCATTATTATTATTCCCATTCTATAGATAGGAGCTGGAGGCTTCAAGAGTTGAACAAAGTCATACCAAAAAAATAAGTATAGACTCTGAAATTTAAAGCCAAGTCTGAGCCTTTAACAACCATTGAAGTCCCAGCATCAGGACTGAGTGGGTCGAGGTAATATGGAGGTGGGCCCAGTTCAATCACAAAAACATAGAAGATGCTGAAAAAATACGGTCCAAATATATATTCAAGGAAACAACTAAGCTGGAAAAAAAGTAAAGGGAAACCTCCAAATGCTAGTCATGAAGAGAACCATCGAAGGCAGAGCAGCTAGGTGAGCTGACATCATAGCAGCCTACGTGCATTTGGACCTGGAGTTGGGGTCAGGGACTAATGCCCTTGAAGGGACAGGTGAGCTGTGATTGCACTCTCTGCATAAAATCTAAGGCCTTGAAGAACTCTTCCCACTGAAATGGGGATAGACAAACCGCACAGAGGCCCTGGGAACTGGCCAGGAAGCTCACCATTGGTCTAAGTTCTTAGATGTGGAGTGAAATGTGCCCACGAGAGATCTAAATCCTAGGCCTATGCCAAGTGCCGAAGTGAGGGTCTACATTAATCTACCTGCATAGTGCAAATTCCAAGATGAAAATTTGACATTAAAAACTGGCTTTGAGACACTTAACATTCTGGCAGAAGCACATGTGTGTCTGCTCCATGGAGATACAGTCACTGTGCAAGACTTCAGGGACTCCCAAAGGAAGAAACAACTCCTGCCGAAGATAAGTTCACAATAAAAAAGTACACATATCCTGCCATGCTGGCAAAAGAGTAAAATCTTCTTTGGGATTTATAGAGTGAAAACAGCTTGGACTGGAAAACAAAACAAGCAGCCCTGCATAGTTAGGCTGGAGGACAGACACCAATAAAGGCAGCCGCTAAGTTAGTAAGGAACAATGTTTCTCTTAAGGTCAGGCAGCAAATGTAAAATGCCATAATGACCCCTTCTTGAGGGACAACTGCTTCCCCAGCACACCCCCAGACCACTGTGCCTTACCCTTCTATTGCTGGGGTACCCACAGCATGACAGCACCCGATCCCTAGTTACACCTCACTTCTCCTAATCCCCCCTGAGTAACAGCAAGCAATCCAGACTTGATGCCCACTTCCCTTAGAACCCCCAGAATCCTTCAGCAGCGACTGAACCTTACAAAAGATGCTCTCCTCCTCCCATCTCCTCCTCAGTTCCCCTGGAGTGCCCTCCCTTGCTGCGCTGAATCAGCAACTCTGATTCAGCCAGCTGACTACAGACTTATTCCTGGTGGCCTGTGGCCGATTAGGTTTTATCAATAGAGAGTTTGCATCTGCAAGAAACAGAAAACTTGGCACTTCCTCAAAAGTCAAAATAACAGAAAATCTGAAAGATACTCTAAACAATAAGAAGATTTTAAATGACGATGATAAAAAATAAAGATAGCTAACACATAGCACTGTTCTAAGGGCTTCACAGACTATTAACTTATTTAATCTTCACTAAATCCCTCTGAAGGTGGTATTACTTTCTCTATTTTACAAATGAGATGTTAGGAAATGTGCCCATGGTCACACAGCCATTAGGGCAGCAGAGCTGTAACTGGAACCGAAGCAGTCTAGTTTTAGAGCACATGATATTCATCACTATAAATTAAAAGCAAAAGGACACTATTCAATAAGAATTGGCAGATTTGGGGGGGGGGAAAGTCAATTTTCTAGAAATGAAAGAGAGTCCCTCATTCACTCATTCATTCACCAAATATTTATTAAGCCCATATTATGTGCCAGACACAGTTCAAGTCTCTGAGGACACTAGTGAACAAAATAAACAACAACAACAACAAAAAAACCCTAATCTAATAGAGTTTACATTTTAATAATGAAGATAGATAATAAATATAATATATAGCATATGAGGTAGGGATAAGTGCTAAGGAGAAAAAATAACATAGGGAAGAGGGGTATGAAATATCAAGAGGGAGTGGCTAAAGTTTGAGATAAGGTACCTGGGAGAGCCTCACTGAGCAAGTGATGTTTATTCAAGACCTGAGGAAGTAAGAGAGCAAACCACATGGATGTGTGGGGAAGAACTTTCCAGGCAGAGGAAACAGCCAGAGCAAAGGACATGATCAGGAACTGTGCCTGGTGTTTTTAAGTAACAGCAAGGTGCCCGGTGTGTGGGAGTGTAGAGGGAGGGAGAGGCAGAGAAAGCAGTGGGAGATGAGTCCAGGAGACAACAGGGGGCTGGACCATACAGGGCTTTGCAGATCACAGTAAGGACTTTGTTTTTACTCCAAGTGACAAGGGAGTCATTGGTGGGTTCTGAGCAGAGGGAGGTAAGGATTTGACTAACATGTTAATAGGATCATTGTGCCATGTTGAGAATTGGCTGGAAGCAGACCAGTCAGGAGGCTGTTGCAATAATCCAGGCAAGAAGTGATGGTGACTTGGACAGGGGGACAGCAGTGAGTATCATAAAAAGTGGTCCAATTCTGGATCCATTTTTAGGTAAAATCCATAGGATTTGCAGTATCTGCAGTACAAGACAAAGAGATATAAAGGTTACTCTAAGGATTTTATCCAGAATTTCCATAATAACAGTTACCACTAATTGAGTTAGGGAAAACTTCAAGGTTTCAGAATGACCATCGGGAGCCTGGTTTTTAAACTTCCAAGTGCAGATGGCTTGTAGCCAAATGGATATATGGGTCAGGAGTTTAGGGGAGATGTCTGAACTGGAGATATAAATTTGGAAATTATCAGCATATCTATGTTATTTGAAGTCACAAGGCTGATGACTTCATCTGGAAAGTGGTTTAATCTGTAAAAAAGAGAAGAGGTTCCAGAACTGAGCCCCAGAACTTCATCATTTAGAAGAAGGGACGATGAAGAGGAACCAGCAGACAAGACTGAAACAGAACAACCAGAAATACAGGAAGAAAAACAGATGAGAATGTGTCTTCAAAGCCAAATGAAGAAAGTTATTAAGGTGTAGAAGTCTTTACATGATGAGTTAAATACCAAAAGAGACCACATGAAGATGGAATCAGCAAATTCAAAGAGTGAGATGGAAAGATGGAAAATTTTTTTTAAAAATGTTTAAGAAAAATGGAGGGTAAAATGAAGAGATTTGACATGCATTCATTTAGTGGATGTCCCTGAAGAAAAGAATAGAGAATGTGAAAAGGCAATACTTACAGAGAAAACATCTAAGAGTTTTCTATAATTAATTTAGAAAGACATTAGTGTTGTAGGTTGGTTTCCCTGGGAAGTAGGTTGAGACAGAGATTAGTGTTCAGGAGGCTTCTTATGGAGAGCTTTTGGGGTTGATACCAGTGGAAGGGATGGAAGCAGGACCGAGCAGAGGGAGGAGATGAGCTTCAATGCAGCCTCGGCAAGACTTGGGCCAACTTCACGGGAAAGGTGATCAATTATCCCAGTTTGTTCAGGATCAAAGGGTTTCCCAGGATCCAAGACTGGGGGGTCTCAGAGACACAAGTCCTTGGCAAACTTGGAAGAGTTGACCATCCTACCAAGGGGAGCTCTGAAGCTAAGACAGACTTTTAGAATTGTCCCACATGGAGTCAAGAGGGCTGGCTCTTTGTACCCCTGCATCAACCAATCATTGGATGCAAGATGCCCTTAGGAAGGGGTGTGACCTCACAAGCAAAGCAGCACTATTCCGCTGAGGTCATTTCCTAGAGAGGTCTGACATCCCAGCTCTGTCTTCTGGAAGCATCCCCAGCTCTTAGCATCTGGGGGATTAGTTCCTTCAGTCCTGAAGAGGGATCCAGGTGGCACAGGACAGTGTCGAACATAATGAGCCTTTCTACTTGAAGGAGTAAATTTTGTCTTGAACAAATAATGTAAATCCACATCTAGACACATCACACCTGCAGAACAATACAGACAAAGAAGAGCTAAAGCCAGCCAAATTGGGAAGGCAGACTATCTACAAAAGAACAATGATTACTGAGGACAGCCTTCTCATCAAATAACAAATGCCAGAAGAAAATTAAACAATATCTTCAATGTCTTAAGGGAAAGTAATTGTCAACCTGGGAATTCTACACTCAGCAAAATCATGTTTCTACACTGAGCACAGAATAAAATAAAGACATTTTCAGACAAACAAAAACCTCTGAGAGTTCACATTTCACTAACCCTCTGTGAAAGAATTCCTGAAGGACATTATTCAGTAAGATGGTAGTTAAAGGACTGAGAGGCAAGAAGCAGTGGTGAGCAAATGAGTATTTTGTAATCTAAACCCTAATAAACACTGACTACTCAAAATTACTAATTTGTGTGGGGATGTTTGAAAACAAGATGGAAATACATTTTAGGCAACAGTAATGTGGAATGTGGGAGATGGGAGAAAGGTATTACATCGTTATAAGACCTTATAATTTTTTAGAAAGAGTGTGATATCCATTAACTTTGGACTTCATTATATCAAGAACGCATATTAAAATTCTGAGCATTACTCCTAGAAGAATAAAAATAGAACATGTAACTTCTAAACCTGTAGAAACAAAAAGGGGGAGCATAAGTAAACCTTTATGAATACAATGGAAAGCAATAAAAGAAAAAAGAAAAAGTATGATACAGGAAAAGCACAAAAAAAGGAAACAAATAAATTCAAATAGATTACAAACCCCAATAAATTTACATGATTAAACCCAGCTGTTAAAAGGCAAAAATTCTCAAACTAGTAGATAAAATCAACTGTTCTGTTCTTTTAAAAAGACAAACCTGAGACATAATGATTCAAGAAGTTTCAAAATAAAGAGATGGACGTATAAACACCAGGTAAATACTTTTGGAAGGGAAGGTGGTGTGGCAATACCAATATGAGACAAAAATAGATATTAACCAATCAATTTTTTAAAAATACTGTTTGAAAAAGATACTAAGGCAAAAAGCATTATTAGAAACTAAGTAGGCCAAGATGGAGTAACAGGGACCGGATTTACCCTCTAAAAACTGGACAGAATACTTGAAACAATGGTCTTTCAGACTCTGGACAACACACAGCATAGACAGTGATCCCTGAGAGGGGAAACAAATTAGGTGAACCCTATGATTGTTTCAGTTTTGTGCCTAGAGAGTTTCCAGGCTGTAGCCCAGGCAGGGGGAACCTGAGGAAAACCCTGTAAATCATGGGGCACTGAGTAACCAGAAGGGTATTGCCTCAGTATTGGGGAAAAACCAGCCTTAGACTAAAGACTATTTGGGTCCCACCTAACAAAACTTAAAAATAAGAAAGACTTAAAAGATCAAACTGTTTCCAAGTGATTTAGCTGTGTCTCAGAACAAAGATCAAGAATATTTACAGGCATACAAAGCATCCAGCATTTGGCAAGATAAAATACACAATGTCTGGCAACCAATCAAAACTTGCCAGGCGTGCAAAGAAGCAGGAAATCATGACCCACAATGAGGAGAAAAGTCTATCAATGGGAACACATCCAGAAACAGCACAGATGACAAAATTAGTGGATAAGAACATTAAAAGTTATTGTAACTATCTTCCATCAGTTCAAGAAGATAAAGACTGAGCATGTTGCAAAGAGACATGGAAGATAATAAAGACTCAAACTTAACCTCTGGAAATGAAAATGAAAGTTTCACTGGATGGTGTGAACAGCAGATGAGACACTGAAGGAGATACAAGAGGGAATTCATCAGGAAGTTATAAAAATCCTGAACCAGTGCACCTAACAAAGGAGGCTCCAAGTATGTCAAGCAAAAATTAACAGATCTAAAGGAGAATTTGATGACCTCACAACCACAGATTTTAACATTGCTTTATCAAAAACTGAAAGATAAAAAAACAGAGCTTTAAATTAAAAATATATGTGTGTATATATATATATATATATTTAAAATATACTTTCAAAGTAAATACAAAGTGGCACTGCAGGTCTTTTACTGAGGCATTTGTCATCTACTGTGAACTCTGTGAAGGCAGGAACTATGTCCTGATCAGGACTGAATTCTCAGAGCCTGGCATGGGACCTGACACATTTTAGTTTACCAATAAATAAATATTTATTATTATAATTCTAAATGAAGTAGCTAGAACATTATAAGGCTACTGAGGACATAAATGCACAATTAACAAGCTTAAAGTAATGGATATATATAAACCTGCACATCACAACAAATAGAGCATACTTTTTTCAAAAACATGTAAAACATCTAAGTGGGGAGAATGTAGCTCAGCAGCAGAGTGTGTGCTTATCATGCACCAGGTCCTGGGTTCAATCCCCAGTACCTATATTAAAAATAAATAAATAAGCCTAATTACCTCCCCCCAAAAAAGGAAAAAAAAGTAAAATATCTGTAAAAGTCAACCATTCAGTAACCAGCAGACAATGAAAAACGTGCTATTATGCTGCTGCAGGAGAGTTGTCAACTGGCACTCAGGTTTTCTAACTAAGTAATGAATTCAGATACTTTTGTTAGTTCTTGCAACTACAGTTATGAACATTGTTTTGTTTTCTGGGAAATCAGGTTGGGGTAATACGGCCCTCTTTCCCTTTCTTCATGCTGACAAAGTAGTATCACGTCATAGTTAGAATTCAGCAGGTCCCAGCAGGTGACTTAACAAACCTCACGACCACAGAATGTAAGGATTCACACCAAATCTGTGTGTGGACCTTCACCTTATTGGTAATAGGAAGCTAAGAATATTAACTGTAATACTACACTGTATTAACTGTATGATAAACTGACATTCCGTTCTCAGGAATATGCAGTTTTTATAAACTCTCCCATCAAAAAACCCATTCAAGTGTCATTAGCTATCTGGGTGGATTTAGCCTTATCTGATGATAGGCAAGAGTCTGGTGCCCAAAGCAGTCAAAACAAAATAGACATCAGTCTTATAGGATATTGCATTTTTTTTTTTGGTAACACCTTTATTGAGATACAATTCACATACCATACAATTTACCCATTTAAAATGTGGAATTAAATTTTTCTAGTGTATTCATGGAGGATGAAATCATCAATCCAATTTTAGAATATTTTCATTATACCGAAAAGAAATTCTGTACCCATTGCTCCCCAGCCCTGAGCAAGCACTAATCTATTCTCTGTCTCTACAGAATTGCCTGGACATTTTGTACAAACAGAATCATACAGTATGTAGTCTTTGTGACTGGCTTCCTTCACTTGGCATTTTCAAGATTCACTCATGCTGTAGCATGTATCAGGACTTCATTCCTTTTTATTCATTTTTATCCATACAATTCCATTCTACAGATAATATCACATATTATTTATCCAGTCATCGGTTGATCAGTCATCAAATGAGTTGTTTCCACCTTTCAGCAATTATGAATAATGTTGCTATGAACATTCCTGTACAAGTTTTTCTGGGAACATATGTTTTCATTCCTCTTGGGTATCTACTTAGTAGTGAAGTTGCTGGGTTATATGCCAGCTCTATGATTAACATTTTGAGGAACTTGCCAGACTGTTTTCCAAAGCTGCTGCACTGTTTTACATTCCCAACAGCAGTGTATGAGGGCTCCAAGTTCTCCACATCCCTGCCAGCACTTGTCATTATCTGTCTTTTTCATTATAGTCATCCTAGTGGGTATAAAGTGCTATCTCATTGTGGTTTGAATACTGCTTTAATGAGGCTTATTTCTGATTGGGTATTTTGCAAGATAAGTGATGTTTTTAACCACTTTGCTATAACATGCATTTTTCTCAACTTTGTTTCACCATAAAGATAGTCAGTTTTGATACAGGAAAATGAAAAGTATTTGGTTGTCTATTACTACATAACAAACCACCCCACAACTTAGAGGCTTAAAATAACAATCGTTTTTATTGTCTTTTATGATTCTGTAGGTTGGCTATGCTCAGCTGAGTGATTCTTCTGCTCCTTGTGATAACAGTTGGGGCTGCAGTCACCTCGCAGCCTGACCGCACAGAACATCTCAGATGGTTCACATATATGTCTGGCACCTTCGCAGGAATGGCTGGAAGGCTGGACCCACACAGGATACTTGAGCAGTTGGAACTCTCTCTTTCCATATCACTCTGGGGCCTCTCTCTCTACATGGCCTCTCCAGTGTGAGAGTAGTTGGATTCATACATGGCAGCATAGATATCCCAAAAGTGCAAAAGTGGAAGCCTCAAGAACTTCCTGAGGCCTAGGCCTGGAACTGGCACAGCATCAGTTGCTTCATCCTCCACTGGGCCAGTCTACATTCTGAGGTGTGAGTCCTGGAAGGCATGGACCCTTAGGCGCCAACCACGGAGACCAGCCTCCCCCAGAATAGTTTACTCAGGCAATCATTACAAACTTTCTAATTTACTAATATTACTGTTAAATGCTTTCCATTTTTAAGGCGTTTATGTCATCTATCATTGAGGACATTTTGAGAAGCAAGTAAGAATTTGAGCTCACAAGAAACCACCAATACTCTAAGAAAGCAACTTCCCGCACCTTCCAGATTTCTTGTTCTCTAGGGTATAAAGGAGATACAAAAAGGATCATTTTTACAAAAGAAGCTAGAGAAAAGAAGACCTCCAATGTCAGCTAATAAAGATTTTCCTGTATATGGCAACTGTCAGGTCATTCTCATTTTCAGAGCACACTCTCTTCTGATATTTTTGGATGATTGTCTTGTCCATCATTCCACATGTTAGGCTCTTTCTTGATGTGCATGCTTGGTTTTTCCAACACAGTCCACCTTCCCCCATGTGCCCCACTTTGAAGAGGGAGAGAAGCAGAGGTCTCCATGCCACAGAATTTCAGACTCCAGTCCTAGACAGCACAACTGAAGACATTCTGCATTTCACAACAGTTGAAAGCACCTAGCATCCAATCCAAGGTAAGGTGGGGTTTAATATTTAAAAAGCAGTCATTAAGTCCAACAATGAAGCTGACCCCTGGTGAGATAGGAAGCTCCCACTCCCAGAAGGGTTCAGACAGAATTGGGTCACCTACCAGGACACTACCATAAAGATCTGGCAAAGCTGGAAGAGCCCTAACAAATTCCAGATCTTATTATTTTAAATCTGTTAAATGTAGACAAAGCATTGCCCACTAATGAGAGGCTCAGTTTCTGAAGTTGGACAGATCTGGGTTTATAATCTGGCTTCACCATTTACCAGCTGTGTGACCTTGGATAGGTTATTTAAACTCTGTCAGCCTGTTTCCTCATCTGTAAGGTGGGTGTAATATTATTACCTATATTTCAGATGTGGGGCTGCCGTTGAACCAGAAGACACGCAGATGCCCTAGCCCTGGAACAGCCTTGGAACCCTCTTCAGTATGCGGTCATGGACAATTCTGAGAATCTAATGAGAGTTTTGGGTCCTCCACATTTCCCCAGCCCATATAGGTGTGATGAAAATGTTGCTACACGTTCATGAGGCTCACACACTCATCACTGTCCATCCATGGTCCTTGTAGGGAGTTACAAACCCTCGCTCTAGATGAAACACAGCAGCTAGAGGCTCACAAAGAGAAGGCAGTGAGTCCTCCTGAAAGTCACAGCAGCTCTGAAGGCAAACACGCATTTTGTCTTTGGAGAGTCTCAGTCTGCCTCTTTTATTTCTTCCAGAATTTTCCCTGGATCTTTACTCTTGGTTCTCCCACATAAAGACTTGAAGGCCTGAAGAGATTGAGAAGCTGACCTTAGAAGCCACGTCTGTGATGAAAAAGGAGGAAGGTGACCTTTGCCCATTTTCAGGATCTCACTCAAGCCCTGCCCTGGAGTACCACCCACGGGCTTACCAACCCTACAACCATTTGATGGCGTATCATGTGGAAACTGTGAGCACCCACTGGGTAAGAAGGCCTGGTCCTCTGGCAGATGAAGAGAAATATCAGGTTAACCCATCTCAGGACTAGAGTTATTTTTCTAAGTATATACCAATCCAGTTGGTAGGGTGTCTTCACAAATGAAGAAAACGTTATGATTACTTTTGAGCATATGATGGTTAATCACTGATTTTTATCAAGAAGCAAATGGATAACATCTCTTGCACTTGAATAAGGGGCTTTTGTGTCCCTTACATTATCGTATACATCTCTTAGGTTGTTTTGAGCCAGAGCTTAATTTTTAATAATTCAATAATGAATCTTGTTCAATCTCTCTTAATCTTCTTGCCTAATTCTCTTTTACATTAAGGGATTAAACAACGAAAAGAAGATGTAGCCAAATGATGACTCACTCTTCTTTCAAGGCTGATCCCCAAAAGCAGATAGACGAGAAGAAACGTCCCAGAAGTGAATGAAACACGCAAGTCTAAACTGAGAAATAAATCATCTGAGTTTCAGGCTATTTACGCTAACTTCCCCTTTCTTCCATGACACAAAAATTAGTTTTAAAAGGTTTGCAAATGCTATTTACCGCTGCACAAAAATATTCTCTAATGAAACTGACATTACTAACTCACCATCACGGACTATTTACTCTGAGCTGTTTCTCTTACAGTGGGGATGGGCCACACTGAGTCATCCACACTCCTGCCCAGTCCCTTAAGAACCCAGGAGATTCATTAACTTGCCAACTGTCCAGGATTAGCCATGCAGGGACTGTGGCTGTGGAGTGGGGCCTGGGGCAAGTAGACTGTGGACTTTTGGGGCCCTGGGGCAGTATTAGGCTGAGGAGACTAACAGGAGAGGCTGAGTCTCAGACTGGTTAGATAGAGCCTGATCAGGTCAACTTTCTTTCCAGGACCCAGAAATGGTGCCCCGGTCACGTTCACCGGGCTCTGTGTTGTCCTCACCTACTTCCTGTTTCTGCCCAAGCTGGTGAAGTGTCTCGTGATGGGATGGGGCTAGAAGGGTCCCTGCTCTGGGGCCACCTGTGCTTTGCTCCTTCTGAATTAAACCTCGAAAATTCTCCCTTTTCCACCACATTATTACAGTCTTACACAGCCTTGTGTGTGGAGAACTAAAGTAGGAGCTTCCTATATGCCATGACTTAGGGGTGTCAGATAAAGCCCCTCCCCCAAAGAGACCTGCCACATGGCTTAACATTCCTTTTAGGACACCCTCCTTTTAGGACAAGGCATTGAAAGTGGCTGCTAAAAAGCAAGTGAGGTTTGGATGGTCTAACATATAAACCTACTCTCTCCCACTAACGCTTTTCACGTTAGTTTATCAGATTTGCCCACTAGTATATTTGAACCCTGAAAAGAGTACTCTGGACTGGTTATTTTTACTGCAACCTGAGGCTCAAATTTTCAAATTCGGAATTCTGTATATTTCTGCCAATGATAATTCCAGCCATCACATTGAGACCTTGTGGAGAGAGTATCAGAATATGAAGATATCAAACATGAAACAGTCCACGCTCTGCAACCCACATTCCTCAGCGGGTTCAGAAGCTGCCTTCTTCATATTGCAAGAAAGCAAAAGTCAAACCAAGATTGGAGGAAATGTTTGAATACGATGACCTCTCAATGATCCAAACTAGGAAAGGAAAGTGAGAAAAATTATAAAGACTGTGCAGTAGCAGATTATCCAGCAGAGAAGTTCACGTCTTTGTACGCGCTCCCCTGGGAAGCCTGGCTTTCTGAATTCACTTTTGCCTGGGAACCTGCTCTGTGGAGTGCATGTGTGCTCTGGTCTGTTCCCCTAGCCATGTGGTAAGCCAAACAGGACAGGTTCTGTCCCAGCAAGGATGGAGGATGGCATTTTGGAGACTAAGTTCAAAATAGGAGAGTATTTGCAAACAAACCCACTTGACTTCACAACCATACCACATCCTCCAGTCTAGCTTTGTAATGAAATTAACATTTTGATATCTCTTATATGTGGAATCTAAAAAAAAAAAAAGATACAAATGAACTTATTTACACACAGAAACAGACTCACAGACAGAAAATAAACTTATGGTTACCAAAGGGGAAAGGGAGGGTGAGGGATAAACCAGGAGTTTGGGATTAGCAGATACAAACTACTGTATATAAAATAGATAACCAACAAAGTCCTACTGCCTGGCACAGGGAACTACATTCAATATCCTGTAATAAACTATAGTGGAAAGAATCTGAAAAAGAATATATATATCTATATCTATATCTATATCTATATCTATATCTATATCTATATCTATCTACAGAATCACTCTGCTGTATACCAGAAACTAACACAACATTGTAAATCAACTATACTTCAATTAAAAAAAAATATCTAAAAAGAATCCTAAGAATCCAAATGGGAGGAGATACACTCTTCTGAATTGCCTCACCCTCCATCTAGAGTGACTTTCCATTCCGTCTACCAGATTTCAGGAGTGTACTGTCAGGAGCTCAGGACTGGAAGTTCACTAAGGTATTTCTGACTCAGCCTTTCCCAACAGGCTCACCTGGGTAGTACATGGGCTGAGTCCACAACTTTCCCACACCATCAAGAGACAGCACCCTCTACACCTCCTAGAATAGTGAATACATGAAGTCTTGACACCTACTAAACAAATCCTTCTGTGTTAAGTACCAAGAAACATACTGAGCTTACAAAAATGGAAGAAAAATCCATAAACTCTTTGGATGATCTTACAAACAAGTCATGTCAATAACTATTACATTACATGTTAAATTCTAGACTAGAAGTACATTCGAGGGGTTATGGGCACACAGAGGAGGGGAAGGGAGGGCTCCAAAGAGAATACATATAATTTTTGGCTTCAAGTAATAGAATACAGTGGCCTCAGTAGTGAAGATATTTATTGTCTCATATAATAAGAAATACAAAGGCAGGAAGTGCAGGGTTGGCCTGAATGTCTTTAAGAACCAGGTTCATTTCATTCTGGGCATGGGGAGAGAAGCCTTCATTTTACTTTAAATCTTCTCCACTGTGAATTTAGCAGAAATATTCCATTCTTTTATTCATCATTTCTGATCCAGAAGTTCTAGATTTCTCAGGTGAACAAAAAATATTACAGGATTTTTAAAATTGTAATAACTCACTCAGGCCAAATATGCTTCCTTTATTTATGCTACATGCATGAAGCAATACCTTTCCGTTCTGTAATGGTGACTGTACAACTTGATTGCCTCGAGTGCTGGTGAGTGTGCCTTAAAACAACATCTTGGAGTACGGTCAGCCCACCGTGTCGGCAGATTCAACCAATGAACAGATCAAAAAATAGTCGGGGCAAAAAACATTCCAGAAAGTTCCAAACAGCAGAATTTGAACTTGCTGAATGCCGGCAACTATTTACTTAGCATATACATTGGATTAGGTAAGTGACCTAGAAATAATTTAAAGTATACGGGAGGACTGTGTAGGTTACATGCAAATACACCGCCATTTTATATGACACTTGAGCATCTATGAATTTTGGTATCCATGGGGGTCCTGGAACCAAACCCCCACAATACTGAAGGACATCTACACTGGAATAATTTCTTCACCACTCTAATAAAAATGCCAAACTAGGTCAATTTCTGCTGTCTTTGAAAAGTATTAGGGAGAAAAAGCAAGGCTGCAATTTTTACTGCATTTATTTGATTACACAAGCATAATACATGTGTGTTTTAGAAGCTGTGGGTAATAAAGGAGGTTGTATAAGCTGAAAGTGTGAAGAGGGATGAATGGGGCCCCCTGGAGTTGTGCAGTGCACAATGTATAAGATCGTATGTGGCAACCTATTTCTGAACACAGAGCACAGAAAGGAAAAATTCCCCATGATTCTACCTCCCAGCAACAATCTAATTTTTTTTCTTTTGACAGGAAATTAGGATTTATTGGTGGTTGTGAGGGAGGAGGGGATGGTGCCAAGGCTCTAACAATCTAATTATTTTGCTAAGTTTTCTCCCATTCTTTCCTTTAGGTATATTCTATTTTTAAGTGACATTATAATGTACACCTGCTCTATAACCTCTTTCACTTAACAATTAATTATAAACATTTAAAATACCTAATTAAATATTCTCAAAAAGATCATTCTCAATGACACCATATTTTATTATTTCGTTTAACAAACACTTATATTGTATTTTTTAGTTACCAGTCACTACCCTAAATTTGTTAAAAATATGAACTCACATAATCCTGCAGAGATTGCAGGATTTGTTTGCCTCTCCAGATACCTCTACCCTCTCCCACCCTGCTCTGTGCTCCCAAAGGCTCACTTGCACAGACTGCATCCCTGGGCTTCTGTGCCCTCTCACTTCCCTTGGATTCGGCCAATGACAAGTTGTCATTGGATTATCATTCCCAACTCTCTCCCTCTCTCCTGTGTTAGGATTTGCCAGTGGAGTTTGCCTTCTAGTAGAGGACATGGAATATAAATATCTCTACTCTATTTATTTTAGTCTCAGTCATGGGACACGCTTTGGCCAATGGAATGTTTGCAGACTTGGTGTGAGCAGAGGCCTGAAATGGACTTGCATGTTTGGTTTGGCCTCTTGGCCACTGATTCCAAAATAAGAGGCCCAGGAAGCTGACCTGACCCCAACCAATCCAAAGCCTGAAGCAGAGCTCCCTCTGTCAACCTGGGAGTGAGAAAAACCAATGTCTGTCGTTTGTAGCCAGTGAGATTTCGGGTTGTTTGTATGCACCATTATTGCAGCAGGGGCAGACAATCACGGATGTCTCAGAAGCCCGGAGAGCGAGGTTAAGGTATGAAGGGTCACTGGGCTCTCAACAAAGGGCACAGCTCCTCCTAGGAACTCTCTTTCTCTCTCTCTCCAGGTTCTAATACCTGCCCTACTGCTCCCTATGACTTCCTACTATCACTAGCCCAGAGCACTGCACTGTCTTTGGTGGTTTCACTATAGCCTGTCCACACCTCTGTAAAGGGTACCTTTATTAAACTCTACTCAAATTATCTCATTTGTGTCATTCGTTTCCTGCATCAGCTTTGACTTAAAAATCCTCATAACCACCTAATATAGGTACGATTGTTATCTTCATTTTACTAACGAGGAAATTGAAACTCAGAGAGATTAAGTAACTTGTCCAAAGTCACACAGCAAGTAAATGGTAGAGCTGAGATTTGAATCTGAGCAGGCTGGATTCATGCTGAATTCACTATGCTGCTGTAGGTCCATCTAATGGGTCTGTCAGAATTTATTTACCTAGCTTCCTTTGTTAGACATTCAGATGGTATTTATACGTTTGTTAACAGGGTTTTTTGGAGGGAGGTTTCTGTTAGAAATACTGCTTGATGAGCAATCTTTGTATAATTGTTTGCTCATATTCAGGGGTAAGAAATTGTTGGATTAAAGAGTATGAACTTCTTTGCTTCCCAGCTCTTTATTTTTTAAAATTGTTTCCTTTTGATTATAAAAATGATCAAATTCCATAAATAAAATTCAAGCATTACAGAAATATACATCACAGCACAAAAACATCCCTATAATTCCATACCTCAAAAAAAAAAATTGACCCAGGATCTACGTTTTCTTCAACAATAATTAAGTCATTATTTTTCCGTATTAAAAAAAAATCAATAAATGTGCACTGCAGAAATGCAGAAAAGTTAAAAAGGAAAAGAAAAAATCATTTGTAATGCACAAGTCATGCTGTGTGTGTATGTATGTGTGTAAACAAACACAGGATCATGCTATGAATACAGCCTAGTAACATGCTTTTTTCATTTAGCAATATACATTATTATGAATATTTTTCACGCCATTAAATATCCTTCTACAACATGAACTGCTGAGTATATTTCCATAATTGCCTCTCATTCTACAGGAGGAATATTCTATCATTTATGCAACTAATTTCCTAGAACTAGACATTTAAATTGTATCTTCCTTTTAATGACAATAAATAAAATTCCCACGTACATAAAGAGGTATTTGCACATATTTCTGATTGTTACTTTAAAATACAAATAGATGTATTATTGCTGGATCAAAATGAACATAGGTTAACAAGGCTTTAATTCCTATTACAATTGGCCTTACAGAAAGGCTGCTGATTTGTTCTCCAACCAGCAAATGATATCTCATTTACATTATTTTTTGCCTATATCATTAAGTAAAAAAAATGGAGAGGGAGAGCTTTTTGATTTTTGTTCACTTTAATTTGCTTACTAAGGAGATAGAAATTTTAATAATTTGTACTCCTGTGGCAAATGGTGTACTTTGCCATTTTTCTATTAGTATGCTTGTCTTTTTCTTAATAATTTGTAAGAATTCTTTCAAATTGTTTTATATGCAGCAGAGGTTTTTTGCACATTGTCATTTCTATTATACTTTCTAAAAATTAATTTTTCATGTAGTCAAATTTAATCTGTTTTTACCCTAATGATGTCTGCCTTTCATGTTATATTTAGAAAGGTTTTCTTCTCCCAAAGATCACATAAACATTCACTGGTTTTTCTTCTGATTCCTTTGTAGCTTTGTTTTCTTACATTAAAAGTTGTAAGCCATTTGAAATTTATTTTGGCATTTTGGGAGAGATAGAGCTCTAATTTTATTTGCATTCAAATGATCGGTCTATTTGCCTAACATCATTTACTAAATAATCATTCTGTATTGACCTGAACCAGCTTAATCATATACCAAATGTCTAATATGCTTTGGGTTCTCTCTCTGGACTTCTGATTTTGTTCCTCTGATCAATCAGTTCTGTGCCAACACCTCACTGCTTAAAGCACTGTAATAACTTTTAAAATCTAGAAGTACAATTATCCCCCTTCACAATTGTTCTTTTTCAAAATGTTCTTAAATTTTTCTTCACTAGGTATCCTAGCAGATGAGCTTGAGAATAACTTTATCATGTTCTAAGAAAAATCTTGCTGGAACTTTTGCTAAAACTGCATTCACTTTATTAACTAATTTGGGGGAAATTATCTTTATAATGTTGAATTGTTCCATTAAACAATATATGATATTCCATGTTTCATTTATGCAAGCCCTTTGAATCTCAAACTACAATCTGTGCTTTTCGTCACAAAAGTCCTGTGCAATTATTTAAAATAATGGAAGATTTGAGTTGAAGCTCCATGTGGGTGTTTTCAAATCCCAGGAAGCCCTGATTAGGAATCAAAAGAGCTAACTCATAGTTTGGATTAGTCACTTCATATGCAGAAAAATTTACAAAACTCCTCAGCATTACTTTTCTCAGCTGGACTAAGAACCCCTGCCTTTTCCTACTCTCAGAGTTTGCCTGATGATTATACACACACAGCAGTAGACAAAGCCATGTTAATACAGGGATTATAATTTTGTCAATATATAGCTAAAAATGGGAATATGCCCAGTAGGGATTTTACCATATAAAACAATCCAACCAATCAAGTAATAATTAGTGAGTACCCAGAAAGTGCCCAGCTGTCCTGCCATCACTAAGTGGTTTTTCCAGATATGGGACCTTCAGTGCTAAAACCAGGAGAGTTCCAGGCAAACCACGACGCACTGGTCCTCCTAGCTGTCAGGCGTCCACTTCAAACTCTAAAATGCTATAATTCCAGGGTTCAACACATAAGAGAAAATAGGCCCACGTTTCCAGGTTGTTTCTGGTCTAATAGTGGAGACACAGCGAATGTTTCTGAAAAGCTTGGGGAATTTGTATGTACTGAATTGTTCCATGAGGACTGGTGGTGCAATAGGTGTCTCAAAAGAGGAAGATTGGCTTGGACTGGAGACTCTACTGGAGGAGCTTAAACTAGACTTAAGAACAGAAGCATTTGCATAAAATTGGATTCCAGGTCGGGGAGGAGGGGTGAACAGGAGGTATGAATCAGAGTTCTGTTCTAAGGAGGAGATGACTTAGCACTCGGCCCCTAGCCTGGCACATGGGAGGTACTCAGCGAACACAAGTTCCATCAAGTTCAATGCACTTGGTAACAGAATTGGGATATGCGTGGAGCAACTGTTTATGGTCACACACTCTGAAGTTCACAAGAGTAAACAAGTAGAAATGCAGAAAACTACCGAAGAGGCTCTCTCATAAAACACCAAATAAAATAATAAGAAATTTATACAACCAATATGTTTCTCTCTTTCCTTTGGCTGCCAGAGTTTTAGTGCTAAATTTAGTGCCCAGGACAACCTCAAAGACTAGTTCCTACTAACTCCTTCCACTTCCTTTAAGCAGGCATTGTTCTTTCATATCCTGAAATATCTTCGTTTGCATTGCTCTAAAAAAATTACTACTTGAAAGATGCATTATGGAAAAATTAGAATGTAAAGAAATGAAAAGATGAAAGTTAAAATTTCTGATATTCCCTCTAAATATAGCCATTGTTAATGTTTTAGTGTTCCCTCCTATACACATACCCACTGAATTTTTCTTTCTGGATATTGTACTGAATGTTTTCTAAATTGCTTTTTTTAACTTCATACTTCATGAAGATTTTTTCCACTTCAGTACATTACTTCTATGTCTGCACTCTTAGCTGTTACATATTTTTCATTTTATGAAAACTTTTATACACTAATTTATTTAAACTAATCTCTTAGAAAAATAGGGGCACTGAAATTTTTCTAGGTCTAGTTTTATTCTGAATCATGCAGTAGTCTGATCATTTCCTAAAGTAAAGTCCTAGAACTAAAATCACTGGGCAAAGTCTATTTTATATGATACTAGTTACAGGTTAAAAGGCAGGTTCTGGGGACAGATTGCTTGGGTTCACATCCTCTGTTTTCCAGCTCTGTGACCATGGATCTGTTCTCTAGTCCCTCCAGCCCTTGTTTTTTACCTGAAATTGAGATAATAATCATACTGGCTGCATCGGATTGTTGTGAGGATTTAAATGAGATCATGTGTGAAGCACTCAGCACTGAGTCTGACATACAGTGAGCACTCCATAAATATCTTCTATAATTATCTTGCTAAAGTGAGCTCCAGGAAGATTATATCACTTTTCATTGACACAAAGGTCAAGTCCTTTAAGTTATAGAATTTAACTTGAATAAAAGTTTAAAAGTAGCAAAACTCACAATATTGTAAACTGACTATACTTCAGTTAAAAATATATGTATATAATTAAAAATGAAAAACAAAAAAGTTGCAAAACAAGCAGCTTCTTTGCCCACCAGAGTGACAGTGCCAATTTTCCTCCACTCTGAGGAGTTTCTCCAGGGACAAAAGCCTATCCTGCAGGCGTTTTAATCCAATCCCCCTAGTGGCCATGAGGCTGAATTTTTAAGATAACTAAACTAACCCTGTTCTTTCAAGATTCATTCGCAAAACAGAAATAAGGCAAACTCAGTTTGTTTGTTTTTTTTAAAGAAAATGTATAATGACCCAAACAACATTCCCTCAAGATCATCTTAGGTCTCTGCTCTCTTAAAGTCTCTAGCCTTCGTTCCCAGCTGGAGTTTGTTCCGGGGAAGAAGGATTACAAAATCTGGCTAAAGCAGTGGTTCTCAGTTTTGGCTGAACCTCACTCAGTACCCTGAAAAAGAGAGATACTCCAGAGATTTTGATTTAATCAGATAATAGTGCGGCAGAGATCGGGATTTTAAAAACCTCTCCAGGAAATTCTAATGTTCAGCTGAGGCTAAGAACCACTAGGTCACAGAAAGTTGGCAGGAATGCCCTCAAACTCATTTTAACCTCTTTTCCACCCAATCCTGAATCAGAAAGGGAGAAGCTGCTTCCTCTCTCACCCTTTAATCTGCTCTTAGGAAGGTTCCAAAGAGAATAAACAACAAAATTGAATAATCCTTCTGGTTCTAACTTCTGGTTGCCTCTGCCTGGCTAGAAATAAACTATGAACCACAAACGCAAGCCGCATACATAATTTTATAATTTCTAGTATCCACATTTAAAAAGGGAAAAAGAAACAGCTGAAATAAATTTTAATAATATATCATATTTATCCTCAATACATCCAAAACAGTATCACTTCAATGTGTAATTGCTATGAAACTTTATTAATGAGCTATTCTACTTTTTTTTTTCATACTAAGTCTTTGGAATCTGGTGCCTATTTTATGCTCACAGCACAAGTCAGTTCAGACCAGCCTTGTTTTAAGTGCTCAGTAGCCAAGTGTGGGTAGTGGCTGCCTTATTGGACAGCACAGGGCTAGGAATAGGAGTCAAATGCAAATTAAGTAATTCCTCTAGGGCTCAGTCTCCCTAAAAATGGTGAGATGGTAGCTGCTCCTTGGCATTACTGTAAGGATAATGAAATGCCTATTATGATGCTGGTGGTTAGTGAGCTCTCAGCAATGTTTAGTTTATTTTGTCTTAAGGGGAAGAGACCCACCAAGTCAGATGGTAAAGATGGACTGACTCCTCTTTTTCCTCTAAAACAGAGTTTTTTTTTAACATTTAACCCATGTTCCCTTTTGCTAACCATTAAAAGCTCATGCTTTCTGTGATATTTTTAAATTTCAAAATACAATTTTACAAATTCTATATCGTGACCACAAATAAAAGAAAAGGTTCCACGTATTGCTTTGTTTTCGCTGTCCATTCCTCCAACCTGAGAGCATGTGCCACCCCCATTCCCCTTTCTAGGGTGAATCCTGCTCTGAGACATCGTCCTCATTTCAAGGATGCTGTCTAATTTTCAGATGAGCCTTGCATTCATTTGGGGCTTTTAAATTTAAAATAAATTTTTAAAAGCATTACAAAAATAATACTTGCTCCCTGAACAAAAATCAGAAAATATAGAAAAGCAGAAATAACAAAATCGAGAGCACCAGGTTCGCACCCTCCACAGAATCAGAACTCCCAACAGCTGGGGTGTAGCCTCACAGCAGGTATTTCCAACCCTGGCTGCACCTGAGGATCACCTGGGAGTTCTAAGATATACGATGCCCAGCCCCACCCCTAGAGACTGAGATTTAATTGGTCTGGATGCTACCTGGGCATCAGGATTTTTCTAATGCTCCTGAGGTGAATTCTGATGAACACCCAAGACAAGAACCCGTGTTGCAGAGCAGGGTCTCAGACTTTACCGTGCACACCAACCATGTAGCAATCTTGCCAAGATGCAGATTCTGATGGAGTAGGTCTGGAGAGAGGCCCTGGATTCTACATGTCTATGAAGCTCCCAGGTAATGCTGATGCAACCAGTCTGCCAAACATACTTTTAATATTCCGGATTCTTAGCTATTTGTAGACAACTATATGTACTTTTTTTATACGTACTTTTTCTTCCTCTAAAAATTCCTACCATCACGTCCTGTTTTATAATCTGCTTTTTCAATTCAATGATCCATCACGGCCTCCTTTGCATGTTAAAAAAAATACATGTCTGCAAGATCATTTTGATTGGCTACATGAGATCCATTTTAAGGATATATGACTATAGGTCACTCAGCAAAGTGCTTTTGGGAATGGGGGTTGCAGCTGGTACTATAGTCTGGGAAATTCAACCTCTGCCTCCATTCTAGTGACAGAGATCATTCCCCAAACAATTCTGACATACTGTCCCTCTCTCTCCTCCCAGACCTTGAGAACCACTGATTTAAGAAGTTCCTATTTCGGAGGCGTTAGATTTCCAACTGTTTTTCATAACAAACAGCACACTCAAAAAAATTCTGAAAAAAAAAATGATCACATCAATCTAATGAGATAAGTGTTATTACTGTCCCCACTTTACAAAGGAGTGGTTCCCCAAGACTGACGTTTGTAAAAATTTGCCCATGAGATTCTGCTATTCATTTGGTTTGAGAATCATCAAAATTCCAATTTAAGTCTTTTGTGCTTATAAGAAGGATAACAGTGTTTCCTGGATAGAACCAAGTGCACAGCACTGGGAACACCCGTGGCCCTGCCACATCCCTGTGCAGAGGAGCAAAGCCCCAGACAGAATCACGTGTCTTCCAGGGCCACAGATGAATGGACCAGAAGTGGGAAACCAATGCAAGGTCAGCCAGTGCGTGGCCCAGCCCGCAGCTCACAAGGAGCTATGCTATGAAAACTTTTGCTCATCAGATGGGAGGCAATACCATGAGGCCATAGAAGCCACAGAGGCCCAGAACTCCTGATAAGCAGAAGCTTGGAGAGAAGAGAAGCCATAAGACAGAGAAAAGAAGACAGAGGTAGGCCGGTAGGAACAGAAGTGTGAAAAGCAGAGGCAGAAGGGGGCTGTGTCACCATAATGCCAAGGAGTGGGCAGTCTTCAGCCCAGGTGGGGATACATCACTGTTCTTTGAGCTCTGGGGCCTGGACCCCATCTGGTCTCTGAGCTGTGTTCTAATTTCAGTGAATTCCAGCTGGGAAACTCCTATAGGTGCCTGCAAAGCCCTGATTCTGATGGGTCAGAAAGAGGCCCTCAGCTTCCATTTAACTCCCAGATAGGCCTGGATTTTACCCCTCTCTCCAAAAGCTCCTATTTAGTGGTATAACTGTCAGTCTCAGAAGGCTTATAGAATAATATTAACAGCAACAGCAGCAGCTCCTATGTAATAAGCCCTTCATGTGGGCCAGACACCATGTTAGAAGACTCACACTCAATATTTCATTTCACTTTCACATCAGCCTTATGAAGCAGGTACCTTGATGTCCCCTCTTTACAGATAAGCTGACATCCAGAGAGGCTCATTAATTTGACCAATGTCATACAACTAATTAGAACAGAAGTAGGTTTCACACTGTGTCCGTCTGAAGCCAGAGTTTCTGTTCTTGGTCTCCTGAGATGTACTGACTCTCTCATCAGTTATGACAGTTAAAGGGAGTGTAGCGATGATCTATGTGCAAAGCCCCATTTAAAAATACGAAGTCATCTTCAAAACACTCCCGTTTCATAGAGCTGTGGACCTTGGAGATTTGTAAAAGTCACCCAGTCACCCTGTTCAGCCACTAGAGGCAGCAACTTCCATTTGCAAACATAGCCAGGAGTTTCTCATTCATAACATACTGAATTCTTTCCAGAATCTTCCACCTCAGCATTTTTCCTGGTGGTAAACTCTGAAAAGCCATTAGGTCTTGACTCAGACAGCCAAATCAAGCTGGAAGAATGTATCAAACACCATCTTTCATCAGAGAAAGGGGTCCTCAAGTCACCAAACCAACACAGAGCTTTTCTGTTTGTCAGCATGTGGTTCCAGTGGCACAGAGGGGGCCTCATGTATTCCCTCTGGGGAAGTGTCTACAAAGGTGACTAGGGAGACCACGGAACTGTGGGGCAAGTCTGAGGACTGTGGAGAAAGGAGCAGTAGAAATTCCTTTCACTTTGTCCTCTGTTATCAGGCCCCGCTGAAGAGAAACACAGTCTGTTGAACTCAATTCTTATCCAAACAATACAATTAACTTCCTCCTCCTCCTTTTCCTTTTCCTTCTCCTCCTTTTCCTGCTCCCTGAAGCTTCCAGAAAGTAAATTTTACATCTTTCATTCAATATTACCTCTGCAGTGCCTGCTGGGACTACAGCTTAACCGGGTGCATCTGCTCAGAGGCAGGCATCACCCTTCAAAGGCTCATCTGACCTAAAGGGATGGTGGAGACCCAATCTGTCCAGGTACTGAACACGGTTATTTTAAAAATTTACTCACCAGATAGTTTCAATGCTGCTAAACTGTTCAAAAGCATAAGAGAGGGAACAAGCTTTCAGACTTCATTTTACAAAACCAGTATGACATTGATACGAAATCCTGAAAAATACAGCAGCCAAAAGAAAACTACAGGCAAATTTCAGCCGTGAATACAGACGTTGTAAGTCTGAAAGATTTGACATTAATTTCTTTTTTTTTCCCCCAGTCTGAATCTTTATTTTTTAAATTGAAGTACAGTCAATTATAATGTGTATATCTCTGGTGTAGAGCACAATCAACATTAATTTCTGATAAAAGTTTCTTAATAGAAATGAGGAATATTTCGGGGGAGGGTATAGCTCAAAGTAGTAGAGTACATGCTTAACACTTTAGTACTCCTCTAAAAAGCAAAGAAAGAAAGAAAGAAAGAAAGAAAGAAAGAAAGAAAGAAAAAAAGAAAGAAAGAAAGAAAGAAAGAAAGAAAGAAAGAAAGAAAGAAAGAAAGAAATCTAATTATCTCCTCCCAAAACCTACAAATAAATAAGTAAATAAATAAAAAGAAATGTAAAAAAAAGAAATCAGGAATATTTTCTTAACATAATAAATAAACACAGTCAAACTAAAACCAGTGTCATACTTAATGGAGAAATATTAAAAGACACCCAGTTAATCTAGAAAAAGACAAAGATGCCCACGTTGCCTCTTCTATTTCACGTTGTACTGAAGGTGTAAGTCAATGCAACTATAGAAGGGAAGGAAATAGAAAGTGTAAAAATTATTAACGGAAAGAAAATTTTCATTCTTTGCAGATGTTATGATTGTATACTTTAAAGACTTAAGAGTAAGAAAATGTACTACGGTGTCTAATCGCAAAATAAATGTGCAAAAATGAACAGCTGTTCTATAAGTAAATGACTCAGGCCTGAGAAAATAGAATTCTAAGGGAGCCATGGGAAACATAATCAAACTAATTTGCATTACAGAATCCTCCAAAGGCTCGGGACATGGTGAAACTAGTTACCTTTAGGGGATGAGGGAGGGATAAAACAAGGAAAACTGGTTGAAATACTAAAGAGGCAGTTAGAGCCCTAAACACTCTCCCAACTACCTGTCCCACCACAGCAGAAGACTGGAGGTTTAATCTCTGTAAACAGAAAACCTGGGTGAGTGTGGGGAAGGGGGGTTCGAATCTGGAGGACATTAGGCACACTTGAGGGCAGGGGTACCAGACAGAAAACAGGATTAAGTGTATGTATTGAATGCTGAAACCTCTGCCCTCTTCCGCCTCTGCTCCTGCCTGCCTTTCACTATCCCACAAGACTGGAGAAGACTTAATGTAGGGAATCTGACCAGTTCACAAGGAAAGACATAAAGATATATCAAGAATTCCTCCCATGAAACCAGCCAGCCAGAACACCCTACAAATCCTTCCTTACACTGTCAAAGCTTCCAATCAGCTTAAATAGGAGCCGATGACCAAAGATCACCAGACATCTGAGGAAAACTTCTAACATGCAGCATAGAAACCAAAATGTGCAAATAGAAAAAGGAACTTGGAGGAAGTGGATTATGCCATTATACAAGGAGGTGAAAACGAAACCAAGCCAAACAAAAACTGTTACTAATATCCTTAGGAAAATGGAAAGCTATTATGATATGGAACCCATAAAATAAATAGAATGCTATAAAGAAAAAAATATGCAGCGATAAAAAGAGTGAGAGAGAGCTCTTGGAAATTAAAGACATAATACCAGAGATTTGTTTTTAATCTACAGAAGGTCTGGAAGATGATGTTAAGAAAATCTCCCAGAGTGCAGAGTACAAAGACCAGGAGATGGAAAATAGGAAAGATAAGAAAATTAGAAGCCTGGTCCAGGAGGTCTAATACCAAAACAATACGCACTCCAGAAAGAGTAAACAGTGAACATAAAAGAGAGGAAATAGTTATAGAAATAATTCAAGAAATTTTCCTAGAACTGGAGACCATGAGTTTCCAAATTAATATGATTCAGCACGAAGAATTAAAACAGACCTGTAGTAAGGCATATCATTGTGACATTTCAGAGCAAAGGGAACAAAGAGAAAAATTCCTCCGAATTTCTAGAGAGGAAAACAAAAGACCCACATAAAAGATCAGGGGTAAAAATGGCTTCTAATTTCTCCAAGAGGAAGCTAGAAAGCAACAGAATAATGTCTTCAAAATTCTGAAGTAGAGTGGTTTTCCATCTAGATTACCGTGCCTAGCAATACCATTACTCAAGCATGGGAGTAAAACAGACATTTTTTAGATGTTAAAAAATTGACCTCCAAAGCACCCTTCCTTGTGAAGCTATTGAAGGATATGCTTTACCAAAACATGATAGTAAACCAAGAAAAAGAAGATCTAATATCCAAAAACTGGGGCTGTATCACAGGAGAAAGGCCGAGGGAATCCCCAGGACAAATGACAAAGAAAGACAAATATGCATCAGGCTTACAGGCAACAAGTCCAGGTTTTTTTTTTCAGGAAGATAAAACTGATAACATAGTCAATCTTGAGAAGACATTTATAAATTGGAAAATAATCTGAAGTGAGTTAATGATAAAGACATTAAGAAGAACAACTAAACAGATGTGGTGGGGGGAGGAAGTGGCAGTTATTAACTCCAGGGAAGACAAATATTGAATACTAAGCCACATTACAAATCTCCCATATTTGAAATAATTTGGTGCTGGTTCAAAAATACACAAACAACTATAACAGATTAAAGAGTTCAGGAAAAGTTCCATGTACAAATGAGGATTTAAAATGTGATATGGGTGGCACTTCAATAAATCGTGTTCACTAGTCATTTTGGGCAAAAAAGGTAGATGTTTTTCTTACTCTATTCCCAAGTAAATCCTAGATGGCTTTAAATAGACAAAATAGAGCTATAAAAGGCACTAGATGAAAACATAGATAGTCAGCTTCCGAACATTGTGAGAAAACAACTTTTTAATAAAATACAAAATCCAGTAGAATAAAGGAAAATATTAACAACTTTGATTACATAAAAATGTAAAACACTTCTTCAGGGGAAAAAAGCATTAAAAAGTCAAAGGACAAACAAAAATATCAGGGATAATCATTGCAATACATATAACAGCCAGAGAATCATTTTCCTTAATATATAAAGAGTATTAACAAATCAATAAAGACCAACAATCCACTTGACAAATGGGACTAGGGAATTTATTTACAGAAGAACATACTCCTTTATAAACACATAAGATGTGCTAGGACCAGGCAGACTGCTGTATATTCAGTGTGGGTCTGTGTTCCACAGGAGGGACCTTCATGCCCTGAGGGGCTCCTTTCTTTTGAGGCAAGCATGAGAATCACCTTAACAATAAAGCACAAGCTTGGACAATGTACCACCTGGATATGGTGCCAGCCAGAGTTTAGATATAGGGTGAGGCACATGAGGCACTCATCTGTGATGCAAAATTTATGACGGCACCAACAGACTCAGTAATCAAATTATATTTTTTTTCATGTCAAAGTAGTTATTTTATTCAATAGGAGATATATTTTTGACACAGATTTTAAACCTTAATCTTTTTTTAATTTTTGAAATTAATTTTTATTTATTAAAAATTTTTTTTACAATCTTTTATTGAAGTATAGTCAGTTTACAATGTTGTATCAATTTCTGGTATACATAATGTTTCAGTCATACATATACATACATATGTTCTTTTTCATATTCTTTTTCATTATAGGTTACTATATGATATTGAGTATAGTTCCTTGTGCTATACAGTATAAACTTGTTGTTTACTTCAAATTATATTTTAATTAAATATTTTAAAGTAAAATTAATGTCTAATCCACTAGGACTTGGCATTGCACAATTACTGGTCCTATCTTCATTTAAAATTTTGATATTTTGCTCATCATGTTTTTTTTGGCAATTAACATTAATTTTTTAAAATACTGCATCAAATATTACTTTCCTTGATTACTGAGATTTGCATGCCCTCTTAATTTTGCATCTAAGTACCCTAGCCTCAGCCCTTCTGCCATTGTTTACTGTGTTCTCTGGGAAAGCCAGCTGCCAACACCTGGATAAGGGGGTTCAGTTGCAACCCTGCCCACTGGGAGAAGTAGGTGGAGGGAAGCTCCAATTTCTGACTGGCTCATTGTCTAGACTACTTTTGGACAATCCTTGCAGCACAAAGATGTTCACTGAAGCAGTAATCAGATAGGAAAGTGTTGAAAGTACCCTAAATGACCACCAGTAGAAACTAATCTTTTAAAAGGAATTCTGTGCATCTCTGAAAAAGAATATGCAAGACACAAAAAGTGAACAAAAGCAAGGTCTAGAACAATTCATACAGCATGTCTCCATTTGAATTTTGATGACATGATATATGATATTAATGATTAATAATGATCATAATTGACAACAGATAATCATTCAGTGCCTTCTGTGTGCCAGACTCATTTAACCCCCCTCAACAGTCTATGAGGTAGATATTACTGTTAATTCTCCCCATTTTACAGATAAGGAAACTAAGATCCAGAGAAATTGGATAACCCTTCCAAGGTCACCCAGTTAGCAACTGGAGGAGCCAAGATTTGGGCACATGGATAGTATATTCATGAATAGTTTATGGAAAGACATAGGCAAAACCCTTAATGCTGGTTATCTCTGCCCAGTGAGTGAGAGTCTAAGTTCTTTTAGATTGTTTGAACTTCTTTCTACAGTTAGGGTTGCCAGATAAAATACACAACACCCACTTACATCTAAATTCCAGGAAAAAAAAAATTGACCTTTACATTTGAGATATATTTATACCAAAAAAATTATTTGTTGTTTCTCTGAAATTTAAATTGAACTGGGTGTTCTGTATTTTTATTTGCTAAATCTGAAAACCTACTTATAGTGAGCCTTCATTTGGCAAGGTGAGTTATTCCCTTGGTCCTGCCACTATGAAATATCAGTTCCCCAGCAAGGTGCCATATCTGATAAAGCCAGATAAAACAGGTGACTATTCATATATTAAAGTTACTCGATTAAATTATGACATAGGGAAGATTCAGAAACCACTGTGCCCCTGAAGCTCTGTCTTTCCTTGATTTTTCAACTGAAAAGGGATGTGATACCAACCAGGAGAAAATTCAGGGGCCCCTAAAGATACAGTTTGACTCTATGTCTGGATGTAGGGGAACCCACCCTGGACCAGGCAGAGACTTCTGCTCTTCAAGCCCCCTGCCACTGAAAAGCAGGCATAGATTTTAATGGGCATGTTGAGCTTGGAGACAGCAGCCCCACACTTGGGCATTGTGGTATTGTATCAGCATCCGTATAGGGTCTGAACCACACACTGACTCGGAAACCTTACAGAGAGCTGACATGCTGCCTTTCCTCTGGGTCCCTAGCACCGATCATAACAGAAGGTGTGTCTTCTTGGTGGATGGAGGCTGGAGACTCTGGGATTCCTGCGGGAGAGGAAGGAATTGGCCTCAGACTTCCTGTCCTGCGGATGCTGAACCCAGTGCTCCCTTTGAATGTCAGTTACCCGCTGCTTGTTGAATCCAAAACAACAAATGGACATCAAGTATTTCTGCGCCCCAAGCTGTGCAACGGGAACCGGTCATGTTCAAACAAACGCAAGCTCCATTGTTAAAGAAGAGGAACCCCAGGGATAAGAAAGCCCAGCTCCACCAATGTTCAGCCCTCCTCCCGGCGCTGCAGAGGCCAGGCCTGGGCAAGAGTGCCCCCTGCAGACACCCAGCATCAACGTCAAGGAAGCACTGTCTTTCCTAGAGCCGCTGCTGGGTGTGGAAGACTCTGCCACCCTCACTTCTAAAACCGCCCTGAGTAGCACTCATCCCACACCTAGTCTGAGGGGCTGTTTCGAGAGGAAAATGAGGGGTCTCATCCCAGTGCAAGACTAAAGGCAGTCCCATGACATGATCCTGGGCTCTAGAGATAAAACAGAACATTCTCTCATATATTCAAATTTCCTGGAGTGTGAATAATGTTTAGACCCTTGGCTTGGCTGCCTGATTCAACTGACGAGCAATCCTGACAAAATTAAACTCTTAATTCCTCTTGTGGCTGCCACTAAATCCCTGGTAAGGAATCCTGCTGGAACAAAGCATCTTGTTCTGACAAGATGAGGGAGGCAGGCAAGTGGACATAAGAACAGAGTGATCACAGAGGGACGAGTGCTGTCTTGACAAGGGCAAGGGTCCAAAATATTTAACAACCAACGTGTTATTTTCAACAGCCCTATGAGGTTGGCCTTACTTCTGTGCCTGGAGATAACACCCTGACCACTGCTGAAAGGTAGATTATTTTCCTTGCTGTCCAGCCCATCAAGGCCAAACGGCCAAACAATTAATGCTTAATTATGTTATAAAGGCCATTATGGAATTAATTCTCAGGGAGCTTACTTAGAAAGTTGTGCAGAAATAGGACATTCCTGATTCTGAATATCTGGTGATGCCACCAATGAAGGGACCTGATAAGTACAAATAAGGAGTTTTAAACTTAGCTTTGATAAAGCACAAGTGAAGGACTGGGGCAAAGAGTGGGAAAACAACTATGAGGTGGGAAAAATAACAACTAAACATATGAGTCTAAAATGAAATTTCCCTCTGCTTTTTGGGTTTTACACAATGTGGGCGACCAGTCTGATGATAATTCACTGAGTAATCTGGGACAGGGAACTTACGATTTCACAATTCACCAGAAATATTAAAGTAAGAGTGAAAACCTCTTTTAACCAAATGGTAGGTAAATTATGGACTTACTATCTGGCAATCAAATCATGAAGGTGAGAAGGAGGGAGGCCCCAAGTCATATGAAGAGTGTTTGATTGAATTTTCCTTTTCTAGCGTAATTCCTCTGATCTTGTTTCTTTTCACGAGGGCTCCTGCTGGTCAAAGACCAGCCCTTGACTATGCAGGATTATCCTCTCTGTTGGGAAGCAGCATAACCTACAGTATGAAGTGGCTCCTCATGCACCAATTGTGGACAAACTGAACACATAAGAACCTCCCGAACCAGAGAGGGATGTGTAATAGAGAACAGCCACTTACTCTAATTAATTTTTATACTCAATTATCCGGTCTTTGCAGATAGAAGATTGTATAGGTATAAGCTCAGCAATGGAAGGAGTCAACTGCTGTAGCCATTGGCAACAATAAGTAATGGACTGAAACAAATGCCAATAGTAATTGGTGTATGTAGACCCTAGATCACTGGGTATAATTTTTTTTACAAGATGGTAGTGCCCTTTTAGCAGTAAAAAGTGAACACATCTACAATGTGTTCTTCTAGTCTACAATGAGTTTGTTTAACTGACTCAACTTGGGAGGCTGGAAATTCTGTTCCTGCAGGTTCTGACAGTGGGTGCCATACTGAATTACTCCACTGACAGTGGGATAAGATAGGACCATTTATCACCCAGGCAAGAGACTAAGTGTCTTCTATGAAAACTCTGACTAGACTAAGAGGAAAGACCTAAATATACTGACATCAGAGGTTTCCCAGCAAAACATCCCAGACAGATCACCCTACAGCAAATTTCACAATTGATAGGTCCTACCCATGCTTTCAGAGCATCTCGTCAGATTTTTAGTCTCCCATTCTTAAAAATGACCCAACAACCACAGATTACAGCCTCTAATATGCGAAACAGAGACCAAAACTAACAGAAAAGAAGGAACCTGGATAAAACAGAAGCTACACAGGAGGGAAGAAAACTCTTCTTCCAGCAACAACAAAACAAAACCAAAAACCACACCTATAATTGTTATCCTAAGAGACACGCTATTGAAACCATAAAATAAGTACCAAGTGTTGTTTAAAGGAGTCAGTGAATAAAACTGAATTCCTTAAAATTAAAAATAGAAAGGAGATGACACAACACTGTAAAATGATTATGAATCAATAAAAATGTAAAAAAAAAATAGAAAGGAGAAGTGAAAAATTCATTAAAAGGACTGAAGAGAAAGTTCAGGAAATCTCCCAGAAAGAAAATCAAAGAGGCAAAGAAATGGAAATAACAGAGAAAAGATACGAGAAATAGAAGACTAGCCCTGGAATTCCAGGCAGAAGGAAAAATAGGAAAGAACATTATTTTTAAAAAAACAAATTCTTTAAAATTTCCCAGGCCTTAAGGGCATGAGTTTTCATACTGAAAGGGCCCACTTAGTGCTCAGCATCAATGAATGGAAATTGACCCACATCGAGTCACATCATTTTCAAAACTCTAAGGATAAAAACAAGATCCTTTAGATTTCCAGACAGAAAGCTGATCAGAAATAAAGAATCAGGGGAGGGCACAGCTCAGGGTTGAGCACATGCTTAGCATGCTAGAGGTCCTGGGTTGAATCCCCAGTACCTCCATCAAAATAAACACGTAAATAAATAAACCTAATTACCCCCCAAAACAAAAACCAAAAAATAAGCAAAATAAAAAGAAGTAGAGAATCAGAAATAAGAATAAGCAATTTTTACATATACATAGTACTGTTTTTAATACAGCTACAGGATTAAGCAGAATTCTCATATATTCTATTTATGTTTCCTACTAAAAAGAAAAACTATAATTAACACAACAATGTAAATTGATTACATTTCAATAAAAATATTAAAATTAAAAATTAAAACAAAACAAAAAGCTATGTACATTTATATTTGTATGTGTTGCATTATCCAGTATATTCCTGATAGGAGAAAACTAAATTGCTGGGAACTGAATTCATCACTTACAATTTCCTATATCTGATGAATGAAAAAAACTTTTCCACAGACTAACTTCTGGCTTTTGACAATCAGACCTTGTTTCTCTGCCCCTACTCACCTACGTCCGCTGCCAGGCACCATAGCACACTTTCATATCTTGTAACCTCTGACCCTGCACCTTCATGTTACAAACCAGGGTGAGTTAGCACAGTAGAAGGTAGGAATATTCCGATAGCAATTCCTACTGGGATGACTTTTTACAGATGTGACTGCAAACTACATAAATAAATCTAATTAAATCCAAACTGAATGGATCTCTAAGTTACCTACTCTTAGCTGGATCCTAAAACTGCAATTTGAGAGACAGTGTGACAGAAGGAAAGTTGGATGGGAAAGAGACAAGGTATTTAACCAATCACAGTTAAAATATCTTACTTTGCAAATTTTACAGAACTCATGATCATGTGGACACAATGCTAAGGCAAATGAGGGCTCCTGAAGCTTAAGCCTCATTAACTTCACAGGAAATGCGCTGCTGGCTCCAGGCTAACAAAGAGTAGGTCAGAATACTCCAGGAGAGATTTCTACAAGATAAAATTTGTAGACACTGGATGTGTCTCAGTATAATGAGAGATTTAGACAATTGGTGGAGAACTGTGGGGATGAACATTCTGGTGAGTTCAGAGAAAACTATGAAAATGAAAAAAAAGACAATTATTACTCCATGGAAATTAAAATGTTGTTCAGGAAAAGAAAAGCCATCGTGATTTACTATATGGCTCAACTATAAATGACTTTTACAGTATAATAACGTAAAGTCTGAAAGTGTGCCTAAATTACAATATAACTACATCGGGAGGATGGGGGAATACAAAGGGTATATAAACATGGCAGGAGGCAGGGGCTGAAAGACTGAAATCCTCATCTTTCATAACAGGAAGTGCGTAAGTGCTGCCTAAAATGGAAAAAAAATCAAGAAGCAATACAAGGAAGCTATTTTGAGATATGGAAGCAGCTAAAATAATTCAAAGTGATTGCCTCTGAGAAGGCAGAAATCGGGGGAAAGGGACTAGGGATTGCTTTGCTTTTGTTTCCTTTTTCTTTTCTTTCTTTTTTTAAAAGAAAATTTCTTTTCTTTCTTTTTTAAAAAAGAAGGACATACAAGAAAATGGAAACAGCAGTTGTCTCCAGGAGGGGGAACTTAATGGCTAATGGAAGGGGTTAGGGGGGTGACTTACTTTTCATTACTATTCCCTTTCATAATTTTAGAATTGCAAACCATGTGACAATATTATATATTGAAAAATAAAATTTTAATTTAAAATATTAATACAAAGTGGAAAAATATAGAATTAATTAAATGAACCCAGTTGGCTGTCATCACCATCAGTTATCTCAGTATAAAACAGGGAAGTAGATAACCTTGTCCCCAAGAAAAGCAAGAGTGTGTATCCACAGACTTAACCATAGATGGACCTATGTTGGTGTAACACTTCTAAGATAGGAAGACCTCAGTTCAGTGTTTTGAAACAATTCAAGAACACAAGTTCTCAATCTTTTTACCCATGGCCTTTAAGAAGAGTCAATTACTTAAGGATCTGTCAAGGAAAAGGGAGACTGGATTTTAGCACACTATTCCCAAGATTGGTCACTTTTATTATTAAAGAATAATAATAATAAATTAATTTCCCTAGAAGTCGGTCCCCAGGGGGGAAAACATGGCATGGAAAGAATATGAGACTTGGAGAGGGGAGGCTATAACTCAGTGGTAGAGCATGTGCTTAGCATGCACAAGGCCCTGGGTTCAATCCCCAGTACCTCTATTAAATAAACAAATAAATACATAAACAAACAAACAAACAAATTACCTCCTTCTACCCCCCCCCCAAAATAATAAAATAAAAAAAGAATATGAGCATTGGAGACCTTGGAACTCAGGAAAGAACTGAGTTCAAATGCCAGCACTGCTACTAATCTACGTGACTGAAATGATTAACTGTTTCTACATGTAAAACCATGCAGAAATTCAATGCCTTAAAAATTCAGTGGCTTAAAACCACAATCACTTAGGTCACAATTCTGCAGGTCAGCAATTTAGGCCTGTTTTGCTGGTCTCCTGGGACTCCCTCAAGCGCCTGCAGGTGCCCACAGGTCAGCTAGGTGGCTCTGTTTCCAGGAGCTGGCTGGCTGTTAATCTGTGTACCTGTTTCCCTTCCTGTGCTCTCTAATCCTTCAGCAGTCTAGCCCAAATGTGTTCTCATAGAGAAGGCAGAGGTCCAGACGAGGGTGGAACTGTGCAAGACCACATTTAGGGATCTATGTATGGCACTCATGTACTGTCACTTCCACCACATTCTGTTATTTAAAGCAAGTCACAAGGCCAGCCCAGATTCAAAGGACAGGAAAATATTCCACTCAAAGACCTGCAGAGTCACATTGCAAAGGAAGAGAATACAGGAAAACCATTAATAAGGGCCATAAAACTGAATCATTCTACCACAGTGACTTTGGGCAACTTACTTTATCTTCATGACCCTCAGTTTCATCATGTCTTAACTGAAAATAATAACATCTGAAAAGGTTTTAGTAAAGAACAGAAATAATAGAATGGTTACTATCACTAGTGAGCATAACATCTATTAGTTTATCAGAAAAATTTCTGTCATAAAGCTGTGGTTTTTTTATTCTTCTTGATCCATTTCAAGTCTATTTCAGCCTCAGTGCCTTTGCACTTGCTATTTCCTTTGTCTACAGTGTGCTTGTCCCAGATCGTCACGTGGCTAGTTCTTTCTTTTCACTCAGAGTTCAGCACAGTTATCCCCTCCTCAGATATGCCTCCCTGACCAATCTATCTGATGACTGCCCTCTTACTGTGAAGAGACACCAGACATACCTTTTTCTTCACACACACACAGAGGAAATGCCATGGGAGGACGTAGTGGGAGGGTAGCCACTTGAAAGCCAAGGAGAGAGGTCTCACCAGAAACCAACCCTGCCAATCCTTTGATCTTAGACTTCTAGACTCCAGACTGTGATAGAATAAATTTCTGTTATTTAAGCCACCCAGTCTGTGGTATTCTGTAAGGCAGCCCAAGCAGTCTAATATAGGGTACCACACCTCTGACAGATTTTCTTTCTTTTGGCCTGCTCAGTCTCTCTGGAGAAGACTCTCTAAACTCCTGTCTGGGAGGTGTAAGCCAGCCACAGGTATGCTCAGAGTCAAGGGGGAGAAATACACTGGGGTGAACCTGTTTAGTGTATAGACTTTGAACCAGTGCCCTAGTATTCAGTACAGCATCCCTGTCCTTAGTTGTGTCTGGTGTCTCCCAGTACAAAGACCCTAAGGAGCAGCCTCTTCAGAGGAGAAACTGCCAGTCTTCTTCCAGGTTGGGAGATGAGGTGATCTAACTTCTTGTTATACAGATTTTCAAACAACATTCTTGTGTTTGCACCATCCTCACCCACTTTCAGAGTAACGTGGTGCTTTATTTCTCCAAGCCTGTGGAGTTCTGGATATACATTAGCTTGAGTCTGGGTTGCTCTACTGCTGGCTTGGGTCTCAGCATTCTCTGATTGCTAAGTCATTTACTTCTCATCCATTTGCTGCCCACCTTCCAAAAGTTTGGTGTTGCCATCCCCACACCTATTCTTTCTTTCTTCTCCTCAAACTCCCTCTTTACTGTCATTAGGTTCAATATGCTATGTCTAAGTTGGAGCTTAGGTTTTAATGCCCACATGGGAATATAAGACAAGATCTTGGGTCCAAGAAACATGAATTGAAAGTGAGATCCTCATGTCAAGCCAGAGCTTTCAAAGAAATGTAACATCAGTGAAAGGACAGACTAGAAAAAAACTCACTGACTGCAGAGGAAAATGACAAAGAAGCTTTTAAATATGATTCTGTGTAGGAAAAAGATCTCTCCCTTAAGAATTTGTAACTAGGGACAATGCAATGCCACACAAATAAATTAATACTATTAGGGAAACCCCAAGCCAAGAAACTGACATAAAATTTGGTCCTGGGTATGTGATACTCCTAGGGAGCCTGTTCCCAAGTATATAATGTTCCTAGAACACCTAGCTTTGTAGAAGCAAATGGAAAACTCCTTTGAAGGTACATGCTCTTAACACAAGCTTCTCAAGATTCCCATGGCTAATGCTAAATGAAAATGATCTCAAATTTGATAATCGCAAAGCACAAGGGAAACAATCATTTGTTTGTCAGTACACAAACGAAAAGTAAGATTCAATTTCCAAGATCTTTATAAGTACAATCTACTGAGCACTACTGAATAAGCATTTTCTTAAGTATTAAAGATATAAAAGAAAGATTCAGAACCATAAATAAGACATTATGAAAGAAGACCAGGAATCTTTGAAAATGAATTAAATATAATTGCTAGAATGAGAAAGAAGTCATTAAAAATACAAACTCAATAGATAGTTAATATCCATTGAGGCCTGCGCAGGTCCCACCCTGTCCATGGTTTAAGGTTGCTATCTGCTTCATAAAGCAAGGTAGAGGGTTTGTCTCCTAGGAAGACAAAATCATCTTCTCCTCTGATAAAGCCTGTCACGTAGTTGGCTTTGGCATCTTCCAGGAAAAGGAGTTCAGGGATTGAGGTCTCATGCATCTAGGTTTTCAGTTGAGATAGAGAAGGCAGTGGTTATAACCAGAACGTCCAGAGTAGGGTATAGTGACCTTGAGCTTGTCATTATTAACCCAGCCCGGGCTTTATGACAGTCATAGAAGTGGATTCCTTAATAATAATAAGATAATAATAATTTCCAAAAAATCATTAATATTATATTAGACACAGCTGAAGAGAGAATTTGCATAAGATAAGATATATCCAGAATGCAACATAGACAATTAAAAATATGGGAAAATGAAAAAGAGATTAAAGTCATGCAGAATAGAAAAGGAAGTCAAACATAAGTTCTGAAAAGAGGAAATAAAGAGAATGGAAGGATGGTAGTATTTGAAGAAATAATGGCTTTGGAGAATTACTTGACCATATATCCTACTCCACAAAGCAAATGTCATCAAATACCAAAGAATCTATATCATACAGACTCTGTTCTCTGCCCACAATATAATACAATGAGAAATTAGTAACAAAAGATAGCAATGTCAGAAGTGGCCAGCTTGGCGGAGTAGGAAGACCTTGAGCTCGAGCTCACCTCCTCCCATGGGCACAGCAAAATTACAAAAAAAAGAGCAACTATTGATAAGAAAGATCAGAAGACCAACAGAAAAGATCTTCTACAACTAAGGATATAAAGAAGGAACCACACAAGACAGGTAGGAGGGGCAGAGATGTGATACATAGAGTCAATACCCATACCCCTGAGTGGGTGACCCACAAACAAGAGAATAATCACAACTGCAGACTCTCCTCAAGGAGCAATGGATCCATGTCCCACATCGCTCCCCAGCACAGGGGTCCTGCACTGGGAAGATGAGTTCCTAGAATGTTTGGCTTTGAAGGCAAGCAGGGCTTACTTCCTGGAGAACCAGAGGCTATGAGAAATAGAGACTCCACTCCTAAAGGTGCACACAAAAATCTCACACTCTGGGACCCAGGACAGAAGCAGTAATTGGAAGGAAACCTGGGTCAGACCCACCTGCTGATCTTGACGAGTCTCCTGAAGAGGCAAGAGGCACATGGAACTCACCCTAAGGACACAGACACTGGTGACAGCCATTTTGGGGAGCTCATTTAATGAGGACTCTGGTGCTGGCAAGCGCCATTTTGGGGAATGCAAATCAAAACTACGCTGAGATATCACCTGTCGGAACAGCTATTATCAAAAAGACAATAAATAATAGGTGTTGGTAAGAATGTGGAGAAAAGCAAACCCTCGTGCGCTGTTTGTGGGAATGTAAATTGGTGCAGCCACTATGTAAATCAGTATGGAGATTCTTCAAAAAATTAAAAACAGGACTACCATATGATCCAGAAATTCCATTCCTCAGGATTTACCCGAAGAACATGAAAACACTAACCAGAAAATATATATGCACCCCTATGTTCACTGCAGCATTATTTACCATAGCCAAGATACAGAAGCAACCTAAGCACCTATCAATAGATGAATGGATGAAGATGTGGTTACATATATACAATGGAATATTAGCCATAAAAAAGAATGAAATCTTGCCATTTGTGACAACATGGGTGGACCTAGAGGGTATTATACTAAGAAAAATGCCAGAGAGTGAAACAAATACTGTACGATTTCACTTATATGTGGAATTTAAAGAACAAAACAAATGAACAAATATAACAAAACAGAAATAGTGTTATAGGTACAGAGAACAAACAGGTGGTTGCCAGAGGTGAGGGAATAGGGGGAGGAAAGACATAGGTGAGGGAGATTAAGAGGTATAAATGCCCAGTTGCAAAATAAATGTCGTGAATATGAAACGTTAAAAAAATAGATTACTGTGCTATACACATTTGAAAATTAAAAAAAATACTCCGTGGATCAAAGAAGAAATCATAATAAATTAGAAAATATTTAGAAATAAATGATAATTAAAACACTACACACCAAGATTTGTGTAATATAATTAAAGCAGTATATAACGGAAATGTATTGCATTAAAAAATCTATGATCCTTAAAGTTGGCCCCCAGGCCCACAGAATGACTGAGGAACTTGACAGAAATGCAATTTTTAGTCTCCATCCAAAACCCATTAAATCAGTAATTCTGAGAGTGGGGTTCAGAAATCTGTATTACATCAAGATCTCTAGGTAATTCTGATGCATGTGCAAATCTGAACACTACTACCTTAGATGTACTTACTGAAAAAGAGAGAAAGGTTAATAGCAAACATCCAACTCAAAAATTTAGTAAAAGAAACATTAAAATCAACACAGAAATAATAGAAGGAATAAAATAATGACGTTAAGAGCAAAAATTTTCAGGGCATGGGGTTATAGCTCAGTGGTAGAGTATATGCTCGGCATGCACAAGATCCTGGGTTCAATCCCCAGTGCCTCCGTTAGAGAAGGAAGAAAAAGACCCAAAATACAAGAAAATAATTTTTTTTTGAAGAGCAAAATTTTTCTTTACAATGTATTTTAATGGCTTTAACTCTACATTAGGACCCTTAAAGAGGCATTATCTTTGCTTCTGGGTTATAACAGCCCCAGTTTTCCTCCAGGTTAAATCTGACTAGCGAGAGTATCAACGCAAGGAAGTTGGGCAAAGAAGAAAGTAACATACAGAAGAACATTTCAAGATGTCTCATTCTCAATGTCCATGCAGATATATGTATACAATTCTTTTTCTGGACAGAATCATAAGAAAAGTATTAAAAATGCTTTTCTTTGGGAGGAGGGACTTGGGGTAAGGTGAGAGGCACAGTTTTAACTTTTCCCTTTAAAAATCTTTCCGTTGAGTTTGAATTTCTAACCTTATACATATATTATTTTTATTTTTAAAAGTGGTAACAAAGCTTATTTGGGCTGTGAGATTAAGGGTAATTTTTATTTCCTCAAAAAAAAACTTGGTTAATATTATAGTATTGTTAACAACAATAACAACAACAAAAACATGTCCCAAACCTGGACTGGATCAGAACTTTTTTTGCCTAATGTAATCCACAATCTCTGTATGGGAATAAATTAGCACACTTAATAAAACGAGAAAGCAATTTTCTAATAAACTCTAAAGGAACTGAAGACTAGTTATAAGAAACCCACGCACCTGTTATTCAGGAGTCTCATTACTTCTGTCCAAACATAATTTTCTTTTGAATCTAGTCTAACAAAGATTATCCATTTCTATAAACTGTCCCTATCAAGAGTAAATTTTTGTTCCCTTTTCCTGTGCAGCTAGATTCGTAATAAACTTTAATAAATGGTCACAACTAGCTCAGTTGGAAACGTTTCCTTTAACAGCATTTTAACGTGTTTTTAAACCTTCAAAAACCTGGGAAATGTACATCTCCGTTACCAGTCTAGAGAACGAGTTTGATGGATGACAGGGCCATAGAACTATAGGAATAGAATGCAACTCATCCGTTCTACAAGTATGTGAGTGCGTACATATGCCAGGCTTTGAAAAGTACTCGCGTTCTACCACATACCAGGCAGCGTTCTAGGCTCTGAGGATACAACGAACAAACGGTGTTGAGGGAATAAAACTACGGTACCCCACGGTATCTCGCGCTTCTGCCTCTTCTCAGGTAGGTGCTTCTCGCCACTAGTCTCTTCCCATGATTCTACCGGTGCAGAAAAGCCCCACCCACTTATATGCCATTTGCCAATTTTCTTTGAAGGAGATGGACTACAACTCCCACAATGCCAATGGTGGAAGAACTCCTTATAAGGGCTCCACCTTTTCCCCGGCGGTGCGGAGGATGACTTCAGTTCCCAGAGCGCTCTGCTTCCTCTTCTGGGTGTTATTGCCCCTTTCCCGGTGCAGGACGCGGTAGAAGCGGGCAAGAATGCCAGGCCCTGGGTTCTCCTTGTCCTTCCCCGGGGCAGGGACGAGGCGGTGATTTGACTCTTGGGCGCAGAGCCCGGGAGGAGGAGCAGGGGGCGCCGTCCCTCCTGTCGGGCTCACCTCACGCTACTCTCCGTCTTCTCTGCCCGCGGCCGCCTGGACGGCTCCGGACCGCCCGCCCGGGGCAGAGGTGGCGGTCTCGGCCGCCGGGGCTGTGGCGAGGCCGCGGCGCTCAGGACGGCGGTAGCGGCGTCAGCGCTGGGGAGGCGAGGGAGGGAAGATGGCGTCGGAGCTGGAGCCCGAGGTGCAGGCCATCGATCGGAGTTTGCTGGAATGTTCGGCTGAGGAGACCGCAGGGGTGAGTGCCGGGACCCGGGCGGGGACGTCCGGCGGTCGCAGGCCGCGCCCCGGGGGAGGAACTGGCTCCTGGAATTCCCGGAGCGGCCGGGCCCAGACTTGGGGTGATGACCGCCCCGGCCCCTCAGGCCTCGCCTTGTGGGTAGCTGCCCGGGGAGGCCCCAAATCTTGCCCTCTTCTTCTTTCTTTATCCACAAATAGCCCGCAGTGCTGCTGGGTGCACCAGCCACCTTCACGTTCCCTTACTCGTTTTTCCCTCCTTTCCACCACACGCCCAGTAAGCCCCTAACACAAGGACCTTTGCCCTTTATGCCAGCCCTTGGAAGAAAGGAGGGGAAGACGCTTCCTGGTTCTTTGGGTACTTTATCTTCCTGATTCCTTTTTCCGGAGCTAAGCGGAGCCTTACCTTCTCCACTGAAACTTGCTACCTTACTTTGTTTCTGGGACTGCCCTAGGCACTAAAGGATGCAAACGACACTGTTCTGTCTCTTTACCTATTTCTGTGCATTTTTGCACTGGTTTGGTCAGTTGACAACGTTGGTCAATGTGCCGAAGTTAGTGTCTTGACAAGTTTACTGAGTGTGAGAAAGTAGTAGTGGAGACTGGGAGATTTAAAAAATAATTTTTCTAGGAGTTAGGGGTAGTTGGATGAAGGACAAATATTATATAACTTTGAGAGAGCAGCTCTCAGTAAGTAGAAGCTAATAACCTGAGAGTTGGTCACAGCATAGTGGGAGCAGCTATGCCCCAAACTTAAAACACTCAAACCCAGTATTGTACTGAAACTGTAGTATGAATATGCTCGTATAAGTAGCAGAGTTGTAAAATTATTAATAAACTCGATGGCATCTTTCCTTAAGAAGGACTGGGAACAGCCATTGGAACAGGTTGTCCACAATGATTATGAATGGGCCAAAACGGCTTAGGCCCCACCTCTAAGGCCTCCAATTTAAAAAGCTGCTAGGAAGGGCGTGACCTTTGAACATAAGTCAACAATCTGAATGTTATGAACAAAATTTTACGGACACTGTGGGAGTGTTGGTCAGTCAGAAGTTATTGGGGATGAATTGAAGAGGACCCTAAAGTCATAGCAGAAATAAATGGCTGGAGTAGACGTGAAAAGTATAAAGAAATACGTGTTGAATAATGAATCTTTATTTGTTTTTAAACCAACTTGTTTAATCTATTTCTGTTTTCAGTTTACTTTCTGCTTAGTATTTCAACAACCCAAGAATTTTCCCCATTTACCTTTCACCTATCAAGAGCTTGAAAAAGAAAATGAAAGCAGTATTAAAAGTAAATAGTAAAATAGTAATGTCAGCTATTTCCTGTGCACATCATCCTGTCAGTATCATTTTCATATCTAATGTGTTATTTACCTCAAAAATTGTTTTCTTTAGTCCCACCAAATTTTGTGTCTGTTGACCCAGTAATACAGAATAATACAGTAATACTCTATTTTCCCGAATCTAAAAGTGTCAGTTATCAAGTGATTAGAGCTGCTCCAATTTATTCAGGCTTCTGAGGAAACTAGATAAGAAACCATTGCTAAAGACCAATGTTCCTAGTTCTTGTGCAGTGAGATTCTCTAGCAGGTGTAGTGGCGGAAAATAAGGGAAATGGGATAAAAATGTATTACTTGGACTTAATTTTTGAGTTTGCGAAGATCACAGTCTGAGCTACATTTTAGTTTTGCTCTGTTTACTTTTCAATGGCTTTCTGAACAATAAGATGAAAAAAAGTTAGTCTGAAGGCCAACAAAATTTCTTAAAGAAGATTTTAACTCATGAAAATAGAAGATTCTTCCAGCAGTATAATTTGGACTTACTTTGTGAGGGGTTTGTTGTCGCTATTTAGGTAAAACAGAATAACACTTTACTATTCTTAAAGATTAGGCTCCAGCCAGCCTTTTATCACAAATTAAAAATTAATAAAGTTTTCTCAGGCTGAAGTAAACTTTAGAGAGAGAAAGCAAGTAAAGCAGTTATTGCAGGCTTTAGACCTCTGTTACTGGTGACTTGTTGGGATCACATCCATCTAAAATTACTTAATAAGCACTAGTGTCATCTTTCCACACTTTGTTTACGTGCTTGCTTTTCTTACTTGTGTTATGAGGGAGAAGGACTTTTTGTGATTCCCATCTACCCTAACTAGAATGCCTAAATAAAAAAATATAATACTTGCTTCAATAATTGTAAGTTTACGAATAATAAAAGTGGCCCTTGTTCTAGTTTTCTCTTTTCCTTGGTACAGGTATGATTTTTCTCAACTCTTCTTGAGTTTATCTACATTTCATGCTCCACAGATTTGATTGTATGTTCCAATGGATGATTATGATTTAAGAAGTACGTATATTGTTTTTGGCCCAAGTATAAAAGAAATACATCCTCATTTTGGAAGTTTTATGTAGTTTTATATTTATATTGATTATTCTTTGCTTTAAAATATTCAACAGTTTTATATATAATTCACATATCTTACAATTCAATTCACTGGTTTTTATTATATTCACAGAGTTGTGCAACTATCACCACAGTCAATTTTAGAACATTTTCATCACCCCAAAAAAGAAATCGTATACTTACTAGCAGTCACTCCCCATTTTCCCCTGACCTCCCAAACTCTAGGAAACTGCTAACCTTTTTTTTTTTTTCAGTATTTATTTTACATTGTTTTTGTGGGGGGTGGTAATTAGGTTTGTTTTATTTATTTACTTTTTTAAAAACCAGGACCTTTTTTTCAACCCAGGACCTCCTGCATGCTAAGCATGCACTCTACCACTGAGTTATACCCTCCCTGCTCTGCTAACCTATTTTTTGTCTCCATAGATTTGTCTATTCTGAAAATTTGATATGATATGTTGTCTTTTGTGACTGGCTTCTTCCACTTAGCATGTTTTCAAGGTTCATCCATGATGTAGCTTATGTCATCAATACTTCATTCTTTTTTATTGCCAAATGCTATTCCATTACATGGGTAGACCATATTTTATTTATCCATTCATCAGTTGACGAATATTTGGGTTGTTTCCACTTTTTAGGTACTACGAATTGTGCTACTCTGAACATTTGTGTACCGTTTTTTGTGAGGACATAAAGTTTTCATTTCTTTTGGGCATATACCCAGGAGTGGAATTGCTGGGTCAGGAATTGCTAAACTGAGGTGACTGCATCATTTTACCAGTGGATATGAAGGTTTCAGTGGGTTTCTCCACATCCTTGCCAATACTTGTTAATTGTCTGTCTTTTTTATTATAGCCATTCTATTGGGTATCAAGTGGTATCTCATTGTAGTTTAATTTGTATTTACCTCATGACACATGATGTTCAACATCTTTTCATGAGCTTATTGGCTGTTTATATATCTTCTTTGGAAGTGTCAATTTAGATCTTTTGGTTATTTTAAAATTAGATTCTTTTGTCTTTTATTATTGAGTTTCTACATTATTTTGATTTGTGAATGCTTCTACTTCATTTCTGTAACTCTTAATATGATTTGTTTAAAATTTTTCTTGGCTCTAAATTTTTCTTAATATAGTCTTGAAAGCTCTATTTCAACATTAGCAATTGTTTTACGTTGTTGTTTTATAATTAACATACATGTTGGTTATCCTTGTTTGAAAGCAAAATCAAATATGGTTAAAGAATATAATTTTAATTTGGTGTAAAATAATAATTAGATTCTGTGATAAAAGGCTAACTAACCCCTAGGGATTCTTTCATTTTTGTGTTTATTGTACTTGCTCTCTATCCCAACGCTGAACTTTAGCTTTCAAAAAAGGAGAGCTCCTGGAAACACTGTCGTAACGTATTTACTGTAATGGAATGAGTTGACAATTTCTCTACCTCCCTTGTGGAGAACTTCTCATAACGTAGTGCTTATTACTGGTGTGCACATTGGTGTGACAGCCACAAGTGTCTGAAATAAGGACAAATTAACATGCAGCCAAATTAGAAATCTCAATAGTTCTTCATGTTGAAGAAACAGTTACAGTTAGCTTATGTTGGTGAGAACTAATACGAAAAGCTATAGATTTTATTCTTTTGAGAAATATGTGAGCCAGTATTCTGAAAGGCAGCCAGAAATTTTTTCCTCCTGCTCATTTTCTCTTCACAATTTTTTTTTGAAACCTATACTGTTGTCAGTCACTAATTCAGTATCTCTGGTATAGAATTCTCATGTAAAGATATTTTGCTGTATTATTAAGTGTTAAAATTTAATAAAGTTAAAAATGCCTGTAATAGATCCCAAATCTGTTAGGTAGTTTTAAATTTGGAGTATAGACCTGCCTTTCTTGAACCAGATTTTTGTATCTTGTCAATAATTTATAATAATACATGATAAAAAGATATTCAGAATGAAATACCTGTTTTACTAATATTTAAATAAGTTGGCTGATTTTTTTCTTAATGAGAAGCTGAATTTTTTGTTTAAGAAATCTATGAGCAGATTTGACCTGTCAGCATTGTTGAAGCCACAAGACAACATAATTTTTTTTTTAGAAAGCATCACGTTTTATCTTCCTTGGATTAAAACTCTGTAAAAATCTTAAGAGAAATGAGAACATAAAATATAAGAAAAACAAAAAATTGCTTTTAAAATAAGAGCTTTAAATGTGTTGTAAGTTAAAATTGAAGCATAATTTTCTAGGACCATGTAGGTGAATTCTTGAATCTTAATACTTAATTTTTCACCCATGAACAGTAAATTGCTTATGGTAATTTGACTGCCTTCATTTCATCTTTTGGAATAGGGCTACTGACAATGGGTGACAAACCCTTGGATGTGGCCCCAGAAAGTGTTTTTTAGCTCAAGAGAATTAAATTCTGGTTTGCTTCTTGGGTGACTCTGCCTTTCACTATTGACAGACTTTTTTTTTTAACCCATCCTTTTTATAATTAGTGAACTTTGTGTGTGTGTGTGTATAATTTTTTTTAGAGTCACTTTGTTTGGAGAGAATCCTTAAACTCGTGGGATTGTACTGTTGTTTTAAGAGTAATTTAGTCTCTTTTCTACTTGCATAAAGCAAACACAACAAAATTAGTAACATTTGAAAAGGATTGTTTCACTTCAGTGGTGAAAACTTTTTTACTGTTTTCAGTTGTAAGCTTCTTAATTTATAAACAGCCCCTTAATTTATAAACAAGAGTTTTACATTTTTAGCAAAAGTTCTCTGAAAAATTGACTGGAAAGTTAATATATTCCACATCATGAATATTTAAAATTTCTCTCTATATATTATTTTTCAGAGGACAGAAGGGGGCTGAAGATTGTGAAAGTAATAGTTAAAATGAGGACCTTATACTCTTATCTTACGGTGTTAGATTTCACTTGAACATAAACTCTTTTAACAAGGATGCAATTTGAAACTTAGGTTGTAATCTATAGGTAAACATTGGACCTATGAGTTAGTAGTTGAGTTAACTGCATTTTTGTAGAAGTGAGTTGTTTCATGTTTTATCATTTGACATTTTTACTTTTTTTAGAGCCAAAATGAGTCAGTTGTAATTACACAAAGAAGTATGGAGGACAAATAAACATATAAATGGAATTGGCATGGGAGGCCATAAATGTCAGGGAAAAGTCTTAAGACTTAAGGAAATAGAAAGGGAAGAGGAGGAGGTTTGAAGGATACCTTATTTAGGGTTTATTTGGTTTGGTTTTTAAAGACTGCAGGCCTAGATCTGCCTTATTTCTGCTTAAATTAAAGCCAAGTGGAGCATCTTCCTGTAATGTCAGTGTTACATGACAGTCAGTAGTATTAACATATTTGTAGTCATTGTGGGCATTCGGTTAATGGACTTTACTGAATGCCCACTGGGGCTTAGTTCTGTTTTAGACCTGGCGGGGTATGCGAACAGGAAGTGGTGGGAAATGGGCTGAGAAGGCATCTTAGAGAAAGTGAAACAGAAACTAAAATCTGAAGAATGAATAGAAAATAACCCTGTTTAGCAGAGAGTGGAGCAGTGCAGGTCAGGAGGAGACTGGAGAGTAGGATACAAGGCAAAGGACCCTGTAAACCACGTCAAGTTACATGACTTGTTCCTGAATAGAAGGGGGAAGCTGAATGACATGATCAGATTGGCATTTTGCAAGAGTCATTCTGGTAGCGAGATTGGAAAATGGACTATAGAGGGACAAGACTAGTGGGGATTACCAGTTAGGACATGGCACTAATCCTTGTAAAAGACAGGAGTGAGGAGTTTAGACTAGGGTGGTGAAGGTAGTGCCAGTGGAGATGGACAGAAAGAAATGGATGGATCCAATAGATATTTAGGAGGCCTGTTAATAAGACATAATGATTAATTGGATGTTGGGGTGAGGAAAAGGATGATTTCTGGGTTTTTCTGATTTGGATACATGGGTAGCTGCTGGTGTCTACAATAAGGAAATGGAGAAAATAGCAGGGGTGTTTTTGGTGTGGTATAGGAGATCATGAGTTCAATGTCAGACATATTGAGCTGTTATCTGAAAGGAAAAACTATTTCTTCTGTTTCTCGCTATACTCACACCACTACTTCTGGCTACCAAAAGTGGAGGTGGGGGGGTCCCACACCAAGCAGTTCTCTCATTCTCTGCTGACACCAACTGGGTGTCCTACAGCTCTGTTGATTCTGACGCTATACACCTGGAGTAAGCATCAGATCCCACAGATTAAGGACTCAGTCCCACAAGACTGCCCCCCCACCACTTCAAATGCCAATCACATGCAGTGGGTCCTCAAGTTACCCACAACTTACATTGCAAATGAGGGGATTCCCATGACCCCCTTTTTTGGGTTTGGTAATTTACTAGAATGGCTCACGGAACTCAGGGAAGCAGTTTGTTTGCTGGATTACTTGTTTATTATAAAATGATACAACTCAGGAACAGTCAGGTGGAATAGAACACGGTATATGGAAAGGGGTACAGAGCTTCCATGCCCTCTCTGGGCATGCCAGCACCTCTGTGTGTTCAGCAACCAAGAAGCTCTCCAAACCCTGCCATTTAGGGATTTTTATGGAGGCTTCGTTTCTCCATAGGCATGATGATCAAAGCAGTGATCATCGGTGGTTAACTCTACCTCCAGCACCTCTCCCTTCCCCAGGTTGGTTGGGGGCTGAGGCTGTAAGTTCTGACCTAGTAACCACAAAGCTAGTTCCCCTGGCAACCAGCTCCCCATCCTTAGGGACTTTCCAAAAGTCACCTCAATAACATCAACACAGGTCTGGTTGAAAAGGCCTTCTTATGAATAACAAAACAATCCTTTTATCTTTATCTCACTTATCACTTAGGAAATTTCAAGTTTTAGGAGCTCTGTGCCAGAAATAGGAAGAAGACCAAATAATGTATTTCTTATTATAAATTACAGTATCACAGTATCTGTTAGATATCTAAGTATAATTATCACAGGTAGTAGGGCATGAAATTTTGGCAATAGGAAAAAGTGGCTTTTTAAAATGTTTTCAGCAGGGACAGCAAGGGAGAAAGGGCTTATCGAGAGGTTGAGCAGGGGAAAAAAGGCACAACTGATATAACAAAGTCTCTTGTGGACTGACATCCATAAGAGACTGGTGTGTCATCTCATTTATTAATCAGTGAAAAATACCATTAGTGTATTAGCTGTCCATGTTCACTGTATGCTCTTCCTATCAGCAAACTGACGAGAGAATCCAAATCACAATCAGAATGCCATTTGAGCAAAGCATTAGAAATTGGAAAGGAAATCAGAAGGGCTCAGTGGCTGGTGTCTTATCTGGTGATTTTTTTGTAGTTGTTTTCCTGTACTACCTACAGAAAATTGTTTCAGGACTCATTTTGAGAAGATGGGCGCATTTACCTTTACCTTTACTTTCACTTTAAGTAAAGTAGAATTCTAAAATACTAAGCATTTTGGTAAAATCCTAAATGAATTTTAGTCTTTTTGGAAAGAAGTCATTGATGAATGTTGCCAATAAAATAATTTATAAGACTCTTTTACCATTATTTTTGTACCTAAAAGAAAATAGAGTAAGTTTATTCAAGTTAGCAGTTTATTGACATTGTTTAAAACTGTTTTTTTTTCTTTTTTTTTTTTTTAAAGAAATGGCTGCAAGCAACTGACCTTACTAGAGAAGTGTACCAGCATTTGGCCCACTATGTACCCAAAATCTACTGCAGGGGTCCCAACCCTTTTCCACAGAAAGAAGACATGTTGGCACACCAAGTTTTGTTGGGACCAATGGAATGGTACCTTTGTGGTGAAGATCCTGGGTTGGGATTTTCAAAACTTGAACAAACAAACAAACCTTCTCATCTTTGTGGTCGTGTTTTTAAAGTGGGAGAGCCTACATACTCTTGCAGGTAAAATATTATAATTTCTTTTCTTTCTTTCTTGTTTTTACTTGACTTTTTTTCCCCTAAAACCTTACATTTTTGCTTCTAAATTATAAAATATTACATATTTGTATATATGTATGTAAGTCTATATTCATAAATAAATATATACAGTTTAGTAAGTGATTATAAACAAATATTATATGATTATTTTCCAGGTCAAGAAATAGAATATCAACAGCATTCTAGAAACCCATTGTGTGCTTTCTTTCTCCCCCATAATTAACTGCTACTTGACTCTTATAATAATCACTTCCTTGCTTTTCTTGATACTTAACAGTGATTTTTTTCTGATGTTCAAGTTATCCCACAATTGTATATGTGGAATCTAAAAAAAGGACACAAATGAACTTAACTACAAAACAGAAACAGACTCACAGACATAAGAGAACAAACTTATGGTTACCAGAGGGTAAAGGTAGTGGGAAGGGATAAATGGGGAATTCGAAAATTGCACCTCTTGGGGAGTGATGGAAGTGTTAGCTGTCTTGATTGTGGTGGTGGTTTTATGGGTGTGTATACATCTATCAAAATTCATCAAATTGTACATCTGAAATATGTGTAGAACCATACCGCAATAAAAGTGTTTAAAAAATTGTCCCACATTCGGCCTTTGCGAGCCCCATCACACTAGCTTCTTTGTCTTCTTCACATACCTTCATTAGGTTTTGAGTGCTTCTTTGCTTTCTGGCACAAGATAACAACACCTCACTTTGTGCTTACTCTCACCCATATGTGGAATCTGCCATTTCTGCAGGAAGTTTCCTTTTAGTTGGGAATGTTAGTTAGGAACCATGATCTGGGTGCTATGTGTACTCACTGCTGCTAGGATGACTTTACCCTCCTTTTTTTTTCTTTTTTGATTTCTTGTTGGGAATTGAGTATACAAAGATAGAAGATGGTGAAGAAAGTGCTCTGTCTCCCTTGTGACTGCCTACTTGTATTTCTCAGAACTAATCATTGTTATGTATCCTTCCAGAAATTTTCTATGCATATATGGGGTTATCTTAAACATAAATATACACAGACATACATAGAAAGGGGAACATGTAGTATATACTGGGCTGTTTTCCTTTCTCTGTATAACAAAATCTTGACATTGACATCTGTCCATATCAGCCAGTACAGCTAGATAATATTCCATTATGCAGGTAATACTATTGATAGAGGCATTGTGTAACATTTTTTTCCTTAAGACTTTTTCCTGTAGAATTTAAATTTAATAAGTTTAATTTTGGTTAAGGCCTCTAGGTGTCTATGATAATCTTTCAGCATTGTTAGAATACCAGTAGAGATCTTTTTGTATATTGAAAGGCTGTTAGATATAGTTTTTTGTTTTTCTATGCAAAAACCTCTTTGAGTCCTTTATTGATGTCTGGAGCTATAGATCTAGTTTAACCTTATGATTTACAGACAAGGAAGTTGAGATCCAGTTGTTCCAGTAATGTCCTTTGTAGCAACAGGATCCAGTTCCAAAGCAAATTGTGTGTCTTTTTTTTTTAATGAGAGTACTGGGGATTGAACCCAGGACCTTGTGCATGCTAAGCACACACTCTGCCACTACCCTCCCCCTTGTCCTGTCTTTTAATCTTCAGTCTGAAACATTTCCTCAGTTTTTCTTTGGTTTTCATGATCTTGACAGCTTTTGAAGATTACAAACCATTTTTTTCTGTAAATCTCCATCAATTTGAGTTTGTCTGATACCCAAACTGTTCAGTAACTCTTCAAGTTTGATCACTTGATTAAGGGGATGTCTGCAAGGCTTCTCCACTGTAAAGTTACTCTTTTTCCCTCTGTAATTAGTAAGTATTTTGTGGGAAGGTACTTTGAGACTATTGAATACCTTGTTTCTTGTCAAATGTTCAGTTTATTAATTTATTTGTATCAATATATATTCATGGAGTCCCGTAATTCTTGTGCTCAAAACTGTACCAGATTTGACCAGTGGGAGGCCCTTCAAGCTATCTTTGTTCCTTTTCATGTCCTAATCATTCCTTGAGCACCTCCTTCTCTTTCTGACACAACATGTTTTGGGCACATCTTAGACTTTTCCCTGCCCCAGTCCTAAAATTAACCATTTCTCCAAAGAGTCTGGTTCCTTTTTAGTAGAGATTAGTGTTCACAAATAGAATACTAAGTGTGCTTGTTGCTGTTCGTAGGTCACTAATCCCAGGCCCTGTTAGTGGGTCTGTATATCTACGGACCATGTGTTTATAGTGCTCTCTCTAATTCTAGTCCATCACTGTGTTCTTTCTTATTTCCTCCCTTTGTATATTTTAACTCCCTTCTCTAATGAACATGATTCTTATTATCCTAAAAGTACTGACTTAATTGATTATTCTCCTGTATGCAACCATTCTGCTGCTGTTGTTGCTGTTGCTACTCAGCTCTGTGTAGCTGCCATCCTTATCCCATTTGGGCTCCACACCCTGAGTTGGGCCGTGGTGGCCTTCTGCCTACCCCTTGTTAGGGCAGATCTAAAATAAGTCTTACTTCAGGATTCATGGTCCTTAATCCAAGTCACGGCCTTTCTGGTATCTTAGCTGGATGTCTACCTTGTCCAGAACTCTAAAGTCCTCTAGTACTGCATGTTAGACTTCAGGTATCCCTGTGATGCTCTCAACTCCATAGCAGCAACTATCCAGTGAACATGAAGAATGTCACCCCATGTGTGTGTAGCCAGGAGCTCACTTACTGGTGACCCCTACATAGACTTCTACCCTTTTCCAGCCCCTCCCATCCTGCAGCCATTCCACCTCTCTGGTGCCCTGACCCATGGCTTCCAGCTATTCCACCTGCCCTGGATTCTGATTGAGTCTCAACACAGAAGAACCTTCCAGCTCTGCTTAGACTCTAGCTTGCTACGCCATAGGTGGGAATTTATTTCCTTGGTGAGAGGCAGGGCTGTAATGGAACTTACCTCATGAATTTCCCTTTTCATGGTGGCTGCAGTCTAGTGCTGCCTGTTCAGTGCCTGGAAATAGTTGCCTTGTGTATTCATGTAGTTTTATGTTTGTGTACAGTGGGAGAGCTAGTTCAGTACCAGCTATTCTGTCATAACCAGAAGTGGAAGTCCCCAAATTTATTTTAAGAAAGCAAGTTGCTTATGCTTGTTGAGCACCTTCTAGGCACCAGATTTAATGTTAAGCACTTTATATACAATCATGTTTAGTCCTTCTGTAAACTTCTGAGATAATATCCCTAAGGCTCAGCATGGTTAAGTGACTTGCCTGCAGTCATAAAAATTGAAATCAGGGTGCTCTGACTCGAAAGTCCATGCTCTTTTCATTTTACTTTTTTAGATTCTCAAATACTAGTCTCTAGTGAATTTTTCACTCATACTCAGTAAAATGAAAAAACTGGGGAAAACATGCTAAGTTTTTCTCACAGCTGAATTTGTTTAGTTTCCTCAATTCTCACAGATGACTCTTGTTTTTAAAATATTAGTTTATGATATGAAGGCAATGAACTGAGTAGTTTAGTTTTGTTTTTTGATGTTCTTAGAAAAAAAAAATTAGCAGCCCTTGTTTTGATCATTGGTCCATGAAACTTGGAAATCTGGTTACTACTACACAGTAGCACTTTAATTCCTGAGCAGAATATCACGTTGCGTTGCGATACTGTCTTCTGTACCACAAAGAATATTAAATAAAAATCATACTTGAGCTGGAGAAGGAGCTTTTGGTGACTCAGAAGTGGGACTTGGCCTGAATACTTTTCTCCTTCTTTCCCATTTACACTAGTTTATAAGATACTCTTTTTCTATTACAGATGTTTGGCACATATCATAGTGCCTCAGACATACTAGGTGCTCAACAAATATTTGTTGAGCAAATGTGTGTTACGGTGTTCAAAGTACAGAGGACAGTTTTAAAGATTTTATTTTGCTGCTCTACTTTAATTAAATTGCTTGAGTATATTTTGCACATTTCCATTCTTGTCCAGTGGTTTATTGTGAACCAGCTACTTTTTAGGCTGTTACCCATGATTATGTACAGGTAATCCTTCCCCCTTTTTTTTTTAATGGGGTACTGGGCATTGAACTCAGGACCTCATGCATGCTAAGCACACACTCTACTGCTGAACTGTACCCTCCCCTCTAATCCTTCCCATTTTAGATTTTACGACTTCAAACATTTGCTCTTGTACCCAACCAGTTAATTAATAGGGCAGCTGGTGTTATAGGTACACAGTACATTAATCTCTGTTATGAACCCAATTGCCATCTCATTTTATCTTTAACCATAGGTACAGTATTCAAGAATGTTTTTAGTCCTAGGAATCCCATATGTGTCTGTGTGTGGATCCATCCCAGGGGAGAAGAGGTTGGGTGCAGATTTGTAGGGAGGCCTTGATTAAATTGACAGAGTCCTGAAATCTTCTATTACTAGGAGAAGCAGAAGTAAGAAGAATCTCGTTTTCAACAGTGATCGTGAAATAGGCTTTTTGGGAGTTGGGAGGAGTGGAGGTGGGATGACAGGACGAGGAATATATCCCCTCAACAAAGCTGAAAAGCTGTTTGTAATCTTCAAGATTAAGTGTGCCTAAAGGATTTGTGGGTAAAACTGAGTCAGGGATGATCTCAGTAGAGTTTTCCTCTATACGCGTTGTGGAATTTTAACTTGGATATTGTCAGTCTGGAGTTTCTCTGCGATATAAATTCATTTCACTAGAGTGTGGAGGTACAGGTTAGTCCATTCATACCTATTCTGGGTATTCTAACTGTATATTTAGAAGACGTAAGGAATCAATGAAAAGGAAGGCACCTTGGGTAGGGGGATTGCCTCATGGTGTGAGAAGAAAAGTTTCACTTTCATGACATCATCTAAAGGGTCACAAGGTACATATATTAAGGACAGAGAACACCAAAGCAGCATTAACCACTGCTTTTTAAAAATTGGCTTGAAAAACTAATCTAATAGGCAAAACATGCATTTGGTTATGTCGTTCAAGAGGTACAAAAGTGTATGCCATGAAAAGTACCCTCTTCCAGTCATCCCTTAATTTCCCTGTCCCCTTATCCAGAAGTGACCAGTATTATTAGCTTCTTGTATATGTGTCCAGATATTCTATGTACATGCAAACGTTTATACCTTTTTTAGTAAATGCTAGCATGCGACATAAACTGTTTTCACCTTGGTTGTTTCATTAAAATTTGTCCATAAGATTGTTTTATAACATACATATTGAGAAAGCTGACTTTGTCTTACTGGTTTAATGGCTGATTATTATTCTCTTGTATGGGTGTTCTGTTCTTTACCTCCTAACCCTCTGTTACTAGACATTTTAGATTGTTTCTGGGATTATAAATAATTAATTATTATACTTTGTGCACATGTAGAAGTATATACACAGGATACATTCCTAGAAGTAGAATTTCTGGGTGAAAGAATGCATGCCTTATTTCCTTTTAGCGGCCAGTAGTAAAAACTTACAAAATGAAAAAGAGATAATATGCTAGTTGGAGGAGGAAAGACAGGGTAGGTGACAAACAACAGAAACTGCTGTGGGTATGAAGGGATAGATTGGAAAATCTGTCTTTTAACTAACCTTGTGGGGAGAAAGACCAGGGAGAAGAGGATAGGCCGTGGCAGCCAGAAAAAAACAGACAGACTGACTAATTCCCTGAATTATTGAAGAAAGAAAGCAGTATCTGGTGACCTGCACTTGGACAGACAAGAAGCCTGGAGTAGGGGAAAGAGGTTTAATATATAAAAGCCTCACCAGGACTCAAGTTTGGACTAGACTCTTAGAGGCTATTTCTAAAATTTGTTGTTACTTGAAGTTGGCCAACTCCAGGTTAAGGGCCCAGATTTCCACAAGACTGTCTAAAATACAGCTGCAAGTTTGGGGATCCCCAGAGCCACCCTCAGTTCTGATCAGCTGGCTACAAATTTCAGGTATCTCCATAGACTACCTTAGTTTAGTGATTCGCTAGAGCAACTCACAGAACTTAGGAAAATGCTATACTTATGACTAAAGTTTTAGCATAGGTAAAGGATACAATCAGAACCGGCCAAAGGGCAGGATTTCTAAATGCAAAGCTTCTGTTGTCCTCAGGGACTTGTTATCCTCTTTGCACGTTAATGCGTGACAATACACTGAGTATTGCCAACCAGGGAAGCTCACCCAAGCTTTGGTGTCCAGAGTTTTTACTGGGGTCTCATTGTGTAGGCATGATTAATCGAGTTATTGCCCACGTGACTCAATATCCAGCTCTACTTCCCTTTCCAGAGGTGGGGCTAACATTGAAAGCCCCAGCCCTCTAATCACATGGTTGGTCTTTCTGGTATGACCAATCTCCACTCTGAGTTATCTCATTAGTATAAACTGTCAGATATGTCAGGGTGGGACGGGACATGAATAACAAAGACATTCCTATCACATGGGAAGTTTCAAGGGTTTAGAAGTTACCTCCCAGGAACCCCACACAAAGGTCAGCCAAATTTTTTATCACACAGTTGTTGAGAAAGTAAATGAAATCCTTTGTGTAGTCCTTTCCACAATACTTGATACATAGTAAACTCTTAGTAAGTGGCCATGCTTGGGTCCTGAGGATGAATGTCTTATGTTAAAAGTAGGTATTCTCATGAAACCCAGTACCCTGGTAAAATGACATGGAGTGTATTATTTGGAAAGATGAAAGATGGTTATTGGAATTCTGGGGGAGTTTCTTAACTAGACCCATCAAGCTAAAGATGACTTACGTCTATGGGGTGGTTTTCTTTAAGAAAAATAATATTCGGGAGTCTTTTATGTATAGTAATTAGAAAAGGAATCTGTGAAAGGAATTAGGTTAGTTTTTCTGTTATTTGTTCACAGTTTCTAAAATTGTTTAGGTCACAGATTATCTTACTGAAGCCTCTGTGATGTCAGAAGAAGCTGTGTTTTCAGGCAGTAGGCTAATTTTTATATTTGTCTATACTTAGTTCTCTGTTGGAAAAGTGTAGTCAAACTTGGCACTTGTTAATCCTTTCTGAATAGAGATGTTTGTTCTTAGGGGCAATAATCTTAGTGGTTTTTTTTTTTATCATAACTACATATATTTTGACATTTCATAGCCATTAAGAAAAATTAAATACTAGTAGAATATGAAATCATACTTTGATGTGTCTAAATTTTGAGTTAACACTAAGTAAGATTTAGTTCTACCGTTTTTGTTGTATAGTTAAATTAAGAACATTATTTTTCAATATTTAAAAACTTACTATATGAATGTTATAGATAACCAGAAGCTAGAGTTGGGAGTTTGTTGCCATCAGTTAGGAATACTCTTAGCGTATGTTTTCAGATAGTAGTTTATTGTGCTTTATTATAAATTTTATTAAGCAATTTTGCTTGTTTAATTTTTTTTAAAAACTCTGATTTTGTCAGTAATGATAGATGAGGTTATGCTAAAAATAACAAATGACCCTACAATCTCAGAGACTTTAAATACCCAAAATACATTTATTACTCAGACCGTGTGACCAGTTCATATCAATGAGGCTGATGGCTGGGGGGTTCTGTTCTAGGTAGTTCCTTCATACCGTGTTATAGTCCATTAATTTAGCATAATGCTTTTAGGGTTCACCACAGCAGGGAAGAGTAATGCTGCAGGGTCTTGCACAGCAAATAAATTGCTGTTGCTCAGAAATGAAGACCATGCCCTCATCCCTTTAGCTAGAGCTAGTTCCAAGGCCTCTGTCAAACTGCAAATCAGGGCTGGGAAGTGTAATTCTCCTGTCTGGAAAAGCCGCAGACTTGCAAGTGTATGAACTTTAGAAGTCTTTTCAATTTTTTAGGGTTTGGGGATTTATTTTCTTCCCTCATAGAGTTGTTAGGATAAACTGAGGTAATGTATATAAAAGCGCTTAGGAAACTATATGGAATTTTCATGTGTGACATTTTTTAAGCCGAATACTCAGTTTTAAAATAAGTTACTAAGCCGTGAGTGATAAATAACTTAAGCAGAGGGGCAGAGATGGTTTCATTTCTTTTCTGTCTGAAAATACAAAGCTCTAATGTGGAAGAACTGCTTATTTCCAGTAAGAAGAGTTGTTTATTCAGTTTCTTGCTTTTTAAAAAACTTGAACACGATCTCTTTTTAGCACAGTTCTATTTTAAGACTTTCTTTGTAACAAGAATAGTCCAGAGATTGAAATCAGTTCTGTGTTAATTTTAAAAATATCGGTTACCTCTAATTATGAATGTGATACATAAGTGAAATTATACCGTACGTATTGTAACTGTGGCTTTTTTTCGTGAAAGTTTGTTTTAGAGATCTTTCCCAGTCAGTATATTTAAATCTTCATCATTCTTTTAACTGCTGTGTTTCCATGGTAAGGACAGCCATGATTTATTTGATTGCTCTATTAATGAAATTAGAAATGGGGAATTTCTAGGATTTTTGTTCCTATAGCAAACTGTGCTGCAAAGAACACTCTGTACCTATTTGTAGACATCTCTTTTTATACACATTTCAGTATTTTTCAAGGTAGATACCTAGAAATAGAAAATTTATTTTTAATATTTGGGGGGATAATTAGGTTTATTTATTTATTTATTTATAATGGAAGTACTGGGGATTGAACCAGGATTTTGTGCATGCTAAGCATAGAATTTCAGTGCTGTGTGTTATCACCGTGGTCTTCAATATATTGGAATTTGCCTTCTCTACATTGGTATCTCCAGCCTGGGAAAATAACAAGCAGTGGGTAGCTGATATCTCCTAGATAGTTTGGATTCCTCTAGTTGTCTAAAATGAATCTTATATTCTTGGTTTGGAGATTTGTGATCATTTTTATTTATTATGCACCAGTTTGGTATAAGATTGAACATAGTACATGGGATATAAAATCAGCTTTACATGTATGCCTTTGTCCATATGTTAGGAAATAGTAAAGCTAGAAATAGATTACTATGGGATAATCATTTCAGGTAAAGAAACTCGGATTTATATCACCAAAATTTTCCTTTTGATACCCTATTTGAGTTCTTTTTTTTTTTTTTAGGGGAAAATTTGCATATTTCTAAACGCACAAATCTTAATTGCACATTTATGACAATAGTTAAACTCATGTAATTCACATCCTATCAAGATAGAGCACATTTCCATCTGACTGCAAATTTCCTTGTTAATAGCTCCAGCTCTTAGATAACCACTATTCTGATCTTTTCACCTTAGATTAGTTTTGTCTGTTCTAGAACATCATCAAAATGAAATCATACTCTTGTGCCTGGCTTCTTTTACTCAGTGTAATGTATATCAGATTCATCCGTGATGCTACGATTATTAGAAGTTGTTTCCATTTTTATTGCTGAGTAGTTGTCCATTGTATGAATGTAGTGTATGAACATTTGAGTTGTTTCAGTTTGAGGCTATCATAAAACTTCTATGTCTTTTTTTTTTTTTTAAATCAACTCATTCTACTTTTTAGTGGAAATTTTAAATATTTAAAAGAAAGGAAGTGGGGTGGGAATAGCTCAGGGGTGGAGCACATGCTTAGCATGCATGAAGTCCTCCTGGGTTCAATCCCCAGTACCTCAATTAATTATTAATTAATTAATTAAGGAAGCGAGAGGGGGAGGAAAATGGTAGTGGATTTCAGAAATCATATCAGCTTATGCTAACATTATTTTAAATACAACATATTAAAAGCATTAGGCATTATTATTCTGTACCTAACTATACTTCTGTGTGTTTAAAATACCAGATAATAAATCTTGCACTATTAAAAATCTTCAGCTTTTTATGATACATTTTAGGAATATTAAGACAGCATTAAGATAGGCTTTTCTAGATTGTTATCTAATAGAGTAAACATTCTTAACTGATACAGTAGTTGCTGGCTATGACCATTTGTAAACAAGTCTTTTTGTGGACATATGTTTAATTTTTCATGGGTAAATCCCCAGGAGTGGAGTTGCTGCATCAAAGGGCGGGTGTATTTGAACTTAATAAGAAACTGCCAAAAGTTTTTCCAAAATGGTTTTTCATTCCCACCAGTAATGATGTTCCACTTGCTCCGTATCCTCACCAACACTTGATGTTGTCAGTCTTTTAAATTTTAGCTGTTCTGTGTAGTGGTATTTCATTAAGTTTTTAGTTTTCCCTTATGACTAATGATGTTGGTGCAATTTTACATGTGCTCATTGCTCATTCATCTAACTTCAGAAGTTTTTGTTAAAGTCGTTTGTTTGTTTTTTATTGGCTTATCTTTTTATTATTGAGGTTTAGAGTTCTTTATACATTCTGGGTACAAATCCTTTGTTGGACATGATTTGTGAATATTTTCTCCCAGTCTGTGTCTTGCCTGTATGATATTTTTTGATGGCAGTGATTTTAAATTTGATGGAGTTCAATACTCAATTTTTGATTTTACGATGATTGTTTCCTGTGTTAAAGAAATGTCTGCCTTCTCCCAGGTGGCAAAGATGCTCTTTGTGTTTTCTTCTGTAAACTTTGAAATTTTAGACTTAATATCTGGGTCTGTGATCTGTCTCAAAACTGATTTTTTTTTTTATGAGTTGAGATGTAGGGGTTGAGCTTCATTTATTTACTATATGTGGGTATCCAGTTGTTCCGGCACCATTTATTCCTTTGCCCTTTGAATTTGCTTTGGTACCTTGTCAAAAACCATTTGACCACGTGAATATGGGTCTGTTTCAGAACACCCTAATCAGTGCCATTCATTGATGTGGCTATTCTTATGCCAATGACCATATTAGCTAAATTACTGTAACTACAGTAAACCTTGAGTTGATTACATTTTTGTTCCTTTAAAGTTTCTCTTGTATATTTCAGATCCTTTGCATTGTATAAGATTTAGGATTAGCTTGCCAATTTTTGTTTTTAATAAAGACTGCTGAGATTATGATTAGGATTGCTTTAAATCTATAGATCAGTTTGGGGAGAATTGACATTTAAAAATAATCGAGCTTTCCAATCCATGAACATCTTATATCTCTCCATTTATTGATGTCTTCTTTAATCTCTTTTAACAGTGTCATACAGTTTTTATGTAGAAGTTGTGCACACTTTTTGTTAAACTTATTCCTAAGTATCTTATGATAGTGCTTTTTTCTAAGAAGTAAAACTGTCTTTATTCATAAATAGCATGAATCTTATGTACAGAAAATCCCAAGAAATTCACTCAAAAAACCAGTAGAATAAACAAGTTCAGCAAAATCATACAAGTGCAATATACAGTCAATTATATTTCTATACACTGGCAACAATCTAGAAATGAAATTAAGAAAACAATTCACATGATGGTGTTTTTTCCCTTAGTGTTAGACTTTCAGTTTTTTCCTGTGAGTGTAAAGAAATATAATTGGTTTCTGTTACTGATCTTGTGTCCTGTGGCCTTGCTAAATTTAAATTCACTTAGTAGTTCTAGTAGTTTTTGTTTTGTTCTGATTTTTGTTCCTTATGATTTTTACATAATCATGACCTCTGAATGGGGATAGTTTTATTTGTTCCTTTCCAGTCATTCTGCCTTTTATTTTTTTGTGCCTTATTGCACTGGTGAAAGTAGCACATCTTTGCCTTGTTCCCAGTCTTAGGGGAAAGGCATTCAGTCTTTTACCATTAAGTACAGTGTTACGTAGTTTTCTCATATACACCGTTTATCTCAATGAGTATTCCTAGTCTGCTTCTATTCCTAGTTTGCTGAAGTTTTTTAAAATATTATAAATGACTATTAAATGTTGTCAGGTGCTTTATTGCATCTATTGAGATTATCGTAATTTTCCTTTTTTATTTCATTAGTGATTGCATTGATTGATTTTTCAAATGGTTTTCATTACTGAGATAAACCTCACTTGAGTATGATATAGTATAACATTTATATATTGCTGGATTCAATTTGCTAATGTCATATTAAGAATTTTTATGTCTGTATTCCATGAAATATACCAGTCTGTCATTTTCTTGTAATATCTTTATCTGGTTTTGATATCACAGTTAAGCTAGCCTTATAAAATGACTTGGGAAGTATTCCATTTTCCTGTATTTTTGAAGAATTTGTCTGAAATCAAAATGGTTTCTTCCTTAAATGTTTGATAGAATTTTTTAGTAAAACAAACCAAGTCCTGCTGTTTTCTTTGGAGGAAGTTTTTGATAACAAATTAAATTTATCTGATACTTACTAGAGTTATTTGGAACTTTATTTCATCTTGTGTCAATTTTGGTACATTGTACTTTTCAAGAACTATTTCATTGTATAATGTCAATCTATTGGCATAAAGTTGTACATATTTCATCTTTTTAAAAAAATTTCTGCTCTTCTTCTTCTTTTTACTTTTGATTTAATGTGCTCCTATTTTGTTCCTTAATCCATGGGTTATTTAGAAATGCATTGTTTAATTTTCATATATTTGGGGCTTTCCTCGATACCATATTGTAACTGATTTCTAACGCAATGGAATATTCTGTAAGGTTTCAATCTTGAAATTTATTGAAACCTGTTTTGTGACTTAGTAGCATGGTCAATCTTGCAGTCTTGTATATTCCATATGCACTTGAAAAGGTGTATTTTGCAGTTGTTGGACATCATAACCTATAAATACCAATTAGGACAAGGTGGTTGATTGTGCCATTCAGGTCTTTTGTACTGACTAGTCTTTCAGTTACTGAAAAAGGGATATTAAATTCTCCATATGTGATTGTGGATTTGTTTACTTCTTTTAGTTCTATTAGTTAATGTTTTGTGTATCTAAAAGCTCTTTTATTAGCCACGTACATAGATATTTATAATTGTTATGACTTCCTGATATATTGACCCCTTTACCATTATGGAATATCAATGTCCTTTACTAATTCTTGTCATTGTCCTTGTCTTAAGGTCTATTTTATCAGATGTTAAAATAGCTACTCTTTTCATAGCGTATCAGTCTGTTATACATATTTATCTTTTTCGGTGGTTGCCCTAGAATTTGATACTTAACAACTAATCCAGGTCCACTTTGTTTACCTTAGAAAGTTTTTATTTCTCCTTCACTTTTGAAGGATAATTTTGCAGATACAGAATTTTAGGTTGATAGAGTTTTTTTCTTTCAGCACTTCAAATATTTTGCTCCACTCTCCTATTGCTTACATGGTTTCTGAGAAGTCAGATGTAATTCTTACCTTTACTCCTCTGTAGGTTAAGATGTTTTTCTCCTCTGGCTTCTTTCATCATTTTTTGTTTATCTTTGATTTTCTGTAGTTTGAAAATGACATGATAGGTATATGGATTTTTTGGCATTTATTTCACTTGGTGTTCTTTGAGCGTTTCTCAGTCTGTGGTTTGGTGCCTGACATTCATTTAGGGAAGTTCTCAGTAAATATTGTTTTAAGTATTCTATTCTTTTCTCTCTTTCCCCTCTTTCTTGTATTCCCATTATACATATGTTAAACCATATAGTTGTCTCACAGTTCATAGATACTCTGTTCTGCTTTTCTTCCAGTCTTTTCTCTGTTTCTTTTCCAGTCTTAGAGCTTTCTATTGAGATATCCTCAAGCTCAGAGGGTTTTTTACTCGGCCATGTTCAGTCCACTAATAAGCCCATCAAAGGCATTTTTCATTTCTGTTTTGGTGTTTTTTATCTCTGGCATTTCTTTTTAGTTCTTTCTTAGGATTTCCGTCTTTGCTTATAGTGCCCATCTGTTCTTGCAAGCTGTCTATTGTATCAATTAGAGCCCTTAGCATATTAGTCATAGTCTGGTAATTCTAATATCTAAGACTGATTTTGTGCTTGCTCTGTCTCTTCAAATTTTATTTTTTGGCCTTTTAGAATGTCTTATAATTTTTTTCTTGATCTTTAAGCATATGATATACTGGGTAAAAAGAACTCTTGTAAATAGTCCTTTAATAATATAGTGATAATGTTGGAGAGGGGAAGCATTCTGTTGTCTTGTGAATTAGGTCTCAGTATTTTAGTGAGCCTGTGCATCTGGGCTGTGAGCTTCACAGTGTTTATCCCTTCATTCCCCCTTTAGCTGGGAAAAGTTGGCTAGAGTGGGCTGGAATTGGGTGATTTCCCTTTTCCAGGTCAGTTTGACTGATAATACCCTAGCAGGTTGGGCTCCGATTAGTTTGTTCTCCTGGCAGACTTTCTTAAGAACAGAATGCTCTGGCATATTTCAAAATGGTTCCTTTTACCCTTCCTTTGCTGGAAGCATAGAGGATTTTTCTCTGATATTCACTGTGAGAACCTAGTAGAACTCCAGGAAATAAAACTCACCAAAGTGTGGGGGCTCCCAATGTCTGGGTCCCCTGGAACTTTTAATCTCTCAAACTTGTCAACACTAAGCCTCCAACAATTCATTAATTACAGTTCAGGTTTCCGTACCTCAGCACTGGTTCCTGTGGAGGTTTGTGCTAGTGGGTTTCTGCTCTCATAAGTTGTGATTATCTGTATTCACCTGTTGGTCTCCCCAATTTGGGGTAGCAGTTTGCCCTGTGACTTCACTGTTCCGGCTCTTCTAGGATGGATTCCAATTTGAAATACTATGTTGTAAAATATACAGTTATTTTATGACACTCTGATTTTTTTTTTCCCTTTAACTTTACAGAGACTGTGCAGTTGATCCAACTTGTGTTTTATGCATGGAGTGCTTTTTGGGAAGTATTCACAGAGACCATCGATATAGGGTTGGTAATATCCAGATAATAACCATACCTAGTACTGAATTTTATACTAGATATCTTTTCTTCCTTTTCAAAGTTCCAAGATTTAACACTGAAACAGGGGAAGAATGGTTTAAGAAATGTGTTATTTAAAAACTGTTCAACGTACAATGGCAGTGTAGAGATGAATTATGAATCCAGATTTCATGGAACACATGGTTTAAGAAAGACAACACAGATAGCAGCTCTTCCAGTATTGGTTTTCAACTAGTTTGTTTCACTATTTTTCAGTGTTTGTTATCCTCATAATTCTAGGTTTATGAAACAGGTTATCAAAAAGAGGATAGAGGTGAGAGTTAAAATGTGATTGGGAGGTTCTGAAGAGAGGAAGTGTGAAAAAAGTAAGGAAAAGTAACAGGATTGTACGTTTAAGAAATGTTTTATCAATTGGTGTACAATTCTACAGACAGATTTGTCATTTCTTAATATTAAAGAAGCATCTGTTACAGTGTAGAAGAAGGCCAACTCCAGAACATAAGACTAACCAACTTTATTATTTTTCTACTGCTGTAATGCAATCAGCACTTTTCCAAAATACGAGTACGTTTGCTTTTAAGTCAGGGATACGAAATACAGAGGCAGATTATTGCTAAGCCTGTCCTACTTCCTCTACTGGAAATTGAAGACAGAGCCATGAACATTCAGAAATTTAGGGAACTGTTAATAACTGGAACTTTCCACCCTAATCTCAAATAAAATTATAGAAAAGGAAATATTGCAGTCTTAGAAATTCAGGAGCCCTGTTGGACTTTTCCTCCTGTTTGTTTTTATTCACGCTACTCAAGTATTGATAACAGTGACCTAAAGCAACTGCAAAATTAAATACATATTTTTGCATGTTCTTTTTATTTTCATAAATTAGTAGGAGAATCCTAGTTTCCTTTAAGCTGTTCTACCTATCTTTGGTAATCAGGACACACATAAAAGCTGTAAGGTGAAGGTATCATTTTCCATATGGCTGCTTGCCCATGTTTCTTAACATATATCTTTGCAGTCCCTAAATAATCATCATTCATGGGTTTACATTAATTACCTTGTGATATGTAACACAGAGATACTTTCTTTGGGCAAAATATAAAAGGCTCTTTCTAAAATTTGCATTCATAAACTCTCTCATAGTATTTTTTGAAAAGCAGAATTTTTAGTCTACAAATTATTAAATAGTAGGTTTGTCTTGCCAGATTCCTTGAATTATTGCTGTATCTTAAGGAAACATGAATAATTCTTGAACTCCACAGGTGGTAAAGGTTTTATGACCAGGCAGTCCACATTTGTATTTCCTGAGCTTCCTTCCTTTTCAAAGAATGCTACTTAGAGAGTGCTAGAAAAGAAAAATAAACAATTTCTGTAGTTTTTATTGGTCACTTTCTCTAATGCAAATGAAGTACTCTTACTAGACTCTTGTGGAAGATGCAGCTATAGGAATCTGTTTTATTATATTATAGCACTATAACCTGGTAGCATAGATACCAGCATTATGCCAGTTTAGCCAAAACCTCACAGGAACACCCTCAGATTTTCCTAATTAAGGGAGTCATGTAAGTGGGCATATTTTACCTCTTTAAAGTAGCTGTAGCTTAGTAGACATTACAAAGTAGCTTATATTATTTTGAAATTGCTTAAATTAACCTATAGGCTTATTTAAAGTAAGCTTTAAAACATTGAGAGGTTTGGCATTTTATTTAATTTTATCCCTCCAAAAAGATTAAACACTTTAGTAATGTTATTTCCTTAGCACTTGATAGTCTTAAATTTATAATCTGATAGCGCTAAGTAAATAGTTATTGACAAGATACTTTACAATTTTTTTTCAAGATGACAACATCAGGAGGTGGAGGTTTCTGTGACTGTGGTGATACTGAAGCTTGGAAAGAGGGTCCTTACTGTCAAAAACATGAACTTAACACCTCTGAAATTGAGGAAGAAGAGGTAAAAACATTTTCACAAAGTTGTTTTTAAGGAAATACTGTTTTAAGTACAAGTTTGAAATATTTCAGACATAGAAATTAGATTATAATATATAAATGGATAAGTAAAATAGTCCTCTCACTATTAGCAGTGACCAAGTATACTTCAAAAGTTTTTGCATTTTGTGGATGCCATATTATCACTAGTAGTACACACTTGAAATTCTAGAAATTTAATTTAATTCAGATCTTTTCATTTGTTTTATTTTAAGCATATATCAAGTTTTTTTAAGTCCTCATTTATTATTAAAGGGATTATTTTTCTTATACATGTATACCAGTTAACTTAGTTGGTTTTTGTTTATTTGTGTTGTAACTAAGACTTTGTAGGCCAGATACCTTTCTTTTCTATAGCCATACATGACAGCCAGCGCTAATCATCATCTCCTGATAAAGCAGTCACCGGACATGTAATAGGACCAAGGGGATAGCTCAGGACAAATTTTACTCATTCCAGCTGTAAATATGTGCTTTCTAAAATTGTTGTTTATCCTTCATTATTTTTCTCTAAATGATATTTGTAATGATTCAGTGGGCTCGCTGTAAATAAATACTTGAAACTCTGTTGTTTGTGACAATTTTATGTTTAAGATCCTTATTTCAGATTTTAATTTTGAATGGCAGAGAAATGGGCACATTTGAAGTACTTCTGCACTGTTAGTAGGTCTGATACAGATGTGGGACAAGTGGACATTAGTAGTCCTTCGTGGTGCACATATCTTCAGGCCTCAGATATTTTAACAGAGTGACCAAATCCTTTCTCATGTAGGACAGTGTCTTTTAGACTGTGTTCCACTGTGTTTTGGACAGAAGAAAATTTGTGCAAAATGATTCAGTGCTAGAGAAAACATATGTATTTGTGTTTCATTTGTTTTGTGCAAGTATTCTAGGATTTGCTGCAGAGAAATGCCAAGTGGTTAGTGTTTCAGATTTCTCCACTTCAACTGGAGCAACTCCAGTTTTATCTCTTATATATTGGATTGGCATTCTATATATAAAAATACAAACAAGACAAAGATGTATTTTGGAAAAAAGGGTTTTGCTTTTTTAAAAAATTGAAAGCTAGTATAAAACTTACAGACTATGGGAGAAAATTCTTGCAAATCTTATCTAATAAGTGTCTAGCATCCAGAATATATATCCTACAACACAACAACAAAAAGACAATGCAGTTGAAAATGAGCAAAGACTTGAATAGACATTTCTCCAAAGGTATAATACAGATGACCAACAAACACATGAAAACATGCTCATTAGTCATTGGGGAAACGTAAATCAAAACTACAGTGAGATATCACTTCACACCCACTGGGATGGCTATAATCAAAAAAGTGGCAAGTAGGTGCTGAGGAAGATGTAGAGAAATTGGAACCCTGTACATTGCTAGTGGGAATGCAGAATGATTTAGCACTGGGAAAATGTTCCTCAAGTGTTAAGCATTGCCATATAAACCTGTAATCTCATTTCTAAGTATATACCCCAAAGAATTGAAAACAAGTATTTGACTAAGTACATTCAAAGGGGTAGGGCTTAGCTTCGTGGTGGAGTGCATGTCTAGCATGCATGAGGTCCTAGGTTCAATCCCCAGTACCTGCATTAAATAAACAAACCTAATTACCTCCCCCCATTAAAAAAAAAAGCATTAAAAAATTTTAAACATAAATAAATAAGTACATGCACACACATGTTAGTAGCAACATTATTCACAATAACCAAAAGGTGGAAACAGCCAAAATGTCTTTATCAGTGTATGAGTGGATAAACAAATTGTGGTATATACATTATAGTATAATATTACTCAGCTGCAAAAAGGAATAAAGTACTGATAACATGCTGTAAGGTGGATGAACTTTCAAAACATCATGCTAAATGAAAGAAGCCAGACACAAAGGGTCACATATTATATGATTTCAGTTATATGAAATATCCAGAATAGATAAATCTGTAGACACGGAACACAGACTGGTATTGCCACGGGCTCCAAATGGGAAGGATGGAGGAAAACTGCTTAATGGGTAAGAGGGGTAAGAGGTTTTACTTGAAGTGATAGTTTTGGAACTAGATAGAGCTAGTCATGGCTCAGCATTATAAATGTGCCAGCAGATTGTTTGCTTTAAAATCATTTATTTTATGTTCGTGAATAAATTATTTTCACAGGTTAAATTATATTTCACTTCCATAAATTATTTAAAAAGAAAAACTAGGACTTATGTTATCTTTTATCCTTATTCTAGAGTAGACAAAATAGTTTTCCAAGAAAAATTATGAAACTGCCTGCAGTTACTCTGTTGGTTTTATCCTCATACATTGGTGAAGTAGCTGTCAAATAGTGAAGACTTCGGTTAATTTCCTGAATTTTAAGATTCCAGCAGAATTACCTGTCTGAAATTATATGGTCCTGCCTGGAGAATATATACCTAGCAACCTGACAGAGAATAAAACTTCCAGACTCTGCCATTTAATTCCTATTTAAGAATTCAGTTAAGAGAAGTGACGTCTTCAAAAATAAGACTATAAGATATTAAAAAGTTAGCATTATGTTTAGCATACCTGGTCCCCACTTCTAAATTTATGTATTAACTAGGTTTTCTATGTTTTGTGCTTGAAATGTAAGAAAGCTATATAATATTTGTAATGTACTTTTTTAGTCTGTCATAGAATTTTTATTGAATATAATTTTTTGTTATACATTCAGCCCTCATCTTAAGAAAAAGTTGGAAAAATTTGGTTATATACTTTTGTTGGGATGTTTAGAAGTTCCACAAGTCTTTTTAACTCTTGACATTTGTGATGGGATATTTCTTTGTTGTATAGGCCAGGGAGCAGCAAACTCTGGCACCACCGTAAGCCAAGAATGGTTTTTATATTTTTAAATAGTCGGAAAAATCAATGGAATAATAATTTGTGGCATGTGAAGATTATGTGAAATTCAAATTTCATTGTCTATAAATAAAATTTTATTGCAACACAGCCATGCTTAATTGTCTATGTATTGTCGATAGCTGCTTTTCTACTAAAACAGCAACATTGATTAGCTATGACAGAGACCTTATAACCTGCAAAACGAAAATGTTTACCTTCTGACTCTTTACAGAAAATTTGCTGACCCCAGGTATACACTGTCAGAATTGTGTTTATTATACCTGATTCCCACTCATTAAGTGGCAATAGCATCTTGCATCACTGTGACGATAATAAATGCCAACCAGATTTCCATATGGGTCCTTGAGCATGGGGGTGTGTAGGGAGGCTGGTGGGATGGTACCTCTCATAGTTGAGAACCACCACATACTATGTATAGTGTTTCCTTTGTTGATCTTCATAAAAACTGTAAAAAAAGTTCTCTTAGATCTCTGCATTAGGAAATGTTTTACTTCTCTTGGTGTGAATCTGAAAACTGATTATGTTTCCTTTGGTTGGGGGCCTCTGGAAAACAGCTTGTCTGTAGTAGCTGTATAAGAAATTATATGATCTGTATTTATAAATAGATGTTATTTTGATTTCATTTTATTTTCCTGCCTTTATTTTCATTTTACCTCCTTTGTACATCCATTTTTTAAAATACTGTTTTATTACACTGAATGTATTCTTGAGTTGCTGTAAATCCTTTTTGGAATGAAATTTTATTCAATAACAAATGTTAACTGAATTAACAACTTCACTGAAAAATTTTTTATCTGGAATTTTCACTTAGAATGCTGCTTTTCAATCCCTTTTGAATGTAGATCAGTGGTTATTCACAGCTAAATATCAGGCTAAGTACTATACTTGGTTTATCTCATTTAATTCTTAGAACAGCTCTATAAGGTAAATACCACTGTTACCAATATTTTATAGCTGCAAAAGCTTGAGTTTTAGAGAGATTAAGAAACTTGCCCAAAGTGTCTCACACAGAAAGTCCTGGAGCTGGGCTTTAAACTTAGTATAGACAACTCTTGACAGTACATTATACTGGTTTTTAAAAACGTATTTTTAACAATGGAATTGTTATTTTCAATAGCGTTCTAATTAAGAAATCCCAATACTAAGTTTGAAATTTGCACCTCTTGGGGAGTGATGGAAATGTTAGCTATCTTGATTGTGGTGGTGGTTTCATAGGTGTATACATCTATCAGAATTCATCAAATTGTACATCTGAAATATGTGTAGTTAACTGTACAGGAATTATACCACAATAAAGGTGTTTTTAATATATAAAATTTAAAAATGGGGAAAAAAGAAATCCCAATAATAAAACAGTATTATTAATGAATTAATTTTTTTATAGGTTGAAATATATATTATTTATTTGTTATAAGTCAAATTCATGACTGACTTAGTTTGGTTTGGTTTGTAGTTTATTTCTAGTTTTAGTTGGGCAGTATGGAGGAAACTCATTCATACCTTATTTGTATATGATAATGGTTAAATTCTTTATTTTATAATACATCTTTACATTTTAAAAATTCAAACATTATAGAAATGTATCACATAAAAGATTAAACTTCTCCATAATTCCCACAGTCTTCTAAGATAACCACTGGTAACCTTTTTAACAGCATACTGGCCATCCTAGTTTGAAAGAAAAGTAAATCAGAGTTGATTCACTGACAAAGGCTTGCATTCTCTGGCATAAATGTCATCAAAGAATAATTATTAGTCATAATAGATAATACAACATAGGATAAGATGGACATTTATTTACTTATTCTGATTCATGCTGTGGTAAGAGCACTTTGAGCAGAAGTCTTTTCTAGGGTTTAATTTTCCATTGTGCATGTGAGTAGACTTGCACAGCTTAGCATCTCTTCATTGGAATATTTCTTAATCAGTAACTATTTTCAAGAAGTTAATGTGTATATAAAGATGCCAGAAAAATCTATATTCCTAGGCCTGCCCCAAACTGGGTTAATGTAGCAACAAAATTACCAGTTGGTGATCCCCAGTATGTAATATAACACATTTTAGAGTGTACTTTATATTACCATTTTTAAAATACAGATAATCATATTTTTTAACTGATGTGTTTTTCAAATAGGAAACATTTTTACCAGGCCCTGGGATTTTGTGGAACAGAATTTGAACACTACTGGCTTGGATTCTCAAGAGTTGGCCATTTTTTCTGTCCCAGGACCATTTAATCCTTATAAACCCTGTTTATCATAATTCTTTAATCCTTTAAATATCTTGTATTATGGGTATAATTATAAGAAGTAGCATGACTATATAATGAGATAATATCACCAAGCAAACTGAGTTTTGGTTCTACTTTCTATTTTGGTACAATGTGAGGTTCATATTATGATTAATAGCCACTCTTTTATGAATCCCCAGAAGGTACCAGTTCTAGTACCTTTTTTGTAACAGGTGGTTTTACTGTGTAAACTTCTAAAGTCTCCAAGAAATAGTAGCAAACCTTGCTAGCAGGATGAAAAAAATGTTTAATGGGACATACAAAGCAGTCTTGAAAAGAGTTGTAGGTAAAAGGGGCTGTAAGACTTCGAAAAATCTTTTTCTTACTTTACTTTTCCTTATATTCTTTAAGCCCTAGATTTGTCTCCTTTAGGAATTTTTGTCCATTTTCCTTCATTCTTGTTATTCTCCTTCTCCATTTGTTTTATATTAGTTCCACTAAGCTGATCTTTGGTGAGGATGTACAAATATTTTCTTTATTTTTACGTATATTGGCAAGGATATACTGGTTCCCATTCCATGTTGTTGGACTATATTGATTTTCTTATTGAGAGATGAATATAACACTATTTAGCCATTAAGCTAAATAATGTGTTTAGATTGAAGACAAAGCATTAAGATTAAAGATTGTGTAAATTTTTGCCAACTTTGACTGACAGATACCATGATATCCTTAGTGTATGTTTATAGTAATACTTTTTTACATTAACCTTGAAATTTAGTGACTCATTCGCTGTTAAGTCTAATGTGCAGAGTTCCCTGTTATGTGCATACACAGCTTGTCCTGCTAAAAGTGAGTGATTCTTAACAACATCAAGGATGACTTCTCCCCTTTAGAACCCTCAAATTCAGGCTCTCCTTTATACCTGTAAAACTAAATGTTGCTTGTCTGCCCTTAGCTAACATTCCTTTGTTTATTCTGGAAATCGGGAGTTAGAGGGATATGAAACTGTAAACATGGTTTGATGTTGCGTTTTAAAGATCCTGGAATGCCATTCTAAAATTTTAGATTTCTTCATTAGGCATTGGAGTGCCATAGAATATTTTGGTTCAGTCAGTTCAGTCATTGGGATTATTTGGAACAAAATGCTTTAGGAAGCTTGATTTGGTGAGATGTAACATTGAAGAGAAGCTTAAGTTAGATCAGCCAGCTTTTTACAGTAGTATTTTGAGGGGTGGAGGCAGAATGTTACAAAAGAATACGTGCATTTAACATGGTTGCATTTTTCTCCCCTGTTCTTTCTTTCAGGATCCTCTTGTGCATTTATCAGAAGATGTGATAGCAAGAGCTTATAACATTTTTGCTATTATGTTTCGGTATGCTGTAGAGATACTAACCTGGGAAAAAGAAAGTGAATTGCCACCAGATTTAGAGATGGTGTAAGTGCAACTCATTTATTCTTTGTATTTGTATCTGTGCATACTCAGTTTAACCATTTTGATTCTGATTTCTCAAATTAACTTTAATACAATTGGAAAGAACATAATCTTTTTTAATAATTCATTTTCAGCAAAACAATAACCTTGAATTTATAGTTTTTAAATATGTGTGGACCACTTAATTGGCAGCAGTTTTTCCCTGTTGAGTTAGTTGACATATAGCCATATTTAAGCAATATCAAGGCTCTAGCACTGGTTGTTCAAGCATAGGCACATTTTCTCTTCTTTGTGTGATAAAATTGATAAATTAACTCTTCAGTTCTTTTTGTTTCATTAGATTTGATTAGGGAATGAGCTCTTTGGTATAAGGAGGTTTTCTGGTTTGATTAAATGTACAAGTTAAATTTTAGCCATTTTGATTCTAAATTTTTGCAAAATTTATTCTACACTTTGGGCTTCTTTTAGTGTACATCTAACATTGTTACCATTGGTACTTAGACTATTGAGGAGGTTGCAAATTTGTGACCAGAGAGCTGGATTCTACCATAGCTGTATTAAGGTTAAGGGCTTTTCTGCATGAATGTGCTTGCCTCAAAGAACCTTCTGTTTTACTTTGAATTCTAACCAAACTTGTTGGAATTGTATTCATAGATAAGGTTGAATACAAGTGAGGATCAAAGGACATTGGTGGTGTTTGTTTTTTGCTTTCTCAACAGTATTCAAAATAATTAGGTCATGGGTTACGTTTTTTTTAAAAAATGAGGTGTTGTTATTCCTTTTTGGAAATGTTGAAAATGACTTCGATACCTCATGACTTTATCTTCATGTATTTCAAGTTGGGAACCAACTAAGATCTAAATCTAAGATTTAAATTTAGACCTTAGAGAATAGAAGTCCTTAGAGAAGAGAATTTGTTTTTATTTTTGTTCCATTGTAAATTTGGGACCACCAGCACAGAAGAGAGAAGAATCTAACTTGCGTCTCTTGTTATGTTTTTCTACCTTGGTAAATGATATTTCATCCACCCAAAAACCTGAATTGCCTTTATCTACTTAGATTTCAGTTTCAGCTGGTTCTCCCTCTGTCAGATTGTTCTGTTTCTCTTCATCTCCCATTACTAGTCCTAGTCCAAATTACATGAATTTCATCCTTGAACAGCGTGGCCTCCCTAACTGGGCTGCTGTATCTACTTTTGTCCCTCATGGTTCATTCTCACACTGAGTCAAAGTGAACTTTAAGGCAGATCTGACCATAGCTCCTATTTCATTGTGTCAAATCTTTAATTGCCCTTAAGATGGCAAAATCAAAATCCATTACAGAGTCTTTAAGATTTCTGCCTCTCTCCACACTATCTTCTTTCCTCCCTATGCTCCAGCCCCCCAGTGTTTACCTTTGCTACCTCAGGGCCTTTGCTTTCACTTTCTTCTAGCCTAGCATCTCTCAGTCTTGGAACTATTGGCTTTGGGGCAGACATTAAGGGTGCTGACCAGTAGATTGTAGAATTTTTAGCACCATTATTGTCCCTTACCCACTAGGTGACAGTGGCACTCCCACCCGAGTCATGACAACCAAAAATGTCTCCAGACTTTGCCAAATGGTCATGTATGGAGGGTAGAGAGGAATTGCCCCCGGTTGAGCACCACCAATAGCTAATTCTGACTTTGGATCTCAAGTTACTTCTCTGGAAGTTCTCTGAACTGCCAGACTGATTTTATCCCACTCTAGCATTCTACTCTTCTTGATAAAAGCCAGTTCACATGGAATTATATGTCCAGTATCTACAACACATGATGTAGTAGTGTCATAGAGCAAGGGGACTAGGGATGACTTCGTTATACATACGTGCCCAGTACCTAGCATGTTCCCTAAAACAAAGTGTGCTTTTAATAAATCAGCCTGGAGCAAGATAATATGTAAATAGATAATACATAATTAATGTTTTATCCCACAGAGAGAAGAGTGACACTTACTATTGCATGCTGTTTAATGATGAGGTGCATACCTATGAACAAGTTATTTATACTCTTCAGAAAGCTGTTAACTGTACACAAAAAGAAGCCATTGGCTTTGCAACTACAGTAGATAGAGATGTAAGTAATGTCATTATACTGATGTCACATAATAAATTAAACTGTTAATACAGACCAATTAACCTAGAAAATTAAGTTAGAGGTGTATATATATATGTTTTTTTTTTTAACTTCAAATGAATATTGGCCCACATATACATTGGGCATAACTCTAAGCTGTTGTCAGAAAGTTCAGGAGAAAATGTAGATACAGTTGCCCTCATCCTACCCAGTGATTAGAAATAATTCAGTTTTGAAGAGTGGATATCAGTAGAGCACATGCTTAGCATATTTGAGGTCCTGGGTTCAATCCCTAGTACCTCCATTAAAAAAAAAAATTCGGTTTTGAAAATAGAAATGATAGCAGCCTACAAGAATAAACGTTGTGTTATTCAAGGAAATGTGTTTATTAATGGCTTGAAAAATGTTAGGATAACTTAGAAGGAAAATACTTTAATTTACTTTTTAATCAGTGAATAGAATGAACATTATGAATATTAAAAATTGACCAGAGTTGTTATGTGCTCAGATATATTTGTTTACTGATTGAAAACTTATTAATATTGAATATAATACTTTTACAAGCTAATTTCAGATGTCTTTATAGGGACGTAGGTCTGTTCGATATGGAGACTTTCAGTATTGTGAACAAGCAAAGTCAGTAATTGTGGTAAGTAATTTAAAGCATGTCTACACTATTATTTTTTATTACTTTAAAACTAGTCACATTTTGATGTTTATGAACACATTTTTCTGCCTTCCTGAATATAAAGCCAGCATCAGCTAAAAATCATATTTAAAGCACGTTTCTTTAGCATTGTTTATTTATCTTGTTTTTCTTAAGCTATGTAAGATTGATATAGAAAATGAATGTTTAGATGAGATATAAATATACTTTCTGTCTTCCTATTTCTCCATCAGAGACGTCTTAGAAAATTTTTTGCTTTATGTTTTGTTTTTGATAGGGTTTCACGTTACTTTTTAGGAATTAAACTGGCCTTTAGCACCAAGATTAGAATTCAAGGCAAGTTGTTTCTTGGTACCTTTACAGCAAGGTATGCTGTATATCCTAATGGCATTTAGTGTATAATTTATCTGAAAGAAGACTATTCCCCACATTTAGATTTATTTTTAAAGGTTAGAATTTATTATTTTTAACTATTCCATGTAACTGAATTTTATGTAAGTGTCCTTTTAAAAGTGATTTTATACATTGTGAAATCTTTTAAATATGCATGTAAAAATAGAGAGAACACAATGAACGCCTGTGTGCCACATTATACCTTATTTTCTTCATACTTAATTTTAAATAATTATAATAGTATAGTGACCCCCGTATTATCCTTTCTGAATCCCTTTCCCCTTCCTCCTTCCCAAGAGATAACTACTTTCATTAATTCATTTTTCATTTTCATGCATGCCTTTTTATGTCATCTATTAAATATCTGTCAATATTCTATGTATTGATTTGAAGGTCTTTAAATATATAAAAAGATTCATACTGAATGTGTTGTATTGCAACTTGCTTTTTCAGTGTTGTTTCTAGATTTATCTATGTTGATATGTATATCTGTAAAGTATACCATTGATAACTATACCATATTTTTTCCATTCTCATGTTGATGGATAATTAGGATATTTCTAGTTTTTTTCTATGACTATCAGTCCTGCTTTTGCACATTCTTTTGTCCTCTTGTGGCATGAATGCAAAAGTTTCTCTAGGGTATATACCAAGAAATGGAATTTCTGAGTTATTAGAGTATGAACATTTTCAGCTATACTAGATTTTGCCAAGTCAATCTCCAAAATGGTGATACCAGTTTACATTCTGACCAGCAGGTATGTGAGAGTTCCCATATCTCCACCACTTTGTCATAACTATATATTGTCAAATTTAAAAATTTTTGCCAACTTGATATATATGAATGGCATCTCATCAGTTAAACATGCATTACCTTAATTACTGAGTATCTTATATCATGTTTTTGTATTGCATTTAAGTTTTCTGTGAATTTCTTGTTCATACCCTTTACCCATTTTTTTCTATTGGGTTATTTGTCTTTTTCTTACTCATTTTAGGTTTTCTTTGCATAATCTGAATCCTGATCTTTTGTTGCAAATATAGTCTCCTAATATAAGACTTATTTTAAGCTTATTTGTGGTAACTCTCATTGAGCAAAATCTTTAAATTTTAATGTAGCAAAATGTATTTTTTATGATTTTATATCTTATTTAAGAATTTCTTTTTGATATCTAGACATGTTCAACTTAATAATACATCAGAAATTATATAATAATGCATCAAAAACCATACAGTGGTTGTGCAAAAGGGCATTCCCATTCTTAGGAAATATATATTGAAGTATTTAAGAATAAGGGGATGTGATGCATGATGCATATAACTTACCATCAGTGGTTCTTTTCTTTATTTTTTACAATACATGTGCATGTATTTGTGTATGGAGAAAGAAAGATAACGTGCAAACGATAAGGCAGTTGGGATAAAATGTTTATAATAGATGAATCTCAGTAAAGGAAAGGGCATTTTTTTGCCTTTACATTTGTTGCTTCATAGTATTGTTTCAGTTTGGTCTTAAAATAATAGTATTTGTAATCTCTGGTAGTGTCTACATAGATAAACTATATTCATAATGTAGAATAGAAAGTCCAGAAATAGATACTAGTATAAGGAAAATCTCAGAAACTACAAATATATTCAAAGAGAGGAGGAGAGCTTCTTAATTAAGACTAGAACCCCAGAAATTAGGAAGAAAACTTATTTTTTGGCTACATAAAAAGTTTACATAGCAAAATAGTACATAAACAAAGTCAACAGGCAAATGGTAGATTTAGAAAAGTTATTTCTAACACAGAGGATAGACATTTAATATTTATGGTAAACAGCATTCATCGATTATCAAGTAGGGAACAGACAACAAAACAGAAAAATAGACATAGAATATGAAAAGACAATCACAACAGAGAAAATCTCAGTGGTTAAATATATATGAAAAGAGACTCCAACTCACTAGTAATCAGAAAAATGGCAGAGAGATTTCATACCCAACACAATGGAAAAATTAGAGTGACAAAATACCTTGCTGGCAGAAATACAGAGAACAGAAATACTCGTGTGAAAATAAATTGCTACAGCATTTTGGAAAAACAATCTAGTAGTATCTATTAAAAGTTTTACCTCTCCTAGGAATGTATCCCATAAAAATATAAGCACCAGTAGAGTATGTACAAAGATGTTCAGCCCTACTTTTTTTGTGGTCACAGAAGACTGAAAACAAAGGGAATATGAATGCCCATCTCTAGACAATGTTGAAATAAATCCACACCACAGAATATTACGAGTTGTTAACCAAAAAAGAAAAAAAAAGTTAACATAAAGATGCAAAAGAGTATGTGTAGTATCCCATTTTTGTAAATCAAATAAAAATCTCTGTAAATGTTTACATATATAATACTTATAGATGCATAAAATATGCAAAGATATACTGTGTTAATGTGGGTTACGGAGATGGTGGGTATAAAGATGATCCAAGCAAAAAAGGAAAAGAGGGGGGAACATGTTAAATAAAAATTTTGATAGTCTTAAATAGACATTTCTCCAAAGAAGATATGCAGATTGCCAAAGCACATGAAAACATTCTCAACATTACTAATCATTAGGGAAATGCAAGTAAAAATCTTGAGGAGATGCCACCTCATTTGGTGCCGTTTAAGAGCCATTAGGATGGCTCTTAAAAACAATAGTCATTTATAAATTTTTGTTATTTTTATGGGAGAAAAAACTAATTTTCAGCTCTTGAAAGTAAAAAGTATGGAGGAGGATATAGCGCAAGCAGTAGAGCACATGCTTGACGCCATGAGTTCAATCCCAGTACCTCCTCTAAAAATACAAAAAAAAAAAAAAAGAAAGAAAGAAACCCAGTATCAAAATCATACATGTTGGCAAGGATATGGAGAAATTGGAACCCTTGTACACTGTTGGTGGGAATATAAAATGATGCAGCCACTACAGAAAACAGTATGGTGGTTCCTCTAAAAATTAAAAATAGAATTACCATATGAGCCAGCAGTTTTGCTTCTAAATATATATACAAAAGAACTGAAAGCAGGGTCTCACGTTCATAATAGCATTATTCACAGTAGACAAAAGGTAGAAACAACTTAAGTGTCTATCAATGGATGAATGGGAAACAAAATCTATACACATACAAAAGAATGTTATTCAGACTTAAAAAGAAAGAAAATTCTGATACATGCTAAAGCATGGATGAACTTTGAGTGAAATAAGCTAGTCGCAAAAAGATAAATAACGTATGATTCTGCTTGTATAAGATACCTAGAGTTTGATAGGTACAGAATTTCAGTTTTGCAAGAGGAAGAGTTCTGAAGGTTGATTATACAGCAGTGTGTACTTAACACTATTGAACTGCACACTTAAAAATGGTTAAGTTGAAAAGTTTTATGTGGGCTACGGCCATACCACCCTGAACATAACTGATCTCGTCTGATCTTGGAAGCTAAGCAGGGTCGGGCCTGGTTAGTACTTGGATGGGAAAAGTTTTATGTGTATTTACTACAATTTTTTAAGAAGTATGGATAACGTGATCACATCTGTGCAGTGAAGTAAATCATTTAAATAAGTGTGTAATTGCATTAAGAAATTAAAGACATAAAGCCAATTTTAAGTATTTAAATAATTTTTAATTAGTGGGACAGATTTTCAAATATAGGACCAAAGATTCAGGTTGCTCATAAACTGTAACTTCTTAGTTTTTTGTAAGAATCCTAAGATTCCTTGTAGAAAATTAGGATCTGAGTAATACCAAATGGTACTTTTTCATACACACATACATGAAAAACTCCCTTATGATGATAAGAGTGTAGTTATATTAAATAGAAATATTAACTTTTTTCCTTAAAATAGCCTTTTTAAGTTTGTTTTTTCATCCTGCCATTTTTTTTTAAGAGAAATACCGGTAGACAGACAAAGCCACTCAAAGTTCAAGTTATGCATTCGTCTATTGTCGCACATCAGAATTTTGGTTTGAAACTATTGTCTTGGCTGGGAAGTATTATTGGATATTCAGGTAGGTTCATAAAAGCTTGTGCTAATTGATTTAAAAATGAGCTCATACGCCCTTGCAAAACTGTTTTGGAAAAAATAGCAAGTATCTTTATACACAGGAAAAACCTGTGTTTCCCAAATTTTGATCCACAGGACCTTTTTTATATGCATACAGAGGAATCTGTTCAAATAAAGGCAGGAAACAATGGGTTAAACAATTGTAAATGACTGTTAATGAAATCTAAATCTTACAAAAGATAAAAGAACTTTTTTTTTTATATAGCGTCCTGTGGAACTCTGTTCTGCTGAGCAAGCTTGAAAACACTACTATAGCTAAAACCTAAATGATTAGCTGTTAAGAGGATGTCTTTGTTTTGATTTCTGCAACTTGTGGTTATTGGTTATTTGCAACTCTGAAAATTTGCTAATTTGAAGTTACTGTATATTTGGTTTTTTGTTTTCCCGCAATCTATCTACAAATCAGATAATCTTTTAAATGTAGTGGTAACAGAATTAAGAACCCCCATGCCCAATGTCAAAAGTCGAAGTTTGTTGTATAACACTGAAGAGTAAAATAGGAATAGTTCTAAGCTATCTATCGTACTGTTCTTTAGGCAGATCAGGTGGTTTGAATAAATTACATTCCAATGTTTGCTATAAAGAAAATTTCTAAAACATTTGTATTAAAAGGCTATTAAAAAGAATACTGCCACACTGTGAACTGACAGGTGAAAATATGGAGGTGTGAAAATTTAGGAGAACATGTTTGCTTGCCTTTCAAATGCCTTTCCAGTTATTTTTCCTGTCCTCATTTTTTTTTGGCTCTGGTGTTTTCCATTGAATATCTGTATGCCAAGTACTGTGCTACAGTATTAGTACATAGTATCATGGAAGCAATTTTCTGCTGGAAATTTTCTTTGAGAAAATTTACCATGAATAATTTAAAGATTTTATCATCTATTATTTAATACTTGTATAAGATTTTTATCTTTAGCCTTGCAAACCATTTCTGTTTGGTGGCTCTTATAATTAAATTACTGGGCGTTTTTTTTTTTTTTTTCAGATTATTTTGCATGCTTGTAGAAAGACTTTAAAAACAATGATTTTATATATAAAATACATAACTAAAATACATTAAAGTTCTGGTTTTGTTAATACTTATATTAATATTTGAAGTTTTTTAAGTTTAACATTTTGAAGATGCAGGAATTTGTCTTCCAAAGCCTCTTATATAGTAGGTATACATAAGTACACAGTGTATTTTTGTTTAATGAAGAATATTTTACATAATATTAATAAAATGGACTGGCACATGTTATAGTACAGAGGTCTTACATTCTTTTAAATGGTAGCACAATTTTATATTATACCTATCTTCAGTTATCATGGGATATGTAATGGTTTTACTATAACCTGATTTAATTAGCATAGGTGCTTAAAGAATGATGTTTATTTTAGTGGCTTTTGGGTTCTTTGTTATTTATTTAAATTCTTTATGCATAAGAAGTCATTGCCTTTCTGATAGGCATATATTTTGGTATTGTGGACTAAGCATTAGTATATAATGCAAGATTTAGAATTTTCTTCCATTCTATGAAAATGTTAATAAAATAGTTAATATGTTTACTTTTTCTGAATAAATTTGACCTTTAGTAAAAAACATATAAACTCTGCAGTAGATCCATTTGAATATTTCTACTAATGTGTCATTTTATTGTAATATTTGAAGTTACTATTTCATGACTAGTTTTCTTCCTGTTTTAAGATGGCCTTCGCCGAATTTTATGTCAAGTTGGTTTACAAGAAGGGCCAGATGGTGAAAACTCTTCTCTAGTGGATAGGTTGATGCTTAGTGATTCTAAATTGTGGAAAGGTAAGTATCTTAACTACTTTTAAGGTATAGGGGAATTTACATAGGTAACTGGGATGTCAAGGTTTTTTTTTTTTCCATTTTTGAAGGCATTTAATAAATATGTTAATGGTTTTTAGAATTAATACATGCAGTCTTATTCTTTGGCCAAAAAGCAGATTTGGAGATCCATTACCCAAATTAAATAACCCCCCTTTTTTTTTTTTTTAGAAAACATATTTTGAAAAGTGATATTTTAAGCAGCAGACTGCACATATTTTGTATTAAGGAACACATGTAGAGTTTTGCTCTTGAGACTTAAAATACATTTGATCATATAAAAACTGGAAATGTAATTTTCGGCTTATTTGATATGTCCTCACCTTACATCTGCTCTTTTGGTAAAAGGTGCTAGGAATGTGTATCATCAGTTGTTCATGAGCAGTCTACTTATGGATTTGAAATACAAGAAACTGTTTGCTATTCGATTTGCAAAGGTAAGTAGTTTCTCACTTTTGAAGATTAATAAAATAGGTTATATACAGAATAACTATAGTCAATGATTATATATATCCAGGCTTTGTAAAATTAGCCTCTAACAGTAATATGTCAGGGTGCTGATTTTAAGTTCTAAGAAACTTCATAAATGATCGTTTTATCTTTTACCAATAGAATAACATTCTAGCAGTGGGACTTTTCTTATCACCTGCCATGATAATATGAATATCCATCTATGCAGTGGGTGTGATAAGAAATGATAAATGAAGGCTTTAAACCTATGCCATTGTGAATTATGGTATTTTTTCCTATTAAATATTGTGTAAGGAAAAGATGATCTTAGTTGAAGTGACATGTGGATGTGGACGTGATTTAAGAATCATGAACTCTAGGTTGCTGATATTGTTGAATTATGTTCTTCTCCCTTTCAGCAGCATGTGAGTAAGCTAACTACTTTTTTTTTTTAACCTGAATTAGGAGTTATTAACCAAGGAAATATATAAGAATCATTTGAGGAGCTCTTTTAAAATACATGTGTTTGCATTTCCTTCTCAAACCTACTGAAAGAGATTCACCAAGAATGGGGCCCAAGCATGTGTAGTTTGAAAGAGCCATCAGGTGACTCTGATAGGCATCCAGAAGTAATGGAAGTCTGGTTTCATCAGAGACAGTGTAAAGCTGCTGTGATTTAGCTCCACCTGTGTACAGTAACGTCCCAGGATTTTAGTAGCTGTTGCTCCTGTTTGAGCTCACAAACTGCCATTGTGCTCAAAAACATTGTGTAGTGAATCAATATTTGTATATAATTTAATTGGTAGAGACCATTCCAATTATCGTTCTCATAGCATACCTTATTGACTCCTCCAGCACTGATTTTTCATTATAATCCGTAAACATTTGGTCATTTTGGATTAGAGGTGCATCTCCCCCTTGTTGTTTAGAATTACCAGCAGTTGCAGAGAGATTTTATGGAGGATGATCACGAGCGAGCAGTGTCCGTGACTGCTCTGTCTGTCCAGTTCTTCACCGCACCTACTCTGGTGAGTAGTGCTTGCCTTTTCTTTGTAACTGATAGCTGGCACTTCTTGCCTTTTTTTGCCTTCTTAATAGAACTATGAGCGTTTGCAGAGTGATTATGTGACAGATGACCACGACAGAGAGTTTTCAATCACAGACCTCTCGGTTCAGATATTCACAGTCCCTTCACTTGTAAGTACCAAAAGACTAAGAAGAACTTTCTTGTTTTCCATTAATAGAAGTAAAGCCTTAAAGTAATAGAAAACTGAGATCTGAATATATTCCTGAATAGAATACTGTTTTCTTAATGAACGATTGTACTTCAGACTCTTTCAGTCATACTAAAACATGTATCTTTGAATATGTAATCTGGAGGAAAAAGTCGTTTGAATTTAACCTGTACTTTCTCATAGTACTTCCCTCAGGTCTTGAACCAATGAGTTAAAATTAAGCTCATTAGTTTAACAAATCTATCCATTAGAAACAGCATATCGTATATAATCTCACATTTTGAAAAGTCTCCTTTTCCCTACTAAAGGAGGGGATAACTAAGGCAACTGAATCATGACGATTGGGTGATTTTTGTACTAAGTTTCACTAGTTGTTTCAGAAGGCATCACTATGTTTTAGTTCAGTTCAGTAATTAAAATTCATATTTAACAAAAATTTACTGAGCACCTGTTACTTATCAGGCATAGTTCTAGCCTTTGGGAATGCAGTGGTGAACAAAAACAGGCATGATCCTTGCCTTCTTGAAACTTACAGTAGTAGGAAAAACTCACATAAATGGTTAATTAAAATTATAATAAAAACTGAAGAATTTTGTTGTTTTGAGAGAAAATAGCAGAGACATCTGACCTTTTTCCACAGTTCAGAGGGGATTCTCTAGGGAAGGTAACTTTATGCAGAATTGTTAAGAGGAATCCATGTAGAAGAACCAGCACTTGAGAAAATCCTAAAGTAGGGAAGTTCCTATAAAGGGAAGAGAAGGAAAGCTGGTACAGTTGAAGATCCTTGAACACAGAGTGAAATGAAAACAGAAACATAGGCAGGGACCTAATTATGTAGAGTTAAGAGTATTCTACAGTTATTGTATTAACAAGGTGTATGTTCCAGCTTCTTTTTTTAGTGACTGTTTTTTCCCCAGATTACTTGTATGTTCAGCAATATATTCTGGGACAACTGAAGCTGTCTGAAGTCTATTTATCCACTAATGAGATATTTTAGACCAAATTAAGGATTTTTGGTTTTTATATTAAGAGCATTGGAAGGCACTGAAGAGTTTTAGGTGGCACTTAAATCATCACATTTGTGATATTTAGAAGATGATGCTTTGTGTAATTTGGAGAACAAATTGGCAGGGACAGTAGTGAAGGTGGGAAACCTAATTAGAAGCTAATGCAATGATCCAGACAGGAATTGGTGGTAACTTGAACTGGGATCGTGGCAGCGGGTGTGGAAGTTGTGAGAGATATGTAGGCAATAAAATCTACAGAACGGCCATGTGTCGGGTTCAATGAGTGGTTGGCTGTTGGGTTTGAGGAAAAAGTGTAAAGTTGATTCCCAGGTTTCTGACTTGTAACCAAGTAGATGTTGTGCCACTTGCACAGAAGTTTAGGAGAATGAGTAGAACTTGTAAAGAGGGAAAGCAGTGCTTTCAGTTTAGTCAGGGATGAGTTGGAGAAGCCTCAGACAGTCCCACGTGTATTCAAATCTGTGTTTCTCTCCTCCATTGATCCTTTGTCCATTTCTGTGCCATATCCATTTTATTATTTTACAGAGCTAAATCTCCTTTCATTATTCTTTTCCAAAAATTTCTTAATTATTCTAGGTCCTTTTATCTTTTAAGAAGAACTAAAATCAGTTTGTCAATATCCAAAACACATTAGGATTTTTGACTGAAAAGGTACATTGTATTTATAGATAATTTGGGAAGAATTGATATCTTTGCAATATTGAATATCTCCATCTAGGAACATAATGTGTCCTCTTTTATGTTCTTAGTAAAAGCTTCATAGTTCTCTTGTGATGGGTCTTACAGCATTTTTTTTCCCATATTTTAAAACCTAGTGATTTATTTGGGATCAGGTGAATATTGATTTTTTTTCAGTTTTCAGTTTTATTAGGTAGAGTTGTTACGATTTGACTGCACATATACAATATATTGCATGTAAATACATATACACAATATACTGCACATACTTTTTAATTTACATATATGTACTGTTCATTGTTTCTAAGAACATTTAGAGATTTAGCTTTTTTAACTTACATAGTTACCAAAGGAATAAAGCCAACCATGAAATAATAATTAATTCAAATAGATACATACACCCTGCTATTAACATCAAAATTATTTATAATTGCCAAGATACGGAAGCATCCTAAGTGCACATCAAAAGATGAACAGATAAAAAATATGTAGCATATGTATGTAATGGAATACAACTCACACATAAGAAAGAAGGATATTTTGCCATTTGCGGCCCTTCATTCACTCCCCTCCCTGCCCAGGTCTTACACATTTTTAATTAAGTCTTTGTGTTTTATATGTTTGATACTATAGTAAATCATTCATATTTTCAATCTCATTATGACTAACATGTAAGAAAACTACTGATTTTTATATATCCATCTTGTATCTATCTGGTTTTCTTAACATTTTTTTCTAATATTTTGTGTTGATTCCTTTGAATTTCTAGTAATCTGCAAATAATTTTTTTCTGATATTTCACCTTTTTATGTTTGTTTCTTCTCTGACTCCTTTAGTTAGAAACACTAGACAAAGAGCATATGTTATTCATTTATTCAAACCATATTTATTGGGTACTTTTATTAACTAAGGTACTGTTTGGGGCTCTGTAGATAAATATAGCAGTAAGCAAAACAGAGAAAAATCCTTGTTCCCTTAGAATTTAATTTATAGCCTAATTGGGGAGAGACAGATATATAATACTGTTTATTATAAATAAGCATTGATAAGTGCTATAAAGTAGGATAGCAGGTTAAGGGGCTAGAGAGTGACAGTGGAAGGGTCATATTTTATACATTATCAGAAAAAGCCCCTCAGAGAGGTATTGTTTAAACAGAGCCCTGAAGGAAGTAAGGGAGTAAGTGATGTGACCAACTGATGGAAGAGCTTCCTGGGCAGAGAGAACACCAAGTCTGAAAGTTCTGACTGACATCATTGTGCTTTGGGCATTTTGGAAGAAAGAACTCAAAACAGGCTAGTGTTGCTAGACTGAGTGAGGAGGAGAATGGTCCATGGGGACATTGAGTTTGGGAATGGGAGGAAGGTGGATGTTGATAGTGCCAGACCTGAAGGGCCATTGTAATACAAGTACTTACGTAAACAAAGTAAATGTAGAAAAAAAAATACCAAAACTTTTTTTCATTGAGAAAAACAAAAAAGGGGTGGAGGATAGATCTCTGGAAAGTCTAATTTTAAAAAATAGAAGAATTTTAACTTAAGAAGAATCACAAAGAACTACAGATCTTAGAGATATTTGGAAACAAGGCAGTATTAGGACCAAATTAAATCAATGTAATTGGAAATTTGGATGAAATGAATGAATTCCTAAGAAAAAACATAGATTTAATTATTATAAAGATCTTACAAAGAAATCCCCAGGCCCAAAGGCTACCCTGGGGAATTCTTCCAAATGTTTAAGAAAGAAATAATACTATATTACATAACTTTTTCCAGAAAACAGAGAAAGAGAATATACTTGTCAGTGTATTTACATCCTCTATAATCTTGATACCAAAACCCAACAATTAAAAAAAAGAAAATTACCATCTAATCTCTGTCATAAATAAAGTTATACAGATTGAATTAAGCAATACAGAAAAAGAGTAATACATCACACCCAAGTTTGGTTTATTTCCTTAATGCAAGAGTAGTATAACATTTGAGAAAAAAAAATCAATGGCATAGTTCAATTTATTAACAGACAAAAAGGAGAAAAAATATCATATGAGATGCTTTTTTTCCTGAATTAATGATTTAAATTCATAGCAAATGAAATAGGAATGAATTTCTTTAATCTGATAGAGTACCTAGAAACAAAACAAAAAGTGAAAATCCAAAACAAACATTATGCTTAATGATGAATTTGCAAAAGCTTTTCTCCTGAGACCAAAGTTTTTTCCTTAGGCCAGTGATTGCACTCATTTAATTTCCTCAAAATTAACTAATACAGCAAACAAGAAGGAAAACTCTTGTACTTAGCCTGTCAACACCTCCCCTCCTTCAAACCTGAACTGAGACTTCACTGTCTAGGAAAATGAACATAAATTGATCCTATTGACGTTTGAGCTTCTAGGGGCCTAAGTTCTGGCAATGGGATAAGATTTAAGAGTTTTTCAAACATACGTTTAAATATATAGATTTTCTCTTTATCTGATGATCTTAGAACTTAACCTCTACATTAGAATACAGCTTTACTGTATTCTTAGAGTCTCTCTTCTGCATTATTTTGTCTTCTTTGAGGGGACAGTTTGGTGATACTAGTCAAAATTTATAATGTATATACACTTTAACCCAGTAATGACACTTCTAGGAAATTGTTTTATAAATATCCTTGCAACTGTGTAGTGTAGATATTTGTTGCAGCATCTTTTGTGATAAATAGCACAAGACTGGGAAAACCTCCAATGTGTCACCAGTAAGGTCCTGGCTAATAAAGTATGGCATAAAAGAATACTGATGATAGTTAAAAAGAATGAGGAAATTTATATGAACTGATAGGAGACAATCTCTAAAATATATGAAGTGAAAAAACCAAGTGCAGAACAGTGTTTATGTTATCCTTTGGAAGGAAAAAAACATTATACATATCCATATTTATATCTACTTAATAACATTTATTCATGTATTATATATGTATGTGTGTACATATGCATACATGTATATATTATATACACGTACACCATGTCTGAAACTATACGCAAGAATACTACTGACAGAGATTGCCTTCACAAGGGGAACATTGGGAGCTAGGAGATTTAACTTTTTACCTGTTTTTTGCATTATTTAAGTGTATTTGCTTATTCAAATATATATATGTATTTCTGTACATGGAAAGAAAAACAAAAAATAAACTAAGATTAAGAGGAAATCTGGTTTCATACTGAATTCTACAGAATCTGTGATATAAACCTGCGGATCCTAGAATAATTATACCATACCATTATAGGTGTCTAAATGTCTCAGTTAAGGAAAATTTGCAGCCTGGTTCAGATCCCCCACCCTGAATTGTCTTTGAATAATGAGCCTTGGATCTGTCTCCTTACATTCTGGCATCTTTCTTCGTGATATAATTGTTGCTTCATACACGTGGCAATTGGAGTAAGTAATTGTTATTCAGAAATACACAATAATGCATTTATGATATTATATAGCTGTGTTGAAAGGTCTAAACTAAAAGAGCTAACCAATGTTGGTGACTTTTTTTTTTAAGCTTTCTGGTAAATAGTTTTTGGTTACCACATACTCTGATACACTTTGTTGTAGGCTCGGATGCTCATTGTAGAAGAAAACCTGATGACCATTATCATTAAGACTTTTATGGATCATTTGAGACATCGAGATGCCCAGGGCAGATTTCAGTTTGAACGATATACTACTTCACAAGCCTTCAAGTTTAAGAGAGTTCAGAGCCTTATTTTGGATCTCAAGTAAGCTTTTGTTTAGTTATTAAACCAGTTGCAATTTGTAAAATGTTAGTGTTTATTCCTATATTCATTACTGTTTTTATCTTGTTCAGGTATGTGTTAATTAGCAAACCAACGGAATGGTCAGATGATCTGAGAGAGAAGTTCCTAGAAGGATTTGATGCCTTTTTGGAATTACTCAAATGTATGCAGGTATATATAAACTGACACATTTTAAAAGGAAAGCATTCACCTTCCTCCTTTTTTGGTTCATTGAGCTATACACCTTTCTGTCTATGCCATCTTTTTTCATTTTGGGCACATTTCCAAAAGAATAAATTGGATGGCTTCAATTTGGACCAAGAAGCTCCTCTTAATTGAAAACTCTTAGAAAGGTGTGGAATGAATGAGGTCCCAGCAGAGGTTCTGGCATCTACTATTCTTTTGTATTTGGTTATTCTTTTGGTTACCATTAATGTTTGTTCTTTGAGGATTGAAAGTTTTTTGGTTTTTTGTTTTTTTAATATGCTTATGTGAAAGTATTGTCAAGCTATTTATTTAGGAAACAGTAATGTTTGCGGGTTTTTTTAATGTTTCCATTTTTTTTTCTAATTGATATCACATTTATATAATACAGTATAGAACTTTCCCTTCTCTCTATTTAATTTTCTTTTTGGAAACACCTGTGTGGAAAATAGAGTCTAGAAGCAGAAACGAACTGGTAAAGTTAAACAGTTTTATCTTTATAAAGATAAATGACATTTGAAAAAATCTGAGCAGTATCGTTATGATTTCTTTGATAGCCTTATAGCTTTCTTAAGAAAGGAATAAGCAAAGTTAATGTATCATTTTTAGGAAATATTCTAATTCCTGTGATCAATGGTGGTTCATCAATGTTTATTGTAATATTTCTGTGTTTTTTCTTGTGTCTATAGAAACAATGCCTGCCTTGGTCATTTTGAATACTTCAAGTATCCTGTATTTTCTAGTATTTAATCAGTTCTGATACGCCAGGATACTTAGACTAGTTTCTAAAAAGTTACATTCTTTAATATTAAAAGCTGTTTATGTTTTTTTTGTTTTGCTTTCTTTCAATCTCCATGAAAAATTTTAGTTGCAGATTACAAATAAATATAAAAATTATATTTTAGTGTATTATAAAATATATTTATAAATTAGTAACATTTTAAAAGCCAGTCAGGTTTCTTCTAGCAATTTTTTCTAAAATGATGGAGCTAAAAAGGGATTTGAAGGATTATTGCAGTAAAGAATATATTTTTAATGTTTAAAACATGTAGATGATTGCCTCTAAAATAATTTGTTCTATACTGAGATTTTTAATTTATAAAACGTTAGAGAATGTTGTATAGACGTGTCATTTAAGAAGTTGGACTTCTCATACTACTCAAAAATTCCAGTTAAAAATTTTACTTTATATGTTTTTATAATCCGTATATATTCTACATTATTTCTTAAGTTTCAGTGTGAAAGAACAAATGTGATTTTAATTTATTTAAAATCTTTTCACTTCTTTTAAGGGAATGGATCCAATTACACGTCAAGTAGGGCAGCATATTGAAATGGAACCAGAGTGGGAAGCAGCCTTCACGCTACAAATGAAATTAACACACGTCATTTCAATGATGCAGGACTGGTGTGCTTTAGACGTGAGTCTCTTCTGGGGTAGAGAATGGGAGATCAATGGAGGAGAGGCAGAGATAAACAGACTCCTAAGTAAAATGTGAGGTAGTTTGGAGAGGATAGTGGTTATATGCTCATAAAACAGATATTTTCCTCTTTTACGTATACATTCAATAAAAGGTAAAACTCTGAAGCCTTGGAAAAAACTTGGAAAATCATCACATAGAGGAGGATATAATCCATACTCTCTCCTCTCTTAATGTTACTCTCACCTTTTTTTTCCCCATAATCCCATCTAGATTTTGAGCATATAAAAACAGTTTATAAATTAATCCAAAAATGAAATTTTACTATTGGTACATTTGTCCTGTGTCCTAAAATTATTTTGGCCTTCCTTTGGCAATAAAGTCTAGATGAGAGCCTGTGTAAGTTGGGAGGTCAGAAAAGGCTTCCATGAGATCTGAACTACGTGTCTGATCAAAGAGTAAATAATATTCCTGACTAAGGAACTGCTGCATCATGCTCTCTGATGAGAAAGAGTACAGTTGTTCCAGGAGCTGTGAGAGAGCTCTGGTTGGAGCAGAGGTTGAAGGTAGAGAAGTGAACAGGTGCCTGACTTTGCAGGGCCTTTGAATTTTATTCTAATTGAAGTGGGACTCCATTAGAGACTACCAGGCAGAAAAGTGACATATGATCCAATTTATATGTTTTTAAAAATTACTGTGTGTGGAGAATGGATGGAGAGGGGCAAGAGTAGAAGCAGGGAATTTAGTAGAGAGACGTTGGCTTTCCTTTGAGTTACCGGAGATAATCAGTGGCCAGGTTTGAGGGAAATTTAGAAGGTGAAATTGTCATCTCAGTAATAAATTGGACAATGGGGGATGAGGAAAACAGAGCCTAAAAATAAACCCACACACTTATGGTCAGTTAATCTACAGCAAAGGAGGCAAGAGTATACAGTGGAAAAAAGTCTCTTTGGTAAGTGATTTTGTGAAAACTGGACAGCTACATGTAAAAGAATGAAATTGAAACATTTCCTCCTGCCATAAACAAAAATATACTTAAATTGGATTAAAGACCTAAATGTAAGACTGGAAACCATAAAACTCCTAGAAGAAAATATAGACAGAACACTCTTTGATATAAATCATAGCAGTGTTTTTTTGTATCTGTCTCTTAAGGCAAAAGAAACAAAAGCAAAAACAAACAAATGGGACCTAATTAAACTTAAAAGCTTTTGCGCATAGCAAAGGAAACCATTGACAAAACAAAAAGATAACCTTCTGAATGGGAGAAAATATTTGCAAATGATATGACCAATAAGGGGTTACTATCTAAAATATATAAACAGATCATACTACTCAATATCAAATAAACAAACAACCCAATTAAAAAGTGGATAGAAAACCTAAATGGACATTTTTCCATAGAAGACATATGGGTGACCAAAGGCACATGAAAAGATATTCAACTTTGCTAATTTTCAGAGACATACAAATCAAAACCACAATGAGATATCTATCACCTCACGCCTGTTGGAATGGCTATCATCAAAAAGACCACAAACAACAAATGTTGGCAAGCATGTGGAGAAAAGGAACCTTTGTACACTGTTGGTGGTAATGGAAGTTGGTACAACCACTGTGGAAAACAGTATGGAGGGTCTTCAAAAAACTGAAAATAGAACTCCCATAGGATCAGCAGTTTCACTCCTGGGTGTATATATCTGAAGAAAGTGAAAACACTAATTCAGAAAGATTCATGCACCCTAGTTGTTCATAGCAGCATTATTTACAATTGTCAAGATATGGAAGCAGCCTAAGTGTCCATCAATAGACAAATGGATAAAGAAGATGTGGTATATACATATGTGTGTGTGTATATGTATACCTCAGCCATAAAAAATGAAATTTTGCTGTTTGCAACAACATGGATGGACTTGGCGGATATTATGCTAAGTGAAATAAGCCACACAGAGAAAGACAAATACTGTATGTTATCACTTATATATAGAATCTAAAAAATAAAACAAACTAGTAAATATAACAAAACAGAAACAGATTCACAGATACAGAGAACCAACTAGTGGTTACCAGTGGGAAGAGGGGAGGGACAAACCTGAGGGTAGAGGATTAAGAGGCACAAACCGCTATGTATAAAATTAGGAAGCTACAAGAATGAATTGTACAGCACAGGGAATATAGCCAATATTGTATAATAACTATAAATATAATCTATAAAAATTTTGAGTCACTATGTTGCACACCTCTAACAAATACAATATTATGTCAGCTATCCCTCAATTTAAAAAAAAAATGGGGAATGAGGGAAAAGAGATATTGGAGTAACTTTTAGGTTTCCACAGCTCTATAGAGATGTCATTCTCTGAGACAGGACCCTGGAAGAAGGACCAAGTTGGGAAGGGAAGATTGAGTTTGATTTTACCTATATTAATATTTGAGGTACTTACACTACATTGTTGAATTTTGAGGGGCTTATTTAATGTTGTAGAAACCCAGCCTTTGAGTAACATACAGAAAACCCTCTTTTTTAGGAAAAGATATTAATTGAAGCTTACAAGAAATGCCTTGCTGTATTGATGCAATGTCATGGTGGTTTTACTGATGGTGAACAGCCAGTCACATTAAGCATTTGTGGACATTCAGTGGAAACTATCAGATACTGTGTTTCCAAAGAAAAAGTTAGCATTCATCTCCCAGTTTCTCGCTTACTTGCAGGTAAAGCATTTCTCGCGAAAAAGAACTCTGAAACTGTCTTTTAAATTGTTTGTGGTTAATATTTATTGAATACCTACTATGCAATATTTTGAGAGTTTTTAAAAATCGTACTTATTTTTGGTGTTTTTGTTTTGGAGGGGGAAGTAATTAGGTTTGTTTATTTACTTATTTATTTTAATGGAGGCACTGGGGATTGAACCCAGGACCTCGCGCATGCTAAGCAGGCACTCTACCACTGAGTTATAGCCTTCCCGCTATTCTGAGAGTTTTACATCCATTAAGTTGTATAATTATCACAGCCTGTGAGGTGGATATTGTTAAGTTCACTTCACAAATGGAAAGACTGAGACGTGGAGGGGGCTCAGTGTCATGCGACAGGAAAGAGAATAGGAATTTTGAGGTAATTTGGCACCAGAAACCATGTTTATAATGACTGTATCATAGTGCTTCTTCAGACTTCTTAACTACAGATACCACAAGTTTTATTGTTTTACTCAATCCAGATTCAAAGTTGGTGGTGTTATGATTCAGATCAGTGTATCACTGAAGTCACTGCTAATAAATTGAAACCACCCTAGATTTCCCCTCTCTCTGAGCTGTTTCCTGCTTATTTATTGATAACGTTTTTAATCAACAAGTCAGAGTAAGTCCTAAATTGGGGTGATAGGTTTTTTTAATGTAAGTAGTTGATTTACAAGCCATTTACAGTTGGTAGAATATTTGAAGTTTCTACATTGCAGCAGCCAGAAACTCTGAATATGCACTTGTCCATCTCTGCAGACTCTGCAGCTTCCATGTTTCTTGATTGTAGAAATTCTTAGCCTGCTCACGTACTGTTCCCTTTGGTTCCATTTTTAATTCAGAGAATAGAAGTTATAAAGGTAGATACTTTTACTTATGTAGAACTTATAATTTATCTTAAGTGTGTGGCTCAGTAACACATTTACTAAGATGTGAAAGTGGTTTGTGTGTAAGAGTCAGAGATTGTGGAGAGTTGGTATCATTTCTTCCTTAAATGTTTGGTAGAATTCACCAGCGAAACCAAATGGACCTGATGCTTTATCTTTTTTGGTAGGTTATTAATCATTGATTAAATATCTTTAGTAGATATAGGCCAGTTCTGGTTATCTATTTCTCCTTGTATGAGTTTTGGTAGTTTGTGTTTTTTAAGAAATTGGTCTATTTCATCTAAGTTACTAAGTTTGTAGACACAGAGTTGTTTATAGGACTCCTCTCTTATCCTTTTAATGTCCGTGGGATAAGTAGTAACATCTCTCTTTCATTTCTGAAGGCTTTTTTTCTCCCCATTGTTCTCAGTGTTACCACATCCTGCCCATAGACCCTAGTATTCCGACAGTCTTTCAGATTGTTACTGAAATTGTGATGACTTAAGGTAACTTTAGTAGTAAACAAGTAGAACAACAGAAAAGTACCTGGAATGAAATTGTGATTGTAGGCAGAAATCTCTTATTTCTATAACTTGTTCAGGCCGAGTTTTGTTTTTGTAAGTGCTTGGAGCACATTGAACCGTTGATCCTCAGGACAGGCAAGTGATGGCATGGTAGTGTGGGAAAGTTTTCAGCTAGAATGCAGGAAAGTGAGTCCTGTCTCCAACTCAGCCACTAATCTTTCCTGCCTTTGAAAATCTGGGAGAAAGCTGATGCTGATAATTATGTACAGGGAAAACAGTCAGTACTCCCCAAAAAATATACTTATTTTGCCTAGGACTTTACCTCCCTCAAATCTTCTCAGTGTACACTTTGGGCATTCTGTCTCATTTTGTTTGACAAATCTTGGCCTGAATGCTTATAATCTAGTTGGATAGCTAAGTAAATATACACAAAGCCCTTCAACTTGGAGTGTGTACTAATGGAGCTTGAGTGGCAGCTGTTGAGTACAGATCATCAGAATGGGATTCATAATGCATCTCATCTTGAATGAGGAAAGCCTCAGACCAGGCTTGACTAAGTGGCCAACATCTATTGATAAGATTGAAAAATGCATTCTTTGTTTAGACAGCAACATAAACGGGACAATTAATTCTTCACTAACAGAATTAACTAAGGTTGAGCTATAAAAGAGCCCTTTGCAGTTCAGGACATTCTGGGGAACTGAATTCTAAGGTCAGGATCAGTGCAAACCATGAATTCCACAGCCAGTTTCTCTGTTCAGTTGCCAGAAGGCTCTCTTGCTCCCATACTTTAAATGGGAACAAACTTCGTGTGAAATATGACTCTTAAAGTTAGTATAATGTAAAAATTGCTTTGATAGTTATTTATCTGCTTTTGCTGTGTTTGTATGTCTGACATTTATTTCTATAAAAATTGTCAGTTTATGTTGGGACATGTAATTAAGACTCTAGTTCTCAGGGTGCCTTTAAGACAGAGGTTCACGAGCATAACAGTTGAAAACTTTTATGGAGGCAGTTCATTTTATATCTTGATTTGTAACATAAGTTCTCAAAGAGAAACAGAAAAGGTTAGGTGTAAAGTTAAATGAATATTTTTTTGTCTAAATGACTTTCACTTATAGAAATACTTTTTTATTTGTTCTCCATGCAGGTTTGCATGTATTATTAAGCAAAAGTGAAGTGGCATATAAATTTCCAGAGCTCCTACCTCTAGTAAGTAGTACTAACGTTTAAAAGTAAATATTTATTATAAACCTTCAGTTATATAATAAATAAGTCATGGGAATATAATATACAGCATAAGAAATATGGTCAGTAATATTGTAATAATTTTGTATGGAGACAAATAGTTACTAGACTTATTGTGGTAGTTATTTCATAATGTATGCAAATATCAGATCATTACGTAGTACACCTGAAACTAACAATACTGTACATCAACTATTCTTCAATAATAAATAAATAAATAAAAGTAAATACCTCATATGTTCCTTGTACTTTAAATTACTTTGAAGCAAACTGTTAGGGTTCTCCAAAGAAACAGAGCCGAGAGAGAGAGAGAGAGAGAGAGTGGGAGAAGGGGAGGGAGAGTGTGTGTGTGTGTGTGTGTGTGTGTGTGTGTGTGTAGAAAAAGAGATTGATTTATTTTAGGAAATTGGCTCAGATAGTTATGGGTCTTGGCAAGCCTGAAATAAGCCTGCAGGGCAGCTTGGTAGGCTGAGTTGATGTTACAGTCTGAAGTCCAAAGGCAATTCAGAAGCAGAATTTCTTCATTCTTGGGGAAACCTCAGTCTTTTCTCTCAAGACCTTCAGCTTATTGGATGAGGCCCACCTACATCATGGAGAGTAATCTGTTTTACTCAAAGTCTAGTAATTTGAATATTGATTACATCTACAAAATCCCCTTCGCAGCAGCATGTAGACTGGCGTTAATCAAAAATTGGGTACCATAGCCACACACACACACAAAAATTGGATACCATGGCCCAACCAGGTTGACGTATAAAATTAACCATCACATAAACATACCTTCAAATAATTTTCATTTGTGTTTTATGTAAAGCATCTATCTATATAAACCAGTCTTCACAGAGTTGAAATTTTTGTATTTTTTTGTATACACAGAGTGAACTTAGCCCACCCATGTTGATAGAACACCCTCTTAGATGTCTTGTTTTATGTGCCCAAGTACATGCAGGAATGTGGAGAAGAAATGGGTTCTCTCTAGTAAACCAGGTAAGTGTTTTTTAATTCTATGAAGTTTTCAATTCATTCCTTAGCTTCAGTGAAGGTTATCATTTCAACATACTTAGTCATTGAAAGTCATATGTATTAAAACTGTTTGACAAGGTAAATGTAGTATTAAACCAAAAAATTTCTTAGAATTTTTATTCATATTTTGTTAGGAAACAATACCAAAAGTAGAAATGAACTTAATTTTTACTTGAAATCATTTTTAGGACAAAGTTGGATAGTTTAAAAAACATAGTAAAAATCTAAATTGCACCTACTTAAATTGTGTTAAAAGATAAAAGTTCTATTAGTATAGCTCTAAAATTGAGGTTTTAATTTTTAAACCTCACCAAGGCTTGGTATAGAATTTTCCCCCATTTTTGGTAACTATAAACCTCACTGAAATAACTTTGTTAGGAGATCCAAAAAGTTGGCTTGAAAATATGAACCATAGAGTGACTACTATAATCTAGAAATTTCTAATTAATCTCTACTAAGATAATATTAACTGCTGGGGAAACCACATTGTGTATGGTCATTTGTGTGTTCATGCTTACATGCACAAAAGATATGTGACTTTTGGATGAATGGAAAGGGGAGGGAACTGCACAAATAAAAACCTATTTACCCAATATAATTATTTTTTTTTTTAGATTTATTACTACCACAATGTGAAATGCAGACGTGAAATGTTTGACAAGGATATAGTAATGCTTCAGGTAATGAATTACAAGCATTAAATGTAAAGATTGTGAGGAGTTTTTCTTGTTGTTATTTCCACAGAACCCAATCACTTATGATCACTCAAATCTGTAACTCCGGCCTAACCCTACTTACTAAGCTCCAAAGTTATATGGCTAACAGCCTGTAGAACATTGCCATCTAGTTTCCTGGTCCTCTGATTAAAGACCCAAATCCCTTAAATTGATTTTCAAGGCCTTCAGTATTCAACTGTGTTAAAAATACCCTGAATTTGTCATACTCCCTTAAGTCTTAAAATCGGCATATTTATTTCTTTTGCTCCCTAGATTGCCTACCCTATCCCTGTCCTTTTCTATTTGCCTGTTTATCTTATTTTCCTGCATGTCTTAGTGGTTAGTTTAGTGTCACTTTCTCCAGGAAGCCTTCCCTGACACACTAAAACATGGCTATATATCCCTTTTGGCCAGGCCAACAGCATGATGCTTATCCCCACCATATCATGCATAACTCTGGACTGTAGTTGCCTATTTCCTCTTCATCCCTATACTAAATCCTGGCAACTCTATCTTGTTCCTTTTTTCGTCCATTGTACATAGCACAATGTTTGTCACAAAGCAGTGTTTCCATATTATGCTGAATGGATTTGGAAATTAGAAAAAGTTACAAAATGTAAATTTCCCAAAAAAATTATTGGTTCAAAATAAGTTAATATTCAAGTTACTTTAGAATCTATACCAATGGAATTGTAGGATAATTTAATATTTAAAAGCTGTCATTTCAGTCAGTATAGCTTTTATCATTAAAAATTATTTCAAGTTCTTGATAAGAATTTAATATGATGTATTTAAAAAATACCACAAGTTTTATTGCCATACCACGTTTCGCTTAGAGTCCATACACCTGGCAGTGAAAAGAGAACCCTGACATAAAATTTTGAACTGAGTTCGTAGGAATACAACTGATTCAAAGCATTAAAAGGGAAAAGAATATGTGGTTATTACGATGTGTGGGTTTGGGGAGTTTTTTGTTTTGTTTTATCAGCATAGATTCCTGTCCACACTTGTAGCTACCACAAGTAGGGCTTGGGGCTAAATGATTGGTTTTCATCTTTTATTGGAATTGATGAACAAAGTAAGCTGCTTTCTTTTGAGCAAACCAAAATATCTCTCACTAATTGTTTAGTAGCCCTTTTGACCTTCCTCTTTCCCTTTATCTCAAACATTTTAAAAAAAGACAGGTGTCTCCATGATGGATCCAAATCATTTCCTGATGATAATGCTCAGCCGCTTTGAACTTTATCAGATTTTCAGTACTCCAGACTATGGGAAAAAAATTAGTTCTGAGACTACTCATAAGGTAAGAATGTGTATTATGAGACCACAACACATTGTTAAAGAAGCATCTTTCATTCTTCTTGATTATGCTAATTGTCTGAAGTAATACAGTATTCTTATTCTTATCTCTGAACTTTCTCTCTCCCACTGCTCTCACTTGTTACAGGATTTAGTTCAGCAAAACAGCACTCTAATAGAAGAAATGTTATACCTCATTATAATGCTTGTTGGTAAGTTTGGATTGTTTGGAATATTTATATATTATATTGACTTTTGTGATAGCAAGTAGTTTAGAATCTGTACTGTTTCTTTTGTTTCAGTGGTTTCTCAGTTTTGGGAGAAGGAGATTAGAATGTTTTTTCCTCCGCTCTGGTTTCTGTAATGATGGGAGTCACAGCACTGTGATGCTTTGGAAGGAGAGAGTACAACTACTTAAAGCAGGAGAAACTGGAAGATTCATTGTGTTGGGAATAAAACAGGGGACAGGAGAATATAGCAAACAAGAGTAGGATATTTAGGAGCTATTTTCTGTTACCTTATATCTTAGCTGTGTTTTCCTCCATGGTTTTGTGATGCAAAAGTGTCCTCTTGATTTCAGATAATGATCATTCCAAGTTGAAAGAGACCTATGGCTAATAGCTAATAGACACATTTTTTTTTCTTATAACCCGTACTTTCAGTCCTGTCGCCTTAATCTTTCCTATTCTTTTATACTTTACCTTTTCCTACTTCCCATACTATTTGACTCAACAGTCCATAGAGCAGAGAATGCTGGCTGCTGTCAGGAGGTAATAGCAATGAAAGAGGTCTCAGAAGGTGATACCTCACTTGCCACTAGATAGAAGGACAAAGGAAGGCTCTTCCTGCCTCTTACTATGTGGCAGATGGCATGAAAGCAGTTCCCTAGGCTGCTGGAACATCTACCGCTATACCAGTTCTTTACTACATCTGACCCCTTTCCACCTCGTGATCCCATTCTTATAAAATATCAACCAAAGTTCTCTGACCACTGCCTGAGGCATGCACTCATTGGTTGTATCTGAGACCCAAAAGATGATTGGGGGCTGCTCTCACCCTAGCTTGTTTCCCATTGGGCAGAAAGAAATACACATTGTGTTGCTTGGATTATAAATATATATCACATATATATATTTATAATTGTAAATATATATCACATATATATATTTATAATTGTAGGATATATCTTACAATTCTATATCACATGATTATTAAATGTGTGTATATATACTTATTCATTGTTGACAGGAGAGAGGTTTTGTCCTGGAGTTGGACAGGTAAATACTGCAGATGAAATTAAGCGGGAGATAATCCATCAATTGAGCATCAAACCTATGGCCCACAGTGAATTGGTAAAGTCTTTACCTGAAGATGTAAGTACCTACATTTTTAAAAAAGAAAATTATGGAAATTCTTCCCTACCTATCAGTCTAGTATGTGTAGATTTACTTCTCTATACTTTTCCACAGTTCTGAAAACTGTCATTCTAGGACATGTACAACTCTAGTCACTCTTACTAGGAATAATTAGAAAAAGAGGATGCTAGGGACTGGAAGTGGAAAGCAGCATAGGAATGGAATCATTTACAATGAAGCCTTGAAAGAGATGAGGGGACTGAATAAAAGTAAACCTGGTCCTTAGAACTGAATTTATATATCCATTAAAGAAGGATTGTTATAGAGTGTTTAGGACAAAGTTGCCTTGGGTAGAGATAATGCTTTGTAACCTAGAAATATCTACTCAACTGTGTTGAGTAAACTAAATAAAGTTTGCTAGAGTTTTTTTTTTTTTTCCTTCTGAAGCATCCAAAGACTCTCCTTAGCCGTCTCTCGCATTTTAGTGAGTGTAAACTAATATTCACATAGGCATTGATAGGTTAATTGTAACTATTTTTCTTCCCAAGATCTTAAGTTCCTCAGCCACCTGTTTTTCAGCCCTGGGGCTTTTCAGAAACCCAACTTATAGATGGGAAAAGACTTTTTCATTGAGGCTTTTCAAAATGTTTTCCTAAATTTGAGACATATATCAAAACTTTCCTTCTGGGATTAGGAAATAATCTTAATAGGAAATAACAAACCTGTATTTGTTGCATTGTAATACTTCTTTTAGACTTTGTATTATTTCAAACTTGAAAAACATCAGACATCTATAGAAATAGAAGAAAAATAATGAACCCATCCCCAGCTTCAGCAGAGGACCAAGCTTATTTTCTTTATACCCCAACGAATAATCCTTACACCCTCACTGGTCCCAATTTTGTGTAGAATACCAGGTTTACCATTTCATCTATATACAGAATTATATATATCTAAAACAGTGGTTCTCAATCAGGGACTGTAAGAAATTAGTGTAGCTATTTCACAAAATATTGCAAATATATAAATTTTGTTTAAATTTATATGTACTTTGTGTTTTTATTTCATTCCTTTTGAAATCTGTCACCTTTATTCTATATGGTAGTGACTTGTTTTTAGTTACGTCAGTCTGAATGAATGTTAGCTTACCAAATAAGTTTCCTTAATAATTAATTAATTAATCACTATGTTTACTATGGAATCTTCTTCTGTAAAAATCTGAATAATTATATATCTGCTTTGCAGAATTGCTGTATGAAGCTTAATGAGATAAAAACACAATGCTGAGTGCTAGCAGATTAGTATTAACATGAAACACACTTAATTATTTCTTATACCTTTAGGAGAACAAAGAAACTGGCATGGAGAGTGTAATTGAAGCAGTTGCCCATTTCAAGTGAGTTTTCTTTTCTGTTTTTTCATGTTCAATTTTATTTTATACATTAATTTTTCTTTGAGTGTTTCCTTTGTTGGAACTGAGAATAAAATTGTTGTTTTCAGAGCGTGACAACCCATTTTCAAATATATAATACTGAACCTAGGTTTCTCTGACTAGATTTCACTTTTATGATCTAGCCCTAGGCTCAGCAGCTTAAAGTAGCTTTATGAGGATTTTCATTGTATTCAAAATAGTATTCATAGCTGATAGTTTCAGGTAATTGAAATTAACCTGAACGTGAGATCTAAGTAAATGCATTGTGCTTTGTTTCCATTTGAATGTGCCACCTAAGTTGTGGGGTGACCTCTGAATTAATGCTTTCTTCAGTGTCCAGTGGTTACCCAGTCAATAAACTAGTATATCCCCTTAAAGTTTTTGAGGCAGTTTCTTAATCCTGCTTTTTCTTTGCTCCTCACTGCAATGCCAGTGTCTTTATTTTTGTTGACTTAAAAACTGCATATTTTTAGAGAAAATATAGAAAAAAATGTAGAAAAGTTCTCTAAACTCTAAAATTGCACCTACTTTTTTTCACTTGGTAGAACTTATCACAGACATCTTCCCACGTCAAAATACAGAAATTAATATCACTTTTAATAGTGTTCAACTGTTTGGAGATGTCATAATATGTGTAACCTATTTCTGTTGTTAGACTTTAAATTTTTGTCACTACCATGACCATCATGTTCACTTGTTTACTTATTTATCTGTTTATTTAATGGAGGTACTGGGGATTGAACCCAGGTCCCTCGTGCATGCTAAACATGCTCTACGACTAAGCTATACCTTCCCCGCCACAGTCGCATGTGATGATTTGAATCATAGTCAATCTAGCATGTCTAGCTAGCATGAATAAATTCAGAGTGGACATGATGGATTAATTGGATGCATAAAGCTTTGTCTGTAGATTACCAAATGAATCCACAGAGTGTAGTTTCAGCTTACACTTACCAGCAGCATATGAGATATAAGGATTTTTTTCCCCTTAAAGGAAACCTGGATTAACAGGACGAGGCATGTACGAACTGAAACCAGAGTGTGCCAAAGAGTTCAATTTGTATTTCTATCACTTTTCAAGGGCAGAGCAATCCAAGGTAATTGGGGAAATTAAAAGTGCACTGGAAAGTGGTTACTTGGGGTCTTTTTGGTTTTGTTTTATTTTTTTCTAAACAACTTTTATTGCTTTTCACAGATTGAAAAAGGATACATTTTTATTGTAGGAAATTAGGAAAATATGGAAAGGTATTAAAAAGAAAGTATAGATTACTTATAATACCACCACTTAACATTTGGCGTTTTCCCCTGAGTATTTTGTGTATAGTTATATAACATCTGTATAATTATATACATACCCACACATATATAATTTTACATATTTAATTGGCTTTTGAAGACAGATTGTCAACCTGTATTATAATCAGTTAACCGATTTTACACTCATTTCAGAATTGCTAGTACTTAACAGTATGCTTTTCCATGGTGATATATGAAATTTTCCTGATCATTCTTAGCTAGTTAAATTTTGACTTTTAGCAGTCTACTCTTAAAAGTAAGTTTTCAATAAATGACATGAAACTTAAACATAAAGTTTTTGTTTATTAGTTTGTGATGCATGAAGTAGAACTCAGATGTAAATAAGTTTTTTAGTTTTGGTTGGTACATGTTTTCCCTGCATTTTAAATCAAGATAGAATCCACGTGGGGGAATTCTTTTAGGGGAGGAGCAGAATTAACCTTGATATCAATTTGAGGGAAGTATAAAACTAAGAATAAAAATCTCCTAAAATTTAGAAGTTAATATGACAAAGGTTAATTTACATCAGTAGTTTTGGGTATTACGTTGGTTTGAGTTACTAATTCCCTGTCCAAATTACATTCTTTTTTATTAGGCAGAGGAAGCTCAACGGAAATTGAAAAGACAAAATAAGGAAGATACAGGTATTTTTACTCTTTTCTCCAAATTTCGTGTCAGTCTCTTACTTGTTAAACATTATTTTCTGTTGGAGGAGAATATAGCCCAATAGTAGAGTACATGCCTACCATACATAAGATCCTGGGTTCCATCCCCAGTATTTCCATTAAAATAAATAAATAAATAGATAAATCAATAAATAAATCTAATTCCCCCTTTTCACCCTCCCCCCAGAAAACAAACTTTTTTCTGTTGACAGTGATGATGATCCTTGGTGAAGTGGAAGATTAAAATACAAGCTTTCTGAGTGAACATTTAAAAGGCTAATAAATATGCTAATATAGACATAGTCTGTACTGAGTCACCTCTGGGTTAATGGTTTTATTTCAGATCTTAAGACATTTCTAGGGAAAAAACTTTCCTTTTTACTGCTGCTGTTTATGTAGTTGGTTTTATGCATTTGGCTGACCTTGAGAAGTAAAATATAGCTTTAAGATGTCTGTTAATGAATATTCTTTGAAGGCTATTAAAATTATATAATAAAGGGATAGGTTTTTTGTTTGTTTTTAAGCATGTTCTACAAAAGAAGCCAATAATAACTTTATTTTCAGCACTTCCACCTCCAGTTTTGCCTCCATTCTGCCCTCTGTTTGCAAGTCTGGTTAACATTTTGCAATCAGATGTCATGTTGTTAATCATGAGAACAATATTGCAATGGACTGTAGAGCATAATGGATGTGTCTGGTCTGAGTCCATGCTGCAAAGGGTAAGTTTGAAGATACTTATTATTTATATTTTGGTGTTTTTGTAGTAGAGATGAAAATACAAAATACTCTTGTTAGTATCTATACACAGAAAACAGGATAAAACTCAGAGTTACCTTAATTTGAAATAAAGTATTTTGTTACTGTTTCTGTGTCTGGCTATGAAAATGAGAGCCTGGCAGATTTTTTATACTACATGGTTGTGATTACCTTGATCCTATTGGCCCATCTGCCTCTCTGGTTGGTCCTGATATGTCTTTCTTTATGCAGTACTCTGATACTTGTAAAGTACGTTATCTTTGCTTTGTTTTTCACTTAATTCTCTTTAAAAATCTGTGAGTTCATTAATATATGTATTTTGCAGTTGAAGAAATTAAAACTCAGACTTATGGTTCTACAGCTTATAAGTGGCAAGTCTAGAACCTTCTTTGTATTTTACTTTATAGCTTTAATGTAAGTCATTCATAAATTATTCTTGCATTAAATCATATAATACCCCTATGATTAGTTTTTCCACTGTATAGATGATGAAGGCAAGTTTCAGTGAGATTCAATTAATCTTGTCCATGTTACCCAACTAGTAAGTAACTTAATAAAATACTCAGTTAATAGCATTAACCTACCCTGTGCCATATTCTCTGCTAGGCATTCTTGTATACAATAAAATATTTGTAACTCCCAAAACTCTAGAGGGAAGCTGTTTTTTTTTCCATTTTGAAGGTGATAAAATTAGGCTCAGAGGGATTCCCTTAAGGCATGTAGTTTGAAAGCAGTGAAGCCAGAATTCGTATGAAGGTGAACCTTTCTCCTGAGCTTTCCTTGCTGTTCTCCTTACCGTCTGAGCAGGCTCAAGTGTCTCATTGGCTAAGGTATTTGTATACTTAAACCCCCTCCTGTTTATAAACATACACTTACAATATAAAAGCATGGAGTTGTGGTATACTAGAGATCATCAGTATTATATGAGCAAAAGATCTGTGGGAAATGATAGAGAAAAAGAGTGAACATTACTTATGTATATATTTGCTTTATGTCATTCAGGGTAACTTAGTTCTACCAAGTCTCTGACAACCACTGTTGCCCTGTGTGTACAGAAAGATACAAGGACACCACACACATAACTCCTTCAAAAACTGGGTAGAAGGATAAAGAACAATAAAAGTGCAGATAGATTCAGTATAGTTAAATATTTTCTTAGAAATCTGTTAAGGAATTTTTGGAAGATATGCTGAACATTTTTCCAAATGCTGTGGCGTTAGAAATAAAAGTGTGTCTCTTTCTGAGATTAATATTTTTAGTCCTTAGAGAAACTGAACTAGGAGTATTATAGATAGATAATTACATAATAGATGCATTCAGCTTTAATTATTTGGCTACTGATTCTTAGATTTGGTGGTTTTTAAGACTGTTGTGTAAGGGTGGAATAAAATTGAAAATTTTTGTTATATGGCTGTCTGGTCACAGCTGTTAGTAATTTAAATTTACCCTAAGAATTTGCAGTTGAATTTTCTTCCAAGCTGAAACAGAAATTTTTGTTTCCTTGCTGAGAATTCTGTGTTAGAAAATGAACTTTAAAGAGTTTGAATTTAACAAAAATTAGTACTTTGAATTGTTTTTATTGCATTTAATCTTTAATAGTTTGATTTACCTTTTTTCAATAGTGAATTCTGTTTTATTATTTCTTGTAAAAATATGTACTTGATTTTTGTTTTACTGAAAGTTACAAAACATACTGTATTTTAGGTGTTACATTTAATTGGAATGGCACTACAAGAAGAAAAACAGCATTTAGAGAATGTCATGGAGGAGCATGTAGTAACATTTACCTTCACTCAGAAGATATCAAGTATGTATACACTTTTTACTAAATTAACTCAACATATCAGTGATTTTAAAATGTATATAACCTCTTTCATTTGGTCATATAGGTTTTAAATATATTGAATGTAAATTTCTGAGGCTGTCTGTATTCACCTGTGTATTAAAGGTACTATATCAAATCCTAATAAGTACTTTTTTATGAAAATACTTGGGGCTCACACAACTTTGAAAACAAATTTTAATTCATAAACAGAAAAAACTAATGAGGAGTCCTTAGTTTGAAATCAGTATAGCACATACATTTAAATTCTAGGATATACTTTTAAAAATACAAAGTATGCTGTTAGAATTTCACTTTTAAATTATTTCTATTATAAAAACGTAATGAAAATTTTTAAATTACCTATAGAGGATTAGATTGTCAATTTATATAAAGTAATGTGACTTTTTTTAGAAGACCAAGGAAATGTTTTTTCTAGCTTTTTATTATTAAAATTTCAAACATACAAATTGGAAGGGTTATACAGTCAACATCTGTATACCTACTACCTAGATTCAGTAGTTAGTGTTTTGCTATACTTGCTTTATATTTGCACATTTTTTGGAACTGCTTGTTTTAGATGTTGTAGTATTTGATCTCTAAAGAAAAACTTTTTCTTTGTTAATTTTCAGAATAAGCAGTTGGTCTAATAGTTACCTGCAGTGTGGTGGCAACAGAAATCTTTTTTGTTTTGCTTAGGGGGTTTTTTGTGGTCTTTTTGATTTTTAATGTTACTCATTGGGTTTTTATTCATTCATTATTTTTATAATCAGTTTAATCAGTATTCAGTTTGATGCTCAAACTGTGCCAGTTTTGGTCAGTGGGAGTCTATTAAATTGGCTCTGTGTCTTTTTGACCCAACTCCACTAGTATCGGAGCATCACCTTGCTTCCTGGCACAAAAGGTGTCCCAGGCTTATCTTGTACTTTCCCTGTTCCAGACCTGCAATTTTTTGAAGTGCTTAAATGGATTTATGGTGGTATAATAGGAGTTTATGAATTCCTTGATTGGAAAGGATTATTTCTATAACTTTGTTTAGTGTCATGGTCTCTACCATTTCTTCCTAAAAGATAATGACTGTTAGAATACTAGGTTCTACTGGGAAGTGAGGAGGCATAGTCCTGCTAAATCTCTATTTTTCCCTTTTTGCCCTCATCCTGGTAAGTGAGAGGAAGAGTCTTCCTCATGAAGACTTTATTCTTGGGTGCCAGCCTTTCCCTACTCTTTTCTCTGCCACTATTTCTTTGGATGGATTAACATTGTATCTTCTGCCCTGTTTATCTCCAGTGATTTTACTTTGGGATAACCAACACAGAAAACTCCCTCATGTCATTTGATTTCAGGTTTTCTTTCACTTTCTTTCTTTCTTTCAACAATTATCATTTTCTCTAGACAGTCCTCTTATTTCTCTTTAAACATTTTACATAGTTAAAACAAACTATTCAGAGTCAGATCTCTAATCTGTAGCCCCAGAGTTTTAGATCTGGAAGAATATTAACAGATCACATAGTTCAATTTATTCCTCTCTTAGAAAACAGGAACATTTTGCCAGAGTGGCAGCACTTAAATCAAGAAAATGAATAATTGTACATTTCCAACTATAAAACTAAATGAGCTGGTATTGGGTTAAATGTACTCTTTTGACAGTATGGACTTGACATTTATATCTTTTTCTCAAATAAAGAATTCATAGACAATTTTATTTTATTTTGAATCTAGATTTTCATTAAAGAAAAAGTCAAAACAAATAGATAAATGTGTACGCACATGGACCCCTGCAATCCTAATTGATTTTCTTAGACTTATAAAATCTCAGGTAGGCCTTTCAGCTGGGTTTTTATTTCATTTTGCTAGAGTCTGTGTTATTTGGTGGGAGGTAAAAGAATTATACACAGAAAACTATAAACCATTAATGAAGGAAATTAAAGAAGACTTTAAAAAATGGAACAATATCCCACGCTCTTGGATTGGAAGAAACAATATTGTTAAAATGGTCACACTGCCCAAGGGAATCTACAGATTTAATGCAATCCTTATCAAATTACCCAGGACATATTTCACAGAACTAGAACAAATCATAATAAAATTTATATGGAACCACAAAAGACCTAAAATTGCCAAAGCATTACTGAAGAAAAAGAGGCTGGAGGAATAACTCTCCCAGACTTCAGACAATACTATAGAGCTACAGTCATCAAGACAGCATGGTATTGGTACAAAAACAGATATATAGACCAGTGAAACAGAATAGAGAGTGGGAGAGGGAAGCAAGGAAAGCCACTGTGGAAAACAGTATGGAGATTCCTCAAAAGACTAGGAATAGACTTACCATATGACCCAGGAATCCCGCTCCTGGGCATATATCCAGAAGGAACCCTACTTCAAAAACACACCTGCACCCCAATGTTCATAGTAGCATTATTTACAATAGCCAAGACATGGAAACAGCCTAAATGTCCATCAACAGATGACTGGATAAAGAAGATGTGGTATATTTATACAACAGAATACTATTCAGCCATAAAAAACAACATAATGCCATTTACCCCAACATGGATGTCCCTGGAGAATGTCATTCTAAGTGAAGTAAGCCAAAAAGAGAAAGAAAAATACCATATGAGATCACTCATATGTGGAATCTAAAAACAAAACAAAACAAAACATAAATACAAACAAACAAAACATAAATACAAAACAGAAACAGACTCAGACACAGAATACAAACTTGTGGTTGCCAAAGGGGCAGGGGTCGGGAAGGGACAGATTAGGATTTCAAAATGTAGAATAGATAAACAAGATTATACTGTATAGCACAGGGAAATACATACAAGATCTTATGGTAGTTCACAGAGAAAAAAATGTGACAATGAATATATATATGTTCATGTATAACTGAAAAATTGTGCTCTACACTGAAATTTGACACAACATTGTAAAATGATTATAACTCAATAAAAAATGTTAAAAAAAAAAAAAGAACCTAAATGATTTAATATTGGGTTAAATGTACTCTTGACAATATGGATTTGACTTTTATATCTTTTTCTCAAATAAAGAATTCATAGACAAATTTATTTTATTTTGAATCTAGATTTTCATTAAAGAAAAGTTCAAAACAAATAGATAAATGTGTTTGCACATGGACCCCTGCAATCCTAATTGATTTTCTTAGATTTATAAAATCTCAGGTAGGCCTTTCAGCTGGGTTTTTATTTCATTTTGCTAGAGGCTTTGTTATTTGGTGAGGGGCAGGGGTAGTAATTAGGTTTGTTTGTTTATTTTAATGGAGATTTGGCATTGAACACAAGACCTCATGCATACTAAGAACACACTCAACCACTGAGCTATACCCTCCCCCACCCCCCTTAGAGGCTATATTAAAATAATCATTTGGTATAAAACATTAGTTTTGAATGATTAAAGCATTCTAGTTGTTAACTTGTTTGTAAAGTACAAATATGTCACGTTTCGAGAAGTATTGAAAGTTTCTGTCAAGGAGAGCTGTAACCAAATGATGGGCAAATGATGTTATAAGCAACTTTATTATCTTTTTGTGCATTGTAATAAGCACCTTGAAGGCTTAGCTATTGTCACTATGCCTTTTTTTCCTTCTGTTGTAGAACCTGGTGAAGCACCAAACAACTCTCCTAGCATACTAGGTATGCTGGAAACACTACAAAATGCTCCCTACGTGGAAGTCCACAAAGATATGATTAGGTGGATATTAAAGGTAAAATTTTCTGCATCATTCTGCTTTTTGTAAGAAATATTAAGTGTTTATCTTTACATTTTTATAGTGTTTCATAGCTTCAGAATAACTGATAGTTTTTTTCATAGACTTTTTTTTTCCATAGACTTTTCATGCTGTTAAGAAGATAAGGGAAAGTTCATCCACCAGTCCTGTGACAGAGACAGAAGGAACTGTAATGGAAGAGGTATAAGGTGTAGAGTGTGGTAATACTGAAAGACTGTAGCAAGCTCACTATAAACAATTAATTTATCTGCAATAAGTTGGTAGTTGATATTGTTCACAAACACGTAAATTCCAAAAAGTGTGCCACTATTTGTTAATTTTTGTAGCAATCTTTTTGGTCTGCTTGTTTTTTTCTTTAACATATTAGGTAGGTTAAGAAAGATCTTTTATTTAGATTAATGAGATAAGTGCTTGTTTATATGTGCATAATTTCAGAGTTCGAGAGACAAAGACAAAGCCGAGAGGAAGAGAAAAGCTGAGATTGCCAGACTGCGCAGAGAAAAGATCATGGCCCAGATGTCTGAGATGCAGCGGCACTTTATTGATGAAAATAAAGAACTCTTTCAGCAGACGTTAGAACTGGATGCCTCTATCTCTGCTGTTCTCGATAATAGGTAAAAAATTATCACAATTTTAAAATCTAATCAGTCGTTCTCAACTGAGGAAGATGTTGCTTTTCTTCCTTTATAAGTACATTTAATCCTGAAGTAATATAGAAGAGTTGATAGATAAATTTTGCAGCCTCTTAGTTAGACAAATCTAACTTAGAAATCTGAATTTGTTTATGAGCATATCTCTGACTATAGGTAGGATAATTCATGTGTATGCTTAAAATATAAATTATTCAGAAAACCTTTGCCATTCTTTTATGAATGGCAAGGGCTCAATTAACCTAGTGTCTGGCTTGTGTGTTGCATATTGGATTGCTATGAGAATTGAGGGAGATGGCTTCGATACACATGAAAGACTTGTGTCTTTCAGATCAAGTCATCTAAACCATGTGTTTTAAATATGTACATACCTAGAGTCTTCTGTTTTATGATTATATAGAAACTTCTTAGGCTCATTAATTATACTCAGAACCTTTTTCTTGCAGCCCTGTGGTTTCAGATATGAATCTAACAGCATTGGGCCCAGCACAAACTCAGGTGCCTGAACAGAGACAATTTGTTACCTGTATATTGTGTCAAGAGGAACAAGAGGTGAAGGTGGAAAGCAGGGCAATGGTCCTGGCAGCATTCGTTCAGAGATCAACTGTATTGTCAAAAGACAGAAGTAAATTCATTCAGGATCCAGGTAGGTCATAGCTAGATCCTCATCCTCCCTATTAATAATGACTGCCACTTAGTATGGTAGGGATACACAGAGATTTTATTAATCTAATAATAACTCTATAGGCATAACGGTGTCTTGGGCAGGTAACTTAGAATTCCCCACTTGACAGATGTGGAGACACTCCAGAAGGTTAAGTGTCATGCCTGAATTACACATCTGATAAATGCAGGGATTCAAAGGAAAGCTGTTGTTTGTGATGTAACTTTAACATACTTAACAGTCTTTCCCATTTTTCAGCACATTTGTAAAGTCCTAATAATTAGTTGACACACTGAAATAACAATTATTTTATCTCATAGACAGATCCAGGGTAGAATCCCTTAAGAATGGTGGTGTGAGCTACCCTTGTGAGAAGTAGTCCTTGAACCAGGTTCTCATTTAGATGATTGAGATAGAGATTACCAGGCAGTGCAGGACATTATTCAAGAGAGCCTTGGGATCCACATCTGTGGGATGGAGGGGAAGCAAGCAGGTTTGGGCAAAGGAAGAAGTTGAGCTTCGATGCAATCCCCGAAAGACCTTAGCCAACCCTATGGGAGCTCTGGAGCTGGATGGCCCTTCAAAGGTGTCCTGAGTTGGGACAAGGGGGCTGGATCTTTATACCCTGGCGCTGATCAGTGACTGACTGTGGGCCACCTCTGAAAAGAGATGTAACCTTGAACAGAGCAGTTGTCCCTTAAAGAGGGCTAACAGTTGAGTGCCTCTTCTAACAGCTGAGGGAGTATGTCACTCATTCCTGCAGGGGCATCAGAGCTGCACATGACGTGTCCACCACAGATTCTTTTATGTTTCTACTTTTACGCTTATTTATATGTGCCTGTGCCTCAGTGATACCAGTAACCTTCTTGGAAGGAGGAACTGTGTCTTAGTTTCCAAAGCACTTATTTAACCAGTGCCTTTCACACTGTATGATTGGAAGGAGGTTTGAGAGCCCACTGGTAAGACTGCTTTTTCTCTGTAAGAAAAGTCTTCCTAGTATGACTCTCAAGCCAAGAAGGATTGGTCTACTTCATCTTAAGAAATGATCATTTGAACTAGGCAATTTATAAATTTCATTCCAGGCTGAAGATAAAGTCACCAATTGTATTCATTTTGTTACCTTCTTGGAAAAGATGGCTGGCTATAAGCAGATTTTTTTACGTGCTTTCGTAATTTATATCATAAAAGATTTTCTTTATGCTGTGAAATTTGCACTGTTCTAGTACATAAAGCAAATTGAAACTTGAGTAATTCTTTATAGAATGTTAGGGAATTTTTGAGTTTTTACTGATTTATGTAGAGAATTCCAAGAATTCCCAAAGAAGCCAGCTACCCACTTTATGTTAGTCTTCATTTTTCATCTCCTTTGAATATAAAAAATGAGAACCAGAGCAGAAGACTGTCTGAATTGCCCCATTTTCCCTACTCTGGTCTGGGCTGCCTTCCTGGATATTTTGCTGCAGCTTTGACTCTGGTGCAGTAATTGTGGCTACTCTCTGCGTGAGTGTCTTTAGGCAGAACCTCCTCTAGGGAGCGCCCCATTACTGCCAGTACATCGTTTTGTTAGAGATCATTGTGACCCAGCTGCCCTGAAGGTATTAAAGGCAGCTCCATGAACAATATCCTTTTTACCTTGAGCTCAGGGCATTTGGGGGGAATGGGAAGTTTCTCAGTGCCCTGAAAATATGCAATGTTCAAAATATTAGATGTTCTTAAATATGGGATTCCAGTTTCAGTTAACAGTTCAGGGATGTTTCATTATTTTGCTCAGGGTAATGAAAATTAGAGAGTCTTGTTTTCTGAATAATCCCAAGTCTTGCATAAATCATTGGTATTGCAAATCAAAGGAATAAACTAGCATTTCATTTGAAGTTTACAAGGGCTTATCATGGAGTTCACACTTTAAAGTTGTACATTTGTTAAAGGAATATTAAATGCTTGGTTTTTCATTTTGTTTTTGTTTTATAATGCAGAAAAGTATGATCCATTATTCATGCACCCTGATCTGTCTTGCGGAACACATACTAGTAGCTGTGGGCACATTATGCATGCCCATTGTTGGCAAAGGTAATTTATATTCTTAATATTAGTCAAGAGAAGCTTATCCAAAGGCTCAAAATTAAATTTTTTTAATAAAGGAAATTCCATTCTAGAAAAAGGGGAAAAGTTCTAAAGATATTGAAGAAAAGAATTCCATATTACTGCTTAATAAGTAACAATTAATTTGCTTTGTCAGTGCATTTAAAGGAGTGACTTAGAAACTTCATAGTGTATTAAATACATTTTTTGATGTGGGGATCTGTACTAGCTTAAAGACTGGATGAAGAAAAGGATCTTTACAGTGGGATAAACCCTAGAAGAATGTCTTTCTTCAGGTCCAAGGGGAATGACTTGATACTGAAGGTGTTAGCACTTGCCTGATTACTTCCCAAGACTGTCAGGGCTCCCTGAGCTTCCTATGCTTCGGCAAAACCAATAAATCTGTGCTGTTATTCCAGCACCCTGCTCATTGAGTTGTCATGAACTGTCCCCTAGCAATTAGGAAGTAGCCACCAGCCCTGGGAAAGTAACCACAGAGCACTGGGACAAAGAAATATGCTACTTTGTGAATAATTGTTTACAAGACAGTCTCTTTTTTTTTTTTTTTTTAATTTTCCTGTTTTAGAATTCTTAATCCATTTTGGTAATTACCATCAAAATTAAACCATCAGTGTTAATTCAGGTCATTTTAAGATTTTAATTTTTAGGTTATTTGTAAAAACAAATTATTTAAAGTGTTGAAGCTTATGGCTGTCATTGAAAAAAATTACCATTGTTTTTGATACCTCATGTTCTCTAATTGTAAAGGTATTTTGATTCCGTTCAAGCTAAAGAACAGCGAAGGCAACAGAGATTACGCTTACATACAAGCTATGATGTAGAAAATGGAGAATTCCTTTGTCCCCTTTGTGAATGCTTGAGTAATACTGTTATTCCTCTGCTGCTTCCACCAAGAAATATTTTTAATAGGTAAGTTTTGACTCATAAATACTTTTATACGAAAGAAGTCTTCCTTTGAAGATAATGAAATAATAAACCTGGGCAGGGAGGGAGATCACTCTAGGTAGTTACATAATGTTTTCCAGATACTTTGCAGACTTTTTATTTAATCATTTCTTCTAGCAGACCTGTGAAATATGATTTTGGTTTTTAGAAAAGAATAAGCCAAAATTTAAGTTTCTTAATCACCCTTAAACACTAGAAGATGTAAAGTTCCCATGTGTTCATGAAAACTGTCTTAATTTCTAGGACCCCACTTTAAATATCTCCCTCATACTTTTTAAGAGCTGCATAGTAAATTGATAGGGGAAGAAGGGAGAGCTCTAACTGACTTTATTGAACATACTAACAAATACAATTTTTTGCAATTTACTGGCCAATAATAGCGTCAAGAATTGGGCCAAAAAATGAAAATCTGATATGTATTTAAATTGTAAAATTTTTGTTATTTCATAATATTTAGGTTAATTTTAGTTAATAGGAGTATTGGACATACTCATTTCAAATATAAATTTGATAATGTCTCCTTTTCAAAACTGACCTTTGTCATTTCTCAGTTTAGAATTATGTTATTATACATCTTACATTCACAAATGCTAATTTAAGTTTTGTAACTATGAATCATTTAGTTCTGTGGTACTATTTGGGTTTAATTCAAAGCAGAGTCAGTTTTTCTCTCTCCAATTTTAGGAGTTCAAACTATGATGTCTTAGTCTATGCTACCACAAAATGTTCTTAAAATACTGTTAGGTATGCATTTAAGCTCATGCTTTTTAATTGTAAAAGAATGTTATGGTGCTGACTTCTATCTGCATTTGAACTGATAAAGAAATTAGTCACTATTAGGTTAGGAATTCACTGCATGTAAAGAGAAAAATATCACTTTTGTGGTTTGGGTCTTGTTTTTTTTTCCCCATGAGAGTCAATTATGGCACAGTCGTTAAGAACACAGGCTTTGGAGTCTGATACAGTTGGGTTTGGATGCCAAATATCCCATATATGGCCTTAGTCAAGTTACATAGCTCTAAACCTCAGTTTCCTCATCTGTAAAATGGGGATAATAAAATAACCTATTTCATAACAATATTTTGAAGATTAAATCTAATACTGTCAATGCTTTACTAAGTGCAACATGAGAAGCACTCAGTAAAGAGTGTCATGATGTGGTGATTATGGTATTTAAGAAATACTAGCAAACTCCAGTACTGAGAAAAGTGAAAATCTTGACAAATAAACAATAAATAGCATCAAATTGACAAGTAATGTATTTTCATTTCCATTGGCAAATATCTATTCTAACTTTTTTTAAAGCAACAAATTTTCCCCACCCTTTTTAATTTTATTTTCTAATACTCGAACTGTGTTTAAACTATGCCCTTGATCATTTAAGGAGTCTTTTTGTATCTTAAACTAAGCAACAACAGAATACTAAACACTCTCTATAATCTTTTCTAGCAGGTTAAATTTTTCAGACCAACCAAATCTGACTCAGTGGATTAGAACAATATCTCAGCAAATAAAAGCATTACAGGTTCTTAGGAAAGAAGAAAGTACTCCTAGTAAGTTCTGATAACCTGCTTTCATTTTTTCGTAAAATCTGAAATCATTGGAAAATATAATTCCAGAAGAAATTGTTTTAAAATATTTTAAAAGTGAAACCTCTCACTTGAAAATTTGACTTAACTCTAATTTTCTTTGTCTTACTGAAATAAATTTGAATTTACTACATTACTCGTTACTTCTTGAGAACACACAAGCTCATGTGAAGTTTATAATAAATACTTCTCACTTATTCCCCCATTTTATTGAAGAGCTTCTGGGGGTGGGGGAGATGTAACTGAGTATTGAAGAGCTGGCTTTATTCTCAGTGGGCTGCCTCACTTTATTGTTGGCATTACCAAAGGCTTCCCAAGTTTCGTAGACATGTACTACACTTAGGACCTTGAGGGAAGGCAACCTGAGCAGAATGTATATCATTGATTTTTAAGGAAACAAAATAGCATACTCTTCTTACCCTCCCTAGCTGCATTCTAGTGTCTGTACTATCAGGAGGAGCACAGGTCACTGAAGAAGGTGCCTAAGTCATCCAGAGCAATAGTATTTCTCATGCTTTCAGTGTACATTACACTGGTTTTCATTAATGGGAATTTTTCCTGTTGTTTTTTAATTTTTTTGACCTAAATTTAGGATGAAAATTTATGACTAAGATTTATAGAAATACTGTGGACTGAAGAATAATAGTATAACATGCTTGTTTCTGTAGATACTTCCTTATCAAAGAATTTAGAAAATATGGATCAGTTGCAGCTCCCTGAAGGATTTAGGCCCAATTTTCACCCTAAGTGAGTATATTATTTTATTCCTTTTAAATTTGGCCAACTTGAAGTGAAAAATTAAGTCATAATAAGAATATCACTTGTCAAGCTAGGGAGCAAAATATTATAGGACATTGAGCTTGAATTCTGAGGCTTAAGAATATTTATTACAGGTATGTTGGTAAAAGCCTAAGAACTACATGGCATGTTTAATTTTCATAAATCTCTCCTAGTCTGCATTGCTGACTCCCTACTACATCCCTTTACCTGGCTCTCCTTGATACCACCTCATCAGTACATCTAAATCCAAGCTGCTCAGCTCCCCCACCAAATCCCATGCTCCCCTCTGACTTCTATATTTCTGCCTATGGCCCTACCAACCTCTTAGTAATCCAGGATCAAAACCTGAGTATTTTCAGCCTTATTTTACTCCATAGCTAGTAAATTACAAAGTGTAGCACAGATTCTATAGCTAGACTGCTTTATTCAGTTTCAGCACTACTGCTTATTAGCTGTGCAGCTTTGTGCAAATTGCTTGATCTCTCTGTGCCTCACTCAGTTTCCTCATGTGTAAAGTGTAGATAGTAATAGCTACCTTGTAAGTATTATAAAGTGACATAATACACATAATACATTTAAAGTTACCTGGAAGCTGTGTCTGGCACATACTAAATAACTCAATAAAATAGTGCTGGAAGGCTTAAACAACAAAAATATCAGGCCTGTGCCTCCCATATTCCACGTCCCCACCCCCAGACACCTCATTTTGTTTCTTCTGCTATTTCTTATTTCTATCTAGTTAAAATGCTTAATCAACTGTCTCAATTTATCATTTTTTAAACAGTATCTTTCTGTTGGCTAGTAATTTAGGACTCAGCTTTTAACTTTACCCTATCCACTGCTCCTCGCCAGTCTCCCTGTAAAGTTATTTCACAATTTTTGGTTAAGTCAGTTGTCAATTTTTACATTTTAATTGTTTCTACTGATAAGCTGTGTTTATTTTCTTGTACAATTTTATTTTCTGTGGTTAATAATTATCTTATTTTTTCATGTACTTGGTTTTCTATGTGTATAATACCTTTTTCCCCCTAAATGCTGTGATAAATCTGTCAGATGCCTAGCAGTAGCTATGAGTGCTCAGATTCATCAGATGACCTTCTTTCCTGGAACCCTCTTCTGGCACCAGGACAGGGCACAACTGTCACCCTGAGACTTCCCCTGGCCGTGCTCCTGTTGTTTGCCGGCTCTTGTATCCTTCTCTTTCTTAACTTACTCTCTCATGTTGCATCCCTCAGCAGATCCTTAAGAAGAGGTGTATGGGTGTTAAATTTTCATGTCCGAAAATACATTTATCACATCCATATGCTTGGTGGTTGGTTTGGGTATAGAATTATAGATTAGAAGTGATTTTTCATCTAGATTTTGAAGGCACTGTTTTACTAACTTCTAGTACTCACTGAGCAATTAACGCCATTCTGAGTCCTGTACCTTTGTAACTATTCCTTCTAGAAACTGAGAATTGTCTCATTAATCTGCACTGTTCTGAAATTTCTCTATAATATTTCTTGATATGTGAATCTTTCTTCATTTGTTTTGCTATGTTTTCAAGAAGCTCTTGGATTCTGAAGATTCATGTCCTTTCAGTTCTGGGAATTTTTTATGTTGTTTCTTAGATAATTTTCTCCTGTTCTTTGAGATAGTCCTACTGTTAGCTCATTGTTGGCCCTCCTGGACTGATCCTCTAATTTTCCTATCACTTTTCAGTTTTCTACACTGTCTCTGTTTTCCTGAGTTCCTTTTTTCTGCTTGTTTGTTTTGATTTATCCCTTTAATGTTTGATTCTTTCCTTAAATGTTTATTGGTCCTTGGGTGACTATTTAAGAATAAGGCAAAGAAGCTCACTGGATACCTGGTATGCAGGTTAGAGCTTGCTCACCTGTGAGCCTCACAGTGAGGTCATCAGGCCCCTGCCAGTCTTTCACTTGGGGTCCTCAAATGTCAGTGTGTAAAAAGGGCTTCTCCCTGAGAACTCTTCACTGGAGAAACTAAAAATCTCTGCAGTAGATATACATTGCTGATGTTTTCAAGATAGGGAAAGAAGTCCAAGGTCCCGTAGTTCAGTATGTAGAATTTCAGCTAATACCTTGTTTTCAGGCCTGTGCCTTACCACTGCCAAGCCAAATAGAGCATAACTCCTCTCAGGCAGGGTCTGTTTGCATGTCTTTAACTCCCCCTTTGCAGGCAACTATCTTTAGATAGTTTAAGTGGTTCAGTTCCAGCATAGAAAATAGCTGTTAAGAAACTGAACCAGTTGATTGATGTGAGCACATTGTTTTGAGCTAATCTTATACATGTTCACTTTAGGAACCCTTATTCTGAGAGCATAAAAGAAATGCTAACAACATTTGGAACTGCTACGTACAAGGTAGGACTGAAGGTTCATCCCAATGAAGAAGATCCTCGTGTGCCCGTGATGTGTTGGGGTAGTTGTGCATACACCATCCAAAGCATAGGTAAGAGATTTAGAGTTGTGTCTTCTTTAAGTCTCAAGCATACATTGACATGGATTGTGTGTAGAATCCTATATTTAAATGAGATGTTTAAAGTGGGCAACAATATGAACAAATAATATAAAGACTTTGAAACAGAAAATACAGTGTACTGATAAGATATTAAATAGAAAATTTACAAATTAACCACAATAACAGAGAACTCTGTTTTAGCTTGTTGTCAGTTGAGGGAATGTGTTTTCATTTTTATTTCATCCAAAGTTAATTCTTGTGAAATGACTTAAAGATTTTAAAACCTGACAATATTATGCTTTCTGCAGAAAGAATTTTTTTAACTTTTTTTAAAACTTGCAATAAAATTTACCATCTTAACCATTTTTAATCTGCAGAAAGAATTTTAAATGATGAAGATAAACCATTGTTTGGTCCTTTGCCTTGCAGACTGGTAAGTTATTAGTTTACTCAAAGTCTCAGAATGGTGACATAGAAGTTAAGTGGTTCTGTTTTTTTAATCTGAAGACCTAAAGTGGTTATTTAATCATAGGTTTACTCCTTTTGTAGTAAAACTCATTTTCTATAACAATATTGAAGAAGTAATATAATTTAATTTTTCATGATTTTTCTTTTAAATAGACTTCATCTCTTTTGGTTAAACACATGAAAAGACTGGGACTAAAAACAGTGTTCTTGAATTTTTAATCCTATAATTGGAAATAGAGAACAGAACATACCTTCTAACTACTACATTTGACTGCTTTTTATAAGCAACATGTAAATAAGTACAAATTAACATCACAGCAGTACGTTTAATGCCTAGAAAAGTGAAGGAATATACACTTAAAGCTTCTAATTTTTACACTGTAGCTAGTGTCAGATAGCAACATCTATTATATTTACTGTTCAAACTTAAAATCATGAAAGTGCCTGTATATAATAAAATTATATAATTTTATTCACATGGAATCACCTGGGGAGCTTTAAAAATGCCTAGGACCTACCTCAGGTCAGTTAAATCAGTCTCTGGAGATGGGCCCCAGGCATTAATATTTTTTAAAAAGCTTCCCAGGAAGCCAGGATTGAGAACCACTGATGTAAGGGACTTAACTCCTTGGAGCTTTTTAAAAATACAGATACCTGGGTCACTTGGGACTTACTAATTGGAATATCTAAGAGTAGACGCTGGTGTTAAAACTGCTCTGAATTGTATCTACTAAATCAGCAGAATGGCGGTTCGCTTTAGTCTTGACTATGATATATGATAGATAGGATAGGATAGGACGGGACAGGAGTCTCACGGTTGACTGGGATATTTTTTACTGTTGTAAATAAGAGTTGGTAAGGATGCTGAGAATGAAAAGGCAATCACAAATTTATAGAATGGAGTTGATTTTGTCTGGTTTTTAAGGCAGTTCTTACACATTTTCTTGATTCTGTAAACTTCATACAACCTCTTTGGCACAATATCAACTCACCTGTTTTTCTGCCAATATGGTTTGTTGTATTCAGTTTACATTAATTGTTAAACCATCCTTGCATTCCTGAAATAATCCCAACTTGGTCATGTAGAGTATCCTCTTCATATATCATTATATTTGATTTGTTAATATTTTATCTAAGGTTTTTTTCTATGTTCTTAAGAGAGATTGGTCTGTTTCTTTCCTTTCATGTAATGTTCTTGTCAAGAGTTGGTATCAAAGTTATGAAGGGCTTATAACATGCAGCCTTTTCTTTAAAAGTTTCTTTCAATTTAATTTTTTTAAGTATGTAGCCACTAGGGACGAACTCCTGTTTTCTTGACTCCTGCTCTTCAGACTTACACACATCTCCACTGACCTTTCCTTTGTCGGAGGATAAGGGACCTCCTGGTAAGGTGGCTTATCCTTTCACCTGTTATCTGGAGTCCACCCCCTCCATGAGTTATTCCTTTTTCCCTCCTGGCACTTACCCTGTTCACAAGCGTGCTCCATTATTCCTCCTATTACTCTTGCCCTCCCTCAGTGTTATCTTCCTTCCAGAGCCCTAGCTTTATCCTTCCTTTTTATGACCAAACAAGCCGTTTTAAAGCATATTTCCTTTATTTCACCATGCAGTGATAAATGTTTAAATACGGATAAACAGTACCTACAGGTTTTAATTTCATTTCGCATCTTGAGAGAAAGAAATTGTATACACAGCAAAACTTCTTTAAACAATAGTGTATACTCTGGCTCCAATTTTTTGCTAACTCTTCATTTTTCAACTCCCTGCAGTTTGACTTCACCACCACCACCCCTTGCCAGTACTGTCACTTTTTGTAAACAGCTTTTGCCAGATTCACCAAATAATCTCATTATTGTGGATGGGCATTTTTCAGTCCTTATTTGACATTTGTATTTACTTAATTCCTTTAACTACTTCCTTCTGAAACTCATTTTCTCTCCTGATTTGTGACATTCCTGATTTTCTCTGTAACTCTCTGGCGGCTCCTTCTCAATCTGCTTTCCCTCCTTTGTCCTGTAAATGTTTTAAACCCCAGAGTTTGGCACAAGACTCCGTCATGTGCTTCTCTTTCTTGGTCAGCCCCATCTGTGCCTCTGATTTCAGTTATATCCGAATGATCTCCAGACCATATCTGTTCTCTCATTGCCCACTTTATTTTTTTCACCTGGATCTCCTAAAGGCTCCTCAAATTGCATAATCCAAATTAATTTTTCTTCTCTATTCAGTGTCTTAGTTAATTTCACCACTGTCCATCCAGGTGACCAAGCCAGAAACTTGGAAGTCCTTTTGGACACCTCATTTGGTCTGGATGTGCATATCCAGCTGGTCAGCAGAGTTTGTTGAATTCCTCTCCTGCGTATTTGTCCTGTTCCTTCCATACCTACTTCTATTTGTTTGGTTCAGCCCCATATCTTTTCTTGCCTAGATTATTGTAACCAACTCTACCTTGAATCTCACTCTCTCCTGTTATCAGAGAGGTTCTCCAAAAAGTAACCCTTATCATATCTCTTAAATGTTGTTTCTCCATTATCACTCACCTCCTGCCAATCCCCACGTCAGTGGTCCAGGATTGTAGAATCATTGCTGGTCCTCAGGTGCTAGTTCCCAGGCTTTGCCTCTGCTAGAGTGCCCTAAGCAGGTGACTCCTCTTTAAGAAGCTCTTCAGTCTTTGCCTTCCCTGGGAAATGTCTGAGCTATGAGTGAGGTATCCACTGTCTGTGATGCCACCTTCTTTAGTTGTCCCCTCCTTCCTTTTCTTTCCCTTCCCACCCCCAAGGCTGTGAGCTCCCTGAGAGCAGGAAGGGTGAGCAGGGTGAGTTTTCATTTAAAGATCTTGAAAACCAAGACTAGTACATGGTAGGTCCTCAATGCTTATTAAACTAAACAACATTACAGAAAATTTGGAAAATAGAGAATTAAGCAGGAAGAAAAAGCTCATCACCCATCTGTCTTTTTTTCATTAGCATGTTTATACTTTATTATAATAGATATTTACATGTAGTTTTGTTCACATTATATTCTTCTCTTTACATTAAATAAGGATTTTCTCACTGTTGCTGCATAGTCCCTATAAACAGTTTTTGATGTTTACACTGATATGAGCAACCATTTTCCTGCGCATAGTTTCCCCAATATTTGGAGTATTTCCCACATTTTAGAGTATCTCTTTCGAATAAATACAAAGAAATACTGCATCACATTCTGTTGTTTGCTGTCTGTCTTAATGCATGTATCCTTCTTAACTTTCATAGAGAACCAGCAGCATGGCAAGGAGATAGCTTCATTTTATTCAGTGTACAATTAGATATTTTACATTCCATTCATTCCACGTTAGAGACAAGTCATTAAAGGTGTCATAGATTCAGTTCCATACCAGCTAGAGAGATTTCACTGTGCATTCAGCATTGCTTCAACTAGCTGTGCTTTGAACCAGCATTCCTGAAAAACGAGAACTACTAATCTACTGGCCTCTTTGTTAATTATGTCCGTCTCTTTATTTCAGGATGACTGTCTTAGGTCACTGACAAGATTTGCTGCAGCACATTGGACAGTGGTATCACTTTCAGTGGTGCAGGGACACTTTTGTAAACTCTTTGCATGTGAGTATCAATATATGTCCCATATGTTGTGGTAATTTTTCATCTTCTGTAGTTTTGTTTTTAGTGGTGAAACTTCCCTCCATCATGAAAGAAATATTTTGGTGATATTGTTCGTCTTATATACAAGTTCTAGCTTATCAATTCATGTATAGCTTGCAAAAAAAATAAATTTAAACTAAATTATATGCATTTTTAAATAATTTAATACTAATGTTAACCTATAAAATATGCTCATGTGTTTTTCTTTAAATATTTAGCATTGGTGCCTGTTTACAACTTCGGAGACCTTCCATGCATATTAGATATCGACATGTTTCATTTATTGGTGGGTATCTTGTAATTTGTGCTTGAAATTCTCTTTATCATACTGTATAATTTTATCTTAGACTTAATGAGTAATATAGAGGCAGACAGGAGGAATTATCATCTATTCTTCTTACCATTTCTGAGTACAGTTCTTTTCTGGGGATCCTCAAAAAGAAAATGTTAAGGAATCCAGTTGAGAGACTTGACTTGGGTGTCTAATCCGAGCTCTCTTATTTTTGCTTTGTGACTGAGGTCAGTAATGTAACCTCTCTGTACTTTTTATTATAAAGAAGTAAAAATAACACTAGTAATGTAAGGGTTCCTGCCGACTCCTGCTGCGCTTTGGGGCAGATACAGCCCTGTGGTCACACTGCTTAGCGACAGACAGTCTCTTTGTGGGATTTACGGAAGACGTGTCTCCTGAGCAGGTGCAGTCTGCACCAGGACCCAGGACTGGCCAAGCAGTGTGACTGAACCTCAGCCCCACTTCAATCATATCCCCTTATGCAGGACACTGAGTGTACTACCGTGCACAGCAGCCCCAAATGCTGCCCCCTTAACCCCTTTGGGCATCAGATTCTGTGCCTTCAAGTTGGTTAGTATCTTCCTAATATGATTGTGTCAAAATTCAATATGATAATCAATGCAAAGAGCTTAAAGCAATATGTCCTTAGTGAATGTTAGCCATTCTTATTGTTCCCATTGCTCCTGGGAAAACCACCACCACTAACACCACCATATACACATCAGGAGGCTAGCGAAAGAGCTAGCCCTTTTTGTGTACCTGACTGCTTTCACGTTCATCTTCACTTAGTTCTTACATCCTTACTACTAAGGTATTGAAAACACATATATATTATCTCCAGTATACCAACAGGGAAACTGAAGCTCAGAGTACTTGTCTGTAGGGCTCATAAAATGTTCTGGGATTCATATCTAGATCTTTGTGGATCCAAAACTCAGGCTTTTTCCACTGCTCACTATCTAGAAAGATTTCAAGTGTTATTTTTTTATTATTAACAATAAATTATAAATAGGGGAATCACTGGATAAATGAAGTAATAATACTGATCAAGACCCCTCCGGCTTTAAGTTAAATTTTCTTTAGTCAATCCTAGTGGAATTCCTAACGTGTGTACCAGTTAAGACCAAAGATTTCTTAAGGGGAGGCACTGAGCTCACAGAGGAATCACATTAAGAAAATGGAAACATGTTCAGCTGGGAAAGGGAAGGCGCTCTGTCTAACCCTCTGTATTTGGTATCTAGGTGGGCTTGGTGCTCGCCTTCCCTGCACTGCAGTGTCAGGATTTTTCAGGGATCAGCCTTGGCACTGGGGACCTTCACATCTTCCATCTGGTTACTATGGCACACATCGTACAGATCTTACTTACCTCGTGTACAGGTAACTCCTTTTGTCAGATTCTTGAAGGAAGTACTTGAGTTTTCTCAGTTTAAAAAAGAAGTACTAAAGGAAAAGGTTCTTGGATGAGAACAATATGTAAATTATAGTTAGGTTACTTGTAGTAGTAAACAGTAAAATAAATGGTAAAAACTTGCTTATCCTCATGTGAAAAATTTTGAAACAGCTTCCCTTCCGTTAAAAGTCCTTAAGCAATGTGAATGTTTTTACTTACTTTTTATTTTATATGTTTAGTAATATCTGAGTACCGCAGACTGTTTAGCTGATTTCACTCACAGGTTGCTGCCTGGCACCTTGAGGCCCGTTGGCTTCCTCTCCCTGAGGCTCACACCTGAGGGATTAAAGTTCAGAGTGTTTTGTGAGAGTATTTTTATATTACATTTGAGTGTGTGAATATATTTGAGTGCTTAAAGATATGGTCATCAGTCCACTTAGTGGGCAAAGTGCAGAGTACTAATACTGCCTTATCTTTCAGAAGAGAATGGCATGGATCAAGAAAATGCTGCTGGAGAGGAGGAACTAGCAGTTCTTGCTTTGTATAAGACAATTCACCAGTGTACAGGAAGGTAAGAGCACAATCTCTACATGACGGGCAGGTCCCCGACATTAGGAAGCGACAGCATGAAAAAGGACTTCATTTGTTAAGTAAGGGAAATTGCTGCCTGTTAACATGTTTAAAAAGAAGATGGAGGAGTGATCTACAGGACTGCTGAACTCTTAATATGCTAACCTGATTGGGAATCTCAGAGAGGAGTGATGTGCAGCACTTCCCACGTTTATTTGGCCACGGAATCCTTTTGTCTCGGAGGATCTGGCATGGACTAGTGGAAACATGGAACTTGCTTTAGAAAGTGCTATTCTGGAACATATGTTGTCTTACTAGGAATTTGAAAATGCAAATTAAATAGACATAATATATTTTTAAGGTGATATCCAGAACTGGCAGGAGTACAGTGACATTCTTTGACTCTCACATATTGTTGCGGTCATTGTGATTGGTTACAACAGTTTCACTTACCTTTTTAACAGTATTTGTCAAGAACTATACTATTTGTTCTTTGACTGTTATTTCTGAGAACCCACACTAACAAAATAATCCAACATATGGAAAAATCTATATATATACATCTATAAAGATGTACACTAAGATTATTTATATTCGCGAAGAATTTAAAACAATGTGTTTACCTGCAGGGGAGGAATTTAGTGTAGTAATATTAATAGTAGTATTAATATGATTAATATTATCTAGAATATCAAAATTCCAATAAAAATTATGGCTTATGGTGTTCTGAAAAACATGTTAATCTTAAATGTCATACATAACAATTACAGCTATGTAAGACAGATGAACATGAAAACAGCTTGCCAGAATAATACCTGCTGATAAAAGGTTGTAGGGTAGTGGGTAGTTTTTTTATTTTCCAAGTTTTCACTCTATGTAGCTGTATTACTTTTATAAATTTTAATAACAGCATTGGAGGCTGTATCACCAAATATACCTGACATCCTGTGATAGGGCTACCCACTTCTTTTAAGCCTATGTGCCATCAATTTCAAAAAACAGTTTTCTGTTTTCATGCTGTACTATAACTAGAATCTTTTCTTATTAGATTTCCCAGTTATCAATTTTCTCTTTTTTAGTGCCTTGAAAGAAATACCCTCCGGTTGGCATCTGTGGAGGAATGTCAGAGCTGGAGTCATGCCTTTCCTGAGGTGTTCTGCATTGTTTTTCCATTACTTAAATGGAGTTCCTTCTCCATCTGAAACTCAAGGTAATTTCTGATTTCTTTCAAAATATAGGAGATACTTCACTTCAGCAATTTAAGAATTAAAGTGACTTGTAAAAATGAAAACTGGTTAAAAGTTTAGAAAACAGCTAATTGACTATAGTGATGTACATAATTATAGAATTAAAATGCATATTTATGTTATGTATCTGATTTTATTTGGCTCTCAGTAAGTGTACTGTTTTTATATATGTACAAAAAATGTTCTGCTTTCAGATGTTAAAAATGTTCATTTATTCATAAACTGGGTTCTTCAGATTTGAAAAAGTGAATTGTGTCATTTTCTGTGGAAGCCTTCCATGAGCCATCTTAGTAACTTCCTATAAGTTATATATCTAGCAAAACTGAACTCTTTCATCTTGAGTTTTTGGGGTTTTGTTTGTTTGTTTGTTTGTTTTAAGCTCTTCTATTGCTTGCTCTCATATAGAATCTACTCTTAGTTGTTAAATGCATTACTCTTTTCTTCTCTATTTGCAGCTTCTGAAACAAGCCATTTTGAACATTTATGTAACTATCTTTCCCTGCCAAACAACCTCATTTGCCTTTTTCAAGAAAATAAGGAGATAATGAAATTACTGATTGAAAGGTAATGATTATGTACTTTGCTTTATATTGGAATATATGTATGTATGGAAACAATCTTCAGTTTATCACATATTTTACAAAATTCTCGGATAATAAACCTGGCAGAATTCAATCCATGTGATTCAAACTATAATGATTGGGTCTTCTTAGTTAAGGATTTACCTTTATTGTAAGATTTTTACCAAGCTAGTGAATAGCATAAGCAGATTTGCCTGGAAGGGGAGTAGTGGTAGAAATGTTTATTTTCTCATATTAACTTACTTGTTAAGGGCTATGTTTCATGGATTTTGGAAGTTTTGGAAAGAAACCTTAAGGATTATCTAGTCCAGTACCTTCACTTTATATTTGAGAAAATTGAAGTCTAGAGATACACGCATGGCTGATAAACACATAAAATATCCCTAGTAACCAGGGAAATGCAAATAAAAATCACGAGATACCACTTCACATACATTAGAATTGCTATAATGAAAAAGGCAGGCAGTAATAACATATTGGTGAGTATGTCAAGAAATTGGAATCCATGTACATTGCCAGTAGGAATAGAAAATGGTACAGCTGCTCTTGAAAGCAATGTGGCAGTTAAACAATTACTGTATGTTCTAGTTGTTTCACTTCTAGATGTGTATTACCAAAGAATTGGAAGCAGGAATGCATAGAATCTTGTTCATAGCAGCATTGTTCACAATAACCAAAAGGCGGAAACAACCCAAATGTTCATAAACGGATGAATGGATAAATAAAATGTGTTATATACCTGCAGTGGAGTATTATTCAGCCTTAAACAGGAAGGAAATTCTGACACATGCTACAGTGTGAATGAATCTCAAAGGCAGGCTAAGTGAAGTAAGCCAGTCACAAAAGAACAAATATTGTGTTTCTACTTATATGAGATACCTAGAATAGTCAGATTCATAGAGATGGAAAATAGAAATGTGGTTGCCAGGGGCTGGTGGAGTGGGGAGAAAGAATGGGTTAGTGTTTAACAAGAACAGAATTTCATTTGGGAAAGGTGAAAAAGTTCTGGAGACAGAGGTGGTGATGGTTGCCTAACAGTGTCCGTATACTTAATGCCACGAACTCTGTACACTTAAAAATGGTTTAAATGGTTAATTTTATGTTACGTATATTTTACCACAATAAAAAATATTTTTATATGACTGTTCTAGGCTAGATTATAAGAGCTCATTAATTCAGATTGGTTTTTCCAGAGGGTCCAAATTAATGTGGTAATAGTATATGTAGCCACAAATTTTAATGTATTGAGCCTCTTGCTTTAAGAAAATCAAAGTTCATATAAAGTCTTCTTATTTTAAAAGTTACAGGCAAAAATACAGTATATCTCCAAGCCTCTTTTGATGAGGTAAATAAATATAATAAGCCAAGAAGATTGTTTTTCTCTTGGTAGATTTAGAGAGGAAAATATTTTAGTTCTAGTCCTTCAAAAGTAAAAATGTGTTTTTTTACCCCATTTACATTAAAGTTGGTGTCATAACACTGAAGTTAAAAGATACCTGGAAGGTGAAAGAGATGCTATAAGGTAAGTTAAAGATTGTCAGAGACTTGGCTCGGGGAAGGAGGTGGGGAGGAGGCAGGATGTAAGTGCTGTGTTCCTCCCAAGCCGTCAGTTATCCCAAGAGGTAGGACATCTTGCCTTCATACTTTTTTCTTGTTAGTCTAATGATGGTAGTTTGTAAGAGAATCAGAATTACGAACATAAATATAGAGCATTATCTTGGCAGAGAAAGCAAATAACAATTATTTATACTTTGGAATGTTTACTTTAAAAGAATATAGCTCTTTTTCTTAAGTTGTTCTTAGCTCTATCTTTTTTCTTATATAATAGGAAACTTCATACTATCCAAAAGTATGAAGAATAGTATAATAAGGTTCCACATACCTACCATTTAGCTTCAGTAACTATCAAATCATGGCCAGTCATTTTTTTTTTATCTTTTTTTTATTCCTTTTGACATTAGCTCTGTTGTGATTCTGTGGTAAAGTATGCTATACCAGCTGATAACAGATGTAGTTCATTGTTAATATCACCTTGGTTTTGCTAAATACTTCATAAAAATCAGAAGGCTAGAGATTATCTGTTCTAATTCTTTGATTTTTATACATATCCTGTCCCAAATTTAGAAATAACACCCAATAGGGTTGAACCATATGTAATTCCAGTTCTTATAAGTCAGAAATGGTTGACTATCACCCATTTCATATGTCAGCCCTGAAGTCTGAAAACTATATGGAGCACTAGTTCACAGCCTGAAGAATACATCAGAATAACTTTGGGAACTTTTAAATAATACTCGGGCTCCTACCTGCCAAATCTAATTTCTCTAAAATTGGGCTCCTAATGTGTATAGCCTCCCACTCCAAAATTTCCCCCATGTGATTCTGGTTTAAGAACTGCTGTCTGAGTAACTCCTCCCTTGGTTTTGGTTTACTCCTGTCTCTATAATAGGTGAAGTTGAGAAAGGTTGCACTGCTTGGCCCAGGTTGGTCAGGTGTGGGCTCTGAGAAATGGTTCTCAAATACCAGTTGAATGTGGATCTGAATTGTGCCTGAATTAATTTGTCACAGAATCTCCATTGCCTAGTATCTCTAATTGAAAGAAAATCTTATGTGTTCTACTGCCTTCTCTCCTCCAACTCATTTCTGCCTTTAGATCATCCCTAATAAGCCTATCTCCCCTGCCCTCTCTATGCCAAGTTCTGTGGTTGGTCTGTCTCATTAGTGTGTTGTTACGGTAGAAGCCCAGGCATGAATATCCTCCTCTGCCCCTCCCTTTCATCCCAAAGCTACCAAATTCTCACTTAATGGAGCAGGTACTAAGTTCAGTCTACTCTCCTGATAACTTATTCTGAGCTCTTCGAGTGAAAATGTGAACCCTAACGCTTTCATATTAACTGATTTTTTGGTGTGGTTTTTGTTTTGTTTAGCTATCCAAGAGAATCTAACAAACTGATAGACCTTCCAGAGGATTATAGCAGTCTCATTAATCAAGCATCTCATTTCTCGTAAGTTTTGATTTTAGCTTATTGAGTGGTTCCTACCACTAGAAACACTTCTTTCCCTACATAGAATTTGAAGGATTTGTTGTTCTCCTTTGGCGGGTAGCGATATCATAACATCAATACTACTTTCTACTACCTAACTTGTAAAAGCGTCATTCCACCATGTTTCAGAATAAGACATAAGAAAGGGGTTAATGGGAGGCAAATTTGATTCATTAGAGGTTATTGCTTATCTAAACAATTTGCACTTTAAATGACACATTAACTACAAATGCTTATATTCCTAAGCAATATGTATTATTATTTTGCATATGTTATTATTATTTTAAGCTTTAAAATAGCATTGCACATATTCTACAGCTTTTTTTCACTCAGCATTGTTTGTAAGATTTATTTAGACATTTGGCATATGTAATTTTTAATTCATCAGTTTTCCACTGTTGTATAGTATTTCATTATGTGACAGTAGCAGAATTTACATATTTTTTTCTCCTCTTGATAATTTTATTTCTCTTTCTCTTTTCTCTGATTGTTGTTTGAGTGTTTCCAGTACATGATGTTTGTGTATATGTGTGAGATGTTCCCTGTTCTAGAAATAAATTTGCTTGGCCATAGTCTTGTATGCATTTTCACCTCTACTGGATATTGCAGAATTTCTTTCCAGGGTGATTCTACCAATATCAGCTCTTTAGCCACTCCTCTAGAGCCTTGACTTGTGCTTTTTTTATCCCATGGAGGTGCCCCAAATCAGGTGGTGATAAAAGCAGAGCCCCAACTCTATGCCTTGTGTGTGGAGCCCTGCTCTGCTCCCAGAGCTACTGCTGCCAGACAGAACTGGAAGGCGAGGACGTAGGAGCGTGCACAGCTCACACCTACTCCTGTGGTTCTGGGGTGGGCATCTTCCTGAGGTAAGGCCCTGGAAGGAGCTTTCTAACTCTGGATCTGCCGCGGTATATGCCTGTTGAGTGGTGGCACAAGAAACTACTACATTGCAGAGAATTTGAGGCCGCTGTTTAATTCGTTCGTGGAAAATAGGGAGTTTTGTCTCCACACATCTCCTATTTGGCTCATGCTAACTCTTTACTGGTTCCTCCATTTTCATTTCCATCCCCATGACAATTCTGTTCTTCTTTCTTTATGCCTCATTCTCGTGTGAAACTTCCAGCTGTCCTTGATTTTCTACCCAGGCATAGTCAGAATTACCCCTTTTGTTGCATCCTCATAGTTTTGGATTCATACATACCACAGGTTGATGTATATAATTGTGTATATTCAACAACGTACAACAAATACTTATTAGTGACTGCTGTCTGCTGGGAATTGAGAATGCAGTATTCCACAAAGCAGACGAAAATCTCTGCCTTCATGGAGCTCTAGGGAGGGAGATAGAAAATAAAATAAGAATTTAGAAAGTGATCCATGCAGAGGAGAAAAAAATAAAACAGGGAGGAGAATGTGAAATGGCAAGAGGGGAGTTAAATTTCAGATAGGGAACCAAGGAAAGTTCCTGGGAAGGTAACTTTTGAATAAAGACCTGAGGAAGTGAGGAGAACATTCTAGGCAGGGAGGAGCAAGTGAAGAATTGCTGGGGAGTGTGCCTGTGTTCAAGAAACAGCAAGGACAGAATTCATCAAACTTTCCTGTAAAAATGGATACATTTTATTTAAAAATTACACCTCAATAAAATTTATTTTAAGAAAGAAAAAAAACAGCAAGGAGGCTGGTGCTGCTGGAGTAGTGAGCACAAGGGTGAGAATCGTGGGCCTGGTGTGTCCTGGTGATGTCTTTGAGTGATGGACGTCATCACAAGGGCTGAAAGAGGGAAGTGACGTGAGTCTGGGTTCCTCTAGGGTTTAGATCATATCCACATCTTAGTCATCTTAGTATCCCCCAGTGCCTAACAATTTCTTGTGTAATGGGGTATGATAGGTTCTTAATAAATGTTGAATTGAGCTGAATTAGTAACACCAGGAAGTGCAGCAAACCTCTCAAAGAGATCAGGAGACTCATTATTAAAATAGTCCTTAAGAGAAATGTAAAGTAGCATTTTGCCTTGTCCAGCTTATTTCAGTATTCTTTTGGTCGTATAGAGCGTTGCTTTGTGTTTTAGGTCAACCTAATTCATAATGTTTGTGTACTATATTTTTATTGAATAATTTCCTCATGATAGTAGTTAATGTATCAGTAACTATTTTATGTTTAGAAGTTAACTTTCTTTCTCACACTTAATTTTTTAAATGCCACTGTTATATGAGCCATCAAATCCTAATCCTAAATATCCTTCCCCCTCCCCATATTGACTTATAGTACAGTCATTACTGATTACAATACAATCCTTTTAGTTATGTTTAACACTTAGGCAGATGTGTTGATGCTTTTTCAGGTGTCTCTGCTATAAAAGCTGTTGCTTCTCTTCTGGTTTTGTTTATATTTATTTATTGAAGTATAGTTGATTTACAATACTGCGTTAGTTTCAGGTATACGTTATAGTGATTCAGGGAGTTTTTTGTTTTGTTTTTTTGCAGATTATGTTTCATCATAGGTTATTAGAAATTACTGGGTATAATTCACTGTGCTATACAGTAAATCCTTGTTGCTTGTCTATTTTATGTATAGTAGTTTGTATCTGTTAATGCCATACTCCTAATGGTTTTGTTTATTTTTTATATGACCATTTGGAACTGAATCCAAACCTTGTTTACTCATGTATAAACGGTCTCTCTACAGAGTACGGGAATGTCAAGTGCTATTTTTAGCTGGCAAAACCAAAGGCTGTTTTTATTCTCCTCCTTATCTTGATGACTATGGGGAGACTGACCAGGGACTCAGGTAAGGCCCGTCCTGGGGGTCTGGGCTGGCTGACTCTGGGCCTCTAGAGCCTTCAGCACAAGGTGAACAGGATGAGCCTTGTGGCCCTGAGGCCTGCCCGCTAATCTTACCCAGGAGGTTAGCACTGGTGGCTGTTGTCTGAACTCTTCCAAGGAGGCCACCCTGGCTGTCTGGTTTGGCATTCCCATTCCCAGCCCTTAGAATGTCATTAGGGCTGTCAGAATAGATAAGGGGGAAGAATGGGACAGAGTGCACTTTTTTCCATTTCTCACTCCAGAAAACTGTTTGAATTGCCCTGTGGCATCCACAGCAACAGAGCACTGCAGGGATAGTGCCTTGTAACTTGTGCAGCTTTGCGTGGGAGACCTGGTGTTCTTCGAGGGATGTAAAAGAGCAAATCTTAATTGATAGGAGATGTGCTTATAAGAATCTGGGGGACAAAAATTTAGAACATATAGAGCAGAGCAATACAACAGTAATTGAGGCTTAATCGCTTCTTTTCTGGTAGATTCTATCACATAAAAAGCAGAATGCTAACAGTAGTTCCCTCAAGCACTATTTAAGAACTTTCAGACTATTTCTTTTTGCCCAAAGTGGATGAAAGTCTTAACCTAGATATAACTCCCCAGCCTTGGAGAATGGAAGTTGAAGGCCCAGAAACCAAGGCAAGATAAGTACATGGGCTCCCCAGGCTCTTGACTACAAGGTTATGGGCATGTGCCCCTGTTGATGGTTCTTCCCTTTACTCTGAGAAGAGTGGGCTCTTAGGAGGAGGAGCCCTGGCCAGAGGGTGAGAGGCCTGGTGCCCTGAGCCGAGAGCCAAGGCCCCAGACATGTGAGCTCATCAATACCTGTACTTTGGTTAAATTAGACCCCGAAATTATTCACTTTGACTGATTTGCTTAGACTTTGTGGCTGAAAGACACTACTTGGAAAAACATTTTTTACCCCTGTAATTCTTCCATCCTCTCCCTTGCCCCCTCCCTGTTTTACATTTTGCCAACCAAAATGGACAATGAATGGGTAGTTTTAGCATATCAACCTAGATCCTCCAGCTCAACCCCAGCTCCCATTCTCTCACGCCAGTCTAAGGGTAGCTTGTATTAATTTTCCTCTTCTTTTCAGCACTTAATTCCCTTTCAGCTGCTGCTAGCAAACCTTGAAAGCTAACATATTAATAGTCAAAGACGCCTGCCAAAGAGAAATTTTGCAGAGGATCTAAAACCAATAACTTGTAACTTTTCCTAAATCAGGAAAGGTTGGAGTATAATAGATGAATAAACCAAATGCATCCTGAGTGACATGTGTCTTCTTTCTAGACGAGGAAATCCTTTACATTTGTGTAGAGAGCGGTTTAAGAAGATCCAGAAGCTCTGGCACCAGCACAGTATCACAGAGGAAATTGGACATGCCCAGGAAGCAAATCAGACACTCGTTGGCATTGACTGGCAGCATTTATAATTACTTCACTACCAAAAACATAACTTGGATTTTTGTAACCCAGTTGGCTTTTCAAGAAAGAAAATAGGAAATAGGTTCTACTGAATTTGAAAATAAATTCTTTATTTAAGCCTTTCTCCCGGTTTTATTTTTAGTTTCTGGCTCCAGGAACTGATGAAAATCATCTTTTGTCAGCAGACTTTCTTGCATCGTTTGCTATGTCCCTCAAATGTAACTTCTTGAGTTTTAGAATCCAGCAAGGACCTTCTTTTCCTGCTCTGGACACAGCCTCTTTGTGGGCATCTGACTGCATTTGACTGTTCCCAGTAGTCTGAGCCGTGTCATATTACTGAGCACATGGAATTCCAGGCCTGAAGCTGATTCAACAGTGGCAGGAAACAAAGTCTCTGGTCTTTTGGGGTCATACCTTCCTGGTCCCTCTCAGTGACTCTCCACATTGGGACTGGGTTCTTGTCCCTGCAGCTGACAGGACCCTACCTCTAAGAAAGCAGTGGATTTTGAAAGTGGCATTCCCTTGTCTCCACTGGCTGTGAAGGGGTTGTGGGGCGCTGGTGCCAGAAGAGCCTGTGGGAAGAAGGGGAAGAGGTGATATCTTTGTATGCTGGGTGATTTTCAGGGCTGTAGAAGGTTGGGTTGTTTTTCCCCTTTTTTTTTTTTTTCTGGACAAGACTTTGGGCTTTGAGGGGAAAAAAACAACTCACTTTAAAGGGCTTTTTGAAAACTCAAGAGTATCCTAATTTTTCAGACGATATATTCTCTTATTTCTAAGACTATGTTGAGAGAGTGTATGCATCTAAAATCGAACACTAGCAAAAAAAAAAAAAAGAGAGAACTCAGTGTTTTAAAGTTCCCTCACCCCGACCCCTTCTAGCATTTCCTGAAGTAGATGAATTGCTGTTTACCTGCTGGCTCACTTAGGATATTCCTGGGGTAGCCTGTGCGCCCAGGCTTTTTATTATTTTTAAACATTATTGTTCTTACTAAGAGGTGCCTTCCTAGAATGATAGCCGCTTAGTAAAATAGTTTATAACCATGACATACTATACCCTACTCTCATGTGATACACAGGTGCTGAGAGCTTGGGTACAAGGAAAGTGATGGCAGATTTGGTGGTGGTATAAATCCAGAGCGTCTCTGAGGTGAGGGACAAATGAATAATAAGAGGCTCTTGGATTTTTTTTTAGCCAATGCAAGTAACACTTTCACTCAGTTTTCTTTGAACTGCCTCTGAAAGTTCCGTCCTGCTCAGCTTTGCATGCTCCACACAGTACACCCAGGAGGAAGCTCAGAAATCCAGACTTTCAGCTAAAGTAAGTGGGGATGCCGAAGCCACACTCCCTGCTTCCTCTCCAGGGTGGTGTGTGAAGAACCCCCTTCTCTGAAAGGATGACCTTCATCTTTCTTGCCTGGGACTGACTCACTCAACTGAGAGGAGGCGCTTCTCACCCAACAGGAAGAAAACCCACAGTAGAACGCAGAGCTCACCTGCTTTTTCTGGCCTATCTTCCATTCATAAGATCCAGGGGTGTGGCTGGCATCATGATTTTAGTTTATTTTGGCCTCTGTCACATCCCTATTCCCTCAGCTTTTAAGTCCAGCCTCTTGGCTTTTCTCCAGATGTTCACCAAGCTTAAATTTAGAATGATAAGACCAGTTTTCTCCCTCTATAGATGGATTATAAGCATCTTCAGCAAATCATAACATTACTTCAGCTTTGAAGACTGACTTCATAGAAGCCTGTTGTTAGCAGAGGGTGGCCCTGAATTCCATTCTCTGAGAATGTCGGAGAGTCTGAGAGAAGATGAATTTACAAGAAATAGCAACACATGCACCCTTTTATTTTCTGGTGTGTGTATCATTAAGCTAATTGTCTTCCCTACCTAAAGAATCATCTTAGTCTTATGATTTGTTCCGCATGTATTATGTTTATTGTAGAAATGTTTATATAATGCTTTCCATATCAGGGAAAATCATATCTGTTTAATAAGTTGGCTATAACTTTAATATCTGTGGACAACTTGTAAAATTTGGAATGTATCATATGTAAAAAGTTTAAAGATATCCAAATAAATGCTTCAGGTGTTGACATTACTTTGTGTCTGCTTACATTTTCTTTCTGTTTGTTTCACACAGTTAAATACCATAGAAATGTTCCCCATGTCACCTTACCCCAAAGAAAATGGGACAACTGTATTAGCTTGAAATTTAAGATGCTTATATTATTAGTGTCAACCATGGCCGTTAGCCAAACCATCTTGACCTTCCAAAGAAAGCTTGATCATCATCTCAGCTGATTAAGTTTCATATTCATTGACTATGACAGCTTATGACCTTTCTGAACCATGTGGACCTCAAATCACTGGGAAAACAGGGTGCTCAAAGTCTCTCCCAGCTACAGCTCCTCTTTTCAAGTTTAAATTCTTGCTTCTCCTTACCTGATGATCTTCAGGTCCTCATTCTTACCCACTCCCCAGACACTTTCTGCTTAAGGGTGACACATGTAGGAAGGAAGCTACATCCTCTAATTGCAAGAGAGACATTCTCTACAGAAGTTCTGCTGTGCTTTTCAAAATCCTCTTGAAAGCATCAAACAAAAAGCAAGGTTACATTGTGCTTGCTCTGACTCCCAGTCATTCATGCTGCTACCACCTTACTCCCTTCCCTCGTCCTGATGTCAGTTCCAGGACTCATTAAGCCCCTCTGACACATTCCTTGCTTTGTCTCTACTCTTTTTTTTTTTTTTAAGTCAGGTTTATTGAGGCTGATTTTCCAAATAGTAAAAGTCATCCTTTCTAGTGGGTGGTTTTATGCATTTTGACAAATGCGTGCAGTTGTTTTAACAGACACTACACTTGAGTAGAACAGTTCCATCACCCCAAGAAGTTCCCTTGTGCCCCTTGGTGGGCACCTTGTCCCCACATCCTAACCCCTGAAGACCACTAATCTTTTTTTGTCCCTTTGTCTTGCCTTTTCCAGAATGTCATAAATATATATGTAGCGTTTTGAGTCTGGCGTCTCTCACTAAGAAGACTGATGCATTCGAGGGCTGTCCGTGTTCCTTTTGGTTGCAGAGTCATATTTCATCGTGCAGATGTTTATGCAGTCACCAGGTAAAGGACATTTTGGCATTTTTGGTAGTTATGAATAAACCTACAACAAACATTCCTGTACAGGTTTTTGTGTGGACCTGTTTTCACTCCCCTCAGGTAAATAGCTAGTTGTCCCTTATATCTTAAATCACTCTACACCATTCTCGTGTAACATTCTCTTTCACATTGCTGCTTATGTGCTTCCTCTGATTTGGAGGATACGATACAATGCCATCACGAGTTAAGAACTGATGCTTCCTTCCTTTCTTCCAGCCAATCTCATCTTCTCTGAGGACCAGGAAAGCATCCCTTCTCCCCCTGGACTTCTCTGTTACTCCCCGACATTTAGTCCTTAACACATGGTGCTGCTAGCTGGCCAAACTCATCAGGGGCAATTTTTTTTTATCTAGTAGCAGGTCAGAGGCCCTAATTGTTGTGGTTCCCCCTGCCTCTGGCTAAGCTGCAAACCTGCTGGCCTAGCATTACAGGTGCCCGGACGAAGAGGGGCAGGGGACTGCAGAGCAAGCGCCTAATCTTATTAACCCGAATTGAGGTTACTCAGGGTTTATTGGCTGGTGGCTCAGTCCTGGGCTTGAAAATGTTGGGAGGCTATGGTTTCCTGAGATGAGGCCACAGATTCTAGGACACTTATCTTTCTAAATGTTCAGAATAAGTAGCTATTACTACACTCTCGCTATGGAGTAACTGCTTTAAAAAATAGAAGACCTAAGGCACTGTCTTTACCTCTCACCGCCCCCCTCCCCCAGCTAAGTTGGCAGGGCTTGAAAAGCTGGCTGAGTTCCTTGGGAGAAATGAATTACACTGGCCCCAGGAAAGACTGAGATTAGACACAAGGAAGAACCTGGCCAAAGTCTTGGTGAGCACTTGTAGATGACCAAACGAGATGGGCCGGTTTTCTCTGTCAACACCTGGTTCTCTGAGCAGACTGTTAGGATGCAGCTCACCCTAAGTCTTGTGTGATGAGAAAATAGCTATTGTGAGTTGCTGCCTGAGCATTTTCCAGTGTGACAACCCTGATCAGGACTCTTGGATAAGGACCTGGGCTTAGGAGTCCCGCCCTGGGTTCCTGCTCTGCTTTTCCCAGGGCACCTTTTTAAATAACCACTCAGAGTGGAGCTAGTGAAAAGTTAGTGACCCCCACCCCAACCACCTCTTAAGTAATGGATGCTTGCTACCCTGCTCTCTGTCTCCTGCTCTCGTGACCTGGGACAGAGGACTGCTTTGCCCTGGCTTGTTGCACATGCACAGCCTTTCTGTTCTGGGATCTCTAAGTAATAGACCTTGTGAATTTGCTCCCTTTGTATGAGTGCATTGAAACTGTGCCTTTAGTCAAAATAACCCTGGGGTTTTCACTTCCCCAAAGCGGGGCCTGGGATGCTGAGGGAGCTACCTGCCAACTCCATGTGGGTGGCTTGTGCCCCTTCATTCAGCAGGTCATAATCTGTATGTGCTTAATTCAGTACTTCAGCTCCAGGCTCCCAACACACTGCTCTGAACCAATGGGTGATGTTTATTGTAGGGTCCAGGTTTCACCCTGGATCCTCCTTACAGCCCTCAGATTCTGAGTTTGCTTACATCTGCCCTCTAACCTGGCCCCATAGAGACTCACACTTCCCCATTTGGGGAAGTATGTTTTGTGATCACAGAAAAATATGGTTTGGAATTTTTGCTTAAATCACTATGTTAAAATGCCACATATAAAATACTAAGCTCTGGTCCAGACTCTAGCAAATGTTGAGATTATTTAGGTAACCAAATAGCTCCTGTTCTTACAGAGAAGAGCAAGAGGGAGAGGTAATAGGCACACTTGAAACAGCTGGCCTGAAAGACTGCTTTCTTTCTGTGTCAGGTTTTGTTTTGTTAACAAATACTGGCTAGAACTGGGGGTCCTGTGATACACACATTTAGAACATATGTTTAAGACAGGCATTTAACAAAAGTGATTTTCATACAATATAACTTTTAATGTCTATTGTACAGCTGTCAACAGCATCTTTACACCTGTGAGCCTAGAGCAGCATTTTCACAATGGTTCTCGGCGCTCCTGATGGGGAGAAAGCTCCCTGACCCTCGTCGGAGGGGCCGATTCCCTCAGCATTTTCTGTGTGAATCACTCCTTGGTCTCCATGCTCACAAGTCTAATTGAATTAAACCTGGGACCAAAATCTGACAGTGTCCAAACATCTTTGATCTGGTCTCAAGCCTGTGAGAATTAGAGCCCCAGAACATACCCTAGGCAGCACCGGAAGTCTTACTTTCTTCACATTGAAGACTCTTAGGACAGCAGTGAAACCATTCTCTCCTTCCTTTAGAAGCTTCCTTTCTCTCTATTTTTTCAGAGGGAAGTGAAAACTTTTCTCACAGTTACTAACATGGGAAGATGAGCTGTCTCAAAGAATCTTCTTTAATGTGGAGGCATTCCAGAAATGTCACTTTGCAGGATGGGTATCTGGGGAAAGAAACAGGATGAAGCTCCCAGAGGACTCTGCCCTCCACTGTAGACAGTCAGTGTTGTCCGTGGGGTCTGTCACAGCACCTGGGTGGGTGTCCCTGGGCCCACCCAGAGGTGAGGCCTGGTCTCTAGAAGGTAGACTCTTGTCTGATTGTTGCTTCTCTTCCACGGAAAGGCAGCCATCTAGCCCAGTGTTTCCACAGACAAGCCAAAGGAGGTCACTGGCACTTAAGGGGTGGGACATGCTGGAACAGCCAACTTCCTCAGCACGTGGCTCACTCCTGGCTAGGTGACTGAGGACTTGTGAATGTGACATAAAAGCAGGCCGTTAGCTGTGTTCTTGCTGGGGGAAACAGTCTGTTTCTAAGTTCCCTTTCCCCATGATTTGAGAATTCCTCTTTTGAGCCCTCAGTGCTTTGAAGAGACCATTACTCTCAGAAAAGCGTAACTATCCCACACCTTCTGTGACTAAACAAATAAATGGCTGACCTGTCAGTCTTGGCGTTTAAAAAGAAAATGACAGCATGACCAGGACATTTTCCAGAATCCTGTGTTTTGTACACCAAGTGACACTTTGGATATAGAATGAAGCAACTTGGAGCTCATAATGGCCAACTTGTCAAAGGGGAGCAGCCCTCAGGTGTGGCCAGTAGCCTCAGGGTAGGACGGAATTCTTGTGCCATGAACAGTCATCCACTGAGAGGCCCCCCTGAGTCCACCATGGGGGTGTGTCCTAGGGTGGCGGGCCTGAGTGGGGGCTCATTCTCTCACATTTTGAGTCAAATCATTCAACAAAAGTTTTTAGGGACCTCAAATTTTAAATCCCACGATCCAGAAGAGTCTCTGTGAGATGTTGGCCTCTTTGGGAGACTGAGATTGGACGAGGGGGGAGTCCGCATTTCCTGGAGTCCACTACTTCTCAGTGTTCAGAAGGGGAGGGGGTCCCGGGGCTGTCAGCCAGCCTCTGGGGACTGGCCTGCTTCTGCTCCCTCAGCTTCCACCTGGTTACCCTTGCCCAGCTTTTTTACGCTCTCCAGAAAGGCCTTCCAGGTCTCTGGCACACTCTTCTCCAGAAGCCAGCCCTCACTCACGCACTCAGGGTCCTCGGGGTTGGACACGCCTTCCAGTGCCGTGTGCAGGTAGCGCAGCCCAATGGTGATGGTCACCTGATATGGGGAGAGGAGACTTAGAGGAGGTCTGGGAGAAGTAGCTGGGGTGGGAGCTATTAGGAAACCATGGGGGCCACCACCCCGCTCATCCCTGGGGCTCTTAGAACAAGGCTCTGGTGGGTCTAGGTTGGCAAAGGGCTGCCCACCCCAGCCAGGCCTGGGCACTCCAGATACCTGCCTCAGCTGCAGCCGCATTTTGGGCCCCAGTCTCCTCCCTTTCCAGCCACCCTGGGCTTCTTTGGATCCCTGCTATTTTCTCTGCCTAGAACATTGCTCCCCTCCACGTTCACCTGTCACTTCAGCTACAATGCCCAACGGGTGCCCCCCTCCTTCCCCTCAGGTCTGTCCCATCCCAGGGGCATTAATTCTGGGCTCCTCCCTGTGCCTACCCCACCCTCACTTCATTCCTAGCATGTTGCTTGGCACATATTGGGTGCTCAATAACTTTGTTAGACAGAATTAAAAAGTCACCTCCTTTTCTGCAAACAATATACTAATGTGATTTCCCTCTCCTATTATTTTTATTACTCTGAGAATAAGTGGGTGATTTGTTTGGATCTGTTTACTGGCAGTCACTAGGGCAGACTCTGGTGCCAAGATGTCTGAGTTCAAACCCCAGCCCTGGCACTTAGCCAGTCATGTGTCCAGGAAACCTCAGTTTACTCCTCTGGTTTGCAGATTTTCAGATGAAGTACTGCCTGCTTCATGCATATGCTGTGATGCTTCACTATATGTACCTGGTACACAGCAAGGATGCACAGGAGTGTCAGCTGTAATTGGTTATTAGTCAGTGTGGTAAGTATTGTTTTCACTTTTCTCATCATGTATTGTGTTAGCCACTTGATTCTACACAAATTCCTGGTTTGCTGTCTTACACTCCTCCTTTGATGATACAACAAATTCTGTGAGAGGACTAGGCCTGCTGATGGAGAATGTCTGCCATCTGAGGGCAGAGATAGCCCCTAATGCATCTTGTTCACCCACTATCCCAGCCCGTAGATCAGCATCCAGTGGTGGCAGGGACTCAGTAAACATCCTGTTGAATAAATGCTCTGGGAGCATTTTATAATTACTATAATAGATGATAATAGTAATAAAATATTTTTAAAGTGGAAAACTCACCTCCTCCAGGCAGTCCTCTTGGTGTGCATGTGCCCACTCTGATTTGTTCCTGCTTTTCTCAAGGAGGCCCCTGTTGCACTATGAATTTTGCATTTGATATTGGCACTCCCTTTGGTTTATGAGTAAGATGTCATCTCCTAACTGAATTATGAAACCCAGGAGGGCATGGCTCAGGGCAGAATCCTATGATCACCTCAGCCACCCTTGTACTCTTACAGAGGTTGCCCACTAAAGGCCTCGGGTGAAAGTCAGGAGCATTCAAACTCCCTGTTTCTAGTGAACAAGCAGTTCCTCATCTTAAGCAATCATTAGATTCCTGGCAAGGTGGGTAAACTGAGAGGCAGCCAATTGAGCCCCATTTTCTCAATAATTCTGCTATTCTTTCAGTCTTCTTTTCATGGGTTTTCAAGGGACATGACCTTTTTACCTTCTCATTCTACCCACTCATTCCCAAGACTCTACCTCAAGGAGTCCATGACCAATAAATCATCATGAATATGCTTGCTTGTGTTTGCCTCAGTATTAAAAGAAGTCCTCCCTCCACCACCACCACCCCCACACACACAGGCAGTACAGCTCCTCTGGTGTGATGTGGTGAGTTAGAAGTGGTGTGTCTCAGCTGAGAGCACATGGCTTTCCGTAGTACTAAGGATTGACTTACTTAAAGGAACTTTTCAGTGAATCCTCTCTGGTGGGTGAAGTTTCCTCACCTAATGTTTCTGTACGTTTGGATTTTGGAGTTTGGGTTTTCTGCTGTCAGCTCAAAGCAGGGGCCCATGAGTCACCCTATGTGCCACCATGGTTTACCACTCACTAACTCAGGTTCTTGTTCAGCACCCAGGACAGCGCCCAGTACTGTTTGAGAAGTATCTCTTCAACGAATGAATAAATGAGGCCTTGCTGCATTTCAAGCCCTGTAGCTACAGACAGGAATTAATCTTTACAGATGAGAGAATATGAGCCTATAAATAATTAGAATAACAGGTAAATTGCTACAAGAATCTCAGGAGACTCTCAAATCACTTACTGAACACCTCAGTGTGCCTGTTATCTCCTGTTGCCTCCCAACAGTCCCAAAGCTAAATGCTGTCAGCCCTGTATAACAGAGAGGTTAAATAACTTTCTAAGACCTCAGACTAAAGAAGTAGAGACACAGGATGAACCTCTAAAACATGCAAAGTGAAAGAAACCAGATGTAAAAGGTCACATATTATATGATTCCATTTATATGAAATGTCCAGAATAGATAAATCCACAAGGACAGAACACAGATTGGTGATTGCCAGGGACTTAGGGGGAGGTGTGGAGGGGGACTGACTGCTTAATGGGTATGAGGTTTTCATGAGGGGGTGATGGAAGTGTTTTGGAACAAGATGGAGGTAGTGGTCCCACAACATTGTGAATGTGCTAAATGCCACCAAATTGTTCACTTTAAAATAGTCAATTGTATCTGCTATGAATTTCAACTCAATAAATTCTCTTTTTTAAGTGATAAGACAGAAACAAACAAACAAAAAAAGTGGAAGTGCTGGTGTTCAAGCCTGGGCCTGCCTGACCCATGGTGGACAGAGGGCTGGTTCCGAGGAGGGAGACGTGTTCCAGGCCCAGCTTCACCCCATCAAACCCCAGTGGGGCAGGTCCCTCTCACCCTGCCCTGCACTGGCCCGGGACCTACCTCGAAGAGCCAGACAAGGAGCACCACGGCGCCCATGGAGTTCATGAGGTTGCTATAGTAGCTAAGCAGGGCGGCCCGGCAGCCGCGCACCCACAGGTTGAGCTCCTCCGTCTGGTGGTCGTAGCTGTAGTGCGCCGAGTTGTTGGTGAGCTGGTACTGGATGCAGGGCCGCGGCGAGTTGGGGTTGCAGCAGCTGAAGGGGACTCCATCCAGCAGGTACCGCCCATCCACATTGCTCTTGACACGACTGGAGGAGAAACAGATGGCTTGAGACCAGCTTCTGGGGTGCCAGCTCCGCCCACCCCTCACTCTGAAAAGCTAGAATATTCACTCATTCATTCATTCATTCATTTGCTCCCTGAAGAATTATTTGCTGTGCACCGAGGATGCACCAGCCACTGTGCAAGGTGCTGAAGATGGAGCAGTGACCCTGGAGAGCTGATGCCCCAGCCCTCCTGGAGCTTATGTTTAGATGGTTGAGATAGATGGTAAACCAAGAAGCAAGTAAATGGGAAACACACATATTCTGGCCCTTGCTTAGCAATGGAGATTCAACAAAATAAGTTTATAATGACATTTCAAGAATTCTGTGGACCTGCTGATCCTGAAATTGCCCAGCATTTACCCCCTGGAACCCTCTGAGCAACCTTTGGTTAAAACTTAGATCCAAAATGCTGTTTACTGTACTGCTCTGCCAGAGGATGGCCTTTAGAGATTCAGTGTTTCCTCATGATCTTGGATAACTAGCAGTAGGAAAAGTAAAGAAATCACAGGTTGGGGCATTTAGACAGGAATGAATCATGCACATGAGGAACATGCTCATTCTTTTATTGTCCATTGTTTAACCTGACTGAATACAAAATCAACAAGAGCACTGTACTCCTGGCAACTTTTATGTGTGTCACGTGGATTTTGCACTGTAGACATTTAACACCAGTCTGCAGGGTACTGCATTGCTTTTTATAAAGCCCAAAATAAAGATTTACTTAAAAAAAATCATCCAACCACTCTTTGTGCTGTCAGTCTCTGGCATGCAATGATTTCTTGGAGCTGTACCAGGCTGGTAGGAAGAGCAACAGGACAGGTAGTGACTGTGGAATAAGGCTCTGCCTAGCATTCGTGACCAGCAGATTTAGCCCCCAGCCTCCTCTCCAACCTCATTTCCCTCTTACACATCACTGGGGACCAAGGACCCCTCTGGCTGGATCAATTCTGCTCAACAGATGTTTCCAGAAGGCCTGGGTCTATGCAGGAGTCTTTGCCCACGGCTGGCTTACCATCCACATTGAGCTCTGCCCCCAGCTGGATGGGAGCTCCTTACTCACCTGAAGGATGCAGCTTGCACAATTTTACATTTCTCTATTTATGCATATATTGGTTAGAGCACACCATACATTCCTGCAGGTTCAGAATTCAAAAAGGGCAGCCATCTTTACAGTGAAAGGCCGCCCCTTCCCCATCAGGCAAGCTGGGTATGTCCTCCCTGATCTGAGCTTGCTTACCCAGGTGACTTTATGTCAAAATTCATGGAACTACACACTGAAGATTTGCACCCTTGGTTGTGTGCATGTTATCTGGAGTGAAAAAGGTGTTTTTTGGTTTTTTGTGTGTGTGTTGCATGTGAACGATGCATTACATAATAGCAGCAGACTTCTACAGCACAAGAATAAGGAGCATGTAACTGTTTAGAAATTATTTTCAACAGTGTTCATTGGAATGATAATTGTGCTCTTAAAAAAAAAGATGTCTGTGTGTAGCTTCTAAATAAAATCTCAATACAAAGAAAGTCTACCACTCATTATTGTCCCTTAGCCTCTGGGTGCCCTCACTGTGGCCAGCTCTGTCTGTCCTTCTAGGGAGGCCTGGGTGGACAAGCATGGACAAGCAAACTCAGATTCTGCAAAGTTCTTATTCTTCATAGGTTTCCCTTTTTTGTGTGTATATATATACTTTTAATGGAGGTACTGGGGATTGAACCCAGGACCTCATTCATGCTAAGCAGGTGCTCTACGACTAAGCTATTACCCTGTCCCCTTCTCTCTCTTTTTATTTTAACCCAAATGGTAACCTTATACACATTCTGTCTTGAACCGTTCTTTTTTCCCTTAGCAGTATCTTAGAGTTCTTTCATATCTATGATGGGGAGTGTTCTCCAGGTTTAAATGGTAACCGCAGATGGCCCATGGGGTATTATCCAGTTCCCTACTGATGGATGTTTATTCTTTTTCATTATAGGTTATTACAAGCTATGGAACATAGTTGGGGGTTTCCCAGTCTCCTGTTAAAACAAACATGGATATGGGTCATTTTGCACACTGGGAATATATCTAGAGGGCAGATTCCTAGAAGAGGCATCCCTGTATCAGAGGATCCATCTGTGATTGCACCTGAGCCCTGCCCTACCTCTCCCCTGGGGGTTGTACAGTCACACTCCCAGCAGCCACACAGCCACACCCATACAGATTTTTGGTTTTTGCCAGAATAATAGATGAAAAATAGTATCTCAGGGTGGTTCTAATTTCCATTTTTCTCATTATAAGTGAAGTTGAGTATCTTTTGATATGTTTAAGATCCACTTGTGGTTCCTTTTCAGTGAACTCTCTGCTGCTCTGTATGATTAGGACCTGAGGAAGGCTCTGCACAATGTGGCCTACTTGGTTCCAGAATAATCCTCACCTGCATTATGACAATTGAATTTCCACACACCCTGCAGTCCCTGACCTGCTTCATGGACAGGACCCACAGCCCAGAGAATGGATGGCCTTGGGTGCGTAGGTGGCCCAGGACCGTGATGGCAGCTGGACCACCTGTTAACTCCTGGTTCATCCCTCGGGACAAGTACCTTAACCTCATTGGGCCTCAGCTCCCTCATCTGGAAAATGGAGTTGAGGTGAGGATCGTATGAAGAGAACCAGGTGAAAAGGCTTAGAAGAGGACCTGGTACATAGTAAGTGGGCAAAAAATGTGGACTCCTGGGCCTGGGCTGGGCAGGATGCCGAGCAAGAGCCCTCACTGACGTGAGCTGTGTGTGCCCTCGGGGAGCAGCATGTGAGACAGGCCACCTGACACTGCTGGGGGCCATCACTTGTGCATGAATGGCGCCGGCCCTGCCAACTGTGGAAAAGAAGCAGTGAGTGCCTTCCGTCAGGGCAGCGGCCGTGTCTGCGAGGGCAGGGCTGTGAGACATCTGTCCAGTAATGGAAGTGGCAGCTGCTGACGTTCAGCTACACCGTGAACTCTGTGGGAGCAGCTCTCCTGCCCAGCCCCCAGTGTGGCACCTGTGGGGTGGTCCTGGGTGGAGGACTGAAGCAGACGGCCTTCAGCCTGGGGCTCCTGCCCCTCTCCTGAGGGGCCAGCAGCCCCTGTAGGACTGAGTAGATGCCCCCAAGACCAACCCCAGCAGGCCTAACACTATTCGGCCCTCTTCCTCACCTACAGGCTGTCCCTTGAGCCTGTTTCCACCTGCACAATGTCCCACCTGGGCCATTCCCAATGTCCCCATGGGGAGGAGTGGGTAGAGCAGAAAGAGTTAGCCTTTGAGTCCCAAACCTGCATTTGTGAAGCGTGGAGCTTCACTCTCTGGACCTGTGTGAGGTGGGATAATCAGACCCCCTTAGCGGCTGTGGGGAGGTTTAAAAGAGGCAGTTGGAGGAATGCATTTGGCACAGGTCTGAGGAGAATGCTGCTCCTCCCCACTCAGAGACACCTAGGGGGCACCCTACAACCCACCAGACTGTTCTGCCAGGGAGAAGTCGGGCCTAGGGTGGGGCAGGGCCTCACCCAAAGCCACACGGGAAGTGGAGGACCAGCCCATAGCAGTTGCCCCCTCCTCCCCTCAGAGTTTCCTCAGAGTCTCTCGGTTCTTCCTGCCTGTTGGCTTTTCTAGTTAAACTTTCTAGGAAAGTATGAGTTCTCTCCACTCTTCACTGTCCCAGAGCCCTTCCCTGTCCAACATCATCTCTCCTATGCACTCTCCAGGTGTCCCTAAGCTGGGGTAAATCCTACAGGTCTGCCTTATACTCCCTGAAGGAGGGCTGTGTCTCCCCTCAGACTGGGGCTCGCTGAGGACAGGGCCCTGGTCAGCACGGGGACATGAGCCTGGCTCAGTGGATGCTGTGGTTTCCCCAGCTCCCTCACCAAGCCTAGGATCTCTTGGGGTCCCACATATCTGGAACTACCCCTCCCTCCCCTGCAGAAGCACTGTCTTGTTTACTTAGTGCTTGCCCTGGTTCCAACCACAGATTAAGGCTCCACTCACCCTCTTAAGACAAAGCCAGGCAGAGGAGAGCTCCTTAGGGTGGTGAGCTGGCTATTTATATCAGAGTATTTCCCAGGCTACAAATCTCTGCTCAGGGCTCACCAAGTCTTGTAAGGGTCTTGATTAAGATAAGGCTTTGTTATAGTTCAGTCTCCCATAGCCAAGTTACATATGACTTGGGAAAATCATCATGTTAGAGTTTTCCTGGAAAAACCAACATAATTTAGTAGGTGAATCAGTAAGTCAATAAGGAAAGCTGTATGGCAATGAGCAGGGGAGGGGAGAGGAGGGAGCCAGGACTGTAACTGAGAATAAGTCCACCCCAACCAGAATGCCAGCTGAGTGTCTCCGACTATTTCTAAGAGGGATCTCATCTAGTAACAACCTCAAAACACAGATCATGGCCTTCCCCACACCAAGCATAATACCAGTCTGTGTGCTCCTCTGACTGAACAAGCCCTTCTGTCTCTTCCAAATAAATGTACCTCATTAAAGGGTGCACCTCTCTCTGGGGTAATGGAGAAACCTGGCAATTCACTTGACCTCTGTGAGTCTGTTTTCTCACCTGAGAAATTACAATATAATGGCCTGACAATAATACAACAGGGGCGTGGTGGGGATTAATTGGGATAATACACATAGAGCACCTGGTATACAGCAAGTGCAGTAGTAGTATTTTGTTGAAATACTGATATTAGTATTTATTTGATTTCTTTTTTGAGTAGTCACTGGAGATAAAGTACTGCAAGTGATGAGGGAGGACAGAAGAAGGTGGGGCCCCAGCCCTGTCCTAAGAGAGCCACAGTCTTGGGGGAGAGAGGGGAGACACAGCCCCATCCTCAGGGAGCCCCAGTCTGAGGGGAGGCACAGCCCTGCCTTCAGGGATCCCCTAGCCAAGGTCCAGACTTCTGTTAGTTGTTTAGGAAGAAGGAGCAGATGCCATCGCCTGTGGGTTCCACGGGAAGGACAGTAAAGTGAGAGAGCTTCGTGCCAGCTTCTCCCTCAGACTGAGGGCCCCAGGTCAGTCCTTCCTGGCCGACAGTTCCTTCATACTGACAGTGCCAAGGCCTCTGAGCTTCCTCATGTTCTGCCTCTCACCCCAAGACACTGAAGCTCAGCTCATCCTGAAAACAGGGAGAAACTTTAAAGGAATTGTAAACTGGCTGAAAACCTCATGTTCCTCCTGGTGTTGAGGCAGTAAGGTGCTCATAGCAGCACCTTAGGGGGTGTTCTTGCCAAAACTGAACCTGAATCTAGCCGCACCTCAGCCCTGACTGCTGGTTTACAGGGAAATGCTGGAGACAACAACATGTTAGATGACACCACTTGGCTGCAACGGTCCAACCCCAGAATGTGGGAAATTCTGCAGGACAAATGGCCAACTTCCTCCAAGACACACGTGACATGAAAAAGGTAATTGTTTAAAGTAAGAGACTTAAGAGACCAGTGTGTTTCAAATCCTGATTTGAACAAACCAACTGTAAAAGACATCTTGAGATAATCAGAGAATAGTGAACACAGACTGGGTATTAGATGATAGTAATATTAGTTTCATTGAGCATCATTAATATTGTGTGGGACAGGCTGAGGTGGGATCTGGCTACCAGGCTACTTGCCTGAGACAGGGGGCCAAAGGCTTGTAAAGTCTTGTAAAAGTCTTGAATTGTCCCCACCTGAGCTCTTTGATCAGCTCAGACGCCTTCAGGAACCAGCTGTTGACCTTAAAGATTCCCCTGGGAAATCTCTAAAACCCAGTCATTCCTCCTTGCTTGCTGAGCCCACAAGCACCCATGCTTTTTCCTAGGGGACCCGCAAGGGGTACTTGGGAGGCCCAAGGAAGCCCTGGGTGCAACAACCCAGCTCCTCCTCTCAGGTGAGGACTGGTAAGGACCTGAACTTTCATGCGTCTAGTCCAGCAGGGTACACATCAAACAAATGGAAAGAGAAACTCCAGGGACAGAACCTGCAGAAATGATCAGAAGTCATGGGCACTGGACACTGCCCAAGCCCAGTATCAGCATCAGTGCAGGATCCTGGTGCATTTTCTCCAGATTTCCCACCTCCTGACCAGCTCGCTGGTCCTGGGACCGCCTCCCCAGAGTCCTCAGGGTCAGGGAGGGGAGTACGACTCCCCCTAGTCCTTTGCTGGCTCCCCAGAATTTAGTGGGGAAAGGGAAAAAGGGAAGAGTCGGAGCAGAATTCCTTTTTAAGAGATCTTGTAGGAAGATAATCCTGCCCTCCTGGTAAGCCCCACTCCTGCTTCTCTTCACTGGTGTTGCCTCAGACTCCAGGCCCTGAGGCTGCTGCTGAGAGAAGCCAGGAGGTAAATGCTTACCACTTTCAGTGCTGGGATCTCAAAAAAACAAAAAACACCACAATTTATGTTTTTAGGGGAGGATATGGGGGACCTGGCTTTACCGAGTAAATTTCTTAATCCTCTTAAATGAAGCAGTTGAAATGTGAACAGAGAACAATTTTATTGTCCCTGGATGGGGGAGGCGGGGGAGGCAGGAGAGGGTGGAATCAGTCCACATTCTCCCATTCCTGTTTGTTCATTCCTTCTACCCGCAGATAAGGCTGTGCTAGCTCTGGCCCCCAGGCAAATCCAGCTCCACAAAACTTTCTGGACCCTGCCCCAGGAGCCTCATTTTGCTTTTGGGTGTCATTTGGGTGAATTGATCATTAATTAAGTAGTTTGTGGGAAATGTGATCCTCTCTTTGTGAAGGTGACCTATCAGGCTGTACCCTTGGCAGCAGAGGAGTATGACGTCACAGGGTGGGTGGTTGGAAAAGAGAAGAACATTTCTGTTCTAAAGTTGCATCTTCTCCAGTAAAATAAATAAATAAATCTAATTACCTCTCCCCTCAAAAAAAAAAGAAAGAAAGAAAGATAGTTGCATCTTGAAACCAGCTTTGTCTTGCTGGAATTTGAACCTAAGGTAAGTAAGAGAGAGACCAAGACAGGGAATCAAAGCCTTCAAGGCCCTTCCAGTTCCATCTATAATGGAAGTAATGAGAACAACATGAATGCCTGCCTAAGGGTATCCGTCCGTTCCATGGAATTTTATGCAACCATTAAACATGATCATTTTAGACAAATAGTCTATGAGCTCACCTATACTGTAATCTAAAAAAGCCAAATGCTTAGAAACAGAGACTAGGATGGTGGTTGCCAGGGACTGATGCAGGTTAGGGGGATGGTGGTCAAAAGGGATTCCGGTTACAAGTAAGTTCTGGGAATGTAACGTACAGCATGATGACTCTAGAATTATCAATACTTGAAAACTGCTAAACGAGTAGGTCTTAAAAGTTCTAAGCACACACACAAAGTTAATTATGTGATGTGATGCAGGTGTTAGCGAGTGCTATGGTGGTAGTCATTTTGCAATTTATAAGTGTATCAAATCAACAGGTTGTACATGCTAAACTTATGCAATCTTGTCAATTACTGAATATCTCAGTAAAATTGGGAGGAAATGAGTGTTTTGAACATTACACAAATGTTGTACTATCAAAATGGGGCACTCAGTTGTATTTATACTGTGGTTACACTACGTCATGTAAATGTTAACAAGACTAGACTGAAATATGGAAAAAGTAAGGCCATTGATCAGTTGTGGGTGAGAATTTGACTTGAATTTCTTTTTCTGTTTTGTTTCTCTTAATGTTGTCACTATATTTTTTTCCATAGCCGAGTAACTTTTTTCCAAGTTGAGGGAGTCAGGAGAGTTTCACACCAATAAATTGGTATGGGGCATTGAGGTAATTTTGATCAAGTTTAACGTTTGCCTGAAAATCTAGATACACCGAACACTGGGAGTGGAGCAGCCTGGAACGTTTCTCTGCCCTGGGAGAAAAGGGGATTTGGGGATTACAGAGAGCTCTCCTAAATCTCACCAAGGACTGACTCTGCAGAAGACAATCAAGGAAAAAGACAGAGGAAAAGATGAGAAGCCCTTTCCCCTTTATCTACCATCATCTCCCTCTCTCTCACTCTCCACATCCCCAGGGATTCTGCATGTCCCTCTGGCTTCACAGCTTCCCAAGGCAACTTATGCAAATCAACTGCTTTGCACTGTCCCTGTGGACCTGTCCCCTAGGAAGGGCAGGCTAACAAGCCTCCTTGACAAGGGATTTGTAGCAGTAATCCCCACTCACAGAGAAAAAACTCCTGAGCAGTGACCTTCATTCTGACTTCCCTTCCATCCTAGGAGCAACTAAGCTATCCATCTGGGGTTCACCGGTGTTGTCTGGGCTGCAACCATCTCCCACTGCCTGCCAGTGTGCCCGACGCCCAGCATGCACGTCCCCTGGGATCACCAGCCTCACTCAAATAAACCACCTGGATGAACAACTGAACCCCTAGCCTCAGCCAGGGAATGGGGAGAGTCGCTGGCTCAGGGCAGGCCGCCCTTTCCCTGGAAAATGACTCAAGACCCACAATAGTGGGTCTTTTGGAAGAGTGGCATGCCGGAGTCAGCCCATGAGGGGATAGCACAAAGGGTGAGGTTCTCTTTCTCAGCATCACCTTCCTACGTCCCCCCTCAGGATTTTATTTTTGCACATGCCAAGAAGACTTTAGGAACACTTTATCGAGTTGCACTGTCATGATTTAAGTGGTAAATACCAGCAGGCATTTACTGACCACCTGTCCTGTGCCTGGCTCTAGACAGAGCTAGGAGATGACCTCCAAGGCTGTGTATCCTGGTACCTTCATTTAAAGCTGGGCAAGCAAAGGCCCAGGATGTTAAGTGTCTTGTCCAAGGTCACCATCTAATTAACAACATAGTCAAAACTACTGTCTAGATCCCCGACCACCCCATCCTCTGCTCTTTCCACTGTATCCAAGGACAGACACCTTGAGAATGGATGCTCAGGGTTGAAAGGTTGAAAAACGAGGGAACAAACCAAGAAATCTACACTTGTAGGGCTGAATCCATTCACTCTGAGTGAATGAGACAAGAAGCCAGATAACGTCTCAGTATATGTGACCCACGAATTCCCTCCATCCCTCCTGCATGAAGCAGACACACAATCCTGGCTGGGTCCCCTCCCCCTCCCGGGGCCCCCATTCAAGCAGCTTCCTCCAACCTTAGCCAAACATTAGGTTGAACCATATGGGACTGCTGTTTTTATAGGTCAAAAATGATAGAATATCGACAATTCCATATGGTCCAACAAAATACACCTTCACATACGCAGTAATAAGTTGTGCCCCCAGAGCACCCAATGGGGAGAAAAAGGCACTGGACAGGAGTTAGAGGCTTGGGTCTCCGTGTCCCCATATCACTCTGACCCCAGAACTAGAGGCCACTCACTCTTTGACTTCTTTGGAGGAAAAATCCAGGTAGCGGTTGCTGATCCACTGAATCTCAAACCAATCCCGAAAGCCATTGTTGCCGCAGCACTTGAACTCGATCTGCAGCATGTCGATGGTCTTCTTCATGAAGCACCTGCCCGGGGTGTCTGTGTCCCGGTAGAACTTCATGCCATTCTTGAGCCCATGGGCCAGGGTGCTCTCCAGAGAGCCCCGCAGTAGGAAGCAGCAGAGGGCCACCAGGAAGAGTGCAATGTTGAAGAGGACACAGACAGCCAGGTATGACTTCAGCCAGGGCTTCCACTTGGCATACTTGGCAGGGTCCAGGGCGTCATAGCAGATCTTCCCAGCCAGAGAGTTGAAGACACAGGACAGCACCCCCATCCCTATCAAGGAATTGGGCACAAAATGGCTCTCAGAATTGTCCATCACATCGCTCCTCTTCCGCAGTTCAATCTTCAGGAACAGCCCTAAGCCAAAGATGATGATACCAGCCAACACGGAGAGCCAGTTCATGAGCCAGAGCCCTTGGGCCAACTTGACCCGCTTCTTCTGGTCAAATTTGATTTTCAGCAGCGCCATGCTTGCACAGTGCAGTCCGGGCAGCCTCCCACAGCACAGCTCCCACTCCTGACCTCAGTGAGCCCAGAGGCTGAAGACTCAGGGCCTTGGGAAGGGTGCAGATGGCCCAAGCTGCAGGGAGCTGCTCTGGGGGCTGCCCATGTTGTGCCCCTAGCCTGGGACCCCCGTTAACTCAGTAGTGGAAGCCTCAGAATCACAGCTCATGAAGGGGCCAGTTCTCAGTGTCGTTTCTGCAGCTCCCTTCCCAGCCAAGGAGGGACAGCCTGAAGGCTGCAGATTAAAAGTGGGATCCACAAGACATCTTGCTAATCTCTTTAGCCAGGTTCATCCCATTAGATAAAGCCGTGCCAGTTTCAGAACATGGCCAAGAGGAGCCTCCACAGACACACTGAGGCAGAGAGCTCTGGGTTCAGCATGGAGAATCAGGAGCAAAAAGGCCAGAGGAATGGGCGATTATATCTGGAGGTTTGGCTCAGATCACGTGTCTCCCTAGAAGCGTGTTTCCAACCCAAACTCTTTTGAAATTTAAAACTTTCTATGGGAAAAAAAGACATCATTGTCCAAGTTGAAAAACAAATGACAGATGATGAGAAAACATTTGCAACATGTGAAAAAAGAATGAATGAGCAAAAAAAAAATTTAATTCCCACAATTTCACAATCAAAAGATCAACAACCAACAGGAAAAAGAGGCCAAGGACAGGAACAGGTGATTTATAATAAGCGAACTTGGAAAGTCCAAGGGTCTTCAAAATATGTCAATCTGAGTAGAACACAGGGAAATGTGATTAAAACAACAATAAAAGATCAAACTTGACCTATCAGATTGAACATCTATCAAAATTCTTTCACCGAACTGTGTAAACAAAGATAGTAGAAATGGAGATGTACATTTCTGATGAGTCTGTACATTTATTATTTTTTTAATTAATAGACTTATTTCTTAAAGCAGTTCTAGGTTTACAAAAAAAAATTGGACAGAAAGTGTAGAGTTCCTATATGTTCCTTCCCCCCACCACCAGTTTTCCATATGATTATTAACATCTTCCATTTGTGTGATACATTTGTGACAATTGATGGATCAGTTTTGATACATTATTAACTAACACCCATAGTCCACATGAGGGTTAACTCTGTGTATTGCACAGTTCTGTGGGTTTTGCGAAATGCTTGATGGCATGTTTTCACCATTATCATAGCATACAGTAGCACACAGAATATTTTCACTGTTCTAATAATCCCTGTGTTCCACCTATTCATTCCTCCTCCCCTCCCTGCCCAATCCCAGGCAGCCACTGTCTCTACAGTTTGGCCTTTTCCATGTCACAGTTGGAATCACACAGCATGTAGCCTTTTTGCGCTGGTTTCTTCCCTTAGCAATATGCACTTAATGTTCCTCCATGTCTTTTTGTGCCTTGATAGCTATCTATTTATCGCTGAAGAATATTCCATTAATATGACTGTATCACCATGTGTTTATCAATTCACATACTAAAGGGCATCTTGATTGCTTCTAACCTTTGGCAATTATAAATAAAGCTGCTACCAAATTCTATGCAGATTTTTGTGTGGACAGAAGTTTTCATCTCATTTGGGTAAATACCTAGGAGTGCAATTGCTGAATCTCTGGAGAGACTATGTTTAGCTTTGTGGGAAAAAAAAAAAAAAACTGCCAAATTATCTTCCAAAGTGGCTGCACTGCTTTGCATTCCCACTAGCAATGAATGAGAGTTCCTGTTGCTCCACACCCTAGCCAGCATTTGGTGGTGTTAGTGTTCTGGATTTTAGCCATTTTAATAGGTGTGTAGTGGCATCTCACTTGTTTGAATTTGCATTTCCCTAATGGCATACAATGCGGAGCACCTGTTCATACGCTTAGGTGCCATCTGTGTATCTTTTTTGGTGAAGTGTCTGTCCAGCACTTTTGCCCACTTTTTCATTGAATTCCTTGTTTTCTTTAGACTATAAGTTTTTTACAGCCTTTTGGGAGAGTAATGTATCTCTACTAGAATTTAAAATGCACATTCCAAGAGATCCAGCAAATACAGCTCTCAGAACAGCCTGTGCATAAGTGCAAAGAGTTTTAAGAATAAACCAAACAAATTTGTCCTCAAATTCAGGTTCAGCAAATACCAAAGATGTCTTCCTGATTTGAATAAGAGACCTCCTCTTTAAGATCTCCAAATCACTAAGTAAAATCAAATGAGTATTTCTCCACACGAGGAAGAGGTATGAGAACAAACCAATGTGATTTTTTTCTCCTGCAGATGAGAAAATCAGAGGGAATGAGAAGATGAAAGATTTGATGTAGAAAACAGAAACAAACATTTAAAAATAGTTCTACAGGGATAAACCAATTAGTCAAGGACTTCTTTCTCCTCAGATGACCCAGAGGTGTCTACCATGAGGAGGGGCAGGGTTGAGCCCGAGGCAAGTCTGTGGACGCCCCATGGTGGCCAGAAGTAGAATGACTTCAATGGATGGAAAAGGGAGATTTCGCCTCTCAAGCTAGACCTCTGAGGATGTTCAATTATCTAGAAAGGTAAAAGAGAAAGAACAGACACATCAGAAATGTCCCTGGCCAAACCTTCCAAGTAGGAAGCAAGGCAGGATATGATGAGGAACGAGCTACGGAAAGCAGACTGCAGAGGAAGGACTAATGCATCTCTGGTGCAGGAAGGGGGAGAGCTGCCTACCTCCCCTGCTGGACCAATGGATGTGAGTCTAGATGCTATAAATCTATTACAAAAATAATAGAATTGGTTACTTGAATGAAGAGTGATTAGTTTTTCTTCTTTAGAATTTCCTTTAATGTTATTATAACAATGGAATGACAATAAAGAAATTTATACAATGTTTTAAAATAAAGGAGCCCAAGAGATCATCTCTCTGGACCTTCCACCCACGGAAGAATGAGCACAGGCTCTATGAAGAATTAACTGACTTTTGTATTCTTAATCCTTTTCCTTTGTCATCATCATAACTTCTCTTTACCCTATACTCTTTTTCTTTCTTTCTTCCTTCTTATTAAATACATCATACCTAAAGAGCATAAAGAATACTGCTCATTAAATAAATAAAGGAAGGAACTACAAAGCAACAAAAACCATTTATCATGGACCTTTGCCCTCCCTCTTTCCAGGAGTAATCCTTGTTACTCCTCAGAATGAGGACCAAACAGGGTCGTTAATGAAAACTCCATAATGAACCCAAAGTCCGCTTTGACAAAAAACTTTGATAAGAACAAACAAAGCAAGACCATAGGATTGTTTATAAAAGAATATTTCAGGAAAAGTTGAACAGCAAGAAAATATCCCTCTGAGTGTCCCTCTGTGACAACCAGCCAACCCAGAAGTTCAACCTGCACCTGGCTTACAGATATAATGTCCCCAAGTTTTACAGCCAAAATGTAAATATCTCCAGGACAGCAGAGGAGTGCGTGCTCCTCCTGCAGGTGCCAGACTGAGTGCAAGAGTGAGATTATACTACTAGATTTCACTTGACATGTATTTGTTAGCTGAATTTAGGCGAAAGCAGGAAGAAGAGAGAAGTGAAAATAGTAACCATACAGGTTCATTTTTATGTGAGTATAAGCATCTGAAAAATAGCCATCTTAAGGAGACAGTTGTACACAGTCTTCGACTAATTAAAATATAAGTTAAAAAAAAGAATAACGCTCAAATGAATATCCATATTCCCTCCTGCAGCATAAAAACTGGAATATCACCAGCACTGTGAAGCAACCTGGGGTGTGCCTCCTTCTATGCTCCCAGAGGTAACGTGAATTTGGTAATTATTCTTTTTTTGATTTGCTATGCATGTATGCTTCAACAAGATATTGTTTAGTTTTGCATAATTTTGAGCTTGCCAAAAATAGAATCATAGGATAATTATTTTTTGCTCTTGCTTTTTTCATCCCAACATTACTTTGAAAACTTTAATGCATACAGAAAAGCCCACATGTCATAAATGTACAGTTTGATCAATCAGCATTACAATTTGAATTTCACTGATATTAATACATCATCTAAAGTTCATTAGTTTTTTAATCTTTAAATGTAATTGTTTATATGTCTCAGGTATGCAGCATTATAATTCAACATCTGTATATGCTGCAAAGTTATCACCACCACAGTCTGTTTATCATCTGTCACCATACAGTTGACCCCCTTCACCCATTTCATCCCCTGAAATGCCCTTCTCCTCTGGCAACCACTAATCTGATCTCAATATCTATGAGTTTGCTTTTGTTTTTGTTTGTTTTGGGTTTCTTTTTAGATGCCATATATGAGTCAAATAATATAGTATTTGTCTTTTTCCGTCTGACTTATTTCATTTAGCGTAATACCCACAAGGTCCATCTTTGTTGTAAATGGCAGGATTTCATTATTTTTTGACTTTCTCATCCACTTTTTTATGGCTGAGTAGTATTCCATCATACACACACATGCACACACACATATATATATACATAAACACATACACACATGTCTGTTTTTGTGCCAGTACCATACTGTTTCGTATTACTGTAGCTTTGTAGTATAGTTTAAAACCAGAGAGTGTGATACCTTCAGCTTTCTACTTCTTTCTCAAGCTTATTTGGCAATTTGGGATCTTTTGTGGTTACATATAAATTTAGAATTATTTGTTCTATTTCTGTGAAATAGAATTTCATTGGAATTTTGATAGGGATAGCATTTAATCATTTTTTCTTTTTTTAAATTGCATTGAATCTTAAATATAATTTTTAATGTAAAGAATATATGTAACATGTGTTATAACTCATAATAATAAATACTCATGCATCACCCAACTCAATTATCATAAGCAACTTACATCAATATATATGATTCTTCCCATCACATTCTCTTCTGCTCTAGACTAGTTGTGTCCCTTCCAAGTTCATATGTGGAAGCACAATGTGACTGTATTTAGAAATAGGACCAATAAAGAAGTAGTTAAGGTCAAATGAAGTCATAAGGATGGGGCTCTAATCTGATAGGACTGGGGTTCTTAGAAGAGGAGGAGAGACCAGAGCTCTCTCTCAGCTCACAGGCACTGAGGAAAGGCTCTGTGAGGACATAGCAAGAAGCCAGGAAGAGAGTTCTCACCAGAAAGCCAAATCAGCCACAACCTTGATCTTGGACTTCCTGCCTTTGGAATTGTGAGAAAATAAACATCTGTCGTTTAAGCCACAGTCTGGCATTTTGTTACAGCAGTCTGAGCTGACTAATATACCTTCCCTCTGCTCAAGATGTAGGCATTATTCTGAATACCTTAGCTTTTCCTTTTCATACAAAAATCATGTGTTTCCCTTTGTATATATATTTTTTGCTTTTTTTTTTCAGATTTACAAAATTGTATCATAATGCATAGTCTCCAGGGATCTTTTTTTCACTTAATATGATGTTTTAAGACTCATCCTTGGGGGATGGGGTGGGTATAGCTCAGTGGTAGAGTGCATGCTTAGCATGCACAAGGTCCTGGTACCTCTATTAAAAAAAAAAAAAGACTCATACCTGTTGCTAAATGTAGCTTCAGTTAACTTTCATATCATAACATCCAGGATCCATTCTCCTGTAGGTGGATATGGGGTGATTTCTAGTGGGTTGTTTTTTTTTCTTTTGCATAGGCTTTTTAAATTAAAAAAAATTTTTTAATTGATGTATAGTCAATTTACAATGTTGTATTAGTTTCTGGTGTACAGCATAGTTATACATATATATTCCTTTTCATATTCTTTTTCACTATAGGCCATTACAAGGTATTGAATATAGTTCCCTGTGCTATACATTAGGTCCTTGTTGTTTATCTATTTTATATATAGTAGTTGGTATCTGCAAATCCTGAACTCCCAATTTATCCCTCCCCACTCCATTTCCTCCTAGTAACCATAGTTTGTTTTCTATGCCTGTGAGTCTGTTTCTGTTTTGTAAATAAGTTCATTCATGTCATTTTTTTAGATTCCATATATAAATGATAACATATGGTATTTTTCTTTCTCTTTCTGGCTTACTTCACTTAGTATGATAATCTCCAGGTTCATCCATGTTGCTACAAATGACGTAGTTTCATTTTTCTTTATGGCTGAGTAGTTCTCCATTGTGTGTGTGTGTGTATGTATATGTATATATATGATACAATGTGAGATATATAGATATAGATATAGCTCAAAGCTTTCTTATCCAGTCATCTGTTGATGGACATTTAGGTTGCTTCCATGACTTGGCTATTGTAAATAGTGCTGCTATGAACATTGGGGTGTATGTATCTTTTTGAATTAGAGTTTCCTCTGGATATATGCCCAGGAGGGGGATTGCTGGATTCTAGCGTTTATTTTGTAATGATTTCTAGTTTTGCTTTTATGAGCAGAGCTGCTGTCAACATTCTGTACCTGTCTCCCACTCAGCAGAAGCTTCTCTGGGGTGTAGCCCTGAGAGAGGAACTGCTGAGAAGTAGGGTTTGTGAATCTTCCCCTTTATGGAGTGATGCCAAATAATTACCTCAAGTGATCAGGCCAAATTTTACTCCCACTGGCAGTGAATATTTATCATCCACAATTTCTCCAACCATTACAATTGAGTCAAGACTTCCTAATTTTTGTTTTCCTCGTTTTGACTGTGGTCTTAATTTACATTTCCCCTTTTACTAATGAGTTTGCATACATTGTCATAAACTTATTGCCATTTGTGTTTCCTCTGAAAAATGTATGTTCTTGTCTTTTGCCCATTTTTCATTTCAGTTAATGTTTTTCTGATTGACTTCCTTATATTATATTTCTTTGACATCTATATACATTACAACAATTTTCTCCTAATTTATGACTTGACTTTTCACTTTCCTTATGGTATCTTTTGAAGATCAGAATTTTTCAATATTTTCCAAGCGCTTGTTTTAAGAAATTATTCCTTGCCCCATACATAGAAAGAAAGATACTTTCCTCTATGGCCTTCTAAGAGTTTTGTACTTTTTCTAAGATTTGAATGTATCCAGGGTAGATTTCTGTGTATGGTGGGATGAAGGGATATGATTTACTTTTCTTCCATATGGACAACTAGTTGTCTCAGTACACCGTTCACTGAGTATTCTCTCCCTTACCCTATAGTTTGCACTGCCCAGTCATGAATCAGTTTTCCATACATGCATGGGTCTATTTTTGAGTTCTCTGTTCTGTCCCATGAGTCACTTTATGTATTCCTGGCCATCATCACACTGCTCTAATTAGATAAGTCTTCATATCTAATTAGGCAAGACACACACACACACACAGACACCTTTTTCTTCTTCACCAAGAATATCTTAGAATGAGGAGGATATAGGTCAGTGGTAGAGTGCATGCTTAGCACTCTAAGCTTATAGCATATAGTTGATTTTTTTAAACCCACATTGACAATCTGTGTTTTAAGAGGAAGCATTAGTCTGCTTGCATTTCCTATGATTACTGATGTATTTGGATTTGTTTCTACCAACTTATTTAGCGTTTTCTCTTTGTCCATTTTTTTCTATGGTTCTCTTTTATCTTCTTCCCTTTATTTTGCTTTCTTTAGGATTGGTTAAGGGTATTCTTCCTAATTTAATTACTCCCTTTTAGTTACAAGTTGTATACTTTATTGCTGTATTTTTAATAGATACCCTGGAAATTTTTTCATGTATCTTTAATAAGTTCTAAATTTAATATTTTCCTTCCTTTAGGATAATACAGTGGCCTTAGAACACTTTCATTCCAATCACCCTGTTCCAGATTTATATGCTATAGTTACCAGTATTTTAGTTCCACGTTGTTTCCTTAAACCCATTAAAATTAGGTATAATTATCGTTTTTGCCTATAGTTGATGTTTTTATTTGTTACTGTCCTCGCTCACTCTTCCTTCCCACATCTCTCAACTTCCAAGGATCATTCTCCTTCTGCCTGAAGTACATCCTTTAGAATTTCCTTTAGGAAGATTCTATTCATGTAAAGCTGTTATAGTTTTATTAATGTCTGAAAATGTCTTTATTTCATCCTTTTTTTTGAAAGTTAGTTTTTTTTAAGGTATGCAATTCTAGGTTAACTGCTATGATTTCTCAGCATGATGAAACTACTATCACACTATTTTATAGCTTCCATTGCTGTCAGTCTAATTGTCCCTTCTTTGTAGATAAACTAATTTTTCTATTGGGCCAGAGAATACCTTGTTAGAGGGGACTGTCTGGTGCCCTCTGGGATCTTTAGCAGCATCCCCAGCTTCTACCTACTACTTGCCAAGAGCTCCCACCACCCTCTAACTGTGAAAACCAAAAATGTCTCCTATCATTGCCAGATATACCCACGGTGGGTAAAATCAGTATCAGTTGAGAATCACTTTTTCTATGACTGGAAAATTTTTTCTATAAAGGGCCAGATGGTAAATATTTTAGGCTTCGAGGATCATACAGTGTCTTTTGTAACTAGTCACCTTTGCCATTGTAGTAGGAAAGCAGCCACAGACAATATTGAGCTAATGAGCATGGTTATATTCCAATAAAACTTTATTTACAAAAACAGACAACAGACCAGATTTCATGGACAAGCTGTAGTTTGCCAACACCTGCGCTAGAGCAGCACTGTCCAGCAGAAATATAATGCAAGCCACCTTGTATGTATGTATTTTATATTAAAGTATAGTCAATCTACAGTGCTGTGTATAACTGAATCACTTTGCTGTACACCTGCAACTAACATTGCAAATCAACTACACTTAAATTTAAAAAAAAAATTTTTTTTTAATTGTCCCTACTGGAGAATGCAACAACTTGACCTCAGAGACTGGCTCATTCACTTTTCCTTCTTGCTCTTATTGTCTCTATATCTCATGCTTCATTCTCAAAGAGATTAAGGGAAATCCAAGAAGACTTCCCAGAGGAGGTGACATTTGGCTTGTGCAAAATTTTGGCAAGTGCACATGGACTCCAGCTTTGTGGGAACTGCTTGAGAAAAGGCCAGAAAGTGTGCTAGAAGGTGTTTATACTGAATATCTTCCATTTGTTCCTCCAAATCCATTCTTCATTTTTCTGCACCCTGGAGCTCTGTGTCCTGGGAGCTGACCCACATGAACTGCATCAACAGACTTCCTTGCCCTAAAATTCTAATTGGGCTCAGCTAGTGGAAGGCACCATCAAAGAGAGTTTTTAAATCCCTGTGGCTCTCCCACTGCCAGGTCACACTGGATTGGCCGCATCCCTTTAATGAAGGCCGCAGTTCCTGTCAGTTAGCGCCCTCTCTTTCTGGATTCAGGTAACAGATTTGTCCCTTCAGCCCTAGGAGTGATAACAGGTATTACACTGTCTCTTACGGCTTTTCCTAAACTCTGCTCACAGCTTTGTAAATAGCTCCTATGTTACGCTTTTCTCAAATTATCCATTTTGAGTGTGCCATCTGTTTCCTGCCAGGTCCCTGACTGGTACAGTGTGTTTGATTAATGGGTATTAGTTCAGACTGGTTGGAGCACGAAGAATGTGTGATGAAACAGTGAAACATCATGTAGCAACAGTAGGCTGAAAGCAGAGTGGGGAGGGGCTTGTCTTCCAGGCTGGGGAGTCCAGCAGGCAGTGGGCTTCTCAGAATTGACAGACCAAGAGTGACATGCTTTAAGAAAGCTAATCTCATAGCTGCATACAAAAGAGTTTTAGAAATTGGAGCTGGGGAGACAAATTAGGAGACAATTACTATTACAGGAAGATAACGTTTTGTTAACTATCAGATTGGCAAAGATCCAAAAGTTGATAGCACAGTTTCTGTCAATAAGGATGTGAAGAAATAGCATTCTCAGTCACTGCTAGTGAGTGTAAACTGATAAACCTCCTCAAAAGGCAATTTGATGATATCTATCAACATAATAAATGTTTATAACCTATTCAGTAATTCTACTTCTAAGTACTTAACCTACCCATAAGTACCCACTGCACACTTGCTGAATAATTTATGTATAAGGATATTCATTGTAGCATTCTTCTGGTGGCTAAAGATTGGATATAACCTAAATGTTCATCAATTAGAGACTTGTTAAATAATTATGGCACATTCCATATAACAGAACACAATGCAGCAGTTAAAGAGAATGAGATGGCTATATACTTATATGGGAAGATCTCCAGTGTGTCATTAAGGACAAAGGCAAGGTGCCCAGTCCTACACATAGTATGCTTCTTTTGGGGGAGGAAGATAAAAGGCTATACTGCACATAAGTTTGTAAATGCACAGACCAGAAGAATACAAAACAAACAGGTGGTTGCTCTCTGAAGAAAACTGAATGGCTGGGATCAAAGGAAGGAGAGAGATTTTCTTTTTATTCCAATCTTTTTGTACTTCTGCGTGAATTACCTATGTTGTAAAAATCCATTGCACTGTCATCTTAGAATCAAATGTTAATCTTGATATCAGTTCTAAAAAGTAGATTATGTATAGCTTTCTTGATGAAATAAACACAACTGAAAGATATTCAAGTAAAAAAAAATTTTAATAATATAGTACATGAATGTCGAGCTTGGTTACCAGGTGAATAAGTGGCCTTGAATTATTTGCTTGGTCTTATCATTCTTAAAGTTCAGAGGGAGTATCTGAATTACTGGAAGGCAGGCCTCTGACTAGTAACTAGTTCTTTCTGTGACTGCTGCTGATCTAAGTAGGGAGTGGGCTGAACCCTGGATTGGTGGTTAATATAGAAGACTTACTTAAGGTTATAATAATAAGGCAGAACGCTATCAGAGCTCTCAGGATTTCTCTCTCACGATTCTTCCTTCATTCATCTGATCTTCAACTAGACAGTGACCTCCATCAAGGAAGAGCACACACTTACCTCGTTCCTTATGTTGTGTTCTTAGCGCCCAGCACTGAACGGGTGGGTAGTAGATGCGCAAATATTTATTCATTTGAATTGAACATGGCTTTCTGTGTCATACTGTCCCTGCCCTTCCTGAAACTTAAAGCTGGTAAATAATTGACCTTTCATCTTAATTGTCATGGCCAACTTAATTTTTTTAACAAGAGAAGAAAATAGTCAAATAGTGTGATCAAGTTTTTGAGTTGGTGGTGAAACTTTTGAGTTAAACGCAATTGAGTTGTCCAATTTTTGTGGTACTACAGTAATTGCCATGTTTATAAATCATTGTATTATATGTAACATTAGCCACAGGACGTTGAATTTTTGTATCTTGCTGTTTTTGTTAATTTCTGCCTGATTAATACAATTACAACTAAATTTTCCTTCAATAAATGACTTGTCAATTATAATCAGAACGTCAGCATTAGAACGTATAAGTAAGTTGACCATTTCTCCTATTCTTATGGGGTTGAGACTCTGGAGTGGCACTTTTATAATTACACAATTCTCATATAATACTGTAATAAATTATATTTAACATAAGTGATCATAAATGAAGTTATTAAACTCTGACTCCTTGACTAGCATGAAATTTAATTGCTTTTCCAGAGTTGATTTTAATGAAAATATATTGTCATTACACTTTTGGTGCAATATGCCCCTTGTTATGACCACTATCGTTAGATTTCCTTAATAGAAACTTATTAAAATGACTTTAAGTCAATGCTTTTAATTCAGGGGTGTGACTTTAACATAGATTTGTTGTGGTGGTTTTTGTGGAAAAAAAAAATCCAAAAATCCATCCCAGTTCAAATTTAGGGAAAATGTAATAGAGTCTATCTTCCTAAAATGGCAGAGAGACTTGAGAAGATGGGATGAACAGGCAAGACCTGGGGATAGAACTGAGATGTTCTGGGCATCTCTCATCACTTTGGGCATCCTTCATATTTAAGTACAAATTGGCCCAGCTCAGGTACCAGATGCAGACTGCAGAAAAAGTTGTGCTCAGCTTATATAATGTTTTTAAAATACTGGAATTTGTCTGCCAAGTCATCTAGTCCCCAACTCTCTAGTGACTTACTCCCAGCAGCCTTACTCATGGACTTTACCTGCTTGGCCCTAGTAAGCACTGGATGCCTGGGGAAGAGTGACATCATTAAAATAAACATGGAACTTGGGAAGGAGAGAAGAGAAAATGGAGATTTTAAAAATATATAGAATTTGAAGAGGGAGGGTATAGCTCAGTGGCAGAGTGCATGCGTATCACGCACGAGGTCGTGGGTTCAATCCCCAGTGCCTCCGTCAAAAAATAAATAAGTAAACCTAATTAACTCCCCCCAGAAAATAAACTAAAAAATATATGTATATGGAATTTGAAAGGTTGAAAGGCAGGTGAGCCCAATAAGGGTGAAGGCCAGGGATGGACACAAGAATGTGCACATCAGTTGAAGAAGAATACAAAGAAGCTAATGGCAACACTGAGCATCACTCATATTTCAATCCCAATGAAGGGAAAGAAGCCAACAGAAGAGAAAGTTTAGAAAGGTTATGGCCAGAAAAAAAGAACTTCAAGAATTAAGAGTAAACTGCACCTAGAGTGAAGGGGGAAGAGTGGAGGAGGGGAGGGAGACAGTAGATTAGGCCCCTTAATACCATCAAAGATGAGTTTCAGCAGAGAAGTAAAGTTACAAAGATTTAGAGGGGGTAGATGTAGGTGTGGGTACATAGTTATTCTTTTAAGACAGCTGACAGCACAGGGAAGGAGCTGCAACACCCTCCATTATCCAATTGGAGGAACTCAGGATCTGATGTCTTAAAAGACCAGTGGAAAGGGCGTGAGAGCCACAGGAGGTAGGGAGGGATAGGCAGAAGTGGAAGAGGAAGCTCTGGGCAAGAAGAGCTATGCCTCTAGTAAGAAGACCAGCAAGGCTGGAAATGTTTTCAAATATTGAGGGATATTAGGGGGTGCTAACTGGATGGCCTATAACTTCTCAGGTGAAGTCTGCAGAGTTGTGAGCTGTAGTACAAAAGGGGCTGGGAGATTTGGCACAATTCAGGAAGGTAGGACAGGCTTACTGAGCAGCAAAGAAAGCTCAGCTGAGATTAGCAAGCATTAACTATGGTTCATACTGCTATAATTTTTGATTTTATTATTTATTACAAACTGCATGTTTGTAAGAAGTTCAAGGGATTTTATTTTTTTAATTAATTAGGAAAGCTAACTTTCCTATAAAAATGATGACTCCACAAATATGAATTGGAAGCCCATTAGTGCCACAAGCATGGTTTATCCTTAAGTGCACTTGTGTTGAACTATCAGTCTCTAGGGGAATAGCTTTGGATACTGGTCCAAGTTTCTATTGTAAAAATACGGTTGAGAATCTCACTATATGTTGTCTCTTTTTTATCATCAGGATTAATTCTCCTAAGCAACTGATCTTCCCCCACCCCCCTTCTTTTGTGGCTGTTGCAAATTGTGAAACTGATTAGCATCCCTTTTCAAGTTAGCTAGTAGTTGAGGGGAAAAAAATCTGGATTCACCTCCAGCTAAAGAATAGAGGTTGGCAGGTTACAATTTTTATTGGCCTCATTTCTGCCTCCAATTTGTGACTATCCTTGTTCCTCCTTGTAATTTTTTTTTTAATATTGTTACATTTCACATATCTTAGAAGCCACTTTAATCTCCTTTCTGGAACAAAAGAGAACATAAAAATATTAAACATATAAATACTTGAGGTAATTTAAGCACCTTAATACTTGTGGTAATAATTAAATAAAAAGCACATCTGAAGTTACAAGGCCACTAGACCCAAAAATCTTTTTGAAAATCTTAGTTTTCCATTTAAGAATAATGGGTGGTAGTGCATAGAGGAGAAAGCCAAATTTTAACAGTAGAGATTCATAGCAAAATGAGTGGAAAAATTAAGATTCAGCCAGATGTTTGCCTAAATTCTTTTTTGTATGATAGATACATAGCATCATTATGCCTGAGAATCTAAGAAAAACAATTTGCCCTCTTTAATTTGGGGACCATTCTGTCCAATTCATCTAACACTATTCCAGTGCAGTATCTTGTAGCAGTTAGGAAGGTGGGCTCTGGAGGCAGACTACCTGGTTTAAAGTCCCAGTCCACTTGAGCTGTGTGACCTTTGGGCAACTTAATTATGTTTCCTTACTTGAAAAATGGTGTTAACAGAACCTACCTCATAAGATTTTGAAGACATATTAAGTTTGTATGAGTAAGGTGCTTACAATGGTGTCTTTGACATTTTAAGTGCACAAAAAATTGGTAGCTTTACAATTGGTTAAGACTCATGAGCCTCCTGGGGTCCGGGCCAAAACTTTGGACCCAAATAAGTCGATGACTAGCTGGATGCCAGAAACACAAGCTAACATGTGGCTGAAGACCAGTGAGAAGTCTTTCCAGAGTCCTACTGAAGAAATACCTATGGAAGTCAAATCTGCAATTCAAAAAAGCTCTTAATGGCTAAGGATAGTTTGAACAGGTTTGATACCTTACCTCCAGATTAACTAGCTCCTACTAAAGCCCTTCTGATTTCGTTTATTAAACAAAGCCTACTTTCTCATGCAATTACTCTTATTTTTTTTGTTTTTTTTGAAAAAAAATTTTAATTGATGTATAGTCAGTTACAATGTGTTAATTTCTAGTGCACAGCATGATGTCCCAGTCATGCATTTACATACATATATTTGTTTTCATATCCTTTTTCATTAAAGGTTACTACAAGATATTGAATATAGTTCCCTGTGCTGCAATTACTTTTAAACACCACAAATCATTCAACATCAACACACAACACTCTTTTCCCCTTATGGCTTCAAACTATCATCGTCAAATAGAAGCTCCTAGACATTACCAAAATAGCAAAACTTCTTTCAAATGGTAGACCTGTCATAAGTTTAATGGAAATCAAAAGTAGGGGCCTATCTCAAATCTTAAAATAAAAACAGTGTGACAACAAAAGCAAACTTTGGGGTCCCATTAGCTGGAGTCAGTCCCACATGGGGAGTATGTGGTAGGAGTCAAGAGTAACACATGCTTAGTCCCACTGGACCCTTCGCTCTTCCTCAGGAAGAACACTCCAGTTGGGGGAGGCCACATCTCGGGCCAGCCAGTTGAAATCGTCAACGTCGTTCCAGTTATTTTTGCTCCTATCTAAACCCGAGCCCTCGAAGTCCTGGTCGATCCCCGGGTAGCTCCAGGTGTAGGGGGCGAACTGGATCCCGGTGCAGTCCTCCACAATGGCCCTGCTCGTCACCTGCAGGAAGATGCGGGTGTCTCTTGTAGTGTGTACGCGGAGCTGCTGGCAGGCGACAGCCAGCACGCAGTCACTGCAGTCCTCCAGGAACACAGAGGTGGACACTGGGCCGCAGAGCAGAGTGCAGCCTCGGGCCTTGGTCAGCCGCAGGGTGTTCGGATTGCCATACAATTTGATCGTGCAGTTACTCAGCTGGGTCAGAAGGACGTCGCGCTGGTGCAGCTCCTCGGCTCTCTTCTCTAAGACTTGGGACTGCACGTTAGAGAAGCCGCAGATCCAGCTGGAGCCGAAGCCTCCCTCCTCCTTCAAGGGCGGCTGGGAGGCCAGACTGCCTTCCGCCGCCGGGGCGCGGGGAGCCGAGTCTACTTTGGTGGCTGAAGCAGCGTCCTTCCTGCGGGTCTTGAAAGCGAAACGCTTCTTAGGCTGCATCTCCTCGCGCCGCTTGGCCAGGGCCGCCTGCAGTCGCGCAAGCACCTCCTGTCCCTGCCGCAGGTCGTAGGCGGCCAAGAACAAAACCGCGTCGTTGATAAGTTTCTGCAGCCCCTGCAGCCGAGCGGCCGCCTCCTCCAGCTGCTCGACGGACTCCCCGCCTTCCAGAAGCTCTTCCACGGCCGCTCGCTCCCGAGCGAACGCGGCGGCGAAAAAGTCGCTCTTCTCCTCCTCCACCTCCTGGTCTTGCCGCTTTTGCTTCCGCCTTTCCACCTCCTGCTGCCGCTCATGTTCTCGCCTCTGAAGCCGCTCGGGCACCAGGCTCAGGTCCCTCTGGGGCCCCAGTTCTCCGTTCCCCACAGCAGCAGCTGGGAACCCCGCAGTCTCCATCTTGACTTCAAGCTTCTTTCCTCCAATCTTCCTTCCTCTGGGCGCGCCCTCCTCAAGGCCTCCCACCAACGCGACCTGTGATTGGCCGGACTCGCTGACGTCAGACCATGGCCTTCTTTTCTTCACCCATTGGTTCCTCCGCGTTGGAGGGGGCGGGGATATGGGGCGGGGCCGACTGACAAGTTGGGTGGGGAGACAAAGGTCCTGGTGGATGGGTGGGGTGGGAGGCAGGCGGGGGAAGCTTTTTTTCCTCTTAAAGGGGCAGGACTTATATCCGGGATTGTGGGGTGAGTTGCAGCAGCGGCAGCTGCACATGTGGGTTTGTTTATAAGAACAAGGTTAGAAACTCGCAGGCCTCCCCCTCCCCCCCGGCTCCTCCCTACTACCCCCTAACAGGCCGGAGATCTTCTACTGGTGGGGGGAATGTGAGCGTGTGGTGGGTGGGGGGGGACAGGTAGTGGTGAGAAAGATGGAGGGGGGGGGAATATTGCACCGCCTGGCCCGCGCCGGAGGAAGCGGCAGCTGGAACAGCTGGCTAGGGAGCCGCTTGCATGCCTCTGGTTTTTTCTTTTCCACCACCCCTTCCCCCATCCCATTCCAACCGCCCCCAAATCCTCATCCTACCCGTCCCCACCCCTCTGCCGCTGCAGTTTGGCGCGGCCGAGGGCTCCTGGATTCCCGCAGGCAGTTACGGGGGCGGGAGAAGGCAAGGGGCACCGTGGTGATGGGAGAGACTAGGTCCCCCACTGCAATCAGGTTCAGGGGGCCCTGGGGGAGTCTAAAAACGGATTACTATTTTTTTGGCCATTTGCTGCAGTCGGAGGGGTGTGGGGGGAGGGTGAGATTCCACACCCCCTTCCTCTTCCTCCCACGCCCTCCCCCACCCTTCGCCGTCACTGCCTCCGCAGCTGGGCGCCGCTGGCCGCTTGGGGGTGAGACCCCAGTCTCGGGCTCTGCGGCTCTCAGTGGAACCCGTCGGTCTTTAGGAAAGCGATGGGGAAATGTTACATTATTTCTAGAAGTGGTGGGAGGGATTTGTCACCGGAAGTGAATGAGCCTAGCCTAAAGTCGGGACCAGCCAGAGGTGTGAGTGGGCAGCCCAGACGGTGCAGTCACTGGCAAAACCCAGGACAGTGGGCCGGGCGAGAACCGGGCGCGGCCAGCAGCCGGTGCGCGGCGACCTCGCGTGCTCGATGCGGTCGGGCGGAGCGCTGGGGCCTCTGACCCGACCGGCCCTTCCAGTCTTCCGTTTCACCCTTGTCTCCACACCCGTCCCCAGCCTCCATCGTTTTTTAAATCGGGGTATTTAATGGCCCAAGAAACTGTCACTTGACATTTCACGTTTTGATGGAGAGAAAGATTGGAGGAAACGAGAGAATTAAGACTCATCTCCAATTTTTCACTCCCCGCCTCCCTCCTTTGCTTCCCATTTAAAACCAAAACCAAAACCAAACATGAATTCCCGTATTTCTCCGCTGCAAAGTCAGCACAGGTCACACTGACAAATTCCACGCGGGGCTGGGGGGTATTGTGCGTTTGTGTGTGTGAACCTGCACCCGACGGAAACGGAGGTGCTGAAAAAACCAGTGCTTACGCTTGAATATATTCTAAGTTTTCTTTCGTTCACTTTGTTTCATGGGCAAGATAGACGGAGGCTTTTGGTTTCTTGTGAGATATGATTTCTTCGAGGCTGGTGAATGCAATATATAACTGGTTATCTTGTCTGAGTCGTATCGGGTAATGCAGTGGCTGCTTTATTTTATGAAGGTTTTGAGGAGATTTATTTTTTGCTAGGGGAAAAACCTGACCTCCCGCCCTTCAATTTTTCATCAGTTCAATCTGTCTCGCTCAAATTAATAAAGTTTGTAGCCAAATAAGGTTTAGTGGACTTGGGAGTTGCAGCTGGAGTGAGGCAACATTTTTGTATTAGCCATAGTGATCTGTGGGTAGGGGACAGTGTTGTCTGTATCAGAAGTGAAATGAAAGGTCGTTAAACCCTTTCAACTTCATTCCTGCCCAACAGGAGGTTTTGGCATAGAGTCCAGTAGACTTTGGAAGTTTCTGAATATTTTAAGTTGGCTAGTTCAAACTTTTATGAGAAAGAGGCAGCAAAGGACAAGAATGGACAGGTCACCCTGCCCACCCATTGTGTGGGAGGCACTTTCGAAAACTAATGTGAAGCCCCAGTAGGAATGGACAGGGGTCAGCAGTGTGGTCATCATGAAGCATTGGCTTGACAGTTCTTGACAGACCCCAGCGCGACTGCAAGCCAAGGTAGGTGGTCAAGACATGGTTTAAAAGCTGTTTCTAAAGCTGTAGGAAGGCATTGCCAGGCTGTATTTGCAACTTCTATCTGCCATTTGAGGGCAGTCAATTCAGTGTGCATCCTTGAAATGGATCCCAGCTTCTCAGAGGAAAGTGCCTGCTCTGATGGAAGGAGAAGGGGTATGCATACAGCAGAAGTGTGCCAAAAGGCAGGCAGCCCATGAGTTCTGAATCCTGCTTTCAGAAATACTTTAAAGAGCTTGTGACCCGAAGGACTGCTGTCTTATAGACATCTTGAAAAGTGAAAGAATTCTAAGGTGCCAGAGACTTTTAAAGATTATTTAACAAAAATTTCGATAGTGTAATGATTCTGTTTGTTAGTTTGATTTACTTTTTGACTTTTTGAAAATTTCCAAGTGGAGAGAAGAGTGTTCCATGTACCCATCACCCAACATCAACAACTCCTAACGGGCAGTCTTGTTTCTTCTAAAACCCTGTCCACTTTCCCCCCTACCTCACTCTGATTATTTGACAGCAAATCCCAAACCTTATATTATTTCATATTTTACAATCTATAAACATTTCGATGTGTATCTTAAAAAGATTAGGACTCTCTTTTTAAAACATAACCACAATACCATTACCCCACTCCAAAAATGTGGTGATTATTTCATTATCATCTGAGTTCCAGGCTGTATTCACATTTCACATTCAATTATTCCATAATTTCCTTTCTTTTTTTCTTCTTTCTTTTTAAGTTATTTTATTTGAATAAGGATCCAAACATGTTCTGTACTGTGTGCCTGTGTCTCTTAGATTACTTTTAATCACTTTAGAATCCTCTCCGCTCCCCAGTTGTTTGTCAAAAAAAACTGATCATTTGTTTAATCTAGATTTTTGCTGGTTGTATCTCCACACTATGTTTGTGATTTTAAATGCTTGTCATATTTATTTGATCTTTTAACATCATAAGGTGAATGTCTGTGTAGTGATGATATGCCACAGGAAATCAGTAACCAAGTAGTGTAAGCATGTTAAGCACAATTAAACAGTCTTTGGCTGTGCTTGGACAGCAAAGAATCAGGCTTTTTGTGTCCTGCAGAGTTTAGCAGGGACCCTGTGCAGGTAGGATGTGCCGGCCACACCTCTGCAAATCAAACAGATCCAGGCCCTGTGTTCTAGTAGCTTGATGTCAGAAGGAGGTGTCTGTCACTTATTCATCTTTCAGCAGATATTGAACATGTAGTGAATGTAAAGGATTCTTTAAGAGTTCTGCATGTCAAATATGAAATACTAGGCAGATTTGCCTACCTGGGTCACTGACTTTTCTGACACAAAGACAGTGAAAGATGCCAGCCATGATGGCATGTGTTGTGCTTGAAAAGGCTCCAGATTGGTCTGGGGACCAGCATGGGAGCAGCCCTTTCCTTCCACCTCTGCCCCTGGCTTTCTTTTCCCCTTCCACACGCTTCACTTGCTGAGGCTTTTTCCATCATGATACACCTGATGCCTAATCCAGGGGCTGGTGCTGATTATTTCTGTAACATCAGTTTATTAAGCACCGTGCCCAGCACTGAGCCAGGAAGGCTCTCCAGCTGCCAGGGTGCAAAAAGATTGGCAGAGTCCCTTTCCTCCTTGAGGAGGCCTCATCTGGGCAAATAATTACACAAACATGTAAAATTGTAACAGTGACAATTGACAACTGTTAGGAAGGACAGAGGGACAGGGAGTGCCCTTAGTGGGAGGTTCAACCTTGTTGGGAGGTAGTGAAGGATCCTGCGGGGGTTGAGCCCAGGCTGGAAGAATGAGCAGGAGTGAACAAGGAGGGGTGAGGGTACACTGAAAAGTGTCTTCTGGATGTGTGGGTTCATGGAATCCCTGGTGACCTCATGGAGAGCTGTGTCCAAGGAGCGCTGTGGGCAGGAGGCAAGACGTCGGGGGTGAGACGGAGAGGTGAGAGCCCTGGATGGGGCTGATGCCGAACCCAGGTAACTGGAGAAGTTTGACAGTGAAGGAGGAAAGGAGGAATAAATGGGGGGATGGTGTGGTGGCCGGGGAAGTTTTTTTTACAGAGAAAGAAGACAGAAGGTCCATAATATTATGGTCCTGGCATGGCTAGAGGGGATGGGAACCAAAACACAGGTGGGAGGGTTTGCAGTAGATGGAGAGAAGGACGCGTCCCCTATGGCAGTAGTGTTGTCTTAACTTCTTATTATGAAAGTTTTCTAACATACACAAACCTTTTGACCTCAACTTATAGTAACAGAAGCATTGTAATTTAAACAGAAGCTTTAAGAAACAGAAAATTCTCTTACGCTGTACAGTGATGCTATTTTCTGTTCTTTTTTATTGCATTTCAAAATGCTTGTCAAGACCCCCTAAATTAAGCTTTCAGTAATCACGCTCCAGCTTTGCATGGTGGCTGGCGTCCAAAGGGGCAAAAGTAGATGCCACCAGGCCTCTTAAGTCTTGGGCCAGAATTGGTACAGTCTCACTTCTAGTGCATTTGTTTGGTGAAAGCAAATCACAGGGACCTCCCAGATTCAAGACTCCACCTCTCAGTGGGTGGAGCACAGGCTCAGAGGGATGGAAGGAACTATGGGCAGCCCTCTATGCTGATAACCCACCATGCTGTAGATAAATGGTTTCGCTAACTCTTCTATGGGATTTACCACATGCCCTTTTGTGCCTGGCAGTGGCTGAGCATCTCCACGTATTCCACGTATTACTTCATTCAGCCTTCACGACATCCCTGTGCTGTTTGCACGCACTACTTGTCATCCCCATTGAACAGAGGAAGAACAGAAGAGGTGAAGGTGACTTCCTCAGGACCGAGATCTAGTGAGTGGTTGAGCTGAGATGTGAATGGAGGCAGTCAGGTTCCTGAGTCCAACCTGTCTGATCATGATACTGCATCTGATCACCCTTGCGAACCACATCTGGAGTCTTCCAAGCAGGGAATCAGAGTCATCCACAGAGACTCGTTCACCCTCACTGGTCCACCCAGGCATTTACAAATACCGTTAATTCATTGTCTCTCTCCCTCCCTCCCTCGCTCTCCCTCTCTCTCTGTCTCGGCTGGCTCTCTCTCTTCAGGCCTTAGCCCCCTTCCTCATCTCCTCCTTGGGCTCTTGCTCTAGACCCCCATCTGGCCCCCTCCCCCTGTGCTTCCCTGAGCTCTCCAGTCCTCCGTGCCTCAGCCACTTATTGCCCTAAAATTCAAGCTGACTGTGTCACTTTACCTAAAAGTTCTGCCAGCTCCCTATCATCTGTTACTGTTCATAGTCTTTGGTGTGGATGCCAGGCCCTTCACCACCTGTGCCCAGCATGCCTCACCGTCGCCTTCACTCCAGCCACCCCATACTCTGCTGTTACATCCACACTCATGCTCACTCACTTCCGTGTATTTGTGCTGCACTCATTAAATCAGCACTGACTCTGCTGGGCACTTTGCTAGGAGATGGAGGTACTATCCTGACGAACACATCCACAGGGCTCCCTCAGAGCTTCCAGGCTCCGTGCGGATGCAGACGACTACAAGGTGGTGTGATGTGTACTGTAAAGGGAGAAATCTTGGGTGCTGAGCACACACAGGATCACCTAACCCAGAATAGGAGAATCAGGGGAGGGAGCGTCTTTCAGGAAATCTAAGCTGGATCTTAAAGAACGAGTGATATCTAACCAGGTGAAGGGAGAAAGCAGAGTCACTCATTCATTTATTTCTTTCTATTAATATTCACAGAGCACCAACTGTGTTCCAACCACTCTTCTAGATGTTGGAAATACTGCAGTGAACAAAACAGACCAGAAGTCCCTGGCCTCAAGCCAAGAGAGCTCCAGTGCCTCTAGCCACAGAGACAGGGTGCGTGTGGCAAGCCTGTTAGATGTGTTAGAGCAACGTCCCCAGCGGGGACTGCGCGTTAGTGTCACGTGGGGAGCTTTGCGGCCTCCTGACGCCCAGGGCCTTGCCTCGAGGAATTCAGTCAGAATGCCAGGGAGTGGGCACGACACTAGTGTTTTTTTAAACTCCCCAGGTGGTTGTACTGGGCAACCAGGGTTGGCAGCCACCGCATTAGATGAACTGACAATCAGAGAAGAAGTTAGGGAGGTGAGTAGAGGCCAGACCACCGAGGGTCTTGTAAGTCCTGTTAGGAAGTTTTGTCCTAATTGTGAAGGCACCGGGAGCTAGTGCAGGATTTAAGCAGGATAATGACAGCATCAGATGACTCCCACCCACCTACTCCTTTTTTTCCCCCTTTAACAAAGGCTCAATCTAGATGCTCTGTGCAGAATGGATTCACGTGGAGCAGAAGTGAACTGATGTCAGTTTGGAGGCTGTTGCAGAAGCCAAGGACAAATGGTGGTGCTGGGCTGTGGGGATGGCAGTGAGGAGAGAGAGGAAGGGGCCACGGCTGAGAGTTGTAGAAGGAGACTAGACAGGACTCCGTGATTCACCGGAAGTAAGGGATACAGGAGGGCAAAGAGTTGTGGAAGGTTCCAGCTCGGGGAGCCAGGTCTGTAGTGAACTTGGTGCAAGATGAGCAGGTTTGGAGAGAGCTGGTGGGTCCACGTGGGACCTGCTGCTTACTCCCTTGTTCTGCTGCCCGCAATCCTGTTTTTTCTTCTCCACATGACAGGGCACTTGTCTCAAATAAGACCTGTTTTACACATCTCTTCCTCCAGGAAGCCTATCTGGATTCTTCCATCCATTGGCTCTGGGTGAGTGTTTATCAGCTTGTGAAGTCAGTATCCTGACTGTATATGTGCAGCCATCTAGTCTGCAGTTTGGGCTTCTCTAACCGGGGATGTGTTTTATTCCACACCGTATGCCTAGCATAGCACCTGGTACACGTTAATAAAGGCTTGTTCAGTAGATTAATGGGTGAAGAGTTGGGCTGGAAGCAAGACCTCTCCTACAAGTGAGTCCGGGGGCTTACTGTCCTCATTTCTAGGTAAGGGATGGAAGGAGTCCAGGCGCAGGAGGAGGATATTTGTTGAGCTGATCAGGAAAGAGGCCAAGTTAACAAGGTGCATCAGCTGCTGGCTCCAAGATAAATATTGTATGAATTTCCAGCATGCAACATAGTAATTCACAGTTTTTAAAGGTTATACTCCATTTATAGTTATTATAAAATATGGGCTATATTCCCTGTGCTGTGTAATATATCCCTGTAGCTTATTTATTTTATACATAGTAGTTCGTGCCTCTTAATCCCCTATCCCTGTCTTGCCCCTCCCCGCTTACCTCTTCCCACTGGTAACCACTAGTTTGTTCTCTGTATCTGTTATTCTGTTTCTGTTTTGCTATATTCACTAGTTTGTTTTATTTTTTAGATTCCACATTTAAGTGATATCATATGGTATTTGTCTTTCTCTGTCTGACTTATTTTACTAAGCATAAAACCCTCCGAGTTCATCCATGTTGCAAATGGCAAAATTTCATTCTTTTTAATGGCTGGGTAGTATTCAGTTGCTTGCAGATGTGTGTGTGTGTGTGTGCGTGTGCATTACATCTTCTTTATCCATTCATCTGTTGATTGACACTTAGGTTGCTTCCATATCTTGGCTATGGTAAAAATGCTGCTATGAACATCATTTGAGTGCATGTATCTTTTCAAATTAATATTTTGCTTTTTCCAGATCTATACCCAGGAGTGGGATTGCTGGGTCATTCTATGGAAGTTCTATTTTTAGTTTTGAGGCACCTCCATACTGTTTTTCAGTGACTGCACCAATTTACATTCTTACTGACAGTGTGAATTGTCTTTTGAACGTAGTTTCAAATTCCTTTCATGTCAAAAGGCACATAAATCTCTTAAAGCCTTTCTGTGTCTGTTCTGTCTGTTCTTTCTCTGATGCCTCCTCCTGGCAGCACAGTGTGGTGGTGGCAATAAGTAGACAGATCTGAGTTTAAATTCTGATTACTAGCTGTGTGATGTTGGGCACGATACTTAACCTCTCTGAGCTCAGTTTCCTCCAACTGAAAAGTGGGGATAAAGAAAAAGATTATTTCCCTTGGGATGCTTGTGATGTTAAATAAAGTAACATGTGGGAAAGAACCATGTACTGGGCCAGACCTGAAGGAGACCCTCAACTTTTGTGCCTTTCTGCTTCCAGCCCTGGGACCTTTGTCCCTGTGCACTGCCCAGCCCTCGGGGTAAGAGGTGGAACCATAATTTGCTGGGTGTGCTATGACTTTCTCAGAAAGGACCTTTTACTGATTGTCCTAGGAACAGGTCTCTGGCTTTCTGCAATTCTGGGGGATATTTGGGCAGAATTTACATGTAAATAGTGCTGCAAAGGAAAACCAAACATTATTAGAAAGTCAGAGCTGCGTGAGCCCTGAGGGATTCTTAAATTCCAGGACAAAAACTGGCTTATAGTAAAAGGAAAGAATAAGGATATGTAATGATTTTTTTTAAATGACTATTCATTCTGTTTAAAGAATTATATTGTGAGTTCATATTCTTTTTCCTTGTTTCTTCCTGTTTTTTTTTTTTTTTTTAGTTTCTTTTGTGAAAGCCTTTTCGAGATAGTCAGTTTTGAGAAATGCTGATCCAATCTTACCTCACTTTACAGAGAACAGAGGCATGCTGTGTAACGTTCATGGAATGCATAGTATTTTCACAGACTTTAAGCTCTTACTTGACTGTGGCTACACTAGGGCTTGTGGTGAGTCTACTATTTTTCGCCCCCCATCGCCCCTGCATAGCGCATTGTGCCTGGCAGCGAAGGCTCACAATAATTATCTGTCAGAGGAATAAATGAAATACTCAGCTCAGGCACTCTAGAATCCTAGTTTGTAATGATATTTATTCTTATCCATGGAACCAGGAAGCAACTTGAGGAACCGGCTGTCCTGTGTTGCCCTGAAGAGCAGGAGAGTGAGCCCCCAGGGCACACAGAGTTCAGGCACAGGCAGGAAAAGATAATCCAAGAACCTGGCACTTCCCTTCTATTATCTCATTTAATCTTCGTGGTAACCTTGCCAGGAGGGTAATAATTTGAAGGCATAACAATTTTAAGATTCTTTAAAAGACACAGCCTATTTTGATTCCCAAACAGAGGTGAATTTTTAATACAGATAGGGGAGTATACCTTTGCAACCTCAGGGTTTTTCTTCTTCAGTGTAAGGGGAATAGTGAACCACAAGGTTTTGAGATAGTTTAAAGGCTTTTGTAGAAATGCTCATTTATTGAGATCAGATGCTTTTCAAGTGTCCTGGCAATTGAAAGTTAAAGAAGAAGCAAAACATTTATTCCTCTTCAACTCTTCTGCCTAGAAGTTTAAAGGTTTTCTTCCTTAGATAGGATTTCATTATTTTCTACAAGACACTATTTCACTATTTCACTATTCTGTGAAATATTACAAATGACTATTTTCAAACCGCAGGTTTCCACACAATAAGGTTATGAAGTCCACTTAGTGGATCGAGGACTACATTTTGTTTTTAATGACAAAAGGAATAAAATAGAATAGAAAATCTCAGATGCACTGCATTACATGAACAAATTTATATTATATGTATATATTTTACGTATACATATACATGACTTGCAGGATAAAATGTATTTCTTTTTATAGGTTATGGTCACAGAAGTTTGGTAAAAATGGTTTGGTGAATGACGCTTGCACATACGGTGCTCAGATGTGCTTGGTGATGTGGATAAAGGGACTCTTTTGTGTCCTTGAGATACAATAGCAACGGGAAATACGGCCACCAGGCCAGTTCCTGGGACTGTCTTGTCAAATGGGAACCAGTTTGTGCTGCAGCTGCTTTCACCTCCTTCTGTTTATAAAGATAATGGAAGTTTGCTTATAGAAAGTGAAAGATGCCACTTTGGACGAGGGCACAGTGGCACATAAAGTTCAGGAATGTGAGTGTGTGGTGGGAGGTACAGTGTAAGGCCCGTGCGGCCCTGACCATGTGAGGTCTGCTCTCTGGAAGGGACCCAGTGGTCTAGGACATGTCGAAATTTGCAGGGGCACAAATCCCAGCACATCTTTTTTTCCCCTTTTTTCTTCTTTTTTTTTTACATTTAATCATTTAATGGATAGACATTTATGATGTTTCCAATGACTTTACTATTATAAGCAGGGCTGTAATTGATAACCCTGAACATATTTCCTGTGAAACGTGTAGGGGTTTGCTAGACTAGACAACAAGAAATAGATTTGCTCACCTGAGAAGTAATATGCCCAGTGTAAAATTTAATAGACAATGGCAAATTGGCATTCCCCCACAAGCTATTCTGACTTACACTTCCTCACATGGTATATCAGAATATTGGTTTTTTCTCACTTTAACCAACACTTTTCAGTTTTTGCCAATTTATCAGGATAACACTGGTATTTCTTTATATATATATTTAATTGAAGTATAGTAAGTTTACAGTGTCGTGTTGATTTCTGGTGTACAGCACAGTGATTCAGTTGTACATATATATATTCCTTTTCATACTCTTTTTCATTATAGGCTGTACAAATCCCAGCACATCTTAGGAGACCTGTAGACAGGGACAGTGATTTAGCTTGTGAGCAAGCTGCGCCCCTGGCCACCATCAACATTTCAACATAGCATGCTGTTTTCTCTACTCTTTGTCTTAAGAGCTTAACTCTCTTAAAGTAATAAAAAGTTTGTCCGAAGAATGAGTGGAACTTGGGATGGGAAGATATACCAAGAAAGATAGGCTCTTCACAAAGGTGCGATTCCCCAGAAGGCCAAAGCCGCTGAGGGTGTCCCCGCATTCTCCAGGCTGGTGGGTCCTGCTGCCGTGTAGGTAGTGCTGGAGGCTGTCCGGGGTCTGGGCAGTACGCTTTGCCGCCTTTTTAGAACCTGTGGCCTTGATTTGTAAGCATTGATTTGAAGCAGTATTCATTTAGTACATAGCCTCTGCAAGATGGAAATTTAGTGCATAGACATCTTCATTTTTATTTAAAAAGAGGAGAAAACATATGCAATGGGTATATTTTTTTTTGTTTGTCTTTTGCTTATTAATTCCAGTACTTCTTGATCCTTTGCTTTAGGAATGACTATGTTAAGTTCTCTGTTCATAACTCTGTGTGTCTTTAGGACTCTGGGTTGTCTGTCTCAGGTCTGCCCAGGACCAAGGCATTCCCACAAGAAGAGTTGGGGACAGGACAGAGATTGTCAGTGAGCAAATCAGGACCAGATTCTGCCTCTGCCTTCATATGTAGATGCTGCTGACTCTTTTGAAAGAACTACAGTAAAGTCACTTGTGGGTTGACCCACATGCCCTTCTTCTAAAACGTATCAACCAGATAACTGTGCGGGGGTGGGGGGGCTACCCCATTCCCATTCTCCAGTAGTTGTTGACCTAAAGCTTGCATTCTGTCATGTGCCTGTGAGTCATAATAGCAATTGTAGAAAGAGTGGGGAAAGAAAAGAAAAGGGGAGCAGCATGTTCATCAGGATGTGAGAAATTGCACTTTGCTTTTATTAAAAAAAAAAGTTAGGCTGAGATTCATTCATTCATTGCTGCACTGTGGGTGTCACCAGGAGTCCAGCGCTGCTGTCAGCTCTGCACTTGCAGAGGCTAGGTGGGCACCTCACCTGAACATCATTAGACCCAGGGGAAACTTGTCCGTGCCACCCTGACTGACTGTCATCAACTCAGTGGCCATTTGTTGAGTGCCTGCTACCTCCAACAGCAGCAAGGTGCCTGGGTACAGAAGACACTAAATAAATGTTAAAGTATTGATGCAGGATGCTTTATTTGGCCCTGGGGTGAGGAGAGGATGGACATGAACAAAGCACAGTCCTGGTCTCCTTGAGGCTCTCGATCCAGGGATAGACAAGATGACAATAAGCTATAAGTCAAGTTGACTGCAGGGAGTGTCATAAAGGAGAGAGGAAGTTCTGTGGAAGTACAAAGGGTCGAGGGAGGCGGAGGACAGAGAGGAATGAGGGGAAGTAAGCAGGCAGGGGCAGTACCCAGAGGAGAGGGATGCCAGCAATGGGAAGAGGAACAGAGCCGGGTGGGCACCAGTTGCATTTGAGGAACTTGGAGCAATGCCCTCTGGCAAGGAGTCCAGATGAGTGCCGATGAGTGCCGAGGGGTGAGGTGGAAGACCCGCAGGAGCCCATAGTCTTTCTGAAGACACTGGGACCATCGGAGGTTTAGAGCAGGGAGTACAGCATGGGATTCTTTGTGGTTTAGGAAGAGGAGTTGAAGAGGATGGATTGGAGCTGGGCGAGTGCCGTGGGGAGGCTGCTACAGCGGGTTATTGGATAAATGACAGGGCTTGACCGAGGGCAGTGGAAATGAAGTGGAGGTTATTCAAGAATGATTTGTATTCAAAAGCCAGTCTGTGAATTTATAATGGGCATGAACCTACCCAACCACTCGAATGATTAGGTCAGCTGGCCAGAAGACTGCTTTTTAAATTGAAGTACATTAATAATCAAAGGATTATTCAGTGAAAATGGAGTTAAGGCAAAAGGAGTTGAATGGTCTGAAAGGACTTTTTACTCCATCTATAGCCGCTTTTACATAGCAGAAGTAATACAGCTTTGGCTCTGGCGAGTTGTTCCTCTTCTCTGGAGAGATCCTCGACCTGCCACAGCAGGAGGAACTGCTCCTCCGCCAGCACTGGAGAGAGGCTGGCTGGAGGTGCATTCGAGGATCTTTGGTTGCAAGACAGGGAACTCACACATCGATAAGCAAGTCAAATGGGAAATAATTATAAGGAAGAGGAATCTTCCAGCCCAAATACTAGAAATACACTTGCATGGGCCCCATTATAACTGCTCCAAAATGGTGGCCTTGACCCTTGGTCTTTCCAGACTCACAGTCTGTTCCTCACAGCTGACCCAGTTTCTGTGTCTCAAGTACTAATACTAGAGGAGAGAATCCGGTTGGTCCAGGTTGGGTAGGGAGACTCTCCCTAATCAAGTCAGGCAGAAAGTGTGATAAGATGGATTCTTTGAGAAAAAACAGAATGATAGTAAACACTGGATAACTCTAGGATACTGGTGTTCTCGTTCAGTTCTTCTAGACTTCATGAATAATTCAGTGTACTAGTTGTCTTTTGCTGTGTAACAAAGTACTCCAAGACTTACCAGCTTAAAACAAGTGCTTATTATTATGCAGTTCTGTGGGTTCAGAACCCAGGAACAGCTTCCATGAATGTTTCTGCCTCAGGGTTTCTCATGAGATTGTAGTCCAGCTGTGCCCTGGGGCTGTAATCCTGTGAAGGGTGGGCTGGGGGGGTGATCTGCTTCCATGACCCAGAGAAAGCCTCCTTTCCTCACTGGCTGTTGGCTGGAGACCTCATTTCCTGGCTCTGTGGGTCTCCCTGTCTCTGCATAGGTTGGGTGTCCTTAGGACGAGGCATCTGAATTCCCCTCCAGTGTTCCAAAAGAGCCCCTAAAATGGAAGCTGCAGCCTTTTATAACCTAACCTCAGAAATGATAATCACTTCTGTCCTATTCTATTGGTCACACAGACCAAGCCTGGTACAGCATGGGAGGAGGATACACAAAGGCGAGAATGCCAAGAGATGAGGCTCTTTGGGAATTATCTTGAAGATTAGTTACCATATTCAATCAACAAACATGTATTTAGTGCCTACTTGTGTGCCAGGTGCTAGGAATGGAGAGCTGTGTGACACAGAGTTCCTGTCCTTGAGCTCACGATGGTAGTGGGAAGACTTATAAAAACACCACCACTGTGTCCCCTGAGCCGCCACACTTATCCTAATAGAATTTAGATCTGCTCATAGCAGTTAACCATCCTCAAGTGAATCCCCTTTTTACTTTATTTTATTTGGTGGTGGGGGGTGGTAATTAGTTTTATTTATTTGTTTTTACTGAAGGTACTGGGGATCGAACCCAGGACCTCATGAATGCTAGACATGTGCTCTACCACTCCCCTTAAGTGAGGCCCCTTTTTGCCCAGATGGAGTTTTTGGTTTTGTTTTTTTTTTTCTGAAAATTTTTAAATCACCACCACAGTAAGAAATACATTTTACATCACAAATCAGTACATAGACACTTTTATAATGGAAACAAACTTCACAAAAGAGTTTACACCTTCACTATCCACAATGTATTAGTTATTTTCTATTCTAGGCAGTTTCAATTTTTATGAAAGCCGGTCCAAGTCTCATGGATTTCGCAATCAGTCACATTGTGACCTGCAGTGTGGAAAACGCAGCCTAAAGACTGCATCCATACTCTTGGCCATGAGCAACAAAGCCCCTCACCATCTATCTGTCTGGAGCTACCTCCCCCCTCCTCCCATTTATATTGATTAATGGCTTCCCTGCCTAAAGTTCCTCCACCTGGAGCTCTCTCCTCTCTTCTCCTTCCCCTCACGGTTTGGAGAACTCTTATTCATCCTTTAAAACCCAGCTCTTAAGTGACTCGTCTTCCCTGCTCTCCTTGGACGGAGTTGCCTGCTCTGTCCCCTGGCCCCCAGAGCATTCCACCACACTTGGTGCCATCCCTCCTCCACTCCCAGCCTGTCTTAGGGCCAGAGCCACCAGCCCACACCGTATTTTCACTGAATCTCTCTCAGTACGTTTAGGAGGACACTGAGCAAATTAGCATCACACAAATGACGATGCCGCAAATGAGCGGTGCGCAGAGTTGGGGGGTGTTGCAGGCAGGTTTCCTGTCGATGGAGCCACGTGCTGCAGAAAAGGGAGCCCTCCCCCTGCGGCCCGCTGTCTCCCCCGCGCATCCATCGCAGGTACAGTTCGCACCGGAACTTGCTGCCCGGGTTCGTTACCGCGGTTCCTTTTAGCTGCTCTGGTTTCTTTTTGGTTTTGTTCTTGTTTTTTCCCTACTTTTTTCATGTGCTTGTGTTGATGGGCACAGCCTAGTGAGACGTGGGGCTCTAGGCAGCACAGATAGAAAGGCCTCTATATCTGCACCCGCCCTGCGGGAGGGGAGGTTTCCTTTCTGAAGTGGTACGGAAGGAGGGTTTTGAGGTTTTTGAGTATTTGCTTTAAGTATCTAAGTAAGAGATTTGTTTGCCCACATTTGCACTATCTTGGCAAGCTAGCAACCCGACAAAATATTTTCTGATTGGTTTTGCCTATACGTGGTTTTTGTTTTTGAGAGGAAGAAAAATTTACACCTTGGTTAAATTGTAGTGAAATACAGCAGCTTTTTTTTTTTTTAATTGCTGTTAACTTAAGGGTTGAAGCTAATATGATTTCCAGGCTCAGCCTCTTGGGAGATGCTGATGGATTATTCTGTGAACCATAACCAGAAATGGAAAAAAAAATTAGACACAAGCAAAAGCAATCAAATTATTCCTTCTCCAATATTCTAATTTCTGCATTTGTCAACGGTTGGGTAACTGCCCAGATATGCTGACTTCCTTGTGGTGTGTGCATATTTGGGGGAGGAAAGTGGGGGGTGAAGACAGACTGTAAACAGACCATTACTGTAGATTGTTATAAATAGTGTAATAGAGTACGTATTACATGCATAGAGAAAGGAGTCACTCATTCACTTTAAGCAGTATTTTTCAAATGAGGAGTGCCTCCATTAGTGGATCATGAAATCCGTTATAAGGTGGCAAACAGCATGTTTTTAAATGGGATAGTAAAATGAAATAGATCAAGTTGCATCCTCTGTAGTGAGCTTAGATATTGTTTTCTGAAACCTTCGTTTCAGTTACATAATTGCATTGTAATGTGAAATCTCTTGAGATTGAGTCTCAGGCAAAGATGTTTGAAAGCCACTGATGTAGGGGATGGAGGAAGGCTTCCTGGAGGAGGTGGCATTTGAACTGGACCTTGGAGAATGGTGGGAATGGTGGGTTTGCCCCAGAAGCAGAAGGGCATTCCAGGCAGAAGGAAAAGTATATACCCAAATGGAGACATTTGTTTGCAGGCAGGTATTCTCTGTGATTGGACTGCAGGGTACAGGGAGAGGAGCGGCTGGGGGGGTGCACCTGGGAGGGCAGGTGGAGCTAATGACACTAGAAAATACAAATAATATCAGGACCTCAGTTCTCCCCCAAAATTCCATTTCTCCAGTGATGGGTTTGGCCTTGGGAGTCTGTATTTCTAATAAGCTTCCCCGGGCAGTGAGGTGCTGATGGAGGTATGATATGAACAACACCGGGTTTTTAAAGGTGATTTTTTTTTGTAGTCATTTAGACAGAAGAATAATTGGAGGGGAGTAAAAGTGGGAGGCCAAGCAAGAGATGAGGACCTGCATTTAGGTGAGGCAGTTGGTGGAGGAGATGGGCTGGATTCAAGGGAGATTTTGGAGGTGGGTTACATGGGTTAAGGGAGGTAAGAGATTAAGAGGGAATCACAGATGATCCTAAAACATGTAGAGAGTATATGTCCTTTGCTCTGATTGCCCACCTGCTGATTGTCTTAGTCCTGACTCAAGTTAATCTGACTCACAAGGGACTGATCAATATATCCAACTGCTAATTGATTGGCATGATTTACAGTGAAGGAAATGTCTAAACTTTTTGGGGTACAAAAGGACTTGAACCTTTGCTCAGTGTTAGAGTACCTGGGAAATGGCACTAGTAATTAGAAGATTTAGGAAAGAGAGAATTATATGGTTTGAGGAGTATTTCCTGAGTTCTCAAGTTGCCTGATTAACTTTCCTGTGCTCATATAAGAATGTGGCTCTTTAGAGATCAAAATACTCATGGAGGTGATACAGTGTCTCTACTCCCTCAGTTTTTTTCCTTCAGTATTGAGGATATATCTTGGTGCCTGCTTAGTACCTGCTTATTTCTTTGTCCTCTACTTGTATTTATGAGTCACCTTTAGGGGTGGTCCCTTCCTCAGATGTCTTACTTCTTAGTAGTTTCATTTTCAGGATGGACACTGACATTTATTGAGCAAGCCCTTTTGTATAGGTATCCTATCTTGAAGGCTCACCAAATTCTGAGCTTATGAGACCTCTTCTGCTGCCTCGACAACCACCCATCCTCCTGGGCCTGGTGGAGTGGAGAGATGCTCTGTTTAGGAGAGGTTGGGAGTTGTGGCAGAGCCCCACAGGGGCCTGAGGGCTGGTGAGGGCTGCCACCCAGCCATGCCTTCCAGAGGCACGTGGTGTCCCCCTAACCTGATGACTGTCCTCCCCCTCACACACTCTGTGGGGGAGCAGGCTGGATGTGGGAGACAGCAAGGCCAGTGGGAGTGCTGATGACTTTTTTTTTCCCCCCAACAGTTCTGCTATACTCCTTATCCTTGTACTAGAAGCTTGTAGGAGTTCAGATTTTTTTTTAAGTCTGTCAAGGAAAATAATCAGCTTGAAATGTGTCATGACTAGAATAACCTTAGTCTCTACAAAGATGATTTAAAGTGTTTATGTTCATGTATCAAATAAAATAATAATGTAGGCAAGGTATTGAAAACATTTGTAATCACTCCAGTCAATTGCTTATTTACCATTGCTTTGAAAACAATTCCACATTATTTCTAATAATAGTATTAACCACAACAATAATGGCAACTATTATTAAATATTCACTGTAACACCAGGCACTAAAGCAAGGGATTTGCATATCTCAGATCATTTAACTCTCCCTCTACTGACCTGAGGTACAGGTATTATCACGTTCTTCTTACATATGAGTAAACTGAGGTGAGAGAAGTTAAAAAAAAAAAAATAGGCCAAGGTCACATGGCTAAAAAGTGGCAGTTATAAAGCTCTAACTGATGAGAGAGAGAGAGGAAGAACTTGTAAGTCATTAGGCAATACTGCCTGGGATCAACTGGGCAATGGTTTTATGTGGTTTAGGGAAACTTACTGTATTATTTGTTTTCTATATATATATGTGTGTGTGTGTGTGTGTGTGTCTAGGTAGAGATACACTTATCCCTTGTATTCTTATACATCTGTGGACTGGGCTATTTTTCTTTTATTCTGCAAGTACTGGCTGCAAGCTAATTATATACAAAATAATCTGGTAGGCCCTTAGAAAATAAAGTGCCCTTGAGGAGCTCCCTATCCAGGAGAGAACCTAAGTGAGATATATGTGGTTGAATCATGTGTGATTACTATTGGAAATTTACATGGGAAGATTTTATGTGGTTCAACCTGACACATAACTAAAGTGAGGTGGAAGAATATTCGCTGAATGTATTGACTTCTCATTATGTTTCAGACACCATACTAAATATTTTCTGTGAACTGGTTCCTGAATCCTTAAAATAACTCTCAGATGTGAGTACTATAATTATCCCCGTTTTATAGATGAGGAAGTTGAAGCTGTGAGGGGTGAAGTGACTTGCCCAGAGCCACACACCTGGTGTGTGACAAAGGTGGAATTTGACCCCAGGTCAGTCTGAGTACAGAGCCAGTGCATTTAAACCTCAGAATATAAATACCTCTATAGGTACAGATAAAAGTATGTACCTGTATCTTATTTATACACATTGAGAACTTCAAAAGTTTTGTTTCACAAATGCTGTTTAGAGCACTTGCTAACTCAATGGGTATATTTCAGATTTCTGTGATCTGGACACATCTGATCATGCGTATCACCAGTTAATCTCCAGCATTTGCATTTTCCCCCTCTGAGAATGGCCAACCAACCCAGGGGAACATTTGGAGGAAGAACACAAGAAAAAAGAAACATTTCCACTTTCATTTGTTAAGTGGACATTGGGTCTGTTTGTTTACAGGCCCAATGCTAGAACATTTCAATTATAATTACATCTTTTTCTTTTTCTGTGTCCAATTGCCCTTCTTTGTGGGTCACATACACAGATGGAAACCATAGGAGTGACCATTTAATTGTACATAATTAAATTGTAGGCAACACGAATTATTTGCATACAGTCAAGCCATTTTAAGAACTTTCCTCTTTAAAGATTTCCTTATCTTGCATTCAGATACAAAAATCCTGTCTCTATAAACCATAACTTAAAACTTTTTTAAATGATTTCAATTTTGGTGTTACCTGGTAAATCTGAGATTCTCCCCACTGTTGTCCTGGTATATTGTGACACCCCCCAATATTTTAAATTAGATTTGATGACTAGCACTCTCAAAGTAGGTCTTCCCTAATTAGAGGGTGGTCCCCTCTGCCTATGCCACACCACTAAACTTTGAGTCTATTGAAACATCAGGGACTGCTTGTTCCCAGGATCCTTTTGGGGCCTTGAAGAGAGGGTGAGTTACAGAGTCAACCAGGCCTGGGTTCCCCCACCAGCCTTTAGACCGATGACCTCAGGCAGATTACTGAAACCATTGGGAGCATTATCTGCAAAAATCTGGATAATTAAACACAATTCTATGGGTCTACATGAAGTTTCATGCAATAAGGTATAATATAGTAATAAAGTATCTAGAATAATGCCTGGTGGCACTTAGTAGGCCCTCAATAAATGTCAGTGCTTCATTAAAAAGTCTACAATGTCATACTCTTTATGAGTATATAAATTCAGTTTTAGAAGGTGATCTTTCAGTCAGATTTGTGTTTCTTAGGGGTTTTGGCCTACTTAGGAGAACAGCTTTCTGAAATCCATTAATATTTCTTTGGAGCTGTGGAGCAACAGCCATAAAACTTGCCTGATGGGCCCTGATTGCGAATAATCCATGGACTCTTTTGAAATGTAATTCTTCGAAATGTGTATTATAATTAAACTCCAGCCAATCCAAAGGCACTTTAAAACATGTTTCGAAATTTCTCAAGCCAATTAGAAAACTGGTTGGTCCAACTGTCAAGTGTAGAGAAATATGCTAATTTATGCAAAAACTACTGTTCCAGGAAGGCCTTGGCTGTTTGTGAAGTACAACACACATCTGAGAAAACACCTCCATGATACTATGTGATACTAAATCACTGTATTATTCAGGCACATATAAATACAAAGCACACATTGTGAATGAGAGGGTGGCAGTTACTAGAACAAGATATGGTTTGTTTTTTTAAAAGATCTTCTATTTCGAATATCACAACATTGTATGCCAACCTTGACATATCTATTTTGTGCAATAAAATAGTAATAGTTACAGTATCCTTATAAAAGCAAGCAAGGTGTGCTACTATGAAATGCTAAGGTGATATTATATTAGAAACTAACCAATTTCAGTTAAATAATTTAAATCTAGGGATAATTTTATATGGAACTCACCAAATATCTGGGGGACATGGGTTTGAGCATTCTGTTTATTCAGCTATATGTATTACAAAATAACTTAAAATAATTTTAGAATATTTCTGGAGCTTACTTAAGATTTTTAAAAATCTGATTCACCTGCTCGTACAATTCATCTTTACCTTGATGTTTATGTAAAATAAAAGACAACAATCCCCCTAACTATATTTTTGTGGGCATTTACAGGAAAAATAAATGTAATCAACATAGACCACAAAGGCCCCCACTCCCAATCCACACTGTCATAATTAACATTTATTTAACTACTCTGGGTGCTGGATGGTTTATGGAGATGTCTCAACAATTCGAGATTTGAGATTAAAAACAGTGATAATTATACTTGGACTAGGACTAAAGAGTGTTAAAAGGCTGGATAGCTCTCTCCCTCTTTTTTTTAACCTGTTTCATTTCACTGAATGTCTTTTTAAGGCTGGGGAATCACGTAATGAAAATTCGACAAATGTGGTGATAAAGGATATCTGTAAAAAGAGAAAGCAGTGGGAATTGGATATTTTGAGAGTGACTTAGCTCCTCACCTTCATCTTGGCCGCTGAAGTTTTTTGTTTGTTTGTTTTTTTCTTTTCTTTATAATGACACACAGGTTTACAGATAAGGTTTCACAGCATTTTGGAATGTAAATAGGGTGTCGCAAAGGAAAGCTTAGTAGATATAAAAGTTAGAATGAATCAGTTACTTGCCATATAACTAAGTTAAAAGTGATGTTTTCGTTTTTTTTTTTTAAAGAAGCATATGCAAAAAAGGTTTAATGGGACTTGGTCTAATTAGAGTTCTAAACAAATACTGTGTTTTTTTGTTTTTAACCACCCGCCACCGCGTCGAGCTAAAACTGGAGAGAGTGTGTGTGTGTGTGTTTGTGTGTGTGCGTGTATATGTGTGTGCAGGGCGCCTGCGGAGAATAGCACGCATCTTGTAGATCTTTAAAAAAAAAAAAAAGCCAAAAAACCCTGTTTCTTGAATAAACCACTACATTTCTTGAAGTTAAAAAGAATCCCAAAGGAAACAGGAATTAACAGCTCTGGAGCTTGATTTTTCTTTAAAGAAACATTTTTTTTAATTAAAAAATTCTAATCTCCACATTTTTTGCTAGGCAAGAACCGAAGTTTGGAGGTAGACGAGCAGGCGAGCGGTTTGCCCGGGCGCAGAGCATGAAGGCCGGGCGGGCGCGGGGAGCGGGCGCCCGCCGCCCGGCGCGGGGGTGAGCGAGAGAGAGAGCGGAGCGCGTGTGGCCGGCGCCGCTCGGCCGGGAGCTCCCGCGCCCGCGCCCCGCGCCCCGCGCCCGCCGCCGCCGCCCCTGGTGCGATGGCGCAGAAACCCCGTTGACAAGGCACTGCTTTTTCATGACGGTGAGTTTCCCTTTGAGTGTATTATAATTTTGTGATAAAAATTTCAAGGAGAAAAAAAAAACACACACAACCTCCTTCCTCTGCCTCTTTCCTTCGGGGAGGGGAAATGCGAGGGAGGGGGGGCTAGAGATCTATCTCCAGACAGATAGAAAAGAAAGAGGAGCAAATTAAACACCGAGTTGCCAAAACCAGGATATTAGGTTTCAGCCCAGAGAGCTATTGGCTAAGGCTGTGTTTTTTTTTTGGGGGGGGGGTTGTGGGTGGGTGATGGTGGTGGTGGGTGGATGTTTAATGGACACGGAGAAAAGGGGAATCGAGTGTTTATGCCTTTCCCAGCGATGCCCGGGCCCCGGGAAGACCAAGTTCAGTGTCTCGGGCGGGGGCGCGGGCGGGCAGGGGGCGGCGGGGCCGGGCTGGGGGCGCCTCGACGGGGTGGGGGCCCCAGCGCCTTTTTTTTTTTTTCCCTTTCCGCGGATGCAAATTTCTGGAGCGGGGAGAGGGAGAGCCTGGGAAGGGGGGTGGCGTGGCGGTTGGTGGTGGGGAGGAGAGGGGAGGGAAGCCTTTTAATGACTCATTGATTGAGCCGGTTTAAAATTAGTTGTGTGCGAGTGTGAGTGTGTTTTCCGCCCCCCCACCCCGGAGCCGCCGGGAGCCGGGAAGGAGGGAGCGAGGCTCGGCGAGGGGAGGACAGCGCGGCGGGGCCGCGAGCAGGGGGCAGGGAGGGCCAGGAGTGACGGCGGGCGAGGAAGAAAAATAAGCTTTTCCAATCTCCTCCCCTCGGTTTTCCCCCCCTCGTTTCTTTTCTCTCTCGGAAGCTCTTGGGTGTGAATCGCATTTTCTTTCTTCTCGGCAAAATGGACCCCGCGTCTTGAGGGGGAGGGGAGCGGGTGGGAGGGAGGCGACGGCAGGGACAGGGTTTATTTTTCATCCTGGCTTCCTCCTCCTTCCCGCCGCTCCTGCGGGCGGCCGCGGCGGAGAGAGCGGGGCCGGGCCGGGCCGCGGCAGGGAGAGCTCGGGGCCGGCCTGCCGCCGCGGCCCGGTGCCCAGTTCCCGGTCCAGCCCAGTTCCCGGTGCGCGCCTGCCGGCTGCACCGGCCCTTCCCTGTCGCCTCGCTGCCTGGGCCCGAAGCAGCGCCGACGACCCGCGGCCGGGCCCTGACGAGCCTTTGCGCCGCGCGGAGGACCCACGGCCCAGCCAGGCGCCTCCTTCGGGGCCCGCGCGACCAGTCTGAAGAGACAAGAGGCTGGGTGGCACTCTTTTGGCCGAGAGTGCGCGGGCCTGACGCGGTTCTCGCCCTCTCCCCGGATCGCTCCGGATGCGGGCTCTTGCGGGGTTGTGTGGGGTGGGGTCGGGGAGCGGTTGGAAGGCGCTAAGATGGCGCTGGGCCTGGCCCGTCGCCAGGGCTGGTGGCGCAGTTGCTCCGCGGGCGCCATCTTCCCTGGCAGCTCGGGCGGCGCCCTTCGTGGACGCTTCGCCGGCCCGAGCGCCGGGAGGTCCGGGGTGTCGGGGCTACGTGTGCATGGGCCCGGGGCCGCGTTGCCCGGTCCTTCCCGGGGTCCCCAGACTCAAAAGATGAGGCCGCCGGCCCGTAGGGTAAGGGGCTGGGGCTGGCGGCGTCTTGTCCCTTTTACCACTTGTGTTTGAGAAAGGAAGTGGGCTGAGGGTCGAGCCTTGCAACCGAGGGGTTCCCTCCCTGAACCCGCATCCCCCCAGCCAAAAATTGGAGGGGAGGGCTTTCCGTCGCCTTCCCTCGGCCTGAAACTGGATTGCTTTTTCTTCCCCGGCCTGGCTCGGGACAGGGCATGGAGGGTTTTCCTTCATCCTCCTCTAGTTAATTTTGAACAGAGTCAAACCAAGCTACAAAATTCGAGGAGAAAAAAAAAAAAAGTCGAAGGCAGAGTCTGTCTGTTTTCCAGTAACATGGTTCTCTATAGTACCCACGTTAGTTTTATTTTTTTAGTTGTGTTTTCAAACAACCCTGGAGAGACATTTCTCTAGTTGTCAAATTGTGGGAAGGTGATGGGTTCCTGTCATTTGAAACTTATTGTTGGCTTTCGTATTACCTATCCCAAATGATAGTAAATTAAGACAGTTTCTTAGAACTCTGATCTGAAAAATTAAACTCGCTTTGAAACACTCCCGAGACTTTCTTCCTTTCCCTTTCTAAAAAGAAAAATAGTTGCATTTTGTTTTGGATCATCTCTTTCTCGTCAATATCAGACTTCTTCATTCTCCCACTTATTGTCTCCTTAAAAGCATCCATATAAGTATTTATATGCCCTGTACTAGCTGTGTGTTAAGATATGTGTGGGTTTTAACTTTGTTTTCAATTGTTACTGAAAAGATTCTTGAGAAAAAAGTCTGTAAAGCTCTAATCTCTCTAGGAGTCCACAGAGATAGAAAGTAAATAGTTAATATCTAGTGGATGAAAGTAACATAGTGGCACCATTAAGTGTGTCCTTGTGTTTACAAACACTGTAGTAGATGTTTTAGGCCCTTTAAAACCTATCATGTATTGAACACTTATATGCCAGGACTTTGGTGCTTTTTTTTAATGCCTGTTTGTTGTATCAGTTCTACAGTATTGATTTTTATTATCTATTTACCAGGGGAGGAACTAACAATGTTTGCCGAGGTAGTGGAGTTGTTCAAGGTCTCTTGCAGTTTTAAGTGGTAGAATTGAGTGGATCCCTAAAGCTGTGTTTTTTGCCTCAATACCTGTGGTTTCCAAATCTAAGCATTAGAATCAACTGGGAAGATGTTTTACAATACAGATTTGTAACATCCATTGTTAAGGACAGATGGGTTTTTTTTTCCCTAAAGGTCTAATGTTTTGGGCAATCTCAGTTTTAAGACTCTGACTTTCAACTTCTTGATGCTCCTAACAACCTCCAATTTTGAAATTCTGGCTCATGGCTCATGTAGGATCCCCTAAATCCAAATGTGTAGGACCCTGTAATTCCAGCGCTCTGCAGATGATTCCATTGTAGCACAGACATACATTCAGAACAGCACTATACTACACTATGCACTGTGCTGCTGGCTTTTTTGAACTGGAATATGAAGCTTGAGGCCCATATCATTTTGAGCTTCAGCACAGTTTTATTGCTCACATTATTCTCACTTTTATTTTTCTCTGCCATTTATCAAATTTTTGAAATTTTCCTTGCAGAAAGCAAGTTTGAAATATCCTAAGGCTTTAAAATACCAGTGCTTTTTAAAAACTATCATTTCATTCTACTGAGAATTTTGAATTGCGAAGCTGTCTTAGGTTTTAGGAAGTAGGATGGGGAAGTTAGTGTAAACCCACGGCTTGATGAGAACAATATGCATATTAAAGACACAGAAAGTCAGGAAGAAACACCCAGAGCAGCTGATGAATAGCCAGCCAGACCAACATGAGAGAGAACCACATCAGTGATGAAATCATTCACCTCTCTGGAGCAAGGACCACATACTTTAGTTATTTTGTGCTTTTATTTTTTTATTCTGAAGTCACTGTTGTATTTAGTAATTGCTCGAGAGAATGAAAACTTTGATTTTTGGTGCAGGTGTCAAAATTATATGATCTTTGCATTTATCCACACTTCTCTGTTCCACATTTTGAAAAGTTTTCTAAAGGGCAGCTGTTGAATACCTGTGTGCAGTCTGTTCTGTCTAGACTAGTGGGTGGGTGGAGTTCTAGTCTTTGGCTGTCCCCTGTGGTTTTTCTCCCCTTGTTTTATGTGGTGAATGCCAAAGTAATTATATTCTTTGACTAAATCCTATAAAGCTTGAAAGGAGAGGAAATCTAAAGTAAACCTGCTCAGAGGGAAAGAGTAGATTCTTTATTTTAAAGTAGCCTTTAGTGGAATTCAGGACAGACAAGATCTCTGCCCTCATGGAATTTATAGTATAGTGGGGAAAATGGGAAATAAGTAAACACAAATATTCAAGGTAGTTAGAGATTAAGAAAAATTAAGAGATTAATAATCTGTTGGAGCTACAAAAGTGTGTCGTAGGGAATGGCTAGTAAGAGTCAAGGAGTGTCCCTTGAAAAGGTGACATTTGAGCGGAGAATTGAAACGTGAGCTTATATTAGCCGTGTGAAAAGCTGGGGAGACATTCCTGGCCTGGGGACAAGTGCAAAGACCTGAAAGGCCCAGAAGGGCCTATGTGTTAGAATGGAGAGCAGCAGGAGGAGAATGGAATGAGTTGGAGTTGGCAAGGTCACACAAGGCCTCTTGTATTAGGGTGTACAGGAGTTTGGGGATGTTATTTTAATGAAAATGAGAAGCTATTGTAGGACTTTAATTAGGGCAGTGGTATGTGTTTTTAAATATCACTGGCTGCTGTTCGGAGGAAGAGAGGAAGCAGAGAGGGCAGTTAGGGGGCTAACTTGAGGTCAGCTCAAGACTGATAGTATCTTAGGCAAGTACAGTGGCAGTGAAGATGGAGCGGAGTAGATGATGGGTTTCAGGTATATTTTGGAGGTTGAATCAGTATTTGCTTAATAGGTTGGCTGTGGGAGGGAGGGAGGGACCAAGGATGCCTTCAAGTTCCTGGCCTAAGCTAAAAGTACCAATGGGTTAAGGTTGGGCAAAGGAGACTGGGAGAGTTTAGCATTAAAGCGGGACAGTGAATTATTCTTTGCAAGAAAAGAGAGAATGGTCTGCTCTGCCAAATACTGCTGAGAAGTTAAACAGTGAGGATAGAGAAATTCCACTTGGATTTGGCTGTCTTGACAAGTAGCTTCAGTGGCATATGGAGACAGAAGCCAGATTGGAATGCACTGAGAGAATGGGAGTGAGGTGAACATCAACTGCTTGCTTTGCCATAAACTGAGGACAGAAACTGCACAGTAGTGGTTGGAGAGAGAGGTAGGGTCAAGGAAGCACTTTTTTTAAATTGAAGTATAGTCAATTACAGTGTGTCAATTTCTGGTGTATAGCACAATGTCCTAGTCATAAGGGAGCGCCTTTTTGTTTTAATGGTAGTAAATATAAGAGCATTTTCAAGTAGGCTGGAAATAATATCTAATAGGAAAGAGACTAATGCAGAAGAAAGATAAGACTCCCAAAGGAGCAAAATTCTTGAGGAATTCAGAACACAAGAAGAGGGTTTGCCTTTGATGGGAGCAAGATGACTTGCAGTGTAGCAGGAGAGAAGGCAGAATCTGGGTGCAAGTTTATGAACTGGAGGTGGAATATAGGGCTTTCTGTTCTGATGGATTCTGCTTTCTCAGTGAAGTCTAAGGCAAGGCCAGCAACTTAAACTAAAGGAGGAAGAGATGTGGATGGTTTGAGGTGAGGACGACACCTTGCCTTGGACACTGAACTCACTGAGACATGATGTGAGATTGTTGGGCACTATTGAATGCCTAGATGTGGCTTGGGGTCTGAATTTAAGGTGAAACCAATCAACCCAATTAGTTGTGTGGTTTTCTGCCAGCAACATTCAGCTATTACAAGGTGTGCAAAGAGCAGCCAGTGGATGGGTTCAACAAAGATTGGAGTTTTGCACCCCCAGGCCTGACAGGAAGAAAGGAGCTAGGAGAATTGAGGGTGGTTGCAAGGGGGTGATTACAATGATGAACCTTGGAATGTTACTGGGTAGGAAATCAGGAGAAGACAATGGGGGTGGAGCTAAGAATTCAGCCGTGAAAATCATTTTTGATTAATAAAAAGTTAATAGGTAGAGAATTTCGACTGGGGATGATGAAAAAGTAATGGAGGGGGCAAGGGTATAGCTCAAGTGGTAGAGTGCTTGCTTAGTATACACAGGGTCCTGTGTTCAATCCCCAATATCTCCTCTAAAAATAAACAAGTAAACCTAATTACCCCCCAAATAAATAAATAAATAAAATTGCAACACATTTGAAAATTTTTTTTTTAAGTAATGGAACGAGATCGTGACAACAGTTGTACAACAGTGTAAATGTACTTAAAGCAATGAGCTGTACACTTAAATGGCAAACCTTACGTACGTTTTATCACAGTCAAAGAAATAAACTAACATTTAAATATTTGTGGCAGGTACAGAGGTTATTTGCACACTCCCCTCTTAACCCAAACGTGAAGAGGCATAACAGCAACACAGAGGTTCTGGAGTGGGACCAAGAAACTTTAGATTATTTGTTTCTCTCTTCACTGACTTATTTGAAGCCTTTAGCATAACATTTAAAACAAGCTAGGCGCTCAGTAAACATTTGCTAAGTAAGAACTTAGACAACCCAGGCAGAGCAGAATGATGGGAACCAAAGGAAAAACCATTTCTGGAGATAGGTAGAGATCAGCAATGCCTTATACACTCTGATCTCAGCGGGTGATAAGAACAATCAGATTATAGGGCAGGGAGGGAGGGAAATAAAGGAAAATCATTAAAAAAAATTTTTTTTCAGATAATACCAAGTAGAACTTTGTAGCACTTCCCTTAGCCTTCCTTTCTCTATTCTTTCCTTGGAATGCTGTCATTCATCTTTTCATAAGGTTCCTCCGTTCCCCAAATTGCCTGCAGAATAAGGAACAGTGAAATAAAATTAGAGCAGGGTAGATGATAAGATTCAAAATAGATGTCTGTCATCTTTCCTGAGAAGTTAGCAAGGTCACTTGTCGGGCAGAGGCAAAAGGTTTTGAGTTTGAGAGGAGTACATCTGTGGAGTGTATCAGATGGGGGAAGATTGAGAAAAGGGAATGGTCCTTAGCTGTAATGAGGCAGCTTGAATTAGGTAACATAGCATGGCATCCATCTGAGTGCCATGGTTCTCTCGTCACCAGTGATGTCCTGTAGAAGAAGTGGAAAATACAGTGAGTAAGGGTCTAGCAGGAAGTAGGGGGTGGTTAAATGAGTGTGGAGAAGTGGGAGAGCTGACAGAGAAGGAATGAGGTGTGGACTTGAAAGGAAAACCCTAAAGTGGAACCTTGTAAGTGGTCCCTTGCTGAATGGAGATGGGCCCAGGAGGTGGCTCTGCTGGGGTGGCTTACCATGTACAGCGTGGTTCAGGAGAGCTCAGGGGCCGTCAACACGTGTCATGTGGGAAAATGGAAGAAAGAGGTCTTGGGGAGAAGCCACTAGGGGCTTTGAGGTTTTTTTTTCCTCCCCTTACCTCATATGTGCTTCCATTACGGAAAAGATCTGGAGACCTCACTATCAGACCTGAAACCCAGGTTCCCCTTCCACTTAATCCTAATCAATTTTAATTTATATAGTTGTGATTTAATCATATATTTCTTTTTAATAAAGTTGTAAAATTGAACATTTTCTGTTTTTGTGGGTTCTTTGGCTTATCTTACAGACATATTGAACACTCACTCATATTACCTGAAATAAAAATCCTGAGTGTGAGAATGTGAGGGAATGAGGTATGAAAGGTATTGCCTTTCTAGGAAAGGCTTATTTCAGTTCAGCTAAAATCCAGGGTGCTTCCTTGTATCATCAGAATTTAAACTTGATGTCCTGACCTGTGATTGAGACATGTTCACAAGAGAGAAAATGGGGGGAAAGAGAAGTAATATTTGTTAAACCTTAACATTCATTCTCATAATACCCTGTAGGTAGGTTTGTCTCTATTTTATATATAGTGGATCAGAGGTTTAGAAATGCTAAATAACTTGCCCAAGGTTACATTACTGAGGGTCAGAGCTGGGATTTGAATATATGTTGCGGATCCATGCATCGTATTTTTTTCCATTGGTATTTAGCCCATGTATACATTCAATCTACAAATGACTGCCTACAAGTTAAACATTTTGAGGTCTTAAAATTGGATGACCTTTGTTTCAACAGGATGATAAAGAAAAGTGTTTTATTGATAAATCAAAATGGTAACCAAAAAAACCAGAATTTTATGTCGATAGTCAAGTTTTAGGTCAGAGCAGTTATTTTGCTCCTTCTGCAGGTAATTCAGGTTTTTTTGCATAGTATGGTGAGTCAAACATGGGGACCATTTGGCTCTATCCTTGGGAGCAATCAGGGATTGTGAATCATATCTTTCACTTACAAAAATCCCTAATTGGGAAAGAGAACACTTAGAACCTTAATTAAACATGGTATGATGTAGCTCAGGTTGTTCCGTTGCTTGGAATGTTGTCAGTGTAAGCTCTGTGCTTATAGTACAGACTTGGGGGAAAGTACTTAAAATGTACAAAGTGTGATTTGCTTTAAAGAAACATTCTTTTAAAGAGGCAGCGCTGTAGGTTGAATATAAGGCTAGTAAGATGACGTGTCAAAAGGATTTTTTCTTTTCTTTTTGACTCTACAGGAAAGCTGAGCTGCGGTAGACAACAGTAATGAAAGGTCATGAAACATTCTCACCGTGGAGTTTTTAGTTTACCGGGGCTGACCTGTAGTCTTGAGCATTAAGTTGCTCTCTGAGCAGTCTGAGGTAGTGCCTGCGTTCTTCATGCCAGGCTGTCAGAACTAACTTGAGTTCTCCTCCTCTCCCCATAAGAACCAACCATCTCACTGCTTATTAGTGGTAAACCTAATCTGGGGAGATGAATTTCATGATCTTGTGGTGAGCGTAATATGGGAGAGATTTTCAAAATTTATTATGTAGACTAAATATTTCAAACCTAACTAAGGCGTATCGAGACTGCTACTATATGTGTTAAAATCAACCATCTTTAAGAGTTGCTTTGGTATATTTCAGATTTTTATTGTAATTTTTTTAAAAGACAGTTTATCTAGTTTCTTGGTTAAGTTTTTGTTTTAGAATTGGTATTCAGTTCTCCTTAGAAAATATTTTACAGTATTAGGGCCACCCCAACAGTGGATTTTCAGCAATAATTTTTAAAGCCCTAAGCATGTCCCCTGAAATAAAAATAAAGCCATAGCTATTGAATGTTTACTTTTAGTGTAATATATGTGAAAGTTTTATGAATATAAAATAACTTAGAGTAGTTTATAATTTATTCTTTTCAGAAATCATTTCTCAATAAATAGTAGAACTGGAGAAACCTGGATGCCATTTTGAGAGATTAAATTTAAAATCCTTATATTTGAGTTTGGCAAACAAAGGTATTGCCTACAAAGTTAGGATTAATGTCAGAGAAAGTTTTCTAGAGTAAATTTTAGTTTTTTAAACAGAATTTACCTAGGAAGTAGAATAATAGTTTTTTTTTTTAATGTGGAAAAATGTCTTCAGGTTTAGAAATAACTCTTTCCATGTGTAGAGACTATTACCCACCCCGCCAAAAAAAAAATCAGGTTTTTTTCCTCCTGATTGCTGAGAGTAAAAGTTATTTTTGATTGTGTGGTTTTAATTTGGAAGTATTTCTCATACGATTTAAAATAAAAAGGAATGCTCCTAAATCTAAAATAGTTAGATTTCTTTTAACTGTGATATTTCCTAGAAGTGATATAAAGAATATGCATTATATGCACACACCATTAAAATATTTTCCATCCTTTTAAGATTAATTTAAAATTAAGTGTTCTGTTTTTCCTTATACTGTTTTCCAGAATGTTTCTTTTCTAAATGAAGTGTCATATTTTGAAAAATTATTGCTGTAACTATTCTGAAAGAAAAAGCTACTGCACTCATATTTCATCATCAAATATTTACTAAATGCTACTTTTGTACAGGGTACTTGGAGGGTACAGGAATACATGATCCAGCCAGGTGGATCAGCAGTATATGAGTGGTGCAAGCGAGAGCAAAGGAGAGAGCCTTTGGCTGAGGTGTGTGAGCATGTCCTTACATCTACTCATTCAGCAAATATTATTGAGTACCTACTGTGTGCCAGCTGCCATTCTAGGCTCCAGGATGCCTCAGTGAATAAAAGATGGATGCCCTGCTGTCATGAGAAGACAGACAATAAACCTAGGTAAACTTTGTAGTAAGTTATGGGGGGTGGAATAAAGCAAGGTAAGGAATATGTGGAGTACTGGGAGGTGGCAGGGTAGTCATGGTAGGTCATGATCCTCTGAGCAGAGACTAGAAAGACGTAAGGGGCAAGCCTTGTCTGAAGGGATGACATTCTAGGCAGAGAGCAGCTGGTGCAAAGGGCCTGAGGCATGAGTATGCCTGGTGAGTTCAGGGTATGGTAAGTCAGCAAGGGCTAGAATCAGAAAGAGGTCAGAGAGGTCTGGGGGCAGGGAGGATAGTTGTGTAGGGCATTATGAGTGTTCACAGCTGAGCATAGAAAAGGATTTTTGTTTTTACAGTGAGGAAAATGGGGATTCACTGGAGAGTTTTGATTTATGTTTTAAGAAGATTACTCAGGAGGTTGGGGTAAGAATAGATTGTAGCGGGTAATGGAGCAATAGCAGAGAGGCCAAAGGAGAGGTGATGACAGAGATAGAGGTGGTATATGGTTAGATTCTGGATCTATTTTGAAAGTGTAGCCAGTGGGATTGGGATGTGGAGCATGAGAGAATGACCAGTGAAAGGTTATATATGAAAAAGTGGAATTTGACTGGAGCCTAAGGAATTTATTGACCAGGAGAAGATGGCAAAGCAGAGGAATTCCGGTGGGAAAGAACTAAATTAAGTGAGAAGTGAATGAGAGGGGCAAGACAGTGAGAAAACTTCTTTGGATGAAGTGAGAAGTTTGTAGAAGACGAGAGAGAAGAAAAAAGGAAGGCTGGGATGGGACTTTGGGATCAATTTGTGAAATGCACTAAATGCAAGGCCAGATTATTTGAATTTTTCTTTAGGTATTACAAAATGGGTTTTCAAGCAAGTCAGTGATTTGAGTAAGAAAGAAAGAAACATTTTAGTTAATAATAGCTTTGGAACCAGACAGATCTGTGTTCTAACCCTGGCTCTTTTCCTTTCTGTGCTGTCTCAAGTAAATTACATAACCTCTCTGGGGGCGTGTGTCTTAGTTACTCCCTCTGGATTGAGAATTTAACCTCACAGAGGAAGTTTGCAAGGAATAAGTGAGATCAGACATATAAAGGGTTAACAGTGCCTCACCCATTTGGGGCCTATCTATCACTGCTTTTTTAAATTATTGTTATAAAAAAGTAATATTAAAGCAGTGTTTAATTAGACTCGTCTGCTAACAGTGAATGAATAAGTGAATAGCTCCTTTAGAAAAGTAAATTGACTTTTTGTCTTAATTATTCCTGTCAGCCAGTATTGACCCTTGAACTTCCTGTTTGTTGTCCAGTAGTAGACTTTTTTCAGAATAGCAGGAGATGTAACAGAGTTTTCCCCCAAAACACTTAGAGATCAAATATAACAGATTCCCATTTTGATATTCTCAGTTTAATATAGAAAAGACTGAGAAATTTAGCAATAGAAACCTGATGTCACTTTAAAACCCAGTTTCCAAAAATCAGTGTCCTGCGAGCACTAGTTTGCAGGGTGCAGGTTTAGAAAATGCTGGGAAGGTGAAAAAAGGCATGTGGGCTTTGATTCCATTTAAATATAAAACATACTTTTAAAAATAAACTAAAGAAAAAGACTGAAAAAATATGTTCCAAAGTATTACCTCGGGCTACCATAAATACAGTTGACCCTTGAACAACATGGGTTTGAACAGCATGGGTCCACTTAAGTGTGGATTTTTTTCCACTAAGTACATACTACGATTCTGTGGGATCCTCAGTTGGTTGACTCTGCAGATGCAGAGGAACTGCCCATGTAGAGGACTGACTGTAAAATCATATGAGGTTTTCCAACTGCCCAGTCAGTGCCCCAGCCTTCAAGTTGTTCAAGGGTCAGCTATACCGTAGACTGGGTGGCTTAAACAACGGAAACTTATCTCCTCACAGTTCTGTAGGCTGGGCAGTCCAAGATCAGGGTGCCAGCCAGTTCACTTGCTGGGAAGACCCTCTTCCTGGTTTGCAGACGGTCACCTTCTCAATGTCCACAGGAGCTCTGGAGTCTCTTCCTCCTCTTACAGGAGCATCAGCCCTGTTGGATTACGGCTCTACCCTGGTGAACTCATCTAACCTTAATTACTTCCTAAAGACCCTGTTTCTAAATCCAGTCACATTAGGGCTTAGGGTTGCCGCCTGAGTTTGGGGTGGGGGTTGGACACAGCTCAGTCCATGGCAGTCACCTCTAGGCAGTGGAGTCCATAAGTGATCTTCAATTCTTCCCTAGGCATTTCTGTACTTTCCAAACTTTCTGCAATTGAAGGTGTTGGGTAAAACTAGGTTCCACTTCTAGATTCCACTTCTGTGAGTTACCTAGAGTAGTCAAATTGATAGGGGCAGAAAATAGAATGGTAGTTGCCAATGGCTGGGGGGAGGAGGAAGGGGGAATTAGCATTTAATGAGTATAGAGTTTCAGTGTTGCAAGATGAAAAAGACTTCTGCAGATGGCTAGTGGTGATGGTTGCACCATGCGATAGTACTTAATACTACTGAACTGTACACTTCAGAATGGTTAAGATGGTGAATTTTATGTTATATGTATTTTACCACACATACACACACAAGTTCTCAGCCCCCTCCCAAAGAAAGGGCCCCCCAAAACTTCTAAAAAATGTTCAGCTTTTGACGTTAGGCAGATTGGGTTTAAATACTAGTTCTGTATTGATCTAGTGGTTCTCAGACATGAGTGTGCATCAAGATGACCTTGTTCAACACCCCCTGAGTTCCTGATCCAGTAGGTCTGGGCCTGAGAATTTGGATTTTTAACAAGCTGCCAGGTGATTGAGAGCCTAGAGCAAGTCTTGATTTCACTATTTACAAAAATGGGTCTGTGAGGCAGTTATGAGGCTTGTGTGAGAGTGCCTGATCCAGGAGCTTTCAGCCTTAATTTTAGTGTCTATTTTTGTAAACAGTTTGTTTGCTTTTATCTCCAAATAATTTACTTTTGGATTTTTTCCCCATGTATTTAAGATCATTTTACACAAATATGAAGAAATAACTTATTGTTAGAAACATGTATTAAAGTCTTTATAAATACGTAAGAATCATGTAAAATTAACTTTGCTTCTAGAAGATTAGGATTTCAGTTGTTTGGCTAGATGAGGGTTATCTTTGGAACTGATACTTAATATTCATCATTTTTCCTTTTCCAAATTAAATCTGTGTATGTGTGTGTGTGTGTGTGTGTGTGTGTAGAGGGGGTTATATTCTGGTGAAAACAGGGTTATGGCAGCTCCCTTCCCTTCACTCTGCATCCCCCCATAAACAAATCCCACAAACAAAAACCTTTGGAAAACCATATATAAATAATTAGGGTAAATATTATTCATACCTCTTCAACTGTTCTTAAATTTTAAAAGATTTCCACCTTGTGGCTATCCATAAGGGCTAACAAGGGGCAAATGAACCTCTAGGCCAATGTTTTTCCTGAACTAAGTTTTATAAAAATCTCTAGACCTGACCTGTCCAATATGGTGGCTCCTTGCCACATACGGCTATCAGTGCTTGAAGTGTGGCCAGCACCAACTGTGATTTACTCTTAAGTGTAAAGTCCACACCAGATTTTGAAGGCTTTGTTTGAAAAAGAGGATGTAAAATATCTCATTAATTTTATATTAATTACATGTTGAAATGATTATCTAAATAAATAATTCTTTTTTATTTTGCCCCAAATATCTTTTCAGTATTCTGGACCAAATAAAACACAGTTGGCCTTGAACAGCCAACCCCCAACATAGTCAGAAATCCACATACAGGTTTTTACTCCCCCAAAACTTAACTAATAGCCTGCTGTTGACTGGAAGCCTCATCAGTAACATACAGTAAGTTAACATGTATTTGGTATATGTATTATATACTGAATTCTTACAATAGAGGAAGCGAGGAAAAAGAAAATGTTATTAAGAAAATCATAAAGAAGAGAAAATGCATTTAGAGCACTGTACTGTATACATCCATACCACAAGTTTACGACGTCTGTTCACAAGATGGATTGTCTTGTCTGCTAGTACATACATCAGTATTGTCTTACGTAATGCAAAACACTGTGGATGTTATTATATCACTAACACTAGACATCAAAAAGGAAAAGATAATGTGAAAAAGAAATTTATACTTACATATAGGTAGAATGATTCGTGCATTGACAGCGAAGCACCGGCTGTATGATTGCTTTATGGTGCTTAGTGTAATCGACAGGATTGCGGCCCAGTTGTCTAACCGCTACACTAATGAATGAGTCTTTTTAAAATCTGTATGGTGTACAGTATTACAGTTAGATTCATAATACAGTATTGGAAACAGTGTTATATTTTTCTTAAAAAACCACTTACCTGTGGTAATAGGCTGATACACAGTTTCTCCAATAACAAGAGTGAGAGCTGTACTTCACAGTAATGCATTTCTTTGAAAGCAGTTATAGGACAGTAAGAAAACTAACACATTATTAATTTTGTGTTAAATACCACTCACCGTATGTCTGTGTAAGGATAGGCTATCCACTTCAAGTTCTGCACACAATGTTCTATGTGTATATATTTATAAACATGTTGAAAAAGATCTGTACATAAGTGGACCCTCGCAGTTCAAACCTATATTGTTCAAGGATCAACTGTATATTAAAATAAATTGGATTTTTTAAAAAAATTGGCTACCAGGAAATTTTAAATCTCACATGTGGCTCTCACTTGACGTTTCTGTTGGACAGCTGTGCTGCACTAGACCCTGCGGGAGTTACTAGGTGTTGAGAGTGGAGTTGGGAGAGAATGGAGGGTCCTGTGCCTAAGTCGGTGTGGGCAACACTGAGTTTTAGAAAGCAGGAGGTCTAATATGCATTATGAATTACCAAGAAGGATATGTGATAGGTAGCATTTCGCAAAGTTATTTCATTATGGGACCTCTGCCAGCCTTTTTTGTTTAAAGGACTCCTTTCCTCAAAGTCTTACATGGAAAAGACTGTAAATGCTTCTCTCAGCCACCATGTTCCCACAGCAACTTTCTCCAAGCCACTGCCAATGTATTTCTCCCTGCTAACGCTTACCTTTTTATAGTGGTAGATCTACAATAATGTGCCTCACTTTTCTCAGCAAAAATTCCATATAAGTTGATTTAAAATTTTAGAATTTTAATTGATGGAATAGTGAGTTTTTTTGCTGTGAGAGAAAGTGTTTTAAGATTCTCAACTGCTGTCTTTTGTCATGGGAAATATTAGCAGAAATCAAACCTTCCAAAAATCATCATATTTCCCACCCACAGAGATGAGAAGCAGCATGGGCTTGGGAATTAGAGATTTGAGTTCAAACCTCTGTCTCACTACTTACAAACTCTGCAGTGTTGGGCAGGCATCTTACAGTCTCTCTAAAAACAGGGATAATAATACATACCTGGCAGGACTGTGTTAGAAGGATTAGAACTGCATAAAGAGCCTGGCAGAGGGAAGGCACTTAGTTAATGTAGCTGCTAGTACAATTTTTAATCACCTCAAGTGCCTTAATGTATTAATAGTAATTAATATTAAAGTAATTTATACTTTGTAATAATGGTAGTAATAATAATTGTAAAGAGGGCTTAATATTCCTATAAATATCCATGCTAGTATATGTTTATTTTCATGCACATTGATAATGCTTTCTACAGTTTGGAAAGTCATTTCATACATAGGTGTCTTGCCTTTCCAATAAGATTGTCTGCAACTTGAGAGCTGGGACATATTATATACTTTTGTGAGATTTTTTGTGTGTTCTTTTAATCCTCTACCCTGCCCCTCCAGCACAGGCTTATTTTAATAAATAAATCATTGAATTGAGTCCTCATTATCATTAGTATAATAAATTTAAATAGTACTGCTATTTTTAATGTACTTTCTTAAAGAAAAATTATGATACTAATGTTTTGAGAATCATTAACAAAATTTGCAAACTTTCATTAGAGGTTTAAGAAAAAGTTAAATAATGACAACCCTTCATAGATAAATAATTTTACTAAGTGAGGCAAAATCTAAGACTTTAAATATTTAGAGAGGTAAATAAGGTGTTTTTAAAGGCAAAACTATGAAGACATAATGAGGCAAGAAAAAATTATTTTAATTAGTCCAAAAGAATAATACTGAATAGTGGAGGTAATAGAACTATGGGTCTGTCTAAAGTTTAGTTTGTAAGGTCAAACTAAATGAAAAATTTTTACCTCTTTCCTATGGAAAAGGGTTATGTTGTAGGCACAGATCTCTCAGAAGATGGGGCCGTGTTCTAAATCGGTTACATACATTTACTTCTAGCACAAGTAACTGCCACCTTCAGAATGATATGGTTTTAAGTTAAAAATCATTTTTTAAAAAATTACACTGAATTGGCCTTAAAAAAGAACTGCAGTGTTTTATCCTTAGACCACCAAAGGCTGTTTCTAAGTGACCTGACCCTCTTTTATGAGGGTTCAGTAGTCTATAGCAGGATGCCCAGAAGTGAGTATAGAAAAAGGGGTTAATTTAGATGTCTATTCAGTTGTGAGCATTCATGTAAAAACTAGAAAAGTAAATGATTTAGGTAATTATTTTCTACATCGAATGTTTAGGGAAATGGAGACGTGAATTTTGAGTAAGCTTTCTAGAAAATACTGCTGGCATGTTTATCAGATGAAACTTGCCTTTGTATCTCCCTCTGGTCCAAGGTGGAGAATTTTGATGGGCTTTCCTACCCAAGTGTCAGGCTTTAAAAATTGTCAAATGTATTTCTGTTGCTCTCTACCGAGCTTATAGAAAATTAGCTTTCTCGACCTTCCTCCTGCAGGGAATTCTCTGATAACTTTGGTAGTAGTGAACAGTATCCTTTCTGTGCTGTTAAAATCAACAGCTTGCTTGCTGCTCCCATCCTGTGCATCTGGCAGCACCTTCTGCATCTTTACACTGCAAACAAGTCCATCCAGTGTGTAGAAATGGCCATTTTGCTTAGCAAGCATAAAAATATCTTGTGAATTATATTCATATGTTCAGAATCCCATTGTGTTTGTTACTGGATTGAGTTTATTCATTTCACACGTAGAACAACTGTCTTGGACCCCAACAGTGCAAGGGCTCCATGGACCGACCCCTAAAGGATCTGTGGAGAGAATTGAGGAGATGGAGGCCCATTGAACTTGGATACCAAAAAAGTTGCATGTTGTTTTCACTCAGCTCCAACTGAAATTTATCGTTTCCTAAATCTGTGAATGAAGGCTGCCAACTACAATAGTATTAACAGTGCCTGGGAATTTGTTATCAGTAGAAATATTGTTTACCGGTGTTACATTTGCAGATGTCTTGAAAGATTACTATCTTCCAAATGACAGTAGTTACTAGAATCACTACTAAATCGAGTATATTAACACATTGGTGAAGAATCACATATATACCTATATTACAATTTTAAAATATTTTTATAACTGTATTCCCAAAAAATCTTACATATATTATGCATCCTGAAATATTACTCTGAAGGGATCTATAGGCTTCACCAGTCAGCCAAAATGCACAGCAAGGGTTGTGAACTCTCCGCCTTTCTTTGTGCATTTCTTCCTGCAGCCACATCTGGTGTCTGTCAGTAGTTGTGGGGTGACCTGCCTCAGCTTCTTTCACCCCAATTTTTATTGGGGTTAATCTTAACTGATGAGCCATAGGTCCCTCATCTCCCCTCAGTGAGCATCTGTCCTGAAGCTTTGAGCTTGGAGGGAGAGAATACTTTTCCAGAAATAGAAAGATTTTTGATCATAGATGTACAATTAGTTATTTTCAAGCAAACCCTTTTGGATTTGTTTGTTTGTTTTTGGTAAGAATATTCATAGATACTTCATTTTTTTGTGTGGTAAAATATACATAACATAAAATTGACCATTTTAGCCTTTTTTTTTTTACTTCTATGACTTTTTATTTTAAAAACAATGAGAATGTATCCATGAATTACACATATTTAAAAGAAGCTGTTAAATTCTTGAGGTTCAGTTTCAACCACTAACTGGATGACTTTGAATCTTTTTTTTTTTTTAATAGACTGTATTCTTTTACAGCAGTTTCAGGTTCACAACAGAATTGAGCAGAAAATACAGAGTTCCTACATAGCCCTCCCCACCCACACATATATACTTCCCTGCCTTCAACATCCCTCATCAGTGTGGCATATTTGGTACAATCAATGAACCAACATGGGCACATTATTAGCAACCAAAGTCCATAGTTTACATTAGGGTTTACTCTTGATGTTGTACATAATACGGGTTTTGACAAATGCATAATGACATGTAGCCACCACTATAATAACATACAGAATAATTTCATTGCCTTAAAAATCCCTTGTACTCCATCTAGTCATTCCTTCCTCCTTCCCTCTCCCCAAACCCCTGGAAACCGTGATCTTTTTATTGTTTCTGTAGCTGTGCCTTTTCCAGAATGTCATTTGGTTGGAATTGTACAGTTTGTAGCCTTTTCAGACTGGCTTCTTTAATTTAGTAATATGTCTTTTAAGTTTCTTCTATGTCTTTTATGGTTTGATCATTTTTTTTCACTGCACATATTTTTTAACTTATATGTATGTACTGTTCATTGATTCTAAGAACGTTTAGAGCTTTAGCTTTTTAAACTTACATAGTTATCAAAGAAATAAAGCCAACCACAAAATAAGAATTAACTCAAAAAGATACATACACCCTGCTCTTAACAGCAATATTATTTATAATTGCCAAGATAAGGAAGCATCCTAAGTGCACATCAATAGTTGAATAGATAATGGAGATTCATATATGTATATGTGTGTGTGTGTGTGTGTGTGTGTGTGTGTGTGTGTAATGGAACACAACTCACCCATACAAAAGGATATTTTGCCATTTGAGGCCCTTCATTCACTTTTTTTTCACTTCAAAAACCAGAATTTTATAACTGGCAGAGACATTTCCATTATATCAAAAACAAAAAAAATACTCAGAAATAAACTTAACCAAGGAGGTTACCTATACTCTGAAAAGTGAAAGGACACAAAGAAATGGGAAGATTTCTTGTGCTCTTGGATTGGAAGAATCAACACTATCAAAATGGCTACACTACCCAAAGCAATCCACAGATCCAACGCAACCCCCATCAAAATACCTGCGACATTCCTCACAGAACTGGAACAAACCATTCCAAAATTTGTAAGGGACCATGAAAGACCTCGAACAGCCAAAGCAATCTTGTAGGTCTCTTTTTTTTCTTCCTCCTCCTTTTTGTTCTCTTTTCTTATGCTTTGATGACTAGAGAAGGTCCTTTAACATTTGTTGTAAAGCTGGTTAGGTGGTGCTGAAGTCTTTTAGCTTTTATCTGTGAAGTTTTTGATTTCTCCATCTGGTCTGAACGAGAGCCTTGGTGGATAGAGTATTCTTGGTTGTAATCAGCTGATAACCTTATGGGAGTTCCCTTGTATGCTATTCATTGCTTTTCTCTTGCTAATTTTAATATTTTCTCCTTATCCTTAATTGTTGTCAATTTGATGATTATGTGCCTTCTTGGTGTGTTCCTCTTTGGATTGATTCTTTGTGGTACTCTCTGCGCTTCCAGGACTTGGGCGGCTGTTTCCTTTCCCACATTGGGGAAGTTTTCAGTTATTACCTCTCCCCAGATTTTCTCAGGTCCTTTCTCTCTCTCTTCTTTTTCTGGGACCCCTATAATGTGAATATTAGAGCGTCTCATGTTGTCCTAGAGTTCTCTTAAACTATCCTCCTTCCTTTTTATTCTTTTTTCTTTGTTCTGAAGTAGTGATTTCCATTAATCTGTCTTCTAGCTCACTAATCTGTTCTTTTGCCTCATTTAGTCTGTTCTTGGTTCCTTCTAGTGTACTGTTCATTTCAGTGATTTTATTCTTCAACTCAGGTCTTTGTATTTTCCAACTCTTTGCTAAAAACTTCACTCTGTGCATCTATACTCCTCTTGAGTTCTCTGAACATCTTGGCCATCATTACTTTAAACTCTTCTCAGATAAATTACCCATCTCCTCATCACTTATTTCTTCTTCTGGGATTTTATCTTGTGCCTTGGCCTGGGAGATACTTCTTTGCCACCTCAGATCGTCTTTCTTTCTATGTGTTTGTGGATTCCTTCCACAGGCTTTGGGATTATTGTTTTCTTACTTCTAGTATCTGCCCTGGTAGATGAGGCTGGACTAGAGGCTTATGCAGGTTTCCTGGCAGGAGGAGCCAGTGCCTGCCCACTGTTGGGTGAAGCTTGGTCTGGACCTCTGGTGGGTAGGGCTGTGTCTAGAGGCCTTTGTGGCTTAGGAAGTCTGCTGCTGGATGTGGCTGTGTTCCCACCCTGTATGTTGTTTGGCCTGAGGCTTCCCTACAGGCTGTTGGGTGGGGCTAGGTCTTGGTGCTAATGACCCAATTAGGATATCAGCCTCCAGGAAAGCTCCTGTAGATTAATACTCCCAGAATGTCCACCACCAGCTTTATGTGCCCTGAGTGAGCTGCAGCCATCCCCCACATCCCCAGGAGACCGTCCAAATCTAGCAGGCAGGTCTGGCCCAGGTTCCTATGAAATCACTGCCTCTGCCCTTGGAACTGGTGCACATGAGTTTCCGTGTACACTTCTCAAGCAAATGGAGTCTCCGTTTCCTCCAGGCCCATGAGGCTCCCAGAGTCAAGCCCCCCTTGCCTTCAAAACCAGATGTCCTGGGATCTGCTTCTCTTCCCAATGCGGGACCTGAGTTGGGGAGCCTGGTGTGGGGCTTAGAGCACTCACTCCTGTGGGAGGGCCTCTGCAACTTAACAAATCTTCAGCTTGTGGGTCGCCCACCTGGGGGTCTGGGGATCAATTATATGGCGAGCATGCCCCTCCTACTGTCCTGCTGTGGTTCCCTCTTTATGTTTCCAATTGCAGAAGATCTTTTTTGCTAGGTTCCGGTCTTTTTCCGATGGTTGTTTACCATTCAGTTGTGGTTTTGTTGTAGTCACGGGGAGAGGCAAGCTCGTGGTCCTACCACTCTGCCATCTTGACCTATGTCTCCATTTTAGCCATTTTAAGCACAGTTCTGTGGCATTAAGTACATTCTCATTGTTGTGGAACCATCACCACCATTCTTCCCCAGAACTTTTTCATTTTCCTCAACTAAGACTCTGTATTTTATGGGGGTTTTTTTGTATAGAAATTATAGCAAATTTAAATTCCAGTTCACATGGCATTTCTTAGAGTTTGTGAAAGATTTCATACTAGGTGGAAGTTTATTTTTCTTAAATGGAGTTTAGGAGAGAGAGAGTAATTCAGCTTCTTTAAAATTTTTGTAGAAACAATGAAATCTTGCTTGGAGTAATATGCTACATATGTATTTTTCTTAAATCAAGCCTTGAAGAAGTTCCTTTCAGTCTCTCCTCCTTAAAAATACTGATTTCATGTACACATCTTCCTTTTGAGTCTGCTTTTATAAAAAGAAATCCTTGGCATCTCTTCTTTGGTAACATCGTTGACTTTGTAAGATGGAATTTTGTTTGTTAATATTGTTAGTTGTTTTTATAGGGCTTGTTTTTCTTGGAACATATCGTAGAACCAAAATATTTTGAATGTTACTCATTGACAGAGAGCAGTCAGAGTCAAGAGTTTGCATAATAACTTTCACCAGATTGCTAATACTAAAGCTCAATAAAAGAAACATGTTTTTAGTTTGGAATTACTACCATTTTAAAGTAGTTTTTAAAGCAGTTCCGTACATAGGCACAATAATGTGTGCAGATTACATTAACACAGAGCAATAGTGTCCTGTTATATTTGAGGAAATATAGAGAAAGATTGGGCTGTTTTATTTTTTAATAGCTTAATTATTGCCATACTGTATTCTAGTAAATTTTGTGGGAGTGGGATGGAAATGCAAACGGCGATCCTTTTTACTATTTCTGACTGGTGTTGTGCAATAATAGCCATTGTTTGTTTTTAATTTTTTTTTTGGTAGGGAGGTAATTAGATATTTATTTATTGGCTTATTGGTTTCTTCATTTTAATGGCGGTGCTGGGGATTTAACCCCGGACCTCATATGTGCGTGGTCTGCCACTGAGCTATTCCCTTCCCTGAGTAGCCATTGTTTTTAAAAGTAGAAAAAAAATCCGCATTGGGAGGATTTTTCTTTTACTTCATTTACAGTGTTCTCTAAAAGAAATCCCTTTTCTATTAGGAAATACACAAAAGACTCAGGTAGATCTCCATTTAATAAAATATGTATTTTTCTGAATGAAACTAGAAATTTAAAAACTGTCAAAAGCAGTTTGTGTTTAATATTCAGGTAATTTGCTTTTACGAAAGGTGGAAATAAGATTTATTTTTGGCTCGTCTAGTTTTTAATTCCTATTCCTAAAATTTTTGTTAATGTGTTTTTGGTTAATACATGACTAGGTTCCTCTTTGTAAGTGGTTATCTCAGTGTCGGCACAGCTCCCTTTTGCTAAGTCAGCTTGTCATTGGACCTGATTCTCTAAATGATTGATTAGCTTTAGTGGAAGAAAGTAATAAATAGGGTAATCAATGATTAAAATAGAAATTCACCTTTTTCTTGGAGGTATAATACACGAATTCTTTGATATTTAGTAGTGTAACTGAAGAGAATTGAGTCATATTTTTAGTACTTACTATTCTATGTAGTGAAGTTTTGTGAATTATCACAAAGATAGTTTCAACTTAGTTTTTTACTCAGTACTTAATAGCAATCAGGACAGCAGCATTTGTTGATCATTTCTCATTCATTTCCTGTGTATTGTTTTCCATAGTCATTAAAATGTTGTCTCTTATACAACACAATAAGGAAATTATGAAAACATTTTTGGCAGGACATCTGTTTTTCCTATACTGCACAGTTGTGTTTTTTTTTCCTGTCAGGTCTGTTACTGATGGCCTCAAGAAGTCATACACGGCTGTGCCAGGGACCCTTCAACTTAAGACTTTTACTTCTGAGCCTGTTAATGAAGACATATTATTAGAATAAGTTGCTGCTAATGATTTGGGGACTCCAAGGATTTTATATTTATGTTCAGTACATAAATTCCTGTTTTAAGGTTTGTTGAACATTAAATGGGTTATCATAGAAGGATACACAATTTTTTTGGTCCTATGGGTCTTAAAAAATGACATTTCTTTATGCCTCAGAGAGTTGAACCATCTGATCTGGAGCAGAGATGGGAAATCTGTCAAGCTCTCAAGGCTTTTTCTACCCAGCACGGATGCCTGGCTAGATACGTACAGGCCCAGCCTAAGCCAGTGGATCCTGGACGCTGGATGACCAGCCCTGCATCCAAACCCTGCGCTTTATAATTGTGCAAAAGTGTTCACGTGTGGCCTCGCTGCGTATTGTTGGAAACTCAATGATGAGGAACTGACCTCACCCCTGAAAAAGTTAGTTTCTTAGACCAAAATCTTACTTAATTCAATTGAGTAAGATGTGTTTATTGGGCACATTTGTATCAGGTATCACAATAAACTCTGGTAACAGGAAGATGGGAAGAAACTGACCCAGATTTCATGGAACTTGTAAGCTAATGAGGGAGTCAGAAAAACAAAGTTTGTCATACGTGTGTCAGACCTAGTAACAGGTCAGACATGTTCTAGGGATACATATAAGTCAGCAACTAATTTTGCTTAGGGATTTTTTTTTTTTAAAGAAAGGCAATATCATTTTTACTCAAAGCCTTAAAAGATAAGTAGGCATGATCAGTTGACTGCTTGGAGGTGGATGGGAAGGTCTTTTGTTTTCTAAGTAAAGGGACAAGCACAAAGCCAAAGAATGGAAAAAGTGATATGATAAGTTTGGGGGACATCAGATGGTCAAGATGGCAAAGAAACAAGAGTTCCACACGGGGGAGGCTGGGGTGAGTTAAGGTATAAAATGAGACTAGAGCCTGTTGTAATGGGCCAGTATTTTCAGTTCACTGATGCCAAGAAACCATACAGTCTAAAAATGTCATGGCTTTCAGATGGGAGAATTCATTGTACTCTCGTAGCACTCTCTACTGTTTTTATTTAAATTTGGGCTCTGCTTTAGTTGGGTACAGAAAAGAGGCATAGTGAAGATAATCACAGAACAGTGTCTGATCTGTGTAAAAAGACATGGTTTTTGCTTTTAGAATTCTGGGTAGAAAATCCTAAAGACAGTCCATGGTTGTCAGAGAGACTTACAGAGGTTGATTCAAAATAAATTTTGAATGATGGTTGGAATTTCAGTAGATTAGAAGAGGAAGAAGAGTATTTCAGGTAAGAAAACTGTCACCTGGACAAGGGCAGGTGCTGGGAGAGTGTGCATTGTGTCGGGGGCTAGGAGAGTGGCAGTGTGGCTAGAACAGAGTGTGGAGGAATGCTGGGAAATCACTTCTGCCCCGCTGTACGTTCTAGGTTTAAATATAACTCTTTCTTTTCCACTTTAGATTGCTCTCCCATAGGAATAACCTGGTGTCCAAAATAAGCATGCTTTCTTGGAAAACTGAAGTAAGTTTCAAGGAAAAGAGAATAAGCACACTTTCCCTGGTGTGCTCAGTCCTGCTGTAGGTTTTGTCATCTTGTGGCCAATATATTGGAATGGGTGATAAGTTTATTTCAAAAAATGTTCATTGCCCACAATGAGATATCACCTCCCACCTGGCAGAATGGCTGTTATCGAAAAGACAAGAGATGACAAGTGTCGGCAAGGATGTGGACAAAGGGAACCCTCGTGCACTGTTGGTGGGAATGTAAATTAGTGCAGCCACCATGAAGAACAGTATATGGAGGGTCCTCAAAAAATTAAAAATATAGGTACGATATGCTCCAGCAGCCCCACTTCTAGATATATATTTGAAGGAGATGAAGTCACTATCTTGAAGAGTTACGTGCACCCCCCATGTTCACTACAGTTTTATTCACAATAGCGAAGATACGGAAACAACCTAAATGTCTGTTGATGGATGAATGGATAAAGAAATTGTCATAGATAAATATATAGGTAGTTAACATACACATACAACATACTTACCATGGAATATTATTCAGCCATAAAAAGAAGGAAATCCTGCCATTTGTGACAAAATGGATGAAACACAAGCTAAGTGAAGTAAGTCAGACAAAGACAGACAAATACTGTATGATTTCATTTATATGTGGAATCTATAAAAGTTGAACTCATAGAAACAGAGTAGATTGGTTGTTGCCAGGGGCTGGGGGGTAGGGGAAATGGGGAGATGTTGGACAAAGGGTACAAACTTTCAGTTATAAGATGAGTAAGTTCTGGGGATCTAATGTATAACATGGTGACTAGAGTTACCAATACTGTATTGTATACCTGAAATTTGCTGAGAGAGTAGATTTTTAAATGTTCTCACTACACCAAAAAAAAAAAAGTTAACTATATGAAGTGATGGACGTGTTTGTAGTAATCATTTTACAATATATACACATATCAGATCATCAGATTGTACACTTTAAACTAATATAGTCTTATTTTTCAGTTATATCTCAGTAAGGCTGAGGAGGGAAATATTTAGTAAGCCCTTGTCACGTGCCCGGTACTGAGGTGCATCGATGAACAGACACCAACCTCTGTCCTGGTAAAGCTGGCCTTCTAATATAAATATGAGTAAATATAGTAAAGAGGGAAAGGGAGAAATAAATTGAGGGAAAGGAGTAGTAAGAGACTGATGCTGAAGGTGGTTGAGAGTGATGCATCCCCAAATAAGGTTTCACCCTCTGCATTTCCTCCCATCACATTACCAGGAAACAACCCTCCCCTGAGTTTGGAGAGATGGCAGCCTCAATTTGTGTCTCTTATCTGACCAGAGGCCCTTGTTTGCAGGTCCCACCTGCCTGCAGTTGGGGGACAGTTTCCCAGGTAGCCTCGAATGTGCCCAAGTGTGTCCAACGTGTCCCCAGCCCCTGTAAAGCCTTGCCAGACTTCTCCCTGACCCCCTGAGGTTGGTCACTCTTCCCCCCTCCCCATGTTATAGTATATTGTTTAGCCAGCTGGATTGCTTAATTTTTTTAAATATATTTTGTATTGAAGTATAGTCAGTTTACAATGTATAAATTTCTGGTGTACAGCACAATACTTAAGTCATATAGGAACATATATATATTCGTTTTCATATTTTTCACCATAAGTTACTACAGGATGGTGAATATAGTTCCCTGTACTATACAGTATAAACTTGTTGTTTATCTATTATATATATATATAAGTTAGTATCTGCAAATCTTTTTTTTTTAACTTTTTTATTGATTTATAATCATTTTACAATGTGTCAAATTCCCGTGTTCAGCACAATTTTTCAGTCATTCATGGACATATACACACTCATTGTCACATTTTTTTCTCTGTGATTTATCATAACATTTTGTGTATATTTCCCTGTGCTATACAGTGTAATCTTGTTTATCTATTCTACAATTTTGAAATCCCAGTCTATCCCTTCCCACCCTCTACCCCCCTGGTAACCACAAGTCTGTATTCTCTGTCCATGAGTCTTTAGATTCCACATATGAGCGATCTCATATGGTATTTTTCTTTCTAGTATCTGCAAATCTTGACGTCCCAATTTACCCCTTCCCACCTCCTCCCCCTCTGGTAACCATAAGTTTGTTTTCTATGTCTGTGAGTCTGTTTCTGTTTTGTAAATAAGTTCATTTGTCTTTTTTTTTTTTTTTAAGATTCCACATATAAGTGATATCATATGGTATCTTTCTTTCTCTTTCTGGTTTACTTCACTTCGGATGACATTGAATTGCTTAATATATTAGGTTTATTTCTGCCCCACCTCATTCCAAGTTGTAATTAAAGCAGTTTTAATGCCTTTAAATTCTGCATTTCATGAGTTGAACCAAGGTCCGATGCTTTCTACATTAACAATCATCTTTTCTGACTTCGAGGAATTTTTTGATTCCTAAGTTTTTCTCCTGATTATGTTTCTTAGTTTTTTTCCCCACCTTTCTTCCTTGCTGCTAGGAGGCTCTAGTTGTTGACAGAATGAAGTTCTTGGTTGAATAACAATGGAAAAACTTCGAGCCCATCATGTTGAGTTCGATAGCTTCTTTTTATTACAAATGGGTATAGTTGTAAAAATATAATCATGTTTTCTTCTAGTAAAATGTCATATTATTTCACAAAAAAAGCCTAGTGACTTCACCTGAAGAAGCGTGGGGACGCTGGCCAAGAGCTCAAGCACCTCTCACAGTGCACTGATGAACTGTTGCCCGTCTCTCTTCCAAGAGTGAGTTCCTTACAATTGGGAACCACGCCAGGAAGTTTCACACAGTCTTGCAATTGCAAAATTCAATAGCCCATAACAATGACAATATAGTAAAAGGAATAAGATGAGAATACTTTATATCCTGATTGACGTAAACAGTTACTTGCCCTGGGTAAGTGGCTATTTTATGTTGTAACTTTCTGATCATGACACTTATTGGAATATTGTTTGCTTGTTTATAATAATTTATTTGCTTTTATAGTCCTACAAAAATGTTAAGGGTATTTATATTTATTACTGCATTTTGTGTCATATTCATTTGATATTCCCAGTCTTTAACACAGTACTTGGCACACAGTGGGTGCTCAATGTTTGTTAAATGCCTGTTCTTTTCACCCACTGAACAACTTTATTAAAGACAGTCATTAAAGAAGCAGCTTTCCCCATTCCCTAAGCTATTCCTCAGGGTAGGAAACAGAAGGGGGCATGGGATAAACCTGTACAATTTACTGTCCTCTCTTTCTCCTTTCCTCCCTCTGTCAGGCTGCTCTGATCCTATAATTTGTGCTAATCAACTCATATAAGCTGTTCTTAGCTCCTAAAGTGATTTCTTCCAAAACCTTAAAAATGGCTATAGGGCCAAGATGGAATAACAGGGACTTCCTGCATAAAACAGTTAAAAAACTGGATAAAATGTATTAAGCAATGGTTTTTAGACACTGAATATCAGGCAGCACAGGGCAGTGACTCCTGAGAAATAGAAAACAGATAAGGTGAGCCCTGTAATTGTCCAGCTTGCTGCCTAGGGAAGGTTTCCAGGCCACAGCACAGGCAAGCGGAACCCAGATGGAGGCTTATCGTCTTCCTGAGTTGAGCTGAGGTAGCTGGGGGGTAGAGGTGGCTAAAACTCACCGGGCAGAGCACCAGAGGGGAGAGCTGCAGAGTGTCTCCCTTGAGTCTTCAGCTGATACCTGATAAGCACATGTATGTAGGGAAACGACCCGAGTCCTGGGAAAGAACTCGCCAAAAGGATTAGAGGAAACAAAACTTGGAGCTCGCACAGGGCAGAGAATTGTTTGTGTTCCCACCTGCAAGAGTGCAAAAATCCTTGCAGTTCATGGGACATCAAGTAAAGTACTCAGGATATTGCCTCAGTATAGGGCAAAATTAGCCCTAAAGATTGACAAAGCTTAAAAACAAATCTCGAGAGAATGAAACCATTTACAAGTAACTTAATTGTATCCTAGACAAAGTTCAAAAATATCTGTAGAGATACAAAAATATCCAGTACTCAATAATGTAGAATTAGCAATGTCTAGAACCCAATAAAAAAAAACACCAGGCATGAAAAGAAGGAAAAAATACCACCCATTACAAGGAGAAAAAAATCAGTCAGTAGAAACAGAGCCAGAAGTGATATAAATGATAGAATTAGTAGAGAAGGACTTTAAAAAGTTATCACTATTCTGTATAACTTCAAGAAGGTAGAGGAAAGGTTGAACAAATTAAACAAAGACATGGAAAATATAAAAAAAGACCCAGTTTCTACAGACTTATAGACATGGAATACAAACTTGTGGTTGCCAAGGGGATGGGGGGTGGGAAGGGACAGACTGGGATTTCAAAATGTGGAATAGATAAACAAGATTGTACCGTGTAGCACAGGGAAATATATACAGGATCTTGTGGTGGCTCACAGTGAAAGAGGATGTGACAATGAATGTATGTATGTTCATGTATAACTGAAAAATTGTGCTCTACACTGGAATTTGACACAACATTGTAAAATGACTATAACTCAATAAAAAATGTTTAAACAAACAAACAAGAAGACCCAGTTTCTAGAGATGAAAACTACAATGTTTGAAAATACAAATACATTGGATAGGATTAGTAAGCAGATTAGACACTGCGGAAGAAAGATTAGTGTGCTTGAAGACATAGCAATAGAAGCTGTCCTGAATGAAAGCCAGAGAGATAAAAAGACACTTCAACAATTTTTTAAAAAGAGCAACAGTGAGCAGTGGAACTATTTCAAGCAGCATAATCATAGGTAATTGGAGTCCCTGAAGGAGGGATAGGGGCACAAAATAAATGAGGTAATGGCTGAAATTATTCTAAATTGGAGGAAAATTGTAAACCTATAGATCCTAGAAGTTTAACGAACCCCAAACACAAGAAGCATGAAGAAAACTATGCCAAGGCATACCATAATCAAATTACTTAAAACTGGTGATAAAGAGAAAAATCTTTAAAGCATGGTGGGTGATGGAGGAAGACCTATTATGTACCGAAGGACAAAAATAAGAATGACAACAGAATTCTACTTGGAAATAATGCAAACAAGAAACAGTAGCAATATCTTTAAAGAACCAAAAAAAAAAGGAAAAAAACTCAATCTCGAACTATATGCCAATGAAACACATTTCAAAAATGAAAGCAAAATAAACACATTTTAAAGACATAGGAAAGCTGAAAGAAATCATCAGCGGCAGATCTGCACTATGAAAGATACTCAAGGACATCCTTCAGGAGAAGGAAAATGATACCAGATGAAAATCTGGATTTACTCAAAGGAATGAACGGCACTGGAACTGGTTAATATGTGGGTAAAAATGAAAGTGACTGCAGCTCATTATACCTTTAATAGTTCAGGAAGTGATCACCTGAGGACATTGAAACCATTCCATAGTTCCTGACTGCTTAAATAGACTTGCCCAGTGATCCCTCTGCTGGCCTTGGCACTTTTTCTAAAATTCTGTTTGTAAATGATTTGGAAATTATGGCATATACTGATGCTATACCAAATTCATGCAAATAAAGCAAATGTCTGTAATTTTTCATATGTTGGCAAGATAGCCTGTTATATTGACTCTTGGTGGTCGTTTAAAGTTTTAGCTTATTAGTCATCATTTTCACTAGGTAATGTTTTTGGAAGAAGAACAGAGAAGCATATAAGGAAGAAAAGAGAAACATTTGTTGTAGCAGTGACATACCAAATTTCATTTTGTGAAGTATTTGAAATCCTGTGTTATGACTTTTTTAATGTTTTCTTCTATTGCCACTCATTTAAAATATCTTAAATGTAGGATTGATTTGCTTAGCTATCTTTCCTGAAATAACTGTTCTTGAAACCAATACATTTCTTTTTGTTGTTGTTGTTTGTTTGGGGGGTAATAGGTTTACATATTTATGTTTTAATGGAGGTGCTGGGGATTGAACCCAGGACCTTGTGCATGCTGAGCATGCGCTCTACCACTGAGCTACACCCTCCTCCCTGATCATTCATACCTTTGATTTTCTGCAGGATAGCTGATTTTTTTAATAGGAGCTCTTTATTTATTAGGGAGAAAAGCCGTTTGTGATATGAATTGGAAGTACTTTCCTCACTTATGTTTTTTGGGTTTTTAAAATCTTTGACTTTGTTCATGTTTTTTTCTTTTATCATGAAGAATTTAAAAATTTTTTATCATGAAATTTGTCTGTCTTTTATGACTTCTGCATCTTGTGACACCCTTAAACTTTCCCTAGTCCAAGATTATAAAAACAAAATTCTCCCATGTGTTTTTCTAGTACTTTAAGGCTCTCCTCCCTCCCCCACATTTAACTCTTAGATGCATCTGGAATTTGGTTTTGTGTTAGACGTGAAGTCTGAGTCTGCCTTCTTTTCTTTAGACAGCTAAAGTCTTACCCCCACTGATTTGAAATGTCACTTTTTATACTGTGTCCTCTTGATTAAGGATAGTAAGAGCAATTTTAAATATTAACTTTAATTTTGTTAGAGTGGTACTCAGGTGTCTAGGGTAGTGATTTCTGATCTCTCAGCGTGCCTGTCAGGATCCTGTACGAACCACAGCCCCCTTCTCTCCCTGACATAATCCTGCTGCCGTAAGCTGCTACTACTGAGGGGATGTGTCTTGCTCAAGTGTTTTGGGCCAAGAAGTAGTTTTAAACCACTGATCCAGGAATTTCCCCTTGGGGGGGCCTCATCTTTCACACAGCCTTATAAATGTCACCTGTGGCCAGAGAGCCACCTCGTAAATCCAAGGTTGTCACTTTAATGAGAAAAGAGCCTCAACAAGAGTTCAGAAGTAAAGGGAGAATCTTTCCAAAGAAAACTAAGCTCTTCACTTTTAAGTCATTAGTTTCTGATCCTCAGGTTGTTTTCCCACTTTAGAATCGTAGTCGATTTCTACAACTTTACATTGGTAGATTTCCTTTGGTGGGCCGTGTGTCCTCCTGGGGAAAAGACCTGCACACTTGGGTGGTATTATGACTGTCTGGCACGATGAAGAGCTGGGGTGGAAGGATAAGAGTCATCTTGCCTAATGTAAAACTGTTTAGTCAAAAAAGGGTGTGGCCATTTAAAAAGTAGAATTCTCAGGGTACCACTGACTATAATGGCTCGTCGAGTTCTACGCAAGTGGGACTGGAGGAGGAGGCCTGTCTGGTAGACTGATGCCACTGGGTAGGGCTCGTGCGCCCAAGGAGCGTTCTGCCAAGTGTTTGAGCCACCTGGTTTGATTTGGGGAGGGATGTGCAATGGCTTTTCATTTCATCCAATATTATAAAATTGTTCTTTTACTTGGGCTATTCAAAGGGTAGCTTGTCACTTTGAACTTTGAGGTAGCAAATGTGCTCTGTGCTTTGAAGTCCTGGTGGCAGTAACACCTCAGAGGAGGGACTGGTGCTAACTTCCTCTCTCAGTTTGCGTGTTAACCCTTGGGCATCTCGTCCACTGGAGGAGTTAGGTGCAGATGTAAAATAGGGAGCAAAGCTGGGACAGTCATGAAAGGGTTTTTCTTTGATGTAAGCTGTTTTTCACATATGCTTTTATTAATTAGTTTGTTCTGGAGACTGTTAGACACTTAAAAAATAAATTTACAAAGGATACAGTGGAGCTCCATTTAACTGGCCATGTTGAAGTAAAGAAATAATATCCCCTTTATTTATAGGCTTAATTATATGTTACTGTTGGCTAATATAGTCCATGTGATTATGATGTCTGGGAGACAGGCCTGGGGTACCGTTATGAGCAACAGCTAATGCAATTCTACATATTAAATACTAGGATTTAAGGGAAGACCCTCACACAGATTCTACATATCTACTTAGTGGTCATTTTCCTCTTTTTTCCTTCCTGTTCCATTTCCACTCAAAAGTCATGTTGGTAGAGTCATGCTGGCATGCCCCTGCGTAACTCAGTATCTGAGTCCTGGAAACGAATTTCACTTACCAGCTGCCCCTTTTAGCTTTGGCCAGGGATGTTACACTTGATAAGCTTTCCCCACTCTTAACTTCCTCCTGCCTCACCCATCATCTTCCTTTCCACTGACTGTCCATTCAGATGAGTTGTAACCATCGGATCATTCAGCAACTGAACCAATTCACCCACCAATGGGAAGGTCCCACATTGGGGGATACTTACCCCTTCCAGACCCTTCCTGAGGAAAACAAGTTTCCTTCCGTGTGGCAGGAGTAAATTTTATATTTGTTTGGCCTTGTGACTGATAGGATGGGAAGTTGGGGGACGATTGGAGAGGAGATGGCTGCTTTAACCGAGAAAAAACACTTAGTAGAAACTCTGCCTCTGCCTTCTTCGGGTGTGTCCCTCTTCTGGGCATCTCTTCAGGATTTCATTCCTCCGTCCAACTGCCGTTCACAACTGCCCTTTCCAACGGCTCCAGAACTCTTGGCCTTGGCATTCCGTGATGTAAATTATTCCACGCATGGCTCGAAATGGGTGCGAAGCAGTGTTGCCAGGTGTCGGATCACTAGTGTAAGTTTCCCGGACCTCGGGGGAGGGAGGAGAAAGGAAGGGGGATGAACTGCTCTTGGAATTTGTACAGTTGTTGTTGTTTCAGCCAGAGCACAGTGATTGCGCTGGCTGAGCCTGAGGCTGCTGATGGCTGGGGAGAGAGGGAGCTTTGGGCTTGGAGCTGGGGTGAATTTGGGGTTGAGATTTTCGACTTTAAAGATTCCGGCATTGGGATATAGATTGTTTAGAACTGAACAGTTGGCACTGCTGCTGCTGAAGGAGGAACTTGGGATCTTCGGGGCAAAGCCTGTCACAGTACTGCCTGGGGTGATGGTGCCTCTCCTGTCTCAAAAAGTAGGGAGAAGTGACTTTTCTGTTTTCCTAAAGATAGCCCAAATCTGGCTAGAAACCCAGATTGCTCACCAGGTTTGGAAACATCCAGTCACAAAATTCAAAGACCTCTGTATGCATGAGATTTTTTTCTGAAACAAAAAAAACATGATTTCTCCTCTTGTTCGTTATACATTTTGAGGAAGTTACTGTTCATGGTTTACCGCCCCTTTGGGGAATCTGCATGTGAGGGGTTACTGCCAACTATCTTTGATTTGTCTAGATTCCTTTTTGACTTGTAAGTTAAGGATTTGTGTTCAATACAAACAATTTAAATTGAATACTCGATCTCTTGAATGACCACAAAAAATTAAAAATCACATTCATATTAGCAATTAGAGGGAAAACTTACATGAATTACAGTTATTTATCGAGGAAAGTAGGAAGTATGTTTTCGTGGTGCTTTGATGCTGCTGACTTTAATCTGCTTTGCTGAAACAGTGCTTTCTTGTTTCTTTCTCTTGTAGTTGTCATGGATGATGATGATGACTCGTGTCTCCTTGATCTTATTGGGTAAGATGCTTGCTCCCAAATCAGAGTAAATCAAATGTGTGAGATTTGCTAGACTGAAACAATCTAATAAGCATATCAAAACCAAGTGGGTCTTTTAAACAAAAATTAAATAATCATCTTGGGTATAGTAGGGAGACAAAGTGACATGGATTAACACGGGGTCATAATTAGGTAATCCTTTATTAAATTTATTTCCTCAGAAACCCTAGGAGGAAATGAGTGATAATAGGAAATGGGACATCAAAACAAAACAAAACAAACAAACAAGCAAACAAAAAAACAACTAATAGTTTTAAAAAAGGGAAGGGATTTTACTCAAGCTAATACGTCATTTTCTTTTTACCCTAGTAAAAATGAACCCTATATAAGTAATGTATTTATTTGTTGTTTTCCCTTTTTGGTGGTGGTTTTCTAGAGACCCACAAGCATTGAACTATTTTCTACATGGACCTAGTAACAAATCGGTAAGTAATACTCAGAACATCACAGGCATACATTTCATTTCTTCTTTACAGTTAAATTGATCATTTTTTAAAATTTGTACCTTTGCAGAGCAATGAGGACCTGACTAATACAGGATATTCTGCAGCCAATTCAAATTCAATTTTTGCCAACTCTAGTGTGAGTATTGGAAACTGAATGAATGCAGTGATTAGATGTTTCTGTCTCATTGATGCCTGGTAAATTGAAGCTTTAGTTGCCGATGTATCATGATGAGAATCCTTACCTTGACTTTTGTAATTGACACAAAAGGAATAATCTGTTGAATTATGTTGATATTTTCTACTTTTAACTTAGTCAATTAAGATTTTTACTTTGCCATTTTCCTAAGCTTTCAACTTTCTTTCTCAAATGACTCAGAAACATTATGACCTGAGAAAGTTCTGTTAGAGTCTTTTGAACCTTGTTATATAAACTTTAAAGAAATCATCTGAATTGTAGTTACTTTCTGATGATTTTCATCTTAAACAAGGAAAAAGAGAATAGTAGCTGATACCTACCAAGTACTCAGTATGTTCTTGGCACTAAGGGCTTAATATATATTAACCTCATGAAACCTCAAATAATTCCACCAAGCGTGTTCTGTTAATATCCATACTTTAGAGTTGAGAAAACTAAAGGGCAGAGAGGGTAGTACTGACCCAATATCACAGAGTCAGGAGCTGCAGAACTAGGAATCCAGCCCAGGCCACCAAGTTCCAGGGCACATATGCTTAATAAGCTCCAGGTGCATCTACACAAGAAATCTGACCTGGGGAACAGGGGAGTCCTGCCTGGAGACTGGATCCAGAGAACTATGTTTAAGCCCATGTGACTTTAATCTTTTCAACTGCCGCGTCCTGCCGTGGATGGTAGTCTAGAGTCCGACTGCCCAAGTTTGTATCCTTGCTCTGCCACCTACTAGCTGTGTAACCTTGCATGCATCACGAAATCTCTGTAAGTCTTGGTTTCCTTATTTGTGAACCCAGGAGAATAACAGAACTACTTCTGAAGATGGGGAAGGTTAATGGACTAGTCCGTGGAAGTCACGTGGTCCAGTGCTCAGTTAATGTCAGCTTATTATCGACAAGGTCTTTATTGTTTTCATCTATAGAGTAGGATAGTTTTCAGAAAGGCCTTCGGAATGCGTACTTCTCTCAAGTATTTGAGTGTGTGTAAAGTATGTCAGATCATCACATGCAAGACTCCTCCCCGTGCTAGGGGTGGCTTTCAAGTCTCAGCATTGATTTCCTGTAAGGCTGGTGAATCAGTAGCAATTCTGAAGTTCATTCTGAACGGGTGATAACTGCATGTGATGCCGTTAAACCCAGAAAGTAGATGTTTAGTCTGTTCCCCAACATTACCGAGTCTTCCTTACCAGCTCTCGCACTTCTGCATGAGCATCAATTCCAACTCCTCAGGCTACTCTGCTCGGTGTCTATTTATTAGGAACTTGGATTGCATCTTATCAGTAGAAATATTTTTAAAGCTTTGAAAAATACGGAATTTTAAATCTGTGGTCTGTTGATTTGTGCATTGTGAAAACATTCACCTGTGTGTCACCACTCAGGAGAGATCCACTGTTGCCTTGATATTTCTCTGCCAAAAAACATAAATAACCCTCCTTGCTTTCAATTGCTTTTCTCCACTTCCTTTCCAATGACTCTACAAGCCCTAAGGTGGTGTCCACCTAACTGAGACCATGTCAGTCCCATTTCAACAGTTGACTGGGTGTCTAGTGAACTGGCTCTTCTACCTCGTTTGTCCTACCACCAAGCCCCCAACACACCTTATTAGCCTAGGGCTGAGAATCTCTGTAGTTTTTGCAAGTTGAAGTATTCTTGATTAACCTATTTTTAATTTTTCTCACTTTAAAATTTTTTTAATTGTGTTAAAGAATATATATGACATAAAATTTACCATCTTAACCGTTTTTAAGTATACAGTTTGATAGTATTAAGCACATTCACACTATCTTCTCTTATGTCAAATAGCTATTGATTCTGGGTTTTTTTCTTTTATAATTTTGACGTATCCCATGATACACTGCTGGCCAGTGGAGTGTCTCTGATTTGTTGGTGACTCTGTTCAGTTCTCTTCATATCCCGTGTTGCTGTCTCCAGTTGGAATGCAAAGTCCTTAAGGACTCATTAAGAACAGACAGTAATACGTAATTGGACACTTGATAAATTTTGAGCAACTTTTATTTTTGAATAAGACACTGAAGTCGTTTTCAAAACGTCATGATAAGCTGATTACTTCTGAGAAATCAAATGACCATCACTCATTTCATGTGGGAAGCTTGTCTTGCCTGGAGTGGTGCAGGTTAGAATGAGGGGAGTTTTGAGAAACCTTGAAAGTCAAGGCTGAATCTGGGATACCCTATGGACTTGTAGTAGAACCACACTCAGCATGCCCCAAACTCATGTCAACTCCTGTGGTATGAAGAACTAGACATGGTTGTCTCCTAGATACCACAGACCCTAGGCTGAGTCCCACTCCAGCCTTGGTCTTGGGAGAATCCTAAAAAATAAAACCTACACCACTATCTCAAAAAAACAAAAAAACTAAACTCCAGATAGTCATGAATATGTTCATGTTATTGATCTGTTTCCTGTAAAATAATTTACCAGAATAAGGAATGCATATACTTACAGAAATAATTTTAAACATCATTACTAAGGAAATCAAGTTCAGAGTAAGGTGAGCAGTTTGAAGAGTTGTGCCTGAAAGGCAGCCTGTTACGCTTTAGTCATACTCAAAAGTGAGATTAGTTTTTTGTTTAAGAATCTCTCTTTCAAAGGATAGATGTGCCGTGTAACTTCCTGCTAATTTTTTTAGAATGCTGATCCTAAGTCATCCCTCAAAGCTGTAAGCAGCCAGCTTGGAGAAGGGCCCAGTGATGGACTGCCACTTTCAAGTAGCCTTCAGTTTCTCGAAGATGAACTTGAGTCTTCTCCTCTTCCTGATCTCAGTGAGGACCAACCTTTCGACATTCTTCAGAAATCCTTGCAAGAGGCCAATATCACTGAACAAACATTGGCAGAAGAGGCATATTTGGACGCCAGTATAGGTTCAAGCCAACAGTTTGCACAAGCTCAGCTTCATCCCTCTTCATCAGCATCCTTTACTCAGGCTTCTAATGTTTCTAATTACTCAGGTCAGACGCTGCAGCCTATAGGGGTGACTCATGTGCCTGTTGGAGCATCGTTTGCAAGCAATACAGTGGGTGTGCACCATGGCTTTATGCACCACGTGGGGATCAGTGTGCCCAGCCAGCATTTGTCTAACAGCAGTCAGATTAGTGGTTCTGGTCAAATACAGTTAATTGGGTCATTTGGTAATCAACCTTCCATGATGACTATTAATAACCTAGATGGATCTCAAATCATATTAAAGGGCAGTGGGCAACAGCCCCCATCAAATGTGAGTGGAGGGCTCCTGGTTCACAGACAGACTCCTAACGGCAACTCCTTGTTTGGGAACTCCAGTTCCAGTCCAGTAGCACAGCCTGTTACCGTTCCATTTAACAGCACAAATTTTCAAACGTCTTTACCTGTGCATAACATCATCATACAAAGGGGTCTTGCACCAAATTCAAATAAAGTCCCGATTAATATCCAGCCAAAGCCTATCCAGATGGGTCAGCAAAACACATACAATGTGAACAATTTGGGAATACAGCAGCACCACGTTCAACAAGGGATCTCTTTCGCCTCTGCAAGCTCACCCCAGGGCTCGGTGGTTGGTCCGCACATGTCAGTGAACATTGTCAACCAACAGAACACAAGGAAACCAGTCACGTCACAGGCAGTGAGCAGCGCGGGGGGCAGCATCGTTATTCATTCTCCCATGGGCCAGCCTCACACACCCCAAAGTCAGTTCCTTATACCTACAAGCCTTTCCGTCAGTTCCAACTCGGTACACCACGTCCAGACCATAAATGGGCAACTTCTTCAGACTCAACCCTCTCAGCTCATTTCTGGCCAGGTGGCCTCAGAGCATGTCATGTTGAACAGAAACTCCTCCAACATGCTCAGGACCAACCAACCGTATTCTGGACAGATGCTTAACAACCAGAACACCGCCGTCCAGTTAGTGTCTGGGCAGACATTCGCTGCCTCTGGAAGTCCAGTGATAGTCAATCACGCCTCTCCTCAGATTGTTGGTGGACAGATGCCCTTGCAGCAGGCGTCACCGACCGTATTGCACCTGTCCCCTGGGCAGAGCAGCGTCTCCCAAGGAAGACCGGGCTTCACCACCATGCCCTCAGTGACGAGCATGTCAGGACCTAGTCGGTTCCCTGTGGTCAGCTCCTCCAGCACTGCCCATCCTAGTCTCGGGTCTGCGGTTCAGTCTGGTGCAACAGGATCAAACTTTACGGGAGATCAGCTGACCCAGCCAAACAGGACTCCAGTACCGGTCAGTGTGTCTCATCGTCTTCCAGTTCCTTCTTCCAAATCTACCAGCACCTTCAGCACCACACCCGGGGTGGGAGCCCAGCAGCAGTTCTTCTGTCAGGTAACAGCCCCTTTACCAAGTGAATGTGTGGACGATTAACAGAATGCAAAAATGAAACGTGTTTTTACTAGAATATAATTTTCATCCTAGGCTCCCAATTTATTATCTTAAAATGTTCAACTTATGATTGATTGCCTTTTTTCTTCTTAATTAAAATGTTTCACCCAGCAGAGCATTCTGGTTTAGAGTGGAGGCTCTAGACTCAGACTCATGGATAGATTTGAATCTAAGCTTTATGACATGGAGCAGGTCTTATCCTAATTAATCCTCTAGACTTTTTTTTTTTTTCATCAGTAAGATGGACATAATAATGTTACCATCCCATGGAGTTATTGGGAGAATTAATGAGATAATCCATATAAAGCCCTCAGCACAGGCCCAGGCAAATGGCAGATACTCAGTAAAAGCCAATATTGATACACATACTTGATGGAATGTATTATAGGCATTTAAAAGGAAAGCTTATTTTAGATTATTTACTTACATCATATAGAAGCCACTTAGGTCATATCACTGAAGACTGGGTAGAGAAGTCAAGCGTATTTTTTGGGTGCCAACTGGAAAGGCTCAGGAACCCAGTGTGACTCAACAGTGGGTAACTGGCCTGCACCAGCAGGAAGCATGTGGAGGGAGGGATCCAGGGCACTGGACTAGGTACCTGAGCCTTCTCTTACCAGGCCACTGTGCAGGTGAATTACTGTGAGCAATCAGAAAAACTAGACAAGGATTATGTTTCTGAAAAGCATTTCAAACGATCATCAGGTTTGGTCCCTTACCCCATCGGCCAATCCTTGAACTCTGACTCTTGATTCTCACTCATTCTGAGCATGTTGTGTAGTTCCAGTTTCATACATCACTTTCCCCCCTCAGTAGTCCACCCTCCTTAGACCTCCACTTTCCCTGCCTTTCTCCTTCACATTTAGAAGAATTCAAACACTTTCTACCATCTACTTCAACATTTTTTAAACTGTATACCTTTGACTTAGTAATTCCACTACAAATCCTAAGGAAACAAAGATTATTTATGCAAAGTTGTTCAGTGTATTACTTTTGGTATCAAAGGTGCATATGTGTCTGTTTGTTTTGAAATAATGTCAAGGTTATTGAAAAAGTAAAGATGTTTGGGTTTCTCTGCTGTTTCCCTGTGATTAGATTCAGGTTATAGATTTTTGGTAGGATTGTCACAGAGCGATTTGTCCTCAGGATGTAGACTCGTCACATTCCTGGTGGTGTTAACTTTGAACACTTGCTTAAGATGGTGCCCGCTTCATGTGGTGTCTGATGTATCGTCAGTAAGTTTCTTCTGGGAGATACTTTGAGACTATGTAGATATCCAGTTTCTCATCAGACTCGCACATACTAGTTTATGCTTTCATTGATAGTTCCTGACTGAATCAGTTATAACTGAATCAGCTATTCCAATGGTCACCAAACAGAGATTTTCTGATTCCATCATTTGTTCTACATTAATTATTGGCATTCTGCTCTAAGGAAGAGCTTTTCCTTCTCCCACTTCCCACTTCTCTGTTTGCTTATATCAGTATGGACTCAAATAGATTCTTATTTTATGTAATGGGTTTGAAACTGTTACAGTCATTTATTTTGATGTTCACATCGATTTGATGGCCATTGAGTGCCCCTCCAAATTGGCTGCTGGCCCTTCTGACATGTTTCCATCATGTTTTGAGCACTTCCTTTAATTTCTGGCAAAACAAAATGTTCCATGTTCATCTTTCTCTTTCCCTGCCCCTGACCTGGAATCAACCATTTCTTTAAGGAACCTTATTCCTTCTGGTGGAGAACAGTACTTAGAAACCAAGGTCTGAGCACTCCGTATTCATTGCTACTGAAGTCGTCTCGGATGGGACTTACATATATTTACCCAGACCCAACCTCTATGGCTATTTATTGAACTATATTAAAAACCAAGCGCTCATGTTGATACTTCCAATTCTAATCCAGGACCACCAGTTTTGTTACTCAAGTCTACTTCTTTTCCATATTTGTAATTCTCTTTTCTAACAATATGAAAGCCAGATCCACAATACATTTGCTGATTTTCCCAGTCCTAGAACACATAGAAAATAGTTTAAGAATTGCTAATTCAGTACTTACCTGGCAGGGGAGATACTATGATCATGAAGGTGGTTTTCCCAGGGCGAGGCTCATCCATTGCACTCCGGATGTGCTGACCCCTGCGATTTCCCCAAATGTGGGAAACTCAGCTGCACAATTTGTGGTAGTGGGGTCCTGCATTTTCACTTTCCCCTATGTAAAAAAAAAAAAAAGAATTGCAAATTCATACCACTGCGAAAAACAAACCTACTAATTAGACTTCCGTATTGGTTTAAAGCTCTGTCTTTAGCCTATAGGTATATATTCAAAATACTGTGTTCAAAAGTTACCTGGGTGAGAGCGTCTTCCCCCTCTTGGTGTGGTTGTGCTGTTCATTTGAACAATACTTCTGCTTATTTATTTCTGTTTGTGTTTCATTTTAGGATTCTTTCCTCTCTACCCTCTGTTTAATTTCTTTTGAATGAGTGAACCATTAGCATGGTCTCGAAAGTCAGGGCTACGCAGAAAGTGTGCCTGGGGCAGGCCCACCCCGCAACCCCTCTCCTGCTCTCACCCCTCCATCCTTTCCTGCCAGTCAGTTCTCACCCATCCCCTGTATTCATTCACCAATCTCATTAGTTTCTCATTTATTTATCCTCTGTTATTTTCACACAAATAAGCAGATGCATGTATATTTTTTTATTTCCCCTTGTTTCTTATTCACATATAGCACGCTATAGAGCAATATCCTTCTACACTTTAGTGGCAAAAAAGTTTTCTAAACCCAAATAGTAATTCTCCAATAATAGGAGAATTATTTGCTATAATGAAGTACTATGTAGTCATTTAAAATGTTTCTGAAAAATAATCAAAGATTTGAGGAAAGGCTGACAAAATAAAGTGCACATTTAAACATGTATATATTAAGATTGCACGTTTAACTGTAAGATGTTTAATAAACAATTTGTTTTCACTTTTAGAAAAATGCTGAGGAGAGACAATATGGTGAATTAAAAAGCAGAAAACCCTCTTGCTTATGAAACACCCAGAAACTCGATTAGAAAGAAGCGCCCTGTTACATTAACAGCAGTTCTCTGGGTAGGGGAATTACAGATTACTCTTGTTTTCTTCTAGTTTAAAAAATTTACCCCACATCAAGGAGGTGATACCTGGATAGCACTTATCAACATATTGATGCATTTTTTAAAAATAAGTAAAACGTGTAAATGGTAAACATTAGAAACAGCTCCAAAATAGTTTAGAGTGAAAAGCAAGTCTTCCTCTCCCAAGTTTCCCTCCCAGAAGCCACCACTGTTTGTCTCTAGGTTCTTTCTGTTCTCCCAGAGGTGTCCTCTGCATCCTCAGCACAGATGTCACACATACATTTACCTCTGCAACACAGCATACACCGTTTTACATAGTCGTATAACTTGAGGACCACTTTACATCTGTATATATTGATCTACTTTATGTTTGTTATTATAATTAATTACACATAATCAGCCAAAGCATGGTCATTTCTTTTTCTTTTCTTTTTTTTTTGTTTTCAATAATGCTTCACTGAGGGAAAAAAAAAAAATCCCTTTCTCTGACCCCCTGAAGTTTCAATTATCCAGAGGTAACAAGAAGCCTACATTGGCAGCTCCAAAATAATGTTTTTGTGACTTCTAATGCCAAAGGGTAATGGGGATTAGATCTCTTGCATTATGGCAGGTGTGTTCCTGCTGTAGGTTTTCCAGAAAAATTAAAGCATCGGGTGTTTTGGAGTAAGGAGGACGCAGCCTTGCAGGCAGCACAGGTTGGAAAAGTAGTGTTGAGGTGTCATCTAACGTTTAAACTCCCAGGACATCCAGACACACTTACAGTGACTCTTTTACTTTGTAATTTCTGTATAAATTACTTTATAGAACATTGTAATGAACAAAAATACCATTATCCTTCGGTGTTTGTCTACTTGGGGAAATTTAATTCAGCAAGTTAATATTAGAGAGGAATGAGTTTTAAAATGTAAACTCTATTTATTTTTGGTATAGCTAATACATTTATTTCATTCAAAATTCAAAAGGTACAGAAAGATGTACACTATGGTGAAAAGTTTCTCTCCTTTTGTCCCCAGCCACCCAGTTGCCCGCAGGCAACCAATGTAACCAGCTTCTTGCAGTGTGAACTTAAGTCCCCACCCCACCTTTTCCATTATGAAAATTTTTAAACTCAGAAAAATTAGTTTGAAAGAGTACAGTGAATGTATTCACCTAGATTCACCAGTTGTTTAGTTTTTCAACATTTGCTCTGTGTGTGTGTGTGTGTGTCTGTCTACACACACACACACACACACACACACACAGACTCTTCTCTGAACCATTTGAAAGTAAGTTGCAAGTGGCATGACGCTTTACCCCCAAATTCTTCAGCAGGCATCTCCTAAGAACAAAGACCCTCTTCCACACAACCACAGCATCACTATCACTCCCAAGAAATTTAACATTAATATAATAACATTATATCAGAATTCTTCCAGTCGACCCAATAATGTCCTTTATGACAATGCCTCACTCTTGAAACCAGTCAGAGAGCATTGATTTCACTTACTGTCATACATCTTTAGTCTGTAGCAGCCTGGATCAGTTGTCTTGTAGAGTGGCCCTCAGTGTGTCCTCTGATTATTTCCTCATGATTAGATTCATGTTAAATGGTTTTGACAAGGCACTTATAGTTGGTTTGTCCCATTATGGGTGAGTCTGGTGTGATCGCTTGGTTAAGGTGGCCCCCCGCCAGCTTTCTCCTCCAGGTACTTAGAGATATCTTGTTTCCATTGTGAGGAAAATGCGCTCTCTAGGATGGTGCTTTGGGGCCACATAACTATCTTGCTTACCGGCCTCTCACCCAGTGGTTTGACTCCACTGATAAATATTACATTAGTGGTTGCAAAACAATTTTCTAATATTATCCTATCTACTGTTGACTAGAGCCTTTTCTTCTTTCTCACGTGTGTATGTGTGTGTGTGTGTGTGTGTGTGTGTGTGTGTGTAACACTATGAAATCATAGTGTTTTTTTTGCATTCATTTAAAAACTTTGTATTATGGGGAATTTTAAACATGAACAAAAATAGACAAGATAGTGTAGTGAGCCCTGTGTGCATTGAGCTTCAGTGCTTACCAACTCATGGCTACTCTTATTTCATCCATACTCCAGTCAGTCTCTCTTGCCCAATATTATTTTGAAGCTAAGCCAGGCATATAAGTTCATTTGTAATTTTTTAGTGTGTGTCTCTGCAAGATCATTTGTTTTCTTTTATTAAATGTTGCAGTCGATAGCTTTTATTCTTTTTGATGCTTAAATTGTCCCAGATTGGGTCAGAGGAGGCCTGTTATGCTGGCTTCTATACTTCTGACTCATCCCCACCTCCTTTGGGCACTGGCTGGCACAAGATATTGTGATTACCTAGAATCGGCCATTTCTCTAAGGAGCCTTGTGAATTTAAATCTCTTAATGCAGAGAGTAATTTACAGGGTTAAACTTTGTTATAACTGGATTAATATTTCAAAGGTCATCAGTGATTAAAGAAGGCAGTTTGCAAGTGTTTAGCCTATCAAACAAAAGTAAGCAAATTATTTTAAGTCCAAATCTCTTTAGATCACTAAAAGATTTAGTAGATTTTCGATTCTTTGAGAGCAGCACTACCCGTGCTTTGGATGAGCGATCAGCACTGGTCTCCAGCCCGCCCTGCCCCTCCCTGACTCCTTCCCCATCCAGCTCCGCCTGCCTACCTTGTTGTGGAACCACTGTGTTTCAGACACCAGCCTTCAAAATCCTCTTATTAATAAGATGTTCCTGTTTTTTCCTTTCCTTCTAAACCTTTAATAAGTTGCCAAATCTTAAAATTCTTCTTCGAATGTCTCATATCTACTCTCCCCAATAATAATGAAAATAATGGTTATATTATTAACAACTGGTCCATGCCAGGGGCTATCTGTATTATTTCTAGTCCTTACCTTGGGGTTGTGAGTAGCATCACTGTTCCCATTTCACAGTCAGGGAGACGGAGGTCCAGTGCGTGGGCACACTGCTGTAAAAGCAGACTTCACCTACTAGCTGTCTGTACCTTCTTGCTTCTCACTTCTCTCCTTTCTACCTCCATACCCCGAGCCAGATTGAGAGAGGCTGCAATATAACAGGGAAACGGGTTGGACTAGCAGTCAGCTCACTTGCAGGTCCTACCCTGCCAGTGACTGTGATCTAAGATTGTATCTTAAATTCTGAGCCATAGGTTTCTCTTCTTGAAAATGAGGAACCCTAGCCATGCAACAGAATCATCTGAGGAGCTTTGTAAAAATGTGGATGCCTGGACTCCACCTCCATAAATTCTGATTTAAATGGTCCAGGTTAAAGGCTCTAGGCATCAGCATTTTTCAGAAGCTCCCCAGATGGTTCTAAAGCGCAGCCAGGAAGGAGGACCCCTGGGCTAGATGTTTTCCAAGGCCCATCCGTGTTGTCATTAGACCCCACACCACTGGGTGATTGATCTGCTTCAGCCTCTTCCTTAAGTCTGATTTCCACCACATTACTCTCCCTAAAACATTTGCTTGATGACTCCCAAATCATCTGGGAGCTTCCAACTTGCCAAGGAGAAAGTACAAACCCTTGGCCTGGCCGTTAAAGTCCTCTAGTTGAAACCCTCCAGGTTGGCCAGGCCAGACTCCTGTGGTTCCCCGAACAGGCCAGACTCATCCTGAGCCTCAAGCCTTTGCTGATGGTATTCACTGAGTGTCCTTTCCTGTCTGGTCTAAACACGTCCCCTCCCTCAGCGCATCCAAAGCCCTGAGTAGGAAGCCTTTCCAGTCCCTCTGCTGATCTCTTCTCTGCACTTCTTGTTTGTACTGCCCACCAGGTGCAGAGTCACTGGGCTGTTTCCTTCACTGATTCATTCATTCATCAGTATATTGGTACCTGCCACGGCCAGCCCTGGGCCAGGCCCCAGGGACACAGCAGTCAGTCACAGGGCAGGAGGCGGACAGAGAAGCCGATAGCCATGAGACAGTATTTTAAGTGCTCTGGTGGAAGCAGTCCAGAGCTCTAGGCTCCGAGGAGGAGCCTCTCACCCACATGGGATGGTTGCGGCAGGTATCCATGAAATAGTGGTTTCTGATGGAGCCCTACTAAGAGAGAAGGAAGAGTTATCTAGCAAGAGAGGGTCTGAGAAAAGAATGTTCAGGCAGCGGAAACAGCCAGGGCAAAGCCTGGAGAGAGAAGAGAACATGGTTCTATTGGGGAAGGAAAGCAAGTTCAGGTGAGAGGTGATGATTTCGGTGAGAAAGGTAAGCAAGCACTAAATCATACAGGACCTTGATGTCACGTTAAGGAGCCAGTGTCATAACCTAGAAATAGGGAAAACTCAGACTAGCCCAGTGGCAGTAGAAATGGTAAGCAGTGCATGAATTTGAGGCAGGTTAAATAGAACTTTTGATGGTTGGCTATAGTGGAGAAATATGATGACACAGAGGTCCTGCCAGTGACGCCCAGGTTCACTGAAAAGAGAACATGGGAAGAAATTGTGATTTTAAGGGTTGTTCTGTGTTTGGTTTAAGATGTGTTCAAGTGTACCTGTGGGACAACCAGCTTGTATGGGAACAGCTGTACACACTGAGATATGGCCTGAAATGTGTGCTGAGGTAGGATGGGTCAGCACATCTGTTACACTGGAAGCAGTGAGAGTGGATGAAATGGATCAGGAAGAGTGTGTAAAGAGAGAGGAAAAGCGGCCAGAAGAGGACCCCAAAGCACTGGATGGACACAGAGAGGAGTCCACGGGAGAGACTTGGAATCTCCCAGGGAGGAGTAAAGCCAGTAGGTTCAGCATTTTGGAAGCTAAAAAAGGAAAACTTGGCAGGTGGGAGGGCGGGGGTCCACGGGCTGGAGTGTCACTGGGAAGTCGGTGGGAGTCAGGATTGGAATGTTTCCGACACATTTAGCAACAAGGAGGCTGTTGTTGACCTTGGCGTGATTTGTATCCATGGAGTGATACATGTGGAAGCCAGATCGCAGTGGACTGAGGGGAGGGGAGGTGTGGGATGAGCACAGACAATTCCAGAAAAATGATGGTAACTGACACTGCAGCAGCTCCAGGGTGTGTGGAGTCGGGGGGTGGGGGTGGTTTTATAAGAAAAGAGAAAGGCTTGAGCTTTACTCAAAGCTGATGGGAAGGAGAAGGACACGAGCTCTAGAACCCTGGTGGGATTCTTTGTGGAAAAAAGGAGAGATGCTTCTTCCATTGTAACAAGAGAAGGGGAAGGGACGAATGAATGGGGATGCAGGTAAGGTGGTAGCCCTGGTGGTAGAAAGTTGGGTGAATTCTCACCTGGCTGACAGGTTGGAAGATAAGGAAATAGCATTCATTGGAAAATGGTCAGGCATGAGGGCCCAGCTGAGGGTGGACACCATATGTGGTGCACTGATGGATCGTGTTCCGTGGGCCTGGGTGTTTTTTGAATGGTGAACGTTCAGAGGGTGGAGACTGTGTGGTAGCCTTCGGCTGACTTCCTGTGGTTTCCACAGTGCTATGTATTCCGTGGACACCCAGGTGTCTTAGTCAAGGCACTTTGGGTTGCAGCTACCAAAACGCACCCTAACATGTTTAGCGAAAAAGGAGGACATGGAGGAGTGTAGTGTAGTTCCTTTATAAGGGTCAGAAGCTGGGTGCTCTGCTGTTCCCTCGGCCTCTTCTCTCCTTTAGGTTCTGTCTCACTCTTCCGGACTGCAGTGCCCACCCCAGGCCAGCTTCACAAGATTATCCAAGCATTTAACAGAGACTGGCAAGTGCAGTGGTTTCCAAGACTTCACAGTGCATCAGAATCAACTGGAGGGCTTTCTGAAATTACAGATTCCTAAAGACCTGCATCAGATTTCTGAATCAGTCTTTGTGGATGGAACCCAGAAACTTTGTCTTTCAGGAGCTCCCCGAGGTGATCCTGATGCAATCAGTCTGTAAACCTGCATTTGACAACCGCTGCCCTTGGGTATTCCTCCCCACCCCCCCCATTCTAAAAATCCAAGGAGAGAGAATCTGATTGGCCCACCCGTGGTTCAGTCACCCTTGACCAGAGGAGGGGGCAGGAGGTGACCTGAGGAAGTGGCCACGTGGAGCCCTTGCTGCTCCATGTAGGGCCTTTGTTAAATTAGGGAAAAGTGCCCCTCTGAGCCGAAACAGAAAAAGGCACCCATCTGGGCAGAGCTGCTCACTGGCAGGCTTGGCACTTTTCCATGGGGAGAAAAGATGCTTATTGCCTGGATTCTGGCTTTTAATGCCCTCTAGCAGGTAACAACCTTTGTGTTCCCCACCCACGCCAGCTCCAACCCATCTCTGTGGCAGTGGGGCAATTCCCAGAGGAGAGTGTGGGCAGGGAAGATCCCAGATGGCCTCCTGTATTCAGCAAACACATGTCGCTTGATGAAAATCACCTTCTAGTTTGTAGCCGGCGTCTTACAAAGTGTTCCACAGAGGGTGAGGGGTATATTGAGTATTCTGATGCATTGGGGGATTTCTGTATATTCACATGATGTCAAGATAATGCACAGGGTCTAAAGAGTTAAAATTATACATTGACATGAGCAGAGTTCTTGGAGCCAAGTTCTCAACAAAATATCCTGAAATAGCTGCTTTATCTGTAAAGAAAATATATTTCAAGAGCAAGTCTTCTCTAAGAGTTCAGAAAGAAAAAAAAAAGAATGATAAATTTTATTTCTGGAAGAGATTGTCAGTTGGGGGGCAACCTAAATCTGGGGAAAATGAGAGGAAGTTGCTTGCTCCTGGGGACGAGGGGAGGGCTGGGAGGAAGTCCAGACCCCTGTGACGAATGCTGCAGTGGAAGTCACTCACTTATTTTCATTTAAAAACAATTTACCATGTGCTCACTGTGCTGCCAGGCCCTGTTCTAGTGCTGGGGATACACGGTGACCAGACAGACTAAAGTCCTGCCCTGAAAATGAGAGGACTGGGAGCCACCCATGAGCAGCGAACATCTGGAAACAGCAGTTCCCAGGGTGGCAGAGCTTTCCAAACATACAGGCCTGGTGAATGGAGGGGATTCCAGTGTGAAGGCCAAACCAAGCTCCGCAGAGGATTACCGTTCTGCCACCACCCTGGCCCTTCCCGCCCCGTCGACCTCCGTGTTACCCGAGACAGCGTAACAACTGGAGAGATGGTCTAGTCCTGGGGGGAGGGCCACAATGAGGAGGCGTCCCTACAGCTAGTAACCTTGTTTTTAACAGTGTATTATCCCCTTAAATGATGGCAAATTTTCAAGCTTTGACATTCGATTAGATTGTTCAGAGTTTTTTTTTTCTTTTTACTCTCTTGTATTATGAAAAAACACATTTAGAAAAATGCATAAGACATAAATGTACAGTTAACAAATAATTGTAAAGCAAATACCCATACATGTAACCACTCAAGAAATAGATTACCAGTACCCCCGAAACCACCCCCTTCCACGTGCCTTCCTAACCTCAGCCCCTCTCCTGACTTTCATGGTGATTTCTTCCTTGCTTTTCTTACAGTTTTATTTCTTATGTATACATGTACTTTGTTTTATTTTATCTGTTTAATCGCTAGGAGTCATTCAAGGTCATGTCTGATAAATAAGGAGGGAAATCAGGCTGGGTAATGCCATTGATTTATCTAAAAAAAAAAAAGTTGTGTGCTCTGAGGTAGTAAGGGCGACTCTTCTGTTTCATGTGACCTCAGCATATTGAAAGAGATTCCAGAAATGCTGTGTCCTGGCAGTACTGCCAGGAAGGAGGGCTTCCATCATTTGAACATATTAATCCTGGTTCATCTGTTCATTTGCTGATCTCGTTATTCCAGAGTCCCATCTAGAATATAGCTTTGTCCTATTAGACCGTGTTTTCCAAACTTTTATCTGTTTGTTTTTTATTCAAGGTGGCTCTTCCTGTTCATCCCTGGAAATATTTGTGGGGAAGGCCTGTGCTCATTGTTTGCCCCAGGCGTCCGCACAGCATGGTGTCCCCCCTGTGAAGAGCTTCCCTATAGTAGGAGAGTGTGGAGTTCTGTTCTGGGAGAAATGCTGTGAAAACTGGGAGACGCCGCCCAGGGGCGTCTCACTGAGGCTGCATTGCCCAGCACCTAACAGGTGCAGGTCCCATCCCTGCTAACGGAAGGATGAGCGAGGGGACATTTCCCACCTCCGCCAGCCTTTCTTGGGTGAAGTCAAAGCCCTTTCCATTTCTATATTAGAAAAGAGAACCAAATACATCATTAAGTGTTTCAAATACTTCATTGTTTAGAACAGAAATATTAACATGAGCTTAGTTGGCCAGTGGTCAGGCATTGCTAAGGTCTGTGTGAGTGGCCATATGTGAATGGTTGGTGGGAACGTTTTCTTAGGCCAAGGTCACAGGTCATCACCCACGGGGGTGGTTAGACTCAATCTAAATCCACTGCTGATATACAAACTATAAGACTGAAGGAAAAACTGAAAACTCACTGTACTATGAAGTAGTAATGACATAGAGGATTAAAAACTGGGAGTAGTTTAGAAACCCTTTATTACCCTAATTTAAATGCATTATAGAGATAACAGATTTTTTTAGAGCCAAAGGGAACTTGTTAGTCCTTAAACATCTCACAGTTCATCTTCCTTACTTATAGAAAAGCAGCACACTACAGTTTAAACATCAGATTAATTTTCCTGATAATATTTTGCTTGGGCTAATATTCAGTTTAATTTACATTTCCCAGTTAACATGCTACCTGAGGTTGTCATGACACGAACTAGAGACATCCCCGATGGCAGGGGTGGAGTGTCCTTTAGGTCATCTACACAGCGAGCAGCAAGTGTTGACAGTAGATTTGGGGGTGGTGCTTGGCCCTGATCTGTGCTTAGTGTCCCTACAGACCCCACGTAGGAACTGGTAGTCGAGGTCATAATCCTTGCAGGCGTGATATAAAACCACCAAGGATGGAAACTGTTGGGGGTAGAAATTGAGTTCCAGGCCCAGCTTTGCATCTGAGCACCATGAACACAGCAGTTCCGGGAGCAAGAAAGCAATGTGGTATCAATCAACTCAGCAGCCCTCCTGAAAGGCGTCGAGAAAATTCAGCCTGCCTGTGGATTGTCAAGGGGACTTTTTGCACTTCTCTCAGTGTGACAGGAGAATCATGTTTTTAAACTTTTGTTTTATAATCTAACCTGAAGGTGATGCCAGATAGTCATTGACAGGCTTGGTTGGTGTTTTAAGTAATCTGCTAAAGCTGTAAGTCATGAAAGTCATTTTTCTATCTTGGCATTATTTTTCACAGGCTCAGAAAAAAAGTTTGAATCAGACATCCCCCATTTCTGCTCCCAAGACAGCAGATGGCCTGAGGCAAGCACCCATCCCCGGCCTCCTGAGCACCACACTGCCAGGTCAGGAGCCCTCGCTGTCGGTGGTCCTCAGTCTGTCCTGTCCCCGTGGCCCAGGGCCTCCTCACACACTCCTCATTCTGCACCTTGCCCACTCAGCCTCACCTCCACTCTGATCCTTTCTTCTTTCTGTATCCTTCTGTACCATCATTTTATATACTAATAAGAAATAAAAGCACTTCTGTTTAAATTATGACATGTTAAATGATGTGGAAAAAGATGTGCTGCTTAGAAACAATGAAATCTAGTACTACATGCAGTGTGACTCTGTAATTCTCCTCACCTTGCTTTATATATGTATATTTAGAATCCCCCCCAAGACAAAAAAAACATCGTGGGCCGTGTCTTCTATTTCTTCTAAAGCTTTGAATGCCTACATTGCTCAATAAGTACTGGAAATGCCGAAAGCACGAACTGTCCCGGCCAGTACCCTGTTTGGGCCTCCCTTTCCTTAAGTTGTGTTTTGGAGTTCGGTAGTGCTGACAGATCACTGGCTTGAGACCAGTTCCTTAGACTTAAGTAATTTGAAACTGTAGCATTGACAGCTTTTATTTATTACCATTTATTTATGTACTTACTTCTCTTTGTCACCTAAATCGGCATTTGTAATCCTGACCTCTGCCTCTCGAGCTTTGGTAGGTAAATGTACTTCCTGCTCTCCTTGCTCACACAGGCATCCAAGGTTAAGAAATCCCTTCCACAATGTTCAGTAATTTGTGCACTTTGGACTCTAGGGGTTCCACAAGGAGCCTGATTTACTGTTTCTGTTGAACACTGTTTCATGTGTTAATTCTAACAGGGCAGGATTCTGGAAGCAAAGTTATACCGGCGTCCTTAGGAACGGCACAGCCACAGCAGGAAAAAGGAGTTGGATCATCTCCTGGCCAGCCAGCTGTGCAGGTAGAGGACAGTTGGCATAGCTTCTTCTGAATGTTCAGCATCACTGAAAGAAAAGGCGGTCGCGTCACCTTCTGCTTGCTACTTTCTGTCTGGTGTCATCTGCAGTCAGCCCATCGCAGTGCCACAGAAGTGCTCACTGAAGACCTTCTCTGCTGGCCAGGCCTTGTTATGCTAACGTTTATGGGATGAATGTGTCTGTTCTGTTTCTCGCATGTTTACAGTGCTGTCATTTCCTCATGAATTAATAATATGCCAGCAGCCAACACATAGTAGGCACTCAGAAAACACAGTTTACTGCTGAATGATGATGATCATTATCCCATCAAAGAGGCTCTGTTCCTCTTAGTTATACAGGGGATTTTTTTTTTCCCCTGCAGGAATGTATGAAGCAGTCAGTCCCTATGATCTCTTAACCCATCCACTGGTCTAAAAAAGAAGGAAAAAAATTTTTGTTTTCAGCTTTCTAAGTCCTTAGTTTCTTCTCCATCAAACTTACCAGTTACTAGTTGAATGAAACTTGTGATAGTCTGGGCCTGCCTGGAGCACTCAGTGAGGGGTTTGGTTCAGTTCTCAGGTTCTGGCAGAAGGCATATTTATTCCTTAACACGATCTAAGAAATGCCCTGCTGGATCACAGACTTGGACTGGATTTAACAGGAGCACAAAAGTGTTTGCTCCCTTATTTATTGCTGAGAAGATGCATTAGGGGATATCTACTGAATTTTCAGATGTTCATGGAGTTGGTACTTACAAATATATTTCTTCAAAAATATAATGAAGCATTTGCAGAGGGAGTTGGGGATCGAGGCTTTAAGGCACAAGCCGAGTCCTTTCAGGAACTGATAGTACAGCTTTCTACAATCTTGCCACTTTGCTACATGGTCTGTGGGCTCCTTGTTTTCTTTTTCAGCATCAAATTCTACATTCTTAGAATCTGCTCTTGATGGGGAGTTGAAAACATTTGAAACATAGTGTCCATTATGTGTAACTGTATTCTGCTTATTTTTCCCACAAAAGGGAATAATAAGAGGTGTGTTTCTTCTTTAGGTGGATAGTCATTCGGGAGGACAGAAGAGGCCTGCTGCAAAACAGCTAACGAAAGGAGCTTTGTGAGTTACCTTCGCAAATGACTCATTCTGAACATTTTTCTAGGTTCCTAACCTTCAACAAATATACAGCAGAAGCCAATAACTGCATCACTTTGCTGTATACCTGGAACTAACATTGTAAATCAACTACATTCAATAGAAAATTAAAAATACACATACAACAGAAGTCAGGTTATAATCATATATGTTTAAAAAATATACTTTGGATTTCTTTCCCTGTAGTTTGTTTCTGTTAGGGACCTATAAATATGGCAAATGTCGTTTGAGCCTATTGTTTACCCTTCTGTTCTTAAGGAGAATAGTTCTTTGTCTTTTTAGCAACCACATATCCTTTGATTGGCCTACGTTTCTCCAAGGAGGAGCACAGTCTGATAAGCTCCTGTGTCCAGAGCAGAAATGTTACCATAAGCTTAGCCGGCCAGTGGTCAGGCATTGCCAAGGTCTGTGTGAGCGTCCGCACTTGAATGGCTGGTGGGAACGCAGTGCTTTGAGACCAGGGTCATAGTTTGAGTCCCCAGTACAAATGGTTAGATTAAACTGTAAACCCACCATGTTGTACAAAGTATAAAACTGAAGGAAAAACAGAACTGCAGTCCTATGAATGATACACTCCCATGCGTCTCATTGTCTTTGCATGTAAACGACCATCGTGCTGCACGATGACTGCACGTGACACTGGCAATTTCTCTTTTCCAGCATTCTCCAGCAGTTACAGAGGGACCAAGCCTACGCTGTGACACCTGACAAAAGTCACTTCCGCTCACTGAGTGACGCGGTGCAGAGGCTGCTCTCCTACCACGTGTGCCAGGGCTCCATGCCCTCGGAGGAAGACCTGAAGAAAGGTAAACAGGCTGGAAGCCCAGAGTGCCACCTTGACACCAGACACCCTCCTGGGGACGCCCCACAGAAGAGTCGGAGCCACGTGGCCCCCAGATGGTGGCCAGGTTACTGTTTTTCATCACAGACCTAACACGTTCCCAGTTTACTCGATTTCCCAGTCCCTGTTTAGGACTGTGACTTGGTCTTCTCACCATTCCGTGAAAGGATACCCAAAAGAGTATTTTAAGGACAGATTTGTGGGCAGTGAATCCAGAGCCCTGTTTGGACTGCTGGCTGTGGACAGGATGGCCCTGGACGGGGTGGCCTGCGCGGTGATCTAGGCACGGTCCTTGCATTTAGGCGGAATGCATACCCTTAGCTGTTACTGCCGGTTTTATGAATTAGGTAGACACTAGCTCCCGAAGAGCATTCTTTGAAGTTCCAAAGTGAGTCCACGGCATTGCTGTACATCAGAAAACTGGTAAAAATTTTAGAGATAAGGTCCCCTTGTCCCAACCTAGAACTCGGCCCGTTCTGACGCCTGGCCCTGCTGCCTCTCATGGGGTGCTGCTGGGTTCTCCCCTCCTTCTCAGCACCATTCCCACCTTGACCCCATTGGTCCCCTCCACCGCTTCAGTCCCTCCCTCAGCTGCTGCCAGTCTTGCTCCCTGAGACCGGGGTCTCTGATCGGAGTGCAGCCATCAGTCTGCTGTGAGCCTCCCCTCCCTGGGACAGAGGCCCAGGGAGAGTGTCCACATCCAGTGTCCAGGGGCGTGGAGGCTCTGAGAAGAGTGAAGTGGAAAATATGAGGCCTTTGAGACTGACAGACAAAGGACATAGCCACAGTACCATGACCTGCACGATGCCATGGACTAGTTGGTGTCATTCTGTAAAACTGGTCTGCCCAGCCCACCAGTAGGACTCATTGTCTCAGCGGTTTCAGTTTTTCATGCTGTTGGAAGGAAGTCAGTGGAAGAGCACTGCACTTTAATCCTAAGGAATAAAGAACCTAGTGGGTGATTTACGCTCTCTTACTGTTTTTTTTTTTCTCTCTCTCTCTTTAAAGTTGACAATGAATTTGAAACAGTTGCCACTCAGCTCCTAAAAAGGACCCAAGCTATGCTTAACAAGTACAGATGCCTGCTCCTGGAAGACGCCATGGTAAAGTTCCACTACCAAGCACATTTGTTTCTTAAAACTCCGCAGGTCACAGCTACCAATTCAGAAAGAAAAACTTCAGGAATTACATTTTCCCAACATAGTTTAAAATTGTAGAAAACTCACCTCTGACCATACCTACTCCTACCAGCAGCTACATTTGCTGTGCTTTACGTGGTTGATTACACTCAGTGCCACTGCTTTCCTGGTTCGAATGAGGAATGAGGGCCTTAGTTACATAATTTGCCCACCACCACACAGCCAGGAAGTCTGCATGTAAGTAGCAGAGCTGGGATACAGAGCAGGACTGCCTGACCCCCATCCACACGCTGGTGCTGCCTACTGCCGCGCACCGACTAGAAGACATGGGAGAGGACCAGTGACACTTCAGTGAAGACTGTTCAGAATAACACCTGAAAAGATGAGGTGGCGACAGATGTTAAAATTAGTTTTGTCTCGTTTTCAATTGAGAGATCATTACTATGTCATAAAAGTCATGCTTAACTTTAAAATGTACAACCTGATGGTTTTTAGTATATTCACAAGGCTGTGCGACCATCACCACTCTCTAATTCCAGAACATTTTCATCACCCCAAATAGAATCTAAAGTTAGTTTTAAAGCACCAGTTATCTGGAGAAAGGAGTAAGATATCCCAGAAAATGATGGAAAGACCAAACCTATCTGAGATTTTACAAGCAGTTCTAAAGTCACATAGACTTTAATAAATTGGTCTCCTACAAGCAGCATTCAATTTGAGATCAACTTTGAAAATGTAGTCTCGGAGATTAGCTGAACTACATTATACACATATGCAATATAGTGTGAATACGTATGTACATGTGTTTGTATTTACTAAAATATATATATTTAGAGGCACACCTTGAAGACAGTGTGGATTAGTTCCAGACCACTGCAATAAAGCTAGTATCACAATAAAGTCACGGGTTTTTTGGCTTCCCAGGGCATACAAAGTTATGTTTACACTATACTGTAGTCTAAAACAACAATGTTCATAACTTAATTAAAAAATACTTTATTGCTAAAAAATGCTAACCATCCTCTACACCTTCAGTGAGTTATAATCTTTTCGCTGGAGGGTTTGAAATGTTGGGAGAGCTACCAAAATGTGACACAGAGACATGAAGTGAGCAAATGTTGATGGGAAAAAATGGTGCTGGTATACTTGCTCAATGCAGGGTCACCACAGACCTTCAATTTGTATTAAATACAAACAAACAAACAAAACCCCTGCCATATCTGCGAAGCACAATGAAATGAAGCACAGTAAAATGAGGTCTGCCTGGACTTATGTATCTTTTTTAAAATTGTGCCACCAAAGTCTGAAATAGTTGTTTTTATATTAAGGACCATTTCTGAAACAAAACTCTGAAATATCAAAAAGATTAACTCTATCATCTCTGAGAAAAGGACCCTGGGAAAAATTTGGACAAATGGACAAATTATTCGAACAGGTTATCTCATGTCTGCCATGAATTTTTATGTTAAGTAAGACCCAGAAATACAATTGAAGATTTGATTCTGAAAAAAAAAAAAAAGATTTGTTTCTGTATGGCAAAAAATAACTTTAAAGAAAGCCTTAATAAAAAAACACAGCTATAGCATAGCAGAATATAAAGTCAAAGCTCATCCTAATGACGAGATTTCCAACTTATTATTAAGCAGAGGAGGAAATAAGGAAGGTACAGAACAGTAGCTGCCATCTGTGTGCAAAATAAACAAAGGAAGAAGAATGTAAATTTGGGTGTGTGCAGAATATATCTCTGGAAAAGCTTATTAAATGACTCTGCCTTGAGGGAGGGCGCCAGGCTGGGGGAAGACAGAGCACAGCGGAGGCGGAGAAGGAAGGTTTACTTTTCCCCTGTTGTACCTTTTAAAGTTTGTACCATTGTGGTAAATTACTTTTTTCCGAAGAATTACATGGTGAAGAAATGTATCCTATGTGGCAAGGATAAAGGTGACTAAACGGGACATGACCAGAACCTGGACACCACCTTCTCCTTTCTGATCGCTTACTTTGTTCGAAAGACACAGAGATGTTCACACTTGTTTAAAAGGTACCTGAAATGACTAGACTGTCTCATTTTCAGCGGATCAATCCCTCTGCTGAGATGGTGATGATCGATAGAATGTTTAACCAGGAAGAAAGAGCTTCTCTGTCCCGGGACAAGCGTCTGGCACTTGTAGACCCTGGTAAGGAACGTCAGAGTAAAAGCAAAGGAGACCAGCTGCCGTGGCTCCGGGGCTGTGGCTTTGGGGAGACTATCTGAACTGACCTTTGGGTGTGAAACCTGAAGGTAGATATGAATGCTGGGGAGAAAAAACCCGGAGTTGAGAGCGGAATGTGAATACTCTGGGAAGGTCTATATTCTGTAAAATCCAAGCTGGAGTTTTACATTCAGTTAAGTGATTCTTCTTCCTCACTGTACACTGAAATTTCTCAGTAGTTTATGAGAAGTAAAGTAAACCAGAAGCCTTCCCAGAAGCAATTTAACCTCAGCCAATTATTGAGTTGTCTTACTGTGTGCAGGGCATTGCTGGGGGTAGTCAGCACAACACAGTCCCTGCCCACAAGCTGGTAGATTGGAGTGTTCCCTGTAAGTACTCATCCCTCACTCCATCAGCGTCCACCAACTGCATACGTGCTAGACTTGACCCCCATTCTGCCTTTTAAAAATGAATTCTCTTTACTTTTTTGTAGCCTCTAAAATTCTTTTAAATCAGATAACATAACAATTCAATTCGAGTTTTGCCTGTACTTTCACCATTCTGTAAAAAGAAACGTTCTTACGTCTCCAAGTTTTCTTCCAATTCTCCTTCCTGTTTGCATACATCATTTTTATATTTTTATGATTTTGTTATTCTTAGTTTCTTCCATTTAATTCAACTGAAGTTTTTATCCTGTTGCTATAGTCTTCAAAATAATATTTAATACACTTTTAATACATCAATTTGATAATTCAGGTAATCCATTCCTCTACTCTTGGACCATTACTTTCCTGTAGCTTAACTCACATTCCTCTCACATCTTCTGTTACTTAAATATCAAGGTTTTGCCTTGTGTTTGATGTGGCTCAAGAAATTTTCAAAGAGAATACATGGTCCTCACACTCAGTGTAAAGGAGAGTCCTGAAGAATTGCTGTACACCTAGGAGAATCCTCAAATCTTTCCAAAAAACAAGAGAATAATTTATGTGGGATATATTTCTCCCCCTTTTTCTTAGACCCTGAAATCACCCCTTGCCTTTTGGTGAATTGGGCTTGTGGCTAAATCCTCCTCCTCTGTCCCAGCCCCTGAGGCACAGCATCACCCAGGCGGGTGTGACACCCTCCTCTGTCCTGTACCTGCACAGCTGGTATTTGTTGAGTGCAATCATCTTTTTTTATTTCAAGGCTCTATCCCCTACAGCTCGTATTTTGGGATTTAGTGAATAAACTCATGTTTGTGGTTTTCTAGGTTGTCATCAAAGCCCTTTTTCACTCTCATTACATAAAGAGTGCACACTTTTTTTGCCCTTGCATGATGGCAGTCTGCCCCCCTCCCTCCGTAACCCCACCCCCTAAATCCTCACTCACACCCCCCTTGCCATCCTTGGCTCTTCGAGCCTGGCATGAGTCAGCACTCTGTCCGGCCCGGTTCCTCCACACCCCTGTCCTTCCAAGCAGATACCACTTTGGATGTGTGTTGACCATTCGTTTTGTGTCCTGGCAAAGTGCCTCTAGTTACGGCAGGTCCCCTCCAGTGTGTCCAGAGGGATGGAAGCGCCATCACCCAAAGACAAGTAGGTGTGTCTTCCCCTCCCAGAGCCTCACCTCAGGGCCCTCTGCCCCACAGAAGAAACGAGGCTGACACTAGCATCTGATTTCTGTGTTCAGACCATTCCAAAGTAGTCATTAATAAATAACTGATGAAAAACTACAATAAGAGATGAAGACAAAGTGGAGCTTTCTGTACATTCGGTTTTCCCGTTTGTCATCCAGCAAATCCCCTTTTCGAAGAGATTTAAGCTCGTCTAGAAGCTGCGGCCCCACGGCCCCCTCAGCTCCGTTCCTTTTATAGGATGTGCCCTCTAGCACTGTGCTTCTGCTTTCCCGTGGATGGGAAAGGCTGACTGGCTGGGCTGGGCTGGGGGTGAGTTTGCATCTGCCCCACGAAGGGCTGCTGTCCAGCCCTTACCCTTACTCTCAGTTTTTTCATTAATGTTCTCTTTTGTTTCCGTTTCCAGAGGGTTTTCAGGCTGATTTCTGTTGTTCCTTCAAATTTGATAAGGCTGCTCATGAGACGCAGTTTGGCCGGAGTGACCAGCATGGCTGTAAAACAACCAGCTCTGTGCATCTGACGGCTAAGGCCCAGGGTAGAGACCGAGCCAAACCAGGCCAGGCAGAACCAACGAATCATGACCAGTTTCATCTAGTGCCTAATCACATCGTGGTCTCTGCAGAAGGAAACACTTCTAAAAAAACCGAATGCCTCGGTAGAGCACCAAAATTTGACAAAATGGGCTTAGTTCAGTACCGGAGTGCATCCGAAGACAAAACCAGCCGGAGAGACTCAGTGAAAGGTGGCGAGTGCTCTCCTGGCCCCGAAGGGCACCGGAAGAACTCGTCCAGACCTGATCATGGTCCTGAGAGCAAACTCTCAAGCATCCTAGTGGATTCTCACCTGGAGATGACGTGTAACAGCTCCTTCCAGGACAAGACTCTGAGGAGTTCTCCAAAGAATGAAGTTTTACACACAGACATCATGAAAGGGTCTGGTGAGCCCCAGCCTGACCTCCAGCTCACTAAGAGTTTAGAAACAACTTTTAAGAATATCTTGGAACTCAAAAAGGCTGGGCGGCAGCCCCAAAGTGACCCCACGGTTAGCGGCTCTGTTGAGTTAGATTTCCCCAATTTTTCTCCAATGGCTTCGCAGGAAAACTGCCTGGAAAAGTTCATCCCGGACCACAATGAAGGCGTTGTAGAAACTGATTCCATTTTAGAAGCAGCTGTAAATAGTATCCTAGAGTGTTAGTAGCCACAGGCCCCCTGCCCCGCCCCGAGACCCCGCCCCGGACAAGTTACATCCTTTCCTGGCAAAAGCAATGGAAACGGTCTCCTGTCTCCAGCCTGCTTGATCTTTCATCACAGGTTATTCTTTCTAATCTCAATCCCATTCTTTGTTTAAGAGCAATACTCGTCGTGGTTACAGGGAAATCCTCTAGTAAAACTGATCCTTGTTAGAAAGCAGTCTGATAGGCCCTACACATTTCAAGTGTTTTGAAAGTGCTTAGTCATTTTTTAAAATTTGTTTTATTTAAAAAACAAAAAAACACTGTAACTCAATGAGATCACAGTACACTTGACCCTGGGTAAAATTCTGACAATCATAAGTCATTTGAAAAGAACAGACTTACTAAAGAAAATCAAACAGGACTGGTAGAAGACACTTTTTAAAGAGTATCCCACTGCATCTCCAAATTTTGGCTTTGGGGGGCTTTGGGGTTGTCGTTGGCCAGGAGACCGTGCGGCTCTCCCCCGGCCGTCCCTGAGCAGATAGTCCTGGCTCCGCGGGGCCCCGCAGCCCCAGTGCGAGCACCCGTAGCGCACGAGCCCGGCTCTGCAGGGCTTCCTTGTTCATCGTTCAAGTGCTTTTCTGACGCTCCTGGAGCAAAACTCACCTCTTCAGCACACCCGCATCGAATTTCATCTAGGGAATACTTGGTTCTGAGTTGTGACAGCATGACCTGAGGTAATTTCACCAGGCTACAAAAAGGAAAATGGAAACCGGTGAATTGGCGCGTGTACGGGGGAGGCCGGGCTAGAGCCCTGAGGGATCGAATGTGTATATATGTAAAAGCATACATATGTCAACTATTGAGAAAAACCAAGCGTTTTGCATTCTGTAATTGGATCTAGTCAACATACGATGTATGTTTTTGTTGGTTTGCTGGGTTTGTTTCATTTTACCTCTCTTTGCACCCTCTCCCACTACAAATAGCCAAGCGTCAAAAGCACTTTCATTTGAAAACTATGTTGTAATTTCTTATCTTAAACTGTAAGGGGACTTTGGCCTTGTTTCCGCTTCTTGTTGTCTGAGAACAGTAGTCACTCCCGGCAGCAATCATTACCAAAACACAGACAAACCAAAGGTAACCAGGCAGCCCACCACTGAGAGGAAAGATCTGAGACACGGGATTCCCACTCGAGATCCAAAGGACAAGCCCTGTCATTGTTTGTGTTTGGCCCATGTTCATGATCGTGAGCGTGACTTACTGCTTTATTTATTTATATTTCTTTTCAGGGAGCTTTCCCCATTTTCCTTTCTTGTATACCTGCCCCAGGTCATCCCATTTCTGTGGTCACTTTCATTCTCAACGTCATGGTAACCATCAGTATCTCCTAGCACTGGGAAAGCTACATACGGTATTTTATATGTAGCCTCGTACACACCTGTGTGCACGTGCTGAGCTGCTCAGACCCAGAGGTCGTTTTGGCTGCAGTGTGTGCACACTCACTCTCCCTCTCGTGTGCATGGGCTCTCGTGTATTCTGTCCATCTCCACTGGTCTTCACTGTAACACGTTGCCAAGATCTGCGTATGGTCTTCCCCAGAATAGGGAGGACCCCATTGTCATCATACTGGGTATTCTTTTCCAGATTGGCCTGCAAAAGAAAGGAATGCTTCTGATTACTAGAAAATACAGCAACAGAAGACCTAGACTCTCCCTGCCCCTTTGTGCCGCCCCCTTCCCACCCCAGACACACACACAGAGAAACCCTGTGAGACAGCTAGTCTTCACAAAAGCAAAATACCTTCTCCCCACTCCTAGCCCCAAACCAACAGAAATTGGAAAATCTGGGCCATTTTACGGTTGCCATGTTTTCCTTATTTGTGCCAATGTCCAAGTTGCAGATTTCCCCTTTTTCTGTATTGTAACATGTTAGAAAGATAAGTTGGTATTGCCAGTTGGAACTTTCTGTCTGGGCAGCCCTAGGGTAACACCCTGCCCTGAACCTCATGATTTCATAGGCTCTTCTTCTCTTAGGGCTCATGCTCCCCTAATCCCTAGCAAGACTTAAAGGTGGTCCCTCCTGATCATATTCTTCTCTTTGTGGAAATTTATACCTAGAGCCTTCACAGAGGCTACTGATGAGTTACATTAATTCCTGAATCAGTGGAATTCTTAAGAGACAAGACAAGCTTCATGTACACTTGTCACCTCTCTTTCTGCCCTGCCCCCCGTCCCAGCTTCTCAATATACCATCTTAAAGGGTTTTTTTAAGCCCTGACATTGTCTAGCAAATGGAGAGCCTAATTTACCAAAATGAAACTTGTAAATTTTTGTGTCCTTGTATGTAAGTTTACTTTTTATGGAGGAAAGATTCTAGATAATGACAAATGAAGATTACAAAATGTATTTTACTCCTGTGATTAGGTCATAACTCGCATGTCGAGTCCCCTCTGGTGAAGGGTAAGAGCCCAGCCTCCAATGGCCAGCGTTCAATTGTCCAGGTTCATTAGTCAAGGTTAAGTTTTAGTACTCAGTAACAAAATCATTTTCTTTTCTTTCTTTTTTTTTTCTGTTGTTGTTGTGGAAAAGTGTGAACTTGTTATTAAGCATTTGATTTTCTGTGTCCTTAAGTACTGCCTAAAGATAAAGCAAATTTTAAACTGGCAATTACGAAAAAGAACTATTTTAGCTCTGAAGAATTTAGTAGACTTTGTTAGATTAGGGAGGCCTTACAGACTGACTTGACTTAAAAGAGGACGCGTCACTCACTGTTAGTGTGGTGTGGGCTTTATTTGCTTAAATACCTTCATTTGTATAGTATGTCTCACTTGAAATTGCTTTGTATACATTTTGTAAAAATATTTATAAAATGTTTTGTAAAAAAAAAAAAGTATAACAAATTGCAGTTTATTTTGTTATGTTGGATAAATACTGTTAAAAGAAACCAGTCAGTAACTATATTGTTAATCCATGGTTAGGAAATGTTTAGTTGGAGATTACAAAATGAAACAACCATTGCAATACAGCCAAAGATTTGGGAAAATGTGCAACTGTGATTGTCTTGATTTTGCAAAGAGGAATGGCTGCTTTTCCCAGAAGAAAAGGGTAAGTAAGTGTTCATTTCTATTATTAACTATATTTACCATTACCAAAAAGTAGCCCAGCCAGTGAGGGGGTAGGATTTTAATTGACTGGCTTTTCCAAACAGTTACAAATTAAACAAAGTTGGTCAGTGAGAAAGTTTAGTCACATAGGCCTCTGGCCTCCCCTCCCTTCTCCTGTCACCTGGGCCCTTAACTAAGGAAAGAAAAGTGAAGCCATTTAAAAGTTAGAGAAATGGGCCTCAATCTGCGGGAAGTTTTCCTTAATCCTTATATTTCTTTTGTTTCTGCAGGGGCAAGAAGGCTGTGGAATAGGTAAAAAAAAAAAAAAAGAAAAGAAAAGAAAAAATCAAAATCTTTTACTCAGGACTTGTTTCAGAATTAACATGTTTCTCTTTGGATTCACACATCTGACCAAATTGTATTGAGAAATACCTCTATAGCCGTATCTGTAAAATGAGCCCCACAGGGCCCATCTGAGCTCCTGCCCTCACAGATGTGACTCTACCCACATTGTCAGGGAAACTTCTCGGGGTGAGGGTGTAAGGCTCCTTAGATTTTTCTTGGGCCTCGATTTTATGCTTATACTGCTTGCTTTATGGTTTAATTGCTTCCCACCCCCACCCCTCACCCTCAGGTACTAGCAGCCCGGATATCAAGATTCTTCAGTAGCTAGTATGTAAAGAGGAGCTTGTTGTCAAGTAACTGAGAATCAGCACTGCTAGGACAGTTATGTCAGTGATGGCTCCTTTAACGTCTCTCGCAGCAGCATCCAGATGTCAGGGTTCTGTCCTTGCTCAGACAAATGTGGGTCCAACATGCTATTCTGCCCCTCTCCAGGCCCTCTGCAGTGGGTGTGTCCCAAGCATGAAGAGTTAGGATAATCTGGCCACTTGGTTAGGATCAGAGTCTGGTGTTGCCCAGGGGAGAGACCAGGCACTCTGTCCTAGGACAGTTAAAGCCCTCAGCCCTGTGTATGGGAAGCCGTGTCCCGGGAGGGGCTGAGCTCTCCCTGATGTGGGAGAAAGAGAGGGGGAAAGAAAGGAACTCCACCGTCTGGGGGCACAGAAACCGCATTGTCAGGCAGGACTGGAGCTGTTCTGCGGCCAGGGCTTCAGCCTGAGTGTGCGGCCAAGCTGGAGGGAGGACGCCTGGCGTCTGGCGTTGAGCACCTGACACATTCAGAGCAGTTTAGGGGCACTGTGCTACACACTGGGCCACTGGGATCCACGGCCCATTCAGGTATGATTTCTACTCTCAAGGAGCTCACAGTCTAGAGAGGAAACAAGCACTTAAATAAGTACACTTCTAGAGAGAAGAAACTGGGGCTAAAATTCTTCCAGATTGCCTCTCAGTAGCACTGCGCTCTCTTCTCCCAGTGTCTGTCTTTTATGTCCATGGTTCTTAGTGCAGTTTCCCAAGTTCTGTTTGAGAAAAAGTGTATGATACTTTCTGCAGGAATGAAGGTAAAGGAATTGTACAGTGTTAACTACATGGAGAAATCTGGTTCAGCGGACGCACACACAGTAGGAGCACATTTGTAGTATAAAGTGGATTCCATAATGTAAATAGCCTGTGTCTACACCGCTGCAGGTAAGAGGCCTTTATAAGAGTCTGTAATTTATACTTCTCGTAGGCATGTGCTGGAGCCGGCCTTTGAAAACACTTACAAAGGCAAGACCTTTAGGGAAAAGTCATGTCTGTGAAGGTCAAGGAAAGCAGTACAGCCAGGAGCAGGGTAGGGGTGCAGAAGGTGTCTTTGGCAGCAGAATCTGGAAACATGCCAGTACTTCACTTAACAGGTCATCAGATGCCTTCTCGCAAGTTATTCTCAGCTTCAGCTTCCTTGCCTATAAATAGGAAGCCCTAGTCCTGACCCTCCACTTCTTAGGGTGTAAAATGAAGTCTTACTGAAGAAGTGTTGAAGGTAGAAAAGGCTAATTTTCCCGTTATCCCTGAAATACATCAGAAGAGGTTTGGGCTTTTCCATTTTGCATTTGGTCTCACCTACCACACACTGTCTCCTTCCTACTGGCGCTCTCCTGGGTCCACCCTCGACCCTCAGATGGCTGTTGCCCTTCACCTGTTTTCACTGTTTTCCTTCCCGCTTTTGCTCTTTTTGCTTGTTTCTCATCAGGATCAAGAGCCGTTGTCCGTGTTGTCTTCCCCAGCTCCAGGCTCATCTGGCTGCTCGTTCCCACCTGCCTCCTGGTAACCCCACGTCACTCTAGGAAGAAGCAATAAGGAAAGCTTGAAAATGAACTCGGCTGCAAGGAGGGTCATAATCCAAGAAAGAGATGTGAAGCAGATGAGAAACTGCAGATGGGGCCCCCATTATGGCGTGTTAGGTGTGGTGGTTTTGCCTCACTAAGAAGGTATTGCTTAATTATCTCTTCAGTGAAAAAGAACAGGATTCCAAATAACCCCAAAATGCAGACAACACTGAAATAAGTTATAGTGGAATACGTTAGGAAAGGGATCCCAGAGTTAATACAAAGAACTGTAAAATGTTGGTCCTAAAGGGAGTCTTAAAAAAAAAACATGGTCAAGTGGTTTGTAAAACAGGCAAATCACAAGAACCTAAGTCCCTAACAAGCTCTTAAACTAATACATATGTAACAAACAAAGGGCAGGCTTCCATCCAAAGATGGAAGTCTTCCATTCCAGGCCTCACTTCACTCCTATTTCCCAAAAATAACCCTCATGAACACTTTCATGTATATCCTTCCAAAATTGTTACATACAAATACATTTATAGTAAAAGACAAAAATAACAAAATAACTGGGAACTATCCTCTTACATCCTATTCTGAATCTTGCTTTTTCAAATGTAACCAAATACCTGGGAGTAGTATAGTCAGGAAACGTATCTTGTTGGTTAACAAGTTCTATTGGAAGACTAAGAATTAAAAGGAAGACTGAAGAACCATCAGGCTTGATAGAGACAGGAATAAAAAAACTCCAGGAGGTCCTAGTAAGTGGAAATCCATAAAAGTCTTGCCCCAGTCCTCCTCAGTTCCTGCCATTACTCTGCTGAAGACTCAAAACCCAGAAGAGAGAAGTTTAGAGTCTGACAAGGAGGTGGGAGGGGTTGAATAGATCTTCCAGAGACGCCTTCAATTTATGTATTGAGAGGGCAAGTGTTTGGATTTGATATCCTGCCCTCCGAAGACTGCACACGATCGGGGCAGTTAGTCCGCAAGAGAAATGGGGGTACTGTCAAGAAGCAGGCCAAAAAATAACAAATGCCACTAAGATTTCAAGACATAAAGACCTACCTTAATGAATCTAATTGCATAGTCTTCCATGATTTCTTAAACCATTCCCTAATGATGGATAGCTGAAATGGTCAAGAAAAAAGAGAACAGAGGCCTATGAGGACAGGCTAAAAAGAGTAAGATTCTTGAGGTTGTAAGTGGCCACACCCCATTCTCATTCAGGAACCTAACTTTGAAATGAAAAATCTCATATCTTGCCCAGTGCTCAGGGTATATGCTCAGTGCTCAGTAAATATGTATTCAGTCAGTGAACATTTTTGGGTTGAAGAGGACTCCATCTCTTTCTCTGGATCAGTCTGGTGGATGATGGCTTTGGCACCAGGACTAAGTACTCTCCTGGCACCATCTGCTGGTATTGGAAAGCCTCTCCTGAATCTGCCTCCAAGTTTTTCAGTCAAGGAGTATCATCTTGTTAATATCTCTGAAATACCTTCAGTACCACAGAACCCACCTTTCACCTGTAGACAGAAGTTACAAAACACCGACTTGTTTTTGTTCCTTCTTTACTATTTAATATATTTTACACTTTGCTGACCCTTCTGTTTTTGCCTTTTCACTAAGACACATGGTGAAGTGCTGAAAGAGTGAGTACATTAAATGAGCCTCACCACAGTCTGTGTCTCTGAAGACTGTGTTATCCTTTGAAATTTATTCATCAGGTACTAAGCTCTGCACTTGGCACTGTCTTTCTTGATGAACTAGTTACACAGCACATACCAATATGATGCCTTGAGCTTAGATGGTTAACAAGCTCCTGCAGGTGCCCCCTGTTGTAACAGATACTGTAGAAGATTCAGAGGCAGACGAGACAAGTTCCCGGCCTTCAGAGAACCCAGTCCAATCAGAGAAAGAAAAAGCCAAACAAAACACGATTGTCTTGATATGCCTTTAATTACTGTCAAATAACGACATTGTCTTAGACCTTAGGATAAATATACATACCATGCCAGACTTGGGAATGCCTGGAGACATTTTGTTTGTCACAACTAGGGTGGGGATGTTACTGGCGCGTAGTGGGCAGAAGCCTGGGATGCCGCTAAACATCAAACAATGCACAGGACAGCCCTCTGTTACAAAGAATTACCTACCCCAAAATGCCAACCAGTAGTGTACCAAGACTGAAAAACCTGTGCTAGACTCTCTTAGGATCAGTGATGAGCAAGGCAGGCATAGTCTCTGCCCTCCTAGGATCATGGTGAAGAAATGTTAAAAATTTCGTGCAGAAGGAAGTCAGAAAAAAGATAGACTACTCAAGAGCCTTGCTAGTGAAAGTGTACTCCACAGACCTGAAGCATCTACTTCATTTTGAAGCTTGTTTAAAATGCAGAATATCGCCCCCTCCTGAAGAAAAATGTGCATTTTAACAAGGTCCTCAGGTGACTCCTGTGCACATTAATGCTTGAACGCGCTGCTCTGGAGGTTTTCTGGACTTTTCCAGAAAACACAAGACGTGAGTTTTCATTGTTTTATGAAGACGCGGGAATAAGAAAGCATATTCCAAGTGGTGAGAACTATATAAGGGAAGGTTCTAAGATGGCAAGTTGTAACTTCTAGTTTTCGGTCCAGCACCAAGAATAATTAGTATAGTGTTAACCGCTTACTACCAGACTTTGCTGATACAAGGAGTAGCTCATGTAACTCTTCTAAGGCTATTAGGCAAGACCCATTACTATGTGCATTTTATGAATAAAGGAAACTAAGGGACTGACGGGTTAAAGAACTTGCTCAGGGACCCACTGACGAAGCCAGGCCTACGTAATCAGAGCTGTCTTTTTCTAAACCATCCTAAGTCGTCCATATACATCTCCACCCACACGTGAGAGCCAAAGCGGTAGAACCAGCGCTCCCCAACCAGCCGAAAGCTGTCCCAAGACCGCGCGTCTAGTTTTCGGAGACCCGCAGCCCAGCGGAAGCCAGAAGAGCGGCGCCCACCCTCTGCCGGAAGTCGGTGCATTGTGGGAAGCGTTTAGATGTTTATAGCCCGGCCTCCAGCATTATGAGACTACAACTGAAATGAAAAGGGCTGGGTTTTGAAGATGATACGGCTCTAAAAACTTTCAAAGTAGTGAGAAGGAGGCTTTGTCCAGCTTTTGGCAGGAATCGGGGTTAGCAATACCTCAGCGGTTTACTGCGGCCAAGAGGGCGCGGGGCCGCCCCTGTTGCCCCGCCCCAGTTGCCCTGCCGTGAGCTAGAGTGGACGTCTCTATGGTTGAGTGAACATAGAGTGGTTCCTCTCTTCCTCACGCCGTGGAGTTGCGCATGAGCAGTAGCCGCATCGTTGGAAAAATGGCGGAGGAAGAGTGAGTGTTTGGGACTGGGAATCTTTGGCGTGGCGTCTTGAGCATCCGGTGCCATCCACAGAATTTATTTCTTGGTGGTGGAAGATAAGGATACTTGTAGACTGAAGGGAGTGAATAGAAAGGGCTCCAGGTTACAGAAGGAGGAATGAGGAGCCACAGAGTTGGGGCGGGCGGAGGGCGCCGCCGTCTATTTCGGGTTACTTCAAGGAGCGAGGATTGACTTTCAGGCAGTGAGTTGGAGTGTGGGTTCCCCCACCCTGACATAAATAATAATTCTGCAGCTGAGTCTGCACCGCCCCAACCCCACGGGGCGGAATCTCATTGCTGATGGTGTCTGTAAAAGGCTGGGGTAGTAAAAGTTCCGTTGACATACACGGGGATCAGTGGCTAAGGGGTTCCTGACTTTTTAAGGCTTTGGGGACGAGGGAATGGTAGGGGTTCATTTTGAGGACTGATGTCAGGAACGACAGGTTTCGGGGGAGCCTCAGCCTTTAAGAATTTGAAGGCAGTGTTTCCTGAAACCCAGTATATCGTTTAGAACTCCATTGACGGATTTGTTTCCTAAATGCTATCACTGGTCTCCCTTTTCTTTATCAGGCCAAGGAAAAAAATCCCTTTGGTTCCGGAAAATCTCCTGAAAAAGAGGAAGGCTTATCAGGCCCTCAAAGCCACCCAGGCAAAGCAGGCGCTTTTGCAAAAGAAGGAGGTAATGGTGGGGAACGAGGAGGAAGGAATAAGAATTTGTATTTTGTGAGTTTTATCCAGCATGTATTGAACTAGATTTGGTACTGACATTCCCTTCCCCCATCGATTGGATTATACCAGGTTTAATATTCTTTGTTTAGCAAGTATGTATCAAGCCCTTTCTGCTGGCAAGATACTGAGTGGAGTTTGTTAAGGAAAAGCGGAACGGAGATTGTTCCTTCTGGGTTCATACCAAGTGATTTGGGAGGCCAAAAAGGCCTGTGTAGCTGGAGGAAAACTTTTTTTTTTAACGTACCAATTTTTGCTATTTGCTAAATGTTTTTGGAGAAATGCATATTTTGGAGGCAGGAAATAAAACAAGCAGGAACTTTATGAGGCTTAACACGGTGTTAGGTTCCATAAACACTTGTTGGGAAACATTGGTTGACAGCATGTAAACGAATTGGGTTTTTGTTTATTTAGCAGGAGCTTTTCCCAGTAGTTCCTGAGTTTTCTCAGCTCCACCTTTACTTGGGTATCTCGGTTTTCTATTATGTAAGAATAGAGGATGTTTGTTGGCTCCCTTTTTGGAACGTACAGGGAAATAAGCTCTATCAGTAGTGACTAATGGAGGGTATAGCTCAGTGGTAGAGTGTATGCTTAGCTTGTACGCGGTCCTAGGTTCAATCCCCAGTACCTCCATTTAAAAATACATAAATAAATAAAAATAAACCTGATTCCCCCCCCCCAAATAGTTACTAATGAGTTACTGTTGGGAAGTAACGACTACTAGAGGCATAAAATGGTGATGGTCTTCCTCCTCTGTAGCAGAGGAAAGGAAAACAGCTCAAGTTTAAGCGACTAGAATGGTTCCTGCATGATTCCTGGCGGCAGCTACGTGACAGGGTGCGCCTCAGACGACTAGAAGTGAAACCGCATGGCTTGGAAATGCCAGATAAACATTCCTTGGCCTTTGTTGTACGCATCGAAAGGTAGGAAACTTGCCGGATTCCTTGAGGCTGGGGCAAACTGTTGGTTCAGCTTTAGACTCTTTCTAGGGAAATAAGATAATAGGCTTTAAGCCACTAATGCAAGTTGTGCTGGGAATTCACGGCTCAGCAAAACAGATTTTGTCTTCCAAGATTAGGGAGACAGACCTTAGGCAAATAGACGTGAAAATACACTAATCGCTGTGAGGGTAAAGTGCTGGATGTGGGGCAAGGGGGCCGAGGTGTGGTGTGTAGTGGTTTAGGACACCCTGAAGTAGGAACTTGCAGCTGAGACCTGTTAACATGAAAGGAGTTTCCAGGCATAGATGCAAAAAATGATGTGAGGAATCAGGGTATCTTCTTGGAACTGAAGCAAGGTCGAGTGGATGGAGCACATTCAGTGCTGAGGAGAGTACTGAAAGCATTTTCCACGTTTATTGATCCCTTACTCGTTCCTACCCACACATGCAGCTCCACCTCCTCCTGTTCCCCTACCCAGTCACCCAAACCAGAAACCTGTGGGTTTTAAATATGTATGAGCCTCCCACCACTGTCCATAATCTCTCCTGGACTGTCATCTCAGCTTTCTAGCTGGATTTCCTGGAGTATGGTGTCACGCTCTTGTTTCTGTTTTATATGCGCTCCTCAGTGATTGTCAAAAACAAATCTGTTCATGTTTTCTTTACTTAAAATCTTCTATAGTTTTTACTGCCCACAGAAGCAAGTCCAGCTTCCTTAGCTTGGCAGGTACAACCCCACACACAAAGTCAGGTATTTGATTTCAGGTCCTCTTCTCATAGCACCTCGGGTATTGCTCCACATCACATGGAAGTGATCTGTGAGGCACAGTCTGTGTCCTACTCTGGACCCCCAGTAATGGCACACATTTCATACGTACTTGCTGGACAGAGCCTGAATTCTTTTGCTGTTGATTTCAGGATTAATGGGGTGAGTTCACTTGTGCAGAGGACCATTGGAAGACTTCGCCTGAATAAGATTTTCAGTGGTGTCTTTGTGAAAGTAACCCCTCAGACCATAAAAACACTCCGTATAGTGGAACCTTATGTCACCTGGGGGTGAGTATGTTTTGAGTGAATTCATGTTAGATTATATTAAGAATGTTAGGATGCACCAGGTACTCTTCTCCAACACTCGTGTTGCTGTGTTGAAGGAGCATTTTGGTGTGAGTATCATGGTCACTAGGAATCAACCACCAGCCATAATAAGAACCCACAGGGTGGGTAAATCAGGGGGTATCCATGCCACTGATAATGGTCTGAACAGGGCCGTGACAGGGTTTGGTCAGTTGTGGGCTAAGGCCAAGTAAGACTAGTAGAGGAGAGAGTAATTCTTGGAATCTTGAAGCAGAGCTAGGGTTGTATGTCTTCAAACATTAAGATCTGAAAAAGACTTAGATTTAATTTCAAACTCTTTAGTGGGGTCACCTAGGTCAGAGTCCTAAAATATAAGCCAGGACTTTATTTTTGCCTGGAAATAAATATCTTTGCCTGGTGAGTATTTGTATCCATAAATTTTAATTCCTATAGTTACATAGTTAGTGCTGCTTAGGTTTTTCAACTCCTTCGGGTGTACTGCAGGACACCTCTTGGGGAGGGGGAGAGGGGATGGGAGAATCCTTAGCCAGGCAGCAGGACTGTGTGGCCAGTGTAATGCAGTGTGCAGGGGGCCTACTAAGGTTGTACTTTATTCTGCCTCACATAGATTTCCAAATCTGAAGTCTGTTCGGGAACTCATCTTGAAACGTGGACAAGCCAAAGTCAAGAATAAAATCGTCCCTCTGACAGACAACACAGTGATAGAGGAGCACCTGGGTGAGTGCGCATCTTAGGGGTCAGAGCAGAAGGCACCAAGAACTTGCCAGAGTGCCCAGCTCTGGCAAATAAGAGCCTGCAGTATATGCTGGGGAAACGTTGAGTAAAGGATTCTGAACCTTATGTTTCTTAGGGAAGTTTGGTGTCATTTGCTTGGAAGACCTCATTCATGAAATTGCCTTCCCGGGGAAGAATTTTCAGGAGATCTCAGGGTTCTTGCGCCCTTTCCAGCTCTCAGTGGCCCGTCATGCTACCAAGAATAGAGTGGGCTTCCTCAAGGAAGTGGGTTCACCTGGCTATCGAGGTGAACGCATCAACCAACTCATCCGGCAGCTGAACTAAACCCAGGTGAGGCAGGGCTAAAAACTGCCCTTGGGCTGACTTTTGATGGGCCGTGCCTTGCCCCTTAAAAGATCTTTTTGCATTTACAAGTGTGTGAGCATAACTTGGTGGCGGGGAGGGGTGTATTCCCAAGCCTAATGGATAGAGATGTGCTTGGAACAGTGAATGCCTGGTTAGGACAAGGGGCTCTGTCTACCCCAAGAGTTACAGGATGGAAAAAGTTGAGTAACCAAAAAAACCTGTGTTGCTGTGGTAATTTAGCTGGAGATGGGGGGAGAATAGTGTTAACTAATTTCAAAAAGGATCTGAAGGTATAATTATTGTTTCTGTTGAAGGAATTTTAATTCTTTGAAATTGCTTTTTGTTATTATTCTTAGGTGCCAAGTTGCAGTAAATTTGTATTGATAAAGTTGTGTTTTTCTTCCTCAGCACAGCGCATTGGAAGCATGTGTTTTTTGTTTTATGGTATTGTTACCCAGTATCTTCAGAGAAGATTATTTTCTGCTATATCTTCAGAAACTGAAGGGGAAGGGTCGGGGGAAAGATCGTGATGTTCACAGCAGACACTTTTCATCCCACCCCAATTCCAAGAAAAAGTTCCTGTGTGTTTTCTGTGTTGCCCACCGTGCACCTCTGGGATCAGCAAGGACTCATGCCATGGAGGAGGGAGACCATTTTGTTCCATCTTCTGCCCAGGGGCTTAATGTTGGTGAATAAATACCCAGGTATGACTACAGGACAGCAGTGGACCAAGCCCAGGGACATACTTGAACCTGGCTGTTTCCAGAGCCTTGTTTTGGAAAGAACTTGAAATACAACTAGAAAGAATCACGCAAAAACATTGCTTGGTTGTCTGTGCTGTGAGTCCGTGTTCTAACTTCAGTGACAGCTTGGCAAGCTCCCAGACGTGGCTGGCTCTAGGTGTATCTGGTGGCTTCCTTATCTCTGCCTGCAACTGGCTTAGTGCTTTTCTCTAGCTCAGGGGTTTAGCTTATTTTTGGATCTATGAGAAAGCGAGGGTCTCTCCCCAGGAAAACACCCATAAACTCAGTAAGTTTAGGGTGTTCATAGACCTCAGGGACCAGGCACCATCTGTGACGAAGTCCTGCGCTATCAGGATTGGTCACTCAGGCTCTGACCTTGCTAGCTTCCTCTGGTTCCATACCCTGTGGACGACCAAAGCTTGTTACCAAGGTGGCTTTTTCCCTTTAAGCCAAATGGGTGTTTCCTATTATCACAGCGGTAGCTGCTGAGCCCCTGTGCCATTTCTGACTCGGGGAAATGCCTAACACTTATTTTTTCTGGGCTTCAAGATGGAATTTTCTGGTTTCCCTGATGATCACTCTCCGTTTTCAAACCCAAATCAGGAAGAGTGAACCATTTTCTTGGTTTGCCGTGGATGAAGTTAGCACTATTGGGTCTTTTAGGTCCCAGGCAAGCAGCTTAATGGACCCTTTCCTTACATATTCTAGACTCCAAAAGTAGTGCCCACTGCCCTGCAGGTAATGATGGAAACCAACACTAGGGCTTCTGGAGTGTTCGACCTAATAAACCAGGTGATCTGATCCCACTTGTGTTTGTCATCAGTGTGCACCCCTAAATGGGCCTTCCCTCTGCTCCTGTCACAAGTTGCCTCAAGTTGTTACCTAAGCAGTTGGTGAAGGTGTGCCAGGCCCAGCTTAAGAGCTGAAAACACACTTACCATTGTCTCCTGGTCCCTTAAGTCCAGCTCTGCTACAGTTTTGGCTCATGGGGCCCTCTGGCTGTGAGACTGAGTTGAAAGTATTAACAGTGCCTTAAGATGTGCCAGATTATGAGGTAATTAAGTTGTAATGATGAAAAATCAACCGATTTAAGGAAGAAACGGAAAATTACTTGAACAAAATTTGAGGATTACAACCCAAGAAGAGCATCTCAGAAAGCTCAGAACTATTCCACCAGTTAGAGGTCAAGACATGGAAGCTTTTTGAAACAGGGCTGTACATCAAGTGATGTATTGACAGTTTCCGTAATCCACATCTGCGCACTCTGTGACCCCTTATCAAGAAGGAATGTTGTCTTTAAGGAGCTGTCTTAGGTGAATGGGGCTCTTTATGGTTGAGTGGACATTCTGCCGATGAGGAAGTTTTGGTCAATAATGCAGATACACAATGCAGTGTGGGGAGAGGGAGGCCAAATGTGGGGAGAATTGTTTAAATTGTACTTGTCTTGCCATAAAACATGTATTACACAGTTTCCCTCTGTTGATCATTAATCTTTTGATAGAAAGCATTGGGTGATGAAATATTTTACTCCCCAGATCTAGTGTGGCTGCTTGCCTGCCCCAGTGTCCATCATGTCCCTGGATTCCAGGTCCTAATAGCACAGTTCTCCCTTTTGGGGTTGTGGGGGGGAGGTTATACTAGCAGAATGTTTGGCAAGGATTGATAGTGAATTCTAGGTTGTCCAGTAAGGGACTTAGGCTAATTTTCCTCATGTGCATTGTGTATGTCCATTATTTTATAGAAAACTCTAGATGTGATCTATAGTTTGGGGTCATTCAGACATGATTATCTTAGTGCAAGCAGGTGACAGCATGAGAGGCAAGAGACTATTACAAGTTCTGCAAACTAAATTGGTAGTGGGAGCAAGTGTCATTACATTAGCAACGATTTAAGTCAAAATCCTGAACCAAACCATTTTCCTAATGTTTACTCTTAAGTGGGAACAGGATTGTTCAAACCGGATATTTGACTTTTCATGGGTCATAAGGTGGGTTAACAAATATGGCCAGATGGTCATGCCATTGGAAAACTGATAGAAACCAACGTGCCTGCACTGAAGGCAGATTGATGGTTGGCCGGGGCTGTTACCAAGGCTGCCTGTAAGTGACCTTGAGCCCAGGGGAAACCAGTTGTGCATCACCCTAACTAACATGGGGAAAGCCAAAGTCATAAACTTGTTCCATAAATATTGAGCCTTGTTAGGAACTACCCAATAAACAACATCTAATATAAAAGCCAGAACAGGCATGTTAATTGGCTGGGTGAAAAGGGTCTTAGTGATATTTGTGGTAACATTAGCTTTCATGGTGCTACTTTTTTTAATTTTTAAATTGGGTGTTTTGGGGGGGGTTGAGGGGGGAGGTAATTAGGTTTATTATTCATTCATTTATTTTTAGAGGAGGTACTGGGGCTTGGACCCAGGACCTCCTGCTGCTAAGCATGCACTCTACCACTTGAAAACTATACCCTCCCACCTAGACGTTCTTCTATTTTTTTTATTTTTTTAACATTTTAAAAAATTGAATTACAGTCATTTTTAGACTTTCTTTTAAAGTAAAATTTCTAAGGACCATCCAGCTCAAGCCTTGGAGAGGAGAAATCCACCAAGGCAACCTGAGAGTACTGGACATAGGTAATTGGCCACAAACCCAACAACTGGACTGATTTTTGAAATGTGCATAATGAGTGAGCCCAAGAAATGCATTTGGTTCATAAGCAAAACAGAAATTGTCAAAGGAATTGGTATACAGGCCTAGTCCTAGCATCTTGGGTCAGCTGTCTACTTCAGATGTCCTCTTCTCATCCTGATCTGGTAGTGCTAATCTTAGTTGAAATCGGGTGTCAAAAATAAGAGTTTCAGTTCATTCAGGAGAGGCCCTTCCAACGTGGCTGCAAGGAGCCCTTTATCTCATGTCTCTTCCATTATGAACAATCTGGTTTAGGTCATGGTGAGTCCAGTCTTCATCCAAAGTTAGATTACTGTGATAAACTTCAGAAACTGTGTCCTTTTAATAACTAAATTTTACAAGGAGCTATCTGGGAAATGAATCTTAGCCAGTAAATACAGACTTCAATTAACAAAACTAGAATGTAATGTTCACTGAAACAATCTTTTTCTAAAATTACCCTCATTTCTACCAAACATTTGGTTAATTGTCCATAATAGCTGTAAATGACAAAAGACTAAAAGTCAAGGTTAAGAGCTTTTTGATTACAATACAATTGAAAAGAAACTTGGTTACTGCTATGACATGCACTAAAATTATGACTGATATTTTAGGGTTTCCATATAGTTTCCAGAATGTGTATATTAATAACATTTACCCATATGACAGCCTAAGAAGTTTTATCACTGCGAATTTAACAATGCTTCCCATTTAACATACCAGATAAACCTAATTAGTTTAATGTTCCTCTCTCGAGATGGAGAGAAAATAAATATTTTGAGATGTTCTAAGGACCCTTTGGAACACCTGACAGTTAGCTGGAAGTCAAATGAACTTCATTTAGAAGTTGATCATTGGAAACTTTGTCAAAAATACCAGAAAGTTTTAAAACACTTGGCCAAACACAATCACAGGTCACTGTGAAACAATACCCATTCACTTAACCAAAGTAACTATAAAAGATCACAACAGCAAGTACAGATCACTTAGACACAAACTCACAATCAGTACAATATTTTAAGAAAACTCTGTCCTCTCAGAACCAAATTCAGGTTTTGTACTGCTTTACCCTTAAAATTCATTTTCTTATTAAGTTCAATCTTAGCCAATCTTGACCATGCACAAAACTCAGTGTTCCTTTTCCACAAACCTTTCACAACTTTCTATATTCAGAAACAACCAGCTCTATCTAGGACAAAACCACCTTTTCTCCTTGAACAAAATGCATTTTCACTCCTCACACATTCTTTGCTGAAAACACACATCCTGCTGCCCTTGCATACTGAAATGTTTCCTTGACAATTCTTAACCTTAACATGTTAATCTCTAGTGAGCACTAAGAAGTAGTAGTAAACTGTTTGTTATATCAGCATTTTCTGATTGATAAACTTACACTTTAGTTTTCCTCTCCTAAGAAGGCCCAGCAATTAATGTTCCAGTATCCTATTTGAAATGACACAGTGAATGAATTCTTCCAAGTTACGAAATCTGGAGATATCATACAGACATTCCCAGAACACAATTATTCCTAAAGAGTTTACTAAAAGCTCTTCTCATTTACTGTTACCAAAAAATCAGCCTCTGCACCCCAAAAAGTGAATTCAAACTCGGAGGCAAAGGTTGGGAGCAACGGAAAGAGCAGCTTTATTGCTTTGCCCGGCAAAGGGGAGTCACAGCAGGCTAGTGCCTTCCAAACTGTGAACCCCTTTGGGGTTGGGGCTTGGCAATTACATAGGTAAACGGGACGGGGTGCAGCAGTGACACCAGTCAACACTGTTCTTTTACAAGAGTTCATCAGGTGTCATGAGAACTTCAGGTGATCCACCAAGGGGTCATCTGCCTGAGACCTCTCCTATCTTGATCTAATCCATTTGGCCTCCCAGGGGCTTCTAGAAGATCTGGACTTTTAAAGTTTTGGGGGGCTTCTGTATACCAATTAAAATAGGTGAAATAGTTTAAGATGAGAGCTCTCTAAAAATTTTAACAATTTAGATGTTTCTCCAATTCAAAGAATCCATGGAGCTAACCCTACATATATTTTTCTTTGTTAATCTAATTTTAGAAAGAGAAAAACACCACTGTTGTTTCCAGTAGACCTTGTGTGGCCAAATGCAAGTTCATGGGCCTGATGTACAGTGAGGTTAAAAAAAAAAAAAACCTGAAACATCAGAGTTTGGAGCAGAGGAAGGTTTATTGCTGGGCCAAGCAAGGAGAACCAGTAACTCATGCCCAAACCGCCCTGTTCCCAAACTCCCCAAAGGGTTTCAGCAGAACATTTTTAAAGGCCAGTTAAGGGAGGGGCATCCCAGGGTATGTGATAAGGGTATATGATCATCAAGCGTTAATATCTTCCATTTGGTGATGATTTTTTGGCATCTGAAGAACTCAGGAAATATGCATGAGATACTATTATCTGGGTACTCCAGAGAGGAGTTAGAGCAGGGAAGGGTCTGTCCCAGGAAGGCCCCATACACCTGCAAGCACAGATCCAGAAGACTGCCGGCTTTAACTGCATGCTCAAAATTCAATACTGGAGTGTCAAAAAACAACAACAACTTGGCCATTTCAGGGCTGGATTTTCTTTAGTTTCCAATTAGTACTCACAAGCACACATAAACCCAGCTGGTATTCCCATAGGTGACTCTTTAAATAGGAGTTGCTTGGCCTGAGGCACAATTTCCCAGTATTAGTTTCAGATATGGGATAAGAGACATGATCTGAACAACTTTCTGAGGACAGTGTGGTGGATCACACGTGTGCTGCTCTGAGTCTCGCTCCCCAAGGGGTTACCCTTGGGTGAGTCAAATTCTTTTATGTGGCTCAATTTCTCCCAATGACAGCCTTAAACCATCATGGGTGCTGGGAATGCTGGGGGATTAGCCTTTGTCGTGCCCCTCCCCATGACCCCCCTCCAAGAGCAGTACTTAATGGTCGTGGTGGGTCTCCCCTATAGGACCGCTGCACATCATGAGGACTGATCCGCAGACATTTCCACGAGGTCTTCAGTTGCCTGAGGACTCCTTGTGGCCAGAGGAGCAAAATGTCCCTTTATTCTTTGGAACTGAATAATTCAGTCTCATTTCACTAGCAAAAGTTTTGTTCAGACCATATACAGCTCATTTTTTTCAATTTAAGCCAAAATTAACAAGAACACAGTGACCTATGCTTCCCAAACCCCCTAGGTCTTTCCTAGGAAATGTTCAGGTGCCCCTTAAGACTCCAAGCCTTACAGTCTACTCAAGCAATAGAAACAAAAGCAAGAATAAACAAATGGGACCTAATGAAACTTACAAGCTTCTGCACAGCAAAGGAAACCATAAGTAAAACAAAAAGACAACCTACAGACTGGGAAAAATTTTTGCGAATGAAACCGACAAAGGCTTGATCTCCAGAATATATAAGCAGCTCATACGACTTAATAAGAAAAAAACAAACAACCCAATCCAAAAATGGGCAGAAGACCTAAACAAGCAATTCTCCAAGGAAGACATACAAATGATCAATAGGCACATGAAAAAAATGCTCAATATCACTAATTATCAGAGAAATGCAAACCAAAACTACAGTGAGGTATCACCTGACACCAGTCAGAATGGCCATCATTCAAAAATCTGCAAATGACAAATGCTGGAGAAGCTGTGGAGAAAAGGGAACCCTCCTTCACTGCTGGTGGGAATGCAGTTCGGTGCAGCCACTGTGGAAAACAGTATGAAGATTCCTCAAAAGACTAGGAATAGACTTACCATATGACCTAGGAATCCTGCTCCTGGGCATATATCCAGAAGGAACCCTACTTCAAAATGACACCTGCACCCCAATGTTCATAGCAGCACTATTTACAATAGCCAAGACATGGAAACAGCCTAAGTGTCCATCAACAGGCGACTGGATAAAGAAGATGTGGTATATTTATACAATGGAATACTACTCAGCCATAAAAACTGACAACATAACGCCATTTGCAGCAACATGGATGCTCCTGGAGAATGTCATTCTAAGTGAAATAAGCCAGAAAGAGAAAGAAAAATACCATATGAGATCACTCATATGTGGAATCTAAAACAAAAACAAAAACAAAGCATAAATACAAAACAGAAACAGACTCATAGACACAAAATACAAACTTGTGGTTGCCAAGGGGGCGGGGGGTGGGAAGGGATAGACTGGGATTTCAAAATTGTAGAATAGATAAACAAGATTATACTGTATAGCACAGGGAAATATACACAAGATCTTATAGTAGCTCACAGAGAAAAAAATGTGACAATGAATATATGTATGTTCATGTATAACTGAAAAATTGTGCTCTACAATGGAATTTGACACAACATTGTAAAATGATTATAAATCAATAAAAAATGTTAAAAAAATAAAAATAAATAAATAAAATTTATCCCTTTACTGATTCAGGTGTAAAAGTTAAATTATAACTATTTCTTTTTACCCATAAAACAGTTACAATAATAACACCTACAAAAAAAAAACTCCAAGTCTTAAGCGAAAACCAGCTCCAATAAAATTTGAAGGGCCATCACCCAAACAATGAGATATGAACATGAGGAGAACTCACCGGAACATCCGAGGAGTACGAAGCCAGTGGGGCTCAGTGGGCTCGTGCTGGTACTGAGTGCTGGTTCCAGGTAGACTCTAGGTGCCCCCTAGTGGGTATCTCTGATATCCTGCTAACTACAACAATATGTGATGAAAAACTAATCAGTCAATTTAAGCAAGAAATGGAACATTTTACTTGAACCAAATTTGATGATACAACTCAAGAAGAGCATCTCAGAAAGCTCTGAACTCTTCCACCAGTTAGAAGTGAAGACAGTTACGTAAGCTTTTTGAGACAGAGAGCTGTACATCAAATGACATATTATTAACAGTTTCTATAATCCACATCTGAGCACTGTGTGACCCCTTATCAAGAAGGAATGTTATCTTTAAGGCGCTGTCTTAGGAGAATGTGCTATTTATGATTGAGTGGAAATTTCTGCCGATGAGGAAGCCTTGGTCAATAATACAGATACACAATGCACAGTGCAGGGATAGGAGGCCAAAGGGTGGAGAAGATGTTTTGTTTAAATTTTTCTTGTCTAGCCATAAAATATGAACTTTATTTCACAGTTGGTTGGCTCAAGAGTTAATCTGCCAGGATTAGAAGGTATAGATGTTACTCTTATACTGTAAAGCATTGATCAGATTACCTTAAAATGATGTATCAAAAGTCATGGGAAAAGAGCAGTTGTGAGTATGGAAGCCCATGGTTTATATCCCAGAGCTGTTTTATACTAAATATGGGAATGTTTCCACTTTTGCCTATAAAATGGGGCTAATGTGGTCTATCTAGCCTGTCTGCCTCACATGGTTAAGGGTACTAAGCAAAACAACAGTTTTTAACTTAGAATTCTATACAAAAATGCTGCATTTCTACACTAGAAATTGACACATTGCCAACTGACTATACGTCAATTAAAAAAAAAAAGATGCACTTCTGTATTGTGTACCATGATATATACCATTCCCTGAACAAGTTGTGGGACTCTCCTTATTTCTGGAAAAAGCTAGCCCTATGACCTAGCCTGTAGATTAGTGTGTGCTAATGTGGGTCCATGACAGTCAACATAAATGCCTGGTATGTTCTAGGCGTAGGGAGAACAAACAACCTAGTTTCAGGAAGCAGGAGTAGGTGCAGTGAGCCATGGGGCAGATTTAAAGAGACTGACTTTAGAAGACAGAGTTTTTCCCCTGCTGTAAAGCCTCCAGCCCCTTGCCTGACCCAGCTGGTGCTCAGACCCTAGGATCCTAGGGGCTGTTCTTGACTGGCCTTTTTTATGCTTTGAGATATCATTCGTTGTCATTCTTGGGCCAAGTTTTTTCATCAAACCCTTTTTTTCACTGCCTATCTAGAGAATGGCTGTCTGAAAGCAAAATGCCACTTGGATCCCAAGTTCGTTTCCACAACCACCAGAATAAGCTGAATCAGGAAATAAACACCGACTTCTACATTCCTAAGAAATCATTCCCAGCAGGTCAGAACCGTTTAGTGTATCCTAAGCAGCATTTTAAAAGTGAAAACACATCTATGCACCGCAAGTAGTAAAGTATGAGAGATATTTCAATTACAAATAAGGACTGAAACAGGAGTTTTTTAAAAAAAATGTTTACTGAGGCTCATGGTCCAGAGATATGAATACAAAACAACCTCAAAGATGCTCCCTGGAGGTTTAAGTCCAGCTGATAGGTGGAGGTAAATGCACAAAAGAGGATCAGCAGAATGGCCAGTATCCAGGGTCCGTGTCTATGCGGGACAGTCACATCCTCCAGACCTCAGAGCCAGGTCGAGTGAGAACAATGAACAACCTAAAAGTTGAGGATTATGTTTTATCTGGTGGACTTTCTGAGGACTCAAGCCCAGGAGGCAGCCTCGCAGATAGCTCTGAGGGACTGCTCAGAAGAGAGAAGGGAGGAACCAAAATACAGTTTTGCAACAAAAGCCAGGTAGTCAACCAGATAGCTGGAACACCAAAAGATTTCTGTTAAAGAAAACCAGACATCTCAAGTCAATGAATTTAACGCTTCCTCTATGCATGGGAATAAGCAAGAATCTGGGCTCATTGAAATCATCCCTTTGAAATGCACCTCAGCTGCCTAGGGAAAGTACCTGTGCTTTTCATCCTGAGTCTCCTAGGGAGCACCCTTGCGGGTGCTGCAGGGGCTAAGGGCTTGGCAGCCGGCAGCCCATTTGTCTCCATCCTGAGTTCCCTCAAAGCTCACCGTGGGCAAGGGGCGGTAGTGGCTGTTGGCCGCAGCATCCTTTGTTGACATGACAGGCAACATTTTTCATTCACAGCTGCAAAAGACCTCGAGCACCAGGAACCCACTAGGTGCCACCTAGAAAGGCGCCGTCGCACCTGCGCCAAGCCGGGCTACTCCAGGAGGGTGCTCTGCCCATACTTGAGGGTCGGTGGGCCTGTGGCCCAAAGTCTGCGGCATCGGCGCCAGGTCCTCTGCGGAGCTTGCGGCCTCCCAGGGCTTGGGCCTCCGCAGGAGTCGGGATGCCGTGGGTTCGCCGAGGGTCGCCGTGATGTGGCGCTTCTCCAGGCCCGGGAGCTCCTCGCCCTGCTGGACCAGCTGCAGGAGCTGCGTCAGGGTCACCGAGGCCGGGGCTGACTCCGCCGGCGCGGGAGCATGGCCCGACCGGCTGGGACTGCAAGGCGGCTCCATGACGGGCGCGGAGCCTGGGCGCTTCCGGGAAGGATGGGTGCAACCACCCTGGGAGGAGAGGAAGGGGTGCAGACCATACCAAGCGGCCCAGAGAGCGGGGAGCGCTGCAGAACCACGGCCGGCTCCGCGCCGACGCGCTTCACCCACACACGCACGGCTTAGCCCGCCCCAGAGCCCCCAGTGTGGGATGCGTTAGAAGAACCATGAAGGCGTGCACAGAATGCAAATGCGTGCCGACTCGCCGGTGCAGGCAAAAAGATTCGCGTTTGCACACACACACACACAACGCACATACCTGCTTTCTGGCTCCGCAGCACCTGACAGAAAATAACGGAGGAGAGGTCTCCAGTGACCGGAGGAGAACTGGGAATCAGTGACACCACAGCAGAGCTTCTCACTCCCCATGTCCTGCCATCAAGACAATACCTGGTGTTCCCAGAGGGGAGGGGAAAAGATGCAGGCAGGCCAGGCGGGCTAAGTCCTTCAAGCGGCTCGCGAAGTCAGGGCCAATACAGCTCAGGTTTCTAAGTTTAACAAAAGCAAGCCTAACCTGGCACACACGACTTTAATCAAATAAGCAAAGCTCAGTTACTATTAACAGAACAAACTAGCATCATGTGTGATAAAAGGATTTTTCACGTAGGGACGTGAGATGGAAGGACGTTATTGTGGCTTATATGAGTTAATCTGAATTGTATACTAACTAAAACGGCCTACCAAAATACACTGTACATCTGCTTTCATTATTAAAGAAAAGGGCACATCGACCAGAAGTAAAGAATTTTCATGTTAAAAATAAAGATTAAATGTCCCTCTTCCTGGGTCACTAACACTAGTGCTCCTTTGAGGATGAGTCCCATCCCAGGTGCCAAGGCCATACTGACTCGCTACGTTCATGCTGGTCTGGGCTTTTTTCTTTTTTTTCCCCCCAAACCTTGAAGAAATGTAACCCTGACTTGTTTAATGTTCTTTGTTCTGACAAGATACAAAACTGGACTGAAAACCCTGCTTATCTAGAGTAACTTCTCAGAGTAATCTGGGAAGTGGGCTTCTGGGCTAGTCCTCAGTTTGGCTCAGATAAAACTCTTTTCTATTCCTATTATTGTTTATTGATTACTTTCTATGACATATGTCTCCTGGAGTGAGGCACTGAGGGGGATACCACAACTCTTCCATAGTGTTCCTGCCCAAAATGTTCACTCTGAATCTAATCTTGAGCAAATGAGCAGACAAATCAAAGTGAGAGAGCATTCTGCAAAGTGACTGGCGTGCAGGCTTTATAGATGTCGATGTCACGAAAGACAAAGAACGAAAGAAAAAGACAAGACGGCAGAACTATGTCAGACTAAAGGAGGTGTGAAAAGTGCAAAGTGTGATCCTGGTTTGGATCCAAAATGAGGGGGAAATTTGAAGATGGTCTGTGTATTAGATGACAGTGTTATATCAGTGTCAAATTAAGTACAGGAATTGTGTCTTGGTTATGTGGGAGAATGACCTTTTTCATAGGAGATACATGCTGAAGCATTTATGGGTGAAATGTCATAATAAGAAAGAGAGAAAAAGAGAAAGCAAATGTGGCAAGATTGCTAAGAACTGGTGAATCTAAATGGTTTGTCAAAATACAAAGTTGGAAGGGGTGAGCTTGAGAAGCTAGTGTGGAAGAAACTGACCAAAGTGTTAGTTGAGAAAGAATTTGACTGGCCTTTGTCCCTAGTTCCTGGAGGGGAGACTAAATCCTTGGAATTTCCCAAGTATTAGAAGTAACATTCATGGTAGGCCCAAGTATTAGAAGTAACATTCATAGTTTATGCCAAGGAGGTGACTCATGGTGGCCCCTAAATGGTTTCACGACTTGGGCTGGCCAACCATGTGATTAAAGAGCTGGGGCTTTGAGCCCAAGGTTGGTAGGGGAGGCAGTCCAAGGAGGGGGCCTGGAGATTGAGTTCAGTCTCCAGCCAATGATTTAATCAGCCATGCATATGTAAGGAAGCCCCTATAAAAACTCTGGACACAAAGCTCAGTGGAGCGTCCTGGTTGAACTCATCAATGTGTTGGGAGATTCCACAAGGAAAGGCTTCTGTGCCATCTTCCAGTTGCACCAGGAGCCAGCACAGTAGCCCAGCATGCAGGACCCTCTCAGACCTTGCCCTAGGCGTCTCTTCATTTGGCTGCTCCTCCTGATTTATATCCTCTGTAATAAAACTATAATCATAAGAACAGTGATTTTCTGAGTTCTATGTTCTGTGAGTTGTTCTGGCAAGTTATTGAACTTGAAAGGGGTCATGGGATCCCCTAAATTTGTACTCAGTGAGTCAGAATTGCCTGTGGCCTGGGGCCCTTCTGAATTTGCAGCCAGTGTCTGAACTAAGAGCACTCCTGTGGGGACTGTGCTCTTGAACCTGTGGGATCTGTGCTAACCAGCCAGTTAGTGTTTGAGCTGAAGGGCAGCACCCCCGCTGGCGTTTGTAACACGGAACTGGATGAAGAACTCACCCTTCTCTCTGTGGCCTGCGTCAGTTTCTGGGCGACCTCCTGCACTTCCTGCCCTAAGGATTTCCTCCTAAACCACCAGATTCTCTTTCTTCCTTGGATGTCCTTGGCCCCAGTTCCACTCCCCACAACCTAGCTGGTGGGCTCTGGGTTCCTGCTCCACCACTGCCTTCTTTCCTACCAGAAAACATCTTTATGGAATTAAAGCCAACCTCGGGCATCCTCCCCCACTCAGTTAGGACCACATTGTCTCAGAATTAGGTAAAGTGATGTGTATGCGTTTGGGAAGTGGGGAGTTGTCTCAGCATCATAATTTTTCTTCTCTCCAATTCTTTTATTTCCTCCTCAGCACAACTCCGGAAGACGGACAGGATGAGTCTGAGAATTAGGGGTTGTCAGGAGGGATCTCTGGCACCACTGAACCCAACCCCCTCATATACAGGGAGGTAAACTGAGCCAGTAAGAAGGAGTAACAGGGCTGGGGTTGGAACGTGAGCCCGCTGACTCTTAGCCCAGGCTGCCTCCCCTTGACTGGGCACAGAGGCCCCTGCCCTGTGGGCAGCCATCCTGAGCCTGTGCCCTCCCATGGACGTGCACACAGAAGGAAAGGAGGCGAAAGAAGGAAAAGTGAGTAAACCCACTGGCGGGGACAGAGATACCTCCCATCCAGGCACATCCACAGCCTTTCCCTGCATCAGCTGGGACCCTGGAGGCCAAGAAGTCATTTCTGCAGGGTGTGGCAAGGCCAAATTCAACCTCCAAACACCACTGAGCTCGTTTATAACTCATTAGACATCTTTCACCCATGATTTTCAACAGCACATCTCAACAGGAAATGCTCTTCAGGGAGGGATAAATTAGGGGTTAGGGAATTAACAGACACACATTACTATGTATAAAACAGATAAACAACAAGGACCTACTGTATAGCACAGGGAACTATACTCAATTTCTTGTAACAGCCTATAATAGAAAAGAATCTGAAAAGAAAAAATATATATGTATGTACATGTATAACTGAATCACTTTTGGAGGGAGAGTGTAGCTCAGTGGTACAGTGTGTGCTTAGCATGCACGAAGTCCTAGGTTCAATCCCCAGCACCTCCACTTTAAAATAATAAATTTAAAAATAATAAATAAAAATAACTGAATCATGTTGCTGTACACCTGAAACTAACATTGTAAATCAACTACACTTTAATTTAAAAAATTAAAAACAGGAAATGCCCTTCCCTATACTTCATTTATTGGAGCCCAATTCATCTTTCAAAGGCTTCTCGGTGGGCCCGCCCCTCCCATCGTTGCCATCAGCATTAACTGGTCCTCCTTCTGTGCTCCTGCCGTCCCTTGCTCATCTCACCGTGCACCCGTTGTCTCTGAGACTAGACCATGAGTCCTACTCAGCTAATATTCCTATGTGCCTAGACTGGCAGCTGCAGAGACCTAGTGGTGTTCAGAAATGTTAACTAAATGCTTGGCTGACTGAATCTCTTGTTATAAACTCAAGGAGAAAAGACTGAATTCAACTCAATGCAAGCACAGACCGAGAGCCTGCCATGTGCAGTGCCCAGTGCCCAGAGCCTGGTGCACAGATCCCTGCTCTCCAGGGGTTCACAGCCTACCTGGGGGAAAAGTCACAGAACTAAATGATGATGATAATTATGATACACATGTATCATAGAATTTATCATACAAATAATGTCGTGCAGTGCCTGGTGTGGGAACAGTGTTCTTTGCCCAGTGATATAGCAGCCTACACTTTAGAGTGGTTTTGAAATGTATTTGATCTCAGAGCACATACATGGGAGCTGCTCTTATGGTCAACTTGTCGGCCTGCAGGGCTGGCCCAAGCCCGATTCTGGAGCCAGATCAGCCCAGATCCTAATGCCACCCCTGGCTTTTATGAGCTGCGGAACTCTGGAGCAAATTGTTTCCATTTATCTGTGCTTCAGATCTCTACCTGTAAAACAAGAGCCGTGACGGTGCCCGCCTCACAGGACTGCACAGCAGATCAAATGGGATAACGAATGATGCCCAGTGAAGGCAGTTAATATTCTTATCCAGTGGTGGTTATGCTGGCCGTCTCCTGTTGGCCCCTTCAGGTCCTCTCTCTACCCTTGTCCTCCTGGCCTCTGTCGGAGCCTGCCGACAATCGATCAGGTCCAGAAAACCTGTGCTGCAGGACTGAGAAAGAAAGACAAGACTAAAAGGTGGGGTTGAGAGGGTCTCACTCTAGCCCGCAAGACGCTAGGTCAAGAGTGGACGACGAGTTTATTTCTTGCAGTTAATTTATATGATTTTAACCCATTAGCTCATACATTCCTGCATGTAGGCAAAGGTATTGTTTTAAGGCACATTAACAACGTGTACTAAAATCATTAACTTGTATATTGTTACAGACATCATTATTGTTTACAGTTCTCGTAAAACTAAGATTAAGAGTTCCTGGAACCAAGATGATAAACTAAGGCATTGTTCCTCTAAGCTAACATCTTGACTCGTGTACTATTATCTCAGGTGATTGTTCTTCAGGCTAAGATTACTAACTTGCAGGCCGATTGCATCTCTCCTTCCAAAGGTCCTTAGTGACTTGATAGCTCAGGATGTTCCTTCAGGCCTTAATGCATCTGGCACATTCCTCAAAGGGGTGGCGGGACAGAGATTGTCCTTGAGAGATCAACCTCAGAGCCTGACGCCCTGCACTGTGGGAGTTTAGGCCCAACTTCTGTGCTCGGCAGTCCTCAGGTCATGAGTGGCCCCCCGCAGCCTCCTGGCCACTGACATCTGCAGACACTTGCAATCGGCTCCCTGAACCTCTGGCTTTGGCCAATGGTGGGCCCAGCAGGAGAAAGGAGAAGACAGTCAGGGTATTTACTCTGCATTTTCTCTCCCTCCAGGATCTCCACTGGCTGCAGGGTCCCTCCACATGGCTCTCTGGCTCTGGGGCCCCACACTGCTCCCTCCCCTCACTCCGCAGGCCCGTCACTAGTCCTGGACACTGCACTGTCCCTTGGGATTTCCCTTCACACTGCTGTGCCTCTGTAAATAATCCTTTAATTAAATTCCCCTCAAACTACCCAATATAAGTGTGCCATCTATTTCCTGCCCATACTCATCAATACAGGAATTGGTTCCAAGAGTAGTCTCAAATGGGATACTGGGAGTGGATGGATCACCAGTTCAAGGAGGACAAGGAAAGTCTCTGTGCAGTGGGGGAGAAGCGCCCAGGAAATCCACTGCATGCAGAGTCTCACCACCTCTCAAGCTACCGCCGGGATAGCGCGAAAGGCAGGGTAGGGCCCTGCATTGCTGGGGAGTGGAGGAGCGAGATGAAATGGCTTTGGCTCTTCTACACTCTGGTGTGGAGTCCTGTGGCTTCTGATGGCCTCAGGGAACACGTGCAGGGGAAAGGAGAACTAAGAGTCATCAGTATCTGAGGGGGAATGTGAGTGAGCCATGAGGACTTCTTGATGGGACCTTGAAGAGATCCCCCATCTCCCACAGACAGAGGGGCTCACATGGCTGATTAAATGCCTCTAGGTCTCTTACGCTAAGGTGAGGGCATTGATGGGGAAGGGGTGGAGCCCAGAGATGGGATAAGGATATCTGGGCAGACACAGACAAGCCTGGGAACTCTGAACCCGCAAATTCTTTTGAAGGGTCTTGTCTGTGCAGACAGCCTCCTCCTGTAGTGATCCTGTCTCCCAGGACATCAGCCTCAGAACCCTTCCCACTCCACCCCTCTTTGGCCCCAGGCCCTTTGTGAGTTAGATCCCAGCCCAGCCTGGGTGAAGAAGCTCTGGGCCCACGCTAAGAGGAGAATGCCCAGAGTCACAGGCCCTGCCAAACTGACTTGGCAAGAGCCACAGGAGCATGCATGGAGAAGATTCTAGGGGAAACAGACCCAGGAGGGTGGAAAGTTAGACCTGGTTTGGCCAAACCCATGGCTCAGGATGCTCATTCAGGATTTTGGACTTAATGTGTTGGCTCGAGTACCTGGAAAAAGCGTGAGTAGTCTGTTAGGTTGTTTAATTAAAGTCTGGACTTAATGTAGCCTAGAGTTAATAAACTTAAAACGCCAGAATTTCCTTGGCATACTATAGAGGAAGGAATCCAAAGTCTCAGAGAGACAGGAATGCTGGATTGGATTTATTATGTGCAGTCTGCTTCGCCATCCCTAGCCACATATGTTAAGGGGGCCTGGAAAACACTCCCTTTACCAAAGCAGTAAGAAATGCATTGGTGAGGACCACCAGCAACCTTGGCTTGCTCTGCTGGTGGGGCTCCGTAGGCTGGAGATGCTAGTGGGAGATGCTAGAGACTGGAACTGAATACCCTGACCTGGATGAGAATAATGGTATCCTGGTGGGGCAAAGAGCAGGTGGTGATGCTTAACAGCCAAAGGCAAAGGAACCACAATGACCCATAATAAAGCATGGGGAAGAATGGTCATCAGGTAGACAAAATGATAGTCCCGTGGGCCACAGTCACCCCTTTTCCGCAGGTGCTCCAGGACTTGCTCAGCAGACCCACGGTGGCAGGGTGGAAGCTATATTTTGGCTCAGTAATATGGTCTTCCTCTCTCTGAGGCTAATCTGGCTGCATGTCCATCCTATTTACAGCCCAGAGCTGAGTCCCTGAGTGGACACCATTCTCACCTGATCATAGATTGATTTGTTTGGGCCCCTCTAGCATGGAAGGGCTGTGCTTTATCCTCATAGACACATATTCCAGGTATGAATTCACCACTGCTTATGTCAACACCACCATTTATGGACTCACAGAATACTGTATGCATCACCATGGCATTCCACATAACATTGCCTCCAACATTGGCACACATTTTATAGCCAAGGAATGAGCTCACACCCAAAACATTCACTGGTCTTACCATGTGCCCCATGACCCAGGAGCAGTTGGCCTGATAGAATGGAGGATTGGCCAGCTGCAGGCTCAGAGCAGAGTTAAGAAACTACACCCTGCAAGGTGGACGTGCTGTCCTGCAGGATACAGTGTCTTCTTTAAGCCAAAACTAGAATTGTATATAACTGAGAGGCGGGGGTAGCAGCAGCCTTCTCACTATTATAGCTGAAGTCTATAACCTACTGGATGAACTTTTGCTACCCACCCCCATAACCTTGCCCTCAGGAAGTTTGGCGATCCTAGCATCCAAGGGAGAAATGTTTGCACCAGGCAAGGATCATAGAGTTGGAAGCTGAGATGGCCCCAGGCCATTTTGGTTTCTCATGCTGTTGAACCCACAGGCAGAGAAAGGGGGGCGGTTACTGTAAGGTCTGGGTTGACTAATCCCAATTACCAGAGAACATTAGGTTGCTACCACATAATAGAGGTAGGCACTAGGTCTGGGGATTCACACAGTGCCTCTTAATAATCCTCTGCTCAGTTGTCCTGGTTAACAGAAAACCTCAGCAACCCACAATGTCAAGACTACCGAGGACTCAGACACCACAGGAATAAAGGCCTGAGTCACCACCAGGCAGAGAACCCAGTCCAGCCAAGGTGCTGTCAAAGAAGAAGAACCTGTCACTGGAGGTGTAGCAGCTGGCCGTGATTATGAACTTGGGCCTCAAAACCACTCTTCCCCTGCTAACTTATGTGAACACCGACGGTAGGAAACATTTTAGATTCCAGTGGACATATGACCCCTTCGGTATCACTGGAAGAGAATTCTACTTGCAAGTTCAGCAGACACACGGGCTGACGCCCCGTCTGCCCCTCTGGTTACAATCTAATCAGATAGGTCAGATTTATGCTCAGTAATCATTTGGTAATATCAGCAGTCTTCTCTAATAAGTACTGCTACGTTTCCTTAATTTTCTTTCTCACATTCTATGTGGCTCATCTCAGTTTAACAACAGCCCTGGGTTTTCTACCTGGGTAGGTGAAAAAAGAAGGGAGAGAGAATCTGCTGTGTACCAGGCACTCAGGTGGGTACTCATATTTCACTGAATTCTCCCAAAAACCTTGTGAAAAGAGCTTTGGAGAGAGACAGACCTGTAAACACATCTCTGCAATGAATGCCCAGCTCCACCACTTGCCTGCTAGAGAATCTTCAGTGACTTCGTTTTTCTGAGCCTCAGTTTACTTGACGGCAAAACCGAGATGATAATACCCGATGCGTGGTTTTGAGGATTAAATGAGATGTCTGTGAACACCACCTGGCTCTAGATAGCGGGTCTGCAAATGGCAGGTTTAGTCCCAAGTGAGAAGCTCAGAGCAGAAATTCAGCTCTGGGATCTAGGGCCACATGTCAGAGCATCCTCACTGCCCTGGGGAAGGGCATTTTTAGTACCAGCAAGACTGTGGAGTCAGGTGGAGATTCCCGGGGCTCCTGGAAGGAGAGAACCGATGAAAGAGAGGGCAAAGAAAACTTCCAGGCCAACCCGTGTCCAGGAGGCTGGCAGTGGGCCAGTGGGGTAGCTGTCGCGAGATGGCCCAGACGAGCAGTGAGCAGCGGGGTGAGGGAGGTGGCTGGCGGTGGGGGAGGTTTCAGCCTTCCCGTCCCTGGGAAGATCTTGAAACTCAAAGAGCGAAGGAAGCCAGAGGGCTCGTCCCCATCTGTATTGTGGTAACTGAGCCCAAGAGGCTGGAAGGCGGGAGAGTCGTTAGGGACACCTGCCTCCCTCCCTCCCCCTCCCGGCGGGAACCCACCGAGACTGCGCGCACCTGGGCGCGGGCTGCGCCTGGGAACACGTGGCGCCCGAGGCCTCCAGGCTGCCCCACGGGAAAAGGGGCGGGAGCGCAGCGCGGGCTGCAGGGGGGCACTCGGGGCGCGGAAGGGTGCAATCGACATGATTATTAAAATACCATCAGACGGAAATGGAGTGAGGCTGACACCAGAATAAAGAATAATGTAAAGCAGGAAATCCGGAGAGCCAGGAACAAGTAAACCCAGCAATATAAAAGACATTAACATATGATAAAGATGTTAACAAGTAATAAAGAACGTCTCGCAAATAGTGGGGAAAGGAAGGATTATTCAGTGAATAGTCCTGGGGTAACTGATTAGCTCTTTGGGAAAAATAATGAAATTTAGATGCACATCTTCTATAATATACCAAAATTAATTCAATTCCTCACGGAATTAAATTGGGGAGGGGGTAAAAGTACACACGCACAAAAAGACAATACAAGTGGAAATGTATGGATCCTTTAGAGGGGCGAGGACTTTCTAGGCTTAAAAGGGATGAGATAAATCCCAATAGGGAAGATGGATACGTTAGTTCATACAAAACAAAAAACTGCAGGTTAAAAAAAAAAAGTGAAATTTAAAGTAGTCAATGAATTGGGAAATGGCTCCAGCCAAATACATTATACAGAGGGTTGGTATCTTTAATATGTGAAAGCTTTTCAAAATCAGTAAGACACTAGGACTATGAGAGGACAATGAACAGACAATACAGCAAAGGAAGCGACTAAAATGGGAAAAGAATGTTTTGATAAGAGAACTGAGATTCCATTTTTTGCTAATTAAATTAGGGTTTTAAAATTTTTATTTTATTTTTTAAAGAAATGCCAGATGGGCCTTTCGTATGTTGTGGTGGTTTTATACTAACACAAATTAGTATAACAGATGTGTGTCAGGAGCCTTAAAATACAGAGGTCTTAGATGCTCAACATCACTAATTATTAGGGAAATGCAAATTGAAACCACTACTACGAGATAACACTTCACACCCATTAGGATGACCACTATCAAAATTTAAATTTAAATTAAATTACCATATGATACAGCAATTCCACTTCTGGATATATACACAAAAGAAGTGAAAGTAGGATCTTGAAGAGCGATTTGCACACCTATGTTAATCATGGTTAAAATGGAGCAACCACTGAGGGATGTCCAGTGAGAGATGAACTGATTGGAAGCAAAATGTAGTATATACATACAGTGGAATGTTAATCAGCCTTTGAAAAGGAAGAAAGTTCTGACACATGCTACAACATGGATTATGAAGCTTGAGACTGTTATGTTAAATGAAATAAGCCAGGCACAAAAAGTCAAAGACTGCATGATTTCACTTTAATGATGTAGTCAAAGTTATAGACAGAAAGTAGAATGGTGGCAGCCAAGGGCTAGGGGAGCAGGGATGGAGTGTTTAATTTTGTAGGATGAAAAGAATTCTATAGAGGGTTGTGGTTGCACAACAGTGTGAATATACTTAATACAGACAAACTATACACTTCAAAATGGCTAAAATGATAAATTTTATGTTATGTGTATTTTATTACAATTTAAAACATTTTTAAGTTAAACAAACAAAAAACCCACAAGAAAACACAGAGGACTTTAAGCCAATTTTAAGGAAATAAGTATGAATTTGGAAAATGCTTTATAAACGACAATATCTACTGCCTCAAACAGGAAAACCCAAAAGTCTAAAAGTAAAGGAATGGCTAAATAAACCATAGTATACTGTAGTTTTATGTTTTAATAATATTTATTTTCCTGATTTTTAAAATAATACAGATTCATCATAGAAAATTTAAGAAATAAACAATTATTAAGACGAAAATAAAAACTATCCAAAATCCTAACATGCAGAGATAACCATTGTTAACATTTGGTCTGCTTCCTTCTAGGAATAATTATGTATTTCTTATGTAAAATTGGATACATATTTTCCATTTAAATTTATATCCTGTTTATTTAAACTTTCTGTATGTAATTATGTATACACATATATCAAGAAAGAGAGAACATTTATTGACTTCTTACTATGTATAAATAATAATGCTAGACCCTCTTCATGGATGTTCTTATTTAAATATCATTCCCATTGTACAGGTGTATTTATTATTTGTTATTACCTTTCCCATCATACAGATGAGGAAATCGAGGATTAGAGAAGTAATTTGGTGGAAGTCGGACAACTCCCAAACAATGTAGTCAGGATTGAAAGCTAGGCATTCTAGCTTCACAGCCCATAACTGAACCAAACTCCATTCTATATCCCATGTCATTAAACATTCTTTTGAAAACATGATTTTAAAAGCTGATGCACAATATTCACTAATATAAAAAATACAAACATTAATTCATTTAACCCTTCTCCTAGCATTAAACAATTAGGTTGTTTTCAATTTCTCTTGGTTTTTTGTTTGTTTGTGGGGTAATCAGGTTTATTTATTTATTTAAATAGAGGCACTGGGGATTGAGCCCAGGACCTCGTGCCTGCTATGTAGGCACTCTACCACTAAAGCTATACCCTCCCCTCCCCTTGGTTTTTTAATATAATACTTCAAAGAACATTTTTGTGCATAAATCTTTGTCTTATAATGACTGAATCTCTTATTATTGCATTAGGGTATATACCTAGATATGAAGTTTCTGGGTCAAAATGACAGCTCCAGTTAAAATTTAGTGGAGTCATTGAAAATGGCATTTACATTTTAAATGGCCATTTTAAACAGTAGTTTATTTTTTAAAAGGTGTTTGATGTGATGGAGCAGGGAGTATATGAGAAATCTCTGAACATTCTGGTCACTTTTGCTATAAACCTGAAACAGCTCTAAAAATTAAATTCTATTTAAAAGGGCTGTAAATACATGAAAATGCATTTATTAGCTTTTTGGCTATAATAAAGCCAGCCATCAGAAAACAGTTCAAGCTCTGGCTCTGTCACCTGCCAGCTATGTGGCCTTGGTCAGGTCACTCAATCTCTCTGAGCCTCCTGGTGTAGGAAGGGACTGTGAGAGACTGGGGGTGGGAGGGGCCCCTCCCCCGGGGAAACGGCTCCGTGGTGGAGCAGCTGAGATGCAGCTGGGCCTGTGGCCTGTGAGGCAGTCTTGTGGCTGCCTCCTCCCCCAGCCCGCACCTCAGGTCTGCAGCTGGGTCCTGCCTCCTCTCAGGTGGGCCATGGCCGGGACTTGGCTTCTGCTTCTCCTGGCCCTCGAGTGTCCAGCCCTGCCCACAGGTGAGCACCCTCCCTGCATCCCTCTCTGCGCCCCATTCGTCTGCCCAGCCCACTCCATCATGCTAGGCTTCCCTGGGTGTGGGCAGGATGCAGGGAGGCAGGACAGGGGTATTTGAGGGCCCTCTGGGGAGGCTCTCCCCAGAAGCCCATCGTCCCCTTCCTCATTGTACTCCACCTGCCAGCTACCGCACTCCGGGCTCCCAAGTCCTGCTCCCTTGGAGTCCACAGAGTTGGTAGGGAGGGCAGTCAGTCTCGGAGATATAGAGAAACCAGAGTAAGCTGGACAGGTGTCCGTAATGGGCGGGAGGATAGCCAGATCGTGTTGTGCTATGTAGGGTGGTGGGACACAGGCACCATTGTGAGGTCCCCCCTTCCTGTCCAGTCTCCTGCCCTCAGGGCTCAGGGTGTCTTGTGTTTACTCCCAGCTCCCCTTACCAGTGGGTTCTCAGAAGTCTCAAGGCCCCAGCGACTTCCCGGGTGAATTTACCCACCCTCCCCAGCCCTGGTCGTTCAAAGATGAAGGCTGGAGACAAAAGACTCAAATTTTGAGAATCCCAGCTTCATCTACAAGCATGTTTGTGGTGGGGGAAGGTCCTTGACCTTTGAATTATGGCCTCTCCGTGTTCTAAAGCTGGCCCCCAGTATGTCACAAACTTTTCCTTGCTAGGGAGATAAACCACACCCATGTGGAGCAAGGAGAGTCTGTGGCAGGAGGCCTGAGCTCTGGGAGGGAAGCAGCCAGAGTGAGGAGGAGCAATCCTGGGAGGCTTCATGGAGGAGGCAGACACTCAACTCAACTTGGGGAATGTCTCTCTGTACGGCTGAAAGTTCTCAGGAGGTCGAGCATCCTGGAGCTCACTCCCAGCCTTCCCTCCTCCCTTTGTTTGTGATGTCTTATTAACATGTGTATTGATGATAATACTAACACTTTCCTTCCAAGTTGTTTTATATTCATGATCTTTATCCTTCACAGCAGTTTTACTGGGCTGGTGTTATTAACCCCATTACATTTATAGGACAATTTAGACTCAGGAAATTAAATGGATGAGTCAGGAGTCAAACCAACTCTGTCTGAGGCCATGTCCCAGGCTTGGTCCACTGTGTCATATAGCAAAATCTTAGTCATTCTTCCAGATAGGGTGGTCTGTGGGATCTGGAGTCATAGAGATCTCAGTTCAAATCCTGAGTGGGCTACTTACCATCCACCTGCTTCTAGGTCAGTTATTTGACCTTCAAGAAATCTTTTGTGAGCATCCCCGATCTCTAAGTCCCCATAAGACCTTCTGGCATCCTTCTCTGCACCCTGGGGCATTTCTTTAGCCTGCCTGCACTTAACTCATGGTGCAAATTTGTTGGTAGGTTTTAACCTTTGAGATTCTACTTATATGAAAAGATATCCAACTGTTCAAAAATAACGTTTATATATTAAATGAGTCATCTTTCCCAAAAAGAATAAGTATGGAAAATCAGGACCATTCTGGAAAAGGTAGGACAAATGTTTACAGTCCTCACATGACTTACTTTTATTTTTTAACTTTAAAATAATACAGACATACACTTTAAATGGATGAACTGTATGGTACATGAATTATATCTAAAAAGGTTATTAAAAAATAATACAGACTTACAGAAAAGAACCAAGAATAACACAAAAAAGACTCATGCACATTCCATTCAGATTAACAAATGGTTAAAATTTTGCCATATTTGAATCAGATTTTTTTTAAAGAAACAAAAAGTTACAGATACATTTGAGGCCCCTTATGATCTCATTACAGATCCTATTTTCTTCCCTTCCTCCCCAGAGGTAACCACTCTCCTGAGGCTGGCACAACAAGGTACTGTAAGTATTTGTTTGCATCTGCTGTCCCTCTCATGGGACTGAGATCACTGAGAGCGGGGACAATATTTTAATTAATGTTGTATCCCCAACGCCTGGCACAGAAAAGTTCAGATATGATAGATGGGTGATGGATGGATGGAAGGATAGATGGATGGATGAATAGAAGGAAGGGTGGATAGATGGATGGGTGGATGAAGATATAGATGGGAAGGAGAGAGAATAGATGTAGGGAAGATGGACGATGGAAGAAAGGATGGATGAATGAAAGGGTGGAGGGAATGAAGATGGTTAGATGGATAAATGCAAGGAGAGAGGGATGGATGAGTGGGTGGAAGGATAGACTGCTACTGTGAGATGCTGGCTTGGAGGGCATGGACAGATCTAGCCCCACCACAAGTGTGTGCTCTCTTGTAGGTGCGGGCAGCACACCCTTCCCCTCTCTGGCCCCACCAATCACACTTTTGGTGGATGGAAAGCAGGAGATGCTGGTGGTCTGCCTGGTCCTTGATGCTGCACCTCCTGGCCTCGAGAGTCCCATCTGGTTCTCAGCTGGCAATGGTAGCTCACTGGATGCGTTCACCTATGGTCCTTCCCCAGCGGCAGATGGCACCTGGACTAGCTTGGCTCAGCTCTCCCTACCCTCTGAAGAGCTGGCAGCCTGGGAGACCCTTGTCTGCCATACCGGGCCTGAGGCTGGAGAGCAGAGCCAGAGCACACAGCCCCTACAGCTGTCAGGTGCGGACAGAGCCTGCACCCCTGTGGCTGCTCCCTGCCCCTGGAACCAGGGTATGGTGGGTGGGAGGACAGACTCCAGACCATGGGACATGAAGGGCATCCAAGTGCCAACCATCTAGGCTCAGAGCAGGGTGATCTCAGGGCCCTGAATCCTGGGATTTGCAACTGTGATATCTCATTCAAATCCAGGCTCTGATACATGACTTCTAAGAGGTAATAATGTCTCCTCCCTCCTAGGGTTAATCTCTCTAAATATACACCTGGGGTTACTGTCTGTATATAAATTACCCTTAATATGACACCCTACTCACCAGAACCAGACAATAATCAAACAGTAAATTGCTACCACTCACTGTTTACTCTGTGCCAGGCACGGCAGTAAACACTTCACATTTATGAAGTGGGTCCTATTACTCCCATTGTACAGGCACAGAGAGGTAATCCAAAGCCAGCCATTATTATTACTGGCCAGAAGACTTACATCCTCTTTTTGGATTATGTTAGTTTTGTCATCTTCCAAATGGAAATGTTTGTTGAATAAATGCCCCACCTTCCAAAGAAGGCTGCTAAGAAAATTGATTCATTGTCTAAAAGAGCTGAGGCACCTCAGCCTCCCAGGGGAACAGAACAGGGGCCAGCCTGGAGGGAGGGAGATCTGGGCCCCTCAGAGGACTTGCTGCAGATGGACTCAGAGTGTCCATTGCTGGTTCCTTTGTCCATTTATCCAACATGCCATGAGCGGCTGCCCTGAGCAGAGCTGGGGCATAGCACTGGGGTGGAGGACACAGCCCATCCCATTGACTCACTCCCTTCTCTTTGCCTGGCAGGAGGGGCTTCCTCAACCAGGACCTGCCTCTGGGAGCCTCTCCGAGGTGAGTATTGTGGGCCAGGATCTCAGGCTCTGTTGGGCTCTGGCTTCATGGTCCCCTTGGGGATTAGTGGGTGTTCCCTGAAGAGGCTGCCTTGCTAGGCTAGGGCACTGGCTAGCCTGGGCCTCTGCCAACCCGCAGGTCAGATGGGGATTAAATCCCCTGATCCCAGCCTAATTTCTGGACACTAGTTGAGAAAAGCACGTGAGAGTTAGCAGAAGGGTCCTTGAAGCTCTCCATGGGCAGCCCAGAGGGATGGTCTCAGCATCAGAGCCTTGGGAGATTCTTGGGAGTCCAGGGAGACTTGGGAGACTGCGTGGTGGCAAGTCCAACCATCTGCTGGACACAGAGTCATGACCCAGGTTCTGCTTCCCAACCAGAGAAATTTGAGCTGATGACTCTCCTCCTTATGGGATGCTAACTCCTGCCTGACCTTCAGTCCCCTTGGTTGTTGAGGAATAAAAGAAAATGAAGGCTAGGAAGGTGTTTATTATTCCCAGACAGAGCCTGAGGTTAGACGCCAGGAAGGACGTTCCCTGATTACCTTTTGTCTGGTGAACATTCTCCCGCGGGGCGGGTGGAAGGCTGAACAGCGGCCTGCGGGGCCGCTCACCCGCGCCTTCTCTCCCGCAGGGACGCGGGGCCAGGCGCTGCGGCTGGGGGCGCTGCGGCTGCTGCTCTTCAAGCTGCTGCTGCTGGACGTGCTCCTGACCTGCAGCCGCCTCCGCGCGCTGCCCGCCGCGCGGGGGAACCCGGCCGGGCCGTCCTGCCCGAGGGACCCCGGGCTCCCCTTGCCTCTCGCGGCCCCGCGGGCCGATCGCCTTCTCTTCCCGAAGCCTCCGCCGGTAGGATTGCCCGCAGCCCCCACCGACAGGCTTCGCCGCAGTGATGGGGGGCCCACAGGGCTCAGCCTGTCCGCCCCGCCGGCGCTTCAGCCCCGCAACGGTCGGGATCCCAGGAGCCTGGTCTGGGAAGATCGGGCCGCTCGTGCTCAGGGCCGGGTGCTCCAGACCCGCCCTCAGTATTCCTGCCTCAAGCCTCGGAGCATTTCTCTGTGATCTGCCTCCCCCAGCTGACAGGAGCATCCTGGGGGCTAGGCTCGGTCTCCCCTCCTCAAACTGAGGGCCAAGGGAAATGGCTTTGTCTCTCCCATCAGACTGGAAGCCCCTTGAGGGTGGTGATCGACCCAGGCACTGGGACATCTGAGGTGCAGATAACTGGAAACAATTAAAGGAGAACTTATATGACACAGGCAAATGAAAAATATTTTAATTCATGTCTACTCTAGGAGGAGGGAACTGGGTAGATTTAGAGGAGGCAGAAATCTTGGAAGATTTCCTGAGGGTAAGAGCCTGGGAATTGCTGAGTGGGGCCAGGGGTTGGGGAGGATGCTGTCCCACCTGTCTCCTTTCCCCATCACCAGGCATGAGGCAAGGCCCTCTCTACATTCATCTCCTCACCCTGGCCCAATCTCTTGAGAGTTGAGGGCAAGGAGCCCAGGAACCCAGGAAGATGGGGTGTTGGGCCTTATGTGAAATCTTGTACAGACTTGATGGAAAAGAGCAGGGCCAGGATCCCAGGGTGACGAGATCATAACCAATGCCAAGATCACAGGTCATAATTCCAAACTTACACGTTATTAATCAACAAAGGGTCACTATTCACTTGACAAATATTCAGTGAGAGTCAGCTCTGAGCCAGGCAGGCACTAAAGAGGGTTTTGTTTTATTTCCTGAAGAGAGTTCTTGCACTGATAGAATGTGAAGCTCCCACACTGGAGTGTAACCTGTGTGTCCCCTGTTTACCCAGTGCTGGCAGGAAATCCAGCCTTTCCCAGGGTTTTCCCTCCAATAATCACCCCAAGAATCTCTGGGTGCTTTCATGTGACTCCAGATGTCCCCTGGGCAGCATAGGACAGTTTCCTGGATCAATGGCCCTACTTTAGTCTTCCTTCCCCTAGAGTGGCAGTGGGGAATTATGCTCCAACACCCCCCCCACACACATGGCATCAATGACACTCCCAGCTTCCCTGAGCCTGTGTCCTCAAAGCTGCTGTTCAAGGAAAACCCTCACCTTCCCCTCCATCGTCCATCTCTCCCCAGCCTGGAAGGAGATTCTCCCACCTCTTTTTTGGATTCTTGAAGGAGGGAGAGGGCAGAACTTCTAGAATGAATCTGTCCACCATCCCCCTAACACACAGACTGAGGAAGGGGTAGGCTGGGTGGCAGCGGGGGTGTATCCAGCCATAACCTCAGACTTTCTCCAGCTGCTCTTCCTTCCCAGGTCTCAGCCCAGATACTGAGGCCAGAGCATGTGCCAAACTAATCTGTGTCTCAGTAAATGCCCTCAGAGACCCATTTGTTTATTCTGGAAGCAGACTCCCCTGAGCTTCAGTGCTCTTTCCTCTCTTGCCCTCATTTCCCCAATTCTGCCCTGCCCCGGACTCTAAATCCCAACTGAGCTGGCTTAACATTATTTCCCAGGCGGACTCTCTGGCCCTGGAAATCAAGTGCTATGGTCAGACTCTGAGCCTCTCTGAGCCTTACGAAGCCTACAGAACATGGAGGCCCTCAGGAGGTGTCCTCATCCTGGTATATACACTGTGGAACTCTACATACCATGGCTCCTGCTTATCCAAAGTGCCTTGTCACTCACACAATTGTTTTGAGCAAGCAGCTAGACCAGGAAACGACAAGTCGATGCACTGAGCATCAGTCTTTTAAGTCTTTATAAAATAGCATAAATATCTAACCTCTGGGAAGGAAACATAGGCACTAGAGAAACAGCGGTTTATGGACAAAAATGGAATTTGCATACAACTTCCCAGAGAAGCAGCCTTGGTCTGCGTGAGTCCATAGGACACTGAGCTCAGAGGTAGCCTGAAGCAGCCCAAAGACCCAGAGTCCTCCTCTTGAGGACACAGTGGGGTGGAGGGGTTGTTCATTGAGCCAGGCTCCGAGTTGTTGCCAGGGAGAAGGGAGGAAATGCAATCGTTCATTAGCCAAGTCCCTGACTTCTGGGACCTCAAAATCTAAAGACATAAATAATAGGGCAGAAAAGGGGATGAGGTCACACACTAAAAAAATAAATAAATAAATAACCCGTGAACTTTTTACAATCTGCCCAATAAGCTTTAGTTCCATTAACCTATTTGAGTTTCCCAGGAATAGGCAAGCCTTGAACAGCAGCTAGGAGGATCACTTTTGTCATCATACAGACAAAAACTGAGGCTCGGAGAGGAAGTGATTCGTTCTAGTTCTCACTGGGGCAAGTCTAGGGTTACTGGGCATAATAAGAAAGCTGCCTGAGGGCTGGGGACCGTTTGAGTTCCGGTCTCATTCACAGCGCTTACTAGAGTGACTGGAAATTACAACAATAAAAACAATCATTATAGTAGTAAAATTTTAAAACAAGTGCTCATTCAGTAAGAGCTTGCTGTATTATGACCCGAGAGGGGGAAGTGACGTGCGAGGAGGCGGAGAAGGTATGTGTCGGCCTTTCCCACGTCTTCCAGGACCAGAGCGCTGCTTCCTCTCCCCTGGTGCTGGTCTCCTCTAGCCCCTCCCAGAGCCTCCGTTAGGGGTGGGAAAAGATGTGCCATAGGTCACTGAGGACACCATCCGATCTCTCACTGGCCGAGGCCAAAAAAAAGATACTTTTCCCATTCGCTAGCGGGCAAACCCCCAAAAGCCCATTGGCTGCGTTGTCCGCGGGCCTCCGTCGGCTCTGGGGGCGGGCCGAGGCGGCCGGAGGAGGGAGCGCGCTGGGGGCTCGCGGTTGCCCCGGTTACACCCAGGCACGTGTGCAGTCCCGGGAGCGGCTCCGGGAAGCTGCCCAGCGCGCGCAGCCGGAGGAAGCGCAGCCCGGTCCGCTCGGGTCGGGCCCGGCTGGGCCATGGAGCCGTTACCTGAGCCCGTGTCCCGGCCCCAGCCCGTGCCCCGCTGTCTCCTGCTTTTTCCCCTGTTATTGCTCCTGCTGCTGCTACTGCCGGCCCCGGAGCTGGGCCCGAGGCAGGCCCGAGCAGATGAGACCGACTGGGTTCGGCTGCCCAGCAAATGCGAAGGTGAGGGGGCGGGGCCCATGAGGAGTATGCTGCTGGGGGGGCGGGGCTTGCGGAGAATAGGGGTGCAAGGTCCTGGGCTCTGGAAAGAGTCTCCGCTCCTCGAACCTTCTGTGTGCCTGGCGCTGTTCTGGACGCTGGGGATGGGGCGGGCGAGAGATCAGGTCTCGTTGCACCTGGAGCTCAGAAATCGGTGGAAACAAGCAATTATAATCGGGGTAGCAGATGCCGTGATAGAGGAGGTACAGGGCTTTGGGGGCTGGGTAAGGAGCATTTAATCTAGCCTAGGGCTGGGGAGAAGGCTTCGTCCAGGAAGCGCAAAGAGTGATTAGGAGTTAGACGGGTGAAGAAAAGTGAAAAGAGAGGGCCCCACTCAGGAAGCCACAGATGCAGAGGCCTACAAGCAAAGGATAAGTTTGAGGAACTGAAAAGAGCCATGTGACTGGTCTTGGGGGAAGAAGAGCTTGAGACTCTCCCCTTGTTCCCTCACCCAACCTATTTTGTGTAATTAGAGTCTCCCCCGCTGGCTGCGAGCCTCTTGAGGGCAGGAACCTTGGCTCGGATATTTATTCACACTGTGCTTGGTAGGCACCCAATGAATATACTTGGAATAAGTATGAATAAACGGGGGCGCGGGGCGCTGTGGGTGTGGGTGGAGGAAGGAGGAGGGTCCGAGACCCATCATTTTGGGGGAAGAATGGAACCTGGGGAAGCTTGGTGAGGGAGGAAGGTTTTAGGAATGTGGGACAACAGTGAATCCCAAAGACATGGGTGGAGATGTGGAATTTCAGAGAGAGAGAAGAGAGCACCAGCACACAAAGCGGCCATCCAGGACTGCCGACGGCCTCCCTTTTTTTCCTCCCCTTCATTTCTTGGTTTCCTCCTCAGACCTTTACAGCCTATTCTTCCTTCTCACCTCCCTAACCCCAGCCTCCCACCCCTGAAAGTTGGCTATAAATCTATTGCATCCAAATTCGAAGCCTACGGCTGGCCAGATGTTCCCTAAACTGTGGGAAGTGGGGGTGGCCCAGGATGCATAATCCTTTCATCTGAGAGATTAGAGGTGAGATACTTCCGAGAGGAGCTGGCTTCACTGGCAGGCCTTCCGATGTGGGTTCTAGCCTGTACTTTACCCCACTCCCTTGAATAGACAGTCAGAGGGTTTGGATGCCTTCCTGTCACTCTTCCTCTAGTCATAACCAATAGCCTTTGAGGGTTTCACTTCCCCTTCTCATTTTCTATCTTATTCTGATACCACAGAGCCCTTACTGTTTCTCTTATTATTCTCATAGCCTAAGAAACTCACATTTCTTTTCCTTAAGAGACTCAAAGAAGCATAGAGCTGGCAAAGATCTTGAGATCATTCTAGTCTGACCTGATGTTGTAGGTAACTGATAAAGAATAAAAAGGACTTTCAGTCGCAGGATGGCTTGGCAAACTCCAACCCTTAAGTTCCTCTTAGTAGTGTATTTACGTTTATTTACCACTGTTATACCTTTATTATTAATGCTGACTGGCCCACAAAGTCTGCCTCCTGGCTCAGTAGTCTGAGTGGAACAGGCTTTGGCCCCGAGGAAGGAGAACCTGCCCAGAAAAAAGCAGGTAGATGTCCATGAGGATCTGGGGTCTATGCTACGGATCTCCTCCAAGTCTGGTTCTGGGTGGAATCCCCAGAGGGGGCTTGACAAGGTTAAGTTTGGAAGAGTTGGGAAGTGAGGTTATGGTAGCCCTGTAGGGCCTAGAACACTGTGGGAGAGGAGGGCACGGGAGCCAGAGAAATGATGAGCTTGCACAGAGGGCAGGATAGAGGAGGGGAGGGAGCCCAGATGGTCCTGGATGGAGAGCCAGGGAGGTGAGACACCCTCAGTTCACTGCAGACTCTGAGATCACTGGCTTATATCTTGGAATTTTCATGTGTTCCAAGTTCTCCAAGCCACGTATTAATGGGTATGTTTTAAAGTTCCACCAAGTAAGCCTGCAGGGGATTGATTTGTTTTGGTGGTAAGTTGGTTTTCTACCTAACTCTGCTGTTGGTGTTATAAAAACGCTGATGGCATTTAGGCTGCAGACCATATTTCACTGGGAGACATCAGAAGCTGCTCGACCACAAACACATTTTCTCTGAGCAATGTTTATCAAGTACCCAACACACAAAGTCCCAGACTAGAGGAATAAAGAAAAAATCCAGTACATAATCCTAATACTGAGCACCCTTGTGGTCTAATTGGAGAGACACATGAGATGACCATGGCCCTTAGTGAGAGCATAGATCCTGCAGAGTCCCAGAATGAAATCAAGAGCAGGTGGGATTCATCCAGAAGCACTTACTGGGGGAGGAGGCTTTGAGGGTGAGGTTGGGAGAATGGGCAGACAAGCCCCAAAGCCCCTAGAGGGCATCAAGCATTTTTCTAAGGCCTCGGGCACTTCACACTTCCAGTGCTAATGCTCCTTATGCAATGGTAATTATTTGTTTAACTACTTTCCGCTCCTTTGGACTGAGTATCTGGAAGGGAGGGACCTTGTTTTCATCTCTGTATCCCCAGGCAGTGCCTGACACATAGGAGTTGTTTAATAACTGTTCGAGGAAGAGTAAGTGGAAATGAGAAAATGAATGTACAAAAAACAGAAGAAACAGGCCTCTGGGGGAGGAGGGAGCAAATTAACTTGGTAGGAATAGAGAGCTGGTGTTGGAACAACATGTGAAAAAAAGTAATAAAATAGCCGTAAAAGACATTTGGGGGACAACTGGAGAGAAGTTTGAGTGTGGACTGAGCATTAGATGATACTGGAATTATTGCTAATTTTCCGAGGATTATAATTGTTTTATGGCTAGGGAGGAGAAGGTCCTTGTTCTCAGGAGACGGGTGATGACTTATTTAGGAGTGAAGATCATGATGTCCGCAACTTACTTTCAAAATGGTTTAGCAAAAACAACGTGTGTATTGTTGAGATCTATTATTATCACATTGTTTCATATTATACATTGGTGGGAGAGTGTGGTAAATCATTAATGAGTGGAAGGTATATAGTTATTCATTGTACTCCTTCAGCTTCTCTATATGTTTGAAATTTTGAAAGTACAATAAATGATTGAAATGAAGTCAATAGGACAAGGGCCAAGACTGGACTTGGGGCAGTGGATTTTGGAGCCAAGTTTCCTTCACTCAGTGAACTCCATTTGGTGGTCTGGTGCTAACTCCTTCTCTGCTCCAAGCATTGACTCGACCCAGTCTAGGAGAGGCATCCACTTGGGTCTGTTTTGCTGGGAGCCAGCTCCCGTCAAAGACCCGGATGCACTCAGTAGGCTGTGCTGTGTATCCCTCCCATAGTGTGTAAATATGTTGCTGTGGAGCTGAAGTCAGCCTTTGAGGAAACTGGCAAGACCAAGGAGGTGATTGACACGGGCTACGGCATCCTGGACCGCAAGGCCTCCGGAGTCAAATACACCAAGTCGTAAGCGAACAGGGGACCCACTAGCCTGGCCTGCTTTGTTCCTTGGGGTTTCAGTGGCTTGAAGTTTCCTTCTCCCTTCCCATGGGAAGGCAGCTCTAACAGACCTGAGTTTGCCCACTGGTTCTCCCCACAACTGACTGTGTGGGCTTCATAAATCCCTGCACTCTTCTGGGCTTCAGATTCCTCATCTGTAAAAGCAAGACTGTTGGACCTTCTCAGTGATCCCTAGACTCTTGGATTTCATGGACCAATGTTTAAAAATATAGGATTGCCTAAAACTTTTAATTTTGCCAGATATAAATATTAAAAACAAACCAAAAAACACTTCCATCAACTATGATCATCCTTTCGAAATGAAATGATAGCTTAACATCAAATTTTAACACATTTTGCTTTATTAAAAAAAAACTACTGAATCATTTAGCTTTATTAAAAAAAATTCCTTCCCATAGAGCTGTTAAAATTGTATCTCTCTGGTCTGTGTTCCAGCATTTCAGAGCCCCCAGACCAGATGACCTATCTTCCTTCCAGCCCTGACTTCCCGTTGGTGAGATGCGCAGGCGCTGGGGTAGTAGGGCTGGAGGGATGGACCACTAACCCACTGGGGCGAGGAGGGGGACTCAGGCCCTCTTGTGCTGCTGTCTTGGCAGGGACTTACGGTTAATCGAAGTCACTGAGACCATCTGCAAGCGGCTCCTGGACTACAGCCTGCACAAGGAGAGGACTGGCAGCAACCGGTTTGCCAAGGTTGGGTTTGTGCCTGCCCTTCTTCCCCCCTGGGGCCAGGCTGCTGGTCTGGGTGCCGCTGGAGGATCGTGCCCTCGGAGCTGCCCTCCTTGGCCTCTCCTCGATCTTCATCCATTGCTGTTTGCACCCCTGCCCTCCTGAGTGGCTGACTTTCCAGTGTCCATGGGCACATTCCTGATGGCCTGGGCCTGCCCATCGGGTCCTGCCTCACCCTCAGGCAGAGATGCTCCCAGGTGGGAGTCCCCGTGAAGACCTAAGCACTTGCACAGGGAGAACTCAGGATGTGCGGAGCTGTAGGGGTTTAGAGAGATGTCAGGAGACTCTTGGAGGTGGGTAGTGACTACCTGGTCACTCCTTTGGGCCCACAGGGCCCCTCCCTGGACCTCCATCATGGTGCCTTTATGACATTTAATGCACTTACTGTGTTCACGAATGCTTCTCTCCCTGGAAAAGGAGCTTTCTTGCAACAAGACTCATATTTCTTTGTCTCCGCATCTTCCATGCCTGGTAAGAGAGCCGTCTCCCACGTTTCTCTGCCTAAGTACCCTTCTAGCAAAGGAGCTCCATCAGAAACCTCTGGGACACCCAGAGGAATAGTCTCAAGCCACAAGAGTCTTGGGTTTTCTTAATTTTATACTAATGTTGTACTCAGTAATAAATCTGTTTACTTTCATGTAAAAATGTTCAAAGTTATTTTCCATAGCAAAAAATAAAATAAAATAAAATAAAACCGAACCAACCTAAACATTCACCAGTAGGGGAGTGGTTAAATAAATTAATATGGCCATTCAGTGGACTATTATGCAACTGTGAAGCCAAGAACAAGGTAGCTATTTGTGAATGGAACTAAAACCATCTCCAAAATATATTATTAAGCCATTTAAAAGTCAAGGTGCAGAATAATCTGTATGATTTATACTGCTGCTTTGCAAAAAGCGGGGGTGGAGGCGAGGAGGATATATTTGTGTGTGCGTGCACGCATTATCTCCAGAAAGACGAGGAAATAGACTGTATGTTGTCTCTGGGGAGGAGACCTAGGCTAGCTGGCAGAAGTATTTCTACAGAACCAGAGTCCTGCCTGCCTCGCCTGTGCCATCTTCCCACCAAGGAAAGACACAAGCCGGGGGAAGAACCTGAAGCAGGGGTGGGCATGGGTGTGGGGGAGTGAGTGTGCCCACCACAGGGAGGGGAGAGAGCAGGACACACTAATTTCCTGGAAAAGGAGTTTGGTTCAAAGGGCCTGAGGGTGACATCAGAGCTTTTTGAAAGGACAGAGTACGTGTGTAGAGGGATTATGGGACTCTGGCCTAAAAGAGGGGAGAGGAGATCAAGTGTGAGAAGCCATCGGGGGTCTTGATCTTGACTTCGAGCTAGGTCCTTGGGCCTCCAGCAGCACCGGGAGAGGAAAGGTGCCTCTCTCCAGCCTCTCATGTCCGGTCCCCTCTTCCAGGGCATGTCAGAGACCTTTGAGACGCTACACAACCTGGTGCACAAAGGGGTCAAGGTGGTGATGGACATCCCTTACGAGCTGTGGAACGAGACCTCGGCCGAGGTGGCCGACCTCAAGAAGCAGGTATGGGCCCCTCTGCCCTTGGAGGCAGTTGTGCCCCACAGGACTGGGTAGGGGGATGGGTCTGAGGCCGCAGAAGGCTATCAGGAGCCAGGGGACCATGTCAAGTCATTTCACCTCCTCTGGCTTCAGCCTCCTCAGGGGAATCACAGCCACCCCCCTGTCCGGCAGTGGGTTGTGAGGCTCGGCCGGGCTCCCCCAGGAGAAGTCAGTGCCAGGGCTTTGCCAGTGTGAGGTGTTGTGATTATTTAACAGTGCGATGTACTGGTGGAGGAGTTCGAGGAGGTGATCGAGGACTGGTACAGGAACCACCAGGAGGAGGACCTGACACAGTTTCTCTGTGCCAACCACGTGCTGAAGGGCAAGGACACCAGTGAGTCTGAGGGCTGTCAGCCTCAGTTGTATGATCGTTTTGTCTGCTCCCCCTCGGGGGAGGCGGGTAGGGAGAGAATGGAAAAGAAATAAGAAATGGGCATCGTAGCATCTCTGTCCTCAGGGAGCTTGATGGGACAGGTGGGAAAGGCCCAGACATCCCCAGTGGCTCCGCCGTCAGTGCTCCTTACCCAGCAGACCAGCTTGTTGAGGGTGTCTGTCCTCTCACCCAGGCTGCCTGGCAGAGCAGTGGTCTGGCAAGAAGGGGGACACAGCTGCCTTGGGCGGGAAGAAATCCAAGAAGAAGAGCAGCAGGGCCAAGACCTCTGGTGGCGACAGCAGCAAACAGAGGAAGGAGCTGGGTGGCCTCGAGGGAGACCCCAGCCCTGAGGAGGACGAGGGCATCCAGAAGGCATCCCCCCTCACACACAGCCCCCCTGATGAGCTCTGAGCTGAACCCAGCGGCTCCTGCTGACCAAGACCGCTGACCTGGAAGCAGAAGGGTCTGGGCTATGGCTCTGGCCTCAGGCCTCCCTGCCTCGGCTGTGCCTCTTCTGCCGCGGACAGACTCCAGCCCTGGAAGAACTCAGATCAGCTGCAGCTGGCCCGGGCCGTCCTCTTCCCTCTGCCCACGGAGCGCCCCTCTCCTGACACAGGCTTCAGACAGGACTGCCGAGGACTCAGCGTGGACTCGGGTGGGCAGGGTTCGGAGCTGGACCCCAGGACTGCAGCTTGGAGCCTGTCACCCCCTCACTCCTCCTGGCACTGGGAAGCAAGACGGAGACCCCCAGCTCCTCCTTTGCCCACCTTCTTGTGGACAATTTGTGCTCTGCCCAGCCCTCCCCAGGGCTCACAGAGTAAAAACCATTTGGCCTTTTTCGTCCCAATTTCTGAGTCCCCTTCAGCCCCTCAGAGGGCCCCAGAGCCCATTATGGCTCTTCCTGCTCCTCACCTTCCAGCCGTGGGGGATGAGGTTGAGAGGCTATTCCCATCCTCTCATTACTAAGGCCTAACCGGCTGACTGTGGGGAACAGCAGGTGTGGGGAGGGCGGCGGGATGTGAGGTGAGGCTGAGCACAGTGCTTGGGCCTGGGACCTGCCCCTCAGCTGCACTTGGCCTAACTGAACCCCCCAGGGTGGGAGGGGCCTCACTCGTGCCCTGGCACCTGGCTGCCCTCATTCCTTCCCTGCATCCCACCTCTCCTCTCTCCCCCAAGGTCTTCCTGTTTGTTGTGTAAAGTGTACACGAGTGACCATACTGGTTCCCGCCCCTGCCCTCCACCTCTGTCTGGCCCTGCCTGTTGGTCTTGAACCTTGTTCCCTGATGACTACACCTGATCACTCTGCACTTCCTAACTGTTGTGCCTGGAGCCTAGATGGGAGGACACCCCAATCCCCCAACAACAGCTGGTTACACCATGTTCTCTAGGAGCAGGGGAGGAACGGGAAGGCTGGCCTCTGGGGAGAAGGGGTGGGAAGCTCAGGCACCTCCCCAGTTTGTCCTGAGGGCAGAGATCAGTGGCGTCAGTAGCAATGGTGATGATGCTAGTGCTTTAACCCTAACAGTGCACTTGGGTGGTAGCTGTTAGCCCCATTTTGTAGAAGGAGAAACTGAGGCTCAAGTCAAGGGATACACCTGAAGCCCTCCTGCTGGTAGTGGTAGACCTGCCCTCAGACTCTGGCTTTGAGCACCAGTCCATTGTATCCGCAGGATCCTGCTGCTGCAGGACCCCTTCCCCGCCGACACCTGGCTCTGACCACGTGGTTCATATTGAACTGGTTTGGATTCTTACCCTTAACCCCCCCCCCCCACTAACAAGTCTCTTCTAAAAGGAAAATAGGAAGCAGCTGTTGCTTCTTGGAAGGTGAGAATGGCGGAAGGGGCTGCCACATCCCCAGGAGCACCTGCGCTGAGGCCAGCAGGTAGGACCAGCACTGCTGAGGGGTCCCAGACTCCAGCTTCCAGAGAAGAGCCTCTGGGGTCCCTTCAACCTGGGCTCAGTCCCTCTTTCCCTCCCCGAGGTGGGGACACCAAGGCCATAGAGAGTGGGGCAAACTGGGAAGCTGCTTCTCTGGCCTATGAGGCTTAGAACAGGCCCTTGGAGGATGATCCTTTTTGGTCTGGCCCCCACCTCCGCATCTCCAGTGCTGATACCACCCGCTGTTGAAGGGGCCATGGGCAGAGATTCCAGTCCTGGACTTTGTTCTGAACACAGGAGACAACTGGGGTCAGGCATTGGAACCCAGGGCTGTCTAGGGTTTGATGGCCAGTCTGACTCCCTCATCCTATCACTAACCCACAGCACTTCAGTGCCTGGCTTACTTCCATCCCCAGAGTTTCACTGTCCTTAGAGTAGGATGAGGCAAGACCTATCCCCTTCCTGGGGTGTTGGCCCAGGGGCCGAATCCCAGGCCAAGGACCAGCCCAGAGGGCGGGCAGCTCTGTGACTGTGTTGCTCTTTGACCTGTGGCTGCATGATGAGCACCCTCTCCCGCCCCCCACAAGGCCAGACATATTACACACTCACTAGCTCCCCACCTACCCACCCCAGCAGGCAGCTTCTCCCTGGCCCAGCCTGGAAAAGAAAGAAGGCAGGATCTGGCTTCCCCACCACACACAGGCTTCTTTGAACTTGAATATTGCCTCCCACTTTCCCACATCCCTTCCCTCGATGAGGTGAGGGTACTGTCTGAGCTTGAGTGAACCTGATTTCAATCCCCTTATTAGAAACCTGATGAAAATAGGGTTTCCTGCCCTCACATGGACATGAGAGTCACTTGGATGCTTGTTAAACATGCTGATGTCGGGGTTCCCCTCAGACTTCCTGGGTGGGAGATCCAGGAGTCCATGTGGGTCTTAAGATGAGGCCAGGTGGAACCCACTTCACCAGGAAAAATTTGGGTCTTGTGTTCAGAGGGGCCAAGGCCTAATGAAGCCACATCTGGTCCTCAGAGGCACGAATTGTCAGAACCTCAGAGAGGATCTCTCTCCCTGTTGGAGACATGCATCACCCAGAACCACAAAGGCCGATGGGCAAACCTCAAGGTCAGTTTGTCAGTTTGTTCCAGTTCAGTGATAAGTCTCAGGTGCTGGGGCTCTGTAGTCTCAGAAGTGGCTGCATTGGGACCTCTCTGTATTTGTTTTAAGAGAGAGCTCCTAGGAGTCTGGCTCCTCCCTTTATTTCCAAGTTCCTGGGCGGTATTAATGTGCAGCATCTTTTTGCAAGTTAGAAAGTGGTGCTTTTCACACCTTTGACTCCCATCTGTCCGAAAGTTATTTTAATAAAAGTTTTGTTAGAGTAAGACACCTGACTGCCAGAATTCCTGCCAGAAAATGATAACAAATATACAAGCTCATGAGTTTTGCAATTTGCATTGAAGCCCCTTAAATATGGAGAATTTGTGCAGTGCACAACCTGTCCACATGTTCACAGCTGCCTTAAATCACTTTAGGTCACAAGTACGAACAAAATTCATCTCATTTTTTGATCTTGAAAGAAAAGCACATGTTTTCGTGACAGATGCATGGTCCACACCTAACTGGTTTATGGAAGGACTCTGTACTAATCCTAGCAGCAGAGCCAGCTGAATCCCTCTTGAACATCCCCTGATGCCCTAGTTTGAGCTATAAGGAGTTTCACTGAAATAATAATAGTAGTCACTTTTTTGAGTGTGTGTTACTATGTGGCAAGCACAGCTCTACGTGGTTTTACATAGTTAATTCACTTAATATTTAATGATCTTCACAAGGCCGTGGATTCAAAGTAAAATACAGGAAAGTCCACATAGGTGTACAGCTCAATTAATTTTTACAATCTGAACACCGAAGTCACCAGCACACACATGATACATTGTTACCATCACCCAGAACCCCCCACTCCCTACACACACGCTCTACAAAAAGAATGGGGATTTTTGTCTGTTTTGTTCACTGCAGTATCCCCAGCACTCAGAGTTGCCACTTAATAACTGTCTGTTGAATGAACAGAGCACAGAAAGGTTAAATAACTTACCCAAGGTCACACATTTAGGAAGTGGCCCAACCAGGTTGTGAGTCCCAGTGGAATGGCTTCAGTGTCCTGGGGCATAACCCCAATGCTGTAGAACCCTGCAGCCACAGCCAGTTGGCTCAGACCATCTTTCCTCCACGTGGCTCTCTTCTAGAAGGCACGCTAATCTATTTATGTCTTCAGAGTTCCATGTTGGACATGCAGTTGGGAGTGAGTTAACCTTCAAGTCTTTCTCCCTTTTCACTTTACAGTTGTGGATAGTTTAAAAGCAGCTGACCCTGACACTGCCCTCTAGGGCTGGCTTCTCTTCACAATTTCTTTAAGAGGAATCCAGTTTTCTTCATTCTTTCTTTAAAAGTGTACCGTCCACTTATTAAGGTTGTACTGGCCAACAGAACTTAAACTCCCACCAAGATGATTGTGATTCTCTACAGGGAGGTGTTGCACATTGACGGAGAAGTGGGCTGACCCCATCACCAGCTCCAGGGTGGCGACATCTATCCTCATCACTTCTCTAAAATAGAAAAGGTTCTCAATCTGAAAAAAACAAGACACTCAAAAAGCCGGATGTTATTTTGTTAGGAATTATACTCACCAAAGTGGTCTTGCTATTTTATTCTTCATCTCATCAAGAAGCCATCTGCTAAGTCACCTGTTTCAATGAGTGGTCCTGGCTTCCATCCCCAGCACCTCCATAAAAAGAAAGAAACCTAATTACCGACCCTGCCGAAAAAAAAAAATCAGCAAAGTATGAAATGGTCAAAGAGAACCTCTTTTCCACACATTGGTGGACTTCTCATAGATAACACTAAGCTTAATGGTAATGTCGCCACCACCAATTTGTGTTACAACCATCAATTTAGGAACCACTTTTACGCTCACTTGATGGAACTTTATTAAAGCAGATTAAGTCTTTCACGGTATATTGAGAGGCCAAAAAAGGATCCATTGTGATAAATCTGCTAGCAGACTCCATGCTGGTGGGCGGCTTCCCACCCCACCCACAGCGTCCCAGTGTTCAACAGCAGAGAAGAGTTTTTCCTAAGGGCTTGGACTAGAGTTTGGAAATGGGCATACCTCCTCTGAACAATGAATTTCTACCTGTTCTGAATCAAAACAAAAATAGCCAGGATGTCTGCCATTTGTAGTCAATATACATATACATAATTCACAATTTTAAGATTTTAATGTGTCCTCAAACAGGAATAGCCTTGGAGTTTGTCAGGTTGCAGCCCTATTTCCAACCTAGAATCTTTTTTGCAAATATACATTTGGGGATGCAGAATTTAGTCTTTTCGGCCAATTACAAATAATAAGCATTGCATATTAAAAATACCACCGATCCTTGTTTTCAGCTAAGTGAAAGTATAAATTGATATGTATTCTGTGACCTTCCCTTCCATGGCCCAGGACCTCAGATTTGGGTTATCTAAAATTCACAGGGACTAATCGAGTAAAACAAAAGGCAGTTTTGATATATTTCAGTGGACAAAGAACGTGGACAATTTAGAGATGAAGGACTGCAATTACTTGGTACATTTTGGTAGTAATTAAAGAAGATTACAACAATTAGATACAATTTTCTACCCATTGAAATATCAATGAATAGTATCTTCATGTAGAGAAGAGTTGAAACAAACATTTGTTTTGGGTGACAGCATCAATTAACAGAAAAATTCCGTTTGGAGAATGATTTCATCATAGTCATCCACATGTTCACTCTCTTGAAAAATCGTGGGAGCATTTTAAATGTTCAGAGCTTGGGGAATGATTAAACAAGTCGCAGCACATCCACTCAGTGTAGCCAAAAAATGCTTTATGCCAAGTAATTTATGGCCAAGAGAAGAAAACATGGTTTTGAGAGTTAAAAGTGGAAAAAGAAAGAAAAAGTGCTTTGAAATTGCATGTGTACTGTGATCTCAACTTTTAAAAAATGCTTCTGGATGAGAAAGAAATCAAATAATTATTAACTTCAGAACAAAAATCTTGTCTTTGAAATGGAAAGTGCATTTAGAAGCTATTCACAACTTACGAGTTTTTAAAAATCCAAACTTGCCATCAGCATTCATATTATTTTAAAAAATCATATTATAAACTCCCCAGTATAGTGTCTTTCTAAGCCTGTTGCCAAAGACCTGTCTGTGGGGTCAGTGTGAACACGAGACTCCATTACTTGGGCATGGCCCATTCAAGACTGTCTCTGTGCCAAAATAGAAAGGTGAGAATGATTATAAATCTTTGGGATTCCTCCAGCTCCAGGATTCTATAGGTCATAAAAGATGAGGGGAGGGGAGGTTTCTTTGTTCCAAACTCCATAACTGGCCCTTTCTGAAGCCAGAAGAACAAAGACAGGTGAGGAAGGCTGTTCTTGCTGTCTGGGGCTTCTCTGGGTGGCACCATCTTCCTGAATCCACTTCAGTCCAGGGTCTTGCCCCAGGAAGAGACTTTATGCTTTGAGGAGGAAGGGTAGATGTATACTAACCAAATGAAAGGACCAATTTATAAAGTAACAATGAGCAATATAATAGCAAGAGCACCAAGCACTCCCACCCCGACCCTGGACTTCCTACGCTGTGGCCACCTCCGTGGAAAGCAGTGGGTCTTTAGAAGTGCGCTTGGTTGGAGAGGAGTTGGAACAAGACTCCATCTCAGGTGGCTCACAGAAAAACCTGAAGCATCACTTCCACGACAGAAGAGCACTTGCCCCCCGCCCCCAGGTGAGAGGGATGATCCCTTGGGAACTGCTCCTGGACTTGGAAAACCAGGCCAGCACTTTCCCCAGACACTCCTCATTCTTCCCTTCCCTGGCTGGCCAGGCTCTCCTTCAGCTGGACTTTTTTCCACTGTGGACGGTTCAGCCCTGGGCGCTCATCTCTGTGGACTGTGAAGTTTCTTTCCAGCTTGGGACAGGGGATGGAGCGGGCCATCTCACAGCTCCTTCTTCTCCTGGCCCCTCCCGGGTCCTCCTGCGCACTGGGTTAAGTAGATAGGGGCCTGGGAGGGTCCTTTCCCGCCGTAGGATCGTCCAGAGGTCGGATCTTAAGGAGGGTGGGAAGGACTCGTCCAGGATTGCCAAGCAGTGCCCTCCCCGCGGCCCTGGGCCCGGAGCCCAGCAGGGGCGTGCCCCCGCGCTCACCTGCCATTGGGCAGGTGGGGCCGCCGGCGCTCCGCCAGGGGCCGTGTTATAAATGCCGAGCGGGAGGCGGCGGCGGAACAAGGCTCGTCGCAGGATGGTGGACAGCGTGTACCGGACCCGCTCCCTGGGGGTGGCGGCTGAAGGGCTCCCGGACCAGTACGCGGACGGAGAGGCAGCACGCGTGTGGCAGCTCTACATCGGGGACACTCGCAGCCGCACTGCCGAGTACAAGGCCTGGCTGCTCGGGCTGCTGCGCCAGCACGGCTGTCAGCGGGTGCTCGACGTGGCCTGCGGCACCGGGTGAGTCGGGGCAGGGCACAGCGGGACCCGGGGTAGCAGGCGGCCGGGGCAGGCCGGGGGTTAGCGAGGGCCGGGGGAACCGGGGGCTGGCGGTGGATGGGGGGAGACAAGACCGGCTCGGCCCAGGCTGCCGGATCGCGGGACCACGCAGGCACGTCGGGGCAGCCTCCTCTGCCGACCCGGAGCCGGGCCGGGGCGCGACGCCAGGGCGTGAAAAAAGTGCCCAGGCAGAACGGGCAGGGCGAGGCTGACGGCAGGAAGAGCGCGAGGAGACCCAGGGAGGGAGCAAGGGTGTGGGCACAGCGGATTCGCCTGGGGGGCGGCGCAAGGACCAGGCTTTGAGGTCAGATCTTCGCTCCTCTCATTCCTCGCGTGATGGCCTTGGGCAGCATTAACAGTTAGTACTTGTTCAACTTTTGCCCCGCCAAAGCCCTGTGCCAGGTGCTCCTGATAACATCAGTTTTTAAAATCCTCACAAAACCCAACTGAGGTAAGTAGTGATACCCGTTTACAGTTGTAAAACTTTGGCCTCGGAGAGGTAAAGGTGGAGAGGAAGTGCAGACCGAGGCTGGTTAGGGTCTGACCTGTGCTCTAAACCACCGTGCTACATGCCCTTCTGTGCTCAAGTGAATTTCCAGGAGCCTCAGTTTGTCCCCTTCCTCAAATGGGGATAACACCATCTACCTCCATGTATTGCCATGAGGATTAATGCACATTTCTAGTATGCTTGGCTTGGAATAGATGCTAAAATATAAAAGTTGCCACTAAGTGATAGATTTGCCAGGTCATTTGAGGTCAGTGGAGAGAGCCTGGGAACAGGAAGCAGAGAAATGGACTCTGAAGAGCTGAGGAGACGGAAGTGTCCAGCACAGGGCCTCCTCCTTGCCTTCCCAGGCCCCTCTGACTGCCTCTCTCTGCCTCTCCCTGCCTCTCCTTCCTGGTGCTGCCCAGGGTGGACTCCATCATGCTGGTGGAAGAGGGCTTCAATGTGACAAGCGTGGATGCCAGTGACAAGATGCTGAAGTATGCACTTAAAGAGCGCTGGAACCGGCGGCACGAGCCCTCCTTCGACAAGTGGGGTAAATGTGTCCAGTCAGGCCCCCTCAGCCCAGCCCCCAAGGACACAGTTCTCTCTGCCCTGGGATCCCTTAGCTCCTGTGGTGGGGTGTTTTGTTCTTCTCAAGGAGGACAGTAAAATTACTGTCATTTCCCTGAAATGGGAGGCTTAGGCACCAGAATGAGGTATCAAGTATGAGGGGCTAGTTTTAATTACGTGTAGTGTCTTGTCCCCCTCTCCCTGAGTAAAAACCCATAAGCACAGAGCCCTCCTTCCCATGGTAACCATGGCTTCCTCCTCCTTGGACCCCTGTTCCTCTTCACCCGTCTTGTTCATAATGATCCACTCCCCCAGACTGGATGTGTGTGTCTTGAAGGGGAAATTGAGGCAGGACCGCACTTGGTGGTGGAGGGTACTGCTGGTACCTGATCCCTCGTCATCTTCCCGGCCCCTAGTCATTGAAGAAGCCAACTGGTTGACTCTGGAAAAAGATGTGCCTCAGCCACCAGAGGGTGGCTTTGATGCTGTCATTTGCCTTGGAAACAGTTTTGCCCACTTGCCAGACTGCAAAGGTGAGAGAGGGTGTGGCCCTGGGCACAGACCCTGCTTTAAACTATATCCTTTCCAGACCCCTGGGGATGAGAAAGATGGGAGGGAGACTGGTGCTGGGGGCTCTGGGCAGACGTAGCCTCTCTGCCCCTGCCTGGAGTTCAGGGGACCAGAGCGAGCACCGGCTGGCACTGAAGAACATCGCAAGCATGGTGCGATCAGGGGGCGTGCTGGTCATCGATCACCGCAACTATGACCACATCCTCAGCACAGGCTGCGCGCCTCCAGGAAAGAACATCTACTATAAGGTGGGGCCCCTGAGGGAGGGAGGGACCAGAGTGGGAGGTGTGATCCTGGCCCCACGGTAGATGCAGAAGCTAATGCAGCCTGCTACCACCACCTGCAGAGTGACCTGACCAAGGACATCAGGACATCAGTGCTGACAGTGAACAACAAGGCCCACATGGTGACCCTGGACTACACGGTGCAGGTGCCAGGGACTGGCCAGGACAGTTCTCCTGGCTTGAGGTACCCACTGAATGAAGCAGGGGTTGGGGGGAAGGGTGCTGAGCCCACCAGTCCTCATGGTTGGTCGGGGGCTCTGTTGCAGTAAGTTCCGGCTCTCCTACTACCCTCACTGTCTGGCATCCTTCACGGAGTTGCTTCAAACAGCCTTCGGGGGCAAGTGTCAGCACAGCATCCTGGGCGACTTCAAGCCTTACAAGCCAGGCCAGGCCTACATTCCCTGCTATTTCATCCACGTGCTCAAGAGGACAGACTGAGCAAGGCCTCAGCTCCCCAGACCACTGCCCAGGAGCTGCCAGGCTCTGTCTGGGGAGGAGGGGACCAGTAGCCCTACACTAAACCCAGCCCCCAGTGCAAATCCTGGGGTGGGTGAGGGGAAGGGCAGTCTGCAGCTGGGGAGCAGGGATTTGGGTTCATACAGATGGAAGGGGGAACAATATAGTCTGTGCCTTTTTCAGACTGTATGTGTTGTGTTTATGTCGTAAGGATCAGGCTTCTGTGGTACCCACCTGCCCACCCCTGGGTTTACTCCTCCACAGCCTTGCTCTTCCCTACTCCAACCTTTCAGATCACACCACCAGCAGGGGGCAGCATACACTTTATTTTCAGCCACAGAAGGTGCTCTCTCAGGGCCCCATCCCCAGAGCTCCAGGCCCCACCTCTTCTCCTGAGCAGAGAGCCTTAGTCTTGGAACTGGCCTGGAGGGCAGGAGGGGATGCCTCCTGAGCTCTCCTGGGGCTCCTGATGCCACTCGGCACCCAGGGGATCTCCCGGAGGCAGGCAGCCGTCAGGTGGGTTGACGGCAGCAGCCTGAGAAACAGCCTTTGCTCTCTCAGGTCTCTGGAGATACCCAGGTACCTTTTGCCACCGTGGGCAGGGTCCCAGGCCGAGGAGGCTCCTAGCAGGCAGCAAACTTGCGCTGGATGCGCTTGTAGCGGAGCAGCTCCTGCTCGCTGACTGAGGGCTGCAGCCGGGCCGCAGCCTGCAGCAGGTCCTCCATGGTGAGCAGCAGTGCGGAGCTCCCGGGCTCCAGGCCTGGGGGTGACGAGAGTAGGTGAAACCTAGCTGGGGCACAGAGGCTGTGGTCTGCGCCCGAGCAGGGGAGTGCCTGGGTAGGCACCTTCTTGCCCAGAGCCCCTAATGGTCCACAGTCCCTCCACTGAAATCCAGAACTGGGCCTGGTGCCCACTAGGTTTTTGGCTAACCTATGGGGCTGGCAAGTGGCTCACCTTCCTCCAGGTCCCGAACCCTGCGTTTGAGGGCAGCTGTCATGGCATCGGAGCACAGGGAGTAGAGGTCTGCGCCTGTCAGCTGGGGAGGGCAGTGGTCCAGCACGTCCACCAGGCTCACAGAGGGCTCTAGCCTGAATCTGTTGTGGGGAAACAGGAAAGACAGAGTTTTACCTGGCTTCCCTTCCCCTGTCAACCAGCATCCCTGACCAGCTTATTCCACACTCATCCCCTAACCATCCTGAGGCTCCAGCCCTTCAGGAATCCCCCCCAACAGGGCATACTTGCGCGTGATAGCACTCAGAACACGGAGCTGAGAGGCGCGGTCCTCGCTCACCCCCACGAACACCAGCTTGTCAAATCTTTAGGGAGATATGTGGGCATAAGTGGCAGCGAGCCCAGCATGAGGGTGGAGAGGCACAGGATGGGGGTCAAGGGACAGGCCCAAATGGTCCTGGTGGAGATGAGAGGTAAGGGGTGTGCACCTGCCGGGCCGCAGAAGGGCAGGGTCCAGGAGGTCTGGTCTGTTGGTGGCTCCGATCACAAACACATCCTGAGTGCTGTGAAGCCCATCCAGCTCAGCCAGGAGCTGAGACACCACCCTGCAAAGGAGGACGTGCTTGACGCATCCTCAGCCTCCCTCCTGCCTGTGTTTCCCTCCTTGCAGGCCTTCTCCACAGGGCCCCCTGCTCAGTCATACCCCGTGTACCCTTCTGTGCAGGCCCCCATTCTCCTCAGCATTCCACACCCAACTCCACGGCCCCTTTTAGTTTCCATTATACTGTCTCAGAACTGCAAGGGCAGAAACTCTTTGGGCTCCAAAGACTAGTGCAACCTGTCTCACATCCCTCTGTCCTGCGCCCCAGACTCCATCCTGGCTCAGACCCCTACCTGTCCATCACACCTCCAGAGTCTCCACTTCGCCCCCGGCTTGGGGCCAAGGAGTCCAGTTCATCAAAGAAGATAATGCATGGAGCCGCGGCCCTGGCCCTGGCAAACACTGGGAGAGAGGAGCCCCAAGATGGGGAGGCTCAGTGGGATGTGAAGTCAGGAGATGGGGAGGGAAACCCAGGTTTGACAATTCATCACTAGCACTTCAGGTACTAGGCCCTGCTGGGCAGGATCCTGACTTGTGGAGAGGAAGACTAGCAGTGACCACGAGCAGCCTGAGGATGGGGAAGGCACAGGGGCCACTGGGGTTGGGGAAGGGCTGAAAGCCCTGCCCCTCACAGCTCACTCACCTTCCCGTACATTCTCCTCACTTTGGCCCACATACATGTTGATGAGCTCGGGCCCCTTCACGCTAAGGGAGAGGATGGGAGAGGGTGAGACTCGGCAGATGCAGAAACACACAACTGACCTCCAGGCCAACCCCTCCTGCTCCCTGGCCTGCTGCAGCCCCCAGTCCACCCGCCCTCCCTTTGGGGCCCCCTTGCTACCTGAGGAAGGTAAGGCTGCACTCGGTGGCTACTGCCTTGGCCAGCAGGGTCTTGCCGGTGCCAGGGGGCCCGTGGAGCAGAAGGCCTGAGCGCCTCAGGCCCAGGCTCAGCAGCTCAGGGTGCTCCAGAGGGAGCTGAATGGTCTCCAGAATCTCCTTCTTCACCTCCTGCAGCCCACCCACATCATGCCAGGACACCGAGGGGATCTAGCAGATGGAAAGGGCACGGTTGGGGACACGCTGGTGGAGGGACCTGTGGCCCCGCCTCCAAGGACCTGGAGTGTCTACCTTGGGGGCTCCGACGGCCTGGGAGTGAGCTGACTGCAGCTGCTCCAGCGCCTGCCCGAAGTCCTCAGCCAGGAGAGGACAGCCAGCAGCACACAGCTCCCCCTCATCCTCCTCACTCAAGCCACCTCCAGAACTGCCAAGAAAAACCCAGGGAGGCCTCTGGAGGGCCTGATGTAAGGCCTCCTCCCCATCAGGGTCCTCGCCCTCCTCCCTTCCTCACCAGCCCTGTCACCTGCACCACCTCTGGCTGCCTCACCCCTCCTGTGCCCCATTTCCTTACCCTGAGTTCTTGATCCTGGTGCAGGCTGCCCGGCTGCTGTGGGTCAAAAGGGCATAGAGATCCCCCACCACAAAGCCCTGGAACCACGGGAGAGAACACATGAGCAGGGCATAGCCGGCAGGAACCCAGCTGGAACAGGGGCCCAATGCCAATACCTCGGGGTTTTCTACCCTGACTTGCAGGGCAGCAGGAGGAGTTCCCCCAACAAGGAGTGCAGGGAGGCCTGCATCCCGCCTCGGTACTCACTGCACACCGCCGGGCCAGCTGGGCCAGGTTCACCTCTTGGCCCAGGGGGAGGTGGGCAGTGAGGGCCTGCAGGATGCTGAGCCGCTGCCCCTCTGACAGCACGGGCACCTCCAGCTCGTGAGGAAACGCTGTGTGCACGTCCGCAGGGAGGTCCTGGGCCCGGCTGGTGGTGGCCACAACCATCAGGGGAGGGCAGCTGCAGACAGGGAGTGGGCACTGAGGGCGAGAAGGGGGCCTGCCGGCACAGAAGGGCAGGGAGAATGGTGGTGCTGGGATGGGACAGGGAGATGAGTGCCCCAGAGCATCCTGGGTGGGGCTCCCCCTCACACAGGGAGCTCAGTGAAGGTAGAGGCTGTTCTTTTACTCTGACCTAGTGTCCCCCAAGAAATACCAGGGGCTGCATCCTCCTCCCTCTGGGAACCCTCATCTCAGGGCTGTCTGGAGAGCAGCCAGATGGGCGACATGTCTGAGAAGCCACCAAGGAGTGGGGAAGAGAGGGCGAAGGCTGAAGAGAGGTAGGAGGGTGCGCCACACCCCTTAACAGGCCCAGTGATGTCCGATACCTGGTGAGGGGGTCTTCATCCAAGAGGAGGCGGCGCAGCGTGGCCACCACACGGGCATCCTCACCTAGCCCATCCCGATCCCGGCCCAGCAGGTCCACAGCTGTCAGCAACAGAACCACAGGCCGGCAGCGCCGGGCCCAGGAGAAGGTGGCCTGCAGTTTTGTCTCCACAGCCCCACTACTATCTGCACAGAGGCTGGAGCAGGGCACCTGGGGAGGGGGTCCCGATGGGCCTGTGAGCAAGGGGCAAGGGTGACTGGGGCAGGAGAATGGGGGAGGGGTCAGAAGAAGGTCCAGGCCATCTCTTTTTGGGAGGGCCGGAATGCGGGAAGAAGGTAACACTAGCCAAATCCTAACTCTTTTTTGCCCTAATCTCATTCCCTGGACTGTTTGCCGACACCTTGAAACCCCCTCCTTCTTGAGAGCATCTGTCAGTACAGCTCAGCATCATGGGACCATGCCTGACCCACTGGCCCACTAGGCTAAGGTGGTGGGGCCCAGCTAGTATCCCAGGGAGGAGGGGCTGGGAGGGGCGGGCAGAGGGAGAGGGAGAGGCCGGCTGGGGAGGAGACACAGTTGGGGTCTGCTCTCTGGGGACCCTCACCTTCAGTAAGTGGAGCCCAAGGCGGCTGCAGGCAGCAGTGACTGCAGTGGTCTTCCCGCTGCCCGGGGGACCCCGGAGAAGGACACTGCTAGTTCCTGTCAGCAGGGCACCCCTGCAACCAGAGAACAGACATCTGTTTCCTCCAGTTCCTGAGACTCCCCAGGAACACAGGGAACCTCGGATGTAGAAAGCAGACACCTTCCTTGAGGCACCCCTCCCCCCAGGGCTGTCACCACACGGTGAGGCCACATTTCCCACACCACCTGTGGTACTCGGGCAGGGGCAGAGAGCGTATCCAGCAGCTGAGACTCCCTTTTGTCATCAGTAAAGCCTCTTTCTATTTGGTTCTCTCTGGTCTGGATTATATTGAGAGGAATTAGGGAGGGGTCTGTAGCTATACTTAGACCAGTGGTATGAGGACCTGTGTCTCTTGGGGCCAGGGTGGTGAAGGTCAGGATGGCTAGTGGGCTCCCCAAGGGGAAGGGCACGCTCCGAGACGGATGTCTCTGGGGAGATCCTTCCTCCTTAGCTAACTTTGGAGGATGGAGGTTGTCCCAGGAAAGGGGCCTGGGAATTTGCTTCCAGACAGGATATGGGCTAGTGGCCTGGGCCTAATGGTCTGAGAGAGGTCCATGCAATCCCACTCTGGCCAGGGCATTAGGAGTACTTGTCTGGCCTGCTGCCCCTCCAGGGATGTTCTGAGCAGGCTTTTCTCACACCCTGAGCCTGTGGTCACTCACCCTGGCTGGAGGCGAGGCTTCAGGACAGCACAGAGCTCGGTCACCAAGTCCTCCAGGCCTGGAGGAGACAAGCTGCTCCAGGGAGTGGACTCCCCTGAAGGGCGTCTTGGAACGAGGCTCAGGGTAGAACCCACCTGTGAAAGGTGGGAAGAAGCTTTAGTCTCTGGAAGTCCTTTCTGATCCTTTTCCAGGTCTACTCCCACCACTGGGGCCTCACCAAGTACAAAGAGGTATGGGTGGTGTTAGCCAAGTAGGCGCTGGTTGGCCCGTCCGGAGCTTCCCCAACTGTTTTCTTCACTTTAAAAAACATCTCCCGCCACCTGCAAGCAAGAGGCCCAATGAACCCTGGGTCCAGACCCCACACACACCACTCTCCACGGACAAGGTGGATGTCTCAATCAGAGCTCCACTGCAGGGACAAACTCAAGAGAAGTGCAGATAAATGCCCCCAGACATGGTGGAGGTGGGGAAGAAGGAGGGGGCAGAAGAAAAACAGGCAGTCTTTCTTACCTCCCTGATTGGATCACATGCATTTTGAGAGCGGGAGCTATGTGGGTCCTCTGTATCCCTCATGACAACATCACTTGAGGGTGGGTTTCTCCAAGTAAATGGCCTACCCACCTGCTCCAATGGGAGAAACCACTGCCGCACCAAGCAGTGACCATCTGACCACTTTCACTGGCTTCAGATTACAATCTCTCCCGCAAAAACATACCCACCAAGGCCGCCCAAAACCTCAGAGGAAAGAGGTCCCTTGGCTCTTATTCAATAATTCACAAGACCTCATCGCAAGCAGATAATAATGACATTTAATGATTCATGATTCTCTGTTTTGGCCACACATTAGAATTATCTGTGAAACTTTTAAAAACCAACATCTCTCACATATTGGATGATTCCATTCAGTAGGTTAGTGGTTGCCAGTGGCTGCGGGAAGGAGGGAACAGGGAGTGACTGCCACTGGATGGAGATTTCTTTTGGGGGTGATGAATATGTTCTGGAATTAGTGGCACTGACTGCACAACCTTGTGAATATACTAAAAACCACTAAATTGTACACTTTAAAAGCATGAATCTTTGGGTGCATGAATATCTCAATTAAAAAATTAAAATTTCCTTCTTTTGAAAAAAATAATAAGACTGCACAGGCCCCAGCCTCACTCTGATTCTGCTCTAATATATCTGGGGTGGGACACAGGCACGTGTATTTTTCAAAAGCTCCCAGCCATCACCGGGGCTGTGCAGTCACTGGCTTGTGTTAGAGGGAGATAGTGTTACTCAACCTACTAAGGAGGGAGAGGGTGGGTAGCAGATATCAGCTACTAGTCCAGTTTTCCGAATGAAAATATGATGAACTACTCCCTCTTTAATCCTTAGGCAGCAAGGCAATAACAGAGCCTGGGCCTAATTAAGGTCCAGTCAGGGTGTAAATTCCTCCAGGTAGAGGGGAAGCCTACCAGGTTAGTATTAGGAAACTCGTGAAACTATGACGGTAGACAGTGATTGCGGTAAAAATTAGAACATAAGGAGAACTGTCCTGTTGTTATTCACTGTAAATAAATGACAGGTGGATCCCTAACCTAGACTCTCAGTCAGGCTGAACATTGAGTCAGAGTGCCCAGGGCGAGCAGCAGAATCCAAGGAGGACCAGCCCGGGGAGGGGGAGGGGACAGGGAGACACCCCTCTCCCTTTCCTGCAGAGTGGATGGACCACCTCAGTGAGTACACGGGCCAGACCTCTGGAACATTATCTGGACACTGCTGGGGAACACTGGGCTGTGTTCCTGAGAGCCAGATGGGTACCGCAGCCTTGCGACTGGGGAGATTGAGCACTGGCCAGAACCAAGCCCTGAATGTTGACCAAGGACAAATCAGGAGCTCCAGACAAGGCTTCTCTCTTGGCAGAGGACCCAGGCTGGCTCGGCCAGAGTCCTTGGGCACAACAGGACTCTTATGCCCAAGTTCCTGCAGGCTGGCCCCACCACCTCACTGAGAGTTCCCTGAAAGTCAGGATAGTGTTGCCTACCAGCTGCCTTCTCCTAGTAAATCACCACGGGATATCAGTCCTGGGGTTTGGGGGTACACATTCTCTCCCTTCACAAAAGGCCAAGGTAGCATCTGAATTCTTTGCCTCACCATTTTATACCGAACCTCTGTGGTCAGAGTCAACAGGAGGAGAAAGGTTGGACTCCTTGTTTTGGGTCCTTGTCTCAGTTATGCTCTATTTCTTGTTCTTGGTTGAAGATAAGGAAAGAGAGAAGGGCTCTCAAGGACAGCAGCAATCCCTCCCTCCCCTGCCTTGGGAGAAAGGGTTGAAAAGGAGCATGTGCACACTTCCTCCATTAGGGCAGAAATCAGGGCCTGGGTCTCCTCGTGCTGAGTGTATGGGAGGTGTGGCCCAAATCCTGACCCAAACAGCACTGGCTGAGAATGGAAAGCAAGGAATCCCTCCTTGGTCTAGGCCATTCAACTATTCTTAATGCTTTACTTTACCTAGGACCACCGATCAATTTAGGGATAAACACCTCCCAAAGTCAGCACGCAGGGGTTCTTAATCTTCTTTCAGTCACATGTCTATCTGAGAACCTGAAGAATGTACCGTCTCTCTAGGAAAATGTACATGACAACCACAACATATTCCTATGCACAAAATTATTCCATTCAACTTGAGGGGAGTGGGTCGTAGGACTCCCGCACCCAGGTCAAGAATCCCAGCTGTAGGACAGGAGGCAGCTGCGTACCTGGGCAGTTTCTCTGGGCTTCCTTCCAGGATCTCCACTTGCCCAACTGTTGGCACACACAGAACATCCCCTTCCTGGACTGCCCTGTAACACAGCAGTGGCCCTGGTCAGCTCACAATGGGAGTCAAGAGCATAGGCCTGACACATCACCGCATGCCCACCTCCAAGATGCAGACTATTTCTTAGGAGCCTCCTGCCCACCCAGAGATCTCAAGCAGTTGTCCAGAGAACAAGTCTGACCTAGAATGAGCTGGGGGAGATGGCAGAGAGGCTAGAAAGGGGACCCGAGACCAGAGAGGGGCCAAGTAGGATCCCAGCTCTCTGGGGGCCTTTTCAAATCAGAGTGGTTTCTCAGTTTCAAATGTCCGGATTCACCTCATGGTCCAGACTTCTCTTCTGTTGTCTGCCTGGCACACCAAGAGGCTTCTAGCCACAATGTTGCCTTAAAATGTGGCTTTTTAAAATCAGAGGCTCTGTGGTACCTGAATCCAAGGCATGGGATAAGACAGGAGCAACAAGATGCTATCCTCCTGAAAGGGGTAAGCAGCTAACCTGGGTGTCTGAAAATGCCGGTAAAGAACGTGGTCGTAATTTCCGTGAGTGCTGTAGTGAGGAGAGGACACAATTTCGATGTGTAACTCCTTGGCAAACGGAGGCCCAGGCAGCACGGAGCAGCTTCCTTTGTCTTCAGAGGTGCTGGAGCACTCCAAGTACCTCTATTAGAGAAATCCACTACTTACAACCTTCTCCCAAGGAGTCAGGCTCTGCCCAATCTCTCAGCAATCAATGTTTCTGCTTTCATCCTTTATCCTTCCCATAACCACAAGGCTTGATACCCAAGGCAGCAGAGCTGAATACCTGTTTAGAAAACAGAAACCTATCCTTCTAATGAGCACCAGGAAGAGATTTTTGACCGTGACTTTTCTGACTCTAGCTCCAAAAAGTTCACCAGTAAAGATAACTGTTCTGTGAAACCTTCATGTTAGCCCAGAGCCAGTGAAATGGTAAAGACATGTAATTCTCACAAATCCTTTAAGTGACACCAGGCAGCCACTGGGTGAGGAGAACGTGGTAACCATTACCAGGCAGCCGTTGGGAATATTAACTGGACATTAGTGGGGACCCTTTGAATTCAGGCTGTAGTTAAAGGGTGTGATCTCACTGAAGCTGAAAAGGTTGGGTCAGCTGAATGAGTTCCAGCCTGAGTTCTCCAGCATTTTTCCTCCAGTCAGAAGGAAACATACATGGCTCCCATTCACGCATATTTTATATCTCTTCTTGACATCCACAGCACTAACTGGCTGTGCCAGCATTACTTAATAGAACTTTCTACACTAATAGAAATGTTCTATATTTACAAGTGGCTATTGAGCACTTGACATGTGACCATGTAACCAAAGAACTGAACTTTTAACTTTATTTAGTTTCAACTGATTTAAAAAGCCACTAAGTGGCTAGTGGCTTCCATATTGGACACTGCAGGCCTAAACCATGTATCTAGGTGCTTAATTAAACATTAGACTATATTTGTTCCTCCAAATCTTTTTTAAAAATACTTTTTACTAAACATTTTTTAAAAATATCTTTTTGAGGAGGAGGTAGGTAATTAGGTTTATTTATTTATTTTACTTTTTTAACGGTGGTACTGGGGATTGAGTCCAGGACCTTGTGCACGCTAAGCATGCGTTCTACCACTGAGCTATACCCTTCCCCCTTCCCCTCAATTATCTTCTTGAAGTAAGTTCCTAAAAGGCAGAAAGCAAAAACCTCTCTTGGATATATTTACTAAAATATTAAAATTAAATACCAAGCAATAAAGATAATAAAGAGCCTTTCCCTTCAAGGAATTTACAATATATAACTGGGGGTTGGATTACACAATTAACAAGGCGGAATAAAACAAATGCTCTCTGAAAGGCACAAAATGTTATAGAAGTAATGTTAATTAAATTTGTGGTGGTGAGATTTTGTAAGGCTTTGAGCAGGGGGTGGCATCCTTAGATTGGTCTTCAAGAAAAGGATGGTAAGATTTTAACAGAGGAGGCTAGAAGAATAGGAAGGAACTTGAAGTCAAGGATAAGCATGAGTGAAAGCACTGAGGTATCATCCTCCATGCTACTCTGCACAATGCTGGATATACTGCAGCGTTTCAACAAACTGATTAGATTTAGCAGATTATACATCTGGTGGTAATTTGACTATGACTCTCACCTTTCACCTAAATAGTGAAAGTCCTTCTCATGTACCACCAAAATATTTTAATTGTAGAGAATGGATAAAGTTAAGAGGTCTTAAGGAGAAAGCCCAACAAGATCTAAGGAGAAAGGGACCTAAATTCTACAGAACTGGTCCTCCCACTCAGTTCAAAGAAGAGGGGATAAGGAGGAGGAAGCATTCCTGACCTCAGTCCTGTATCCTACCTGAATTCTGAGCTCTCCCACTTCCAGGGGATCACAGCCGAGATTAAAAGCCAGAGTGGCAGGCACGAGGGCCAGTCCGTCAGCGAGGGGCTCTCCCAGCTGTCCGGAGCTGGGTCCCAGCCTTTCAGAAAGGTTCCAGCGAGGCTCTAGGACCTGCACTGTGGCCAAGTGTGGCAGGGAAGTGTTCGATGTCTCTCCGGCTCGGGTCACCCACACCCATTCGCCCTGGAAGAGGCCGAGGGTACGGAGGCAGCTCCGGCTCACTCCCAGTGAATCGCCAGTCCCTCCCAGAACTCCCCGGAGTCGTCGGACTGTGCCGCAAGCCGCGAAGGAGGACACTACGGGCGGGGGAGGGGGCCGGCTGCAGTCCTCAGTCTCCGGACCCAGTTTGGCCCGCCCACGGAGCTCTGTCACAGCTAGCCGTGTCCCTGGGCCCAGCAGCCCTTGTAACGCCGGCCGCGTCTCCAGCACCCGCGGTCCGGGAACTGGCAGGGCCTCTCCGCGCCTCACCAGCAACGGTCCGACTCGCTGTCCGAGTCCGGGCCCCGACGAGGTGCCAAGCAGCGCCCAGCCCAGGGCTGGGGGCCGCCGCACAGGCCGCGCCCGCACCCACGCTCCGGATCCCAGGGCCAGGAGCCGCAGCAGCGCGCGGCTAACCAGCAGCTGCGGGGGCCCGGGTCCCTGCTCTTCGGTGCCCGCGGCCGGCGCCTCCAGGGCCGCCACTAGCAGCGCCGGCCCTGCCGGGCTCTCCCCTGCAGGTCGCAGAGCCAGCACCAGGCCCAGCCCCGCCGCAGGCCAAGGGCCCCCGGGCGGCAGCAGCACCGCCAACGGGGGTGTCTCGGTCGGGAAGGGGTCCAGCACCCGCAAGACTGCCAGCGCCATGGTGACAGTAGACCAACAAGCACCGTGAAGGAGCGCGGTTTCCGGAGCCTTAGAGCCAGCCGTCCAGGCGACAAACACACCGCTTCCGCTTCCGCCGGGGGAGGAACGAGGGAAGTAGGCGGGGCGTACGGTACACGGAGCATGATCCTGGAGGGTGAGCTGCACCTTGGACTGATCAGCGTGATACCTCGATGGCAGTAAGGCGATCGCTGCAGTTACACACGCGCCCTTTGAGACGTGTTTACAGAGATTTACCTTACGCGCCTGCTCGGGGAGTAACGTCCTGTCAACTAGCCTGCCCCATAGCATGTACTTAACAGTTTATTGAATGATCAATGAATGGTCCAGTGCCCCTTGAACCAAAGCTGACCCCCTGCTGGGAGCTGTGGAGTGTTTAGGAAGGAGTCCACTCTGCGAAACTGTAGGCACTTAGGTTTGGGGGTTGTGAGGAAGATTGCACGAGGGAGTGGTAGGATTATAAAACTGTCTCAGACATGCTTATGGATATGTAGTGGTTGCTGGCTGAATAACTATATGTGATTCATGTAGCCCTGAAGTGCTTGGTGCTGCCACACCTGTTTCAACACATTCTACACAAAACCCACGTTCCAGCGTTTCTTGTCCTGTTTTTTGTCCTGTTCGATCTACTCCCACCAAATTTGAAGTGAAGACAAAGCAGCTTTGCATTTTCATCTCTCCAAAACTGGCTGCTCTCCCTCCACCAATCCTTGCAGACTGGAGACCCATTCCTGTTTCTATCCTAGAGAGGGGTGGGCAGCAGAGCAGGCAGAAGAGAAGGGTTCAAGGCTTCAGTCATGAGTACAAAACCAACAGCTTTCTTCCCGTCTGTGCTGTTACTTAGAGTACATCCTTGTCTTCCGCTCTGTATAAGACACTTGGACACTGGTTGGTCACACTTCCAGTTATTAACAATATACTTGCATTTAGAATCAATGGTTTGATTGGTGGCAGTCTACTCTTTCTGGACCTTGCATTCTCTTCCAACGATTGCCCAAATTTCTCCTTTCCTTCATCTTGAGGCAGTCTTCTACTTTGTACATTATGTATTCCTGAAAATTTTCTGAAAATTTGAGAGGTGAATATTATATTTTCATGTTATAAGATATTTCTATCCCTAGAGAGACAAGGAAATATTTTTTAAATGTTTGATTATAGTTTCTGGAGGTACCTTTAGTCCTAAACCTGAAATTGCCCAGTTTCACATCTTTAAAAAAATTAATTTATTAACATTTTTTCTTTTTCTTTCTTTCTTTTTTTTAATGGAGGTACTGGGGTTGAACCCAGGACCTTGTGTATACTAAGCATGTGTTATACCATTGAGCTATACACCACTCCCACTCCCCAACCAGTTCTATATCTTTAAAACAGCATGCAAGAACAGTCCTGAATTCACAAGGATGGAAGTTCCCATTTGGTAGTTCTAAACTCTGTGGCTCAGTTCCCTGACTCTCAAAGGGAACAAGGACCCGGAGGATGATGGGGTGGGTCCAAAGAGGATATGACTGCTTTACACAGTAGCAGGCAAGATCCAGGCCTCAGGGCTATAGTGCTCCTTGAGGCCTTGGGAGTGGGTAAATACATCTGGTATCCTGCTTAGGTCAGCACCCATACAGACAACACAAATATTCGTCCACAAATAAACATCCTTTCCTCCCAGGCTCTTCTCCCAGCAAATAATGGTTGGTATGCTGTCCACTCGGCATTACCTTGAAATCGTCATTAGTTTTTTTTCTTTTTTTTTTAAAATATTTTGGGGGGTAGGTAATTAGGTTTATTTATTTACTTATTTATTTTAATAGAGGTACTGGGGATTGAACCTAGGACCTTGTGCACACTAAGCTTCGCTCTACCACTGAGTTACACCCTCCGCCTATCATTAGTTATTGAAAGCCAAATATTACTTCTGTAAGATAACCAGGAGCCTTGATTTGTTGCCTTTACTTCCATGCCTCTTGCTTACTCTTCAACCCACTATAACTTTCCTTCCACTCTTTTGAAACTTTCCTGCAAAGATTCCCCTGTAACCTCTTAACTGCAGAATATAGGTGATACTGTTTGATCTTGATCTTACTCAGCCTTTCTCTGGCATTAACCTGACACTATTGACCAATCCTTTTATACTTCCTTTGCCATCATGACACCAATTTTCCTCCTACATCTCTGACGGCTTTCAGAAGTCATCCTCGACCCCTCCCTTTCCCTTACCATCCTTCCCACAATCCGATGAATCACCAAATCCTGTTGATTCTACACATTTCCCAATTTTGTCCTTTCTTCTCCATGCCTATGGCCACTGCTTTATAACATTATTCTCCTGTTCGAGGACTTCAGGCAGATTCTTGTGCCTTCTGCAGTTTCTTCAAGTCAATCGGCTACTGGAGTTGACTTTCTGAAACATACTCCAGTCACCTCGAGGTTTGTGTAATTTAATACATTGTATCTTAATCATCTGTTTATGCACCACTGTGAACTTCACCAGACTGTGAACTCCTTGAGGGCAGGAACTGATCTTATCCATAGGACACTGGCTTGGGCTGGGTGGGGAGTAAGGGATGCATTTCGTCAGACACTCAATAATGAGGTAGCATTTCCATTGCATTCGCAAGTGCTCAGGTCTAGCTGGTTCCCCAGCCCCAGTGCAGTAGGAACGGGGATCCTCTGTCCAAAGTTGCAACAAGCTCGGGATTCTCATCTCATTTCACCCCAGTCCCGATCTGCCAGGCTTCCCCTTTGAAACTCCTCCAGCCTTTCCTAGGAAACAGATGCCCTCGAGGACTTCTGGGAGCTCTCTCCACCGATTTTGCGTAGGCAATTAGTGCTACGTTACCCTGATGAAGAAAGGTACCCTTCATTTTAGGGCTTCTTTCCTTCAATTCGGACTGGGCGGAGTAGCAGTGGGGAAAGGAAAAAGGCTGCGAAGAATGGACGAAGCCGACGCACAGCAGACGCCGAAGTGCGGCACTTTGTGCTAAACCCGGGTTTCCCCTGACCCCCGCCTCCCACGCTAAGCTCGACCCCCTTTAGGGCGGGACCTTCCACTTCAGCCAATTATGGGAGCCGAACCCTGGCGGTTTGTACTCTTCCTTTCCAATGAGAAAAAAAGGAAGCCGCTTGGCTCCAGCGGCCAATCGGAGAAGGCGGCGCCTGGTTGTCAGGCAGGTTTGTAAGAGTTCCGGCCAATTGGAGGCGCAGATACCGCTCGACCGGGGCGCAGCGCGCAGGCGGTGGCGAAGAGAAGCCGAGCGGGCCGAGTGCGGCCGAGCAAAGCCGGAGCCGGAGCGGGGCCGCAGGAGCCGGGCCGGGTCCGGACGGGCCGAGATGCCCTATAAACTGAAGAAGGAGAAGGTAAGCGTGGCCCTTTTCCTCGTGCCTCCGCCTCGGGGCCTGCGCGGAGCTCTGGGAGGGGCCTGAGCCAGGCCCGGGACAGCCCCAGACTGACCCTCCCGTCCGGCCCCCGGAGGACTCCCAGGGCCAGCCCTCCGCCCCCGCTGCTGGTCGCACCCCTAGCCTGTGCCGCAGCTGGGAAATCTCCCACCCTTTGCCCGGGATGGAGTCCCCCCACATGCACCTCCCTCCCCTCCTCCGTGCACCGACCCCTGGCCCAGGGTAACCTCCTCCCTCCTGATCCTGCCTCACTCCCAGGTCACTCCCCTGCTTTTTCTACCCCCATCACCTCCCCATCCCCCACCCGTTTGCCGTTTGGGACAGCCCCTCATCTGAGACAGCACCTCCCTCCAAAACTGACCACCCCCCTCCCCAACCCCGCGCAGCCCCTTCTCTTCCCTCCTCCTCTCACCCGCCTGGGCCTGGGCCTGCTTTCTCCACCATCCCTACAGCCCCTTCTCCCTCCCCGCCAAGCTCCTTGACCTAGAACGGCTCTGCTTTCTCTCTCCTCCACCGAATCTGGCCTAGGCCCCTCCCTCTAGTTCTTCCTTAACACACAAACTTGTAAGCCAGGACTGAGCCCTTCCTTCTGCCGATGGAACCTAAGAACGTCAGTGTGTCTGAGCGCATTCAGTGCAATCCCTAGTGATATAGATGAGGAGACTGAGGCCCCGACAAGGGGACAGGGGAAGGGACTTGTCCAAGGTCACACAGCCTGCTGGAGGCCCAGATGTAACATCAGATTTCCTGACTTAATGGCCTCTTTTGTACCAAAGCCCCTCTGACAGGCATCAACCCACTCCCAGGTTCATCCTAAACCGGTCACCTTTCCTAATCTGCGCAGACTCCTCCTCTTATTCCTAATCTGAGGATAACCTTTGTATTTTTCCTTTTCCAGCGCTGGGTTTCTCTTTCCTGGGCCACAACATCCTTAAATTGGGATTCTGCCCTCACTATCAGATTAGTTTTTCTTCTTACTCCACAGGGCAGCAACCTCTGGACACCCTTGCCTTTGTCCTGGTGTCCTGACACAGACTGTCTCTGAATGTTGTTGCCTTCTTTCACCTTCCTCTTCTACCTCTGAACCGCCTTCCCCTCTTCGTCCCTGTCTTTCTCTACCCTCTATTTCCTGCTGTTGCTGAGGTCTGACTCAGAGGTGTGGTTCCTTTGAGGTACAGACTCACACAGAGGATGCTAGGATACCAGTTCCAGCCTCCGCCAGCTTCTACTCTCCTAGGGCTGGCCCCTCATGGTGGGCGCTGGCTCTGGCCTGGTGTTCTGCACACCCACTTTATGACCCCGTGGTGTCTTGCTTTCATTTGCCTTCTGATTGGCTGGGTTACTGGGCTGCCGTCTCTGACCTTATCAATTAGTCTTTTTCCGGGGGCTGTTGGAAGTTTGCCAGGAAGCTCTGATTCTGGATTGTCCCCATAACCTCTCAGGGCCTAAAGTTCTGAGTGTCGGGTTGGTGATGGTGTAGCAAGCACAGAACCTCCTGGGGTGCTGTGCTAGGCGGGTTTGTGTGCCCTCCCCGGGCTCCGTGCCCTTGGGGAGTGGGTATGCTGAGGTGGTTTGGGCAGCTTAGCTGTGGATGATGCACACACAGATCAGCCACATCAAGGGCTGGGGGGCTCCTTCCAGGAGTGTGGAAGGCATGGAATTTCTAGGAAAGCTGCGGAGGTCCACACCTATCTGTAGTTTTTCATCTGATAGAACAGATACTGCCCCATCCACAGAAAGCCTTTCACTACTAGAGGATTGAGAAGAAGAAAAATTCTTAGTCTTGCTAGGACTACAGGTGTAAATGTTTGGTTGGGAAACAGTATTGGAAGGATTGGGGTGCATGAGGCCAGGCATCTCTGATCTCCTTGAAGGTTTAACTCTGTTTTTGATTTCTAGTTGCACTTGGCCTCCTTCAGTGGTCGACAAATCCTGACAATGTGACTGGGGTTTGCCTGGGTAGGGTGGGGGCAAAGAGGAGGTGGGATGGAGGATCTGTATTGCTTATCCGTCACCTCTCCCCTTTCTCCTTTGTCTCTGCTGGTCCCGTTCCTTGCCAAACCTCACAGCCTCCTCCCTGAAGACCATCCTGAACCCCCAGTTGGGGGTGAGCTCTCTCTCCTCTCCTGAATTTGCAGAACACTTGGTAGGTCACTTATGGCCCTTTTGTGTTCCCTTGGACTGGAATTAAGACAGGTCTTTTCTTCACCCTTGAGATAATAACTAAGCTCCATTTTGGTTTGGCATCTCTCTTGCACACAGTAGGCACTTAATGGATGGGTGAAAAGTCAGTCCTTGCGAGTATTTGCATCCTTCTTCCCTCATGTTCTAATCTGGGACTTCTCTCTTTTAGGTTCCTGGGTGGGGTGCCCCTGTCCCCTCCCGCTTTCTTCTTGTTCATAATAATAGTAATAACACTGACTGACATTAAGGTTTTCACATGCCAGACACTGTGCTAAAGGGAATTAGGGACTATGATTGTCAGCACTCAATAGAATAGGAAAGTGAAGCTTGGTGAGAGTAGTGACTCGCCCATGCTTACCTAACAAGTAAGAGTTGGGCCTGGACCACCGGGCTGTCTCCATACCACAAGGCTGTGCACCTGATGATGGGCTGGGCTGAAATGTGTGCATGTCACCTGTTCTGCAGGAGCCAGGGAGCAGGGGTGGCGGGCCTGGTTTCCCCACGCCTCCACACACCTACACACACTCAGGCAGCCGGGATTTCTCTTTGACATGTTCCCTGAGAGATGTGTCTGAGTGCTGTAGGGTGGGTGGAGGAGTACAAAAAGGAATGAGGAGCTTATGATCACGTAGAGAGATGAGGTGTGTGTGCAGATGGGTCAGCTTTGTCCGAGAGGCCCACGTCTGGGGTGTGTGTGCAGATGGTCACCTAGGTGTTGCATCCTGCCCTCACCCCCCTCATCCTTTTCCCCTCCACCCACCGCTCTGCACCGCTCCCTGGCCCCTTGGCAAGCAGTGAGTGTGCCCAGCCTGGGCGGTGGGCATGGGAGCGCGCTCAGCCCACTGTGAGGGGCCCTGCGGGTGTGACTGCCTGGGGCTGCTCCACGCCTGGGAGTGGCTTTCTACCTCCCTGCCCCCGGATTCCAGCCCACAGGAAGCTCTCTCCTCCCCGAAATCCTTTTCCCCTCATTGTCACAAATACTTGATTTAACACTTCTTACTGAAGGGGCTCAGGTGCTGTCAAGTCACAGAACCTCAGAGCTGGAAGTGATTTCCAAGGTCCTCCAACCCGATCTTCATTTAAGGCTTGAGTCCCTTGTGCGCCATGCCTCGGTGGCGGGGTGAGGATGACTTGAATGCACCTCTGCTTGAATACTCTCAGGACTGGGGGATTCACAGCCTCACCAGGCAGCTGCTTTCTGTGCAGCTGCTCCTGGAGAAAAGTCTTCCTCTTCTGGAGCCTCAGTCTGTCTTCCTGCCCTGAAAGGCAGGGCCTGGCTCTTGGGACTCTGGATCCACACAGAACAAGTTGCATCTTTAGTCCACATGGCAGCCCTTCGTTTATTTGTAAAGATCTTTCTTGCTACCCCACCCGCCGTGACTCCTCCTTCCATTGTTAACTCTCCCAGTTCCTGCAGCTGTTGCTCTCAGGACATGCTTTTGAATCTACTCCCAGTATGGGTTGTATTTCTCCCGAAGAAAACCTAGCATGTGTCTTTGTCCCTCCCAATGTCTGATGCTCCTGACTGAACCAGATCATCCAGAATGGCCCCATCAGTGCCAAGGATGGGGCGGTTCTGTGTCCCCCAGAGCCAAGTACTCTGCACAGTTCTGTTAACTGGACAGCAGGTCGCGTGAGCTGCCGTGACAGCCACAGCACGTGGGTGATTTGTGTTGAGCTTGTAGGGAGACCTAAATCCCCAAGTATTTTTCACATTTTCCCCATCCTTTCCCTGGGCAGTTGCTTTTTTTGGCCGGAAGGATAGGAAGAGATGCTGGGCAGGTCAGTGCTCTGAGCCAGTGGCCTGGTTCCTGAGGGAGACTTCGGACTAGTGCTCACTTTTTGTAGCCATTCAGGGCTCCCCCCGTCCCTGTCTCTGCGCTTGACTGCTGAGGCACTCTTGGGCCAAGCCTGTACCTGTTGTCATCCCTGGGCCCCCTGATTATGCCAGTAGCACTTTCTAGTCTGGGTGCCATTTGTGACATCCAAAAATGGTATTCCAGGTCTTTGCAGGTGGCCTTGAGGGTAGAGTGGTGACTCCCTCCCCTCCAGCATGAGAACCTCAAGCCCCCTCTGCCCGATTTACCCCGAAACCAGTCAGAGCAGCTCATTCTGTGATACTTTTCCCTTAAGACTCCTCACCCTGGTTCTTGCTTGACATACACCAGCCTTGTGAGGCGACAGACCATGGTCATGCTGAATTGTCGTGTCTTAGAGACGTCTTCCTAACCAGATTCTAAACTCCTTGGCACCTTGGAGGGACTGAGTCTCCTTGTGTGTACCCTAACTCCCATCCCCACTGCCTCAGGTTCAAGTTAGGAGCTCAGTGGTTCTGACTGATGGACTGATTCAGTTGATGGAGGAGAATTACAACAAATACCTAAGGGATGTGGATAAGGCTCTCCCTTGCCCAGCATCTGCTAACTCTTCCCTCATCTCCCTGCAGGAGCCTCCCAAGCTTGCCAAAGGCACAGCCAAGCCCAGCAGCTCGGGCAAAGATGGTGGAGGCGAGAGCACGGAAGAGGTAATGAACTTGGGCACAGCCCTAGTTACGGTGCAGGTGCGCTCCAGCTCTTCATGGCCAGTGGGGTGAGGGATCCCGGGGGGCCAGAGGTTATCCGAGCAGAAGGGAAAGAGGCTTTCATAGCCAGGGAGGGGCCTGGACAGCCCGTCCAGACTGCCCTCTGGCAGGCTTTCCCTTTGGCTGCTATGGACCAAATAAGCCCTCCAGTTCTTCCCACTTCCCAGCGATTCCTGTGAAAGTCGATTCTCTGTCTACCAACTTGGAGTGTTGAGAATTCCTTCCCTCTTAGGGCAAAAAGCTAGGGGTCCTGGGGAGGAGGGAAAAAGTACATTGGTTGCTCAGTGGGGCGGCGAGTGGGTTCAGCATAGCTCTGGGCAGGGCAGGGGGTGGGGATTGGCTGGTGTCCCTGAGTCGAGCAGGGCTGGGTCCACGGCCCTTGGTCCCAATCAGATGGGAGCTACTGAAGGACTGTCGTGAGCAGAGGTCGCCACAGCTTGGCAGTCTAGGGCTGTAAAGCAATAAATGGCAATAGAAGCGTGCATAGGAGGCAGGGCACTTAAGGAAATTCAGAGTGTAGTGTGTCTTGGGAAGTTTGGGAGTGTGCTTAGTGGGATGCTCTGGATGGTGAACAGTCCTGGGAGCATGTGGTGCAAGTGCCTGTGTTACCCGGAAGCTGGTGACCGTTGGTCTTTGTGCTTCCTCCCTCCCGTTCTAAACTGTTCAGAGGGACGGAGGCTACCAGGCAGCGGAGCGCTCTAATGACGGGCAGGTCTTGTGGTTTGGAAAGGGGAGAGGAGATCAGTTAACAAGGGTTTGATTGGGGTTAACTCTGGATTTAGATTTTTCTGGGTACTCCTGGCCCCGTCACCTCCAAGGAGAGCCAAGCACTTTTCACACCTGCAGCCATCATTTTACTTGACTAATCAGAGGAAGCTGGGTAGGTTTTCCCCATTTTACAGACATGGGACTTGAGGGCCACAGAAGCAAAATTCCTTCTTCCTTTGCACTTACACTGGCATCCAGACATGTCTGTAGGCCAGTCCTTGTCCCTCAGTGCTGGCACTGTTTTTTCCTGGATGTGTTTCTCCCCAGCAGACTATGAACTCTGAGGGAAGGAGGCCCACACCTGTGTGCTGGTGCCCAGGGTTCACAGATCACCAGGAGATGCTTCTGGGGAGCATACCATCCAGGCTCAGTCTCCCCTTCAGGAGCCAGTAACATGCGTGGGACCCCGCTGGGCAGGTGGTTGGGAGGCTGGGAAGGTGGTTGGGAGGCTGTTAGGCAATTGACATTCAAAGCGGCAAGAGACTCAGAAACAGGATTTAAAGGGACAGGAGGGAATAGCTCAGGGGCTGCTTCCCATCTCTCACCTTTTTTTTTTTCAACATGTTAAAACCATTCAGTTTTATTAATTAACATATATTAAGTTCACAGATAGTCTAAATAAAGCCTTTTACAATGCACTGTATGATCCTAAGTCAAAATACAGATTACAGGAATTCAGAAGCATTCTTATTCTTCTGATATACTGATCTGAGAATTGTGATTTCTATGGTTTACAAAATAGAGGCTAATAACTTAGGAAACATGGATGTACATTAACTTTATGACCTTTTAGGGAGGAGTAGCCTATGCTTTTCTTGAAGATCTGTGAAGATGTCTTTATTTGAACTGTATCAACTAGTATTCATGACTTCCATTGCTTTTATGAAGATACATCAGGATACTCCTGCCTGTTCAGTTACTAGACAGACTGCCTGTCATTTCCTGAACCACCCACCCCCATCCCCGGGCCCAGGACTCACTCAGGGCTCCTGGCACCCAGCACCACACCACAGCCGCACTTAACCACAGCTGTAATGGAACAGTTCCGTGGGAATTCATTGTGTATTGGTTGTCTCCTGTGTTAACACGTGAGCCCTGAGAGGCTCTTGCTCACGCCAAAGGCCCTGGCACACACACCTGAGGCACCAGCATCTGAATGCATCAGTGAGTGAATGAGGAAACAAACCAACTTCAGATGAGAGCTGGAAGGAACCTTACAGCCTCCCCTTTTGTGGGTAGGCAGATGAAGGCAAATGAAGCAGGTTAAGTATGCTGAGTCCAGCTGATGTGATTTCTCCACTGCCCTCTGGAAAAGGAGCATGTTGCGTTCACCTTGGGCTCTGCTTTGTGAAACGCTGCTCAGGGCTCACCTGGTTGAGGCAGCTGCAGGAATTCTGCTCCATGATTTTGGGGGAAACGTACTTACATGTACGCAGAGTGGCCTTAGGCAGAGGGACAGTAGAATAGTTGGCTGCCAGGCTGGGAGGCCCAGGTCATCAAAAGCTGTTTGGTACCCTCCTTCTCTTGCCCTTTTGCTAGTCCCCAGTTTTGGGCTGTCACAGCCAAATTTACCCAATGTCCAGCATTTGTCAGTCTTTCTGGTGTATCCTAATAATAATTATAGCAACCAACATTTATTTTATTGAGCAATTACCTGTGTATTAGTTTCCTGGGTCAGCCAAAACTAATTACCACAAGCTGGGTGGCTTAAAATAACAGCAGTTTATTCTCTCACAGTTTTGGAGGCCAGAAGTCTGAACTAAAGGTGTCAGCAGGCCATGTTCCTCTGAGGTTCTAGGAAAGAACCTCTCCCGTGGCTCTCTCCTAGTACCTGGTGGCTGTGCAATCCTTGGCGTCCCTTGGCTTGTCGATGCCCCACTCTGGTCTCTGCCTCTGTCCTCACTCAGTGTTCTCCTGTATGCCTGAGTCTCTGTCCACATTTCCGCCCTCTTATAAGGACACCAGTCATGTTGGATTTACGGCTCACCCTAATCCAGTGTGACCTCATTTTAGCTTGATTACATCTACAAAGACCCCGTTTCCAAATAAGGTCACATTCACAGATGTTGGGTTGACGTGAATTTTGGGGGGACACTCTGTACCAGGAACTGAGCTAAGTACTCTGCATGCATTTAATCTTATAATCTTCTCATTTAATCTTTACAACACTCCCCTGAGGTCATCTGTTATCATCATCATCCCCATTGTACAGACGAAACTGAGGCGCAGTGACAGTAAATAACTTTTACTCGACAGTGAAACAGCAGAGCTGGAATTCATCCCAGGTCTGTGTGCCTTGGGGGCCAGTTCTCCTGTGTTCTCAATGACCTGATATGCTGGTTCTGAGATTCTAGAAGAGTCTTACCATGGAAAGGAGCCTTGAGAGGTTAGGACAGACTCAGTGGGACCTGCCACTACTGTAGGCCAGTGGTCTTTCCTGATCTGTATTCAGAGAAAGCAGTTCAGTGCTGTGGACTTTTCTATGTGCTGTGCCCTGTCCTGAGTTCTGGGAGCAGGGACAGAGGGAGGAAGACATGATCCCAATCTCCCCAATTCCCTGACATCCTTGTAGCCAGAGTTGTTATCCTAAAAACATTTTTGCTCTCCTTTAACTTAAAAACCCCTGTTGGCATCTCATTGCTCATAAATTCAGGTTTGCACCCCCGGCCATCCTGAGCTGCCCCTCCCATTCTTCCAGTGCCCCTCGTGGTGTCCTACCCCTCGGACTTGATGTCTTCCAACACGACAGGCTTTTTATGGCTCAGGGCCCATACGGATGCCTTCCCATTGGCCTGGACTGCTTTCTCTCTCTCCTTTCTTTCTTTGCCTAAATCCATGTCAAATCCAAGGTCACATCTTCAGGGATGACTTTCCTTAATCTTCAGGCACATGTTGTCACCCAGCCCTCTGTGTTCCCGCATTCTTTGGCCTCTGGTTTGGTGATGCCTTGGCTCTAATGGCCGCTCTCCTGTCCGTCTTGCCCACAAGGGCCACGTCTTAGTCACCTGTTACTCTCTACTATGTAGCATGTTTATTGAATCAATGAAGGAAGGACTGAATGAAGCCCAGCCAGACAGAGCTCCAGATGTCAGTACAGGAGAGAATGCTTCTGTGATTTTCAGGGTTTCAAACTAAAATGATCTTTATTCTGCTAGTTAATTCATTATGCAAAAGCTGTAACATTAATCTCTGTTTTTCACTGATAATTTTATCTTTTGCCTTTCTCCTGTAGTACTTTCTATTGTGCTTAAATTACATTCCTACGTCCTACTTTATCTATATTTAAATATATGAGTTTAGTTATGACCAGTGGCTGTGTTAGCATCAAGTTGGAATAGGATTGGTTTAGAGTGGGCAAGCTTGGTCGCAGTCTCTTGAGTGTGAGCATGGTGTGGAAATTCAAAGCCCCACTTGATACCAGAGGCCTGAATCTAGGAAGGCTTCTTGGAGTTCAGATCGTGTTGTGAGTTTAGAAGTGGGAGGAGGAGGTTCTTCAGGCAGAAGAGATGGCCACTACGGAGTCTCAGAAGTGGGACCAGGCAGGACACAGGCGCAGGTAGCGGGCAGGTTGGCCAGCTTACCTTTGGTCAGTGTCCACCCATGCCCTGATGGCTGCAGAAGGTTCTCCTGGGGACACCTAGTCTCCAGCCCAGGTCAGTAAAGGAGAAGTCGGAAGCTCGGGCTTTTGGGAGAAAGGGTTGAGCGTGAGTGAGTTGCTGCCCTACACCCATACGGCCCTTCTGACGAGTATGTTTCATAAGCAGAGTGAACAGACCCGGGTTTTGCTGGCCGGACCAGCTGTCTCTCAGATGCTTGTTGTATCTGGGGCCTGGGAGCTAATGGTCCTTATAAAACCAGGGTGGCCCAGTGGGGTGGGGGTGGGGTGGGCTAAGCCGGCTCAGCTGCTCTCCAGCCTTCAATACCACCATCCTGGTGGGGAAGGGACCTTAGGCATCAACTCATTGGGTGGTTTTTTTAAACTTTGATTTTCAGCCATGCAGCCTCTGTTCTCTTGAAACCTTACTTGGAGAATGTTTGGCAACCTACTGATTTAGTCCATCCCTCTCATTAGCAGAGAAAATTGAGGCCTGACTTTGCCCTTTCTGGGAAGAATGCCTCCTTTCTCTGAATGTCCCTCAGTGGTTCAGGGTGTCTGCATCTTATTTGGGAGGAGGGAGAGGCGTGTCCTTCCTGAGTCTTGTTCCTCAGCTGCCACTGTCTCACTAGTGTTTCTCCTTCCCACTCTGCTCCCCTCACTGTGCAGGGCTCAGTTCTGAGGGTTCCTAAGTCAGGACAGGAGGGGCCTGTGGGGACATGCCTGGGCTTGGCGCCCCCATCAATCAAGCAACCAAGCATTTGTTGAATGCCTATTACATGCCAGTGCTGAGGAGACCCAGAGGGGTACAAGCAGGGTCCTGGCTTTCAAGGGACTTGCATTCTAATGGGAGGATGACATGTGAACAGCTCGAGCAAGAGGTGCCACTGGCGATGATCACAGAGCCAATGGAGCAGACGAGTAGTGTCGGGAGGTTGGGGCGGAGGGATACACAAGGCCTGGACTGATCTGAGAAGGCTTTTTGGAAGAAGGTGGGTCTTGAAAGATGCACTGCTTTCTTGGGTTCCCCCATTTTAAAGCAAGGAGGATAACAAACTCTGAGGAGTATCTGAGGTGTGCTGGTTTCAAGAATTTCCAGGCTGTACTCCTAAAATCCAGGGATAGGATATAAAATAATAAAATAATAATAGTAATAATAACAACAACAACAACAACAACTGCTTATAAAGCACTTCTGTGTGCCATAGGCTGTTCATTTAAATCCTTATGACAACCCTGTGAGCTCGGTACTATTGTCATCCCCATCTTACAGATGAGGAGAGTGAGGCACACAGGGGCCTTGGGACCTCCTGGAGGTTACTCAGCTAATAAATGGCAGAGCCAGGAGTCAAACCCAGGTAGTCAGGCTCAAGTCTGTGCTCTTGACTCTTAAACTCCACAGATAAGGGTTTGGCTGTTCCTGCCACAGAGAAACGGAGGCCTGAAGCAGGGGACAGCCTGATGCACACCAGGCCCTGGCCCCCCAGCCTTCTGTCTCTCTTCCCTATCTTCCACTGAGGAGTGATCCATCCGCCACATACAGGAAGAGAGACCCCAGACTCCAGGGTGCCTTGTCCTGTGCAACCAGAATCCCGTTGGTGTGGTCACGGCAAGGGAGGTGTGTGACCACTGCTCTTGCCCCACTTCTTTGTGTTCCCCTGGTCGAATTGGTGTCTGGGGCTCATTTCAGGTGCAGGAGAGGGCCAGATGGCCAGAGCGGTCATGAGCTACACTAGACCTCAAGGCCTGCCCCAGGGCTGGACCCAGTGCTCCTCTCCTGTCTCTGATCCCCAGATAGGTCACAAGCTTGATATAATTGTTTCTATAAAAAATTCAAGAGCATACACAGCATAACATTTCTGTCTTCCTCCCTCCCCTCATCCCAGAGGATTTCCTCTTCTCCCGTTCTTACTGTCTGAAGTAGGGGCTGGGGAGGAGGTGAGCATGGCAGATGTGAGGACGGGAGGACGACTTTCCTGTGGGATGGGTACCCGGCTGGATGTGACCTCATTCCTCTGGTTCTGCTGCAGTCTCTGCTCTTGTTGTGGGCAAGGGCTGTCCTGTGGCTCAGCCTCTCCCCTCTCCCACCAGGGGGTTATCTGAGCAGTACCTGTGGGTGGGCTTCTGCAGGTGGGATTCATGGGGCTCTGACACCCATGTCTGGGAGGAAGTAAAGAAATAGCTTTTGGAAATTAGCTGTTATTTCTCCCATTGTAATATAAGCAGTGTCAGCTTGTAAAAAATGTGGAAGTAGGAAAAAGTCATCTATCATTCTGCCATCACAGGAGATAAGTCACAAACACAACGCACTTGTTCTTTTTTTTTCTTAATTGGGTTTTGGGTTCTATGCATGTGTTTTAATGCGCGTGGGCTCATTTTGTATATACAGGTTTGTATTGTCCCTATTTAACTTAGCACAGGAAGCAGTTTTCTTCATTCCATTGTTGTAGGCTTTTTGTTTTGTTTATAATTTTTATCACTGTGATAACAGGTACAGATAATACTCTTGGGCTTGTAATGAAAAGGGCCCTCTTCTGGTGTTTTGTGGCAGTCACTTTCAACTCCTAATTCTTTCCTTGCAGATTGACTTTTATACTCCAGATAAGATTCTTTTACTTTAATTTTGCGCTTTAGATATTATCTATTGACTTCCTGATTTGGCAAATTAAGGCCCTAGTGTCTATACCTCCATGCAGGCATTTCCCTTCCTCTCAGAATACTTATCACACATTTTGGGTAATATTTTTCACAGTCGAACCATGTATGATTACATTTAGTACATAGTTTTCATAAACATAATTTTAACTCCATGGTTTTCCATGTCTATTTATGTATTTGCTGTTATAAATAAGACTGTAGAAAGTGTGTTCACACAAAGCCTTTTTTTATATTTAGGACTTTTCTTAAGCAATATTTCTAGTAGTTAAACTACTGAGACATCGGAAAGAATTTCTTTTACCTTTTAACTGAAGAATGTCACACAGTCAGTAAATGATAAAATACAATAATCGTAGGTGTACTACTTAATGAATTTTTCCATATCCTTATGCTATGAACCACCTCCCAGGTCAGTCAATATATAGCATGTTTCCATTACTGGGAAGGTTCCACTCAGCCCTTCTCAGTCAGTACCTGCATCTCCCCACCCCCGCACCACTGCCACTCCTGCGGGCAGGAGAGCCACTTTTCTGACTCACAGTGCCATCAGTCCATCAATTAGCCTTGCCTGTTCATGAACAGGAACGATTATTTTGAAGGCTCATGAGGCACAGGCCGTGGGCATCACTTGGGAGACATGCCTTCTTGACCCCTGCCTTCCAGGGCTCCTGCCCGTAGTTCTCTCTGACCTGGCCTTGGCCCCTTTGGGGCAGGAGGCAGCTGCTCGCCATCCAGGCCTGTACAGATGGACTGGGGGCCAGGGGGCTGGGCGGTGGGCCAAGCCTGGGGTGGGAAGTATAGCTTGGCGAAAGGACTTCAGTGAATCGCTCATTTGACCAGGCCCAGCCCCAGCCACAACCTCAGCCGCAGCCCCAGCCTCAGCCGCCGTCATCCAACAAGCGTCCCAGCAACAGCACACCGCCCCCAACGCAGCTCAGCAAGATCAAGTACTCAGGGGGGCCCCAGATTGTCAAGAAGGAGCGGCGGCAAAGTTCCTCCCGCTTCAACCTCAGCAAGAACCGAGAGCTGCAGAAGCTTCCTGCCCTGAAAGGTAGTCGGGGAAGGTCAAGGGGGCTGGGGCACCAGGACTTGGGCACAGTGAATGTTGGCAGGATGGAGGTTTGGGGATATTTTGGGGGCATGGAAGTTCTAGAGAATGTGAGGGGGAGTTGCACTGGAGCTGGGGGGGCCAGGGGAGCAGGATGGTGGCAGGAAGGGGTAGGGGAACACCTTGCGAGGCGAGTAGGGCACAGCAGTGAAGGACCTTGGAGGAGATCTGACTGTGGCCTGCCTGCCCCCAGACTCGCCCACCCAGGAGCGGGAGGAGCTGTTTATCCAGAAGCTACGCCAGTGTTGCGTCCTCTTTGACTTTGTGTCAGACCCACTCAGTGACCTCAAATTCAAGGAGGTGAAGCGGGCAGGGCTCAACGAGATGGTGGAGTACATCACCCACAGCCGCGATGTTGTCACCGAGGCCATTTACCCTGAGGCCGTCACCATGGTGGGCACAGGGAACGGGGAACGCGGGCAGGACAGGGGCCCTGGAGAAGCCCAGACGGAGCTCTCACCTGGGTCCTGCCCCTCAGTTTTCAGTGAACCTCTTCCGGACGCTGCCACCTTCATCGAATCCCACTGGGGCCGAGTTTGACCCTGAGGAAGATGAGCCCACTCTGGAAGCCGCTTGGCCGCATCTCCAGGTACCAGGGCAGTGGGGCAGTGTCCTGGCTGCGGGGAATGGGGCACCCTGAGCCTTGAAGTGAGGGGGCCGTCCCAGTGCCTGGAGAGTTCCCCTAAGTGGATGCTCCTTTCTCCCCACAGCTCGTGTATGAGTTTTTCTTACGTTTCCTTGAGTCTCCTGATTTCCAGCCAAACATAGCCAAGAAGTATATTGATCAGAAGTTTGTCCTTGCTGTGAGTCCCGGAAGTTCCTGCCTCCCCTCCTTCTAGTCCATGCACTCTAGCCCCTCGTCCCCTCACTCCAGTCTCAGCCGCTCCTTCTGCTGACTATAGGTACTGTGTGGGGTTTCAGCTGTGTCTGGTACAAACTGACTGTGGGGGTTAAACAAACCTACTTTGCCCTTAAGAAGCTTCCAGCATAATGGAAGGAAACAAAAAAGCAACACAGTTACCTCCTCCCCCTCCCCCGCCATGGACACTTGCATACCCAGATGTCACCTGGGTTAGAGCAATCTGATAGAGTCACTCTTCCCAGAGGCTTGTCCCCACACCCCTCTCCAGAGAACCTCTGGGCTTCCCTGGCCAGGACCCAAGTCACCCCAGCCCCAGCCTTCCCTGGCTCCTGCCTCACTGGAGCCTTTCCTCCCGCCTGCTCCCAGCTCCTGGACCTGTTTGATAGTGAGGACCCTCGAGAGCGGGACTTCCTCAAGACCATCTTGCATCGCATCTATGGCAAGTTTTTGGGGCTCCGGGCTTATATCCGTAGGCAGATCAACCACATCTTCTACAGGTGAGGCCAGGAGCCTGGGCTCAGGAGCAAAGCCAGTCCCCACTGAGGTGGGGTGGGAGAAAGGAGGCGGGGTGGGGCTCTGCAGGATGCTGGAGGGGCCTCAGGGTGACAAAGAGAGCTTCTGTTTTTCCCTCAGGTTCATCTATGAGACAGAGCATCACAATGGGATTGCTGAGCTCCTGGAGATCCTGGGCAGGTGAGAGGCAGGGCAGAGGCACACATGTCTGAAAAGGTTGGGAGCGTGGGTGTATTGAGCTTGGACCTGGCCTTTTGGTCCTAACAACCCTCTCTTAACTCCCAGTATCATCAATGGCTTTGCCTTGCCCCTGAAGGAGGAACACAAGATGTTCCTCATCCGTGTCCTGCTTCCCCTCCACAAGGTCAAGTCCCTGAGTGTATACCACCCCCAGGTGAGCAGCCCTCCTCCCCACGATCCCTGACCCTGGTGGCAGAAAAGGAGGGAGGCAAGGTGGTCCAGCCTGCGATGGGGCGGCAGAGGGAGCAGTTGGGATAATTCCTCTCCACCTCCCTTCTGTTCTGGGATTTGATTTCTTTCATCAACCTCTTTGCAACCTTCTGAGTCCTGCACCTCATCATCTCCTTTCTACTGCAACTTTTTGCAGCTGGCGTACTGCGTGGTACAGTTCCTGGAGAAGGAGAGCAGTCTCACTGAGCCGGTAATTCCCCTCCTGGGCCCTGGGTCCACCTCTCCCTGGCAGTACTTGCCATTCTGCACCTAGTGGACGGTGCTGTGAGCAGCTGCTCAGGAGGGATATGGCCCACCAGGTGACATGGTTTCTTCTCTAGAGGAGCAGTCAAACCTCTGTACACCTAGGAAACAGACCCAAACCAGAGAAACATGAGGTCCCCCAAGTTGTGCCCACAAGGATGTGGGGGAGAGGACAGGAAGGCCTCCTGGAGAATCAGGCAGGTGTTGAGTGAGAACTTTATCCCCATGTCCTCCTCTTCTCGCAGGTGATTGTGGGACTTCTGAAGTTCTGGCCCAAGACCCACAGCCCCAAGGAAGTGATGTTCCTGAATGAGCTAGAGGAGATTTTGGATGTCATCGAACCTTCAGAGTTCAGCAAAGTGATGGAACCACTCTTCCGCCAGCTTGCCAAGTGTGTCTCCAGCCCCCATTTCCAGGTGAGACCCAGACCCTGATCATCCCAGGCCCTGCTTCCCAGAAAACAGGAGGGTCTTCAGCAAAGTGAACTGTATCCCCACTGAGTCCTGCCCATCCCCACCAGGTGGCTGAGCGCGCCCTCTATTACTGGAACAACGAGTACATCATGAGCCTGATAAGTGACAATGCTGCCCGGGTCCTTCCCATCATGTTCCCTGCGCTCTACAGGAACTCCAAGAGCCACTGGAACAAGTAGGGAACTGGGGAGGGGCTGGGCAGTGGGGATCTGGTTTTGGAACCTGGGAGGGTGTGGATGAACTCAAGAGCCAGTGTCTCATCTAGTCCCTCAGCAAGTGGGCTGGTGCCCACAGCACATTAATAGGACCTTGAGGGACTGACCAGGGAGAAAAAGATACTCAGGTGAGAGATCTGTGCTACTAAGCAACAGAGCAGTGGCCTGTGTCTCATCTCTTCTTGAGGTCAGATATTCCGTAGCTTTGGAGATTTAATTCCATGTTGTGAGAAGCTGATGTGATCCTCTTAGTATTAAATCCCAGTGTTGTAAAAAAGGCTTTCCTGCCAAAAGCAAGTGTGCCATGGTGTGGACAGTCTGTCATGGTGCCAGGAGGCCATCAGTGTGGGCTGGAGGGCAGGGAGTAGACGGGAGAAGGGAGCTCTTGGAGCATGGGGTGTGGGGAAGGATGGACAGGTAGAGCCATATTTGTAAATGCCAATCTCAAGTCACATGTCTTGGCCAGCGAGATGAGCTGACACTGTACAAAGGTTAGTGAAATGGGAGTAGTCCATGAGAAAACTCTCAGCAGAGACCCTCGTGGGAGAGCAAATTGCGGTCCTGGCACTGAGGGCGGGCTCAGGCCTTCTGTACCTCGTCTTTCTTCCTCGTGGTAGGACAATCCACGGGCTGATTTACAACGCCCTGAAGCTGTTTATGGAGATGAATCAGAAGCTGTTTGATGACTGTACACAACAGTACAAGGCAGAGAAGCAGAAGTGAGTACCTCTCCTCGGGGGCTGTTCATCTTCCAGCCTGGGGGCTGTTCTCTCAACCCCAATCCTGTCTTTTACTCCCTCAGGGGCCGGTTCCGAATGAAGGAAAGAGAAGAGATGTGGCAAAAGATTGAGGAGCTGGCCCGACTTAATCCCCAGGTGAGACTGTTCTGCCGCTGCCCTGGACTGAGGGGTCTGGCTTGGGCTGGGGGAGGGTTTGTTTGAGGAGGAACAGGAAGCGAAGTCACTGGTCCATGCCTCTTTTCCTCTCAGTATCCCATGTTCCGAGCTCCTCCACCACTGCCCCCTGTGTACTCGATGGAGACTGAGACCCCCACAGCAGAGGACATACAGCTTCTGAAGAGGACGGTGGAGACAGAGGCTGTGCAGGTGGGAGGGTGTGGGGGAAGGGGAAGCAGAAAGAACAGACAGCCCTGGGAGGCAGAGGAGATGGGAGCTGCAGAGCCAAGGAATAAGGGGGGGAACAATAGCAGCTCTTGGGAGTTGGTCACTACTTCTCACCTTCCGCGTACCCACGCACAGATGCTAAAGGACATCAAGAAGGAGAAAGTGCTGCTGCGGCGGAAGTCAGAGCTGCCCCAGGACGTGTACACCATCAAGGCACTGGAGGCGCACAAGCGGGCCGAAGAGTTTCTAACTGCCAGCCAGGAGGCTCTCTGACCTCCTCACCTTCCCGCCACAGGGCCACAGCCCACTCAGCCCTGGGACACTGCCCTGGCCCTCCACCCTCTGCTCCCCACTGGCTGACTTTGGGCAAGGCAGTGCCTCTCTACTCTAGGGAGGGGGATGCAGCACTTGAAGCAGGGACTCCCACAGAGTGGTCCCTCTTCTCCCCCAAATGTGTTCATGACTCCCTGCAGCTAGTACAGACAGGCTGAGCACCTTGATGCTCAGCGCTCAGATGACTTGGGGATGCCTGGCCCCCTCCTGCTCCTCACCCCACAGCTACCTGAGGCTGCTCTGAGAAATACACATGGGAATACATACGCTCCTCTTCTGTCCTCTTCAGTCTCATTTGACCTCCAGATGTCTCTCCTTCTCCCCCTCCACTGCAGGCATATAGGGAACAGCAGGAGATGATTCTCACCAAAGTTCTGTCAAGCCCCATTGGCCCCTGGAGTTAGTTAGCTGGAGGGGAGCCAACCCCCAAAGGCACAAGTAGACCCCTGGCTCCAGCAGTGTGCAGGCTGACAGAGCTGCATGATTTCCTCTTGCTCCCTGCCTGACCAAGACAATGTGGGAGGGCAGGAGGAGAAAAGCCAGAGGCTCTGGGTGATAGGTGAATAGAGCCCAGATGGACCAAAAGAAGGGCATGAACAAGCACCCACCCTGTGCCCTCTCTTTGGTGAGCAGCAGCCCTGGGATCACTGACATGGAAGGGACCTCCCTGGGGCTGACTGCTTTCCTGTGCTGATGGTTCCAAAGCTGGGAGGAAGGAAGCAGGGAGCAGTGCCCCAAGCATGGCTCCCCCCAACACCTATTTATTTCCTGTTTGTGATGATGGTGGGCAGGCCCTCACTTGTCCACTTTAGGCACCTTGAAGGGGCAAGGGTCTGGGAAGGGCTGGACCCAGGTTCCAGGGGCGCAGGCAGTGCAGCCTTTGGCTGTGTACATAGGGTGCTTTATTCTCCACAGAGTGATACATGCTATGGTGGGTTGGGCTTGGGCCGATGTCCCCATATGTACAGAACTGAATAAAGTGGGTCTCTGAGAAGAAGTCTGATTTGCCTTGGTGTGGAAAGGGAGACAGGAAGATGAAGATGGACATTACAACCAGGATGTGTTCAGTCCTGTGCTGGTTATGGCCTGGAATGCAGGGAGATAAGGCAGCTCTCAGGGTGGTCACTTCCAGGCAGGGGCAGCCTGCCGGGCTTGGAGGGCCTTCTGTACCACATCTTCCCACTGGGCATCTGATATCTCCCGAGCCCAGGCAGGAACCCCGGGCGCAGGCAGGCTTACTCCAGCCATCGTCCTTTTCACCAGCTCTACGTGTTCTGAAATTACAGGCAGAAACCAGCTGCAGGTAGAAACAATGGTAACAGCTCCCCTCTCCACTCACTGAATTAACCCAGAGCTTTTGGGCTAGCAAGGTCACTGAATCCTTTTTATCCCTAGGCAAGCCTGCTCATCCCCCAAGTCTAGAAGAACATCATTTCACCTGGATCTTAGATTACAAACTTGTTTTAGAAATGGGGTGTTCCTCTGTGATTTCCCTTTACTGGCTCTAACCAGTCCCCTTCCTCTATAATTATTCCAGAATAAAAGAATGATCTCTTACCTGGGTCCATGGGAATAGAGCTGTGGTTGCTCAATGCTGTAGCTCCCCCCTCATCTTCATCCTCGCTTTCTAATGGTGGGTCTGGCAAATGAAGCCCCAGAGCCTGCAGAGCCGGAGAAGGCAGTTCAGGGCCAGCCCTGCAGGGGTTCTAGCTTCACCTGCTCAGGAACAATGCCTCCTCCACCATACCTGGATCCGGTCCTGGATATCAGCAACTACATCTCCATCTCCCACTGGTGCCAGCTCCACTTCCTCTTGTTCAGGATCTTGGTTCAGGGGCTGGTAGGAGTAGCCAGCTGGGCCTGCCCCCGTTTCCTCCTGCTCTTCCTCTGGCTCCTCACTGCTCCAATCCCCAGTACCTTCTGTAGGGCCCTGGTGTGGCCCGAGTTCCTCAGTCTGACTGGGGAAGATACGCTCAGGACCCATGGTGTCTCCCCCTAGAACTACTGCTGCCATCAGGCAGGGGCTGCAAGAACAAGGAGGTAGGAGAAGAGGGACTGGATGAAATTAGGTCCACCGTCAGCCTTTCATCCATCTCCCGTGGTCTCCTCCTGCGTCCACAAAACATTTAAACGCCCCAAGCTTCCTGCACCCCACCCACCTCAGCCTTTCCTAGTTGCTCCACCTCTTAAGTTGGTTCTTATCTCCAGCCGGGGCCCACCCGCCTTGCTCTGCCAATTCTTCAAAAAACAGCCCAACCGGAGGCCATGCCCCCTCCCTCCAACTCACTTAGGAACTCCGGGTTGCCAAACAAGCTCCCCTAGACAAGGAGTACCCGCCCCTTCTCTCCTCCCCAAAGGGTCCTCATCAGTACCACCTGACAAACGCCCTCCAGGCCCCAGGGGCTCCTTCTAATGGCCCCAGCTGCAACGTCCCCTACCCGCCCCCGCTGATTCTCAGCACCGGTGCTTCCGCGCGCCTCACCAGCTCAGAGCCCGCGGCCGAACCCGCACCTTCACTTCCGGCGGGGCAGGACGTGCCTGGGCAACTAGTCCCCCAGCCCCGCCCCGCGTTCATGATTGACGCGAGCGGGGACGTATAGTTCACCCCTTGCCCCGCCTCCACCATCTTCTGCCCAGACAACAAAGGACTACATCACCCAGAAGTCTCGCGGCTTTGACACAACTGCACATGTGCATAACCTCCTCCGGCTCTTGCCCACTCCTGAGATCCCTTCACGTTCCTCCCCAAACCCGTGGACTACAAATCCCGGTAGGCTTCGGGCGCTTAGCGCTGGTTGCACGTGCGCACACAGCTGCCCGCTGGAAGGTCCGAGCCTGGCTGTGTTTATCTCGTTGGGGACCGAGTCGTCGGTTGGCGCGCAACGGGTTCTAGGCTGCAGGCAGCGCGAGGACCCGCGGCCCCGCCCCGGCCCGGCCTGGCAGGTAGCCCCGGGTGGGTTGAGGGACTAGGAAGATTATAGGGGCTGGGGACACCCATGCCTAGAGCTGGATTCGTGGGGGAGGGGCCTGAGAGAGATGAGATGGGGGTGGGGAGGGAGTTAGGGGGATGATGGGAAAGGAGAGTGTTAATGGGGAAAGGAGGGCTCGGGGAAGATGGTGAGGAGATCGATGGGAGACACCTGGTAGCTAGAGAAAGCCCTAAAGGGAATTGGAAGGAAGACCAGGTTATGAGGAGAACAGGGAAGCTGAGGATAACGGAAGCAAAGGGCGGGGGTGTCTGGCGTTGTGGGGGAAGGGAGGTTCGGATGACTGGAAGAAGGCAGGGATAGCGTCATATACAGGGAGGAAAATCTCTGGCCGAAAGAGGTCAATGAATATTAGCTTTCTATCCCTTAGAGGAAGAGGGCTATCGGAGTGGAGCTTGGAGTTGTGGGAGAAGGAAAAAGGAGAAAATTGCAAAGCCCTCAGGAGTTCGAGAAGGGCCAGAAACGGGGAGTGAAAATTGCAAGAGAATAGGAACGGAGTTAGGTACATTAAAGGATTTGAAGAAGCTTGAGAATGCGGCAGTGATGGAGGATGGGAGAGACCCAGGGATAAGAGGAGCTCCTGAGACCCTGCAGGCTTGTCATCCGCGAGCTTGAGTTGTCCTCACTTATGGACGAGAAGCTAAGTTTTTTTTTCTCCACCTTTGGATGGAATTGCTTCTCTCTTCCCCTGTGAATTCTTTACTTTCATATAGCTGAAGGGGGAGTAGAAGCTATGAGGGAAGATGAAGAACTCCCATTCTTAAGCTCTTCCACCTCCTTCCTATCTGTCCCCACAAGTCCAGATCCGAGAGCTTTTGGATTGAGGACAGGAGTAATGAAGTGAGAGTGGTTTCCTGCTGGGGCTATTTCAGGTTTGACAGAGTGGCTATTTAAAGCATGGGGTGGGGGGTTGAGGGAGGTTGGGTGGGGTCGGGGAGGGGGCTGGCAAGCCAGCCGAAAGCCAGAGCTGTGTGTCTTTCTTGCAAGGGGCCTCCTTTACTTGAGCTTTTTCTGCGCCTGAGGTTCTGCCTGGGTCTTCCCTCCGCTAGGGCTTCTTGAAGAGGGAGCAAACGATTCACCCAAAACCAGCAGGTGCTTGCCAGCGACGGCAGTGCCAGTCGCAGGATCTGCCTAGGGACAGAGCCTCCAGATGTACCCTTTATCACTAGGTTGGCAGATTGAGAGACCATGACCTCTTATGCCTGCTGTCTTTTTCTTGTCCTGCGCAAGGGCATTTTTGCTTTCCTTCCAATTGCTTCCACTGATTTGCAGTGCGCACCCCATCCTTAGCCCCTCTGAGGAACCCAAGTGGGAGAAAAGCTGCTGGAAACAGCTCGTTCTTTACCACAATAGCAGGGTTGGGCAAGTGGCAAGAGGAGAAAACCCCTCCTCCTCACTCCCGTTCTGTCAATGCCCAGTAGACACATACCCTTCTGGCTTAAGTTCCTAGTCTTGGCAGCATACCAGGCACAGCTGTCAAAGGAACTCCTCGTGCCTATGAGGGGCCCTGGGTGACCCTGAAGACAACAGCTCAGCTTGACAAGAGCCCCCTAGCTATCCATCCATGGAGGTCCCAACCATCTGTGGAGGTCCCTGCCCTGGATCAATCCCACCCTGTTGTGGATAAAGGGAGTATTCCATTCTAAAAGCCTAAAAGCTTTTTTACTTGGAGGCACTCATGCCAGCTTTCAATAGACCGTCTGGGGCTGGCTGGGCTATTAATAGCTCTGAGTATTTTGAGATCCCTCTCCCCACCTCAAAGAGCACAGAGATTCTTAGAGAGGTGGCAGTAAGCAGAGCACAGCCAGAGAGACAAGAGAACTAACTCACCGGCCTGGGAAGGGGGCTTGGAGCTTGGGCCAGGCCAGGGACGGGGTGGCGCCTCCATGAGTGGGGTATGACGATGTTGAGCCTTGATCAGCAGCCTGAGCTGGCAGTCAGGTCAGACTGGCCCCACCCTTCCCTGTTGGAGAACGCAGGGCCAGGGCTAGCTCCCTGACCTCGGCAGCTCCCCTGGGGCAAAGCCAGCCACCTGAGCTGCGGAGGGGTTGTGTGGGAGGGCCACCAGGGTGACACTTAGAGGCAAGGGCTAGTCTTGGGCAGAGTCACAGTGAGGCGGGCAAAGGCCTCGTCTGAGGAGCCCGTGGCCCTAATTTGTGTGCAGGTAGCAGAGGCAGCAGGCCGTGCCGGGGGGGCATGTTGCTGTAACCAGTGGCCCAGGGGATGTTACGGTGGACAGTGCACCTGGAGGGCGGGCCCCGCAGGGTGAACCATGCTGCAGTGGCTGTCGGGCACCGGGTATACTCCTTCGGGGGTTACTGCTCCGGTGAAGACTATGAGACGCTGCGTCAGATTGATGTGCACATTTTCAATGCAGGTAAGCTAATTTGGGGACCCTCCCTGGGTGCCCATGTCAGGGAGGGCAACGGGCAGCTGAATGAGGTTTGATGGTGATCCCTGTGGCCAAAGGGAGTGGGGGAAATGAGTATCTGGTTTGGGAAAAGGTGGACAGCCTGAAGGGGGGTTCCCAGGGCTGAGCAGAACTGTGCCCACAGTGTCCTTGCGTTGGACAAAGCTGCCCCCGGTGAGACCTGCCACCCGCGGGCAGGCTCCCGTGGTACCCTACATGAGGTATGGACACTCAACTGTCCTCATCGATGACACGGTCTTCCTCTGGGGCGGGCGGAATGACACCGAAGGGGCCTGCAACGTGCTCTATGCCTTTGATGTCAGTGAGTATGGGTCTTGGAGAGGCTATGTTCTGCCAGCTGGTGCCTTGTGGGGCTGGGAAGGGTGTGGGCTGAGGGGGCTGGGAGTAAGGCGCCCCAGAGTCTAGGAGAGAGTGTCAACTTGCTTACCAGGCCCACCCTCTCCCCTCCTTCAGATACTCACAAGTGGTCCACACCCCGAGTGTCAGGAACAGTTCCTGGGGCCCGGGATGGACATTCGGCTTGTGTCCTGGGCAAGACCATGTACATTTTCGGGGGCTACGAGCAGCTGGTAGGTCTGGGAAGAAACTACAGGTTTAGGGTGGGAATGAGAAAGTGGAAGGGGAATTGAAGGTCGTGGAGTGGAAGGCTTTGGTTTGCTTGCAGGTTCTGAGTGGGGAGGGATGGAGGGCCAGAGAGTGACCACTGCCCCTCATTTATTCCTTCCTTCACTTCCTCTCTCTTCCCTCTCAGGCGGACTGCTTTTCCAATGACATTCACAAGCTGGATACCAGCACCATGACGTGGACCCTGATCTGTACAAAGGTCTGCCCTTCTTCCTCTCTCCCAGGTCCCCACCCTCAATTGAAGAAACCATAGGGAGCTCAAACAGTGAAAGCTGACCCTCTTCCCCTCCCACCCTGCTCCTGCCCAGGGCAACCCTGCACGCTGGAGGGACTTCCACTCGGCCACAATGCTGGGCAGTCACATGTATGTCTTTGGGGGCCGCGCCGACCGTTTTGGGCCATTCCATTCCAACAACGAGATTTACTGCAACCGCATCCGCGTCTTTGACACGAGGACTGAGGCCTGGCTGGACTGTCCACCCACCCCAGTGCTTCCTGAGGGGCGCCGGAGCCACTCAGCTTGTGAGTGTCTGTTCCATCCCCACCGAGTCCCCTTCCCACCCATTGTCCCCACGCTCCTAACATTCCTCTCTCCTTCCAGTTGGCTACAATGGGGAGCTGTACATTTTTGGTGGCTATAATGCAAGGCTGAACCGACACTTCCATGACCTCTGGAAGTTTAACCCTGGTAAAGAGCACTGCCTTTAAAGGAGGAACAAAGAGGAATTTCGGGCAAGGGGGAGAATAATCCTGAATAGGTGAGGTGCGTGGGTGGAGAGGATATCTGGAGTAGGCAGGCCTTGAACCACCATATAAATTCTTTTTAGTGTCGTTTACCTGGAAAAAGATTGAACCGAAAGGGAAGGGGCCATGTCCCCGCCGGCGCCAGTGTTGCTGTATTGTTGGTGACAAGATTGTCCTCTTTGGGGGCACCAGGTTAGGAGGAGAGAGGGGAGGGATCCAGGAAGGGTCTCGGCCTGTGACTCACCTGGGAGACATTTGAGCGAGAGGGTCTCGTGGGTCGTCTCTGCTCCTTCCTTCATCTCTCTTTTGATCCCTACAGTCCGTCTCCTGAGGAAGGCCTGGGAGATGAATTTGACCTCATAGATCATTCTGACTTACACATCTTGGACTTTAGTAAGTACACTTATTCCCAAAGTGCTCATGTCATCAGGGTGCCTGTCTTTGGGTGGTGATATCGAGGACTGGGCTCTTTCCTCAGCTTTGACCATCTCCCTCTTCTCCACTCCTCCTTTTAAGGCCCTAGTCTGAAGACTCTGTGCAAACTGGCTGTGATTCAGTATAACCTGGACCAGTCCTGTTTGCCCCATGACATCAGGTATAGTGACTGGTTAGAAAGGGATGGGTTGAAGTCAGTGGGCAGCACAGGCATGACCTGACTGGCTTGGTCTCAGGATGGGGGAGATAGGTTTTGTTTTGCTGGAGATGTAGTGTGCTTGTGGAGAGTGAGCTGGAAGGAAATATAAAACTGTCAGCACGGTAAATTGTGTGGGGAAAAAAAAATCCAGTTTTTCAAACCAAGCTCAGAAACATCACTTCTTCCTGAGACCTGCTTATTCAGTTTTTGTTAATGTGCTGAGAAAGTTTGATTAAATCTTAGAACCTAACTGCAAAGTAAAGACAAGTTTCAGAGCTTCTGGATCACATCAGTTCCAGAATTAAGGGAGGTCCTTCCTAGCTACTTGCCTTTGAATTCCATTCTTAGGTCCAGATCAAGCACTAAGTTATTTTGCGTATAATTGTGCCCTTCTGGGTCATTCTGCGACACTTCCCTCTCCTTGTATCAGTTCAATTTAACTCTTACTTGCTGAGGGTCTCTGTGTTCAGTATTTAGTGACAGAGTATACACGGTTGAACTGATGGATCTCGGATCAGCCCAGGATTGACACATGTGCAAGTACCTAATACCAAGTAGACTGTAGCCTTGGTGTAAGGAGGTACTTGGTGAATCTATGTAGAGTGATAGAATTGCTAAAAAGAGAGGGACTTAATTTTAATGTGGTGGAATGGGTGGAGAAGGCCTCAGGGAGGATGTGAGAGCTAAGTCAGAGCCTTAAAAGGATGGGAATTGAGAGCACAAAGGGGCATTCCTGGTGGAGTGAGGGGGATAGGCTTTCGTTTTGGATCTGAGCAGAGGAGGAAAGGTAGGTTGGGAAGTTTATTGAGATTTATACACAGGTGGTTTTCTCCAAGTGTTGGGCACAAGAATACAAATATGTAAGCAAACAGGAAGTCCACATGAGCTTGCAGGTGGAGGAGTGGGTGGTACTGGATTTGGTGGTGGGTGGTGACTAATTGTTAAACCTAGTAGGGCTGTAAGGCAGAGGTGGCTGTGGGTGGTTGAGCTTTAGGAAGTAGAAGGGACTGGTATGTTCATAGCTTTGTTCAAGCAATTCTGGGCTTGGGGGTGGAGGCTCCCCTTTCTGTCCTTTCTGCCTGTCATTGTTGGCCTTCCAGGTGGGAGCTGAATGCCATGACCACCAACAGCAATATCAGTCGCCCCATCGTCTCCTCCCATGGATAGGGGGAAGTTTCTGCCACCTCCCTTCCTGAGCCTGCTGTTGTCTCCACTGCCCCTGCCCATCTCTCACCCGCCTGCCCCTTTGGACCCTGGACTCGGTATACCTCCACATGGAGTTGTTGGACTAGAGATGTTTTCTGTGCTGTGAACTCAGTGGGGAGCTGTAGGTGGGGAGGGCTAGGTCCCTTCCTCCTTGGGCCGAGGGCCCCTTCCCCTTGGTGCTCTGTCCCATCCACCTCCCTCCAGCTGCTCCTGGGCCTCTGCTCTGCCCCATGCCAGCCATGCTCTGCTGGGAATAGAAGAAGGGAATGGGGTGAAGGGAGAAGCAAGCAGTGTCTGAGCCTCAGGAGCTTCCCCCCTACCCGTATTTCCACTCCTTCCCCCTGCTTGAGCCATGGGCATTGATTGGGAGCTGAGAGTTGCAGCTGTTGGCATGAAACCTCCTTCTCCCTTACCTGGGGAGGCAAGGACCAGCAGATAATCCCACCCTTCCTTAAGCTGTTGCTGCGCCCTGACGCTCTCAGCCAGCTCCGATTTTATAAAAATGAAATAAAAATCTCCATACGTGTGATCTTTTGTGGAATATGATGGGGATGGTAGGAGTGTGCTATGGGGGCAGAGTGCTGAGGTTCTGGCTTCTCAGCCAAGAGCATTAGGCAACTAGACATCATGACGGCTGGACGTAGTCTCTCATCGGCGCGGACAGTGCCATGCGACGGAAAGGTGGCGACTTTACCTCGAGTGGGCGCTCTCTTAGGCCCAGAACCCAAGGGCAGCCCGTCTGACCCCGCCCGGCGGCTCAGCAGTGGGCAGGTTCTGCTCTGCTGTCCTGTGCCGCGTGTACTCGGCCTCCCATAGACACCGGAAGGGGCGGGGCGAGGGCCGCTGGAGCGGAAGTAGCGCCATTCGTCTTCGCCGCGCCGCACGAACGGATGCCGAGAGCGAGCTCTCGCGACTGGGCGGCTGCCGAGTCTCCTGGTGGGGCCCAGGATGATTGGGAGGACTCCAAGGGCCTGGAGTCCGAAGACTTGCGGAAGGGTGAGGGCACGGCGCTGGGCTGAGGGGTAGCGTGGGCGCTGGGGGCGGGGAGAGGATCCAGACGGCGGTGCCCGCCCGGCGCCCAGTAACTCAAGAGTCTGGTGTGGGCTCTAACCCTGTGGACGCCGTCACCATGAGACTGCTCAATTCTCTGACAGACTCAAACACTGGGGCGCCCCCCAACGCACTGGAAAGTGGGGAGTGAGAGAGGATGCTTCCTGGATTAGGACATCCTGAACAGTTTCTTAAAGGGAGGATGAGGGTTTTGCGCAGGGAGAAAACGGATGTTCAAAAGCACAGTCAGGAAAGGGCATGGATGGTTGGGGAATAGTAGGTCAGGAGTCAACAAATTTCAGAAACACTGTTGAGCATCTGTTGTATGCAGGTACAGTTCTAGATGCTTAAGAGAGAATAGTGAATAAAGCAACCCCAAAAAGTTCTCTTACCTTTTAGGGGTTAAAAAACAAAAACCAAGCAAGTTGGTATATGAAAAGACAATAAAGCACAGAATGACATACTTTAAATGGTGAATTATATGGTATATGAGTTGTATCCCAGTTTTTCAAAAAAATGATAAGAGCTTTGAAGAGAAAGCAGAGGCAGGGTTACAGTTTTTAAGTAATCACAGAAGGCCTCGCTGAGTAGGGGACATTTGAGAAATACTTTGAAGGAGGTGAGAGAGCAAGTAATAAATACATCTGGAGGAAGTGTTCCCAAGCAGAGGCAAAATTAAGTGCAAAGGAACTAAGATGGGAACATACCTCCCTGCTTAAGAACTGCTAGGATGCCAGTCGACTGGAAAGGAGTAGGAAGATTAGAGACAATATGGGGTTTTGGTCACGTGGGGGTTTCAGGCTGTTACAAAGCCTATAGCTTTTATTTTGAGCAAGATAGAAGCCATTGGGGAATTTTGAGTTCTGATCTGAAGGATATGTATGTGGAAATAAGGTGGGAGTGCTAAGATCGGATTTGCATTTTCGATGTCTCTCTCTGGGGAGCATAGCTTCAAGAGGATTGAGAGTGGAAGTTGAGAGAGCAGTTAGGAGGCTAGAGCACTGATAAAAGTGAGAGGTGTTGAGAGTATTCTGAACCAGAATAATGACAGTGGTACCTGAGCAAGGGAGGCAGGAGCCCTTGTGGGGAAGCCTGCAAAGGAATAATTTAAAAGAGAAGATGAAAGGGAAGAGGGTATAGCTCAGTGGTAGAGCACATACTTAGCATGCACGAAGTCATGGGCTCAATCTTCAAGTAACCCCATTAAATTCACCATCATCATCATCATCATACCTAATCACCCCTCCTCCCCCCAAAAGAGAGAAGATGAAAAAGAAGAAACTGGCTTGGTCCACCTCCAGCCTTACATATACACCTTAGCAAGATGAGGCCCCAGGTAACGGGAACAGATGGGGAGTTAGGTGTCAGTGTAGCACCGTTACAACTTGTGCTGCCCGGGACCTGCAGTGATGGGCCTTAAGGTTAGGATATTGGAAAGGATCAGTGACCTAAGGAGTAAGGATGGGATGGTGTCTTTGCAGCAGTGGAAGGTGCTGAGCTGAACATCTTGTGGTCCCCCCACCCCACTTCCACAGGCACATCTAACATGTCATTTGAGGAGCTGTTGGAATTGCAGAACCAAATGGGGACTAAGACATTCAAACAATTGGTAACTGGAAACAGCACTAAGAAGCAAGGTTCTAGACCACCTGTCCAAAAAGCGTGTGTTGCAGATAAGCACAGGTGAGGAGCAAGGCCTGTCCCAGTTGGAGGATACCTGGGACCTTGAGTAATTGTCTGCTTTCCTGGATGGCAGGTGGGAGGCCTGTGACCTGTCCTTTGATTTCCCTGTAGGCCTCTGGAAATGTCATCCAAGGTCCGGGTGCCATTTTTGCGTCAAGTTGTCCCCATCAGTAAGAAGGTGAGGAGGAGGCAGTAAGCACTTTCTAAGTGAAAGGACACCGAACAATTCTTTTATATTCTCTGTTCTCTCCAAAGGTAGCCCGGGACCCCCGCTTTGACGATCTGTCAGGGGAATATAATCCTGAGGTGTTTGATAAAACATATAAATTTCTAAATGACATCCGAGCCAGAGAGAAAGAGGTGTGTAGCATGGGACTGGTTTGTGGGGACTCCGAGGGGTGGAAAACTAGAGCACAGGTTAGGGAGTCTGGCAGAAGGGAGTAGGGTGCATCAGTTCACTAGCTGATGTCATCATTGGCAGGTTACTTAACCAATTTCTGCTTCAGTTTCCTAATCATAGAAAGAGATAATAATTCCTGTCTCATAGTGTCATTGAGTTAACACGTGAATCTCTTAGAATAACGCTAGGCACAAAGTTTTAGCTAACATTTACAGAATGCTAACCATCATATTCACCTTTCAATGTGGAGCTTGTGAAAAAGCAGTTGAAGAAGCGCCGTTCAGGGGAGGAGCATGAGAAACTGCAGCAGCTGCTTCAGCGAATGGTGAGTAGGTGAGAATTACCCAGGGAGGGGGAAGTAGGGAGAGCAGGTAGAAGTGGAAGGTGATTCACAGTCCCTCCTATTCACCTGTCCCCCCAATCTCATCTTTGCTCATCAGGAGCAGCAAGAAATGGCGCAGCAGGAACGGAAGCAGCAGCAGGAGCTGCGCCTGGCACTGAAGCAGGAACGGCGGGCTCAGGCCCAGCAGGGCCATCGGCCGTACTTCCTGAAGAAATGTGAGTAGGGCACAGCTATGACCGACTAGTTACAGGGATGGGGGTTGGGTGGCCATAGTGGCAGGATGCTGTATTGGGGGCCTATGAGCTCCCTAAGGGAGGCATGAAGGCTGGATCCTATGGTAAGTTGAAGGAAAGTAGAAATAGTAGGGCAGGGTTGTGTATAACCATTCCTGTATCCCTAATTAGACTATGGTCAGGAAGTGTCACTCGTATCTCTGTTTGTTAGGTTGGGCACAGAGAAGAAACTCATATTGAGAAAGAGTAGAATCATAGGAGTCACCTTGCTTCCACACACCGGTGAACTCCGGATATGTTATGTATTCGAGCAAAGTGGTTAAGAATTACGGGCCTGGGGAAAGGGAAAGGGGGCTTTCTTTGCTTACCAGCTTTTTTTCTTCCTGTGCTCCAGCTGAGCAGCGCCAGTTGGTCCTCGCTGAAAAGTTCAAGGAGCTGAAACGCAGCAAGAAGTTAGAGAGCTTTTTGAGTCGAAAGAGGCGCCGAAATGCAGGCAAGGACAGAAGACATCTCCCTTTGAGCAAAGAGTAATAAGGAACTGTCCTCAGCTCTGCCACTACCCCAGTGAGAAATGCATCTGTGGGGACACCTTTGGGCTTGCCCTGTTCTGATTCTTTCCCATTCAAGGGCGAGAATCACATCTGCCTTGGAACTAGATTGGCTCGGAGATGACTAGAGGGCTCTCTGACTGCCCCAGGGCTGACAGGAGGAGCAGGTCAGCCCTCTGCCATGCCACACTTGCCCTGCTTGGATCTGCTTCATAATATTCTAGTGTCCTTCTCCCATCCGTGCCTTAAAATAATGATTCTGGTGTAGAAAGAGAAGGACCAGTGAGTGATCTTGAGGCCAGTTGAAGGCCATAGAGTCTGTCAGTGACTCCCAGGGCTGGGACTCTGTAGGAGCCAGTTCATAAACACTCTTATTACTCATCTTTTTATTTTGTTTCTTTTGTGAGTGGCGTAGAACTATTGTTTCAGGGACATATGAGGTAGGCAATAAACCTAAGGTTCCCACAGAGTGGGAAGTCAGATCAGAGACCCATCCTACTTAAATCCAACAGCTGAAACAGTCATTCAGAGAGGGAACCAATCCCACAACTCACCTCCTTAGCTTTGATTTTGGATTCAAGGGGTGGTAGGATGTGGGACAAAGAGCTTCCCCAATAACTTGTAAACACAGCTGGCTCCCAGTAGTTGGGTTTTTTTGTTTGTTTGTTTTAGTGTTATTTTATTTGGGGGTGGTAATTGGGTTTTTTAATTTATTATTTTTAGTGGAGGTACTGGGGATTGAACCCAGGACCTTGTGCTTGCTAGGTATACACTCTACCACTGAGCATACCCTTCCCCCCTCAGTACTGTTGGGGTGGACAGTTCATACTAATGTGGGCTGGAAAATCCTCAAGCTGACAATTAAGTTTACAAGGATCTCAGGTTGATGGTCTCTCTAGGTACCTGGCAGAACCAAATACAATCCTCTCTTGAGGACTGAACTTTAAATCTAGGCCTCAAGGAATTCCTTCAGATAGAATTTCAAGGAATATGAGCCTACAGTGAAGACATAAAGCGCACGAGGAAAGAAACTACCATGAGCAGGAGTCGTAAGAAACAATAGGCAATAAAATCAAACCAGCAAGACTTGAGATGTTGGAAGTATAAAATACAAAAAAAAAGTCTTATGATGAAAGAAAAGGTATGCTAATGAAAAAGAGGACCAAATTAGTTTGATTAAAAAAATTTTTTAATGAAAAATATACTATTTGAAGTTACAGACTTTATGATTAAGTGGCAGATTAGACACATCAGGAAGGAAAATGAGCTGGAAGTAGATCTGAAGAGGGTATACCCATGGAGCCCAGAGATAGAGAGAAAGAGAAACTAAGGAAAAGAGGTGAAAAAGCAGACGATAGAGTGAGGTGTGACCCAAACCAAAGTTGCAGAAGGAGGTAATTTTAAGGAGGCTGAGAATTTTCTAGAATTGATAAAATTTATAAACTCTAAGAATTAAGAAGACCAAGTTAATCACAAATAGGATGAGGGGGCAAATAAATGACAAAGATACAGAATATTAGAAAGATTAACATCTAAAAAGCAGCTGTAAAGAAAAAGGGAGGTAGAATTAGAAGTTAGGACATCTGTTATTACTTGATATTTCTTTGATGGGGGAAAGATGTTCTGATGATAAAAATGCATAAAATGTGCTGCTCCCAGTAATTGTAAGATGAGAGCTGTAGCTACCAGGATAGTTTGGCCCAAAGGGAGTGAGGGAGCCCATGCTCCAGGGTCCCCAGTGTCACATGTATCAGTCCTGCTTTAAAGCCAAAAAAACTGATTCTGGTTGATAAAAGCAGACGAAGACTATTGAACTATTTGGCTTACAGAGGAACTAAGGTTGGAGAGAAGCTCAAAAAAAACAAAAAAAAGTCTAGTGAGGGATAAAGTCTGAGCAGTTAAAAGCACTCTAAATCCTACCTTGGAACCAGTGAGCTTTTGTGTGTGTGTGTTTAATTGAAGTATAGTCAGTTTACAACGTTGTGTTAATTTTCTCAGAACCAGTATTGATGTGAAGATGTCACTGCCACTGCAACTGCCAAAGGCAGCACTCCATTTACCCCCTGCTCTGCTCTAGACAGATGTTCCTGGCAGAGGTATCTGATCACCTGGCTGCAAGGGGGAGGCTGGGAAAGCAAATGTCTGGTTTTTTGTATGGTGGGAGGTAGATTCTTCTACCTAGATTTGTGGTGGGAGGTTTCCAAGCGTGAGAAAGAGGTTCAGGTGAAGGGTGGTCAAGAAATCATGATGTATGTCCACTATGAGACTGTACTGGCCCCCAAGCCTGCTACTTTTCCCCTTCGACAAGGAGTCAGAGGAGACTTTGGAGAGCTGAGCTTCAGCTATGGGTTTGTTTGGTTTTGGTTTTTATTGTTAATAGCTTTATTGAGATACAATTCACATGCCTTCCAATTTACCCACTGAAAGTGGGCAATTCAGTGGTTTTTAGTATATTCACAGAGTTGAATAACCACAATTTTGTAACATTTTCGGCACCCCGAAAAGAAATCCCGTACCTTCTAGCAGTCTTTTCCCCTTTCTTCCCAATTCCTCCAGCTCTAGGCAACCACCAAACCACTTTCTCTAGATTTATCTTATATAAATGGAATCAATATGTAGTCCTTTGTGTGCAAATCAGCTAAAGAGATATAAAGAATGAGGCTTTGCAGAATGAGGCTCACAAGGGGGTCAGGGTAGCAAACTTCCATCCCGAGTCAGCCTGGAGGTGTTCACCCTGTAGGGATGAAAAGCCTTGAGCGCAGAGAAGGAGGCTCAGATCTCTTTACTGGTGCTGGTGAGAGAAGGCCAGTCAGGACTGCTTGCCTGGATGGCTCGATTTGGGCATATCAGCCAGGCCAGAGTCAAAGTGGGGTTAGATGGTATGTGTAGGAGCTGGACTGCAGACTGGAACGTGCAGGGTTTGGGGGATCAAGACTGGTGTGTTCTTCCCTTAAGAATCGTAGGCTGGTCCACTGCAGATGAGCAGGTGGGTACCCTACGGGGAAGTGCGGAGCAGGGCGACTGAGTAGGGATGAAGGGGTGGAAACAGGTGCAGCGGGTGAGCCTAGTTAGTGGCCTACAGCTCCACCCATGTAGGAGTCGGTGGGGGCAGCAGCAGCACAGGGTAGCAATGGGAGAAAGTCCCATCTGGTCCCCATGTGTGGTGCACGCTGGCCTGGCTGCTAGAGCCCAGGGGCTGTCCGGTGGGAAAGGGTTGGCTCATAAAGAGAATGAGAACCCAGAGAAGCAAAGAGCGCTGGCCCCAGAGAGCTGGCTCAAGAATGAGGGCACAGCCTGGACCAATAAGAGAAACAGGCTGTGATCTCTGGCATAAAGTGGAGAGGCACCTAAGTGACAAATTGCGGCAGCCCCAGTGTGCCCACTGCTGCCCCAACCTGCTGCTGCCTCCCAGTAGCACGGGCCAGCAGGATGGTTCTGTGAGAACCAGCAGGAGCACCACACTGCAAAGTGGAGCAAGCATGGGCCCACCGTGTCTGTGTTGCTCTGTTGTCTCATCCTGGGCATCCTGACCTTCCTAAGCCCTGGCTTCTTTTTCTCTTGACTGATTTCATTCCAGGAATATCTCAGTGTTGGGTGGCACCCAGTCGCCTTTGGTCTCTCTGTCCTCTCCCATCACCTGACTCTCCCTCATCCCTCTCCCCCTCCTTTCTTCTGTAGCTTTCTCCTAATCACCTAGTCATGGACTCAGGATGCTTGGGTCACTCCCCTCCTCTGCCTCAGTGTGGGTGGGGCCAGGTGAGCCAATCATAGTAGCACAGAGCAAATCCCTCACAGTGGCAGAGGCCTGCCTCGGGCTAGTTGGGGTCCAGCTTTGGGGACAGTGTGCAGCTTGCAGGCAAGGCCCTGGGACTGGTGGAGGCAGAGTGAAGGGAGGAGGAGCCCATGAGGGCTGCAGTTCCTTCTAGGTCGGCTTCCAACCCAGATCCTAGAGCTTCTGAGTGGGACACACGTTAAGGTCTTGGGTGCGCCCAGTGGCTGCAAGGGACCCTTACCTCACCATCCTCCTCAGTCTAACCTCGGGGGGGCACCATGCACTGCAGTCACTGCTGAACATGGCAGCAAGAGGGACTCAGGGGCAAAGCTTTCACTATGTCAAATGCTCCCACACTTGGTACTCGTCAGACTCTCACAGTGACTGCTCCAGTTCCACAAACAAGGAAAACAGCCTTGCTTGATGATGTGTGTGTTACAAGCTGTCCAGCTCGTGGCAAGGTGGGCTTGAGTCCCCAGCCTTCCTGGTGAAAGCACTTCTGAGAAGGCCCTCTGAGAAGACCCTTCCGCGGAGTCTACTTAATCCCCCTGCCCAGAGGGGGATGCACAGTCCTACCCGACTCCCTCTGCCCTTCTCCCCAGGCTGCCATCCTCACCCTGAGTGGCTCCTAGCAGGCATGATGCAGCCTCAGAACAGAGGGCTCTTCCCTGTCAGTCAGGAAAGCACCCCCTGCCCCTGTCAGATTCCTAGCAGTCACCACACAGGTCAAGGAATCAAACTCTTGTATTTTATTCTGTAGAAAGCCCTGGCCCTACCTAGCCCTGGCCCCGCCTCCAGAGTTACCGGAAGGTAGCGAAGCTCTGGGTGCCGGTGCAAGAGGCATAGGGCACGCCCCGCGAGCGAATCTGTAGGGTGTGGAAGGTGAGGGGTGGGTTGGGGCCCGAGGAGCTTGGGTTTAGGGGTTCGGTGTGAGGCTCCATCACAGTCACGGGGACCGCGTAGGACAGCATCTGGGGCCGGTCGTCCTGGCGTCTCACCGTGCCCTTGCCCAGGAGGTGCAGGACGCAGGAGAGGACATCAGCACTGCTGCAGGCAGCCCCCCTGCCGAGGCTGCTGACCAAGCCCCTGGGAGGACATGGTCCCTTCTGCCAAGCTTCCAGCACCTGGTGTGGAGCGGGGAGGGGAAACCACAGGTCAGAGGTGCCCAGCTTCCCCCAACAGCTTCCGGTCCAAGCACACGCTGCCAGGACAGTGAGGACCTGGGGCACACCGCAGCCTCACTCCTCACCCACCCACAGGCTCCACACTGAGCCAGAGGCTTCAAATGTGGATCCATCTCCTCCTGTGGACGGCCCCCCTCAGCCCCCTCACCCCCCACCCACCAGGCAGACAAGCTGGTCAATGTGCAGCCCCTCGTCCCCATGGGCCTTGAGGATTCGGACGATGAGGCAGTTAAGAAGGTTCCGTCTCCTCTCCAAGTTCCGACCCTCTTCGTCCTCAGCTTTCAGGTACGTCTGAGCTGGGATGAGCCACACGTTGCCCCTCCGCGGCCTTGGCTCCTCACTGCCATCTCGAATCTTGAGCACCCCTGAAATAAGCCCTGGTCACTTGGATGGGGACCCACGAGGAGGCTGGCCCAGGCTTAGGGCAGAGTAGAAGCCCCAGTGCCCTAAGTACAAACCTCCTGGGACATCCTTTGGCTCCTGAAAGTCCAGAGGGCCCCTAGAAGAGGTGAGAGGCCCTATCGCCTGATTCAGCATGTCTGGAGACAGCCCCGAGAGCGCCAGCAGACTCTCCACAGAGACGGCCTTAGGAAGGGAAGGGAAGCATCAGGGCCCCCAGTGGAGAGAGTGCAGGGAGGGAAGAGGAGAGACCAGGCGGGAGAGGGCGCGGAAGCACGAGGGGCTGGGCAACCTTTAGCTCGTTGAGCTGCAGCAGCAGCCACATCTGCACAGTGGACACATGCAGAGTCTGGTCCCCAAACTGCAGCTCAGCCCGGCCCAGCCACGTCCACTGCAGTCGCCTCTGAGGGCCACGCTCTAGTGCAGGGCAGCTCTGACCTGAGGAGTGCCAGGGAGGAGGAGGGAGCCAGGGGCTGGTGAGGACGCACCATGGGTCGAGCTTTGTCCCCACTAATCTGCAGAGTGTGGGGCCCAGCATTTATGGATGCTGTGGTTCCTGGTCTGAGCTTCCAGAGCTCGGCCTTCTCTGTGTCTACCTCCTGGGTAAGCTTCAGATATCTGGGAGTCCACCCTGTGCCGGGCAGGCTGCGATCAGTGCCTTCGAGTAGTCCCCATTTTTTAAAGGGAGACAAGACCATGAAATGAGGAAGGACTGGGGTCTTATCAAACTGGAAACAACGTCCCCCCCGCTACTGTAGGCGCTCCCTGAGGGCAGGGTCTGAGTCTCAGGATCATCCCCCCGTGGGGAGCTTAGGTTACAGTGACTGACCAGGAACCAGACACCTACCACTGAGGGAAAGCCCTTTCTGGTGGCCTCAGATGCCTCCTGCCCCCTGTCCTCCCCACCACCTATAAAGAGGGGTCTTATTTTACAGACAGAAAAGGCAATAGTCTGGGAATCGGGTTCTGCAGCCCCACCCAGGCGCCTGCCCTTTTTTCTCAAATCCACCCCATCAAGGCTGCCCACCGCAGGGGCCACCCCCAAGCTCAGGGTCTTTCCCGGTGTCCTATCCTCTTCCCAGCTTCCAGTTCCCTCTGCCCAGCTGCTCACTCTTGTTGTAGAAGTTGGAGTATCGGTTCAAGGTGCCCCTCAGGTAGGCAGGCAGGCAGGTTCTGGGGTTGAGAGTGTGGCAGATGGAGGCTGTGGGCCAGCAGCGTGGTGACAGGACAAGCACAGACACTTCTGGCATTGCCCCTTCATAGTAGAGGTCCTCGTCCTCGTCCTCGTCCTCCGCCATGGCAGCCGCTGTTGCAGCTGCAGCTTCCTCAGCTTCCTCTCCATTCTGTCTCTCGTGGCCCCTGCCGCTGACCTCGTGGCCCACCTGGAGACCACATACAGGGTGCCCCAAAGCCAGCGGGCTCCTCTGGGCTGCCCCGTGCCTCTCTTTCTGCCACCTCCCCTCCCACTTGTTGAGTCCCTTCCCCAGCACCCACCTGTATTTTCTTCTCAGTGTCCTCCAGCTTCAGGAGTTCCTGATCGAGCCGCTGGAGCTGGTAGACGTGAAACTGGCGCTGCAGCTCCTCCGAGGTGCTCAGGCTCCGCAACATCTGCTGGGGGAGGCGGTTGGGGAAGCAGAGGCCGATCTGCTCCAGCACGGCCCCCTCCAGCCAGCTCGAGCCCACGCCCAGGAGACGGTCCGCCATGTAGTGCCTGCAGCACGCACAGCCCAGGCCCAGCCTCAGTGCAGGCGCTCGGCACTGCTGCCCGTGCCGCGACTCCCGCTTGCCAGTACCTCAGCCTCCCAGGCCCGAGAGCTGGCCCTGCCCATCAAACTGCCTCCCCCCACCTCCCACTTCCTCGTGCTACTCACTGGTAATAATGCTCAAAAGTGGTGGCTATCTCCAGGCCAGAGAAGATCAGGACGGTCTCCAGGCATCGCTGCAACTGAGCCAGCATCTCCATCCCCCGGGCCCCACCAATCCGGCTGCCCTGGATCCGCTGGTCGATGTGCCGGGCAAACTGCTCGCTCACCTGGGCAATGGGGAGAGCACAGATCAGGTGAGCGGGATTGGGGGAGGGTCTGAGGAAGGAGACATGAGTGGCCAGCAGCTTCATCAACTGGTCAATAGTTTTATAAAACTCTTTTAAAAAGTCATTAACAACTGTGCATGTTAAGAATATTAACAGTGATGAAAAGTATTTTTTCACATTCAACACAACAACAATTTAACGTGAGGAAACACAGGCACACCTCGAAGAAATTGCAGGAAGCGGTGGGAGGAGGGTTGCTGCAATAAAGCAAGTCACATGAATTTTTTGGTTTCCCAGTGCATATAAAAGTATGTTTACATTATATTGTAGTCTATTAAGTGTGAAATAAGCATTCTGCCTAAAAAACAGTGTATACACTTTAACTGAACAATGCTTTATTGTTAAAAAATGCTGACCATCTCCTGACAATGCAGAGTTGCCACGAACCTTCAATTCGTTAAAAAAAAAAAAAGCGTTATCTGCAAAGCAAGATATAATGAAGAGCAGTAAAACGAGGTGTGCTTGTAACTTATGTGCAGAGATGGTCACACCACAATGTTACTGGAACACGAGCAGCCGTGCTTCCCGCTCCCAGTCGCTGTTCTCCGCTTACCCAGGCATTATAGCATTTCAGTTTGTCATTTGCTTAACTGTGGATCTTCCCTAGGGGGCTTCATCTGTCTTCAGCTCTTATCACAGGGCCTGACACATTTTAAGCGCTTATTAAATATTTGTGGAATGATGGGAGTGGTGGAGTAAGTTACAGTACATCCATTAGATGGAATTTATGCAAAAATTTAAAAGTGAGGACAAATAGCAACACTGAAAATGGTTTTTAAGGTAAGGGTCAGAAGAAAAGAGGATAAAGTACTTTAGCTACTCATGAGTAAACCGTGTAAAATCAGACACACAAATATAGAAAGTTTGCCGAGATATGTTAGGACAGTACAAAGTGGGTCATTTTTTTTCCCTTTATTTTGAATTTTTGATAATGTGGTTCTATACCAGAATATGCTCCTCGCTGAGTGGGCATGGAAGGCTGGGCCACTTTGAGGATGTGGGGAGGGGAGTGTGCAGGGTGAAGCCCAGGGTGAGGGGAGGGCAGGAGGCTTACGTGGGCAGCTCTGAGGAAGGGGAGCTTCAGCAGGGCAGCCGCACAGCCGTTCTGCAGCGCCAGCAAGAAGGCCGCCCGTGGCCCAAACAGCTCGGAGCTCGACTTCTGCAGATTATTAAAGTGTTCGCAGTAGCGGGGCACGAAGTCATCATCCCGCCAGTGTGAGGTCAGAAACCGGTTCACCTGGAGGGAGGGAAGGGGTGGAGTGAAGGAGCGAAGGGCAACCCCACAGGCCACCTGCTGGGTTCCACCCCGCCTCCCCTGCCCACCTGCTCTTCCACCACTGCCAACCAGCAGCGGGTCAGGTTTCTCATGATGCTGCTGGGAAGCCCCCGGGTGGCCAGGGAGCTCCAGTCATGGCTTCTGTTTCTGCCCTCTGTGGAGACAGGGGAAGGGGCAGAGGGAGGCAGGGGCAGCCTTTCCTGACCTGCTGCCACCCGACATGATGGGTGGGGGTGCAGGAACAGGCTGAGCACATAGGGAGGAGAGGGTGAGAGGGACAGACTAGTACGCAAGTCGGGGGCTTGGGGAAATGCCCAGCTCCAGCCTGAACCCCCAGTACTCACTGGGCCGAGGAGCAGCCGCCACCGGAGGGGGCACCTCGCAGGGCTCCACATGCACCAGCAGGTGGGTGAGGCGGCGCACCCGCGAGGAGAAGGCAGCCGCACGGCTCTGGGGGTTGTGGGCAGCCTCCCGACACTCCAGGTACTGGTCCAGCAGCCAGCCCAGGGGACTGACGCCATCCTCATCTGGGAGATGGGAAGAACAAGCCAAGGCAAGGCATGTCTGCAGGGCAGTGGGCTGGAGGGAGTGCAGGGAAAGAGCGTGGGACAGAACAATACGGGAAGGGAGGTAGCAAGGCCCCTCCTGACCTTGTGGTATTGGCTGGCAACCGGGAGACATGGGAAAGGGGGGCCCCTCAACTGTGAGAAGGGGTCTTGGGGGGACCAAATGAACGCAGGTACCAAAAGGGCCAAAAGCACAACCCAGGTGGCTCTAGAGTAGAGCAAGAAGGGGCTGGTAAGTGAGGCTGAGCAATGGGATGGTAAAGGGGGCCGGGCTCAGTTACCGGGGGAGGTGATGTTCTGCACCAGGGGGCTGACCAGGGCCTCCCAGCAGGTCTTGCCCAGTGCTTGGGCGGCTTCATGATCAGGGAGGAAGTGATCGGCAAAATTCTGCTCCTGGCGCAGAGCCCCGTTGAGTCTGGGGAGGAGGACCGAGGAGGAAGGTGTTGGGGCTGGAGGCCTAAGTGACCCCAGTGTGCACCCAGCCTAAGATGCAGGTTACCCCAGGAACAGCCAGGTCCTCCCTTGGGACATCACAACCCCCCTGGTTCACTGGCTCACCCCATTCCCAGCCCACTGCAGAAACTTCTTTCTCTTGCTCTTTCTTCTCCCCAACAAACTGCAGAACATTCCAGCCCCAACCCAAACATGATAACCCTCCAAAGAAGCCGCCCAGCGGCCCTCTGTAACGCCCTGACCTCTGGCACACACAGGCACACACACGCTCACACACACCTAGAGCTCAGGTGTAGGAGGCTCCTGCGGTCCTCTGCTATGTCCTGGCTCCACGCCTGCGCCCGAACCATGTAGAAGAGGCGTGTATGGCGACACAGCTGCTCCCGGAACACTGGCCAGAACGTGGGCTTGGGGCCTAGGACCTCCAACCCCCGAATGCGCGTGTCGATGCCGCCCTGCAATGCACACAGGTCCACTGCCACCGGCCCCACATCCTCGTCCGAAGTGGCTGGGTGGGCCACACCCTGGGGCCCCACTCCTGGAGCTGCCCAAGACCCAGGTTGAAGCCCTGGCCCAAGATCCGCAAGTTACAGGGCGCAGAGCTCCAGGCCCAGGGGCCGCACCCCGTCCTGGCCCTCAGCCTCAGCCCCCAGCCCCACCTGCTGGCAGCGCTTTATGCGGATCTGGATGACGGGCCAGAAGCGGGTCAGGTTCTCCAGGAGGATCACCCGGCTGGCGGAGGGCATCACATTCACCTGGTGGGGGCAGAGAGTGCTCACCTCCATGTGTGTAGATGGGAGTCCTGAAAGCACCAGGGTCTGCTGCTGTCCCCTCACTGTGCCCCTCCCTCCTCTAGCCCTGGGGTGTGTGGGGTCCTGACTGGGAAGGGGGGTTCTAACGCCACCCTCACTGCTCAGGGCCTAATGCCATCACATGGGCACAAGGATGGACTTGACCTTCTATGGGGTCAAGACAGGGAGAAATATAGGCATTTAGGGGTCTGGGCAGGAGGTTGGATCCTGTGGGGGTAGCTTAAGGCATGGGACGAGTTTCCCTACCGAGTTGAGTTCTGTGTTAAGGGATGCGGTGCTGTCACCCCCGACCACCACCACCCTGGCTGGCATGTAGCTCGAGTCTTCACCAGCCACCAGCAGAGTCAGTTGCCTGCGATTGGGGCAGAGGAACCAATAGGGACCACATCTAGTCATGCCCTTACAGACACGGCCAAGGGTCATGTTCGGGGGGTGGGGGTGCTTCCCCAAGATAAACAGGGAAGTCACAAGAAAGCATGGGCGTGTGGCTAAATATGCATGGAGCGCATTACCTGACAAGGACGCCCTGGTGCATGTGCAAGGTGATGGAGTGGGAACCCGCGCTGCCGTTGGACTCCCAGTAGGTCTTGGGGTTGCGGTCGGTCAGCTTGCTGGCCCGGTGCGGGTTGGAGGACACCTCCACCTTCTCCCAGCACTTGTCCTCCTTCACTTCCACACTGGAGCCTGTGGGCAAGGGAGGAGGGATGGAGGTCACAGCCTGGTAGGTGTGGAGAGAAAACAGACGGGGGTGTGGAGATGCGGGGTAACGTGGGGACATGCACGAACCCTGACACAGGTATCTGAGGAATACATCGAAGAAGGGGATGTTGATGGGGCGGTGGGTTCGTCGGTGGTCTTCGATCTGGCCCAGCACCATCTGCACCGGGACAGCAGAGAGAAGGGGGGGAGGGGCTCGGAAACACACATGCAAAAGAAACCCAGCAGCAGTGGGACTGTCTCTAACACTGGCACGGCAGGAACAGACAGGGAAGGGGGAAGAGAACAAATGCCTCCAGGCTCACTGGACTCACCTGCCTTCTCAACTTCAGAAACAGCCCCCCTTTCCTGCCACTGCTTGGGTCATATTCTTACCCAGCTGTGAACCCACAGGCTTCTCCTTGCCCTTCCTCCTGACCTGGATACAGCCTCCCAGGATGTTGGTGGTGAGTTTCCGGTAGAGGTGGGCATGCTTCTCACACTTGAACACCATGTCCCTCAGCTCCTGAGCCAGCTCCAGCTTTCCCAGGTGCTTTTCCAGGGCCTTGGAGATGGCATCTCGCGCTCCCAGCTGATTCAGCACCACAGCATAGTCCCTGCTCACCGAGGCCAGGCGGTGCAGGAAGAGGATCAGCTCCTGGAGCACCTGTGATGGGGACAGGATGGACACAAGTCACTGACTATACACCCACTGTGTGCTGAGTGCCGGGGCTACTGCAATCAATGAGCGAAAGGAGGTAAAATCGAGGCAGGATGCGGAGACACGAGGGCTTGGTGGAACCAGAGAACCAAACAGACTGAAATGGAAGAGCCAGGAGGTGCCCTCCCACCCGGGGGTTCTCCACTACTGATTACGCCGGCAGCAGGTGCAGGGGGCACCTCCCATGGTTGTTTCTTTATAGGCCCAGCTGTCCCAAGAACCAGCTGTGGGGCTGTGTTTTGAGATGCTCAGGCCCCAAGGAAAGACACCTGATGAGGGGGGCAAGAGGGACTAGATGTGTGTGTGGACATTCAGTAAGCCCATCACAGAGCTCAAATCTGGGTAACAGCCAAAGCTGTGTGCTGCTGACACCCACTACCACTGTGACCATAGTTCTCTGGCCCCTTCCCAAGACTTCTGTGCCCAGGATGATCGCTCCACAGCAGGGGACTCTGGGATGTGATGGTCCCCTCTGCCTCCTCCATCCCCCTTCCTTCCACAGGTCCAGCCAAACAGGAACCATTGAGACTCTTAATGTAATATAGATATAATCTATTATGTGATGAAGGAGATGGCAGGAACCATTGAGACTCTTAATGTAATATAGATATAATCTATTATGCGATGAAGGAGATGGCAAATTAGATCCCACCTTTGGGTTTACTTATTTGTGTAACAAAACACAATAAGGATACATAAATTAATACAAATAATAGCCAATGTGGGGCATGTGGAGGACATTGGGAGAACAGGGACTCAGGTGGGAGCTGAATTTTCAGTATATCTTGTTATGTTGTTTTGATTGGTGAACTGTGTGAATGTATGACCTATTTTTAAAAATAAAATTCCATTTTAAAAACAAACCTAAACCAAAAGCACAAAGGCTCCACAGAGCCTTCCACAGCCCCGCCCAGGGGGGTCTGCCCTGCCAGAAGCTGCCTGGCATCCTCTCCCTCTCAGCATCTCCCCAGAGAAGGGCAGGGGTACCTCTCGGCCAGTGTCTGGGGACCGCAGGCAGGCCATGCAGGCATCCATGGCCTCGTGCCAGGGGAGCAGCAGTGCCTCAGGAAAGTCCACCAGCTGCATCAGGATTCTGGGAGCAGGGGGCGGGAGGAGAGAGATGTACAGCCGGCCTCAGAGACCCCTCTGCCCAATCCCGCCTCTCACCACCCCCTCACCTCAGAACCGCCAGGTGCAGGGCCTTATTGGCTGCCGGAGTGTCCAAGCTCCGCATCAGCACGAGGAAGGGCTGGGGCTGCCGCTGCAGCTGCAGCAGGAGTGGCTTGACGTCGGTCTCCCGGGCCCCCTCTGAGCTGAAGGCTTGCTCCAGATCCAGGCAGATTTTCCCAGCCGGACCACAACCCTCCACCAGTCGCTGCAGGGGAGTGTCCGGGCACGGAGTTGGAGCTTCTTTAGCTACAGAAATGGGGAGGTCACAAGAGATGGCCAATGTTTGTGATGTGAAGGATCAGAAAAGGAGAGACAAGACTTATAACCCTTGATCTTATTTCCTAATTTCTCCTAAAAATGTTTTTCATTATTTTTGTCCACCTAAAAGTTAGGCTTGGGGAATGCCATAGCATCTCAATGTACTTCTGTGACAGCTCCATGACAAATTTTTACTTTTCATTCTTAAAATGGCAGAGGAGCCTCCCATCTGCAAACAACAAGAGCATTTCCCTACTTCTAGAAGCATGCAAAAATCTTCTTTTCTCTATCATAGAAACAATTCAACGAGAGCTTTCAAGGATTCAAATCTCCTGCAATATTTTGACTTTACACCCTCCTTTATTCTTTGGAGGCAGCACAGTGTCTGCCTCTCCAATTCACCATTTATCTCTAAATTTCAGGTTCTCCCTAAGGTGCCATCTCTTCCAGAGGGGACTGCACAAAAATCAGCACAGGCATCTCTCCTGGGCTAGTGCCCTCCTAGAGGCCAGTCTGCAGAGCTGCTGTCTGTTTAGCTCCCCCACCTTCCACTCTGGCTGTGGCTGCTGATTCCTGGGGCTGGGCCTGGGCTTCCAGCAGGGATGGGTAGGCTGGCTGCCCTGCCAGGGCCTCAGGCCCGTACTTCCTGTAGACACGGCAGTTGAGCAGGTCCCTGAGAGCGCTGTCATCGAGTCTCTGTGGCAGAGCCAGCAGCAGGTCCTGGGCCAACTCCAGGGGCACAGCCAGCTCAGCAAGCATCTCGTCATCCAGAATCTGTCATTAGGGAGAAGCTCTCACTGCAGGCAGCTCTGCTGGCCCAGAGGCTCCAGAGGCACTTGCCAGGGGAAGGGATCTCTGCATACACCTTCTACATCCTGAACCTTTCATGGCTGGCTCCTCCCAAACAGCTTGCTAACACCTCCAAACATTCTAGACCCCTTCCCTGAAGCCCTTTAAGTTATTGACCTCCCTTTCCAAATGCTCCAAATGCTCCATCACATGGCAGCCCCCCAGCTTCTGTGTCTCCTGGCCCTACCTCCCCATCCAGGTTCTCCTGGAGGATCTGGAGAACCTCCTGATGGTCGGGTCCATCCAGCTTCTTGATAAAGAAGAGAAGCTCCCACCACTCGGCCTGGCTCAGGTGTTCACTCTCCTCAGTGTCCTCATCCTCAGGCAGCACGTAGGGCATGGCGTAGAGCTCTGTCATGGGCTTCCACCGCCAAGAGGGCAGGGCTGTGGAGATGGGTTGTGAGGCCCAGAGATGTCACTGCCCACCCGCCAGACCGCAGCTTGTCTACTCAGAGCTGACCCCTGCTTCCTCTCTGGGCTCACCTACACCCACGGCTCCACTGATCACTGTCCCCTGGTACTCATCAGCCTCAACCGCATCCTCAATGTCTTCCTCAAAGCCCAGAATCTCCAGCATGTGCCAGTGGACCCAATAAGTGCGGCCTGTCGACTCCCACAACACCTGGGTGATACGGGAAAAAAGAGAGGGAAAGGGATGACAAGCTGTGGCCCAAGGATGAGAACATGCAGTCCTCAGGGTACCCACCTGGCCAGGTCTGGAAAAACCTCCAAAGAACAAAACATATGGCATATGGAGAACATGTGCGTGCACACAAAGGACGCCTTCCCCAGATGGCCTGTCCTTGATGTCTTATGCCCCTACACTCCTCCTGGCCTTAACCACGCTGTCTTCCTCAACTTGACCTTTGGGAAAGTCTGGCTAGATCAGTCTCTTCCTGGGAGTGAGTCTTCCGGACCTCTGAGTCTCCTAAAGGCAGATTTTCTCAGTCTGCCAATGGGCCCCACTCTCAGTTGCTGACCCCCTTTTACCAACCCAAGCTTACTGAAGGTTTTCTCTTTGAGTGGCCCCCCAGATATGCCCCATCTGAGACAGACCCCGTCAGTGGTGCACCCCCACCGCACACTGGCTCACCTGCACAGGGGGCACGCCATTGTTGCTCTGCCGGAACTCGCCCTCGTCCCCAGCACTGATCTCCTCGTAATCATCCAGCATCCGCACTCGCATCCCCGGCTGCAGCGTGTCCCTCACGTACAAGGCGTAGGTATTGCCGCTTGCAAACTCAGAGCGAGGGCGAAATCGCCTAGACCTCCTGAGGGAGGCGGGGGCCTGGGCAGGCGGGAGCCCTGGGCCTGCGTCTGCCAGCTGGGGCTGGAAGATGGAACAGGAGGGCCGGGTCGCAGGCCCCTGTCTGCTTGAGGCCCAGTCCCAGCGCATGGCCTGCACCAGCTCTGAGATCAGGGTGCCCATGGCCATGCTGAACTCCAGCTCCAGCCGGCCTCTCTCCGCACTCAGCTCCTCGGGAGCAGAGTTCTGGGCTCCTGGTTCTGCAGTGCTGTCATTCAACTGATCCAGGAGGGATGTGACATGCAAATAGCGCTTCACCAGGGAGAAGAGCAGCCTTCCTGGGACCTGTAGGACACAGTCTTTGGCCTACGTCCACCCTGTCCCAGTTTTAGCCCCTCTCTCCACACTGTCCTCTGTGGACAGGTACAAACGCCTGGTTCTTAGATTTTGTCCACAGCTCCCTCCCAACACTCCCCACAGAATACCTGTGGCAGCTGAATGCCCTCAAAAGACATGGGGTGTTCAGAGAGCGTGGCCTGTGCGAACAGGGCCAGCAGGGCACAGCGGCTGTCAAAATCCAGGTGTTTCTCAATGGCCTCTTGCCGGCTCAGTGACAGAAGGATCTGGGTCCGGGTCCCTGTAACCCACACACCAATCAGTAACAGCTCCCTAACGTCGCCTGTCCCAGGCATCTCTCCTGGACCCTGGACCCTCTCAGTCCAAGCCTTTTACCACCACACACTAAGAATGATATGATTTGCTGATTTGCTTCAAAAGCCAAAGCTTACTGTCTTATTCTTAACTACTATTATCTTATAAGCAACCAGTCTAGACTCTTCTTTTGCATAGAAAGACCATTAATATGAGGTCCTTGAGGATTCAGTCTCCTCTTTCTGCAGAGATGTCCACTCACCCTCCCACCTCCTTTCCTTCCAATCCTAAGAGAAGGGCAACAGAATCATTTGTGTACTGATGAGATCAGAGATCCCCAGTGCCCTGTGAGACCCTAAACTGACACAGCCCCTCTCCTGCTCCCCTTTCCTACCCACCCTGCCCCTCACCAGCATCATGGGAGGCCAGGGCTTGTATCATCCGGCCCGCGCTCCAGCGAATTTGATAATCGGGATTACTCAGCATGTGCATGAGCAAGTCCAGGACTCTTGGGTCTTTGAAGACCCCTGTGAGGGGCTCAATGCTGGCATAGGCACTGAGCACGTGGACAGTGTGAAGCAGAGGAGCAGGAGGAACAGTGCCCACACATTCCTCCAGCTGCCGAAGGGCCCTCTGAATAAGAGACTTCACATCGGTTTCCATCTCCCCCAGCACAGATTTGTCCAGGGAGCCAGCCTCCCCTGCTGACTCCTGGGAGGGCCCGATGACCTGGCCATCCTCGCCCAGCATCTTGTGGCAGTTGGCATAGATTTCGTCATTGGACATCCATAGCAGGATGTGCTCAGCTTTGCAGTCCACTTGGTTGGAGCCCCCTTCCCCATCATCCCCGCGCCTGAGGATGAGCCAGCGGATCTGGTACTCAGGGTGCCCATCGTGGCCCACACGCTGGCGGATCAGCTCATCGGGATAGGCGTGCAAGCCTGGCCCCAGGGGCACTCTGAATTCCCTGTATCGGAGTTCCCCCACCATCCTGGCACCTGGGAACAGAAGGAAAAGAGAACAGGCAAGCTAAAGTGAGAGAGAAGGTCAGACAATCAAGGACACCCAGGAGTTAGGGCAGCAAATGTGGCAACAGCTGTCAGGCTGGGTAGGGTAAAAATCAGGGCCCAGGAGTTGCCTGCTGCAGGCTGGGTGGGGCCAGGCCTAAGGAGAGGAAAGCTGGGGTGTTTGTGCTGAAAGAACTCAAAATCTGGAGACTAAACGGAGGGTCCAAGGCCCTGCATGCAGCATGGAGTGAGTTCATCTGGAGCAGTGGGAAGGGGGCGGTGGGGGGCAGGGCAGCCTTGGAATTAAAGTGAATCCCAGAGCCCTGGGAGAGGCTGCAGCAGACCTGGGAAAGAGGGTACGCGAAGCCCAGAGGCCTGTATGTATTGGACTGCTGGGGATTGAGACTCCGAGTGTGTATGGGAAGGGCCGTTAGGTCCAATGGTTGAAGCAACGGAGTGAGTCTGCAGAGGCAAGAGACCCAGAGACCTGGGTGGTAGAGGCAGGGTGCTGAGAGCCATGGGCTGGGAGGCTGGAGGCGCCAAAGACTGGAGGTACTGGAGCAGCAAGGACGGTGGGGGCGACGCGAGGCCCCGAACAGGGTGCACAGGAGACCCGATGAGTAAGAGGAGCGAAGCTCGGGGGACCGGGATGGAAGACCCGAGAAACCGGGGCGCGCGTCAAGGTGTGGGGGAGGGTGGTAGGCCAGATAAGCCAGAATCCCGAGGCGCGGTGGAACGGGGGATGGGAGGCCCGGTGGGCGAGTGGGCGGAGGAAAATGGGCTCGGGGCAGGGGGCCGCGACGGGGCTCTGGCCACCTCAGAAGTCGACGGGGGTCCTGGCGCGAGGCCTGTCCTTCGCCGAGCTAGGGACGCGGCGCAGACGATGGCGGCAGCGCTGGAGGAGATTTGGGCCCCGCCTGGGCCCCCCGAAGGGGTCGAGGCGGAGAGGCGGGAGGGGGCGTGTCTCCGCTGGACAGGCGGCAGCAGGGGGCGTGGCGCGCAGGGACCGAACGCCCTGGGGCCGCGCCGCCGTCACCGCCCCGCCCGCGCGCGGGTCTGCGGCCTCCGGGGCCGGGCAGGGCGGGGCCTGTCCCCAGGCAGCGGCGCCGCCCGCCCGCTCCGAGATGCGGCTCATTTCCGCCAGGGCCAGCGGAAAGCTGGGGGCCCGGGGAGAGCGCTGGGGCGGAGCTGCAGGTGCCACCTCGGCGACGCGCGGCACCTCCTCCTCCGCGCCGCCCTTTCCTCTTCCTTTTCATCCCTCCCCCTACCTCCTGCCACCGGAAGTGACTTCCCCGCTTCCCAGAGTTAGAACTGCAAGAAACCATGGAGGTCATTTATTTTCCTCTCCTCCATTACATAGAAAAGGACCAAGGCAAGGGGGGCGGCCTCAGTTTTTGCCCCATTCATTGGATCCATTTATTTTCCTTCCCTTCCCCTCCACGGTTGTTTGTTCCTGTCTGCCCCCGCCCCAGCCCAGTATGTACCATCTTCCCTCCCCCCAAAAACCAGAAACAAATGAAAATAGGGGCCACTTTATTTGAGTCCAGGGATATCAGCTTTGGGCAGCAGCTGAGGGCAGCTTCACATAACTCTTCATGGGGGGCAGCGGCCGAATCTTTCGGCCAGCCCAGCCCCCCTTGCGGTGCCATCGTCCGCTGTTAGGCCTCTTGCCCAGCCAGCGGTTCCGCCCGGCCTTGCCGATGACCCGTTTGTTATGATCAACGTTGGATACGCGGCCTACTGTTGCTATGCACGTTTCCAAAACCTGACAGTGAAAGCAGATGGGGGAGAATGCACTGTGGGGAGAAAGAGCCTCACACTGTTGAGGGCCTGGACTCTTGAGCGGCTTCCTATACTCAACGAGAGAAAAGAGAGGACAGGAAAAGCAGAACACAATTGAATCTGAGTGCAGGTCCTGCAGTAGTTGAGGGTGCCAGCCTGACAAGCATGCCTAGTCACATGGCAGAAAAGGACAGACTTGGCTCCAGGCAGTTCTTAACATAAAACATCTGGGAGCTATCCAGGCCAGGAAAGGCACATTCCAAAAATTCCTCCTTTGATGATCCCTCCCACCTGCACCCACACACCCACACACCTGCATCTGTCTCTTGGATGGCAGCTGGATGATAGCCGTCCCATTCACCTTTCGTAGCAGCACACCGCAGGTTCCTGGGGAAGGGAGAAATAGCTTTGCCACCCTCCTCAGAGGAGGAGGTGGGGAGCAGATTTTCAAGGGGCCGTACCCCACACACTGCCCCTGCTTTGCCTTTCAGGAGTAGAAACCCTGAAGCAGGATACATGTAAGGTTTTATGGCAAAACACAAGCACCTCTTCGTCCTTGTTTTCCCCATTTTTCTTTGCCAGTGGACCAGACGTGGGCCCATGCGTTCAGAGAATTGTGCCCACAGGTATCCCTTGCCCTTCCAAACTGTAAGACCCCCAAGCAGCTCCTTTTTTCATACCTGCGGCTCTAATATACTGGGCCCCCCGGCCTGGCTCACTCTCCACATTGTTGACGAGGGTCCCCACTGGCAAGGCCCCAAGAGGATGAGCATCCCCTTCCCGAGCGGCGACTAAAAGACAGAATTTTATCAGCACCAGAACCCTTGCAGCCTCCCAGCCCACACACATCTGGCGGCCATCTCTCACCTGCCATTCGGCTTATGTGGTCAGAGTTCAGGATTATATCTCCAGCCTGCATGTTTTCTGTGGCAATGATCCAGCGTTTCCGGTTACCCCCAGCAACCAGAGCTATATCTGCTGACCTGTTCAGAGTGAGAAACAGGTAAGCAGACCATCTAGGCAGCCTCATGACTTCTAAAAAGCCACAGAGCAGTCATTCAGCCATACCATCATGACCCTACATCTCAAACTTGCCTACAGGGATCATAGCGGACGGTGATGATCTTCTCCTCAAAGGGTCCTGGCTTGGATTCCTGCTCGGGTCGGAACCGCAGAAAGTCAATCATGCGATAACGCTGCTTGTGGCCCCCGCCAATACCATGCACTTGGATTTGGCCTGTGGTCAGGACAGTGCGGGGGATATGACCCAGGTCAGACAAATCAGTTCCCAGCACTAGGAACAGGCCCATCCTAAGCAGAGAGTAGTGCTTCCCAACATTATGACTAGCAGGAAATGATTAAAAAAAAAATTGCACAACACAATGGGGTAAGTGGGGGTGAACACATACATGGAGCTTGGTAAAAAACATGATCCTGAAATTGTATAAAACTTTCAGATAAAATCTCTACAAATTACTGAATTCAGGAAGTTTACTGAGAGCCATGTAACTCATGTTCAATTTCAACCATTGTAAATTTGTGACGGGTGTGAAGAAAAATGTCATGGAACTTCCTGAGTATGTCCAATTCAATTACCTAGATTATCTTTGGGAACACGGACCACTTGTCTGTTGTCTGTATTCTACTCTCTTACTCTCACGCACATACTGAATGCAGAAGGAGTCTGATAAATGCTTTTTAATTACATTTCTCTGCCTGTATTAAAATACAGGCTTAGGGTCCTACGATGTTTTTCCCCTTTACTGCTTAAATCTTGCCCTTGCTCTCACCTTTGTGGTTTCGGCCCCCAGACTTCCTCATCTTCACTGGCATAATGGTATACTTGGTACAACTCTTCCAGGATACAAATTTAGCGCTAAGGGCCACAGAGGTAAGGAATGGGCGGCAGGGAAGCAACATCGAGGCAGAGGGCAGCGGAAGGAGAACATTGTTTGTCACCTAGCGATAAACAGAAATCTCTTTCACTTGAAAGCTAATTGAAGGAGAAGCCTCAGAGAACTAAGGGAGAGGACACAAAGTTTAGCTTGTAGCCTACCTCCTCCTGGAACTGCCCCAGACCAGCTGTCCAAAAACTCCACCCGCCTTCACAGCTTGCACAGATGCCAGAATGGGATGTTTATCAAGGTTTATGTGTGTTGATTACCTCTCCTCATTTGATCCTCTCACCTCTGAAGTATTTCTTCAATGGAATGTTCTCCCTTGGTGCATCTTCTTCCAAATTTGGCTCAAAACTCTCCTTCTCCAAGAAACTCTTCCCTAAACAACTGCCTTCTCCAGGGCTGCTAACTTCCACACATCCATGTACCACCATCAGCACCAATGCCTTTTGCCCATTTTGTTGCATTGTTTCTGAGTTTTCCAGATATGAATGGAGCGAGATCATTTATGTCTTGTTCCCTGCTGTATTTCCAGCATTTCACATAGTAGGTTGGTTTGGTTTTGAATTTTAAGCATGCATCTGCAAACCATCAGTCTGAAAGTTCCAGAGGTAAGACTTAACTTCTCTTTTCTGTGACTTAGTTGCCCTCTAAGGACCTTGTGATGTCTTCATGTTAGACTCTTTTTCTTGGTCTCTTACCCTGAATTCTCTAATCTCAGTAGTAACTCATTCTTAATGGTTATAATAATGGCTAAGAGCCCAGGCTTTGAAGCCAGACTGCCTAGTTCCAATAGTTGGTGTATGACCTTGGACTGCATATCAGTTTTCTCATGTAAAGTGGGAATGATAATAATTACTTTATAGAGTGGTTGAAAGGAATTCATTGATTTAAAACGTCTGTTACTTATGCTTGGCTTATGACAGACACTCAATAAATGTAAGTTATTATTGAGACCTGTACAATATTTGTCTGTAAAGCACTTTCATTTCCAATATCTCGTCTGAGGAATCCAGCGACCCTGTGAGATAGCTGTGCTTACAAAGGAGAAAGCTGAGGCTGGGAGTGGTTTATCCAAGGTCACGGGCCGGCATGACTCTTAACCAGACTCTCATCCCCCAACTCCCATCTCCTGGTGCCCTCTCCGGCAGCCTGAACGGAAACAGCCTCATTTCCGGGTAAGGTGGATTACCTGCGTGGCCAGTAGCAGGCTCGGGTCGGGGACAGCGGCGATCCGGGGCGTCAGGCTCAGAGAGCCAAGAGCACGGGTCAGTACCCGCAGGGCCATGAGCTTGGCCAGAATCGGTCGGGCTCAGCACACCACCATCACCTTTAGACAGGCCGCCTGGCTCTGCTGGATGACGCTAACAGGTCTCGGTGCTGTCGCTCCATCGTGACGTAAAGAGAGACAAGCAGAGAACCAAAGACCAAGTTGGACACACACTCCTTTCCTCCCTGCGCGTGGTCAGAGCCAATCCCGGGGTGGCTGTTAGGTCGCGTGACTGGCTAACAGGCTCCGCCCCTCAGAGCAGTCAAAACAATTGCCTCGAGCGGCAGCCATGATGGATTTAAAGGGGCAGTACCGGCAAGGGTGGCAGCGAGACCGACAGACTGCGGGTGAGTCTTTGAGGGTCCTCTGGGCTGAGAGTTGAGGTCCCGCTACCTCTTTCCTGCACTCCCGGGCAGATGACCAAATGAGCCCCTCTGTCGGATTTCACACACTCCAGTTAGACTCAAAAACTCCGCCCCCCGCGATTCTACCCGCCCCTCGGCCTCCAGACCGACAGACAGAAGGTCTGCCCCGCCCCCTGCGCTACCTATTGACTCAGTGACCTCGGGATTGTCTGGCCCCGGGTACTCGCTCGCGACGCGGACCTCTTCCCATCACCCTTGCGCATCTCGTTCTATCCCCACCCTGGGCCTCAGGGCATGTCGACAGCCTGGGAAATATCACCGCACTCCCAGGCCCGCGAGACCAACCCCCAGCGGTGCGTATCCTTGTGATCCCGCAGCCGCTCAACGGACCTGCCATCCTTCCCTGCATCATAAGGCGTCTGGGAGGCAACCTAAGGTGACTCCTCTCAGAGCCTATTAGAGTGTGATCATGATAGAGACAAAGCCATAGAAGTGACCAGGTCTTCCTCCTCGCCCGTTCCCAGACACGCCCCTTGCTGCAGGTCTCAGATCAAATCTCACTTCGTTCTTGGGAGAAAATAACTCCTCAGGCTTGGGGTAGGAGGTTGGCTTGGGGAAGGAGGAGGGACATTGGTCGTCTTTGAAGACCTGTAGGTAGGAGGTGGGAGGGCATTTGTCCTGGGTGGGGCTCTATGCCAAGTCCTCTGGGTGGCTGTGAAGTTGTGAGAGAAGGGGTGGGAACGCTGGACTTCTGGACTTTGGGCAGGGCAGATCCTTCTGAATCCTTGGCTGCTAGAACAGAGTTTCTTCCGGGCTCCTGCCTGAACGCCACAACCAAGGGCTATCTACAGGGTAAGAAGACTTCAAAGATGAAAAACGAGGCCTTTTCAAGGAAGTAGGAAGACAGCCTGAGACCTGGGGCTTCAGGCTAGTGGGGAAAGAAGGAGGGCTGACCAGGTTGGGAGATGCTGGGCTTAGCTCCGTGGGTGGAGCAGCCTGAAGACCATGAGCCTCTGGGCCTCTCATGTGGGTCCTGTGATGAAGGCTCCTCTTCTTTTCCTTCCCTTCTCTTTCTTCATTTAATTATGAAACCTGTTCTTCCCTTTTTTTGAAACCTCTGCACTTTTTTCTGTGTATCTCCTGTCTGCTTTAACCCCGTTGCTTCTACAACTCTCTCAGACACCCTCTGTGTTCCCTGTAGTGCAGCCTCTCCTCTCCTGATTCCCTTTCCTAGCCCAAGCTCTCTCTCCAACTTCTCTGTTCTCTTGTTCCTTAGTTCGAAATCCCTCTGTTACTTCTCAGCACCTTTGTTTCTTCTGCAGTCTTTCTTAGTCAATTCAATTCCTCTTCTTGCCTCTTTCCAACAACCTTAGCTTTGTGTCTAGTGTCACAAGCTGCCTCCCCGCTGGTCTCTCTCTCTCTCTCCAGTTAAACCACAGCCCCCCCCCAACTCTCATCCCTTCATTTGGATCCCCACCACCCTCTACCCAAGGCGTTCAGCCACTCTTTCCTATCTTTACTCCAGTTGAGCTCTGTTGTTTCTCTGTAGCCCAGGCAAGGGCCCCCTGCCAGGATGTCGGGTCTGGTGTTGGGACAGCGGGATGAGACTGCAGGGCACCGGCTCAGCCAGGAGGAGATCCTGGGGAGCACCCGTCTGGTGAGCCAAGGGCTGGAGGCTCTACACAGTGAACACCAGGCTGTGCTGCAAAGCCTCTCCCACACCATCGAGTGTCTGCAGCAGGGAGGCCATGAAGAAGGGCTGGTGCATGAGAAGGCCCGGCAGCTGCGCCGCTCCATGGAAAACATCGAGCTGGGGCTGAGTGAGGCGCAGGTAAGGGGGTAGAGGTAGTGCCAAGTGGCCTAGCTTCGATGGAGGAGCAGTTGTCTGATTGGAGCTTTGGGGTCGCTTGGGATCCCCATGTCCTAGATGCTTGCATTCATTCATCCAGTAAATACGTAGTAAGCCTGTACAGTGCGCCAGGCACTACAATTCTGGATGCTAGAGACACATCGCTGAACACAACAGCCATAAAGCTTTGCCATCTTGGAGCTTAAATTCTGGCTAGGGGAGGTAGACGATACACAAATAAGTAAGTGATTCAGTATACCAGAGTGATAATTGCTAAGGTTAAAAGGATAAAAATAGAGCAAGGAGAGAGGATACAATTTTAGGTAGAATAGTCGATAAAAGCCTTACTGAAAAGGCGCCATTTGAACAGAGAGTTGAAGATGAGGGAATGAGACGTACAATAACTGGGGGAAGAGCATCCCGAGCAGAGCGGACGCAAGTGCAAAGGCCTGGACCTGGAGTCCTCCCGATGAGCTCAACGCGGGTCAGTGCGGTGCAGTGCAGTGCAGTGTGCAGTGCAGTGAATGAGGAGAAGCAAAACAGAAAATGAAGCTGGAGAAGTAATGGGGGTGGGGGCAGGGGACAGAGTGTTTGGAACTGTAGGCCATCAAAAGGACCTTGCTTTTACTTTGAGTGAGACAGAAGCGATTGGAATGTTTTGAGCGGAGGAGTGATGTGGTCTAAATTAACACTTTAAGAGGACCATCAGGCTGCAGGGTTGAGAACAGATTCTAGGGGAACAAGAGCAGAAATAGGGAGGCCAGAGAGGAGGTTATGATCGCCATCCTGGAAGGAATGGATGGTGGTTTGGCCCAGGGCGGTGGCTCTGGCAGTGGTGAGGAGTTGGATCCAGGATATATTTTGAAAGTAGAACCATCATTCTCCAAGCTACCTCCTGACCCCTGTCAGTCTTGCCTCCTCCCCCCGGTAGGCTCCCCTCCCATCTATCCCATAACACTCCTACCCGGAGTCTGACACTCACAGGATGTGCCCACCTAGGTGATGCTGGCTTTGGCCAGCCACCTGAGCACAGTGGAGTCGGAGAAACAGAAGCTGCGGGCTCAGGTCCGGAGGCTGTGCCAGGAGAACCAGTGGCTCCGGGATGAGCTGGCGGGCACCCAGCAGCGGCTGCAGCGCAGCGAACAGGCGGTGGCTCAGCTGGAGGAGGAAAAGAAGCACCTGGAGTTCCTGGGGCAGCTGCGGCAGTACGATGAGGACGGGCACACTGCGGTGAGCCTGCGGGGCTTGCGGGGGCGGGGTCGCCCCAGGAGTCCTCCTCGAGGGCCAGCAGCCCCCACCTGCCCCAGCCTGGCCGAATTCAGGTCCCAACGCCACTCCAGATGACAGCAAGGGGGAAGTAATAGTCACTCGTTCCGTCAACATTCGATGAAATGACTATGAACATGTCAGGCACCGTGCACTCGCAGGGGATGGACAATGAACAGGGCAGACTGTGGGCCTGCTCTCACAGGTTTATGGGGGAGACAGATAAGCACAGGGGCAATTCCAATTCAGAATCCTAAGTACCCCAGTTAGGGAGAGCACAGCCCAGTTGAACAAGTCCTTCTAAAATTTGCTTTCAAAATATGTGGAATTTAACCCTCGTTCAACAGGCATTTATATATCTCTGTGCCTTAGGCAGTGCAAGATGTCTATCGGGTAGATGTGAGGAACCACAAAAGGGAGTTCCTGTCCTCTTGAGCTTATAATGTAGCTGTAGGAACAAGGCTTACATGTGGGAACATGTATGTGAACACACAAAGCAGCAGTGCCCGGTGCTGGAGGAGTGGTTGGGTGGGAGGAGTTCCAAGGAGATAGGTTCATGGGGGCTGGAATGGTCTGAAAGATTCACAGAGGAGGGGCATACAGGGATGGGTAAGATTTAGGTTGGATTTTTTTATTTGAATGGATTAGGAATTGGGGTGGATTTTGATGGTCAAGGAGGGAGAGGGTTGAGCTTTCTAGACAGAGTGTGTGTGTGCGTGTGACAGATAAGGCTCCAGGGCTGGAAAGGTGGTCTGCCCCAGAGACAGTGGGATGATTTGTATGGGACACACTGGTGAAGCTGAGCAGGAGGGTTGGAGGTGTTTGTACAAGGCTGCAGGGCCTGGTGGGGCAAAGCACTTTACCCAGTGTGGAAGCAGGTTGGACAGTGAGGTTTGGGCACTAAGTCCAGAGTAAGTGGTGGCCGATGAGGGGCATGGGGCTGAACTAGACACTTCAGGTACGTGTCCATAAGGTCAGACATAGCCCTGTCCTCAGGAGAAACAGGACAGACGTATAATCAGTGTAAGCACACAGGGATCAACACAGGACTATAATTAGTAGAGCTGAGGGGGAGAGAGGTGGAGGCTGGGGGATGAGGGTGCTTGGGAAGGAACCTCTCTGGATGTGAAGGAAGGGAAAGTCATGAGATTCTAGCTGAAGCATCTCTGTATTTTACATACAACAGAGGCCTAAGCTTGGTGGGACAGATGCTGGTCTTCCCAGGGGTGGGGACTTGAACAAGGGACTTAGCCTAAGCCCCACCTGTCAGTGATTTCATGGCTTAGAGGGGGCCTGAAGAGGCCACTGGGGCTATCTTGGCCCAGATATGCCACTGCTTCCCTTCCAGGAGGAGAAGGAAGGTGATGCCTCCAAAGATTCTCTGGATGACCTCTTCCCCAATGAGGAAGAAGAGGACCCCAGCAACGGCTGTGAGTCTGCCTCTGGAGTTGGAGGGTGAAGAGGGGCAGCAGGAGGCTGGTCCCAGCTGTGGCTCACCCTGAACACAGGGTGCTCACCATCCAGGGATAGGTTCTCCATTTCCCCTGGAGATGGGCTGGGGACCAGTGCTTTGATTTCCTAAGCCTCCTCCTTATTCATCAACATCTATTAAGTATTTAGTGTGTGTTGGGCACTGTGCTGGGCACTAGGGAGACCACGATGAGCACAACACAGGTCTCACCAGTAAAGAATTCACTGTCGAGTGGGAGGATGACCCTGGAGGGGAAGAGCATGTGTTCCTCTAGGGGAAGAACCAGCTCTTTCTTACCTCTGTGTCCCTGCACAGCCCCTGGCTCATGCTGGCTGTGTAAATGTTTGTTGAATGAATGAATGACTGGGGGAGCAGATGGGATTGTGCTGGACACAGAGGCAAGAGAATGGGCAAAAGAATAGTAGTTGAGGCTGGTCTCTAGAGGGAGCCTGGTGGGGGTGGGCACAGGCCCAGAACAAGACGTGGAGTGGGAGTGGGGGAGGGAAAACAGCAAAGGGAGAGGCAGCGTTGTCTGAGGAAGTCTCCTAGTCATTTTCTGCGGTGATACAGTGTCCCGCGGCCGGGGCGCCCAGCACAGCGGCTATGAGATCCCAGCGAGGTTGCGGACTCTGCACAACCTGGTGATCCAGTATGCAGCCCAGGGTCGCTACGAGGTAGCTGTGCCGCTCTGTAAGCAGGCACTGGAGGACCTGGAGCGCACGTCCGGCCGCGACCACCCTGATGTGGCCACCATGCTCAACATCCTGGCTTTGGTGTACCGGTGAGCACTGCCCTCCTCCTTGCCCAAACCTGCCTCTACGTTCCCACCTTCGTCCACCTTTGGCTCCCTTTCCTCCTCTCCATAAGGTACCTCTTCCCCCTCCATGGTGTACCCCACCAGGGGGCTTTCTCCTGTACTAGGACTCTTGCTTTCATCCTTGAGCCCTTGATCTCAGAGCATACACATCTCTCAGCTCTGGGCAGGGTCTCTTTCTCTCTGTTTTTGTATTTTTTGTCCTGTAACTTGTGGCCTCCTCTGGGCATGGCAACACTCCAGTTGTGTCGGTGAACCCTTCTCACCCCTCCCACCAGGATTCCCTTCATGGGGGACCCCAATCCCTAAATGTACCTCAGTTGTCCCAAAGGGAAGGAGGTAAGGAGATGGCTTGGGGGCAGAGTTCAGGGTAACCCCTTTTCACTTTTGTCCTCTTACAGGGACCAGAATAAGTATAAGGAAGCTGCCCACCTGCTAAATGATGCCCTCAGCATCCGAGAGCGCACCCTGGGCCCGGACCACCCTGCTGTCAGTAGTCCTTGCCCTCCTTACCCTGTGCCTTCTTAGCTTGTCCACCCTCAGCCCACTCCCTGGGGGTGTTCAGGAAAGAGGTGTGAGGATGCCTTTCTCTCAGGCACTGGCTGCTGATCCCAGTGGTTCTCAACTCTCTGAGATCCAATGACTCCTTTTTTTTAAATTAATTAAAAAAATTTTATTGTCGGGGGAGGTAATTAGGTTTACTTATTTATTTTTGAGGACGTATTGGGAATTAAACCCAGGACCTTGTGTACGTTAAGCATGCGCTCTACCACTTGAGCTATATACCCTCCACCCAATGACCCCTTCTTATAATGAGTATTTTCCTGAAACTTAACTCATAGATAATGTAACCTACTTGCACATATAATTTCCCAAAAAGTTGAATGATACTGTATTAATACGAAAGAGAATCAAGGAAAGTAATTTATAATAAAATAATACATATAATCTCTAAATCACAATAAAATGAAAGAACAGCTATATTGAGTATAGCAACAGTGGAGGACATAATGTAGTAGTCTCATACGTAACGAGTGAAGAACTTTAGATTTAGAAGAAGTAAAGCCAGCAAGTCATTCTATGTAAAAGTATGTACCAGGAAAATGATAAAGCAGAAGAATTGATGCATATGAGATTAAAATCCAGTGTTAGAATAAGTAATAACAAACCAGATTTAGTTGTTCATGATAAGAGAAAGAGAGAAATAACCTTAAGTAGGGATAATATGCCAAGACAAATGCTAGATTGTCAGAGTGGAATGAGAGATCAGCTATTTTTGAAAATGAGCTGACCGTGAAAATAATTCCCTGTCTTATGCCATGTGATAGACAGGGGTGATGCATCTCAGAAAACAGAACTCCTGTTTTGATATCCCAGCAAGTGTCAAAGCATCTATTCAGCATTTGAATGTCTGGCAGGACATTTAAAAGTTGGCAGGGCTGTCCCACACATGCAGAACATCTGTAACATCCTTGCCTCCCCAAAGGTTAACAGTGCCCCCAATCTTTATGGCAACCAAAAAAAAAACCTGCTCCCAGAATGTCTTAACACTCTCCTTAGATGGGGAGACCACCCTCACCTCACGGGGAACCTTAGAGCCATTGGGTTCGGCAGTGTCCCTTCCCCTACCTCTGGCCCTGCTGTTCGAGGTCCGTTGCAGCATCAGCATCTGATGGGGACAAGCCTATCTTCCCAGGTGGCTGCCACACTCAACAATCTGGCTGTGCTCTATGGCAAAAGGGGCAAATACAAAGAGGCGGAGCCGCTGTGCCAGCGGGCACTGGAGATTCGAGAACAGGTGCCCGTGCCCTCTACCCGTCCTTGCATGCTGCGGTGACCCCTTCTCCATTGTCTCTCTTCCAGTCTGCCCTCTTCCCTCACTTCTTTTTGTCTCACCCCCCATCTCTGCCTTGTGCCTTGTTCCATCTTTCCCTTCCCCTTGCTCCCTGCATGGGCACACGCACGCACACACACACAGACAGACACACACACAGACACACAGACACACACACACACACATCACAGCTATTGATCTTTTGCATCCCTTCAGGTCCTGGGCACCGACCACCCTGATGTGGCAAAGCAGCTGAACAACCTGGCCCTGTTGTGCCAAAACCAGGGCAAGTATGAGGCCGTGGAACGTTATTACCGGCGGGCACTGGCCATCTACGAGGGGCAGCTGGGGCCGGACAACCCTAATGTAGCCCGAACCAAGAACAACCTGGTAAGGAATGGAGGAGTAAGGGCCGTGGGAGGAGGCAGGGGTTGGAGGAAACATCATAGTTTGGTTCACTAACCTCATCGCCTTTGTGCCCATCTCTGGGGCTGCCTTTGGGGCTTAGGGTTCTGCTTCCTCCCGGTGGGAATGCAGAAGGGCAATTGCCCCTTGAGAGTGGAGTGGGAACACCCTGGACCCTGCAGCTCGAAAAGGAGGTGTGAGGAGGATCTCTGGGGAGACTCATAAAGAGACCAAGACGTGGACATCCCAGACCTGGCTGTATCCTGACCTCCTCTCTTGCTCCTGTGTTTTTCCCTTCCTGCCCTAGGCTTCCTGTTACCTGAAACAGGGCAAATATGCTGAGGCTGAGACGCTCTATAAAGAGATCCTGACCCGCGCCCACGTGCAGGAGTTTGGGTCTGTGGATGGTGAGTGGGGACAGCCTGGGCAGGGAGCTGCAGGGAGGAAAGGAAATGCAGATCAAAGGTTGGGGGTTTGACCACAGTGGTTCTCGAGGGAGCCAGACCCCTTTAGTCCAGCTCTGTCAGCCTCTGGGTCCTGGCTCCCCCCATACCATCCAGCTCTGTTCTCTAACCTTGCCCTCCCATCCCATGTATCACCCTCAGACAACCACAAGCCCATCTGGATGCATGCAGAAGAGCGGGAGGAAATGAGCAAAGTGAGTGGGGTGGCCCAGCCTGGGGAACCCGAGCCTACCAGGGCCTCTGACTTTCCCCTGCACCAGCCCAGCTCCTCATTTCCCACATGAGCACCAGCCCCGGATGCATGGTGCCTTCCCCAGCCCAGCCTGCACCCCAGCCCTGTGCCAGCTTGCACCCCAGCATCTCTGTACTCTCATCTCTGCCTTCTCCTCCCTGTCCGTCCTCCCGCAGAGCCGGCACCGCGAGGGCAGCACACCCTATGCTGAGTATGGAGGCTGGTACAAGGCGTGCAAAGTAAGCAGGTGAGCTGCCAGTGAGAAGCCAGTTTGGCTCCGATGCCTTCGGAGCCCAGATCCCAGCCTTCTGGACCTTCCCCCTCTTCCCTTTGATCTTCCCTTGGCCTTAGCTCCACTCCCTTTCCTGCTTGTTTTCTGAACCCACCTTCTCTTCCTTCTCTGGTCTCACCCACCACAGCCCCACAGTGAACACGACTCTGAGAAACCTGGGAGCTCTGTACAGGCGCCAGGGAAAGCTGGAGGCAGCTGAGACCCTGGAGGAATGTGCCCTGCGTTCCCGGAAACAGGTCAGAGACCAGGAGGGGAAGGAGGTCAGGAAGGTAGGGCCCTGGGATGGGACGGAAAACCACTGAGGCTTCTTGTGAGTCTCTGAAGAGTAAAGAGGAAGATGAGGGAGAGGAAGGTGAGACACTCTTGTGGTTGTGGTTGTTTTTAAGTGTATTCTTACTCCCTACCTTCCGTTTGTGGTTCAAGGTTCACTCCACTAAATGGGACTATTAACAGGGAAGCCCTGCTCTCTCACAACATGAAGAATCTTCTGAGGAGCGGCATGGTGGAATGGGTGAGAGGGTGGCAGTTGAGGGGAGCCCTAAATCAGAGTTTCTCAAATTGTGGGTCTTGGCTCGTTAGTGGGTCCTGAAATCCACTCAGCGTAGGCCACGGCTAAAGATAGATGTGAATCTGTATGTAGGGATGCTTTGCAGATAGAAAACGTGGGCATTTCCTTTCCAGAATGTACTGAGGCAGCACAAGGGAAAATGTTGTCTTTGCTGTGGCTGATGGTGAAAAAGTTGGAAAGCCCCACCCTGAGGAGTTCAGAAGTGGGAAGTTCCAGCTCCTTCCTTTTCCTTCCAGGGCACTGACCCTATCAGCCAGACCAAGGTGGCTGAGCTGCTTGGGGAGGGTGACAGTGGAAGGACTTCCCAGGAGGGTCTTGGAGGCAGTGTGAAATTTGGGGGAGGTGAAGATGCCTCCGTGGCTGTGGAGTGGTCAGGGGTAAGTCTGATCATTTCCCCTCGCTCTCTCCTGCCCCTCCTGCTGCTGCCAGTGTGATCCTGTAGGATGTGGATGGGATATGAGGGCGCGTTGTCCCCATCCCAGTTCAGTTCACCCATCCTTCTCAGGGGTCTCTCTGCAAGCCAGCTGTGGATAGGGCTCTCGTTGTCAGTCATTGGGCTTTTGGGGGCTGGGGGAGATGTGCAGAATAAATGGCAGGAGGAGACCCAGAAGCCAGTCTGCCTGGGATCCCCTTAGCTTCCATTCCCCATCCCTCTCTGCCAGGATGGCAGTGGGGCCCTGCAGAGGAGCGGCTCTCTAGGCAAGATCCGGGATGTGCTTCGTAGAAGCAGCGAACTTTTGGTGAGAAAGCTCCAGGGGACCGAGCCCCGACCCTCCAGGTACACAGTGTGACTGAGATGTGGCAGAGCAGCCAGGTGAGCCCTGGCTTCCAGATCCTCTAGGCCCCTCATCTCTGGAGGACAAGTGTCTCGGAGAGAAACGTGGAGGAGGTCAATGGGATGGCATGGACAGAGAATGTGGGAAAAACGGCTACCCTAGTCGGGGTGTTGAGGGGGAACGCCACCGAGCTGATCCTGGCTACTGATGCAGATAAGAGAGCTTGTACATGTGTGTTGGGGCGGCGGGTCAGATAGTGGAGAGGCAGTGATTTCATTTCTGGTGGGTGGTGGTGCCCAAGAGGCCCATAGCTTTTGGGCCACCCACAGGGAAGAGAAGAGGCCTCAATTCTTTCTTTTCCATCATAGCAGCAACATGAAGCGGGCAGCCTCCTTGAACTATCTGAACCAGCCCAGTGCAGCACCCCTCCAGGTGAGAGTAGGGCTCGTAAGCATATTGGTGGGTGAGAAGGAAAGGACAAGCCCAGTGGGAGGGGGGAGAGTCATCTGGGATGAAGACTCTGTCAGGGAATTGGAGGTGGGCAGACAGGAATCAGGCAGACAGCTTGTTGTGGGTGGTGACCACCAAGGGACAGTTTCGGGCCAGAGATAGTAGCAAATAAATTAATCAGGAGGGCAACAGGAATTGATGTTCTCTGAACATTCAAGAATGATCTGGGGATACTAATGGCTTTTCCTATTCAGCCACCACACTCCTCACCTGGGGGACTCAGGACTCTGTAGATGAGAAAGGAAAAAGAAAAAAGTATTAACTCATCTCCATTTGAGCAAACAGCAATGACAATTTAATGGGAAATAATTACTTGTATCAACGCATTCAAAGTATATGCCAATATTCATGTGGTTCTTCCAGGTATTTTCTCCATCACATTGTGGCTTTCTGGAAAATCCCAGTAAAGGCTAAACAAAGCCCCAGAGCTTGGGTTGAGGTTACAGGTTCCGTCCTAGGTCCAGAGAGAGATTGCAGCCTTGAGATGGACAGGCTCTAGGGGACAGTCTTTGGGAGGCTGAGGTCCCTGGGTTGATGGCATGATGTTGTTGGTTTCAGGTCTCCCGGGGCCTCAGCGCCAGCAGTATGGACCTCTCTTCAAGCAGCTGACATTCAACCCCCACCCCAGGTCTTCTGGGTACCCCCACAGCCCTCACAGCATTCCCTGTTGCTCCTAGCTCTTCCAACCCCAAGGTGGGGCAGTGAAGGGGGAGCAGATAACCAGAAGATTGCTGCTGCCCTTAGGGTCTTGGCTCCCTCCTCAGGAATCCCCCTCAGGAAGGACCCTCAGGACATCTTCTCCCTACCCTGTGGTCCTCTAGAGTAGATAGCTCCAAAGCCCCCAAGGTGGGCAAGGAGCAGGTACGCACCTCCGATGCAGCCTGCTGCTGGCTTTTCTGTCAGAGGGTTCGAGGCTGGCCAGCTAGCCTGCCTTGCCCTGGCCTTCCTTGTTCCCTCTGCTGCCTCACTTCAGGTCCATGTATTTCACTTTTCTTAAATAAAAGAATCAGGTAACCATTCAGCCACAGGAGTCCTGATTGAAAAGGGAAGGAAGCAAGGGTTGAGTTGGGGCCCTTCCCAGGAGGGCGAAGGGCAGTGATGGATGGGGCGGAAGGAGGAACGTTGCTTCTTGGATCTGTTCTTTCGTCCTTCCCCTGTTTGTATCCTCTCCAGTAGGGCCTGCAGGAAGGCATCTGGGGGGTGGGGGAGAAGGTGCTGTGGACTGGGTTATCAGGGACATGTGGTGGCCATGTGTCAGGACCCTGGAGTCCTGGCGCCACTGCTCCCAGCCCGTGAGGCCCTCTGTGGCGGCCCCTCCTCCTCCCAGCTGCTTGGGGGAAGGGAGGTCTAAGAAGGCCTGGGGGGCCCTCCAGAGCTCTGGAGGGGGACGAGGCACTTAACTATCCATCCCCTCTCAGCATATCCTGGAGGCCTAGCAGCAGCTGGGGCCCATCTTCTAAAGCTTGACTCCTCCTGACCCGCCTCCTACACCCCTTGCTGCTTTCACAACAAAGAAAGAATGTGGGGGTGGTGGCGCTAGGGGTGGGGGGGTGCCTGGAACAAGGGCTGTACTGGGCCTCCCCACAGCTGGAGACTTGGCCATGCCCTGACACAGCCCAGACTGTCTGTAGATGGACTTGGGATGAATTTGTCAGTTTAACAGCCTTCAGAGAGCCCATTCTCTTTACACCTTTGGGTTCAGATTGGTCCAGAGTCAAACCAGACCCTAGTCATGCACTAACTGGTCCCTCACTTTCCAGGCTACATCTCTCCTGGAGCTCCACAGTACCTCCAGGGTACCTTGCTTAGGGACACCAAGGACACTCTTCTGTTCTAAGTTTCCCTGAGGATTTCAGGTTGTTGAGAAGTGAGCTAGAGTCCACCTTTCTCCCCACTACCCAGAGAATTTGGGGGAAGTGTTGGTCAGAGCTATCAAGAAAGCCCAGAACCAACCATCTTCCGCAGGAGCCATGGAATCACAAAAGTCACTTTGGGCCCCCTGACTCCCTGCAGACTAGGCGGTAGGCACAGCCTCCGCTCTTCTTCCTCGTTCAGGAGGTCCCCCGCACTCCCCTGGGACGCCTTCCCTCTGTCCAGGATCCATCTCCAGACCCCTCCCCCAACTGCGAGCTCCTCCCCAACACGGCGGGGAGGGGGCGTCTAGGGGGCGGGGCGGCGCGCGGCGGCTGGCGGGGAAGGGGCGTCGCGGGGCGGGGCTTGGAGGCGGCGGCGGCGGCGCGCGAGGACTTGGAGGTACCCGGCGCGCGCGGCTCCGGCTCGGGACGCCTCGGGCTCGGGCTCCGGCTGCGGCTGCTGCAGCGGCGCCCGCGCTCCTGTGCGCTCGGCCTCCTGGCCCGCCAGGGATCGCCGACCGCAAGCCCGCCGTGCTCCCGCCCACTCCGTTCCCCGGGCCTGCGGCGATGGGAGCCGCGCGCGGAGCCCCGAGGAGCCCCCGCCCGCTGCCTCTGCTCAGCGTCCTGCTGCTGCCGCTTTTGGGCGGTGAGTCCCGGCGAGCTGGGGGAGCTCGGCTCGGGGAGCGCGGGAGCCCCGCGGGGTAAAGTGAGCACCGGGGAGGTGGGCTTGGGCGGCTGGAGCGGGAGAGACACCCGGACGTAGGTCAGGGGCTCGCTGGGGAGGGGCGAAGTCCCGGCAACTGGGAGGTGGCGAAGCCTCCCGGCACTCGCCCAGGGCCCCTGTCGCCCCCGCGCCCGCGAGGACGCGTTTCCAGCCTCCCTAGAGTTTTCCCGGCCTGAGCCGAGAGTTTGCTCGGGAGTTGTCGGCTCCCGGGCCCCGGTGGGGAGTTTCTTTGAGGGAAAGAAACGACTGCCCTCCACTTAGGGGGTGCAACTCGGTAGTTGGCGGTGGGGGAGACCGAGTCCCCGCGACAGACTCAGCCTAGGTGAGGGAGGCTGGCCTGGGGCCGGATGAGGGATCGACCTGCGGCGCGCAGGGCGCGGAGCTTTTGTTACCTATGCCGGCCCGGCGCTCCCGGCTTCCCTCCTCCAAGTTCCTGGGCTAGGCTGGGACCCCGACGGCCCTGATGGTGAGGGCGGAAGAAAGGAAGAATGAGGGGCCGCCCCATCTCCTCCAGCTCCTGGGCCCGATCCCTGAACCCTCTCCCTGCCAGGGTCGGATCTGGGGAGCTGAGAATCCCAGGCTGTCGCGGTGACTAATGTGTGAAGGCCGCTGCCAAAATCGGGCATGGCCGGCCTGCAAAGGTGCGGACGGGATTGGTTCTGCTCCTTCCTGGATTTCCATCCTCTCTCTTCCCCACACGGGAAGAAAATCTCTCTTTTCTATGGGCAGAAAGGCAAAAAAGAGTTCATTCTGTCTTCTTGGAGGGCCTCAGCATTTTGAGGAGGGTGCGGCCTCTATCTCCGGGGCCGACTGGACGAGACCCCTCTATCCCACACACCTTTATTTCCTGGCCAGGTCACACCTGAGAGTCACCACTGAGATGTTGAAGTGCTTTAGAGGAAAGCGCCAAGCTACCCGCACACCCCAACCAGTCTGGAGTGGAAGTTTGACCCCTGCCCCACCCCACTTCCAAAACACGAAATCTTTGATGAGGATCCTGGCAGCAGCCCTTGCTGGGGGAACCCTGCCCAGGAGACCTGGTCCTGGCTTATTACTTTCCTCTTCCTTTGAAGAGTGGCCATGGGGAGGGTGAGGGGTAGAGAATTGCTTTTTCTGACATCTTCCTGGCCTGCCAGGTGTCAAGGGGGTTTGGTATTGATGAAATCATCTTCTCCTCTACCCCTAGTTGTAAAAGGAGAGGTAATTGTCACCTGGGGCCCAGGTAAGAACAAGTTCTCGAGATTTGTAGGTTTTTCTGGAGCCGTTCTGTGTTCCTTCTGATGTGTGGGATGGTTAAGCTCATGGCAGAACCCACATCTGCTCCCAGAGGAAGTATGAAAGTTTTTTGCATGGCCAGGATTGGGGGCCCAGCCATATGGGCTGGCAGCCCGAGTGCACAGCTTTCCTAGGTCGGTGGACTGTTCGAGTTTTGGTGTGTGGGTCACCCGATATGGCTGCCTTCACTGCTGATGTTTAGAGTTCTGGAGTCCAGGGAAGATTCTGGTGGAGACGGGGCTCTTGTTCAACAAATGCCAAATTCCTAAATTCCTTCCGTGAGAAGACGACTCTGATGTTAATCAATGTTAATACGGTGACGGGTGTTTAGCAGGGGCTGAGGGAGGGTTCCTGGGGTTCAGGGGCGGGGGTCGGGGGGGGGGGGAAGTTAGGGCAGGCTGAGGGCTTGGGACTGGAAGTCTGGAATCTCCTCTGGGGGTGGGAGATGTCTTCTGCTCAACAAAGGAACATTTTAATGAGAGCCTTAAATCAGTTCCACCAAATGTGCCTTGGTGTGGAACCTGCCCGTGTGCTATAAACAGTTTCATCCGAGGCTGGGCGCCTGCTGTCTGTCTTCCAGTGAAATCCAGGGACTCAACCCACCCCTGGACACATGACTTCAGGGGGGCAACGATTTTTAAATGGATTACAGTAGATTTTTCCATCTCATTGTTTAACTGGGTAATTAGCTGGAGTTGTAGTGAGACCCCGCTGTTAATAAGGCTGGAGTAAGGGACCTAGGCCGACTAGTTTTGTGGATTAGGCCATTTTGAAGTTTGGGTAATTATGCTGTAAATGGCTGAGGATCTTTCCGAACTTTGAGATCCCCATTGTGATAAATATGGTGGAGGAGGAGGGGGCTTGACGTTTGAAACCTGGGCTTCTTCACCCCGCCGCTGGAATGGTAAGTTGTGGTCACTGCCCACCCCTGTTCCCGTCCCCCTCTCTGGGTACTTTCCTCCAGGCTCTTGTTTCTTTGGAGAAATTGAGTTGTCATGTCCTGAGATAGTTTCTGCAGCCTGTAATTCAAGCCTTTTATCAGCGATTCAGGCCTTTCTCAGATGTTAGGGAGTATGGCGGGAGGACAAGGGCAATCTCTGCATGTCACTTAACTGGAGGACTTAGTCACACTCCTAGCATTCAGGGCAGGGTTGAGTGGGGAAGAGAGCCCAGGCTGTGGAGTTGCAGTGTTTGGCAAAACAGCAACTCAAACTCTTTGACAGGCCCTGTGGCCCTGGCAGATTTCTTAACCTCACAGTTTGCCTTCTCTGTCAAGGGACTTACTTCCTGGAGTTGTGCTGAGGATTAAATGTAATGACGTATGGAAAGGGCCCTTTCTTGTTCTTCCTCTCCAGTGGTGTGCTCCCAACATACCTTCCCAGCTGTGCAGTCACCCCAACAATAAACATTTTCCACTCACTGAAACCCTCCATTCCAGCCCATCTCGGCTCTTTCAGACCTTTCTTTCCTTTCTGGCCAGTCCCCTAGTATGTGTTGCCTCCCCTCTCTTTTGCCTCACCCCACCTCTGCTTCCTCCCAGAACATGATTGCCTAGAGAACTTCTGGTCTCTTAGGACACCTTCCATATTTTGGCCCCACTTGGGTTTTAACTTATTGACGAGATTTAACTTTCGTCATGGTATCTTATTCATAGTGGGCCCTTATCTAGGTTTATTAAAAGGTGAATGAAGCTTTTGGGTAAAGGGCAGAGTGACCCGTGGCAAAGGTAAACAGCCCCTTTGCCTGCTAGGAAGCAGGGGGTCTTCTGTGCCCTTTCCAGCTTCTCTGGGTTGGGGTTGCCTGTTTCCCCTCCTGTCTGCTCTACCGTGACCCGATCAAGGAACCAAATCTTCCTTCCCTGTTTCTGGGTTGTCTGTCCTTTGTGGTGGTTTTCTGAGTTTTGCTGCGGCAGGGGTTCGGGTTTTCTCCAAGAGTTCTGGGCATGGGCATCTGCCTCTCCGTATGAAGCTGACCTGCCTGCAAAGGCCACAGCTTGACAACTATGAGCTCTGTAACAGAGACCTGGACTGTCCACAACTTTGCCATCCAAAACAAGGTCCAAAGACAAGCGGCATCAGCATTCCCTGGGAGCATGAATTGGGAGTCCCAGTCTTCATTTTAACAAGCGCCCCAGGTGACTGCACTCAAGGCTCCAGAAGTCCTGCTTGAAGCGTCCCTCCTAATATAGAAATGGAAGGTACAGAGCTTTCCTGTTGCAACAATAGGATCTGGGGCCCTAGATCTTGCATGTCATTTGAAGACTCACTCTCAGTAACTTTTAGGTCATGTGAACACTCTCCAGTGCTATGTATACACTTAAAAATTACTTCATTTTGGGTTGCATTTGAATTAGATTGTGTCAGGAAATGCATCCACTAAATGTGTGACTCCAGAAGGTGTTCAGCATTAAGTGCAAAGTTCAGTTCCTCTTGGAGCCTCTGCTTTTCCTAGGGGAGCGTGTCTCACTTTATAATGAGAGCCAGTGGAGAAACTGGATTTGTTAGGTAGAAGTTTGGTCTGTGGACGACTTTTCAGGAATACATTTTATTTATTTATTTATTTATTTATTTATTTATTTATTTATTTATTTATTTATTTATTTATTTATTTATTTATTTATTTAATTCAGGAATACATTTAGTCCATCAATGGAGGCAATGTGTCCGCTGGGCTGCGACAGTTGTTGTAATTACTAAGGTTTTGGAGGATTTCGTATTTTGGAGTGAGGCGGGTTTGTATGAATTCTGTGTGTGTTGGAGCCAGTGCAGCTTCTGTGAGATTCATCTGGGATGGAGGTTGGCCAGTTCAGACTCTTAATATTTGAGCCAAGAGCATTTGGGGCCAGGGATTCAGTCTTTGGTGTGTTCCTGATGGAAGAAAGGGTCATTAAACAGGGGTAGGTATCCTTGGCCCGTGTTCCTGGGCCCTCCCTAACCTCAGTGCGTGCCTCTCTGCAGCTGTGCCCCGAGCAGAGCTCCGTGGTGGGGCCACAGTTGCTGGTGCTGTCTTGAGCCTGGCCCTCGAGCTGCCGCCGGCCTCTCTGCTTGAGTCCTGCTCTGGCCACTCCCCACCTCCCATCTGTCTGGTCCTTTTTCCTGAGGGTGTGAAAGTCCTGCACGGTGGCTGGGTTAGAGCCCTGCTTGGGGTTCTCTGAGTTCACTGCTGAGTGCACATTCAGCTCCGCTGAGCCCCCCAGCGCTTTGGTGGAGCTGGCGCAGGAGCTGCTACAGCTAATCAGTGGTTTGAGGAAGCCCTCTGCAGTATGTCACTTTTTCCATCCTCTTTTCTTCTCTGAGTTCAGGCCATTTCCCTCCCAGTAATGCTACCCGGCAGCAGCGGGGCAGGGAGGAAGTTTTGTTGGAAGGGCTGATCTAGGCGGGAGGCCTCTCCCCTTTTGCAGCTTGGTTTAGAGTCACTGAGCCCTTGTGTCCCTGTATGCATTAACACCAAATGAACGCACAGGTGAGTAGAATGCAGTCTACCAGGTGTCCTGCAGATCCAAGTTCCCTGTGGGAAGCTTGGATCCTGGTGAGCAGAACATGCATTTACTGGTTTAGATGTCTCTGTAACTTCTGATAAGTGGGTCCTGAGTCATGGGGGTAGGGATTGTGAGTCACATGTTAAGACGAGTGGATTTGTGTTTCTTAAAAATGTGTCCACAGACCATAGGGGAATATAGTGGGAAAGCGGGTAACCAGAGGTACTGGTTAAAATTTGGGGTCCCTGAGCCTTACTGCAGGTCTGCCCATCAGAATCATTGGGGGATGAGCCGGGACAAGTATTTTATTTTCTCATTCATTACATTACATTGTGATTTTTGAATAGCCAACCAGTCACATAGTTCAAGTCTCAAAAGGAAACTCATTTTAAAAGAGCTTCCCAGGAGATTCTTATCTACACCCAAGTTTGGGAACAACTGCCTACCCGTCAGGAGGCCTTATCTGTCAGAAGTGGAGGTGTGGTGATGAGAAAGAGGTTGATATTCATCCAAGGGGCTCAGGATGGGCTCAATTCGAAGTTTTGGGGGGTCTTCTGTGAGTGAAGCTGTGGGGCAGGAGGCAGGAAGGAGACAAGATGATAAGAATCAGATGAAGTATAATGAAAAACACCAGTTGGTAAAGTGCTAAGTAGATAGAAGAACATTCCAGAATGTGTGGAAAGGTGAATCCATAATGCAGGAGCACATGGGGCGTGGGAGGGCTTCAGACTTTGCCAGTAGCGGTTGTCTGCGGTGACCCGTCATTCTGACGGAAAGGCATTGGACCAGGAGTTTGAAAACTTTTCTAATATCACACATGACAAAGGAAGAGAAGTGATATCTGTGGTGCTGTGACACCTGCTTTTCTGTATTCTGATTCTGGCTCAATTGCTGCCTTACTGCATGACCCTGAGCTGGTGCATTAAGCTTTCCAAGCCTTGGTTTCTGTATCTTCAAAATGCAGATGATACTGATCCCTCTACCCTGCCTGCTGCCTCTGGAAGTTATGGTGTAGTGCTCTCAGCTGTGAAGGCGGCTGACCCCGGGAAGCAGCCCCTCTGGCCAGCCCTGATGTCTCTTCCCTGACTTTTTGTCTCCCTTGAAGGTGTCGGCCTTTCTTTCCAGTCCTGTCTCTGAAATGGTTTGTGAGGGTTCAACCGAGTCGCTCTGACTGGCAGCTTTAGAAATAGTTTTCTCATTTGAAAGCACAGATTTTCTAAATGGGTCTCAGTATTCCAGTAGCAGCTCAGCAATGTGGGCACAGCCATTTGGCATTCTCTGGTGGGAACTCTTCCTCCCTGAATCCCAGTAGCAGATTCTCCCCAGGTGGTCAGCGCTGGTTTGGAACCACTATCTCCTCCGGCTTGCGAAAGTTCTTCCAGGGAGTGAGTAGTAAACTGTGCTTTTTGCAGCGAGGCAGGTTTTTATAATCCCTGAGGGAGGGCTTCTCTCGTCACAGGATGGCTGTGGGGTTTCCCCAGTAGTCACTCTATGTAACTTGTGGGAACTTCAGTGAGCGCCATGGGGAGGTTCCTGAGGTGCTGTGTGGTCTCCCTATGAAGGGTTAAGGTGGCCAGAGTGGGCACTAGCCTCTCCTCCAGAGGACATACTGGCTCTCTTTTGTCCCCTTCTTGGGTTGTTGTTGGGGGGTGGGCAATGAGGAGAATGCTTGTCTGCTCTTGGGACTGTTGGGGGGGTTGTAGCAGCTGGCTCTCAGGTGTCTTTTTGCACATTAGAAATAGATGCCCTTCCTCCAAGTGAATGCAGCCCTGCACAAGGACACAGGGCTTTGGCTAATGGAGCACAGGCAGTATTTCAATACGTCCCCATCGGCCGGGCATTTGAGCAGTGCAGAACCTGTACAGTCATACGTGACTGTCCCATTGGAATGAGAGCCTTGCAACTTGTGGCTCTTTGCTTCCTAGTTGGTGGGCCACGATGATTTTGGCGGCCTCTCTTCTAGTAACATGTTTCAGATGAGCCCTTTCCACTACTGTTCTCCTGCCTCCTGTGGTGGTGGAGTGGGGCCCTGCTGCTCATAATATACAACAGGAGAAGCCTGGGAGGCTGGGCCCCCGGTGCTGTACCCACTCCACAGTGTATGTCTGTGGCTCTGGAGGTTTCAGCATGTTTCTGGGCTCCTTTCCCTGCCAAAGGATTCTGCTGCCTTGTAGATTCAGGCTTCTAGCCTGCTGTGATAATTAATGTAGGAAGCTGGCTGTCTTCAGGGAAGAAGAGCCACTCGGAGTTTATTTCCCACATTTGCCCCAGATTGCTCGTGTGACCTTGGACAAATCGCACCTACCTCTTGGGCCTTAGCTTGAAAAGATCTTGGAGGACGTTTCTTGTGGTGACCTTTGAGGCCAACCCAGTCCTGCCATCCACAGCCTCCAGCTGTGCTCCTCCCACACCTCGTAAGACTGTCCTCCTCAGCCTTGGGTTTGGGAAGAGCACTTTCATCTGAGGGCTGTGTTTTATTCTGGAGGCTCCAGCGCGTGGGCACATATGTGTTCAGACTCGATCAACTGGAATTAGAGTGTAATTCCCTGGGTGCCAAGGGGAATGGAAAGGTTTGGAGAGTTTGGGGAGGGAGTTCTTATGAGAAAAAACAAAACGAGACTTTTTTATCTGTGTATGGGAAGGCAGAAATACTTACCTGGTTCATCCTCAGTATTTGAGGAACCAGTGCCCAGGGTGGGGAACCCCTTTTCTTCTTTTGCACAGAAGGGAGTTGGGAAGAAGGTTGGGGTGCTTCTGGAGAGCCTTGTCTGTGATACCTGACAGCTGTACCCAGCTTTGCAGTTTACAGAGTGCTTTTACTCACATTGACGTTCCATCCTATCCACAAGGCTCAGAGGCAGGATGAGGGTGGTTGGGGTTTTCTTGTTTGTTTTTTTCCTGGAGAATTGGGATGGGAGGCATCTGACAGGTAAAGAAACTGAGGCACAGAATATGATCTGCTGAGGCCTGCAAAGCTGGTAAGTAATAGAACTGTTTCCGTCTTCTCAGGTATCCTTGTATGTACATCACCCGTAGAAGCTATAAAATGTTGCACACACACCTTGGAACCACGTCATCGTTGGGGAGAGGATTCTGCAGCTGAGCTAACTCACGGGGTGGGTTTAGGAGCAGTCCTGCCAGAGTCAGAGGGAGTGTGTCAGTGACGTAAACCTAGAGAGAGCTTTTGGGCCACAGCATTCAGGATTGCCAATTTTTCTCACCCTCACCTTTTTTTTTTTTTTAACAAAACAGCCAGGTTAAAGTTTTCAGTGGCCCATTCAGAGGTTTGCATACATCTTAAAGTTTTTAGAGTTATGGTCAGACTATATGTGATCTAGAAGTTCAGGACCCTGTGCCAGCATCCCCAGTATTGGAGTGTTTCTCATGTGCCTGTGAGTCCTTCGTCTTCCGCCTGGTGCTTCTGGAAGGTCAAGGGCAGCGGTTACAGGCCCCGGCTTGCAGGTGCGCTGCCACATTCCAGATTGGTGTGCCTGCTGAGAGCTGTACGCTGGGGTTGTGCTGTGGTGGAGACCACGTAGGTGGTAATAGTCACCTCTGCTCTGAGTTTGCTGCCTCTGACTCCTTTTGTACAGATAGTTGTGCCCACACTTGGTGGTATAGGCCCTGGCACATAGTAGGGGCACATTGGGTGTAGGTTTCCCTTCCATTTCTGACTTGGAAGGCAAGTCTTTTAATTCTCAAGAGAGTTCAGAAGAGGTTGGACAGTGACCTCTGACATCCTGGAAGACGTAAGTTCCCTTTGGCTGAGCTATTGACCGCTCTTGGCAGTCCTACTTTGTTCTGCTTCTAAAGTTCTGCTTCTGAAGTTCTGAGGTTGCAACCCAGGAACCTATGTTCTGTTGTGGGAAGGTACAAAGCGACACTTTGGTGTTCTGATTCTGTTGTAGCTCATGTATTAAAAGAACACAAAGCTGAGCTGTGTCCCAGCTGGGAGGAGGAAGAGTAGCCTCTCCAGCCCAGCAGGTCATTAGAGAGGTGATGCACTAGGATGGCATTTGTGATCCCAAGTTCACTTCCAGGCACCTGAATAACAAAACAAATCACAAACAAAGAAAACGGTTGTCTTGCAGTCTTGGGCAGAAAAAAAAAAGGAAATGCTGTTGGTCTTGTAGCTCCAGCTACAAAGAGCAAATCATTCTGTTTGCTTAATTTAGCAGATTAAACCAGTTATTAAACTGACCAATTTAAAAAATGCCCAACTTGCCAGCAGCTTTGCAGCCTGTGATGGTGGGGCGCCTCCTCCACCCTAGGGGTCCGGGCCTCCTGCAGGAGGAACTGGGGGGGAGGGGGGAGTGCAGTGCCCTGGAACAGCCCCGGAGGCCTGGAGCAGGATCTCTGTCATCTCTCCACCACCACCGCCCCCTTTCTGAAAACTTAAAACAAAAGGCTTTTATTTAGTAAACACCCGCACCGCACCCAGCCTGGATGCATTGTCCTGAGTTGCCTGATGAAGAGAGGGATGAGTGGGGGCTTTGCCCCTTTATTTCTGTGTAAGAGGCTGGGGTGCTGTCAGCTGCTTCTCAATCTGGATGCCTTCCCTTATGCTCGTTACCTTTGTTTTGAGGATCTTTTGAACTCTTGTTCTGAGAGGTCCCTCTGAGCTGGCCTTCTCTGTCTCCTCCAGCAAGCGTCTGCTTGAGCCTCCCCGGGAGCCTCACTTTCCTGGCCCCTGAACCTGCTGCCGCGACCCAGGAAGCGGGCTGGAGAGCCTGGGCTCCGGTGGGACCTCCCTCCGTCCCCTTCCCACCCGGGCCAGGATCAAAGCAGCCTCCTCAGGGAGCAGGGAAATACTTCTCGCAATAGCCCCACCAGTGAGTAAACAGCCAGGGCCTCTTGCAGCTTTTGAAGCGCGGGGCTCCAGGCCCGGAGGAATGCAGAACATTTCATTTTAGGAGTGGACTTAGGTTTCCAGAGCTTTTGGTATTTGCAAATTTGAAACAAATGCCCTCATTTAGCAGCAGGCAGGCTGGGCAGTAAACGGGGGCTGTTTAAGGGCGTTTATGACGGTCACAGGTATTTGTGGGAAGAGGGACCCCAGCAGGTTTGGGAGAGGACAGAGGGTTTATGGTTAGGTGGGTTGTACAAAGGCCCCAGCCAGGTCTCCGGTGGAGGGTTGTTGTTAGGTGGGCTTTGTCATAAAGGCATTGCTGCCTCCTGCCCCCCAGGAAGTATCTCCGTCTGGCAGACAAAGGGGTTTGGGATGGTGTTTATCCCCCAGGGCTGATGCTAAGGGCCTGTCCCTCTCACTTGGCTACCAAAGTATCAGATTTCCAGTGAACCTTTCCTTCTCCCACTCCCAGAGCTTGAAAGGCTCATTAAATGTGCTTTATATATAACAAGTTGGCTGAGAGCTTCCCCCTCATTTGCAGCCCGTTTTGTGAGGAAGGAGTTCGGGAAACCTGTTTTCCTTTTGTTGTTTTCTGGGAGTAGGATCTCTGACAGTGCAGTTGCAAAAAGACCCTGATTTTAGGAATCAGGCAAGAAAGTGTTGTTTGCCTTTGATGGGACAGCTTAACCAAGGATGGCCTGTTTGAGGCCTCCTACCACCCAGGGAAATTCAGAAATATGTTTAGGAACTGAGTTCTGGCTTCACAACTTGCTCCTTGAGAGACCTTAGACAGTTCACTTTGCCTCTCTGAGCCTCAGTTTCTTCTTCTGTGAGATGAGGGTGATAATTTCAATCCTGTTAGATTTCTTGTGAGAACTGAGTGAGATAGTACTGTAGTTTATGAACTCCCCTTGCTCCCCCGGCACCAGTTTCAGATCTTTGAAACTAAGCTGTAATATAATTATGTAGTATTATGTCTTAGTTTAACTGGTACCATTTCCTTTTGGTGGAACATAAATAATGGTGCATCTTAAAATCAGTGACATCTTTGAAATTCTGTATGTGTAAAAGACTTAGTCTGTCCTACAGTGAATTCTTCCTTTTTTTTTTTTGTTTTAAATTGAAGTATAGTCAGTTTACAATGTTATATCAGTTTCTGGTGTACAGCATAATAGTTCAGTCATACATATACATACATATATTTGTTTTCATATTCTTTTTCATTATAGATACTATAAGATATTGAATATAGTTCCCTGTGCTATACAGTAGAAACTTGTTGTTTATCTATTTTATATATAGTAATTTGTATCTGCAAATCTCGAGCTCCCAATCTATCCTTTCCCACCCCCTTTCCCCCAACCCCCAGTAGCCATAAGTTTGTTTTCTATGTCTGAGTCTGTTTCTGTTTTGTGAATAAGTTCATTTGTCTTTTTTTAAGATTCCACATGTAAGTGATATCTTACGGTATTTTTTTTCTCTTTGTGGCTTACTTCACTTAGAATGACAATCTCCAGGTCCATCAATGTTGCTGCAAATGGCATTATTTTATTTTTTATGGCTGAATAGTATTTCATTGTATAAACATACTGCAACTTCTTTATCTAGTCGTCTGTCGATGGATATTTAGGTTGTTTCCATGTCTTGCCTATTGTAAATAGTGCTGCTATGAACATTGGGGTGCAAATATCTTTTTGAATTAAAGTTCCCTCTGGATATATGCTGAGGAGTGGGATTGCTAAGTCATATGGTAAGTCTATTTTTAGTTTTTTGAAGAATCTCCATACTGTTTTCCATAATGGCTGCACCAAACTACATTCCCACCAGCAGTGTAGGAGGATTCCCTTTTCTCCACACCCTCTTCAGCATTTATCAGTGAATTCTTGATAAGAGGTAGTTCAAATGTGATGGAGGGGATTTATTTACAGGCCTGTTTTTGTTTCCTATCAGTAATTTTCAATAGAAACTGTTTTCCTTTTAGTCTGGCGCAGAAATAACAAATAATGTTTAAGGCAGAGGTGTCATGATAGGTAACAGGGGAGGGTTGGGGTTCTTCTAAATCCTTAGAAACCAAGAGATAATCCAGAAGGGGAGATTGATGTCCCTAAGAGGGCAAACGGTCTATTGTGGAAAGAAAATACCTCTCTGATGGTAGAGTCTCCATTTTAAAAGGCTGAGCTCTTCCTGGGGAGACTGGAGATTCACTCCAGGAGTGGATTGTCTGGTAGGCAAACTGAGGCAGAACCAGAAGAGAGTAATGAACAAGGCAAGGATACAGAGAGGCACCAAAGAGGGGGACACAGTAAATGCCAGGTGTTCAGAGGATGGAGACCCGAGTGGGGCAGGCGGGAGACAGGAAGAGATAGCATTGTCCTCCCCTCCTGGCAGCACAGTTGTGCAGGGCTGATCTAAGCCTTGTGGAGACAGCTGGTGCTAATCATACTGCTTTGTGCTACCCAAGTGTTGGCTGGATGGCACCGTTCCCCCTCAGGACACAACTCAGAACTCCCAAAGGCTAGGGAATTCTTCCTTTGGTTGCGTTCTGGTTCATTCGGTGGTGGGATGGATTGGCTGCCAGGTTGGGGTTTGGATGGTATATGAAAGGAGAACGCTATGTCCCTTTTGTACGTGTTAGTGGATATCTAGAGCAAAGTTTCCTTTTTTGAAATAGATTGCTGTGTAGATACGTGTTTCAGGCACTCCATCTTATGGAGTTTTCAGAATGCATTCTTTCTGTGTGGTCGCCCAAAATTTTAACCCTTGGTAGGTGTGCCCAGCTAGGAAAGGGGCTGATTAACGGCTCGCCTGGAGGGCAAGAACTCAGAAGTCCCAGGTCTGGAGACCCAGCGCCTCTATGGAGTGAATGAATGCCCTTCTTTACTCCCTCTAGGAATGTTTTAAAGAAGAATGAAGTATTGTATATGATGTACCTTGAACAATCAGGAAGAACAGCATTGAGATTAAGAAAATTCCAGTCCTCTTTTCCTGAAAGCCTTTAATATAGGGGTAAGGGCATTTTTGATGATGTAAGCACGTATTTTTATAAAACTCTAAAACTCCACGTGAGTTTTCTTCTGGGGAAGCTGATCTTCCCATCTTCTGTCCTGGGAGGCAGTGGTTCTTTTCAAACCAGGTCAACAAATTTCTCTGAATCCCTTTTTATATCTGAGGTACCCAGAGTGATACCTTTCAGGCCCTCTCTTGTCCTGAGTTTAACCAGTTGCCCAGTTTGGGTCTAATACGCCCCAATTCCTTAATGACATCTGTAACCAGAAAAACCCTGAGAGGACTTGCATGGACCTCTATGGGTCTCCTGCCAGCTGCTGGCCTTGCGGGGCGCCAACGGTGGCAGCTGAATTAACAGCTGCCTATTCTGGGCCTGGCCTCGGCCTCAGCCCCCGGGAGAGGTGTTGATCAGGTTGATGGGGCAACAAATCCCCCGAGTCCCAGGTTGGAAGTAAATTACTGAAAAGTTGCTCTTAGACTCCTGACAAATTGCTTTCAGTTTTTGCTGCCAAAAGAGAACTCTGAAAACAGGGTGTAAATTGGGTTATTTACACTGTCTCTGTTTTTGTTGCTTCCATGAAGTTGGTGGAGGAGGGCACCGGTCCAAGGGAGCTTTTCAGGTTCCTCTGGTACCTGGCATCAGGTGAAGAGGGGGTAGAGGTGGGAGTGTGGGGGTGAAGTGCCCTTGAATGCAGGAAGTGTGGTGACCGGACAGGCCTTTGAGGTGCCTGGGACCAGCCCCATTCATTAGATCAAAGAAATACCTTTTGTTTTTCCTCTCACACTTTCCTCTGCCCTGGAGCCAGAGTCGTAAAGAGGTGGAGTTGTGAGGGTCTGCATCTGGTGGTTGGGGTGGTGGGTGGAGTCGGTGGAGGGGTGGTCTTCCCTCATGCTGTGCGCTTCCTGCATCCTGCTCCCACTGCCCTGGATGTGCAGGAGTCTGCCTGGGCTAGCCTGGGCACCCCGGCTCTGCTGGGCTGCCCGCCTGGTGAGGCCCTGCCTGAGCTGGGCTGTAAGCTGGAGATACCAGCCACACAAAGGTGGATTTCACTCCAGGCTAAGTGTTTTGTTGCTGAATCATTTGCATTCATTAATAGTAGTGAAGGGCGAGTGATATTTAAGGCAACACGATGGGTTTGTTGGAGGAGGCTGCCTTAGAGCCTCATTAAGAATTCTTGGGGCCTGGGAGAGGATGGGCGCAGCTCATTCAAAGCTTACTTAACTTCTGACTGCCTTGGGCATAGGCCAGCTACTAAAATATGAAAAATGTTTGCCCAGCAGCCCCCAGAGCTTGGCCAGACTGCCCTGGCCAAAGAAAACACACACTTACAATTCATTATTTAGCCTCCTCCTGCGAGTTCGCTCGTGTCTCTTCCTCCCCTGGGACCTTGCTGAGTTGGGGGCATGGAGGGGGGAAGCAGGGCAAGAAGGCTCCTACATATTTTTAGGGGAAGCTTGGCCTAAAGCAAGTGCTGTCTAAATTCACCCCACCCACCCCCGTGTCTCCTGACGGACTTCAGGCTGTCTCCGAGGGTTTGCTCTTTTAAATGACGCCACCGCGAATGTCCTTGTGTCTATCCGTGCCCTTGTGCTCATGTATCTGAAGGCTAAATTCCCTGAAGTGGAGTTGCTCTGTCAGAGGGTAGGAATATATCAAAGTTGGATACACAGTCCTGTGTTTATGTTATTTTTCTGGGGAGGGAGTTGATAGCTTTCATCAGATTTCTGAACCACTGCTGTTCAGTGGGGCTGTGAAAATCGCACGGGTTAACGTGTGAAAACTGGTAAGCATGATTCAAATGTGGGGCATTGCTAGGGTGACTGGAGAATGTATCATCCAACCTGGAGCATTATTATTAATAATTATGCCAAAACAACCAGCATAAGCCAGGGTTGTTCCAGTAAGTTTCCCCCAGATCTCTGAGACCTGTGTATTCTCTCTTCTGCACCACATAGCTCTGAGTTACCTGCTTCTTTTTGTTTTCTGTTCTGTCAGACGTGTCCTTTTTGTTGCTCTCAACTTGATGCTGAGTCTAGTAGGGTGGGTCAAATTCCTGACCTCTATTTTCCTGGGTGCTCAGGGGTTGGCCAAGATGTTCTTGGATTCCCAAGACCTGGATTTGAGTTCTGGAAGCAGTGTATTATGAGTTCCATTTTTCAATCTGCAGGATGAAAATGATAATCTTCACCTCTCACAGCTATGGTGAGGGTCTAATGCAGGACAGTAGGGGGGTATGGTGTTGCCTTTGTTCGTGGGAGGTGGGCTTCAGGGACACTCACAGTGGCCCACGTTGACATAGACTTGGGGGCCCATAAGGCACAGCTAGCTGTCTAGATTTGTTTTTTCCGCTTCTCCATTTATTACCACCCCCTTAATCACTCTCGTACCTGTTCCCCCTTCTATCCCACTGTCCGTGGCTTTGTTAAGATCTTGGCATTTCTCCCTTGGAATACTGCTGGAAAGAAGTGAATTTTTGAAGGCAGCATCCTTTCCCGCCCCCCTCAAAAGTGTCAAGAAGACATGCACTTTATGAAACTTGAGATAAAAACATCAGATGAAAAGCAATGGACTGAGATAAAAAGGAAGCTGACCAACAAAAGTGGAGAAGTAAAAAGGTGGCTGGCTGAGATAGTGAAGGAGGGAGGAGACAGAAAGTGCAGTAGCGGAACTGAGTTTCCTGTGCAGCCTGGAAGGAGCTGAAGTAAAAAGGACAGGTAATCTAATCAGTGTCCTGCTGTGGAGGAGCTCCCAGGATCCAGGGGAGAATGTACAGTGAGATGAAAATGATGGAAAAACATGATAATTAGAGAAATAGATTCAGGATTTTGAAAAGCAATAAACAAAGGATATACAAGTAGAATTAAAAAGCAAGAAGTATACCTTGCAGGTCGTAAGAGGCAAATAAAACACAATACATACAACAAAGGAAGAATTGGACTTTTGAAACATAAACCAGACAAAAGCAAAGACAGATATATCAGTTAGGATGATACATTTCAATGGAATGTGTCTCCCACTGAGTTAAGACAAAATTAAAATTGAGTTAGAAAAATTTCATGTTCTTTGCCTGAGATAAATGTAAGATACTGACAAAGTCTGTTTTATTCTTTTTCTAATTTAAGGCCGATGGCTTAACTTATTTCACTAATTCTTTTAGGAAATAATTTCAGATTATTAATTTTATTCTGAATACAGCTTTAAAATTAATAAATTTGAAATCAAAATATAGAATTGATGAGTTTCATTGCTTTAAAAGATAATAAAAAATACAACTTAAGCAAATCCAATCAAGAAAAAGAGAAGAAAGGTCAATAGGCAAAACAAGAAGGGAAAAGAGGCTTTAACCTCATTTGTGGCTTCACAACAATTTCTTGAGCACCTACTAGGTACCTACCTACTAGGTACCTGGTAGATTCTGGGGACACAGAGCTGGGAATGAGATAGAGCTTACTGTTCAGTGGGGAGGGCTCCTGAAAATGTGTATAATAATACAGTTGTGGCAATTGCCATGGATAAGATGTTTTAATTATCAAGGGTTACTGTGTACAATGCTATGCTAAGAATTCTGTTAGGAAAATACAAATTACTGAAATTTATTCAAGAGCCATTTGGATGACTAACTAGACCAGTAACTATTAAAAACAATTAAAAGATAGTCAATCAAACAAACAAACAAAAAAATCCTCCACCAAACTGCTGTATCAGCCAGTCTTGAAGGGAAATTTAGAAAAACATTAAGGAATATGGAGACTTGTAATCCTTTATAGGCTGTCACAGAGCCAAGGAACAGATGGACAGCTACCCTGTCACAAAGTTATAAAACCTTGCTCCCAAATGCTGACTGATAGTTCAGAAAAGGGAAATGCGCGATGCAGAAACATTGGTGTTTAAGTCTAATGTAAACACTGGCAAAGGTTAAATACTGGCAAATCTAATACTATGTTAAAGATAATGTACCGTAAACAATTAAGATTTACTCCAAACATGCATAGGTGGTTTAATCTCACGTAATTCATCAAAATAAGTCAGGAGTCATGTAGTTATCTCATGCAAAAATGACATTAGATACAAATTAATATCCTTTTTCTTTACTTTAAACCACAGCTAACATTGTATTTTAAAATGAAATTATAATGCTGTTCTCTTTAAAGAAGTCACTACCTTAAAATAATAAAATTGCTACTAGCTAATATTATTCTAGAAACTGTAGAAGAAATAATACTATAAGAAAATAAAAGTCAAAATAAAGTTAATGCTCTTTGCAGAGGGTGTCATTTTTAATGTGTGTAACTGAAGAATCAACTGAAAACCATTAGAATCAGTAAGAGTTGAGTCATTTGGCCAAATACAAAACTACACAAAACCCAGAAATTTCACTATTTACTAGCAGGTAATCTTTTAGAAAATAAAATGGAAACATTTATTCCATTCACAAAATCAACAACAGCAAAAACCGAAATACTCAGGCATAAAGCAATAGAATAGTCAGTAACTGTCACTTTTTTCCCCTCTGAATTTGAAACCAGTGAAGGCAGGGAAGAAGGAAAGACAGACAGACAGTAATTGGACAGATGGAAATTAGTGTATCTCTTTTATTACTGATAAAGGCTAGGTTGAAGAACAAGGTTTTAATCTGAGGAGAATAATCTTGTCTGATTCATCCCTGAATTAGAGTGTGTGTATGTGTAGGCTACCTATGTAAAATGTGTCCGATCTGCAGGGGGTATATATCCCTTCCCCCAACCCAAGTGGGTAGAGGAGGAAGGATCAGCCAAACAATCTCAGTGAGACATCACCCCTCCCTGGGACTTGTGGGAGGCGGCGAAGTCAGGCTCCGATGGTACCCACTCTACTGAAATGGGGAGTTATTCCCCTTAAAACTTCCTTTGCTCCCTGAACTCACAGGCCCTGGACTTCTGGGGGTGGGTGTAGGTGCCTGGGGGTGTGGCTCCTCCTTTCAAAGAAAGGGTGCAGCGGTCCACTGATCCTGCGTCCACCTCCACTAACCACACCGCTCCTTTGTGGATGCTTCCAGGACACCTGGGGAACACAGTAGATTTTTCCCCAGAAGGCTCTCAAATGAATCACATCAGGACAGTAGGTATATATTCTTTCCTGGCCTGCCTGCCCACCCACCTCCTCCCAGGACAGTATTTAAATTAATTCCAAGGCAGCTCTGCACCCAATGGTGAAGATTTACTTCCTGTCTATGTCCCACCCCCAATCATGGGCCAAACACATTTTCTTCTGAGAAGTTAAATAAGATTTAGAACAGAAACCTTCACTGTCTTGTTCACTGTTGTCTTCCCAACACTTAGAACAAATGCCTGGCACTTCGTGGGCACTCAGTAACTCAGTAACTATTTTCAGGGGGAGAAAGTAGGATGCATAATGCAGAAAAGGCCTTATATTCGTGGTCTTACTGATTACAAATTAATAGGGAAAAGATAGCAGTAAAAAATAAACAAGGAAAAAGGTAGACAGGAAGTTGAATAGAAAATTCAGCTGAACAGTAAACATAGGAAAGATTGCTTTATGTTGCTAAGGACAAACTAAATGTCTCAAATGAATTGCAAAGTAAAACGAAGTATTATTTTACGTCCTTCAAATTGGCAAAGATTAATAAGTATCAGTATTGATAAGGAAGCATACATTGGCACAGTCTTTTTAAAGAGCAATTTGTCATTTGTCAAAAACCTGAAATTGTATTCTCTTTGGTCCAGGGGGAGTTCTGTTTCTAGGAAGTCATCCTACAAGAAACATTTTCATTACCAATGTTTATAGGTGCCTGTACAGAAAGGTTCAGTTGGAACATTTGTTTGTAATGGCAAAAAATTTAAAACCATCTGGATGTCCATTATTAGGGTATTAGAGAAATAAATTGTGGGTCACTGGTACAGTGAAATAATACACAGTGGTTGAAATGAATGGGCTAGAGCCATTTGGACAGACATGGAAAGCTATCTGTGGTTAACTACAGAGCAAAAAAAAAAAAAGCCTTTTGCAGAATAGCAGCAGGTGGCATGAGTTGAAGGGTGTCTCCTAAAAGGATATGTTCAAGTCCTAACTCCCAGGACCTGTAAACATGACCTTATTTGGAAATAGGGTCTTTGCAGATGTAATCGAGTTAAGAGAAGCCTAATTGGGGTGGGCTCTAATCCTGCATGACTGGTGGTGTCCTTACAAGAAGAGAAGAGACACAGACACTCACAGCGAAGACGGCCATGTGGTGTGGAGGCAGAGACTGGAGAGATGCAACAAGCCAAGGGACGCCAAGGATTGCCAGCAGCCACCAGAAGCGGGGAGAGAGTGCGAAACAGACTCTTCCTGGAGCTTCCAGAAGGAACCAAGCTTGCCAACACCTTGATTTTGCACTTCTGGCTTCCAGAACTGTGAGAGAATAAGCTTCCGTTGTTTTAAGGCACCCAGCTGTGGTGATTTGTTCCGGCCGCCCCAAGAACCAAATATAACAGGTATGGCGCTATCCTGTAGTCACGCCTTCTGTGTGTGCGCCTGCTGCTGTCTGCCTGACAAAGAGCTTCTTCAGTCCACTGTCTACCCTGACAGCCACCTCCTTGGAAACACGGACTCCCTGTTTTGGTGATTTTTTGGTCAGGGGATAGCCTGAACCAGGTAAATTTGTGTTTCACCTCCTCTGCTTCCTCCACTCCCCACAAACAGTGTTCCAGCGGCCTTTTGCCGTGTACCCCCTCATCATCCCTTAAACTCTGAGCATCCTAAATTTCCCCGAGTTCATGCTTTGTCTTTGTGCTTCTGTCTTGCCAAGCCCCAATTCCTTCTGAAAACCTTATTTTGAAGGGCCTTTTTCCAGGATTCTTCCCCACCCCCTTATACCCCAACTCTGAGTTAAAAGCTTGTCTTGTGCACCCGCCCACCACACTGTGTGATGATGCGGTAAAGCCTAGTGATTACGGGAGGCTTTCCTCTGGAGCCATACGACCAGAGAATTGAATCCTGCATTTGTCACTTACTAGCTGTGTGACCTTGGGCATGTGACATTGCCTCTCTGTGCCTCAGTTTCCTCATCTGCATAATGGGGATCACAGTACCTAACTGGGTCATAAGCATTAACAAGCTTATGTGGCTAAAGCTCTTGGAACAGTGCCTGGCAAATATAAGTGGTCAGTAAGCATTCGCTTTTGTAATAATTACATGTTTACTTCTCTGACTCCCCTACTAAATGGAGATACTTAAAGGCAGTAATTGTGTTTTTCTCTCACGGTCCCCAGTGTCTTGCAGAGTACTTGGTGCATGGTAGGTGCTAAATAAATGTTTGTTGAATTAATGATAATAATTAATATAATTGTCTACCAGGATCCCATATTGGGCTTTGACCCTCTGCTGGTTCCACATCACACAGGGGCCGGATCAGCTGGTGTTTCCTGAGCACCTCCAATGGGCCAGGCATCCGCAGTGAAGGGATGAAAGAGTGAAGACCAGCTCCTGTCCTCATGGAGCTGAGAATCTGGTGGGGAAGAGAGTTGAAGCCCATGAAATGTTAACAATAGCAATATTAGGTCTTAATAACCGTTTGTGGGAGCAAAAGAGGATACAGAGAATGTGCATTCACAGTGAACTAGTTGGATCTTTGTTTTCCAAATTTGTTCTAATAGTAAAACGTAGATCTAGAGGCTTCGTCATGTTCAGATTTGATTTTTTTTTTCATGTATACTTTCATCAGTAGGCACATAACATCTGGTTGTCTCTCTGGAATTAGCAGCCATCAGTAATCATTGCTAGATGCATTATTTCATTAGGGTTTGTAAAATGGTGAAATTGTGTTTATCACCTGGAGACGTCTGTAAAGATAAACCTCTCCTCATTAACCGTTGGTTCACCCTGAGGTATAGCTATTCAAGAAAGGGAAAGTAAATGCTTCTTGACCAGTTTTAAAAATAGTGACTTGGTTTTCTAGCATCCTTCAGAGGTGGCCAGTGGAGGGCTTTGGACTTTTTTTTTTTTAAAACACTTATTATGAACTCATGGATTTAAAACTTACCCAATTTGTTAAGGCCATGTAGTCCTTACCCTGTTGAGTGCTTAAATGGTCCCTTCTTTGTCTGTTGGAAGCCTCGTCAAGCTGGCTCTGAACCTTTTGATGTGACCCTTTTCATCTTGCTCATTTCTTTCAACGAGAATATGTTCCAGGTTCACCCTGCACATCTCCTGCCCCAGACCTGGAGTCAAGTACTTCTCCAAGGAGGAAGGGCACCACTTTTTTAGGATATCAGTACAATATTACCAAACCACTTTCCAGAAGGGAATTAATATAATTTACACTTCCATCAGCAAAGCATGAGGACCATTTTCTCCATGCACTCAACCAGTATTGAGTGTTATTTGAAGAACTTGGCATTCATTTGGGAGGGTGGAATAATTTGCATTTCTTATTTGCATCTGTGTTCTCATTTGCATTCATCAGGTTACTGGTGCGTTGGAGTGTTTTCTTATATTTATTAATCATGTACATTTGTTTTGAGAACTCTTCCTGTTGTTTTGACCACATCACTATTCGAATCTTAGTCGCTGTTGTGGTTGATTGTAACTGTGCATCAAGGCCAGCAACCCCTTTTCTGTCAATTGCTAGAAATAATTTTCCTAATTCGTTGTTTGCCTTTGAGACTTGTTTACAGTTTCTACTTTATGTAGTCAGATGTTTTCCTTTACAAAGCAAGGAATTTTCCAGTCCCCTCTCGTTGTCCTTGGGGCCTTACAGCATCAGCTGAAGCTGAGAGTTGTCTCCAGGCATTAGTTGATGCCTGAGCATCGGCTGTGCTGTCCTCACCGAACTACAGTTGTGTCCCTTGAGGCCAGAGGCCTGCCTCATTCCAGAGTGGTCTGGGTCCATTTCTGCCCAGACAGGCTCACTCTGATTCTTCTTCATGTTGAAGGTGCTGTTAACCTGGGCACTGCCTGGAGGTTCCCAGGGCCGCAGGCAACAGAGTGTGAAGTTCCCCGCAGTCAGCAGCTTCCCAGCGGAGCCCTGCACTGTGTGTGCCGTGACCTTCTGGCTCCGAGGCTCCGTCAGGCAGCCGTGGGGCCAAGTTTGAGACCTCAGGGTCTGTTCAGAGAAAACCTCAATGTCCAGATAGCGGATATTGGGTGGGTGGCATGTTAGACATGGCACCTGGCAGCTCCAAATGGTCTGCATGAGAGGAATGCCAACAGAGGCCTGTGCGGGGTAAGAGATGGTTGTGATGGGATGGTGTTCCTAAAAGATTTTTTTAAAAAATCTTGAACATAATAATGACAAGAAATCATGGCTAAGAGCCCAAACTCACATGATACTTAATACGTGCCAGGCACTGTTCCAAACAGGCTGCGTTGGTTACCATGTGAATTTACTTTTCACAAGCCTAGAAGGTAGATACTGTTATTAGCACCATTTTATAGCTACAGAAAATGGAGACACTGAGAGGATAAACAGCTTGCCCCAAGGTCATATACTCGATAAGTGGGAGAGGAGAATTGAAGTGCAGACAGTCTGACTCCAGACGCTGAGCTCTTGCCCCATCTCCATCCGATCTGTACACTGTGGGCTGGAGTCTTAAAGTGGTGCATCTCTTAAGACTTTCCAGAGGGCACTTCATCAGGGGAAGGAGCAGCTGGTTTTACAGATGGGGGAACTGAGGCCTGAAGAACAGACTGACTTGCTCAGAGCCATCAACACGAGTCATATGCAGGTCTTTCTGCACTTAGTAGTGACACTCATGTGGTATCACAGTCAGGCTCTCTGAACCGGGAACAGAAGTGCCCTCAGACAGATGGAAATAGTGCTTGCCTCTTCCCTTTGAGAGGGCCCAAATCTCTGGGGTCTGGTAAACTGGGAGGGGCTGGTCTTAACCCAGGAATTTCCTGGGCACAGCTCTGACCTTCTGGCACCGGGCTCTTGAGGGCTGTGTGGAGGCCTGCTTTCGGGATCTCCTGGTCTGAGCCCAGTTTGGCCCTTTCTGGAAGATGAATTCTTTGCCCTTGGGTGAGGAACAGCAGACTGAGTTCCAAGAGCAGCAGGACTGCTGGGTCAGGAGTTCTGGAAAAGTTGGGTGGAAAATGCCCCGCTATCTTCTTGCTCCTGGCCTAATGGCTCCGACCATTTTTTGATGTCAGGAAGTGTAACAATACGGTACATTTATCTTGGTGAATAATAGATGAGCCTGGGGAAGGTACTCTGCTTTTCCCGGTGAATTATTTACCAGGAGCCTCTAATTTGAGGGCTCTCCATTATAAGTGGTCTGAATCAGGTATAGCTAGAGCCCCCTCCCGTCTCCTCTCACTCCCTGGTCTCCCAGATACAGATCAGCTGTAACCTTTTGGGTCCAATGTTACACTGGGTAGCCCTGTGGCCTGTAGCCAGGGACTCTGAGTTTGAAGTCCCTGTGGCCACTGGGGAGGGTAGCAGGAGTGGGTGGTGGGGACCAACCTACTGGAGACACAGGGACAGCCCTGTGGGGGTTTCCTTGGCAGGAGGGAAGCTGGGGTAAATGTGAGGCTGGGGCCTTGCTTTACAGGCGTAGGGAGCCCTATGTGTGCTTCTGTGTGCACATTTGTGTGCTCTGTGTCTTTTGTTTTTCTTGTCTCTTTCTCTGGGTCTTTCTGTGACTCTGTCTCTCAGTTTGTCTCTGTCCGTGTCCCTCTACCTGTTGATCTGGTCACTGTCCCCCTCTGTCTGGATCTGGGTCTCTCTTTGTCTCTCTCCCTCTTTTGTCTCTCCCTCCTTCCCTCTCCCTGCCCCCCCCTTCTCTCTCTCCCTTTTTTGCTCTCTGTCAATCTCCAGCCCCTTTATTTCATCTTTCTGTCTCCATCTGTCTCTCTTCGTCAGTGTCTGCTTCTCTCTCTTTCTCTGCGTGACTTTAGAGGCCTGTAAGAGGCACCTCCTGGGATGGAGGGACAGCCAGTTCCAGACTTAAGTGAAGCCAGATCTTGGTGCCTTAAAGATCGACAGAGTAGACATAAAATAAACTTTAAGTCTTTGTCATTTTTTTGGCTATTCGGTTATTGCATCAGCCACTCTTTTTTTTTTTTTCCCTTCAGTTATTTTCTGTGTGTGTGCTTTATGTTTTAAAGCACTGCCCCCCCCCCCCGAAAGTCAGCAATCCCTAGGCTTTAAGCATCTGGTAATGAGTTGCAAGTTTTTGGTGCTTTTAAAAATAACTTACAAGGAATTGTTTCTGTCCCATTATTCATCAGTTTGTATTTTTTTCAGCTGTTGTTATTGATTTGGAGATTGAAATACACATTTTGCCATCTTTAGCCAAAATGCTTTTTCGAAACAGCTGATTTTTCAAAATTGACTCTTTTTTTGGTTATTGTCCTGAAAAAATAAAGGAACAAATCATCAGTAATACAGTTAAGAAATAAAACAATACAATTAGTTTTGCCTTGTTGGAGAGTTTATATTTGAAGCCGTAAAGTGAAGTTTATAAGGAGTCCAGAAGTGTCTGATGCTTTGACTCTAATTAAGCAGCTGGCCTGCCTTCCCCTCCCCACTGTTTCCCGACCACCCCACCTAACTGGGCCAGACTCCGTTTCGTCTGGGTAATGTTGGAGCTGTGGTCGTGGCCGCAGTGGTTGACCACCACAGGAGAGCTTCCCCCTCCTTTTTCCCAACCACGCGGGGTAGCAGCTGGGGCTGAGAGGAGGGCTTTTGATGGCAGAAGCAGATCTGTCTTCGGAAGTAGGCAGCCCCCCACTCCTCTCCCTGGCAGCCTAGATGCCAGGAGGGCACCCTTGCCTCTTCAAGCCAGCGGCTCTTCCCAGCCTCCTCCCTCAGTTTGGATTCTTCTCTTTGTGTTTCGGATTGAGGCTTAAAGCCTGGAGCATCCCCTTCCCTGGAGAGAAGGGTGGGTTTCCAGAAGCAGCTGTTGGTCAGACAGATGGGGAGCGGAAGAAAGGAAGGCTGGGGGAGGGGTGCTTGGAGGACAGGGCCCAGCTTCAACTTCTGGGCCTGCCTTGCCCCTGGCCCCGGAGGGGATGGCCAGGCTGCCGAGGGCCGCGTGCGTCTCCTGCACGTGTGTCGGGCATCGCCACGTGTCATCAAGTGTGTGGCAAATGCAGCCCATTGCTGCAGGCCCTGTATGGCTCGTGCTTTCCACATCACACATAGCAGAGCGATTTCCTCACATTCCCCACTCTTGTCTGCTCCGGGAAGTGGTTTGCAGAGCACGTCTAAATATAAAAGTATGAGACCGCCTCTTTCTCTTACCCTTTGAAACCAGCTGAGGGCCAGTCTCTTTAGTCACTTTTTGGGTTTGTGGGGAGGGGGAAGGGGCACAGGAGAAGCTGGTGTTTGTGTGCATGTGCACGGGTGCGCCTGCATGTGTGTTTCCCTGGCCCTGATGGTACCCAGATGTGTGGGGCAAACAGAGCGGGGCTGGGTGCAGGGATAGAGGCCTAGGCAGGGTGCCGGGGGTACATGGAGAGGAGGGTATAGACTCAAAGAGTGATTTTTAAACTGTGGGCAGCTATGTTCAGCCACTTACTTGTTTAAAAAAATTTCATTTTCATCTCCCTCCCCAGGCCCAACGGTATGTTCCTCTGCTGGGGAGAAAGGCAGGATGTAGGTGATGCCCATCAGGAAGGCGTTTCAAAACGTAGTGCTAAATGAAATAAAGTGAGAAGCAGAGTGAGAGACGATGCAAGACCGTTTGTAGGGGTTCAAAATAGGCCCCCGTGAAACAACAACACATTGGAGCAGAGTACGGACAAAGGGAGGGTTTACATTAAACAGGACAGAATGGTGGTTGAGGGGGATTTGGATAAAAGGAAATAAAGTAAAAGAAATGAAGAGTAGCCAGCGTGGGAAGAACACAGTCATGGGAGCCAGACAGATCCAGGGGAACGGCCCCACCATTTATGGGGACAGCTTTGACCCCAGTCTCCTCCTCTGTGCAATGAGGCTGAACCACGTGGAGGGTTCTTTGGATGAGAAATGATGTGTCTTTGTGATGAGGGCCGGCAAGAAGCAGACAGTCAGAGGAGCTAAGGCAGTGCTGACTGATGGAACGTACAGGAACTGAATTCTTCTATGTCTGTGCTATTCAGTATGGTGGCTGCCTAGCCACAGGCAGCTCCCAGGTACTTCCTAGTGTGACCAAGGAAATGAATTTTCATTTTAATTAAGTTGCATTTGAATAGCCCCAGGTGGCTGGTGGCTGCCATTTGGACAGAGTGGGTGGAAGAGATTTTGACTCCTTCAGGAGCCAGAGAGGACTTTCCTCCTTGAGTGGAGTTGAGACCACCCCACCTAAAGGGCAGGGAATCATGTCTCCCCCCACAACAGGGAACTTGGAGTGAAATGCGGAGGCCACTCTGGCTGGCTGTGTGGTGTGTGCTTACTGCCTTAGAGATGGGTAAAAAGAAAGCAGAAAATGGAGTCTCTCAGAGTTTTCTGAGCCTGTTTTGAAAATCAGTGGACAAAGTCTCGGTCCAGTCACTCCCAGTGATCCTCAGGCTGTCAGTTTGCCCTCTGCTTCCATAGGAAGGACCGTGGAAGCTCACTTCCAGGTTCACCCCAGCGCCTTTCTCGCTGTGGTCCCCCAGAGCTCCTCCCTGCTGCAGCTGGGAGTCAGACCTGGTTGGGCCCCGGGTCTGGGCCTGCAGCGAGTCCCTTTCCATCTTCTCTGGGTGGTGAGGGCGGATTCTTTGTCCCCTCTGTGGTCCCGGAGCACACCAGCTGAGCATCCTTGAGAACTTCCTGGGCTTGAGCTCCTGGCTCACTTCCCAGGCTCTTGGTCCAGCAGCCCCATTGCCTTCCCTGCAATGTATATTATTTCCGTGGGCCCCTCACTGGCGTCTTCAGGACAGCTGGCTGCTGTCTTTCTCTCTCTCCTTGGGGCTGAGAATGGGCATAGAGGGTGCAAAGAACGCCTGCTTCCTCCTCGTGGTTCTGTTCCAGCCGCCCCCCTCCTTCCATTCACCAGGACTTTGGACTCCCCAGGGATCACCTTACCCAGAACATTTTCATTTGGGGTCCACAGCTCCCTAGAACTTCTGGGGGTTTTTACTTCTGTGAAAAATATGCCAACTTTTGTGTGTCTATACCTAATGTGGATTTAATTTGAATATTTTAGGGACCTGAAAAGAATCACTAAAATCCCATGAGGAAACTGAGGCCCAGAGAGGAAAATTAAATTGGCTAAGATTGGATAAAGGTAGAGGTAGGACAAGATTTCAGGTCCTTTGTCCCCCCACAAATGCTTCTGGGGTGTTCATCCCGTGGCCCAGGCACTCTGGAGGGGCGCAGCGTACCAAGTTGTGCATGCACGTTTCCCCTCCCCTTGAGTTTACTGTCTGGCTTAGGAGGAACTGCTCTCAGTCACAGCACAGGCGTGAATATCAGGAGTGTCGCAGGCAGTGAGCTATCAGTGCAAGTGTGTGGCCAAGGCAGAAGCGGGATCTCCTGGGAGGCAGGATGCAAGCTGAGCCTCGGGAACGGGAGCAGCTTGTCAGCAGTGATGCCAGGTCCCAGTTTGCAACCCCAGCTGCCTCTAACCGCACACCTGCCATTTATAGCATCATTCTTAATCCCTCCCAACCTGGCCCTCCATGTGGTGCGTGGACTCTAGGAGCTGGCTGTGTGGCTGGAGGCTGGGGGACAGGGAGAGGACTCTGGGGAGCGAGCCCTTTGTTTCTGAAACTGCCTCTGAGGCTCATCGCAGCGAATTCGGGGCTAGGTCTTGGTGACTATTCAGCCACATACCCTCAGTGCTCTAATTTAGTGCCTGGCAGCGGGGTGGTGTTTAGTTAGGGTCACCCTACTTGTTATAGGTTGTGTTAAGACTGGAAACCAGGTCTCTCTACCCCAAGCTCCTTTTGCCTGATCACACTGCCTCACTCTGGCTGGGTTTATAATTCGTTGCTGCTTCATTGGAGACATCGTAGCCATTTAAGGGTGAGAGACGTGTCCTGGGCATGGTATGGCCCTCTGAGCCCCAGCAGAAGACAGGCTGGTTCCAGGGTCAGGTGGTGTGGCTGCTGGCTGCTGGCTGAGGAGCTTCTTAAACCACACCTCCGAGCGGTTTGTTTGCCCCTCTGGGCTCGGATGCCATGTGATACTGGCCACGAGGACCCACTGCTGCCATTAGAGGTTGATCTGCCCCCTCCAGGGCCTCCCAGGAGCGGGCAGGGCAGGGCCAAGTTGTGGTTTTCATCTAAGGTGGAAGAGCTGGCCTGCTAGGTTGTTTCGGCCCTAATCCCTGGTGATTTTGTTTTGTTTCTCTAATCCGGATGTGGGAGCCTCTCCAGATATTTACAGTTAAATCCCAGGGCAGGAAAACTCAGCTGGTTTGCTGGCTCTGCGCCCTCCTTCACAGCTCTGAGCCAGGGCCATGATGGCTTGTGGTGGGCTGCGGGGCTCCTGGCAGAAAGTCCGGGGCCTTTTGTGAACACTGGGGACACAGGAGGGGAATGGAACTTTGTGCTCTGCCTCTGGGTCTCGGAGTCAGCTGTGGACGATGTTCAGCAGCCCTCTGAGCTCTCACGTTCTGGGCTTATCCTCAGACAGGCTTGTTGGTGCTAGAACCACGTGTGGAACACTCGTGGTGGACTGGTGGTAGTTGAGGGGGCCACTCCAGACCCCTCGACTCACAAGTCCCACTGTAGCATTCTGAGTTTCTGCCAGCCCAGGTAAACCAGGGGATGACTGGACTTGCTGTTCATCCAAGCGACTTACTCCTGCAGAGATCGAGATTTGTTCCTCAAAAAAGAGACCAATTCTTACGGACCATGGATCTTTGGAGCGCCCCAGAGCAGCTGAAAGTGCGCCAGTTAAACCTCGGGAGGCTAAGGGCGCCTGGGGGAGGTGATGTGGGGCAGGGACCTTGGGACCCCTGGGACCTTTCGTTTGGTGCCCTTAGAGTTTCTAGGTGGAGGGGACTTGTAGCAGGGCTGACCTCGTGTGGGTGAGAAGGCGTGGGGACCACTCTATTTCCTGGAACAGAGCATTTGTGCCTCTTGGGTTGAGGACTACTTCTCTTGGCCTATGTCCTGATGGTGTTGCCCCAGGCAGGATGAAGGAAGTTGGCAAACCTCTCCCTCAGGAGTCCATGTGCCCTAGTAGGTGCCGCGTTGGCCTGGGCTCTCAGGGTCACCTGGGAGGCAGGATATCCCCCTAGGAATATGGGCCCTGAAGCCAGGGACTGAGTCTTAGGCATGGAGGAGTCAGCCTCCTGCCCCTGGCTGGTTGGCCTGGTGCATGGGAGGGGTCACAGTCACTCGTGACCACACATACCTGTGCAAAATGCCTGTGCCAGAGCCAGCCAGGGTCATCTTGGTACCTTGGCTTGGTCCCCAGGCAGCTGTCCAAAGGGTGAAATTTCTTTAGTAAGAGAGAGAGAAGGTGGATGGAATCACCTGGTCAGGTTCTGGGATCTGTACTGGTCCAGGGGGTGTTTTTCCTCAACCAAGAGGACTAGCCCCCGCGAGATGGGTTGTTGAGTAGCCCAGATGGGTACTTGGCCTAGAGTAGCTAAAATTACTTCAGAGCAGAAAAACTTCCTGCTGCTCTCGGCGCTCCATAAAATCATGTTTACACATATGTGTGTGCACACATGCACACGTTTATACACATGGGTCGACTGGGCCTGGGGCCCAGAGAGCAGCAAGGAGGGTGGGCACCAGACCAGGAGCTTTGGGGGGGGGTGTGGGGAGCAGGAGTTGGGCCGCTGCCCACACAGCCCATTCTCAAGGAGCTGGGGCCAGGGCGCAGGCAGAGTGAGTGTCTGCATATAGATGGCTGTTGGGGAGCCAAGGAAATGGCTTGGAAAATGTCCTTATTGGGTATTTGCTGCTCCAGCTTTGTTGGGATCGTGCTTGGTGTGGGCAGATGGCTCTGTCTGCCAGTCGTGGGGGCGGGGGGCACCCTGAACCCACCATGTGCTCCGGGCTTTGCTCTGGGATTTGCACGTGTGAACCCACTTAGCTTCACACAGCCCGAGTGGTAGGGGTGGGGTCCTCGTCTCATGGCAAAGGAAGGGGTCCAAAGAGACCAGCTAAGGTGGCCTTGCCACAGAGCAGGAGGACCACTGGGCAGCGTGGAAGCTGCTGTATACTGAGCGGCTGCCTCGAGGGACACGTGGGCCACGTGTTCTGTGAGGGCCTGTGTATAGAAGGTATGACACACGGAGGGCAGACTGAGAAACGGGGCAGCTTTGGGAAGACCAGGACCAGTGTGCTTCCAGAGTGGGCCTCCGCCAGACCCCAGCCCTGGGGGCATCCTCACATCAGAGGTGATACAGGGACAGGGATGTGTTGGGGGCCATGCCACCTCAAGGCAGGTACCACCCTATCCCCAAGCCTTCCTCCTTCTCTGTCATTCAGCTAAAGCTTCTGAAGAGTTCCTTGCCTCCTAGCCCCTCCTCGTCTGGAGTCTGGCATTTCTGCCAGGGGCTCCTTGATCTTCCCGTCACCCCCCCACCCCACCGCGGACAAAACAACAGACCAACCTCTCCTGCAGCCCATGCAGATGGCCAGACTGGGCGCATCTCCCACTGTCTTCTCAGTAAACCTGGGTGCCACGGCACTGGGCCAGGCCTTGGTGGCCAGGGTTGGGGCTCCGAGCAGGGGCTGGGGTCTTGGAGGGGTCCTGGTGGCTGCCCTCCCTGCCTTTTGTAACATCTAAAGTCTGCCCCAGCCAAGCACTAACCAGGACCTGCTGTGAGCTTACGTCAGGACATAGGGCCCCACGGGGCTGGCTTTGATGTTTCCCAGGCCCTGTCCGTAGGGGCAGGGGGCTCTGAGTGGCAGTCTGGGAATGCAGCATCTCGCCACAGCTCCAGGATGGGATGCTGGGGGCTGAGCTGGGGTCCCTCTGAGTCATGCCATCTCTTCTCCCAGCTCAGGATTCTGTGGCAAGAGGTCTGTGGTTCCTGCAACCCCACAGCTCCTTTCCCTCCATCCTACCCACCCCTCTACCTGCTTATTCCTTTAAACTTCTCTGCTGTGGCAGCTCCGGGTCTGGGAGTGGTGCTGGGCCTTGCATTGGGGGAGCCTTTTGAGTCCTTGGGCAGGAAGGGTGATAACAGTCACAATCACGGGAGCTGCCCACTGAGTCAGCCGTTCCAAGGCACCTCACCTGCGCTCCCTAGTTCGCAACTCCTGACAGCTGCGTGGAAGAGGCAGAGGAAGCTGGGGCACAGTGTGTGTTTCTTACCCACGTTCAGGCACACTGAGCAGGACAGCCAGGATTGAGTTGCACCTGTCTGATCACAAACCCTGGGCTAAGGCTCCTGTGCGAGGATGAGACTCCTGGCTCCCCGCTGGGTCTGGAGAAGCTGAGAGGGGAAGTAGGGGTTCGTCAAATTTTGACACAGGTGATCTCTCTCTTCGATGAGCATCTGTAGTTCTGGATTGAGGGTCCCAAGATTTTGGTGATCCACATTGAAAGAGGCCCGTGGGGCTGCAGCCCGAGCCTGCCCATCTGTGTCAGCTCAGGGGTCGGGAAGTGTTCCAGACGCCTCCGTGTTTGCCTTCTCTTGCCCCACACTTCCTTTGAGGTCACCTCGGTTCAGCCAGTGTTCACTGAGTGCCTGTGTGCGCCTGGCATTGTCTGCACAAGGCGTGTCTACCTCTCTACCTGGCCGAGGGGAGTGAGACCCATTCTGGGATCAGATACTTCTGAGGTTGGTTTTGAGGTCCTGGGCATGGCTGGGAAGAGCATGGGGCTCTGAGTTGGCCTCCCTGGGTCATGGTCCTGGCTCTGCCACAGATTAGCTGTTTGATCTCAGGCCAATCCCCTCATCTCTCTAGACTTCAATTTACTCATCTGTACTACAAAGGGGTTGTACCAAGTTGCTCAGCGGGGGTAGGACCACACTCTTATGCGCTGTTGTCTGGGTGACTGGGGGCAGATTTGCTAACTTGTGCAGTGGGTGGGGTAGCCCAGCATGTTGGAGAACTGTCTTATGCAGAGAGCTGGCAGAACTCCAGGGAGAAGTAATGGAGGTGCTCTGAGCTGCTTCCAGCTCCGTGTGTCTTTTGGACTGGCCCTTCTGCGAATGTTGTGAGACATTCAGGGACAGCCCCTCCTCTGGACCCAGCCCTGGGGCATCTGGGACTTATCTTGACACTGACTTAATGGAAGACTGGTTCTTGTGCCTTAAAGAACCAACTCTTCTTCCCCAACCCCTGGGACTTGGAAGGGTGCTCTATGGGCTGAGATCATTCTCCAGTGGTTTCAGAGGGGAAAATGGGACTCCACTGGCCTCTTCCTTCCTGCCCTTGCTGGGCCTAATTTGGGCAGAGGCAGAGCCTGCTTCTTCACCTAACAGCCCCAGGTGGCCTGTTTATTCTCCCTGGAGGGGTGGCACGGCCTCCTCTGTGCCATTGCCCACCTGATGGTGGCTGGTGTTCCGGGCCCAGCAGCTCCAGGCCTCTGCAGGGCGTCCACACGGGCCAGGAACAAAGCCCAGGGTGTTATTATTCTGCCCTGTAACCATGCCACCTGCCTGGCCCTGCCCTCCGCCTCCCGAGCCCATCTGCTGCACGGCACCGGCTTCTCACTCTCCCCTTTGTTTGGCTATGATTCCACCGTTCGTTGCAGGGGCACCTTCTCTGAGGGTGCCCCCTGCTCCCGGCCACAGCTGCACTGTAGCTGTGCAGGAGGGGGAATGGATTCAGGTGAGAACCTAGGACCATGTGGCTCACCTCTCACTTAGCGCAGAAGAGCTGGCCTTTGCCACAGGAGGATCAAAGCCATCTCTGATGCTTGACCGTCAGTGGGTGTGTGAGTGCCATAATCCTTCCAAGAAGCTCAGTGGATCATGATTTAACTTTGCTCAATGTCCTGGATTCTGAAGATAGTGGGGAGAGTTGCTTGCCAATGTCCCCTGCTCCTCAGTCTGGCATTAGGACCTCCTATGATCTGGTCCTGCAGGTCCAAGGCCTTCTTCCTCTAGGGAGCTGCTCCATGTGCCATCAGCCCCTCCCCACCCTCAGCCCTTGGGGCTTCCTCCCTCTTTGGTGCTCTAGAGGCACTGAATGCCCACACCATTCATTTAGCACGAGCTTTGCTATGTCCTGTGTAATTGTCCTATCTCTCCCTCCAGACTAGAGTCCTGGAGGGTACTGCGTCTTCATATCCTGCGGAGTACCCAACACAGTGTAAACATTCCTCAATGGACCCTTGGCAGTTATGGTCTCATGATCATTCTCATCTGCACTTATTGGACACCTCTTGTGTACACAGCCCCTTTCCTCCTCCTGTGCACAGGGTGATGGGTGGCCTGTGTTAGGGCAGTGTCTGCAGCTCCCCCTGACCCTGCCTCTCCCACGGTCCCCATCTGCAGGTGCCCAGGCAGCCATTGTCTTCATCAAGGAGCCGTCCTCCCAGGATGCGCTGCAGGGGCGCCGGGCGCTGCTCCGCTGTGAGGTCGAGGCCCCAGGCCCAGTGCATGTGTACTGGCTGCTGGATGGGGCCCCTGTCCAGGACACGGAGCGGCGCTTCGCCCAGGGCAGCAGCCTGAGCTTCACAGCTGTGGACCGGCTGCAGGACTCGGGTGCCTTCCAGTGTGTGGCTCGGGATGACTCCACTGGCGAGGAGGCCCGCAGTGCCAACGCCTCCTTCAACATCAAATGTGAGAGCCAGGGGGCTGGGCCCACCCGCTGCTAGACCCTCAGCTCCTGAGCCCTGCGGAATCCCTCCTTCCCCTCCTCTTCTCCCATTTCCAGTTGAATGGGGTGGGCAGAATGTAGCTGTGGTTAGCTCTTGGCTTGGATTGATAAAAGAAAATTAAACATTTTAATTTTTCCAAGTTATTTTTTTCCCCTTCAAGTCTTGGACCCATTGATCTGCTGGATTCTTTTGCAAATGGCAAGAGCAGTGAAGCCATGCAGCAAAGTGTCAGCCTTGACCTGCCGGGGACCAGGCTGGCACTCCGTCTCTGGTGTCCCCATCAGTATCCCTGGCCTCAGCTTCACTGGGTTTCCCTGAACTGTCTCTTGGCTCCAGAGCCTCCAGGTTCCATCCTTTCCCTTCTGCCCTCCCACCCTTGCTCTGTTCCACCCCTCACTCTGCAACCATGACCTCTGCTCCAGGGATTGAGACCGGTTCCGTGGTTCTGAAGCATCCAGCCTCAGAAGCCGAGATCCAGCCACAGACCCAGGTCACACTGCGTTGTCACATTGATGGGCACCCTCGGTAAGAAGCCGACTTTGTGGATGGGGAGAGAAAGGGTTATTCTAGACCAGCAGAGCTGTCTCCTGCAAACTCTGAACTCCATTCAGCTGTATCTGGCTTCATTCTGTAACTACCCCCACCCACGTGCTGCTCCACGCTGACCCCTGGTCACTGAAGAGGGGTCCTGGATTCTGGGAGCTGGGAGATCCAGAGTCTCAGTCTGATTCTTCCCCTGAATTGTGTGCCTTAGTGCAAGTCATGTCCCATCCCCAGGCCTCAGTTCCCCCATTTGTAAACTGAGGGGTCTAGCCCTGACCCTCTGATTCTGCACCCTTCCCACTGGCCACCTGAGAACCCCTTGTCCCCCTGCTGCTGACCCCCTCGGCCCTGCAGGCCCACCTACCAGTGGTTCCGAGATGGGAGCCCCCTTGCTGATGGCCAGAGCAACCACACAGTCAGCAGCAAGGAGCGGAACCTGACCCTCCGGCCGGCCAGCCCTGAGCATAGTGGCATCTACTCCTGCTGTGCCCACAATGCCTTTGGCCAGGCCTGCAGCAGCCAGAACTTCACCTTGAGCATTGCTGGTGAGCCTGGGGCAGGGATGGGGAGGGTGAGGTGAGGGATGGGAGGGGCCTCCCCACTCTGCCTGCTTACATGTCTGGGCTCCCCCCACTCCAGATGAGAGCTTTGCCAGGGTGGTGCTGGCGCCCCAGGATGTGGTCGTGGCAAGGAACGAGGAGGCCATGTTCCACTGTCAGTTCTCCGCCCAGCCTTCCCCAACCCTGCAGTGGATCTTTGAGGATGAGACTCCCATCACTAACCGCAGTCGGTAAGGCATCTGGCAGCAGCCTTTATGGTGGTAAAGCTTGTGTACTGCACACTTGGTTCTCTCAAAGGGAAGGATATTATCACAGACATCAGAGATCTATACATGTATTACTTCAACTTGCCGGCAGATGGCAATAGAATTTCTTGCTGTTACCAAATGAGTCCAGCAAAGGGAAGAGTCTCCAGGAAGGGTATCTTTTCCAGTTCCCAGAGAGACACCGTGTGAGCCAGCAGTGACTCTGCATCACCACACGCTTCCTGCCCACATGGGTCTTCTGGGATAGGGGTAGAGTCTCAGGGTTGGAGGGATCCCTGGGCGATCACAGTCTGGATAGGAAGGTCCCAGATAGCAAGGATACCTTATTTACACTCACACAGATGTGCGCACATGCACACACATGCATATATTTTTGGGGAAGCAAACACTTCCAGAAGGTGCTAGGAGGTGCCAGTGTCTCTGTAGAACATCTATCCTCATCCAGGCCCTATGAGAGCAGGGAGCCCCTTTGTGGTGCTAGGTGTGGCCCTGGTCCTTGGGATGTGGCTCCCTAGACTAGGGGATGGCATCCCACCTGGCTTCAGCCCTGAGGACATCGGTAGTTCATCTGGTGCGGCCGAGGAGCTTCTGATTGCTGGGGCTGCTGCCTCACCAGCACGCTTACCTGACTCCGGGGGGCGGGGGCCCCTCCGTCTCCGCAGGTGCACACTGTTGATGACTCGCGGCTTCTCACTTGCCCTGCTGCTCGCCTCACACAGCCCCCCCAGCACATGAACAAGTGCACACACGTGCATGTGCACACACACACACCCCAGTGTGGCATATCGGCTTCCTTCTCTCTGTCCTGTTCCTGGTGGATTCCTTCCTACATACCTAACCAGCGCAGGACGGGATTCCATTGCGTTCCCTTCCAGAAGGAGGCCACTCCTTTCAAACAGCACCCTCTCCCCTCTGCAGTCCCCCGCACCTCCGCAGAGCCACGGTGTTTGCCAACGGGTCCCTGCTGCTGACCCAAGTCCGACCGCGCAATGCAGGGGTCTACCGCTGTGTTGGCCAGGGGCAGAGGGGCCCTCCCATTGTCCTGGAGGCCACGCTCCACCTGGCAGGTAGGTCCCTGTCTGAAGTGCCAAGGTAGGGACTGTCTTCAGTGTTGTTGGCATGTAAAGATTTAGGCTTGGTTTCACTCAGAGCGGCTTGGAGGGCATTGGGAGGAAGAGGATGCGGGGGTAGGGAGAGGAGGTACTGAGGGTCATGGGGAGGGCTTGTGCTGGAAAGGGCAAAGCTTGCTGTGGGAGAACATCAGGTACCCAGGACCCACGGAAACTGGGCGGTCTGCTCCTGTCCCTGCAGAGATTGAAGATATGCCGCCCTTTGAGCCACGGGTGTTCACAGCTGGCAGCGAGGAGCGTGTGGCCTGCCCGCCCCCCCAGGGTCTTCCGGAGCCCAGTGTGTGGTGGGAGCACGCAGGAGCCCGGCTGCCTGCCCATGGCAGAGTCTACCAGCAGGGCCACGAGCTGGTGTTTGCCAGCACAGCTGAGAGCGATGCTGGTGTCTACACCTGCCATGCAGCCAACCTGGCCGGTCAGCGGCGACAGGATGTCAACATCACCGTGGCCAGTGAGCACCTTTGCCCTGAAGGGCTAGGCGAGGAGGAAGGGAACCCAGGTCCCAGGAGGGCTTGGGCTCTGGGTGTGTTGGACAGAGGCTTCCGTGGTGCTCCCCTGAGGCACTCTCAGCTCTGAGCCCTGCTGGCTTGGGAACCAGTCAGCTGCTGGGAGGTGCTATTGGAGGAGACAGTGGAGAGCCACGCACAAAGGTTGGAGAGATAGCCCTCACAGAAAAGCGGTCCTCTGGCTGCAGGGGACAGTCAACACAGTGGCTCCCACTCTGTCCCCAGTGCATGGAGTGACCACGGGTAAAACGTCACCTGCCTTGCTAGGGCTCAGTTTCCTCATCCATAAGATGGGGCCAATAACAGACTCTCTACCCTATAAGGTGGTCAGAAAGATCAGTGAAATAGTTAAAAAGGATTTTTCTTTTTCTTTTCTGGGAAAGTGTTGGTGGACAAAGTTATAGGTGGTCATTATTTTATATGTTGCTATAGTTTCCAAATTTCTACAATGAACATACAATTTGTGAAATAAGAGGGGAAAAAAGTAATAAAAATGCTTGTAAGTGCCTATGATAAAGGTTTATATACTCTTGCTTCAAGCATGGAGATTTATTTACTTATTTACACCATGGCTGTGCCAAACCTTTGTGATAATTTAAAAAGATACACAAGACAAACTTTTATAGACACACACACACACACACACCATTTTGAGACCTGCTTCTTCCTACTTACCTGTTCTTTTTTCCAAGTAGGTAAGTTTCAAAAGTTCAAAAAGATTTCAGATATAAAAAGGGCTTTGTGCATTTGTAAGTTAAGATGATACCATTCCCGTTAAGATACTGACACCTCAGAGACATGCACCCCCGTGGTCAGGTCCCTGGTCCGGTGGGAAACTGCAGCACGCAGGTAACCTGTGCTCAGGAAACTTCCACCAAGACACACAGACAAATGCAAGCAGCCGCAGTCAGCCCTTCTCCAGATGGGGTTTGTGGATCACCTGTATCATTGAGGGTACTTTTAAAAATGCAGACTCTACAATCCTACTCCAGATCTCCTGCCCTAGACTCTCTGGGGGTGGGGTCAGGCAGAGAGTCTTTAACATGTGCTCCAGGTGATGCTGGATGTGGGGATGCTGGTTTTGATCTACAAGCACCAACTGAGCCGTGCCCTGTGCCTGCACTGCCCCTTGAGAAGGAGGCCTGTGAAATTAGAGAGTGTGTAATGCAGGCAGGGCTGGACCGGTGCAGAGAGGTGGAGGGTATAGTTCGGAGGAAGGAGGGCTCCATGCCTCCATTCCATCAGCAGGTTTATAGAGTGCCTCCTTTGTGCTAGGCGCTGTTCCCAGGACTGGGATGCAGTGATGAACAAAGCAGGCAAAAATCTCTCCCCTTGTGGAGCTGGTAGTCTAATAGGGGCAACAGAGCAAACAAGAAACACAATTGAATGAACAATATTATAATTTTAGGTGGCAATAGAACCATGCAGAAAAATAAAATAGGGTAAGTGACTCAGAGAGCTGGCATAAGGGCCAGGGGGAATTTAGGGGAGACGTCTCTAGAAAATGGCATTTGAGTGTTTAAATTAAGGAACCATGCGGACAGGCCCAGAGACAGAATGGGCTTGTAAGTTGGAGGGACAGCAGTAGCCTGTGTGGCTTGGTCTGAATAAGTGATGGTGACTATGAATGAGGCTGTCTGAGAGGTAGAAATTAGATCACATGAAGCCTTGTAAAAACATGGTGAGGACTTTGGCTTGTATTGCAAGTGTATCAGTTACCTACTGCTGTGTAACAAACCACTCCAAACTTAGTGGCTTGAAACAGTAGCCATTGTTTTGCTTATGATTCTGTGGGCAGTGTTCAACTGGGACAGCTCATCAATTCTTTGTGCTTTTGACTCAGCTTAGGGGTGTGTATGCAGTCAACTGATACATCTGGTGACTGGCTCTTCCCTGATGTCCTCACTCAGGCTTCTGGCACTTAACCGAGAATATCAACCAGGGTGCCTTGTTTCTCTTCCACATGGCTGCTCCAGCAGGTTAGCTCAGGCTTCCTTACATGGACACCGGGTTCCAAGAGTATAAAAATGGAAGCTATAAGGCTTCTCAAGGCATTGGCTTAGAAAGTGTAGTGTCACATCCACTATATTCTACTGGACAGGGCACGTGGCTGGCCACCTAGATTCTAGACCCCGCCCCTTGATGGGAAAGTGGCAACATCATGGTAGAAAAAGACGCGGGGGATGGGAGGACCGTTTACAGCCATCTTTGCAAACAGTCTGCCCCACCAAGTCACAGGTGAGAAGTCCTTGCAGGGTTTGAGTCCAAGAGTGACATTTCCAGAAGATCACTCTGGCTGTTCTAGAAGACTAGACTGTTAGGGTCAAGAGTCTAAACAGGAAACCAGTTAGTAGATGACTGTAATTACCTGCAGGGCATGTGTGTTGAAGGGGTTTGAACAGGTGGTTGCAGTGGAGGTGAAAGGTGGTGAAATTCAGGAGTTATTTTGGAGCCGAGGTAGACAGGGTTTGTGAAGAATGAATGTGGTGTGGGGGAGCCGTAGAGAAAGAAGTCAGTACTAGCTTTTTGGTTTGTATGCTTGGCCGAATTGTAGTGCTATTTACTGAAATAGGGAAAACTGGGGTGACCAGGTTTGGGGAGGGATCAAGACTCCTCTTTTGCACATAGAAAGCTTGAGGTGACTGTTAGATACACAGTGGGAGATGCTAGTAGGATTTGCAAGTGTGAAGTTCATGGGGGGAGCTCAGGAGCCAGACTGTAGATGTGGGACTCATCCACTTGGATAGTATTGAAGGCCATGGGCTGGATGAGATCAGTCAGGAAATGAACATGGCTAAAGCAGAACAGAGATCTGAGGACTGAGCTTGGAACGTTATGGTGTAGTAAGAAAGCAAGGATTTTGGAGTCATGCATACCAAAGCTTTCAATCCTATCTCTAGCATGTGTTAGTAAATTACCATTACTTCTTGGAACCTCTGTCTTCTTACCTGTAAAGTGGGTATAGAAACACATATGTTGGGGAGTTTATACTGATCCATAACTAAGACAGTGTTCAAAAGGGGCGGGCACATAGGCCTTCACTAAGGAGTAATTGCTTCAGTTATCACCAGATAGGACAAGGGTTTCTAAACTCAGGGCCTGGGGTAGGGGTGGGGGTGTTACTAGAATTTCTTGGGATTGGATCCATTGGCTTTGCAGACATTTGAGTCAACCTTCTGCTTCTTCTCTGTCCCTCTAAGCTGTGCCCACGTGGCTGAAGAAGCCCCAAGACAGCCAGCTGGAGGAGGGCAAGCCAGGCTATCTGCATTGCCTGACCCAGGCCACACCAAAACCCACAGTTGTCTGGTACAGAAACCAGATGCTCATCTCAGAGGTGAGAACGAGGATTGCTGCAGGGGGCAGGGCCAGGGAGGAGAGTTCATCCTCCATGCTCACCTCCATAGCTTGCTTCCCCCAACCCCCGAGGCTGCCCCAGGGAGACGTTGGTGGGGGGCAGGCTGAGAGCGCTGGTGGTCACATCTCGCATGCTGCAGGACTCGCGGTTCGAGGTCTCCAAGAACGGGACCCTGCGCATCAACAGCGTGGAGGTGTACGATGGCACGTGGTACCGCTGCGTGAGCAGCACCCCTGCAGGCAGCATCGAGGCCCAGGCCCGGGTCCAAGTGCTGGGTGAGCTGGCGTGTAGGGGAGGGCGCCTGGCCTGGCGACAGGGGAGTGAAAGGGAAGGAGCAGCAGGGCCCAGGATCCGGTCACCCCAACTCCTCCTCTTCCCCTCTCCTGCAACAGAAAAGCTCAAGTTCACACCACCACCCCGGCCGCAGCAGTGCATGGAATTTGACAAGGAGGCCACAGTGCCCTGCTCAGCCACAGGCCGAGAGAAGCCCACTATTAAGTGGGTACGGGCAGGTGGGTACCGTGCGGGCGTGGGGTGGGGGGGCAGCTGGGCAGTCCACTGGTCAGACATGTGCCTGTCTGAGGACCAGCTGAGTGCCCAGCACCTTGCCGGGAACTGTGGGACAGACAAGAAATGTAAGGGCCGATTTATAGTCCAGTTAGGAAGAAAAAAGCCAGAAACAAAAGAAGTCAGGTTACAGCGTTAGACAACATATAAGACGACTCAAGGCATCAAGTGATTGGATTGGTCCAGACAGGGCTATAAAGTCCTCCCTTCGTCCTTTTCAAAATAGTCATCTTTTCCAACATAAAAGTAATCCTTTAGAAAATTTTGGGAGAAAATAATGCATAATCCCCCCTTCAGTTATCTGTGGGTGTGTACCTTTTCCTGTGCACATCTTTTTGTTTTTACATAGCAGTTTTATTGGACGTATAATTTTCACTTATTATGCTTACATAAGTAAGTCATGCTTACTATAGACATAAAAGATGCAGAAAACTAGGTAATTTTATATATTTTTTACTTAACATTATCAAGCATTTCCCCATGTTTTTATATATAAACATTGAATAATTGCAATAATATTCCAATGACTGGATTCACTGTAATTTACTTAAATATTCCCTAAATGTTGGACATTTGAGTTGTTAACCATCCTCCCTCCCTCTCTCCTTCCCTCTCTCTGTCTGTCTCTGTCTCTCTTTTTATTGCTGCAGTAAACATCTTTGAGCCAAAGTTTTTTCTGGATTTGGGTTTATTTCCTTTGGGAAAGATTCCCAGAATGTAATAATTATGTATAAAAGGGTATGCACGTTTTTACAACCCTTGATGCGAATGGCCAAATTGTTTTTTTTTAAAGGGCTTTTACATTCCCAATAACAGAGAGAGAGTAGGGTTATAGGTTCTGAGGAGCAAGTGGGCGCTGTCTGCTCAGGTATCTGGGGGAGCTTTCTGTGGGAGGTGAGGCTCACAACAGATCTGCAGCCTGGGACGAGGGCAAAGAGCAGGACTGGCTTCTAGGAGTGAGGAATGACAGGCAGTGAGGGCCAGAGCAAGGCCAGTTCCAGACCCAGTCAGAAGTCCAGTTTGGCAGAAGTGGATTGTTATACAGGGCAGTAAGAGGTGAGACTGAAAAATTGGAAAAGGGGTAAATAACAGGGACTCCTAAGGCCCAGTTCAGGAGTCTTGGACCTTGTCTGAGGGTGGCTAGGAGCAATGGAGTGTTTTTGAGTAGAGGTGGGTGACTGGGGGCCTTGCCGGCCACCCGCGGAGCCCTGGTCAGTCCCATCATTCCCTACGTTGCCCTGCAGATGGGAGCAGCCTCCCAGAGTGGGTGACAGACAACGCTGGGACCTTGCACTTCTCCAGGGTGACCCGCGATGACGCTGGCAACTACACTTGCATTGCCTCCAATGGGCTGCAGGGCCAGATCCGTGCCCACGTCCAGCTCACTGTGGCAGGTGCGACTGCACAGGGCCCTGGGGCTGGGGCTGGCTGACCCCATGGAGTGGCAGCCTGCACCCCGCCAGCCCCGTTGCTCACTGCTCCCTGCCCCTTGCTGGACTCTTCCCAACCAGTGTTTATCACCTTCAAAGTGGAGCCGGAGCGCACAACCGTGTACCAAGGCCACACAGCCCTGCTGCGGTGCGAGGCGCAGGGGGACCCCAAGCCGCTCATTCAGTGGAAGGGCAAAGACCGCATCCTGGACCCCACCAAGCTAGGACCCAGGTAGGCTGTCCCCTTCCCACACCCACCCTGCCACTTCTGCAGCCCTGTCTCCCGCAAGCTGGCCAGGTGGGCAACGCTAGGGCTTCTCTCCTGGCAGGATGCACATCTTCCAGAATGGCTCTCTGGTGATCCACGATGTGGCCCCCGAGGACTCAGGCCGCTACACCTGCATCGCGGGCAACAGCTGCAACATCAAGCACACAGAGGCCCCCCTCTACGTCGTGGGTATGGGCCCGGGAGGGGTGTCCTGCACAAGTGGTAGGACTGGACTTCTTTCTCATCCTTGTACTCATTGGCCCCCTGTACACAGAAGGCACTGAAACTATTTTGGGGGGTGGGGATACAGCAGAGGGGCAGGGATTCAGCTGTGTCCCCACCACTGGGCCACTACAGAGTCTCCGGTTCCTTGCCTAAACTTGGGCTGTCGTTTCAATCCCACAGCTGGGGGGGTGTGCCTCTTGGAGGGGATGCTCTTACCCTAAAATGCGTCCTCTCAGGTCTCCGCACATATCCCCGGGTCAGGTCAGGAGGCAGCAGCACAGTTTCCTTTGCCCTGGAGCCCAGAGAGGAGGATGTGTCAGGTGAATGGCTCTAACTAGGGTCAGGGACTCGGGATTGGGGTCTGGCCTCTCCTGCTAACCAGCTCGGTGCCCTTAGAGGTGTTATTTCCTCTCCAGAAGCTTGCTTCTCCATCTGTAAGATGGGAGTGCTTTAAATGAGAGATTCTCAGACTTTTTTGGTTTGCAGCAGAAATGGTTTCCTAAAAGTTTTATGTGGATCTTTCAGTGGATAAAGTGAAGTGACAAGCCCCTTGGTTGAAGCCACTAGGGGTATGTGGGAGTTGGGGATCCTTATGGCCTCCCCCTCGGGCCTCTTTCTCTGTGGGATCTGAGCCCATTGAAATCCCCTAGACTAGAAGATCCCTTCTGCAGATACGTTTCTTGAAGAACCTGCTCTGTGCTGGATGATATCTGGGATTCTAAACCAGCAGTTCCCAGATGCAGCTCTTCAGGGCCTGAGTCATGGTACCAAGTCATTTAGAAAGCGTCTTAACAGTGTGGGTTTGAGGTGATGCTGACAGGTGTGCTTTTTATGTGTGTCCCGGTCCTTGTGTCCAGATGCAGAGCCAGCTTGGGAATCCCTGGCCTCAACTCCTGCCAAGCTCCCTCTGACCTTGGTGGGGCCCCTAGGATCTGGCCCTTGTCCAGTTGATGGTGGTGACCCTCCCAGGGTCACTCTGGCTTCGTCATGAGTGTCTGGGAGGTTGTCATATGTATGTGATGAGGAGGGAACCACTAAAGAAGTAGGGCCAGGTGTGCTTCATTGGCATCTGCTCACATCTCTGTGTGTCTCTCAGACAAGCCGATGCTGGAGGAGTCTGAAGGCCCAGGTAGCCCTCCCCCCTACAAGATGATCCAGACCATTGGGCTGTCGGTGGGCGCCGCGGTGGCCTACATCATTGCTGTGCTGGGGCTCATGTTCTACTGCAAGAAGCGCTGTAAGGCCAAGCGGCTTCAGAAGCAGCCGGAGGGCGAGGAGCCAGAGATGGAGTGCCTCAACGGTGAGGGGCCTTGGAAGAGGGAGGTGGTGCCTGTGCGCAGGTGCTGAGCGCCCTCCCGTGGCTATGGGGGAGAGAGCTGCGGCGCTGGAAGGAACCGCCGGCCGCGAGGTGCTGGTAGCTGGAGCCAGAGCAGAGCTTACCCCGCCCCCGCCCCCGCCCCCAGCTGGAAGCCTGGGGTTGGCGAATTCCCAGTGCCTTGGCCTCTGAGCAACCTGGCTCAAGATTTCCTCCTTGGAGGCTCTTGGGCCAGCCTCCTGTGTTTCCCTGCCTTCTCCCTGCAGTTCTAAACCACAGACGTATTTAGTATCTTTGCACATCTTATCTCCCCCCATTAGTATCTGAGTTCCCCCAAGGGTGATCTGTCTGCCTGTTTCCCTCCCCCTACTCCCCCTTTCCTCTGGCTGGGAGCCCCCTGGGGACACTGCAGGGTCTCCCCCATCAGTTTAGGAGTTTAGGAGCAGGGCCTGGGTCTCCCTTTTTGTGATTTTCCCCTTGTGCCTGTTGAGAGCTTTGTACATAGGAGACCCTATGAAAGCAAAACCCCTTATGTCAACATGGTGTCCTGGGAGCAGTGATTCAGATGAGACTTGTGCAGTTTGTTCCATTTCAGAGGTTGTAATTGGCTGCATCAGTAAGTGCTCATACCCTAAGGGGTGCCTGTTTCCCTTGCCCCTAGCCCCATCAGTTCACCTGTTGGACTGTGTGGATTTTGTGTGGAACACCAGGACTGGACTCCTTTGGTAGAAGTGGGAGATTGCTGGAAAGAGCTGAGGTCCCCATGGTGGCCTGCGTGTCAGGTCTCATCCTGACACTCCCCCATGCCCCCTCTTCCCAGGCGGGCCTTTGCAGAACGGACAGCCCTCAGCAGAGATCCAAGAGGAGGTGGCCTTGACCAGCTTGGGCTCCGGTTCCGCGGCCACCAACAAACGCCACAGCACGAGTGACAAGATGCATTTCCCGCGGGCCAGCCTGCAGCCCATCACCACGCTGGGTACACTGCCTTGGCTACCATCACCCCTGCTTAACTAAAGGCTCTGCTTGTCTTGAGGCTATGTTAGGCTAGTGGCTCTGAAGTCCCTGAAGCCCAGAACCTTAGAAATGGAGGGAGCATCTGGAGGCCTGGTCCAGTGTGTTCCCCATGCCTGTCGTCCATATACCACTAAAGATTTTGTCATTTCTGTGTATTATTTAGTTGATGTTTTCTTTAGATTGACTCCCCTTCACCTTTTAAAAAACGTTCCGCTGAAGTTTAAAAAACATTTAGCTTTTTTCTAGAAAAGACTGAGAAGTTACGGATTTGTGCTAGTTAAATTTTTTCTGGGGTTGAGGTAAGGGGGCTATAGCTCAGTAGTAGAGCACGTGCTTAACATGGAGGAGGTCTTGGGTTCAATCCACAGTACCTCCAATAGATAGACAGATAGATAGATAGAACGATCCCAAGTACCTCCAACAGGTAGATAGATAAATTTTTAAAACCTTAATTACCCCCCCCAGGTAAAGTTAAATTTAAAAATCAGGAAAAGATAAGTAAAAAGAAAATCATATTTTAAAAAAGAGTAAATTAAAAAAATTTTCTGAGCACAGTTTAAAATATATAACTGGCATGTTTATGGTGAGCCACTTAAAATTTGCATACAAACCACCTTCTAGAAAATACTGTTAATCCAGCTCCTTTATTTCATTGATGGAGACTGTCGCCCAGGGTGGGAGAGGGAGTGGTTTGCTCAGGGTCACACAGAACCGGGGCTGCTCTCTGTCTGGAGGGCAGGGTGGCAGAGACCCCCGACTGTGTGACCCAGGCCGGGCACCTCCCCAGGTCAAGGGGCTTCCCCTGCTCAGGTGGAGGTAGCCGGCTGACTCAGCCCTGTACCCGCAGGGAAGAGCGAGTTTGGGGAGGTCTTCCTGGCCAAGGCGCAGGGCTTGGAGGAGGGGGTGCCAGAGACCCTGGTGCTTGTGAAGAGCCTGCAGAGCCGGGACGAGCAGCAGCAGCTGGACTTCCGCAGGGAGTTCGAGATGTTTGGGAAGCTGAACCACGCCAACGTGGTGCGGCTCCTGGGGCTGTGCCGGGAGGCTGAGCCCCACTACATGGTGCTGGAGTATGTGGACCTGGTATGCTGTCGGCGGGGGCCCTGGGAGCCTCGGGCAGGGGATAGGGGGCACCATGGGAACCTCATCTCGTGTGAGCTCAGCCGAGACCTCGGCCTGCCTGCTTTTGCCATCTTGAGATGGTCAGCCTCCTGCCCCCCTCTGACACCTGCCTTTCCTTGGCCTGCCCTCTTCTTTCCTGTCTGTCAGCCCCACGTCTGGGGCTCTTCCCGCTTCTCCCTTTGGGCACTGCATGGATGCCTTTCGTGTCTTCTTCCTTGACTCTGGTTCTTTTTTGGCTTGTCATTTTTTGTTCTCCCCAGTGCTTGTCAGCCCTTGAGAATAAACTTACCGGAACCTGGTTCTCCTTCCCTCCCAGCAGCCCGTACCATCCGAGGGGCAGTGTTAGCCCCGCCACCAGCCTTCTCTTCCCACCCCCTTGTCATGCCCAGATCTGCCCCTCACTCTTCATTCCCCCTCCCATCCCCCAGTCCTCCAGCTGCCACTGTGAAGACAGGGTTGGGGTTGTGTTTTCTTCTTGGCTCCTAGGGACACAGGCTTCTTCACCTGCCTGTCTGGGGGCCTCCCTGATGGTAGCAGTGACTGTCCTCCCTTTCTGAGAGCTTCTAGAAGGCACTTCTTATATATTTTTCATTCCTGCTGGACTGTCCCTACGGGTGGGGGTCTGGGCTGGGTTGGGCGTTCAGGTCAGGGCTCCTCACTACCTCCGGGGCTGGCACCCCGTGAGCACCTGCTGGGTTTGATGTTTTGGGGATAACAGCTGAGCTCTGACCTGACAGAAACACTTGGCTTTTTCCCCAGGGAGACCTCAAACAGTTCCTGAGGATTTCCAAGAGCAAGGATGAAAAATTGAAGTCTCAGCCCCTAAGCACGAAGCAGAAGGTGAGGGCAGGGTGGACCTGAGGCAGGGGCAGTCCCGAGGTAGGGGCAGTCCCCTAATAGAGGTGCACTGACTGACACTTCCTGTGGGCCAGGCCCTGTGGTAAGTGCTTCACATGTGGTACCTCTGTGATCACAATGATCCTTGACGTATACGTCACTGTCCGCAGCCAGGATGGGGGCAGACACTGAGGTTTAGAGAGGTTAAGGGACTTGTCTCAGTCACAGAGCCTGCAGGTGGCTTTGTGTGGCCATATGGCCTTCATGGAGAAGAGCTGCCTTTCGTGTTGGCTGCTGGAGTAGGACGTCTGCCCCTGGCCGTGGGGGCTGAGCTGGAGGAGCTGCAGGGCTTGGCGGGGCCCTGAGCGCGTTTCTTCATTCCCCCGAGTGTGGATGACCCTGCTGTGGACCAGCTGCCCGTGTTTCACCTTCTGTGGTTTTCACACTTTGGCTTTCACTTGGGCTGTGGGCTGTCTGGCCTTTCCTCTTCGTGTCTCTGAGCAGAGGGTGGTTCTGGGCACAGAGCCCTGGCTGGGGCCCTGAGATGGAGCAGACCTGGGTTGAAACAGTGAACAAGGGAAAGTTTGCTTACTACCCCCTGCCCACCTTAGACAATACCTTCTGTGGCCCAGCTCTTCCTGCCCACAGCCTTCTCTACTCCCCTCTGAAATGGACCTACCTCCTTCCATGTGACCAGGCACTCTGCATCCAAGGTGATAGTGAAGTCACTGCTCAGCCAATCAAAGCCCAGGGCAGGGAGGCAGACTGCTGGGCCTCCCTTCCAGGTGACCGTTCCTTGCCTGGAGGCTGACCCAGGGCACAGACTCCGGGGGCTGGGCAGAAAGGCGGGGCTGATCATTTAGGAGAGTGGGACCCCAGCTGCCCCTGATCTCTCTGGGGGAGCAGCTCTATGTCCTTCAGGCTGACCTCCTCCCATTGCAGGTGAATTAGTAAGGCCCAGACAAGGCTAGTGACCTGGCCCCAGTCACCTACAGCTGGCCTCCTGATATGGGGCCCCTGCTTGCATCTCTGAGAAGCCACAGGGCTACCTGCCGTGGCTGTAGATGGGAAGCCACAGGACAGGACATGCCTCTCCAGTTGGGGGGGACGTCTGGATCCAGAGCTCACAAATCAGGACACACATGGAGCCAGTGAATCTTTACTGAGCCTGTCATGGCCCTAAGGACCTTTGGGATGATGCAAAATTAAAACTGCCAGACATCCCTGGGGCACTCGGGATCTAGTGGGAGAGCTTGGGTACGTGAGTTTGGCGTATTCCTTACTGACTTCAGGTAAAACGCAGAAAGCAAGTGGGAGACATAAATTAAAAGATGTGGAAGACGTCCATGTCCTTTAGGTGGACAGATGTTGTGGTCTCCTGGTAGAGAAAGCCATTTGAGTTCAGTTCTCAAGGACAGGAAGTAGGTGAATGGTGGGAAGCAGATGGCATCAGGAGAGGGGGGTCTAGTTGCATTGCTGTGGCTGGGATGAAGACATAGGCGGGCTGACAGGATTGTCACCATCACATGACCCGAGGGACCCTGTTCTGCTGCAAGTCATCACCTCTGCCAAAGATCTCTCCCATACTTCTTTGCCAGAGCATCTTGAACTTGGTGGGGGAGCTTCAATAAGTTGGGTTCCACACTCTTCACAGACAATATTCTGCATTAGATGGTGGGGGGAGGGCATTGCTTAAAAAATCGTAGATTTCTGGGCCATACCTCAGACTTTAGGGAAGACTATCTGAGAGTGAGGTCTGAGGACCTTACTTCTCAGACAAGCTCTCCAGCTGACTCTTAAGCTCATTAAGGTTCAAGGAGCCCTGGGGTAGGACAGTGGCTTTGAAATGGTTTTTGGTTAGAGTTCCCTATAAGAAATGCATTTTAAATCATGGCCCAATACACACACAGCTCAAGTTAATCTCTCACACTATATTTGATGCACTTAATGTTTCCTATCCTATCCTATTGTTTTTTCTTTTAACTCACTAAATTGGTTTTGAGAGTCGTGTGGGTCTCGATCAGTAGTTTGAAAAATATTCTTTTTTCAAAGTTCCATGAGAATGAAGATTCTTAGGAAAGATACATTAAAACTTGTAGGCGCTTTCTTGTGCTGATAATTCAGTGAGCTGCTGTGCCACTTCATATTCCTAGGGCCCTAGGGGAGTGGACAGAGAAAAAATTCAGTTTTTAAAGGAAGGTGGAGAGCAGGCAGGCTGCTCCCGGCCTGGCTAGAGCTGGAATGAAGCGCCATACTTGGTGTGGGTGGGCTGGGGAGAGCCCCAGCAGGATTCCGGGATAGCAGGGGAATGGTGATCGAAATCAAAGACACGGGCCCTGGGTGTTGGCATAATTGTAGGTGATGCTTGTTAGAGTAGCTGATAAGATGATGGAGATTTTGAAGTCCCAAGCACTGTAACCTGTGATTTCTCCACGGATCACCTGCAAGCTGATGGCAGGATGAGGAGCAGAGGCAGATTACCACACTTGGGGTCACCGCTCTGCTTTAAACAGCCAGATGCCCCGATGGGAAGCAGAAACCTGATGTGGGGAGAGAGCAGAAGCGTCACGGTGGCTTATCCAGAACTCGGGCTAGCCCTCGGGGTGTTAAAGTTGGAAAGGCGGGGTGGGTCTGGTCTTTACCAAAGTGCAGGTCTTTATAACAGTATTTGAAAATTAATCCCGTGGCCATCTGATGGCGGCCTGCCCAGTAGTAAGGAAACACTTAATTGGCTTGGGTTAACAGAATTCCCTTTTACTGTCCTCGCTTAGCCAGTATTTCCAGAAGCACTGCCTCTCTGGAAAGATAGCAAGTTAGTCACCATGCCAAGTCCTCCCTCTTCTGTTTCCCATGACTAGCAGCAGATTGTGTAGCTTGTGAGCTACAGCGGAGAGAGCATGCCGAGGGGAAAGGCAAGTCTGATGAGGGCACATTACAAAAGCCTTTGTCTGCCCATTACAGACAACCAGGCAAGGCCCGACAATGCCCTGGGGTTTTGAAGCCTAAAGTAGAGCCTGTCCATTTATGATGCCCTTTTACCACCAGTGGCACCTGGGACATTTTGAGGATGGCAGACTGGAAGCTGTTTTGGGAACGAGGCCTCTACTTTTCCTTGGAGATACAGTGCTGGGCTCTGCACCCAAGGAGGGCTCAGTAATCCTGGCGGGCCTGTTGACCTGACCTCTTCTCACTGGTTATACACATTTGGTTGGAAGCTATCTGGAGATTTTGTGGCTTCACTTTTAATAAAGAAAATGCACCAATAAGATGAAATTTTCCCCAGCTGCATTCAGCACCTCTGCACGGGCATGTCCATCAATACATTGCATATGTAGTGGGTCCAGGTTGCTGGTGGTTTGGACCAGGGCTGTAATAGGACTTTCTGCAGTGGTGGAAACATTCCACACCTGTGCTGTCCATGCGGTGGTCACCAGCTCCACGTGGCTACTGAGAACTGAGAATGTGGCTAGAGAGCCTGAGGAACTGAATCTTCAATTTTATGAAGTTTTAATTAGCCTAAATAGCCACATGGGGCTAGGGGACATCGTTTTTGGACAGCACTGGTGTAGACCTTTGTTTTTAAACTGTTTTTGACTGAGACCTACAGTAGTGCAAAAAAAAAAAAACAAACCCAAAAAACAAAAACAAACCATTGTACATCACAGTGCAATACAGGCATATGTAAAAAATGAAAAAAGGATAGTTCAGGTCTTTGGAGCAAGGGCTGCCTGTTCTTGCTTGATCCTTGAATAAACTTTTCTCTACTCTAAAAAAAAAAAGAAAAAAAAATTTTCAAACACTTACCAAGTGTGATACACTCTGATATTTTCTATTCCATTTTTTTAAAAAAAATGCTAGTTAAGATTCACTAAATTGCTTTTATGACATACATAGGTTTTGACCACAGTTGGCAAACCTCCAGTGGAGGTTGCGGGGCCTGCAGGGATGTCACTAGCCGGTGCGCACAGACTGAGATCTATCTTTGCAGTGACCCCTCTCCCAGTGTTTGGACCCAGCTCCTTTGCCAGCCTTTCTATGACCCCGTGAGCCAGGCCAGTGAAGCTGCTTGGAGCCAGCCAGGGATGCTGAAGGGCTAGTCCGTAGCCAGCGCCGCGGCCCTAGGCTCACTGATGGCCGACAGGAGAGGTGGCTGTGGTGCTGAGGAAAGAGCCAGGCCTTGGCATTAGGCTGGGACCATGGGCCAAGCTGAGGATGAGTCCACCTCACAGTGCAGGCAGGGGAGCGGCCGGCCTAGCTCAGGGCCCAGCACACAGTAGGTGCTCAACAAGTTTCCCCATCCCCTTTTCTCTGGTTCAGTGGTCTCCTTTGTGCCCTGAGTCACAGGGCAGCAGCTCACATTCACCTTTGTTCCTTTTTGAACTTCAGGAACATAGAATCAGATTAACCACAATCTTGGTTAATCTGTGACATACTCTCGTTATTGGTCCACACACAGGCTGCTTTTACTTATTCTTATTTTTTAACATGCTTATTGGTCATTTGTATGTGTGTGGTTAAATTTCATTTCGATATTTCAAACTTAAAAGACTATACGAATTGTTCAAGGAACTCCTACAAAATCTTTATCCAGATTCAATTGTTTACATTTTGCTCCTTTGCTTTATTATTCTCTGTGTCTGTATATTACTTACGGCTTTTTCTCTGAACCATTGGAGATAAGTTGGAGGCAGAATTGACCTTCTGCAGTCAGCTATGTGGGAAATGATACCTTGTTGGTTCTTACTAGTATTTTTCTAGATCACCCAAGTTACCGGTCAACGGTCACGTTCTCTTTCTCTCTCCATGTCACATGTGTTCACTTCTCCCTCACGGATCCTGAGAGTGAGTCTGCGTGCTGCAAGGAACATGCAGCTGGCCAGTAACTTGTTGAATAATCTTCCACGGGGACCTCTTTGCATTTCTGTCTGCCTAGTTTTCATACACAAGGAAGTACTGCATGTCCTACATGTCCCTCGGTCGTTGCTCCCAAGGTTTGGATAAGGTGACGGAGGCAAAAGGGCCATTGGTCTCTACAGGCAGTCTCCTGATTTCTCTGTTTGGCATGAATCACCTTCCCCCAGGTGGTGGCACCCTTCTGCAGGTACAATTCTAATCTCCCTTCTAGACTGCCCTGTCACTGGGAGCCCTGTCTTGCTGTCCCTGTTACATCCCACCAGCACCCAGTGGTGTATGGCGGACAGTAGTTGCTCAGTTAATATTTGTTCAGTGCATTGATGTATACTCTTAAAGTGTTAGTGTATCTTAATTACAATTACATTTAATATGTTATATAATGTATTATATATAATTCACATAGCTCAAAAACTTTTAAATGGTATCAGTGAAAAATCTCCCAAGCCTCTTACACTTCGGAAAATAGTTTTGTATTACTTTGAAATGCTTGAGATACTCCCAGTCCATGACCCCATGCCTAGGTATCTTAGAGAAACTCCTGCATGTGTACACTCATAAGAATGTTCACAGCAGCACTGTCCTTAATAGCCAAAATCGGCGGGGGGGGGTCCCCACAAATATCCATCGGCATTAGAATGAATGAATTATGGTGTATTCGTGGTGAGAAATAACGCAGTTCACTGATATCCCAAAGAAAGGATGAATCTCACAATGTTGAATGAAAGAATCAAGGCACAGAAGATCATTCATTTTTGTATGCTTCCAGCCTTATCTGCTTCTAAAACAGGCAAAACGGGATTATGCTATTTAGGAACGTATGTGTAAGTGGTAAAACTACAAAGGACAGCCAAGAAATTATCACAAAAGTTGGGATAGCGATTACCTTTTGAGGAGAGGAAGAATTTGTGATGGGGAAGGAGCCATTGGGAGTTTCTGGGGTCCTAGCATTGTGTTGTTTTTTAAAATTTTTTGGAGGGGGAGGCATTTAGATTTATTTTTGTTTATTTATTCATTTACTTACCAGTACTGGGGATTGAACCCAAGACCTCGTGCATGCTAAGCACGTACCCTACCACTGAGCCCTCCCCGACCTAACATTGTTGGGTTTTGCTTTATTAACTTGGTGACTCTTCATTGGGTGTGGGCGTTCTAATTATTCGTGAAAGTAGCCATATGTCCATATGTTTTATGAACTTTTCTGGATGTAGTTCACAGCACAAATATAAACCAGAATTTCTCTACCTTCCCTCTAGCCTCCAGTGCCCCTCCTCAGAGGCAACCAGTGTGTGTGTTTGTGTGTGTGTGTCCATCTCCTTTCACTCACCCACATTTTATATACATACATGTGTGACTGTTTATTTTGTTTTTCATGAAACACAACTAGTAGAAAATATGTAACTTTGAAGTGGAAGAGAAAAAGGAACAGCTCATAAAGATGTGAGTGGTGATCACTGCCCAGTTATTTTTCACTCTGCAGGTGATTACTGTGTCTTCCCCCTGCCCCCCCACGCCACTCACTTAATCTGGCACCTGTTGTGGTGGGAGCAGTGCCAAGTGCTTTATTTCATTCAGTTCAGTTCTTCCAAGAACCCAGTGAGGCGGGTCCTATTATTCCCATTTTACAGAGAGGGAAATAGGCTGCTATTCCTTTGCCTTGGGGCTTCTGAAACATCACATCACTGAGGTGGGGGCACTGAGACCCCAGCAAGGGCTGTGTTGAGGGCGGTACCCCAACCCTCTGGTCCTGAGCTGCTCTGACAGGCCCCTTTGTCTCTCCAGGTGGCCCTGTGCACCCAGGTGGCCCTGGGCATGGAGCACCTGTCCAACAACCGCTTTGTACACAAGGACCTGGCCGCTCGCAACTGCTTGGTCAGCGCTCAGAGACAGGTGAAGGTGTCGGCCCTGGGGCTCAGCAAGGACGTGTACAACAGGTAGAGGGCACAGGGAGGGTTGTGAGGGGCAGAGGGCAAACTCAGCTGGGGTGTGTGGGAAGGGGCTTAGCCAAAGCTGGAGAGCCTGGGAGGGGCAGAACCTTCCCACCTTCTCCCAAGGGTGCAGTGGGAGAGGACCACAAGTCCCTGATGCTCACACATTTTCTCTAGTGATAAAAAAAATTAAAAACCTTGAAAAAAAAAGTTGAACTTTATAAATGTTTATATAATTTAACTATTCATATGGTTCCCTCTGTAACTTCCTGAATTTAGTAATTATTATTTTGAAGCCTAAAACTTAAAGCTCAGCACCCACGAAGGGCCGGAGATCACTCTGGAATGCCCATACACACTTCGTGGTGCCTCCGCGAACTTCCCCTGCGGTCAGCCAAGCTCTGACTCACTCCAGCTGTCTGTTGCTTTAGTCATGATTGGTTTATCACTAGTAAAGCTCTTTAACATTTCTTTTCATTGAATGTGTTCGTTTTCCACATTTTAGTGGAAAACGTTAGTTAGCTTTTTAAAAATAGTGACATTTAGGCAACGTTTGATCCTTCATGGAATTTTGTAACCATCAGACCCCATGTAGATGACCCCAGATTTCATGCAGTATATGCCCCTCCCACCCCCCATGCTAAGCATAAATGTTTCCAATTTCCCCAAATGTCTTGCTACAGAAAAGCGGGGTCCTAGCCTGAGTATGAGACCCAGACCTTGGATGAGGTTGGCATTCCAGGCTGTGCCCCTCACCCCACCCCCATGCCTGTGTGTCGTTCTGTCCTGCAGTGAGTACTACCACTTCCGCCAGGCCTGGGTGCCCCTGCGCTGGATGTCCCCCGAGGCCATCCTGGATGGCGACTTCTCCACCAAGTCTGATGTCTGGGCCTTCGGAGTGCTGATGTGGGAAGTGTTCACCCACGGAGAGATGCCCCATGGTGGGCAGGCAGACGATGAAGTGCTGGCAGGTAGGCAGCTGCATTTCCAAGGGGCAATTCCAGATGCTCTCTAAAACTTGCTGAGTCCCGGAGCCCGTTCAGCCTGCCTCCCTTCTCAGGGCTGGTGTTAGCAGGTCCACGGATATGGCCACTCCAGTTGTTAGATCACTGAAATACCTTCATCCTGCTTGGTAAATAGCCCTTGTCCCCATTGCTCACTCAGGCCACTCTGACACCTGCCTGTTGACCACACCTCAGCCCCCACGCATTGGCTGCTGCTTGTGCTGTGTGGACCCTGCCCCCCACCATCCGGAGGGAGCTGGGGCCAGGGCGGGTCTTCCCCTTTGGTTGCAAGATAGTTGCCATAAACTCCTTGAGTCAGGGCTCCCCAATACTGGCTGGTGCCCCCCGGGGTCTGCCTGTGGGAACTGCAGGCTCCATAGAGGATCGACAGGTGAAATACTTTGACCAACCCTCTTCCCACCATCTTTCTGCAGACTTGCAGGCTGGGAAGGCCAGGCTCCCACAGCCTGAGGGCTGCCCTTCCAAGCTCTACAGGCTGATGCAGCGCTGCTGGGCCCTCAGCCCCAAGGACAGGCCCTCCTTCAGTGAGATTGCCAACACCCTGGGAGACAGCTCTGCAGACAGCAAGCCGTGAGGAGGGAGCCCAGGCAGGCTGTGCCTCAGGATGGCACGGGCAGGGGAGGACCTCCTGAGGGGTGCCCACAGCATGATGGGCAAATCCCCGTCCTCCTGGGCCCCAGGGGCCCCGCCCTGGCACCCCAGGCACTGCTGAGGTCTGGCAGGGCCTGGGCTTTCTTCCCCTTCCTCATCCTCAGCCCATGGGGAGGCTGATTCAGACCCAGACTGGGTGACTATGGCCTTGGGCTAGGCAGCTTTCTCTGCTACCCCTTCCCCCATCAGGGACAGTGTGGGTGCCTCAGGTAACCCCAGTTTCTGGCATGGGTCTCCTCCCTTTGACCGGGTCCAGTTCTGCCACTCACCTGCCAACTTCATCCCCGGAGGGCTAGGCTGGAGGTGAGCCAGGTTCAAGGGGAGCTCCTTACTATACTCAAGTTCCTGGGTAGTTCTGGCGCCCAGGGCGGTCCCACTTTGGGGTCTGTACTAGGATCACGGAGGACACAGCCAGTGAGTCCTCCCCCCGTGGACTTGTGCACACTGACCCAGACCTGTGCCTCCTCCCCACCTTTCTCTCCTTTCCTCATCCTAAGTGCCTGGCAGATGAAGGAGTTTTCAGGAGCTTTTGACACTATATAACCCGCCCTTTTTGTATGCACCGTGGGCGGCTTTTCTATGTAATTGCAGCGTGGGGTGGGAGGGCGTGGGAGGTAGGGGTGGGTCCTGGAGGAGATGGGAGGGTGGGCCACCCAGCCTCACACCTTTATTGTTGTTGTTGTTGTTTGTTTTGTTTTTGTTTTGTTTTTTTTTTACACTCGCTGCTCTCAATAAAGAAGCCTTTTTTACGACCTCCTGCTGATGCTCATTCCCTACCGTTGCCTATGAATGATGTCCCTTCTTTCCTTACTTATCAGAAGGGGCCATGTGCCTTCTCAGAGTCTGTGGGGCTTGGGCAGGGATGACTGGCAGACACTGGTCCTTCTCTAGTTTGCAGAGCAGTTGAGTGTGGGCTTGGACGCGAGGCCAACTCCTGTTCACGTGACCCTGTGTTGCTGTCTGCCAATTAATGGCCTAGTACTCACTCAGGTGGGGAGCGTAAAAGTGTGAGGAGGGGACTAGTTAGACAGGATTGAAGGAGTTAATGACAGATTCAGGTCTCTGATTCCTTTTAAGAGTCTCAGAAGGTGATGGAGGAGACAGGACTGAGCAGAGATGTGCTTTGATGCTTCATGGACCCCAGGCTTTCAGCCCTCAACTGGATTAAATCCTGCCTCTTCGTTACCTGGACCTTGTATCATCAGTTCTACTCTACCTTATGGTAACTTCAGCATGGTCCCCTCCTAAAGAAATGAGTCCTGAACTCTGGACTTGCTCTAGTTCCCTCTGTTCCTGACCAAATTTCTCAATAATGAAAATAACAGCTATTATTTATTAAATACTTGCTCTGTACCAGTCACTTTGCTAAGCATTTAACATGCATTATCTCATTGAATTTCTGCGACTACACTATTAGCTGGATATTATTGTTCCCATTTCACAGATTAGGAAACTGAGGCTCAAGGAGGCCAGGTAATTTCCCCAAGGTGACACAACTAGTAAGTGAACCACTGTTGTTGATACACAGAGTGGTACATCCCTGGGGTGTGTTGAAGTGAAAGAAAAAACAAACAAACAAACCAAGAACAGTTTCTCTAGAGCAATATTTTTCAAACTATGGGTTGCAACAAGCATTAAAAAACATGAAACATAATAAAATGTATCACAGTATATTGTATACTTTAAAGGTAAGTATTGTTTTGCAAAATTTTGTTCTTCTGTTGGATATGTGTTTGTGTATATTGGGTTACATATTAGCTATTGGGGTGGTGCTGCTGCATAATAAGTCTTAGTCACTTATAACATTTATTTTTCTCACTCACAGATCTGAAAGTTGGTGACATTTGGCTGATCTTGACTGGACTTGGCTGAGTTCAGCTGGGCTTGGCACCTAGGTCTGGTTTGGGTCTACTCTGCCGGCCCCAGAGCATGCTCTCCTGCAGTAGCAGGACCACAAGAAGTCCAACCAGATCATGCCAGCACATTCAAAAGCTTTAGTCTATTAACACTTTTTCAGCCAAAGCAAGTCACGTGTCAAAACCCAACATCAGCACCACTAGGATGGGACTGCAAAGGATGTGGCTATCTAATTCCAACAGTGGGTGTGAAAATTGGGAACAATAATCGAATTCAGCCGAGGTTGCAATGTAAAAATGATTGCCTACTGTGGTGGTGGGGGCACTACTGTAGAAGGTCATTAATCACTAAGCCTCTTCTTACTCCCAGTCTTTTTGTCCAGTCTGCAGTGGCTCTCGCTGCTGGCCACATCTGCCTTTTCAAACTCTCCTCTCTTGCCTTTGGTGATGGTACACTGAATCCACCTTCTCTGACCAGGCCTTCTCCAGCCCTGATTGTGGCTTCCTTCCTCTGCCTGCCCCCAGGATGGCTGGATTCTGTCTTCTGGCCTTCCTCTCTCTATATTCTCAACCTCAGGAATCTCATCTTACCTCATGTGGCTTTAACTGGCCCTTTGGTGTGGACACTTCCCAAAGCATTTGCTCCAATTCCAGCCTCTACCTCAAGCTGTAGACTCACATTCCCCTTTCTCTACAGGATACCTCTCTACCTGTTTCCTTGGCCCCAAACTGAACTTACCTCTCTCCCAATCCTGTTCCTCCAGCCAAGTTCCCTGTTTCCGTTCGTGGTACCACTGTTTGGAGAATAGTCACCCTTACTTAGCATCTCAATCCATCATGAGCCCTGTTCTCTGCGCATCCCCTCCCTGTGCAGCCCGTCACCAAGATCCGCTTATGCTACCTCTGCCCTGTCTCTATTTTTGCTCAATTTTAAGGGAAAATTTGCATAAAAGTAATACTGACCATAGAAGAAGTCAAAAAGTCCAGACTTGTATAAAGCAAAGAACACCTTCCTCTAGTCCCCAGACCTTACTCTCTGGCCGTAAGCGCTATTAATGTTTGGAACATGGCTTTCCTGACTTTGCCTGGGCACACTGACTCGCAACCTTTCCATTTCCTCTAATACTGCCATCTCTATTGAGACCTCTTTTCTTCTGTGTGAAGTTAAGAATCCCCGAGTAAAGGTTAATTTCCAATGAAAACAATTTCAGAGTGTTAGTAATTTTGTGGGGGGAGAGGGTGATGGCAATTTTTTAAAAGCAATCTTAATTTTTCTTCTGATATTATTTGGGTGATAAAACCAGGAGAAAGAAAGGAATGTTGGGGTGGGAATGGTGTGGTATGAGGGAATTCTGATGCCCTTCTGGAGGCCCTTCACGGTCTGGGTGGACATGACAGGGGGCTACAGTGATTGAGGCCTTATTGGAGAAGCACCAAACTCACATTCCAGAGAGGCCAGGCCGGGGACTTATCTGAGCTCGGTGGGCTGTGCAGTCTGTAGTGAACCTGAGAGCAGATGCTTCTGCGAGCCACATCATTCAACTCCGCTCCAGGCTATTGTGATCCTGTGGCCACACAGGCCCTGAGTTGCTAAAAATTCCAGTTTTTTGAGAGATGCCGGATATTCAGATGTTTATGTAAAACCTCCTGATTTTAAAATATGGTCCAAATAAGACGTATATATGAGCCAGTTTTTAATTTTAACTTTATCCACATCAATGGTTTTGGCACCTGAACCTGCAATAATCCAGTATGGTGTAAGGTCTCCCTTTGCCCTTTGGTGACAAAGGGCTGTGAAGATGAAGCCGTCCCTAGCAGGCAAAGGCGCTGTGGCAGTAACACTGGTGTGCAATGGCCCTGTGGTTGGGTGAAATCTGAGAGAGGGCAGCCTATGTGAAGGGAAGATGGGAGCCGTTCTCACCCCCGGGCACCCTTCTGGGTGGGTGTGACATACAGCTGTTGTTCTCTGGGATGCCACCACTGCCGGTTGCCTCCCTGTGTGTCTAAACTCAACATCTCAAACCAAAAAGTCTTTAGAAGCCAGGCAGGCATGACCCCCCAAGGCTGTGGTTGTAAAACTGTGACTCAGACAAATCCCAAGCAACCGTTTGTGGCCCCTGAAGCCCTTCTGGAACCTATTTATCTATTTGACCTGTTCTTCCTCTTGAGCTAACGCGTTCCATATGTTTAACTACCTGTTCTGCAGAGTAAATTAGGAAAAGAAAAAAACCTCTTTGAAAAACTATTGGGAAATGGAGAAGAGGAGGGCTTTTAATTCCTGTATTTAGGGTGATGAACAAGCCCAGGTTTTTAATAAATGGGTGTATGTATGTGTATGTACATACACACATGTGCTAGCTCACAAATCACTTGAACATACTTTATTTCAGTATTTTACAAAATCTTTACATTGTGATTCAGTCAGAAATGCAGTTTGTCATCCAGTACACACACCCACTGAACCATATGAAATGGACAATATCCCACCCTCTGGACCTATAAAATGGCAATTTTATTTGGTTCAACCTAACATTTATGCAAACAAAGGTTTTATGCAACATTTGCTCTTGTTTTTTGTGATACCAATTAATTTATTATTTTAAATGCTGGTTGCAGTACACTAAATTGATTTCACTACCACTGTTACTAATGATTCACAACCAACCTCTTTATTTAAGCTTTTTTAAAAATAATTTCACATTTTAAAATTTCAATTTATTTTTTATTGGTTTTGGCAGGGGAGGTAATTAGGTTTTTATTTATTTTAGTGGACGTACTGGGGGTTGAACCCAGGACCTTGCTAGGCATGCACTCTAACACTGAGCTATACCCTTCCCCCTCCAAGGGCTTTATTTAATCTTCACAACTTTTAAGGCAGGAATCATCACCATCTCCCATCTTAAACACAAGAGGATGTTTATCCTGGGGATGAGGTGATTACCTCACTGACCACTTACTCAGACCACCACTGCGCTTTAACTCATTTAATCTTCATTAATAACTTCATGGGATAGGTACCAACAATGAGCAATGGGGAGTTTGGAGACGTCGAACACTTGTTTCCAGACTCCAGGTTAGGAAGAGGCAGCTTCCAGATTATAATAACTTCTGTAAAAGCAGAGCTCAAGCTATTTTCACTGCCTTGGAGCTAAGAACCAGACCCTGACCCTGACCCTGATCCTGGGTTTTGCAGCACTGCAGTCTCTTTTTTTTTCCTACATGGGCTTTTCTTGGCTTTCAAGAGTGTGTATGTGTGTGAATGTGTATGTGTATGTGTATGTATGTTGTGTGTGTGTGTGTGTGTGTGTGTGTCTATTTACGCGTGGGTGTGCCAGTGTGCTCCCTTGCTTGCTTAAACTTTCTGCCCGGCTACACTTTTTCCCATGCCTTTGCACTGGCTGAGGGGTGGGCTTTATCCCTGGGACCACCCCCTCCCCCAGCCCAGGCCGCAGCTGGAAGTCTTCACTGATCTCCATCTTTTCTCCCTGCCCCCACTGAGGAAGGGGAGGCCGACTGTCTCCCCCGGTCTTTTCCAGATGTACGTCTGCCAAAGACTGACACTACGCCCCCCACTCCCCCAACCCCCGTCCCAGTACAGAGGATGATGAATGAGGACCCGAGAGCCGGCCTGGTGGGAAAGTGTAGTCGCCTTGAAAAGAGAGGGAAAGGGAAAGGAAGTCGTGGGGGGTGGGGAGGGGAAGAGGTAGAGCCTACAGGCCGGGGCTGGATAGCCGGGACCCAAGCCTCCTCGGCTCGGCCAGTAACTTAAACTCCCTTAGGAAGGCGTGGGGAAGTGCTCCAATCCCTGCACTCCCTTGGAATTTGGGTGGTATATATCATTTACTGCAACCCGCACAATCCGCTCAGGGACTAATCCACTGTAAACCTCAAGCCCTTCCAGCGCCGAGTTCAGAGTGCTGCTCCCTCTCCTCCGCAAGACTGCGCTCCAGTGCTCTCCCAGCCTTCTCCGTAGGTTCCTCCCAATTCTCTTACCATTCTTTGGTTCGGGGGGGCGGAGTCGTACCTCCTCTCCTGTTCCTTTAAGAGGCGTCGGCTCCTCCCCCTTCGGAGTCGCCGTCTGACGCGGGATGACAGCAGCGAGTTCGGTATGTCTATGCAAATAAGCGCCCCCTGTGGGCCAATGGGGAGCGGAGGTGCCGGAACCGCGGACCAATGGGGCGGGGGTGCAGGGGCTCACCATATAAGGAGCGGCCTCGCCATAAAAGGAAACATTGTATCTCTTTATATGGGGGGAAGGGTCGGGGGATCCCTCGCCGCCAGCGCGTGGTCCCGGCCCCCTCCACCCGCCGTCTCGGCCGCGGCCAGCAGCCCCTGCCCCCCGGGGGACGCTGACGGCCGCCGGGCGCGCCGCCCTAGCGTACGGACAGGGGGCGCTCCGCGCGGCCTGGGGCAACCCGGGCCACAGGGGCAGGAAAGTGAGGGCCCAGGTCGGCCCGGGCGTGCAGGGGCCCCGGGTTCGAAGCGGCAGCAGCGGCAGCGATAGCGGCACTAGCAGCAACTGGAGCGCCGGGTTGAGCCGGGAAGCCGATGGCTGCGGCGGCGGCTCCGATTCCTCGCTGACTGCCCGTCCGCCCTCCTGCATTGAGCGCCATGTTACCGAGCCAAGCTGGGGCCGCGGCGGCGCTGGGCCGGGGCTCGGCCCTGGGGGGCAGCCTGAACCGGACCCCGACGGGGCGGCCGGGCAGTGGAGGTGGCGGCGGCGGCGGGACTCGCGGGGCTAACGGGGGCCGGGTCCCCGGGAACGGCGCAGGGCTCGGGCCCGGCCGGCTCGAGCGGGAGGCTGCAGCAGCAGCGACAACCACCCCGGCGCCCACCGCGGGGGCCCTCTACAGCGGCAGCGAGGGCGATTCGGAGTCGGGCGAGGAGGAGGAGCTGGGCGCGGAGCGGCGCGGCCTTAAGCGGAGCCTGAGCGAGATGGAGCTCGGCGTGGTGGTCGGTGGGCCCGAGGCGGCGGCGGCGGCCACCGGGGGCTACGGGCCGGTGAGCGGCGCGGTGAGCGGGGCCAAGCCGGGTAAGAAGACTCGGGGCCGCGTGAAGATCAAGATGGAGTTCATCGACAACAAGCTGCGGCGCTACACGACCTTCAGCAAGAGGAAGACGGGCATCATGAAGAAGGTACCCAGCCGGGAGGTTGGCTGGCCACGGGGGACCGGGAGGGTGGGGACGCGCAAGGGGAGCCCGGGAGGAAGGCAGAGACGAGGCGGAGGTGAGAGGCGGCGAGTCTGCAGGAGGTGTGTGGGAGGGGATGGCTGTTGCCCCGGGAAGGGTGAAAGGGGAGGGGCCGCCAGGGAAATGTGGGGAGAGGGGAGATGCAGCGAACGTCCAGAAAAGAGGGGAAAGGCACCTAGGTGGGAGTGACGGGCGCGAGAGAGGAACGGGGCCCTTGCAGAGCGGCGGGATGAGGAGTGGTAGTGGGAGGCTGCGAGGCTGCCGGGGAGGTAGTTAATGAGACCCGGGGGTCAGTAGGTCCAGTGCTCTCTGGTGTTTGGGGGAGGGCGCCGGAAAAGCAGGGAACAGAAGAGAAGGTATGGGGGTGAGGAAGCTGGAGCTGCATAATAACAATGAGCCAACATGTGTGGGAGGAAGGTGGGCATCACTAGAGTAGTGCTGGCTGGAAGGACGGACAGGGCTGATGACCGAATGGGGTTCAAAAGCCCCAGGTAAGGGAGCAGGGCAGTAGAACTGATGCTGCCCTGAGCATCAGAAACCAGGTCCAGCAATGTCCGCGTCTCTTCTGTGCATCCACTGGAAGCCGGCACACTCCCTGCAGGCTTCAGAACCATTTGCCTTTGGGACAACTGGGATATCCAGCCCTAGGGAAAAATCTGTGCATGGAGTTTGGGGAGAAGCTTTGCAGAAGTATCTAGAAATGCCTCCTCTTCTGGCTGATGGTGCAGTGAAAGGAATGAGGAGAGGAGTTATCTTGGGTTATAGAAGATATGGGGAGGGATGGAAGCAGAGGAATTGAGAAACAAGAAGCTAGAACTCTGGGAACATTGGCTGGTGTTTATATCTGTCCCATATAGAAACCAAGGCTGCTTCCAGTGAGTAGGTTGTGGAACTTTGTTAGGAGTGAGGATGCCACCTATGGGGCCATCCTTGAAGGTCCCCTTCCTGGGCTTACGGCAGGGGTAGCTGCTAATCTATCTGCCATCTCCCATCACTTCAGACACGGTTGTATCAAGACAAAGAAAGAAAAAAAGGGGAGCCTAGTATTATAGAACAGAACAAATGGCAACAGGTTAGCACCTGTGCAGTTTCTGGGAAGAAACAAGGACATTTTGGAGCCTAAGTGGCCCCTTATCCCTAACATCTCTGTGACCTCCAGTGTAGTTGCAACTTCATCCTGGTCCCTGTGACCGTGAGGAGGTGGTAGGAGTCATCTCTTCATGAGGCTCTGGGCACCAAGCTGTAGTGAGGAGCAGCTCCCTGGGCCCCTCCGTGTCTGCTTAGGTTGTATGTTCTTTCACTGGGAGCTGTGACTATTTGCTTGGGGTATCTGCAGGTCAGTGGAGCTGTTCCTCAAAGGAGCATGGGGTTTTTCTACTCTTCAGCTCACCTTCAGATATCCTGATAGGACCCCCTTAGAGTCATTGGAGAGGAAAGTCACTTTGGGAGTGGGGGCTTGATATCACTGTGTACTTCCCTCTCTTTCCTACTTCCCAAGGAAGGTAGAGATTAAAAGTTTTGCTGACCTACCCATCTCCTCCCCCCTACCCCCAGGCCTATGAGCTGTCCACGCTGACAGGGACACAGGTGCTGTTGCTGGTGGCCAGTGAGACAGGCCATGTGTATACCTTTGCCACCCGCAAACTGCAGCCCATGATCACCAGTGAGACTGGCAAGGCACTGATTCAGACCTGCCTCAACTCGCCAGACTCTCCACCCCGCTCAGACCCCACCACAGACCAGAGAATGAGTGCCACGGGCTTTGAAGAGACAGACCTCACCTACCAGGTGTCGGAGTCCGACAGCAGTGGGGAGACCAAGGTGTGTTTGGGTCCTCTATCTAAGGGGAAGGAAGGGGAGGGACTTGACCGGCAGAGAGGGGAGGGGGTCTCTCTCTTTCTCCCTCACCCAGGACAGGTGGATAGGTGCCCCGTGATGTGGAGTGGAGTCGGTTTAGTGCCCCACATCCTAGGGTACAGGTGTCCATCCTCGCTATCCTGACAGGAGGCCGGCCCCCTAGATAAGCGGGCGGCCTCCGTGCCCATATAAGGCCGGCTCCGGCTCCACGCCGGCCTCCCGCCTGCAGCCCGCCTGCCTGGCAGGGCCCTTGCATTCCTCCCGCCAGCTGTCTCCCCGCTGGGGGCGGGGGCATCGCTTAGCCCTGCCCTCCTGGCCGGCTGGGTCGCTGGGGAGTAGGAAGGGAGCACTCATGGGTTCCAGGGTTCTGGGGAGCCAGCTCTGTCAGCAGGCAGGCTGGCTGACTGGGCTGGAGACTATCTTACTAGCCAGCCGCCTACCTCTTCAGGATGTCCGGGCCTGCGCACGTTAGGGAGCTTATTCGCCAGGCTGCTAGGGATGCCGGCCCTGGTTACGCCTCCCCCTTCCTTTTCCCGGTAAGGAGAGGAGGCGGGGCTTCCTCCCTTGCTGCTCTGCGGAGCTCCACCTTCCGGGTGGCCCTTTTAACTGACCAATCCGAGGAAGCGGCACTGTTTGCCTTAGCAACGCGTCCGCCAATCAAGGGCTTCGAGCTCCGCTGCTTAGCAAACATCCCGCGCTGACCCACCCCAGTATCTGAGCCCTCTCAGTTCCCTGGGCTTGGTTCTCGGCTCGGCCCGTGGCTTCTTCCGTCCCCTTCTAAGAACAAAGGCTCCCTGAGGGGAGAGTCAGTGCTCTAGGCTCCCTACTGTCTTAGTGGTATAGCATCAGAAATAATTTTCAAACTCTTAGCAGTAGGGTTCATTTATTCCCAGGAAATTTTGCTGAATGAATAAATTCCTTTGGTAGTTTAAATCTTAAGTATTTGGCATAAAGTGCTTCCTTGCCAAACCCCCAAGATTGCTCTCAAACATTAAGCTTCCTGAAAAATTGTCAGTCCCTATCTCAGAAGCCTGGCAAATCAGAGCTGGAAGGACCCTTTTTAAAAGACCAGCCCCCTCATGTTTACAGAAGAGGAAAACTGAGGCTCAGAAAGAGGAAGTAATTTTTCCAAGAAAGTCACACAGATTGACACTGCTAGAGCTGGGAACAGATCCTGAGTGTCCTGATCCCCAGTCAATGTGATTACCACAGTTCATTGGGGCAGAGAACTCAGGGAATTATGATGGTGACATTATTACTGCCCTTTTTATGAGCCAGGCACTGTTCTAAGTGCTTTACCATATGATAACCTACTTAATCTTCACAACACTTACAGGGTAGGTATTATCCTTTTACAGACAGAAAACTGTAAAGAAAAAGCAGCTCAGCAGCTCAGTAACTTGCCTGAGGGTCAGGCTCCAGGTAAATGGTGGACCTGGGATTTGATCTCAAGCACAGTGGTTCCATTCTGGGCCATCAATCTACACAGAACACCTGCAGGGGCAGGGTCTGGTAGAGGCTCACCACTCCATCTTTACTCTGGGTGTAGGATACACTGAAACCGGCGTTTACCGTCACCAACCTGCCGGGTACCACCTCCACCATCCAGACAGCACCCAGCACCTCTACCACCATGCAAGTCAGCAGCGGCCCCTCCTTCCCCATCACCAACTACCTGGCACCGGTGTCTGCTAGCGTCAGCCCCAGTGCTGTCAGCAGTGCCAACGGGACTGTGCTGAAGAGTACAGGCAGTGGCCCCGTTTCCTCTGGGGGCCTCATGCAGCTGCCTACCAGCTTCACCCTCATGCCTGGTGAGTCACAAGGGGCAAATTGAGCATGCTAAGAGTGGGTTTAGGGCTGGCACAAGAACCTCTTTCCCTACTCAGAAGGAAGGTGAACTAGGGCCAGAGCCTGAAAGAAGACTCTTATGTCCCATTGCCAGGCATGCCCTCCCCACTGCGACCCCAACTGTCCTTGTCAGTAAGTTTCAGCCATACACTCTGGCCTTGTCTAGCAAGCCCAGCCCTGTGCCCCCCTTGCCACAGGGACAGTAGACATCCTACCACCTCCCTACCTTGACTGGAGGGCAGATCATCTCCTTGATGGGTCAGTGCCTGCTCCTGTGTCAACCAAAGACAGTAGAGGCAGGGCTTGGGGAGGGGGGAGGGGGGAAGGGCAAGAGCAGAGTGTGGAAGCCCCTGGAGACACAATTCTGGACATGAAGGCACCCAGGAAAGATAGTGATGGGAGTCGGGGACAGAGTGCCAGACCCTGGGTCTGGGGGTGTTTGAGGGTGCTTGGTGGTGCAGGTGGTGGCTGGGTAGGACAGAGCACGAGTAAGTCTCTGTGTCTCATAGGTGGGGCAGTGGCCCAGCAGGTCCCAGTGCAGGCCATTCAGGTGCACCAGGCCCCACAGCAAGCGTCTCCCTCTCGCGACAGCAGCACAGACCTCACGCAGACCTCCTCCAGCGGGACAGGTATAGCTCAAAGCTTTGTCACCTCCCTGCTCTGCCTCCTTCATGAGGCCTAACAGCAGGTGCCCAGCAGTATCCGTCCTATAACTAAGGTCAGAGAATTTCTGAATGTGGACACTGAGGCTTTGGGGTTAACCCTTACTCTAATCCTTACAACAAAGTCAGGTAAGGATGGCTGGGTTTTGAATCCTGCCCTGCAGTAGGGCTGTGGTTTTCAGGAAGAAATTAGAGACCATTGACCCTACATTCTTCCTTACTCAGCTGAGAAGTCTGAGGCCCAGAAAGAAGGTATTTGCCCAGAGACACACGTTTGCTCAGTTACCAGGGAGGCTTTACAGAGCAGTTGTCTCCTTGTGAAAGGGCGTCTTAGGTTTTGAGTAACCATAATTCCCCTCTGTGTCTCTAGTCATTTCAGGAATGATGAGACACTTTCAAATAAAATTACTTTTAAGTTCTTGTTGTTTACAACCTTGTTACACAAAGTGTGGTCTATGGAGGGAAGACCAGCATCATCCCAGCACCACCCCAGTGTCACCTGGGAGCTTGATGGAAATGTGGACTCTAAAGCCTCACCCCACACCTACTGAATCAGAATCTGTATTTTAACAAGATTCCCTGGTGACTTTATGCACATTAACACTTGAGAAGTGCTTGTTTAAAAGATGAATTTGTCAGCCATATGTTGAGGAAGAGGAAAGAAGAGTGAGAACAAATGAAAAAACAGGATGAAGGAGCTCTCTAAAAGAAGAGCATCTGAGTTTCCTTGGGTAGGGTCAGTCATTGTAATCTGAGAGAAGGGGTAGATAATCAAATAGTACGATGTGAGAGGATACACTTAAAGGTTGGCGCTGTTGTGTTCAAGAAGAAATAGGGCTTTTCTTAGCCTATGACGGGGAACACAGCAATGGGAAATGGCAAGAGAGCTCTGGAGGCCTGGAGTTCCCGGGGGTGGGACGCGGGTTATCAGTAGGGACCAGTGCCCACCTCCCTGACGTGTGTCTGTGTTTGCCAGTGACATTGCCCGCCACCATCATGACGTCATCTGTGCCCACGACTGTGGGTGGCCACATGATGTACCCTAGCCCCCATGCGGTGATGTATGCACCCACCTCGGGCCTGGCTGATGGCAGCCTCACCGTGCTCAATGCCTTCTCCCAGGCACCGTCCACCATGCAGGTGTCCCACAGCCAGGTCCAGGAGCAAGGTGAGTTGGGGGGGCAGGGCTGAAGAAAGGAGGACCATTTCCTCCTTTACACACACACATACTCAAACACTCCCCACAACTCAGATGTGCACACTCACACACACACAAACTAGATGCTCACACGTATACATACATGTACACACACACCGAGGCTTACACACACATTCCAACGCCCATCTTGTCCACTCCGACACTCATGCACGCTGGAACTCACACTCACATGCACACTAAGACACATTTGGACACTCACTCTTGGGCATTTTATCTGAGACTCACTTGGTCACTTAAAGCCTTTATCACCACTCCTCCAATATCTGGAAGTTTCTCTTGAGCAATCGATTTGAGTTTCTCCTGTTGTGTGCTAACACAGGTGGCGTCCCCCAGGTATTCCTGACAGCGCCATCTGGGACAGTGCAGATCCCTGTCTCTGCAGTTCAGCTTCACCAGGTAGGTGGGGGCCACCTTTCACCCAATCCCAGCTGGCCAGCCCAGCCCCTTCATCTTGACCTTGGGGATTCCATTACTGGGTGCTCCAAGCCAAGATCCTTAGCTGGGAGGCCTATCCATTTTCCTGATGGGCCTGTGGTTGGGGGGCAGGCAGGCAGGCAAGCAGGGGGAAGCCCCCCATCCCCTCCTGACACACCCTCTTCCCTCCAGATGGCGGTGATCGGGCAGCAGGCCGGGAGCAGCAGCAACCTCACCGAATTACAGGTGGTGAACCTGGACGCCGCCCACAGCACCAAGAGTGACTGATCCGCCCTGCCGCCCTGGACAGATGGCCCGAGGGACGGCACCACTTATTTATTGTTGCCTTTTCACATTTTCTTTACACACACGTTGATGGGCCGCAGGAGGGAGGCGGGGAGGAGCAGTGGGCAGCCACAGGACTGAGCCCTCTCACTCCAGCCAAAGAAACAGGCCAGCCTGCCCTCCACCCCGTCCTCCCTCAGCCTCCCCTCCTTCTTGCTCCACCTCCTGTTTCTGTTGATGGTGGGGCTGTCCTCCCTCCTCAGACTCCTCTTGCCAGCTTGGCTCCGTGTTTGCCATGAGTATTAGCTTACCAGTGGGACCGTGCTCCCCTTCCCAGACACAGGCCTCTGTGGGACTAGGCACTGTGTCCCCCCTGAGGAAGCAGTTGGGGTCCTCTCCCCAGCCTCCTTGCTGACCCCACGTCAGCACTGTCTGCCACAGGCTGGGTTGAAAGAGCCCTACCCCTGCCCCTCAGGGAGCCAGCTGGGGAGATGTGGTGTCTTCCCTTAAGTGGCACCCACTGCCCTTGCAGCTCCTGAGCAGCAGGGCCTGTGCATGAAGCAGGGTCCTGGGGCCACCTGCCCTGCCCTGCCGCTCCCCGGGAACTCCAGGGGCTGCTGGGTTGGAGGGAACCGCCAGTGTTCCCTCTCCCCCGTCTTCCCCCCTCTCCTCCCAGCTGCTTTACTTAAAGTTGATTTTGAACTTTTTATTTGAGGAGACGAAGTGAAAACAAATCTATAAATATATATTTTTAAAATATTTAACTTTTTTTTATGGCGTTTTTCTCGTCCCCCTCCCTGCCCGAGCTTCCCTTCCCTGGGGAGCCCTGGGGCTCCCCGGAACTGGCTGGGCCTCTGGGGACAGAGCTACCCCACGAGTTCAGGGCCTGCCAGTGTGGGGGGGAGATTCTGGGATTGCCCGGTCCTGGGTTGTTTCCAGGAGAGAACCGGGGGAGGGGCCCTCAGGCCATGCCCCAACGGGGTGGGGAGGGTGACCCACAGCCCTGGGCCTCTTTTCGCCCTTCAAGGCTGTGCTAGGGAGCGGGAAGAGGGAGACCAAATGTGGGGGTGGGGGGAGGGTTTCAGAGGCAACTGACTTCATTTGTGCCACACGCATGGGCATTGCAGCCTTGTGCTCCCCCAGGCATGCAGCTGCCTGGGGCTCAAGTTGCAGTGAGCAGGGTGGGGTCTGGGAGGGGGTGAGAGGCAGGAATGGGGGGCAGAAGAAATGGGAGCAGCTTTTGGGCTGAGGGCAGCGATAGGGGAGCCAGAAATGGCAGCTCTCCCAGGGAGTGAGCAGCTACTGTAACTTTTTAAAATTAAGACAAAAAGCCTTGAAGAAAATGACTTTATTTTTCTAAGTGTAACCTCAGTATTTATGTAATTTGTACAGGGGCCGTGCCCCACCCCTTCTGCCCGCTTTGGAGTAGACCTTGAGGGTGGGCCAACATAGGGAGAGGGTCCCTGTGTCAGAGCCTACCTTCACCACCTGTATCCAGAGAGGGAGCTGTTTCAGAACAGGGCAGCTGTGGGGTGGAGTTTAATTAGCCCCTTAGGACTGCCTTCAGTAGGAACAAGCCTGCTTCTGTGATTAGGTGAAGGGGTGGGGGAAGTTTTTACGCAGAGCCTAGCTATCAAGGGGATGATTTGCCAACATGTTTTGAGAACCTCCGAACCTCTAACCCCCATTGCTGTCTTGCCCCAACTTGGGGTGCCAAGATGGAAGTCAAGTCATCTTTCTGGCTTTCTCCTGGAGATAGCTGGGGGCTTATGGGTGGCTTACAAGATTGGGGCATGGCAAATCAGGGGCCAGAGAGTGGGGGAGCTTGGGACTCAGGTCTGTAACTGCCCAGCCCCTTTCTCTGCTCTTGTTTCACTCCACCATCACTCACTCACTCCCCACTCCCCCACCCAGGGGAGGAGACCTTGATGAATTCCTCCTCTCCTTCCCACAAAAGACAGACCCAGTGAGTGAATCAGGCGAAGTGCTTATAATGTGTGTTGTGTGAGCGTGCCCTTGGGAGAATATGCGTGCGTCAGGGATGAGGTGGCATTTATACGCGCAGCAACCCTTGGTGTTTCCCTTCCTTGGTGGCTCTGGGGTGTGTGTGTGTGTGTGTGCGTGAGCGCGCGCGTGCCTGAGTGAATGTGTGTGTGTGTGAATGTGGGGTGTGTATGTTAGTGGTTTCTACTTCCCCTGGGATGCTGACCCAGGAATAGTGGACATGGTCACAGTCCTATGTACAGAGCTTTCTTTTGTATTAAGAAAAAATACTCTTTCAATAAATGTATCATTTTTGTGCACAGACTGTGGGGTCTTTGCCTTTGTTTTACCATAAAGGGAGGTAGGGTGGGAAGTACCAGCGCGAATCAAACCCCAAAATTGCTCTGAGAAGCAAGCCGAGCTGCTTGATAAAATGCTAACAGGTGTTTTGGGTTGTTGAACTCTGCGATTTAAATTAAGGAACATTTAGGAGGGCTGGGGCCTTTATCTTTGGCCCCAGCTTCACTAGGTACTTAAGTCAACACAGAGATGAGAAATCTTAATTAACAGGAAAAGTGACTCAACGAATCCAAAGCAACCAGTTCGGGAAACTCATGGCCACGTGACCTAGTGCAAACTAGGAGGACAGACCTAGGGTGGGAGTGTGGGTTATTAGGTTTCCAGGGGAGGAAGGCCGACCTAGGGAAGGGGGGGGCCGGAGTTCAAAGTTGATACTGGATGGAAAGGGCTGCCTATGTCTGCAGAGTAAGGAGCCAAGCCCCCACGACCCCGGGCTCCGCGGGCAGCACGCCCCCAACGCAGAGGCCTGCGGGTACTACGCATGCTCCGCCTGCGCGCGGGGCCGCGGCGCTCGACTGTGGGCCGCGGTGGGACCCGTAGCCGCCCGGCCGTGCGCGCACTCGCCGTGTGACCCGGAAGGGAGCCGCTGAAGAGGCGGGGCCAGGACAGCCGGACCAGCGCTGGGTCCCAGCGAGGGCCGAGGGCCACGGCGGTGGGAGGTGAGAAGCGAGTTCTGCACCCCTCGGCCGCTGCCCCGTTCCGCCCCCAGTCCCTTGCCCACTCTCCGTGGGGCTGACGACAGAGCCAGGTCTTGGTCTCTGAGATTCGCACTGTCCCGTCAGCTTCCACCGACCGCGCCCCCCACCCCTCACCCCCTCACCGCAGCCCGTTCCCACGGCGGTGCGAGCCTCCTTTACCACCTCCGCTGGTCTGCAAGCTTGGGCCTGACCTTGCCACCTGCGCCTGCTTGCTGTCTCATCCCTGCGTTCACACCTCACCCTCACACCTCAATTAATTGCTCCTGTTCTAGGCCTGGCATAATACCTTGCTCTCTCCCCATTTAGGCCTTTCCGATTTTGTTACCTCACCCTGCTCATCATCTGTGCGTCGCATGTCACTGGTTATCTCTCAGTCCTGCCCTCTATGCTAACTGGACCCCTATCCCAATTGAGATCCACATCTGTTTCCCCGCCTCTTCACGCCCTCTACTCTCATCTTCTTTCCCTGTACCCCAACATGACCCCTGTCCTGATCACCTTTTCTACATCTGGGTTTGCAGTCCATTCTTATTCTCACCATTCCCCGTTGCCCCTATACTGTTTTGTATCTTTCCCTGATCACTAGCATAGCCATCATTTATAATCTTTTTCTGGCTTAGTAATGTTGCATTTATCTGAGGACTGCCCTTACCTTCTCTAAGAATGTTAATATTAGATTATATTTTACAGACCTCTCACTATGTGCTAGAGGCTGTTCTGAATGCTTTATGTATGGTATCTTAATAAGTTTTTACGACTTTATGGGTTGGGTATGAATATTATTACCTTTTTGCAGAGGAGGAAACTGAAGCTTAGAGATTAAGTAACTTATCCAAAACTACACACACAGTAAGTGAAAGAGCCAGAATTCAGAGTCACATTTATCTGATTCTGAAATCTGTGCTGTATTGCCTCTCTAATACCTCTACCATCTCCTGACCTTATTCCCTACCCTTCAGTGCCAGGATTACCACCTCCATCTATATCTACCTGACTTATACCTACGTTTTCATACGGCATAAGTGCAGGGTGGGACCTGGTCTTTTTCTCCCATAATTTTATCTGGCCCCCTAAGCCCTTCCCCGTTTCACAGTAGTCTCATACCCTTTTCCCATCCAGCCATCTGGATACAGGGGCCTCCTTTCATCTCTTCTCTCTGCCATGGCCCAACCCTTCATGTTCACATTCTAGCTCTGTCCTGCCATTTATACTCCCTGTCCTGTCCTTTCCCTGTCCTGACTTTCCTCACTTGTTCTGGCTCCACTGTCTTACAGGCTGCCGTCCTCCCTGCTCACCTGTGTCATCCTAAGTCCTGATCTGTACCCCTCAGCCATGCAGACTGTCCAGACGGTCCTACTTAACTCTCAGCTCTTTCTGATACCTTGCCTGTAATTCTTTTCATCCTCTCTTGTGACTTTTTCCGTTTCTTAAACTTCTTTGTTTCCCTCTCTTTTCACTCCATTCTGCCTCTCTTTTAAATCCCAGAGTATGTTTAAGTAATTTATTTCAGCCTATTCTTGACCTTCTCTCTTTGGCTTCTAAATTCCGTACAGTCTGCCAGTCACCACCCATCCTGTCTGTGCCTCAAGATTCCACTCCCTACATGAAGTCTTTTCCCTTTCCCATACTGCCTTTACTTCTCTCCTTGTGTGTCCTAGGAGGTCAGGATGGTGGGGGAACGGCGCACTGGGGACCTCATGGTGCCCTTGGGGCCCCGGCTGCAGGCATATCCTGAAGAACTTCTTCGACAGCGGCCTGGGCATGATGGCCGTCCTGAATACCTGATCCGATGGACTGTCCTGAAGTGTGGGGAAGTGGGCAGAGTGAGTGAGGAAGAGGGCAAGGCAGAGCACATCCTCATGTGGCTGTCAGCCCCCGAAGTCTACGCTAACTGCCCCATGCTGTTAGGCGAGCGGGCATTATCTAAGGCACCTCAGCATGAAACAGCTGGGGGCTCAGGAAGCTTTCCGCGAGACCCAGGAGGCCTGGATGATGTGGCAATGGGAGAGATGGAAGCCGATGTGCGGGCACTGGTACACAGGGCTGCCAGGCAGCTGGCAGAAGGGGGAACCTCGAGCCTCACGGCCGCTGTGCTCCACACCATCCATGTGCTCAGTGCCTACGCCAGCATCGGGCCCCTCACTGGGGTCTTTAGGGAGACGGGAGCCCTGGACCTGCTCATGCACATGCTATGCAACTCTGAGCCTCAGATCCGTCGGAGCGCAGGCAAGATGCTACAGGCTCTGGCAGCCCATGATGCTGGTAAGAGACAGCCAGGGGAAGAGGGAAAACACTGGAGAGAATGGGACCACTAGGAGTAAGAACAGGTGGAGGAGGGGTTTCCCAACTCTGTCAAAACACCTAATATTTGGTGAATATCAATTTCATTGCAAAGGGAAAATAAGATTAATAAGCTACCACAGGTACATAAGCAGGATAAAATGATAGCTTTTTAATCTGGTTTATCTGTCCATTCTCAGGGCAGTAGCAGGGAAGAGAAGGGAGTAAGTTTATCTTTTTAAACTGGTTTGAGATTTGTTAGTTGGTTATGAAGTCAATTTGGTGGTTTACAATCAACATTTTTGATGTAAAATATCAGCATGTAGCACTTAATAATGTAAGTTTTGTAGCAAGAACTATGTTTTAGTTCCACATGTGCACACTTGTATCAGGTTACCCCAGAAAAATGTATACGTTGCTGTGAGTCTCAGTCACAAAGAAATTTGAAAGCCTCTGGGGTAGAGAGTCTGGGGAAAGAGGGCAGGGTGGAAGGAGAATCAGGGATGGAGAAGACATGGATTGGGTGTGGATTACAGGAAGTCGGGCTCACGTCCTTCTGTCACTGAGCCAGCAAGATGGCATCGAGCAGCACATGGATTTTGACAGCCGCTATACTTTGCTGGAGCTGTTTGCAGAGACCACATCTTCTGAGGAACACTGCATGGCCTTTGAGGGCATTCATCTGCCTCAGGTACCCTGGCAGCTGTGGGGGAAATGCTGTGCACAAGTCCTGGGGCATCATTTCTGAAAATGTGGTTCAGGACTGCATAAGCACCAGAGCCACAGGGGGAGTTTATTAAAATTAAGGTTCACGCTACCCTTTCTGCTCAGAATTTCTGAAATTAGAACTCAGGGTCTGTGTTAAGGCACCCCTGGTGTGTTTCTTACATGACTCACAGTCTGAGAACTACAGGCGTGGGGATGAAGCCTTTATATTCTTCTGTAGAGGATGGTGTTGAGGGGAAAGGAGAGGGGCTCAAGCTGGGAGAAGGGGAACCCACACCATAGACTGTGTCCTACAGATCCCAGGAAAGCAGCTCTTCTCCCTGGTGAAACGTTACCTGTGTGTCACTTCCCTGCTGGATCAGCTGAATAACAGTCCGGAGCCAGGGGCTGGAGACCAAGGCTCCCCATCCTCAAGGGAGGATTTTGGCCGGGTGAAAAGCCGGGGGCAGCGGGAGCTGGAGTTCAGCATGGCTGTGGGCAGCCTCATCTCAGAGCTGGTGCGGAGCATGGGCTGGGTCCGGAACCTCAACGAACAGGGCACACCACCGTCCCGGCCAACGCGGTCCATCTTTCAGCCTGGCATTTCAGGCCCCAGCCTTTTACTGCCCGCCGTTGTTGCCACCCCCAAGAAGCAAGGACGGGCCTTCCGCCAGCGCTCCGAATTCTCTAGTGAATTCTTCAGTGGCTACAGGGAGTATTACTTGCAGCGCTACAGTGAGTACGTGCAGCAGACGCTGCAGCCGGGGATGCGAGTGCGGATGCTGGATGATTTTGAGGAGATTCATGCTGGGGACGAGGGCGAGTTTCGGCGGAGCAAAAATCGTGTGCCCCCTGTGCAGGTGAGTGAGTGTGCGGTGGGGGGACACTGTTGGGAGCCTTATTTGGGCGGGGCACAGCTGGGGCATGCATGCAAAGGACTCTTAGAGGCCGGCCAAGGAGAAAATTCCGAAGGGAATTCGAATGTTTAAAGAGGTCAGCAATTGAGAGAGGGGGCTTTTTGGAGGGCTGAGAAAATCTGGCAGGAGTGGGTGGGCTGTGAGGTCAAGGAGGGACTCACACCCAGGAAGCGTAACTCACCTATCCAGACACCCTCACCCCGCCCAGTGGAGTTGGCTTTGGAGGGAGTGTTGGAGCAGAGTCAGGATTGGGAAGAGATGAGAAGCAGGACCTACCTTGATGGGGGAAGGGAGCCTTTTGTCTCCGGAGGTTTCACAAGCCTAGCCAGGTGCGCATCTGAGGGCTGTGTGCCCAGGCTCTAGGGCTGGCCATGTCCTGTCAAGCCTGCACAGCACAGGGTACAGAGGGCTGAGCCCTCTCCCTTCTCTCTCTCTTCCTCCCTCAATACCAGGTCTTTTGGGAGTCGACGGGCCGTACCTGCCGGGTGCACTGGTACATGCTGGAGATCCTGGGCCCTGAGGAAGCTGCTGAGGATTCGGCTTCAGCAGCCATGGAGAAGGGGGCAGGGGCTACAGGGTTGGGCACAGGTGAGCCTTGGAGGGGACAGGGGCATCATGTCTCTGAACAGAGGAGGAGTGGCTGGGATGCAGCCGCTCCTGACCAGGATCTGCCCCAGAGCTTCAGAAATCCACTCTGTTCTGGCGGGGCTGAGACCCGCTATACTTGTCTCCTCAGCACTTCCCTCCTGGGACTGGAAGCCGGTGGACGAGCTCTACTCTTTGCCATACCTCCAGCCCGAGCCTCGGAAGAATGAACTGGGGTACCTGACCCAGGCTGAGTGGTGGGAGCTGCTCTTCTTCATCAAGAAGTTGGATATATCTGAGCAGCAGCCGATTTTCCAGAATCTTCAGGAGAACCTGGATGAGGTGTTGCAGGCCTGAGATACCTGGGGGGTTTGGAGTGGGGTTAGAGGTGGAGTTCTCTGAGGTAGTTCTCCACGTGGGACTGCTTGAGGGGAGGCTGGAGCTAGAGGGTAGAGAGCATGCGGGGTCCTGCTGGGGGAGGAGACAACTGCTGGGAGGATCTAGACGTGGAAGGTAAGCAAGGCAGGGTGAGAGGTGGCCACCCTTCCGGTTACTGTCCCCAGGCCCTTTGTGTCTGCTTGTTCCTGGAATACATGCCATTTCTGTTGACAGACCCTGGGTGAGAAGGCCCTCGGTGAGATCTCCGTGCCCGTCACGATGGCTGAGGGTCTGCTGCAGGTTCTCAGTAATCGGTTTGAGGGCAGCACCCTAAGTGACCTGGTCAACTCCCAAATCTACACCAAGTATGGACTGCTGCCCGACACCCTGAGCAGCTCGTCTTCTTCACGAAGTCACTCCTGTACCCCAGATGCAGAAGAGGAGTCCAAGTCAGAGGCCAGCTTCTCAGAGGAAGAGACTGAGACCCCCAAAGCAAAGGCTGAGGCCCTTAAGGCAGAGACAGAGCCCGCCAAGGGAAAAACTGAGCCCTCCGTGGCACAGAGTGATTCACAGCTGTTCAACCAGCTTCTGGTGACCGAGGGGATGGTTCTGCCCCTTGAGACGAAGGAGGCAGCCAGTGGTGAGTCAGGTGCTGGGACGGGAGGGCAGAGAGGTTGGAACAAGTCCTGGGGCAGTCCTCAGAGAAGTGGATAGTCAGGGTAGCGGGCAAGCGTGGAGTGAGGTCACTTTTGCGTGGGAAGATGCTTTGGAAGCTTGCATCTATTTTCCTTCCTTTGACCTTGATAATGTCTACTCAGTCACTACTCCCTTTCTTCATATTCCTGGGAGAGGAGGGCCCATTTTCCAGAGTATCATCATCTTCTTAAATCCCTCACACAGAATTGGAAAAGTTCTGGATGCAAGCTGCAGTAGTGAACAGTGTCTTAAAATGTCAGTAGGATCACTGGGCTTGACCTTTAACGACTTCCAATGTGGAGGTCCACCATTTTTTTAAGCCACTGCCTTTCGCCCATCAATTTCAGAAATGGCTAGAGCCTTGCGGAGCCCCGGTCCACGCAGCACCCTGGATCAGCACGTGGCAGGGGTCGTGGCCACTGTGCAGATATCCAGCCTGGACACAAATCTGCAGCTTTCAGGGCTCTCTGCCCTCTCTCAGGCCGTGGAGGAGGTCACTGAGCAGGACCACCCTCTGGTCCATCCTGACAGATCCCTGAGGTTAGAATGCTGGGGAGGGAAGGGCTTATGGTTTAAGCTCTCAGTGGGGGAAGTTGGTGGTGGGAGGGAAGGAGCTATGAGATCAAGAGTTAGAAAGGCTGAGGGGAGAGAAGGGTTAGCCTGAGGAGTGCTGAGCAGGAGGGCGGAATATTGCGATGGTTAATATTCTTGGAGCTTTTGTTCTGGGCCAGGCCCTGTGCTTAGAATTTTATAAGCTTTCTCTCATTAAATCCTCTCTCCTGAGGAAGACGTGACACTATTCTCACCCTGTTGTGCGGGTCAGGAAACTGATCCTTGGAGAATTTAAACTTACCCAGAGTTTGACAGATCACAGAGCCGGGATTCAAACCTAGGTCCTTTTGGCTTTAGAGCTTGAGTTTTCTTTTCTTTTTCCTCCCTCCCTACTTTCTTTCTATTACATACTTCTTAATTATACAAATAATGCACAATTGCATTCTTACTTTAAAAGATCCCGAAGGATATAAGAGAACAGAGAATGAAAAGCCAGAGTCCCTTTTTACCATTGTTGTCACACGTCCCAGCATGTATCCTTCAGACCTTCTAGAGATGTACACTTGTTCGTGTGTTTTCTGAGTTTGTGCTTCAGTGTACGTGCTCACACTCTGCCTGTTCCTGCAGCTTTCCCCCGTGCTCTGTGTGTCTGGGAGGGCTCTCCACGTCGCTCCACGTGGCGCTGCTTCATCCCCACTGCTGCCTCGGACGCTGCAGTATGATTATATCTAAGTTCGAATCCAGTGCTCTAGTGGATCTGTTTTCCCTCACATCTGCTACCAGTGGATATTATCATTTTTAAAAATCTATCAGATTGGCAAAACTTAAAATAATTGGTAGCTCCTTCTTTTAATTTCTTCTTTCTAGTGAAGTTAGGCATATTGCATGCATTTGTTATGTTTCTTCTATAAATATTCTTATCCTTTGCTCACTTTCTTACTGGGTCTTTGTTATTTTCTTGTTGATTTACAGACATTCTGAGTATTAATCCATTACATATGTTACAAATATTTTGCTTGTCTTTTTTCCCCCCAAATCATACTAACTTTATTTTCTGAATACAAAATAATATCCATTCACTGTAAAAAAAAATTAGAAAATTATGAAGATAACAATCATCTGAAAACACCTCATGCAGTGATAGTCACTGTTAACATTTTGGTAAACATCCTTATTCATATTTCTATATTCATATGTATTACCTACATGTGTATATTAACTTTTTTTTAGTAAATCATGGCTACCAGAGGGGAATATATATTTAAAGCAAATTTGGTTCACATGTGGTCATCATAAAGCTCATGAGAAAAGGCCGAGCTTTCTCAGCACCTTTATTTGCCTTCTTGCTCAGAATTTCTCTTTTTGTCGTTAGTCCCTCCCCAGTTCCCAGGCCATCTCTTCGATATGCGTCTCTGTCACTGGGGAGAAAGGTGTCAGTCCAGCCTTTCTCCTCTTATGAAGCACAGCGGGTCTAGGCACTCAGGAGGCACTTCTTCCTTCCTTCAGATCAGCGTTCCCGCGGGGCCCTCTTAGCTTTGTGGGTAGTGCCTTTCACTGGGCTGAAGTTTTAGATTTTCATGTTGCTGTATTTTTCAACTTTTTTTTTATGGCTTCTAGGTTTTAAGAGGCTTTATTCCATTCCAGGATTATAAACATATTTCCCTCTACTTTCCAAAAATATCTGTGTTTTACTTTTTACATTTATTTTAAAATCTGTTTGCGGTTTATTTTTGCAAATGGAGTGAAGCAGAGCTCCAGCTTTCACTTTCTCAGATGGCAGTCTCGTGTCCCTGCCTCATGTTCCAGTGCTCCTTCCCGTCCTCACTGTCTGAGATGCCACCTTTCTCTCCTCATCTCTTGATCTCTTTGGCTACCCTGTGTAGTTCCCAGGGTTTTCATTATTACTAAAGTTTTTATTTGTATTTTGGTAACTACTAGGCAAGTTTACCATTACTTCTTTCCAAACATTTCTTGACTATTCTTGCATGTTTTCTCTTCCTGTGCCTGAATCTGTCTATCATGTTTTCAAAATCTTTTAGTCATTTTGATTAGAATTTCACTGAATTTATAGATTTATTTGAAAAGATGAACCAGCATTTATAACCATTTTGCTCTACTGCTTACTTCATGAGGTCAAGAGCCCAAGACAGATTGCAGAGGAGAGGGGATTGGGATGAAGCTGAGGGAGAGAGAATAGATTGGAGGGGCGTGGGGGTGATAGACTGGATGTTCATGGGTAGGGTTGGGCAGGTAATGAGGCCTTCCCCGGGAGGGGGAACCCCTATGTCTCTTCTCTCTCTCAGAGAGAAGCTAGTGAAGACGCTGGTGGAGCTGCTGACCAACCAGGTGGGAGAGAAGATGGTGGTGGTGCTGGCCCTGCGCCTCCTCTACCTGCTCATGACCAAGCACGAATGGCGCCCCCTCTTCGCCAGGGAGGGTGGCATCTATGCTGTGCTGGTTTGCATGCAAGAATATAAGACTTCTGTCCTGGTGCAGCAGGCAGGGCTGGCGGTGAGTGGACTGGACCTGGTGGTAGAGAGTGATGGGTGAGGCAGGCAGGTTGCGGGGCTCCTGATTCTGGGAGGTTCTATGGGGATTCAGATGAGGAGACGTTGGGATGAAAAAAACGCAGGTGGATTGAGGCGTTCCAGCTGGACTGTCCTGGAGATTGAATGTGGATTTGGAGAAAGGGAGAAGAATGTTTTTAGGAGTGACTCCCAGGTTTAAAATTGAGCAGCAGGGAGGATGAGGTTGTCATTTGCTGAGTGGGAGAATGTTGGAGGAGGAAGAGGCGTGGGGAGAAGCTCAGGCTGAATTTTCAGGTGTGCTGATTTTCCTGCGGGTTTTTATTTATAACTAAGTGTCTGATTAAAGACTAATTTTCTAGATGTGACAGTATGTTTTAACCCTTGTACCTTAGTGGTACCGGTACCCTGAAGATCTCCTCCCCCACCAGATGCGGGTAAGGCGAAGCCAGTGTTGCCATTGTCTTGCTGCCCAGGGCCCAGAGAGTGGGGAGGGAGGCCCGCATTCAGGGAGGGAGAAGTAGCTTCCTGAGTAGCCCAGATAGCAGTGCTGGCTGTTAGGGAGGTATGGGCAGGGTGTGCTCTGTGTAACCTGAGAGTCCCCCGGGGGTCAGGTAGGCCTCATCCAGAGCAGTTCTGAGAATGGATTCCGACAGTGTAAGAGCAACAGCGGGGATGGGAGCATAGGTCCTCTCAGGGCAGGCTGTCCCAGGAGAGGCCTGGAGGCTCTTTCCTTTATGGGGCCAGCTAGGTGCTGGTCCCCCCAAGAGCAGCCAAACATTTATAGTCTAGGTCATGTCTGCTCAAAGAATTCCCTGGTCCTCTCAAATTGCATGAACAAACTACAACATTTGTCTCTAAACTCAGACTCTTCCCCTATAACAAAATTGCATCCTTTTTAAAAATATCTTAAGGTCTACAGAATTCAGCTAGTTAGGGGAAAGTAGGGTAGCTGAAAGGAGAAAGCCTCATTAGGAGGTGGCATTTGCTTGACGGGTCCAGCCTTCATAAGGGAGATTGTCCTGGGAATTATTTCTAATTTGCTGCATCCCTAGAGGGTTTCTTCTCAAGAGTCAACCCTTTCACCAGCCAAGACATTCTCTATCCTAATTGTATAGTGTTCATCTTAATTGAGGTTTCTCTCTAGTACCAGCAAACAAGCTTACACATTACAAGTGTTTTTTCATACACTTCTAACCACTCTGCCTGTGATCAACCCAAGTAACCTTGTCTGGGAGGGTTGAATACTGGCTTTGGAGGCCAGGGGATGTAGGTGTGGGAGCGCAGGTGTGCAGGTAGCAGCAGAGGCTGTGGAAGAGGATGAGGTTGCGTAGGGAGGGAGCGCAGGGAGAAGAGAGAGGGGGACAAGGAACTTCCATGTTTAAGGACCAGGCAGAGGAAGTCCAGAGAGATAGGACAACCAGGAGGATGAGAAGTTGTGGAACTCCAGGGAATAGAGATTTTGCAAAGGAGGAGTGGTCCAGCGAGGTGGAAGACAACTTCAAGGAAAGCCGTGAAGACAAGTAGAGGCTGTGAAGGGCTCCCTTCTGAGGGGGAGTTTCCGGAGCGGGCGGACACCCCGGCACCCACCAGCCTCGGTGCTGGCAGGGAGAAGCTGCAGGTTTCTGTTTCCATCCAGCCTTAGGGTTTTTTGTTGGCTTACTTCCCCGTCCTTTCTGCCTCTTCTCCTCTCCCCTTCCTTCTCTTTTCTTTTTCTTTTTTCTTTTTTTTTTTTGGCATTTGATGTCCCATCACTACCTCTTTCATTTCCATCTCCCCCTTGACCTATTTGCAAACAGCTCAGCTGCCCCAAAGTTTTAGGTCTAGAACGATGGCCCCTCCCTCTGCCTGGTGGCTTTGCCCACTTCTGACTCTGCTTCCACACCCCTTCGCAGGCACTGAAGATGCTGGCCATTGCCAGCTCCTCGGATATCCCCACTTCTGTTACTGGCCGAGATTCTGCCCACCCTTTGTTTGATGCCCAGATGACCAGAGAGATCTTCGCCAGCATTGACTCAGCCACCCGCCCGGGCTCTGAGAGCCTGCTCCTCACTATCCCTGCAGCCGTGGTCCTGATGCTGAACACGGAGGGGTGAGGACCTCACCTTCCAAACTCCAAACTCCTGCTAAGCCCCAAGCTCTGCTGCTCCTGCCCAAGTCTCGTGTGTTCCCCAGAAATTCCCCTCCCATTGTTACCTCTGGGTAAAATGCTGGTCATCCTCTCCGACTGTTGTTGAAACAAAGGCCAAGTAGTTGAGGGTAGGGACATTCCAGGGAGAGCAGAGACACCCTGCCCTTCCTGCTAGGGTCGGGAGATGTCTGGCCTCAGAGGGAGCCCTGGAGCCCCTCCCTCCCCTCTGTCCTTGCTTCCAGCTTCCAGCGCGTTTACTCTTTCAATTTCTTCCTGGGTTACCTCCCTCCTCCCAGGTGCTCCTCTGCTGTGAGAAACGGCCTGCTCCTGCTCAATCTGCTTTTGTGCAACCACCACACTCTGGGAGATCAGATTATAACCCAAGAGCTGAGAGACACCTTGTTTAGACACTCGGGTATAGCACCGGGGACAGAACCCATGCCCACCACGCGCACCATCCTCACAATGCTTCTCAATCGCTACTCGGAGCCACTAGGCAGTCCCGAGCATGCAGGTATGGTTGTGGACAGGGTGGCTGTGCTGAGGAATCAGTGCCAGCCCGTGGCCAGGAGGGCTAACTTGTACATACTGGTACCTTCTGGAAAGACACTATGAACCTTCAGCAAATGAGTGAGGGTTTTGGTGCTCAAGTTAGGTCCTAAGGAAAGCTTCCAGGCCGAGAGGAGAGGGGGCTCTAGAACAGGTACAAGGAAATTGCCTTCTCTGAATGGCTTTAAATATATGAGGATGCCTGTCTGCCTGGGCTGGGTCTGGTCCTCTCTTATTAGACACTGGAAGATTGGTTGGAATAACTTCTAGAGAGACCTCCTTTTTAGAGGAATTGTAACTTATGGTAGAGAGTTTGTGACTAGAATGTGAAATACTGATGTCATAGTGAAGAAGCCCTCTGTATTTAACACGTAAAACCCAGGAGTGTGGGGGAAACCAGAGTGAGCATTGTGTGTCTTCTAGTCTGTACATGTGAAGCCACCACACTGGGTAGTGTGTGGATGTAACTATAATAGCTAATATTTATTGGCTTATGGAATAGCACAGCTGACTTTCAGTAATAAAAGGTAATTGCATGACTGTGAGATTAAAACTGTGTTGTGACTAACTTAACAGTGTCTACTGTGCTAGACTCTTTTTTCAGATATAGCTACGTATATATTAGGGGCCAGAAAAAAAATCCCCCATAATTGGGTAGAAACTGCAGACATCCACAACACACAATGGGAAGAAAATCTGGGAGTGGTTTTCTGCCTCTGCCCATTTCTCAGTTTGACTGACTTGTATGACTTTTCTTCATACCCATTTTTCCTTCCTGTGTGTCTGGGCAGCAGCCCTGGAGACCCCTGGCGCCCAGGGCCAGGATGGGTCCCCTGAGCTACTGATCCGATCCCTGGTGGGGGGCCCGTCTGCAGAACTCCTCCTGGACTTGGAGCGCGTGCTGTGCCGCGAGGGCAGCCCTGGGGGCGCTGTGAGGCCCCTCCTCAAGCGCCTCCAGCAGGAGAGCCAGCCTTTCCTCCTGTTTTTGCGGACCCTGGATGCTCCTGGGCCCAACAAAACTCTGCTGCTGACGGCGCTGAGGTGAGGGGCCTGCTTGGAGGGGGTGCCTGTGCGTCAGAGGCCGGGGCACTGGCAGACCACAGGGACTTCACTTGTTTGCAACCCTTGCCAGGGTCATGACCCGGCTGCTGGATCACTCTGAAGCAATGGTCCTCCCCTGGCACGAGGTCTTGGAGCCCTGCCTCAGCTGTCTGAGTGGCCCAAGCAGTGACTCTGAGGTACCTGGGCCCTGGCAAAGGTGGGGGAGGGAAGGGCAGCCTCTGGGTACCAGCTACCTTGTGGGGCTCCAGAGGGCACAACACAGCCTTTCTGGATGGGTCTGGATGCTGGTGGGGGGATGTGTGTGGGAAGGACAAGGCCAGTGTCATCTGAGTCTCCAGAACTGGGACTCTTGGCTGCCCTTGAATTTTAGCTTCTGGGCTTAGGAGAAGCCCACATTCACTAGTCCCCACTGTCCTTATTCTCCATCCTCGGAGCTTGTGCCTTGTGTAGCAGGGCTCAGGCACCAAGACTGGCTCTGGAGGCAGCTTGGCCCTAACAGGAAGAAGCTGTGCCTGAACTCTGCCCCTGGCAGCTCGTGCTGGAGTCCCGGCGCCCCAGGGTTCTGTGCCAGCCTGTCTTGGTGCTCCGCTTCCCCCGGCGTTCAGGTTCTCCAGAATCTCAGCCCCCACACGCCCTTTACTGATCCCACCCCTCGGCCTGTACACAGCCTGCCCTCTGCTTCCTCGCGGTAACCTCTGTGGCTCTGGGCCAGATTGTTCAGGAGCTGCTCTGCTTCCTGTATCGCCTGGCCTCGATGCACAAGGACTATGCCGTGGTGCTCTGCTGCCTGGGAGCCAAAGAGGCCCTCGCCAAAGTCCTGGACAAGCACTCGGCTCCGCTGCTGCTGGCCTGTGAGCTTCGGGACCTGGTGACAGAGTGTGAGAAACACGCCCAGCTCTATAGTAACCTCACCTCCAGCATCCTGGCTGGCTGCATTCAGGTGAGGAGGCCGGTGGGTCCGGAGCAGAGGGAGAACATAAGCCAGAAGCAAAGGAAGGGGATTCAGTGTGCGTCCCTGTTTGGCACAAGTGGGTGGCAAATCTAGGACACTTATTCCACAGCCTTTACCCCATGTGGTTCTATTCTAAAGAAATTTGGGGAGAACAGGGCAGAGTGTTCTGATGTCCCTTGACTCTTTCTCCGTATGTGTTTCCTTGTCCCCCACCCCTTCTCTGCTGTCCTGGTGCAGATGGTGCTGGGCCAGATTGAGGACCACCGACGAACCCACCGCCCCATCAACATCCCCTTCTTTGACGTGTTTCTCAGGCATCTCTGCCAGGGTTCGTGCCCAAACTTGCTTTCTCCTGGCTCCCACCCCAGCATCTGCTCCCCTTCCCTTCCTGCTCCCTAGCCCTTTCCTTTCTTCTCTCTCGACTACCCAGGCTTCCCCCTTGTCCACAGGCTCCAGCGTGGAAGTGAAGGAGGACAAGTGCTGGGAGAAGGTGGAGGTGTCCTCCAACCCGCACCGGGCCAGCAAGCTGACCGACCGCAACCCCAAGACCTACTGGGAGTCCAATGGCAGCACCGGCTCCCACTACATCACCTTGCACATGCACCGCGGGGTTCTCATTAGGTGTGAGCATGCCCGTGTCCATGTGTGTGCCTACACACACACACACACGTGTTCTGATGTGCCCCAGTGTACACGTTGACCTGCTCTTCCTGTACTAAGTGCAGACATCCTCTCACTCCGTGAGCCTGTGACGTGCTCCCCTCACAGGTCAGATGTCAGCGCCCTGTGCTCGGGTTGAGGGAAGTCAACAGCTCACCCACTCTTCTTGTGGGCATTTGTTTAATGTATCCTCTGTTCCAGGCACCCTGCTAGGGGCTGGAGCTATACAGACAGTAAGGTATGGGCCCTGTCTTCAGGGAACTTACAGTCTTGTTGGGGAGCCAGGCTGGTAAATCAGGAAGAGCAAAGAGTAAGAAAAAAGTTACAGTTGACAAGTGTACTGGATCCTGAGGCCAACTGAGAGGTCAGGGAAGGTTTCCAGAAGGAGGGGCTGACCAGGTTGAGTTTGAACTAGAAATTAGCTAGATAAAGAGAGGGCAGTGGACACTCCAGGTGGAGGGACAGCATGTGTGCGAAATGGAAGCAAGAAACAGTGACGTGCTAGGGGGATTGGACTGTTTGGCTGGAATGAAGGGTGTGTAGTGAAGTGGCAGGAGATGGAGTTTGAGTTTTATTCTGAAACTTGAAGAGCCATTGAAGGGTTTGAAGAAGGGGAGAGACAAAAGTAGATTTTTAATTTAGAGGCCTCTGATAATTCTGGGAGTTTGGGTTGCAGGCCAGGAGAGAGTTGGAAGGTGTATGCAGTGGCCTGGTTGAGCTGAGATGAATGTTCCATGAGGTCGAGGGCACGGGAATGGATAGCAAGGAGGTGATGGACTGGGAGGTCTTAAGAGGTGGCATCTGTGTCTATGGGACCTGCCATCGGCTGGATGCGGGAAGCCGGGCTGGAGAAGTCACAGTGACTACTGGGTGGGTAGCAGTTTTCTTTCCCAAGAGAGAAGTAGGAAGAGGAGCAGTTTTCTGCGGACAGATGATCATTCCATTTGGGTGTGTTGACTCTGAGTGCCCCTGGGGTGTGGCGTGGAAATGTCTATGGGATGCACAGCATGAAAGCTCAGGAGAGTGGTCTGGGGTAGAGATATGGATTGGGAGTCATTAGGATGTTAACTTTCGGTTGAAACTATGGGTTTAAATGAAGTCACTTTTGGGGAGGATAAAGGGACGAGCAGGGGGTCTGGGGAAGACTGACTTAAGCAGAGGGACAGGCGTCCCAGGGGGATGTGGGGGTCTGAAGTTGTTTTGCATCAAGACCAGAGCCCTGGTTCTGACTGATTCCTTTTTCCTTTCCCAGGCAGCTGACTCTGCTGGTGTCCAGTGAGGACTCAAGTTACATGCCAGCCAGGGTGATGGTGTTTGGGGGTGACAATGCCAGCTGCATCAGTACAGAGCTCAACATGGTGGGGACCCTGGGCCTCCTTTCACATTTCTCTCCATCTTTCTGTTGGTCCCAGGGCCTTATCGGAAGGACCAGCCCCAGGGGAATGCCCACATCCCTTCCTCTGGGGCAGGCACTGCTTCCTAAGCAGCGAGAGTGGAATGAGGGTGGTGGAGCACGCAGGTCCTTGAGCGCAGTGCGGGAGAAGTGAAGGGCACATCCTGTCACAGACATGGTCGCTGTCAACAGTCCTTTTAGCTCCACTTCTGGAGCTGACAGCTCTCTCTTCTCCCCAACCCCGCCAGGTGAGTGTGATGCCCTCCGCCAGCCGCGTGATCCTCCTGGAGAACCTGACCCGCTTCTGGCCCGTCATCCAGATCCGCATAAAGCGCTGCCAGCAGGTGGGGCTGGGGGCCGGGGACAGGGAGGTAGCACTGGGTCTCCATTATGGCTGGTCTCTCCAGCATTTGGGAGCCAGGGTCAGGCCAAGGTTCTTCCTTGGTCTATGTCCGGCTGGCCCAGGTATCTGTTGGGGTCCAGAGATGCGAAAATGCCGCCAGGGAGCTGAGGGTGTGAGGCCTGTTCACACTGCAGGGCGGCATCGACACCCGGGTTCGGGGTGTGGAGGTCCTGGGCCCCAAGCCCACTTTCTGGCCACTATTCCGAGAGCAACTGTGTCGCCGTACGTGTCTCTTCTACACAATTCGGGCACAAGCCTGGAGCAAGGACATTGCGGAGGACCGCAGGCGCCTCCTCCAGCTCTGTCCCAGGTGGGTGGGCAGGAGGCCACAGGCAGGGCTGAGGTGGGAGGAAGGATGGTTAAGGAGCAGGACACCGCCAAGGAGATATGCTCCCCGGGTGTCTGAAAAGTAAAGCAGCAGCCAGACAGGAGGGGAAAGGGCAGAGGTGAGAAGTGTGTGATGATTGGGGAGAGCAGGGTGAGGGACCGCACTGGGAGGGTGATCAGGAGTTGACTGCGCTTGAGCAGAGGCCTCAGGGAAGTCTTAATCCTGGACCAAATACTCTGTTCCCAGACTGAATAGGGTTTTGCGCCACGAGCAGAATTTTGCCGATCGCTTCCTCCCTGATGATGAGGCCGCCCAAGCACTGGGCAAGACCTGCTGGGAGGCCCTGGTCAGCCCCCTGGTGCAGAACATCACCTCCCCCGGTAACCACCCTGTCCCCTGGCCCCACTAACCCATCCTTGTTAGTTATTCCCAGGGATGACCTGAGTTAATGCTCTTGATTCTCTTGGTTCCTGTCTTTATCCCTGAAGGCCTGACTCCTCAGTGTTCCTCTCCTTCCTGCCCCAGGGACTGCTCCCTGAGATTCTGGTATTGAACCTCCCCCCTACCCCAACCTGTTCCTGTAGCCCCAGACTCTAGCCGAAGCAAACCTTGGTGAGGGGAGGACTAGGGCCCTGCTGCCCCCAAATCCTTTTTTATACAATTGCTCCTTCTCTCTCTTCCTCCTGGACTGTCTGTTACCCATTGCCCATGGGGACCCATCTTCTTTTAGATGCAGAAGGTATGAGCTCCTTGGGCTGGCTGCTGGATCAGTACTTAGAACAAAGGGAGAGCTCTCAGAACCCCCTGAGTCGAGCAGCTTCCTTTGCCTCCCGAGTCCGTCGCCTGTGCCACCTGCTGGTGCACGTGGAGCCTCCTCCCGCGCCTTCTCCTGAGCCGTCCGCTCTGCCCCGTGAGTCCCAGTCATGGCAGGTTGAGCTAAGAATCCGGGCAGTGGTGATATCCGACTCTTCCCTCTCCGGGGTTTTAGTCTTCCTAACTGCTTTGCTGTGGGCCTTTCCAGGTGTCGGTACCCAGGACCCCAGGACTCACCCGGGGCTGAGATGAAACCCTTCCCTTGTGCTCTGTCTCCACAGTCAGCAGGAACAGTAAAGGTCGGGACCGGAGCCCCGGGCCTTCACCAGTGCTTCCGAGCAGTAGCCTGAGGAACATAACCCAGTGCTGGCTGGGCGTGGTGCAGGAGCAGGTGGGCAGGGGCCGGGGCTGCTGGGCTGCCCACAGCCTGGGGCTGCTCCTCTGATGTGATTTCCCCTTTCTTTTCAGGTCAGCAGGTTCCTGGCTGCAGCCTGGAGGGCCCCAGACTTCGTGCCCCGTTACTGTAAACTCTATGAGCGCTTGCAGAGAGCAGGCTCCGAGCTCTTTGGGCCCCGGGCGGCCTTTGCGTTAGCCCTGCGCAGCGGCTTCTCGGGCGCCTTGCTGCAGCAGTCCTTTCTCACCGCTGCCCATGTAAGTACCTAGGGACCACCAGCCTCCGGGACATTGGGCTGGAAGCTTGTCTCTTTCTGCTCTGCCCTTTCACCTCCTTTTACTCTCCACCTTCCTCCTCCGCTCCCTCCCTTTCCATCACCCCTAGATGAGTGAGCAGTTTGCCAGACACATCGACCAGCAGATCCAGGGTGGCCTGATTGGCGGAGCCCCTGGGGTGGAAATGCTGGGGCGGCTTCAGCGGCACCTGGAGCCCATCATGGTCCTCTCTGGCCTGGAGCTGGCCACTACCTTTGAGCACTTCTACCAGTGAGTGCAGGTCTGGAGAGGTCAGGCATGGGAGGCCTAGCACCTAGAGAGGGGGAGGATTTGAGTCTTAGAGGGAAGATGAGGGAGGAGCAGTGGGGAGGCGAGATTAAGATGCAGAGGTGGCCGTGGCGCTGGTGGGAAGGACGAGGTGAGTGATGGCCTGTGATCCAGGCAGGCTACAGCAGAGGGACCTACCTTCTGGAGGGGGAGGCTGGACCTGGGCCATGCCGAGCGCCCACACTGAGGCTGGGCCTGGGCTGTGCGTGCTGCAGGCACTACATGGCGGACCGTCTCCTGGGCGTGGGCTCGAGCTGGCTGGAGGGGGCCGTGCTGGAGCAGATCGGCCTCTGCTTCCCCAACCGCCTCCCCCAGCAGATGTTGCGGAGCCTGAGCACCTCGGAGGAGCTGCAGCGCCAGTTCCACCTCTTCCAGCTCCAGCGGCTGGACAAGCTGCTCTTGGAGCAGGAAGATGAGGAGGAACAGGGCCTGGAAGAAGAGGAGGTAAGAGCAAGGGAAGAGAGTGGGAGAATAGGAGAGCAGAGAAGACTGGACCAAAGAAGAGAGCCCAAGAGCCCTTGAAATCCTTCTTTCTCTCAGGAGGAAGAGGAGGAAGAGGAGGCTGAGAAAGAACTATTTATCGAAGACCCAAGTCCAACAGTTTCTATACTGGTCCTGTCACCACGCTGCTGGCCGGTCTCCCCACTCTGCTACCTGTACCATCCCAGAAAGTGCCTTCCCACAGAATTCTGTGATGCCCTTGACCGCTTCTCCAATTTCTACAGCCAGAGTGAGGAGATAGGGACAGGCAGTTGGAGATTGGGGTGAGATTTGGGGTGGCAAGAGAGGACGAGGAGAGGACCTTTGGACAGGATTGGGTAGACATGAAGAAAAAGCAGTCTAGAGACAACAGTCTCCTAGGGAAGGGTGAACAGTGTGGGTTACATCTTCATTCCTCTTTTATTGTTTTCTTCAACTTTGTATGAATTTGTTCTATTTTTCTTTTTCTAACTTCAAGTTGCATGCTTACTTAATTTTTAGTCTTTTCAGATTTCTTTTCAAATAAAAGTATTTAAGGCTATAAATTTCCTTCTCAGCACTGCTTTAGCTGCATTATATAAGCTTTGTCTTTTTTTTTAGTTTTTTTTTAATTGAGGTCTAATTAGTATTCAGTAAAGTGCACAAATCTTAACTATGGCTTAATGAATTTTGGTTATAAATATCCATATGCCGTCCCATAATCACCCTCTAGATCAAGATGCAGAATATTTCCAGCACCCCAAAAGCCTTCCTCCTTTGTGTCCCCTTTCTAGTCAGTATCTACCAAGAGAAATGATTACTCTTTTATTACCAGAGATTTTTGCCTGTAATTGAACATCATATAAATGGAATCATAGAGTATGTATTCTGCTGTCTGATTTCTTTTACTCAACATAATGTCTGTGGGCGTTAGTTGTATCATTACTTTGTTCTTTTGCATTGCTGAGTCATATTCCACTGCATGAATATATTTACCCGTTCTGCTATTGATGGACTTTTGGGATGTTGCATAAGTTTTTACTCATGTGGTACTTTGTTGTTTATGTTTAAGAATTTTCTAATTTTCATTATTATTTCTTTGATTTATTAGTTTTGGAAGTATATTTTAAATTTCTAAACTTTTTTTTTTGCTTGGTTATCTTTTTGGTTTAGATTTTAACCCTCAGTCCATTGTGGCCAAAGGACGTGATTTCTGTGACTCTGAGTCTTTGCAATTTAATGAGACTTCTTTTATGGCCTACTAGATGGTCAGTTTCTATAAGTGTTCCATGTGTGATTAAGAATAGTTTTGTATTCTTCAGCTCCTGACTGAAGGATTGTACATATTCCACTAAGTTGACCTTGCTAATTGTATTGTTCAAATCCTCTATAACCTTGCTACCTTACTCGTTTTTGTCTGCTTAATCTATTACTGAGAGGTGTGCACAAATCTGCCATTATAATAGTGAATTTTTAAACTAATATTCATGTCAGTTTTGCTTTCTATATTTTTGACTATGTTATCAGATAAAGTTTTAAAATCATTTATCAGTACTATCCAATAGAACTTTCTGCAAGTGATGGGAAAATCTTTTTTGCAGTGTTCATTATGATAGCCATTCGTGGCTGTTGGGCACTTAAAATGTGACTAGTGTGACTGACGAAATCAGTATTTAGTTTTATGTACTTGAACTAGTTTAAAGTTAAAAAGCCACACATGGCTAGTGGCTACTGTAATGGACTATGCATGTTTAGAATCTTCGTGGTCAGTTAAGCCCAATTATTATGAAATGACCATCTTTCTAGTAAGGTTTTTCCTCTTAAGGTCTATGTTTATCTGGTATTAATAGTATACCAGCTTTCTTCGATTTGTAACTTTTTAGTATATCTTTTTCTATCCTTTTACTTTTTTTTTGGATTGATAATTGTTTTAGGTCTCTTTTATTGTGGTAAAATATGAATAGCATAAAATTTGCCATTTTAACAATTTTAAGTGTACAATTCCGTTATCTTTTTACTTAAAAATTTTTTTGTTTGGAAATAATTTCAAATTTACAGGATATTTGTAAGAGTAATACAAAGAGCCCTCATATACTTTAAAAAATTTTTCTTTTATAATATATTTTTATTGAAGTCTCTTTATTATAAAGTTTGTCTTTTGTTAACGCTTTGCTCCATTTGCTTTTATCATTTGCTCTTTGTGTATATATACATATGTAAATATATATGTGTGTGTATAAAGTATGTATATATGTATACATGTGTATATATATATCCACATATATAGATATATAGGCATACATTTTTCTCTGAATCATTGCATATATGTTGGCCCTTTGCCCTTAAATACTTTAATACAAATTCTCTAAGAATAAAGTATTCTCTTATTAAGTCACAGTACAGTTATTAATCTCAAAAATTTAACATTCATGTCATACTTTCAGTCTACCCTCCATATTCCTGTTTTGTAGACTGACTCCATAATGTCATCTTATTTTTTTCTATTCCAGGACAGGATCCAGTCTTGGATCACCTGTACATTTAATTGTCATGTCTCTAGTCTCCTTTCATCTGGAATAGTTCCTCGGCCTTTCTTTGTCTTTTATGATATTGACATTTTGGGAGAATACAGCCCTTTACATTTTTCTAAGTTATTCCTCATTTTAAGTTTGTATGTTTCATCATGATTAGATTCAAGTTATGCATTCTTGTCCAGAATATTAACTAAGCACACAGTTATACTTCTATAGCACACAGTTACCATCTGTCTCTCGTTTGTGATTTTAATCTTCACAACCTAGTCAAGAGGTTGTTTGACTTCCCCACTGTGTAGCTAATATTTTTTTCCCTTGGTGCTGTTAATAAGCAATCTGCAGCAATATACTTTAAAACATGCCAGTATGCTCCTCTCAGAATTTCCCCCAGTGTCCTTTTACTTTTTTGGTGGGGAGGGGTGATTAGGTTTATTTATTTATTTTTAATGGAGATACTGGGGATTGAACTCAGGACCTCGTGCATGCTAGGTCCTGAGCTATACCCTCCCCCCAGTATCCTTTTACTTTTAACTTTGCCATACTTTTATATTTTAGGAATGTGTCTTGTAAATACCTAGAATTTATTTTATAATTAACTTAATCTCTTTTTGAATTGTCAATTTTAGCCTAGTTATAATTATTATAAGTGATGATATATTTGGCTTTTACTTCTAACATCTTATTTTTCATTTACCCTTCTTACCATTTTAAATCTTAGTTATTTCATATACACAAAAAATATATAAAACATGTACAGTTAAAATAAGACTAATAAATCAAACACCATAGATGTGATTCTGCCCTGGGTTTTTGTGCATTTTATTATTTTGGATTGATTTTTTTAAAATTCCTTTTTGGTCTCTATCAGTTTTGGAAGTTACGCACTCTATTTCTGTAATTGATTGCCCTTATATTTTTAATGTTTGACTTGTTAATATCACTTCCCACTTTCCTGAACAATAGAAGGGCCATAGAAAATCTTATTCCAGCTCTAACTCCCATCTTACTTGTTACTGTTTTTCAGCATTTTAAAATTATCTTCTTTTAGCCTCCCAATTACTCATTATTGTTTCATTCTGTTGATATTTAGATTTGCCATCATACCAATTGCTTTAGTCACCATGCCTTTTGTATCTTGACCCTTCTTTTCTAAATTCAGTTTCTTCCTAATGTCCATCCTTTATAAGTTTCTTCATTGAGGGAATATTTTTGGAAAACTTTCATCAGTTTTTATTTTAGAATGGCTTATTTTCACCCTTGTTTTAAAGATCTTTTTATTATGATAAATTTCAGACATAACACAAAAGTAGACAGAATAGAACTCCAGTATACCAACATATATCAATTCATGGTCAATCTTGCCTCGTCTGTATCCCGCCCACTTTCCCCAGCCCTCAAATTTAAAACATCAGGACTCACTTTTTAAAAGCAGGGACACTATAATGATCAAAGTTATGAATACAGCGGTTTCTAATGTCACATATACAGTTAGTATTCATATTTCCCTAATTGTCTCAAGCTTTAAAAAAAATTTTTTTTTTGCCTATTGAAGATCCAAACAAAGCCCACACATTGCATTTGATGACTGATATCTTTCATTTCCCTTCATCTGTAGGTTCCTGCCTCTGTTTTCTTCCCTTGCGGTTGTTTGTGCTGGAAATTGGTGCTGGCCAAATAGAGTTGTCCAAATTGAGTTGTCCACAGGCTGGATTGTGCTGTTTGTATCCACACGGCGTCCTCTGCCATGGTCCTCTGTCTCCTTTATTTCCTGAAACAGATATTTAGAAGTAGAAGCCTAATCAGGGTCAGGGTCGATTTCTTGGGCAAGAACACTTTGTAGGTGGTGGTGTGTACTTCCACCAGGAGGCTGTCTCTTTGTGATGTGAAGGTGGGTCAGTGGGTTTCGGTGCTGTCAGTTTGATCTGTAAACTGCCTATAGTTTCCCATCAGCTGTTCACTAGACACTCGTTCAATTTCATTGCCATTAAGGTTATGAACTAGTGATGTTCTGCTTTTGTCACTCCCTCTTCAACTATTAGCCGGAATGCCTTTTCTATAAAGAGAAACTTCCTTTCATCAACTTTTTGGTTACCCTGAAATATAGTTTATGCAGGAAGCTTGATTCTTTTCTCCTCTCCCTTGTTTTTAACCAGTTTTCAAAATAGCATGTTGGTTCTCTAGCCTTTTCCAAAGATGACTTGTGAGGTCTGTTTAAAAAAATATATAATGAACTTGTGGCTTTTAAAATATTTTTGTGTTTCAGTCCATCATAGGTGTTTTTGATGTTCACATTGTCCTGTCTTTGGCCAAACCTCTCAGATTGGCCCCTTTTGGTACCCTCTCCCTTCCACAGCGTCCTTGCTTTCTAGTCTGAGCAAACATCCCAGGCTCATAGGAGGAGGAAGAGACCCAGCCCAGGGCAGCTCTGCTCTCTGGTGTTTGTTCCATGGAGCCCACCTGGCACAGGGCTGGGCACGGGGTGGGCCCCCTGATCCCTGCGGTTTGCCAGGGGGGCCAGGCAGAGAGGAGGCTGAGCTCTGGAGGCTGGACGAGGCGCCTCCATGACGGTTACTGCTGGGCCCTGCCCCTGCAGAGACAGGCAGAGCTTGCTGAGCGGTGCACCCTCGCCTCTGCCCTGACCCCTCGTTTCCCTCCTCTTTGTTTCCACTTCTTCCCTCAACACTTCCCCAGGTCAGAAGCATCCAGCTCTGGACGTGGGACCGCGTCGGCGGCTGCAGTGGACGTGGCTGGGCCGGGCTGAGCTGCAGTCTGGGAACCAGACCCTGCATGTGTCCACCGTGCAGATGTGGCTGCTGCTGCAGCTCAACCGGGCGGAGGTGCCGCAGCCCCTTACCTCCCGCTGTCTTCTCCTCTCCTTTGTCTGTCTCTGTCCTTCCCGCAAACTCTGTTCCTCCTTCCATCCTTCCTCTTGTTTTCCTTTCCCTTACCTACTCCTGACTGGCCATGTTTCTCCTGAGCAGGAGGTGTCAGTAGAGAGCTTGCTGAAGACGTCTGACCTCAGCCCCGAGCTGCTGCTCCAGGCACTCGGGCCCCTCACCGCTGACAGTGGCCCTTTGACCCTGCACGAGGGTCAGGACTTTCCACACGGGGGTAGGTCAGTGGGGGGGAGTGCTGAGCCTCTGCTCCGAGGGGGTGGGGCTCTCTGGGTGGGAGTAGAATAGGGGGCGAGAATGGGGCCCCTTCTCCTCCTCAGGTCCTGACTGGGAGTGGGTTCCAGGTGTGCTGCGGCTCCGGGAGCCTGGGCCCCGGCCCTGTGGGGAGGCCCTGTGGCTGCTGCCTCCCCAGACGTACCTGAATGTAGAGGAGGAGGAGGGCCGGACCCTGGAGCAGAAGAGGAACCTCTTGAGCTGTCTTCTTGTCCGTATTCTCAAAGCCTACGGGGAAAAGGGCCTCCACGTCGACCAGCTGGTTTGCCTGGTAGGCAGAGGGGACCAGGGAGGAAGGGGGGAAGGGCGTCATGCTCGGGGTTGGGGGTTGGAGCCTGGGGTCATCACAGGGAAGGCAAAGTCAGTACGAGGCCTTGCAGGGTGACATTTCCAACTGCGTTTTCTGTTCCTGACGGGCAGTTAGAAGGTAGAGACCAGACATGAGTGTTGACAGTGTGTCAGGCCCTATTGGAAGAGTGTACGTGACTAAGTCATTTAATCCTCACATTTAATAGTATTATTATTATTACCCCCATGTGACAGATGAGAAAAGTGAGGCAAGATTTAGTAAGTCATCCATACTCACACAGTTGGTAAGTGGCAGAGCTGGGCATTGAACCCAGGCGGGCTGGCCCATCTAGGTTAAAGCGGCCCGCCTTTTTCCTGTCCTCCCGTCCAGGTGCTGGAGGCCTGGCAGAAGGGTCCAAATCCCCCTGGAAGCCTGGGCCGTGCTGTTGTTGGGGGCGTGGCCTGTACCAGTACAGACGTCCTCTCTTGCATCCTGCACCTCCTGGGCCAGGGCTACGTGAACCGGCGCGATGATCGGCCCCAGATCCTGACATATGCCTCTCCACAGCCCATGGGGCCCTGCCGGGGCCAGGCAGAAGTCCCCTTCTACGGCAGCCAGACCTCCGAGACCTCCAAGCCTAGGTAGCCACCCCTAGCCGGCCCCCCTGCTGCTGGGCTCCAAGCCAGTAGAGAGGGGTGGGCTCCGCAGGACAGATGGCACTGCAGTGATGTGCATGGGGTCGTAGTGCCAAAGTCAGGCTTCCAGTGGAAAAACGCTTTGCTTCTTTCTTTGTCTAACCCCGTTTTCCCTGTCTCTGGTATCTCCCCCACTTTGCTCGTCCTCATCCCCTGCTCCCAGCACTGTCACCCCCTTCTTTGCCTCTTTCCCAGCTGGAGGCCTTGCTGTCCCCATCCTCCTAAAGCCAGCCCTTACGCAAGGGACCCAGACATGTAGCCTCCCTTCTGGGTGTCTTTCAGTCTAAGCAAAATTGAAATCTTACACAGTTGTGTACTGAATACTAACTGTGCACTCTGCTCAATGAAATACACAAACCCCAGTTTTCAGGAAATCTGTTCTACAGAGGAATTTGCCAGAGGATGCCCCTAATTACTTGGCACCCTAAAGCTTTTTCATCAGCTCCAGTTCACCAGAAGTTGTTATGGCTCTACCTTTATGCCTGCTGTTTGCATTGTGTGTAAAGTGCGTTCTCTGGAGCAGTCTTTCTTAGACTTTCACATGCACACACAGCACCCGGGGGTCTTGTTAAAATGCAGATCCTGAGTCAGCAGCACTCCCTGTGACGCCTCTGCTGCCGGTCCACAGACCACCCTTGGAGGAGTAAGGCGTCCTTACCCCTGCCCTCTAGATTCCGGTAGTGCCCAGATCACTGCAGCAGCCAGCCCCACCCCTACTTACAGGTGCTTCTGTTGGGGCCGTGCTCGGACACGTGGCTTGGGTGGTTAGCCTCAGGCTGGTTAAGTAAGCGCGAGGAGGGATGCACAAGTCGGGTGTGGGGCCGGCGTGGGGTTCAGCTAATAGGCTGGACACGCAGGGCAAAGAGACTGACCGCTGACTGCTCTCTCCCCTAAGCCCAGAAGCTGTGGCCGCCCTGGCATCCCTGCAGCTGCCCGCAGGCCGCACCATGAGCCCCCAGGAGGTGGAAGGGTTGATGGAGCAGACAGTGCAGCAGGTGCAGGAGATGCTGAACCTGGAGCCCGATGTGGCTCAGCACCTGCTGGCTCATTCCCACTGGGGTGCCGAACAGCTGCTGCAGAGCTACAGCGAAAACCCTGAGCCACTGCTGCTGGCGGCTGGGCTGTGCGTCCCCCAGGCCCAGGCCGCCCCCACACGCCCCGACCACTGCCCTGTCTGTGTGAGCCCCCTGGAGCCCGACGATGACTTGCCGTCCCTCTGCTGCATGCACTACTGCTGCAAGGTGAGGCTCCGCTCCCTCCTGCCCCTGCTCTCCTGCCCGGGCACAGTCCTTGGGGAACCTCTGGGTTCCAGCCCCAGCACTGCCATTTCCTACCCTGGGCAATGTTGGACGAGTCTCTTAGTCCCTCTTAAACTGGTTTTGTCATGTGTCACCTGCCGTGACACTCTGAAGGTTGATTGCTAGGATCTGGCGACATGTATCAGTGGTTCTCAAACTTTGCTGCATATTATAATGACTGGGAGCCTTTAAAATTCTGCTGCTCAGAGTGTACCCCAGACCAATTAACTCAGAAACTCAGGCATCTGGAGTTTTAATAACTCCTCAAGAGATTCCAATGTTCAGCCAGATTTGAGAACTAGAGATAGAGAGATAGACAGACAGACAGGTGGAGAGAGGGAGGGAACTCAGGTAGGTAGGTAGGGAGATGGTACACACACACACATACAGAATATACATCAGGGCACTTTGTGAATGAGAAGTGTTGTTAAATTGCTGATGACGATGATTTATGGTTTCCTTATCACCATTCAAGGCTCTTTATCCTAGAATATCACTTCTTTTATCATATATACTCTTATTTAATATAAAGATAAAAAGAAATGGTTTAAGCCAGAAAACAGCACAGAAGCAGAAGGGAAGTAGGAGCAGTCAGGCTGCTGTAAAGTGGAAGCAGAGAGGCTGAAGATGGGGGAGTCTCCACAGGCAGGCACCCCCCAGGTGCCTCACAGCTCTTAGAACTGCTCCCAGGTCCAAACCCATCGTAACTGGAGGAGCGCCTTGTTGCCATGAGTTCTAGCCGTCTGTCCCCGCAGCGCCCCCCGGCGGTGGGTGACCTGGGCATGTGTGTGTCCCTCTCTCCTTCCCTTTTGCTCGGCTCCAGGCTACTCTTCTCACATAGCTGCCTCTGCTCCCTTCTTCCAGGTTCTTAATTATTTCATTTACACTTTTCACTTTTTCATTCAACTAACACTTTTCATGGACTCACTCCGTGCCTAGCACTGGGTGCTGTGCGAGGGAGCGGGGAGATGCCAGCAGATGACCCGAGAGCTGGCAATAACCGCGGCTGACACACAGGGGACTCTCTCTGTGCTGTTGTGCTGTTTTACAGGCATCGTCTTGCTAAATTCCTGTAGCAGTGCTGTGAGGTACGTGTTTTTACAGCCCCATTTTACCAGCAGATGAAGGCACTCAAAGGAGAAGCAGTTTGCCCAAAGTCAGGATGTGGACTTCGGCAGTCTCACCCCAGGGCACCCCCTCCACACTCCTATAAGTGCAGGGAAGAAAATACAATGGGGTCATGTCGTAGGAGGTGACAAAGGTTAGGAGTGGGATGAGGGGTTTATCAGGGACTCTGGATGGGGAAGGCCAGTCCGAGGAGGTGACTGTCTTGGGAAGAGCATGGCAGATGGAGGAAACGGCAAGTGCAGAGAAGCTGAGCTTGGTGGCTAAAGCCCGGGAATGCTGGGGGACAGCAGGAGGAGGAAATTTGGGAGGCAGACAGGGGCCCGACTGGGTTGACATCAGAGACAGTGGCTTTTACTTCATGGGAAGCCATGGTGGGTTTTAAGCAGGGGAGTGATATGATCCGATTTCCATTTTTGAAAAGATCATTTTGTGTGGAGAAAAGGCTTGGACAGAACCAGAGTGGAAGGAGGGACACTGGTTCAGAGACTGCTGTACTAAGGCAAGAGATGGTGGCAGTTGGCATAGGGACAGTGGACAGGTTGGGACACGTCTGGAGGTGGCACTGACAGGGTGAGAAGTGGGGACTTAGGACAAGGGAATCAAGGCAGTTCCTGGGGTTTTGAACTGAGCCTCTGGGAGGATGGGATGTTACCTTTTACTAGGTTGGAGGAAACGTTAGGGCTGGGGCAGAGGGCAGGTTTTTTAGGGGAAATTCAATCTGTTGTGGCCACATGTAGTTTGAGCTGCTTTGTTGGACACTGTGGGACTGGCCAGTGGACAGTAGACTTTTGAATCTGGAATTAAGTGGAGAGACTTGGCTGGTACCACCCAGGGCGCTGAGCATGGAATGCCCCGACCCCATAGAGATGAGACAGGGAACCTGAAAATGGGACTGAGAAAGACAGGCTGATTGAATATGTCTCAGGCAAGGAGGAGCCTAGGAATAAGTCACAGCTGAGCGGCACAAATGGCAAAGCAGGAGCGGTCAGAGACGGGAAATCCTGGGGTCTGCAGCAGCTGGAGGAGGCTTCCCGGGGTGAAGCTTGCGGGGCAGGGTGCGGGATGGAGAGTCCAGGCTGGAGACTGCACTCCATCTGAGCCAGGCAGTGGGGACAGTGTAAACCAAGGGCAGGCTCAAAGCAGAGGGGCCCCCTGGGGGAGTGGTGCGGGCTCCGGACTGGGATGCTGGCCTTTGTCCCTCAGAGCAGTGCTCCCAGCCCACGGCACCTGTGTGCCTGCCAGTGTGGGCGTCCGAACTTGGAGAAATTTTCTCTGTATGATCTCAAAAATACAAGAATTTTGCATTCAACTTCCCGATTTACCTGGGCTTGTCTCACTATAAAAAGGAGTTTGTTTTGTTTAATACCTTGAGTGAAAATAGTCCAGTAAAGTACTTCCTATCTCTCTCGGAGCTTTGAATCCGCTCCCCTGCAGTCGAGCTGTATTGTCTGGGAGGCTCGGCAGTCAGCAGTGTAAGGATGGGGTGGTTAATGGAGTCTTCTGGAGGCTCAGGTGCTCAGGCCACGTCGCCGGCAGTGCGGGGAGAAGGGTGGGAAGAGCTTTTCTCAGGACAGGCTCCCACCGCAGGTTAGGTGAGAGGGGATGATGGCCTGGGATGTGGGAGCAAGAAAAGGATTTGAGAGTCGTGAAGGCTCCAGCACTGGTGATGGGGGAGTGGCGGGGTGGCTGAGGAGGGTTTGGGGGTGCAGCAGACGGGGCTGTTTTGAGGAGGCTGAGTCCAGGGAGGCAGGAGCATGGAGCCGGGCAGTGAGGCGAGCAGATGGAGCAGGACAGGCCTCCGTGCGGTGGCCCCGGCCGGCCCCCCGGCCTCCCTTCTTGCTTTCTCCAAATCTTCCTTACAACTTGAATCTTCTCCTTTTTCTTGATTTTCTTCACTCATTCCTTTCAGGTCCACCTCAACAATGATTATATTCAGGTTACTACCACAGCCTGTACATCCTCCAAGTAAACTGAAATTTGGGCCAATCTCAGGAAAACTCTTGGGAGCCGGAAAGATTAGGGTCCGCTTTGAGGCTACTGTCGAAGCAGGCTGTGTGTGGCCTCGCACACCCCGGGAGGGGCGCTGGCTTAGTCACTCTTATGCTGCTCCCATGCCGCCCCTCCTGTGTCCCTCCTAGTCTTGCTGGAATGAGTATCTGACGACTCGAATCGAGCAGAACCTTGTGCTGAACTGCACCTGCCCGATTGCTGACTGCCCCGCGCAGCCCACAGGAGCCTTCATCCGTGCCATCGTCTCCTCACCAGAAGTCATCTCCAAGGTACCCCTGCCCTGGGAGGCTCCAGCACACAGCCCTGGGGATCTAGCGGGCTGACGCGTGGGGGGCCTGGAGGTGTGGCGTCCCAGGCCCTCACCTCCTGCCACCCGCATCCCCCCAGTACGAGAAGGCCCTCTTGCGTGGCTACGTGGAGAGCTGCTCCAACCTGACCTGGTGCACCAACCCCCAGGGCTGCGACCGCATCCTGTGCCGCCAGGGCCTGGGCTGTGGGACCACCTGCTCCAAGTGTGGCTGGGCCTCCTGCTTCAACTGTAGCTTCCCTGAGGTGGGCGCCCACCCCTGCCCTGCCCTCCAGCCAGGATCTATACCCCTTGTGGCCCTGTCTTCAGCCTGCTGCCGTCCCCCCGATGTGACCCCCCCCCCCCCGCCCTCTCTCCCACGCAGTAAGGGCTGAACTGTGCCCTCACTGCCCCCTCCTGCTCTAGGCACACTACCCTGCCAGCTGTGGCCACATGTCTCAGTGGGTTGATGACGGCGGCTACTATGATGGCATGAGCGTCGAGGCCCAGAGCAAACATCTGGCCAAGCTCATCTCCAAGCGCTGTCCCAGCTGTCAGGCTCCCATTGAGAAGAACGAGGGGTGTCTGCAGTAAGAAGGGGTTACTGTGGCACTGGTGGGGTCGGGGGCATGGGAGAGGGTGGGAGGCCAGGCGGAAGGAAGGGGCTTCGGGCTTACCAGAAAGCTTGGCACACAAGGGCAGCTACTCAGCCACCTTCTGGGCACCCTCTAGAGTAACTCCTGGGCCTGAGTGTTCCTTCCCCCACTCTTAAGTCTGTGCTTTGTGAGGGAAACAGAAGCCAGGGTGCGGTCGGTAGGGATGGGTCAGGTTCAGAAGACTGTGAGGGCAAGGGAGGGGTCAAAGTGTCTTCAGTGGTGCGTCCTTAGTGCTCCTGATGTGGCCCTGGCCAGAGCCAGGAGCCCTCGGACCATCTAGCTTCCTCCATAGCATGACCTGTGCCAAGTGCAACCATGGATTCTGCTGGCGCTGCCTCAAGTCCTGGAAGCCAAGTCACAAGGACTATTACAACTGCTCCGCCATGGTAAGGGGCTGGCTCCCGGAGGAGTCAGGATGGGATGCTGCGGCCAGGCCCTGGGAAAAGAGGGCTCTGTGTCCAGAGCAGCCGAGCAGCTGTTGGGGCAAAGGCTCAGTGGGGCGAAGACAGAAGCCACCTGGGCCTGCAGGTGCTAGGAGTTCTGTCCTGGGAGGTCTGGGCATAAGGACCTTCAGCCCCAGAGTTGGACTTCTCACACTGAGGTGGCTGCAGAGGCCAGGTGGGCCGGGCACTCTCGGGGTACTAGGGCACGGCAGGGCAGGGCAAGGACTTGAGACAGAGCCTGGCTCCACTGCGGAGTCACTTAACCTGTCTAAGCCTCAGCACCGTCATCTGTAGAAGGGGTTGATAGGCCGACCTCCCTCAGAGTTATGAGGATTAAATGCAGAAATCTGGCTAAAGTGTCAGAAGGCCTCCATGAATGGTAGCTGGTCTGAGTATTACTCTCATCCTATCCTGGCAACCACCCAGCAGCCCTCTCCACCTGTCCTCACCAGGTAAGCAGAGCAGCTCGCCAGGAGAAGCGGTTCCAGGACTACAACGAGCGGTGCACCTTCCATCACCAGGCCCGGGTGAGCAGGGAGGGGACACCTGGGTGGGTGAGGGGGTCAGAGGGCAGGGCCAGACAGGCGGGCAGGGCCAGAGGTCCAAGGAGGGCTGGTGTGACTGGGCGGGCAGGGGTGCCTGTGCCGGCCCTGACCCCCAACCCCCCACCCCCGACAGGATTTCGCTGTGAACTTGCGGAACCGCGTATCTGCCATCCATGAGGTGCCCCCACCCAGATCCTTCACCTTCCTCAGCGACGCCTGCCAGGGTCTTGAGCAGGCGCGAAAGGTTGTTGGGCTGGGGGGCTGCTGGGCCAGGTGGGGGAGGGAGGAGGCAGCCTTGGCAAGAGCGGGCTGACACGGCCCCCGCAGGTGCTCGCCTACGCCTGCGTGTACAGCTTCTACAACCAGGACACAGAGCACATGGATGTGGTAGAACAGCAGACAAAGAACCTGGAGCTGCACACCGACGCCCTGCAGATCCTCCTTGGTGAGGCCCCTGCCCCAGCACCCACCCCACCTCTCACGCTTCCTGTGCTTCAGAGCCTGATTGATTGCCATCAGCCTTGTAAAATTCAGGTCTGCAGATGTACAGGCCAGAGCCTCAGATGACCTTTCCTTTGACACAACTTGTCCCCACCCCTAGAGTGTAAGCCCCGTGGGAGTGAGTGGCCAGACCTGTGCCTGGTAAATGTTGGTAGAGGGGTGGGTGTCAGTAGGTGTCCGCAGAAGGAAGGGAAGAGAGGGATCCCCTGTGCCCTGTCCCCTCGCAGAGGAGACCCTGCTGCGAGGCAGAGACCTGGCCTCCTCACTGCGCCTCCTGCGGCCCGAGCACCTCAACACGGGCCTGGAGCTGCTGCGGCGAGTCCAGGAGCGGCTGCTGGCCATCCTGCAGCACTCCACCCAGGTACCGCCCACCTGCCCTTCTCCCCGCACTTGGCACACGGTGGGGTCCTCCAGCCCTGGGGGGATCTGAAGCAAAGGCATGGAGGGCGAATATGTGCCGGGAGGCCTGGGTGTATGTATGTCCCAGCTCCCAGGCCAGCCTGCCTGCCCATCCACTGCCTGGCGCCTACAAAACACAGGAGTCAGCCTCAGATCAAGGGTATTTGGCCAGTGCTTGCTCCTCAGAATCACTTGGGGAACCTTTTCAGAAGATTCTCCCCAGATGTGGATTCAGAATCGTAGGACTGGGGCCAGGGATCCAAGGTTCTTTCCAGCTCTAGTCCACTGACACTGAGTCTTAAGCTAGGACTCTGCCCTTGGGGAGCAATAAGTAACTTGGGCAGAAGCAGCATGAATGCCCACGGTAAGCGCCAGGGTGGTATCCTGGGTCCCTGGAGAGCACCTCTGAGCCATTCCACAAAGGCAGTGCTTGTGAAGTACTGTGCCGAGTGAGGGGAGGAGGTGGGCCTGGTCCGGGCAGGGGCCTGGCACCTCATAAGCCCTCAGAGAACGTGGGTGGCAGGAATGCCAGGCACAGAAGCCCAGCGTCCTCTCCTGCTCCCCACCACCCCTGTCTCCTTGCCAGGATTTCCGGATTGGACTCCAGAGTCCGTCATTAGAGGCTCGGGAGGCAAAAGGGTCCAACGTGCGCGGCAGTCAGTGAGTAGGGGGTGCAGAGCGACGGGGCGGGTAGTGGGGGAGATGCCATGCCTCCTCTGGGGCTGAGTGTGATGCTCGCTCCCAGGCCCCAGGGCTCCTCGGGGCTGGAGGTGGAGGAGGAGGAAGATGACGACATGCCCGAGTGGCAACAGGACGACTTTGATGAAGAGCTGGACAACGACAGCTTCTCCTATGATGAGGATTCTGAGAATCTGGAGCGGGAGACGTTCTTCTTTGGAGACGAGGAGGACGATGACGACGCCTATGACTGAGGGGGCAGGATGCAGGGGGCCTGGAGCCGCCCTGGAGTCAGGAGACTACAGGGGCTGGGCGGGCGCCCCTTTCCTCCTTTCGCAGGGGGAGGTGGTTCCTCGTGTCTGTGGAACCTTCTGTTTACTGAATAAACTCTTTTCATATGTTCCCTGGAAGCTAGCTGGACAGCTTCAACTCCCCGCTCCCTCCCACACACCCAAACCTCCTCTTCCTCCACTGTTTTGTTTAGACGTCCATACTACTGCATCATCACAGAGGGCCCACAGCAGACCTTGTGACCTACGCTGACAAAGGGACATGAGGGTCCACAGGGTACAGGGCCAGGTCCAGGTGGGTATACTTGGCTGGGACCCAGCCAAGTATCAGAGAGAGGAATGGACATTCCCCCACGACTGGCTTCCTCCAAACTCTTGAATGTTCCTGGTGGGAGCGTGAGGGCTTTAGGAAGTATCCTCCTCTTGGGAGCCTGTAGACTTTTAAAGGGTCTCTCTACACCTTAAAGTGAAGGGGGAGTTAAGAGGATATTACTGAGGACCTGCCCCTCACCCCATACAGACAGAAAGAGAATCATCAACCCACCTTTTAATTTGGTTCAGGGGCTAAGAAGTAGGAATGGTACTAGAGCAGAGCGTGGGCTCAGAAGAATGTAGTAAACTGGGCTTAAGTCAAGCAGTCGGCTCAGGGCACCTGCTCGGGAGAATCCGCCTCAAAGTACCGGTCCAGCAGGGCCTCCAGCTCTGCCTCCTCGTAGTCCCACACCTGGAACCGCCAGCCATCGGCTGCTCCCCGGATCATGGCTGAAAGTTCTGGGAAGGGCAGAGGGAGGTGAAAGAGGCTCCCTCCCACACTGCCCTCGTCTTGGCTCCCAGTCCTGTCCCTTTCTAGGGGGTGGGCAGTGGCCTCAGGGCTCCCCAAGGAAGGCGCTGAGGGCCAGGTCCTCAGAGAGCTGGGGAGGGAGGCAGGGGTGGCCACCCAGGGCTGGGAGTGCTCACCTCGGCCAGACTGTGGGCGGAACAGGCACAGGATTCGTTTACTGAGGGCCACAGCCCGGCCCAGCTCGTAGCCAACACCCAAAGATGGCTGGGTCACTTCTGCCACAACCACTGGGAAGAAAGATGAGACCAAGGCTCACCCTCGGCCTTGGGAGGGAGAGATGACAGAGCCTGGGTGTGATGGGGCGAGGGGGTGCTCTAGGGAGCCCCTTCTAGGTAGGGAGGCCAGGTGTGTCCAGGGGATCTAACGCCCAGGGGAGTCTGCCAGTAGAAGGGAGGGCCCCTCACCATCTGCCTGCTGCAGCCAGGCCAGGTCCCGCTCATGGATGAGCCTGTCACTCCCAGCAGCCTCTTCCCCTGTGGTTGAGAGAAAGTGGGTCAGGGCCCCGTGCTGCTCCTCAGTCTCTCTCCTCTGCCTGACATCCCCAAACCTAGCTTGCTCAGGGAAGGGGGGAGATGTAACAGATGACCCCCAAGCCTGCCCAACACTTGATTTCACTGGTAGGAGTGAGGAAATGCAACAGCCCACAAGAAAAATGCAGTCCTGTGCAAGGGGTTGTGTGATTAGGGCCAGATGAGTGATACAGGTGTAATGAAGAGAAGGACGTACTTACTGTGGGTTAATCAGAGGTGAAGAGGAGAAGGAATCGCATCCCAGGTTGGGAAAAGGCAGGCAGGAGCCAAGACTGGCCCGTGCAAGGAAACGAGAGCCTAACAGGCTCTCAGGCTTTGGTGGGTATGAGAATCACCTGAGAACATGAGCAAGCTACAAAGAGCCAGGTGTCAGTGTGCCCGGGCTGCTGCCTGAGCTCGCCATGTGATCCTCATACCCACCAAAGTTTGAGAACCAGGGTGCAAATGCCAAGTGTAACTACTAGGAGGTGGTGGGAAGGAAGGCAGGAGAGGTGCTGGGGTCCCAGCGTTCCAGCTTGATCCAGGGTCATAGGCTCACCCGAATCACAGCCGATTTTGGTAAAAATGGACTCTGAGGCTTTACCGCAGGACCTCCATTTTCAACAGGCTCCCTCAGATTGCTGAGCTCAGTCAAGTTCCAGAGCTCAGCTCATCAGGCAGGAGGGGACAGACCCTGAAACCAATGAACCTGAACTCTCAGGGGCGCAGGCTTCTGGCTTCTTTCCAATGCCTCAGCAATTTTGAAAGCTGATTTAAAGAGGTCTCTGAGAACTGCATTAGGTCCCACAAATCCTGGATCTGCTCCGGGGTGGGGTAAGGGGGAACCACTTAAGGTTTTGTTATCAGAGAAGCAGGAATTCTGGCACAATTTCCAAAGTGCAAGGTCAGCCAGGCGCCTGGTCAACCACGCAGCAGGAGCAGAACACGTTAGTAACAGCCTGAATAGAGGGCGTGAGAAAGACGCTGGTGGCGAGAACTGGGGTCTGTGGCTCTGAGGGAGGGCTGATACCCCTCGAGGCCACAGAGGGGGAAGTAGGAGGATAAGCTTAGTCTTAGGTGGGGGAGAAGATGGCAGCGAGAGAAGTGGGAACTGAAGCAGGTATGCCAACTCCCAGTCTGCCTCCTCCCTACAAACGCCTCTGGAAAGTGCCCAAGGAAGTTCTCCAAGAAGAAACCGAATATCGACAGTAACTGAATGCGGAGAGTGGGCTCCCGGGGGCGGTCTACTAGGAGGCGCGGGGTCTGTGCCTGGGGCCCCTTTACTTCTCGGGCAGGGACGCTGGTGGGAGCAACCCCGCAAGAGGACCAGCCCCGCCACCTGGACAGAGCGCGCGCCTGCCCCGCCCGCCTCGCCGCCCCGACTCGGAGGACTCACCGCGCGACCACCGCGCGCCCGCCCCGCCGCCCCGCGCTCTGAAGGACTCACCGCTCGCGCTCAGCTCGGCGGCCGCCACGTGCTCGGTGAGCACCGCCCCGAAGCGCCCCAGCCGCGACACGATGCGCTGGTACAGTGCCTGGTCCTCGCGTCCACCCCGGATGCTCCCGCAGAAGTACAGGGCGCGGCGGCCGGGCTCGCTAGGCGCCCGCGGCTCCCGCGATCCGGCCGCCGCCATCGCCGCCGCACGCTCCTCCCCGCGCCAGGGGGCGCCCGCCCACGTCACGTGACCCGCCCGGCCCCGAGCATCCACACCTGTGAATTGCAGACGCCCACAACACCCACGTGTGGGAACCCACTGCCTCCCCGATTCATAACTTTCACTTGTCCCGGCAGAAGGTGGGGTCCTCCCCACCTCACCCACCGCTCGCCGCCGCCCCCAGGTCTCCCCTTCTCTGCCAAAAGCAACTTCATCCTCCCAGCTGGAGGCCCCAAACCTCGGAGTCATTCTTGACTCTTCTCTTTCCTTCAGACCTAACATCCAATCCACTGGCAACTCCTATCGGTTCTCCTGGACAAATATTTAGAGATTCTGACGCTTACCTGCCCCTCCACTGCCGCCACCCTCCTCCTAGTCTCCACCGTCTCTCTCAGCAGCCTCCCCACTTTCCTGCTACACAGTCTGGTCTCCAGCAGGGTGACCCTGTGAACCCATCAGTCAGGTCATGACCCTCCTCAGCCAAACCCTCCAATGGCTCCCATCTCACTTGGGGTAAAACCCCAAACCCAGCCCCAGTGGTCCCACCGGCCCTTACAGGATCTGGAGACCCTCTTTCCTCTCTAATCCCAGCTGCACTGATTGCCCTCACTGACTTCTCTGCGGTCCCACTGGCTTCCTGGCTGTTCCTCTAGCGACCTGGGCATGCTTTTGCCTCAGATCTTTTGCATTTGCTGTTCCCTGGAGCCCTTTTCTCTCGGAAAGTTCCCTGGTCACGCCCTCACTTCCTCCAAGTCTGTTCAGCTCACCTTCCCTGAGCCCTCTGCAATATGGCAGCCTCCCATCCCCATCACCTTCTCTGCCTTGCCTTTCCTCCTCTCATGTACCATACAGTTTGTTAGTGGTGGTGTTTGTCTTTCTACAGTAGAATGTAAGTCCCGAGGAGGGCAGGCATTTTGATCTGTTTTGTTCACTGCTGTACCCCCAGCTTCTAGAACTGTGCTTGGTACACAAGGAACATTTATCAAATATTTGTTGAATGAATGAGTGGATTAAATGAGAATTTGCATTTGATAGCACTTTGTAATCTGCTCAGCCCTAGACTAAGCTGATAGAAGCAGGGTCTTCATGAAGACAGGCAAACACAGCGTGGCTCACTGGTAATAACAATGATTTCTCTTTCATTCTATTAGGAAAATTGCACAAATATTGGACAAAAAATTCAAATTGAACAAGAGAATATTCAGTGGAATGGGAATCCTGATTCACCAATCCCACTCCCCAGAGGAAAGCACCATGGGTGCTTTCTTCTGAATTCTTCCTGAATAACTATACAATAGCAATGTATGGGGTTACAGAGCAGACACTATAATAATTTTTAAAGTTGCAAAAACACAAAAGAAGGCAAGGAGATTTTAGGATATCTCTGTCCTCTGAGGGGCCCAACTCCAAAGATCACCGACCACAGGGCAAACGTGTGTGCACAGCTGTGCACTAGTGCCCCCAGCACCTTCTCACACGCAGTCACACCTGTATCCTCAGCAAGCCAGCCACTGATGACAGAGTCCTTGATGAGTGACCTCCTCCACCTTCCTAACCATTGATCACATCTTCCTTTGGTTTTCCCCACGGGTGAGCCACTCACATGCACATATATACACAGAGCATCTTGTTTCTGCCTCTGTGTCCTAAAGAAAATAAACTAGCCTCCATCTCCTTAGGGCCCAGACTTCTGATGTGGCTGACCTTCCCCTTCCAGCTCAGCCTGAGGGAGAAAGAGTAGAAGGGATACTTTGTCTCCAGATGGAAAACAAAGGCCTGCCATTGGTTCTGTATCCAGTTGAGTTGGCTGAAGCTGTGGGACTAGCCATGGCCGGCAGCTCAGATGTTCGGCTCAATGCAGCGAGGCCTGAGAAGGAGGGACAGGACACCAAGTGATGGGATGGGGGAACAAGGATGGTGGGTAGGCTAGCCTCGCAGCATGGTGGGGAAAGTGTCTCACCAGGTGACCAGAGGCCAGAAAAGTCCTAATTCAGTTACTTGCTAGCTCTATGACCTTGGTCAGGTCCCTTAAACCCTCTGAGTCTCAGTTTCCTCCTCCATAAAGTTGGTAAGAGATGTTATCTTGCCTTAATTATGTACTTTGTTTGCATAGGGTGCAGTTCAGATACAGTATAGGTATGCCTTGTTTGTTGTGCTTTGCTTGCAGTGTTGCATTTTTTTCCACAAATTGAAGGTTTGTGGCAATGCTGCGTTGTCAGATTATGGTTAGCATTTTTTAGCAATAAAGAATTTTTAAATTGAGATATGTGCACTACTTATTAGACTGCAGAGGGCCCAAGGAAACTTTCTGGAGTGATGGAAATGTTCTAAAACTGGATTGTAGTGATGATTGTACAACTCTACAAATTTACAAAATATTATTAAATTTATACTTAACAACTGGCAAGTTTTACTGATATATAAATTATTCCTCATAAAGCTATTTTTTAAAAAGCAAAAATAAAGTATGGAAAATATGAAATTCAACAATGATCAATTTATGACAAATCTTGTTTCATCTATATGAATGTCCAATTTCCTCACTGTACTATTTTGATGCAAATTCAAGATCACATTATTTCATTTGTAAATATTTTAATATGTGTCTCTAAAGATACTCTTAAAAAAAGTAACCACAACACTATTATCACAGCTGAAAGATTTAGTAACATTTTCTTACTGTCATCAAATATTTTAACAGTGTTCAAATTTCCAGCTGTCTTAGAAATGTTATAAATGTTTGTTTACAATTTGTTTAAAATCAGGAGCCACATCAAGTTTACATATTGTGATTGGTGGACATATTTTTGAAGTCTCTTTTAATTAACACCTTCCCCCTGCATATCTTCTCTCCTCCCCTCACCTGTCCTGCAGATATCCTACAGTCAGCAGTTTACTGATTATATTCCTGTAGTGCCATTTAAAGTATTCTTCCGTCCTATAAATTGGTTTTGGATCTAGAAGTATGATCAGATTCAGGTTCATCTGTGAACAACACTACTTCACAGGTGGTGTGCGCTGCCATCATGGGGCACACAGTGTATAGATGTCTCTCTTTTTGGATGTTAGAAACCACTGATGCTCTGTGCCCAGACCTATTCATTCATTCATTGGATACCCCAATAAAAAATGTTTAAAAGACATGAAAATGCAGAACACCACCTTAAGGCAAATGAATTATTATAAAATATTCCTGTAACCACCACTCATGTCAAGAAATAGATCATCAGCCATGCAGAAGTTTCCATGTGTCCAATCCCAGTTACAGCTTTCCCATTCCTCCAAAAGTAACCACTGCCCTTACTTTTATACTAAGGACAAAAAAAGACATAAATAGTGTGCATCCCTAGACAGGTGGTTGAACCTTACTCATTTTCTACATGCCTTTTTAAAGTCTTTTTCAATCTATAGCTCTGCAGATACTTTTTTTTTTTAAAGCACATGTTTTGTGCAGGACTGACTTACTCAGTGGTCACTAAAGGAGCTATAAAAGGAGTAATGAGGAGTCAGACTTTAGACTCTATTTGGCTTGGGAAGGGCCAAACTTAGCTCAGGAATCGGTGAAATCCACTTAATATCATGCAGCGATGTGTGAAGGATGGAGAGATTCAAAGAAACATAAATGAAGCCTGTGGAGGACCCCTTCCAGTTTATCCTCACATTCCCGCAGTTAACACCCAGATCAAACATCACTGCCAGCCAGGAAGGAGTAGCAGGGACCAGATTTACCCTCTCATGTATTTTGTCTGTTTGTTTGCTTTTCAAATGTGACTTTCCTTTCTCAGATATGTTGTAGGGGGAACAGGGTTGAGAATCTCTGTCCTCATATATACTACACCTACCTTACTTGGGTACATTCTTGGTCTGATTCCGTCCCCATGCCAGTGGCTAGGATGCTGTCCTGCTGGTGACATCACTTATGGAAATGTTGTGAAAGGCGGGAACATCTGGACTCAGTCCTGTTTCTGTGTCAGGCATCTGTAGAAGCCAAAGTAGGAAATTCAGCCTTAGTGCTCAATTGTGTATTTTCTTGTGAATAATTATGAATTTTAAAATTTATTACAAAACGTAGCAAGTAAGAGAAAAGTATGGAGAATAGTGTATCAAATATCACTGTATCCACTACCCAGTTTTATCAAATCTTAAAATTTTATTGTCTATTTCAGACCCATATATATAGTACATATTAACTGTACTTGTAACTATATATTATATACATACAATATCAATTATGTATATATGTATGTATATAATATTGATATCTATGTATAGCAGATATCTATGTATATAATAGTATAATATCAAACAGATATTATATATAATAATTTTAGATAATATATACAATAGTCTATGCACACATACGTTACATCAAGTTTGTTTGTTATATTTTTATTTTTCAAATTTTCTATATTTTTACTTTTTTTTTTAACCCATTTGATCTATCAGTTGCTAAGGTAATTTTGTTAAAATCTCCCTTTGACAGTGGATTTTTAATTTTTTTCTTGTAATTTTACCCATTCTTACTTTGTATTCTGAGACTGTTAGTTGAGAACAAGTTTAGAATTGTTACATGTTCTTGGTGGTATACTTTTGTCCTTATGGTGTGACCCACTTTTTTTCCTAATGAGTTCTTTTGGACTCATCTATTTTTACATATTTAATTTCAACCTTTCTGTATTCCAAGCATGTCTTTAGTAAGCAGCTTATATCTGCATTTTTAAAAAGCCAGTGGTCTATCAGTGGAGTTCATCCATTTATATTTATTGTGATTACTCACATGCTTAGAAGTTTTTCCTATTATCTTTTTTGCACTTTATAGCTACTATGCTTTTGCTTTGCTTTGTGTGTGTGTGTGTGTGTTTGTCATGCTTTCTCTTATATGGATTTTTAAAAATTGAAATTTAATTGACATATAACATATTAGTTTCAGGTATACAATATAATGATATGACATATGTATATATTTTGAAATGACCACCACAATAAGTTTAGTTAACATCCATCTGCACACATACTCACAAAATTTTTTGCATGTTGAGAAATTTTAAGATCTAGTTTCTTAGTAACTTTCAAATATACAATACAGTAGTGTTAACTATGGTCACCTTACTGTATATTACAGCCCCAGGACTTAATTATCTTATTCCTGGAAGTCTGTACCTTTGACCACCTTCACCTATTTCACTCACTCCACGCTCCACTTCTGGCAACCACCAATCTGTTCTCTGTATCTATGAATTCTCTCTCTTTTTTTTTTTAGATTTCACATGTAAGTGATACAGTGCAGTATTTATCCTCTGTCTGACTTATTTCACTTAGCTTAGTGCCTTCAAGGTCCATCCATGTTGTTGTGACTGGCAGGATTCCCCTTTTTTAATAATTAAGTAATATTCCATTGTGTATATAATATATATATCTAATATCTAATATATCATATATATGTGTGTGTGTGTGCGTGTATATATATATATGTGTGTGTGTGTGTGTGTATCACATTTTCTTTATCCATTCGTCCATCAATGGACACTTAGGTTATTTTTATGTCTTGGGCTATTGTAAGTAATGCTCCAATGAACATGGGGGTGCAGAGATATCTTTTGAAGATAGTGACTTCATTTCTTTAGATAAATACTCAGATGTGGAATTGTTGGATTATATGGTAGTTTTACTTTTAATTTTTTGAGGAACTTCCATACTGTTTTCCATAATGGCTTCACTGGTTTACATTCTCACCAACAGTGTGCAAATGTCCTCTTTTCTCCACATCCTTACCAACACTGGTTTTTATTTCTTATCTTTTTGGTAACAGCCATCCCGACAGATGTGAAGGGAGAGCTCACTGTGGTTTTGATTTGCATTTCCCTGATGATTAGTGGTGTTGAGCACCTTTTCAGGTACCTTTTGGTCATTTGTATGTCTTCTTTGGAAAAATGTCTATTCAGATCCTCTACCCATTTTTAAATCAGATTTTTTATTGAGTTGTATGAATTCTTTATACTTTTTAGATATTAACTCCTCATCAGAGATATGATTTGCAAATATTTTCTCCCGTGTCATAGGCGTTGCCTTTTCATTTTGTTGATGGTTTCCTTTGCTTATACTTTTCCATGTTTAACAACCAAAAACTGGAAGGATGTACGAAACAAAGATGTTTGAATATTGACCATCAGGCAGCACAGGACAGTGACTCCTGAAAGACCAGAAACAAGCCAGGTGAGGTTGAGGTTTGCAGGCAGGAGGGACCCAGGCTGAGTCAGGCTGTCTCCTTGAGCTGGGGAGATGGGGTAGGGAGTTCAGCAAGGCAAGACAGCTAGTTTGCAGGACAGAGCACAGGATAGGAGAGAGAGATCTGGAATCTCCAGTGGGTTCCCGGTGCTGGTCAGCTATTCAGCACATGTGTGTCAGAAAACTATCATCTGAGGTGGGAGAGAACCACCTGAAAAGAGCAGAGCGAACAATCTTCAGAGCTCACACAAGGATGGAAATTGTGACTTTCCCTCCAGCTGATGTGGAAAACCTCATAATTCATGGCGCATTGGGTAAATGATGCCAAAGGGTTTGCCTCAGTGGTGGGGAAAATTAGGCCCGAATAGGTGCTGTTCAGTTCCCAACTATCAAAGACTTAAAAATAAGCTTTGAAAGGATCAAACTGTTTCTAAGTGAATTAACTGCATCCTGAACAAAGCCCAAGAATATTTACTGAAATACAAAAATATCCAAGACCCCACCAGGTAAAAGTCACTGTACTTAACATCTAATAAAAAATTATAATAAGGAAGATGTGGTGTGTATATACATATATATACACACACACACACACACACACACACACACACACACACACACACTGGAATGTTACTCAGCCATAAAAAAGAATAAAATATTGCCATTTTTAGCAACATGGATGGACCTAGAGATTATCATACTAACTGATGTAAGTCAAAGAAAGACAAATATTATATGATGTCACTTATATGTGGAACATAAAAAACAATATAAATGAACATATTTATAAAACAGGAACAGACTCAGACATTAAAAAAAATCAATGATTACCAAAGGGGAAAAGAAGGGAAGGGAAAAATTAGGAGTATGGGTTTAACAGATGCACACTACTACATATGAAATAGATAAACAACAAGGACCCACTGTATAGTGCAGGGAACCATATTCAATATCTTGTAATAACCTATAATGGAAAAGCATCTGAAAAAAATATATCCAAATCACTTTGCTCTACACCTGAAACTAACACAATATTGTTTTGTTTGTTTTTTAATTTAATGGAGGTACTGGGGATAACACAATATTGTAAATCAACTATACTTCAATAAAATTTTAAGAAATAAAATAAAAATTCCAGTATGGAAAGGAACAGAAAAATATGACCCACAGTGTGAAGAATAATCAATTGAAATGGATCCTGAAATTGTTCAGATAATAAAATTAGTCAACAAGTATATTAAAAGAGTTATTATAACTATTCCATATGTTTAAGAAGTTAGGGGGAAAGGTATAGCTCAAGCAGTAGAGTGCATGCTTAGCATGCACGAGGTCCTGGTTCAATCCCTGTTACCTCCTCCAAATATGAATAAATAAACTCAATTACCTCCCCCTCGTTAAAAAAAAAAAAAGAAGTTAGAGAAAAATGGAACACAGAAGATTTTTTTAAAGACCCAGATCGAACTTCTAGAGATGTAAACTACAATGAAAAATATATTGGATGGGGTTCATACCAGATTAGACACTGGCAAATAAAAGATTAATAAACCGAAATAAATAAATGTAGAAACTATCCAAAATAAAACATAGAAAAAAGACTAGAAAAAAATGAACAAAGCATAACTGAGCTGTGGGACAACTTGCACAGTCTGTATGCAGGGTATTCAGAGTCTCTGAAGGAAAGAGGAGGGCAGAAAAAATATTTGAGTAAATGATGGCCAAAAATTTTCTAAACTCGATGAAAACTATAAATCCACAGATACAAGAAGCTCAACAAACCCCAAGCACACGAAACATGCATAAAACTACACCAAGGAACATCATAGTCAAATAGAGTAAAACCAATGATAAAGAGAATATCATATAAGTAGCCAGCAGGATAAAAGACATCACATACAGAGAAACAAAGATAAGGATAATGGCAGATTTCTCATCAGAACAAATGCAAGCCAGAAAACAGTAGAGCAACATTTCTAAAATACTGAAAAAGAAAAAAGACAACTCTGAATTCTAACCCAATCCTCAAAGAAGACTGTGTCTTATCTCTGCTCAAAATTCTCCAGTGATTTTCTGTCTAGAGGTCCGAATCCCCTGGATACTGACTCTGAGACAGAGATGCTCATGCAGGAGGCTTATGGGGAAGTGCTCTGACTATCAACATTTGGGGAGGAGTGAAGGAAGCAGCACTGGGCAGAGGAGATTCTGAGCTTTGATGCAGCCTCAGTCGAAGCCTTAGCTGACCCTAACAGGGGTTTGTAAATGGGATGTCCCTTCAGAGCTGCCTTGAGTTGGGGTGAGGACCTGGCCTTGGTGCTCACAGGCTGATCATCGATTGGCTATGGGATGCCCCAGGAAGGGCACGTGATTGTGGATGAGGCAGCTCCCTTGGCCAATGGCAATTCTCAGAGAGAGAGTGAGCTGAGAGCTGTGAATCTTCAGCACCCCCGGCAGCCAGGGTAATGAGTCCCCAGATTCTGAAGGGGGATCTGGATGGCTCACCACATTGGCCACTATGCTTCCAAAAACTAAATGGAAAGAATCCAGTTGTCTTAACACGGCACAAAAGGCCCTTCATGAACTTGCACATGGTCACCCCCAACTCACCACATGCTGTCTTCTCAGCCTGTGCCCTGGCCCCACTCATCTGTTGAAAAACTCTTACTAATCCTTCAAATTACAGCTGAATACACCTCCTCTGAGAAGCCTCCTCTGATTACTCTTGCAGACTCAGTGATCCTTCTTCCCAGCATAGAGTTTTGGGGCATGAACTATGGAGCCAGGGTTTGAACCCCAGCTATGCCCCTTGCTAGCTGTGCATGTAACCCAAGGCAAATAACTCAATCTCTCTGCATCTTAGTCTCCTCATCTATAAAATGGGTATAACAATAGTACTGCTACCTCAAAATGTTGTTGTGAGGGTTAAATGAGTTAATATGCATAAAGTCAGGACTGTGTCTGGCAGGAATAAATCGTTACCTCTATTATTGTTGTTATTGTTGTTGAAGGTACTCAATGTGCATTTGTTGAAGACATGAAGGATGGAAGGAAGGACCTGAGAAAGACAAAGTGCAAAGAATGTCCAGGGAATGCTGAGCAATCCAATCAGTCAGAAGGGTAGTAATAGTCTCTACGGGCCCATATTGGGAAGAAAGTTTCATGTCATAGTAAGGAGTATGCATGTTATTTGGTAAGAGAAAAATGAGGGTTTGTCAACAGAGGGGAGAAGAGGCCAAAAAAAAAGAAAGGGCCAAGTTGAGCCAGGAGGTAAGTCATGTATACAGCGAGGTGAGAGTTACAGGTGATGATGTTAGAAGAAATGGGGGGGGTCCTCATATGGGAGGATGGGTACAGGTGAGGGGAAATGAGTCTAGAGGAAAGTAATATGAACATATGGAGGATGCGTTGGAGACTCAACTGAGGCTGACGGGAACAGGTGAGGAGTGACAGTGACATCCTGGGACTGGAGAAGATAAAAATTGATGGAGACAGGTGAGGTTTGTGGAGAGAGATGAGTGATGGAGGTGGGGGTCAAGTGCACAGAAGAGATCAGTGAGGACAACCTAAGAGCGGGAGCAGGTCCATCCGAGAGAGAGTCCTAGGGCCGCAGGATCGGAGAGCAGCAGAGTAGAATGTGATGTCAGAGCAAGGACGGTGATGTAAGAGCCGGGGCGGTGAGGTGGTGATGTCAGGGCTGGTGCTGATGCTGGCGACGCAGTGCATTGTGGGCAGCTCCCCGCTCTGCCGCTGCCGCCGCTGTCGCCGAGGAGGATCGGGGCCGGGTCGGGCCGGGCCGGGATGGTCCCGGTCAGGAGGCCGCCGCCGCCGCCGCTGCCGCCGGAGGGAGCGGGCCATCCAGCGCCGCACTGAGCCGCCCCCGTCCCCGCCCCGCCCCGGTCCCGGGGGATGCGCCGCCCCGAGCCGCTGCCTCCGCCGCCGCAGCCGCAGCCGCAGCGGGCACAGAGCAGGTGAGGCGAGGCGGGGCGGGGCCGGGCCGGCGGGCCGGGCGGGTTCGGGGAGGGGGCCCCTTCTGTGGGCCCATCGGGCCTCTGGCCTGGCTCACTTCCCAGCGCAGCCTTCCCCAGCTCCCCCTCCCTGTGCCGTCTCCGCCCGAGCTGGGACGCTGGCCTACACAGCCTGGGCCGCATCCCGAGGCCTGGAACAGCGCCCTGCCCCCCAGCACACATACCCACCCTCTCCAGCCTGTCCTCCAAGGGGTTTGCTCCTGGCTTCTAACCTCTGTCCTGGACCCTAAGGCTTCACTCCCCTGTCATCCCTGACAGTCGTTCCCAGCTGTCTTCATAACCTCTCTCCTTGTCTTCAGTCCCTCCATTCCTGCCATCAGCCTCCTTACTTCCCTCCTCACTCCTTCAACTGTACCCACAAACACCTCTTGGGGTCCTGTCCCCTCATCACTTGTCATCATTATCCCTCACCTGTTTCTATCTTATGCAACCCTCTCTTCCGATCCTGTCACCCCTTGTTCCTTGCATTCCCCTCTGCCCCCTTCCACATCTCTTTTCATGTGTTCCCAGTACCACTCACCAATCTCCTTCACCTCTTCTTACCTGGGCTCTCAGATTCCCCCACACACCTGGCTCACACCTTGCATAGGTGCACATCAACACCTATATGCACGTGCCATGATGAACTCCTAACCACTTAGTATACTGCCACCCCCCACATGACTGGCCCATACTCTTATACATGCACACTCCCTGACAGATAATCATAAAAACCTCCTCCACAAGCCCTACCTCACTACACACCCATGCCTCCACACATCAAAGTGTCCTGAGGTGGCAGTCATGGGGCAGCCAGGTTCCTCGTGTTCGTGTCATCCAACCCTAGCCTGGGCTAAGTGCAGTCCTCTGAGGTAGAGAGTGGGAAGGATGGTGGGCAAAGGCAAGAAACCCTCATTTATTCTCCTATCTCCACTCCCCCTTTTCCCACCTCACCTCTTCCTTCTATGCTTGCCCATTTATAAAATGGGAGCAGGACTCACATCTCCCTCATCAATCTATAGAATCCACCATCACAGGACTGGAAAGCCCACTGGAGATCACCCTGTCTAACTCCTTAAGGTTCCCTCCCTACTGGTTGAATTGCTTCAATCTTGTCCTTAACCTGCCTCCACCTTTATTCCAGAATCCCCACCCCTACCTCTCCCTTCATCCTGCCACTGTCCTCATTACCCTCCGAATTCCTGATTCCCCATAACTGCTTGGTAGAAGGAAAGCAGAGGCCTATGTGATACTCCACGATTCTGATATTCTGAAGTTGTGTGGCTTGGAGGAAACAGTCAGCTGAGTCATTTGAAGAAAGACAGAAAGAGTGACAGTGTCCCTTTCCATGAAGATCTTATCTTTACATGTCCCTGGCAGCATGCTGTAACCTGTTGAAGGTTGTTTCCACTCCTTCACTATCCCACACTGCTCCTGTACCAGGATGGCCAGACACAGGAGCCCTGGGGAGTTAGTCCATCCCAAGGAAAGAGAGGCTCATGGAGTTCCCACCCCATCCAGAGGTATCTTAGGAACTTTCCTCCTTTTAACTTCCCCCACCAAACCTGGCCTAACTTCCTTTCCTCTGTGACTCTCCAGGATCTCTATGAGGGCAGAGCCAAGTGCTTATAAAAAGTGTAGGGAGAAAGAAGAAAAGATCCTGGTTCCCTCTCTGTACTGGGTTGGCAGAGAGCTCAAAAAGCCTCTCTTTTGACCCCTGCCTACACACAGGCAATCACACAGACAGACACAAAGACACAAACACACAGATGCACGCAGGACACACAAAGACATACACGTGTACACTCACACAGAGGGATACACAAAGAGACACACACCTGCCCACACTGACATTTCTCTGGATAACACTGGCTGGCTTTCCCAGCCCTCACTTGGAACACTCCCCTGTTATCAAGCTTCTACCTATCCAAATGTGGCAAGAGCTGTGTTTCTTTTTGTCAGTTCCTGAACAGACACAGAAAGGTGTGGTCAGAGGCTCTCTCACCCCATGTCCATCCAAATCCACTACTCCCTGTCACTCCTCCTGCTTTCTGTTAGGTCTGCTGTCCCCACCTCCCCTCAATTCATCCTGCCTCTCCCCCTCTGAGTAGCTACAGGGTTGTCATCCCTCTAAAATCCATGTCTTAGTCCATCCCCTTATGTTCACCCCATCACTCACATTCTTGCTTCTCACCCCCATGGCAGTGTCAGTGGTTGGGGCTCAGCAGTGAGAACGGTTGCCGACTCCTCACTCAGCACCATCCTCAGAGGGCTGGGTAGCTCCTTATTTCCTGATGCTCACATCTCCCATGGTTGACTAGCAGGTCTCTGTCACTCTGGTGTGTGTCTTCCATGGGTCACCCCTTGGCCAGCAGTTCTCTCCCTTCGGTAAATCTCAGATGCACAGCTCCCTGGGCCCAGGGTGGAACAGGGAAGGTGTGGGTGTGGGGGCCACGGATTGAGTCACTCAGGCTGGTCCTTCTTGGCCCAGATCTCCCTTACCTAAGCATCTATCCCAGTCTGATGCACCCCTTGGTTAGGAAGTCTCCCCCACATTAGTGAGCATATGTCTCTGGGAAACGCTTTCCCAACAGCCGGTTCACACATCATTTTCCTCTCCTTTTTCTATCACGTGTGTCTCCCGTTGTTGATTTTCACATCTCCAGTTTGTAGTTTGCATCTCCCTTTCCATGGATAGCATTTCTGTCTTCTCTGGCCTCCACCCAGGTGTTTACACAATGCTTCCCCCAGTGACCCCTGGAGCGTCTATCCAGTGGGCCAGGGAAGGATGCTTGCCAGGAGAACGGAGCTCCTCTATTCTGTAACTGCAAGGGGGTCCTAGGCCCTAACTTGTCCCCCCTCACAGCCCCTCCCCACTCCCCCAGGTAGATGGCCCCCCAAGGGCAGGCCCTGCGGACACCCCTCCCTCCGGCTGGCGGATGCAGTGCCTAGCGGCAGCTCTTAAGGACGAAACCAACATGAGTGGGGGAGGGGAGCAGGCCGACATCCTGCCGGCCAACTACGTGGTCAAGGATCGCTGGAAGGTGGTGAGTGAGTGACCAGCGGGTAGAGGGAAGGGCGGGGGTCGGACGGGAGGAGAGGATCTGGAGACCTGTTAAAACAGGTGCCCTCGGCGCCCCTACCCTTAGAGGGAGGTGCCCCTAAGCTTATTTGCATACGGCTTGCAGGTCAATATTTTGCTTACACTTGCGGACAATCGCTTTCTCCCGGTGCCCTCTCTTCAGCCCTGCAATCTCTCACCCCTTTCCCGGCTAGGTCACGTTGGTCGGGCCCAGCCTGGAACAACTCCTGGTTGGATGTTGGAGCAGGAGCCGCAGAGCGCGGTGTGGGGAGGAGGGCGGGGATGGGGGAGGGGGCTCTCCCTCTGCTGGACCTTGGAGAAGGGCAGTGAGTGAGCCCCTCCTCTTCCGCAAAGGACAGAAAAGCTGGGTTGGGGAAAGAGGCCCTGCAGGCGGTTCCCACCGCATCCGCACTCCATCTTCTCCAACCACCCTCCTCCCCTCACTGCTTCCTGCGGCAGGTGCAACACGCCGAGACTTCATCTCCCAGCGTGCCTTGCTTCTCCAGCCGAGGACTTCAGGCTGTTCGGCCTGCTGGGAGTTGTAGTCTGAACCTCCTCGGGGCTTTGGGCCTCCGACGGGAGGGCGACACGTGAGGGTTGAGGCTAAGGCAGTGTAGTGTATGCTGAACGGACCTACTATAAATCAGTCCCTGTGCCACAGCCCCCCTTCCTTTCTGATGCTTGAGAGAGTTCTGATATCCTTTTTAATGGAGTTAGGATGATGTGGGGCAGAATTTGGGATGATAGTATGTGAGCTTGTGGGTCTGCATAGGGTGGAGGGAGGGACTCAGTTCACCAGCGGTGTGAGGTTGAGAGAAGATTGGGGCCTGGCTGCCAGCGGGTCTCCATGGCAACAACCACAGAGTGGGCTGGTCCCCTAGTGGCCCAGGGAAAGTGGCAAAGATGGCAGCTTTATCAGAGATGTCTCTGGGACTAGGAGAGAGGTGAGGAGAGGGAGGGTGTTTGAAGGAGCCAGAGAGCTGAGGGAAGGGGCTGTCTATGTCCCAGAGAGGGAATTCCTGAGAAGGAGAGTAAGGGGACAGACATTGGAAGAGGAGGAGCCAGGGCAGTCAACAAAGGAATAAGTGTTCCTCCAAGACCCAACCCACACCCTACACTGGGGTGGGGCAGGTTGGAGGCAGGGGGACGTTTGCATTGAAGAGGTGAGAAAAAGAATATTCACACGCATACTGAGTTTGGGTTAGAACTCTCCTTTGCTTTTTGAGATGAGTGGAGAGAAGTGACAGAGCTGGTGGGGGGAATGGGGCAAGCCCTCAATCTTTGCCAGGGTGACCTCAATTTCCCCTCATTCCCTCCCCGGCCCCTGGAGAACTAGAGAGGGTGGGGTGCCAGATGCCTCCCCTCAGCCAGTCCCTAAACCAAGAACAAGTTGCCCAGATGGGCTGTGCTATGAGAAAATGAAGGTCAGTGGCACTAGGTGGAGTATTTAAAAATAATAACATTTTTTCTTTTTGAGGGGTGCCTCTCAGAATCAGAATATCAAACTATAATAACAATAAAAACTTAACATTTGTTTTGAGAACTTACTGTTGCCAGGCGCTGTGCAAAATGCCTTCAGTACATTATCTCAACAACCTATGGAGTAGATACTGTTATTATCCCCATTTCACAAGTGTGGAAACTGAGGCACAGAGATGCGCTAACTTGCCAACTTCCCATGACCAGTCAGTGGAACTGTCTGACTGTGGGGGCAACAGTCACCGAGCTATGAAGCTTCCCAAGAATTAGCCAGTCCAAGGATCAGGGTCATAGAGCTGAAGAAGAATTGTGAACAATGCTAGCCGGACTCTCTCATTTTACAGAAGGGGAAAAGCAGAGGCTGAGAGAATTTAAGAAACTCACCTCAGGTCACCTAGAGCTGGGCCAACAAACCAGGTTTCCTTTTTCCTAAGTGAATGCTGGTCCTGTTGTGTTGTATTTCTCCTGCTGTTTTTTTTGGGGGGGGGTCCTTTGACAGGGGTAGGGGGCTGTGAGAAAATGTAGGAGGGGAGGAATAGGGTCTGGTGCAGGGAAGGTGAGAGAACATTCCTTTTACTGGGCGGGGGCAAAGCTGTTCTATGACTTTGCTGGGCTTTGGGCACTTTTGCCTTCACAGGCCCCCTCCAACATAATAAAGTACTGAAAATTGCATTGTATGACTGCACTGGTATAAAGAGGAATCAATTAATATTATATAATACAATTTTTTTTACCCAAAAGTTCATTTGTTCCCCTTCTGATTTTAAAAGAAATTAAAACATTTTCATGGCCTCCTAAAAGCATTATTATGGTTACTGTGCCCGCTATGCTCCCCCACCCCGAAAGGTTCTGTAATGGGTGGCTAGGGGGTGAGGAGGGAACTAAAGAAGGAAAGATAGGTTCTGTTTGGAAATAAAGGTGGTAGAGAAATATCTTTTGGCACCCTGGGAAACTGGGGAGTAGGTTACAGATATATCTTGGCTACCCTGAGCCTTACTTATCATCTCCAGCAAGGATTTTGAAGACTGGCAGATCTGGGCTTGAATTTCAGCATTCACACTTATAATGCCAGTGTGGTCAGCCATCCCTGTAATACTGTGGTGAGGAGTGGGTTCTGCATCAGATTTCCTGGGTTTAAGTGAAACCTGGCTTTGCTACTTACTGGTAACATGAACTGGGCACGATACTCACCTCTCTGTGCCTTAGAAGTTTTTCTCCTGTGACCTTCCTCACCTAGCTGGCTAGAAGTATTTGCAGATGAGCTGAGGTGACATCTGTGAGTTGAGATGTGGTGGTTGTCCTCCCCCTCGCTCTTTCCTCCATGCTCCAGCAAAGTAAACCATAAAGAATCTAGAAGAAATTGATTCTCCCCTGATTTAAAGTTTCCCAGAGGAAGACATGCCATTGCTTCCTTTGAGTCTGCATCTGTCCCCTCCTCCCATTCTGAAAGTCTTCTAGAAATCTGACCTTAACTTTCATCTCAAGTAGACAAGGCATCCTGGTTTCTCACTGTTCTTCCTCCCTCCCTCCTCTTTCCTGGTCACAAGAACCCAACCAACCTTCCATTTTTCTCCTAAAATTTCCCTTATATCCTCTCTCTCTCTAGAGTAGCTTCAGTTGTAACCTGCTGGTGACTCCCAGTCCTCAGCTCTGCCCTGCCCCCATCTCCCTCCATTTCCATGTTTCAACCAACATTAAACATTTATGGGGCATCCGAGTGCTGAATAAATTCTAAAGGGAGGGCTGGGAGATGCAGGAGGCTCAGAGTCAGGAGTTTACAGGCTGGCTGATCAGAGCAGCCTCCATCATCCAATCATGAGCAAGCCCAGCTGTGGCTGGTGCGTTACAAGCCAGCAGGACACAAGTTAGGGCTCTGGAAGATGCTCAGAGAGGGCAGGCCACCCATGTGGGGAGGTGAAAATTGAGCTGTGCATCTCTTTTTTCCCCTCCCATTGAGGCATTCTATTTGCACAAATTTATTACATCCGTAGAAAAAGAATCCCCAAATTTTCCCTGCTGGGTGTTTTTGTCTTGCTTCCTCATGGTTCATGATGCCAGATGAGGTTGTCAGTACACCACACTGACGGGATGGGAGTGGGTTATTCTGCCATTTTTCGAGATCTTTGAGTTGCACATCAAATATGGGGCTGATCACTCCACGCTTGTTTAGCCTGCCTGTGGGGTTCACGACAATTTTCCAAGCTCAGTGAGCATCGATGATTTCAAACTCACCAACGTAACTATGCTTCATCATCACAGTTAGAAACTGGAAATAACTTTGAAGCATGGCCTGATAAGAACCTGCCCTTCGCCTCTTTGCAGCAGTGTTAATGCTGTTGAGAGCATCAGCCAGGACCTTCACCTGTGTCATTATGGAGGCACAGACAGATGACAGAAAAGGGGTACATCTTTCTTAAACCAAATGAGTCTCAACTTAGAACTCAGGACCTTCTCCCCATCCCCTGATCATTGCCTGCAACAACCTCACTCTCCAAGACCCCTGGGCCCCTGACTTGAAATGACTTTTAATCCTGCCTCAAAACTCAGTTCTGCTTATCGGCCCTGGCGGACACTTCCTCCATCACAGTTCTGCCCTCTGCCTTTTCCCACTACCTGCCCTGGGGGTGCTGGAGGAGGAGGGACTGGAGGGTCAGAGCTCCACTACACTGCCTTCTGGGAATAGACAGATTTTTTTTTCTTCAAACCTCCATCCCCACCATATTCCTCCAGAGAGGAAGCTCTCTCTGGTTTTGGGCATCTGTCCTGGGGCCTTGGGAGTGATGTGAGCTTCAGCACGGGGCCAGGGCAGTGAACCTCTTTTGCTGAGTCCCCTGCCCCAAACACTCCCCTTGAAATGCTCTCTGCTCGTGGTGACACCTTTCAGGAGACTGCCAACCCTGGGAAGGGCTGGCCTCCCTGAGGGACCCACCTGAAGCTGCGAGGTTCTGAAAATTAGTTTTCCTTCTGGATGGAGGCTGCTCAGTCTGCGTGGGGGATGGGGAGATGGTGATATTTATTGTCCTTAAAAGGCTCACGACGGCCCATGATCTCTTCAGAATCCTGCATTGGCTTGTCTGCATGTCTCTGTAGCATCTCAGTTCTCACACCCTTTCCCACTGCCCACTCTGATGTCTGGCCCCGTGTGTGTGTGTGTGTGTGTGTGTACGGTTGTACACCTGTGGGCTGAGCTGTCTGTCTCCAGCACTAGGAGGGGAGGTAGGAGCACTGGTGTGTGGGGTGAGTTGGGAACATAGGGTCCTCCCCTTCAAGGACAGCCCCTGCCCCCATCAATGGAGGATGTGACCTAGCAATGGGTGGGATGGGAGCCGCTCAGTCTGATCCCTGTGTCCCCTATTTTCTCCCACCTGTCTCTGTAGCTCAAAAAAATCGGGGGCGGGGGCTTTGGTGAGATCTACGAGGCCATGGACCTGCTGACCAGGGAGAATGTGGCCCTCAAGGTGGAGTCAGCCCAGCAGCCCAAGCAGGTCCTCAAGATGGAGGTGGCTGTGCTCAAAAAGCTGCAAGGTGCGGGCCCAGGGCAGGATGGGAGGGAAGAGGTGATGGAGCCAGGGGCTAAGAGGTGCTGGGGTAAGAGGCTGGGGGTGGTGGGAGGAGATGTGGTGCGGTGGAGGAAAGAGGTGATGGAGCCAGAGGCTGAGAGAGGTGATGGACGAAGGGAGATGGGACCAGAGTCTAAGAGCGATGATGGCCTTAAGTCAGCAGGAGGTGGGAGATGTGGTCCTGGGAGCAGGGCTGGGGGACCAGGAATCAAGAGTGCACCAGGAGCTCACCTTAGGGCTGGAAGTGAGCAAGGAGTAGGCGCTGGAAGACCCCTGTCTGTGCCCTCAGGGAAAGACCACGTGTGCAGGTTCATCGGCTGTGGCCGGAACGAGAAGTTTAACTATGTAGTGATGCAGCTCCAGGTGAGTACCCGTGGCCCATCCTCCCTTCACTCTCCCCCAAGAGCTTGGGTGGTGAGTCCTGGGGTGGTTTAGAGACTGTGACCCCAGGAGGAGGGGGGAGTGGGCACAAGCCTTTGCAGGCGAAGCTGGACAGAATGTCAGGGTGGTGGTGGTTGGGATGGTAGCTGAACTGGGCCCACCCCACCCCCACCCCAGGGCCGGAACCTGGCCGACCTGCGCCGCAGCCAGCCGAGAGGCACCTTCACTCTGAGCACCACGCTGCGGCTGGGCAAGCAGATCCTGGAGTCCATAGAGGCCATCCACTCCGTAGGCTTCCTGCACCGAGACATCAAGCCGGTGAGGGCTGCCCCCTCCTCCAAAGCATACCGCCCACCTCCTCTCCTTCTCTTGGTCCCCTGGTTTCTCCTCCAGAACAGTGGTTGGGGCAGGGATAGCCTCTTCTACCTTTCCCCTCCCTCTGCTCTCCAACCCAAGCCCCATCTCCTCCTCTCCCCTACCTCCCAGGAGCACACACCTTGCCCACCCCTTGGCCATGCCCATGTCCTCCCCTCTGTTCTCTTCTCTTCCTCTGTCTCACCCCTGACCTAATAGTCCTTGAACCTGGAAAGGTGAAGGGGTTGGGGGAGGACAGAGGGACTGAAGGAAGGAGACCGAGAGAGCTGAGGCTCTGGCAAGTAGCTGACTTTGTGACATCTTGGATCTTGGTGTTGGAAAAAACCCTCCAATTTAAAGGGGTGAGGCCCAGAGAAGTTGGTTGAATGGCTCAAAGTCACACAGCAAGAATAATCCTGGTCTCCTGCTGCCTCAGAGAGAGGCAGTTACACTAAGCCATATGGCCCTGTGGGGAATCCCAAGGATTCCAAGCCTGGTAGACCTTGGCTGGGTCATCACTTGCTGCGTGATCTTGGAGAGGCCCCCAGTTTGCCCTTCAGTTTCCTCCTCTCTAAAATGAGGATAACCACACTGTCCCCTCAGATGAGGTTCCATGACCTGCTGTCCATGGTGATGTTTTACTCTCACGTGAGTGTACGTGGGGCAGAGGGTCCCTCACCAGAGCTGTTTCTTGGCGCCCCCTGAGGTGGGCTAGGTGGGTTTGGAGCCCCACACTCACAGCTACTGTCTTCCTCCAGTCAAACTTTGCCATGGGCAGGCTGCCCTCCACCTACAGAAAGTGCTACATGTTGGATTTCGGGCTGGCCCGGCAGTACACCAACACCACGGGGGACGTTCGGCCCGTGAGTACCGCAGCTCACGGGAATCATGGCCTCTCACCCCATCCCCTGATCTAGGGACCCTCCACCAGTTTTTCCTGCAGCTGCCTAGACAGGCCAGGCCTTGTGCTCAGTGTGACCCAGTGCTGGGTCCACACTTGGCCCATCCCCTCTCCACCCTGGCCTGGGCTCTTGGTGGATGCCACATCCATGCCCTGTGGTCTGTCTGCCAACCCTGATCAGGGATGGATTCAGGGGCAGTGAGTAGGGGCAGGAGTCAGGTTTAGGATTGGGGTTGGTGTGTCACGCTTGCTCCTGATGAAGCCCAACATGGGGGGTGGGGGTCGGATGGGAGACTGTCAGGGTTAAAGCAGGCAGAGTTGGGCTTGGCAAGCAGGGTTGAGATGTGGCCGAGGTCAGGGGCAGCAGGTGACGTTCCTGGTGGTGTTCTCCCCTCTGCAGCCTCGGAATGTGGCCGGGTTTCGGGGGACTGTCCGCTATGCCTCAGTCAATGCCCACAAGAACCGGGTGAGTGGCAGGGCCGGGACTGAGGTACATGGGGACAGTAGGGACACAGGTTAGGAGCAGAGTACACTGCTGAGAAAGAGGGCGGGTCAGGGGCTGGAAGCTGCCCCCCCAGAGACCCTGATTGGAAGAAGGCTCCACTGACGTCTCCCCTTGAGGTCACCTTCTGCCTTGTTTTAGGGGATGCCCTCCTCTCTGTCCACATCATAGATCTTTGTGGGGTGAGAAAGCACACACAAACATTTTGACCATGAGATTCTGTGTGTTGGTGGGGCAGGAATGGAACCATGGCTTCAGGGAGACCCCAGCTCTGCCCACAGGGGTCTGGGTGTCAGGCCCCTTGACTGGTGGCCCTCAGTGGAGGGTCAGCCCCCCACTCCCAGGGAAGGACCTGAGAGCCGTGGGTGACCCCCTCCCCGCCCCCGCCCCCAGGAGATGGGCCGCCACGATGACCTATGGTCCCTCTTCTACATGCTGGTGGAGTTTGCAGTGGGTCAGCTGCCTTGGCGGAAGATCAAGGACAAGGTGAGTGCCGTGCAGCTGGGTCTGAAAACAGGGAGAGGGTGTAGGGCAGCTGGGTCTCCATCTTCCTGTGCTCTCTTATCTCCAGGAGCAGGTAGGGATGATCAAGGAGAAGTACGAGCACCGGATGCTGCTGAAGCACATGCCCTCTGAGTTCCACCTCTTCCTGGACCACATCGCCAGCCTCGACTACTTCACCAAGCCTGATTACCAGGTGGGGGCCTGCCTGCCAGTGCACCCACAACACCTCTCTGTGGGTGACTGTCTCCAGCACCACTCATCCTGCTGAGGCCCCACACCCCTGCCAGCTTGGCCCTGAGCACCTCCCCTGGTCTTCCAACTGCATGAAACTGTTTTGTGCTCTTTGTAAACAGTAGTCACAGCTAAGATTTATCAAGAGCTCATGCTGTTCTCAGTGCTTTTCCTGCATTAACTCATTTAAGCTTCAAAACAAGCCTTTGGTGATGTTGCGTGTTCCTTATGTTATTACTCCAGCACTTAACAAATAATGAAGCCAAGTGCTTTGAGGTACTTCACATGAAAACTCTGCAGGAGGCCAAGTGGGATGATTGTGCCCATTTCATAGATGCGGAAACTGAGGCCCGAAAGCCTGGTTAGGAGCAAGGCGGGGCTCAGGCACATCTGACTCCAAGTCCAGTGCTCTTTCCAAGGCACCATCACCACACCCCAAAGGGACCCACTGACCCTGATCGGGGAATGGGGGAAACATCAGCAATCTTCTGCCCAGGATCCACTACATGCCAGGCATGAGGTACACACTGTGGGAGCAGAGATAGTGTCAGGCCCATAGTGGGCCCGCAGTGAAAGAGGTCCTGCCAGCACAAAGAACGCACTGGAGAGGGCTAAGTCAGAAGTGGAAAAGTCTAGGAGGCCACCAGAGATACTTCACCATGGCAGTAGGGCCCTCGTTCAGTCCTCAGACCACATAGCTCCGAGCACACACTGGGCTGGGCCCTGTGCTGGCTGCTGGAAATGTAGCGGTGGTAGATAGGCAAGTGAACAATTCAAACTGTTGCTCTGTGCCCAGCCCCGAATCTGTGTGGGCAGGGGAATCAGGGAAGGCTTCAGAGAGAAGAGGATGCTGGGAAAGGCACTGCAGGCAGAGGAAGCCGCCTGCAGAGGCATGGCCGCAGGTGGTGGGTTTGGGGAACTACTGCTGATGCTTCTGCTGAGGTGGTGGAGATGGCAGAGGAGGCTCGGGATGGTCTTCAGGAAACAGACTCTGAGGGCTTGTGTCCAGCCAGTGGGGCTTAAGATGATAATTTGCATGCTTATTTGCATATCATGTGCATGTTTTCATTTAAAATCAATGTGCCCTTCTCCTTCCAATACCTCCTCTTGGCCCATCCCTGACCTGGAAGGTCCCTCTCTTCCCCCTGCAATCCCAGCAACTGCCCCCTCCTCCTGGCTAGCCCCGGGGTCACCTCTCTGTCCTCCCGCCACCCCCACCCCTGCAGTTGATTATGTCAGTGTTTGAGAACAGCATGAAGGAGCGAGGCATCGCCGAGAATGAGGCCTTTGACTGGGAGAAGGCGGGCACAGATGCCCTTCTGTCCACAAGCACCTCCACCCCGCCCCAGCAGAACACCCGGCAGACAGCAGCCATGTTTGGGTGAGTCTCCGTGGGAGGTGCGACGGCCAGTGAGGGGGCAGACGACCCCTGCCCCAAAGTGTCACCCGAGAAGCCAGCCCTCTCTTCCTCTTCCTACCTGGACACAGCTGGCTGTCTCTCCTATTCTTGGTGCTCAATGGCAGGGTTCTTGAACCTTAGGAAGTTCTGCCACAACTCCACGTTCAACCTGGGGATGGGGTGGGCGTCCTTATTTGGAGTTTTGACCTTACTGGGGAGCATGGAGCCTGAGTGAGATTCCCCAAGCTCCAAAGTTTGTCTGATGCTCAGCGATCACACGTGTCCATTGGTGAACAGGTCTTGAGCCGCAGCACCAGGCCCTGTGGGGGATTAGAGAAGAAACTTGCAGCCCCTGCCCTCAAAGTGCTCTCAGTTGAGTCTGGGATGTTTGTAATCAATGGGTCAGTGATTTCAGACCCATGTGACAAGTACAAAGACTGAGTGGCCCATAGAGGGGCCAGGGTGAGAAGGGCTCCCCACCCCATGCCGGGAGCGAGCCAGGGGACATGTTGGGGAGACTCAATAGGATTTGCCAGGATGTTGTGTGCCTGGGTCTGTAAAGACATGGCTTGAGGAACTCCAAAGTGATTCTTTGTTTAGATCCATTTTCTTGGTCTCCTGGAGGCCGATAAGTGAACTGCAGTAGGGAGCTGGCAGGGCGGGAAGGCAGTAGGGTCTCCTAAATAAACAGAACCAGGTGGTGCCATGCCCACCCCTCAGGCCTCTGCCCACCTGAAGGTGGTCTGGTCCCAGCGGCTTTGCAAGCCTGGGATGGAGACTGGACTGCGGACAGCACCACCCTGCTGGGGCCTCACCTGTGCCCACTCCCATGGGTGGTGGGTGGTCTCCAGGGCCGCCAGTGGAGGAGGGCACCCCTGCCACCTTTGCCCACGGCCCCCTCCTGGCTTCCACAGGGTGGTCAATGTGACACCAGTGCCTGGCGACCTGCTCCGGGAGAACACTGAGGATGTGCTGCAGGGCGAGCACCTGAGTGACCAGGAGAACGCACCCCCAATCCTGCCTGGGCGGCCCCCTGAAGGGCTGGGCCCCAGCCTGCACCTTGTCCCCCACCCCGGGGGTCCTGAGGCTGAAGTCTGGGAGGAGACAGATGTCAACCGGAACAAACTCCGGATCAACATCGGCAAAGTAACTGCAGCCCAGGAGAGGGGGTGGCGGGTGGCGACCTTCCCCTACCTGCTGGCTCCCCACCCACGGGCTCCTCCCTGTTCCTCCATCTACCCTGTGGCCCTGCCTCCCTGGCCTCCTGGTCCCATCGCAGGATCTCTGACATCCTGGTTCTCGGACCTCCCTCTGTCTCCTTTACCCCGAGAAAACCACCTGATCCACAGCTGCCCTGTCAGCCCCAGCTCACGGAACTCCCCTCTCCTGCAGACCCCTTGTGTGGTGGAGGAGGAGCAGAGTCGAGGTGTGGGGGTCCCCAGTTCGCCAGTGCGTGCCCCTCCAGACTCACCAACAACTCCAGTCCGTTCTCTGCGCTACCGGAGGGTCAACAGCCCTGAGTCGGAGAGGCTGTCCACAGCGGATGGGCGGGTGGAACTGCATGAGAGGAGGTGGGTCTGGGGCTAGGGGGATGGTCCAGGGCCCCTGGTCCCCTGGACCTTCACAGGGCTGGTCTGGAGGAAAGGTCAGATACAAGGCAGGACTTTAGAGTCAGTGACAGGAGCTGGATGAGGGGTAGGGGATGGAGAGGACCCAGCTCAGGCCACAAAGGCGGGTGGGTGTGGGGCAGGTGTAGGAGGGATGGGCTGGCTCCCTAGGCCCAGGAGGAGATGAGGGCTGAAATGGGAGGTGGGTGTGCTTCCAGAACCTCCTTCCCTAGGGACTAATTACAGATGTCTCAGAGCAGCTGCTGAGGCTCCCTTCAGCTTTGGGAAGGGGCCTGGGAGAAGGGTTTGGGGAGTGCTTGAGGAGGGGACAGACTAAATTTTGGGAATCAGGGCTCAGGGATCTGAATGTCAGGGAGGGACCTGGTTGGTGGGAAGGAGTATTGAAGAGTTTAGAGCCAAAGTGAGCCTTTAGTAGGGGTGAGAGTGTGGGTAGTTGACCCTGGGTGGCTAATGGCTGCCAGGTACCAAGGGCTGGAATCTCCCCTGAGATCTGGTGGGTGGGACAACCTTGGGTGGGAGAAATGTCCCCACCCTCCCTTGGCTCTAGGTGGGTCTTGACCCCACAGCAAGGCTGGTGCCCTCTCTGCACCTGGAAAGTTATTTCTTCCTGAGGCCCAGCCCTGGGTAGGGGGTCCTTTCCACGCCCACACCCCCTCAGGCCCCACCTCAGCCACAGCCCCTCCTCTGGTTTCTGCCGCAAACTCACTCCACCTCTGAGATAGAGCACAGCGCCTCTTTGGGGTGTGGAGACGCCCAAGCCAGGGCGCCCCTGTGCCAATTCCTGTGGTGACCCCAGGACAGAGGGACGCAGGCCCTGTCCTGAGGGAGCCGACAGCCCTCACACACACTCACATTTACACACACCACACGCACACGCTCACCGCACTCACATTTACACACACGCTCACAGGTTGAACTACCTGGGACTGAAGACCACATTTTCATCCATGGGTGCCCCAGAGGGCTCAGGAGACAGGAAGGAGTGAGGAAGGGCAGTCTGGAAGGGCCCTGAGTGGAGAAGAGAGGTGAGAAATGCTCTCCACAAAGACGAGCCCATTGGTTTGGCTCCGAGTGAATCCTTGTTTCAGGGACAGTGGGGAGAGGAGAGGGTCGAGGAGAAGGTTCGGGATCTCTGGCAGGAAGAAGGGTTTAGGGGGTGGGGTTCTGGGGCACTTGGGACGTGAGAACATATGAAGCAGATGGGATTGGGGTGTCCCACCTCCTCCCCCATCTTCAGCCCCTCTCTTCCTCTCGCATCCTCTCTCCTTTATATCCATCAAAACTGTGCTTTCAGGAAAGGAAGTGATACCAGTCACTTACTGGGAGTATGAATATGAGACCTGGGTGGCCTCCCTCTGGGGGTTTTATCTTAAGCCTTATGAACAAATTGATAGAAATGTTGTATAGATTGGAGGTGGCAGGTCCCACAGAGGCCGGGGTGGGAGGATGCTGAGAAATCCCCACAGCTGGCTTTGAACTGCAGCCCTCCCCTCCCAGGCTTGATGCTGGTGAGGCTAGAAGTCAGTCCCCCGCCCACAGCCTGAGTGTGAGCGAGGCCTCCATGGTTCTCAGTGGGGAACCCTGGCATTTGGAAGGGGACAGTTCTTCCTTGTGTGGCATCCTACAACCAGAAATACTCTCACCTTGGGGTCGGTACACCCCAGTTGAGAACCTCTGCAAGTAACATGAGGTTCACAGCACAGGCTGAGATAACAAGGAAAGAGATGTCTCCTGGTAGGATCTGCATCCCAGAGGCAAAAAGGCAGAGGGGACCTAGCCCCTGCTTGACAGAGCTTGCAGCCTCCTGGGGAGGCAGATTTGTAAACACACATGTGCTCCGCTCTGTGACAAGAGGGGACACAAGGAGTGCCGAGAGGGCAAACTAACCATCGATGCAGGATGGAAAGGCTCCCTGCAGAAGAGGACACCCAAGCTGGGTCAGAGAGCAAAGAGTGGAGGACAGACTGTGTGGAGGGAGTGGCATTTATAAAGGCACAGAGGTGTAAGCAATTTGGAGAAAAGCAAGCAAATCTGAGATGGATCTGGCTAAGGGAAGGGGGAAAATAGGCCTTCAGCTGACCACCAGGGGCCTTGGATGCCAACTAAGGCATGTGGACTTTGTCCTGGGAGTCACTGGAGTGGGTTGGGAGTGATAAAACCAGTCAAGCAGGCCTGCAGAGTAGTGGTAGAAGAGGCTAGAAAAGGGCCAGGGAGCCTGTGTGGTATGGGAGCCCTGGCTGGGCAAGCATCAAGTTACCTTTAGGAAGATTCAGCTTCCTGGAGGGTGATCTAGAGGACAGCGTTCCCTTGGGCACAGGAACCAGATTTTGCTTTCTGCATATATTTCTGGAACACAGTAAGCATTCAAAAATATGTGTTGATTGAATGAATGAATAAATGAATAAATGAGATCTTTGCAAGGAGTGAGGTTGGAGGGTGACAACCCAGCAGGTGGCAGGGCCTGGTCCAGGGTGGGAGAAGTGTAGTGGTCAGGAGGTCTCAGGCATCATGCTCCACCCTGCCACCTCCTGAGTGTCACTGGGGAGTCCAGAGAGGCCAGGCACTGATCTCCACGTGGGGTGGCTTTGCAGGTCACGCATGGATCTGCCTGGCTCACCCTCACGCCAGGCCTGCTCCTCACAGCCAGCCCAGATGCTGTCAGTGGACACGGGCCATGCCGACCGGCAGGCCAGTGGGCGCATGGACGTGTCAGCCTCTGTGGAGCAGGAGGCCCTGAGCAACGCCTTCCGCTCGGTGCCGCTGGCCGAGGAGGAGGACTTTGACAGCAAGGAGTGGGTCATCATTGACAAGGAGACAGAGCTGAAGGACTTCCCCCCAGGGGCCGAGCCCAGCACATCGGGCACCACGGACGAGGAGCCCGAGGAGCTACGGCCGCTGCCCGAGGAGGGCGAGGAGCGGCGGCGGCCAGGGGCAGAGCCCGCCGTCCGGCCCCGGGGACGTGGCATTCATACGCTGGCCGAGGAGGACCTGCGGCCGACAGCCCAGCCCCTGCCACCCCAGCTGAGCCAGGCCGATGGCCGGTCAGAGACATCGCAGCCCCCTACGCCCGGCAGCCCTTCCCACTCGCCATTGCACTCGGGACCCCGCCCTCGACGGAGAGAGTCGGATCCCACAGGCCCGCAAAGACAGGTAAGGTTGGGCTTGCACCCCATCCCCCACCCCTGATGCTCACAGTCCTGGCATGTAGTCCCGTGTGCTCCTTGAGGGCTGCCAAGTTGCAGCTGGGATAAATGGAGACAGGTTTACAGATCTGAAACCATGTTTGAGGTGGGAGGCAGGCAAGGCTTAGGAAGTATCCTCCCAGTTCTGAGTTGAGTCTTGCATTCTGGGCAGTGTCAGCCAGGTGACAAAGCAGCAGAAAGACCTCCCAGGCCAAGCAGACAGGCTATGCAAAGGCCTGGAGGTGGCAATCAGAAAGCACTGCGCTGCTTGCTCTTTGCAGCAGATGAGGCTGTGAGGTGCGTCCTGGGGCCTCTTCCTGGACGGACTTGGGGCCAAGCTAAGGGGTTGGGGCTTGATTCTGAAGGCTTGGTGAGCTACTGTGGGCTTTTAAGTCGGGGTGTGGCATGATTATGTTGGTACTTTTGAATGATCCCTCTGGCTGCTGTGTGGAAAATGGATTGAAGGGGACAAACTATCAGCAGGAAAGATACACAGCAGGTGCCAGCAGGAGAGTGCCCTGGTGGCTTAGACCAGGGTGGAGGCTTTGGCTGCGGGGCGGGGTGGATGGAGCCCAGACATGCTGGGAAGATGACTGAGGGAGCTGTGATGGAGCAGAGGGGGTCTCTGTGGATGCCCAGCATTCTGGGTGGACAGCAGTGCCCTCACTGAGTGGCTTTGAAGGGAGCATTGACTCAGATGTGGACATGATGACCTCGCGGTACCTGTGGGATGCGCACTCTGGAGGCATCAGGACTCAGGAGAGAGATCTTTGCTGGAGATACAGATTTCGGGGTCTTCTAGTCCACAGGGGTGGTTGATGTCACCCAAGAGGACTATGTGAGGTGGGGAGAGCCAAGGGTGAAGGCAGAGCTGGGAAACTCACGCCTGTGTTGAGAGGAAAGGAAGCCCTTGAGAAAGACTGAGCTAAAGGGGCCAGAGTGTGGGACAGTGGGGAGAGTGCTCTCACTCTCAATCAGGAGGGAGCTGCTGAAAGGTGGTGAGGGCAGCAGGGAGGGACAGAAGGTTTCTTGTGATCAGAGAAGGCTCCATGTGGGGGAGAGAGGTGCACCCTGTGAGTCAGGACACTTGGACACTTGAAGTCAGGGCAGGAGAGACCCTGAATTGGGCACAGAGGTGGGCATGTTGGGGGTCTTGGGAGGACCTGGTCAGGCTGCAGTGGCACTTTCTCCTGTGGGAGGACTGAGGGATGAGGCTGGAAGGGCAGGGAGGGCCCAGGCAGCGGCTGCACCATAAATGCAGCATGTCATGGTATTTTGGTTATTTTCTTCTGACAAAGGTGGGGTGTCAGAATAGTCGGAAGGCCACTGGTCTGGCCTGGCTTCTCTGTGTGGGGCAGAGACTGACCTCTGACCCAGGAAGTGGCGCCAAGTCTTACCCTGGGTGCTAAATGGGGTCTGTGTCCCCTCTGAGGTCTGGAGAGAGCCAAGGAGATGATGCTGGAGGGCTCAGGGGCTGTGCCGCGTTCCACTCAACTGTCCCACGTCGGGGGCATGCATGCAGGAGGCTCTGGGAGATGCCAAGGTGCAGGGCCGGGGCCAGTTCTGCTGTGTGCCCAGATTGGGAGGCCTGGCCGGGAGCATGGAGATGCCCTGATGGAGGCAGCTTGAGGTCTTCAGGCCTTCAGTATGCATCCTGGCCTTGTCCTGGATGCTGGAAAATTGGGGGCTCAAAAAGTGGGGACCATGAGCCCCCACCCAGAGGGGTCCTAGCTAGCCTGAGCTGGAGGCTCAGCTGGGGCAGGGTGTGGGCAGCATGGCTGTGTTGCTGATCTGGACACTGTTCCCACCAGGACCAGCACTAGGTAAGCAGAAGAAGCCAGATCCATCTGGGGCTCCCTTGCTCCCCTCTTATCCATTCATTCATCACCAGTCATCCCACACTTATTGAACATCTACTCTATGCTGGGGACTGGAAGCATCAGAGATCATACATACAATAGGTGGTGCCCGCCGCAAGTGCAGAGTCTAGGAAGGGAGACAGATGATGGTGGTGTAGGGCGAAGAGAAAGCCCCAAATTAAAGTCAGGAGGCCTGGATTCTGGACCTGGACCTTCCGGTCCCTTCCTGGTAACGATAGGCCAGCTGGGTCTCAGAGTTGGGGGACTGAGCTATCCAGGCAGTTTTTCTCACATTCAGATTCCCACCCTTGTCCTGAGAGTCAACCTCACATTGGAAAGTTCCAGCCACAGGGGTGAAGAGAGATTTGGTGGAGCAGGCACAAGTCTATTGTACAGTCAGTCTTGGCTCAGGTCCTGCTTGTGACAAGAGTAGGCACTGCCCATCTCAGCAAGCAATGAGTTGTGTGTGTGTGTGTGTGTGTCTGGAGTGGGTGTTAGGTGTGTGTGTGCCTTGGTTTCCCCACAGTGTACAGAAGTGAGGTTGGTCAGCATTCTGTGACCTCACGTGTACTTTTCTGTGTCAGCCTACCCTAGAGTGTGCATCAGTGTGTGGGTGTGCCCATGTGTGCATGCATGCATGTGGGTGCACATGTCAGAGTGTCTGTGCAGAGCGTGTAGTGAGTCTGCAAGTGTGTGAACCAAGGAAGCACAGAACGGCACAGCTGGCAGCATAATTATCATAGTGATCATTCTAATAAGGATATAATACCTGGCACTGTTCTCGGCACTTTCACGTTCTACCCGTGGACTCCTCACAACAATACTGTGAAGAGGCCACCCCCATTGAAAAGACAAGGAAACTGGGGCTCAGAGGAGCTAAGTGTTTTGCCCAGGGTCACCAGCTGCAGAGTGGTAGAAGTGGGTTTGAATCCAGGCAGCTGGCTCTAGGGCCATGCTTGGAGCCACACAGTCTGAGGTCTGTGTGTTTAGGAGGGGAGCAAACACAAGCCAGAGAGAGCAGATGATTTGCGCAGGGTCAGAAAGAGCCATTGTGTGTGTGTGTGTGTGTGTGTGTGTGTGTGTGTGTGTGTGCGCGCGCGCACGCGCCCACTGGCTGGGTGGTGTCAGCAGCTGTGCCTGTGGGCATGTGGCCTCTGTGTGTGTCTGGGTGTGATCACATGGGGCAGGACACGTTTTGCTGAATATTTCGGGACAGCAGGGTGAAGCCGAGCCCTTTCTTCATCAAGGGCAGGGGAAGAGGGAGGAATGGACTGGTGTAATTTTTGCCTTCTTTTGGTTTGGAAAGAGTCCTGAGCCCAGCCTGGGTGGGGCCTCCTAAACCTGGCCACACACTGGAGTCATAGTTTGTGGAACTCCCCTTCTTCCCGTAACTAGATTAAGTGGCTCAGGGCAGGCAGGAAGTCTCTATAGGGAGCCCACCCTGCTGCCTTTCTGCAAGGAATCCCTTCCTAGACCCAGCTCTGTCTGCTCTGTCTGATGTGGGAACTTCCTCTTAACAGCAATCATTAAAGAAATGAGCACCTGCAACTCTGTCCCCTACCCCCGTGGGGAGCAGGGACCAGGGACCAGGATAATGTGGAACCAGGCAGTTTTAGAGCATCTACTATTCTTTGGTGTGCATCCATAATACTTTTAACTTTTCGGTGGGCATCCATAATACTTTAACTTTTTTTCTTTACACACACCTCATTCTCTTCTCTCAGGAATTTAAGGTGCAAAGTAGAAGTGGCTGGAAAAGCTAGGGCAGAGGGGAAAGCAGTGGACAGAGTATGTGATTTGGGGGAGGGATGTTTACCCTCCTTTGCTGGTTGTCTCTGGCTGATAACCCACCAGGTCAACATTCCCTGAGTACATGGACATTTGTTTGGCATCCCCTAGAGCATTTCTCTGCCACGTGTGCTAGAGGCTGGGGGACAAAGATGAATAAGGCTTCACAGTTCTGCCCTTTAGCAGCTCACAGTCAAGGGGCAGGGGCCAAGCAGGATGGAAAACACATGGATGTTTACAGTCAAAGACCATAGGGAGATAACAGAGACCTTTGCTAGGAACAGGGAGCCAGTCTTCCTGGGAAGCTGTGGTGGTCTCACAGAGGTGACACTTCAGAGGGGCATTGAGGACAAGGAGGTGGGCTCAGTGGTGCCTGGCCTGCAGGGACAGGAGCACGCTGGGATTAAATTCCTCTGGCAGTGGACCAAACTCTGCCTGAGACGTTAAACTCAAGCTCCCAATATGTGCTGTAAAAGGGGCGGTGGCAGCTGTGGGTATCTCTGTCCCTTGTATCCCAGGTGGGCCTTACACCCCTAATCCTCAATGCAGAGAGGACCAGTTCAGAAGGATCCTAGGCATGGCCAAAAAGAAGGTAGAAGGGGAAGTCTGATGAGGGCAAAGACAATCCTACAGAATAGTCTCTCTCCTCCCCTCTCTGCTGGAGGTTCCATGCTGGGTTCCTGTGCCCCAATTTGATGTCCTCAGGGGCCCCACCCCCTCAGTCCTCTAGCAGCTGACCCAGCCAGTCCTCACTGCCCCCACTAACGCTATGTAAACTGGCTTCAGTCCCAGGAAGAGCTAAGGGTCAGGATGAGAGAGGTCTGGTGACAGACAGCCAAGTCACCATTTCCATCCCCAACATGTCTGGGACACTCAGCTCCACTGTCCCCTTTCCGTCTGCGGGCACGAGGGCAGGAGGGCACAGGCAGGATTCTTCCCAATGGTGGCCAAGTGAGGCAGGCAAGCCCTGCCACATGGCTCAAACTTGGAGAGGACAGGGAAAAAGCCACCTTGGAGAAATGATTTCATTTGGCCCCTCCTCCCCCCGAGTCCTCTATCCCTTTTTTCATTCTCAAGAGTGATTTAAAGGATAATAAAACAGCTCACACAACAGAGCATTTACACCATGGCCAGTACTATTCTAAGAGCTCTGCGTGTTATAACATCTAATCTTCGTAACAGTGCTAAGAGGTAGGAAACATAGTTACCCAATTTTACAGATGAGGAAGCTGAATCATGAAGAAGTAATTTTCTTGAGGTCACCAAGGTAGTAAGTGGTGGAGTTGGGATTCAAACGCCAGTAGTCAGATTCCAGAGTCCTACCTTTGTGCTACATTGTCACTGAGACCCCCATTGTCACGGGGGCAGAGGTGCCAAGGCGGAGGGTGTATAGGGGGTGTTCTCTAGACCTCAAGAAGGGCATGGAGTTCAGCCAGGGAGACAGATGGGGCACAGCTGCTAACACATTTTAGAGCGGCATTCCTGGAAGGGAGGATTCCTCAACCCAGAGGGTACCCTGAGCTAGCTAGGCCTAAGCCAGGAATGCTTCTCGAAGGAGGTGAGCGACCAAGGTCTCTGCCAGGAGACCACGGTGTGAGGAGGAAGCGGGGGAAGGGCGTTGGAGGCTGGAGCCAAGGTTGTGAGGCAGAACAGGGCGGTATGCACCCCCTGCATCCTGCCGGACCCGCCCAACTGCCCGGGACGCCGGCGCCGCAGGGGCTGTCAGCGGTGGGTGGCCCCCGAGACGGAGCTGTCGAGTCTGTGCCTGACGCCTCTTTTCCCTCCACTCTCTTGGTCTCTTTCAGTTGGAGGAGGACAGACTCTCGGGGCACTCCCTCCCGCGGTACAGCCCCCTGCGACGACTGGCGTCCTCCGTGTTCTCCTCCTCCACGCTGGAGACCGAGCATTACCCTCACCCTGGCGGCAGCAGCTCCTCCGGTTCCCTCATTCAGCGCAGCCGCTCGGCTGAGAGCAGCCCCGTGCGGGCGCCCCACCGGCGCCACGCGCCCCTGGCCGCCGGCAACCACAGACTCGTGCCCTCGGTGCTCCGCATCTCGCGGTCACAGCTGCAGCAGGTGTGGGCCCGCTTCACCCACAAGACCTAGGCTGGGCCCCCCCCCCTCCTGGAGGGGGCAGGTGGGGGGGGTGGGGAGCAGTCAGAGACCATAATTCCTTCCCAGGACGCAATAATCACACACTCACACACCCCATCCCTCCCCATCATGCAATACAGCCCGTATAACGTTGGCCCAAGGTACTGTAACCCCCCATCCCTACACGCCCATGTCTCCCTTTGCTTGGTGCCAGCCAAATGGTGCAGGGAGGGGTGGGGCTGTTGGTGCAGTTTCTGGGACAGGATGGGGCCCTGTACTGGAGCCACCAGTGGTTCCAGAGTCCAGTGGAAATCAAGGTGTCAGGGAGAGGCATGCTGGGTCAGAGTCAGTCTGGCACAGGGTTTATTCTGTTTAATCCGTGATCTCTTGGCAGAGCTGGGCCTGGTCCCCCCCGGGGGTTGCTAGGAGACTGGGACCTTCTTGGTGTGGTGTGGTGTGGTATGGTGTGGTGTGGTGTGGTGTGTGTCTGTCCATCTGTGCAGGGCAAGGAGTATGGCCCTGTGTGTGATGTGGAGGCCTGGCTAGCCAGCTTTGGGGTATGGTAGGAAAGTTCCTCTATACTCAGTGATATGGGGAGTAAGCGGCCCTGTGACCCAGTGAGCTTTTCCCATGCCACTTTCACAGAGGACATAGTCCCTGCCTCCCACCACTCAACCCAAGGCCTGGAGCTCAATCCACTGTAAGCTACCCCTCCCCAAAAGGCATATGTGCCATCACCCACTGGTGAGGTTGATTGTGTGGTCCGGCTCCTTAGTAGCTGAGGTTGGATGAATGGGGCCTGGAATCCCAGGGTGAGAGGATCCCGTATAGAGGCAGTAGCAGAGAGGGTGGTTGTTAAGGATGAGGTGAGACCTGTGAGCTCAGGACAAATTCCAGATAGCAGCGGCCCCACAACTGCCCCTCTCAGAGCATGGCTCCTTCCTGTAGGTGCTCAGCCAAGCTTGTTGACCCCCAGGGGCCATGATGAAGACAGAGGATTTGGTAGGCTGATCAGATGGGAATCTGGAGATGGGTGGGGGGGTGAGGATGCCAGATTGCTTATGCTCTTTCTGCCCGTTTCTCAGCCCCCAATCTGTTACTGCAGGGGCCCCTAAGGTTCTCTTTCTTCACTCCTACCCATTTCAGCCAGCACCTCTGTTCCCATGGAGCAATGGTGAAGAAGGCTCCAGGAAGGGCAGTACCTGTACAGGGAGGGAAGGAGGGGAGGAGGCTTGAAACATTTATTACAGTGAGGCTGCATCTGTGTGTGCTTGTATGCATGCATGTACATTTATGAGTGTGCTAATATATGAGCATTTGTGTATGTGGCAGGGCTGTCATGGATGGATGCTCAGGCTGTGCGTTGCACAATTCCAGGGAGTACCATTTACATAGACCCTGATGTGCATGGCACCCACTGTGTGTGCTGAATGGCAGCAGTCCTGTGTGTGTGTGTGTGTGTGTGTGTGTGTGTGTGTGTGTGTGTGTGTGTGTGTGTATGTGTGTGTGTGTGTGTTATGGAGTCAAAAAGATGTTTGTGCAGTCCTTGGTAGTTTCCTATGTACCTACTATCATCTGGCTCCTCTCTCTGCCTCCTCCTCTTGACCTTTGCTTCCCTCTCAACTCATCTTCCTTCAACTCCTGTCTCTGGTTGGGGCAGAGGCCCAGAGGCCCCAGAGGCCCTGGGCCTCTGCCCCAGCCTGGGGTGCCATAGTGGGTGGGCAGTGCCTTGAGCCAAACTGTCCTCATAGATGGCTCATCCGTGTGAGCTATGCCCACACCCACCACACTCCTTTCTCCAAATGTGTTTCTTTTTGAGGATATCTGGGCCAAGAGCACCCTCTCCATTTGGGAAGAAAGCCAGGCTCTAGTCCTAGTCCTCATGCCCCACCCCAACCCCCATCCTGGCTGCTCACTTTTGAACTTCTCCAAGTCCAAGCCTCCGTTGCCCTCAGGGCTGTTCTGGGTGGCTCTGCACCCAGCTGCAGCAGAAGGTAGAGGAAGGGTCAGGGTAGACCCTTCAAGAAAAGAGAGAAAACACAAGCACAAAGGTGAGGGGGTGGGATGAACAGTAGCCCTACTCCCTGCCTCCTGGCACTGCCCCTCACCTCTCCCCTCTACCTTCTAGTCCTCTTCCCATCCTCCCTACTAGTGGCAGGGGGTGAAGTGAAGGGAAGTCTGTCCACCAGCCACTCCAAAAGTCAGCAGCAGTGGGCAGGTCCCCTGCTACCTGGGGTTAGATGAAACCAAGCACTCTGTTATCCGGCATTTCCTTCCAGAGGGTTCTCCTACCTGACCCTGAGCACAGCTCTCACTCAGTGACCAGAACCCGGAGGTACTCTAAGATCCTAAAGTGCCTTGTGACATATCAAAGATGATGGCACTAGCTTCAGCCTTGTTTTAGCATTAAACACATATTACTGTTTCCAAAGCCTTTGGAGGTGGAGAATCCTAGTAAGCATCTCAAAAGTGGTTGAATTTTCAAACACACACACACACACACACACACACACACCCCAGAACTGATAACTGTAGGAGAGGGTGTGTCCTTTAAAGTAAGAGCATGATTCAAAACATTTGTCCTTTGGGGGACATCCTTTTGTATGCCCTCCATAGTGGAGAGACTGTCTTATAAGCCATAAAGCTCTGAGCTAACAGGAAGTGATCTTAATAATATTATCTTTTGAGGGTAGCTTTGACTTTTAGAAACATCTAGGGCTATTTGAAGCTGTGTGTGTTGGAGCAAGTTCATGTGAAGCTCAGCAGAACTCTGCATGGTCTGGAGTCGAGGTGCCCGTCTCCAGGACCTGGGCTGAGTAGGGAAGTTGTGAGCCTGCAGTGTTGTCAGGCTCCTTTTTCTGAAGGGTTTCCCAAAGAAGCCTGAGTGTTTCTAGAAATGATACCCTTCTTGGGGAAAGCACATAGCCTCCCCAAGGTCAGCTTTCAAAAGAGGCAGCACTCTTTGTTGTATTAGAAAATGGTATTTTCATACTTTTTTCATATTTTCGTTGCACCCTGCATATAGTGGTGGCTTCCAACTATTAATTAACTTTATTTAATAGTCACTGGCACACAGCGCTTATTATGTGCCAGGCAGTGATCTAAGCACTTTACAAAAATAACTCATTTAATCCTTATAATAGCCTAGGAAGTAGATCCCAGTATTATCTGCATTAAATGGATTAATCAGAATACTTAATTTACAAAAGCATAAAAAAAAAAAAAACCCTGGCCAATGCCGAATAACTGAGGTCTTGTTTGACAGGAGTTTTAAAGCGTTTAGTCTGTGTATTGGTCTATTTACTGTCCTTTCTGATTGACCCCTCCTTGCTCTATCTAGGAGGAAGTTGTCTATGAGCCAAACACTCCTTTCTTTTCCATCCCACCTTGGCATGGGATGGTGTCCAGGTGGGGGTCACTCCAGAGTACTGGGGTTTGTTGAAATGGCTGGACCCTGTCTCTCCAGAGACCCCAACCTCTCAATCCCACATGGCTCCGACTATCCCATAGCAGCTCTTAGGCAGAGTAAGAGTTCTGGTGAGAAAGCAGGTGCTGAAAACCCTGTCCTCAGTGGTCCTTGGGGTCAGGCTCACGGGGGGGTAGGTACTGACACTGGTGACCTCTGACCATGGAGATCTGAGATAAGTGTCACCAACTCACCAATAGGAGTGAGGGCAGTGTCAGGGAGAGGGCACTTGTAGAGGCTATGGTAAACAGGGGGAGCCCACCATCCTCAGCTCAGCCAATTATTGCTAATCTCTTCCAATTTTTATGTGAAATCTCTCACTTTTTAATTATTGGGATCTAATTTTTTAAAAGCAACAACTTTTTAAAGAAAAATCACTGTGTGAGCTAAACAAGACTGGTTTACAGGCAGAGACCCTGAACTCAGTTTGCAATCTCTCTGAGCTTGAGAACTCCCCACCCCCAAACTGTTCAAGGTCGCAGAACTCAAAGGAGTACAGTATTTTTCCCTAGGAACTCAAACTGAGTAGGCTTCTGAGAGGAGGCAGTTCATGGCCAGTGGGGATGTGAGGTGTGTGCTGTATGTACATGTCAGTGAGCTCATGGTGTGTGTGCCTAAATGTGTGTGTAGGCCAGTGGACTTGTTTGTGGCAAGTGGGGTCCTCCTTGTAGGACCAGTATTTTCTCTATGGGATAGGACCCTGGGTCAGTGAAAAATGCTCTAGTAAATTCAGTAATGAATAGATACTCCCACCCACTTAAGGCAGCTTGGGTCACAGCAATAACCACTCAACACTCACCCCAACCACTAGCATCCTGAACCCAGCCATCTCCCTTTGCATTTCTAATTGTGGGGAAAAGCCCTGCCCAGCACTTGGGGGAATGTTGGAGCCTCTGAGCAATGCTGGCACATTAACTCTTGTTTCCCCAGCCAAGGAGGGCAGGCCCCTCCAGTCCCAGGAAAAGCCAGGGTTCCTCTCTGTGGAGGGTCTCAGGACCCTCCTGCTATTTCTTTCCTCTGCCCTGCTTAGGTCCCTTTTTCTGGGGAGGGGTGGTGCTGTCTGCCCAGGCAGTGCTTGGGGGTGGGGGGGCCTGGGCCTCTGGTGTAGGCAGGAGCTGTGGCAATGTGTCTATACTGGGTGGCCAAGGGAGAGGACCATGCTTAGGGAGGGTGTGGGGATCCCTGGCTGTGGGAGCATGGAAAATACTGTATCCCCTGCTGTCCTTTAGTGTCTGAGGATGGAAACATAAATGCCTAAGGAGGGCCCTGAACACCACCCCACCCTATCCTAAACTCCACTGAGATTCTAACCCATCAGGGTAGGAATCGGCCCACCCCCATGGGCAGCCTTGGTAACAAGGAGCGTGGCAAATCACTCTCCTTAAGTTGAGGGGCATGTCCCCACAGTTTGCATTATTCCCATTAGGGACAGAGGTGGCCCCTGGGACTGGTGGGGTCAGCCTCTGAAAAATTTTAAAGCATCCTTCTCCCTAAGGGAGAGGCTCCCAGCCTAAGGACCACATCCCTCAAAAACCCCAAATGGTTCCCCACACCACCCAGTGGGCTTCCCAGCTTAGGAAGCCCCTGGGCCTGAGTGGCCCCTCCCCTCAAGTGAAGTGTTGAGAAGCAGTGAGGGAGGAAGGGCAATGAAGCCCAAAGGACTATGGGAACTTCCCTAGACCTTTCACTTGGTTCCGCCGCCTTGCACTCCTCCACGTAACCTCCCTTCTACCCGCACAAGGGGTGCGGGGGTTGGGTGGGGTTCACCTTGCCATGATAACCGGCACCCCACTAAACACACACACACACACACACACACGCACGCACACACGCACACACGCACTCCATAGCTGCTCGCACACTTCATCCCACTCTCCGGAGAGCAAACTATAGGGCCCCGGCCCGGCAGAGGATCGCGTTCCCAAGCCCCCCTCGCAGGTTTATCAGTGTAACAGGACCCCCAACCACCACATTCCCCTCTGTCCCCGCCCCTCGGACCACCCCACCACTACCTCCCCAACCCCGACCCCGCGGCCGTCGCACCACGAATGTATGTTCCGTCTTTTTAACTAGCTGCTACGCGGCGATACCAGGGTACCGCCCGGCCTCCAAGCCCCACTCATGTCTCCAGAGCTTCCCTCCCGGGAGCCCGGACGTGGGCAACCCGAGGGAGCGTCAGCCCCTGCGCTTCGTCCCCGCCAAGCTGCCTGCTGCTAAAGTCCTCCCAGGAGTTAGTGCCCCTCGACGCCTTCGCCCCTCGCTAAGGTTGTGTTTGCTTCCCCTCCGTGGGCTCTTGGCCTCTGGGTCCCTGGCCCGAGGCGGCGCAGGACTGGAGTGGGGGTTCAGCCCTCAGAGCTCCAGGGTGGGATGCAGATTAGGACTGGGAGGAGGAGCTGGCCAATTCTTCAGGCTCAAAGAGCCCCGTTGCCCACCCCTGATTCCAGTTACCTCACCGCCCACAGGGCTGCCCCCTCCCTCCGCCCCAAATAATTGGCCTTGGAATTGGATGCCAAAGAGCCCAGATTTGAGGGGGGAGCCAAGCTTTGAGCTTAGGTCTCTCAGAGCCGCCCGATAACCCCTTTTGGCCCATGCCCCAGGGTCCGTGTCTCCTGCCACCCCACTTCCACCACTGAGGGCCCTGGGGGGGGGTCCCCAAATATGCCCCCACTTTCAGCTCTTCTCCCTCCCCACCCCCAAAAATAAAACTCAGGGACCAACATCTGCTTCCTTTGCACTTGCTCCGTCGACCCCTTCCCCCTTCTTGGAGGGGCTTCCATGGGGGAGGAGGCGGGGTTCGGGGTCCTAAAGGCTGATAGTATTGAGAGAAGAGAGGGCTGGCCCCTGCCCCCTGAGAAGTGAGACCGGTGGCATGGGGGAAGCTCAACTCTGAGGCCCAGTTGAGCTCCTTCCCACCAGAGATCCAAGGAGCCCCCTCCCAGCGTCGGGAGAAGCCTTCCAATAGCGGTGGAGAGGGGAGCGAGGGATGGGAAGGGGGCTGGGGAGAGGACCCTCCCGGAGGTCCCGAATCCTAGCTGTTTTTTCCTGGGCCTCCCTCTCCCATCATAAACACCCCATTTTGTACTGCAATAATACTGTATTATAAGCTTGCACTATTTCCCGACCCCGGCCAGCGTAAGCATGCACGAAAAACTCAAAACCATACACACACTAAGATGGGACGCCTTTTTTTTTTTCTCTCTCTCTCCGGGGTGCGTCCTCAGTGTACAGAGGGGCGTCGGGGGGTGCCCCGGGCCCGGGTAGAAGAGCATGCACTGAGTCCTCGCCCCTAGACTGCGAGTACTGTACAAATCCAACACTTGAAACCTACACGCACACGCGCGGCGCCGCCTGGGGGAGTGGGACACGGACACGCACCTCCGCGCACGGGTGGGGGTAGGGGTGTCCCGCCGTCACGCGTCGCTGTGCGAGGGATTTTGTGCCTTTTTAAGTCCCTGTATGTTAATGCAGACAATCCGGAGAGCTTGTGTACTACCAAATCCTGATTAAAAACGCCTTCCAGGAACCTGCGCCTCGCCTGCTTTCTTTCATCCTCCTCCTTCCTAACCCTCCACTCGATGCAGACCCAATTCTGGGATCTCCCGGCTGGGCAGAAGGCAAGGGCTAGTCTTTTAGACTTAAGAGATGGAGGGGTGGGGCAAATTCCAGATCAGTGGATTGGCCCCACTCATTCCTCAGCCGGCAGCTAAGACATGGTAGATGGGGAGGGGAAAGGGGTCCTATGAGGTTTCAGCCTAGTTGGACTTGAGCAACCCTCACTCAGCTGGCTGTCTCCTTTCATCCCGAGGAGGGCTTTGCAGGTGGACTCTGGTCTTTGGGGCCGACTCTAAATTGCCAACTTGCTGGAGAGGGGATGGGAAATAGGGGGGTGGGCACAGTAATTATTTCTCTATGGATCAGGCATTTGAGGCCAAGTGTGTGGTGGGGATGGGAAGCCTGCCCTTGCTCTGAAGTGGGGTCTGAGGGAGCCCTGGCCTGGGTGAGAATGGTCTGTTGAGGGGGATCAGTGAGAGGGTGGACTGTGCAAAGCCTGGGGGATGCAAGGATAGAATGTGGGTTGAGAGAGAACTAGGTCTAGGAGAGGGGTGGGACACCAAAAAGAACTGCAGAGACTTTGCAGACCACAGAGAGGAAGGGTGAAGGGAGGGGGCGCTCCCTCTCTCTGTTCCCCACCCCACCTCTGCAGGCCTGTAGCCACAGTGCCAAAAGAGGAAGATGCTTTCCCCCTTGGGGTCTAAAGTAAGTGTAGGGAAAAAAGAAGAGCAAGCTACAGCATTTCTTGACCTGCAGAGCACTTAGAAAGCCTCTAGGTAGTCAGCTCCTTGCCTTTGGGCAGGAAGGGAAGGACTGGGGACACTGAGATCTGGGGGTCAAGTATGTGAGGATCTGTAGAGAACTAGGGAAGGCAGCTGCCTTCCTGGGTCATCTTACCCCTTCCACCCAGGTGACTGCCACAGGCCAGTATACCCGGGATGGGTGGCGCTTCTGGGTTTGGGGTGGAGGAGCAGAGGGAGGGCTCTCAGCTTGGCAGATGTGGTTTGAGGGTGAGACATAGACAGAGAGAGGTGAAGAATCTGGGAAAGGTGGTGGTGAGCAGAGGAGGCTACACTGTTGGTTTCTTATCTCCATCTTTCAGGCTGGGCAACTATGGCAAAGGGTGGAGCATATGTTCCCCCCGGGAGGAGGGGAGATGGAAGGCATGTGCTGAGTAGCTGCTGGAGGGGGCGCTGGCAACAGCTGTGAGAGGCATAAAGCCCTTCCCCCTCCCAAGTGAGAAAGGAGGGGTGTGCCAGGGCTCATACTCCTTTTGTCACTTGGCAGCCCCCCCTTCTTTGACCTTGGGACTGTGGGCTGATGTGCAGTGCACAGTGTCTGGGCTTGATCAGGGTCCAGGCAGGAGAGTTGCTCAATGCAGCCTGTGTGGGGTCGGGGGTATGTGGAGTAACCTTTCTCCAGTCAATAGCAGAGAAGTCAAGGCTGAGGAGAGCCCAGTTTTGTTGGTGGCAGGAGCAGACCGGAGTCTGGTCCATCCAACTCCCTTCACTTTTCCTGCTGGCTGAGTAAACACAGACTTGGGCTGAGCTCCAAAGCTGGTGAGGCCACAGCCCTCTGGTCCAGGCTTAGTGGAAGCAGGGGGAAGGTGGAAGATTTCATTCTCCCTGAGTGTCTCAGCTCCAGTGGCCTGCCTCCCCTCCTCCCATAATTCACACTCACCACATCTACCTTGGAATCACTAGGGAGATTTGAAACAGATTTCTCATCTCTGACCTATGGAATCTGGGGGGAGTAGGACTCAGCATCCCCAAATAATGCTGTGCCAAGCCAGGCTGATGAACAACAAGCAAGCTAGAATCATAAAAGGGTCACTGCCCTGGAAAGGGAGCAGGAAGGTGTGTGACTTCCCCTTGCTGACCCCCAGCACTTTTGCTTCCCTCCAAGATAGAATAGGGGGCTGTCACTGCTTATGTCTATAGGGCCAAGCACACAGAGGCTGTCCAGTCAGTGATCACTGGCTGATTGAATGAGTACAGGATCGCTTGGGCAAATGGTTGCATACTCGTTGGGCTCAGTCATCCAGGAGGGGCCAGGAAAGAGTGAGAGAGGACCTCCCACTCTGAGGAGAGAGGAATTTGAGCCCAGGCCTGGCCCTCCCAAACTTGGAGACAGATAGGGGAGGGGCTTTGAAACAGAAAACCCAGCATGCCCAGGCCAGGGTGGGCTTGGCAGTGATCCTTAATGCAAAGCTGTCTCTACTCTGAGGTTCACAGCCCTGCTAAAGGGCAGAGGGTACCAGGTTTCCCCACACAGGGGGTTGGGAGGCCAGTGAGGCAGTAGAAAGACTTCTAGGTTCTGGGCTACCCTGGTTGATGTGCTTTGTGACTTGGCCCTGTTGATGCCCCTCTCCAGCCTTGTTTCCCAGTCTGATATTGTCAGTGATGCCTGATTTCCAGTTCTCATCCCTCCGCTCTCCCACATAATGGAAGGGGAGGGCTATGAGATAGAAGAAGAAAGGTGAGCACTGTGAGTGAGGCATCTATTCCTATGGATGGGGCTTTTCCAGAGAGATCCAAGAACTGGCCAGATGGCAGGGGAAAGGGGATTCTAATAGGGGTGCCCAAAATGTCAGAGATAAGACAGGAGAAACAGGAAGAGGTTCTGCTGAGAAAGAATGGCTTGGTGGAGTTGAAGGATATCCCTGCTGGGTAGGATGTGTCTGGTGCTGAGTGAATGAATTCTGAGCCAGACAGGAGAGAAGCACGATCAAAGCACACTCCAGAATGTGCTGGGGTCCTGCCCAGGGTCTGGTGCTACCTTGTCTTGTATCACTCCCCCTCCACCCATCAGGTCTTCATAGATGGTCTGATTATGAGGAAGAGTATGGCAATTGCGGAGGGGAGAAGTCACAGCCTTGGGCAGATCTCTGCCGTGGGAATTCCTGCCTTCCCCTCCACCAGTCTTTGGGCTGAATGTTTGCACAGAGACCTCAGCTGGGAGAACCCTTCCTTTCTCCACCACCTATCCCCCATAGGTGTGGCATTCAGACATTTCTGAGGCTGGAGAGGCAGGCAGTGCTCTCCAAACCAGAGCGAGCCAGGGAGGGGGTAGGAACTGGATGGGGGAGAGAACTAACATTTATCAAGCAACTGCTATATGCCAGAGCCATTGTTTACATGACCTCATTACACATCCTTTGTGGAGTGTGTATTATCCCCATTTCAATTCCTAATCAAGAAATCTCACACTCCATGAAAACACAGACCAGGTCTATCTTGCTGATCCACAGATTCACAGCCTCTAACACGGTGTCCCAGACAATAGACATTCAAGGACTTTTTAAATGAATGAAAGAATGAAGTAATGAAAAAGCCTTAAGGGTCTCAGTGTTTATCTGGAGAGACAGCCATGTAAACACGTGCATGTGGAATAGAGGGTGGACTGTGATGGAAGGATGTGGGAAAACAATTAGAAAGGAGAGTGAGTCTGCTTGGTGGGTAGAGAGGAAGGCTTTTGGGAAAAGGAGCTGTTTGAGCTGGATCCTGGAGGAAGAATAGGAATTTGTCATGTCAATAGAGGGAGTGAAAGAGACCCCTGGGCAGAGGAACCTGCCTAGGGAAAGACCCAGAAGCATGAGATGCATGATGCATTTAGGGAACTGCTGGAGCATACACAGTGAGGCTGGAGCAGAAGGTAGGAGCCAGATCATGGCGTGGGGGGGGGTTAGGGATGCTCATGTGCCAAGTCGAGGATTAGAACTATCTCCCAAGGACTGTGGGGGCCACTGTAGATTTCCACAGATTTGAAGCAGAGAGATGGGATCAGATTTAAGTTTCAGAAGGATCACTTGGGCAGCTGCAGGAAGAATGGATGGGCAATGCAGAATGGGAAAAACAGGCCAGTGGCTGGGGAACTACCAGGCAGGACAGACAGGGCTGTGCCCATGGAGCTGGGGCAGCAGACACAAATGTTTTAGAGGAATGCTTGGCAGGACTCCCTGAGAGTCTAGATGGTACCTGAATGTGTTGGAGGTGTCAGGATAGCTCCATGGCTTCTGGTTTGCATAGGCTGTATGTAGGAAAACAGAAGCCCATGTGTTCAAAAGGCTAACAAAGTGCTGAACACGATCAGCACCATTCTACTGGGAACAAAGCCAGGTCAGCCTTGACGGGGCCTGGTACATTGTTGGTGCCTAGGGATGTGTGTGATTGACAAGGGTAGAGCTGGAGAAGACCCCTGGCAACTGAGGTCCTGGTAAGATGGTCAGGCCTTTCGAATCTGGAAGGAAGGAGGCCAAGGTGAAATGTGGCAGGAGTCTAGAAAGTCGAAGACAGGCCATCACGTTGCCAAGGACTCTGCACAAAGCTTCAAAGAGGAGAACTAAATCAAGTGCAGTGAAAGGCTGGCTGTGAATTTCTAGAGGAAGTGTGGACTCAAAACACCCCTGTAGAGGACTGGAAAATTCCTGGCTGACAGGCCAGGAAGAGGCAGGTGGGAAGGGGGCTGAAGCCCCAAGGCCCAGCCTGCACTTTGCAGGTGGAGGACAGCCCAAAGTTTGCCCTCTTCCCACACAGGTTCTGGTGGATCTGGGTGGTCAGCTCCCTGGCTGCAGAGGAACTGTGCTCTGTGAGGGGCAGTAACGGCTCACCCAACACTTGCTGCCCCTCTCTGGACCTGGTTTCCACATCTACGAAAAGGAAGGTTGATCTACATGGTGGTTGTGACAGCTTGTAGTTGTCATTTTCTTCTGTTGACTGAACTAGAATTGGCTCTGGGTTTCGGGATACACATGGGATACAGGAAGGGGGTGACCTCAGTGGGTTCCTGTGTGTGCCCCTTGCAGGTGTTCTCCATGGCACCCCCGTTTGAAGTGAATGGTCTCCCACGAGCTATGCGCCTGGGCGTGCCCTACCAGGAATTCAGGAAGTGTCTTGCTGAATACCGTGAAAATGCAGAGTTGCTCAAGAGGATACGGAAAGTGGGCTTCTCGCACATGCTACTGACCACCCCCCAGGTCCCACTGGCTCCTGTTCAACCTCAAACGAATGGGAAGGAGGAGGAGGAGGAAGAGGAGGAGGAGGAGGAAGAGGAGGAGGAAGAAGAAGAGGAGGAGGAGGAGGCAGAGGAGGAGGAAGAGGAAGACGAGGAAGACGAGGAGGAAGAGGAGGAGGAGGAGGCTGTGGCCCTAGGGGAGGAGCTGGGGCCGCACAGTGGCTCAAGCAGTGAGGGGAGTGAGAGGAGCACGGACCGGAGCCAGGAGGGCGCCCCGTCCACGCTGCTGGCTGATGATCAGAAGGAGTCCAGGGGCCGGGCCTCCATGGCTGACGGGGACCTGGAGCCTGAGGAGGGCTCCAAAACGCTGGTGCTCGTCTCCCCTGGCGACATGAAGAAGTCGCCCGTCACTGCCGACCTGGCCCCTGAACCGGACCTGGGCACTCTGGCTGCCCTCACTCCTCAACATGAGCGACCCCAGCCCACTGGCAGCCAGTTGGACGTGTCAGAGCCAGGCACCTTGTCCTCTGTCCTCAAGTCTGAGCCCAAGCCCCCTGGGCCCGGGATAGGGCTGGGGGCTGGGGCAGTGACCACAGGGGCAGGGGGAGTGGCAGTCACCTCCTCACCCTTCACCAAAGTGGAGAGGACCTTTGTGCACATTGCAGAGAAAACCCACCTCAACGTCATGTCTTCTGGTGGACAAGCCTCCCGGTCTGAGGAGCTTGGCATTGGGAGCGAGTTGGGCCTGGAGGTGCCCTCTAATGGAAGGGTTGTGGAGGAGGGGGCCTCCGTGCCCCTGGAGAATGGCATTGCCCTATCAGGGCTGGAGAGCCGTGCCCTGTCTGGGCCCCCCAGTGACATCCCCTTGGAGGTGGCCATGGACTCACTGCCCAATGGCCCAACCCTTGCTGACAGGCCAGTCCTGGCATCCCCGCTGGAGCCAGGCCCTGAGAAACTGGCCACCATCTCCCCCAGCCGCCACGCCATGCCAGGCCCTCGCCCCAGGAGTCGAATCCCTGTCCTGCTGTCTGAGGAGGACACGGGCTCGGAGCCCTCAGGCTCACTGTCGGCCAAAGAGCGGTGGGGCAAGAGGGCCCGACCACAGCAGGACCTGGCACGGCTGGTGATGGAGAAGAGGCAGGGCCGCCTTCTGTTGCGCTTGGCCTCTGGGGCCTCGTCCTCCTCCAGTGAGGAACAGCGCCGTGCTTCTGAGACGCTCTCAGGCACAGGCTCAGAGGAGGACATGCCTGCCTCTGAGCCTGCGGTGCCCAGGAAAGGTGGGCGGGCAGCTGCTACCCGGAGCCGGATCCCCCGCCCCATCAGCATCCGCATGCCCATGCCTGCCGCAGCCCAGCAGCCCCCCGACAGACCCCATGGCGAGGCCCCAGCATCTGACACAGCCATCACCAGCAGGTGAGAAACCACTGCCAGTCCCAGGGTGGGCAGAGGGTGACCAGAAGGCCTCTACCAGTAGAGGCTTCGTGGGAGCCAAGGTCAGGGACTCTTGATAATTCAGGAAAGACCCTCAGCCCCACCCAACTAAGTGTCTCTTCTAACTCATGTCCCAGCCCTTTAACTGGGCTCAAGGGAGTGGCTGCAGAGAGCTGACTGGAGGGGTGCCAGGGAGACCAGGCTTGGGAAAGTTTGATGGAGGCCAATGGGGTCCACACACAGCCTCTGGTATGCCACAGGGCACTTGAGGCCAAAGGAGAAAGGCCAGAATAGTTGGGAGAAAACATTACTCATATCAATATAAGCATGGGTATATAATAGAGTAGGATGTAAAACCCATGTGAATTTTAAAGATGAAACAGAGACATCAAAGAAAGCCTGCAGCAAGCTCTTCTGGTAGCAGCCTGAGAAGGTGTGGCCTTAGAGGTCCCTCCCTGAAGTTGGGGCACCAGGCCTCAGTTTATCCATCTGTGCTGCAGTCTCCTCAGTCTCATCCAGCTCTGAGGATGCAGGACCCTCCAGCTCAGTGCCCAGGGAGATTCTGAAAATGTCTCTCCTTTTTTGTTTCTTTGCCCTCTTCTTGTCTCTTGCCTTCTGCCCTCTGCACCTCCCGCAGGCTCCAGCTGCAGAAGCCCCCAGGGACGGCCATTGCTGCTGACCTCCGTCCCAAACAGCCTCCAGGCCGCGGTCCAGGGCGAGCCCAAGCCAGCACCAGAGCCCCAGCCCCGCGCAGTCCCGGCCTACCGGCCTCTGCGGCACATCACTCCAGCGCATCCCCCCGGAGCCGATCCTTGTCCCGCAAAGAGAGCCCCTCCCCCTCGCACCAGGCCCGGCCCGGGCCCCCACAACCCCGGGGCACTCCGCAGGCCCGGGCCCAGCCTGATGGCACCCGCTCTCCGGGGGCCCCCAAGAAAGGACCCAGAGGGAAACTCCAGACTCAGCGCGCAGCAACCAAAGGCCGGACGGGGGTCGCGGAGGGCCGGGCCGGGGCCAGATAATGACACGTGTGGCTCTCCGCGGCCCCCCACCCTCACCCCGGCCCCCCACCCGCAGCCGGCCATACTGGAACAGCTCCCAGCACAGCCTTACACGCCTGACGCGCGCCACCCGCGGCCCCAGCTTCCCGCCTGCATCCGCGAGGACGAGGACGCGCGCCAGCACACGCCTCGCCCACCCGCCGGCCCTGCCAATGGGGTCGCCGCGCGGCGAGGGGGAGCGACAGCCTCCCCATACTTCCCCGTCTCCGCCCCTCCCTCTGCTGCCCTTCAGGTGGGGCAGGCTCACCCTCCGCCCCGGGGAAGGCTCAGCCACTTTTCACCGAGGATTCCACTAGTGGGGACACCTCGCTCACCCGCCAGGCCTCTGCTGCTCTCCAAGCTCCCCCAGGAACCTCTGCTTACCCATCCTGCTGCACCTTTCCCTCCTCCTGACCCTCTTCCAGCCAAAGCCCCCCCCCTTTTCAGAAAGGCACCCTCAAATTCCAGAAGTGGAGGCTCCAGCCTCCCCAAAGGGGCTAATCCCACAGTCTCCAGGGAGCTGTGGTGGTCCGAAAGGCCTCTTCTCTGCTGCCAGACTCGGGCTGGGGAGGTGAGACCTAGGAGCCATTGGTCTACTCAGGTGTGAGGGGGCAAGTCTGACCTGCCCCAAGTCAGCACCATCCTGGACACCACTGTGGGAGGCAGTGTGCAGGTGATGGGGGGAGGGTGCTCCCCTGCACCTCTAGGATGCAAAGATCCCTCCCCCTAAATTTGGGTGGAGCTTCAGTGGGAACCATAGAGTGTGTGTGGGCTGCCTTCCTGGGCAAGTATTTCCCAGTGGGAAGTTGGAGGGGGCCTTAAAAAATGTTTCACCCTCTCCCTTGGTCCCCTGATCTAGTGCTCAGGACCCCTTACCATCAGGAATTCCTTCTTGCCATCTAACCTCAATCCTGCCTACTGCGGTTTCAGCCAAATTCCCTCTCTTCTGAATTCAGTGGAGGTGGAGAATGGCTGCTTACCAACTCTGTGCTGGCTCTTTGGAGATTCAGGGACTTAGTTCTGGCCAGGTCACCCTCCCTGTCCTCCTGGCTGTGGGGAGTGGGCTGGATCAGACCATCATCTCCCCCAGTGGGCAGAGAGAGCAAAAACAGGCAGACAGACAGACAGCTGGCCCCTGGACTCAACGTAGAAAGGCCCTCCTAACTTCCAGGTTGTATGCTGTGTGACAGGTTCAGCCCTCATCCCCTCCACCCCCAGCTCACCGTGCAGCCTGTCCTCTCTTGTCTTAACTCCAACCCATGCAGCTGAGCAGCCCCTGAGGAGGGTGAGTGCTGTGCTGCTCTGTGAATGGATATGGGGTCTCCTCCTGGGTCTGGCTCCTGCATAGCTCATCACAACTCATCATGAGCCTCAACGGCCTATGTTTGGGCCAAGGGGCTGCAGAGGAACAGCCAACCCTGCCTATGTAGGATAGGTCCCCTGCAGTCCTCCTCCATCCTCAGCACCCACAGCCTCTGTCCCCTGTCCTGGCCCCTCTGTTCTTCCCTGGGTCACAGAGAGCAAGGCAAGACAACCAGGGGAAGAGGAAGGCCCCAGCATGCTCCAGTGGTCTGGCAGCATCCAACCACCATCACTTAGAAGGATGCTCATGAGGAAGTTGGCCCTGACAGAAGCCTGATGGTACCAGCTGAAGCACCTGATGGAGAGTCGGCAGGCTTGGGCAGCTGCTTCCATGCCAAGGTGGTGGCTTCTCTGCAGACCAGCCCAGGGGAGGACTCCAGGGTGGACAGCCTTCAAGGTCCACCCCATGCTGACGCAGAAGCTCCCAGAACACTCAGGAAACCTCTCCGGACAGAACCCTCTTTGTCAACCCGAGACCCTCCCAAGGCCTCTACTGCCCTCTGGGCCCAGCAGAGGGGGTGGAGGAGGGGCCACTCCTTCCCACCTAGAGCCTCTCTGAATGACAATCAGCTCGTGCCAGGTGGGACCAGGGCATGACCCCTGGTGCCCAGGTCCTGGGCCTGCTCCTTGCCACCAACCGAACTGTGAATGTAGGGCCCCCAGCCTCATCCTTGCCCCAGGACCAATAACACCCTGGTTTGGTGTTGGGAGGAAAAGGGGGTGGCCTGAGAGAGCCCCAGGCCCATCCCACCCCGAGCTTCACCCAGCACTAGAGCTGGACAGAAATGCAAAACCCTATCTGCCCTTGGGATTCCGGACCTCCCTAGGGCTCCCAAACGACCTCAGGCCTCTGCATCACTGAATGTCACCAAGGTGGGGGGAGGAGGGGAAGGGGAGAGTGTGGGAGGAAGTTAGGGCCCTGACTCTGCTCCTCTCCCCAAGAAGGGCAGAGGAAACCACACCTTCCAGTGCCCCCACTCCCAGCTGCAGCCTCTTTCCCCTTGAGCTCCCATTCCCCCACCAATCTCACCCAGTCTTGAGCCTCTTCTCTATGAAAGAGTGTCACACCACCACCAACACACTCCTCCAGTACTTTCCCATCACGACAGCCTGTGTCACTGGCTAAGATGCGGGTCTGCTCACCCCAGAACATGCCTTCCCTCCCCACAGCCACACTGTGTGCAAAGAGGGTGCAGGAGAGGGGCAATACCCCAGACACGCAGGCTCCCTGCTTCCTAGCTCCTCGCAGAGGCCTGGTTTGCTCAGTCTTCTCAGCTCCAGGGACCAGCCCTGGTGGGCATGGGGTGGAGGGTAGGGAGGTGCCCTTCTCCTCCCCCCAGGGAAGCCACTGAAGAATGTTTACATGCCAAACAGAATGTAACACCCTCCCCTACCCACTTCCAGTCACTGCATGGCCTCTGCCCACCTTGCACCTGTCCACACCAACCCCAACACCCTGGAAGCCGCTGTCATGATTAGACTGGGTCTCGGAAGGGAAGTAGCCATCACACCATTAAAAAGCCTGTGGACCTTTCTTTCTGTTGGCCTGGCCTCTTCTTCCTTTGGGGGAGAGGGCAAAGCCCAGGCCCTGGGGCTGGGGGTGGGCAGGAGAGAAGAAAACAGGTTGGTGGGAAAATAGGGAGGGACTGACATGGATGTAGATAGTATACAGAAGAGGAAACAGCTGTTCAGGATGGATATAGGTAACTTGCTCAGGGTTACACTGGTGGAAGGGGATGGCCCTGCTGTCTCTGATAGCAAACTTCATGCTGTCTCAGCTCCCCTGGCTCACAGAGACTTAAACCTAACTTTGTGCAGAGAGGGAGGGAGGAAGAAATTTCATTGCCCCAAAGTTAACAGACAAAAGTGCAAGTGTTTGGAAAACCATAAAGTATAGCAGCTCACAGGCAAGGAATAATAATGGTCGTTGTTCTAGCAAAAATCTATGAAAATCATGAATGAACATAGCCTGTGACCCAGCGTTTCCACTTCTAGAAACATATCCTTTGGATATACTTGTAAACTTGCAAAATTATGTGTGTCTCAAGTTACTCATTGCAACATTCTTTGAGTGCTACAAAGCCTCATCTGCAATTCCAAAAACCCAAAAGTTCTGAAAACTGGGAGATTTCCAATAGATTGGCATAAATTCATTAGGTATCAAAACCTGCCAAGACCATTTATAGTCTCTATTAATTCCACTTTATCATACATGTTTGCAGTGGAAATATTAATGTGTTTGGCTATAGGTTGCTGCCTTAGATCCTATTAGGGTGTTTCATAATATATGGAATATGCACTGAATTGCCTTTCTAAAAGAAATCTGGGCCCAGTGGTTTGGATAAGAGAAACTGTAGACCTGTAAAAGCAAGAGTTCAGAAGCAATCTAAATGTCAGTTAATTGGGGCTGATTAACTGATTAGTAGGGCATGGCTGCCCATATGATAGGGTACTATGAGGCTCTATAATGAAGGAGGTGGCTTTTTGTATACAGTAAGAGACTTTTGTGTATCATGTCCACCTATTTAGATGAGAGTTAGAGGCCTCTGGTTGCCTGGGGAGGAGAGCTGGGGGGAGGGAGGTTTCAGTGTAGTGCACTCGCTGTACTTTTTGCATTTTGGACCCTAGGTTCACTAAGTGTAAATCTTTCACCTAGGAAATACTTAATAATTTTTGTCCCAGGGTAGGTTCCTGGCAGAGGTAGAGGTCCCTCAGGGACACCCTGGAGAAAAGAGACCAGAATGGGAGAGTAGAAGGTGTTGTGTCTTGGAACATCAGACATTGGGGCCTGCTGAGATTTTCCTTAGCTACTCAGGAGTCAAGGGCAGGACCAAAGCTGAGACCAACCCCAGACTGAAGGATGGGCAGGATGACCTGCTAAGTCCTCAGCAGATGCAGGAGCCCGGTCATTGCCCACAGTGATGAGGTGATGGGCAAGGAGAATCCTGAAATTCTGCATGGTCATAGAAATTTGGCTCTAAGTCAGCAAGAAATATGATACAAGCCCATTTTCATCAGCTCCAGGTGCCATCTTCTGCATTCTTCTTCATCCCATCTACCATTAAGCCCAAAGTGGTGTAATATCACCCCATATCACCCATTGCCACCACCATCAAGTTTACCACAATCACCATCTCTATCTCCATTACTCACTTCTATTACTCACCATTACCACCACCATCATCACTCAAATCACAGATATCCTTCTCCTAAACGAGGCTCCATCACCACAAATCACCACCACTATCACCATCACCACCACTAGGCTCTGATGACATGATTAACAAGAAAGACAAAATTCTTGTTCTCAGGGAGCTTATATTTATCTTCAATACGACCACCACCATCAGGATCATCTACCACATAATCCTCATCACCACCACTGCTCTCATAACCACATCACTGTTGCCACTATCCCTAGCCCCATACCCCTCATCCCTACTCCAATCATCATCATTTCTACCTTCAGTATTCCCACTTCCACCACTGACATGCCATCTCATCAACATATTTGCACTACAACTGATTCTGTCTTTACCACTATCATCAATGTAGGAAATGATTATAAGAGTTGCAGCAATGGTTAGTGGTCAGGGAAGCCCCAACTAAGATGGGGAGGCCACTCAATGCAGAGAGGGGCAAAACAGTAAGAAACTGTAAAGTCTAAGAAGTCCCTATTGCAAGCAATCCCAAATAGGGAATTATTTATCCTAGGAATGTATTCTTCCCTACACCCTCCAACAGTTCTAGTATAGTTTCAGCCAAGGAGTTGTTATTTTTCCAGTGCACAAGGCTCCTTCTCATATAGTCTTGGTATAAAGGAGGGTCTTCTCCATCTTGGCCTCTGAGCTCAAATTTGGATTCCCAGGTTGGAAGGGAATGGGGATGGTTAAAAATTTAATCAAAACCAGCTCTTAACTGGTGATTCAGAGCCAATCTGTTCAGAGCCAATCTGTCCTCTGGTTAGACTCTTGGTATTTCATACCTTGCTTGTCCTTGTTTGTCCAGCCTCCAAACAGCATAGTCATTGTCACCACCATTCTTTGATGACACCAGAGAGGAGAGCTGCCATATGGGGCAGAGACAGGAAATAAGATGAAGCCAGGAGTACAGTAAATGCCAAATTACTCTCTGTAGAAAGGGACTGCAGATTTAGATCTGAGTTTCCTAGAATCCAATGAAAAGAAGGAGAGATGACTATTAGCTATGTCTCATAAGGCAGGACAGAAACTCCCATTGTGAAAACAAAGGTACCACAGCCAATGCCCAGGGTTGGCCCCATTGACTGTTCTCTCTGGCTGTGGAAAAACCTCAGAGTATTTCCCTGTGGAGCCACTGGATGGACCATGGTGATGAGATGGCTTACCTCTCAGGAGCTGCAAAGGGTTATGGTACTTTATATTTTTATACAAATGATTATATAGTATTAAATGAGGGAATAATCAACAGTATGGGGGTCACATGTGGGTGAAAGCAAGAGGGACAGGAATTTCTCACACTTGAGTTGGTCTCCAGGCTGGGACATCCACCAAGTGAATAAGAGGGAAGGCAGGGCTGCCCACAGGACTGCACTGAGGGAGCTGGAGGGAATGGAGCATGGTGGAGAAGAGCCAGAGGCAGGCTAGGGAGAGAATGGGGAGGGTCATATGGGCGAAGCTAGGGAACTGGACTTTCACCCTCCAGCTCTGGGAGTTGGTGAAGGGTTTTAAACAGAGACACTATCCTGTCAGATTTGTGTTTTAAAAGAGAGAGCGGGGTTATAAGGGTGGGACTGGAGGCAGAGAGAGGTTTGTAAATCTTGTTTTAACCCTCCTGCTGGGCTGAACGCTCACTGAGGGCGGTGACCATGGCCTTACAGGATGCTAAGTCTGCACTAGAAACTCAGTATCTCTTACTAATGTTACCTCCTGTCACCACCACCAAATCACTGCCCTCACTCTCATGCCTATTAGCACCACCATGAACACACACCTTGTTAACAATTTAGCTCTTTCCCAGAGCTTTCTCAGGGAGCTCAACCTAGCACAGATTGGGACATCTCCAGTTCAGCACCTTAGGTCAAAGGCCAGAGTCAGGGGTCCTGGTCTTCTCTCCAGCTCTGCTGCTGAGTCATTGTGTGACCCCAGCAAGCCATATCTCCAGCCTCCCAAACCATTTTTTCATCTGTTCAAGGTAGGGCCAGATTAAATTAGGGGTTTTCTTTTCTTTCCTTTTCGCTTTTTCTTTCTTTTTTTAGCTTGGGCCCATTAAAAGCTTATACAATTTGACAACCTTCCAGTACTGCCAACCTGATATTTGGAGAATCAGATCAGAATAAATCTGACATTGCTGGCTTCCCCTGTGCTTTTATGGCAGGGGCCATGAATGCAAATAGAGTGGGGAAGGTCAAACAAATCCTGAGCCTTAGGCATTCATTGGAGGCACTTAAGGGTAGGACCTCAGCAAAAATTTTCCTTCCCTACCCACCACAGGGTAATTTGAAAAGCTTCTGAAATAGAGGCAGGGGCAGGCAGGAGGGACCGTGTGTATGGGGAGAGCTCCTGAGTGAAGAAGTGGGAGGATAATGGGTCTGGGAGCCCTAGATCAGCCAGGCTGCCCATTGTGGTTCCAGGTGTGTCTCAGGCCAGGGCATAAGCTACAGGTGGGGGTCTAAAGATACAAGGAGGCCTCGTGGCTCAGCAGAAAGAATCCTTCACCTAGTTAGGGCCTGGTCCTCAGTCTTGAATCCTGGGCTGCAGGCCTGGCTGTGGTTGCAAATAGGCAAGGCTGAACTGAGGTTTCACAGGACAAAGGGCATCCAGGGACAGCTGGTACTATGCTCCAGGGGACTTCTTCATTTCGGTACCCTTGGAACTCTGCTGATCGAGGGGCTAAGGGCCTCACCTCCTACATACCCAGCTACCCTACTTGGTCCTTGAGCACCAATATATAAGTCCCAGAGCCACGGAGTCAGTGACCTCTGAATGGATAGCAGCTCCTCCCCCAGGCACTAGGCCAGACAGGCAGGAATCCCTGGGTGGCCTGGGAGGGCCCAGCCCTGGGCCAGCCCCTGAGGGCTGGATTCTGGCTGCAGGCTCTCTGCTCATCAGTCTGTCCACTCCCACCTCCAGAGTCCAAGGGTCTAAATGGTGGGTGGTTTGAGCTGAGCTGGGCACTACAGAGGGAGCCTGCACTGGAGAAGGTTGGTGGGTGGGTGGCATGGGATTCGAGGAGCTGCTAGACAAGGTGGGTGGCTTTGGGCCCTTCCAGCTGTGGAATGTGGCACTGCTGGCCTTGCCCCGTGTGCTGCTGCCCATGCACTTCCTCCTGCCCATCTTCCTGGCTGCTGTGCCAGCCCACCGTTGTGCCCTGCCTGGACTCCCTTCCAACTTCAGTCACCAGGACATGTGGCTGGAGGCCCACCTGCCCCGGGAGCCTGATGGCAGGCTCAGCTCCTGCCTCCGCTTCACCCATCCCCAGGCCCTCCCCAACTCCACGTTGTGGGGAGGGGGTCAGAGCACTGGGGAGCAGCTGGAGGGTGAGCCCTCCACAGTGCCCTGCCCTCAGGGCTGGGAGTACGACCACTCGGAATTCTCCTCCACCATTGCAACCGAGGTACCCGAGCTGGGAGGTTGGGGGACACGTGAATAGATGGGCTTGCCATTGCCTTGGGTGATTACTATGTGGGCATTAGACACATTACTTTACCTCTTACAGTCTCAGTTTACCCATCTGTAGATGGGGTCTATAAATTTAAAGCACTGAGCTTAGTTCCTGGCTTGTAGTAAAGCCCATACTTGAGAGCTGCTATTATTAATTGGGAGGTGATTAGGGTGGGGAAGGGCTAAGGAGGCTCCCGGGAGTTGGGACAGAGTTGAGGAGGGTCTTTCTCCAGTAAGAAGTGGAGAAACAATAGAGGCCTCCTTCTCTCCCTTCCTTTTTTCTGGGCTCCAGGTCTAGGATTTACATGACCCACCTGGAGGAATGCAGGGTGGGGCAGTCTCTCTGGGAAGGAGAACTCCTGTTGTCACAGCCAAGGCCCTCCATGGGAAGAAGCTGAGGCTGCAGGATTGGGGAGGGGCAAAGTTTCCCACCCCACAAGCTGGGGGGAATAGTTGGGGCTTATCTGACATGGAGGTACTAGGATGGCACAGTTGACCTCAGAAGGCCCTGGGTCTGGAGAAGAGGGGTTGGTGCCAGCTGAAGAGGGGCCTGTGCCCATGGGAGGCCCCTCCCTGCTTGTCCCTGCAGTGGGACCTGGTGTGTGAGCAGAAAGGCCTGAACAGAGCCACTTCCACCTTCTTCTTCGCCGGTGTGCTGGTGGGGGCCGTGGCCTTTGGATACCTGTCTGACAGGTGGGGTGAGATGAGGGGCCAATAAGGGAGTGGGGTGGGGAACCCTTTTCCACTAGCTGGGGTATGGGCCCAGTATACCTCTATCTTGGGACCTCCACTCTACAGGGAGCTGACCCTGCATGACCCCTGTGCAGGTTTGGGCGGCGCCGTCTGCTGCTGGTGGCCTATGTGAGTGCCCTAGTGCTGGGCCTGGCATCTGCAGCCTCCGTCAGCTACACCATGTTTGCCATCACCCGCACCCTCACTGGCACAGCCCTGGCTGGCTTCACCATCATCGTGATGCCACTGGGTGAGGCAGGCAAAGGACGGGCAGGGCCTAGAGGACTGGAGGGAGGCAGCTGTCAAGGGTGAGACTGAGCCCATCTGGCCCTTGTTAACTGTCTTCCTGTCTGCAACCCCTGCCCTGGGTCCAGAGCTGGAGTGGCTGGACGTGGGACACCGCACTGTGGCAGGTGTCCTGAGCAGCACCTTCTGGACAGGGGGCGTGATGCTGCTGGCACTGGTTGGGTACCTCATACGGGACTGGCGATGGCTTCTGCTGACTGTCACCCTGCCTTGTGCCCCAGGCATCCTCAGCCTCTGGTGAGACCTGTGGGCAGCTAGGGAGTGGGAGATACAGGAAACCAGAGATAGAATTAATCAGAGGCTGAGATTTGCAGACAGAGAGACTGAGAGATGAAGAGAAACAGTCAGTGATCAAGAGAGAGAAAGAGACAGAGATCAATACAAAGAGGATGGCACTGGGCATGAGAAGCAGAGAAAAAGATAACAAAATATAGAGTGATAGAGGTGGAATGACAGAGACAAAACCAGTAAGAGACAGTGAGAGAATAGGACTGAAAGGCAGATTCAGAGGGACAGATGGAGACGAACACATGAGTGACCTGAGAGACAGAGGTGGACAGAGCCAGGGACTAAAAGGATGGTGCTCTGGAGGGGAGGGGATGGCGGCAAAGCCAGTACAGTGGTAGGGAGTCCAAGCAGAAGGGTGGGAAGCCGGGCAAAGTGGGCATTTCACTGCCTCCCTAAAATGAACTGGCTTTGAATTACCCCTCTGGGTATGCCTGTATGTCTGTCTGTCCTTCATCTTACGTCCTCCTGTCACCTGTGAGAGAAGTGGGTGCCTGGTGCTGGGGCCTGAGATTTTGTAGGTGAGACCAATTTAGTTGAGTAGAGAGGGGACTCCTAGGCTGTGGAGGACTAGGCCTGCGAGGAAGTGTGGGAAAAGGTGACTTCTAAATTGGGCCTTTAAGGGTGAATAGTTCATCAGGTGAGGAGGGCTTGGGAAGAGAACACATTCCAGGCTGAGGGGATTGTGTGAGCAAGAGCCTGGCAGCTGACAGCCTGTGGTGTGCCCAGGGAGGAATGTGGCTTAGGGTGCTGACTCTGAAGGGCCTCCTACTGCCCCCCAGGTGGGTGCCTGAGTCTGCACGCTGGCTTCTGACCCAGGGCCGTGTGGAGGAGGCCCACAGGTACCTGCTCCGCTGTGCCAGGCTCAATGGGCGGCCTGTGGGTGAGGATGGCCTGAGCCAGGAGGTGAGGGTGAATGTATGTGTGAGTGTGTGTGTGTGGCCTATGCCAAGGGTCACTCTGTGTGCAGGAAAAGCTCCTGGCCCCCAGTGGAGAGTTCCAAACTCTTCAAGATGTCCTGCTGGCTCTTGTGGGCTACACCCTTGCCTCTGGCCAACCCTACCCAGGTCCCACACACATCCCGACCCCCATTACTACAGAAGGGAGGAATGGAGACCCAGGGAGAACAAGGTGCCTTGCTCAGGCTACACAGCCAACTCTGATGTCACAAACTCTCCTTCTCCCCAATCAGGCCCTGAGCAAAGTAGCTGCTGCAGAGAGGGTGGTCCAAAGACCTTCGTACCTAGACCTGTTCCGGACACCCCGGCTGCGACACATCTCACTGTGCTGCATGGTGGTGTGGTGAGGAAGGGGCTGGACTGAGCCTGGTGGGGTGGGGGTGGGTGGAGGGAGGGGCAGACTCCAGGCTGGAGCTGAGTTTGAGAGGACAAGGACAAGTGAACTATTATTGTGCATGGCGGGTGGATCAGTCTCTAGTGGGGATGAGGCTTTGGGGTACTCCCAAGATGGAGCAGGCATCAGACACATGTGGGTTCAAATTCAGGCTCTACCACTTCCTTACTGTTAGTCCTTGGACAGGTCACTTAACACTCTGAGCCTCAGTGCCCCTTCTGTATAATGGGTCACTGTTAGTTCCCATCTCACAGGGTTGCTGTGAAGATTAGGTAAAGGCTCCTGAGCCACTGGTATGTGCTGCACACTCAGAAGGGATTATGGGGACAGGCAAGGTCATGGGCAGCAGGTTCTGAAGGTGGGGCAGATGGTCCCTCTAAAAGGCCAGGGTTTCTGAGAAGAGCGGACAAGAGGGTGGGAAGGAGACTACACTGAATGGCATCGCGACGCCCCCTCAGGTTTGGAGTGAACTTCTCCTATTACGGCCTGAGCCTGGATGTGTCGGGGCTGGGGCTGAACGTGTACCAGACGCAGCTGCTATTCGGGGCCGTGGAGCTGCCCTCCAAGCTCCTGGTCTACCTGTCGGTGCGCCACGCAGGACGTCGCCTCACACTGGCCGGAACGTTGCTGGGCGCCGCTCTTTCCTTGGCCTTCAGGTTGCTGGTGTCCTCGGGTGAGCCCCGCCCTGAAGCCCCGTTGGTTCTTGGAGGCCCCGCCTCCTGGTCGAGAAAACAACCCTCTCATCCACCCTCTTCCGTACCCCTCCCCCCTCCTTTCCGGGAAGCCCCGACTAAAGGCCAGTTAAGTCCCGCCCTCTATGGGGGCTCCACCTCCTATCCTGGGAGAACCCTGGTTCTCCCATAAGGCCTGCTCAATGTCTGAACCCCTTTTCCTCCAGAGATGAAGTCCTGGAGCACCGCCCTGGCAGTGATAGGGAAAGGTTTTTCTGAAGCTGCCTTCACCACTGCCTACCTGTTCACGTCGGAGTTGTACCCTACCGTGCTCAGGTGAGGGATCCTAGGCAAGCCACCTGGAGGGAGGGCTTGTTAGTCACATCTCTTACGAACACCCCACATACACACTGCACCCCAGTCCTTGTCACTCATTGCTTACAGAGCTATAATCAGAGCTGTCTGTGTTCACCAAGGTCTGGGAGGTGGTGGGGCATTTTATCATCTTTACTAAGACCCTGAATGGCGTCAGACAACTTCTTTGGGCCTCCTTTAAAAGAAAATTGGCTTTACAAGAAAAGCCACAAAAAGCCCCTTCTATCCATTCTATCCCATCCCACTCACCACAGCCTGCCCTTGGGGGTTGTCTCTGGACATAAGGCCTGGGCCCTTTCAGCTAGCTACTGACAAGTGGGGAGGAGATGGGTAGGCAGGTGGCCATGTTTAGAAAGCCTTGTGTCTCCTCTAACATGGCAGGGTCTGATTGAGCTGCTGACCCTCTTTCAGATCACCATTTCCCCAACCCTTTTCTGATGACTTTTCTTTTCCTTCAGCAGTGCCTGATTAGTACTATCAGAACCAGGGCCCCATCCCCTGGTGGGTGCTGGCTTGGAGAGCCCTGGCCTGGGGGTGGGTGGGAAAACCATCTGAAAGTAGCCCCAGCTTTCTTGGCCATCTGGGGAGAAGGGGGCACCAGAGCCAGCCAGCACAAGAGGGAATTCCTGTGAAGCACGACTGCATGTAGGTATGAGCACCAACCCTCTCCTCTATCCTCTTTCTCTGAACAGACAGACAGGAATGGGGCTGACTGCACTGGTGGGCCGTCTGGGGGGCTCTTTGGCCCCACTGGCAGCCTTGCTGGATGGAGTATGGCTGTCACTGCCCAAGCTCACTTATGGGGGGATCGCACTGCTAGCTGCCTGCACTGCCCTCCTGCTGCCAGAGACCAAGCAGGCACAGCTGCCAGAGACCATCCAAGACGTGGAGAGGAAGAGGTGTGTGCATAGGACTGTCAGTGTGAGCACATGCATGTGGGTTTGGGTGCTGACACCTTAGGTAAGATTCAGAGAGGAAGACATGTTGGCACATGGGTCTGGTGCATGTATGCTGGTGTGCACAGGTGCGTACCTGAAGTATGTAAACTGCATGTATAACAGTGTATATGTTGGGGGGGTAGAGCCCATGCTTAGCATGCATGAGGTCCTGGGTTCAATCTCCAGCACCTCCATTAAAAAAAAAAAGTATACATTGAGTCCACACCTGTGTGTGTGTCCAGGAAGAGGATGTGTACACACACTCAGGTATGCCTATGCTTCAGGGATGTATAGAAGCATGTGTGGAAGTAACTTGTGGGAGTACATGTGTTTCTATCTTAAGAGCTGAGGGGAGCCCTAGGCCAGCACTAATGGGGCAGGATGGGGTGGTAGGCTAGGGGGCTAAACCCCACCATTGCTCATAACTCCTTCCTCCCCAGTGCCCCGTCCAGCCTTCAGGAGGAAGAGATGCCCATGAAGCAGGTCCAGGATTGAGTGGTATCAGGGGCAAGCCCTCCACAGAAGTTCTGCAGCAGGGCCTGGGAGAAGAGAAGGGTAGGCCCTGTGGCCAGGGTTGGGGGCATCGAGCCCCCTGCCCATGGCTAGAACTGCCCCCTCTCTGTGCTCTTCCAGCCTTAACTATTTGGCCTCCAGCAACAAGGCAACTTCCCAGAATGCAGCAGGCTGCTGGAAAATTCTGGCTTCCCTCTCATGGCTGGGGGCATTCCATAAATAAAGGTGCCCCAGGGGTTGAGGCAACGGTGAGGACCTGTGGGATGAGCCCCGGATGGGAAGCCACTGAATCTGGCCCTGGGTTCTGATCCAGCTTTGCCACTGATTTCTGGGTGACCTTGGGCGACCTTGGGCATGTGGCTTTCCCTCTCTGGGTCTGTCTGGTCATCTCTCAAACAGCTAATGAAGCCTCTTAGCAGATCTCGCCACAGGATCTATCTGCTGTCATGCTCAAATGAGAATGCTGTATAAGGTGCTTCTTTTAGAGGTGGTGCTAAAGGACTATCCTGTGATGACTTCTGGTACCAACAGGGTTGGTGGGCATGCTGTCCACGGGGTGGTGCTGGGGGCTGCCCAACGCCAGAGCCAGGGGACCAGAAGAACAAGAGCTCTTTGTTCCCATGGCTGCCTCTGCTACCTCCCAGGCACTTTGCAGGGTAATGCATCCCCCAGCCCCTACACTCCCCACCCTCCAACCCGCTGTCTAGGCCTCATGTCCAAAGAAGAGTTGAAGGCATGGGAGCCAACATTTTATTGGAGAAGCCAAAATAAACACAAGTTTTATGAGTACCTTGCAGTTACAGAATTTGCTGGGTCAAAGGATCAGGAAGACCAAGAGGCAACCTTCAAATGGGGTTGACCTGACCAGATAGGAAGGGGAAAGAGGATTTGGCAGAGAAAGTCTATTCTCTGGTCTACCACGGAGCCTAGGCCCAGGCTGCCAGAATCCCACTTTTCCCCACCCCCTAGGACTGGAGAATTCTGTAGCTCCCACTGGACCATGGAGGGGATGATGGGAGGCCTGAATTAGGGTGACCTCTCCTGTGAGCATCTCATTTGGATTTTATCTCCACGGGGTCATAGATGTAGCAGCCCACATCACCAATGTTCACACCTGAAGGAGAGAGCCCCATCACCAAGGGCCCTGGGACTTGGGGGTGCTGGGTTGAGGGCTGAAAGGAGTTGGGAGGGGTCTGACCACAGGGGAAGTTGTCCACACAAACTCATAGACCCATATGCCATACTTTAGGCCCAGTGTCTGGGGTGGGGCTGCCCACCTTTGGGGCCAAACAGGTAGCCATAGCAGGGAATGTGGCAGTAGGGGACGCCGTCATGCTGGGACACAGAGAGAAAGAGAGATATCTCAGCTTGGCTCTTTTCCCATCTCCAGCTTCCCTTCCCCCAACATGATCACTCACCCCCACCCTGCTCACCTCAGCGTGACTCCCAGCAGTCAGGGTCTTCCGGCACCTCTGGCACCTCAGACAGGGTCGGTGCCAATTTCTGCCCAAAGACATCACCTTCTCAGCTGGTAGGGGAGAGGTGGTACTTCAAGGGGCAGGGCAGGGAGACGCACCCACCTTGCACACCCCCCTCCCCTAGCTTTCCATTGTCACTTACCAAAATAGACGGGTTCCTCACAGCTGGGGCACAGTGACGTCTCCCCAGTGAATGTCTTCATGTGGGGAGGGCCTTTAAGGGGAAGAGGCCCTGGCTAGGGCTGAGGTGGGGGCCAGGCCTAAACAGGGCCCACCAGCACTGGCCTATATATGACACTGTCCTCTTTTAAAAGCCATACTCATCCCTGAGCCTCCCACCCATGTGGACATGAGTCTGCCTTCCTCAGGCAGAGCTGAGTCCCCTGATTCCACCTCCTGCCCCACCCTATCTGCAGGAAGGACCACCTGCTTCCTTCTCATTCTCCCAAGAGCTCAGGTGCCCACCAGCCCAACCCTGACAGCAACTCAATCCTCAGGAAACCTGAGCTGATACAGGAGCTGGCCAGGGCAGGGGTGTCAGGTGTTAAAGAGCAGCGTCACTGCCTACTCCAGGGGATGGAGGAAGGAATGGAAGAGGGGAGAAGTAGAAGAATGTGAGGGGCTGGCCCATCTCAATGACCCCTCACTCCAGGTCACTCCTTCCATGGCCTTAGCCTGGGAAGGGCCTTAGTTCCAGGCCAGGTTTGCCTCTGACCAGCTGTGTGACTGCACAAGGTCTCTTGCCCTCTCCAGACCTCAGTTTCCTCACCTGAAAATGTGGGCGATATCATTTGCCCAATTTACCTCTTAACTCAGCAGCTGACATAAGGGAATATCAAAAAAGGGGCCACAGAGAAGACCAGACTTTACTACGAACAAAGTTGTAGGAATGTGAAGCAGAGAACTGGGTGGGATACTGCCACGTGGTCCCACCCCCTGTTCTATCCTGGGGAAGGGCTGGGAGGAGGAGTAGCTGGGATCCAATCTCACTTACTTTTCTTGCCCTGGGGGAGGCCAGTCCTGGGTCTGGGGGGGCTGAAGCTGCTGAGGCTGAGGGGGGTGTTGTTGGCAGGGCTGGGAGTTGGGGATTTGTAGAGGTAGGAGCCCACACCACCAATGTTCACCCCTGCAGAGAGAATAGGGAAGGTTAGGCTTGAACCTCCAGCTCCCAGCCACATGGAGGGTTCTGCTGTCCCCAGCCCCTTCCAGGCTGGTACTTACCCCTGGGTCCAAAGAGAGCCCCATAGCATGGCTTGTGGCAATATGGTCTCCCGTTGTGCTAGGCACAAGCAGAGGGAAGAGTACTGGGGAAGGCCCCAAGGGGGCCTCACTTGTGCCCCACAGGCTTTTCCCCAAGACAGGCTATCAGGTGTGTCTGTCTACTGGCCTGGGGGTGAGAGGACTGATGGGTGGGCTGGCATGCTGGAGTTGCCACTGTGGTCAGGGGGAAAGGGAAAGAGCAGGTCAGGAAGCAGTGCTGCTTCCCTCCCACCCCCAAAAGGCATGGGATCCACTGGCGCAACTCAGGCTCCCAATAGGTAGGCGGTCTTGGGAGTTGGCTGCTGAGGTTCCTTTTAGTGGGCCAACAGGGCCAAAAAGAGGGGCTGGAATCTGGGGGCCAGTGACAGACACAGGGCTGTGTACCCTAGCCAGGCCTCACCTCTGCATGCCCTCCTGGGGACAGGACGCTGTGGCAGCGCTCACATTTCAGGCAGAAGCGGTGCCAGTTCTTGCCCAGGGAGCTCACCTTCTCTGCTGTCGGGGACAAGGTGGAACTGGGTAGTGGGGGCCCAGTCCAACAGGTGCCCTCCTTTCCCCTCTCGGTCCTGCCCGCCCTGATTCCTAGAGACAGTGGGGAGTGTCTCCCGGAGGCCAGCTCCATCCCCTGCCCAAGTGCCCTGCGCCCCACAGGTAGAAAGGGGGTCTGGGAGCACACTGTCACCAACTCCTTGCATTCTCAAGGAACCCAACAGCTCTCTCTCGCCCCATCTTCTCCCCTTCCTCAGCCTAGGCCTCACCGAAGAAAACAGGTTGCTGGCAACGCGGGCAGGTCCAGCTCATGGCTCCGCTCTGAGCAGCCGGCTTCACAATGTAGGCAAGTCAGCCTGGGCTCAGTTCCCACCCCCTCCGTTGGCCCCACCCACAGCTCTGCTTTGAGCCTTATTGGGCTGAATCCCCTGCTCCTAAGTGCCCTCTGGCCACCAGAAATTTAGAACCACTCCACCTGAGGGTTGCAGGTGACTTTGCTGTTATTTCGAAACACTGAGGCTTTGGACCAGTGGAGAGGAGAAAGGGTTCTGAAGCCAGACGGGGAGGGGAGGGAGTAATGAGGATGCCTGGAAGGGTGGCACTAGTTTACAGAGAAGAAAACTGTTCAGAGTATAGACGCTGTGAAAACACTATTATTTCCCAAAAGCAAGGGGTTACGCATTCTTTGAAATGGTTTTATTCCATCTTGGCAGTTGCAGGTGGTTAAGAGCAACTGAATCTGGAATCCATCTCTGTTACTTACTCACTCTTTGGCTTCAGGCAAATTACTTAACCTCCTTCTGCCAGTTTTCTTATCTGTTCAACGAGTATGATAAGAAGTCTCTACCTCATAGGACTGTGGAGAGAATTAGATAAGTTAGTATGTGTAAAGTGTCCAAACAGCGCCTGGCACCTAAACACTGTAAAAGCAGTTAACTGCCATGATGGATCCCATAATGAACCCGAGACTCTTGGTTTGGAAGCTCCAAAACATTGTCTGCATACTGTTGTTTGCCCACAAAATTATAATGCTTATTAAATGTAAAAGTATAATTCAGACATCAGTTACATATTCCTAATTTAGTTTAAGATGTTTTAATATTTGTTAAAGTAGCTCAGCACTGTTTCAAAGGATACAAAATTTAAACCCACAGAATGAGAGAGAGTATTTGCAAATATATATCTGTTAAGGATCTAGTACTCAGAATATATAAAAGACATAACTCAACAATAAAAAGACAACCCAATTAAAAAATGGGAAAAGAATTTGAATAGACATTTTTCTAAAGAAGATATACAAAGGTCAACAAACACAAGAAAAGATACTCAACATCATTTGTCATTAGGGAAATGAAAATCAGTCCCACAATAAGGTATTATTTTACACTACTAGAATGGCTATAATAAAAAAGATGTGTATCAGTGTAGATATGGCAAAATTGGATCCCTCATACAATGTTGATAGGAAGGTAAAACAGTGTAGCCCTTTGAAAAATAGTCTGGCAATTCCTCAAAAGGTTACCATATGACCCAGCAGGTACACTCCTAGGTGCACACACACAAAGCATATGGTCCACATAAAAACTTGTACATGAATGTTCACAGTACTGGTATTCACAATAGGCAAAAGGTAGAAACAACCCAAAGTCCATCAACTGATGAATGGATAAACAAAATATAGTCTGTCTGTGATGGAATATTATTCAGCCATAAAAAAGAATGAAATAATACCATTTGCAGCAACACGAATGGATCTAGAGATTATCAAACTAAGTGAAGTAAGTTAGACAAAGACAAATATGGTATCACTTATATATGGAATCGAAAAAATAACATAAATGAACTTATTTACAAAACATAAAGAGACTCTCAGACATAGAAAACAAACTTATGACCGGGGAGGGTAAATTAGGGGTTGGGGATTAACAGCCACACATTACTATGTACAAAACAAAAAAACAAGGACCTACTGTAAAGCAAAGGGAACTATATTCAATTTCTTGTAATAACATACAATGGAAAAGAATCTGAAAAGAAAATATATATATTTGTATTTGTATAACTGGATCACTTTGCTGTACACCCAAATCTAACATTGTAAGTCAACTACATTTAAAACTTTAAAAATTTAGAAAAGGAAACAAACGTATAATGGTTACCAAAGTGGGAAAGAGGGGAGGGATAAATTGGGATTTGGGGATTAGCAGGTACAAACTACTATATACAAAATAGATAAACAAGGTCCTACCGTATAGCACAGGGAACTATATTTAATAGCTTGTAATAACCTATAACAAAATGAATATGAAAAAGTATATATTCTATATTTATATATAACTGAATCACTATGCTGTACACCAGAAACACAACACTGTAAATCAACTATACTTCAATTTAAAAAAATAAAAGGATGAACTTTATGGTATGTAGATAATGTGAGGGGAGGAGGAGGAGGAAGAAGAGGTAGAGGAGGAGGAGGAAGGAGAAGGAGAAGAAGAAGGAGAAGAACTAAAAGAAACTACTTTTTCAAAAAAAAAGGTAGCTCAGCAAATGAGGGGCAGGAAGAGACCAGATTACTTTGTGCCAGTGCCCCAGCAGAGACAGTCGCTTAATGAACTGTTGCAGTGAAATGAAGAGTTTTCTGGAGTAAGTTCCTTTGTTCAGTCAAGTCAGTTCAGAAAGAGCTGAAGGAGGTGTGTGCTAAACCCATCATGGGCTGCAGTGCTGTGCCCTGCTGAAAGAAAGGAGTCCTGTTCGTATCTCAGGAGTCAGAGACCCTCTCTGGACTCCAGTCCCCTTAACTGGGCAGTGAAGATAGGACTGGTGTCTCTGAACTTCTACTCAACCCCCCTGTTCCCTCACTTGTCTCAGTGAGTACTTTTTGCTTCTAACAACACTTGTTAATTCTCCTTGATTACTTTTAAAGGTGGAAGGCTTGCACATCATGAAACTAACTTTTCTACACTTTCTCATTATTTGTTTCTTGTTTGGGGGAATGTGTCAAGATCCGTGGTTTCATAACTGTTTCTTGGAGGGGATGCTTCTTTAACTAACTTGAAAAATGTTACAGTTTTAGTCTTCACTGGTATTTTATGCTCATGTTTCTGCCTTCCTCATGTGTTTCTTCTCTAAGAAGGCAGCTCAAGGTTCACTGCCTTTTGCTCTCTATGGCTCTTGAAAGAAATTCCCATGTTAGAGGTTGGGAGGTCTTCACTGTTGTATTTTTTCTTGGACATGCTGCCTCCTTTAGGAAGGCTAACTTCATCTATCCAAGGATCTATAAAGGGCACATAAAAAATCCTTTTCTAAGGTCTCCCAGCAATTTCTGGCCTTGTACCCATGCTTCAGCCTCCTTAGATGGGTCATCTTTACCCTGGCATCCAGTACAGGGTCCCACACAAAGAAACAAGCATTGGAGTGTGACTACCATGCTGCTTTCATTCAACTTGCAGTGAGTCAGTGGGGTAAATGCCTTACTGTTCCCCATCTTCTGCAACCTGCCTATATCATATGGCCCCAGCAAACACAGTATGCCTCATCTCTTCTATTTCAGTGCTTAGGAAAGACTATTTAAGGCTCCTCCTTTCCAAATATTTGCCATCCACTTGCAGGTACAGCAAATCACAGCATTCCACTCTTCTTTCTTGCCTGGCTTCCATTATTCTGACTCTAAAAGAGTCTTTGTAAAGAACGTTCACAGGGGAAATTAACATTTCTTGCAGAAATGCATTTGCAGTTACTGAAAAGTGACTGTTTTGAATATTGTGTGACTAAAATCTCTAAAATGATACTTTAATGAATACCACAAATGGGTAAGTCCAGTTGAGGGTATAGTTTGTATCATCTCTTATAAGAGGCAGGCCCCTCTTTCATAAAGATGATAGTTCCCTTGGTGCCCCCACTACTTCCCCCTAACTTTTCCTGCACAAACCTCTGTCATGGTATCTATAATGTTGTGTTACACTTATTTACTTTTCTAACTTTCTTCAATTGACAGAACTGACTGAGACTTACCTGTGTATCTATAGCACCAAGTATAGTGTGGGTGCTCAGTAAATGATAGCTACTATTATTATTAATATTATTACTATGAAAACTGCTTCGTGTTTTTAAGCTCTATTGTTAGGGGGGTGTGTGTGTGTGCATGTGTGTGTATATATATATGTGTGTGTGTGTGTGTTTTATAATTGTTGTGTTCTCTTGATGCATTGACCCTTTTATTGTTGTTGTTAGGCTGAAGAAAACAAGTTTTTCAACTCTAGTGAATGGTGGTAGAGATAATGACCTCAAACACCTGGAGGGCAGTCACATGGAAGAGGCATTAGGGGCACTGCAGAGACCTCTGGATAGAGGTCATAGGGAAACAGATTTGAATTCAGTCCAGGAAAAGAACTTTCTAATAGAGCCAAACATGGAGTGACTGCTTCAACAGTAGTGAGCTTTCTGTCTCTGGATGTTATAAGTAACGCTGGACAACAAACCAACATTGATCATCAGTGTTGCAGAAGGAATGCAAGCATCATATACAGACAGCTCTTTAAGGCTTCTTCACAATTTGACAATATATGATTTTCTGATTCCTTTCCCAAAGAAGAGTTTGAAAATTGTGTTAGCAAGAAAGCACATAGCTAAAATGGTGACATATACCATCTGTGGAATGCCAGGTATAGGCACTGTACTTATTATTTCTGATCCTACAACAACCTGATGAGGGATTTAAATGTTACATTACCAACCACACAGAAAAAGAAAGTGGCTTGGAGAGGTTAAGAATGTGTTCAAATACATGCACCTTAATGTTCATAGCAGCACTGTATACAATAGCCAAGACATGGAAGCAACTTAAATGTCCATCAACAGATGACCGGATAAAGAAGTTGTGGTATATTTCTACAATGGAATACTACTCAGCAATAAAAGAATAAAATAATGCCATTTGCAGCAACATGGATGGACCTAGAGATCATCATTATAAGTGAAGTAAGCCAGAAAGAGAAAGAAAAATATCATATGATTTCATTCATATGTGGAATCTAAATTTAAAAAAAGGACACTATGAACTCATCTACAAAACAGAAACAGATTCACAGACATAGTAAACAATTTTATGGTTACCAGGGGAAGGGGGTGGGAAGGGATAAATTTGGGAATCTGAGAGTTACAAATGCTAGCCACTATATATAAAAATAGATTTTAAAAAAGGTTTCTTCTGTATAGCACAGGGAATTATGTTCAATATGCTATAATAACCTTAATGAAAGAAATATGAAAGCGAATCTATGTATGTATATGCATGACTGGGACATTGTGCTGTACAGCAGATATCGACACATTATAATTGACTGTACTTCAATTAAAAAAAAAAGAATGTGTTTGACATCATACAGATAGCAATCTGACTCTCAGGCTCATACTTTTTCTACCTGATGCTCCCATGCATGGTTTCCAAGCTACCCACGTATTTCAGTCTGAAAGAATACTACACTTATCTGCACAGCATCTCTGTACCTATAGATAAGAGGATCTATCCAGGTAAGTAATGGATTGAGAAAGAAGATGCAGGGAAATGTCATTAAAAAGTTTCCATGGCTTCTCAGTGCCCTCGAGATAGTTTTTAACTTGGCTCTAGGACCCTTCGCCTTTCCAGTCCTCTGAGCCATTTCACCTGTTGCATCAACCCCTCTAATTACACTAAAAGAGGTTCTTAAACCTGCCTGCCTCAGGGCCTTTGCAAATGCTATCTCTTTTCTGGGAACTTGCTTCTCCAATATCTTCACCTCACGAATTCCTGCCTAACCTCAGGTCCCCTTCACTTATTCAATACCAGGCTACTGGCCCAGGCACTACCTCCTATAGCATCCTGGGCTTGAGGGTAGAGGGGGTACAGTCTATGACAGCTGTGTTTTCCCTGCCTGAGTACTGAATCAAATGAGGAAAATAAAGCAATGGAGATTCCATGGTAAGTCCAAGTTTGTAGCTTAGTGGGAGAGTAAAACAGGTCTGCCAACTTCCCGCCCACCAGCCCCACCACAATCTAGGCTTTATCTACCCCATTAGTCTGTGACCTCCATGAGGGTAGGGACCAGGACAGCTTTGCCAACCACTGTGTATGCTTCCAGTGCATGGCTCAATCTCTGGCACATACTGCTCAATAAATATTTGTTGATGAATGAATGTTAAATGTTGTACACAAGTTTCCCTCAACTGTGAGTAGATGAGGGCCAGTGGGAGAGATGTGTGATTAGGAATGGACTGGTAGTGGTTGAGAATTTTTTTTATAGAGGTTGAGCAAGAGAAGCTCAGCTGTCTAGGCATAAGAACTCAGGAGTTTATTCCTCAACACACACGTGGATCAGCATATATGATGCATAATGGAATATGATTTTAGCTGATCCTAATTATAAATACTAGGTAACTGATAAAGTAAACTGATAAAGTAAAAAGAGAACTGAAAACTTGCTTTGGCAGCAAGCCAGTCCCACTAATTACACTCATTCACAAAAGCCACTAATTAAACTTAATCAACATGTAGCACCATTATGTCTATCATTAAATATACGGTTAAATATATGGCAAAAGAGAGAATGTGGGGAAGTGTCATGTAAACTGTAAAGCACCTTACAAACATGGCTGCTGTTGTGTGTCAGGTTAGCACTGTAGTGAGTCTTCATTACAACTATAAATTTTTTATTTTTTGTAGACTTGTTCAAGTACATGGCCATATGTTTGTGACTTTTCAGGCATTATCAAAACTCTGTTCCTAGATGACTCCTTTAAAAGTTTTCACTCAATTCTGGTATGTTAATGAAAAACCAGTCTTGTCTCTTTATTGTTGTGTTTCTTAACATCTATTACCCATAACCCTTGTGTTTTCTCACTCCATGTTCTGAATGTCCATTCTAACTAGAAAGCTTTACTTTCTGTAGTTTATATTACTTAAAAAAACAAAATAAAAATATACACAGAAAACAAAAACTGAATGAAACGCTTTCTTAAAACACATTAATACTCTCACCTGTAGAGAATTGCTGCTGTATAATAACACATTATTTATGTCCCTAGCAAGAGTCTGATTTTTCCCTTGTTTCCCAGCAGCAACTTGCCAACACATGAACCTGCTGAGAGCACTCTGTGTTAGCCACTTGTGGTTAGCTGCTTAGAGCATTGACTGGGCCACATTCTGTGATTCAGTGGCATCAGCTGGCCTAATTCAGAATCAAGACTGCCTGAAAGGACCTTTTGACCCTTCACCATGGCTGCCTTCAACCTATGCTCATGAAGTCAACAACAGCTCTAAATGATGGTTTTCCATGAAAAGATAGATTTGGCTTCTCAAGTATCACTTGGAAATGTGTATTTCATCTGAAAGTATATAAGAATAATGATCTACACATAATCTGAAACATGAGAAATGTATCCATATGCCAGAAACTGGGAAGAGAGGAGTGAAACTTGGTGGTCCGCTTACTTATAAATCTGATAGATGATGACAGTTCTTCTTGGTGTAAGCTACCAGCAACTTCCTCATCTTCTTACTAAGGTCTGGGGGGTAATTTGTTTTCCCCAATACACAGGAATAGTCCTTACAAGTCATGAGAGTATGTTAATGTGACTAAAACAGCTTAATCTTGTGAATTTGACAAATGCAAATGCTTACCTTTTTATAGAGGAATCTTTCAGTTCCTCTATGAAGCTCAAGGTCACAGAATCAGGATTCAAGTTCCAGCCTCTTCCCAACTCCAAAATGATTAGGCTTTTCCTCTTCTTCTCCTGAGCTTTTGTAACAGGCAAAGCTATAAGATCTTTATTTCTAATCTCTTACTACCCACATCCCCATTACCAAGAAAAGGGTAGGAATTACCAGTACCTTAGTGGGGGTAAGCCTAACTTGAGTGCCCATCTTCTGATAAAAAGCCACAAAGAGGAAGGCTACAAACAAGGCACTGTTTGCAGCTCTATAGGGGACATTTTATTTTCTACTTAGAAGTATCTTTTGGAGGAACTTATCTCCCTGATTCCACATTAATTCAACTTAGTCTGGATTCTTCAGTAGGATAGACCCTGTCTTCCCAGGGTGAGCTTACGACCAGGGCCTGAACTGAGTGCTTTACCCACCCAGTCGTAGTAATTGTTCACGGATAGAAATGTGGCCCAAATCACACTAATCAACATCCTCCCTAAGGTTTTTTTGGTGCTATAAGGAAAGATACATTTTCATTTTCTAGGTAGAAGCCTTTAAAAACCATAGCAGCTTGAGACTGCAGGGGCTAATTTGCCCTTGAGTGGAAATAAAATGAGGTCAAGCAGAACTGAGGGAATGGGGAAGAGAGAGTCCTGATGACATATCTGACCTCCTGGATCTAATTCTGACTTGGTCTACCAGTTACCAAGCCACAAATTACTACCTATCCATTTTTTCCCATAAGTTTGTTTGAGTTTAGTTTCTGTTACAACCAAGAGAGTCCCAATTAATACAATGTGCACCTTCATAGAGGCAGAAATGCTTCTTCTTATATTTAAGAATTACATCATGTTGTGAATGACTGAAAAATTATGCTGAACACTGGAATTTGACACAACATTGTAAAATGATTATAAATCAATAAAAAAGTTAAAAAAAGAATTACATCATGTTGTATAAAGTTCTGACAAAGCAGATAGCTTTATACACACATTTTCTTAATACATGATTTTTCAGGATAACCTTATAAGAAAAAGACTAGAAAATAATATGTAAGAAATGGATCTTAGACAAGTAATCCAATTAAAAATGGCAAAGGATTTGGACAGTTCTCCAAAGAAGATATACAAATGGCCAATAAGCATATGAAGAGATGCTCAACATCTTTAGTCATTAAAGTAATGCAAATCAAAACTATAAGGAGATACCACTTCATATTCACTAGGGTGGCTATAATAAAAAAAGAAAAACAGAAAATAACAAGTGTTGGAAAGGATGTGAAGAAAATGAAACACAATTCTGGTAGGAATGTAGAGTGGTACAGCTGCTGTGGAAAACAGTTCGACACTTCCTCAAAAAGTAACACATTGTGATGTCACAAAAATGGCAGAGCAGAGAGCTCTAAGAATCACTCCCTCCACTGAAGCTATCACTAAGCTGGCAAAACTGATAGAATCAACTTTTTCAGAACTCTGGAATCTAATAAAAAACTTACAATGGAGTCCAACCAGTGGTGTGCTTAATGAAAAAAGCAGCCGCTAAATTTCAGCAACAAATTATTGTAGTATTTTTGCTTACCTATCTACCCATTCCCCAGCTTGGAGGTGGCTGTGGGGACAGAAGCCTACATTCCTGTTGCAGCTTGCTGGTGCCAGAGGAGAGCAATATCCACCCTGTTCTCAAAAGATCGTGCCTGTGAATTCTGCCCTGTCTGGTGTTTCCCTGAGGGACTTGTACTGAGGCTGAGCCTGTTTTGCCCTCCTCAAACTGAAGCAGCTTTGAAAGTAGCATCCACTGAAAGCACTTAAGGACATACACTATTAGTCACTGCCTAGAGAAAGAAACAGTGAATGGAATAAGCAGCAGACAGATCTAAAAGTCTGGAAAGGGGGACACTGAGGAAGAAGATAAATGGGAAAATGAGGACTTTGAAGGGCTACCATGTCTATGGGGAAATCCAGCATGCAAAGTGCATGCCTAGGGACAGATGCAAGTTCAGAAAAGGCCTGGGAGGGCCCTAGGCTTGCACCTTTGGCTGATCTTTGGGTTTCATGCAGCCAGGAAGTGAAGGCTAAGAAAGAGTTTTAGGAAAACTGGCTTAGCATGAAGTAGTGCCCCAGCTCAGTGTCTGCAAAGACTAGAAGAGGTGTTGTTGGATTTTTGTTTGTTTGTTTGTTTTGTTTTTCACTCCAGGCATTTAAGGGAATCTCTGTCAAGTCACTGACTGACTGCTGAGATAATGGAACAAAGATTCAAGGACCACACACAAGAAATACAGTCTTAGCAAGAACAGTCTGGAAAGTCAATAAACAAATGATGGCTACAGACTTCAATAATCAACAATAGCAAACCCTGGGAAGGGGATCTGATTCCAGATTGACACATAATATTTAAAATGTCCAGTTTCAAACAACAAAAAATCACAAGGTAGAAAAAGAAGAAAAAAAATATGGTTCATTTGTAGGGGAAAAAAAAAGTTTATAGAAACCATCACCAAAGAAGCCCAGACACTGGACTTACTAGATAAATATTTTAAATCAACTTAGATATGTCTTAGATATACTTAAAGAGCTAAAGAAAACAATGGACAAATAATTAAAAAAAAACCCAGGAGAATGAACAAATAAAAAATATCAATAAAGAGATATAAATTATAAAAAAGAACCAAATAAAAATTCTAGAGCTGAAAAGTAGTGACTGAAATGAAAAACTCACTACAGGGGTTCAAAAGCTATAAATTCAAGCTGGCAGAAGAAAAAAAATGACTGAAGTTGAAGAGAGGACTACTGAAATTATTTGGTCTTAGTAGCAGAAAGGAAAAAAAAAGGAGGAAAAATGAACAGAGCTTAAGAGATCCATAGGACACCATCAAACAGACCAACATATGCATTATGGGAGTCCCAGAAAGAGAGAGAGAAAGAGGCAGAAAGAATATTTGAAGAAATAATGGTTGAAAATTCTCCAAATTCAATGAAATACATGAATCTACACATCCAAGAAGTACAACAAACTCTAAACAGGCCAAACTCAAAAGAGATCCATACCATGACATGTTATAATCAGTGTCAAAAGACAAAGACAAAAAGAGACCTTTGAAAGCAGCACAAGTGAAGTGACTCATCATGGACAAGGGATCTTCAATAAGATTAACAGCTAATTTCCCATCAAAAGCCGTGGAGGTCAGAAGACAGTGGGGTGGCATAAAATGCTAAAAGGAAAACTCTAAATCAAGAATTCTATGTCCAACAAAATTATCCTTCAAAACAAAAGGAAATTAAGGCCTTCCAAGAGAAACAAAAGCTGAGGGAGTTTATCACTAGTAGAGCTGCCCTAGATGAAATGCTGAAGGGAAGTCTTTAGGCTAAAGCAAAAGGACATTAGACAATAACTCAAAGCCAGAGAGAGAAAGAAATCTGGTAAAGGTAACATAGGTAAATATAAAAGCAAGTATTTTTGTATATTGGTTTGTAACTCTTCTTTTTTATTTCCTATATGATTTAAAAGACAAATGCATAAAACAACAATTATAAAACTATGTTAATCAGCACACAATACATAAAGATGTAATTTGTGACAAAAACAACAGAAGGAGAAACATGGAGCTATACAGGAGCACTATTTTGTACATATTGAAACTAAGCTGGTATCAATACAAACTAGACTGTCATAAATTTAAGATGTTAATTATAATCCTCACAGTAATCATTGAGGAAATAACTAAAATATACATAGAAAAGGAAATAAAGAGAGAATCAAAATTATACACTGGAAACAAATCAATCAAACAAAAGAATACAGTATTGGAAAAATGAGAAACAAAAAAGATATGACATAAGATTTAAGATATAAGAAAACAAATAGCAAAATACCAGAAGTTCTTTACCAGTAATCACTTTTAATGTAAATAGGTTACAATTAAGAGACAGAAACTGGCAGAATGCATTTAAAAAAAAAAACATGATCCAACTATATGCTATCTACAAGAGACTCACTTTAGATCTCAAGACACACGTAAGTTGAAGTGAAAGGATGGAAAAAGACATTTCATGCAAATAGTAACCAAAAGAGAGCTGAGGTGGCTATGCTAAAATCACACAAAATAGATTTTAAATAAATTGCTACAAGGGGCAAAGAAGGTCATTACATGTTGATAAAAGGGTCAGCTCATTAAGATGATTTAGCAACTATAAATGCATATGTACTAAACAGAATCCCAAAATATATGAAGCAAATGTTGACATAATTGAAGGGAGAAATAGACAGTCCTACAGTAATAGTTGGAGATTCCAATATTCCAATAATGAATAGAACATTTTGACAGAAGTTCAAAAAGGAAATAGAGAAACTGAACAACACTAAATTAACTATATCTACCATATATACATAGAATACTTCATCCAAAAGCAGCAGAATCCACAATCTTCACAAGTGCACATAGAACAGTCTCCAGGATAAATAGACACATTAGGCCGCAAAGCAACGTAAACAGTCTCAGTACATTTAAAAAGACTAAAATCATACAAAGTATATTCCCCAGCCACACTGGAATAAAGATAAAAACCAGTAACAGGAGGAAAACTGGATTCAGGTGCATGCTGTGGAAAACAGTCTGGTGGTTCCTTAAAATCTAAACATAGAATAACCACATGACCCAGCAATTCTACTTCTAGGTATATTTGAAAAAGAGTGAAAGCAAGTACTCAAATACTTATGCATAAATGTTCAGAGCAGTACTATTAACAATAGCCAAAAGGTGGAAACAATCCAAATGTCTATCAATGAATGAATGGATAAACAAATTGTGGAATACACATACACTGGAATATTATTCAGCATAAAAAGTGATGAAATATTGATACATGCTACAAGGATGAACCTTAAAAACGTTAAGTAAAAGAAGCTGGACACAAAAGATCACATATTGTGTGACTCCATTTACATGAATTTTCCAGAATAGATAAATTCAAAGACAGAAAGCAGATTGGTGACTGCTGCTGGCTTTGGGGTAAGGGATAATTGGGAGTGTCTACTAATTGTATGTGTTTTTTAAGGAGGGTGATGGAAATGTTCTGAAATTAGGTAATGATGATGGTTGCACAACCCTGAAGATACTAAAACCCACTGGATTGTCAACTTTAAAATGATCAATCTTATGGTATGTGAAATTTAATGTTATATGAATTGTATTTCAATTAAAAAGGTTTTAAATATTTCACCATTCATAACACATGTCAACTCTAGCATATCAAATTTTAAAAGTCCAAAGGGAACAACATTATTCTAAAAAATGCCTCCTTCCCTCTGCCCATTCCCCCAGATCAGCACATCTCAGAGATGGACTTCAGAAACTACTGAAGAAGGGAGGTCTCAGCAGTAAATCAGGGGCTGGTAGGTAGGTCATATTAAAGCTGTGACCAACAATCTTGACTGACCCTGAGCCAATGAATGTGGTAGCTGATGAGAAACAGATCTTGCGCTGGTGCAAGAGAGCGAAAGTGACAGTGATAAAGTGTTGGCAGCCCTGGCACTAGGCTGTTTTCCATTGCTTCATCCACAGGTCATACCTGATGAATGGTATAAGCTCAGTAGCAAGAGGCCCTGAGGTACTTCTGAATACCCTTACTTCTTCCTTGTATTCTATTGATGACTTTGGTTGTACATTATGCAGTTCTTTATATTTGTAGTGTTATGAATAGTCCCAAAAGTTACCCCAACCATAAATTTATTTGGGCAGTAGACCCCCAGGACTCTAAAAGTGCCAGGATTTACAAATCAGAAACAAAACTAGGCTAACAGTTTTAAGGGTAAATCTGGAGCTGGGGCAGCTCAGACGTAAATGAATCTCAGAGTTTAAAGAACTTACAGGTCAGCTAAATTTTATTTGGTTCTGGTTATCATCCTCACTGTGTTCTTGAGTCCAGTCCCAAAGCACAAAACGGAATAAAATAAACACCCAGTGGCATTTCAGATGGACAGAGAAGACAGGCATTTTCCATGGACAGAGAAGATGGGATTTCCTTGGTATTTTTAAATGATGCTTGCCTGCTTCTTTGTTCCAAATGTCTCAATGTGTGTAGAAGAGGTAGTAAGACTGAGTGGAAACTGCTAGACAATTGTCTTGGTCTGAAATCCCAGGATTTTTCAAACACACGCTTAGTGATTGTCCCTTCTTCCTTGAGACTCCTTTGTCTACTCATACTCCAACTCCTAAGGACACACCCAATTTTTACCATGATTCTCGTAGGGACCAGTAAGGAAGGCTGAAACCAAGATAGGAGATGTTCTACTTGCTGGGAACACTGGGCACAGGAGGAATGAGAAGATCTGAATTCCATAGCTTTAATATAAGTATCATGGCACAAAATGAGAGATGGAAGTTAAATCATTTGAGATACTCAAGAGTGGCAAGTTTAAAATACATACCTTCTGTGCCTATTCTCATTTTGTTCCTCCTCTACTAGTACAAAGATAGAGACATACATACAAAACAATATTCACTCATCCAACTCAACATTTCCTGTCAGCTAAAATGACAGGGCCATCTCTACAACCCATTCCTGCCCCAATAGCCATACCCACCTTCTGGAACCAGACCCTAGAGGTGACTGCCTACTGGCCCCAAGGACGCTCATCATTTCTGTGGCTTCTATCCCTGCCTCCCTGGGGCAGAAATCTCTTCTGCAGTTCTTCCTTCTGGAAATTTGAAGACTTCTGCAACTGTTCCTGAAAAGAAAGGAAGGTAGGTGGGTAAGAGTCAGTAAATGTAACCATAATCATCCTTACATAGGTAGGCTATGGGATGGCTGGGTAGAACTTTAGCAGGGGCAGAGTATCAGAGAGAAAATGAAGGAAACTAATAGCTCAATATGATTTTTATCTTTTTGCTATCTTCCTCTACCATTATGCAACCATCTCTATTTTCACCCTGCTCATTCATTTCCCTCAAACATGCCCATTTCCCTTGTTTTCTATAAAACTCCATTCTTGCCTAATCCTCCAAGAGTGGAAGGAACAAAAGCTTGTAAAACAATCAATACATCTAGATAGGAATTATCTTCTGTCCTTTTGTATACAAGACTTTATGATATCTTTTGTGTACCTACTTTAAAGTAAGCTTTGTAGAGATAGTATCTTGATTTATGTAATTTAATGTCCAATTGCTTGTACACCAAGAATGGAAATGTACAACCAGCCCAGTAGAGGTAGGGCTAAGAGAAAGGGAAGAGAAAGAGAGGAAGAGAAGAATGCATTCTTGAAGAATGTATGTTGCTCAACTTTGATGGGAGTAGAGGAATTTAGGGAATCTTGAAGGAAAAGCAGCAGGACCTATTTGTAATGATGGAAAACTGATTAGAAGACTGAAGACAGGGATGCACTGAGTGGGAGAGACACAATTTGTTTATTAGACACTAATTTTTATATGTAAAAGTATACAGAAGGGGAAAAAATGGTCTATAATTCCACAGTACCAGATAACCCATACTGATATAAAAATTACATACTTCGCTATATGGTGTACATATTTTATATGTATATAAAATATCTCATATAAAATGTACTTTCCTGACCAGAATGTTGAAACAAACAAGATACAAAATAAAAAGTGAAAGCATCACTTCTTCCAAAGGCAAATTTTTTTGTTTCCTTTCAGAAATAAAATTGACATGATTTAGAGTTTTGATGAGATGACAAGAGGCTGCTGGGCCATAAAGGGTTGAATTACTCCTTCAGCTAAATCAGAGTGATTTGGGGTTTAAATGACTGACTTCAACAGCCTACAAAATCTGACTGGATGGAAAAAGTGAGCCATCTGAAAATCAGTTTCCAATACCTTTAGCTGCTAACTCTAAGGTCAGTGTACCCTCTTCCTATCCTGTCTTTCTTCTAGGAGCTTCTAGGGCAGTGTGTCTTCCTCCTTGCCTGACACCACTATTCCAGAATGCTGCTGAAATGAAGGGGCCACTGGCAGCCTTGATATGCACTCACTGCTATCGACAGTGTCTTTTTTCAAAAGATCCAGGACAGAAGCAAGAGGACAGCTGGCTTCTGGAGTATTAAGCACCCAGCAAATACAACCAGCAATTTACAGCTTTTATTCACCTATAAATTGCTAAGTATTAATAATCGGTTCATTAAAAAGTTACTATTATCATATTGATTCTTTTAATGAATTTTTATTGAGCACTCTTAATGTGCTAGGCAATTGTGCACTGTGACCACAATGATGAAAAAACAGGAAGCAAAGAAAGACTTCATGTTTTGGAGAGTTTATAATCTAGTTGGGGGTCAGGGGGTGGGAGGGAGGCATCTATTAAAGAAATGTAAGTGTAGAAGTACAACTACACTAGGTGCTACAATGAAAGCATACATGGTCCTTTGAAAGTATGTAAGGGTTGAGGGCAAATCAGGATGATTTTTTTTTTAAGGATAGAAAATTTTCATTGTAAGTTCAGCTGCTTAGCTTATCAATGAATACTGCTATTGTGTATATAATTTTTTGTTAAAAATTACACAAACATTATTGTAAAATTAAATTCCCAATAAAGAAGTGTGCTCACAATCCCACACTATTTTCATTTGTCCGTGTTCTTACAGAATTGTTAATGAATGAAGACCTTGCTTAGGTTCCCATCCTGGGCTTGGTATGTAAGCTTTATGAAGGCAAGAACAAGAGTTTAGGAATATGTAGTTTTTAAAAACTCCACCTCACTTAGTTCCTTTATAGGCGGTCTCCTCTCTAAACCCACCTTCACCTTTTTTTTTTTTTAAATAACACACAATGTGACTGTTGGATACCTGTATTCTGTATGTGCAAACCACACAGCCCCACCTCCCCCTTTCTTCCTCAGTCTCTGAACCAGGCAGTCTGATAAATGGACATGTATTCTGGCATGCTTTGCAACCAAAACATTAGCTAACTTCTGACTTCTTGATTCTTTTAGAGAGACGGAGTGGCATGAGGTAAAATGGGTTTACTCAGCAGAAAGGTTATTAAGAGTATTATGTGCCCTGAAGCTAGCTATGAAGAAAGAGGTTTATAAAGCAAGAGGTTTCCATTCACAAAGCCAAGGAATTTTTAGGGGGTTATTTATACAACATAGGTAAAATATGGTGCTTGCCCAAATTTAAACCTAAATGCTGATCATTTGTTCTCACAATTGAGGGAGTCCAATTAAAATTGTTTCTGATGTTTACAGAAATATAGTTACATGATACCATAAGCCAAAGGTAAAGATTAGGGCCCACTCCTTGCATGTGCCTTTGTCTCCTAAGATGAAGATTTATTCAGTACTGTAACAGTACTGAATAAAAAGAAATAGACCCTACCTCTAGGCAAGAGTGACTGGATTAGAGTTCTACCCTTCCTTTCACATGGCTTCACTGGATGGGCCACTGATCAGAGGAAGTAAGCAACACTTCCTGTCCAAACTACAGAATCTTAAAAGCTCTCCTGCTTCTGCTTCAAGGCACATGTGAAGAATGCCATTGCTTCAACTCTCAGAAGTAGGCATTATTCTAGAAAAAGTCTAAGATTGGTAGGTGCCTTTGGTACAAAGCCTGGGGTTATCAAAAGAATACAAAAGGAGTTGCTCAAAGTACTCCAGTTCCAGCTACTTGAATTAGTTCTGCCCTTCTTAGATTTTACCTCTTTTCCCTTCCCCATCCTTCTCAAGTGGCCCCTTCCTAACCCTAAGAGTAAGATTCTAACTCCCTCTGAGATGGAGTGAGGTTAGGAGTGGGATCTGGATAGTATTAACCCTTCTCCACATTTACCCTAAACCCACCCATCTCTCCCCAAAGGGAGCTGGAACTTAGAAAACAGGCCTGAAAAACAGTGACAACTAGCATTTTAAACTCTTATGTTCTCTCAATTCCTGTAGCTAGGCTCCAACAATGGCGAGGGATTAGTTCTCTGGAAAAACAAATATATCTCTGAAGCTCACCTGGGTTTACATTCTGCTAAAGGGCACCTCCTGAGTCAATTGATGGTTTCCAGCCAGGAAAAATGCATTGAACTCAGGCTTCAGTCTAAAAAGCAGACCTAGGGAGACTATTCAGGATGGCCTGACCCAGTACACATTTGGTGTGAGATGGAGATAATGATCCTCCATCTTAAAGAAAAAAAATTCCTGTGGTACAGTGAGGCAAAGCAACTTGTCTAAAATCACAGCATGGCAAATGGTGAAGGAACATCAAGGGACCTAACTCTTCCAAATCTGTGCCTGTTCCACAAGATAAAGAGAGGGCAGGACAACTTCTAAATTTCTAAATTAAATCAAGGCTCTAGAAAAATAACCTCTTCAAACTCAACACAGGGATTCTGCTGTCCTGCACACAAGGAAAAGGAAAAAAGAATTCTTAGGAAAAAAGAGCAACTTTGATTTTTGAAGAGTGAGTGGAAAAATAAGACTCTGAAGCCTCTGTTGAGTCAGGTGACAAATTGCTGACAACACGGATATCGAGAGGAAACTGGGATAGAAATTAGAAAATCTAAGGCCCATACTCCCTGATCCCCAAGAGCACCCTCAGCAGGAACACAAGTGTTCTTGGGGAGCTTAGTTCCAGAGAAGCACAGGGAGAGCCAACGTAAGGGTATATACCAAGCTTCGCAATAGGCAGATGACAAAACTAGACCACTGTCACCTATTCACTATCCATCCAGGCAGCACTGGGGCTGACTATAAACCTAACAATCTGGCATGAAGGAAGTAGCAGTAACAACTGGGGAAAGGGCTGGGAGTGTAGGATAGACAATATGGCAGCAGAAGTACACTGTTCTAGTTATCCTGTGGAGTTCAAATATATGTGGTTTTAAAACAAAAATCCAGAAAGAAACATGAGATTGATGCATTTATTCCAAGTAATTACACATTAAAAATAAAGTTAAACTTGTCCAAGCCAACTCATAAATTCTTTAATCTTTTGAACAAAATATACAACCCAAAACATCACACTATGGTGGAAATAACTTGAGAAAGGGAGAGGTAGAGGAAGGAATACATATGGGTGTGGAACAGAGAACGAGTCCAATCCCAAAACAAGTTTCAGATCTTCTACCTCCTCAGAACAGAAATGGCTGCTAAACAACTTAACACGAAGTGTCAGCGGATCACGATACAATGAACAAAGGCAATTTCAAAAATAAAAGTGATCCAAAAAGCGTATCTTCTCCTGGCACTGAACCATCAATAAGCCTTACCAATTTGTCATCTTCCAAAAGTGAGCCTGCTAGATTTTCTTCATATTTACTGAGGCCATTTCCAAACAGATTTGTGGATTAGCAGGACCATCTCAAGCAAAGGCAACAGAATGAGGGAAGTGTGGGAGTTGACATGCCACAAGTAAGTAAACAGTAAACAAAAGAGCTACTCACGCTGCATTTCAAACAATGTTAAGGCAGGCCCATCCAAATGGAAGGCTAAGAGAACATTCCTTCCTTCATCAGTAGTTTTCCATTTCAGCAGGCTTTCTTGTATTTCTCCCAGAGATCTATCAGCTGCCCAAGAAATTGGGTGGGAATACAACACAGCAATTGGAGAAGTCAGCTCTGTCTCCCTCCTCCCCCACATTCCAGAAATGGCAGAGTCAAAACCAAAATACAATCAAAGCACACTGTGGTGAGCCAGATAGACATCTGATTTTAATGACATAGGAGAATATAAATTGGCAAATAATAATAATTAACAGAAAATACTTTTTTACAGATATGTAGAGAAGTTATGATTGATTTGTCTGATATCTTAAGGAGAAAGGAAAAAGGAAAGGAGGTACATTTTTTAGCTTCCATGAACATTTACTGTAAGATGCTGACAGCATTTCTTGATGTAGGTTCCAGATGAGACAGCCAACTAGTCCTGGATCATCTGGGCACCTGATTTCCAGAAGCCAATCTGATTCCTCTGTAAGTAGCTCTGGATGTGTATTCTTAGTTGTGAACACTGGAGTTTGTGTGGTCCTGGGTGGTATCAACTGCAGCTTCTTGTGCAGCCACATCCTGAGGGACCACACTGCCTCCCACTCCCTGCTCTCTCGTATGGGACCCTGAAGCCATGGATTTTACCATATTCAAACGGTTGCCATATTCATCTACTTGAGGAATTGCTACCTCAGTGATGGATGCATTCGGTATTTCTAGCTGCAGTGGTCCCACCTCCAAGGAACTACACTCAGGAGGGTGGCCTGGCTCAGAGAGAGAACAAATTTTCTCTTTTTGAACTCCAGATGTCCGTGTGACAAAGTCAACAAGATCCGGAAGGCAAGGAGATGGCCCAAGGCCTGCAGGATTAATTGTTTCTGATTCCAATCTGAGTGAATCTTGTTTCTCCAATTGAGAAGTTTCTATTTCCTCAGGCATCATTCCTCCTGCTAACAGGTCAAGGGCCTGGTGTGTTCCCTCTAGGCTCCCCAAACCAAGGCCAACATTTTCTAAAGAAAGTCCAGTTTTCAAAATGTTCGGAGTGATCCTCCCACTTCTGGGATTGGATGAGTTTGGTTCACTCTCTCCTCCAAAGTTAAGTACCAGGGTTTTGGGAGAATCTAATGGAAACTCAGAAAACGATGTTATTGGTTCAAAGTCAGTGAGAGTGGAGGGATTACTTCCTATAGGTGACATAGAATTTTCTCCACACACTTTCTGAGACAGGGAAGTTGGGGATCTATGTGCTCGGTCAATCCGAGTACTGCTGAAATCAACACTTATATCCCCCAGGTTACCCAGGGAAGCCAACTCTTCTACTTTCAAGTCTGTAACTTCAAAGTTTTCGAAGGCCTTCCCTTCTATTGTCACTGTTAATCCTGGATGGACATCTCGTAGCCCCAAGGCTTCTGCTTTTGGTTTCTTTGGGCTCCCCCAGGTCTCTGGTTTCTTCTTCTTCTCATCCCAAACAGCCAGTTCATAGATCATTTTACCCTGAAAGCCTTTTGATCTTTCTCTCTTGAGTCTGAGGCTTCTGTATCTAGAAGTTCTGGAAGCTGATTCTGGAACTGAATTTTCTAGCCACTCCTCACTACCAGTTGAAACTCCTTGCTCCTGCTCACTATCTGTCAAACATGTATCTGATCTGGCTGGGGACTGAAGAAGCAATTCTGAGGCAGAAATTTTTACAGGTGTATCTTGTGGGTTCTGGAGTATAGACCTAGCTTCTGATGGAAACGAGTCTATTTTTGCCTTTGTGGAAGAGAGAGCCTGTGAACTCAATTCAGCCACCATTTTACTTTGAGTTTTACTTCCTGTTATCAATTTTTTGGACTGTTGAGCCTTTCTGTCAGTCATTTGCAAGTTGGGCTGTTCTACTTCTCCCTCCCACATGTATCTACTTCCAAGGCTCAAATTAGAATCCTCTATGCTATTGGGCCCAGCGTTGGTATCCGTTCCCTCTCCTACTGTCCTCTCAGAGAGCTTCATTCCCCTTTCTTTTAATTCAGTGCTTGTCTCTATCCCACTTTCCCCACAATCCTTAGATTGGTGGAGTTCTTGACTTTCCTCATCCTGATTATTCGATTCCACAAGGCAGGTGTCTACCGACTTCTGAGATTCCATGGTATGACAGCGTATATCTGACAGTTGAGGGGCTGGCTCCACACCCGGTGGTCCTGGCTCTCCCAGGTCAAGTTCAATTTTCCCCTCTGGAGATAAATCCCTATTAGCATCACTCTGGAAGGAGCTAGAAGTCCACATGGCCAAAGTCTCTGTCTTTGGGGTAATAGTTTCGTAAGGCCTGCTTTGGCACAACCTTGTCAGAGGCTGCAGGAAACCATAGGTGCTGCCTCTGCTTTTTGAGTCTACATTTTCTGCAACTGACCATTTCCCTAGGGACACCAGAGTTTTTGCAATGGGCTTTTCAGGGTTGCTGACTAAAGGAGCAGAGACCAAATTTCTATTTGGAGGCAACTCCTCTTGGGATGCGCTGCTGTTCAAAGTAGAAGTAGAAGAGGTGTCTGAACTTTCAGTTCTATTTTCCCCATTGGCCAATGGACCACTACTCAGCTTAGTCTCAGGAGTCCCTTTTCCACCACTACTGTAGAATATGTCATACAGATCCTTAGCATTGGCTGTGGCTAAGCATGAATTTCGCTTTTCCAATTTTTTTGCCTGTTCACTGAACACACTTGAAAGGGGAGGTGGAGGACGCACTAATACAGAGAATAGGGTCTGGTCGCGGTCACTCTCACTCACCCCAGGAGCTGTTTCATCGGAAGGAATGGTAGCTGGCTGTGCTGAGGCCATGATGGCTACTGGCAACACTGGATTCAAAATGTTAGGACCCAGGAAACCAGGGTTGAGAGTGTGAGATACAGATGGGTTAGATTTTACTGGAGCCAAGATAGCATTTGCTTGAGCAGGAGATGGGGCAGCTGGATGAGGTATAACTGGGGGTGGAGGAGGTGGGGGTGGAGGTGGTGGTGGAGGAGGTGGCAGCATTTGTTCAGGTATATGGGATGGCTCATTCTTTTCAGCCAGCACCATCTTTTCCTCAGGAGACCCTTTCAGAATCACCTCTTCTCCACCAAATGCTTTAGAGATGATGTCAGGAGGCAAGAGGAGATCAGCTGAAGACTCTTTAACCACTGGCAGAGGCTTAGCAGTGGTTCCAGAGGACTTGATGGATAGAAAGGTATTAAGAGGAGCTGGCTTGCTCACTGTGGCTGACCCTGATTTGCGGAGAACTGTGGATGGAATAGGAAGGTTGGGTCGAATCTTAGTCTGGGTTGAAGTGGTCACAACAGGCATCCAAGGGCTAGTATGTGCAACAACAGTTTTCCCAGACAGCTTGATTTTGATGGGCTTTGCCTTTCCAGCTTCGGCTTTGCCATCCTCTTTGTCCTTATTGCTTTCCACAATCTCTTCTTTGGGGATACTTGGGGCCACTGAACTCTTTTCCTCCTCTTTTTCTGGCTTCTTCCAGCTGAATTTCCCAAAAGAGGAAGATGGTGGTGGTTCTTTCTTTACTTCTTCTTTTAATTGGAGTTTGATGCTAGCCTTCTTTTTATTTTCAGCCTTTTCAGGGGAGTTCCCACCCTCAGAGAGTTGATCCTCTAATTCCTCAGAAACCTTGTCATCTTCCTTTACTTCTTTCATGATCTTTGCCCTTTTTTCCTTTTTCTCTTCCTTTGGTTTCTCACTGAGTTTGCGCTTTAGCTCACTCTGCCGTCGCCGTTCCGTCTCTAGGACCACAGCCAAGCCAGCTTGGCGATCCAGATTCCGCCGCTCCTCATACAATGGGTTTTCAACCACATATTTCTAGGAAGAGAAAAGATAAAGGCTAGTAACTGGTCAAAATACTGTAAGAGAGAAAAGTTGGTCCTGCCACTGTGAGAATTCATTTAGTAGAAATCCTCAGAGTTGCCCTCCTTGAGGTTATAAATGGTTCTATCAGGTCAGCCTTTCTTACTAGAATTGAGAAGAACTTCTTAGGGATTATATGGAATTTGAAATAACAACAACTTTTCCTAGCTCTGAATTTGTTTGACAAAGTCAAAAGGATCACTGCAGAAAGCAGAAAACTCTACAGGCTACTACAAAGACCAACCTTATATTTCTCATTGTGTTGATGACCCTTCACATGTTGTTCTCCAGAAATTGGATCCCCCAAAAATTCCTCACAGAGCTGGCAGTAATATCCAGTGATGGGAACCAGAAACTCAGAGCCTGGAAGAAGTAGAAGAAAGTCAAGAAAATAAAATATTTCCACCCAAAATGACAGCAACTAAAGGAAATCCCACTTCCCCTTTGCAGTAAAATGGTTAATAGTATAGAGGACCTTACCCACTTTCAAGTCAGAAGTAGCATTTAGATGAATCCCAATGGCAATAGTCTTCCCAACTTAAAGCTTGAACTCAGGCCCTCTATCCTTTCTACCTTTTGGGAACGCTAACTGGTTAATTCAGGAGTTTTCTGTGCTAGACTCATTTCTTTGCTGATTCTCCTCAAACACCAACTAGCAATAAGCATCTCAGGAGATGTAAAAACTACACTCCCAAATAGCCCAGTACCACTTGTATGAGGATCTCTCATGTTGGTTTTAATTACTCAGGAATCTATCTTCTACATGTCTAAAGGATGTAGCATCATTGACAACTTACAAAGGTAAGAAATTGAGAAGTTTAAAGGCAAAGAAACTTTCTATTTCTTAATAGAAATAGAAGGACAACTATTCAAAAATATTTTATAGTACTTAGTTGAAAAGGCAGTTGTATTATTGTACCTCTTACTATTCTTTCTTATCTGGATTTCAAATAAATAAGATTTTGGTGCATAAGCCAGTGACAAAGAAAGTCATATTTAGTCTATGTGCTGCTGAAGCAAGCCCAAAGAAAGTTGTATTTTAGAGTGGTATGTGTATATTTAACATCTGCTAGATTTTTGGCCATATGGATAGATACCATTCTTGTCTTACAGATTTCTTTATTTCTTTAGGACCTAGTTTACTGTTTTCCACTTAGAAGGCAATCTTACAGCTTTGTTAGGAGTAATGGTTATTTCTTACTCTATGCATCGTAGTTCAGGGACACCTCTTCCTTGACCACATATAAGAAAACCACAAAAAAGGCAGGGAGAAACATACCTTTTGCAGGAACAGTTATCTTGTCAGTGCGCTTTACAGTATCTTGCTTGGCCTCACTCTGGGTCTTTGAAGCCCAAGGTCTGTTGTAGGGATCCAGTGTCTATTTGCAAGAGGCAGAGGCGCTCACACAACAGCACTAAAAACTCAATGACCCACTTTTCTCTCTTTTTCTCCCCTACACCAGGGGGACCAGAAGCCCCCAGCTACCCACCCCCACCCGCTCTGCCAACTGTTTAAACGGAAATCACCTGTGGAAAAGGTAAACACATGTTAGAGCAAGTATTAGCATTGGGTAAAATGAAACAAATAATCAGGTACTCAAGGAATCAAAAGAGGCAGAAACCTCACTTACACTTCTCATGGTGTTTAGTTACAGGCAGGTCCCCTGGACTGAGCCCTGGGGATGGTGTCTCCTTTGATGGTATCTCTTGGCTCTTCAGATTGGGGCTCCTGCCCATATGAGAATGTTTCATTTTCCAGCTTTGTAATGCAGACAGGGGTATAGGAGTTTGAGGGGAAGGAGGGCAAGAACGGAAATAACAGAGGGCAGGATACCTACCTGTGTGTGCTTCTTATTGTGCATATGGGTGAAGAAGTCAAACATGGTCCCACAGATGGTGTTGCAGTCTTTGCACCAGTGATTGCCAGCATCATAATACTCATAGACAGCAATGGGCTGATCAGACTGCTTAGCAGCTGGCTGGAGGCTCTCGGCAGGCTTGGGGCTCTTAGTATGGGAATTCTCATTGTTTACCTTTGATTCCTAGAGGGGAAAAAATCCACACTAAGAATGAATTCAAGGCAGTCTGTCTTCTCTCAGAAAAAGCATGTAGCCTACCATAATAACAGAAATAGGACCATATGACCATACTTCCAGTGCTTAAAGCTGCACAAACTGGGAAAAACTCCAGCATAATCTGTCTGCAAGGCTCAAACAGAGCTAATTAGATTCCATAGTGCCATGTCATCATGAAGAATAAATCATAATGGCAATATATTTACTTATATATCCTAAAATATCCAGAAGAATATTCAAGATTATGGAAACACTGGTTGCCCCTGGGGAGCGGAAGCAGAGAACAAGAATGGATAGGAGTCTTTTTACTATATACCCTTTGTAGATGTTAAATGTGTTACCTATGCAATTAAATACATTAGTTAAATTTAAATATCATAACAACTAGAAAGGAAAAAAAATAGAAAAGGTAATTGACCATTTGATTGAGCAAATGCAGAAAACAGATGACAGTGAACAAACTTATCACAGACACATCCTGGTATAGAAAACTGGAGAACAGGGCTGGTGTTGTGCATATATAAAGGGGACAGTCATCTACGTGGGATGACTTAAAGGACACCTGGGTAAAATATTTCTAACTGCCTAAAACACCACCATTAGAATTTAACACCTTTGAGTTAACATGAGTCCTCTTTTAAAACATATCAACTCCTTAACATTAAGTTATCAGTAATAAATAGTTTAATATGAATTCATTTGTCAGCAAGCTGGGAATGAGGTACTCAGAAAATGAGAGTTTTGGATAATGTTGGAGAGGGAGGCATGGAAAAGATAATTTTGGAACACGGAGAAGGTAAAAATGAATGAGGTTCTAAAGCAGACAATATTAGGGAACTGGAAACCTGGAATATTGGCTGGTGGGGAGAAGACAGGATGGATAAAGGGAAACAATTAAGACTTCAATGATAATCTTTCCCCATTAAAGTCTTACTCAAGAGTCACTAAAGAGATCACACTCAACAGGGAAGGGACGGGCACATGCATACACTGCCGGTATTACCCGGCACCACCTGTCTGGAAGATAATCTAGAAATACATTTTATATACCTAAAAATTCTCTATACCCTTAACCCAGCAATTCTACTTCTTGATACTTATCGTAAGGAAATTATGTCAAACAACAGGTGATTTGACTGGTTAATAAATTTTGGTATCTATACAACAACAAAAACAAGGTTGCTAAGAATATTACAGAAATCTACTTATTGATGTGGAAAGATGTTCATGATATACTGAGAAAAGTAAGTAACAAAATATATTTGAATAATCAATAAAGATATATAAATAAGCATAGAATGTAAAATGTCACCTAATCCAAAAGACTTTCCCTGACTACTCTATATCCCTTACCCCATTCTTCTTTTTTAAGCACACTTCATTACCTAACTTGTTTACTTATTTTCTATCTTCTATTTCATGAGAAAAAGGTCCTTGTCTACATAGTTCCCTGCTACACTGCCCATATCTAGAATGGTGCCCGGCACTTTCTTGGAGATCAAGAAACATTTGTTAAATGAATGAACAGAAGAAGAATATTTGGAATAATATACACCAAGGTGTTAAAAACAGTTATGTCTGGTGGAGGGAATTGTGGAATTGTGTGTATGCACTTATTTTTATGAAATAAATAGAAAAAGAAAAAAAATCTCAAGCCAACTATGCATTTTAAAAAGAGGCAAAGAAAGAAAAATTACCTAGGACAGGAAGGAAACAGGCTGTAGAGACAACATTCCTTGCTGCTGAAATGAAAGCCGAATTACAACATATCCCTGTTAGCTTCAGAGAACATGAAGACCTACTCAAACCAAGAGGACAGACTGTCATGGGGTTGGTGCACAAATGGAACCCCAAACAATGCATAAGTCAACTAAAAAGGGGCAGAAATTTCAAGCTCTTCTCCCATCAAAGGCCCTGAACTCAATGATTCTGGTATTAGAATATATTCCTACATGGGTGAGAAAAATCTCTCCTAGAAAGACACAAAAAAATTAGAGCCTGCTTGGCAGAGAATACAGAATATTTTCTTCTCTAACCCCCAACATTAACTGAACATCTACTATGTACCAGACATACTGAATGCCATGGGAAACACAAAAATAAGTTGTACTCTGTTATTCTCAAGAAGCTCTCATTTAGTGGAAGAGACAGGCATGAGAATAGACATGACCTTAATCATGTTTTCAATAAGACAGAATGAAATAAATCTCATAAAGAAATAAAATAATATATATATGGGGGGTAAAAAAGGTTAATTAAATCTGGGTGGAATTCAGGAATTCTTCTGGAAGAGGTCATATTCAAGTTGGGCCTTAGTGGATGAGTAGGGTTGGGAGAAAGATTATTCCAGGCTAAGAGGATTATTAACGCAAAATCAGAGACTATAACAGCATACTGCACATGTGGAAAAGTGCACATATTTTGAGGTGGCAGGAGTGTAAGGTGTAGTATTATATTTCTTGAGCACTATCCATTTATCTGCCAGGTACTGAGCTATATACTGGGGACTATACTGGAGAATGAGACAGATATGGTCCTTGATCCCTTGAACCTTAAACTCTAATTGGGGAACACATGTAATTATGTAATTACAACCATCATAAATGCTAAGAGGTAAAATGACACGGTATAATGAGAGTGTGTATCAGGCAAATTTAACAACCTGGAAAGCCAAGAAAAAGAGTCAGGGAAATAACTTAAGCTGGGATCTGAGAATGAATATGAGTCAGTTAGAAGATGGGCTAAGAAAAGAGTGGGTTTTGCATGGTAACCAGAGGAAAGAGAAGATGCAAAGACATTAAAGAGGATGAAACATCTGAGGAATGAAAAGGCCAGTAATGAAATTATAGTGAACAAAGGGATAAAGAGGCATGAAATGAAGCTGAAGAGGCAGGCAAGCAGTATTGTGATCAAAGAGAAAGGATTAAGAGTGTAGCAATATGAGCAAGAATTGAAGGTGGTTTGAATTTGGATGGCAATAGAGATGATGAGATGAATGGAACTGAGAATTACTTTGGAGGGAGAATTGACAAAATCTCAAATTGATTTGGTTGATTTGGTGTGGAGCAGATAGGGAGAGGGAACTACTAAGAATGCTTTTCAGATTGTTGGCATGAAAACTGTTGGATAGTGGTGTCATTTACTGTGATGGGTAAGACTGGAGGAAGAACAGGATAGAGAGGTTGAGCACAATCATTAGTTTGGTTTAGGATATATTCATTTTGATGTGTCTACGAGACAATGAAGTGGAAAAAATGAGTAGTCTGTTGAACATTCAGGTTTGAATCTCAAGAGAATCATTTGAGCTACAATATAAAACTGGAAGGTGTCAGCATGGTATTTCAGCATCGAATTGGATGAAATGACCTAGGGGGGAAGCAGAATTCTGGAGAACTGAGCCAGACAGAGCCCTGAAGAGTTTAAGTATTTAAATATCGGGAGTTGAGCAGGAGCAGCCAGCATACTAGGGGGAAAAGTGTGAAAGAAGCCAAGTGAAGAAAGTATTTTTAGGACAGAGTGGTTCCCTGTACCAAATACTTATTTGAGAACTGAAATAAATTCACTGGCTGTACAACATGGTGGTGACCTTGTTACTAAACATGAACCCACAAAATGGTATTACAAGCTTTGGGAAGACTAGAAGCCATATTGGAGTGGGTTAAGGAGTAAGTGCTAAAACTAGAACATGGAGGGCCCTGAATGCTGAGGATTTGGGATTCTACTTTGCGGGCAATGGAGAACTGCTAAAATTCTGAAGGAGAGTAGCATGATTTGAACTATGCTTTACAAAAATAACTCTAGCAAGAGTAAGAACAGTTTAGAAAAGGAAGTTAAGAAAACAGTTCATTAGAAGGCTTCATTAGGAATCCAAGGAAACAAAAGGTAACATAAATGGAAAAGCTGAGTTGTTACCTTGCTATTGGAAGAGGAGTTTGAGGATGACGACACTTTTTCTGGGCTCTTAGACTTTTCTGCTTTCCCAGACTTCTCCATAAGCTCTCTACTATCATTTGAAGACTTCTGGGATTTATCCAAAATGTTAATTCCCAAGATCTGAGCCACTTTGTCCAGTTCAGATTGCTTTTTTTCTGCCTCTTCTGCCTCTTGTCGAAGTTCTGCAATGTCCTTCATAATGTTATCCTGAAGCCGACTCACCTCCACCAGGAGTGGGTCTTTGTGACCATCCTTCTCCCTTCGTTTCTTACGCAGCATTTCCCCTTAATGGTCAAATGCCAACAGAAACACACACAAGGAAAGTAAGTTAAGACAATAAGACATGTTTCAATAATAAGCAGTAATTCTCAAGATTTTGTGGTCATAAAACCTTTCCCTATAAAACATTCTAAAAGCAATGGGCTGGTTTAGATGAAGCTCCTATGAAGGTAAAGGTTGAGTGATTACACTGTCTCTTACTTAGGGGTTACTAGCTAAAGGTCTATGGACAGATTTCAGAGAGGGGCTCCATGAATCCCCAAAATGGTATATACAAGTTTGTGCGCATGTGTCTCCAAAAAGGTTAATATATGTTGTAACTATGAATCCTGTGGGTGTCCTCTTCAGAGAACCAAAGAATTATTCAGAGGGCCAAAAACAAAAAACAAAAAACATTCAGTCATGTATTTGACTTTATCTGATTTTAGGACCCTTCACCAACACCTCCACTGAGTTTTAGTTTTTCCCTCAGACTTACCTAATGTTACCTCCCATTCCAAACTGTAGGAGAATTAATCCTCAAAGGATAAATAACTAGGCTTTTTATCCCTAAACCATCCAAACCCAAAGAGAAGAAATTATATCTTCTACTACTCTCTGTTCTTTCATGCTATCACCAAGCTGTAATATTTAGGTATCTTGCTATGTTCTTTCCTTAGTGTGTATATGAATTCCTAAAAGCATAGATGAAGAGAGAGAATCAATAGAAGCATCATGGAACATCTTCTTGTGCCAAAAAGGAAGTCAAAAAATAATGGGCACATAACAAAAGGGCATAGGAGTCAACTTAAATGGGCTCCCACTGGCCAAATCTTGAGCAATTTGAGCATGAAGATAAATAATAATAGTAAAATATTATAACCTATTGAACGAAGAATCCATGAGTTCATATTGATATAAAAGGATAAATTAATGGGGGGAATGGAGGGTTTAGCTCAGTGGTAGAGCACATGCTTGGAGTACATGAGTTCCTGGGTTCAATCCCCCATGCCTCCATTAAGGGAAAAAAAAAAAAAAAAGGATAAATAAATGGGGAAAGGAAGGGTGGGTGGAAAGCTTCTTACAGTAGAAAGCCAACTACTTAAGGTAGAAGGAATGATGAAATTAGAAAATTACTATTTGACAACCATCATAATAATAACTGATTCAGGCAAAAATCATCAATGAATGCTGAAACTTGTGGGCCAGTTTGAGGAGTAACTGAATATTTACATAGTCTCAAAGTATCTCCCTATAAGATACTTATTAGCTGAAAAGGGTAAAACAGTAACCTTACAGTGGAGAAACCCAGCAGACACCACCTTAACCAAATGATCAAAACTGACATCACCAGTATGGGACAAAACAACATCTGATAAGAACTCAGCATCACTTCTGTGATGTTCCACTCAAAAACGCATAACCTGAATTTAATCATAAGGAAACATTAGACAAATCAAAATTAAAGGACATTCCACAAAATATGTGACCATTTGTCTTCTAAAATGTCAGTGTCATGAAATACAAAGATTCAGGAACTGTTACAGATCAAAGGAGACTAAAAGAGCATGACAAATGAATACACTGTATAATCTTGCATTTTCTTGTGGGACAACGGATGAAAAGTGAGTAAGATCAGTGTTACTGACTAGTATATTACTGTTAATTTCCTAATTTTGATATGTGTACTTTGGTTATACAAGTGAATTCTTTGTTGTTAGAAGATACACACTGAAGTGTTTAGGAGTAAAAGAACATCCTATCTACAACTCACTCTTTAATAGTTCAGATAAAATCAAACTCACACATGCATACACACATGATTGAGAGAAAACAAGGATAGAGTAAATATGTAAAATGCTAATAATCATGGAAAATACCTGAGAGTTCTTTACACTATTGTTGCAACTTTTCTACATGCCTAATGATACCAAAAAAATTTTGAAAGTGAGGCGTCACATCAATGAACCTGTCTGAGAGTCCTGAAAGCTCTCCACTGAGGTCTCCTAGTAAAGGCAGTATGCAAAGAAGTGCCTGATACCTTGTTGTTTATGAAGCCGCTCCAACTCAGTCCTGAGATAGTACATCTTCTTCTGGCGAGCTTCCCGGTCACTCTTTAGTTTTTCCCTCTCTTCAATAACCTGCAAAGTACAACATGGTAAGAGATCCTTCAGCCTCCAATATCCTTCCTTTTCTATTGTTCTCTTCCATACAACTTCATGCTACATAATATCCAAATGCCTGCACACAGAGGATCTGACTTTATAGTGAAAGCGATGTTTCATTTCAATCCAAGTGCTAGAACAGAAGTATCCTTTTCAGAACTACATCGACCAGAAAGTATTATTTTTCAAGGACCTACTGTATAGCACAGGCAACTATATTCAGTTTCTTGTATTAACATATAATGGAAAAGAATCCAAAAATATATATATGTATATGTATAACTGAATTGCTTTGCTATACACCTGAAACAAATCTAGCTGTAAATCAACTACACTTCAATAAAAAACAAAACTTAATAATATGCAAAAAAAAGTACTATTTTTGTGCAGAAAGCACTGTACTATTACTAGATAGCATTCTGAGCCCAAAGGGAACCATCAAGAAGGGAACTAATGTGTGCTATGGATGAGGCACACTTTTAGCTGCATTACATATATCATCTTATTTAACCATGACTTTATCTCTGTTTTACATTAAGAAAACTGAGGTTGCAAAAGATTAACATATCCAAGATCATATAGTAAGAGGATTTAAAGTCGAGGTATGTATGCCCTAAAGCCCATGATCTTTTAACTGTATTAATTACTATCACCTAATGGAAAAAACAAATATGGCTTGTCTATAACGGGCTCATGTGAAAAACCTGTACGTTGTCAGCATTGATTTAAGTGCTAGTTTCTTAAAAGGAAAGTAAAGGGAAAGCACTAGTCTCCAGATGGTGTCTTGGCAGTCTTAGATTCTGTTGTTATTGAACCCATCCTCTTTCCCAAGACTTCAAAAACAAAAGATCGAAGTTCAGGGTACCCAAGTACAATGGAAAATTAAGAGGAGATATTGTCTTCTCAAAGATTAAATTTCTTTAAAACTGGAAAAAAGTGAAACTGGCCCTCCAATTTTACTCTTTCTATTTTTCTCCTCAGGTCTTAATTATTTTAGTAGCAAACCAAATTTATACATATTACAATTTTATGGTCCTTAGGTCACCTTGTTTAACAGAGTGAGTTATTACTTATTAAGGACCTTTAAAATTAACATTATGTATTAATTATTCCATTCAAAATTCGTCTATTCTGTACTTCTCATCTCTACATAATTTTTATCTACTGCTTTAAAACATCTATAATTATTCTTTACCCCAGCCACTGCTCCCTTCCTACAGCCTAGGAACACAATGAACCTTGACAGTATAAAAACTACTTTTAAAAAAAAGTGTCATGAGAATTTATTGTTATTCCTGGATTCTAAGTTAAATCAGATAAGCAAAGTTTATTTCTTGGTTTAATTACTAAGCAATAACTAGTTATTAGCTTTTAAACCTCATAATCACTAAAGGAAAAGGGTCCCAAACTTATTGGGATGAAACAAATATTTCCTGATTCTCCTTCAACCAACCCAATTTTAGTTCTTCACTCTCTGATGAGGTCGTATTGAAGACTTCAAGGCTCCCAGCTCCTACCCATAGTGTCCTAAGGCTGATTTTTCAGAAAGAGAAATAAACTTAAAAAAAGGAAAAAGAAGTCTAGCAATCACAATGGGACCTAGGGCCAGACTTTAGTCCAAACGAAAAAACACAAAACAGACAGCATATATATACATTACTTAGGGTAATGATAGCAGCCTCTAAAGACCTTAAAGTAAAAGAGCCTTAAATTTTCAGCTCTGTAAAAGACAAATACAAATTTATGTTAAAACAGAAGATTTGGGCACAGACTGCCCAAAGCTAATATTTACCTTTTGCTTCTGGGAAGCACGGTTCTTCTCATCAGAGATCTTCTCCGGATTATATCTTATGAGTGATGGGATAGACAACTGGACAGGCACTTGGGCAGCAGGAATTGAGCCTAGCACTGACTCCTCCTGCTTGGGCTCATCAGGAGTCACAGTGGGGATCACGCGGAGATTGGGACGGCTACGGGTAGCCTGTTTGGTAACGGGCATTATCCTGTGTGGTTCAGGGAGAGGATGGTTTGAAGGCTGGGAGGTGGGATACATGGGCCACCTTGAGGCTGCATATGCCATGTAGTGTCTATAGGCATCAAAGGAAGCAGGGGGAATGGCAGGTCCCTGGTAATTTGGAGGTATCCGAGCTGCAGCAAACTGAGAGGTCCTTGGCATATGAAACTGAGATAAAGAAGCAGGGTGTGGAAGTCTAATTGGGGTAGGTGGGGCTGATGGCAACAGGCACCTGACTGCAACAGATGACTGAAACCCACTGCCAACCACCTCGGGTCCTGCAATATGACCCACTGGATGGTCAGACTTTAGGAATGGGGGACTGTTTTTTGTGAGTAGGTAAGGATCCACAGGGGAGACTGGGTGTGGATGGGACACCTCTGGAGAGTGGGTATTACTATGGTGTGCCTCCCCGCTCTCCAATCTGTGAGGATCTGCAGAATGCCGATCAGCTGAGAAACGGCGGTCAACTGAGGAACAGAGATCTGCTGAAAACTGCCGGTCAACTGAGGAACGGCGGTCAGCAGAGGAACGTGATGGCTTTTTGCCATGAAGTCGTTCCTGGGTACGCGCAGCCAGTTTACTAATCTCTGCTACCCCAATATCCAGCCCTATGGTCTTGAGCAAGTCATGAATCTTGGCATATTCTGGACTGGTCTCTTCTATTGATTCCAGCTTTACAGCTGGAGTTGAAGAGGGTAGGGAGCTTGCCTTCTGCCTCATAACTTCACTTTCAGAGCTCCCAAGTGGTTTTGGTGGAGATTCTGCCTTTAAGTCCTCTTCTTCATCTCCATAGAGAAATTTCTCCTCATCCTCAATGTCAGGGAAACTACGTCGCCTTTTTTCCTGAGTACTGGTAGAATCCGCCAACATGCTCAGAATGCAGGAAAAACCACTGCCATCCTGGCTAGCTCTCTCATGAGGAAGCAAGAAGTCTGTGTGTCGCTCAGGTCCCTCAGCCTTCATATCCAATTTCTCCTTGTGGCACAGAAAACTTCCAAACTTCTCTCTGAGGGGACTACTGTCTTTGGGTATCCCAGGGAGGGGGCCCCACTGGTAGAGGTTGCCCTGAGATTCCTTCAGGGTAGTCTCTACCATAGTCCCCTTGTTGCTTTCCACCTCTGAGGCAAAAGCAGCAATAGCACCACTTATTGGAAGAGATGAGTGTCCAGAGTAAAGAGGGTGATCCTGGTTGGAGCTGGTACTGCTGGAAAAACTCTCAAGCTGCAAAGATAAATATAACTGATTTAGCCTCTATGCAGAATCTCAGAAACTAGTAATTAGATAAACACTTAAATACTTTGTTCTTCTTGAATTAATAGGGGAAAGATAAGTATGGAAGAAAGGGACGTCCTTAGGTTCAAGATTTGGGTTCCCATTTCTCCAGATGGTTCTGCTGTAGCAAGGGAAAATAGAAAACAAGGCAGATTGGATCGCATCTTCACTTTTGCCCATTTGTTGTAGTCTTATCAAGGAATGTGAATTCAAAAGGACTTTCAAGATGCCCTAGCTTGTTTTCATTTTTATGGATCCCCAAAAGAATAAAACATAGAAGTGGAGCTGCTTTGATTGAAGTAGGGTCAGGAAACTCTGAAACCCTAACAAATCAGCCTCCCCTTGTGTCCCTAATTGCCCTCAGGTACTTCTTCAGAAACATTTAGCTACTAAGAACACAGCTAAAAACTAATGCTCATGCTTGACCATCTTTCCATAAGTGAGAAAAAAACCCACCCGGAATGGTTTAGGTGAATTGTCTAAAAATTACATAGCAAATTGATAGCAGAGATGGGTCCCGAATCAGAATCATCTGGTTTCTGGTCTAGTGTCCTACCGTTCATACATTTTTTTCTTCTCTCTTAAGAGACGAGGAAAATTCAGATCAGCTCCTCCCTTTGCCCTTCAACCTTCATTTCCAAGAAATCCATATTCAAAGATTCCTACAGGACTATCCAATTTAGAGAAAAAAAATTGTAACAGATACTCTCCAAAACGTCTGTTTAGAAAGCCTAATACATGACAATAGAAGCTCTCTACTGTTGCATTATGAGGCCTACAGTTTCCTTTGGAGAGTCCTGGAAGGTCCTGTACAGCATAACAGTGTCGGTCCAGCATATATCCCAAAGATTCTTTAGGGACACAGTCCCCAGGAAAGTAACTAGGCTTTAAGATAACAGAGGGAATAGCAAGAGACCCTAGAAGAAACGCAGCACAGACCTGCATGGAAGGCTCCATGTCCACCTCAATCCGCTTCTTCAGAATTGACTTCTTGGGCATCACAGACACTTCCTCAGGCCGATGTAAAGAATATCCTTGCTCTGATGCAGTTAGGACACCTGACAATCCAGGGATGGGACAACTAGTGCCACCACCATCAACTCCCACCAGATCCTGACTTAAGCTCCTACTTCGTTCCTCTTCCTCTCGTTTTCGCCTGGCAAGGTCCAGCTCTCGAAACTCAGGGTCTAGAAACCTAGGGCTTGGACTCCGTCTACGCTGTCGATAGTTGCGGGTCCCTGATGTAAAACTTGGGTGATCACCTCCCATGCTGTGTATCTTCTCTGTGTCATCATAACGGGCCCGTTTGACCTCCCGGCTCCTTTCCTCAGGTCGCATAGAGTAAGAGCCTTTGAGTTTGTCTCTAGTCCGTTCTGTACCCCGCAACAGCTCATCATGACAAGTGATATGGGGACTATAATCGGAACGATGCAGGAAAGTTTCCCTCGCTCGGTAGTCCTCATCAAGTTGTCCCAAGAAGGGACTGAGAGGCGCCTCCTCCCGGGAAATATATCGTTCAAGACCTCGAGAGCATTGAGAGCTTCGAGTGAAGACAGAATCATCAGTCAGGTCATCCCTAAGGAAAGAGACAAGAATGACTGAACATCCTGGATTGAAAAGAGCAAGACTAGACAAGGCTAAGAGACTGACATTTGGCAAGGGGGCTAAAGAATGCTTAGGACAAAAGACAATATTATGAAGTCCAGGAACAAATCTATGTATATACATTAAATATTTCTTCTCCCCTTCCCCAGGGCACAAGCAGCTTCAGTCTCTAAGGAAGGGGAGAGATTACTAATCTACTTAGACAGAGCTTTTAGTCCAATCTCTTTGATTAGACTTTGGGGATGCAGAGGATCATGCTAGGGTTTGGGAAATGTGAAAACACCATGACCACACTACAAAGAGCCCTGAGTTACATAACTTCAACGAGCTAAATTGTAGCTCTTTGCTACTAAAAGTGCGGTCTGAATCAGCAATATCAGTATAACCCAAGAACTTTATAGAAATGCAGATTCTCAGACTCCACCCAGGCCTACTAAATCAGAATCTGCATTTTAACAAGCTCTCCAGGTGATGTGTATGCACTTTAAAATTTGATAGACACTAGTCCAGATCAATGATTTTCAAGCTGTGTTCCACAGTGATTCTGAAGAATGCTCAGGAACTGCCTAAAAAACAGGTAGAGAGCCTGCACCACTCTGGGCCTTCCACCTCACTGAAATCATACTGGCCCAATTTTATTTTTTTATATAGTAAAATTTTATAGAACATTTCATTTGGAAAAATGAATTTCACTGTAGGGAGAAAAAATTTTTTAAACTACTGATCTATCTAATTGGCATGATTTTCTCCTAAATTTTAGAAGGTTCTCCAATTGCTTTGCTTTGCTGGCTCACATATGAAAAACCACAAAACTCCCTCATAGCCTGTTTTGTTACCCGTTTCCTGCCTTGCCTGGATATCGATAAGCACTCTGCTAATCTTAGGCCCAGGAAAGGGTATGTAATAATTTATCTCACTATATATTTTTATTTCATAGAAATAAAAAGGTCTTAGACCTTGATGGCAAGAAGGTAAAAACACAGGATGGGACATCTGTCCTTTTAGCTTAGAGCTCTATACCACAGAACAGTCCTAATCTTTTTGGGCATTATGGTCACAGAGTTTCTACTGTCCCCCCAAAAGTTTCTGATTTAAATCACAGATAGAAATAAAGATCCCCTAGCACTTTAAGTATACAACTGAAAAATTTATATGTCACTCACATTCCACAGTGAATTACCATCCAGAGGATGGTAATTATTGCTATCTTCTACAGTTTCTAGTAGCTACTTCTGTTTTTTGTGAGTCTCTAGAAATGACTTTTCTTTGTTTTTTAATAATTGTTTTCCTATCTCTGGAACTAAGTTAGCAGAACATCAAAGAGTTGCCTTTCCTTATTCACTAGCCCAGTCTTCGTTCAAAGTTTTAGACCTGGGTAACAGCTATAAATAACTTTATGAAAGACTATAAAGAACAACCTTTATCACATCCTCTGTAAGAGTGCCACCTGTGGGAATCCAGGTTCCTGTTACCTCCTTCCCAAGAATCTGGGGAACTTTGAGGTCCCAATACAGTACAAAATAGGAAAGAATGAGAATGACCAAGGATGACTGCTGAAATCAAACATAACTAGAGTAAAATATTTTACTCTGGAAGGTTTGTCAGCTATGAATACACATATTTCCAGGGAGGAAAGTTTAGAAACTCACTCCATTGCCAAAACATCATCCGCCAAATAGTCTCTGATCATATTAGTGAAGGGGAAAAACACAGGCTCCATGGGTAGTGGCAAGTTCATCCATGTTCCCACATTCAGTTCCCCACCAGAACTATTACATATCACCAGCAAGTGACATATTAGCCTAAGGTCTAATCCAACACTAAATATCAAGAAGGTAGAAATAATGAAATAGCTCTCAGAAAGTCTCAGTCAGATGTGTGATCTCCAGCAAAAGGAGCCAAAAAAAAACAATGAAAGGCATAGAAACAGCTAAATGAATGAGCTATCATATAAATACAAGCAGAAATCAGGTTGCTTATTATCCCGAAGGATAAGAAAGAGAACTGACTGCTGTAAAAGTAAGTCCTAAAAGGGTTCTGATGCCCTGTAGCTCAGAATAGTCCAATAACAAACTCTTTCTGAAAGCTTTGGTTAAGTCTAACTCTTTTCTAAGATTAAACTCTATTTAAAAAATTGATTGTCAGGTGTAGGTAATGGGTACATGGCGGCCCACTGTACTATTCTACTTTTTCCTAACCTACAAATTCCATTACACAAGATTAAAAAATATGGTAACATACATCCACATAAAAGTTTGTAGATCAATGTTCATAGCAGCATTATTCCTAATAACCAAAAAGTAGAAACAATTCAAATATTTATCTATCCATTCATCACTGATGAGTGGGTAAACAAAATACACACAATGAAATATTACTGGCAATAAAAAAGGAATGAAGCACTGTTATACGCTAAAACATGAATGAATCCTGAAAACATTATGCTACGTGAAAGAAGCCGGTCAAAAAGGACCATATATTGTATGATTCTATTTACACAAAATAGCCAGAAAAGGTAAATCTATAGAGACAGAGAATGGATTAGTGGTATTAATAGTAGGTAGGGTTTGGTGGGGTGCTAACAGCTAAGGGTAAGGTAGTAAAAATGTTATAAAATTGATCATAGTGATGGATCAACAACTCTGTAAAGATACTAGAAGTCCCTGAACCATACACTCTAAATGGGTGAATTGTATGATACATGAATTATGGCTCAATAAAGCTGTTAAAAGTGCATATAATAATAAGAACAACAACAATAATAAAAAGGTCCTTCAGAGTCCAAACTTTCCATTCCTTTCCTTTGCTGATTCCTCAAAATGCCTGAAGAAAGCTGTTTGCTTTTGTCTTTTCCCTAAGTTAAATCAGAGGGAAAAATGTCCTACTCCCTAAACCTACATCAGGTCAAGGAGAGTTAGATGAGAGTTCCATGAATGGAACATATAACATGCAGAGTACTTTGATAAACAGGGGAAATGGACCTCACATCCACAAGTCTTTAGAAGCTAACAGTTTTCACACAACCTGTTTATACTCCTTTTTCAGAATAAGTTACATGGGCGGAGGCTGTAGCTCAGTGGTAGAGTGCATGCTTAGCATGCACAAGGTTCTGGGTTCAATTCCTGGTACCTCCATTACAAAAAAACAAATAAATATAGAATAAGTTACTGTCCTATGCAGAGATGCCAAGGTGAGAACACTGACAACCCTGGCAATTTGGCTGTAAACCAAACCCGGTATAAAATTTAACAGATTCAATATGGGAAGAGAAAGAACATTGAGTCTGAGGAAAAAATAAACACACATCTGTATACAAAGGATGGAAATGACCTGTTTCATTAGCTGAAGACTGTATTCATTGTTAGGAAGATGTTCTGAGAATGCTAACATTCCTATGGCCTGGTTTTAGTGGGCAGTATTTAGCCACACAAACCATATTGAGCAAGACTGCTGGGGGCAAAAAGTCTAAAGAATAGTCTGGTACCTCCTTTTAGAAACTTTATCTCACTTTCTCTAAAATAAACTTCTCTCTCTGAAACATGATTCAGTAAAGGTTACTACCCCAAACTCCCTAAGAGGAAATTTTTTATTTTTATAACTTACCGACAACTGGCTACCTGAAGCACACATGTATAACAAAGTTTATGGAAAGGGGAGGTAAAACCCTAGGACTAACAAAAGGAAATGCTAAAGTTACCTCAAAACCTCAGCGAGGAAGGAAGAGAATCACACCACACACCACCTACTCCGACTGCCTACTTAATCATCTCCCAAAATAGAAGCAGCCAGAAGGGCAAGGGCTGTTGCCTCAATTAAGTGATATAGTCACATCTTGAAGCAATATCTTCAGAAGTTTCAGTGTTATATGACACAGAATTGTCCTGTCTTGCTTCAGTGCATTGAATAGCCACTGAAGCTTTGAAGTAAATATTACCAAAGGGCAACAGTGATCCTCAGACTTCCTGCCCAGCTGTCCCCCACCTGCCTGCCTATACTCTGTGCACTACCGCATGGACAGTCTCAGTTTGAAAGAACATTATATTGATTTATTGCTACTGCTAACATTTGGGAAAACTCCCAATGTGCTGGGCAGAGACCATTAACAGACATGGTTCTCAGCTCTCAGAAAAAGTGCTTTCCCTGCACTCCCATCCTTACTTTTTTTACTTTTCTGAGGTGAAAAACACCTAATGTTATTATTTACTTCCTATATATATATATATATATATATATCTAATTTCCTAATATCTGAGATCTATATTTAATACTCTGTGGAGCGTACTTGCCCTTCCTCAGCACTCGATAGCTGTAAAGTAGTAACTAAAATTAAACATGTTTAAAGATCTCTTTCTGTTAATGTCTCTATATTTAATATATATGCACATATGTATTTATTAGACACACATTTACCTAAACCCTTTCTGAATCTGTATTTTAGCCTGGACAAACTGAAAAATAACACCATTTTAAAAAGATTTCCTATTTTTTCCAGAACTTGCCTTTCCAGAAGGGATCTCGAGTTCTAACATTGTAGAATCTATATTATCTTAACTGTTTTTAATTTGGGGGACTCTGTTTATGTCCCTTCAACTTTCCCCTTCCCAATTAGGCCAGGATGACCTAAAGTCTTTTCTTCTACGTAATTCTTTCAGCAACACAGTCTAGCCCACTCAGAAAGTCTTTTCCAATGTTATACTTTGTATTGGACATAGGGCATCACTTCAGTGCTGGTACCACCCTTTCAAATACATCATTTAGAAAACAGCAATCTCTCTACCTAAGCATTACCACGGTGTGCCCTGCCTCAGATGAAGCCTACCTGTCCATGTCCTCCAGATTATCCACTGGTGACCCCAGTCGATCACTGAGCCGCCGCCGTTCTGGTATGCCAACACAGAAGTGGTCATTGCCAACAGTGATCCTTAAGCTCTGTTCCAAAGAAGAGTCAGATCGCAGACTAGGAGAGCGTCTCTACAAAAGCAAAAGATAATAGTCAGTAGGATCAAGACATTCTTACACTCAAAAATGTTCTCCTTCCTAGTCACGAAGTTGTGATCCTACAGGGTGAGAAATGGCTATGGTAACATACTACTCCAAAAATAAAACACTTTAAAAATATTATCATTTTCTTAGATGAAAGCCCATTATTTTCAACCCTTCCAATCACTGACCTCTTATTATTCTTTCACTAACTGGTACTGGGCATGGGGCTACAGGAGTGAATGAAGTCTGTTCCCAGAACCTATACATTTCCAGTGAAGGAGGCAAGCCAAAAACAGGTTTAAAAAAAAATACTTCTGACAGTGCTAAAAAGTGCTACAGTCATTAAAACATGGTAACATGAAAGAGATTGGGGAAAAGAAGCCACTTCAGATAAGATGGTTAAAGAAGGCTTTTCTGATGTGATATCATTTAACCTGAAGCATCAGTGATGAGATATTAGCCCTGCAAAGAACAGATGGAAGGAAGTTTAAGGCAAAAAGAACAAGCTCTGTAATGAGCTTAGCATGTTTGGGGCAACAGAAAGGTGGCCAGTGCAACTGCAGCAAAGTGACAGGAGAAGAGAGGCAGAAGCCACAGTTAGGAAATCTGGATTGTATTCTTAATGTAGTAAAAAGCCACAGAAGGGTTTCAAGCAGGTGAGCAATGTGATCTAACTACATTCTTCCTCCAGGTGCTCACACTGTCATACCTCCACCTTCAGGTCTTAATTAAACTCACCTCCTAGAAGGCCTTCCCTGGCTACCTTATAAAAAATAACTTTCTTCTGTTTTCTTCTTCTCTTAGCACTTAACTATATTTAACATGCCAAAACCTTTTACTTCTCTATCTTATTTATTATCCAACTCCCCCTGTTAGAATGTAAGTGCTATGAGGGTAGGGGTTTTTGACTGGTTTCTTAACTACTGTCTCCCCAGTGCCCAGAACCACATGGTAGATGTTCAATAAATACTTCTCAAACGTATAAAATGATGGTTTTTAAAAATTATTTTGATTGCTGGGTACAGAATAAACTGGAAGGTAACCAGAGTGGAGTGTAAAGGAGCCTAATGCAATAATCTGGGCATGAGGTAACAGGGTTTAGAGTGATGGTAGGAGGATAGTTTGGGGGATGTATTTTGGAGGGAGAGCTGACAGGTTAGACAAACGAAGTTATTCTTACAGATTGGGAGAAGAGAGATCATCACTGTTTCTGGCTGAGCAATGGGTGTTGTCATTTACTGAGACAGAAAAGACTGGAGCAAACAGGTTGTGCGCTGGAGAAGAAAGGGGAGGTTACGGAAACTAGTAGTTTTCTGTTTTCCTTGCTTTCTCTGTAGTGACTGACATTCAGATAATACCTGTTCAGCTATGAAAATTTTAACATAGCGACAAGTCAATTCACCTATGACTAGCATACCCAGAGCACTTGGATACTGTTGGAGAGTCACTCAAGAAAACAAAAACTTCGTCACAGGGTTTAAAAAAAAAAAGATAAGTGAACTGATAATAAAAACAAATTCCAAAACACCAAATTCTGCCCAGAGGCTCTACTAGCATAGTGATTACAGTGAGACGTCAGTGTTACGTCTACATTTTATCTCTTCAGCAGGGAAATAAAAGTTAAAATCAGGGTGCTGGAAACCAGGCAGATATGAATTGAATCACACTCCACCACCTCTTAGCTGTGTGGTCTTTGGTTAAGTTACTTAAACCTTTCTTACTTCCTCAGCTGTTCAATAAGAAAGCATTCTAACTATCTTACCTGAGGTAATTATTTTAACTCAAAAGAGTTGCGAATGTTCAAAGAGAATGTGTAAACTCAAGGGCTAAGTATCATTCCTGCCACTTAACCCAGTAAGTGGTAGCAGCTATTACGATGCCTGTGGGTAAGCACACTTCGATTTCAGAGAGGCAGCTCCAACTTAGAGAGCTAACAGTTTACACTCTAGGTGTCTACCCTGGAAAGGTTTAAGGAATCCTAACTCACCACAAAGACATTTCAGCCTTTCAAAGATCCAGGGCGAAGCTCTGGTCTAAGGGGCTACAAAACCACGGAACACTGAGGACACCAACTATTGAAAAAGTACCAGGCACACGGCTTGGAGATTTCCCTAGCCCTGGCAAACTTTTCTACACCTCACCCAGAGTAAGAATCAGTCTATTCCTAGGAAATGCAGCAATGCCTCCCGACCCGGCGCCCAGGTGCATCCCGAGTCCGTTATTGTGCAAATGAAGCTCCCGGGGAAGATCAGGAACCTCCAGGTAACGGCGTCGCCGAGGGGACCCGTGGGAGTAGAGGGCCTTCGATTTGGGGACCCTGGCCTGGAGGCCTCGGGGCGCCGGGCGTTTCTGGAAGAGGGAACCCCGGGCGAGGGGGCTAGAGTATGGAGGGAGTCCTGGTCGAGCGGTGGGATTACCCGGCTGCCACTGTCGCCTGGATGGTCTCCGCGGCCGTCCCGGGCGAAGTCGGCGCGGGACTCCCCCCGGCTGCTGCCTCGGAAACCGGCCGAGCCCGGCGGGAAGAGTCGTCGGCCCCGCGGCGGTGGCGGCGACGGGGAGCCGCGACGGGTCCGCGGTGGGGAAGGGGAGACGCGACGACCCCGCGGCGGGGACGGTGAGGCCCGGCGGCCGCGGGGCGGGGACGGGGAACCGCGGCGGCCCCGCGGCGGGGACGGCGAGGCCCGGCGGCCGCGGTGCCCTGAGGGCGAGCGGGGTCGGCGAGCCGGCGTCCGCGACGAGGAGGAGCCGGAGGACGGCGGAGAGGTGCGGCGAGCCGGGCCTGAGGAGGAGCCGGAGCTGCGGCCGGTGCGCGGGCCGCCCCCGCCGCTCTCTTTAGGCCGGTGCGAAGAGACGGAGGAGCGGGAGCCGCTGCGGTACATGGCTCCGACAGCGGCTGCAGCTCGGACCCGGGGGCACCCCGGACGCGGGCCCCCAGCGCGCCGCCGCAGCTGCAGCCCGGGCCGCCACGGCCGCCGCGCGCCGCCCCCACAGCCGGAGCGGCCCCCTCCCCTCGGCCCCGCGCCACCACAGGGGCCCAGCCGAGCGCGCCCCCGTGGCTGGCGGTTAGAGGGCGCGAGCACTCGCTCGACACACCCCCCCGCCTTCCGGAGCTCCCTGCTCCTCCACTCAGGCAGCGGCCACAAGAGCCAGAAGCGGGGAGGAGCGCGGAAGGCGGCGCGAGGCCAGGCGAGGGGAGGGGAGGGGAGGGGAGGGGAAGCGCGCGACCTGCGTCCCTCACGCTCCGCCTCCACACCGGCAAGATGGCGGCCGCTGGGCCGCCCACTTCCCCTCCCCCGGAGGCCACGTGACTCCGAGGGCTCCTCGCGGGGTGGGCTTAGCGGAAGGGAAGGGATTAGGGGGAGCGGAGCCGGTTCTTCCGGGGATGCTTGAAGCATCACGACGCGGCGGGCTTCGAGGGGGCGGGAGCATCTTTGCCTTTTCCCTATCTCCCACCGCATTCATTTACGTTAGGACAATAATGGTTATAATTGATGGGAATGTAAATAACCCCAAAGGGTTAGGTATGTCGGACTTTAACGCACCTCGGCAGGAGCGACCAACGAAGTCCCGGCCCCCACAGAAGCCGCACGACAGCCTTCAGTTAGTTTACGTTCCAGTTTGCCTGTTTTTCAGAGGCTGAAATGGAGGATGGGAAAGTGACGAACGGGGGCGGATTCGGGAGCGAGAATCAAACGGAAAGCGGACCTCAGAATAAAATTGTCTCAACCGGTAGGTACACTTATGAGGAAGGTCACTCACCACCGGGGATCCACATCATGACAAATTTTGGAGAGTTTTTGCGAGCGATTCGAACCCCTAATCTATGGCCAGAATTTTCCTGGACGCTTGGCTGTGGTGGTAGTCCCGTCTCAGGGTCCTGCATACAGAGTACAATAGTCAAGAAAAAGACGACACATAAAAGAAAAACAGTGGCCAAAACATTAAAAAAAATTGTTCACCCTAAGCAAACTCTTCACAATAATAGGTTTTCATCTATCAACTAGAAACACAAAACCTGAAATTGGTATGAAAATCAGGTTTCTGCTTCCAAAGCAAAGGCAGGGAAAAAAATCATTAAAGATTTCTGTTTTCTAATTTATATTTTTCTAAGTTAAAACATCCAATTTCACATGTTTGTATAATGGCATTTGCTTACATCATAGCTCAATAAAAAGACAGTAAAATATTTACGAGTTCATTTTTCTCACACTCTGCTTACTTCACTCAACATACTTGCTTGCTCATAGGCGTTTGAATTTCCGATTCCTAACTTGGATTTTGTGGCTAACGGTAGCTTTCATCATGTCAAGGTTCTTAATATAGTCTTCCATATATTTTGTTAACACTTTAATTATTTTGTTTCTCATATTTAATTTACGTGGTATTTTTGTATAGGTCCTCGCAAATCCATTAAATTAAAATCTAAAATTATTTTTTACAGATGGATAGTCAATTTTGTTTGAAATGTGAATTGGGATTATCTGTATACTGGGAAGTTATGGTGAGAGAATGAGTTATCAGCTAATGAATGAACGCTGCCAAATGCTCATTATCCACTTCAATTCTTTTCTTTTGGTCATGTAATTTGACAGTAAAGAAATATTTTAAAATGAGATTTCTTTGTGAAAAGAAAACTAAATACCAGGATTTATGGTAGAAATAGAAGAAAGTAAAGCAATCTGAGAAATTGATAGCTCTTAATAAGAAAATCTGAGTTACCTGCACGTTTTCTGAGCAGTCTAAAAGCATATTTCACAATGTGTCCCGTGCAACAGAGAACTGCACTCAGAGATTCAAATATATTAGCCCAGTAGCATAAAAGCCCTGTCTGACAGCCTAGGTAAGTGAAGTTGCTATGTAAAATGTCTAGGGAAGTTGATTTTAGTCATCTCTGAGGTGGTGGGATTAGGAGATCTAGGGGACTTTACCAGGGCTCAGCGATGTGTGGATCTCCTCTCATTTTGGGCACAAGGAAGAGGACACTTCCTGCTCCTTTCAAAAAGGAGAGTCTTGTGACTATATCTAGTCACTATAAACTGTGAATGGAAGCACCTTATATCACTTCCAGGCCCAATCAGGAAAGAGTACTAATAAGATGCTCTCTCTTCTCTTGCTGTGGCAACTAAGTCACATGTTCCAGATAGTGTAGCCTGTTAGGCTGGGTCCTTGAATGATTGTGTGGAGCAGAGTACCACCTCCATCCTAAGTTGGACATGTTCCATGAGCATGAAATAAAACTTTGTTGTATTCAGCATTGAGATTTTGAGGTATAATTTGCTACCACAGCATAACCTTGCCTAATATGACTATGATGGAGGGGTTTTGGGGTTGTTTTGTTTTTTATGTGTATTTTCTGGATTTGGGGTTATTTATATAATTTATATAACAAAAAACTGTAAAATTATTTTAATAAAAAAAAAAGAAAAACCTGCATGAGGTGTATACTCTGTCTTTATTAACCTACATATGAATTTTGGTTACCCATGCTCTTGGTGGGATCTAAGTAAACATGAAGAAAATGTGAGTAGGCAAGCTTATAGATACCTGGAGTCAATACATTCTAAATCTGGGTTGGTTATACACTGTATCAGCTTTTCCTCCTCAGTCCTGTAATATTGAATAACTTTTTATCAAGGGAGCTGGCCTCCTTGGTATACAATTGGAAAACTCTCCTGCTTCCCCTTCACACTTGCTCTCAACATAGATCACCTCTAAACTTCATTCAAGCTAAAGGTTCTCACCTCCCCCAGCTCTTGCCTGCTTCAGGTGTGAAGCTCTCTGTGATGAAGGGAGGTGTGCCAGGCTTCTCCACATCCCTGCCTTTACTCCTCAGAATTTACCTGTCCTCTCCTGCAGGCCAGCTGCTATTTTGGAATCTCCCTCCCCCAGGATTTGATGTAAGAGAAGGAATTAGGGAATGGGGGTACAGTTTTTCCCGGTTGGTACAGGATGCTGTTATCTTTGAAAGTCAGTTCCCTATGGACATGGAGGACTCACAGATGTTAGCTCTTTCTCTCTTGTCACCTTTGTGGGCTTTTTTATGACTCTCTTGCTGGGACCTAGGCGATGCCTCTCCTCTGGTTGACTGACTGCCTATGACGCCACTCCCCAATTCTTGGCCTTCTGGAGGTTCATCCTACGTAAAACTTACTCTCCTGAGGTCCCTTTCCTCTCTGAGCATCCCTCATGGGAAGGATCCTCTTTCAATGACTCCAGGTTGTTTTCCATCTGGGTACACTTGACCCACAGGACAACTCATGCATCTTTGCCCTGCTGGCAAGGGCAGCACAGCTCACTCTCTATGCCATCCACCTTACTCACCATCCCAGGGAGGTGGCTCAGCCAGCATCTTGCTTTTGGACTTCCTTGGTGGGAGTTAGGACATTAGTCCCTATGGACTTCTAAGTCCAGGAGATAAAAGCCAAACAGTCTGAGAGGTGCTGGTGGAGGCCTCTATCTCACTTGGCTTTAGGCAAAAGGGGAAAAAAATCATCTCCCTCCCTAGGATGGTGGGTTAGGAAATATAGAGCCCACAGGTAACTCCTCAATACAATTTTTACTCTCTAATACAAACTTGATGTGTATAATAAGTAATGCTGGAGACTGGTTCACAATCTCTTCTCATCTCCCTTTGTGGTAGATGCAAGAAGAGGGTACCTGGCATCTATTGTGTTGCTTTCAGCTTTTGAGGTTTTTGCTGAAACTCCAAAAACATCAGGGAGAATCTAATTAACATTGTGTCACTACTATTGTCTATCATCAATTCAAGAAACTTTTACTAGACTTCTAATGAAAATGGTGAAATGGCTTAAGGCTTGCACGCACGCACACACAAACATGCACACACACACCTGTAGCAGACATACAGCAATGACAGGTAAAACTTGAAAAGGATGAAGTAAAGAGACCAAAGCTTTAATACAAGATGAACACCTCTGTGAATTTGCTGAAGCCACAGACCTCCTGAGCTGCAAAACAAGTCTGGAAGCAAGGGTAGCTGTTAAAGATTTGGCTCCTGTGGATGGAGATGTAAGTGCCTTCCAGGAAGTGGAGGACCTGGGCCAGGTTTTCAGCTTGAAGCCAAGGACATTCCTGCCCATACATGCAAGATGAACAGAACTATTGCCAACCTTCTGCTTGGGGCTATAGCCTTATGAGAAGCTGTGTGCCAAGAGGGTGGGACGAAAATATTGACAGTCTTTATATGAGAACTTAGCTTAGCTGCTCCCTATACGCCAGTAATAACCAATTAGAAAATAGGATATTATGTTAAACATGGTAGATTCAATCTATGCATTTATCACTATTAAGTTCCTAAACCCCAGTAAATTGACAGTAAAGAGTTTTGTTTGTTTTTTAAGGTATAAACTCTTCTGTGCAATGTGGAAGTATGAGAGACATATTACCCCATGGGGTGGAATTCGGTCAATGGAAGGCATATGTTTAAAAACATAAATTGCTTGCTATAATATTGTACATCAACTATAGTTCAAAAAAATTAGTATAGAAACAAATTTTTTAAACCCTTATTGGATGCAGATAAAGTGATTTATAAAGAGAAATGTATAGTCCCAGTTGTGTATATTGGAAAAGTCATAAATTAGTCAGCTACGGGGGGAGGGTATAGCTTAAGAGGTAGAGCTCATGCTTAGCCTGCACGAGGTCCTTGGTTCAATATCCAGTACCTCCTCCTAATACAAATCAATAAATAAACCCAATTACCTCCCCCTTATAAAACAAAAGGAAAAAAGGCAAAAAAAATTATTCAGCTAAGCTTTCAGCTCAAAAACTTTAGAAAAAAACCAGCACAATAACCTTAAAGAGGAAGAGTGGCAGTAAAAGAAAATGAAAGCAGAAATTAATTGAATATAAATAAAGATACAACAGAGATAGTAAAAAAAAAGATTCTTTGAAGTAAACTAATAAAATAGGCAAAACTCTGGCAGAATTGATTGATCAAGAGAAAAAAAGAGAGAGGGCAAATAAACAATTTTAGAAAGACAAGGGGAATACAGACAAGTTTCAGGCAGGCCACCGCCAGCCCTCACAGTGTCTTTGTGTGAATTAAGAAAAGGTTTCCCCTTTGGGTGGCTGCAGCCCTAATGTAGGATTTGTTACCTGGAAAGCCAGGAGCAGGCTGCTCCCACTCATTCCTTGTCCAAATAAGCTTGTGCAGTCAACCACCTATGCGATCATATTGGCCATCATGGATCATCATAGTTTTAAAAGTTATGGGACAATATGAACAACTTTGTGCCAAATAATTTGATAATTTGCACAAATTATTAGCTCCCTTAAAAAATACAATTTACCCAACTATATTAAGGAGACATAGACACCTTAATAAACCTATAACCATTAAAGAAATCATATCAGTAGTATAAATCTACGTATAAAAAGCCTGAAACTCTGAAACTTCCTATTTTTTCCTATAGTCTAGCATAATTAAACACCATTGGAATCATATGTTTACTAGCAGATAGATACAATGCAGCTGTGAAACCACCTGGTTCTGGTGTCTTCTTTAAGGGTAAACCTATAAATCATCTTCCTAATCTTTTTTGGGAAAACTGGTCTTTTTAAGTTTTCTATATCTCCATAGGTCAGTTTCAGTAATTTTTTTCCTTGAGAATATCCATTTTTTCTAGATTTGTTTCCATAGAGTTGCACATAATTGTTTTGATCTATTTTGTGTCTGTGAATGTATCTCCTCTCTTATTCCTAAACTTGGTATTTTTGCTCTCTTTTTGTGCCCTAACCAGATTCATGAGATGTTGATGTATTTTATTGGTCTTTTCAAATAATTAACTCTTGGATTTATTTTTCTCCTTTCTACTGTTCTTTTAGTTTTCTAATTTATTATTTTCTGTTGTTATTGATGTTATTTCTCTCCAATTTGGGTTTATTCTGTCATTCTTTTTGTAGTTTCATAAAATGGGCAATGAATTCCTCAAAAAAAAAAAAGAATTCCATAGTGAAATATTTAAGGCTATGCATTTCTTTCTTCTGTGACCTATAGGATTTTATATACAATGCTCTCCTTTTTTTCCATTGCTTTCTAGATAGTTTATCACTTTATTTTTTTTAAATTTTACCAAAAAAATATTAAATTAGAAAGAATTAATCACCTTCATTCTAAGTAAAGTTATACTCTAGACATAATTTCATTTCAAAGCAAGACAAATTAATCAGTCATAATTTTAGCTCTTCTCTAGAGTAATTAATTTGATTCACACACACACACCAATCTAGAGCCCTATCTTTTCAGTCACAGCTCAGAAACCTTGATTTATTAAGCAACTTTAAAATAATTGTATAAATGGGGGAAAATAGGCCTAAAGGATTTCGCCCTTCCAATAACAAAAATAGTTTTCCTATAGAAATTCTTTAAAAGTTTTATTCTGTGATTTAAATTAACCTTTTTTTTTAAATTGAAGTACAGTCAATTACAATGTGTCAATTTCTGGTGTACAGCACAATGTCCCAGTCATGCATATACATACATATATTCATTTTCATTTTTTTCATTAAAGGTTATTACAAGATATTGAACATAGTTCCCTGTGCTATATAGATTTAAATATATCTGAATTTAAGGCTTTAAACCTGAGCTAATCTAGCTCTTTCTTTGCACACTTGGTATCTAGCCTAATAACAGGTGTTGCTTAAAACTAGCCCTGTTTCCTAATTAATTCTCATTTCAATCTTTATTTCCTCTTGATTCAAAGATGATTTAGGCATGTACTTCTTGTTTCTTTTTATTCTTTTTTTTGGTATTTCTTAGATATTATTATTTTGAAAAAGGTACAAATTATACAGCTTTTTCTGGTTTTGAGCGATTTGAGAGAAAATTGCTACTTTAGCAGGTGTTTCCCAAAATAAGGACATTCTCTTACATAAGTCCAATAAAATACAAATACGTAACTACTGTATAATTCTCAGAACTCCATTCAAGAGTTTCTAGTTGTCTCCAGAAGATCTAGATTGTAATCGTACATTGCATTTCACTGTCGTACTTCTTTAGCCTTATTCATCAAGAACATTTCTTCATTCTTTGCTTGGTGCTTGTGATCTTGATGTTTTTAAAGATTATAAGTCAGTTATTTTATGTCTCCCAGTCTGGGTTTGCTGGAGTTTCCCCGTGGTTGGGTCCAGATTATGCATCGTCAGTAGGAATATTATAGAATGGATAATATGGTCCTCTCATTGCATCTTCTCAGGTGGTGCAAGATTTCGAATGTTCCCTCCCAGTACTAATAATGTGCCCTTTCATCACTTGATTAAGGTGGTGTCTGCCAAGCTTCTCTACTGTGAAGTTACTTTTTTCTTTAGTAATTAATAAGTCTTCTGTAGAGAGGTATTTTAAATTCTAAATATCCTGTTCCTCATCATACATTTAATTCATTTCTATCACTGTAGACTTATGGTTTCCTATTCTAGTCAGTGAATAGTAATCTGTTACTATCATTATTTATTTTGATCCCCAGAGTGCTCGCAGTTTGGCCAGTGAGAGCTCATTCTGTGTTCTTTTGACATATTTCCATTATTCTTTGAATACTTCCGTCCTTTTGGGTATAACAAAATGTTCAGGTTTATCTTGTTGTTTCCTTGCCCCAGGGGTGGATTCAGCCATTCCTGCAAGGAGCCTTGGTTCCTTTCAGTGAGGAATAATATTTAGAAACCAAGATCCAGTCACAAGGTGTGTTCATTGCTACTGGGGTGTCACCACATCCCAGCCTTCTCAGTGGACAGAACTAGAAAATATATGTGTATTTATATGTACACATATATACATATACCTATTTCTCTATCTATCCATCCGTCCATCCATCTATCCATTTCCATCTTGAATAACATGAGTTCACACTGACATCTCTAACAATACAACTCCACAGGGCTCATTCTACTTTCCTCCCTTTCCATATGTGTTATTCCCTTCAGTGACAATGAGAAACCCCGATCTTTAATAACTTTACTTATCAGTCAGCTGCCCTGTATGTAGCCAGTCTCCCACTGCCATCACCATGCCTTCCCCTGTGCAGATACTCTTCTCACCTGACTTGGCCTCTGACACCCTGTGCCACCTGCTGCTGCCAGGGCACCCCCTTTGACACCCACATCAAATAGAAGCTCTCTTTTCCCTTGTGGACTTTGATGCTTATTCCCAGCCTACCTTTGCCCGGACAACCTCCTTCCCCTGCTACAGATGACAAGCTTAATGATTCTTTCTCTAAGTTAGTGTGGCAGATAGTGCTGATCCCTGCCTAATATCTGTGCCCCCTTTATGGGTTGAATTTTGTCCCCCAGAAAAAGATATGTTGGAGTCCTAACCCCTAGTACCTCAGAATGTGACCTTATTTGGAGATAGGAATATTCTAAACACCACTGATTGTTCACTTTAAAATAATTTTTTGTAGTTTTGTGCATGTTACTTCAATTTAAGAAGAAAATAAAGGCAATAAGGGAATTTTTTTAATAAAAGTCACAACTACACAAAGGGAATGGGAGGAATGACGAGAGCAGACAGGAGATGCTGACAAAATTTAGGAAGCCAGGAAGTGGGTGGTGGTGGGTAACTGACTTAGCAAAGCAGAAACTTAGGCATGCAGGGAGGTAGCCAGGAAGAAACCAGATGATTCATAAGCAGAACTCTGCCTTAGAGACCCCAGGCACCTCTGAAGGAGGGATTGGGGGTAATGCAGAAATAGTAGAATTGGGTTGAAAGTTGGTATAAGGGGCAGTTGGATCCCTCAGTCTCTTCCTCTAGCCCATGTAGCTGGGAGACTGCTCTTTCCTTTCTCTAGCAGAAGATGGGAGGTTATTTCTGGAGGAATCTCCACTGCAGAGCACAGTGAAGAGGTATTATAGAGAAAACAGGACAAAAGTCTTGCAAGACTTTCCAATCCTGTGTTTATCTGCTTCCGGAATGCAAGCAGGCAGGCCCCTACTCCCAGCCAGGAGACTGGAGGATTCTCCTTTGAAGAAACTGAATCATCCTAGAGAAAAGATCTACAGGTACTGACATTTGAGGCTCAGTGCAGTGAAGCTCATTTGTCTACAAGCCCACACCACGCACCTAGAGATACTGAGCTTCCTAGTGCCCCTCCCTTAAATGCAAGTGTCAGTCAAGGATCATCAGCTGAAAACCACCTTTAACCTGAACATCAAGATAAAATAAGCAAAAAAAAGAAGAAGAAACTCAGGGGAACAGAGAAAGAAATGGAGCCAAAAGAAAATTAAAACTAAAAGTTATATATCTTCAAAAAGATATGAGATGGTATTATAATCATGAAACAAGAGAAACAGGCTATAACAATAAAATGAGAAAGAATACTTGGATATTAAAAATATACTAGGCAAAACAACAATTTAAACTGAAGAATGGAATTTAAGGACAAGGACATCTCCTGGAAAGAAAATAAATGCCAAACAGATGGACAATAGAGAAAAATAAGACTTTAAAAGATTAGATGATCAGTTCAAGAAATTTAACATCTGACTAACAGAAATTCCAGAGAGATCAGCCATTAAGGTGAGGAAGAAATTATCAAAGAAACAAAATAGTATACAAAGAACTGAGGATGAGTCTTCAAATTGGAAGGCCTTCTGAGTTCCCAATGCAACCACTAGAAAAAGCCACCCAAAGACTCACTAGACTGTGACTCTGGGACACGTGGCTGGCATGGAGTGTCTGTGGGAGGAAAATGTTCCCTGTTCACACCCCATGAAATGTGATGAGGGGCCTGTGCCACTGCTTCTTGGGTCGTTTTTCTTAAATGGCGGTACTAAGCCTTCTGGATGCCCTCATGTGGGTTGTTCTCTGCTTTCTCAGGAAGTCAGGTTCAAAGAGTGCTTAAATTTCCTGTGAGTGAAAACCTGGAAGAAGATGGATGGCAGCTGAGTTCTTGACAATGCAATCACAGAGAGAAGACATGGACCATCTTTCCCATCACTTCTGGACACATCAGGATAAATCCGCAAATCTTCACCAGGGAGTGAGCACCCCCTACCCCAACCAACACACATGCATGTGCAGAATGAACAAAGACAAATAGGGAAGACCTCTTCTGTCCCATGCACAAACATTCGATCACCCAATTATTTTCACTTTGTAGACAGCCATCGTCATATGGCTTCAAATCTGGCTATGTTCATTGGATTTATTTCACTCAGAGGACTTAAGGTCCCCACCCAGATGGAGGGTGGTAACTTCAGGCTGAGCACAAGCACGTACACTCCAGACTGGCTGGAACCAGGCTGATGATGGAGATTCCTGAAACACCACTCTGTTACCTCACCACCAACCAATCAGAAGAAAGGCATGTATCCTGTATGTCCCTAAAGATAAATAAGATTGAGCATCTTTTAATATATTTATTGGTCATCCAAATAGCCTCTTGTGAATTGCTTGCTTAATTCTCTTGCCTATTTTTCTATTGGATAAGTCTCTCTTTTTCTTATTGATTTTTATGTGTTCTTTATATATTCTGCCCTGAGTCCTTTGCCAGTTTTATGCATTGCAAATGATTTCTCCATACATCAGCTTGCCTTCTGACTTTCTTAACAGCATCTTTTGATGTCTTTAATCAACTCTTGCATTAGCAAATTGCTATTTTAAGCTCATAGTGGAGAAAATAGTTTGAGAGAAAAATTTTCAGTATAAAAACCCATGAGCCTGAAAAACCCAATCAATAAATTTATAAACAATAATCTTAAAAGAATATTTTTTAAGGCAGGTCTTTTGGTCTATAGTCCCAGAAGAAATTAAAAATTCCTTGAGTCAAGGAAGGCAGAGGTAAAGAACTTGAACTTTGAGGGATTCAGGATCTGGGTGACTTGGGCCTCGATTCCCCTCCCTCCCTTGCTATGCACAGAAAAGTAGGCAAAGAGAGCACAGGGCAGCCTCCTAAACAGTGTTTCAGAGGATCAGTGTTTCAGCTTGAACCAGCAGCTTATGAAGGACATGGATGATACCCAGAGAGATCTCCAGTGCCAGCGGGAGCCAATGTGAGACAGAGTTATCAATGAAGGCACCACTGAGTCTGACTAAGCCAAGCGATTATACCAAAACTTCATTGCATGCAGACTTCAAGGGCAGTTGCCAGTAAGGTTTCCAGTGATCAGAAAGACAGAAAAATAAAACTGTTCCAGAAAGCAGAAGTACCAGAGACCCTGTGAAAGCAGATTTAGGACTCTCTCTCTCCATTCACCAAGAAGTCACATAGCCCATTCACACACCCAGAAGACATATAGAAGAAGCAAGAAGAGGAGGAGGCCATATGAAGACCTGAGGGGTTGTTTTGCCAAAAAGAATCTGTTTAAACCAAAAGAGATAGAAATTCTATTAAATGGCAAGTTTAAGTTACCAGCCAACTAGTGCTATTGGGGTTGTGAAGATTTGATCAGTTATAGAAAATGAACTATATTTTCTTGGCACATGTGATTATGTAACTTTGTAACCACACAACTATTATAATTGTAAATAATTTTTATGCTTTCCTGCCTCTGGAGGGAGCTTCTTTCACAATTACTCCCATTCTTCGGTATTAATTTAAATGAGAACAGACTCAAACTCTTCGTGAAAATAAAAAACCTAGCAGAGTCAGGGGTTTTCATATTTCACATTATGCCAATCATTCTCTTCAGATTTGAGGAGATAGCATTTATACTTACAGTATTTGTGCTGTTGAGAAACATAGAAATACTTATTAGCACAATATTACTAGGGCAACAAATCAAATACATGATCAAGTAAGAGAACTAATAAGAACTACAGGGTTATTTTGAAAGTAATTTATCCAAGACAAAAGTCATATATGACCCCTCAATTCTAATTATACTTTCAATGATATATTTCTATTAAGAGAGAACAGAGCAAGTTGATAATAGTGATGAATAGTCACCAAGTCGCCATTTTGCATAAATGGAAATGGAAAATAAAATAGACACTTTTGCAAATTTTCTCAGTTTAACACTTTATCAAATCAGATTCCTTGAACTGGTCTTATAATGCAGCATGATCTTTCTCCCTCAGTTGCTACAGGAAGAGGGATATTTACATTTCTTTTATAGACAACTTTTTGCTAATTTTTGAGACTTTCTTTTAAAGGCTGTAATTTTATTAATTAGCATTAAAAACCAAATTCAGGCCTTTAAATCTTGATTTAACTGACTGAATAAAGAGATAGAAAGATTTTATTTAGTAAGGAACATACAGCAGAAATCTTCCACATTAACCTTCTACATTAATAACTCTCTTCTTCCTCTGTTTATGGGCTTTTTTTCTCTGCCCTGAAATATGCCGAAATCTTATCTCAAAAATTACCTGAATGCAGGGGGAGGGTATAGCTCAAGTGGTAGAGTGCATGCTTAGCATGCATGAGGTCCTGGGTTCAATCCCCAGTACTTCCTCTAAGAATAAATAAATAAGTAAACCTAATTACCTCTCCCTATCAAAAAAAAAAACAACCTACCTAAATGCTACCCTATGATCCAGCAATCCCACTCCTGGGCATATATCCAGAGGAGACTCTATTTGGAAAAAATACATGTACTCCAATGTTCATAGCAGCATTATTTACAATAGCCAAGACATGGAAGCAACCTAAATGTCTATCGACAGATGACTGGATAAAGAAGTTGTGGTATGTGTGTATACACACACACACGCACACGCACACACACATATATATATGTATATACACACACACACACATACACATACACAATGGATGACTACTCAGCCATAAGAAAGAATAAAATAATGCCATTTACAGCAACATGGATGAACCTACAGATTGTCATACTAAGTGAAGTAAGCCAGAAAGAGAAAGAAAAATACCATATGATATCCCTTACACATGGAATCTAAAGAAAAGACACAAATTAACTTATTTATAAGACAGAAATAGACTCACAGACATAGAAAACAAACTTATGGTTATGGGGGGAGGGGAGGGTAGAGAGATAAACTGGGAGTTCAGAATTTGCAGATAGTTAGTATCTGCAGATAGTTACTATATAAAAAATAGATAAACAACAAAGTCCTACTGTATTAACCAGAGAACTATATTAAATATCTTGTAATAGTCTATAATGAAAAAGAATATGAAAAGGAATATATATATATGTATAACTGAATCACTATGCTGTACACCAGAAATTAACACAACATTGTAAACCAACTATACTTCAATTTAGAAAAATTACCTGAATGCAATATATCTAAACAGGGGAGTACTACTCAGCAACAAAAAGAAATGAACTGCTGATACATACAACAATACGGTTGAATCTCCAAAACATGATGCTGAGTGGAAGAAGTCAGGCGCAAGAGCCTATACTGTATGATTCCATCTACGAAGTCCCAGAGAAGGAATAAGTCACATAATGACAGCGGGTCAGTAATTGCCTGGATCTAAGGGCAGAGTGAAGAACTGACTGCAAAAGGGCTTGAGATAACTTTTTTGGGTGATGGAGATATTCTGTTAAGTTGATTGTTGTGGTAGTTAACATGAGTGTACACATTTATCAAAACTCATCGAAATATACATTTAATTGTATAGGGAAACGTCAATAAATTTAATTAATAAAAACTAACTGAGAAGAAATAGAAGAGATTAAAAGAATTACAAGAAATGCCACTTTTGTTTCCGGCAACATGGTGAGGCAGCAGTCAAGGTTGAATTTTCCCACTGAAAACAATTAAAACGTTGGAGAAAATAGAAAATAAATTTCCTTGAATGCATCCATGAGTTGAGAAGATAATGAAGGATATTCAGACCAGCAACTGAATAAAGGCAGAAAATCAGACAGACCACTGAAGCAGCTTTCGCTACTAGGGTATTACCAAACTAAGTGAAATTGAGCATTGGATTTTGAGACTCATAGACCAAAACCAGGGTCTTCCCAAAGTAGGGATTCTAAAAGAAGACACCCCCAATAAATCTGGGACCCCAAAAAGCTATCTCACAGTTAAAGAGTTAATTAGAAATAAACCTACCCTAAGGATTCAGATAGACATTTCTCCAGAGAAGATTTACAAATGGCCAAAAGCACATGAAAAGTTACTCATGTAACTTTCATGTATCATTAGTCACTAAGGAAGTGCAAATCAAAACCATGAAATACTACTTAACCCTGCTAGGATGGCTATAGAAAAAAGACAGTAACAAGTGGTGATAAGGATGTAGCATAATTGGAACCCTCACACATTGCTGACGGGACTGTAAAATGGTGCAGCCACTTTGGGAAAACATTAGGCAGTTTTAATTAAATGTTAAATATAGAGTTACTATATGACCTAGCAATTCCACTCCTGGTTCCATACACCATGGAGAACAGAAAACAAAGGTCCACACAAAAACTGCATGACTGCATGGCAACTTTGTTCATAATAACCCAAAAGTGGGAAAAACCCAAATCTCCATCAGCTCATGAATGGATCAACAAAATGTGGTATACCCATATAATGGAACATTATTTGATAATAAAAAGGAATGAAGTTCTGATATGTGCTACAACATGGATGAACTTTGAAAACATTGTATTAAATGAAATAACCTAGACACCAAAGGACACATACTGTACGACTCCATTTATATTAAATTCCAGAGAAGCTTTATCAATAGAAACAAAGTAGATTACTGATTGCCAGAGGCTGGGGAGAAGGAGAAATGGGAAGTGACTATTGGGAGGTTTATGGTTTCTCTATGGGGGATGAAAATTCTCTGGAATTAGATAGCGGTGATGTTTGCACAAACCTGTGGATATACTAAAACCATTGAATTGTGAACTTTAAAATGGTGAATTTTATGATATGTAAATTATTTCAATAAAGTTGTTATTTTAAAAAATAAGTCTGCCTTTCTTGCAGAGGATATAAGGAAAATTATTGCTGCATGGAAGGAGAATGTTTCTTTCCTGAGAATTCATACCCTCAGTCCAGCCCTGTAATCTAGAAAAAGCACCTAGAATTTGTTGCAAGAAAAACAAAGACCTCAACAGAAAAACAGGCAAAATATATGAATGGGCAATTCACAAGAGAGGAATACAAATGTCCAAAAAATAAATAAAACCACTAAAAGATGATTGTCCTCATAAGTGATCAACACACATTGGACAGTGCTTTTGTGATGATTAATAGAGGCGAGCATTTTCAATATTTTCTTTCTTTTTTTTTGGAGGGGTTGTTAATTAGGTTTTTATTTCTTTATTGAGGAGGTACTGGGAATTGAACCCAGGACCTCATGAATGCTAAACACATGCTCTACCACTTGAGCTATATACCCTTCCCCATTTTCAATATTTTCAATTCCAGATTCATTCCTGTCTTTATAATTATTTTCTCCATAATTCCCTATAATTGGCTTCTACCTGCACACTTGGCTGAAATTGCTCTTGGTCACAAGACATTCTTCAGTATCCAAATTTAAGACCATTCCTACTGTCCCGAGGACTCTCTAAGGCTCTTGGCCCCTAACCTTTCCTTCCTCTTAATGCTCCTCCTAGGCTTCTCGAAGGCTTTTCCTCACTGCCCTGGACCATTCTTGATCTCTTGGCTGACCACCCCCTTCCTTTTCCTGCCCTCTTGCTTTAGCTGACTGAAGGTGGACACTTCTGTTCTCGGAGGTGGGTGTGGAGGCTGCACAGCATCGAAGAATTTCCCATCTTACGAGTCTTTTATGAAACACTTCTCACAATAGAAGCTGAAAATGCCAGATACTTGCTTTCCCAGCCCCCTTTTGCAACTGGGTGCTGGCACTGACCTAGGCTGGGTCAGTCAGATGCATCTATTTTAGACTTCAACTCTGGAGTTATTGGTGAAAAGAAGTAGAGTCAATGGACGAGTGTTCCTGGCAGCTGCAACTTCCAGTTGCCAAGGCAACTGTGGCAGCAGTGCCGAGCTCAGGTCCCTGGCCTGATGGTGTAAGCAGTGTGATGTGTGACATCTAGTGGACAGTGGTGTCCTCACCAGACGCTATTTATGGAGTGGTTTTGGCTGTGGTAATAGTTGTTTAGGCTCTGAGCCTGGTTCTCCAACTTTCCCAGTGACTCTGTGAGCTATTTTAGCTTAACTTAAAATCAAAATCTATTTCCATTGCTTGCAACTGAGAACTCTGACAAATATAGGATTTTAGAAAGCTGTTCTCAGTTCTCTCTTTTTATATACCACCTATAACCACACGTTTCTTTACATTTTCTAAGCTTCTATTGCATTATTAAGGAATCTAGGCAATTTACCACATTATCATTTGCTACCTTATACTTAAATTTTTCATTTTCATTTATTGTTTATGTTTATTTTCAGGCCCTGTTGTGCTTGTAAATTAAGTCTCTCCAACAGTACCATGAACCAGGAGAACAATTTAAAATGGAAGAAAATATAGCCTTATATTTTGCTGATAGAAATGATAGGAAAAGGACAAACTGAAGATAGAGGAGCCAGTGTCCTTGAGTAGTTGAGAACAGATAAGATCTAGCACCAAAGTCAAGGAGTTGGCCTTGGGAGCAGAGACAGTCCACCTATAGCAGGAGGAGGGCAGGCAGAGTGTATGGGTATAGATGATGTCAGTGGGTAGATGTGGTGTTGGGTGCCTTAATTTTCTCTTTGGATTAGGAAGCAATATCATCAGTAGAGAATGAGGAGAGGGGGAGAAAGTGTAGGAGGTTGGACAAGGTACAGAACAATCATCCAGGACAGCAGTCTGGGGCATAAGGCAACTTCCCAAGATGTTCACAGTATGGATAATCTTAAGAGAATCAGTTCCCAGATACTCAATTTCCAAGTGTTCTTTTCCTAAAATTGATTTATTATCTAAAAATAGATATCACCTGCCCTTCCTCAATTGCCCTTCTCTCACTTTATAGAAGTCATACCTGTCAGCCAGCCCACATCTTACCATAGTTAGGTAGTATAACACACTGATTATGATTCCCAACTCCAGAGTCAGATTATCTTGAGCTGAATCTCAGATCTGCTATTTACCGACTGTGGTGTAGCCAGTCTCCATGATGGCTCGAGTCCTGATACTCATACCCTTAATGAATCATCCTTTACCTCCTTGAATCAGGTCTGGTATATGTGATTAATGTATGACTTCTGAGGCCAGGTCATAAAGGACATTGCATTCTCCTCCTTGCTCTTTTGGATTGCTTACTCTTGGGAAAGTCAACCACCATGTCGTAAGAAGACTCAGGCAGCCCCATGGAAAAGTCCACGTGAAGAGAAACTGAGACCTCCTGCTAAGAGCCAGCACCTACTCACCCACCATGTGAGGGAATCACCTTGAAAACAGATTCTTCTGCTCCAGGGTTTGTTGACTGCAAACCCAAATTATATCTGCCTGAAATCTCATGAAAGACACCTAGCCAGAATCTCCCAGCCAAGCCATTCCTGAATTCCTGGTTCACAGAAGCTGTGAAAGATCATACATTTTTCTTGTTGTTTTAAGCCACTACATTTGGGAATAATTTTTACACAGCTATAAAGTGAAATAATGCAAAAAATAAATAAGCAAACTATAGACTGGGAGGAAATATTTGCAAACTGCATATCTGACAAAAGACTACTATCTGGTACATGTAACTAACTCTCAAAACTCAACAGTGAAAAACAAATAGCCCACTAGAAAATGGACATAAAACCATGCAGAGACATTTCACTAGAGAGGCTATACATATAGCAAATAAGTATATGAAAAAAATGTTCGACGTCACTAGCCAGAAAGGAAATGCAAATTAAGACTACCATGAGATATTAGGCCTACTAGAAAAGCTAAAATAAAAAAAACCTGACAATACCAAATGCTAGTGAGGACGCAGAGAAACTGAATCTCTAGATCTCTCACATATTCCTGATGAGAAAGTAAAACGGTACAGCCACTCTGGAAAATAGTTTGGCAGTTACTTAAAAAAACAAAGCATACATTTACCATATAACACTGCAATTACACTCCTATAAATTTATTCCCCCAAAATAACAATTTGTGCCCTACATAAAAACTGATACATGAATGTTTATAGCAGCTTTATTTGTAGCAGTCCAAAACTGGAAACAATGGAAATATTCCTCAAGTGTGAATAGTAAAACAAACTGTGGTACATCCATGTCATGGAGTACTGCTCAGCACTGAAAAGGAACAAACTACTAGTACATATAACAACTTGGATGGCTCTCAAGGGCATTATGCTGAATGAAAAAAAAAACCAACCTCAAAATGTCAAATGATTCCATTTATATAACATTCTCAGAACAGCAAAATTAGAAAGGTAGAAAACAGATGAGGGTTAAGAACAATAGTTGGGGTGAGGGAGGTGGGCTGTGACTATAAAGGGTAGCAGAAGTGTGGTAATTGAATAGTTTTCTATCTTGATTGAAGAGCTGGTTACACAAATCTACACATGATAAAAAGATACAGAACTTTATACACATATTATACCAATCTGTTTTCTGGTTTTGATATTGTACTAGAGTTATATAAAATGTAACCACTGAGAGAAACCGGGTGGAGGATACAAGAGACTTCTCTGTACTATCTTTGCAACTTCCTGTGAATCTATAATTATTTCAAAATTAAAAGTTGAAAAATTTCAACAAAAACTATGGTTTAATTCCCTAGTATGTAAACATTTATGGAACAAGAGCCAAAGGGTCCTCTTTACTCAGGGTTCTGTGATAAGACGTCCTGTCTCTTTCTGTCTTATAGAGTGGGCACTCTGTGTCCGCAAATGCTGAACCTTGGATACAGAGGGCTGACTGCACAATGCCATCTTATCCAAGGGACTTGAGCATCCTCAGATTTTAGTATCCGCGGTGGTCCTGGAATCAATCCCCTGTGGATACTGAAAGATGGCTGTACATGGTGAATGATTAGGCATGGAGTATTTTGGCCCATGATGGAGTGTTCTGAATTCATATATGTTGTAGATTGTGACTGGAGTGATGGTAACTTTTGCCTAGCAACCTCCCCTTTTATGCTCCCTGTCTACTATCAAAGACCCTCCTGAGGGATGCCATGTATTCTCAATTTATTTAGCATTAAACTTCAGAGTGAGATGTTGTCATCACACGGCCATTATTAATCTGCTTATTTGGATTGAAAGATGAAGTATTTGACAAAGGGGATTGACTTTGCCAGTACATTTATGTAGCAGAGTCTACTCATGTATTGAATGACTTAAAAGTACCCTACAAGATTTAGACAAAATATATATATACATGTATTCATATATTTATGTGTATATAAGCATATATTTATGTCTATATATGTAAAATATCTCACAAAATAGACACATTATATTGTAAATATTTTTTAAATTTTTCTGAATATTATGATGTTTTGACATCTCAAAAAAACCTATCTGGCTGGGGAGAGACTGTCCCTCCCAAGATAGCTAATTCCTAAAGATAACTTGCCTACAAGTATGCCTTTCATATGCAAACCAACCAATCCAGAGTGATACCCCCAACTACCTTCTTATCTAACTCACACAGCAAGTCAGTATTTCCCTTGACCTAAATCATGCCAGGTCTAGGTCCCCTATAGTTCACGGCATACCAACATTATTTAAAGTAGCCAATCCTAAACCATTTGTCCTGCTCTACCCTGCTTCTCCCATAAAAACCCCAATAAGGGCCATGGACTATGTTTTGCTCCTCTCCTGTCTTCTGCCTCCTGACCAACACTGGTGCTTCCCCTGTGGCCTTGCATGGGGCGTGGTGATTCCCCTACGGTCTGTAAGTATGATCAATTTCTTCCTTTCAAGCCTATTCAAGTCTTCTCCTGTGGCCTCACTGACTTTCCCATACTATATCCAACACGTATGTTCTTAAAACATGAATTTTGTCGAAATAACCCAATTTTAAAGGTGGGCAAAAAATTCCATACACATTTCACCAAAGGAATGGCTAATAAGGACATGAAAATAAGCAGCTGAAAAAAAACGTACAACATTACTACTCCTCAGGGAAATGCAAATTAAAACCACAGTGAGATACCATTTCACACCCACAAGAATGGCTAAAAGAAAAAAGAAAAACAACAACAAATGTTGGCCAGGATGTGAAGAAACAAGAAATCTTAGACATTGATAATGTAAATTGGTACAGAAACTCTGGAAAACAGTTTGTCAGTTTCTCAAAAAGATAAACGTAAATTTACCATAATACCTAACAATTTCACAATTAGCTATTTACCCCAGAAAGATGAAATCCTATGTCCACACAAAGGCTTTTACATGAATGTTTATAGCATTGTTAGAGCCAAAACTCGAAACAACCCAGATTTCCTTCAGTGGAGGAATGGATATACAAAATGTGATATATTCGCACAATGGAATACTATTCAGGAATAAAAAGGAAAAAACTGAAATGCAAGATTGGTTCTATATCTGAAAATCAACTAATGTAATATATTCTATCAGTAGAGTAAAAAACAAAAATTACATGATCATCTCAATGGATAAAGAAGAATTTGACAAAACCCAACATCCTTTCATGATTAAACACACACACACACACACACACACACACACACCACACACTCACACTCACACATTCAACAAATTAGGAATTGGAGAAAACTTCTTCAACCTGATAAAGGTCATATATGGAAAACACACAGCTAACATCATACTTAATGGTGAAAAGCTGAATGCTTTCCCCATAAGATCAGGAACAAGATGTCTCCTCTCACCACTTCCACTTAACATTGTATTGGAGGTTCTAGCCAGGCTCATTAGGCAGGAAAAAGAAATAAAAGACATCCAAATGGAAAAGGAAGAAATAAAACTATTTCTATTTACAGATGACATGATCTTGTGTATAAGAAATCCTAAGAGCCCAGAAGAAATTAAATGAATAAACAGGTTAAGCAAATGGCAGGATACAAGATTAATATTAAGAAATCAGTTGTACTTCTATATTCTTGCAAAGATCAATCCAGAATGTAAGTTTTACACGTTAATACATATAAATAAAATGAAATAGGCCAGTCTCAAAAGGACAAATATTGTATGCTCCTGCTTATATGAAATACCTAGGCTAGTCAAATTCATAGAGACAGAAAGCAGAATGCTGGTTGTCAGAGGCTGGAGAGAGGGTGGAATAGAGAGTTAGTATTTAACGGGTATTGAATTTCAGTTTGGGAAGATGGAAAAAGTACTGTAGATAGATAGTGGTTATGAATGTGAGTATACTTAATACCATTGAATTGTACATTTAAAATGTTTAAAATGGTAAACTTTATGTTCTGTGTATTTTAGTACACTAAAAAGGAAAAAAGGAATGAAGTACTGATATGTGCCACTTGGGTAAAACTTGAAAACATTATGGTAAGTGAAAGAAACTAATCACAAAGGCCCATATATTATATGATTCCATTCACATGAAAGTCTCAAATAGGGAAATCTATAAATCTCTATAGACTCAGGCTGGGGGCAAGGGCTGAGGAGGAGTAAAAGACTAATATTTGGAGGGTACAAGGTTTCATTTGATGTGATAAAAATGTTCTAAAGTATTTGAACATAATCTGTGAATAGACTTAAAACCATTGGATTGTATACTTTTTAGTGGGTGAATTGTTTATGTGAATTCTCTCTCATAAAGCTGTTTTTTAAAAGGGGAGCGAACTACTGATGCATGCTACAATGCTGGTGAACCTCAAAAACACTGCGCTAAGTGAAAGAAGCCAGGCACAAAAGGCCATGTGCTGTATGATTCCATTTATATGAAAGGTCATTTGCGGGAAAAGAAGTAACTGAGGTGGTCTCGGCAGACTTCCTTCCCAGCCTTATTAAGACTAGCACCACTCAAAGTGACCACACAAATGGTGATCTGGCAAGAGATGATGTGGGCCAGATGAAGCCTTGCCCAGATTCAGCCCTCCCCACACTTGCCCCCTTGCCCTCTAGCAAATCACCTTGCTAATAACTATGGAGCAAAGTGCAGGCAGAAAGGAGAGAGTAGGCCAAGAGGGGACCAGTGAGTCAGAACCTACTATCTTGGTAAGCCACCATCTGAGAGAGCTCTTCATTCCACTGCCCTCCCTTCCCTCCACCCTATCCTGGGCACTCAGCTAAATCTGCCCACCCCTACTCCCACGATGAGTGCCTGGTCACCCATGCTCAGTTCACAACAATCTGAAAACTGATGTCAGTCTCCAAAGTTATAGACTCTTCCTTTGTCCATCAGGTTTTGGAGAATTTGGCCAATCTTCCACTCTGTGGATTGTGAATTACCTAGTGACCAATGATTTTTTCCTCTCCCTCTTCACCTCCTCTTGCCACATCGTTGTTACTACAATTCCCCAAAGTGGAAGGAGACAAACTTGTACCTTTGGCCTCATTTTTAGAAGCCATGGTGTAAAATTTCTCTACGAAACTGGGTGAAACTAAGAAGCCAAATGTTATTGGATGGAGGAATTGTTTGGTTCAAATTGTCTTTCCTCCTCTATATTCTGGGAAAATATAAATTGGTTGTGGCAGTTAGAAAGGATCCTGTTGTTGGTATGACTGCTTTGCCAAAATCCTTATAAAAAATTAGGACACTAGAGTGTTATGAAAATGAAGGGACCCTGCACCACCTTCTAAAGATGATCAGTGGGAACTCGAGCCCTGCTGATGTGTCTGAGCACTGAGTTCATCATGGGTGGGGGTGGAATGTGGTAAAGGAGAAGGAGTAATCTTTAACAGAGCCATTAACTGCCCCTTTCACCCTCTTTTCAGAAGTGGACTCTCTAAAGAACCCTCTTGTCCTCTGGCTCGTAGATCCCCACAATTAACTTGACCCCCATCCTGCTCATACACATGCAATGAAACACACTTTAGCTCTGTACAGGACAATATGTTTATAGTGGCTAATGTAAACTTGCAAGTAGCTCTGTGGTATTGTTTAACTGTGTCCTGTATTTCTTGCCACTAGATAATTAGGTAAAGTGGCTTGATCAGATTTGAGTTAGATTTTTTGGCTAGAATATTTTATTTTTCATAAGGAGGCTTCTGGTTGTCTCTCTTTTGTGAGTTAGCAGCCATTGATGATCAATACCTAAATGATTATTAATTAACGATTAGGGGTTGTGAAATGCAACATTACATTTCTTAATTTGTAAAAATAGTACCATTAATTTCTGATATTAGAGATACTAAGCTTCTTATTGAGATTAAATGGATAATGATAGCTACTTTGTTGAGCTACTTTTTTGGGGGTGCTATATATACTTGTGTGGGGTAGATACCAATACCATACCCTTTAAACAAATAATAAAAACTAAGATGCATAAGTAACTTGTCCAAGTGCATACTGCTAAAAGTTGTGGGGGAAAGGTCAGGATTCAAACCCATGTCCATTTAACTACAAAGCTTATATTCTTCCACTGCTTCCCTAAAACATTTATTTATTTCGGGACTACTTCTGAGCAAGGCGTTTGCCCTTAGCACTTTAAATTAATTATTGAACTCTCTCAACAGTACTTTGGTATTGGTGTTATTGCCCACTATGGATATTTGTTTTGTTGTTGTTAATAGAGGTACCGGGCATTTAACACAGGACCATATGCCTGTTAAGCATGTACTCTACCACTAAGCTGTACCGCCACCCCTCTAACCCCCTTTGTGATGATAAAGAAACTGAGGTTCATAGAGGTTAGGTGACTTCACCAAGACCAAACAGCTTTGGAGTAAGGAAGGGAATGCTTTAAGCGTTCCTAAGCGGTATTACCCGTCCGTGTAGCATGCACGGTTGGCTTCCCATCGCTGTAATCTTTGAGAATTAGAGAGTGCAATGCACGTACCTACTGCTACTTTGGGAGCGAGTACTCCGCATGAGAGGGTATGACTGTCGCTGCACTAGAGCTGAGATTAGTCCCCATGCATGTGCAGAAGTACAAGGGTGACGAGCAGCGGTGCGTCGGCTTCCCAAGGCTCGCCGAGACATAGCGGTGCGCCCGCGCACAGAAGCCCTGTGAAAGGGCGGGACTAGTGACGCCTGAGCGGTCATCCCGCCTCTAGAGGGTGCCAAGCGAGCGTGGCCAGGGTCCCAAGCCGGCAGCACGCTCTTGAGCGTCCACCAGTGCTGGGAATATTGGGATTCGGTGGGAAGCAGCTTCTTCAGGTTGGGGTGCCGGATCTCTGTAGGCACGTACGCAGGAGAGTCAGTGGGAAAAGCCGAGCCCGGGCAGGTGACCCGTGCAGACAGTTGCCAACTAACCCCTGGGAGCCAAACCAACTCCCTTTCTACAGCTGAGGTAACGCGAGAACGGGTGGGGTCTGGCTTCGGGGCGGAAGCGAGGGGAGGTCCTGGGTTGTGGGTGGGGTTGGAGGCGGGGAGATCTGGCAGGGGATGCGCGGTCACCCTGGGCCCACCCGCGCTTCCTGGTCAGCGTCCCGCCCACCCGGGTGTCGGCTCCCTGCCTACACCTTGCATTTGGGAACACGGATTCCCGTCTCTGTGGGAGGAGCCTTCCCTCCCTCCTCCACCCTCGGCTTTCCCACGCAGGTGAGGCCACCATGGAGGGGTTCCTGGCCCAGCTGTGCGGCACCAGCGAGTTGCAGCCGCTCCCAGTGTGGGAGGGGGACACCACCGGCCACTGCTTCACCCAGCTGGTGCTCAGCGCCCTGCCCCACGCGCTCCTCGCCATGCTCAGTGCCTGCTACTGGGGCAGCCCGAGGTGGGTAGAGACGGGTGCAAGACATCTGTCCTTGTGAGCCTGTAGACCTCACTGGAAACCCCACACCTCCGTGGCAGTGTAACCAGAATACTGAGGTCTCCGGAGTAGGGCAAAAGTAGAACAAAATCTGAGCATTACCATTTTGCAGCAGTGTGGCTGTTTGGGGGCAAGTTACGTATCTTCCCTGAGCCTCAGCATTGTTAGGAGATTTAAATTAGACAATACATTTTGGCGCCGCGCCTGGCACGTTCTTAAAGACCCAATGAGCGGTAGAAAGCATCCCTTTTGTGGATTTTCAGATGCCCAAACACTGTTGTCATGAATTGGAGGCAAAATTGGGTGAAAAGTGTTTTTAAGCCAAAAAGGTTAACGTGCTGAAGTTGTTGGACCCGTTTCTCACCACTTACATCTATGACACTTCTGTGTTTCTAGGCTAAGAAAAGCATATGTACTCAGAGAGGAAACAGCTGGTAGAAGAGAAGAGCAAAATCAGAACCTTAATCTTTCTTGACTTTGGGGCTGTAAGGTACAGGTGCTAAACTCACCTTGATTTTGCATTTAGTTTCTGTCTGGCTAGATATGACTAAAGTTAGTCTCACTCTGGCTGCTGACAAGGCAGGAGGAAAGTCTAAGTCTGTCTTTGGGAGTCCCTAGTATAATGGGCAGAAAGTATCCCTTTCTAAGATGACTTAGAGGGATGACAGATCCCTTCCTTGGGTAAGAGAAGCTTCAGATCTGCTTGGTCTGGGAGGAATCCTGATTTGTCTCTTACGCAGAAAGAGACAAAAGTCTGGAGAGGGTCAGTTAGTCAGTTAGCATAGAGTGAGACTGACTCACTCAGACCAAGTATCTATGCCCAGAGGAATACCTTTTAAAAATTGGCATAGTCCTTTAGGAACTCACAGTGAAAGGAGAAGGCAAGAAAGACCATCGTGTAATTAATAGAAAGTGTGGTTATCTCACTTCACTTAACAGAATTTTATGCATTGTTGAAAAGGGTCAGAGAAATCCAGGATCTCAGACAGGAAAGGACTTCAGAGGGCTTTGGGTCCAGACTCCTCACTGGTCACTGTGCTGAGGAAAATGACATGCAGAGAGGGAAAGAGGCTTGCTTAAGCTCATAAGACTAGTTGATGGTCAACTTGGGGCCAGTGTACCAGCCTCCAAGGGATCGATGTTGTTTCCCCACATCTTAGGAAATAGAGGTATTAAAGGTTGACTTTTATCCAAATATAAACCCCTCCATATAACTGTGATCGCTGGACTATTTTAAGGAAACCCAAAACATTTTAATCTGCAATTAAATTTTTCAGTAACCCAGCCTTGCCAACAACAGGGGGAGTACAGATTTATATATTTTTATATGAACTTCTTTTTATATGACACTTCAAGGTGTTTTAATATGTAATTCTGCAGGCATGTTTTCCTGTACTTGATTTTTAATACAGGCAGGTCACCCTTTTGTTTATTAAAAATGTTTTTTTGCAAGCCATGAAGATACAGACAAAACTAAAAAGAGGTTTTTCTTCAGCTAATGGAGTCACAAAAATGATCCATACCATCTTCTACAACCATTAGAAAGCCAGAGAGCAGAAAATTCTGAGGCTTCAGAAAATTTAGGCTATAGTATTAGAGTATAGAAGCTATATGTAAGTCAAATTTTTATTCATCTAATAGTGCTTCAGGTGAATTTAAGGGTTAATTTAGCTAGATACTTTTGTAATAGTGAATACTCATCCCTTAGTGATTATCTGTAGAAAAATTTAGGATTTTTTTTTTTTGCAATTAGTCTTCATGTTTAGTACAACCTTATCTTGAAATTTTTAATTTCTGTGACAAACAATGATCAGAAGTGGTTTAGGTAGATTAGAAAATGGATTAGGTTAATCCAGGAAGATTTCCTGGGAGAAGAGGCCCTGGGTTCCAGGGCAAAATGGGTGGAAATAATGTACAAGGCAGGAAAGGGATTCCGTCTAGGTAAGTGAGTTACTGGAGATCTGTCTGGGCCCTGAGTCAGCCCTGATGTTCCTCCTTTTCTCTTTTCCCCTTGTCTGCAGGAATCCAGATTACATCCCACACTGCAGTCCCGGCTGGCGCCTCCGACTCGCAGCCTCCTTCCTGCTCTTTATCTTTCCACTGCTAGACCTCCTTCCAGTGGCTTTGCCACCAGGGGCAGGACCAGGGCCCATAGGGCTAGAGGTGCTGGCAGGGGCTGTGGCATCTGTGGCCTGGATCAGCCACAGCCTGGCTCTGTGGGTGTTGGCTCATTCCCCTCATGGTTGCTCCCGGGGGCCCTTGGCCTTGGCTCTGGTTGCCTTCCTGCCAGCCCCAGCCCTAGTGCTGACCCTGCTATGGCACTGCCAGCGAGGCTCACTTCTGCCCCCACTTCTCCCAGGGCCGCTCTCCCGCCTATGCCTCCTCATCCTTCAGCTGGCTGCACTCTTGGCCTATGTACTCGGTTGGGCAGTCCCCAGGAGGCCACGGGAACCCTGGGCTCATGAGCCCCTCCTGTCCGAGGGCCAGGAACCTGAGGTAGCTGAAGATGGTGAGAGTTGGCTGTCACGATTTTCCTATGCCTGGCTGGCACCATTGCTGGCCCGCGGAGCCCGTGGGGAGCTCCGGCAGCCCCAGGACATTTGCCACCTCCCCCGCAGGCTGCACCCCACCTACCTTGCCCGTGTCTTCCAGGCACACTGGCAGGATGCGGCCCGGTTGTGGAAGGCCCTGTATGGGGCCTTTGGACAGTGCTACCTGGCACTTGGTCTGCTGAAGCTGGTGGGGACCATGCTAGGATTCTCGGGGCCCTTGCTGCTGTCCCTCCTGGTGGGCTTCTTGGAAGAGGGCCGGGAGCCACTGAGCAATGGCCTACTCTATGCCCTGGGGCTAGCCGGTGGGGCTGTTCTGGGTGCCGTGCTGCAGAATCAGTATGGGTATGAGGTACGGAAGGTCACACTGCAGGCACGGGGGGCTGTACTGAACATCCTGTACCGAAAGGCTCTACAGCTGGGGCCCAGACGCCCTCCTGCCGGGGAGGTCCTGAACCTCCTGGGCACTGACTCTGAGCGGCTGCTCAACTTCGCCGGGAGCTTCCACGAGGCCTGGGGCCTGCCCCTGCAGCTGGCTGTCACCCTCTACCTGCTGTACCAGCAGGTGGGTGTGGCCTTCGTGGGGGGGCTGATCCTGGCACTGCTGCTGGTACCTGTCAACAAAGTGATTGCCACCCGCATCATGGCCAGCAACCAGGAGATGCTCCAGCACAAGGATGCACGGGTTAAGGTGAGGGGCTGCTCGGGGTCCCTCAGCCATCCAGAGACCCCCACCCAGCATCCTAGTACCCAGGTCCTCCCATGCACCATACCTGAGGAAGTGAGCATGATAGAAGTTAAGAGCTGAGATTGGAGAAAGACAGACAGAGGTTCACATCCCAACTCTACCACTTGTTAGTTTAATCACCTCAGACAAGTCACTTAACCTCTTTAGGGCTCCATTTACTCATCTGTAAAATGAGGATAATAATAGCTTGCCTCATAGCATTGTTGGAGGATTGTATGAGGTAACACTTGGTACAGTGCAATCACAAAGTAAGCACTAAATAAATGTGGCCTGTTAGGAATATTATAGTATTAGCTCAGGCAGCCCTAAGCAGTCACCTTAGGAGGCAGGAAGTAACCTGTCTGGGGCCAAATGAGTGTTTAGTGTTGGAGCCAGGACCCAAGTCTCCCACCTCCTCATCTAGGGCACAGGCTACCCCACAGCCACGCTTGGAGAGGCCTGGGAGCTACCTCTTCCGGGTGGGCTGTGGGGAAAGGAGCAAGTCGCTCTCCTGCCTGGGCCGCCTTTAGGTGTTGGTGGTCTGAGTCAGTTCTGGGTTTTGCAATGATTGTGGTACATTTACAGAGGGGATGGTGGGCCTGGGGGTCCATATCTCATAGTTGTCAGCCTCTCACTAGAATATCTCTGAGTGCTAACAGGGAAGGGCATATCTCTGATAGCTGGTTATGGTGTGAAGCCTTTTTCCCTACCCATGACACCTATAGACTAGTCTCCAGGACCACCTGGGAAGGCTCCTAGTGCCTCCCTGGCCTGCAGGCTGGGGATATTTGACTGTTAGGATCCTAGGAGTTCCTGTGGTCCTTGCCCATCTTGCCTGGGTCTGTCGGCCTGCCTGACCCTGGGCTGTGGTTGGGCCTCTTACACTTGTATACTCCTACAGGAATAGTTTCCATACCACCCAAGCCATGGGCCAGACTGGCGACCAGTCCCTGAAGCCCATGTCTTCTGGCTTTGGGAATAGTCCTTAGCCCCTTGTCTAATGGAAGGAGTGCTTCTACCCCAGTGTGGTGACCCCCTATACTTTCCACCACTTTACCTCTAGGAAGGTGAGCGTATTCCAGCTCCAGCCTGTCTCTAGCTAGAGCATATGGGGGCTCAGAGGACTTGACATCCTCTGCCAGGATGCTGGGGAAGACTGGGCAGAGGAGAGCACACGTGAGCAGTGACTCCACCTCGCACTGCTCTCTTGTCCCTGTCCCTAGCTCGTGACAGAGCTGCTGAGTGGCATCCGTGTCATCAAGTTCTTCGGGTGGGAGCAGGTGCTGGGGGCCCGCGTAGAGGCCTCCCGAACTCGAGAGCTGGGGCGACTTAGGGTCATCAAGTACCTGGACGCGGCCTGTGTGTACCTGTGGGCTGCCCTGCCGGTCGTCATCGCCATCATCATCTTCATCACCTACGTCCTCATGGGGCACCAGCTCACGGCCACCAAGGTGAGGCCCAGGACGGGAGGGTATGGCGGTAGGGAGGCGTAGGAGGGAGGCAGCAGCATGGAGACCACAGTGAGTGGGGAGGTGGGCTAGCTGCCTTATCCTTTCCCAACCCAGGAGAAATCCTCTGAAGGGACATTTTGTCTTGGACCTCGGATATCTAACCCTTCCCTCTGCAAAGGAATTCCTTTTTTCCTCTCCTACTTCTGGTGAGGCCCAGGCTCTGTGTTAGGTCCCTTTATCCCCAGTCTGATGGCCTGGAGGAAAAAATTCACAATCCAGTGCTAGGCAGATGCAGTCTAGCCGGATGACGTTGCTACTTAGAAATTCTGAGAAGGCCTCGGAGTGAGCTAGGCCTGTGTGCTTATCAAGGAACAACCTGGATCCCTGGAGGAACATCTAGAATGTCTAGGATTCTTGGAGTGGCCACTTCTGCCACCTTTAAGCCAAGGATTGTCTAGCCAACCCCTCAGTTCTGCTGCTGTGTTCTCCCCTCCACAGACCTGTCCACAGGGCCACACATAGTGCAGGCCTCTAGATAAGCTTTGGGTGATGCTTCAACCCTCCCCCCAAACTTCCACCCAACTTAGGTGTTCACGGCCCTGGCACTGGTGCGCATGCTCATTCTGCCCCTCAACAACTTCCCTTGGGTAATCAATGGCCTCCTGGAAGCCAAAGTGTCCCTGGACCGGATCCAGCGTTTCCTCGACCTTCCCAACCACAACCCCCAGGCCTACTACAGCCCAGGTAAGGCAAGCTGGAGGGCAGAACCTAGCACAGGAGAGGAGGGAGCCCCTTGGTTGCTGTACAGGAGGAGTAAGAGGCAGCAGAATCTAGAGAGAGCAGGTGGCCATATCCTGGGGGAGAATCTGCAGACAAAGACTGCAACTGAATTAGCCCTGGGCAGGTAGATATGGGACAGGCAAGCCAAGGACTTGCCCCTGGTTTACCCACACCAAGCAGGTAGGTTGTGGATTAGAAACCCAAGTTGAGTGGCTTCTTTTCTGTTCAGATCCCCCCATAGAGCCGTCCACAGCCTTGGAGCTGCATGAAGCCCTGTTCTCTTGGGACCCAGTTGGAACCAGCCAGGAGACCTTCATCAGTCACCTCGAAGTGAAAAAGGTTCGTTGGTCCAGTGCCCTAGGAGAGTTCCCAGACTAACGAGGGACTTGAAAACTCAGTGACCGCTAAACAAGAATGGAGCCCATCATAGCTAGATGGCCCTATGGCTCTATTACTGAGGGAAGGACTGGAGAGGTTTTGGTGAGCAGGTTCTAATCGGAGAGTAGATGACACCTCATTTCTGAATGTCATTTTTCCTAAACACAGCTACTTCAGAGCAGTCACATCTCTCCCTGGTCTCTAGACTGCTCACATCCACCCAGTCCAGACCAGCAGTTGCCTTTGTCTCTCCATGTCCCTCAGGGGCTGTCGAGTTCAGAACAGACCCAGAGCTTACCCAGCACCTCCCACAGGCTGAGGATCTGTGGGAGAGGCCCAGCAGCCCCTGTTCAGAAGGCCTTTGCAAATGGGATAGATAATCTCTATTTCATCTGGTGAAAAGGAATCGCACCCTGTGACTCATACTGTGGCATACATTGTCACAGAAGCACTTGAAAGAACATTCCTGGCAGGACAGCGACTCCTATTCACGGAGTCCTGAGTTTTTACTCTCTCCTGACCTGTGTCCAACTCTTTGCCCCACCGTTCAACCCAGCATTCTCCAGTTGTGCCTGAACTGCCTCTACCACATTTGGCTCACGTTTCTGGCTTGGACTGAATGTTTTGTTTTTCCTCTTAGTTCAGGCAAGACAAGGCTGGAATTTTTCAAAGGAATTTTACTAATGTGTCAGTTGGGGCTTTTTTGGATATAAGTCATAGAAACCCACTGGAGCTAGCTTAAGCCAACAAGAATTTGTAAGAAGGATATAGAGATGAATTGCAGAATCCACAGGCAAGCACGTGGGCAGATCTCAGCAGCAGCCCGGAGCCAGGCCTCGACTCGCCGAGCTGCTCCTTCTGTCTGCTCTCTCTGTATCTGCCTCATTCTTCTGTCTCTGTAGACCCGCTCTCCACTGAGGAGAAGATGGGCTTGCAGGAAGCACTTCCACTTACAGGCCACAGCCAGAAAGAGGGAGGCTTCCCAGAGAAGGGTCTCAGATTGGTCTGGTGCCCACTAGTAGACAGCTCGACCCTGGCTGGCAGGATGGGGGCATCACAGTCAGAGCTGCTGGGAGCCCACCTGTTTCTAGAGAAGGAATTTTTTTCCTTCATGTACGGAGAGGTAGTTCCATGAAAGCATGTTATAACTAAGCAATGAAAGGAGCACAGAAAATTTTAAACTGCAAATCACAGAAATGGGCACCGTGTAAAACATTGCGTTTTGCCCAGAGCTATTGGAAGTCTAGCTGCAGGTAGACTTAGCCAGCCCAGCATCCAAGCCCCAAAGCCTGGAGTCTTTCCCTCCTTCCTCCCCATTCTGGGACTCCTGCCTCAGGGCTTTCCTTTGAAGTTCTCAGGCGGTTTTCCTCCAGTGCCCCCAGGCACACAGCTCCTCTCCAGAGGGCCTCACACAATGAAACTGATGCTCCTCTGAGTGGAGAATAAAACACCCTGTTCCTCTGGGCCCAGCACTGCATCAGTCAATGAGGCACAGCTCATCCTGTAGGGGTGGAGAATTATTTCCCTCCAGGATAACTGGGGCCTAGAGGCAAGCATCTGTGGGATGACTGGCAGCTCAAGAGGGAGACCTGATGCTTACTTGTGTGGCTTTCTTGCAGGGCATGCTGGTGGGTATCGTGGGGAAGGTGGGCTGCGGAAAGAGCTCACTGCTGGCTGCCATCGCCGGGGAGCTCCACAGGTCAGTGACTTCCAACACCCCCTGCCCTCAGCTCTGCCCTTCGCCACACTTACCTGGCTCCTGCTACGTGGTAGACACTTTTTTAAGGGGCCAGAGATGCCAAGATGAACAAGACATGGCCCTTTCCTTGGGAGAGTTTTCATTCTGGAACGGGGAAGGCAGTCAGGAAAGTGAGTTATCATAATCATCACACCAGAGTGTTAGAAGTGCTATACTAGTGAGTGAAGAAATAAATGGATACATCCAGCAACAGCCACTCTTTCCGAAAATGTGCTTGTGCGGGGAAGGGATCCAGAGAGGAGCAGGGGTGTGAAGGAGGGCCTTTTTATTTTACGGTGAGAGTGAATGAGCAGGGCAGTGTCTACACTCTCTTTTGAGCACATGGATATATGACAGCTGCTTGGCTGCAGCCAAAGAGCAGTTTCTTCCCTTCCTAGTCCGGAGTGAGCCTGCAGCCTCACTAGGACCCCTTGACCTCCATGGCTGTCATGTGACATGAAGGGGGACCCTATGTAGAGGACAGCTATCTGGAGGGGCTTCTGGGAGGCAGGTGCTGGGCAGGGAGGGGACTAGCAGCGAGCCAGCCCCCCCATGCTGCTGGTCTTGTTCTGTGCAGGCTACGTGGGCGGGTGGCAGTGTGGGGACTGTCCAAAGGCTTTGGCCTGGCCACCCAGGAACCCTGGATCCAGTTTGCCACCATCCGAGACAACATTCTCTTTGGCAAGACATTTGACGCCCGGCTATACGAGGAAGTGCTGGGCGCCTGTGCCCTCAACGACGACCTCAGCGTGAGTACCTGGCCACCCGCTTCTCCACATCCCAGCCATCGCAGGTCACAGACTTGCTCCTCTGGGAAGGGGTTGCTTTTTACTCAGGCATCATTTACCCAGGACTGGCCACCAGGCTTTGGTCCTCCCAGAGTGTCCAGCTTCTGCACAGGACCTGTAGGGGTGGTGGTGTCTTGGTGCTCCACACAGCAGCTGGAGGAACCCTGGGCCTCTGGGACTAGTGTGGGTTTCCTATGAAGCTTAACTCTGTAGGTCTGGCTAGTGGTTCTGATTCAAGAGGCCTTCCCCACCTCCCACCAGAAGAGTCAAGGTTATTCTAGAGAAGCCTGGCAAGCCCATTAGATCCCCCACATCCAGGGTGCTAATTTCAGAGGGATGAGAGTCCAGATTTCTCCTGTGACTTTCCCACCCCACCCCAGTGTCCCCTGCGGGACTGTCATCAGCACCACCCTATCCAGGTAAATGTGGAACTTCTTGGAAAGGAAGACCTTTGACTGACCATGGGGCATCCTGTGTCCATTTATCATTTGTTTCTGTATCAGGCATTTCCCAAATGTCTCCTAGTATAGGGAACTGTTCTAGGGACTAAGAAAAGAGATGAATCACAAAGCTTTCCCTTAGGGGAGTCACCATCTAGTGGACCACAGGTGCTTCCTCTGGTATGGAGACTCCTTAGCTGGGAAGACCACTCCTGAGGCCATAGGGAAGCTCGGAGTACCTTCCTTCTCTAAAAACCTATGAAAACTTTCACCTTGAATTTGCCCATCACAACCCTTACTTGTTAAAAAGGCAGGGTAGTGAGTGTGACGAGTGGTTAAGAATCTACATTCGTGCCCTGCTCTTTATTAGCTGTGGGCAAGGTACTTACTCTGAGCTTTGGTCTCATCCGTGAAAAGGAAATAATACCAACTTCATAAGGTTGTCATGTGGATGGGATGAGATGATGCCTGTAAAGTGCTCAGCACATGGGAAGTTTTCAACCAGTGCTTATTGTTGTTGAAATTATAGTTTGTCCCCTCTGGTTCACTCACCCCAAATTCAAGTCACTCTCCTCCAGCTCCCTGGCTCTCTGCTCCCTGCTCTCCCATCTCTTCCCTGCAGAGGGATGGGAAATGAGGTAGGAGGTATTGGGGAGCTCATTGACCAATACTGGGGGGCCTGTCCTATCAGATCCTGCCTGCTGGGGACCAGACAGAGGTGGGGGAGAAGGGCGTGACCCTCAGCGGGGGACAGCGGGCCCGGATCGCCCTTGCTCGTGCTGTCTACCAGGTAAGCTGAAGGGGGGAGCCTGGAGCTTCAGAAGCTTGGCTAAGAGGGGGGATGGGGATGTTTGCTTCCCTCCCTGCTCCGTGCTCCTTATGTGTTGGTCCTTTGGCCATCCCATCCCCCTTTTGCAGATTCAAGGCAGAGTTAAAGGCCCTTTAAAAAGTGTTATGTGGCTTTAGGCACTGAGACCCAGCAAAGCTGAGCAGTGGCCCTGAGGAACTGGCCTTGCTTGACTGAAGAAAGCCCACCCTCTGGTCTCACCTCCTACTTCACTGCTGTAGGGGTAGCCCCCAGAGTTCCTCTCAACCATTTTTTCTGACAGCGTCAAGATCAAGTCTAGGAGAGGTCTGGGTTCTGGCCAGAGGACTTGGTGCCCACATTGCCCTGACCTCTCCCTAGGAGAAGGAGCTCTATCTCCTTGATGACCCTCTGGCTGCTGTGGATGCAGACGTGGCCAACCACCTGCTGCATAGGTGCATCCTGGGAGTGCTGAGCCACACCACGCGGCTGCTGTGCACCCACCGCACTGAGTACCTGGAGAGGGCTGATGTCGTGCTGCTGATGGAGGACGGGCGCCTTGTCCAAGCTGGTACTGTGGGCCGCCTGGGCAGGAGCTATCTGCCTGAGTATGACAGGGGAAGAGGGTCAGATGGATTGTCAGCTGCAGACTCTGCTACCCGCTCTGTGTGTGGCCTGGGCCCCATCATCCTTCTGTCTAATGGGAGACCCTGTCCTGCCTTCACAGGACTGGTGCAAGGAACAGAGAACAGGAGGGAAAGGAGCTGGTGGATTTAGGGTGCAGGCTTTGTGACTGGGGACTTTGGGAACTTAGAGACCCAGGATCTCTGAGAAAAATCTTATGTCTCTGGAGAAGAGAAAGCAGTCAGGTTTAGAACAGTCATTTTATTTAAAAAACAAAGAAAAACTCTGATGGATTATTATCCAGAGGGACATGACCAGCTGCAGGTTCACTGGAGAGAAACAGGAGGACATGAGTCTCCATCAGACTATTAGGAGTCCCATGAGGCATGAGGAAGCCCTGCAGTAGTGAGAGGTGACTGGACAGGGTGCTCACAGGTGGCCATGACTCTCCTCCTAGGGCTGATCTCTCTGTGCTGATTGGACTTCAGACATAGAGGGATGGACTTGATGGTCCTGCTCAGAGTCTGGGGGTCCATGGCAGAGCCCTGCCAGGGAAGGTCAGGGAGGAGGTCCAAAGAGGAAGGGAAGTGGATTAGCTCACAGGTTTTGAAAGGTGTGGTATATACCCAGACAGCCCCTCCTAATCCCTCTGCTGCTTTCCAGGGCTTCCCTCTGAGATCCTGCCATTGGTGCAAGCTGTCCCGAAAGCCTGGGCTGAGGATAGACAAGAGTCTGACCCAGGTATGGCCCAGGGGTGAGAGGAGAGGGCCTGCTCTTCACCACCACACTTGTAGAGAAATGTTTTCTATGAAGCTTGCCTGCCCCTCAGAAACACTGAGGTTTTCAACTGTCATACTGTGAGCTTAATCCATGCCCCACCCTACACCCCTCCCGATCCTCACAGCCACAGCTGAGTCAGTACAGAATCCAGAGAAAACAAAGGAGGGCCTAGAGGTGGAGGAGAGCACACCTGGCCGCCTGCTGCAGGAAGAAAGCAAGAAGGAGGGCGCTGTGGCCTTCCACGTGTACCAAGCATACTGGAGGGCCGTGGGCCGGGGCCTGGCCCTCGCCATCCTATTCTCTCTGCTCCTCATGCAAGGTAGGAGTAAACTCTGGAGGCCTTCACCCCACCCTCAGTCCTGTCGCCTAGGTCCCCATCACATCCATCACCTTGTACTAATCATTACAAAGCCCAGAGACTCACCAGGTGTGGGCAACAGCTAGGATAAGAGGTAGCCCCCAATTCTGGGAGTCCCAGGGGCGGCGGGTGTGCCCCATGGCCATCTTCTGATCTGCACCCAAATCTGCTTCCCGTTTGGCAAATTCAAGATCAGGCTCTCCCCAGAGCTGAAGGGTGGCGGGCCCAGGGTAGACGCACACACTAGGGAGGACGTGGTTTGTGGCAAGGTGGGGAGGGCCGGGAGTGAAGGAGGGTAGAAACCAGAGTCAAGGACAGGAAGGGGGTGTCTGACTAGAACGAAAGAGGTGAGTCTCTGGCAGCTTTCTCCCTCCTGTCCCTATCCAGCCACGAGGAACGCTGCTGACTGGTGGCTCTCCCACTGGATCACTCAGCTGAAGGCAGCCAAGAATAGCTCCTCTGAGGCGCCGGCCCCCACCAGCCTGGGCTCCTCAGGGCTGCTTTCTGCACAGCTGCTCCTCTTCTCCCCCAGAAGCCTCTAGTGAGTGGCTGGGGCTAGGAGCAGGCCTGGGCCCTGAATGGTTGCCAGGCGGGGAGTGAGATGGGGGACGTGTTCCCCGCGCCTGGGTCTTCTGGAAGATAGGGAGAGGTGGTGTGGGGGTGGGGAAGGGACCCCTGAGTGGCCCCACTTTTGGTTACCCACAGCCCCCTCCCCACCACCCAGCACCTCAGTGTTCCCACTGCCCAAAGCTGCCCTCAATGGCTCCTCAGACATCCGTTTCTACCTCACCGTGTACGCAACCATTGCGGGTGTCAACTCCTTCTGCACCCTTCTCCGGGCAGTGCTCTTCGCAGCAGGCACCCTCCAAGCAGCTGCCACCCTGCATCGCCGCCTGCTGCATCGAGTCCTTATGGTGAGGGGACTGGAGGCTTGGGGTGGAAAGGGGGACCCCCTCTCAGTACCTGGGCTCCATTGGGGGCCCATCCCACCTCCTGGTCCTCAGTAGAAAACCCCCTCACAGATGGGTACAGCACTTGAGACCTGGAAAGGCTGAGAGCTAAGTGGCTGCCTGGGTTCAAACCCAGTTACTTAAGCCCACAGCTTTCTCATCTATAAAGGAGGAGAAGACGTGGAGGGTGTAGTTCAAGTGGTAGAGCACATACTTAGCATGCATGAGGTCCTGGGTTCAGTCCCCACTACCTCCTCTAAGTGTATATAAACACTAAATAAGCCTAATTACCTCTCCCCAGCAAAAAATAAGCTTCATTTAAAAAAAGAACTACTTGTCTTAAAACAAATAAAAAATAAAAAAAAAAATAAAGGGGGAGAAGAGACTCTTCCTGAGTCACTTCCGGTTTGGACTTCAAGCACAGAGGGCTGAGTTAATCACCCCTTAGTTCATGCAAGGTCCCTTTTTTGTTTTATTTTTTTGACCCATCCCTTTTAATCTGCAAACCCTGTTTTCATTTCCCCTCCTTTCCTTGATAAGCAGCCGTTCTAGTTGCGTTAATGTGTATCTTTTCGTTTGTCTCTTTGCAGAATGCCTATGTTTTGTGTGCATGCAGTTTTATAAATGACATTCCTTTTCTTAGTTTTTATTTAGAGCTCTTTCTAAAATCCATCCCTGTTGCTATGTGTTTATATAGTCGGTTGTTTACCCCTTAGTTCATTATGAGGATTAATCAGTACATGAAACATGCTTAGGATAGTGCCTGGCACATAACTACGTGCTCAGTTAGCAGTTGTTTTTAACGATGTTGTTACTACAAAGCCCTTTCTTGTCCATTTTCTTATTGAGGCCTCATTACAACCCTGTGAGGTGGGTTCTGTTATCCCTGTTTTACAGATGAAGAGGCAGACTCAGAGTGTAAGTGACCTGGGCAGGGCTGGTTCTGTGGAGTGCCAGGCTGTGAACTCAGCACCACACGGGTCTTTCCCTTGCCTCTCAGGGGGCAGCTGCCCACTGTCTGCCCACGTTTCAGGCTGTGAAGGAATTCATTTCTCATAAGCTGGCATTAGGAGGTGTTTTAGCAAGTCCTTTGACCTGGTGCTTTGCCTTAAGATAGGACTGTGCTCCAAGTAAAGACGGAGAGTTGGGGGATGGGGAAGGCAGGGAAAGGGAAAGGGTTGTCTTTGAGACTGTACCTCCCAATAGTAAGTAGTCTAAATAGCTCGCAGTGACCGCACACTGACTCTGTGGTAGGCAGACTGTGCTAAGCTCCTGATTGGTGTCTATGTGGCTTCTGGCTTCAGTCCTGCTGTCAGCCCCGTGAGGTGCAGTTCCATTACTGTCCCCCTTTTTGAGCTGAAGGACAGGAGCCTTGCAGAGATTAAGCCCCTTGCCTGGGGTCTCACGTCTGGTGAGTGGCAGGGCTAGAATCCAAGGAGCAGTCCGACTGCAGAGCCTGAGCGCTTAACCATGAGTGCTGACTTAGACCACTGCCCTCGCCACTCTCTCCAGCCACAGGCAATCAGGATGTTCCTCCTGACATCCAATTAAATCTCACTCATGGCCTGAAGCCCCATCTTCTGGAGAGAGGTTAGCTCCCTGCTCTTGCCGAGGGAGTAGCACATCTAGCACGGAGGTAGAGGGATGGCCGGCCTGGCCTCTCGGGGTCACCACTGGCCAGAAGGATGGGAGAGTCTGTCTTTCCCACCCTGGGGTATTCTTCCTCCAAGCTCCACCAGCCCCTCCTCTGTGCCCGCAAACTCTGGGGACACCTTACGCCTTTCCTGTTCTCAACCTTGGGCCTTTCTCCTGAGCCCACCTTGCCCCCAGGCCTGCCCCCACCTCTTTTCCACCAGGCCCTGCCCTTGCCCAACCACCTGACCCCTTCTCCCAGGCGCCGGTGAGTTTCTTCGACTCCACGCCCACGGGCCGGGTCCTCAACCGCTTCTCCTCTGACGTGGCCTGTGCAGATGATAGCCTGCCCTTCATCCTCAACATCCTCCTGGCCAACGCAGCAGGCCTGCTGGGCCTCCTGGCTGTGCTGGGCTCTGGCCTGCCCTGGCTGCTGCTGCTGCTGCCGCCTTTGAGCATCATCTACTATCGCGTGCAGCGCCGCTACAGGGCCTCCTCACGGGAGCTGCGGCGCCTGGGCAGCCTCACACTGTCTCCCCTCTACACCCACCTGGCCGACACCTTGGCTGGCCTCCCTGTGCTGCGGGCCGCCGGGGCCTCCTACAGGTATGTGAGGTCTGCCTCTTCTGACCAGAGCCCTGTGGGTGGAGGTGCGGGGAATGGGGAGGAGAGGGACCACTGAGAGGAAGGGGGGTTCCAGGTCTCCTGAAAAGGGGAGTGTGGGTGAGGGCACTAGGGAAGAGAGGAAAGAAACAGAAAAAAGGGACACTGAGACAGAGCAGACCCACTATGAAAGAGCACATTGGCTCCTCTTGAGGTAAGGCCTGTGGCGGTGCAGGTCAGCTCCCAGGAGTATGCCTTCTGCAGGGAAGGAGTCTGGGCGGGTCAGTGCAACCATGGCATGACTTCCCCCAGGTTTGAGGAGGAGAACCAGAGACTCCTGGACCTAAACCAGAGGTGCCAGTTTGCTGCCAGTGCCACAATGCAGTGGCTGGACATTCGGCTACAGCTCATGGGGGCCGCAGTGGTCAGCGCCATCGCAGGCATCGCCCTGGTGCAGCACCAGCAGGGCCTTGCCAACCCAGGTGTCACCCCAGGACCCTTCACTATCACCTCAGAAGCTGGTCACTCCCAGTCCCTGCCGGTGACTTGCACTGTCCCTCCAACATTTTCACCCTGCACCCAGGGTTCCCTGTGAGGATGTGTTGTCATTCTCATCACCCCCATTTTAGGGCTGAGGAAACTGAGTCTCAAGGAGTCCCTCTCCCAGGTGGTGGTGGATCTGGGGCTAGAACAAATCTGATCTCCCCTTACTTGCTCACCCTGTCCCCTGCACTCGGCGCCCCACCCGGCCCACCTGCCTCCCACCTGTCCTCCCTTGTAGGCTCTCCAGGTCACCCCACTCCCCTGCATTGGCCTCCTGTGGGCTGGTCTGGGTTCTGCATCTTCCTGCTTCAATGCTGGCTTCCTTTAAATGCTCACAATCCACAGCTCAGGATTCTCCTGTTGCGCCCCAGCCCTCCCCACATGCATCCCAGCATCCAAGCCTCCCCTAGTGCTGGTGTTTCCCTCTCCCAGGACTTGTAGGCCTGTCGCTGTCTTACGCCCTGTCCCTGACGGGCCTCCTCTCAGGCCTGGTGAGCAGCTTCACACAGACAGAAGCCATGCTGGTGAGCGTCGAGCGGCTGGAGGAGTACTCCTGTGACCTGCCCCAGGAGCCCCAGGGCCGGCGGCCACAGGTAGTCTGCGCCCCCACCCCAGCCTGGGTACTGGGACCTTGCAGGACCCTCCTGATGGCCCAGCCTCTCCTCCAGTTCCTTGTGCCCCTCACCACCTTTCTCAGCTCCTCTCTTGTCCCCTGTGACCTCCCAATTCCTCTCAGTGTCCTTCATCTTTGTGTCCGCCTGCTCCATTCCTCCTGCACCGTCCTCATTCCCGCCACCTCTCCTCTCACACCATACATTACTCGTTACCCTCCCCTCCTTCCACCATCTAAGCCCCCAGTCCCTCATTCTTCCCCATCTCATCCATCTCCCTCCCTCTCCCACCCACGGACCCCACCAGCTGGGCATCGGCTGGCTGACCCAGGGAAGCGTGGAGTTCCAGGATGTGGTGTTGGTATACCGGCCAGGGCTACCCAACGCCCTGGATGGGGTGACCTTCTGCGTGCAGCCTGGAGAGAAGCTGGGCATCGTGGGCCGCACGGGCTCTGGCAAATCTTCCCTGTTGTTGGTGCTCTTCCGGCTGCTGGAGCCCAGTTCTGGGACAGTGCTGCTGGATGGCGTGGACACCAGCCAGCTGGAGCTGGCTGAGCTCAGGTCTGAGGGAGGGAGGAGAGGGGACCAGACTACTGGCACTTAGAGGAAGGACCTTTATATAAAGTCAGAGGAAGGCTTTATATAACGTCAGAGCAGCCAGGGCCAATCAGAAGGCGGGACGGAGAATGGGACAAACAGGCAAGGAAAGCGAGCTCCCAGTGCTCAGGTCCAAATTCATAGCTATGGTCTTAAGACTGTCAGTCCGACCCAGGCCCACCTTTCCAGTTTCATCTTGTACTTCCCAGCATACGCTCTGGACCATCAGTCATCACCTCCTGAATCAGAGCCTCCCAGGCGCTGTGCCCTGGAGCTCGGCAGGCGGTGCTTGGGACAGCTGGAGACCTGGGCCAGTTGCACCTGGCCACAGGTGGCCTCACCTGGAGCTAAATATCTCCCCCGCCCCTCACCAACCACATTCCCCCAGTATCATTTTCCCTGAGTTCCAAGGCATGAAAAAGGTAGGGAAGCTCTGTCCTAAAGTCCATTACTGATCCCAACCCTGGCCCTGTCCTTCTTTCCGTCTCTCAACCTGTGCTGGCCTTATGTTATAGCCTGACCATATAGCTCCTCGGGACCCGATTCTAGACCCGCTTCCAACCTTGAAGCATCCCCTACCCATTCAAACCCTCTGGTCATTCCTTGCCAGCCACTGCTGCCCCACTGGAGTTAGTGCCACACAGTTTAGCTCATGCTTGTTCTATTTTTTGTCCCTCAGTGAAATGTAAGCTCCTTAAGTGCAGAGTCTAGGCCTTTGGTTTCATAGTGCTGGCACAATTCTAGGTTCATGGCTGACAACTGGGGAGCAGAGTGGGGTTTGTGTTCAGGTCTTATCCCTGAGCTTTCCTGAGGTGCTGGTCCTATAGCTAAAACCTGCCCTGGGAGCAGAAGTGGCCACGCCTCCAGGCTAGACCCCATGTCCTGCCCTCTCCTTATCCCCCAGATCCCAGCTGGCTATCATCCCCCAGGAGCCCTTTTTGTTCAGTGGGACTGTTCGGGAAAACCTAGACCCCCGGGGCCTGTATGAGGACAGGGCCCTGTGGCAGGCCCTGGAGCAGTGCCACCTGAGTGAGGTGATCGTATCTTTGGGTGAGTGCTAGGTCCTAGCCTGCATGGTGGCAAAGGGAGTGAGCAGGAAGCGGGTGGGAGGGTGGCCCAGAACCTGAGGGTGAAGATGCTGTGCTTTGCAGGTGGTCTGGATGGTGAGCTGGGCGAGGGGGGCCGGAGCTTATCTCTGGGGCAGAGGCAGCTGCTGTGTCTGGCCAGGGCTCTCCTCACGGATGCCAAGGTAAGATAAGAGGAAGGGACATTCAAGAGGGCCAGGAAGGAGGCAGGGGACATGTCAGGGGTGAGGCACGAGGAAGTGGGCTGGGGAGAGGTCTCAAGGGACCAAGTTAGTTTTCCTTTTAGAGCTGGAGGTAGGGAGCTGTGGGCTCGCCTGGGCCAGGCTGGCAGGTAGGGGCTGGTACCTGGGTAGCAGCCAAAGCTAACTCTCTTCTTCCTCCTCCTCCTTAACCTTCTCCACATGTTCCAGATCTTGTGTATCGATGAGGCCACAGCAAGCGTGGACCAGAAGACAGACCAACTGCTCCAGCAGACCATCTGCCAGCGTTTTGCCAACAAGACAGTGCTGACCATTGCACACAGGTGTGTAAGCGTCCAGAGTGAGAATCTGATGGGGGGCTGTGGTGTCAGGGACCCAGGGCCTCCCTTCCTTTCAGGGACCCTAGGGGTCAGGGCTCTAGAAAGTCCAAGCCTCCATGAAGCTCAGCTCCTCATTCTCTAGACACTGACCCAGGCCCTTTGTAGCACACTGTCTGAGGGAATCTGCAGCCCCACCCCTACCAGTGCAGAGCCTGGGGGCTGATGCCTAGGGGGGCAGCCCGGTACTGTCCAGGGGAGGAGAGGAGGAAAAGCAGGTCAGCTTTCTTCTTTAGGGCATTGTCCTCCATCCCACACTAACCACCCTCTCGCACACAGGCTCAACACGATCCTGAACTCAGACCGGGTGCTGGTGCTGCAAGCAGGGAGGGTCGTGGAGCTGGACTCCCCGGCCGCCCTGCGCAGCCGGCCCCACTCACTGTTTCAGCAGCTGCTGCAGAGCAGCCAGCAGGCAGCCCGCTCCTCTCCCTGAGGCCCCGCGTCCTCGCCCTGCAGGCCCCTCTGTGCTCCCACTGCTGGACTGTGCAGGGCTGCTTGTTTACACTCTCCTTTGTGGCTCTACCTCTCCTTCCCTTCCACAGAGGAGAAAGGGGTAACCTGGGTTCCTCCTTAAAAACCACTCCTTCTTGGGGGGCAGAGTCCCATAGTTTCCTTAGAAGCAGGTCTGTGCTCTGGCCCTCTTGCATCTGGGACTTCAGGTGGATTTTTCTGGCAAAGGAGCCCACATGCACTTCCATGGTTTTATTTGATAAAATTCCCATCTTACATTCTGTGTATTAAAAAAATAACATTTCTGGTGTGAGGCTGAGGTGCCCCAGTGTGTGAATCCCAGCTGAGGGGTGGTAAGAAAGGACCACTCCAGTCTGAGCAGTGCAGGAGGTGAAGGAGGGGGCCGGAAAGCCCCCGCCTCCATCACAGTGCTGTGGTCTTCCCAGGCTCGGGGGGCAGGTCCGGCGGCAGGGGGAGTCCTGCTGGCAGCATGCTAACCTGACACTCCTGGTCCTGGCGTGCCAGGGCATAGTGCGGGGCAGGGTAGCAACAGGGTCCAGGGGGACAGACACCCCGGTGCCAGGCCCTCAGGATCAGCAACACTGTGGACAGGACCAGGATGGCAGTGACGGCCCCAAACACCACCACAGCAACGAGGCTAGACTCGCCCAGTTCGGCCTCTTGCCTCCGCACCACCTCCTTCACAGAGATGCGCAGCAGACCGGCCCCTGCGCTGTGGGGGACAGGCCTGGTGGCAGGTACCACCACAGCTGAGGTGGGCGCTGGGAGGATGTCTGCTGTGGTGGCAGGATCTGGGATGGATAAGACCAGCTCACAGGTCTTGCCACCATAGCCACTGGGGCAGAGACAATCAAAGTCATGGACGCGGTCCCGACAGCGGGCCCCTCTCTGGCATGGGCGGCTGGCACAGTCATCCAGGTTGACTGTGCAGAAGCGTCCAGCAAAGCCCTCAGGGCAGAGGCAGGAGAAGCGGTTAATACCATCCAGGCAGGTGGCGCCATTAGCACAAGGCCGCATCAGACAGTCATCCACGTTTACCTCACAGCGGGCACCCACGAAGCCCGCCAGGCAGCGGCACGTGAAGTTGAGGGCAAAGCCCTGGTTATCCTGGCACTGCCCACCATTCCGGCACGGGGACCTGGGTGGGGTGGGAGAGGGCATTTTACTGACTTCCACCTGCAGGGTAGCCGAGGTCAACATCCTGATCACCTCCAGCTGTGTCACCTTGAGCCACTCTGAGCCTCAAATGCCTCATTTTAAAAATGGGATAAGAGCAGTACCCAGCTTCCCAAATTGTGAGGGTTAAACGAGATAATCTGAAGTTAAGCATGTAGCAGAGGGCCTGACCAAGAGACAAGGCTCAAGGCAAGTGTACTATTATTATCCTCACAGGCTCTCAGGTCTGCGGTGGAAGTTTGAGGGACAAGTCCAGCCCTGCAGGCCATTTCTTCGTTCACCATGAGGCATAAAGGCTGCTGTGTGGAACAAGATCCTGGGAGGATGAGGGGAGACCCAGGTCCTCAGCCTTCCCAACCGGGGCAGTCACACACTGATGCGTTACACCCCCAGCCCCTGTAGATTTTTGTTGGAGAAATGGGTCAAATGGTACCAAGAAAGTTAAGAACCCGAGGGATACTTTGGCAGGCTGGGGTTTTATCCTCGGGTGCCTCCAAGACCCTTACCCCTAACCCTTCACCACCACCCTCTCAACAATCCTCCCTTCTCCCTCGTGTCACCAGATTCTCATCTAACCTGGGACCTGCACTCACCCGGCCTGCTCACAGGGTCCAGCCTTGCGCTCGCAGTCACGCCCATGGAAGCCTGATGGGCACACACAGTGGTACTCGCCACCCCCGTCGTATACACACTGGCCTCCGTTCCGACAGGGGGACTGCGTGGTACAGATGTGTTCATCTGGAGAGGAGACCAGGAGGGCTCTGGGATAGCACCCTGACCTGCCCAGGCCCCACCCAAAGCTCTGTGGGTGTGGCTTGTGCTACAATCCCATCCTGGGCTGGTACGGATGTAGTGGGGGAAAACATCATCACTGAATTTGGAGTCAGGAGGTGCCCAGCCCTGGCACTGTCAGTCTGGCTCAAAGTGACTTTGGGCATGTTGTATCTCATCTGTGGAGCTGTTTCCTCATCTGTAACATGAGTACAATTTTCAGCAGCTGCCTTGCCTGCCATGCAGGATTGTGTTGAGGACCAATTCAGACAACAGATAGGTGTAAAGTCTGTAGTTATAAAATACCATATATCTGAAGGTTTGAGCTGGACAGAAGAGGTGCTCAGTAAATAAGGACTGATGTTCTCCCAAAACACATGGAGCCCCCAGCCCCACAGATATCCTCTCTACTCCCCTACCTTTGTCACAGAACTTGCCTGCCCAGCCACTGTGACAGATGCACTGCCAGGGCTGGTGGCAGGTACCATGCTGGCAGCCAGGCATTCTCACACAGCGCTCACAGTGCAGCCCCTCCCAGCCTGGGTCACACCTGATGGGGAGAAGCACAGGGTCAGGGCTGTGGGTCGGGGGATGTGAGGAAATGGAGGAGGCAAGATCAGAGTCTCTGGGTAACAGGAGACAAACGTGACAGCCCCTAAGGGAAAGCAGGCCTACCCCAGGTAGATAGAGGGCTGTGCAGGGTCACAGGACACATATATGGAATCAGACCATCAGACACCAGCAATCAAGTCCTGGTTCTGCACTTTGTCTAACCTTTCTGAGACTCAGTTTTCTCATGTGTAAACTGGGATACACCTTGGAGGGATGTGTTGAGGAAGAAATTAAGATGATTTCTGTAAGTGCCCCCAGCACCATTCCTGGCCTGTCTGAGATGCTTAGAAAGGTCTTGTAAAAACAGTGACCTTGAAAGGTCATCAGAACTATCTTCCCACCCTGATTCCAGGGCAAAGACCAATGTATTTCAGAGCATCCCATGCACCCCCAGACTCTCCAGCAGCTTGCCCTGTCAGCTCATTTCCTTGTGTCCAGATACACGTTCCTCCTGCTACAGAGTTTGCCCACCCCCAACCCCAGTGAGTCAATTACTCAAATTCATCAAGACAGACCCTCTTTCACAAGTGTTTCTCCCCAGCAACCCTCGCAACAGCCTTTCTTTTCCAGGCTAAACCAAGTCTCAATGTAGCTTTCCTTTATTTCCCCCTTTCCTCATGGCTTCTAATTTCTAAACTTCCTCAAGCTTTAGGACTTTCTGTTGGTGTCTTGAAGAGGAATGTTGCAGAATTCCTAGGTCAGACTTGGGAGAGTAACGTGGGAAGCCATAAGCTAAAAGAGGCAAAGGAGAGGCAAGGCAAAGAGGAACTGGAGGTGGGGGACGGGTGCAGGGCTGGCCATTTGTCCTGTGCCCTGTGCCCTGTACCTGACGTTATAGGGAATGAGCAGCAGAGTCTTAAGCCCCTAGTCACTTTGCTCTGGGGCCTGATCTGGTTGGGGGTGTGGAGGCCCGGAAAATGCAGAGGGATTGGGAGCACGTGCTCAGGAAAGGTACCTGCAGGAGCCGTCAGGAGCACAGCAGCCGTGGGCCAGGTCACAGTGGGAGCTGCAGTCATCGGCTGCAAGAGATTGATGTGGGAGGAGTGAACCCGGGGTCAGGGTTCGTCTGAGATGCAGGGGTCGGGAAAAGATGCAGGGTCCCAGCAATAGGGTGGGCTCAGCTCTGGGGCAGGGTAGAACTGAGACTCATTGCATTTCAATAGGACGTCCTGGGTGTCGCCGATCCAGCGAGTCGGAGCGGCTGCAGTGCCGTCTCTGGCCTGCAGAGGTCAACGTGCAAGTGAGGGACGGCCGGACAGGGCCGGGACCCGAGCGTGGGGGAGCACTCACCTCGGGCAGGCTGAACGGGTGCCCCCAGGATGCACAACAGGCACACGAGATGTAGGCAGCGGCAGCCGCTGGGCATGGTCAGTGCCAGCCCCAGGAGGGAGGGACAGACGGACGGACGGGCGTGCAGACACCTGTGGGGTGGCACAGGCTGGGAGGCGGCCGGACCCGGGGATAGTGGCATGGATTCCTGTTTCGAGTGACAGGAGCCGAGGGAGTAAAGGGGCGTCCAGACAGAAGAAGGAGGTGAGGGCAGCGAGAGGGCGGGGGCGAGGAAGGTTTGAGCAGGCGAAGGAATTGGAGACAGGGACCGGGAGCAGGCTCTGCAGGAGGGAGGTGAAGGATGGACAGACTGGAGAAAGGTCTGGGCGAGGATGGGCCGGGGCTGGGAACGCAGTCGGGACGGAGTCTGCGGGGACTGGGACAGCGCCGAGAGGCGGCCTCGAGGACGGAGGGGACGCGGGGGCCGGTTCCCGGCGGCAAGAATTCCCAGCCCCGCATCCCCAACTCCTCGTAGGACTTGCTCTCACGTCCCTTTCCTATTTCCGCCGCTCTCGGCTCAGCCACGGCGCCGGGCCTGGGATCTTCTGAGCGCCCCCAGCCCAGCGCGCCTCTGCCCTCTTGGTCCTCACCTCGGGCTCGGAGACAGAGCTCCCCGGGGCGCAGAGCGGGGCCGGATCCGACGGGCTCCGCCGAAGGGCTGGGCCGGGCCGCGGGGCCGCCCCTTAGCGGGCCGCGGGTCCGGGTGCCGAGGCGGCTGCCATATGAGCCGAGCGCTGGGGAATCTGGGGCTCAAGGGGACCCCGAGCGGCAGCGGCGGCGGCTCCTCACACGCGCTCAGGCAGCCTGCCAGGGGTGGCGTGTGCCGGCGGAACCCGCCTCCCCCCTCCCATCCCGGGCCGCCGCCGGCCCGCCCTCCACCGCCTGCGCCAGGCGCCCACCCCCGGCGACGCACCGCGCACACCCGCCCCCACATCCTCTGTTGACACCCGACCTCTCCGAACCTTGCTCACTCCAACAGTAGGAAATTATGGGAATCTAAGTGGGAGCAGACTGTAGAAGGTCGACCAAATGTGCGCAGCGGTTATTCTCCATCTCTCATCTCCGCTCTCTTGACCCGCGCCGCTCTCCCCACGCCCCACCTCTCCTCTCACCAATCCGCTTCCCATCACGCCTCTCATATACAACCCGTGCACGCTCAGGGCATACCTGCCGCTCCCGGCCCTCCTCCTGTCAACAGCCCACTCCTCCTCCGTTTGTAAATCCTGCTTCATCTGTCTGCTCCTCTCCTCCTCCGCGCCGTCCGCTTCTTTCCTCATCCACAGCCATCTAGGATGCATCCCCGCCTAAGCATTAGCCTGGCACTCACCCACCCTCTCCACTCTTCCCTCCGTGTTGGGAGTCTGTCTTTCCCACCCCATTCCTTTCCGCGACCACTACTGGGAAGACTGCCTGCACTGGGAACGCTCCGACTCTGTAAATGTGCCGCCCAAATTCCGACCTCTGTACCTTGATCACATCCGTTCATGACCTCAGGCTAATCGTGGACCACCTAAACCCAGAGCTCAGACTAAGAGTAATCTACAGGGAGTGGGGGACCCCTACCTTTCCAGGCTAATGGCTCAGAGACATCTGTGCCAGGCAAGGGCAGGGAAGTTTCTTGTTTGTGCAGATCAAGAGGCAGAGGTCAGGACCACCACTGCCCATCTCTAGTCCTCCAAATCAAGATTTCACTATCTTTAAGTTCAAAATATGGGAAGGAGTCCCTAGCCCGTGCCAGCTTCCTACAGACACCCCCACAGATCAGAGCCCCTGGACTAATTTTTCTTACAGTCTCTATTGAGCATTAACAGCCATACCTCATCTCCCTTCTCTGAAACTCCGATCACCTCTTTCCTGAAGAGCTTTCTGAATTTGAGATGAATAATGCCACAGCTCTAACCATTTACTTCGTTTAATTTTTTTCATTGAAAAACTTCACAGTCTATAATGTCCAAAATTACTGTAGGCCAAAGAGATTGTGATATATCAACACTATGTGACTACTAAAATCACCTTTTGGAAATCAAAAGATATCAAAAAAATTAAGAATATGTTAGGTGGAGGGGAAGAAGCAAGAAACAAAGCAGAACATATCTGAAAAGTTGGTAGTGTTTTTTTCTCTAAATAATGGAATTATAGGTTTTTTTTCTTATTGATGCTTTCCAGCATTTCCTTTTTTTCATGATGAACATACTCAGTTTTTATTATTATTAAAGAAATTCAGTAACATTAAAGAACTTTGAGTATAAAGTAAAAATTTAAAAATCACCCATGATCCTATTAGCTTGGTAAAACCACTGTTGTTGTTTTGACTCCTTTTCCTATCCAGATGTTTATACACAGCAACTGTAATGTGATATCCCCCCCTTTTTTTTTCACTCCACATCGTATGTTGATAGTCCTCAAAAAGCATAATCTTTTATGGCTGCATAATATTCCCTAAATAGATACACCATGATTTATTTAACCTAGTCCTTTATTGGATACTTAGCTTGTATTTACTATTTGCCATTATGAATTCATTCAACAAGTATTTACTGAGCACCCATGTACTACTCCTATGTGCCAGACATCATCCTAGGCACTGGGGCTACAGCTCCCAGATAAATAGTAATGTCACAAATTTTCATGCATGTAGCTTTTTCCATATTTTAGGTTCCTTCCTTAAGATAGAGTCTGAATTGGTGAGTGACTGAGCCAAAGCAGTTGTGGAAAATGAACAGTTCCTTTTTGTTAATGAAACTCATTGGCATTCACTGATGAAACAATAAACATATTTGAAGCTTTGGAAGATGATGGCATCAGATTTTATCACTACTCCCTCATGCTTTAAAGATCATCATGATTTTCACGCTCAGTTCTGTCAAATTCTTGGTGATTCTTGATTCAGGACCAATTTCTCCAATGACCGTGATAGTTTGTTTGTAAAGATGGCCACTCCACTTCCAACTGTCCCACATGACCCTTTGCAGTCATTTTGATGCTCCTCCTAGCAAAAAGTCAAGTCTGTTTCTCAACCCCATGAATTTGGGCTGGACTTATGGCTTGTTTTGACTAATAGAATGTGGCAAAATGACACTGTGTGAGTCCCCAGAGTCTGGGCCTCAAGAGCTCTCACAGCTCCCCTTTTGCCCTCTTAGAAAACTTCCAACGTCATGTAAAGAAGTCCAGTCTGGCCTACTGGAAGATGAGAAGCCCCATGGAAGAGAACTGAGGTAACCTGGCCAACATCCACCACATGGGAGGTCCTACCCAGATGACTGCAGCCTCATGAGTAAGCCTAGGCAAGACCAACAGAAGAACTGTTCAGCAGAGCCCAGCCCATGTTACCAGATAAATGGTGATAAGCAGATAAGTTGGGGGTGGGCTGTTTAAGCCACTATATTTTGGGGTGTTGTTGATATGGCAATAGGTAACTGATAAAACCAGCTTCCCTGGTTTTATCCTTGATTTCTTCTTCTCCACCAATGAGAAGGATGTTCCCACCCAAACCTTGTTATTACCAATTGATTCACACAATCCATAATCTCAGTTTTAAGTATCACACTTTCCTATCACCAGCTCCCATCTTTTCAGCCCATAGTACCTGGACTCAAAGAATTCTGGACACTTAGGTTGTGTTTACATTTTTGCCATTATAAATATATTCAACAAATATTGAACTTGGACCCACTAAGATCACCCATAAAGCTCACATTACAACTTTTGTGGGCCTTAGACACTTAGCCTTCATGAATCCCTTCCTTTTGAAAGAATATTAAAAACTATTTTATCATTGCTTTGGTATCAAGATGAATATAATCCAGACTGGATTCATTATTATATATTCATTTTTATTATATTTACTTTTTTCTTCTGATTTTAAACTAAATTAAAACATTTTGTGTGCCCCTAAAAGAATTGGGGGCCTTAGGAATTGTACCTCATAAGTTGGCCCTGTCTCACATCTATTGATCCACCCCCTTTTCAGCGACCCCATCCCTTCACATCCACGCATCCCTCCTTACCCAGCTTTGATTCCATGGTCTTTCATTATAATCATCTCCTTGCATATACCAACTCCCTGGCCCCTCTCACCAAACCTATCCATCTGGTAAAACCCCACCATGGTGACTTCTCTGACCTGCACCCAAGCAGCTGAATGAGGCTGGAAAAAACACATATCCAGGCTGACGGGTCTCACTTAAACTCATTCTCTCAAACACCCTTTGTGTTGGTCACCAGTGTTGCGTTTTCCCGGTTCAGTGCACTCTCTCAGCCTCCCCGACAACTATTTTTAGCTCTTCCAACCCCCAACCCTTCCTCCTTCCTCGTTGCTCTGCTGGTGGTCTTGCTTCCAACTTCATGAAGAAAATAGAAGCAATCTGAAGAGTATTTCCACACGCCTCCTCCGCCCACCTGCATCTGTTTCCATATACTCTCTTCCCTCCTGTTACCATAGCTGTGCCACCAGCATCCTTACATAGGGGAACCCCTCCCTTCACCCGGGCACGAATTCCCATCCCTTCTCACCTGTGTCACTATGGGGCTCCAGCAGTTCTCCCCATCCACTCTGCCTCATCAGTTTTCTCTCCGTGGGATCATTTACACCATCCCCTCTCCCGTCTTAAAATAAATAACCTCCCTCAATCCCATGTTCTCTTCCAGCTACAATTTTCTGCTCCCCTTTACTGAACATTTTTCAAAAAACATGTGTCTATATCTGCTGTCTTCACCTCCTCTCTTCTCATTTTCTCTTGGACCCACTCTGGCCCCATCACTCCATCAGAATTACTCTTGTCAAGGTCACCAGTGCCCTCACCATTGCCAAATCCAACAGTGACTTCTCAGTCCTAATCTCCATGGCTCTGTAAGCTGCATTTGATACATGGGCTTACTGGGCTTCTAGGATCAATCTCACGAGCTTTTCTACCTACCACAATGGCCACACCAGTCTCCTTTGCTTCCTCCTCATCTTCCCAATTTCTTCCACAGTCCCAGGGCTCAAGAGGGCTCAGACCTCTTCTCTTTTCTACTTTAACTCACTTCCTTCATGGTATCTTCCAGTCTAATGGCTTTAAATACTATCTATAAGCTAATGACTCCCAAGTTTATATTTCTAACCAAGATTTATCCTTGAAATTCAGACTTGTGTATCCAACTGCCTACTCAATATCTCCACTTGGATTTTTTGTCCAATGGGCAACTCAGACTTAGCATGTCCAAAGGCAAGCTCCTGATTTCCAGCCCCAAACAGTCTTCCTGTGCCAGTCTTAGATACATCAGTGAATGGCCAAGTGTTTTAAGCCAAAATCCTTGGCATCATGCTTAATACTCCTCTCTCTTACATTTGGTGTCCTGCAAATATTGTTGACTCTGCCTCCAAGTTCATCCAGAATTTGTCCACTTTCTACAATCTGACCTCTAACACTTGGGTCCAAGCCGCACTATATCTTGCCTGGACCACCACAACAGCTCCCTAATGGGTCTTCTATTGTCCTATAGCAGACAGGGTGATCATGATAAAGTGGAAGCCAGCAAAATGCCATGTGGTATTCTAAATTGAACCCTAAAACAGAAAAATATCATTAGTGAAAAAACTGGTGAAGTCTGAGTAAAGTCTGGAGTTTAGTTTACACAAGGTACCAATGTTGGCTTCATAGTTTTGACAAATGTACCACGGTAATGCATAGTGTTAACACTAGGGCAAACTGGGTGAATGGGAACTCTCTTTACTATTTTTGAAACTTTCCTGTAAATCTAAAATTACCCCAAAATTAAAAGTTTATTTAAAAGATAGAGGTTAGACGAAATCATATCTCTACTCAAAACCTTCCAGCTTCCCCAGGACTCAAAATTGAAGTCTGAGAGGGGAGGAACAGCTTTTCACCTGAGGGTGCCCAAAGTCTGAGTGGGGAGACAAGCCCTGCCCTCAGCAAGCCCCTGCCTTAGAGCTGGCAGAAGTGGGACTCTACCAGAAGCCAGAAAACAAGACTTGGTATCATATAAAGATATATGGGATGAATATATAGCATTTCCCATTTTAGACAATTTTAAGTGTACATTTCAGTGGTATTAACATTGATTGCCAATATTCATGTTGTTGGGCAACCATCACCAGTATCCAGCTCCAGAACTTTTTTGTCTTCCCAAACTGAAATTCTATACCCATTAAACACTAGCTCCCCATCCCCCATTCCCCAGCACCTGGCAACCACCATTCTATTTTCTGTCTCTAAGCATTTGACTACTCTAGGTGCCTCATGTAAGCAGGATCATACAGCATTTGTCCTTTTGTATCTGGCTTATTGCACGTAGCATCACGTCTTCAAGGCGCATCCATGTTGTAGCATGTGCCAGAACTTCCTTTTTCCTTTGTATGTATATACCACATTTTGTTTATCCATTTGTCCTTTACACTTGGGTTGCTTCCACTTTTTGGCTGTTGTAATAATGCTGCCATGAGTAGCATTATTGCATATTTGGGTACAGAAATATTTATTTGAGTTCCTGCCTTCATTGTCTCTTTTAAGAGTTAAGTGGCTCTAAGAATATTAAGGAATGCAAGATTCCACGAGGTTTCAAGGTCTTTAAAATTACACATCTTAGACACCCATCAAATTCAAAATCCAGAGTTAGGAAAAGAAACATTTATACATAATAAAAGCTTACCCACCAGGGTGGCAGCTGTGGACTTCTATTAACGGACAGAAGAATTAGGAAATATGTAGAAATTAAATCTAGGGAAGCAGACGAAGTTATCACCTCTTGAGGTTTTGAAAGCATTGTCAAAACAACCATGTAAATAGGGTTCAGCATGTCCAGTCAGGTCAAATGAGAGAGATAGGCAGCCTCCTGGCTTCAAACTATTAGTAGATATTTGTAATGACTGTAAATGGAGTGTAACCTTTAAAAAGCTTTATAAAAATTAAAAAATAAAGCACTTAGCAATAAAATGGAAAAGCAAGCAAATGAACAAAAAACTATTAGTAGTTAATGTCAATTGCAACTGAAACAGCTGCACATGGGCTAGGGCCCTTTAAGCTGACACAATGAACAGTTCAAAGGATTATGGAGCTGAACCCAGGATGGTTTCAACTTTTTTCCCCAGCAATTCCCTCCAATAGCTGGAGCTCAACTTGCTGTCTTATCCCAAGACCCACTTCTATTCTCTTCTCTCTGCCAAGCCTGGACTCCACACAAACACACTCATTCCAGCTGGGAGACTGGATCTACATGAATGAAATCAGAAGAAAGAACTGTCTTGGATCTGGGTGGATTGTGCTCTGGAAAATACTTGACCATGTTTGTGCAGGTGGGCTCTACAGCCCCCATAGCCCTGTGGACACCAAGGCACAATCATATGAAAACTGCCATCAAAATGTAGTAACCCTGACTCTTCCACAAATACACCTATTTCATAAAACCCTGAAAGCCTAGAAGAGATCTTAAATCTTTACCACCTTTCTCATAGTTCTCTTATAGCGATGGTGAACAATCATGTAACTGTGGCCGAAGGAACAGTAGGCACACACACGCATTTGTGCATCCACAGAGAAGGGAGTGATGAGGTCAACCAGCCTCCTCAGAGGAAAAAGAACTTTACCTTATATATCCTAAAAGTTAAAAACGCTGGAAGACTGGGACTCCCTTTCTTTTCAAAGGTATATTTATGTTTATTGGTACCTTCCTTTTTTACAAAATATAACCTTGAATTGCTTTTCAGATTTATATACCCTATGTTTACTGGACAGTTCATGAGCCTCCCTTCCTCCTCCCAAAACAATTTCAGGAAAGGTGGAGAGAGGATTTTTCTTTTCTATTTCTTCCTTCAGGCAGATTCCTTTTAGTAAACAGTAAAAGTCATTAAAAAAAAATCTGAGCTTGTGGTCTTATATCATGACAAATGTCACATTTTGAAAGTATTGTGTGAGCAATTTAAAGGGAACTGTGTGGAAATGTATAATGATTGGGAACTCTTATTTGAAAAGTTCTGTAAAAATCAACATAATTGATTTATTTAGTGTAATTTTATTAAATTACTACTAATAAAAAGTTCTATCAGATTGAAAAGCATGGACAGGATGAGAACTAAATTCCAGGGGCCTGGGATTCTCTGCTGAGGCTTTATTTGTTTGTGTTGTTAGAGGAGCGAGTGCTTGAGGCCAGCTCCATCAAGGGACAGACCCAGCCCCCAACCGCAGGCCCTGGGAAATGGGACACCTCTCCACTCTGCAATGTTGATGAGCTTTGGAGGGGAGCAGGACCAGGGAGCAGATGGAATTCCTGGACAATTGTTCCGGGTGTCACCAGAGAAGACAGGCAGGAGGGAGCACTGGATAATTTACGGAGGAACAGATGCTAAGGTTTCTCCGGAACCATCTGGCCAAAAGAGGCCTGGGCTTGGGGTGGATATTGTCTTTAGATCTGAGTAACCTCCTCAGGCTCCAGCCCATCCCATTTCCTCTACCTGAGCTGTGGCTTTCCCAGGAGAGCTCCGCTCCCTGAGGACCCAGCTCCAGAATTCCACCTGGCTCTCATCCTATTCCCTCCCTCCCTTGCTGAGTCTTTCCTCCCATCCCTGATATGGCCGTGGGCACCTATATCTTCCATTTGTGCATTCCCCTGTTGTACAGTATTTTCACCCCCTTCTCCCCATCACTATATTCTAGAATCCATCTATCACTAATCTCCATGTCATTTATTCATTCAATAAACATCTATTGAGTACCCACTAAGCCAGGCATTGTTTTAGATACTGAGGATACAGTAACAAATCAGAAAAAGTCCCAGCTCTGGAGCTTGCATTCTAGTGGGAGATGGTCAATAAACAAAGAAAAATATGTCAGATAATGAAAATTGCTATGAAAGAAAATTTTAAAACAGGATAAGGGAGAGTGATTGAGGATGTTGGATGTTGTTTTAGATAGACTGCCAGGGAAGGCTTCTCTGAAGTAGTAACATTTGAACAGAGACACAAATGAGAGGAAATATCTGGAGGAAGCACATTCCAGGCACAGGGGAATAGCAAACCTAAAAGCCCTGAGGCTGAAACATTTTATAGTGTTGGAGGATGCTATGGTATTTATTTGTTAAGTATTTCTTGTGTGCCAGGCATTCAGACATAGTTTTTGCCCCAAAGGGGCAGCAGCTTAGTAAGGCACAGAGCATGTAAATAATTATAGCACGGGATAGCTACAGTGAAGTTATGTGTAAGTGGCTAGAGATACTTAGCAAAAGGAGCACAAAATCCAACCTGGAAAATTGGGGAAGGCTTCCTGGAGGAGGTGGCAATTTGTGTAGAGGGCTGAAGGAGGAGTAGGAATTCATAATGTAAGGGGAGGAGAGGGTTTGAACATTTTAAGGCCTGATGGCCTGAAAACAAGATAACTGGAAATACTTCAGTCCCTGGGAGAGATGGAAAATGAGGCTGGTCAAGGTCAAAGAGGCTGGGTCTTGCCTATCTCCGTGTGGCAAGCTGAAAAGCTGCCTTTCATCCTTCGGGTGATCCCTGGGGAACCAGTGCTGCAACTCTTTCACTATATTTTTGTGCTGTTTCTCCTCCCCACCCCCATTCTTTTTGTTTGTTTTTTGAGTACTCGAATCTCCCCCCCCCCCCCGCTTTCCTGCTATCGCCCTACTCCAGACCCTTCCTTCCCCTGCGACCAGAACTCCAAATCCTGCTCTTAGAAGACCCCAATCTTTCCCCACGGTCCAGCGCCCCAGTTCCCCAGCTCGGGGCCACGCCCCCATAACCACGCCCACGATGACGCGCCGCGCCCAGTGCGTGGGGATTCCCGCGGCTGTGGCCACTACCCGGCCTGCCCCGCGGCAAGATGGCGGTCTGAAGGCAGTGGGCAGCGGCAAAAGTTTGTTGTGGGATTGGAATAGCCGGGCAGGGAGTCCAGAGTTGGGGGAGACCGTGGGGACACCAGCATGGAGCTGGGGAGGAGCTGGGACTACCTCTGGGGTTGAGAAGAGGAAATGGAATGGTGAAAGGTTGGAGGCGGAGAGAAAAAAAGGAGATAGGGATGGAAGGGAGGGGGCCTAGATTCCATTGGTAGTCCTGGGGGAGGGAGTTCGAGGCGGGGGAGCCAGAAGTAGGTGTGCAGCCCGGGAGAAGCAGAGTCACGAATTGAAGCGGAACTTATTAACCGAGAGTCAAAAGCCTGGAGCGTGGGGCCGAGGCCCGATGGCAGCAGGCGGGTGGGAGAGGAAAAGGGGGTCTTTTCCGTAGAGGAGGATAGTCGGAAAGAGGGGAAAAGAGACCTGAAGCATGCTAGGCAGTTTCGGTAAGGAGGGAACTAAAACCAGTCAAATGACCCTCTTCCAGACTTAGATCAGCCTTTCCACGGTTCTTATAGCAGCATCTGCCCCAATTTCAGCTGAAGACTCAGGGGCCCCAGGGACTGGAAGAAATCACAGTGCCTACTTGGAAAGAAGAGGTAGCGACTTGCCCCAGCTCAACCCCAGAGCGGGTAAGGTGGCCTCCGGTGACAGGCTGGCATGCTCCCTGTGAGCAGGATGCATGGGCTCCGAGTGATGCTGAAAATCATTTAATCTGAAAAAGGCACTCTTCTGTAGAGGCTGCCCTTTGCCTGTGCTCCCTTAGTGTTCTACTTAGATCTCACGCAGATTTTGAGAGTTGGGTGTAGAATTGAGCCTTGTGTGCTTTCACTTGTAAAAGCGAACGTGGGCAAGAGCCTAGAGATCAGGCTGAAAGTATTTTAGCACATCCTGTCACAAGCAACTTCCTTCATGCTCACTATATTTTCTTGTCTCCCCATCATATCTTCAGTTTGGTATCCTGCCTGAAGTGAGATTTGTGGGTGAAAGATGGTGGGGAGTCATAGGAAAACAAATTTCTGATGGTATTTGCTATTTAGGTACTTGCTGTCACCAATTTTGGAAATCACTCTTACAGCATGTCTACCTCTTGATCTTTTCTTTTGGTAAGAAGGGCTCATTAGTGTTCTTTAGGGGTATGGATTTGTTGGGTAGGTGGGGTCAGAGGAGGAAGGAAGGCAGGTTGGAATTACGGAGAAGAAACCTGTATCAGTCTGTGGTAAGAGGTCAAGCTGACTGGCGTAAAGCTCTGCGAATGTTTTTCACATCACTGTGTGATATTGAGAGCTGCTTTACAGCCTGGACCAGTGTGGTGTTGGAAGGAAAGGATTGTAGAGCTTGCCCTTTTCTTTTCTAATAGCTTTCTTCTTTTCCTTTATATTCTCCCCAACAAACTGTTTTTTAAAAAAGAAAATCAGTTTCACTAGCCAAACTAAGCATGGCTTGAGAGATAGTGGACTTGAGGTTGGAGAAAAGAGAAGAGGTCTGCAGCCATAGAGGCAGTGAGTATGATCCTCACTCCTTTGATGCCCTGTGGTTATGCCCAAACTAGAGTTGGGAGCATGTTTCTTACTGAAGCCTCTTTCAGGATCTGCATCTGCTCCATGATTGGACTGGAAAGTCTGGTTTGATCTAGGACTCCTCACTAACCATCTCCTGCTCCCCACTCCCCCCACGCCCCCAAAAGGCAGACCAATACTAGTCACTGTCACTAGATTAGCTTCAGTACCTTCAGGTATCTGAAGAACTGATGTTATTTAGCTGTGACTCCATTTCTAGAAGGTTGAGAACCTTCTCTTTCTGAGAACAATTTGTGGGTGCCCTAGGAAATTGTGATCAGCAAGGACAGTGTGGTGAGTGCACATTAGAGATTAAGAGCACTGACACTAGAGCCAGACTGCCTAGTTCAAATCTGGGCTTTGCCATCTGTAACTCTGTGACCTTTAGAAATTGCACAGCAATCTATGCCTCAGCCTTCTCATCAGTCAAATAGGATGGTAAGAGTACCTATCTCATAGAGTTGTGTGAGGGTTAAATAAGTTAATACATTAATGTGTTTAGAACAGTGCCTGACACTCAATACATTATTATTATTATTATTATGCGAGTCAGATCTCAGCACTGATTTCTGCTTCATGATTGAACTTGGTGTCTCTCTGTGGAGGACCAGTACTGGTTTGGGCTGCTATCCTGATGTTAGAGAGAAGAGGCACAGCTTTTGGATAAGTATATATAGGTTTTTGCATGTGTGAGACCATCCTCATTAAGTACTTAAAGTGATGTAAAATGCCAGTGATTTCCTGTTTGAAGCTGTGAGGCTGTAGAATTATCTAATTTGCAGTTGAATGATAATAGTAATAATGCTTATTGAGCACATTCTATGTGGCACTGTTGTAAGTGCCTTACATGTATTCACTGGTTTAATTTTCACAACAACCCTCTGATGTAATGCTGTTATTATCCCCATTTCACAGATGAGTAAATAGAGGTGCATAGTGGTTAAGGAATTTGCTCAATGTCACCCAGCCAGTAAGTGGCAGAGCTGGAATTTGAACTCAGGCAATCTGGCTTTAGCATTTGAGCTTCTTTTTTTGGATTTGGTATGAACTTTAAAATATGCTTACTGGCAATTTGTATTTCTTGTTTGTTTGTCACAATGGTTCAATGTATGCCCATATTGTAGTAAAAATTTTTTGATTGTTTTAGAAATGTTTTAGGAGCTGAGCTCTTCATCTCAGTTCACTCCTTCTCAAAGATAATAACTAGTGCAAGGACCGGTGAGGCAGCCCCCTGTGACCTGTTAACCAAGTCTGGCCTCTCTCTTCATGATTTAACTTGGTGACTGCCCTCTGGAAAGCAGGTTGGGTTGGGTGAGCGGACAGAGTGACATTTGTATCCATTCTTAGCATGCCTTAAAGATTGTGTGTGTGTGTGTGTGTGTGTAATGTAGATGGAAGTATAAGGCTCACTTCTGACTTTGATTACTGACATGGGCAGTTGAAGTAGACATAGTGTTAAATTCATAGACAGTTTGGATTCATCTTTTAAAAATAACAAGCAGCAAACTACACAGGCGAAAAAATGGCATTTTAAGCAGAGCTCTCCCTCCAACTTGAGAGGAAAATGGAAAATAAGTGTGCTGTGTTGTTGAGGAAGGCCCTTATGCAGCGCCCAAGTCTCTTTCCCTTTAGCCAGGCAGGAAGCCGTGTGCGGCCTTGGGGCAGAGGTGTGTCCAAGGATTGATTGACTGGCTTTCCTTTGCCCTGTACTTAAGACTCACTCTTCCCCTCCTTCTGAGTCATGTCCTGTCTATTTAACACGCCCTCAGGGCCCATCTTTTTCTTCAGTAAATGACTCCTCTTTGCCAGAAGAGTAGGCATACACCTGGTGTTTGACCAGATTTTGGGGAATCAGGGGCTCAGGACTTAGGGCTTTCCTTGAGAATTCTGACCCAGCCCTGTGATGAACTTTTCCGTTTGTTGTGGCACATGTGATTTTGAGAGTTAGACGGCGTCTGTCAGTCTCTCCCCTCCTCCTTCACTATAGGAGCCACGTATCTCAGGATAATGTACTTTATCTTGATTTGTGCTGCAGTCAGCATGCTGAAACGTGTCATCTCTGTAGAGTACACTTTTGTGTTTTGGTAAAAGTCCTCAGACTTTCTGGATTCAGGTCACGTTTTAGCACATGATTGAACTGCAGGGCCAAGGCTGATGGATTTTGAGCCAATTCTCCCCCTTTACTGTTTTCTTTTTGTTGTTATCTAAGTCAGTTTCTTCTCATAACACCCTGTATTCACGTATTATCTTTGAATTGAATCCTTTTACCTCCTCCTCACCACCATATTTTGAGTGCCCAGGACCTGTGGGAAAACTGGGCCTTCTCCATCTGGACTCAGCCCCTTAACAGCTCTCTAAACTTATCTCATTCTCTGCAACTTCTGGGCCTTTGCACGTGTGGGTCCTTCTGTCTGGAGTGCAGACATCTCAGACTCCCTTTACCTTCCTTATTGCTCTTGAGATCTCAATTTAGATGTCACTTCCTTTGGGATCCCACCACCCTTGAGTGTCCTTCTGTGCATACTTCTATTTCAACACTTACTGTATTGTAATTGCCTGTTTACTAGTCTGACTCTCCCAAGACCATCAGTGCCCTGAGAACAGACACTGTGTCTCATTCACTGTTGTCTTCTAGCATTTAGGATAGCGCAGGGCACATAGCAGATGCTTTATAATGTTTTGGTAGGTTTAGAACGAATGAAATGTGGACAGTCTCCCCCTACTCTAATCTACCTAACGTGCTGCTGTAAAAATTATTTTCCTATAAAATATGATGTCTTTTCCCATAAAAATGCCATGGCTTCTCCCTTGTTTCGGATAAAGTCCACACTCTTTAGCTCGTCATGCAATAAGTTTCTTTACACTCTGTCCCAAACTCAACCCTCTGGCCTGAGTTTCTGCCACTCTACTTCATCTGTCCTGTGTTTCCTTGCTCCTGAACCTGTTCTGGCTGTCTGTTTACTTTCTTCTTGCTTGTGCACTTCACTCTCTCCTTAACACTCATCTGTCTCTTAAACTCTGCTCATTCCTTGAGACCCAGTTCCTCTGTCGCCTCTGGTGAGAAGACTTTCCTGCTTTCCTTTCTTCCTCTTGGCCCCCACAGCACTGCAAACCTCTGTTCGGGCACACACCATGTTGTGTGGTGAGTTCTCTATTTCTCACTGTCTCTTTCGCTGAGCTGACCCCCTGTAGAGGGGGTCCCTTCCTAATTATGGGGTCGGGGTGAGGGAATAGGGGAGACAAGGAGGGTGGGGGTGGGGGGAGTTGGAAGAGGGGTGAGCAATGTGATGGAGTCTGATCTGGGAGCTGGGTTTCAGTCCCAACTCTGCCACTTACAAGCTGTGTGACTGTGGACTGGTTACTTAAGCAGTAGAATCCTTGGTCTTGTCCCCCAGAAAATGAAGGTGACATTCTTTTTTGCAGGAGTATTGAACATTAGAGATAATGAGTTCACGGCATGGGGCATGGTACCTGGCATATGAAGGATACTCAGTAAATATGTGTTGACTGAATGAATCTCATTTTTGAAAACTCAGTAAATAAGAAGAGGCTTTGTTTTATTCGAGCTAGACTAAGCCTTTTGATTTTTGCCAGGTAGCCAGGAACATTTTTGAAGTGGGAATAAAATTGAGAGAATCTCCTTTCTTGTGATGAAGCAATAAAAAGGGTGAGATCTTATTTTGTACATTGTCAATGTGCAAAATAAGATTGTTGGTGCGTCTCCATCTGTTATGTTGTAATGACTCCTTTGATGGATCATGACATGGTATGAGATTGGTGGTGACCTTGCTGGATACAGGTGCGGTCGGGTAGGTGTTGGATTTGTGATGTAGCTAAGGCTGTGGATGACTGGATGGGGTGTCTGAAGATCCATGTTCCCCCATGTTTTATGGACTGAAAAATGTTGGGGGACGCTGATGGAACACATCTAGGCATTGAGGAAGCCAGACTTCTTGTCCCAGTTTTCTTAGGGCTTTGATGATCTTCTTTTGCCACAGAACAGTATTAACTCTGGTGTCCCCCAGAAATGGGGATTGTAGCTGAGAGCCGCTGTCCATTCTTTGTCTTTTTGTTGTCAGTATAGTTGATGGGGGGTAGTTCTTAGGGCACCAGTTCCCAAGAAACACCAAAGGAATTTGTTTCCAGAAATCTAGACCTCTTAATTGAATATTGCCACGTGGTGCCCCAGTGTGAGTTTACAATCAGAGGAAAATTTGTCTGGGTTCTCAGGAGGGCAGCCTTCTTTTCTAGTCCTTAAACCCCTTCCCCAGCCAGGCATCTCTCCTCTTTGCTCTCAGCACATACCACACTGCAGTGCAGGTGGCTGTTAACCTGTCTCTTCCCACCTAGGGGCAGGGTCTTTTTAGAAGCTTCCTAGAGGCAAGGTCATTTACTGAAGGCTGAGCAGTCTTGGTTCCTGGGTGGCCCAGCCTAGTCCTTAGACTAAAGCAGGTGAGATCTATTTGGCAAAACCTTTTGAACTCTCCGGAAGGAAGGTCCGGCATAAACAAAAAGTGATAGTGTTAACAATTGTATTACTAATTGTTTTCCAGAGCTGAGTTACTGTGGTTAAATGATCTTCCAGGTGCTTGGCTTCAGCAGTCTCCCTTTTCAGCCTTCTTGTGTTCTCATCACACATCCTAAGCCAGCAGGAGGGAGTTAAAAGAGGAGGTGAAATATACACAGGTGTATTTTCTTGCTTAATTAGCATCTTCTAAAAAGTCTTTGGCTGCTGGAATCCTCTTTGCTATTCATTAAGCTCCTTTTAGTGCCCACTGTAACCTGCTTGCTTTTCTGTTGTATCACTAGTCCTATCTCGGTGTGCCCCACGCTCACAGCCAGGACTTACTACAACCTTGTTAGTGCCTGGACTGATGATCAAAAGGATGAAAACAGTAGGTAGAAGTGGACTGAAGGAGTTTTCCCCTGGCTCTACCCGTCGTCCCTTGGTGTGGGGTGTGGGTGTGTGAGCGCACTGTAGTATGGCACATCTTCACTGATAGCATCTTGGCAGGAGCGATCAGCTGCATTGTATGTAAAGCAGATTTGAGAGGAGATTGGGTGAGCCATCTGGACTGGATTGTGCTGTGTGCTTTTCAGCTTCAGAGGGACTGAGTCCCGTGGACTGATCACAAATGGAAGAGTGAGACCTCTTCTTTGTTAGGCCTATCTCATAAGTGCCAGTGGTCTGATAGGTGACACTGGGATCTATAAAGGTCATGGCCTCCCTGTTTATGAAGAGCTTCTGTGCTCTCCTGTAAACTGTGGCAGGGAACTCCCTCAGGAGAGGGACTGCCTTGTGGGAAGACAGCCTAGACCCGAAAGCCCTGTGCTTCCTCTCAGCCAGCCAGTGGGTTACAACTCTGTGCTTCTCGCCCTGGATACTGAACAGTGGCCTCTTTGCACCTTCCCATGAAGCCAAGTTGAGAATTCAATCTCAGAAGTCTTTGAGGATCTTTACAGCAAAGCAGAATTGTTGTGGCTTTTCTGTGGCTCCCTGGAGAAGACAGCTTTCCAGGCTTTGCACTGGAATTAGAAATGTAGGGTTCTGTCCCAGTGTGTCCATGATCTTGGGCAAGTCACTTGTCCTCTCCGTCACTAACTGCTCTATGGGCCTTACTAGGCTACAAGGATCAAAGGAAATATAATAGAAGGGAAATCACTTCTGGAATGGTACGGCACTTTGCAGATGGAGGGTTTTGTCCTTTTTTGTAGGAATTGCATGTTTTCATCATAAACAGTATATGTCCTCATATAAAATGCCAACCATACAGAAAAACATACAAAATAAAAAGTAAGAAGGCCTTCCCTTTCTTCTCCCACTGCTCCTGTCTAAGTTCTTTCCCCAAAATAAGGAACCCTTGTTAACTGTTTATCATGAATCCTTCTAATCATTTTTGTGTCCTTCCAGACATCCCTCATCGTGTACTGCCTGTAAAATAAACAGAGCTCAATAATAATACATCCTGTTCTTCAACTTGCTCTGCCTCCTAACAAGTAACCTGGTGCGGAAATAGTCCCTATTAGAGCCTTTGAGGAGCCTGGTTGCAGCCTCCCTCCCCGTTTGGTGTGTTCCTCAGGGGCTGGCTCCTTGGGGAGGATGGGGCAGCTTTCCTAGAGGTTCTCGCCACAGCAGACACCTGCTTGTCTCTGAGGGATTGTTTTTTATTCTGAGATGAAACTGTCTAGCAGGAGTGCCCTTGATAGGGAATCAGGATGGATGTAAGTTTGACTCAGGCATCAGCACTTCCATCTCACATGTGTTTCTCCCCTTGTTTCATCTTTGGCTGAGTAGAGAGTAGACTTACCTGATTTCTCAATCCCTATTTCAGTGCAGACAGTCCCCTCTGGTTTCTGAAACCTTGGATTAGCCAGGTCACTTGCTTCTCTACCTTTTGAGAGCAAACCAGACCCCACTGGTGTTTATTTATTTACTTATTGCTTTGTGTGTGGTGAGGATTCAGAAGGTAGCCAGTCCATGGCCATGCTTTCTTACCAGTCTAGGGAAGATGTCAGAGCCTGCAGAAAGAGTTGTTATCTTCCCTGCTAGATAGTCATCTTATCCTCCATGGTCAGGCCTTGGCTTTTTGGCCTCTGGAGCTATCAGAGCAAAGTGGGGAGCCCCGTGAGGAGGCAGCTGGGAAGCTGGTAGGAGCCTTCTGTCTGTGTTTATCGCTGGCCTGGGCGTGGGAGAAGGTCAGGCCTATCGGTGGGGCCAGGGTGTTCTCCCCTTTCTACCCCGTGTCATATCATCTACAGGCCTTTCAGACAAAAGGGAGAACCTCCTGCTTTTTCCCTGCCAACATGTTGCCCTTCTCTATGAAGCACAAGCTGTATTTGCTGATCTCTGCCGTAGTTTTTCTGTCCTGCCCCAGGAGTTGTATCCCATAGGGTCTCTGGGCCTCCACTGCTGTGATGCATTTGCCATGAGATCGCTAAGCCAGGGTGTGTCACTTCCCCGAGGTGGTTCTGGAGGCTTCGGGAAAGAGTGGTTTCTGCTGTTCCCCGGGCTGGCTGTGTAGGAACGCTAGTCCTCCTGGGCATTGCTCATTCTGAGGAAGTGGGATAGTCCCTCTCGGAGTCTGGGGAGCCTGGCCCTAGTATAGCCCTTAGCTTCGCTCCGTGGTTTCCTCTGGGGCCAGCTCCCTGGGAAGTGCCGTCCCTAGCCCTTTCAGAAACTGAAAGGTGGCAATGTCACCCGTTCCCCTGACTGGCCCAGCTCCAGGCCTGGGCGCACACTGCCCCATTGTACTGTGCTTTCCATGCAGCTCTTGTTGCAGCCTCCGGTCCCTGGGCCAGTTCTCTCCTAGCCCCTTTCCTGGGAGCCCGTGGGAGGTGGTGGGGTGAACTCTGTCAGCACAGGCATGGGCTGGGTGGCAGCTGCAGCTGTGGTTGACTCTGTTCTTACAACCCAGCTTCCAGGGCTCTGGGACTGCCTGGCAGCAGAGTTCCTGGAACAAGTGAGACAGGGGAGCCACCCTCCAGTAGCAGTGCCCCCCACAGTAGCGGTCCTCTCTTTCTGTTGACCAACCGGAGGCCTTGTTACCTGGGGTCACAGGCTGGGCTAACTGGTTGGCAGGGGGAGTACTATACTTCCACCTGGCACACTTTCCAGATGGGAGAAAGCCCCTGAGGGTCTCGTGGTAAGTTGGGAGGAGCTTCCCTGTCAGGAGAGTGCAGTGTGTACCCTCGGGCACCCTACAGCTTGGCATTCCTTCTGCTCTCTCTTTGCAGCTCCGGAGTTGGGCTGCTCACAAACCAAGCTGTCTGTTTGTATGGAGTGCCTGGAGGGCGTCTGCCATGAGTCTGTCGCTAACCATGCTAACCAGGAGAGCTGGCTGGTTGGGGAGAAGACACTAACCCTGTGAGTCTGACCTGGGCCAGCTAACCTGCCCTGAGGTACCACCAGCCTGTCTCTGTCCTCCCTTCCATCCCCAGCCTGGCTGCCTCCTCTTCTTAGCTTACATCATGCCATCTCCTCTGCTCCATGGAGTTTGAGAACATCCCTCAGTTACCAGCTATTGATTTCATGACTCAGAGATGGATGGAATCAGAGTGGGAAGGGAATTTTCTGCTAGAACTGATAATTTCCTCCCTTTATTAAGAGGGGGAGATTGAATGGTGTCCCCGTTATTCTCATCCTAAGATAGTAATTTAGGGTGAATTGCAGGTTCTCCTTGGGGGTGAGGAGGTTGAGGAAAACCTTGGCCTGGCTGTGGGGAATTCTCAGGGCAGAAGAGTGAAGCTACTTAAACTGAAAGCTGGAACCCAGAACCAGGTACTTATCATTGGCGACTGTTGCTCTGGGGATGGAGTTTGTCCCTCACCGCTTCCACCTGGAGCTTCAGGTGGACTTTAGCCGAGAAGAACTGGGAAGGGCGCCTCAACGAGAGGGGGCAGGACCTGGCTTTGGACTCCACAGTGGGCCTAGGGGAGGCCTTTGCCTCAGACTGGGAGACTGGTGAACAGCTTGCCATGGAGAAGCTTCAGCCCAACTCCGTCCTTCCCCCAGGCTTGGAAAGGAGAAGAGGGGTCTGGAGATAACAGGAAGGCCAATTACTCTGGGCTCCCTGGTGTTCTGCATAGGTAACTCTGTAGACAGACACTGCAGACAGATACTCCTGCGTCGGGAGGCAGTGCAGCATTGGGTAGGCTGGATGGAGCAACTTGAAACCTGAAGATCCTCCAAGTGGATTGTTTGCCTTGGGCCAGGATGCCTGTGACCGTGGGGTGGGAGTGTGTAAATAAGAGACAGTGTAGATGCTATGTGGATGTGTAGGGACCTTGAATAAGGAATTAACAAGCTGGAGGGGTCTGTGGCTTGGCTCTGACCAGGAGAGCAGAAGGGGCCTGGAGTGGAGGCTGGTTCAGGGCCACCCCTCACTTGACCCTTCCATAGGAGACGGCATGGGAGCTAAGGTCCAGTGCTAGTTATGAGCTTGGGGATGTTTTGGCCCTCCCTTTGGGTAGGGGTTGGTTTGCTTAGATCATCATCATCGATAGTCTTCAGCCCCTTTATTCCTGTCAAGTGTTTGCTTGAACGAGAGACCACGTGGATAGACGTGAGGTATTTGCTCAGGTGGGGAGCCAGGTGAGCTCTCACAGGTCACCATCACTAATTCTGAGGCCCCAGGATGACTCTGGGGCAGAATAATTCCCACCCATTTTGGCTTTGAAAAACCTGTCAGTCTGTTCCGCTTAGAGCAGGCAGAGGGCCAGATCAGGGCCGCAGGCAGCATGTCCCAGGAGGGTGAGGTTGTTCTTGCCCAGTGGGGTGGCAGGCCTGGCTGGGGGAGGGGCAGTGAGGCTGGTCTGGGCACAGACTGGCATCTTCCAGCCTCGTCCTCGGCCCAGAGCAGAGCCCTCCTGGGCCCCACCCCGCTCTCTGCTGGCTGCCTGCCTGCCACGCGCCCAGGATCGCTGAGGGCTTTGCTCAGGTATCTCGGGAACAGCTGCTCCGGAAACTGGGGGCCTGTGTGGGGAAGGCTGAACCTAGCCTGCTCTGGTAGGACTGGCTGGCTGGTGGCTGTTCACTGACAGTTGAGGTAGAGAGGAGCTGTACTGATGTGGGGGGGCTGCCTTGTGGACAGTCCCAAGGGCCCCTGGTGGGTCACCTGGTTACAGAGCTAGCCCTTGCAGAGTGGTGGTTTGTGTTTCTTGGGCCTCAGCTGGAGACAGAGCCTGGATTTTAGAGTCTTGAGAAGCAGCCAGACTTGTGCGGCAGGAGTGTGTCCTGCCCCCAGGGGCACAGCATCCTCCAGGCCTGCGGAGTTCAGAGACTACTGCAGGGCTTACAGCTGAGGGGGCTTCCCGCAGGGGAGGTGCCAGGCCCTGTGATCAGACATTCATGGTCAGCAGTTGCTTAGGGGCTTTGGGAAGGGCCCCTATTTGTTTTTATTATTTACTTGTATCTTGCTGGGTTAAGGCAGTGTACAACACAGTGGGAGTATTCTGAAAAGGGGCCACTTTTCCTTCCATTTTAAAAGTAGTAGTGATGCTAACTTCATTTGACTTTCTTTGAGCAAATTATGAAGAAGAGCTTTAATGATTTTTGTGGTGATACATGTGCCTTCCCTGATTCAGAAGATTGGGTTCATTGGCCCCTCAAGTTTCCTTGCTTGCTTCATTCAGTAACAACTGGGAGCAGGTATTATCAGTAGGTTCAGAAATCCGAACCCAGATAAACTGTTGGGACCATAATTTTTTTTTTTAATGGAGGTACTGGGCATTGAACCCAGGACCTTGTGCATGCTAAGCATGTGCTCTGCCACTGGCCTATACCCTCCCTCTCCCCATAATTTCTTAAAGATAGTGTGGGTGATGTGGGGTGCAGAGGAGGCAGGTGGTCTCTCTGGGCAGGCAGTTGAATGGGCAGGTGGAAGAGGTATAGTGCATAACTTGGGAGCTGGAGGAGACGTCTGGTAGGGGAAGGCAGAGTTTGAAAAGCCAAAGAGTCACACACATTTTGGATTTAGTTCTCTCTCCCTCTGCTGGGCTGTTAAGGGGGTAGCCTCTGCGTCCTGAGCAGGGAGAAAGCTGGATGCTGGGACCTCCCCTCCTCTCCTGCACTTTTGACTTTGCCCTGGGTCTTGGGAGACCCATGGAAAGGATGGCAGAGGGAAGTAAGAAGGCATCCTGATGCCTCCTGTGGGTGTTTGTAGGGAGTAAGAGAAAGGGTAATCGTGTGGAGAGAGTCAGGATTTGGAAGAGATTTCTCCTTACCCTACTCCGCCTCCAGCAGCGTGATCCCTGACCACGGGGGAAGCTCCTGATCACATACGCATACTCTCCGTTTCCACAGAGGGGAGCGGGTTTGAGCCACATATCCTGGTTTGGGAGAGATGCTTAGCAGATTTTTTTTTGTCCTTTGGTTAAAGGATATTGCCAACTTGTGGTGCGCATTTCTCCTTGTATCTGTCCCTGATACACGCTCTGCTCAGCTGTTCACTGGGTTCACGGCGCAGGTTCACTGTGTGTGCCGAGTCCCATCTAATGAAAGTAGACTTTGTTCTCTAGAGGCAGCTAATCGTGCCCCATGGGCTGTAATCAGGGAGAAGGTATTTAATACAGGGCAGGCGGCAACAGGCGGCCTGCACCTACTGGCAGATTGCAACATGGCAATTACGAATCTATCACCCCTCTCTCCGCCCCAGCAGATAATGGGGGGTGCTATTGAGTCTCTCCTCTGAACTGATTTTGAGTGAGTACTATATGGAAGAGGAAGGAGGCGGCGGGGTTAGGTGGGGTGGGGGCCATGAGGAGAGCTGCTTTCCCTTCTCGCCTCACCTCCATGAGACAGGGAGGGTTTCCTGCTGCTCTGGGTATCTCCGTCAGCAGTGCCTGCAGGTCCAGCCCGAGGAGCCCCAGATAAGACTGGGTTAGTCAGGGGTTTTAACTTAGGCCCCAAGCTTTCTCCCAGAGCATAGCTGTTCTTGTAGTACAAACCCAGCATGTGATCTGGTAGCCCCACATCCTGAGTCAGCTGCCTCCAGTTCCTTGAAACTCAGGTAGTTTGTGGTGAGGGATGGGAGTGGGATTCTTCCCTGTCAATTTCTAGACCTTCTAGAAGACTCTTTTCTTGGAGATGCCCTGGAGCCAGCTCAGCATCCAGAGGCCTCAAAGGCTTCCTGCTTGCTCTTTATGGCCCATGGCCCATTGAGTTGTCTCTGGGGGCCTCCTCCTCTCACTGTGGGGTTGGGAGTCTCCTTGGGCTGAAACACTCCAAGGTAACCTGGGAATCTTTGAGTGAAGGAGAGGTGGCCCGTGGAGGCTGCACCTTGTAGCTGGGTCTTCCTGGAGGGACTGCTCTACCGCCGTCCCTCTCACCTTTTCTCTTCTCCGGCTTGTGGACCTGCTTTCCAGCTGCTTCTCACTGTGTTCTCTAGTGCGCCTGGCATTGCTCTCACCGCTGGGTCTGACCTTCCCTGCAGCGCTTCCAGTCGAGGACAGCAGCCTGCCAGGCACATCGTGTCCCTGTTCAGTACCAGAATTGTGGTCCCCTCTGGGCTGGATCTGAGGCACTTACCGTCTCAGGACTTGGAGCCAGGGCCCCAGCGCACACTGGTATTTATGGGCATGGCGCATGGAGGGAGTGGCATGGACTCTTCCTCATGGACTTGTGTTGGGGCCTCTGTAGGCTCCCTGGTGGACTCTCTCCCGGGTGGGCATTGTCTTCTGCTTCCCTAGTTGGGAGTCACTTCCCTCCCTGTGACTCGGACACTGTTTTCACTGAGGATGCTACATATGAAAGAGCAGTCTCTGGCCTGGAGGGAGAAACTCCCATCACCACTGACATTCATCCCAGAGTCTGAGTCTGCAGTTACTGCCCATCTCACTGCCAGCCACATCCACACTGTCTGTCTGTCCCCTCAGTGAACCAGATTATCTGGTCATGAAAGCCCTGGGAATGTGTGCTGTGGGGCCGTGAGGTCGAGATGAAGCAGGCTGAGCTCATGTGACGGGCTAGTTGTCACACATCTAGAGCTAGGGCAGCAGGGTCCAGGGGAGGCTGCTCTCCTTACAGGTAGACTTACTAGACACCTGGGCAGGTCAGTGTCCTCCCTGCCTGCCCACTGCCCATATGAGTTCCCAGTGCCTAGAGGACAGTGTGGCATTGGCAGGAATAGGGAAGAAAAGCGGTTGAGAATAGATGGTATATAAAGGCCCCTCAGCTGACTGGGGAGCAGGTGGGGAAGGGAGTGGGGACCTGGTTTCTCCATAGAGAAGGGGAGAAGGCAGAGGCCAGCTCTGGAACGTCCTCTGGGTTTCGTAGAAGCTCTTGGCTATCTGTATCTCTCATTCCTGCGTCTCTGGCTCTACCCCCTTTTCTAACTCGTAGACACCCCTACACTTGGACCCCCTGAGTGTCAGGACCTAGGTGCCCAGGCTGGCTTGGGACTTCCTGGACACTCTCCCCCAGGCCAGAGGAGCTCCTACCCTGGGGCCCTCTGGAGGGGTGGCCCCAGGGAACCTGCGGGGTGACTTGTTTGCTTCCCCACACCTCAGGAATGTGCTGTCCCTTCAGGCCCGCCCAGATTCCTGCACAGGGAGTCAGCCCGACACAGCAAGCTGCCTGTGCCCTGTGGGGACACGCTCTGCCTCACCATCAAAGGGGTAGAGGTTGGCGGCTCGTGCCTGCTGCCACGCCCCAGAACCCCAAGCCAGAGGCCAGGCTGCCCAGACAGAGGAGGGGGGCCACTCCTGCTTCCCTCCCTCCCCACCCCCTCACCATTCTTCCTGCCTGAGGCCCCGTTGGAATGCGACAGGAGTCATGGCCAGGGCATGTCCCAACAGTAGGAACACATGCTTTAGCCTGCGAGGCTTCCCTCAGTTCCCAGCTCTGGTTAGGTGGATGGCAGTGGCAAGATTGTTTATGCCCAGAAGGCCACCTGAGGTTACTGCCTGCACTGGTCCCTGTGGTGGCTGCTGCCCTCGTGCTGCAACCCAGTTTATTACAGGTGGGGGCAGAGGCCGGAACCCCACAAACCTGGAGGGGACCTCACAGGTCACTCAGTCCCGCCACCTCTGTGCAGGTGAGAAACAAGCTTATCCAGCAAGGAGAGGACTGACCCAGGACCACACAGTGTGTCAGAAGCAGTGCTGAGCTGGAACCCTGGTGTCTCAGCTCCCCAGGCGGGGCTTTCTACACAGGGTTTCTCAGCCTGGGCACTATCAACATTTTGTGCCGATAATTCTTTCTCCTGGGGCTGTCCTGTGCCTTATAGGATGTTTAGCAGCATCCCTGGCCTCCACCCTTTAGATGCCAGTAGCACCTACCCCTGTTGTGACAACCAAAAATGTCTTGAGACATTTGCCACATATCTGGTCGGGGGAGGGGATGAGAGGGGACCAAATCACCCTGATTGAGAACCCTCATTGTTCTAAAATGCTGCCTTTTCAGATTTTTTTCTCCTGGACCTACCCCTTATTGCAGAGCAGAACACCCAGTCTGTTCACCACCATTGTCCACAGAACCAGCTTTTGGGGTCCTTCTGGAAACATTGCTAGGAGCTTTTCTGGCATCTTCTTGGGCCTCCACTTGGCTTTTTCCTGGTGTTCTCTTCTGCAAACCCATGTTTCCTGAATCTCTTAGCTGTTTCTAGACTTTGAGAGGTGGGGGAGATGAACAGGACAGGACCAGACCTATTCTAGAGTCAGGCACGTGGTAAGCTGAGACCATGAACGTGGACGCAGACACATATGTGTCTCCTCTGGCCCTGTGACAGAGCTTTCATAGGGGGGCCAGTGCTTCCAGTCCTGTCCAGCCACCACTGCTTTCCCCTCAGACCCCCTGTTCCACGGCTCTTCTGCCTGGCTCTCCCGGGGTGGGAGCACTGGCAGACAGGCAGCTGACACCTGGCTTCCACTTTCTTCCCTTCTTGGGTTTCAGGAGCTATCGGCTGGAGGAAGTGGAGGGGCTGTGGGATGCGGAGAGCCACTGGCTGACTCTGGGACAGTGGAACAGACAGAGCTGCGGACAGGCTGACGGTATGTTGAGGCCTGCACCCCACTGGGCTCCCTCCTGGGGAGGCTGGCAGGTGAGGGGGCAGCAGGCAGCCACTCCTGATGGGGGCTGGTGAAAAGAGTCGTGGAGGCCCCTGCCCCCTCTGCAGGGAGCCTGGGTTGGGTGCACATCCTCAAACCCTTACTTTCTGGTGACCTTTTTTTTAAGCTAACATTTATCGAACATTTCCCAAGTGCCAGCTGCAGTTGTTACTGCTTTACATACTTGCTATAACAACTCTGTGAAATTGGTGCCATTCTCAGCCCAGTTCAGTCAAGGAAACTGGTGCATGGCGAGCAGCTTTTCCCTCTGAGGCCACCTTCCGAGCCCACTGGGGCCAGGGGTGGGCCGCTCCTCAAGCCCAGTCCACGCTCCCTGTACCCAGTCCCTAAGGCCCTGCCTTTACCCCCAGTCTGTTCCCGCTGGGCCTGGGCACCTCTCCATCATGCCTCTGACTGGTGGGCACCAACACACCAGAGTCCAGCCCTTCTAATGACCCCAGCAGCGGCCCAGGCCTGTGTGCTTGCCTGGTGTCTCCTACATTCCTCTTTTACTATCCTTTTTCCCTCAGTCCAGAGGCCTCTTGCCACATCTCTGAGCCTCCTCATTCCTTGTTCCCCTCAGCAGGTTGAGAAGCCCTCACCTCCCAGAATGACCAGTGCGGCTCCTGCTAAGAAACCCTACCGCAAGGCACCACCTGAGCACCGGGAGCTGCGGTTGGAGGTTCCTGGCTCCCGACTGGAGCAGGAGGTGGGCAAGAGTACCACACACCGCCCCCTGCCTTGCCCTGGCTGGCAGGTGCAGCCCCTACGACTGGGATCTGGCTGACTTGTCCTGCCTGAGGGGATGTCTGGTTCCCTAAGTCAGGGTGAGGGTGTGCTATTGCTGATACACTCTCGGGGTCTCAGCTGCAGCAGTGCTGGTAGGGGCCACATAGACTCGTAGAGGACAGCTGTGGCACTGTCATGTGTCAGGGAATTCGAGAGTCTCTGTAGCTTAGCAGAAATGATCTCATGCAGTATTGTTCTTTGTGCAAGATGCAGTCCACCAGATTGAGGGCTCCTAACCTGCAGGAGGCTGGGACTCTGGTCTTCCACTGGTGTGGGAGGGCCGAACAGTCTGTGGCCCTTCTGGGGGCATTAGGAGGTGGCTCTCCAGCTCCTTCCCGCCAGACTAGCTGTTCTTTGCTGTCCCCAGAAGTCCAGCCCTTCCACTTTGCTTTGTCTGCCCAACATTGATTAAATATGTGTTCCCTGCTGGAACTGCGTTAGGTTTTTAGGAAGCCTCCTTCAGGCACCTGCAAAACACTCTCCAAATCTGTTCTCCTCCCTCCTTAAGCTTACTGCAGGAGGAAACGGGGACTACAGTTCATTCACCTTGCTCCTGTGTTTCCACCTTGTTGCACTGCGTGGAACATGTTTAAAGAACTTGAGAGACAGCTGGCATGTGCCAAGCGTCAGGCATACCGTGGCCCGCTCTGATCAGATTCAGGGCAGAAATGCCTTCCGTGACTTGCCTATTTTCATTTCAGAAAAGAGTGAATAAAAAGGCCAGATTGAGCTTGTTGCCACTCATTGGGCAGTCACCTGGTTTTGTAGATGAGGCCACCAGGGCTCGGCAAGGTAACCATAGCCAGCATGTGGTAGAACAGGATCAAATCCAGGTGTCAGTGGCTCCCCAGTCTGTGGGCTTGGCTGCCCACTTCACTGCCCTGCCTGTGATTGGCATCCTGAAGCAGTTCCATGTGAAGTGAGCCCCTTGACATTTCCCTCCTGCCGTAGCACTTATCTGCTCTCCTTGCGGTTAGCTGAGCTCTGGCTCTTGGGTCATGACCAACATGGAGTCTTGAGGAAGATTAGGCAGGAGGGTAAAAGCAGGACATTTCACTTCTCTCACTCAGGGTGAGCCCAGAGGCTCTTCTTCCCCTATTCATGTTCTTCCCAAGCCTCTCTGAGGGCCTGCGTCTGCCCAGGGGGCCCTGGAGGGCTTTGTCAGAGCTCAGAATCCTACTCTAGCTCACATGACTTCTCTGGAAGGTCTCAGTCATGCTTGCAGGGCCCATGAGGAGCCCAGTGAACAGCTGGGAGCCTCTCATTTAGCCCTGGAAGAGGCAGCATGGGTACTGGACCCATTTGCAGTTGACTCTGGGATTAAGAGGGGTTGGGGCTGGTGAGGGTGAGGGTTTGAAGGGGTTCTTTAATCTTCCGGTTGGCATGGGAGAGAGTAGTCTGGGCTTGTCTGGGTGTTAACTGGATTGCCAGCATCTCTACAGGGCCCTGCAGTCCACTTCTGCTGTGAGAGTCTCTGGGCTCCAGACATGGCCCTTTCCAGGACTGTTTGGAGGGGGTAGGGGCAAGAAGGAGGCCAGTGGTCCAGAGCTGAGCCTCAAGCTTCTGTTCTTTTGTGCCCAGGAGCCCCTGACTGACGCAGAGAGGATGAAGTGAGTATCTGCTGCTCAAGAGCCTGCCCTGCCTCAACTCTGTCCCTCTTAGCTCCAGGCAAGGCTGGGCTTTTCCTTGGATTAGGTAGAGATAAAGGTTAACGTGGGGTGTTTTAGGGACTCTGGGAGGAGGCTTGATATTGTGCATATTCCTTCCAGAAAAAGAGATTTGTTCCTTGGGCTACAGGAGAACCTGGAATCAAGGAGGTGGGTGGCTCTGAGGGGCCTGCTCTTGCCAGAGCCCTTCCCCAGCTCCTGGCCCTCCTGTGCCAGCTGCCTTCCTGTAGCCCTTCCTGTGAGGCCTCTGGAGGGAAGGACAAGCACTGGGCTGGATTTCCCAGAAATGAATAATGGAGTAGCCTGATTGTGCAGTGGGGAAACTGGAGCTGGAGGCTTGGTGACCGGCTGGCTTGGGTTGTAACCAGAGACAGACTAGGAACTGTACCCCATGCACTTCTGTCTTCTCCTTCTTCTCCAGTGAGGGGGTGGGGGTGTGGACTGTCCTCTCCCATCCTGTCTGCCTCCCCAGCCCTTCAAGCCAAGCTGTTCTCATGGCTGGCAAGCCTATGGGATATGCTGCCCCCGACTCAGGCCGAGTCTCAAGGAGTCCCCTGCCTGCAGCTGCCTGTCCTCATGTCACTCCTACTCCTTCCTTCCTGAATCTAACCTGAGACTCCATGGCTGGCCCTTCCACCTCTGATGCCCTCTGTCTTTGACCCCTCAACTCACTAGGCTTTTGCAGCAGGAGAATGAGGAACTTCGCCGACGCCTGGCCTCGGCCACCAGGCGCACTGAGGCCCTGGAGCGTGAGTTGGAAATTGGACAGGACTGTCTGGAGCTGGAGCTGGGCCAGAGCCGCGAGGAGCTGGACAAGTTTAAGGACAAGTTCCGCAGGTGTGGGGACAAGGGGCTGGGACACACATGCACACGCCTCCCTGTTCACAGGAGGTGAGCTGAGAGAGGCCTGAGCTCATCTGATTCTGATGAGACAACTGAAGTTCTGAGAGGAGAATGACTTGCCCAAGATCGTATATCAGGGAGGGGCTGAGCAGGGTCTGAAGAATAGGACCTTGTCCAAGGGTCTTCCTTGTATTCCTCTACAGGCTGCAGAACAGCTACACGGCTTCCCAGAGGACCAACCAGGAGCTGGAGGACAAGCTGCACACGCTGGTAATCTGTCCAGGAGGGCAGTTGGGCTGGCACTGCACTCAGAGCATAGCCGGGGGCTGGGACTTGCCTGGGGACTGCCATTCTGCCCTGGGGCTTGGGAAGGCGGGTGGGCCGTGGTGGGGCGGGGCCCGCAGTGTGCTGTGCAAGTCAGGACTGTCTTAATGCTCACACTGTTTCTCTTCTCTCCTCGTCTTCCCCTCATGCTGCCACCGTCGCTGCCGCACTCTCCTCTCAGGCCTCTCTTAGCCACAGCTGGATTTTTGCAGTTGCGTCTGAGTTTGTGTGTTTTCTCCCTTGCCCTGGCCTCCTCCTCAGCTGAGATCTGGAATTGCTGGGGGCTGGCCACTGCCCTCTGCCCACTCCTTTCCTTTTCCTCGTGTGAGGCCCGTTCAGCAGTCAGTGCCTCCCTCTTGGGGGATGGTTGGGGAGGCTGCTCTTGGATTGCGCAGAGGTACTGATTCAGACGTCACCACTGAATGCTCACAGCTTCTCAGCTGCAGCGGTAGCAGGCCCAAGCCATCTGGGGGAAGGGGAATGTGGATCTAGTTCAGGAGCTGATGGTCCGAAGGCTGCTTTTGAGCCTGCAGCTCCCTCCCACCTTCTGGGTTTGCACAGTTATTGCTTCTAAGGTACCAGCTGCCTCGCCTGGTGTGTGGAGCCCCTTGAGCTCCCTCAAGGGCTGGGCAGCTCTTAGACTACTCTGTCCTGGGCCCAGCGGCCATCGATCATGCTCAGAAAGGCCCCCACCCCACAGCCAGCCTGGACTATGGAGGTGTCTGGTCTCCTTCTGTCTGTCCATCGTCTGTCTACTCTGTCCGCCTTGGCTGCCCTAGCACCTGTGGCTTCCTGTGTCTCTGGGCTGGGAGGAGGGGGAAGTGAGGAAGGGCTGGCTGAGTGCGGGCTGGGTTCACCATGAGTCCTGTGCCCCAGATCAAGAAGGCTGAGATGGATAGGAAGACGCTGGACTGGGAGATCGTGGAGCTGACCAACAAGCTGCTGGACGCCAAGAACACCATCAACAAGCTGGAGGAGCTCAATGTACGTACACCTCGGGTCCTCCCCGCCTGTGCTCCCCCGGGCAGGGCTGGGCTCTGAACCCTGTCTGTGTCTGCAGGAGCGGTACCGGCTGGATTGCAACCTCGCTGTGCAGCTCCTCAAGTGCAACAAGTCCCACTTCCGTAACCACAAGTTCGCTGATGTGAGTAGGGTGCCCTCCTTGCCAATGCCAGTCCACATATTTTAGGGCCCCTCTAACTCCAGTTCCTACACTTCTCTCCATTCTCCTGCCTTCAGCTCCCTCTTTGTCATCCCCTTGCCTCCCTGTTTCCTCTCAAGCTGGTCAACTCTGCCACTGGTTAGTGTCCTATGTCCTATCAAAGGCCCATCACTAGGGATGGGGTGGGGTGGGGGCTGGCCTTACTGGTATTTCTGGAACAGACACAGAGAGAGGGTCTCAATTTCTGGATCCTGTGCAGGAGGGAGTGGCCAGAGCTATGAGCCATAAGAATACTGAGAGGGCCTCTTGCCCCCAGGAAGAAACTCTAGATCCCAGAGCTCAGGCCCAAGCTCAGGCCTGCAGAAGGAATGGAGGTATTTCCAAGGCTTCTGATCAGTACTGATTATCAAGCTCGTGCCTGGTTTGGGCCGAAGGTACTGCTGGGATGGGGGAGTTAGGCGTTTGAAAGCACATGGGCCTTAGCACGAGTACTGGGTTCAAATTATGGCTGTGTTAATCAAAAGCTTCAAGTTATTTTACCCCTGTTGAGTCTCAGTTTATCTGCGAAATGAGGATATACCTTGGCATGCTGTAAGAACAGATAGATAGCAAGTGTCCCGCACACTGTGGTCCTTATACATGGTAGCCGTTACTTTTTGCCAGGGAGAGAGCTGTCAGGCTGGGATCATTCATGTCTCTCTTTCCTTCTCTCTCCTTTACCCCAGCTGCCCTGTGAGCTACAGGACATGGTTCGGAAGCATCTGCGCAGTGGTCAGGAGGCTGCCAGCCTGGGCACTGCCCCCAGCCCGGCCCCGGGGGCTGTGGTTCCCACCTCGGTCATTGCTCGAGTGTTGGAGAAGCCAGAGTCTCTTCTGCTCAATTCAGCCCAGTCAGGCAGTGCCGGTTGCCCCCTGGCTGAGGACGTCTTTGTGCATGTGGATATGAGTGGGGGTGACCTGGCCGGTCCTCCAGCCCCTGGCAGCCCAACCCCCCAACCCAATGGGGAGTGCCGCTCTCTGGGCACTGCTGGGGGCTCCCCAGAGGAGGAGCCGCCCCTGCCAGCCTTTGAGAAGCTGAGCCCCTACCCAACCCCGTCTCCGCCGCACCCTCTGTATTCTGGCCGCAAGGTGATAGAGTTCTCTGAGGATAAGGTGCGGATACCCCGCAACAGCCCCCTGCCCAACTGCACGTATGCCACCCGCCAGGCCATCTCCCTGAGCCTAGTGGAGGAGGGCGGAGAGCGGGCCCGCCCCAGCCCCATGCCCAGCAGCCCTGCCTCAGCCCAGGCCTCACCCCAGCACCAGCCCAGCCCTGCCCCCCCGACACCCAGCGCCCCGGCCAGCTCTGCCAGCTCTGAGGAGGACCTGCTGGCCAGCTGGCAGCGGGCGTTTGTGGACCGCACTCCGCCCCCGGCTGCTGTGGCCCAGCGCACAGCCTTCGGACGTGATGCGCTCCCTGAGCTGCAGCGCCACTTTGCTCTAGGCCCCGCTGACGGAGATGAGGAGGTTCAGGCACCTTCTTCCCTACCTGGTGAAAGCGGGCTTTTACTGCCAACAGAAGCTGACCCTGGCTTTCCCAGGGAGGAGGAAGAGGAAGAGCTGAACCTGCCCGTCAGCCCCGAGGAAGAGCGCCAGAGCCTGCTGTCCGGTGACTGTGACACAGAAGAGGGGCCTGGCACTCCCCGCTCTGAGGGCAGGGCCTGGGCACTCCCCAGCTCCAGCCGCCCCCAGCGCAGCCCCAAGAGGATGGGGGTGCACCACCTGCACCGCAAAGACAGCCTGACCCAGGCCCAGGAGCAGGGCAACCTGCTCAACTAGGGCCCCCTGCTTGGCTTTCTGCCACTGCTGCACTGGGGCTGCAGGGTGCCCCGACCTTTGCAGCTCAGGGTCCCCGCCCAGCCTCAGCCCTTGAACTCTGCTCCCTGTGCGAATAGGGTCAGGCCACAGCAGGCCTTTCAGCTGCAGTGACTGTAACTGATACCAGCTTGCCTCATGGTTTTTCCTTTCTGGAATATTTATTCTTCAAAGGTAACTTGCAGCTGGGCTCATGACCTTTCTTCCCGTCAGCCCAAGTTGGTCTGTTCGGGGGAGCTGAGGGGTTTATTACATCAGTGTTTATCCTCCATCCTTTTTTCATATCCACCAGTTTTTTTTCCCCCCCGGGGCGTGAGGCGTGGGTCATTGGGATTACTAACCTCTAATTTCTATTTTCACCTGTTTCCCTCTCCCCCCAAGTCCTCTGCACGAGCTGTTGCCTTCAAGGGACCTAGCACAGCAGGCCCTCAGGGGATGAGGGAGAGGACTGACTCAGGGCTCTCCTCAGCTGTTTCCTTCCTCCCTCTGGAAGGGAGTGGAGGATGGGATTCAGGGGCCTCAAGCTGAGCTCTAGGAAGCCTGGCCCTGCTCCCAACCTTGGCTCTAGACTGTTACTCCCACCTTTGGGAAATTTTCACATCAATAACTATTTTAAAATTAAATTAAACTATTTTACTGGTATGGCCTAATTTGTCTAGTAATGACATTCTTTCTGCCATTCTTCCCAGGCCTAGTCATGTCCTAGTCTTTGCTAGTGGTTCCCCTTGCCCCTACTCTGCCTGGGGCTTCCCTGGGCACAGAGCATCAGGCAGGGGGAGAGGGTGCACCTCAGGTAAACTTGGCAGGGCCCCTGAATCTTTCCTTAAGGTAGGGTCCAATCCAGCCCAGCTCTAAGGGCTCTTGACCTTAGTTATGATCCTTACAGGACCTATGTAAGGTGTCATCCCAGAACCCTGGGTCCTAGCAGTTGGAGACCTGAGCCAGACTTGGAGTCGTTTGGGGCCAGTGGACACTGCCTGGAGCTTGGGCTGTGGGGTGGTACTGCCCTCTAGTGGTGTCTAGTGGTAGTTTGAATTCCTCCCCTACGGTCAGCCCCCAGTGATCAGAGCCACACACCAGGTTGTAGAGTTCATAAAATCTCTTCCGAGCCAGCGGGCTGCAGCCAGAGCTGCTAACAAGTCCAGAGGCATTGCTTTGGGTTCAAGTGCCCCCAAGAATTTTGCTCAGTCACAGCTTCCAGAGCCTCCCACCACATTGCCAGGAGCTGCCAGAGCCCAGGCACCCTCCCTTCCCCAGCCCCAGGGTCTGACCCTATTTAGGGCAAGGTGCTGGGGACATAGACAAATGTAAAGGTGCACAGAAGCCCAAATGGAGAGTCACATCTCGGTCTCAGCCAACAGACTGTCCCCTAGTCCTGATGTCATCAGCACCATCTGAGAGCTGGGATCTGTGGAAGGGCAGAGGGGTGTTCAGACCACCATGTGTTCCTCCACTGGGGACCACAAATAGGTGAGTAGTGACCTAGGTTTCCCACACCCACTCTCTGGTCCCAGGCCTCTTCAGACCTGGTTCTGAACAACCCTTGGGGCTCTTACCACTTGGGCACATCCAGGAGCTGCTGCCCCTCTTCTGGGCAGTAGGCTCCCGCCCTCTCTCTCTTTCCTGCGTGTCGCCAGCCCCTCCTGCCACCTCCTCCTCCTCCTCCCCCTCAGAGAGGAGGTCACAGATCTGCTGCTGCAGCTCCGGGCTAATGCTGTTCTCAGCCAACACCAGACTCCGCAAAGCTGTGGGGTAATTTTCTACCATGTCCAGCAGGGTCTGCGGTGGGGAAGAGTATGGAAAAGGATGAACACAGTTAAGGCAGCTCCTCAGACTCCACCCCTTCGGTAGGTCCACAGACACGCTGGCTAACCTCAAACCCTGGCCCTTCCCCAAACATGAAGACTTCTCACCTGAGCTGACTGGTTGGTGAGCCCTGTGCCCTCCAAGTCTAGGACCTCTAAGGTGCGGCTGGAGGCCACAGCTACAGCCAGCATCCCTGCCACGTGGTCACCTGGGGAGACAGCACACACTCATCTGCAGTCTAGGAAACGCTGGCAATTGGTAGGTAGCCAGGTGGGGAGCATTGTGACTGCCAAGTGAATGGATGAAGCAAGCCAGGCCCAGGAGGCCTTTTCTTTTTTTTTTTCTCTCTTTTTTTTTTTTTTTGGTATCCACTGAAAGTTTTATCCCAACCAGTTGTTTAAAAACCAAGTAACACAGACCTGGTGGGTAGGGGTTGGGGACTGCACCTCCCTCCTACTCACCACGGACAGAGTGGGAAAGAGGAAGGGAACAGGAGAGGTGGCTAAAGTGAGACAGCAGCAGTGGTAATGGGGCCAGCTACGTCACACATCAAGCTCCCTCCTCTCCCAGGCCCTGGCTGGAGCCCCTATGGCTTGGGGTTGGGAGTGGGTGGAACCCTCCAGGCCCTCCCCTATCCCTTTTAAGGGGCTCAACCCATTTCTTCCCATAGGAGACTGAGGCACACAGGGAGGATGAAATGGGAGAGGAGGACGCAGGGCAGGATGCTTTGATCTACCTGTTGGTAATCTGGTCCTCCACACAGGTGGCTCCTCTACTTCTTCCCAGGACCTCCCTTTTTCTTCCCTCCTCCAGTGTGGGGGTTACCATAGCAACTGATGGTCCCAGGTTCTTGGATGGAGATGAAGGGAGGTGAGAATGAAAAGGGGCTTTCTTGAGCCTCACCCAGGGGGTTGTAGTCCAGATTGAGGACGCGGACCTGGGAGCTGTGGGCCACGGCAATGGCGAGGCGGCTCCAGCCCTTAGGGGTGATGCCAGGGTTGGCACTCAGGGTCAGCTCCTTCAGGCCTGGGCAGCATCATAGCAAGAAGCCAGGATGGAGAAGGTCAGGCCTTTCTCAAGCCCCTCCCCCACCCAGAGATCTCTGGGGTGTCCCTAGTGACTGGGAGCCACCCCACCCCACCCCCACCATGGAGCTCCAGGGCCATTAGAGACCCATGCCTTTCCTGCCTGCTGAAGCCTGGATTCCTGAGCCTCCATCCTGCTCAGCCCCCAATCCTTCTCTCTCCTGAGGGGATTTGAAGAACATTCTCACCTATGAGGTCAGAGCCCTCAGTTCCAGGTCAGGCCCACTGCCCTCTGCACTTAGCTTTTCATCAAGGCCACAGCAGCGCATACCCTCAGCAGGGCCCTGCTCACCAGACTTGGCCCCGTCTGGGGGAAGGAGGCCACAGATGAGGTTGATTGCTTCATCACCCAGCATGCAGTCCCCCAGGTCCAGAGCCACGAGGGCAGGGTGGAGGGCCAGGGCTGGATTCAGCAAGGCCAGGCCTGCATCTGTCAGGGGGCTCCCGTGCAGGCTGCAGGGTGGGACCAGAGAGCAGAGGTTACTGCAGTCATCAGCCCTGTCTGTAAGGGGGAAGGGGCGCCCTCCCTTACATGAGCCCTAGAGGTGTGGAGGACATTCAGTCACAGCACTGGGGAGAAGCTTTGGGAAGAAAGAAAATTCTAGATTTTAAAGAATGCAGGTAGAAAGGAAATTTGGTTTCTTTCCTGGGCAGGGACTGGGATCCAGATCAGAACACAGAGAAGGGGTGTGTGGGTGGCGTGCTGAAGATTCTTCACTGGACAGAATGCCGGGTCAGGGACTTAGTCCCAGAGAAGTCAGTGCGGGTGATTAGGTTGGGAGGTACAGGGCCCTGCCAGGAAGGGGTGAGTATCCCATCTCATTTGGGGTGGGGCTGGAGTTCAGAATCTGGAAATGAGGCATGAGCTTGGAGGTTGTAGAGACAGGGGCAGAGGAATGAGGTGTGCTAATAAGGGGTGAGAAGGTACGTTGGTGCAAAGACAGGTACAAGAGGGTGTGGGGAGGAACAGGAGGTGGCAGGGGGAGTGCAAGGAGGGGTGCAGTGCCCGGGACCCCTTGCGAGGGAGCTCACTCACAAGAGGGACTGGATGGAACGGTTGGTCCGCAGCGCCTCCGCCAGCTGCTTGATGCGGCTGGGACTGGACACGACGCCCAGGTTAAGGTTGAGCTGTGCCAGGGACGTGGCCCCGGCCAGAGCTCGGCAGATGCGGCCGAAGTCGCGGTCGCAGAGACGGCAGCCGCGCAGTGAGAGCAGGCGCACGGCGTTGTCGCGCAGGCCGCGGCAGATGTCCCGCACCTCGGCGCCTGACAGGGGCTCCCCCGAAATCTGGATGGAGCTGGGCAACATCGTACCCACGGCGGGGCCTTCGGGGCCGGGGCCCGGGCCGCGGCCGAGGTTGGCGGGGCCGCGGGCGAGGTCGGGGCCGGGGTCGGGGCCCGGGCTGGGGTCGCGGACGCAGCGGGGGAAGAGGGGGAGGCAGAGGCGCAGGCGGCGGCGGCGGCGGCGGGGCCGGCGGCGGTAGCGGCGGCGGAGAGGAGCGCCGGGGCCCGGGCCGGAGCTGGCTGGAATTGCAGAGGCGCCGAGGTCGCTGGCCGGGCGGAGACCGCAAGGCGCTGGGGCTGGGGCGGACCGTGCCGTCCGTGTCGGGGCAGCGGGCCGGGGCGCGCGATCCGGGACTGGGAGGGCGCTGATCCGCGCCGGTCCTCGTTCCTTACGGTTGCGGCGGCGGCTCAGTGGCCTTGGCTTAGGACGCGTGGGACGGGTCTCCTCTCGGAGGCCGCATCCGCTCCCTCCCTTCCTCCAGCCCGGCTCCCCCAACCGCCCCGCGGGTAGAGTCCAAGGCGGATAGGCGGGCGGGCGGCCGGCAGGCGAGCAGCGGGCGACGGGCGGTAGCTTCGGCTCAGGCTGCTGCAACCGAGCGGGCGGCGGGTTCCCATGGCAACGGCCGCGTCACCGCCGTTCGCCCCGCCCCCTGCCGGTCCTGGGCCACGCGGGCCCACGAGGTTTGTGCACACCTGGTGTTCAGGAGCGGTGAGGACGCTCTTGCCCTGGGTGTGGGGCCAGACAACAGGTGGAAAGTAGGTAGCCAGATGGAAGCCTGGGGCAGGCAGAGGGTGGGGAGGGGAGAATAGAGGCAAGTCTCGTGGAGATGGCGTTTGAGACTATTACGGAGTTCTTTTGCCCATTTTCTCCTCATTCCCCGTTCCTAAGGGCCAGCGCCTCGGTCCCTTCTCCCGTATCCCAGACACGTCCCCCTCGCGTCCGGTTTGTAGGTTCCTAGGGCCCTTTAACCGGCGCCCCGCCCCCGCCCTCCCACCCCCGTGACGAGAGGCGCTGAGTGCACCGGGATTCCAGCCGCGAGGACTTCCCCGCGTGCCCCTCGCCAAGATGGCGGCCTCGCAGCTGCTGCCGAGGGCCCATGGCCCGGTGGAGGCGGCCGGAGCTGCCAGGCTCAGCGGAACCCTAAAGGGTCCTTGGGGCAGGTGAGCCGGTAGTAGATGAAAGGTGCTGGCGCCTTTCCTTTTCCAGGCGCTTAGGGCACTGCTGATGCTGTGATGTTCTCAGCACCAGTGAGACTAGGGTAGTCAAAATAAAGCGGGTGCCAGGATGAGCGACCTGGAGTGGTTGTGGGGCCGTGGAAAGTGGGCTGGAGCTTCCAGCTAGGGCAGACTGGACAATGCAAGCAGTGCCCTTAAAACTGTCCACCGGCAATAGCATAGGGGCCTCACACCACAAAGGGTCACATAGGACAAACGAAGGGCACGTCTGTCTTAGTCCCTTTATTAGAAGGGCAAGATGCTGACCTAGATTTACTAGGATAAATGAATGTAGGAAAAATGAATAATGTAAATGGAGAGAAGGGAGGTTAGTTTCTTTTCCCTGTATTAACCACCTGAATTAACAAGTGGAACAGATTAAATGGGTAGTGGGTGTGGATGGTGCTGTTTGGGGTGGTTATTGCTTTTAAGAGTAAACAGCACTCTTAAAGAGGGAGAACTGAGAAAACCAAAGAAAGCTTTGTTCCTCTGGCCTCAGTATAACCAGGGCAAATATGAGCTCCCACACCAAAATTATCCCTACACATTGGCCCAGGTACATAAGGGCCTTGTAATGACATGATGTGTCCAGAAGTTTTTGACCAATTCTCATTGCTCCACCGGCATCCCAAGAGTGAGGCTGAGCCCAGACTTAACCGTTGAGTGCACTGTTCCATCACTTATGATTCTTGTGTTTGAGGCCTCCCTGCTGCTGTATGGTCTGGTGTCCCCTGTCTCCTGCGCAGGTTCCATATTCAGTCTGCTTTCAGTGTAGTCTGTCCCACTTTAATTCTGCTTGGATAGGGGTATAATGGAGGGAGCATGTGACATAACCACCACTGATAGGACAGGAAAATGTATAGGAAGTAGGGTGGCAGGGAGGACCACTGGAACGGTGGCTGCAGTTCCAGACGTCAATCAATATTTTAATTACCAAGTCTATATTTAGCAAGACAATGTGGGAGAGATAAAGAGGAATGAAGGGGTAGGTGGTGAGAGAGCCTCAGAGGAGCTGACCCACTTTCTGCACTGGCTGCAGAGCCCTGCAGTGCTGGTCAGGAGTTCCTGGCCTTGTGCCCTTCAGAAGCCCAACAGGCATCAAGGCTTAAGGAGCTGCAGCTCTGGGGCAGCTGCAGACCTCATCAAAGAGACACATATAATCAGTACTGTCTTTAATCTTCCTCCGCTTTGCAGCTGGGGGAAAAGGGGCCAGCCAAGGATCTCAGGTGGGGTCAGTGTGACTGCAGGGTCACCACAACAGCCTTGGCTGTGGCATTGAGCACAATGGCGGGAAGCCTGGCGGCAGGGAGCGCAGCAGGGATGTCTCTGGGGACCCTCTGCATGGGCGGGATGTTGGGGCCCTCCAGAGTGTCCAGGATCCCTGAAAGAAGGAGGACGGAAGGTGAGCAAAGGTTGGCGGGGTCCTGCTCTAGGCAGCTGTCCTCCCCCTCCCCAAGGCCCTCCTGTCACTTACCTTCTACTACCTTGTGGTAGGCAAAATGCAGATAGAGCAGGAAGAGCATGTGCAGGGTAGCCAGGGTGCCACAGAGGAGCAACCGCTGTGTGGGGCCCACAGTCCGTGACACCAACACTGCCACCTAGGGCCACAGGACTACAGCTCAGAGGGCCTAGCTCCCAGAGAGTGGTGTGGAGAAGCCACTCTCACCCAGAGCACAACCATCTTTGGGCTCTTCTCTCCCACTCAAAGCCCTTTGTGGGGTTGGGCCCAAGCTGTGGGATGTTTTCCCACCCCCCTGGGAGGACAGCCCACCCCTGGAAACCTCCTGGCCAGCTTACCATGCGCAGGGTGGACAGCCCACCCACCAGTAGCCAGAAGAGGTAGAAGAGAGCGTGGAGGTGGATGTTATAGGTGATGAACAGGACAATGCAGTGTCCAAAGAGGCCATAGCCCTAGGAAGGAGGACGGTGGAGAGAAAAACCACTCAGGCTGAGCTGGCCGCTGGACCCTCATGGGGACCTGAAGAGACAAATGGTCCACAGGCCAGCTCACCCCATTCTAGGCCCTGGGGCCCTAGGGGAGATACAAACCAAAGTGATCCTTACTCTTTTAGGATCACTGTCGCCCACCACCGTGCTCCTTACCAGCAGTGCCAGCATCTGGAGCATGGTAATCTGGGCGTTGCACAGGTAGGCAAGGAAGTAAATGAAGGACGAGACGCCCAGCCAGTAGCCGAAGCAGGTGCCAATGGCTGTGCCCATCAGGGTGCCCTCCCGCTGTGGGGTGAAGGCTCTAATTAGTCCTAGGAGGCCTCTGGTCTCAGCCTTACCAGGGCCTTCCTCAGAGGCTGCTTCTACTTCGCGCCACCATCATCTCCTTGAGCCTCTTTCAATTCATTTCAGCCTCCCCCCAAAGTCCTCTGTCCTGCTTACAATGATGGTGTCGGATGTCTTCATCCCGTGGAGAAGGATGGCCACCAGCGTGAAGACAAGCATGAGAGGTCCGTAGAGCTCACCTGCGATTTTCTGTCAATATACCAACTCATTCAGGCTGGAGGGTACATGGCTCTTCTGTGTACGCCTTCCCAGGCTTTGCCTGGCGGCCCCACCCTCTACCCTGGTGCCTCCCCTGGGTCTCCCAGACATGCTGCCCCATTCACCTGGGGGAAGTTGACCATCTTGATAGGGATCATGGACTCCAGGAGCCTGGGAGAGGAGAGATGAGAGCAGAGGCAGCACTAGACTATGAGATTCTGGAAAGCCTGAATCTTATTCTAACTGAAGCAAACATGCTGTATGGTAAAGGGAGAAAAAGGTAGTCAAGACAGACTAAGGAAAGAGGAAATCACTTTCTTGCTCTGAAAATGCTTCCACAACATTTTCCAAAGCACAACCCTCTGATGCTGTGCTGACTGATGCAGCAGCAACATGGAGAATCCAGAAAGCCCCACTGGGCCTTGGGAGAGGGCCTGGCCACTTACCTACATGACCTGTTCTAGTGCTGGGAATAAAAAGATAAAACAGCATGCTTTTGAGGAACCAGGAATAAGAGAGCACAGCACTGCTGAGGTGTTACTGTCAGAGGAAAGTGTAGAGCTCTAGCAGAGCACTAGGAAAGGACTAACCGGGAGTGGGGAGCAAAGGAAGTGACGCTTGAGCTAGGCTTTGAGGGACAATGAGAAGTTTGCCAGACAGAGAAGAGGAGGAAGGCAATGCGTTATTGCCATGTCCTGTTCCGTGACTGGTCAGGGGAGCAGCGTGGCTGGTAAACGTGCACTGAGGAGGGCTGCTGGGGTCGTGAAGAGGGGAGTCTAAGGGCTTGGTGTTCGGCTAGTTTGGGTGAAGGGGTGGGTGTTAGGAGGGCGGCTTCTGTCAGGAGGCGGGTTGTCACCTGCTTCGCACTTGGGCAGGCTCCACATCAAAGTAAGGTCTCAGGATGTCGATGTTGGCGTACAAGCTGAAAGCTCTGGAGGCTTGTCTCTTCCCCGCCTGCCACATCTACAGCAAGGAAGGTGGGGTGGGGTGGGATTGTTTTGTGAGACTCTTGGCTCTCGGCCCTGTTGCTTAATTTTTTTGTTGGATTTCTACACGGTTCTAACTGGACAACCTAGGATGAACTACACCAATTCCAGAACCAGGGGAGCTACTCTCGCTTACCTGGTCAGCCACCTGCCGGCTCAGCTGTCCCTTAAAGCCCTTCATGCCCAGGAACTCCCCATCCTCTTCTTCAGCAGCAGCTGCATCAACATCTACTTCTTCCTCGCGCAGGCGCTGATGCAGCTCGCCCATATCCTCGAAGCTGGAGCCTGAGGTATCGTCCATGTTCTCCATGTCAATCACAGCTGAGCCCCCACCCTGTGAAGACAATGGCTCCAGGAGTGCAGGACCTTTTTCCTCCATCCGTTAAGGCCTTCTCTGTTCACCACAGAGTTTGGGGCTTTGTTCTTCCACTGCTGGGGATATGGCCTGGAATTACCATAAATTACGCCATTCTCTTACCCTCATTTGCTCTCAGAACCCTTGGTCGTTTGACTCTCTTTTCTAGTCAGGGAAACTTAACTCCTTGTCTGCCATACATGTCTCTACCTTCCCTATCAGCGTCCCAGAGGGCTGCGAAGTGCTCATTTCCTTGGTGTTTTCCAACTCCAAAACAGGAGTATGCACACACAGTATGGTTTCGGCCAGTAAACCCCTCCCCTCCGCCAAACTGACCCCGATCGACCTTCTAACTTGTGCAGAAAGCAAGAGCAATTGGGCCCAGAGACCTGAGGTCCGCTGGAGAGTACCAGTCTGGACCTTTCAGGTCAGCACTAGTCCCACTGTCTTTCACGTGCGCGAAGACCCAAAGGAGGGGAAAATGTTGCAAATGGAGCAGACTGCCAGGCTCCGAGGGAGCCTGGAACACTTCAGGACGGCTGCCGGCCCTGGGCCTGCTGGCAGCCGGAGCCGTGGGGCCATTACCTGGATGTTTTCTTCGAACCCTCCCCACTCGGAGCCAGCCCCGTTTCGGGCGCCGCCGGCTGGCGCCGCCGGAGTTGCCATATTCCTCGAGGGCTCCCGTCGCTGAAGCCCGAGCCAGTCTCCGCACGCGGAGGAGGAGTGGGAGAGACGTGGGCCTGAGGGAGGGACAGGGCTAGGGGTGAGAAAGAAAGGTGGGATCAGCCAGAATGCAAAAAGGAGAAACCCGGATGTTTGGCCAAAACTGACTTCCGGAAGCTGGGGACGTGGACAGAAGCCGGGCAGAGTCTCGCGACACTTAAGATTCCAGTGGGTGGTACGTTCCCACGGAGACGGAGAAGAGCGACTAGAACGCACGCGCCGGTTCGATACCCTGGTCACGTGGAAGAGTTGAAGATGGCGGCGGCCCAGGCTGTGGAGGAAATGCGGAGCCGCGTGGTTCTAGGGGAGTTCGGGGTTCGCAATGTAAGCCTTACGGCCTTGTGCTCGGGAGGACGAATGAGAGCGGAACAAGGATGAGTTGGGGCTGGAGTGGGGACGGGCTTGACCTCGCTGCCCCTTCGCAGACTCGTCTCTCTGCTCTAGGTTCATACCACCGACTTTCCTGGTAACTATTCGGGCTACGATGATGCTTGGGACCAGGACCGCTTCGAGAAGGTAGGTGAAGCTGGAGGCGTCCGGAGAGGGTGTGAGGATTGGACCTTGTGATCTCAGCAGTCCTCACAAGCTGTTCCTGGGGTTCGCTTGGTATGTTGAGCAATTTTCTAGACGTTTGATGTGTTACCGAAATGCAGACCCGGCTGCTCGTCGCTCAAAAGCCAGTAGAAGCGAGTGTTGGTGGAAAGGATGGTTTGCTTTATTCCGGAGGCGGGCAAGGGGATGGGGGCGGACTCCTGTCCGAAGGGCTTCCCCCGACCCCGTCCATCAGTGGGCAAGAGCTTTTAAAGGGGAGTCATAGGAGTGTACAGGCCGAGGGAGGGGGCAACATGCAGAACAGCACAGTCAACTCTGACAGTCATCCTGAAGTTAGTCATGCGGTGGTCTGATCTGCATCATCTTTTTTTCAGAACAGTTAATCTCCAGTTCCAGCGTTGGTTTGTTCCCATTTCTTTGAGGCCCGTTTTTGGAATTGTGGCAGCTTATTTCATGGCTACAGTCTGGTCGTTATGTAGTTAACTTTTTTCACGTGCTGGGGGTTTCCGTATTTACAAATCAGCTTAAATGATATGGCTTAGAATATTATCTATAGCCCTTGAGGAGGAACTACAGGTCCTTGACTTCGTTTAATAACTGAACTATTATTAGTTTTGTTTGACTATTTCCCTTTGTTTCTGTATTTTATTTCTTTGATTAAACTTATTCTTTGAAGTTTTTCTACAGACCAGGGGCAGACGGAAGACATTGGGTTGGGTGGGGAGGGGAGGGATCTATCCTGGGAAGGCCCCATAGAGTCCTGCTCCATTTCAGGTGTAACAGTTTATGGCCTGTACTGCGAACAAGACGTTCAGTCTTGTTGAAGAGTGCGCAGAAACAAATGATTCCAGTGTAACGTGGTAAAAGGTGGTTGATAGCAGTAAGGATGATTGGGGTGGGTGGGGTATCCTGCACAGGCACTTAATCCAGAATGAGGAGGGGGCGCAGGTATGGAAGCGTTCCTGAAGGAGATGAAAACAAAATTTAGCAGCAGCTGAGAACAGTGGAAGCTGGAGTGTCTGAGCAGTTCCTTGTTGCTAGAATATAAAGTGGGTCAGCACGAGTGGGAGGCAAGATTAAAGTGTATTTTAGTACTGTAGTATGTGATAGGGAGCTTCTGAAGAGTTCTTAAGCAAATGTGATCAGATCTGCAAGCTTAACAGTTGGGAGAGAATGAATTTGAAGACCATCATATGGGGCACAGAGTTTTGTGGCAGAACTGCATAGGGGAGTGAAGCTAAAGGCAGAAACTAAGATTAGGATCACAGAAATAGAGCACAGGGGAGATAGAAGGTAAATTTGGTGGTTGCTTGGATGTGGGCTGTGAGAGGGGAGTATAAAATTACCTAGCTTGGGGAACTGTTTTGACAGATGGTGGTGTCGTTTACTGATGAGAAATGGATTTGGGGAAGGTGAATGGTGATGCCTTCAGTTTCCTGTCAGTGGAGAAGTCCAGCAGGCTAGTAGAATATATGTTTGAGTTGAGATCAAAAGTGAGATATAGTTTTGGGAGTTGTCAGTACAGTTGCTAAAACCATGAATGCGGTTGAGGTTGCCCTGAAGAGAGATAAAAACTTAGGAAATAGTAACATTTGTACAGTAGGTGGAAGATAGTGAACTTAGAAGGTTTCATCAGACAAGAAGGAAGAGAACCAAAGGACTGGTGCTCAGAAATCAAGGCAGTAGATTTTGAAAATGGGATTCTCTCAACGCCAGATGCAAGAGAGGTGTCTAGTAAAGTAAGGACTGAGTAGTGAGTGTCAACTGGACTTGACAATATGTAAGCCTGTTCTTTAGTAGAATAGCCTCTGTGGATGGTCTGGCTGGAAGCCATATTGAAGAGGGTTTTAAATGAGTGGAAAATAAAAACAGGGAGACTTTCCCAGAAACTAATAAAAGATTAGGGGAGAAAGGAATATCTAACGAGAGACATACGGGCAAAGGTAGGTTCTTGAGGGGAATGTCTGGGGGGAGTTATTGACTATACAGCGAACAGGCTTCATTTAGTGTTTTTCCTGTCCCTTTAGAATTTCCGCGTGGATGTGGTACACATGGATGAAAACTCACTGGAGTTTGACATGGTGGGAATTGACGCAGCCATTGCCAATGCTTTCCGACGCATTCTGTTAGCTGAGGTATTGGTGGGCATTGGTGGGTGTTGTGTGGGGAAACCATGCGAGCACCTCACTTGTAGAATTGTAGAATTTTTCCTGAGTATTCCTCCTGCTCATTCTTTGTAAACTTTTCATCAAGTGTTCTTTTAGGAAGAGGTCTCTATCTCCCTAGCCTGGAGGCGGGGAGAAGATGGGGCTTCTATAGGGTTTTGTAGGTGAGTCATTGTTTTCTCGGGCAGGTGCCCACCATGGCTGTGGAGAAGGTCCTGGTGTACAACAACACATCCCTCGTCCAGGACGAGATCCTTGCTCACCGCTTGGGGCTCATCCCCATCCATGCTGACCCCCGCCTTTTTGAATATCGGAACCAAGGTGAGGGTTTGAGAAAATGAGATTTGGGGGAGAGCAGCTCTCTTCTCTTCTGGAAAATGGCTGCTAGTGCTGGAATCCTTGACTGACTGCTTTATGACCGTCGGCAGTCTTTTGGTTTATCAGTGCCATTATCTGTGAGAATATGTGCCTTCCTCTTACCAGGTTTTCAAGAGGATTAGAGAAATGTAAGGTACTCAGCATAGTACCTGGCACTCAGATGCCCCCTAGCTCTTTAACAGCCCCACCTCCCCTCTTCGTGCAGGAGATGAAGAAGGCACAGAGATAGATACTCTGCAGTTTCGACTGCAAGTGAGGTGCACTTGGAACCCCCATGCAGCTAAAGATTCCTCTGACCCCAATGAGCTCTATGTCAACCACAAAGGTGAGTGAGTAGTGGTTGGGTGAGGAAGAGGGCCACCCTGTTTGTAGGGGCTAGTTTTAGGGACTCGGGCCTGATGTGCTTCTCCCTGCAGTGTACACCAGGCACATGGCATGGGTTCCCTTGGGGAACCAGGCTGACCTCTTCCCAGAGGGCGCCATCCGACCTGTGCACGATGACATCCTCATTGCTCAGCTGCGGCCTGGCCAGGAGATTGACCTGCTCATGCACTGTGTCAAGGGCATTGGTGAGAACCTTTGAGTACACTGGGCTGAGATGTCCCTGACAGACATTAAGCCAGTGGGCCTTTGTCGTCACTGGCTTCAGGAATGTGAAGAAGGGTGTCCCTGTGGGCTCTGACTTCTCTTCCCTCCAGGCAAAGATCATGCCAAGTTTTCACCTGTGGCAACAGCCAGTTACAGGCTCCTGCCGGACATCACCCTGCTTGAGCCCGTGGAAGGGGATGCAGCTGAGGAGCTGAGCAGGTGCTTCTCACCTGGTGTTATTGAGGTGCAAGAAATTCAAGGTATGGGATTTGGGATGCCATTTAGGTCAGGACCTAAACAGGTATGTGTCTTTCCAAGGTAGCAGAGAAAGCTCTAGGTTCATGTATTTATAACGTAAGATTGCTTCCATTAGGTAAAAAGGTGGCCAGAGTTGCCAATCCCCGACTAGACACCTTCAGCAGGGAAGTCTTCCGCAATGAGAAGCTGAAGAAGGTTGTACGGCTTGCTCGTGTTCGGAACCATTATATCTGTGAGTTTCAAGTTGGGGGTAAGGGGGCTGGTGTCCTTTGGTGCTGCAGCTTCCTTGCAGAGTTCACACATGGAGTTAACTTATCAGGGGCTTTGCTAGGCCCTGCCTGGGCTAATGTGTCTCTTTGGTCCCCAGTCTCTGTTGAGTCAACAGGGGTGTTGCCACCAGATGTGCTGGTGAGTGAAGCCATCAAGGTACTGATGGGGAAGTGCCGGCGGTTCTTGGATGAACTGGATGCAGTTCAGATGGATTGAGGCTTGCACTGGGATTGGATGTTCCTGAGGCAAGCTAAAGATTTTGGGTTCTGCCCTGCCCCTGTAGAGAGCCCAGTGAGACTATGGGTCCTGAGTTTTCTGCGGACAATTCCAGCTTTATTTTCAGACAATACATTTTGTTAAATGTGCCACAAAATGTGACTTTTATGCCTTTGTAAGGCCTTAATGTAAATAAATGCACGTCCAAATAAAAATCTTTTCGTTGGAGACCACTTCTTCAGTTTGTCCAAAAATATGGGGCCTCACCTCAGAACAGATCTAGCATTATTTAGCAGTTAGGAACACTGGGCTCAGATGTCACTGCAATTCAGAGTCAAGTCCCTTTGAAGCCCCATGAGAAATGCCAAACGGAGGTGGTTTCTGGGGGTACAGCCAGCCTGTGTGATGCTTAACCTATTTCCTGGGTACCAGAGGAAGTTCCTGATAGAAAAAGGGTGGTCCATGGCAGTCAAGTCACACTGCTGTCAAGAGCCACACAAGGAAGAACAGCAGTCCCTCTGGGTCAGGTCCGGTGGCCACCAACGACACGAGAGTGTGGGGCTGCCTGATCTATGTGTCAGCAGTAGACATCTTTTGTAGCTGGCATGCTTTTTCAGAGGGCTTGACAGGGCTGGTCCATCAGTCAGTTTCTCCTGTCCAGTCCCTATAGGAGGATGCTCATAAGAACAGTGACCCTGGAGTATGTCACTGGCTTGAAAAAGGCAGATGGGACCCTTTCTGTTACGAAATTGACTTTTTTTTTTTTTTTACTGACATGCAGATGTGCTTTAGAGTTAACATTTCTACAAAAAGGTTCTATAAACAATAGAAAACTTCTAGCATGAAGTCACAGAATGTTAAAAATATTACAACACAATAAATACAACTATACCCTCCACAGCCCCATTGCAGAGAAGAGTAGGCAGCTAACCAGTTTGGAGGGAAACATGCTGAGATGGCCTTCACAGTCGACAAGAAACCCAGAGCACCACCCAGGAGGAGGGCCCGGAGCAAGGCTGTGCAGTAGAAAGAGCTACACGGGACTCCAGGTTGTTTCCCCAGCTTTGCCTTTTCTACCTTCCCTGCCTGGGCCACACCAGCTGAGAGCTGTAGCTTCAGTCCAGGCTGCTCCATCAGTCCTCACTGACACCCTGGTCAGTGGACTGGAGTGATGCCAGGCCTCTATGCAGGGCACATGGACGGACACAGTGTGGTTTCTGTGTGGATGCAGTCTGTACATGGGCAGCAATGACCTCAAGGCCAGGGTCCCATGACCATGTCCCCTCTGCTTTCAGGGCCATCCAGTGATGTCTAGAACAGGCTGGAGACCCACAATACAGGTTGTGTTGGGAAGGCATGTTTTTTCTTTTGGAAATGGCCTAGGAGGGAAGTGACCAGGGACCTAAAAGACTGAGATTTTTTTTAAGGCACCTGGACTCAGCTAGTCCTAGGGGAGACCAGTGGCTTTGCTAGCTGCTTGTCACAGATGTAGCCTAGCTGGTCTGGATTACCCTTAGATGCCAGTGGCATCAGGTGACATGAGATAGGGTACTGTGGCTCTCATGCCTGAGTGGACCCGGAGGCTGGAGAAACCACACTGGGGGGTCGTTTATGGCAAGAGAAAATGTGTGAGCTCCAGGGGATGTTAGAGCGCACTATAGGCCCTGGCCCAGCCCTGGCTCCCGAAGGTACTAACACTTGATAACTGTGCCCAGAGCTTAGCAGTAGCCTGTACCATCAAGTGACCAGATTCTTGCTCAGAACAAAGTGGGAACTGGCCAAATTCAGTTCAGCACTCAGCACCTGACCCAGACATGCCCCTTGGGGATGGGGCAGGTTCCCTGCCAGCCCAGGAGCAGCGTGGCTCAGTGGGACTGTCAGTGGTCCAGAAGCCCTGGTGCACGTAGTTCGGGGCTGAGCCCTCACTACAAGCCCGGCTGGTCACAGCACTGGGCATAGCACCCCTAGTTACCTCTGCACAGGTGTCTGGCTACCTGGGGGCAGGAGGGCATGGGGAGCAGGGCTGCTCTGCTCTAGCTTTTCTCTCTTGGAAAAGCCAAAAGTCCAGGTAGAATGGGAGATACCTGGAAAATCTGGACAGAATGGTATAAGCCCTAACTCCCTTCCATGAGACTTAGTATGATGACTTCTGGCCTGGTACAGGGCCCACTCTCTCCAGCTCCAGACCTGGATCTCTCTCCAGGCTGACGATGGTGGAAAGCAAGGTGGCAGTGGAGAGAGGCCTAGAGATTAGCTACAAAGGGGAAGAAGAGATGACAGTAGGTCGAGGAGGCATGCCCAAAAACTTGGTTCAGGGTTCAAAGATGGTGGCCAGGCCGCCCTCCTCATTGTCCAGCACCTCCGTCTCCAGCATTGGCTTTGTTTTTTTGAAAAGTGAGGGAAGATTCTTAATGTGAACTTCTTTTCGGAACTGCTCACCCAGGGGTTTCTGTGGAAAACAAATGAGAAAGAACTAATGCTGGGTCCTGAGTAGTGGGGTTGTTCTCACTGTAATGGTAATGACCACAGCTGGTTCCTGGTTTGCCTGTACATGTGGTCTAAAAAGACTGCAGTGGCGGATGGGAGCACTAAGGAAGGTGTGTGACCTACCCCAATGCAACCAGCAATGAGGCGTTTGAATTGGTCCTTCCGGCGCTTGTCAGCCACTTTCTGCAGAGAGGGGTTCAAAAGCTTGCAGTCAAACTGGTCCAGGGAGTCCTTCTGAATTTCAGGGATCTGCTCCATCACAGCTCTGATCTCCAGGTACCTGGGACGCTGAGAAGTAGGGATAAACCCGCTCAGTCGTATAGGTTTGGGCCCTGCCACTTTCCCCATTCTCTGCCACACCCATTTCTCAGAGGCAGTGCCTTAGTATAAGGCCCGAGTGACTGGGAGCAGGCTGTGAGGGGTGCAGCCACAGCCGTCCTGACCTCACACCTCCCCCACTCACCAGCGCCTCATAGATCTGGAAGGCCAGGTGGACCAGGGAGGCCATGCAGCCGTCGTGCTGCCCGTGCGTCTGTAAGCCCTTCAGCACGCTGGTGAAAAGCCACGTGACAGCATCTGCGAGCAGCGTCCCTGACAGCACCTGGGGAGACGGCTGTGCTCAGGGCCAAAGTGGGGCTCTCAAGGCCCCAGCACCCCAATCCTTCCAGCTGATTCGCTCAGTCCTCCTGACCCAAACGTCTCATAAGGGGCAAGGAGAAAAGGGTGAGTAACCGTACTTGTTTGAGGAGAGGCCAGCAGAGCTGTGTGGTCGTCCTCTGGCAGGACAGAGTATCCTTCCAGGCCAGGGAATTGAAGGCTGTAATTAATAGCGCTGTACAGACATCCTAACAGAAAAGGGTGAAGGATTACAATGGGAAAAGCAGCATAACGGGCTCTGTATTTTATGTACCAGGAGCTAGAGTTTTAATAGGTAAACAGGAAAGCTAACCAACGTAGAAGAGAAAACCTACGTGCCGGGAGGAGACAAAGCTCAGCCTGAGGGAGGCTGAGCACCAGGGATCAGCATGGGTGAGCCTGAGTGTTTTTCTGAGAGGTTCTGCCTTGGCCTTGAGCCTTTCCTACTGTTTTCTGGGGGATTTAGGTACCAGGAACTTATAAAAGGACTATTACCAAAAAACAAAGCCTCCTGGTGGCACCAGAAAGTAAGAAAGTGGAAACGGGCTCCCCAGCTGGGCAGGGAGAAAATCTCACCTGCCCTGCCACCCACCTCATGCTTCATCAGGCATTTCCCCAGGTCTGTGAGCTCTGCCATGGCTGAGGGGGTGACCTCTGTGGCCATCATCTCTTCATCTGTAAGCAAAGAGCAGAATGTTAAGCTCCATCCTTTCAGAACAGACTGTCCTGTCCTGACAGAAGCCCGCAGAGTAAAGGAATGGTGAGCGTCCTGGGCTGACTGGAGGTGGCGTGGTACCCCACGAGAGGGTGGAGAAGCCACGGCAGGGCTAGAGAGACATCTAGCTGTACATTTGCAAAACAGAGGACTTTCTGGACAGTTACTTTAAAAGCTGCAAATGCTGAGGATCTTTTGTTGTTGAATAAATATTTAAGCACACGCTGCAGCGGTGCTGATTTAGTTACTGGGGATGTAACAGGAAAAAGACAAAGTCCCTTCCCTGTTGGGAGTTAAATTCTAGTGAGGGAGACAAGTAATAAATGAATATATAAATAAAACAATGTCAGGTAGCACTCAGGCTGTGAAGAGTGAATGTACAAGAAGAATCTAGAGTGGCTGGCGCTGCTACTTTTGATAAGCTGTTCATGGATGGCCTCTCAGAGGTGACCTCTGAGCAGAGACCTGAATAAAAATCAAGGAGCGGGCCACGTATGCAGTTGGGAAAACATCGTCCAGACAGAGGAAACACCCTATGCAGACGCTCTGAGGTGGGGCTGGGCTGGAGGAACAGAGCAGGGGGGCCAGCACAGATGAAAGCCATGTAGACATCTCCAGGCCTCAGCCAGACTGCTAGAAACAGTTTCTGTAGGAGCTGACCTGGTTACAGAAGTAACAATTTTGGGAGTTTAACGGCCCACTTCAAGAGGTGCAGCAGGCTCACTCACCATCTCCATCAGCCCCGGGGGCAGCACCGTGGTCAGCACTTTTCTTTGAAACACAGCACACAGCTGAAGCGAGAAAGCACGGTTACTGGGCTAATTAGCACCAGAGCTCAGGCCAGTGGATCCCAAACTGTCTCGGGGCAGGTGGGGAGCGGGGAGGGTGGGATACTTTCCAGGCACAAAATCAGCTTCACCAATAGAAACAGAGGCATTTGACCAGACTCTGTTCTGGTCCCTCTTCAAGTTCAATTAATTGGAGGGAAATTACAGAATTATCTGAGAGTAAATGACCAGCAGAGGATGCTTGATATGTAATTTTCTCCTTTGGATCTCAAGTGAACCAACCAAAGCATAAAGAAATATAACCACCTTCATGTCTAAGAATTAACTTTCCCTATTTTGACAAAGCTAGGAAGTTATTCCTACTATTAATCCAAATTCCTCCTGCTCTTTTAGGCGATTTCTTCATATTCCGGCCTTAGTCTGTACAGCTGTAACTCAGTTCACAATTCATAAAATGTTCTCAGGCTGACTTAAGGACTACCTAGTTTCCGTCTGTTAACTGTTGCTTATTACTGTGTCAGTGTTACTGCAAACATGTTGGGTGAGTGACCACTTTTTTTTCCCTCAGAAAAAGGCTTCTCTTCTACCCCTGGTTCTCCAACATGCCACTTACTGATTAGGTCCATGACTTCTCGGGTTAACATCCTCACCAGTTGTTCTTCCAGCATCTCTTGAGACTCTGGGTTTTCTTCTGTTGTCTCATCTTCTCCACTGCAGAACACCAGGGGCCAAGTTGCATGGGTGTGCAAAAGCAGCAGTGACCCTCACCAGACCCGTGGTGCCCACTGCCTTCTGGTCTACATTCCATTCAAAGTCAGAAATGGGCAGCAATGATCCACTGAGGAGCATTATTACTTGTAACTGTATTTACTTGGCTTGAGGTACTGGATCACAATCCAAAGTAGGTGAGAATGTTTCAGCATTCTCCTAAGGAGCCGCAGGTGCCCTCTGAAGGCTTGAGCTGAGTCTGCCTAATGGTCACAGACAAGCCATCTTCCACCTGAGCACGACTGTAACCCACTGCTGTTCCAGCCTTGGGATGGCAGAACCCTCCTCTGCCCTGTCCACCGTCTCCCACCCAGACCTGGCTGCTGGCTCATCCACCCAGGAGGGGAGCGACTCCCTTACCATAGCAGGCTCCTCTGGTTGATGACTTGCCATTTTTGGGAAAGCCTCTGGGAAAACAAAGAGGAATTAAGTGCTACAACTAGGGAGAAGGTTGGAACAAATACCTAAGGGCCACTTCATGATTAGAATTAGCCAAGGATGAGTCCAGGAAACCATGACAGAGTCTTGGGAGACACCATAAGGTTAAAAAACCAGATAACGGTTTCTGTAGCCTCTCCCACACCCACGATGAGGGCAGCATGTCCAACACTTCTTTGCTTGGAAAGGATCAGTAACACTTAAGAATTCCTGGGTTTCTCCACCCAGGAGAATATCTGTTCTTCACCCGGCTGGTCCCCCTGCTTAATTCCAGAGTCAGGGAAACAGACCCAGGAAAGGCGCTCCCCTGGTCACCTCCTCAGTTAACAGCAGGTTAAGAGCAGAATCTGAGTCTGCAGGTGCTCTGTAGGCAGCTGAACCGGTTTGGTTCTCAGGAAGCCATGCAGCCAGCCCGGCAGGGAGGAGACAACACTTCAGGAGCCCTTGACTTGTGAGACTCACGAGGGGCCACCCACTCTAAAAGTCCTCTTTGCTACCCTCTCCTGACGGCTCTCTTACCATGTGGAGGTAGGTGAAAAGAGGTCCAAGGATGGGAGACACCAGGGCTTCATAGTGCTCCGGGGGGCAGAAGAGCACCAGAGGCTTCACAAAGACCCATGCCGCAGCATGTTAAGAAGCCGTAGCACACGAGCACCCCACCCCCCGGCTGGGCACCTGGGCAGTCAGGCCCCCAGACAGGCCAGCAACATCCTGTGTCGACAGGCAAAAATCCAGCTTTTCCCAAAAATCCTAAGCTGTATGGGTACTCAGTCAATTGTATTTTTAGTTTAACTGTCCTTTCTGCCAGCTACAAATTATGGGCACTGGGTTGCCTCAAAGTAAGAGGGAAAAAGTAGGAGACACCCTTGTCATAAACCCTCCTCCACGCTTCTCTTTAGAGTGTAACTTCAGGGAAGAAGGATACTCCCCAAACAAAAGTCTGAGAATGCAGTATGAGAGCGTCTGACAAAGCGCAGGAAAGGGATAAAAGCTTCATCTTTCATCCTGCCAAGAAACAGGATGGTAAAGATTTACCCCTAAGGAGAAAGAGCTCGCAAGCCCCCGGGGCTGCTCTCATGCTTCTGCTATTTATGTCAATCTTCTTGTCCTGTGAGTGTGGTTACTCCACACCGAGAGGACTTCGGAAAGGATATGAAGCATGGGTCTGAGCCGGTAGTCAGGAATGTTGTTCAGGTTGACGAAGGCAGAGCTGAGGAGCTGCGTGGCCAGGTGCTCCACGGTGTAGAAGTCCTGCTGCATGGAAGGGCCTGCCTTCCCCAGGATATGGAAACTGGAAGGGAAAAATCACGCGCAGTGACAAATCCATTATCTCTTATCACCAGCCTTGACTGCCCCAGGAATTTCTGGTCTATAAGAAGACTTCTCCGCCTGAAGAGCAACTCTTTACTCAAGCTTAATCCGTATGCTTCGAAGATAATTAGTCTATGAAGAGTGAAAATAGCCCCCCTACACACACACACACACTTTTAAGGAAACTTGATAGCAAATCCAGCATCTTTTAAAAGACAAGCTGGTACCAAAGATCAACAGTAGCCTTTCACTGCTTCATAACTAATACGGATTTACAATGGAGAATCTTTTGTCAGGTGGCTGATTAGAGCACTGAGTTAGTGAGGCCAATGCCCTGGGGCTGTCTGTGTACAGAAGGGCTGGTTACCTCCCCATCCCACATCCAGAAGATAAAATCTGGCCGGCCACCAACCAGTGTCCCATGAAAAGTAAGCTATGAGTAGTGAGGGGTCTGAGAAAATGCACATCCATCACTATCTTCTACTTTGGTCTCATCATTTTATGCACTGGAAACAGGCTGAGGGTTAAAGTATCAAGTCATGGCCAGGACTGAGTCACGTGGGACAATTAAAACAAAGCAAATGTAGGAAAGCAGCCTGTTCATTTTGATTTGACTAATTAGAATCATTAGTTCCTGTCAAATTCTTTCTTCATATCACCTGTACACTAGAATTCTAGATCAGAAGTCCACCCTATGGCCATCCCTACACAGTGCATGTCTAGAAGGAGAATACGGAGCGGGAGCACTGAGTCCTTACCAGTTTTCATAGAGGGTGCAGAAGAAACGCTGCATTCTTTCCAAGACTGTTTTGTAGACAGGAGAGTCATTCAGTTCCAAGAGAGGTTGAGGTAATCCTACAAAGACAGGTCAGGAACCTGCTGCCAAGGGTCTCAAACTGCCAACACCCACCAGCAGGCAGATGTGGTTTTGGGGGTGGGGACTGGGAGGGAGGGCTATAAATGCAAAGCAGCTGACCAAGTCTTCTACCAGCTGGAGGTGCTAAGAGCCTCCCTAAAGGCGATTGTTACTATGTCTTCACAGCTACTTAAGGGTCCAGGACTTCAGACTACAGGTGAGTAATCCAACTTTTGCCTGGGTTTCTCCAGATGGAACTTGAACCGAAACACACAATGGCAGCCCCAAATAATCACTCCATAACGCTCTAGGGATGCTCGCCTTCCTTTTTATGTCATAGAACCTCTTTTCCAAGCAAAATTTCATGCAAAAGCCCAAGATGTGTAGCAGGTCAAAATGAAAACCACTTATCTCAGTATAACAATTGCCTTAACAGACCTATACTTCTGGTCAGAGGCAGTTCTGCTTCAAGCTTGCTCACGGCTGAAGCTGCCAGAGGGAACTGCTTGTGCATTCTAGTATGTTTTCGTTGGTCATTTTTACTAGTATCTGCAACATGGAACTTAAGTGTAGTGGTGCCAAGGAAGTGTCCCAGGAACATTTAGGCCAAGACAGACATGAGCTCTGGAAGGGCAAACTAACACCCTTCCTTTTATTAACGTCATAGCTGGGGCACGCTCACTAGACCCAGGCGGAGGTTATAGGCGGGGTGAAGAAACCCTGTTGGTGCTGGGTAGTGAGCTGGCATGAAGTGTCAGAGACACAAGGTCAGACAACTCTGGGCGTCTCCAGCTCTAACCTCTAACCAACTGCCTTGCTGTGCGTGTTTTAGCACACAACTCACCCTCTCTGTTCCCTGGACACATCAAGCTCTTTGCTGTGTGCCCAGGGGTCCTGTACCCGCCATTCTGTCTGCTCCTGGTGAGCCCCTGCTCATCCTCCAAGTCTCCACTGGGAGGCAATCTTCTGACTCCTCTCCAAGACTGGGTCAGGTTTCTCAATAAACACTCTCAGTCACTTTCCTTCACAGCACATGTCAGTTATGATCGTGTAGTACTTGCTAACAGGTAAAATGAGTTAAAGCAGCAGTCTGATCAGGGTAAAAATTGGGAAACCTGGCTTAGAGACTATTCCTTTAAAAAAACATTGATAATATATATAACATTTTACTGACTAAAGCTATTTAAGCTTAATTGTCTTAATACTTTCCTGCCCCCCTACCATATACAAAAGGCAGGAGAGTATGCTCATAACCTTTAGGTCAAAGACCTATGGTTTGTTTATAATCTAAAGGCTCTAACACACACACCACCAGCTGGCAGCTAAAGTGGAGGAGGGGTTACCGTGGAGGGTGGCGTGTGTGTGCTTCGGGAGACCTCTGTGGGCTAAGACGATGAAGTAAACGCACCTGTTCTTAGAGCCTGCAGGACTCCACATAGGCATTCCTGAACAAACAGGAGTTCAAGGTAGTGCCAGGTGAAGAGAAGGTGACACAAGGCACACTGAAGCTGCATTAGGGGTAAGGCGAACTTAAGGGAAAAAATGGTTACATTTCTTACCTAAAATAGCAGATTTTTCCGCTTCAAGCATATCCAGAGCTCTTGTGAAAGGTTCTGCCATTTTGGCTAGCATTTCTGGTGCATATAAAGTATTGTGAGTTCTGAAAGAAACAAGAGTGCTACGTGACCTTTTCTCAGTCTGCTGCAGAAGAAAAGAATGGGTCAGTGATACTGACTTCCACATGGACATCTCCCTGTCAACACTATTCTTGGCAGGAGAATTTAAATGTCTCCCTGGAAAAAGGGATAGACTTGACGCTAGTAGATTTATCCCTAGCACATACAACACCTAACAGCAATCAACCACAAGGACTGAATCCTCAGAGAGCCGGACAACATCACAGTCTGAAGCTAGAAAGCAAAATTTTTCCAAACCGGAGACAATGCCTGGAGACTCTGTTTTCTGACTGGTAGCAATAGAGGATGCAGTGTCAGAGGCAGTGTGGCTTCACAGGCAGGAACACACAGCAGGCAGGAATATGCCCCCATTTTTAGGATATGAGTGTGGATGGACCCTGCAATAGCTCCTAGAGGCACATCTGCAATCCCCAACATGTGCACCTGCTCCTCACCAGAATGACTGACCGAGCATTTACTGGCTCTGTATGACTACGGACCTGATCTACCCGCCTTCCACAGGGGTCCTCCTGCCCACAGCAATGGCACCAGTGAGCAACCTATAGCCAGAGAGCGTAACTACCTATTTTTCTTTTAAAAGTTAATTGTAAGCCATTTCAAACATAGAAAATTACAGAGTGTAACAGACCAGCAAGGTTAAATATTTAGATGCACACTGAAGAGATCAATTTAGAACATGCTCATTAAACAAAACCCCAAAACAAAACACCTCAATAATGTTTGTTAAATGTAACCACGTACACTCGTTAATACACTAATTTAAACTGCCTTTTTGTGACTGGCTTATTTCACTTAGCATACAGTCACGGTTCACCCACGTAGCATAATGCAGAAACTCCTTCCTTTCAATGGCCGAATGATACTCCATTGTATAGCCCACATTTCACTTATCCATTGACAAACACTCTTGGTTGCTTCCACATTTTAGCTATTATGAATAACGCTGCTATGAACTTGGTACATAAATATCTCTTCAAGACCCACTGTCAGTTCTTTTGAGTACACACCTAGAGCTGGAATTGCTCCTTAATGTGGTAATTCTATCTTTAATTTTTTGAGGAACTGCCAAACTGTTTTCCACAATGTCTGTACCATTTTACATTCCCACCAATGGTGTACAAGAGTTCCAATTTTTCCACACCATCCTCAACACTTACTTTACGATTTTTCAATAGCTGCCATCCTAATGGGGGTGAGCTGGTTTCTTTCCTGCCGTTTTTGATTTGCATCTCCCTAATGACTCGTGATGTTCAGCATGTTTCCATGTGCTTACTGGCCATTTGGAGAACTGTCTATTCAAGTCCTTTGCCCATTTTTGAATTGGACTGTTTTTTTGTTGTTGAGTTTTGGAAGTTTCTATATATCCTGAATATTAATTCTTGTCAGATATATGATTTGCAAATATTTTTCCCATTCTGTGGGTTGCCTTTTTACTCTATGGAGAGTATCTTTTGATGCACAAAATTTTAAAAATTTCCACAAAATTCAGTTTGCCTATTTTTTCTTTTGTTACATATGCCTTTGGTGTCATCTAGAAATCACTGCCAAATCCAATGTTGTGAAGCTTTTGTTCTGTGGTTTCTTCTAAGAGTCAATGTTTTTGGTCTTACATCGAAATCCTTGACCCATTGTGAGTTAATTTTTGTATATGCTGTTAGGTAAAAGTCCCTCTTCATTCTATTGTGAGTATCTAGTCTTCCCATTTGTTGAAAAGACTGTCCTTTCCCCATTGAATGATCTCGGCACCCTGCTCAGAAGTCTTATGACCATATATATGAAGGTATATTTCTAGATTGTCTACTCTATTCCACTGATTTGTATGCCTGTCTTTGTATCAACATCACATTGTTTTAGTTACTGTAGCTTTGCAGTAAGTTTTGAAATCAGAAAGCGGGAGTCCTCCAGTTTGTTTTTTAAAATTGTTTTGAGTATTCAGGTTCCCTTGAGATTCCACAGAATCTGCAGAACACTTTGGGTAGTAGTGACATTTTAATAATATTAAATCTTCCAATCTGTGAATATGGGCTGTGTTTCCATTTATTTAATTTGTCTTTAATTTCTTTAAGCCATGTTTTGTAGTTTTTATTGTGTAAGTCTCTCACCTCCCTGCATTACTTAATTCCTAAGCATTTAATTCTTTTTTAACGCTACTTTAAATTAAACTGTTTTTGTAATTTCCTTTTCAGATTACTAATTTTTTGTGTAAAGAAATGCAACTGATTTGTGTGTGTGTGATTTATATTCTGCTACTTTGCTGAATTCATGTATTAATTCTAAGAGCTTATTTGTGGAGTCTTCAGGGTTTTCTACATATAAGATCATACCAGCTGCAAATATAATTTTACCTCCTTTCTAATTTGGATGCCTTTTATTTCTTTTTCTTCCCTAACTGCTCTGGCTAGAACTTCCAGTATTATGTTGAACATTAGTAGTGAAAGCAGGCATCCTTGCCTTGTTCCTGATCTTAGGGGAAAAACTGTCACCACTGACTATAAAGGTTTTTAGGGGGGAGGTAATTAGGTTTGCTTGTTTGTTTGTTTATTTTAATGGAGGTACTGGGGATTGAACCCAGGACCTAGTGCATGGTAAGCACACACTCTACCCTCCTCCCTTGCTGTGATTTTTAAAACATACAGCTTATATTACACTGAGGTAGTTGCCTTCTATTCCTATTTTGTTGAGTGTTTTTATCATGAAATGTTGTTGAATTCTGTCAAATGCTGTCAGATGGTTATGTATTTTCCCCCTTCCTTTTGTTGATGCGATGTACTACAATGATCGATTTTTGTATGTTGCACCATCCTTGCATTCCAGGAATAAATCCCACTTGGTTATAGTGTATAGTTCTTTTAATACATTGCTGAATTGCTAGTGTTGTTGAGGAATTTTGCATCAATGTTCAAATAGGACATTGGTCTGTAGTTTTCTTGTAGTGTCATTGTGTGGCTTTGAATCAGGGTTACGGTGGCCTCATAGAATGAGTTAGGAAGTGTTCCCTCCCCTTCAATTTTTTGGGAAAATTTTGAGAAAGATTAGCATAAACAGGGAGGCCTACAAGCCCTAGTAATTTCCAGTTCCTGAAATATCACCTTGCAAACAGGAGCTCTGTGCTTCCACATTAAGAGGAACTACTTATTGCTCGGCAGAGAAAAAGACAATCAGGTAATAAAAGTTTTAAGTTCTGTATGATCTGTACCCATCTGAAATATTCTTAGTATCACCAACTAAGAGTGTAACTGCTATGCTAAACAAGACTTCACATGTACAGATTTCAGTACAACATACAGAAGATGTATGGAAACAGTGTAACAAATTTCAAGTGAACGGAAAAGCTATTATCACTCTATACACATAATGCTGACAATGAACCTTTTTAGAACCAGAGAATCTGCTACCCACATCCATCCTCCATTTAACCCATTAAGAATCCTGTCTAGTAGCAATCAAAGGAATGGCACATAAGCTACTTAAAACTTTCTAGCCAGCCAAACTTAAAAAGTGAGAAGTAAGTTAAATTAATTGTATTTTATTTAACACAATACATCAAAAAAATCATTTCAACATGTTAGTAACATAAAAACTGATGAGGTATTTTTCAATTCTTTTTTTGTATATTTTACTCTTAGAGCTTCAGCTTATCTCAACTCAGACTAGCCATATTTCAAGTGCTCAATAGCAACCACATGTGGTTAGTGGCAACCATACTAGGCAGTGTAGCTTTAATACTTCCTTTGATTATCACTTTCATAAGGAGTTAAAATAGGAGTTTTATAAACACAGGAGTTGTATAGCAAGGTGTTAATACACAAACCGGTGGGAATGTAAATTAGTATACCACTTTAGAAAACTATTTGTTTCTGTCTATGAAAAATGAAAATATGCACACCTTATAAACCAGAAATTCTACGCCTACATGTAGGATTCTATTCCTATCTGAGAGAAATTATGTATACACCAAAAGACATTTACAAGAATGTTAACAGCAGCACTTGTAATAATAAAAAAAGAAAAGTTGGAAACTACCCAAAAGTCCATCAGTGCTAAATGGATAAATGAGTTACAGCATATTCACACAATGGATACCATACGAGAATAAACAAACTACAACTACATGCAATACCACGGATGATCTCACAAATATAATACTGAGCAAGAGGAGCCAAGACACAAAAGAATACATGCTTCTAATGACATTCATTAAAGTTCAAAAAACCAGGCAAAATGTTAAAAGTCATAAGCGTGGTTGCCCTGGAGGGGCAGGTAATGACTGGGAAGAGGTGCTGGGTGATGCTGATTACATGGAGCTGTACACTTCGTCAAAATTCATCTACCCGCACTTAGAATTTGTGTCCTTTTCTTGTGTATATTTGTGCCCTTACATTATACTTCAAGATAAAATCTACTAGAAAAACAAGGCAAAACTCTAGCAGCTCCAGCTGCACACTACTCAAGGACTCTAACTGCTCCCTGAGCACTGTCAACATTTTTCAAAATACCTTTTGATTGATTTTGGGATTTTCCAAAAGCACTGAACTCAGAAAAATATCAAGATGACAATCATCCTGTCTCCTTGCCCAAGGATGAACCCTGCTTCCAGGTCTAGGTTCTCACCACATATAAAGTCTATGAGTCTGTTGCCATCTGACTTCATTGCTTTCATATTTCTCTAAGCTACACGAGAACCTTTTGGTTTTAAAAACATCAATATGGAAACAAACTTTCCTTGACTAAATATTTTACTACCCTCTCAACATGCAAGCCATATTTCTTTATTCTTTCCTCCTTTTGAAATCAGAACAAAATATTGTCTATTTCTACAAACACATCCGCAATGACAACTCTTTCAGACACTCCAGTCCTCCAATTTGGCCAACATTAACTTAAAACCTTTGATTCTCAAGCTCATGGTCCAGGGTGTCTATTGCCAGCAAAGCATCTGAGACATGAGTGATATGATTTGCCCAGTTGAGACTCTGCTCTTACACCCTGGGCAAGAGGCCAAAAGGCAGCAGAACAGGGCTCTAACCTGGTCAGAAACACAGATGTGAAAAGCAATCAAATTTCGCTTTAGCCAGTAAAAACTGATTCTGTCCTCTCTTTTACCGTATAGAGCACCCATTCCTGAATCATCAGACAAATATTAAATAATCAGCAAGCCTAGACTTGGCCTACTTCCACTTGAATATGCTAGCTCACGATTTTGAACAGTGATTCTGAATCTTTAATGTGCACACAAACAACCTAGGGATCTTGTTAAAATGCAGATTCTGATTTAGTATGTCTGGGGTGGAGCTCTAACTCTGCATTTTAAACAAGCTCTCAGGTGATTACTGCTAGTCTGAGAAGTAAAGACCTACGACACTGAGGTGCAACATTTATCACGCCTGCCTTCGGCATGTTCAGCCACCAGTTGTTTGGTCCATTTGGGATCAGAGTCACTACCGATAAATTCAGATTAGCTCATCTGAATACCTAACCCAGAGGAACACCACTACAGAAAGAAACTATCCTGCTCCCAATGAACAATTCCTTTAGTGGCAAAAATTTAGACCAAATAAAACTTAAAGTAAAAGGTAGGACTGAAGTGTAAAGAAGTAAAAGAACACAAAGGTGGCCTCAAATGAGAAAAACCATTTTGAGATTAGCCCCTGTGTGTTCACTTGGAATGCAAGACTTATACAAGTGAGAGCTAATGCTATTCTTAAAAAGGAGAGAACTCCTCTAGAAAGAAACAAAATCCAATCCCTCAGTTACCACCATATGAGCCAAAGAAATACAAACAAATTAAACTTTTAAGATTTTTAGGTAAAAAATTGAAATGTAACAGAAAAAAATTCTGACTCACCTTATAAGGGCAAGCAAATTGTCAAGAAGTTTCAGAATCTGTTCTGTGCAGGGGTTACGGAAGACTGGATTTCCAGTGGGTGTATAACCCACCACAAATCCCCCAGCTTTGGCCTCCTCTAGGTCAGTGGGCCAGCAAGTTCGTTTCACAACACCCAGAATGCTGTACACACAAAAGCTCATCTATAGAAAAACATAAAAATGAAAGGTAAACATAAAAGGGGAAGAAAAGACCAAAGATATTTACAAGATTATGGCAAAAGGGAGACAGAGGCCAGAGAAGGAAAAGACCCCCATTCCCTACCACAAATCCCCTCCTTTAAGGTCAAGTCCAAGAGAGAACGTTTCACTGCCACCTTCAGGACCAGCGGTAGGCTCTAGAAGCTTCCCTTTCATGAGGATGTCCTTCCAGTGACCTTCGTGCAGGACTCCAGTTAGAAGGTGGCTTGGACACGCTTCAAAACAGCATTTACTTTGTGAACATCTCATTTTGTTTTTGAGTTGGTCTTGCACCCTCCAGCTTAGGCCTTCATAGATTTTGCCCTAATCCTCACTCACAGTATTTTCAACCAAGTGACCACTTGCCAGGTTAGTAAGACTTGCCATAACGGAGCCGGAAACAATGCTTGTTTGAACAGCAAAGAACCGAAAAAATCTCAGGTTTGCCAAGTCAGGCCAATATTTAGGATTTGCATGCCAGAGAGCAAAGGCAGGGAGAAGTCGCCCTGCTGACCAAGTTCTGACCGACTTCCTCACTACACCTGCAGTCCTCTGAGCTACTGAGAGATCCTTAAAGTCAAAAAATTGACCTCACAGAAAAGACCACCTGCTCTGCTATGAGAACTCAAGAATTCAAGACTCACAAAGAAAAGAAAGGAGACACTTGAGGAAGTGGAGACTCCCAGATTTCTCACTCATACAGAAAAAACATAAACTTACAAGAAACTTAATCAATGACAACACCCAACTACCCGCGGCCAATGCAACTTCCCATCCCCAGGACAGGTTTACTCACTCGTGCACGGTTTAAGCCACAGGGATCCTCCAGGCCAGGGTCACAGCTCTTCCGATCTGCACCCACATAGGCTATAAAAGCATCAACGTCTGATAGCACTCTGAAGGTTGGTGGGGGAAAGACAAGTTACACCATGATTTTCAGCAAAGACAGTTTCTTCCACAAAAGCTAATAAGCTGTGATTATTTGACCCCCAAAGAGGAGTAGTTACAGTGAGAGGAGTCTAATCATATTAATTGTCGGCTGTCATGTGAAGGTTTATTAAACTTCTCTTCCCACTTCTAAATGTTATCAGCAACGCTTTAAGAATCAAAAAGGACGCAAGCCTGAGAATGCTCTGTGGGCCCAGCTGGGCATCTGTGCAGCTCCCACCAGGCAGGGCCCCTCCTGGCTGCGCTCATTTTACATGTGCTGGTGCTGCACCCAGACACCACAGCAAACCTCAGGCTGTGGCCTCCTGACACATACTCTCCATTTTCACTCATTTCTTCTCCATTCCCACACCTCTGTAGAGCAAGGTGATATTTTCCACAATTCACCCCACAAGACCTTCAGATAGCACTGCCATTACACCTCGATATCCTTACACCCCAACCTTGGGCACAGCTGCCGGAACAGAATGGGTACTTAAGTGCAGTGAATTCCAAGGGCACAGGGTCTCCTCTACCTGTGCATGTCTTCAGAAAGCCAGATACCGGCCACGGGTGCCATCAGCTCCTCTAGGAACACCTTCTGACGCTCGTAGTTCTTGAACTGGTTGCTGATGAGAACCAGGGCTTCCATGAGGGCACACTTCTCCATCTGTGTCAGGAGCAGCTCATTGGAGAGGAGCTGCTTCACATGGCTATACAGCATGTCAAAATTGGGCTGCATTTCACAAAGAAAAAACACCAGAGGTGGCGGAGGTTGGATTTTCAGGGAATGGTGGGTCACTCAAGCAAGGTGAAAAGAGGATGAAGACATCCCCAGGAAAGTCAGGGGCCTGTAAGACTGGCGCTTAGTAATTTAGTTGTAATGCTCTTCTTTTGCCTGAACAAGCAAGGCAACTTGGGCAGAAGGTGGTTTTTTTCTTGAAAATTTGGGTAACTGCACTTTCCCACTCCACAGTTGTGAAAAGCATCAATTATTTTTTTTTCTACAAGTTCTACAGTATCTTCATGGACAAAGATCAGTTTGCTTTTTATACATCTATATATGGGGGAGGGGTGGACAGAAAGACAGACAAGTAACTGCTATGTGTTCAGAGAAGAAATTTCGGGTTAATTTGTTATCTAAATTTCTAGTACTAAATTTCTTACAGAAGCCCTCCAAAAAAGACTGGGGTTTGATCTGGCTTCTCTCAATACTAGGCACATCATTTGGCAGTGGTGGTTAAGAACATCACATAGTAAAGAGGCATACACTGACAGGGAAGACTTGGTCACCCATATGGAAGAGAACTACTCATTCTGAGGGAATATATTTGTATTGTTTTGTTTTTAAATTGAAGTATAGTTGATTTGCCAGGTTGTGTTAAATATCTGCATTTTTAATTCCACTAAGTAGGAGAGGAAGACACCAACTCCAGGATACTTATACTAACACTTACCCTAAGCAAATCTAAAGTTCCTAGTTTCCCTTTATGTGACGTATAATTAGGGATGGGTTTACAGAGAAATGTACACAAACTCAGCAGGTCTCAGTGGCTACATGACCAGAGTCCAGGGCTTACCAGCACAAGCTGGGGATAGTCACGACACATCTTGATGATAGAGGAACAAGCATGTCTCCGCACATTCCTCACCGCCCGGGTCCTTGGAGCCTGGGAAGAGATATTCAGAAATTTGAGGACACATTTAATATGGTTTACAGAAGCTGCAGAGAATCATGTAAATATCTCCTTCAGAGGCAAATTCACAATTTTCACAGCTGTGGGAGTATAATGAAGTGACATTCATAGTCACCATGAATCCACACGCTGTTTACTCTAGAGTATCTCCAGTGAAAAGAACCCCATCACACGACTGTCTCCTGCCTTTCTTAACCCCTTTTGCTTATTAAAAAATCTAGACTAAGTGTCAGGTGTTCCTATTTTTATTCTTAAGAAGTTAGAATTTGTAGATTGAATGGTCTTACCTTACTTTCTTCAATGGTTTCAAAAGTGACAGATGAAAATAGCTAAGAGCAAAGAAAAAAGGTCACTCACTCATCAGTGCCAAATGCATAAAGTATTTTTAAATAGTAGTCATAAAGTTTCCAACAAAATTCCAAAAGTGTAAACAATATAACAAAAATACTTTCAACTGGTGTTACAAAGTTTCAGATGTTCATTTTCTCAGATAACTCTACAAGAGGCTTGAGATGCACAATTTTACCATCAAACATTTTACAAAGATAAAGATCACAGAAACCCAGAACAATCCAGGCCATCACCCAAACACTCAGCCATGGTGACATCCCTCATCTCTCCACTTTTCATTAAAAGTTGAGTGGTCTGCCCTCCCTGATTCCATTTCATAACTTCCCATTTACTCCTTAACCCAATACAATGTGACTGCTGCTCTAGCCACTGCAATGGGATAACACTCTTATCAAAGGTCTAATCGAGGAACCCAATGGACATTCTCTAATTCTTAGAGAATTTCTCTGGTAACAAGTGAATTTGTCTATATTTTTTAAGTTCTTCTGGCCTTTGTAACACAACATTTTCTCATCTCTCTGGCCATCACTTTCTTCTTTGAGGGCTCCTCCCGCAATGCTGGTGATCCCCAGGGTTCCCTGCCTGAGCCACACATCTAACTCACATCTCTTCTTTGCTAAGGCTTCACCTCTACTACTTGCATCTCTATGATGGTGATGCCTCAATTTTATCTCATGATTTTCTAAGTCTAGACCTTTAACCTCAAATAGCCAATTTATTGTGAGATGTCTCCACGTAGACACTACACAGTATACTTCCAACCTAGTCTTCCAAAACAGAACTCTATCCTCTTCCTTACTGCCACTCATCTCCCGACCCAGGGTTCTAACTCAGGCGGTGCTCCACCACCCAGTCCACCTCAGCTGCACCCCGACACCTTTTCCAGTCTGACAGCACACTCTGATCCCCTCCTCAGGTATTCTTCTCCTTTTTTTGTGTGCATGTCTGTTAACTGCAGTGCCATGCGGGCACCTGTCCAGGTGCTGTTCTTCCCAGACACAGCGGCACTGGAGGGTAATGCTTTCTCCTAGCATGGTGCCTGCTCCACAATATGTACTGAGTGAACATTTGATAAATGAATAAACAACTGTTGATTAGCTTGTCTCACATACTTACAAAAACAGTTACAAAAATAGTTAGCTTAGAAATGCCAAAATAAAGTTTACAAAGGAGAGGGAGTTTACCTTAGAGAAGACCTGGGGCAGGAACTCTGGTCTGTAAGTGACAAATGGAAAGAGTGCTGAGACGTTAGTGAGGACACAGGACAGGATGAGGGGATCCTTGGTGTCAAAGTTCAGGACCATCTGCAACAGCTCTATTCCGTCATTAACAGGAATTTCCTGTGATACAGACATGAGAAGGAGTTTGATGTGACTGATAACCACTTTCGCTAAATTCCCTTTAGACTCATAAATCCGGTGGCCACATATGTTTCTTAAAAAAAATTATCTTAATTTTTTTGAGGGGAGGAATAATTAGGTTACTTATTTACTTTAATGGAGGTACTGGGGATTGAACCCAGGACCTTGTACATGCTAAGCACACAAGCTAACACTGAGCTTTACCCTCCCTGGCTACGTATGGTTCTATATACAGCTTTTTAACCCTTACAGTTGTAAGCACTAACCCATGTTATTAAATTTTTCATAAACGCCATTATTAGGGATGCCCTTATTGGGGATGTAGCATTTCCTCTTACTAGAAATTGAACAAACTCAGAATGCCATCATTTCAAACTGGAGTGAATATAAAAGCAGATGAAGTTAATAACTCCGAGACCTAATTTGTTAATATGCCACTTATGAGAAAAAGGACTATATCTCGCTTATCTTCAAGGGACTCAGATTCTACAACTAACCTAGCATACACCAAGATGAATTACCCCAAAATGAGTGATCCAATTATTTTAATCTAATTAACATAGTTAATATAATATATGCTGTTATCCAGTTAATTATATAATTACCTTTAATATTATAACAGAAGGATAATAGGTGACATGAAGTATAGAAAAACAAGATCTACTCAGATTACTCAGGAATATTCTGGTTTATCATAAATTGAAAAGGATGCTTAATGGCAAATACCTCTTAAGATTTTCCAATTCAAGGTCTCCATCACTGTCCTCCCTGTGGTTCACTGCACTATCAGGCTCATCTTATTATCCCCTTAAAATGAACACTAAACATGGCGAGGCTTAGTCAGCAAGACCTAATTTGGGTCCCAGCTCTGCTGTTTATTAGCTACTTGAACTTGAGGATGTCATTTACCCTCTCTGAATCTGTTTCCTCTTCTGTAAGACACACATCCACAGGTTCCTCTATCCCTCTGCCAATTTTAGAAAGACCAAAAATATTATGCAATCAGCATGGGAAACAATTACTTACTTCTTTATCTAGTGTTCGAAACATCTGGTTGATTACACTTTCCAGGAAAAAAGTCATGGCTTCCCACTGTACAAATGAAGGTGAGAAGATGGAGCAGAGCCCGCCTTCTCCAGTTCCAGCTGTAGGAGAACAGGATTTTAAAACACACACAGACACACACACACACTTATCAACACTGTAAGATCACAGAAGACACAGATACAATGGAGCCTTAGAAACCACTAGGTAATTTCACAGTTGAAGGAACAGGGTAACCTAACCTCTCTCAGCCTGGGAAAAGAAAAGGACAAATAGCAGAGAGGGTCCCTATCCTGCCTCAATCTCTAACAAAGAGCTGTCGGAATGCCTCTGTGAGCCTGGTCTGCAAAACCATTTTGAATACTGAATAAGAATATAGACGTAAGCATTAAAAACAGTGCCTGGCCAATCAGAGGCAGTTGAGAAATACTAATTTATCCCTTCCTCCCCTTTTATAATCTGTTCATGGGAATCTAAATAAGATACCTAAGAATCCTTCCAACATCCTTATATTTTGAATATAAGATACAAAATGCTGCTTCACATCCAGCACTGTCATGACAAGTGCAAGGGCCATGTGTAGAGAACTGTGCCCCCTCCAAGTTCACAAGCATCATCAAAGCCCATCACTTAAACAGCAAGGCCCAGACAAAACGGTTTACAAAAAAATTACTTTTCTTGCTTCCATTCAGTGCTCACATTTACTAGCTTCATCCTGGTGCAACATATTTGGGCCTCCACAAACTTATTCAAGTTACAAGATACCAGGGACCCATAGTCAATTGTGAAAACACAAAACTGAATGTTAAATCCCACGACTATCAACTCACTAGTGTTCGTTGGTAATTAACCGTGAGTGTGGAGCTTTTCTAAAGCAGTGACTTACACCCTCTCCTGTTTTATTAATCCTCTTATCCACATGCACTAGTAAGATGACAGAAAGAAGATTCGGAGTACAGAGAAGTTATCTGGCTTATGCTTTTGGGTCAAGTGGGGTTATTTTGATTTTATATAAAGTGGCATTTCCCAAAGGCTTTGAGGTGCTGAGTGACTTGGGAAGTCTCTGCACTGCTCCCAGTGTGCCTGACTAACAAGTCATTCTTCCTGAGTTTCAGAGTAATGCTATGCAAGAACTTGGTTGAAAAGCTTTAAAAATTAGGTCTAAACATGAAACTTGTTAAAATGGTGCCTGAAGTGAAGTAATAAAGTCAACAATAAACAATTGGTTGACTCTGTTAGAAAAGAAAAATGAAGGCAAAACTGATAGGGTGATGGTTTTACCCCAAGATAAAGAGAGTCTGGCGTAACTGGTAACAAAATTTGGTGTTACATCTGCTTTCTCTGCCTGTGTGTGCGTATGAAAAGGCTCCCTCCCCAGGATAGAACTGGGAAGTGGGCAAAGCTGTTTTTGAACACTATTAGTATACTGTTTGGAAATGTGGTTCAGAGGTTTATTTCTATGTACAGTTTTGATAAAATACTTCACTAATGTTCAGGAAAAAACAAAAACAAAAACAAAACAAAACTTACAGTTCATGGATCCAGTATCAATGGACGTTGAGAGCTGATACTTTAGCCACTCCCCAGCCATCTGGAAGCTAGTCTTGGGATCCAAGCGACATGCTAACCTCATTACCTCTCCTTGTTGGGCCCGAGAGGCTGCCAAGAGAAGGACGTGTATCAATAACCTGCATATAACAGGTACTTAATGTTTATTCATTTATTCATCTCGGGGAAAATGTTCAAAGAAACTGTTTTGCAGACTTGTACTTTGAATCTAACAAATGTTCAGTAAAGCTTCATTAACAAATCTAGAAATTTTCTAAAATAAATTCGCTATAAGGAGTTGACACACCAGCTAGACTCTAAAAGTGGCAAACTAAAAGTGGTCTCCCATTTCTGCTGGCATTAAAAGGAGATGAGGCTGGTACAGATGTAAAATGGTACAGCTGCTGAGGAACAGTCTGGCAGTTCCTCAAAATATTAAGTGTGGAATTACCATATGATCCAGTAATTCCCTTTCTAGGCATATATCCAAGAAAAATAAAAACTTGTCCACTCAAAAACTTGTACACACATGTTATGACAGCATTATTCTTAATAGCCAAGAAGTGGGAACAACTCAAATAGCTATCAATTTATCAATGGATGAATAAAATGTGGTATGTATCCATACAATGAAATACTATCGGCAATAAAAAGAAATGAATTACTGATACATGCGAGAACACAGATGACTCCTAAAAACATTATGCTAAGAGAAAGAAGGCGTTACCAAAGACAACACATTATATGATTCCACTTATATGAAATGTTCAGAATAGGTGAAATAGAGAAACGGAAAGTGGATTAGTGGTTTCTCAGGGCTGAGAGGGATCTGGGGATTCGGGGAGGACTGCTGATAGGTACAGGGTTTCTTACAGTCATAAAAATGTCCTACCACTGATTGTGGGGGTGGTTGTACAACTCTGAAAACACCAAAACAACCAGTGAATTGTATGCTCTAAACGAGTGAACTATGCAGTAAATGAACTACCTCTCAATAAAGCTGTTATTAAAGAAAAAAAGGGCAGTGATCAAGGTACAGAAAACTTAAAACAAAATTAGGATACATGGGTTTTTCTTCTCTTTTTTAGAAGAACTGCAAAGTAAGATGGTATTTAAATCTAATTTAAAAAAAAGAAAAAAATTCTAGTGCCTTACACACCATTACTATCTCTAACATTAATGTCTAAAAGCTGTGTGTGAGTGTGTGTTAAGAGAGAATGCTATGCCTGGAATCAGAGCAAGCCCAGCACCCACTGCCATGTGCCACTGGAGATTAAACAGGCTGCTATCCAGATCTGGGGCTCTTTAATACAGAACCCCAAGCTCTTGCACCGTAACACTAGCTGCCATTCTGAGGCTGTTGGGAGAAGTTCCAGGCCAATTCACTCACAGTTGAAGAAAGCATTGAAGTCTTCATCACTATCAAAATCAAATCGAGAGTACTCACAGCTGGGGCTGTCTGTTTTAGAAGGAAAGCCCATCTGGAAAAAGAAAGATAATTGGGGTAGGGGATGAAAACAGACCTACCGAAAGAGTCTTAAACTCCAGGAGCTGAAACACTTCTAATTTGTTTAAGAAGAGTTAAGGGTTTGCAGGAGATATTTTATGATAAATAACTGCTTCCGGTCTACCCCAAGTCCACAATTTGCTCCCAGTTGGAATAATCCTGAGAGTGGTAGAAAAGAGAACCAGTTCCTCAGGGAAAATTAAGTTCTGGAATTCATTTAAGGTCTTTGAATACAAAGATGTCTCAAGACAAAGTGCTAATACAGCATGCAATTAAGTAGAACAGTTGAGACTGACTTCTTAAATACTGAACCCTGGCAATAAGTATGGAACTTTGTTTCATCCAAAAAGTACTCAAGACCCTTATGGCAGAGAACTAGAACATGGTGTGCTACGTGCTAGGTGAATTCCTTGAGGAAACAAGGGGATTCCTGAATGGGTCCTATTCTCTGATTTTACAAATCAAAACGAAACATCTGCCAGCTCCCACCGCCTTGAGCAGATGTCAGGGAATTCACTGGCAACTCTCTGCTGAGGTAGTGAGCAACCTGCTTCCACTCTCCCTCCCTGCTCATTCACCTTCCTGACTCTCACTTGACCTTCAGCAACTATCAGATTCCTCTAGGAATCTCGACTCCCCCTTCTTTCTGCTTTTAGCCTCTGAAAAGCAATGATCACATTATATGATCATGGTCACTGCTCTTGTCCTGTCACTTCTTTCTCTTGGCACCTTACCCAACACTTGGCATGTAAGTGCTCCAAAATACGAACAAGTAGATACAGTAACCAGTACGGACTGCTTTCTTCTTGAGGAATAAGAGACTAATGTGCTTAAGGAAGGGATCTTAGTGACCAAGCCAGGGCTGTCAATGGTGCCATCTAAGTCTTATGATGTGCATTCACCTACATTTCACTTTAGATTCCCACTGCATACCTTGACCAAGTTAGTCATAGAAGCACGAAGATACTTTGGTATTATTGCTAACAACAAAGGGTCACGAGATAGGATCTCATGCCGGAAGAGGGCTCCCCAAGTCATCTGAGTTGAAGAGCGTAGAAACTAAAGAGAAAAGGAAAAAACTGAGTTTAAGGATTCTGGTTTTATGTAACAAAGACTATTACTTAGCTCAGCAATTATCCACTATATTTTTCATGGAAACAAATCTCTGTAATACTTGGTCCACACTACAGTGCTTTGGTAATCACTGCTCACTATGGACAGTATGTTAATAAGACAGACTGTGGGTCAGGTGCAATTCCTGGAGTATGAGCTGAACTCTACCACTTTCTCCTTTAAGCAAGAAAGGATATAGGACCCTCAGGTTGATATCACAAGGAAAATCTTGGATTGGATCAAATACATTTTATAATTACACAATTAATCAGACTTGTGTTTATCTTTAGTAGCAAATCACCTAAGACACACCTCACATCTATTATCAGCATGATGTTACCTGAGGGGTAACTGCAATGCTTAGCTCAGGAAGACTCAGTAATTCTCTTAATGAAATGGCACTATATAGTTATTTCCTAGGGCTTTAAGAGTCATGTTTTACATGTGAGCTGCTAATTACTTCAGGCCATAGTGCTTGATTTTAATTTATCTAACTAAAATTTTGAGAAGTTGCCTCCATGAGTTTACCTGACTTGGATGGGTTGTGAAAGCAAGAAAAGATTCCAAGTATTTTCCGAAGTTTGTTGGTGTTTCTACATCTGAATCCACACCCTGTAGGAGGACAAAAAGACCACCAGCTTTAATGATGTTGATGGAGAGGTGTGGGTGGGGAGTGTGAGGAGTGGAGTAATAAATACAGTAACACACCCTCAAACATTTCAGTTCTTGAAGGACTTTATACTTCCTTGTGGCCTGAGGAAGGCATCATTTCAAGGGCTAGAAACAGCAAAGCTTATTTACCTCCTTAATCATCATCATTAAAACCTATTCTATCATCAAACAGTAAAGTAAGAGTATTCATTTCAGAAATTTCAGAAAGAAATCTGTATTATTTCTTTAGACCTGGTCTATTCACATCTCTGTAACCCAACCTATTAAATAATCACTTGATGGTATACATTTTATATCTGAAGTTCTATCCTCTCTAACCACTCAAGCCACCACAAAAAGGCATAATATCAAAAGCAAATGTCTGTACCAATATCCTATCTTTCAACGGGTAAGAATGAGTATTAAATATCTCCCTACAGGAGCTGTTTCATGGTCAATCAGACTAAAATTTTCTTTTACGATCCTATAATATATCCTTTAAGTTTGAGAAAAGGGTTCTTTACTCAAATCCATAGTGCTTCATGATCTAATAGGACTCTAAAGGATAACGCACTTGGCAGACTAAAGTTTTGCAAGCACCAAAATGTACAAGAATAGTAATATTGACTTTACGGAATAACAGATGTGGATGTCTACCACTGATATTAATAATCTATAGAATTATATGAAATAATCTGTAGGCCAATGCCCCATCAGGCCAAAACCAATGGCACGTGTCACCCCTTATACAAATGTAACTTTCTAATCTCTCTCCTCAAATGGCCTTGAAATTTGCCAGAAACTGCTTACCAGCAATGCACACAGCTGATTGCCCAGAGCACACAACACCTGACAGAGTCTCTTCAGGAAGACATAGTGTTTTTCTACCAAGCCCCCTCCATCAGCAGTCCTGTGACACGAGAAAACAGTGTGATTAGCCGCACAAGAGCACTAGAGTCCCGTCAAATGCAGCCGTACGTGGTCTGTGCTTCGACATTCAAATTTTAGTTGATTTTAAAGTTAAAAAAACCAAAAAACAAAACCAGTCCCAAAGCCTCCAACCAAACACTGACACTGATGAGGAATAGGGTTCAATGCAATTTTATCCTTCAGGAGACATTTTAATTTTGGATATTATATGAGTCCTTGAGTATTTTGGGATAATAACAAACTCTGACTCCACAAAACAATGCATATACTTATATGCTTTTTTAAAATCAACACTGGTTGATACTGAGGAAGAGAGATCCCTAGGGGAGCATGTAGCAATTCCTTATGCCAGTGATACAATCAAAAGGACTATAACCAAGAGAATGAAAAGACAGGCCACAGACTGGGAGAAATATTTGCAAAAGACACAGGTGATAAAAGACTGTTACCCAAAATATACAAAGAACTCTTAAAACTCAGCAGTAAGAAAATAATTCTGATTAAAAAAATGGGCCAAAGACCTTAACAGACACCTCACCAAAGAAGATACACAGATGGCAAATATATGTGTGAAAAGATACCCCACATCTTATATTATCAGGGAAATGCAAATTAAAACAAGATACCACTATACACCCATCAGAATGGCTAAAATCCAGACTATTGACAACATCAAATGCTGGTGAGGATGTGGAGCAACAGGGACTCTCATTCATTGCCGGTGGGAATGCAAAATGGTACAGCTACTTTGGAAGACAGTTTGACAGTTTCTTACAAAATTAAATACACTCTTACCCTATGATTCAGCAATCACACCCCTTGATATTTACCAAAAAGAACTGAAAACATGTCCCCACTAAAACCTACACACTACACATGGATGTTCATAGCAGTTTTATTCAACTGCCAAAACCTGGAAACAACCAAGATGTCCCTCAGTAGGTGAATGGATAAATAAGCTTTGGTATATCCAAGCAATCAAATATTATTCAGTGGTAAAAAGGAATGAGCCGTGAAAGACAGGGAGGAACTATAACTGCATTTTACTAAGTAAAAGAAAACCTGTAAAGGCTATTTACTGTATGATTCAAACTATTTAACATTCCGGAGAAGGCAAAGTTATGGAGAAAATAAAATAATCAGTGACTGCCAGGGGTTTGGGTAGGAGGTGAGGTGATAAGGCAGAGCACATAAAGGATTTTTAGGGCAGTGAAAAAACTCCGCAAGATACTATAATGATGGATACATGTGATTATACATTTGTTGACACCCACAGAATGTTCCCATAAAATGTGTAACACCAATAGTGAACCCTAAGGTAAACTATGGACTTTGGGTGATTATAATGTGTCAGTGTAGGTCCATCAATTGTAACAAATACACTACTCTGATGGGGGAAGTCTAAGAAAGGCTGTGCATGTGTGGGGGCAGGGAGTATATGGGAAATCTCTGTACCTTTCCCTGAATTTTGCTATGAACCTTAAACTACTCCAAAACAATCAAGTCTTTTAAAAAAAGACTGAAATAAAAACATAACTCAGTGTCTCACTTCTCCAAGTCATTTAGTTCAGATCAGTAATCCCTTATGTGCTATTTTAGAATCCAAATACCTCTTTAAAAAAATTTTTTTTAATTTGGTGGCAAAACCTGACCTTAAATGATATAAGACTATTTGCACTAACAGGAATTAATAATGACTGGTGTTCAAGACTATATTAACAAGAAATAGACCACTTGACAGACTGATCACTAGAAATGAAATAGAATCAGCAATAAAAAACTTCCCTACAAACAAAAGTCCAGGACCAGATGTCTTCACATTCTACCAAAAATACAAAGAAGAACTCATACCGATACTTCTCAAACTCTTCCAAAAGACTGAAAAGGAGGGAATACTCCCAAACTCATTCTATGAAGCCACCATCACCCTGATACCGAAACCAGAGAGAGACACTACCAAAAAAGAAAATTACAGGCCAGTATCCTTGAACACAGATGCAAAAATCCTCAACAAAATATTAGCAAACAGAATCTAACAGCACATAAAAAAGATCATACACCATGATCAAGCTGGATTTATCCCAGGGACACAAAGATAGTTCAACATACACAAATCAATCAATGTGATACACCACACTAACAAGATAAAGGACAAAAATCACATGATTATCTCAACAGATGCAGAAAAAGCATCTGATAAGATTCAACACACATTTATGACAAAAACTCTTACCAAAGTGGATATAGAGGGAACATAATAAAACTATTTATAACAAACCCACAGCAGCATAATACTCAATGGTGAAAAACTGAAAGCCTTCCCACTAAAATCTGGAACAAGACAAGGATGCCCACTCTCACCACTTCTATTCAACATAGTTTTGGGAGTCCTAGCCACAGCAATCCAGCAAGAAAAAGAAATAAAAGGGACCCAAATTGGAAAAGAAGAGGCAAAATTGTCACTATATACAGATGACATGATACTATATATAGAAAACCCTAAAAGCCCCACAAAAAAACTATTAGAGCTAATAAAAGAATTCTGCAAGGTAGCAGAATACAAGATTAACAAGCAGAAATCAGCTGCATTTCTTTACACTGACAATGAAATATCAAGAAAAGAAACAATCCCTTTTAAAAATTGCATCCAAAACAATAAAATACTTAGGAATAAACCTGACCAATGAGATGAAAGACCTATACATGTAGAATTACAAAACATCGGAAATTTAATTACAAAACAAAGGAAATTAAAGAAGACTTAAAGAAATGGAAAGATATCCCATACTCTTAGACTGGAAGAATCAATATTGTTCAAATGGCCAATATTGTTAGAAAGGCAATCTACAGATTTAATGTGATCACTATCAAATTACCCATGACATTTTTCACAGAACTAGAACAAATAATCCTAAAATTTATATGGAATCACAAAAGACCCCAAATTGCCAAAGCAATACTGAAAAAAAAAGAATGAAGCTGGAGGAATAACCCTCCAGACTTCAGACAGAACTACAGAGCTACAGTAATCAAAACAGACATACAGATCAGTGGAACGGAACAGAGAGCCCAGAGATAAACCCAAAGACCTAAAGTCAATTAATCTTCAACAAAGGAGGCAAGAACATACAATGGAGAAAAGACAGTCTCCTTAGCAAGTCGTGTTGGAAAACTGGACAGCCACATGTAAATCAATGAAGTTAGAATACTCCCTCATATCATACACAAAAATTAACTCAAAATGGCTTAAAGACTTAAATATAAGGCATATAAGGCAAGACACTATAAACCTCCTAGAAGAAAACATAGTCAAAACATTCTCTGACATAAATCTTAGCAATGTTCTCCTAGGCCAGCCTACCCAGGCAATAGAAATAAAAGCAAAAATAAACAAATGGGACCTAATAAAACTTACAAGCTTTTGCACAGCAAAGGAAACCATAAGCAAAACAAAATGACAACCTACGGAATGGGAGAAAATATTTGCAAATGATGCGACTGACAAAGGCTTAATTTCCAGAATATATAAACAGCTCATACAACTTAATAACAAAAAAACCCAAACAACTCAATACAAAAATGGGCAGAAAACCTAAACAAGCAATTCTCCAATGAAGACATACAAAATGGTCAATAGGCACATGAAAAACTGCTCAATACCACTAATTATCAGAGAAATGCAAATCAAAACTACAATGAGGTATCCCCTCATACCAGTCAGAACGGCCATCATTAAAAAGTCCACAAACAATAAATGCTGGAGAGGGTGTGTGTGAAGAAAAGGGAACCTTCTTACACTGCTGGTGGGAATGTAGTTTGGTGTAGCCATTATGGAAAACAGTATGGAGATTCCCCAAAAAACTAAAAATAGACTAACACTATGATCTAGCAATTCCACTCCTGGGCATATATCCAGAGGGAACTCTAATTCAAAAAGATACATGCACTCCAATGTTCATAGTAACATTATATACAACAGCCAACATATGGACGCAATCTAAATGTCCACTGACAGATGACTAGATAAAGAAGTTGTGGTATATTTATATAATGGAATAATATTCGGCCATAAAAAAGAATAAAATAATGCCATCTGCAGCAACATGGATAGACCTGAAGATCATCATTCTAAGTGAAGTAAGCCAGAAAGAGAAAGAAAAATACCATTTGATATCACTCATACATGGAATCTTAAAAAAGAAAAAAGACGCCCCTAATGAATTCATCTACAAAACAGAAAGACTTGAAGACAGAGTAAACAATCATGGTTACTGGGGGAAAGGGGGTGGGAAGGGATAAATCTGGGAATTCGAGATTTGCACGTTACCCACTATATCTAAAAACAGATAAAAAACAAATTTCTTCTGTATGGCACAGGGAACTATAATCAATATCTTGTAATAACCTTTAATGAAAAAGAATATGAAAATGAATATATGTATATGTATATATATATATATAACTGGGATATTATGCTGTACACCAGAAATTGATACATTGTAACTGATTATACTTCAAATTAAAAAAAAAAAAAGACTCGTGTTGACAGCAGCCCTATTAGCTGTGCTCCGCAGGCAGCAGAGTATGATGTAAAAAGCAAGACCTAGGCTCTAGTGATGGTGAAGGGCAGTCTGACATTATGGTTTCCAGTGCAAGCTCTGGAGTCTGACCACCTGGGTTTGAATCATAGCTTTACTAACTAGTACCAGCAGCACAAATGAAGACGGGGAACTGTGTGAATGTCATGGTCTCTACGGAACTAAGAAATGGGCCTTGTTAACAGTAACTACAGTGGCCACCCTAAAACATGCTACTAATTTAATTAACAGGACTCCTTAAAAACAGACCTGTAGTATCCATAGGAAAGAAAGCCATCTAAAAGCTATGCGGGATGGGGGTAAAAAAGCTACGTTAGAATGGACAGTAAGATTTAAAGTAATACATCCAGGGCTCTCATCTTTCTATTTGTCCTTGGGACCAAAAGGGAAGAGTACTGAAAAGTGGGTGTGGGGACAGCTTCAACTACTTGCATAGTTCTACCTGCCTCCCTGGTGAGAAACATCTATCAGGAAATGCTCTAACATTTTCCAGAGCAAGCTGAAGGAAACAAGCAAAAGCCATTATTTCAGGACCTAGAACGTGTTTACAGGTTTTATGCACATATTCTGCACTGATCACATTGTTCCTGCTGCAGCCTAGAGCCTCAGCACTCCAGGCATCGGTTACCTTGACAAGGAGGGCAGGCAGGAGTGTCTGGAGTTCTGCTATCAGGGCAGACCCCACGACAGACTCTGGTCCAGCAGATCAGAGCACTCTCAGGCCCAGTTACCAAGGCTACTAGGGGGCTTAGAGATCATTAGAAGCAGACAAAGAGAACCAAGGAGATGAGCTGTCTGGGAAGAATGGGGAAAAGTGTGAAAGTCAGTGGGTGCTGAGTCAACAGCCACAACTTATCTCCAGTATAAGGTCTTCAGAAACGTGAAAAGTCCCTTTAAGACTGCCCGATTTTCCTATTAAAAATAGTCAACTGACTGCCAACAGTCAGATAGGAACTTCAGATATAACCAGATAAGATACAAAAATTACAAATAAATTGGAAAACACATAGAAAGATACTCACTGTGCAGCAGAGAGTATATAGTGCATGGCGACATCTCCAAATAAGACCATCAGGGGCTTCCGGTCTTCCAATTTGCCCTAGATCCAATTTGAGGGAAACGTAAGTAATACAAACTATGTCATTAAAAGCCTCCGAGTACTAACACCTTTTATACCTATATACTCAAATATACTGACTTCCTAATTTCTCACACAGCCCAGGGCTAACTGAACACTAATAAAAAGCAAATTCTTTAAGCCCAAATCTGGATAAAACTTATATTTTAAAATGTATTGGGCAATTATGCTGATATGAAAGCAAAGTAAATTACATCTGAAAATAACATTCCTATGGAGAAGAGTCACGGTCCCATTTGTTAGCCAAGACAAATACAAAGCCAGTGTAGTCATCTTCTAAGATCCTTTGACATAACACTATATGAGTTTTAAACTTTAATATTTGTAATCTCATATCTTAAGTGTGAAGTGCCAAGATTCACAGCTGTTTTAAGAACAAAGTAGCCCTACAAATCTCTGTATATCCTGCCAGCAGATCCCTAGAATATTGGCAAACTACCATTCAAGGGGATTGGAGGCAAGTAAGTTAAGTTGGTGACAAGTTAAAAAACCAAATCCCCCAAAACAGAACCCCAAACCTTTAAACGTCTTTCACCACAACATGCAATTAAACACTTATGTACTCCTCAGAGACTCTGAGGATCAAAGTCAGTCTGAAGTGGTACTTACTTTTCTGCTGACTGCGATGAGGAGACACTCGGCTGCTCCCAACTGCAGTTCCTGTTCATTCAGAAGCAGGCACAGCATCTCCAGGAGTTTACAGTTTTCGGCAGTGATGTGGTTCATGGACACCCAGTCAATGTAGCCCGCGAGAGTATTCAGTGCTGCGACTCCTACTCGACAGTTTGCTTGGGCCTACGTGCAAAGAAATAACTTTTAACTGTAAAACTCTCACTAACAGATGGGAAAGCTGTGGTTATAACTGAGGTTCTTCTATTTTCTAATACTAAAAAAAAATTTTTTTTTAAATATACTCATTTAACAGTCACTGATAGGGAACTCAAAGGTTTTCTTCTGATACATAATCACTTCTCAAACAATGGCATTCTCAATGTCCATCAATAAGACCATACTGGCACATGTGGCCATTTTACATCCTTCAAGAAATCTCAGATATTATAATTTTAACTCCTTTCCACCACAGATCAGTGATCAAATAAACCAAGGCCAAGGTCACCCTCCACTAGGTGTATGCATCCCTGTACCGGAAAGCCTCAGAAAAGTCTCCTTTCAACTCCGCAAAGAGCTCTTACCTTTGGGTCCTGAGAATTATCTGTCTTCTGAAAGAAAAGAAAAAGGCTATGTCATAATTTTCCACCCTCATAATCTAGGCCTATGAATTACGATTTTCAAATACAGATTCAACATTTAATCTTGGAAAAGAATACAACATTACTAAGAACATGTAACTGATTCTCCCCCAAAGGAGTACAGGTTATTTTAGTTTTAGCAATATGACAAAAAGTTAATATTTAAAGAGCTTACACACATCTGTTAGAACATTAAGATCCACAAAGACAGTTTCAAAGCACTCAGTTTACAAAGAAATACAACTAACAGATGAACAATTAAGCAAGCTAGACAATGCCAATGATAAGAGAAATACTGTTTAAAACAAAATATTAGCATTCTTCCATATTTAAACAAAGACAAATTAGAACTGGCAAAGGTATACTGAAATAATGTAATGTTGATGGAAAAAAGCAGAAACAAAATTAAATGAATACAATTCATGATCATGTATGTATAGACATAACTACAGGAAAATCACACACACAAAAATATTAAATGCTAAATAGATCAAAGAAATGTCCGTTCAGTGAATTACATAATACTTGTACAAGAAGAAATAACATTCTGAAGTACCTGAAAACTTACCATCATAAGCATCATAAAGGATGTGTTTTACAATTCCTTTTCCAACTTTCAAAAAGTATTTTTTCTAACAGAACAAGTATTAAACCTCCATCATCAGTGTTAATGGGGCAGAGATGAGTAGAACCCGCTCACCATCATCTAATGATGTTGCCGAAGAAGGAAAAGGGCTTCAGGCGACAACAGTCAAGCCCAGCCCATAGCCTCCTCTCCACAAACTCTGCCTTCCCATTCGGATCCTATCCTGCCCCTGGGACCAGTGCAGGAGCCAGGCGATGGCACAGGGAGAAGCCTACTCATCCCACCCTTGTTTACCGTCCAGCCCATGCCCCAGTGGGGGAGGTGAAGGGATGGATGCAGAGAAGAAACTATGAGCAAACTGAGAAGTTTCAGGTACAAAAGACGTCCTCTGGTGCGCTCTGGTCCTGGGCACAAGTAGTAGCCTGGTTTAACAGATGGAGGGAACAGAAACCGAGGCTAAAGAAAAACACCAGCGGATGTGTTTCTAACTCGTGTCAGATCACCACCAACTGCAGCTAGCCTGCTCCGGCATGCTGGCTAGATACCGAGGGTATCTAAACATTCAAGATTTGTTCGCCTTTTCTGAGGGATTAAATCTAGGGTAAAACAAAAAGAATTACTTTTTCACCCTCAGCACACGTTTTCAAATGCAAATACTTTCTTGACATTTTTTCAAAAAATCTTGTGGAGATATTTTGATGGGAAAAGTCCACTCTAGCAAAAAGAATGGGGCTTGAATTCCACCACAATCATTTATTAGGGAATCTTCAATAATTATTCTCTGAGCCTTGGTTTCCTCATCCGTAATATGGAGATAGTACTTTCTGACTCTTAGATTGTTTTGAGGATTAAATAACATACCATGTGTGGAAAAGCATATGGTATATATTAGTCACTCACTGTGAGTTTCTCCCTACCCTAACAGCTCACACTTACCTTGTCGTTATTTGTATTAGTTTCTAACACTTCCCTGAAAATATGTCTAATGAAGCTGCCAGAGGCACAAAAAAATAATTTTGATGAATCTTTTTTTGTGAAATAAGCATGTATGAGGATTCTAGATTAGGATTTTGAAACTTCAGTACTACTGACATTTTGGGTGGGATAATTCTTTATTGTGGAAGACTGTTCTGGACATTACAGAATGTTCAGCAGCACACCCGGCCTCTACCCACTAGATGGCAGTAGCAATCCCTAGTTGTGACAACCTCCCACTGAGAAACACTGCACCAGATTAACTTTCACACTGCCTTCCTCTGAAGGCTCTTTTCTAAAAATGACAATGGTTGGAGAGACAGAACCTGGCTTGTTCTTTTCTGCAGAAGAAAAACCTCATCAGGAAGAAATATCAGGAATCATGTAATCAAGATTAATAAGGCACAGGTTCCACTGCAAAAGGGATCAAGACTAATGGGATATCACAGAGATAAAAAATATATATATATATATAACAGATACTATCCTGACCTTTCAGAAATCTGGATTTTCAAAGACAAAGAATTAACCTCCATTTTTATACTATTTTAAGATTTTCTTACTTAAATGGAATTATTTTTTTCTAGTAGGTAGGAAACTCACTGAATTGCGCTTCTTAGAAAATTAGTTCCAGTTCTTCCCGTCATCTGTTTCTTTTTTGCTTATAGAATAACCTTTTCTTTTACTGAACTAAACACCCTAGTTCTTGCTGAAGGATTAACTTTAAAAAACAAACAAAAACCACTCATCTGAAAATAGAACTTCGGAGAGGTGGGGGTATCCCTTACCACTTGTTGGTACTTGTTTACATTTTCTTGAAGTGTGTTGAGTAGAAAACTGAAGATTCTTTCCATGTTCTGGGTTAATGTTTGCTGGATATCCCTTCTTCTTTGAGGGGGTAGAGTCTGAAAGGTCACTACATCTTCTGCCAGTCGCAAAAGGATGAACATCACTAATTCTGTCTGTGTTTCCTACGCCAATAGAAATAAGCTAGTTAAACTAAACATCTTTTTCATTATAAACATGACCAAAGGCTCTTTTCTGCTGATAAGACAAAAAAAAAAAAAAAAAAAACCCTGAAGAGCAAGCAAAAGCCAAAACTTGAATTGATACAACTGCACTGCATACCCCTTGTTTGGAAAGGATGTCCAATTCTATTAGCATGTCAGGCCAGTGCTGTGGCCACTCCCGCTTGATCATTTCTACTACAATTCGAGACAGAACATCTTTAATATGGTTCTCCTCTTCCAAAATGTTCAGTGTTCCCTGAAAGAAAACAAGAGATATCAAGAGGTCTGAAAGACTGAATTCAAGGGAAAAAACTGGGCTGTAAAAGTGTGCAAAACTCATGAGCAGGACTTCTTTTAAATGAAACCTGTTTAAAACAAACCTGTTCTCCATGTCTGAGTCACTTGTCCTGCATTCTCACTAGTCATTCTTTCCACTTAAATAAAGCTTAATAGAGGGTTGCATCAGCTAGTAAAATGGCCATCACATGGAGCAAGGAAGACATCACTGTTCTTCTCCTTTACAAACTAAAGAGACTCTCATATTAATTGTTTCATTTTCTAAGAGGGTCAGGGTGGAAGAGTATAGAAATAAGGAATCCACTGAGAGGCTGATAAAATAGGAGAGTTAGGAGCAACTGAATATTTTACCAATAGTTCTGGTGCTAGAAGATACAGAAAGACCATTTCTGGGACTCTCTTTTGAAGTTTAATATCAAGATTAATGAATTATGGCTTCTATCAAGTTTCCCCAGAACCAACAAAATACAAATCCTAGAATCTTTTTTTTTTTTTAAATTAAAGACATTAGACTTTGGGGATGAAAAGGGGTGGGAATTTGCCTCTTCATGCCCTTTGCAAAAAAGAACAAAAAGGCTGTGGATTCTAGACATGTTTAATCATACTCTTAACTCCTGAAACAAACTCATTCAGCATATTTTCTTACTGCTAGTAGCATAAGGTAATTCAGATGAGCATAAAAGGAAAAATATAGCAAAGTGCAATCTAATTTAGAATTGATTAATCTGAGAATCTTATTCATTTGCCGAAGTGTTTAATCTCCTCTGCCCTGTCTTGATAATTTTCAAAATAGAAGCCAACACATAAGGGATTAATAAAACCTAGTAACAGAAATGTGATGAACTATAATTTCTGGTGATTGTGGTTCTTTTTACCTTGAAGGTAACATTTAATACTACACAAAGCATGCTGCTTAACCTACGTAGAACTGGTGAATTTTCACACAAACACTACATTGGAAAAGTCACACTTTGTCTAAACTACCTTGGAAACACAAGTCTTCCAACCAACCATTCCTTACATTTGCAATCAGCTCCATGACACTGTTCTTCAGATAGACCTTCTCCAATCGAGACATGCTGTTCCACCGAAACCTGGCCACCAAAATGCATAAAGTCAACAGAACCACATTAGAAGTCTTCTCTTCAGAAGAGACTAGCTTTGATTCCTGTGTTAAAATTACGCTGGTGATTTCACTAAGAAATTATACTTCTGACTTTGTATCCTTCAAAGAAAGGACAAAAATAGTCCACATTTAACCAAAATGCTAACAGAAAAATTCTTGGGAAACCTGAGTTTTATACAGGCAGTGGTCCAGTAATTGGAATCTGGGCAGGATTTGTGCACAAATCAGCTTTCCCCTTTGATTTTACTGACAGACAAATGCAAATATACATCTGGGACAACTGCAACAATGTAGCTGCTTTTCAGAAAATAGTATCCTGATAGCACTGACTCCCTTTCTGCACTGGCTTACAAGGTAATAGCACAATTCAGAAAAATTGTAGCCAAATTTTAAAGCTGATTCTTCAATAGGCACTGGAGGTAGGAGACTCAAGTTAGGAGGGGTTCTCAGTTATTCTCAAATAATCCTGCTTTTGAATTTGCCATTCAAAGAAGGCACAAACTCAAACTTAAAGAAAAGAAATTACAGGCACAGTGCCTAATCAGAGATTTATTTACCTGTACACTACATTATTCTAAAAAGATTTAGAGGTTTGCTGGCATATATTTGGAGCTCAATAAATGCTGGCTGAATGACTATGAGCTAATAATTGTAGAATGCTTAGTGTATCACGCCGTTTACATGGATGAAGAGATTGAAGAAGAGAAAGGTTAAGTTTTGAATGAGAGCTCCCACCTCTCAGGGATCATTCCTTTTTCCCTGGGGGCTGCTTTTATCTACTCACCTAAAAAAGTATCTCTATGAGTTATATAAGAAATAAAGATTTGCTCTTTCACACACTTCAGTGGTAAGGTTCAAAAGCTCCTTACTTGACAACATGTTCCAGGATCTGAAGGCCAAAATGTCTGACGATGGCAATTTGTGTTTTCTCAGCCAATCGCAAGCCACAGGGGACACAGATAGGGCACTTCTCTTTAAACTCCTCACAAAACTGAAAAGAAGAAAAGTTAGTGTTTCCCTTAGGAGCCAAGAGAGACTGGGGACTAAAAAAGCTTCATCTTAAACTCCAACCACAGCTATAAAGTTGCAAAATCTAGATCAATATTATATGAATAAAGAACTGATACACATTCCTTTCACTTCGATAATTCCAAATTTCCCATGCAATGGCCAATTAATGTTGAAGGAAAAAAATCTTATCTAAATGAGTAAAAAAAATGTTGGAGACATACCCCTTAAGTATATAGGCGTAAAATTACAATTTCTAGGATTTGCTTTAAAAACCTTTGGTGAGGTAAGGGATAAAGCAAATGTGGTAAAATGTTTACACCTGCTGAGTTTAGGTGATGTGTAAACACAAGATTGCTGTGGTATTCCACTTTTGTGTCTATTTTTATTATTTCTTAGTAAGAAACAAAGTAGTACAACCCAAATGTTTCTGATTCCAAATCCTGGAGCATATATCTATATATTGTAAAGTTTCCTCCAAGTGATGCTCACTCTACTTTATGAAGTTACTGCTCTTAAAAATATGCACAGCACAAGTATTTTTTCCTAGGGGTCATTTCTCACAGCCCACATACATTGTTTGACACGGGAATAAGCTCCAACTGTATTAGCATCAATTTGTATTCGCATTCCCAATTAAAACACAAGAGTTAGTCCTGGTAGCAGAGCATCCGGGAGTCAAGAAAACTACTTTCAGGAAACCAAAGGGCCCTTGTTAAAATGCAAAGTAAGCGGTAGAAGTTCATCTTAACGCAAAATAGTCTTAGAATACACACAATAAAAAACATGGGGGTTGGGGTGTGAGAACTGGCCCAGAAATACCCAAGACACTGAAGAGGAGGTGTAAGGATGAAAAGTAAAGGGCACTAGCGGGGCTGGAGCTCGGTTAGGGTGGGTCAGGAGAGGGTCAGCAGGGAAACGTTTAGTGCAGGGGAGACCATAAAGAATGTGGCTGGGGACGGACTGGACACGTGGGCCACGGGAAGGCGCCGGAATATGGGGCTTAGAGGAATAAAGTGGGTGCAGCTGGCTGAGGAGGGGGTCGTGGTGCGGACAAGAGTGAACAGAAGTGGGTAAAGGGGGAGGAGAGGGCAGTGGGAAGTGGTGAGACGGTCACAAGCAGCTAGATACACAGCGTCCCGGGAGAAGGGCAGGCGCGGCGAGCAGAGAAGGCGGGGAGTGGGAAGAGGCGCGGAGGACGGCGAGGGGGAGGCCCCCCGGGGTTGAGGACCGAGGTCCAGGGGCCGCGTGGGCGTGAGACGGCCAGGGTTATGGGCTGCGCCGGGACGGCTGGGGCTAGGGGAGGGTCTCGGGGGCAGGCCCGGGGCGCCAGACCCCAGCTACCTTGAGGGCTTCTAGCCGGTAGCGCTGGGTGGAGCTGGGGTCCATCATGACCGTCACCGCTTTCACCAGCTGCTCGCACAGCGCGTTCACTTGATCCATCGCCATGCCTAGTGCCACGCGCCGCGAGCGTGCACTACAGCCGTCCCGGGAGCACGAGGCACCGACCGCTCCTTTCGCGGGACCACACGCTGGTACCGGGCCGCGGCGGGCTCCGTGGGGGGGCGGGCGGGGAGCGGGAGGAGGAGCGTGAGCGGCAGAAGATCCAGCCGGGAAAGAGCCGGCGCTACGCACGCGCCCGACCCGCCACTGCGCATGCGTCCGCGGAAGTGGCGGCTCCCTTGTGACGGTTGCTCCTCGGTAGGCGGAGCGGAAGACGTAAGGGCCGCGGTGCGCAGGCGCGTCAACGGCCCTCGGCGGCGCGCGCGCTGTCTGATATCTACCCCGAGGGCTGACAGCTTAGCGCACCGGCCGGCGGTCCCCGAACCCGCCTGGCTGTTCAGGAAGCTGCCCGGGCAAGGATCGTGTGCGGCACTTGGTCCTTTTCCCTGTCGTTACAGGGAATAAATCTCTTTCGAAACAGACTGACCCGCTCCGAGAAAGGGGACAGATATTCAAGATCCCTTCATCTTCCTTCCCGTGGACACCGAGCCCAGCATCGGCAGCGTCCGCGAGCGGCGATTTTGCCAGGTGTTTTGTCACATTGGTAAGAGAACTTAGAACCGTTGGGTATCTCTGTTTTCAGACCTTTGGTGTTGCCTTGGCTATTGGTTGTACAATGTAGCAGCAACTGGTGACAGCACTGGGCCGAAATTACATGAAACAAAAATCCTTGCTCACAGATAGATAAGGCCCTGGTATTGCCTCCAAGAGGATTTTTCCTGGCGGTGCGGAAATGGTTATTTCCTCTGTAGCTCTTAAACTTCCCTCTTCACCTGTACTTATTTTCCTTAGGTGTATTATCATCTGATCGGCGCCAAGCTGCAGATTGGGATAAATCGAGAATTTAAAGGTGAATAACTGCAATTACTGAAGGGTTGTGCAGTTTTGACCATTTGAAGTGCTATGTACCCGCAAGACTTCGAAGTAGTGTAATCCTTATTCCCACAGGAGGGTTTTGGCAGAGTGTGTTTCATGTTTCAACTTTGAAAAGCTCTTGCTTTCTCCAATGAAATACATAAACTGAAAACTAGAAGTTAAAGTCTGAATATCCGTTTTGGCGTTTGTATATTTAGGAAGTGTTTGCAGAACTTCAATCACTGCTCCCTATTCACACTTCTAGTATTTGTTTATAATATTGTACTTAACTGGTGTTTGTGTGTGTGTGTGTGTGTGTGTGTGTGTGAGAGAGAGAGAGAGACAGTGCATTTACTATTTTTAATGTGGGGTTATCTGTTCCAGTACTACACAAAAGCCACTTCAAGGTAAACTGATTTCTGGCATGTTATGATTTTAACTTATAAGTGTTTAAATTATCACATTCTGTCTGTTTTAGGTAAGTGGAATTGATAAGGAATTAATGCCTTGACTACTCTGATTTTTTTAAATTCATCATTTTCTTTCCACTAATCTTCCAGCTTTGTAGTTGCATGACACTTTTTTCAAGGTGAATGTTAATTTTTGACATTAAAAAAAAAGAATACTGTTGAGTGCTTACTCAACTGTATAACCTGTGTTTCTCATATTTAAATCATGAATTACTGATGTTTCCGTAAGTATCTTGTTTACTTTAGGTCAGTGGTTCCCAATCTCTGCTGCCTATTAGAGTTTTTAAAACTCACGATGCCTAGGTCACACCCACACCAATTAAATTAGATGTCAGGTGGTAGAAACCAGATATCAATAGTATTTAAAGGTTCCTCGGTGATTCCAATCTGTAGCAAAGTTTGTCACTGCATTAGTTTATATTCCTTCTTCCAGATTTCTGTCAATGTTAAATGAAAACATTAGTTTGTATCCACTGTATGTGAAATTTGTTCTTTCAATCTAGCATCTATACCTTTATGACTGTTCACGAATAGTTTGTAGCATTGTTTTCTTCTTGTTTTCAAAAATTTACATGAATTGGTAGAAAATCACCATTAGAAGACTACAAAGTAATTATTACAAGCCAGATCCACTGATGGGTTCTTAGCGGTTGAGAAGTTTGAGGAGAAACAGGGTATTTGTATAGTCTCAAAGTATCTCCCCTAAGATATTAGCTACTAAAGGAAAAATAATAACTTTATAGTGAGATACCTAGCAAACAGTATCTCAACCAAATAATATGCTTAACATCACTAGTATTAAGACATACTGACATCACGTACCTCTTGGCATGATACACTGAGAAAAGCAGAATACTTCCATAATATTCTCGTCCAAAATGCATAACCTAGTCTAATCAAGAGAAAACAGACAAACCTAAATAGAGAGACATTCTCAAAGTAACTGAGTAGTTCCCTTCAAAAGTGTTGACACATGGTTATGAAAAACATGAAGAAGTATCACAGAATAACCGGTAAAATTCAAGTGAAATATGTAGTGTGAATATTGTACCAATGTTCATTTTTTTAGTTTTGATAATTGCGCTGTGCAAAATGTTAGCATTAGGGGAAACTAGGTGTAGGAGAACCATACTATATTTGCAACTTTTCTGTAAGTCTTAAAGTATTTCAAAATAAAAAGTTAAAAAAATTCATGTGAATTCTATGATATATATATAATATATACAAGTATTATATATATATGAGCTTCTTATATATATATATAAGCTGCTTCTCTTTTCCTTGAACTTATATGTTATATATGAGATTTGTCTGTCAACTAGATTAAAACGGTTGGCTTTATCCCTCCATTGATGTGCATTATGGTTTTAATTTGCATTTACCTATGACTAATGATATTGAGCCACTTTTATGTGCCTGTTGACTGTATATCTTTTTTCAGTTCTTTGGGGGATGGGTTTTCTTTTAAGCTTTTAATATTTATTACCTTCCTAAAATTATATCAATTTATTATTCTGCCAGCGTATGTGAAAATACCTATTTCATTCTTGTTATTTTCCATGCTCCCATGTTTATGGTAATTTCAACAGTGGAATAATGGAGATACAATTTTCCTTGGCACTTCAGATTAGGTATCCTTTCTAACTGTCCATAAAATACTGTCTTACAGAAAAATGGCTAATGGGCAAGATCGGGTAGTTGCTCTAGTGGACATGGACTGTTTTTTCGTTCAAGTGGAGCAGCGGCAAAATCCTCATTTGAGGAATAAACCTTGTGCAGTTGTACAGTACAAATCATGGAAGGGTGGTGGGTATGTATCACAGTTATTGTTGTAACTGACAGCTACTGTTTTAATCTAGGAATTGTTGCATTATGCTAGGTCCTATTTTTGAGATTTCTGAACTGCTGTGTTTGAGAATGAATAGTAGCATCACTGACCAAAAAGTTTCTACTGTTATGTTTATATTTATAGCCTACTCATCATGTAAATTTTAATTATTTTTGCTTATGATCATGTAATATTTTTCTGTTCCCCTTTTTTTCTAACCTTAGAATAGTTGCAGTAAGTTATGAAGCTCGTGCATTTGGGGTCGCTAGAAACATGTGGGCAGATGATGCTAAGAAGTTATGTCCAGATCTTCTACTGGCACAAGTTCGTGAGTCCCGTGGGAAAGCTGACCTCACCAAGTAAGAAAAAAAGATTGCTTAAGGGAAATGGAAGAGTTGGAAGAGTTCCATGAGGCTAGGAACTGATATTTCTAATTTGTTTTGTATAAATAACATCTGAAAAAGTTCCCTTTAGTCAGCTGACCTTTCTATGTGAAATGAAAACAGATTTTAATATTGTATTTTAGGAACAGTTCAGAGTAATTATAACCTATAATCATTGCTGTCTATAACCTATAATCATTATTAATATCCTTTCAGTTCCTTAATTACCTAAAAATTGGTTCTTATAATTAAAACTTAATATCAATTCTCATGTTCTCAAGTCAAAAATCTGAAGTATTTGAAGTAATTAAATTGACTATGAAATTGAGTTTTTCCAGAGATGGCTGAGTCAAACTTACATTCTAGTGCAATATCTAGAATTATTTGCCATAATTGAACAATGTCAAAGGAGCTTACCTTCTGTTTTTTAACTGAGCTATCTCTCCACAAATTTTAGAGGGTTAGCCTTGGAATGGGAGACATTAGAATTGGCATAGCCAAGTTAGGGGTAGGTACAAACCCCAGCCATTATTGTAATTCTAACAGCTAGTAAGTATTCATATGTCATATGCAGGCACTGTTAAATTCTTCATTGCAATGTGTCTTAAATCTTACATTGTTATAAGGTAGGTTCTCATATTACCCACCCTGACCAACTCCCCACTCCCCCCGCCCCACATACAGATGAGGAAACAAGTTTAGAGTTTAGAGAGGTTAAGTAATTTAAGTTCACACAGGAAGTAGAAGTCGGAGGATTCTCACAGTACACTAAACTGTGTGGTGTGTGTAAGGATCATGCTTTGACTTGGAACTTAAGATATTCCTGAATTCACCCATGAATTAGAAGTCTAAAGGTGGAATGTCATAGCCAATCTCACATTGGAGTTATTGCCAGAAGAGAAGACAGATTTGACTGAAGATTAATACCTTAACCCCAAAGTAGAATTAATTTGGCTAATGGACATATGCTACATTGCATTGAATAGAACTTTATGCTGGTAAAGACAGTGTAACTTTCCAGAAATATATTTAACTTCAGAGTGCGATTTAAAAAAGCCACATGCCACCAAATTTAAACTGGATCATTTATTTTACTCTTAAAATTTTCATCAAAAAGCAAACAAAGGCAGTTTTAGAAAATTTAGGAGTAAGTTTATACACCAGAGAGTTATTAAGACCGGCTAATTTCAAATTATTATGTTAACAATTAACCTGAGATGATAGGTTATAAAAATAAAAATGTGATTTGCAGAAGTATATATACACTAAGTTTATCAAATATTCTTGAAAATACCTTGGAGTAATTTACTCAAAAGTCTGTAAAGGAACAGCAACTACTGCAAAAAAAAAATAGAGCATCGTTTCCTTGCTCTGTATGTGTGTGAGTATGTTTTGCTCTCATGCTCTTGCATATGCTCCCATTCTTTTTTTTTCCTTGAGGTCTGTCTTCTCTCTAGCCCAAAGAATGATTAGAAGAAAAAAAGCCAAGTCTTTCTCTAATTCTTTCTTCCTCTAATTCTATCATTTGAAAATATTTTAAAACAATAATTGTACTAGTTTTTATAGATGTCTTAAGAAGTACAAATATTTGCATTTTAATGATAAATAAATAAGTTCAACAGGAGCAAAGTACTAAATTCGAAGCAAAGGGGGAGGGTATAGCTCAAGTGGTAGAGTGCACGCTTAGCATGCACAAGATCCTGGGTTCAATCCCTAGTACCTCCTAAAAATAAAAAATCTAATTACTTACCCCGCTACCAAAAAAAAAAAAAAAAGCAAAGAAAAATCCACATATTGCCATAAAAAGCTAGCTATATGCAGCCAGAAAGGCTGCTTGTTATGGTTTGACTAGAAGGTACATGGTGACGTTGGTATCTCCCAGGGAAGGCTGGCTGCCTACCTAGATGTATCACCACATTTTAGGCATTAATCTTCAGCTTGATAAATTGAATGATAAATATATCCAGAAGTGATTGGATTTGGTCGGTTGTATGTGTATGTGTGTTTATATGTAGCGAGGACCAGCTCACAAATCCAACTCAGCACTGACTGAAGTATAAAATCTACATGTCACTTTGTTAATTTGTAATGAGAAATACCATCTTGAGGAAGACCAGATACCTGGGTTCACTGATCAGTGCAGTGTTCTCTGTAAGTTACCTCTTATTTGAAGACAAAAGTAGAAGAGAATACTACATGAGGGGTATTATAAATAACAAAAGAAATAGATCATCATAGTAAAATGCTTTCTAGTTAAGCTAGTTTGAAGCATTTCTTTCCTCTTTAGAGAGATCCTCATCACATAGATCCTTGTCCCATAGATCCTTGTCACATAGATCCTTGTTCCTGGTCTGGATGCTTTTTACCTTGGTGTAGTGCTAGAGTCCAACTAGAGATGTTGGCCTCTGTGGGTCTTTTCCCTGTTTCTGTTACTGACCATCTGCCTGCTCATTGACCCCTTCAGCTGGGTTACTATCTAGTCTCTGTCAAGCCATTTCTCTTTTTAAGGAGACGTTATACTGACTCTATATATTATTGTTCTATTATGAGAGGGAGGGGATGAGGCTGACAGTCTCAATGTTGCCTCCATTTATTGCCTCCACAGATAACCTTTATACTTTTTAGGTACCGGGAAGCCAGTAGGGAAGTGATGGAGATAATGTCTCATTTTACTGCGATTGAACGTGCCAGCATTGATGAGGCTTTTGTAGACCTGACCAGTGCTGTACAGGAGAGACTACAAAAGCTCCAAGGTCAGCCTATCTCAGCAGACTTGTTGCCAAGCACCTACATTGAAGGGTTGCCCAAAGGCCCTATGACAGCAGAAGGGACTGTTCAGAAAGGTACTTCCATAGCATCATATTGCTTCTGCTTCCTGCCTTTGGAACCTGCTTTGCTTGGGCACGCTGATCCTTCTTGGATTGATTGAAAGGAAAGTTAAACTACAACGTGAATGAATCACAAGGACTCATCTGGAAGGATATACAAATTCTCTTACCTTTCCAGGTATATGGATGTTGAGAAGCTGTGAAATCTGTATAAAATCAAGTTTCTTGTTAGACATTATTAGGGCAGGATAAAGTTATCAGTAGAAGGCTGACTGAGCACTTCCATCATTTGTAGGTTAATTTATATTATTGTAACTTGGTTTCTTCATCATAAGAAGGGTGAACATTTTTAAGGGGACCTCAAGAACAAGGAGTTGAGTCACTCAAAATTTCTAATCGGTTCTTTGCTTAATGTCATCAAAGGACTGCTCAGGGCCTCTCATTTTATTTTACTTCTTTTCTCCTTCACAGTGATTCCCCCCACTCCCTTCCTGCCCTACAAACCCACTGGCAATCACTGATGTGTATCTTCTTAAATATATGTATGCCTATAAATTGTACAGTGTTGCTTTGTACATGCACTTTTAATTTTTTATTTGTTTGCTATTATCATCTTTCTTTCTACCTTTCTTTCTTTAAATATAGTTGATTTACCGTATTTTATTCATTTCAGGTGTACAACATAGTGATTCAATATTTTTATAGATTTTATTCCCTTTAAAGTTATTATAAAATAATGGCTGTATTTCCCTGTGCTGTACAATATATCCTTGTTGCTTATTTATTTTATACATACTAGTTTTTGTCTCTGAAACTCGTATCCTTGTCTTGCCCCTCCCCCTTCCCTCTCCTCACTGGTAGTCACTAGTTTGTTCTTTACGTCTGTGAGTCTGTTTTGATTTTATATTTGTTTGTTTTATTTTTTAGATTACACATACAACAGATAATAGTGTTGTCTTTCTCTGTCTGACTTATATAAATGTGCTTTTTTAAATTTGTGCATTTTAGTTACAAGATAGCATTGTGTTATTATAGATCTCATTCTTTTTCTTAATTTTCTTTCATTGATAACTTTATAAATCTATCTGTGTAGCTGTATTTATGTGTAATTGACTGCTTTTAATTGTAGCATAGTCCATGGTGTGGATCTACCTTGTTTACAGACCATTCCCCTAGTGATAAACTCATTGGTTGCTTCCAACTTCCTACTGTTTATATGATGAATGTCCTCATTAATCCTCTTTTGGACCTATGCAAGGGTTCCTCTGGGAAATATTTTCAGGAGTGGGCACTAGATCATAGGGTAAACACATACACTTAGTTTCACTAAATATTGCCAAATTGCTCCCTAGAATCGGTGTAACAGTTTGCTCCACCCCTGACAGTACACAAGAATTTCTGTTTCCTCTATATTCTCGCCAGCAATTGGTATTATCTAAATTTTAAAATATTTTCCAATATGATGGCTATAACAGGGTAATTTGTGTTTTTGGTTTGTTTTAATTTGTATTTCTCTATTTACTGAGGTTGAACTTCTCTTCATATACTTGTTAGCCAGGTGAGTTTCTACTTTTGTGAATTGCTTACTTGTAATCTTCAGCTAATTTTCCTTTGGATTTCCTGCCTTTTTTTTTTTAACAAGAGTTCCTTGCATATCCTAATTATTAGTCCCTTGTCTATTTTTGACATTTCAAATATCTTTTACCAAGTCTGTCATCTATTAACTTTGTTTTTACTGTGTTTTGTTGAGCAAATTCTTTTAGTCCATCAATTTTTCACCTTATGATTTGTGTGTTTTGAATATCGTTATGGACATTCATTTCTACCAAAAGTTCCCAGAGATGTTTTTCTACATTTTCTTCTATTTGCCTCCATAGCTTACTTTTAGGTATTTCAACCATATGGAGTTTTACCTTTTTATTTGATTTAAGGTAGGGAGCCACTTTAATTATTGTTCTTATAGTGAGTTAGTTTTACCAACAATTATTTATTAAATACATTCTTTATCAACTTCTTATATTTAAGTTGGTCTGTTTCTATATTCTATTAGTCTGTCTGCTTCTGCTCCAAAAACACATTGTTTATAGTAAGTATTTGATAAGGATTCCCCTCTGCTTTTGTTTTTCAAAATTATCTTGGATATTTATTTACCTCTATTGTTCAATATATGTTTCAGACTACATTAGTTGTATTCCTCAAAAATTTTGATGGAATTACATTAAATTTACATTTTTAGAGAAGATAGTAATCTTAATATTAAATTATTCCATCCATAAACATTTCACCAATTTTTTAGGTCTTCATTTATGTCCCTTTTAGTGATTTTTAAATTAAAACTTTTGATTTATATTTCTGCCGCTTCTGAAATCGAATCCAGTATGGTTTCCTTTTTCTTTCTCATCTAAACTTCTGATATACATAAAATATACAGATTCTAAGTGTACACCTTGACTGATTTTCACAAAGTAAACACTCTTGTGTAACCAGTACTCAGATCAAAAAACAATATGAGAAACCTAGAAGCCACCCTTGCCTACCCTCCCAGTCATTATCTATCCCTCTCCCTGCTCTCCTATGTAACCACTGTCCTGATTTCTATTTAGCTTGTTTTTGAACTTTATAAAATTGAAATCATGCATTGTATCCTTGAGTCTGGCTTCATTTACTCTACATTGTCTTTGTGAAATTCATTCTGTTGTACATGGCTGAGTTTGTTTACTCTCAATTGCTGTGTAATATCCCATTATATGAATATACCACAATTTATCCATCTACTATTGATGGATATTTTGGTTGTTTCCAGTTTTGGACTGCTAAGAATAGTGCTACAATGAGCGTTCTTGTAAATATCTCTTGGTGAACGAATGTATGCATTTCTATTCGGTATATGACTAAAAGTGCTCAGTTGTAGGGTTTGCCTATATTCAGCTTTAGTTTGCCTGTAGTTAGATTTGGTAGATATTACCAAACATTCTCCCAAATGGTTGTACCAATTTATAATTCTACTAGCAGCATATGAGAGTTTTAGTTTTTCCACATCTTTGTCAATACTTGCTTTTGTCCACCTGAATTTTATAGATTATTGTTCTAGATTAGAGAAGCAAAGGAATGCTGTGCATCTTCTGTGGTCCTTTTCAGTTGACATGAACATAGAGCCACAGAGGATTGCAACATTACCTGATCCAGGAGAGCAATGATAAAGAAATCTAAAGCAGAGAAAATTTAGCTCTACCAGCTAAGAAAAGTCTAGAAAACCCCATAATTTCAATAAAATATTCATATTTTTATGTTTCTCAAAACTAATAAATACTAATAAATGATTTTAAAGGAAGGATGTTATAATATTTATTCTTAATATGTGCAAGGCACTGTGCTAAGGAGCTTTATATAAGATAGATACATACATGCAAACTTGCATTTTTTCATACATTTTTATTTGTTTATTTATTTTTAATATACATTTTTTATTGAGTTATAGTCATTTTACAATGTTGTGTCAAATTCCAGTGTAGAGCACAAAAAAATATGGAACGCTTCACGAATTTGCGTGTCATCTTTGCGCAGGGGCCATGCTAATCTTCTCTGTATTGTTCCAATTTTAGTATATGTGCTGCCGAAGTGAGCACCAATCTTGCATATTTTTTAATTCTCACAATGATCCTGTGAGGTAGTCCTCTCATCCTCATAGACAACAGAACCAAAGCTTAGAGAATTATGTAACTTGCTCAAAGTCACATAGTAAGTTGTGAAACCAATATCTGAACCCAGCCTGACTGCAGAATGTGTTCTTTTAGTAGTTACGTTATACTTGTTATAGATAAGAGCTAAGGACTTTAGTGGGTACCCCAAATTTAGCTAGATTAGTTGGAAAGGACAATGATAGATGAGACCTGAGATTAGCCCTGAAGTATTGATAAGAGATATTTAAGCAAAGGGGAGCAGAACAGAGTTAAGGAGTAAGAGTAGGGAGATAGAATAAGTGATATCTTAAGGTAGAAACATGGTATGTTCAGGAAATTGTAAAGATACAACAAACTTGGGATTTTGGAAGGTAAATTGAAAGGGGTAGATGGTCTTCAATACCAGTTCATAGAGTTGGGCACTTTATTCTGTAGGTGTGAGAGAGCCAACAGAAGTTTTGAATAGGGGATAAGGTTAATAACTGGTATCTGAGAATATGTAATTTGTGGACATTGTATAGAATGCATTCAGAGAGAGGGTGGTTTAGAAGTTAAGGTGGCCTAGGCAAGAATGAAGAAAATCTGAATAAAATAGTGTGGGTTACAATGGATATGTGAAATATTTTGAAGTGGGCTTTAATAACTAGATGACTAAGTAATGGGGAAATAAAGTAAAAGAAGCCAGTATTAGATTTTAAATCTTTAACAGACATAGGGATTGTTTGGGAATGAGAACCTATGAGGAGGTAGGTATAATAAAAGTTGACTTTAATAGTATTTTGTTTGATACTGTAATGAAAAATTCAAGAAGACTTATTCTGTAGGGAGGTAGAAATAGATTAAAGTTTAAGAGTTTGGGAACAGAGATTAAGTGTTGCATGTACTCTGCATAAGCAAATGGGAATGTAAGCCAGTGCCAGTTCACTGAGAGAAAAAGCACATACACAGAAAAGAGGAGAATGTTGCTCAGTATCCACGGTTAGGGTGTTAGAGGAGGAAGACAAGCCAGCAAGGGAGAGAAGCAGCAGTCCTCAATAGTTGGAAAATCCTTCCTTCCATATGCTTATCTTTCTCCTCTTCTCCACATAAGTGAACCTTCGCTTTAACTCTCCAAGATACTTTGAGTGTATTTTCTTGTCTTGTTCATACCTCATTACTGCCTCTTTAAACCAGCATGTGTATATCTCCTATGTACCTACCTTCCTTGTTAACATAATTTTTAAATGCTTTTTCAAAACTGTGCCTGGTTCTAAAACTGAATAGTAAAGATATTTTCAAGGCCCAAAGTCCAAAACTACATCTAATTTAAATAACTTGTCAGGAGAATAAATTTTCTAGAGCCTCTGATTGGATTTAAGCTGCTCAACTGATGGCAGCCTCTAAAAATACATAAATGCTAACATAAATTTATACTGAAGTGTGATTAATTCTGAATATTTTCTAATTGAGTAACAGAATTCTTGGCTGTGTGCAAGGGAAGTTGAAGGAAGAAAGTTCAAAAACTATAGAGAAAACAGATGTACTTTTAAGTCATTGCTCATGAAAAATAATACAGAATATTTGTTGGTTATTAGAACTCTAAAGTTCAGCCTGGGCCGGAAGCTAAGGCTGCTGGAGTGGGTATGAAGTTGAAACTGATCTCTGTTGCGGTCTGAATGAGTCATACCACATTCTGGCTGCCATTTTTGGTGAAAACCTACATGTCTAAAGTACCTGAAATCTAAGCATTTCTGCACTAGATAACACAATTAAATAAAAATCCTGATTTAAAAAAAATGTCTAAATGTGCTCTCTCAACTTTTTCAGAAGAATTGCGAAAACAAGGCTTGTTACAGTGGCTTGATTCTCTTCAGACTGATAATACCGCCTCTCCAGACCTACAGCTCACCATGGGAGCAGTGATTGTGGAGGAAATGAGAGCAGCCATAGAGAGGCAGACTGGTCTTCAGTGTTCAGCTGGAATTTCACACAATAAGGTGAAGGCTAATAGATTTCAAAGAGAAACTTGGATATCTGTAGTTAAATACAGCAAGGATGGATATGAGTGGGGAATTTAAATCACTATACATATACTTGGAAATGGGTTTCTATTTTAAACTTCATGTTAAGAACTAAATAAAAACCTAAGTAATTCTTTAACATGGGAATTGACATTGCACTTGAACTTTCCTAAGAAGCAGGCTGAAAAATTTGCTGAAAATGGTTATTTACATAGTTGTATCCAAAGCATTTCCTTAATGATTGAACTAGCCAAAGAAAGGAGGAGGCTAGTCTTTGAATTTTATAAATGAACCTATTTCTTTTCTTTTTAAAAAAGTTGCTGAATAGTCTAGTGTCATTTCTTACACGAAGTTGCGTGGGTGTTCTATGCTTCTATTCTGTGCTTTCTGATTACAGTGCAGTCAGTGTGGGCCTGGGGTCTTCATCCCCTCAAGACTAGGCTCAGTAACTGGGCAGTGGCTGGTTATCCCTGGTTACTCCTCTTCCTTCAATAAGAGGAAATTTGCCAAACTACCCAGCAAGCAGAGTTTTGGGGGCTTTTTTTATTTTCCTGGTTGTGTGGAGGGAGGGGAAACAGAAGTGTCAATATAATAATTTAAACTACACTGTGACCTAGTAGAAGTTCCAGAGAATCTCGCCAATGAATATAAAGTGATTTTATACTTTTCCTACCGATTTGTGAAATGATACCACTGAAGATACCACTGATTCTTTGAAAAGACTTCTTGAGGATTGTTTCATTTTGAACTCTTATTTAGTATAAGAAGATGTTTGCTATTATAGGATGATTTTGAGCCCAGTTTCTATCACAGATACTAAATTATGGTCATCTTATTGAATCCAGGACTCAAAATGGACTAACCATTAATCAAGAAATGTAAATAAATGGGGTAGGGTAAAATGAATTTGCTTCAGCATTTTCATATGGACACACTGAGAAATACATCTGAAGTTTCTTCTGCAGCTTCCCTGCTTTTTACTCTCTTGGAAGTAGAAGAACCTTAAGGAATAGATAAGGGTGGGGAAAATGACGGAAGGAAAACTGAGAAGTGAAGATGTGGAGAACAATGAGGATAAAGACGGGGTCATGTTTTCCACTGCGGATGTTGTGGGACACCGAGGTTTAGAGATGTCTTCAGTTTCTGGTTTTGTTTTTGTTTTTACCATTGAAACCATCAGTTACAGCCCTTAAGCTGTGTATGTGTGTATATGTGTGTGTTAGTTTTCATGAACTCTCTGTGTAGGTATTGACAGTAATGAGGTTTTTACACTTTCCATGCTCCAGGTCCTGGCAAAACTGGCCTGTGGACTGAACAAGCCCAACCGGCAGACCCTGGTCTCACATGGGTCAGTCCCACAACTCTTCAGCCAAATGCCTATTAACAAAATGTAAGTATTCACAGAGCACTTTAGATTTCACTCATATACATGTGAAGGACCTCTCTTGTTGTAGTTTCTTCCGTTCTTTAAGGATTAGAGCCGGGGAAAATAGGTACCCTGGCGTCAGGAGGGAGATTACACAGGAAAATTTGAAAAACACAGATACTTTTTTCTTAATGAACCTTCAATTCCAGATTATCTGTGGAAGAAACTTAGTCTTGAATTAAAAAAAAAAGAACTGATTTTTAGCCATATATTTAACTTCTTTCTAGGCTTTTTATTCAAGCCTGTTACTAAATAACAAATAGGGATTATACTTCTTTTATTTGTTTTAATATCATATCAAGTTGTTCAGGGCAACTGAACTCCCAAATAAAATTAATAACTAGGTTATGCAAACCAATTATGTGTCTTTGACAAGGGCTTGTAATGTTGTTGAAGGGACAAGATATAACTGTTCAAAGCAATAGTGAAAGTGCTCTTACAAGACTGTAAGTAACTTGAGACAGACTTATGAAAAAGGCATAGAATTTTGTTTTTAGATTTGGCACAATTTGGAGAGTCAGATGAGACTAGAAGAGAAATATCAATTTGGAGAATGCTTTGAACACAGAGAGAAAGTATAAAGTATTTTCAGGGAACTGGGACATAAACTAGTTTAGCTGGACCATGTTGAGGGAGACAAGTGATGGAAAAAGGACTGAACAGATGGGCTGCGGATAGATTATTAGAAGTCTCAAAGGCCAGGCTGAAGAGTTTTGACTATATTCTTAAATATGAAAGGTTTTAGCTATGAAAGGATTTGTTTTGGAGTTGGAATTTTAATCCCTAAGTGGGACAGTAGATTGTGTACAATTGTGTGCAATTGAAAGTTTTATATACAGTTGTCTTGATAACTCATTGATAACTTTCCCCTTATGTTTATGCTATGGTTAATCTTCTTTCTAGGTCCTAACTCCCAGAGTTCTGAATTCCCAGAGTCATCTAGTCTTATGCTAGAAAACCAATAGTTTACAGAACTAATGTGTCTTATTTTCTTTGAACCTTCTGGAGAGCTTCTTACGCAAGCAAAATGTCTTATGTCTGCTGCTAACTAGATATTTATGATGTGACCTACAAATTTTTGGTCTTTCTGTTGTTGTTAGCCGTAAGCTTGGAGGAAAGCTAGGAGCCGCTGTTATTGAAATCCTGGGGGTACAATACATGGGAGAACTGACCCAGTTCACTGAATCCCAGCTCCAGAGTCATTTTGGGGAGAAGAATGGGTAAGTGATTTCTAATACTTTTCAGTTATAACTTTCATGGATATGCTAAATTCAAATGTAGACAAGAGCATCAGGTAAAATTTAGACCTATCTTGTGGTTAATGTTTGTTCCTCAAGGTAATGTCATTGGTCCTTTTGCTTCAAAATATTAGATCACTATAGCCTGTCAGTCTAATTTTTCCATGTACCTAAATGGGCTGGTAGATAGGAACTGTGTTACTTTGATGCTCAGGTATGTTTGTGTACAACATTTATGTGTGCTGAGATGCTGATACGCCCTTAAAGTCCTTGTATTTAGGCTTAGTAAGTCCCAAAGAAACCTGGGAATAGGAAATCTGTGGCTTCTTGGCACTTTTCCAAAAATACAAATGATGACATGGCTTTAGAAAACATAACCAGTGTTGTTCTCCTTGGCAATATATTGTACTGGAATTCACTGGGAAGGGCAGGGATTCTGTTAGAGATGAAGTATACTTAATTTTGAACAAATGTTTCCTTTTCATGAAAGGGGTAAAAGATAGTGTAATATAGGTATTTTGTTTTAACGAGAATAATCATTCGCTTTCACCTTTAAACCTTTTTGCTGGTTTTATTAGATCTTGGCTATATGCCATGTGCCGGGGGATTGAACATGATCCAGTTAAACCCAGGCAAATACTCAAAACCATTGGCTGCGGCAAGAACTTCCCAGGAAAAACAGCTCTGGTTACTCGGGAACAGGTAGGCAGACATTCTTGATAGAACTTGCCTCTTTTAAGGGAGTGAGTTGGTAGTTTCAGTAGCTGTGGAAGGTTTAATATTTACATGGAACCTGTATCCTATAAGCTATGAAGGGAATAGAAGTTCTTTTTTGTGTTGGAAACTGACTAGTTTAACCTGTAATCTACTATCTTTTTTCCCCTTTCTTCTATCTAAAAAGAAATAGAATGGAGCTGACTGAAGTTCAAAATGAAATTACTCATTTTTTGGTAGATGAAAACTTGGGAGGCCAGGATATTGTCCCTCAAGCTTGTGTCTTTTCTCAGAGCTGGAACATGCCGGAAATTCACCTGATGGCATGCCAGCAGGAAAAGAAAATGAAAATTGTGAGCTAGGGCAGGTCAGAGTACTTAATTTTCTATGATCTGGTGATCCTTATGGGGAAGCCTTTGTTGCACATTTCCATTTGGGGGAGAAGTAAACAAAACCACCACTTAGTCCTATAATAAACCGAGAGTTTTTAAATTTTTGAAAAACTAAAGTTTCAATACCTTTTCTAGGTACAATGGTGGCTTTTGCAATTAGCCCAGGAACTACTGGAGAGACTAACCAAGGACCGAAATGATGTAAGATTTTTCTTTCTTTATTCCTGGGGTGAGCTTTGGGATTTAAATACCAATTACTATTTACCTTATGGAGTAGAAACAGAGATCCAAAAAAATTACCAGGAGAAACTTTTAAGAAATCTTTTCTCTTTTCCCATAAAACTCAATGTGATTTTCCAAAGCCTAGATCTGTGAACATAAGACCTGACCACTCCTGTCTCCCTCGTTACTATTTGCTTTTACTTTTTTGTATATTATCTAAATCCTCCTGCAGCTCTGAATATACAGAGGATCTTCATCAGAGTACAGACCACTAAGCCGGACATTTAAGGGCTGGAATGTAAATTACTGGGCTTAAACATCATCCATGTGACAAAGAAGTACTTGCAGTTTTAAAGAGAGTCTTAACTCAAAGATTTGACATCTGATTAGTTTCTTTTTCTTCTCTCGTTAAAAAAGTTTTATTGATACATACATATATATATTACATACCATAAAATTCACCCATTTACAGTATATATTTAAGAGTTCCTCAAATATTTCATAATCAATTTAAGAACATTTTCATAACCCAAAAAAGAAATCTACCCATTAGCAGTCACTCCCCCTGTCCTAGGCAACCACCAGTCTGCTTTCTGTCTCTAAACTTACTATTCTGGACATTTCCTATCTATGGAATAATGTAATAGTGACTTTTTGTGACTGGCTTGAAATATTTCAGTTAACATATTTTCAAGGTTCACCCATATTGTAGCAAGTATCAGTACTTTATTCCTATCTATGGATATACCATATTTTACTTATCAGTTCATCAGTGAATGGCTATTTGAGTTGTTTCCACTTTTTGGCTATTATGAATAATGTTGCTATGAACATTCATGTGCAGATTTTTGTGTAGACGTGTTTTCATTTCTTTTGTATATATACCTAGGAGTAGAATTGCTGAGTTACATGGTAATTCTGTGTTATCATACTGGACTGTTGTGGCACTATTTTACATTCCCAGCAGTGTAAGAGGGTTCTAATTTCTCTATTATCTTTGCTATTATCTTTTTAAATTTTAGCCATACTAGTGGATGTAAGGTAGTATCTCATCGTTTTAAGGTGCTTATGGGGCTATTTTCTTAGAAGAAATGTCCGTCAAAATGCTTTGCCCATTTTTGAAATGGGTTGTCTCTTTATTGAGTTTTAAGTTTGTTTTTTTTTAATTTGGGGGGGGTAATTAGGTTTTTATTTATTTTTTAATGGAGGTACTGGGGATTGAACCCAGGACCTCGTGCATACTAAACATGTGCTCTACCACTGAGCTATATGCCCCCCTCTCTGAGTTTTAAGAGTTCTTTATTTCTTCTGGGTGCAAGTCCCTTGTCAAATATGTAATTTGCAAGTATTTTCTCCCATTCTGTGGATTCTCCTTTTCCTGATGGTATTGTTTAATGTATCCTCTCCTGTTGAAACATAAACTGTATACTGTCAGGAATTATCTATAATTACCTGTTTGCCCCTTTTTAGCTGAGGTGGTGGTAAATGTTTGTTCTTTGGTAGGCAACAAAAGGAGGCATACAATTCCTGTTGTGTTGTGGGCCTATTTGACTTTTCCCACTAGGTGTCACTCTGTTCTCATCTCCTTATTCTATAACCACTTTGATTTGGTCTCTGGCTACTTCTCTGACCTCATGTCCCATCATCTCCCTCTATGGCTCCCCCTTTAGCCTCCACTCCACTGGCCTCCTTCCCATTTAACACACCAAGTAAATTTCACCTTCACTGTTTCCCCAACTACCCTGTCACATCAGCAGTCTCCATCACTCTCTGCCTTATTCTGCTTTTTTTCCATTGCACTTTGTAGTCATTCTATTATACGCCTACTTATTTGTTATACATATCTCCGACTACAAAATAAGATCCATGAGGACCCAGACTTGATTTTGTTCCCGCTTATATCTGTAGATCCTGATACATAGTAGGCATTCAGTTATGGGTTTTAGTCAACAAGGACGGCTTTGTTATTGCTAATTTGTATTCTCTTGAGATATACAAATCTGTACAAATTGTATTTACAAAATGCACAAAGTATATTTTTACCTAAAAAAACAGCCACTGCTCTTGGTGTGTTTGCCTTAGGGGTATTTCTTCTCACTAGGATCTTTTGATTTTGAGGGAATCATTATGTGTGCTTTAAACTTTATTGCTTCTTGACCCTTATTTCTTAGTTTGCTTTGCATCAGCAGTATTCAGAAGCTCAGACTTCACTGAGAAGTGAATCAGTGATCTTGCTGTCTAGAGCAGGCTCACTACACTGTATCTTCTATAGATGGGCTCTAAGGAGGTGCTAGTGCAAACTTCTGCTCTTCTTAAGCCTAAGAGCATCAGGACAGATTAAAGAATAGATTCACTACTTAATCCTGACATCCTGGCTTGGACCTCCTTTCAGTTACTTATATGAACCCTTCCTACAGTCACGGAATGTAGTACTGCAGGTATTTGGTATAATCTTCCTGCATGGACCCCACAAAAAACACTCAGGAGAATCCATTTTCATTTATTCTGTCCTGTTCCCATCACCTATCAAAATACCCTAGATATTCTAATGTTCCATCATCCAATTTATGTCTTCTCTAGTTAATTCTTAGACTCAAAAACAGCACAAAAATGTTTAGATTAAACCTATTTCCAAACCATTCTGTCACCCTGGTTCTTTTAATTTCCTCTCACACAGTTCAGTATATAGAATCCAGATGCTCAAGGTAATTTTAGTTCTGTCTCAATCCTTTTACACCCACAGAATGGCAGGGTGGCCACTCAGCTGGCAGTGAGCATTCGTGTACAAGGGGACAAACGTCTCAGCAGCCTGCGCCGCTGCTGTGCCCTTGCTCGCTATGATGCTCACAAGATGAGCCAGGATGCATTTGCTGTCATCAGGAACTGTAATACTTCAGGGACCCAAACTGAATGGTGAGTTTCCTTCCAGCTCATCTGCTTTTGAGACTTATATATATATATATAAAGCTTTCCAGCTCGGGTAGGACCAGGAGGATGGTCATGCACTCAGGGAGAGAACACAGTAGAAGCAGCAGAAACGAGGCAGCTCAGCTGCAGCTTCTCTGCCTACATTTGGTGCATTCCAGTGCCCAGGGGTGGGTTTGAGAGGCACAGTGAACCAGTAATATCCCTGCCTATATCAATTTGCCATAGTCAGGAGAACGACCAATTGTACTTGGGAGTACAGCACTCAAGCTTCAAGAATACACTTGGGAACTTCTCTCTCAACTACTTGGTTGTTCTACTAGCAGCTTCTTTCGTAATGAAAGTGATCTATATTCACAAGAATCTCTAACATCCCAACTCAGTTATAAGCTCCACTGGTGTAAGACTCCCATAGCATATTAATAAAATTCACTTAAGTTGGCTATGAAAGACAACCAAGTATATGACTGCAGTGTGTTCATCTACTGTCCAGATATTAATGATTTTCAGTATTGGAATCCCTTAATTATTTATTTAACATAGCCTCTTAAATTGAAAAAAGTATTCCAAATTCACAATGGAAATATAATTATGTGAGAAAGATAAATTGGTTGCTTATAGGTCTATATTGGAGATTGTAAAAGGAAAAGTTTAGTTAGCTGTCTGAGTTATTGCTTGTCTGAATATATGGGCATTACTATTATATTTACAGACCTACAACATGATGCGTTCTCTAAAGTTAAAGTTTTTGTTCTTAGAATAATTTTACCTTAATTTCCTAGTATATTTTCACACATTGATACTTTAATTTCCCAGTATATTTATTTTCAAACTTTGAACACTTTTACTGAACTAAATGATAATTGTGATACTATGTTCACATGAAACCTTATAAATTGATAGACTATAACAAGTACTCCTCACCAAGAGTGTGAAAGTTATCGAGAGGGAAGCATTAAAATTATCTGATTATGAGATTGTCTCAAAGCATGAAAGAGGAGAATAGTTGTGATATGGTCTTTTTTTTAATTTATGGTGGGGGGAGGTAATTAGGTTTATTTACGTATTCGTAGAGGCAGTACTGGGGATTGAACTCAGGACCTCATGCATGCTAAGTATGCGCTCTACCACTTGAGCTATACCCTCCCCCTTGAGAGATGGTCTTAATTTTAAAATAGCATTTACTTTTTGCCTCATCGAGGGACAAATCTGTATATAAAAGCACATTTCATCTTCTGAAATTCTACTCGTGAAAATTTATTTGGGTAATTAGACGTAATGAGGAACTTTATGACAGGAATTTCTTGAAATGTTTCTTAGACCAGGCTGGGTAACCAGAAACAGTTGTGAAATTTCATTCTCTAGAAATTCTAGAGTTGAAAGTCTGTCAGAGTTCGTTAGATGGTATCATCTTTAAAAACAGGAGAATGCTGGGGGAGGGTATAGCTCAAGTGGTAGAGTATATGCTTAGTATGCACGGAGTCTTGGGTTTAATCCCCAGTAACTCCTCTAAAAATAAATAATAAAACCTAATTACCTCCCCCTTACCACCGCCCAAAATAAAATAAAAACAGGAGAATGCATAAGAGGGTTTTTTTTTTTGCAAAAGTCTTTCCAATCTAAATATTCTAAAGCTTTTTTGTTGCCCTGAATAGTTTCTTGCCCTACCCCTGAATTACAGTGACTCTGCAGCAGTATCTGATAAAAACAAACCCAGCTGTCAAGGGATCCAGCTTACACATGTCTGACTTGGTAGGTGTTCACCAAGTCAGTGATTCTGAAAGTCTGGTCCTAGACCAGCAACATCAGTATCACCTGGGAACTTGTTAGAAAGGCAAATTCTCTACCCATCCCAGATCTGTTGAATCTATATTAATCCAGTACACCCTAAAGCTTGAGAACCACTGCAGTAATGACTTTCTTTTGTGGCAGAACCAGAATCCCAGTCATTTACAAATTGAATCTGTGACCTGGTGCTAATCTTGTTCTTTTACTTTCTATACAGGTCCCCTCCCCTTACAATGCTTTACCTCTGTGCTACCAAATTCTCTGCCTCTGCCCCTTCACCTGGCACAGACATCACCATCTTCTTGAGCAATGACCCAAGTTCTCTGCCAAAGGTGCCAGTGACCACCAGTTCAGAAGCAAAGACCCAGGGAAGTGGCCCAGCAGTGACACCCACTAAGAAAGCAGCCACTTCTCTGGAATCATTCTTCCAGAAAGCTGCAGAAAAGCAGAAATTCAAAGAAGCTTCACTTCCATCTCTTACTGCCACTACCCAGGCTCCTATAAGCAATTCACCATCAAAGCCCTCATTACCTTTCCAAACCAGTTGTACTACAGGCACTGAGCCCTTCTTTAAGCAGAAAAGTCTACTTCTAAAGCAGAAACAGCTTAATAATTCTTCAGTTTCCTTCTCTCCACAAAAACAACAGTCCAGCCCTAAAGAGTCACCAAACTATCTTCCAACAGAGTATCCAGATTGTGCCCCTGTCTGTGAAAAAGTGTGGCATCTAGGATCCTCTAAAGGAACTCCTGCAGAGATGGATTTAGCCCAGAACAGCCTAAGCAGGCTTGCTTCTTTAACTTCCAAGTCCGCTCTAGAAGTGGCTCAAAAGGCAGCTACCACCCCCAGTCTACTGGCTGCTGAGGACCAAGTGCCCTGTGAGAAGTGTGGCTCTCTGGTGCCTGTATGGGAGATGCCAGAACACACGGACTATCATTTTGCATTGGAGTTGCAGGAAACCTTTTTGCAGTCCCACTCCTCAACCCCTCAGGTTGTTCCTGCCAGTTCTCCTCAAAGCAAAAGAAATCCCAAGAGCCCTTTGGCCTCCAATAATAAACGCCCTAAGCTGGAGGGCATGAAGACACTGAAATCATTTTTTAAGCCATTAACACAATAGTGCTGCCCTCATGCTTGCTGCAGGGTTTTAATATTTTACCTGTAAACTTGGAGACAGAAATATGTTAACTTCTCAAGGAAATTTATAACTTTATGTAATTTTTAATAAGAAAAATAATCAGGTTAGATGCTGAGTTAAGGCTCCCATCTCTTTATAGGAATGGATTCTAATCCTATTGCTGATAGGGATGTAAAAATTCATCTTCCAAAGATACAACTGTTTTCAGTTTTTAATTGTTAGCATTTAGGGAAGCAGTGTCATGTAGTTAAAAACGTCTGGACCTCAGAGCCTAAGAGATCTGGTTCCAAACCTGGCTCTGCCTCTTGGAATAGGGCCTCCAGCAAGTCACTTTCCTCATTTTCCCTCATCTGTAAAATTGAAATAATACTTTATATTACTGAAGATTAGGGAAAATGTATTTAAAGTATGTAGCTTCAAGTTGGCACAGAAAAGGAACTGAGTAAAAAAAATTTTAAATTTGACTAAAATGTGAGATTTAAGAATGTAAGGTGAACACTTGAAACTCTAAAGTGGTAACTAGTTTAGGGCAGGGCCCTGTACATAGAAGCCACTCAATAAATACTGAATTTCATTCAAGTAAACCCTTTTATAGCCACAATTTTAGCCATTGGCCCTTCTACCTGTTGTATTTTGTTCTAAGGTAGAATAAGATTATTACTGGACCAGTTCAGAAACTCTGTTTAGTCATGATCAGAACGAGGTCATCTCTAGGACCTTGTTACTCCAAGTGTGACTTTGAGGAGCAGCAGCATCAGCACCACCAGGAAACTTGTTACAGTCTCAGCCTTACCCCCACCCCACCTGAAGTTGTATATTAATAAATTTGACAAATACTGATACAACAGCCCATCAGGTTTGTAAAGGGCAACGTCATTTCCTTAAACCCTAAATACAAATTTAAGAGCGAAGTGTTTGGGCTTTAGGGTCACTGGCATGTTCATCTCCCTATTGAAGTGTGAATATTAGCTTAGGGTTTTAAATGAACTACTATAGCTTTTTTATAACTTGTCCATGTTTATAGTACTGTATTCTTAATCTCCATTTTTATATGTGGAAGGTCAATTTTGGCTTTTCTAATATGGGAAACCTTAATTACACAGCCCGAGGGGGGAGGGGGGAGGATAAGAAGGTAGGGAAAATGGCATATATATCCCCCCTCCCATACATGCACTCAAACCAACTGCTTTTTAAACTTATCCATACACTGGGGGTCTGCAGTTTGAAAGGGGAACATTTGAAAACCATTGGGTCCAGCAAGAAATGATTTCTTCCCCCAAAGATCCTTTACACTTTTGTGGCAGTTAAATATCTAATAAAAGACAGTACTTACTGTGTACATGGCCTTTTCCCTACTAGGTTTGTAGATTTCTTAAAGGCAAGAATTCTTCACAGTGCCTTGCACAGAATAGGTGCTTGATATTCATTGGATGAAATGTATATAGTGAACATTTTAGATTACCAGAACTGGAATATTACAAACGTACATACTACTAGATTGGGGGCGGAATTGCTCCTTTATACGCCTTTTTATCCTCCTGAATGTTCCATTAATATAGCAAAGTGCCTCACTAGTTCCTGGAGATGTCTCATTAAGTACTGAGATCATTTCCCAAAGCTTCCTTTCTTAATCCAGGGAAAAGTTTTTTTTTTTTTAAATCTCTTTTGGGTGCTATACAAATCAATTTGAACATATTTTTAACACTTCAGGTGACTGGAAGGAGTCATACAGAAAAGTAATGTGGTAGAAACTGTGGTTTCATTGGACTTCTAAAGGCCAAGACAGGCAGTAGGCAGGGGTGGGGAGAACACTAGTAAATAACCAATAGAGACAATGCCAACAGCACACCTCATTTTCCTGGGACTGGCAGCCCTGCCCCAGCATACTGGCAATGAGCCTGTGGAGGGGACAGCAGACAGACGTGCAAAGGTCAGTGTTGGGTGAAAGCTATAGGACCTTTTTGCTGAATATAACCTTCCCTCAACTGTTTTATCAGCAACTGTACAGACGGAAGTAAACAGCTCTTAGTTCCCAACACCAGGAGGAAGTTCCTCAACCACAGGCTACTTAGTGGCAAGTCAAACCAGTGATATTTAAAAAGTAGCTGAGCTTGAATGGTAGGGAGGCTATCACTTTAATACCCTGGAAGCAGAATGCCCATGGGATCTTGGACCACATTTATCATTAAATTTCTTTTGCAAGGATCACTACTGAAAATGTACTCCCTGCTTTTTGCAGTTGACTTTAAACTTGGGCCATATTTCTCTACCCATAAAATATGGTAGTCAGGTACTCTGAAAAAACTAGGAATAAGGGACAGAGGTTTGGCCAGGTGGTCCTCATAGCTCCAAGGCGGTTAAGACTATGTAAACCTCACTTCGGGCTATTTTGTATTGCTAAGAAAATTGAGAGGACCAGATTGCATGTCTAAATTCTGTAGGTGCCATGCTTATCTCCAATCTCTTGACAGGATATAGTAGCAGCCTCCTTACCATTGTGACCATTAGCAAGTAGCTAACTACTTAAGTACAGGGTGGTTACCTATCTTAGCTGAAAAGGCAGCAGTTTCACTTTCTATTCTGCTCAAAGAATGATGCAAAACAGGCCAGAATTCTTGGGTCACAGCACTGGAACACTGATCACACGTCAGGGAGAGGAAAGGAAGAAGGGTGAATGAGTTATCAGATTGGTTCTTTCCCCATTCAGGGCTCAGCAGTTTAAAGGTTTCACTCATCTCCAATCCTGGAGATGAATCCAGCTCTGGAAGATAAGCCTGGGTCTTAAGCATAAGCACAGTGTGTTCAATAAAACATTTTTATTCTGTACAATATATATATAATGTGTATTTAAATATATATATGTATATATATGCAGAGAAACCTCAACCAACAAATCCCTGAGTCCATGGGAACCCAGGACATTAACAAAGGAAAAGGAGGGAATCCATGCCCTAAAGAATAGGAAATATGGCAACATCTTTCCCTTTCCTCCAGGTTCCCTGCAACAGAGGGAAAGGGATGTTCACTGCAAACCACTAAAACAAGAGAGAACTAATGTGGAGGCAGGAAGGGAGGTGAGGGTGGCGGGATGGGGAGCTGTGGGTCAGGGCCCCAGCCACGTCTGGGAAAGTAAAACATACTGTTTGATCCAGCATTAAAACCAACGGATCACTGCAGAGGAGGGGACAAGACTGATTGACATGCAGCTGACCTTCGGTAAACCAAGCCTTAGCTTGGTGGCCCCACACCTGGGCCAGCACAACAAATAGCACCTGTGGGGCCTTTGAGAGGGAAAACCAGGGACATGGCCCTTGAGTGAAGAAGGGAAGGGAGAGAAAGCTGAGGAGCAGACCTCATGTCTCAGCACAGGTTGGGAGCACTGCCATTTACTGTCCCTGTGCCATTTCTTCAGACCCTGGGCCACCAGACGGCCAGAGGCAGGTGTCTTTTGTCCACAGTCAGGTAGAGATGGGCAATTTACATGGCCTTGAGAAGAGGTATAGAAAAAGGAGTGCTTTCGAGGACCACCCCCAGTTGTTTTGACAATTTCTGACGTGCAGGGACCACACCGGTGAATCATGCCCAGTCCTGACAGTGGGGCTGAGGTGGCGTCAGCTCCCTCCATAGACAGGCCGTGGGGTTGCCGGGCTTGATGAGCCAACCAGGTGGACACACAGCTGCCAAGCATTGCCCTGAATTCTCCTGTCTTCTCCCTAAGACTGCCCCTCCTGGCCACACCAAGCTTGGCATCTCTCCAGAAAAGGTGGCAGGGAGCAAGCAGCAGAGGCACCTCTCTCTCCCTAGCCTATGAACACACAGAGCCGCCAATGGCGGGGCAGCATGGCCAGAAGTCACCTTATGTATTGTAGGGACAGCAATAGAGCTGTGCCTGCCTGGAGGAGTTCAGAAGCCCATGTTGGCCTGGGCCTCTCCTGCTGCAATGGCTTGCACATCAGTGACATGGCCGATGCCCTTGGTGACACCCTCCCGGAACAGCAGCTTGGCGCCCACCTTCAGGTACTCTGGGTGTTTCAGGAAGCGGAAACGTACCACTGCCTTCTCCCCTGTCCGCAGCTTGTCCTGCAGCAGACATGCGGTCACTGAGCCTGGACAGCACCTCCTGTCTCTACTGGCCTCAGCTATCCACCCTCAGGGGCCTATCAGGCTTCAACCCACCCAAGGTGGGGCTTTGTCCTCTGTGTGGGATCAGGGAGCTCTCTCTGAGTCTGGGGACAGGCCTCCCTCCTTTCTGGAAGCAGGAGAATTCTGACTTTCCCGGGGAAATGGGGGCACGGCTGGGTCCCTCTCACCTTGGCGTGGATCTTCTCCACCACTGCCGTCTGACGTACGTTGCCCACATGTACCGTCACCTGGAAACCTCGCCGGAAGGTGGTGGCATGGAATAGCAGGACTATCTCGGCCTCGAACACTGAGCAGATGGTGGGGTTCATCTCTGGGCTCACCATCACCATGCCCTGGGGAGGCACAGACCCCAGACCCAGGAAGGGCAGAGCCCTTTAGTCTCTCCTCCCCCGCCACCCTCACACCCTTTACAGCTCCTGAACTTCTCCTCCTCTAGAACTTCAGACACAAAAACCTCAGGAGACAATATTTAAAAATCCTCCTCTTGGAGGGAACCCTTCCTTACTCAGCTTTCATGTCCTCTAACCCTTTTAACGCTTAGCATTTTTAGGGTCCTGGATATTCAGTTTGCACCACAGTGATTCCTATTCAGTGATCTGTGCTTTATGAGTATTCTAAGCCTTTTTATACATGGACAGTCTGTGTAACCAGCTCCTTGGGTTAGAGACCATGTTTCCTTTGAGTGCCTCTGAAGTGCCTTAGACAGGTGCTTCTCATTCAAACAGCCAGTCTCCCAGGCGTTCTCGTTGTATTCCCTCTCCCACCGACCCTCCCACCTCACCTTGCGAAGGAGTGCACGGTCAAAGTCTCCGAGGGCCAACGTAGCAGCTTGACCAGCTCGCAGCACACGACAGGCAGAGCGGTTGCGCTGGATGCTGCATACTCTCAGCTCCAGGAAGCAGCCATCATCCGTGGGGCCCACCACCAGCTGGTCCCCCTCACGGCAAATCCCACTGCAGCCCAGAGGGCAGGTGGCACAGCATCAGCCTATGCCCCTCTACCTACTTCCCTACCAGGACCTTCCCTTCTAAGATTAAGTCCCTCCAATGGGGGAAAGAGACCCTAAATTCTGACTTGGAGGCAGGGGAGATGATCGCCTTGCCCCAGTTCAGAGTTCAGACTGAAGGCTAATATCAAGAAAGGCCATTAGTAACGGCTGGAAGATAGGTACCTGCTGGTTTGATGCTGAACCTTGATCCCTGAAAAAGCAATCATCCCTTGGGTTTCATCCTCAGCTTTGTAAAGTCTTAAGGGACCTCTCACTTCCCTAACTGGAGATGAAGTCAGTAGAATATGCTAGTTTTTCTCCTGGGGCCCAAGGAGATTCCCAGTAAGCAGGGATACTGTTTCTCCCCTGACAAGCCAACAGATGAGCTTTCTCCAGCTCTTCTGATGGTGAAAGCCTAACCTACAACCAAGCACATCCTTTAGATGGGCTCTGTTCAACTCCAGGGTCTCTGAAGACATCAAGAGTATGGGCAGGTGAGGGCTGAGTAGGGTGGATAACAAGAAAGGCAATTCACCTGGAAAGTGTCCCTCCAACAACTGTCCCCACCTCTGGTACTGTATAGATTTCATCCACCTGAAGCCAAAGAAGATTCTATCAACGGGCTGCCAAGTCCAAAATCTTGAAACAGACTCAGGACTTGGAATTAGTCCCTCCCAGTCCCCCAGCTCACTGTCCATTCAGACAGTTACCTGGAACTCTGTCAGCTGCTGCATGAGTTCTTCCTGCTCTTTGCTGTTGGTGAGTGGTGGCAGGATATTCAGAAAGACTTTAAGCAGGTCCAGACTCTCTCCAGACACACTAGATAGTGTGAAGATGGGGGTGACACTGTAGAGGGAGGTATGGAATGGGCAGATAAGGAAAGTTCCAACAGGAAGCAGAGGCTGGAGCCCTGTACACGGAAAGGTGAGCATATCTTGGGTGTCAAGGGGCTCCTCTCTCCAATCTGCTAATGTTCTTAGGAGCTCTGGACTCTCTCTGTGAGCCAGCCACGAGTGTGGCATGTGAAGCTCATCCCAGAGCCAGGGAGACGGTGAAGGCCTGGCACAGCACTTTGCCTCCAGGGCCCCAGGCATTAGCAAAGCTCCAGGCTGGCTTGGGGAAAGGGTCCGGCCTTTGGCAAAGACTGCCTCCCACGATCCCAACCTGAAGAATGACAGAACTGAGCCAGAACTGGTCTATTCCTGAGGGGAACCCGGGCCCTGGGGCCCTGTGGATCAGGGCTCTGGAGTGAGAAAGGCTTACTTGGGGGACTGGGCAAACTGCTGGGCAGCAGTGACAGCATCGTCCTCGGAGGTGACCAGCATGGGGACCTTGTGGCAGCCAGGCTGCTTGAGGACCCGCTCTAGCTGGCGTACTGTCCTCTCCACTGTGGTCTTGGCACACAGGTCTACCTTGCTGACCACGATGAAGAAGGGCACCTTCAGGGCTAGTGCCAGCCCCAGATGTTCCCTTGTGGTGCCAGCTGCTCAGAGAAGGAAGGCAGGCAGCAAGAAAAGTAAGAACGCAGGAGAGAGGAGAGCGAGCAAGAGCAGGGTTCACTCCTCCCAGATGTGAGGAGGCCTGGGGCAGGGAGTCAGCACCTGCCTCCGGCCCCGTCTCCACCCCCATGCCTCGTACCAATGCCAGTGTTCGCGCTGACGAGGAGCAGGGCACAGTCAGGGCAGTATGAGGTGAGGCCGAAGATGGTGGTGTGCAGGTACTTGTGGTGGCCTGCCAGGTCGATGAAGGTGATCATCTTGGAGCTGCTCTCACAGATCTCTTCTGCCGTCCGTGAGTCACTGTAATTCACCACCTGGCCCAGAGCCCAGGGCTCTCAGTGCCCTTTGCCAGCCTCCCCAACCCTTTAAGAGTTGCCAGAACCTAAACCAGTCCCTGGGTGGCCCTGCCTCTTAACCCTGAGCCCCACTTCGAATTTAGTTCAGTTGATTACCCACTTGGTTTCTAAGGAGGTCAGAGCTGGTTCAGCGCCCTCAGGGCCTTTGTCTACACTACTCCAGAAAGTTTCCACATTCTGCCCTCTAACTCTGTCCTTCACCACTACCATCCCATCCTCAGAGTCTGGCCCCACTGGGTCCCGCTGATTGCATGCACCTCTCCCTTGCTGTTAAAGCCCAGGATCTCGAAGCTGATGCTGGAGGTTCGTCCAGACTGAATCTCATGCAGGTGGCGGAAAAGGTTGAGCCGAGCCCGGCCCCGCCCATTGTCCAGCTCTCCCTGGGTCAGGACTCCAAGCAGAGTCGACTTCCCTGAGTCCACATTGCCCAAGACGGCCACACGGAGGTCCAGAAACTGCGAAGAATTGTCAGAGGTAAGGGGTCCAATTTCTCCCCTCCTCCACTGAAGGTTAGGTCAAGGGCAGTGGCACTCCCTGGGGACCAAACATTGAACTGGACACCCCCAGGATCCCAGGCCAGGGGAGAGCCTGCCACCACAGGGAGCATGGGTGTGAGAGGCAGGGTAGGGCATGTGCTTACCTGTTGGTTGTCAGGGACCTTCCGTACCAGCACCTCCGTGATCTTCCGGGGCGTGTCACTATCATAGTCCACTTCGCGCTCCCGGAGAACAGTGATGTCTGCCCCAACCCTGTCACGGCAAGGCCACAGCTGCCACATCTCACCTGTACTTCCCCTCCCTGCCCATCCTGACTCTGGGCCAACGGCCTTCCCATACCTCCCACAGAGCTCCCAACGCTTCACTTCACTTCACTTCCTACCCTCCTCCAATCTATCCCATATCTACATCTCCCTTTAAACAAACAAACCTTAAGTCAAGGAGCAAAAAAGACAGAGTCCAATGCAGGGAATCCAAGAAAACTAACCCTACCCACTTCAGCTCTTTGTCAAGAAAAGGCAGCAGAAGGAAAGTCCCTCCATGGCCCCTCAGGCCCTAGGTGACCGGGTATGTGTGAGTACCCCCCAGAGTTAGGGAAAGGAGAACCAAGGGAAAGGGGAAGCGTACTTCTCCGCCATCCGGTGCAGGGTCTTGAGAGAGGCCCGCATCTCCTCCTCGGCAAGCCCTACCAGCAGCCCATTGTCCTCTACCCCAATCTGGTAGACGGCCTCACCACGGCCTTCCTGGAGTCGCCACTTCATCTGTGTCACCAGGTGTTCAAAACGGTACTGGGATGGATTCACCAGCTTCAGCTTAGGGCAGGGGGGTATCATGAGAAGGTAAATCAGAGATGCTCCTTCTGAACCTGTGTGCTCTCCATCTGTCCTGCTGCAAGGACCAGGGCCTTCCCTTCTCTCTTAACCCCCTCATCCCTGACCTCCTCTAACAGTAAGTCCCTCTCCAACAGAATGAGATACAGAGCCCTTACCCTGAACCACATCCTTAAATTACTATAGATCATGAAGTGAGAAAGATCTTGAAGAAATCAACCCACGCCAGCAAGGACAACCTGCCCTCCCCAGCCTAAGACTTACTTTATATTCGATGTTTCCATCTTCAGCCTATAAAGAAAAAGGGGACAGTTACCACACATCATCCAGACCTAACCTCTGCTTCTCCCTGACTCCCACTGGGGTCTGGGCAGCTGACTTAAGAGCGCAGGAAACCTCAGCCTCACCTGCTAAGCAAATGCCACCTGTCAAAAGTCACTGGCAGACCAGCCCTCTACTCAACCTCAATGAAGGAAAAGCCTCAGAGAACACAGTCACCCATCTAAGCCAGGAACAAAAACTTTTTTGATCACTGGAATCATGTTCTTCCTAGATGCAAGATCATTCCCCTTCCTTCTCCCTACAGTCTCAAACTGCTGTCCCCAAAAGTCTGTCTTCTCCATGTCCAGACTGCTGAGGCTATTCTTTGCCACTGGTCTGGGAGACACAATTTCCATCCTGCCCACCCCTCTCAGCTGATGACATCAAGTGTAAGAGGTTGCAAGAGGTTCTGGACTAGGGTCAAAGGGTGAGCTCAGCACTGGTCACTACATGCCCCATGAGAGAAGGGTGTGTGAAAGAGAAACAGGGCTCCAGAGTTGGGGCTGAGATGAAGCGAAGAAACTCAGAAGATATAATGAAGGAGACAGGCTTCACAAACCAGACAACCCAACACAGAAGCATCCTGTTCCCTGAGCCTTCCCCTCTAGGGTGCGAAAGGATGTGAGATTTGCCTGTTCTATCTGTCTTGCATTTCTGCACTCATCCTCCCTGGCCATTTTATTTTTCCTCTCCCCTTCCTGTCATCATCCCATCCCTTCAAGGCCCTTTGACTCCTAGCTCTTACAGGTCTTCACCCATAATCTCCACCTCATGGAGTATAAGGGAGCTCTTTTCCCACCAATAAAGACCTTCCTTTTTATCATTTTGCTGGAGATGAGAATTAGGATGTGTAGCTTCAGAAAAGTAGTATAAGGATGATGGTCTCGGCTAATGGTTCTCAAAGTGTGGTCCCAGGACCGGCAGCATTACCATCACCTGGGAACTTGTGAGAAACGCAGATGAGCCACCTCCAACTCACTAAATCAGAAATTCTAGGGGCAGCAATCCAGGTGATTCTGATACATGCTAAAGTTTGATAACCACTGGATAAGGCTCTTCTCCTTAGTCCTTGTTTTCTAAAAGGGACAATGTAGCAGTTATTGTTTGTCTTAGGGACAGAGGGAGCAGGTAGGTGGAGGGTGTCCCACAGGACAGGGTGTGTGTGTGTGTGTGTGTGTGTGTGTGTGTGTGTGTACTCTCAGGGATAGGGAAGGAACACATCACTCTTTTCCCGGCCGTGAAACAAGTTTAGAAAACTCTAACTCCAGGACGCAGTCTCCCTTCTCCTGCTGCAGCACAGGGAGGGGGGCCGAGGCATCTTACTCTGTTCTTCCCAAGGGGATGAGGGTGGGACCCCCTTCCCCCACTTCTTCTCCCGGAGTTTCCCACATCTGAGTGGGGAAATCCCCCCTCCCCACTCTTCCTCCCTGGCGTCCTGACAGCGGAGGGGAGGCCCTGTCTGTCTCTCCTCCCTGGGGTCACAGTACCGGAAAGAAGGGTTCTCCTCTCCCCTCCCCCCGGGGGTCTTTGCACCGGAAGGGGGTACTAATCCTTTCTGTCCCGCCTTCTCGGAGTCCTGGGACCGGAAGGGGTGGTTTCCTCTCACCCCGCTACTTCTCAGGTGCTCACCTCGGGGGGCAGGTACGGGGGGTTGTTGGCTTTGCCCCCTCTGTTCCTTCCGTTCTTCTTCTTCCCCTTCGGGCCCCCACAGCTGCTGCTGCCGCCGGCGCCCCTAGCCTTGAGGGTTCCGCCCACGGTCGGGCCCCCTCCGGGCCGGCAGCAGCCGCCGAACAGCTCCGATACCCGCGAGTCCATCCGCCGCTGCCGCCAGCCCCCCGCCCGGCCCCTCCCCCCCGCCACCACTGCCACTACCGCCACCACCGCCGCCGCCGCCCCCACTCCACTGCCGCGTCCGGCCAGCCAGAGGAGAGCGGGGTGGGGCCCTGCTCAGGCCACGCCCCCACCCTGCCCAAGCCTCCGGGTCGCGTCAGAAACAGTCGCGGAGCATCACGGGATATAGAGTCCTTGAGCCTGGGAGCTCCCCGGAAAGAGTTTGCCACCGACCTACAACTCCCAAGAGGCATCGCGGTGCAGGTGGCTTCGGGGCGTAAGCCAGGAGCGCGCGTTTGCGCGCAAAGACCTAAGGGAGCTGTAGTCTGGTTCCCAGTCTCCGAGCGCTGAGCGGGTCTTTTCCTGGGGCCTGGGGGTGGGGCAGTCACCCAAGGGGAGGGGTTTACAACATAATCAAGCTTTGTGGGTGCTTCTGGGTTTGGCCCCCTAGCGTGATCCCAGACAAGAGGTTTTGGACCTGGAGAGCTGAATAATTCAGGGCGGCTGGTCCCTCTAGCCTACTGGTTCCACCCCTGCCTCAGTTTCTCCCTCCACGACCTCGCGTGCCGTCGGGGTGAGTCAGGACGACTGCCAGGGCAGAGGCGGATGGCGGTTAGCCTAATTACGGCTCTTATTGTTGCAATGATTATGCCATCTCTACACTGTAGTCACTGCTTTATTACCAGGCTGGCACCCTCCAGGGGCTGGTTTTAGCAGCCCGAGACACCGAGGTGGCCCCGACACGAGACCCGAACCGGTAAACCAGCCTTGCTGCCTAAGGGTGCAAGGATGCCCGCAGCGAGTATTACCCCTCCCTTTTGTTTTGAAGCAGAACCAATCCTCGACACTCGAGTCTGGTTTTAAAACTGTAGTCAAGATGTAGGAGGGGCCTGGCCCCTAGTTGGGGCGGGGCTGGAGCTTGGGTTACGTCAACCACTGCGAGGGCCGGAGCGGTTGCCTGGAATAGAAACTTGGCCAAGAGCCCAGGAGATTGCTGACGTTTGACTTTCTTGCCAAGCTGTCATCTATCTTGCTCTTTAGGGCTCTTGCAGTCAACAAAGAGTAAACACAGTTCAGAGATACAAACCAGTGTACTAGACACTAGAAAGGCAGAGTGGAGAAGCAGTTAGTGTTGCTGGGTTGGGAGTCAGGACGCCAGAGTTTAATTCCCAGCCCCTTGGCTGTCTCGTGACTCACCACACATCCATTGTATGTCCACTTCCCCTCTCTTCACAAACACCAAGTTGCTCATACACAGCCCAGAAATAAAACAGCCCTTCCCTCCAGACCTCGGTTTTCCTTGAAAAACTAGACGCAGCAATAGTGGCTTACCTCTGGTGGTTCTTTCAGGGGTGCAGACCTGGTGGAGTCCATGGCTTCCCCCCAGGACTTCAAGGAGGAAAGCAGGTTACTGATCCTGTAGTTGCTGTCCACATGGCATAACTCCGCGAAGCAGTGAGAGCAGAAGAACCAAAAATCCGCGAAAAGGCCTAGCAGACCCAGCCAATTATGTGGTCTTCAGTGGTTGAAAACACGTGTTTTCTCCTCAACCCTGTTCAGCTAAAGGAAGGTTTTGCTGCAAAGGTCGACGGTAGCCAGGTGCACAACCCTACCAGGGAAACTGCTACTTAGAGGCTGAGACAGAAGAACTCATGGAGAGATCTCAAGAAGGATGGAAATTGGAAGCAGGAGCTAAGACTATTCCCCCAACATTCTGACCACCACCAGCTCTGGGCTCTCTTGATAACCAGGGCCTGCTGCACTCGCCTGATAACACTTGTCCTCTCCTCATTACAGATCTTTCAACCACCCAACACAAACAATTTCACTTCATTCTTCCCAATTCCCTCGTCTCCTAAGTGGAGAACATCTTTTAAGAGATGGGAAAGGATAACCCATTTTGACAGCCATTCTTAAACAACCTGGCTTACCACAGACAAGAGTGAAGGCTTACAGATGAATAGGCTGAACAGGGATGTCTGCCCAGAAGGAGATCAGGGTCCTGGAAGATGGAAGGTGGTATATGTGTTTAGTTTCCTGGAGGGTTTGCTTTGAGGTGCTTATGAGGTGGTTGCCTGTGGGGTAGATAATGGGTGTATACATATGTGTATACACACAGACTTTTTTTCCTGGTGTGTAATTAATTAGTCATTCACTCCTTATGCATAATACCTTTACATATGTTTTAAACTCAGACTTAGCAATATTTCCCTTTATACTTTCTTGGTTTTGTGTTGTGTTTAGGTTTCTAAATTATGAATTATTCTCTGGTATTTTCTTCTAGTAGTTTTGAGGTTTATTTTTATGTTTAGGTGTTTGATTGATTTGGAATGTATCTTTATGTAGGATGTATGATAGGAACTAATTCGATTAATTGGATTTTTCCCTTCTAAATGGATAGGGAATGGTCTCAAGTTATTTGCTTCGAAGTCACCCTTATTATATATTAGGATCTACATGTACATGGATCTGTTTCTGGACTCTTTTCTGTTTTATTATTTGCTTATTCCTGAGCCAATACCACAGTATTTTAATGATTGTACTTTTATGGTATGTTTTGATCCCTGGTCCTTACTTCCTGAAACACACCTTTTTCTTGGCCTCCATCACCTGATACTTATCTATTTTTCTTTGTACTTCTCTGCCTACTCCTCAGTCTTCCCTACAGGTTCTCTCTCTCTGCTCATCCCCTGAACATTAGTGTCTTCAGGCTCCTAGCTCATCTTCATTTCACACACCTTCCTTGGGTGATCTTATTTACTCCCATGCTGGTGACTCTCAAATACATATCTCTATTCCTAATGATGTTCCTAAATCTCTTCACTGTCCAATGGAACAGCAAAGTCAAACTATTTAAAATAGAACTCATCTTTTCTCCTTACCCATACCCCAATAAGACCAGTCCTACTCTAGTGTTTCTTCCTTCATTGAATGACACAACCGCCCATAGGGTTGCTGAAGTAAAAAAAAACCTGCTTGTCTTCTTGACAGTCTCTCTATCCCTCCTCCTCTTCCTGGGCTCAACCACCAAGCTCACAGGACCTCCTAAATATTTTCAGTTCTCTCCACCCCATTGTTACTACCCTAGTTTAGGCCTCTTTCACCGTGCACTTGGGTAATTGCAGTTACTAGCTCTAGTTGGCATCCCTGCCTCCTCCTTTATCCTCTCTGTAATCGAATCTCTACACTGTAGCCAGTGTAGAGATTAAATTTATAAGATGTAAATTTAATCTTGTCACTCCCCTACTTAAACCTTTCAGAGGTTCCCCCAACCCCCTACAGGATCAAGTTCAAACTCTTTATTGTGGCCCTGCCATGATCTTGCTCCTGTTTGTCCATCACTGCCTTAATTCTTCATAACGTGAACTTTTTTTATTCCTTGAATAATGGATGCTCTTGTATCTCAAGGTCTTGTTAAAAAATAAAATTCATCCGAGTAAACTTGAAGATCTAGTTGACTTTATTCAATGATTCATGAATCAGGCAGCATCCCATCTAGTAAATAGAAAAGCACTCTGAGAGGCTCTTCAAAATGGAAGAATTTTATAGAAACGGGGACAGAGCAATAAGATTATTAGCAAAAGGAAGGAAAGGATTGCTCACCTTACATTAGGGGGAAGCGGGGAGGGTCTTATCTTGGAAATTACCTCACTAGCGCTGACTAGGAAAATCCAGACTGGTTAGTTTAAAATTCCACTCCAGGAATTCAGGAGAAGTTGAAACTGCTATTAGGTTACGGAAAGAGTTTTGGTGAGATTTAGCAAAAGTGACTCCATTTTGGGCTTGTTTCTTTTTTTAACAGTCTCTAGTGGTCTCCAGGACCACTAGGCCCTCCTCTTTACCTTTACTCATCCTTAAGGTCACAGTTTCCTCTGGGACCACCTCTCGCTCTCTAGGTTAGGCGCTCCTGTTCTTTGAGTCCACAACCCACGTACACGTCACTGTATAATTCATCACACTGCATTGTATCCATAGGCACTGAACCCTCTGAGGACAGCGCCTGCCTCTGGCTTGCTCGCCGCAGAACCTCCAGCACTTAGGACAAGGCCTGACACGAAGTAGGTGCAGGAGAGAACGCGCGGGCTTGCGGGTGTCCTTTGGAAGGCCGCGCTAAGTGGCTGAGAACCTGTGGTTTCCCTGTGGGGAAAGGGCTCGACGGACCTGCCTCAGCCTCCGCCACACAGACGCCGCCCGCGGCCCCCGCCCCCTTCCGCCCAGCCGAACCGGAAGTGGAGGTGCAAGGTTCCCATGAGGCAGCGCGGGGTGCCTATTCAAACTGCACCGAGAGGAGGGGGGAAGTCGTGATGGCGTCGCTGGAGCCGGAAGTAAAGCAGTCGGCTGCAGTCCCTGGTAAGGAGTGAAGTCCGGAGCCGGAGGAGCCTTGGGGACCTGTTTTCACCCTGCCGCCGCTCCCTCCAGTCGTTTAGCTCTTGGCCGTTTCTCTGGCTCGTCTGTCTTCATTTCCCGGCGTCCCTCCCATTTCTGACTAGGCCCCAGTGACTGCATCGCCCCCACAGCACTGGATCCCATTGGTTTCACCCCCACTCTGCCTTCTCGGCGAGTTCTGGACCCTGCTTGACTACACTTTCTCTCAACTCGTTTTCCTAGATCAGGGCCTCTACTTTCTGAGCAGAGACTCAGTCACTGCCTCTGAAATCCTCCACCCGTCCCCCCCACCAAATCCCGTCGTCACTTAAATCACCTTAGGCGACTGGGATCCAGAACCTTCCCGCCAGCGCCCACATAGGAATTTGCGGAGGGAATGTGCATGTGCCGGGGTGTCATCTCTGCAGTGGTGGCTGATGTCGCCACAAGGGAATGAGAAGACTGCCTTTGGCCTTCAAATTGTTCAATTTTTCTCTCTTGTCCCTCTGTGCACCTACCAGATTTAGAGTGGTGTGAGAAGTCGGAGGAAACTCACGACCCCCAGATAGAACTACTTGAGACTGTCTCCACCCAAGAGCCTCCCAACCCTTCGGAGCCCCGTCGCCCCAGAGACTGCATGGTGCCTGTGGTGTTTCCCGGGCCTGTGAGCCAGGAAGGCTGCTGTCGGTTTACTTGTGAACTTCTAAAGCATATCATGTACCAACGCCAGCAACTCCCTCTGCCCTACGAACAGCTTAAGCACTTCTACCGAAAACCTTCTCCCCAGGTAGGTACAGGCTTTGAGAGAAAGTTGGTGGGGAGACTTTAGATGGTAGGCAGGCAAAAAGGGGTCTAAAGAATCTTCAGGGCCTGTGTGCGTAAGCAGCTGTAAGGGAGATTTCAGCCCCATGGCTTCGGCCACTTTCTCCCCACTCTAGTCTTTATAATCCTTCCCACTTGTAATCTTGTTTTCTTTTTCTGAAACTCCTATTGTGTGTTGTGTTAGGACTTCATGAACTGATACTTTAATTTTAGTGTGTTTTCTCTCCAAATCCTCATCTCTTTGTTTTTATGTTATACTTTCTGCAGGATTTCCTTGAATTTATATTCCAATACTTACATCAATTTTTTCTTTTCGGTAGTCATAGTCGTAAGAGCTTTTCCTTAATTTTTAAATGTTTTTTTAAAAATTGCATTCTGTTGTTTCTTGTCTCTATGAATTTTGCGGGTTTTAATTACCGTATTTTTGAAGCTTTCCTGTGTTCCTTTCAGTGTCTCAGTTTTCTTCCAAATCCCTTTTCCTATTTATTTGTTTTGGTCTCTCACTTTCATATTAGAGGCTTTTATTTGGTGTCTGGTGAATATTTAATACTAAGTGGTTCAGAGTTCTGTGTGCATGGCCAGGCCTGTGAGCTAGCTGATTGACTTTAAGGATATTGGCTGGGAACACAGTGGTAGTGATAACAGGAAAGAGGATTATTTGATCTAATAAAAGTGATTCTGGAATTTGTCTTCCAGTTAAGCATGGCAGATTGAACACAAGCTTATTTGTGCTCCCATCTGAAATACTAGTAAATGAGAGAAAAAGGAAGGAAAAAGAGAGAGAAAGAGAACTCCCAAAACATTCTCTCTGGGTGGAGGAAATTGGCAGGTGATCAAAGGGTCCTCATGCAGGTCTTCATTCAGTCTCCATGTGCCCATATGTTCACTCTTCTGCGGGGCTTAAGTTGACAATTCCTGGGCCTTTCAGCTTCTGCCGTGTGAATCAGTTTGCTTCTCCGGGGAGTCTCCTCTGTCAGCACTTGGTATTCAGCTCTCTTGAACTCTTCCATCTGCTTTCTATCTTCTGAAAATTTATTGTTGCCTTTGGCCACTGTTGTCTATTTTCCGGTTCTTTTTGCCCTTAGGAGTCCTCTTTCTCTCTCCTTCCTCCCTCCCTCCCTTCAATTTGCCATGTTTAACTGGAAGATGAACTCCAGATTCACCTTTATTAGACCAAATAATCCTCATTCCTCTTATCACCCTCAGCACAGCAAAAATTTACCTTCTGCTGTGCCACCATAAAATACTCCTTGAGTATTTGAGTTGCTTATTTCTGGATGCCCTCCTGCTTCTTTGCTGTTCTAAGTTCTAAGTTCTAAGAGAATTTTGTTTTGTACAGAGAATATGTTTTCCTTTTTGATATATTACCCACTGATAAAACCCAGCATCTTGGCTGTGGTAGTTCACTGAACTGGAAGTCCCATAAGTCTGCTCCATCCCAGCAGGGCTCTTCAAAGGTCATTAGCTTTCCCCTACCTTGCAGAACTTCTCTGTCACCATTCTTTGTCCTCACAGGCAGAGGACATGGTAAAAAAGAAACCCCGAGCCACTGCTGAGGCAAGCAGCAGGAAATGCCAACAAACCCTGGCAGAACTGGAGAGTGTTCTCAGCCACCTGGAGGGTCTCTTTGCCCGGACACTAGTACCACGAGTGCTGATCCTCCTGGGGGGCAGTGCCCTTAGTCCTAAGGAGTTCTACGAACTTGACTTATCCCGCCTGGCCCCCCACAGCATGGATCCGAGCATGAGCACAGCAGCTTGTTTGCGCCGCCTCTTCAGAGCCATTTTCATGGCTGATGCCTTCAGTGAGCTGCAGGTTCCTCCACTCATGGGCACCATTGTCATGGCACAGGGTCACCGCGACTGTGGAGAAGATTGGTTTCGACCCAAGCTCAACTACAGAGTGCCCAGCCGGGGCCACAAACTGACTGTGACCCTGTCCTGTGGCCAACCTGCCATCCCAAGCATGGCCTGGGAAGATTACATATGGTTCCAGGCACCAGTGACACTGAAAGGCTTCCACGAATGAATGGGAATGCTTCTTAATTGTGAACACAATGGCTAAATTATTTGTCCCCCATGGCTCCAAGTTACCCATCTCTTGCTCAGAGCTAGTTACTTCCTGCCGAGAGGAAGATTCTATCCTTCTGGCTGCCTGCCTCCCTTCCTCAGACTTCCCAATGGGCTGCTGGTATGCCTGGGGTTTTAATAACCATCATTGAACAAGCATCTCTTTGAATCACAGGTAGATTTTCCTAGAGGGTGCTAGGTCAGGTGTTTCTGTTTGGGGTTAGAAAGCAAACATGGCCCGTAGACAGACACCCCTGTGGAGGTGGCCCTTTTCTGCTTTTTGCTATGGTCTTTCAGAATTTTTTCAGAGGCATAATGTGGCTGTGACTTAAACTTAAATATAAAATGAATGGATTCATATTACATTTTCCTGGAACTCTTAAACAGACTTTCCAGGCTTGAGGCTAGAGTATTTTGTCTTTCTCTTTGGCCTCTTATGCTTCAGGGCTTCCAGGATTTTTAAATTAATAGTTCTTTCTCTTCATCAGCCCTAGGCCAGTCTGGAAAGTTAACTGACTTGGCCAAGGTCTGTAACAGTTTGATATCAGAGTTGGGACTTGAGTCTTCATCAGCTGACTCCTAGCCTGAGGCATACTCGTTCCTTGCCACATACTGGTTTTTGTGACCAGTGTGTGACTAGTAGAGAATGTGTGCCGAAAGCACAGGTTGGTTACACAGGGAAAGGGGGCTGAGAAACTGGGCTGAGTCGAGAAGGCTAAGAGGGTCTTTGCAAAGCTTGATTGAACCATAGGCTGAGGCACCAGGATTGCCCTGTAAGGAGCACCTTCCTGAGGCCAAATGTCCCATCTGGAATTCTGCCCAGCCTGTCTTTGTAGCAGTTGTGTGAATCCTCACCCTGCTGGTGTTGGAGATAGGAGTGTGTATGTGTGTGTGTGCGTACATGGGAACAGTATAAATATATACTATTTTTTATGTTTTAAGAAGAGTGTGTTTTTATGTTTTAAGAAATCATAAAAAGTAGTTTATATTTTATAGTATGTTTTAAGCACTTTACATACATTATCTAATCTGATAACCTTGCAAAGTTCATGACTCCTCGTTTTATAGATGAGGCTTTGGGAGATTGGATAACTTGCATAAGTATAGAAACCTGGATTCAAACCCAGTCCAGCTGGTTCCAGAGGCTGAGCGCTTTACACTGTGCTGTACCTTCTGTGTGACTTTACTCTGAAATAACGGAACAAGGTTTGCACTGATGAAGGTAGTAACGTTGGAAAGCTGCAGGACTTCCCTCTCTGGCTTCAGATTGTGTTTCCTGACATGGAATCTGCCTTTTATTGGTGCTGAGTAAATATGGATCAATAAAAACAAAAAGTTTGAGTTATTTTCTGTGCTGTGACCACTTGAAGCATATTGTGCCAGTTGGAATTTCTGCTTTTTTTCTGTCTAATATTACCTTACAGAAGAGGAATGGGGCTGTATCTCCCACTAAGGAACAGGCGGAGGGGTCTGACTAAAGGGAGGGAGTTCTGAACAAGGGAGTTATAAATTGCTTTGAGATGGAAGACACATTAAGCCAATCCAGCTCCCTCAATTACTAATTTTAAAAGCCTTCACGAACAGTGTCTAGACAATCAAAACAAAGTAATTATCCAGGTAATTGAGACACTTCTCTATCACCTTGTCATTGGGACCCAGGTCAGTCTGATTTCATGATTCCTGTCCAAAGGAATCCAGAAATTAAAAGATCAGTTAACAATTTTAACGATAAATCTCATCTCCTTCCCTGATAACAAGCCTGCTGAGGCACCTGCTTATCTTTCTGACCTTGGCTGGGCACTGGAGAGGTAGATGTGAAGAAATAGCCCCTAGCCCAGGGACTGAAGAGTCCAGCTGCAGTGGGGTTCTGGCATTTCAAGTTTTGCTACCATTTGAGCTTAAAATCAAGTTGTGGGGCCAGCAGTAGGTACATGTAGGTGGTAGGGGAAGTGTAGTTGTTAATGTTGTAAGTGAAGATGTTGATGGTAAAGTGTAGTCTGTAAAGTCACCCTTTTTGTATCCTCTGCACTCTCCTTTCCCAAGGTGTGGTGTCATCCCATTGCCTAGGTCTTGGTTTGCCACCAAAGGAACAGTCCTAAGGAAGGGGGAAATACGAGATATCTGTGAAGACTGAAGAGAGTGGAATAGGTGGACCCCATCCTGTAAGACCTGGCTTTGAGGGGGATTGATTGCCTTAGAATCCTAGAGCCAAGAGGACCTCAAATTCTTTTCTTCATAGATAATTCTGAGGCCAAGACAAGAGAGGACAAGAATGGAATAATACAGCTAATGTCACTGTGGCATTACTTTCTTCCTAAGCCCCCACTGCATACACAGTGAGGACCCAATAAATATTGTGTGGAAGGGCTTAGGGAAAACAAAAATATCCCCGGAATTGGGTTTAGTTGGGACCTCCAACCTACCACATTGTAGCCTACATATTTTGGGGGAAAACCATGCCGTTGTCGTGACAAATGAACGCACCCCGTCACCTACTGGAGAAAAGAAGCGGGAGGGACGCCCAAGCTTTTCAGAAGGGCTCCTGGGAAGAAGAGCCGGCGGGAGGCGGGTCAGGTGGAATCCTGCTTCCGGCAGGACGGAGGGGCGGAGCCTTGGGTCTCCAAGGTCACGGCTTCTCCTAGCAACCTGACAGGCGTTGAGCTGAGCCGCCGGCGCGATGGACGCGGAGAGCCTCCTGTTATCGCTGGAGCTGGCGTCCGGTAGTGGGCAGGGCCTCAGCCCAGACCGTCGGGCCTCGCTGCTCACTTCCCTTACGCTGGTTAAACGCGACTACCGCTTCGATCGGGTCCTCTTCTGGGGCCGCATCCTCGGCCTCGTTGCGGATTACTATATCGCGCAGGGCCTGAGTGAGGACCAGCTCGCACCGCGCAAGACGCTGTACAGGTGGAGGCGGCGCCCGGGTGGGCGGAGGCCGCAGGGGGATACCGAGGGGAGAGCCACAGGGGACCGGGAATGAGGGGGCAGGGTGCGAGGTAGGCTCAGAAAGCGCTGGGCCTGCGGGGTCAAGGAAGGGGGTGGACGAGGCCTGAGAGGGCGGAGCCCTGGGAGGACCAGCGGGTGGGGCGCCAGAGAAGCTTAAAGACTGGTGGGATAATAAGAGAGGCAGGGCGAGAACGGAGGCCCAGCAGATGAAAGTTCTTGAAAAAAGGAGACCCGGAGTAGAAGCCAGGTGCAAGCCTGGAGTGGACCTGGGCTTTTAAAGAGTTCAGTTTGGAGAACGGTCTTAAGCCCAAGGCGGTGGTGTGGAGGTGTTTAAGTGGTAGAAATAATGGGACTTGTGACTGAACGGGGGAAGTGAAGAAAAGGTCAAGGTTGACCCTCCCAGCTTAGGTAGCCAGTTAAATGCTGGTGTCAGTGGGAGAGAATCTAGGAGGCAGGACTAGGGAAGGCCTAGAGACTTTGGTGTGAGTGCCTGGAGGGCGGGGTGGTAAGGAGGCATATTGAAGTACAGATCTGGAGTCCAGAAGAAAAATTTGGACTGAAGATAGAGATTTGAGACTCATTTTATTCCATAAGTTTTTATTTCTTTGGCACTTACTATGTGCCAGGCATTGACCTAGACACCAGGAATTTAGTGCTAAATGAGACTAAGTCCTTGTTTTCAGGGAGTTTACATTTTAGTGTGTATGTGGGAGGAGGGGAGACAGACAATAAATAAACACACATATACTGCATACACTTAGCACTGGTGCTAAGTGCAAAAGGAGATAGAGAACGCAGGGTGGGGTACTATTTTAAATAGGGTGGTCAGAAAGATGCTCCATATCACTAATTAGCAGAGAAATGCAACTCAAAACTACAATGAGGTGTCACCTCACACTGGTCAGAATGGCGATCATTAAAAAGTCTACAAACGATAAATGCTGTAGAGGATGTGGAGAAAAGGGAGCCCTCCTACACTGTTAGTGGGAATGTAGTTTGGTGCAACCACTATGGAAAATAGTATGGAGATTCCTTAAAAATCTAAAAATAGAGTTGCCATATGATCCAGCAATCCCATTCCTAGGCATATATCTGGAGAAAATGCTAACTCAAAAAAATACATGCACCCCAATGTTCATAGCACTATTTACAATAGCCAAGACATGGAAGCAACCTAAATGTCCACTGACAGATGACTGGACAAGGTAGTTGTGGTATATTTATATAACGGAATACTACTCAGCCATAAAAAATTAAATAATGCCATTTACAGCAACATGAATGGACCTGGAGATTATCATACTAAGTGAAGTAAGTCAGGAAGAGAAAGACAAATTCCCTATGATAGCACTTATATGTGGAATCTAAAAAATGACACAAATGTATTTATTTATAAAACAGAAAGAGACTCACAGGCATAGAAAACAAACTTACGGTTACCAAAGGGGAAAGGGGTAAATTAGGAGTTTGGGATTTGCAGATATAAACTATATATAAAATAGATAAACAACAAAGTCCTCCTGTTAGCACAGGGAACTATAATCAATATCTTGTAATGGCCTATAATGAAAAGAATATGAAAAAGAATATATATATATATATATATATATGAATGAATCACTATGCTGTACACCAGAAACTGACACAACATTGTAAATCAATGATACTTCAATTAAATAGATAAACAAATAGGGTGGTTGGGGGTGGCCTCTCTGATGAGGTAACATTTGTGAAGAGATCTGAAGCAACTGAGAGAGCTATGTGTTTGTCCTGAGGGAAAAGAATTCCAGGCAAGGGCAAAAGCCCTGAGGCAGGTGTGTGCTCAGTGTATTTGTGGAGCCCTCTAGAGCCTAGTGTGGCTACAGAAGAGTGAGTGGGAGGGACCACTGCAGGACATGAGGTCAGAGAGGGCCTGAGACAATCATGCAGGGCCTTGTAAGGGCATTGTAAGGACTTGGCTCAATGGAAAGTCATTGTAAGGTTCTCCTTAGGTTTCAGCAGTTGGGTACGGACTAGACTGAAGGGGGAGCAGGTATGGACATGGGGAGACAGATGCATTAAGAAGCTACTACAATATCTGGGCAAGAGTAGATGGTGGCTTGGACCAGGGTGGAAGCCATGGAGGTGGTGAAAAGTGGCTGGATTCTAGATAATCGACTAGGGAGTAGCTGAGGTTCTGGGGATCAGGTGCGTGAGACTGCAGAGAGAAAAAGAGGAGTGAGAACTTGTCCCTGGAAATACTTAAGGCACTAGAGGAGGGAGAAGGGAGATGTCAAAGGAAATAGAAATGGGAATGCATTTGTTGGCTTTTAGGTTCCATGGATGAACTTTTGAGCAGTTTCTTGCATGTGGGGGCAGAATCATGTGCAGTGGTCAAAGAGTGAAAGTGACGGGGAGGAAGGGCTCCTGCAGGGGAAACTGTTGTTCTAGATTATGGTTCAGAGAAACCATGGTTGGGGAAAAGGAGGCAGGGAGAGGAAAGGGGCATTTTCTGGAGGGGCAGGGATGTGAGGGGTGTTGTTTTAGAAGGACCCAGTGGAGAGTGGAGGGAGGAAACATGAGCAGAGACCAGGATGGAGACACAGACCCTCCGTGGATGAGGGAGGAGCAGGAGGACGTCTACTGGTAGGACGTGAGAAAGAAGGGACTGGGCTGGCGAGTGCCCCGAAGACCTCGGAGGAAGAGAGCTCCCTGAGCCCGGGCTGGGCTTCCCTGAGAAGAGGGCGGAGATAGCCATGCTGTTGGCTCAGCAGGCAGGCTGAGCACGACCTTGGGGCCACCAGAGCAGAAGCACCAGCAACTGAGGAAAGTTCAGCTTCCAGAAATTCACCCAGGATCTCACAGTCCAGTTATCTAGAAAGAAGCTCTCGGAATCTTGGCATACTGAAGCTTTTTTAAAAAGTTGGAAAAAAAAATTGAATTTGCATCATATGGGGGTGAGATGCCCCATAGGTACTTAGGGTTTCTAAGGGGAAAGGTGTGACTCCCAACAGCTTTTCTTGGGCCTTACCCCTTGGGAGAAGATGGGGGGCAGGAAGCCTGGGTGAGAGGGGAGGTGGAATCGGGGTGATGGGGATGTCGTTGGCAGCTTGAACTGCATGGAGTGGAGCCTCTTGCCCCCTGCCACAGAGGAGATGGCGACGCAGACTTCTGTGGTGAAGGGCCGCTTCATGGGGGACCCGTCGCATGAGTACGAACACACTGAGGTGCAGAAGGTGAACGAGGGTGAAAAGGTCTTTGAAGAAGAAGTAGTGGTGAGTGAAGACAAGAGGAGGAGGAGGGCCTGAACGAAAAGGGCCTGGGCCATTCACATCCCAGCCCACTGAAAACGGGGGCAGCAGCAGCTGTTATCATTACCGCCCCCGTGGCTGGTTGGGCCTGGAGTGCTGGGTGTGCGTGGCCCTGTGCTACTGTGCCTGTCTCATCACTGTATCCTCACAGCTCTGGGAAGTTGGTACATTACTCTCCAGGTGGTGGAGAGGAGGAAACTGAAGTGTAGAGAGGTTGAGTGACTTGCCCAGGGTCACACAGCTCCTGAGCGAAGACAGGGTGGAAAGTGGGTGGGCAGCTCTTGTGGGAGCCAGGCTCTGGGGTGGGGGCTGGGAAGAAGGGGTCTGTGCTGCGCTCTGGGGTAAGGGGGTGTGCACAGGTGCTTATATTTTTGTAAAACTTGAATTTTAGTAGATAATATAGTCATGTGGTTCAAACTTCAAAGGTACAAAAAGAATATAGTAAAGTTTCCCTCCCACCTTGTCCACCAGTCACTTGGGTTCTCTTTTTGGAGGACATTAACATAACTGTTTTGTCTGTGTGTGTGTGTCCATATCTTGTTACTCAGAGCACAGTCTGGATCAGAAGCATCACTATGCCCTGGGAGTTAGAAATAGAGAATCTTGGGCTGGCATCAGGGTCTGAATTTTAACACATTCCAAAGGGATTCAAATACACATTAACGTTTGAGCTCTGCTTCCAGAGACATTCTATACAAATACAAATCTCAGCCAATCTCGACATATTCTCTTTTTATCTTAAAAGAAAAAAAGGTGGCAGGTTATGCACATAGTTCTGTACCTTGCTTTTTTTCACCTAACCATATATTTTGGAGATTTTTTTCTACATCAGTACCCTGAAGAGCCTCCCCATTCATTTTACCATCCTATGAGTGTACCATATTTAACCAGTGTCTTATTCATGGAAACATAGGTTTCCAAGTTACAGCTCTGACAAGCAGGGCCACAATGAATGACCTTATGCACGCATCATTTCCGATGTGTGGGCTCTATTTGAAGAATCAACTCCTAGAAGTGGAATTGTTGGGTCAAAAAACAACGAGCCCAGGTTTTGAGACTAGACAAAACTTGAGATTCAAAACACAGCCTCTGCTCTTGAAGCCAGGTGATGGCAAAATTCTGGGTCTGGGTCTGTGATGCTTCATTGCAACCCCTTGCCCACCTGATGAACTTAACCTCTCCTCAGTTTTATTTTCTGTAGAATTGGGATAATTATATTCACTTTGCAGGCTTGTGCAGATTAAATAAGGTGACATGTTTAAAGCCCCTGGCCTAGACACCTAATAAGTATTAGTTTCCATCTCCTCCTTGGTAAACAAGTCTAGTCAGCAGCCCATGGGGCTCGGTGACTCTGGGGGCCCCTGGTGACATGTTTTCCTTGTCAAGTGGTGCTATTTCTCAAACATCTCTATGAAGTCCTTTTGTTCAGGGTCACCCTTGATATTGATTATAACCAAATTTCATCTGCATAAAAATGCTATAGTATGGGGTGATGCTTGAGAAGTAATGTTAAGTCAAAGAGCAGAATATGAAACTATATAAACTGTAACTCTAATTTTCCTTTGAATATATGCGTAGAGAAAAAGAATAGAAGGAAGTATGCCAATATGTTACCAGTGATTACCTTTAGGAGGCAGGATTAGAGTGGTTTTCATTCTCTTAGGTATATTACAAAATATATCTATATTACCCAAATATCCTACAGTGAGCATGATAGCTTTTATATTTTAAAAAAGCAAAGGAAGCAACATTAAAATATGATGAGAGAATGGTATGTTTCCGGTAGGGTACATGAGAAACCATTAGTGGTGTTTGTCCCCAGTGATGGCAGCTGGGGAGCCAGGGATGAGGTGAGAGAGACTGCTTTTTTCTTTTTTTTTAAGTTTTAAATATTGCACCAGTATGTATTACCAATTTAAGGAAGGGAGGGGGAGAGAGTGAGGGAGGGAAAGCGAGGACTCACCCATCCTGCTTTTCCATGGACCTGGCATCTGTGCTGACCCCAGTCGGACAGTCACGCCGAGGGCACTTGCACCAGGGGTGACTGGCACAGTGCCCTGGCAGGAAGACTCATCCCCTGTCTGCTCAGGTCCAGATCAAGGAGGAGACCCGCTTGGTGTCTGTCATTGACCAGATCGACAAGGCTGTGGCTATTGTCCCTCGAGGCGCTCTCTTTAAGACTCCTTTTGGATCCATAAACGTCAATCGGACCTTTGAAGGTGAGCTCTCAGGGGCCTCTCTCAAGGCCTGAAGGTGTCTCTTCCCAAGCATAGTCCGACAGGTGTCTGGGAGTCCAGGGGAACCTTCCTACTTTCTCAGAGAAGGAACAGCTGTGGCTGCATCACTTGGGAGGATGTGCCCAATGGCCTGGCATTAGCACTTGGCACAGGTACCCAGTCCCTGGACCCTGATTCTTTTGTGCCTGAGGGTAGGAGAGCCTCTGGCTGCCAGGGTCCGGGGCTTTGTGTGGGGCTGCGCTCCTGACCTTTCCCCTCCTTTCTCCTCTGTAGCCTGTCCTTATTGCAGGACCTGGGCCAAGTTCAGGCGGAGGGAACACTGCTCCCTTTTTGCCCTTTAGTTCCCCATCAGTAGTTGACTGAGTCCTCTACAAGCCCCTCTGTGAGGTTCCCAATCATAGAGAAAGGGGGCTGTGGGACTTAGGGCTGATCATCCCTTCCTACCTGCTGCCTCTTAGGCCTGTCCTTGTCCGAAGCCAAGAAGCTCAGTTCCTACTTCCACTTCAAGGAGCCTGTTGAGCTGAAGAACAAGACCCTGCTTGAGAAGGCTGACATGGACCCCTCCCTGGACTTCATGGACTCCTTGGAGCATGACATCCCCAAAGGTAACAGCCTGTTACTTTGAGAATGCTGGATCTGGCCCCAGCTCAGAGCAGCGGGCCAAGCCACCTGCCGTTCTTCTCTGAGTGAGTCGGACTGAGGGCCTGGGTGGGAACTGGGGGTTCACCATGGGACCTTGAGGGTGGAGCTTCCCCAGGGCTCAATACAGGGCTCCGCTCATAGTAAACAGGTAGTAAGTGAGGACAAAAGGATTGATTGTTCCATATGCTTCCACAGACAGGAAGTCTCTCAGTGCCTCTTTTGATTTTCATATCCATCTTGAATGGAGGCAAGTTGGGAATCTCCCCTATCCAAACATCTCTGAAAACATCCCTGAAAATACTAGTTATACATACATCTCAACTGTTAGTTTCAGAGTTAGATCCAGTGCTTGGCACATAGCTGGTGCTCAGGGAGTGGGTGCTGACTGACCTGCTAAAGAAGTGAGTTCTGTGCATTTTCTCCCTGCTATGTGTGTTGTACTTTTTAATCTCAAAATGGACAACTTCAGAGCCTCCCTGTGCTTCAGGTTCCACCTGGCCCAGGCATATAGCCAGCAGTTGGTGGTGGGATCACAGAGACCCCAGATGCTTCCCCTGAGCTTTGCCAGTCAAGTGTGTCCTGGGAAGATGCTCTTACTTGGATGCTACATCCCAGGACAGGTGCCAGGTTCTGAGCATTCGGGAGCCAGACCCAAGGCACTGACACAGCACCCCTGCTTCTTTCCCTTCCCATGCTTGGTGCTCTGAGAACTGGAGGGATCTGTTGTTGATGACAGCAATGATAATGATAATAACAACTCCTAAAAGCAGTGACACTGCTTATTGTGCGCCAGGCACTGTACTCAGTCCTTCCCATGCCTTATCTCATTGTAATCTTCGCAGCTGACCTAGGAGGTAGATACTATTATTATCCCCATTTTACAGGTGAAGAAACAGGCTCAGAGAGTTAAGCCCAAGGACACAACTAATGTTAGAGCATTAGACTCCAGGGCTCTGCCCCTAACGGAAGTGTCACGTAGATGGTGTTTTTCTTTTAAGTGGACAGTGGGGATGGCAGGACAGTAGTCACCCCCACCACTAGGGGGAAACACTTCTAAGAAGCAACGAGGAACCCCTTAGGGCTGGAACTCAGGGTAGGGGTGTGATGTGAATAGCGGTTAAAGGCAAGGGCTCTGGAGTCAGAAAGCCTGGGTTGGAATCCTGAATCTGCTACATACTAGCTGTGTGACCTCAGGGAATTCCCTCAATTTCCTTGTGCCTCAATTTCCAAAAGGGGAATAATATGTTCTATCTCATTGGATTGTTATGAGAATTAAATAAGTTAATACTATACAAAATGCTTATGATAGTGCCTAACATATTAAGGACTGAATTAAAAATTAATAATTATTACTTATATTATTTTCAGTGGAAAGAAGGCCTTACTGAGGTGGGTTGGGCAGGCCTAGAACGGCCTAGATGGCCAAGGGGTAGTAGGCCTAGACCAAGGCAGGAGCTGCTTGTGGCTTGTGAGCAGGTCTGTGATAAGGCAGTGGTGCATGGATGGATGGAGAAGGGGAAGCCAGGGATCTGGAGACAGTTTCAGGTCTACTGCAGTGCCCCAAGGGCCTGGGCCATAGGATCCCTGGTGAGTAAGGGCTGCCAGCAAAGAGTGACTACTCTGGCCTCTGCCACATGGGGGTGCCAGAATCCAGCCTCCCTGAACATAGAAAGAGGGTCCTGGACCTTTTGGGGAGATGAAGGTTTATAGGGGCTTGGGCATTTCTCACTTATCAGACATACTTTCCAGACTCATGTTACCTCCACCAACTCTGCTCGCATCCTGGCTAGGAGCCTGAGGGGGCTGCACATCCCCTGCTGATAAAGGGAGCCAGGAACACTGTGGTGGGGGCCCAGCACCAGGGGCTGAGTGGTGGGCAGGGAAAAGTCCTCCTAATGTCCTTAACCTGGGGGCAGAAGCCCCTCCTCCCTGATTCAGGGTGTGGCTGGAAAGCCTGGCTCGGTGCTGACCTTTCAGCCTTCACACCTGCAACAGAATGTTCCAAGGCCAGCAGACGACACACTCCCTCCAGTGCTTGGTGACCAGGCCTCCTCCCCCTGGAACTTCATCCTTTGTGCAGTGGGAGGGGCCAGGAGGGTGCTGGGGCCTTTGCAGCCATGACCAAAGCTGACTAGACAGGGTGTGGGGGCCCAACAGTCTTCCTAAGGGAACCCCACCAGCCCTATCTGCCATGCACTTGGGATAAAGGGGACACGCAAAGCAGCTCTCTCTCTCCACAGCAGGGGATGTGAAATACAGAGCTTTGGGGTATTCCTAAAGGATGCTGGGGCCAGTCAGCAAGTGAATTAATCAGGCCCCTGGGAGGTAGAGGATCTGGACCCGGGAGGTGGATGAGTTGCAGGAGCCTGAGGCCCTAGACTTCTTGCCCTAATGGTGGGCCTTAGGGCTGAAGGATCAGCCAATGATTCAACACCCTAGTCTTCCCCAGTATGCTGCTTTGTCCTTAGTGCTGGAGCCTTGGGAGCTGAAGGTTCCTGGCATCTTCTGTGTGTGTATGTGGCCTGAGGGGAGGGGTGCTCCCAGCCTGACCCTGGGAGACATCACAGCTTCTGGGGCACTGGCTCCTTTCCTCCCAGAGCCACCACCAGAAAGCCTCCAGGAAGTCAGGCCCAGTTTTTTCTCATAATGGCTTGATGGAGGCGTGGGGTGGTAGTGGTGGTGGTGGTGTAGAAGTGTGGATGGTCAGGGGAGAGCACTCTGATTTTGCTTCCAGATTCCTTCCTTATTGCCAGTGAAAGAGCAGGAGCTGCTGGGAGGCTGCCCCACCTGGCGGACAGCAGCCAGGCTACTAAGTAGGGCCAAAATCCCACGTTAGAGTCCCCTGGGACACCAGCACTGGATGGTGGGATGGAATTTGGCAGCTCTTCTCTGCCCAGGTAGGATCACTGTTTCCTTTCTGGGTCTGAGGGGAACTTCGTGTCACCTGTGAGCAGGGATGGTTTAGGCTGGCCCTGTCCCTGGGACTCCTGCTGTCTGCCCATGGGGTAGGCCAGGAGGTCAGCAGCTGGTCCCTGGGCCACCCTTGGCTGAAGAGAGGATGGGATATTTCCTGGGGCCACTAATGCCCTCCTGAGCCATCCTGCTCTGCAGAGTTTTGTGGGAGCAGGTAACTTTGAGGGCAGAACTATCCTCCTGGTAGACACCGGGCAACAGCTAAGAGTTCTCTGAGACTGGGCTGCAGCCAGGTGATGCAGAGCTCCAGGTCAGGATGCCAGGTTTCTCGGCAGTACTCTGCCATTCAATGCTCTTCAATCTTCCACTCCATCAGCAAATACCACTGAGCAGCTACAACATGCCAGGCACTGGGGATGCTGTCAGGAACAAGGCAGACACCATCCTTGCCTCACAGAGGCTTTGGAAAGACCAAATGAAATAAAGGATGGGAAGTGGAAATGTAAAACAGAAGGTGCCTCACAAAAAAGGTCGTCGGTGTCCTGCAAAGCAGAGTTCGGGTGGAGGGCAGAAAACCTCTCCTTGCACCACTCTGGGCTGGAGCTGACAGCTGACTGCCTGGCACTGGGCTGTTGGGGCGCCAGCACAAGTGAGTTCTCAGCAGCAATGCCCAGTTCAGGCAGCAGAGGGCAGCAAGGGGCCTGCCTGTCTGGAAAGTGGCCTTTAAAATGTGGCTGGGGACGGGATGGGGACAGGAGAGACAGTACTGGAGAGGGGTGGGGAATATGGTGTCTGGGATCAGCCCTTCCTTGGTGGGTGTGCAGGTGGGGTTCCTCCCACCAGTCCCTTGGAATCCTGGCTGACAGGTGCCTCGACCTTCTAGACCAGAGGTCTGGCCTTGGCCATCATTAGACAGGTTACTCTTCCACCTGTAGCCCCCCACCCAGTGCCCCTGGACAGCTCTGAACCCCAGCCTGGTTCTCCTCCTCAAACTTAATCTCAGAGCTGTGTTGCCCTTCTTTCTGGAAGACAGGAGAATGTAATGATGAAGAGCATACACCCAATTGAGGTTTCCAAACCAGCAAGGTGGGTGAGATCCTCAGGGCCCAGGACACCCAGGACTTCCTGCTGATGCAAGAGGCCCCATTCCTTATTTACTAGTGTGTATCCCACTACATCCTCAAAAAAGAGAGCTTGTGGAGAAGAGTGGCCACCAGGGGGGCGGAGGGGAGGTCTGAGGAGACTTGGAAGAGACGAGGGGCTTTGAGCTGAAACAGCAGGGCTGCAGGAGGCTGCTTCCCCTGAGTCCTAGAGGTTGTGGCTGGCCGGGCCCAGCCTTTCCAGCATTTGCAATAAGTGGGTGAAGGTGACAGCAAGTGCCTGGCTTCCCAGATAGATGCTACGTGACTCCTGGGACATTGAAAGTCTGTTTCCTGAGTGACAAGCTGAGCCAGGGACAAGGAGAGGAGGACTGGATTGTGACAGGAATGCAAGGGAGGGAGAAGGCAGTGTCAGCTGGCCGGTCCCTCACATGCTGCTTCTGTAGTCTGCCAGCACCCTTCAGCCCGCTTGGCACTGTCCCCTGCCCTGACGGGGGCACTATATTTTGCTAGCATCTCGACCAGGTTCCCCTAGCTCCTGGCTGAGGTTGGGGAAGCTCCTGCTGATGAGCCTGGGCCCCTCATCTACTGGAAGCAAGAAGTAGCCAAACCCTAGCTGGGGAGACTGGTGCCAGGGGAACTCAGGACCCAGCCCTTGCCCAGGATGTGCCAAGGCGCTGATGACAGGGAACTGATAGAATGGTCAGGGTTGGGGGACTCCCGATTCCAGTTCTCTGGGGGCAGTGTTTGGCCTAGGCACACTGCAAGCTGCCTTCCCCAGGTGGGTGAAGCTTGACCTTCTTCAGTTTGAGGGGGCTGTGACTGTGGGCTCTAAGGGCAGGGATAGACTCCCCAAATGATGTTCTGGACACTGGCAGGGAGAACTAAGCAGGGCTATCTTCCTAGGGGTCTGTGCTTCTGGCCAAAGGCTGAACACAGCGTAATGGGAACACTTCGTTCTGTCACACCCCATTTCCTGTGACCCCTAGGCCATCTCTGTTTTCTGGAATGAGTGAGTAGGAGGCAATAGGCTAAGGCCTCTAGAACTCTGCCAGCAGGTCTTGGAGGTGGAAGACCTCAGGTACCCAGAGAGGAAAGCTGTAGGAGCTAGAAGAAATACTCCCTTCTCTGACCAGGAAAGATCCCCCCCAATCCCTGGCAGTGCCCTGGCCAGAGCTCTGATAACCCAGGAACACACTTCTTCCTCCTTGATGCTGTCTGGCTGGCACTGAGCAGGCCTGAGGGAGTGGGATCAAGCCCACACTGTGCCTTCCACTTCATCTCATGGTTGGTGGTGGCACTTGCTGCAGGCCACCGCACAATGCTGAGGTGGCCTCCAAGTGGCATCCCCCTAAGCAAACCAGGGGCAGATGACCTGCATGCAGCCAGAAAGCTCAGGCTTTGACCTGGGCAGGTGCTGGCACCTAAGCAAGGCTGAGCTGCCATCAGGGCCAGGGGTGCTTGGTGGTCAGGTCTCTCAGATGCAGGGTGGCCCCCTGGTGGGTGGGGCCTGATTTGTGAGGCTGCTGGGTGTGGAGTGACCAGGGTGGGCCATGGTTGGAGGAGGCCTGGGGGCAACGGGGCGATGGGAGCCAGGCAGCCGGGGCTTAGCTGGCAGCTGATGAAGGCCTCGGCATAGCTCTCAGTGCATCACTGGCTGGTCCGGCACCAAAACCTTCAAAGCATTTGCCTTTCTGGCAAGGCCTGGAGCAGAGCTGCGGCTGGGCCGGGGAGAGGCCTCAGTGCGCAGGGGAATAGAAGCTCCAGATCTGCATCCAGAGGCGATTTTCCCAGGCTCCTTCCTCCCACACAGCGGCTCCCTCCCTCGGTTCTGGAGCTGGATCAGGCCTTTCCCGCCAAGTCCTTATGGCTGCACAACTCAGCCTCGGGCTGGGCTGCTCCCGTCTGGGGAGCAAAAAACCAGGGCAGAACCCAGGACAGACAAAGGCTCATTAGCTGCAGCCCAAGTCCCCTCCCGCCAAGGATGGCTCCCAGGCTCCTAGCTGCCAGAAAGGGCTATTGAGCTGGGAGGCCTGAAACGACCACACTTCTACGTGAGTCTGGTCAGGACTGATCCATCTCTGAGAAGAGGCTTCTGGGCCTGGGGACAAGGGCAAATGGTAAGTAGAGGCAAAGCGTGCCGGGACTGAAGGCCACTAGTGAGCACCCTTAGTGCAGGGTGGGGGAGCCTTGAGTCTCCCTGCTCAGCCCCAGCTCCCCTCCGCCTGTGGACTGTGGATTCAGCTGCCTCCCCCGCACAACCTTTCACTAGACTTGCTGACAGGAACAAAATGGACTGCTTTGAATTTCACCTCTTTTCATTTCCTCTGTCCTCCCTCTGGAAGTGGTTTTAATGAGCAGTGAAATGGCTCAAAGGCAATCAGGAGGAGTAAAGTGCCGGGATAATTAATTAAATTGTCTTCCCTGTTCCCAGTGGAACCTTGACGCCCAGGCCTGGCTGCTTGGGGCCTCTGCACACCCCGCAGGGCTCCTGCTGCACAGCACCCAGGCCCTGCCTCCTCCCCAGGGTCCTGGAGCATCCAGATGGAGAGGGGCAACGCCTTGGTGGTGCTGCGCAGCCTGCTCTGGCCGGGCCTCACCTTCTACCACGCTCCCCGCACCAAGAACTATGGCTACATCTACGTGGGCACCGGCGAGAAGAACACAGACCTGCCCTTCATGCTGTAGGAGGGCCGCCCAGGAGTCTCAACAGTATTTTCATAAACTCCGGTGAATCTGGTCTGTTCGCTCTGTGCTGCTGCTTCCCATCTCCGCCTCTATCTGCTGTCCAGGCTGAGGAGAGGCTCAGCTCTAAAGCAAGTGGCAGAGGGTGGGAATGTACACTAACGAGAGAATGGGGGGAGGAAATGGCTGGGGGAGAAGGTGACAGCCAGGAACCCTTTGAGAAAGGCAATTTCTTGGACTCAGAGAGCTGTGCATGGGCCCAACAGCCCAACTCACCTCCTCCTAGCAGCCCTCCAGGCTGAAGAGCTAACAGTTGTCAACAGAGAGGAAGGGAACCTGTTAGGCCTGTGAACTCCACTGCTTCCACGTGGCCCATCACAAGAGGTCAGTGACTCAATGCTCAGCAACTGGCCAGGAATGGGCCAAGCCCCCCGCCTATCCAAGCAGTGAGCACACACCCAGTGGGCGAGTACGAGCCTGGTTTATAATATTCCTCTGGGCAAAACTCCTGTCCCCTGGCACTGAGCGAAGCCCAGGCCAGTTATGAGACCACAGCAGCTGTCCAGGAACCTGACTCCCTGCCCACCTGCCCCCAGCTCCCAGCACTGTGGCTGGGCAGGCCCAGGACACTGAAGATGGTCCTGCTGACCGTCGTGCCATCCACTTTGGAGGAGCCGGAACGCCTGGTGGGATGGGGCGGAAGTGCAGGACAAGCTTGGGCCAGGCTCTCGGGAGGCCCTGCTCTCAGTCAGTGATACAGCACCAAAGGCCTGCCCGAGTAGGAGACATTGTCCTTCAGGAGGGGGGACCCCACAGCCATGTGCACCCTGTTCCAGCGGTGGCCTTTGTTGTAGATGGGCTTGACGGAGCGGGGAGACCAGCGGGTCAGGTACCTGTGGAGGGAGGGCCAGGAGGTGGCTATGAGGGCTGGTGGCCCATGCTGCAGCTGGGACTGTGGGCATGGCCTCCTCAGGCCCAAGCCACAGTTGGCCAACCAAACCCTTTCACCAGTTTTTCTTTCTTGAGGAGAAGGGGCTTTTCCTGGGAGCAACTACCAAGTGTGCTGTAAACAGATGGGCTGGGCTTTTGCTGCTGCAAGTGTGTGTGGCCAGGGTCAGGCAACCCAAGGCCACGCGCTCCCTTGATCTTTATGAGTTGTCAGTGTTTGTGTGTATCTGCTGGGGGAGGAGGAAGTGGAGGAAGAGGCTGCTCAGAGAGCAGATCATCCCTCTTTGGCCTCAGTCTTGGGAAGAGGAGAGCCTGATGTAAGGGCCTGGAGGAATCCTTCCCTCTTCCCCACTTGGCTCACTCCAATACCACCCCAGCCTTCAAGGAACAACCCTGGTGGAGGACCCCTGCCCCTCACCCAACCCATGATGAGAGCCAAGGGTAAGGGCCCATGGGTGCAGACCTAGGCCAGGAAGGTTCTTGGAAGCGGGAGGGGGTGGGGAAAGATGGCTACCACCCACAGGCCTCTGGCCTCCTTTGGGGATGGCAGGGCCGATAGTTCCTGGAAAAGTGGCTCATGCCGGCTGGGACTGGGGTTTACTCCATCCAGAATGAGACCTGGATTCTGTCCAAAGAGGCCCACCCTTCATCCTGAAAGCTCAGCCATGGAAAAGACTAGGATCCTTGCCTGCCTCCACACTAGGTCGGGGCTCAACCCAGCGGCCCTTAGAGACCCTCAATTGAGAGGTTTTAAAATTAATAGCCACAGGTGAAAAATTTTAGATAAGAGTGAAAAAATGACTGCAGATTTATACATTTCAACTGAGCTCCCCTGGACCTTGGTCTTCTGCTCTCAGCTCTGAGAGGAAGTAAAAAACTGAGGGGGGTGCTGGCCTACATGCCAAGTGTGAGGTGGGCTGGCAGGAGAGGGCTTCCCCATGTCCACTGTGGCTGTCAACACCCTAGCAGGGAGGCACTGGTGCAGTGGGCCAGCCCCAGGGATGGCTTCTCCTATGGCTGGTGGTGCTGGAACAGCAGGAGAGTAAAGGGAGGGGAACACCTAGCAGGCCCCACACTGACTTCTCCAGTCTTCAGAGGGAGTGGGTGAAGAGGTAGGGTGTGGGAGCAGGCTCCCCAAAAGGAGTGCTCATTGGGTTTGAAGACTTCAGAAGATCCTGAGGTTGACCAGATTCTCCAGAGCTGCTGCCCTAAAGCTGTTCTTCCCCTGCTGCCCCGGAGAGACCCCAGGGAAGCTGGGCTTCAGTTAGCCCTGGGCCTGATGCCTGTGCCCCATGGAGCAGCCAACTGGCAGGGGAGGGGGCCAGGGGCCTCCAATCAGCTCCCAGGGAACACTCCAGCTCTAAGAAGGACCGAGGCTCCTTCCTAAACAAGCTCTCCCCTCCTACCTCTCCTGAAGGGGTGGGGGAAGGAGGAAGTGTGGCTCCCGGGGCCAAGCAGAGCCTGGGCCAGTACATGGCAGCTCAAGGACCTCTGGATGGAATCATAAAGTCCTTTGTAAGGAATCAACCTCCCTCGTAGCCAGGATTCCCTCTCCTCCCCAGGGTGGCCTTTTGCAACCCAAGAGCCCCCACACGTCATCAATCCTGTGTCACGTTAAAGGACACCGGATATATGGGAGGGAGCCTGGCTCTGCTTCAAAGGCCCGAGGGCAGGATGATTGTGTCCTTAGGTTTCTGCTGTCTCTTAACAAGTTGGGGTGGGGGTGGTCCTAAAGCACATTTGGGAAAGATAGGAAGAGGTTAATATGTCCCATTCCCCCAGGGCTGCTGGCAGATGGCCCAGCTAGCAATGTGGGAGGTGCAGGTAGAGGTGGGCATGGGGCCAGGGTGCTGGAAAGGCGTCAGTGAAGACCCAGCTCTGGTCCTGTACCCCCAGCCCAGTAATCCATGGCTGGTATCTCCCTGATCTCCCATCCTCCATGCCTGGGTTCTGCTGGGGATCAGCCTAGGAGGTTCGTTGGGGTAGGGTGTCTTGCTTTGCTTTAACCAGGGAGAGCAGTTCCAGTGGCAGCTGGACAGGCTGAAGGAGGGAGGGGCTGTTAACAGGGAAGAATAAGAAGAAATTTCATGTCCTGGATTTATTCTCAACAAGATGGTATTGTAGGCCTAGGAGTATGTGAATGTGGTAATGTCAGAGACGGCTGCCTGACTGTTAGACAGGACTCTGTGCTTACACCCGAGGGGGCCACCCTGCTTAGGCTAAAAGGGAGACTGATTGATTCTGGGATCTAGAGGCCTTTCTCTCCTCCTCTATAAAACCTCAGGACCTCATCAGATGCCATGTGTAGCTGTGCAGGTTGTTAACTGCACAACTCTAGGGAGCACCATTCACAATCTAGTCTACACCGATGCTGCCCTCACGTTTTGCAGTGTACGATTTGCACAGCTATATGCAGTTGCCCTCCCATTTCTATTTCGAAGGTTTCATTTTGCCCTTTAATAACCCCAGTGCTATTACTGAAAGTTTGTAGAAGTGCTCTGACATTCCCATAGCAACCCGGTATGATGTCATAAACAGAGGATTAGCACATTCTAATGCCTAGCCAGCAGACCTCCTTACCCTCCTTGCCCCTGTGCTAAGTGCCCCACTGGGGAGGGATGAGGAGAGAGGCTGAGCCGACAGGGGAGGGTAAGAGAAGCGAGCACAGTATCAACCGCAGCAGTGGTGGGACTGACAGGGCGGGCGCTCAGGCTGAAAGGGGGTGGAGCGCTCTAGCTTTCTTGAGCTATGGGACAATGGCTTCCCTAGCGAGGGCTGAGGGCCTGCAGAACGCTGAGGGTGCTGACGCCCAGGTTTGCTTACCTGTTGAGTCGGGGTCTGCTCTTTGGAATGAATCCTTCAGGGAGCTTAGGCCTGTGATTTGGGAGCAGACCTGAGTGGAGGGAAGAGCATTTAAGGGGATGGTCTCTGCAACTCCCTCTGCAGCTCTCCCAGGGGTGGATGGAAAGCCCCAGGGGGTGGAGCTTGGCACTGGGGGATGAGTATAATGAAGCCTCTGGATACCCATTTCTCTTCCGGGAGGGGCTGGGACATACGGCAGCTGGAGGGTGGGAAAGGTGCCCACAGCCCTCTGCTCCTCTTAGTCCCGAGGGGCCTTCTACCTGCTCGGTGGGCCATCTTCACACACTCCTCAATCTTGCGGTGCTCTTCAAGGCACAGGCCTGTGACCCTTCGGGGCAGCATGCCCCCATGCGGCCGGATGAACTGACTGAGCAGGAGAACATCCTAGTGGAATCAGAAAAAAGAGATGAGGGTCATTTGGATGGGCGCTTGCTGCTGGGGAGCCAGGGCCAAGTGACCTCCAGGGGAGGCTGAGGCCTCCCTGGGGAATGCAACCTGAGCCCATGCTCCCACAAAGAGCTTTGCACGCAGGCCTGCTACCTCCACTCTAATAGAAGTTCAGTCCCAATTTAGCAAGATTTTCTGACCCCATTACCAACCCTGAGAGCTCTCAGGTTCTCCATGAGACAGTCTTTTGATAGATAAGATTAGAGAACAGGAACTCCTCGGGAAGTGTTAACAAGCTTTCCCGCACTGACAGTATCTTTCCTGGTGACGAAAGGTCTGTTCTCCATGAGTGAGGGCGGGAGTATGTTGTATATTTCCACACAAGAGGGAAAACCTGTACCACTCCCGCCCCCCAAAGCCTACATATGTGCCACGGGCCAGAAGACCCACAGGGAGCCCCTCCCCCTTCTGCTGGTCCCTCTGAAGCCCAAGGCAAGATAAAAGCTGAGGAGGAAGGGCCCAGGGTTGATAAGTTAAATCCCATATCTTCTAATGTGACCCTGTGACCAGATGTGAATGGATTCTTGGGCTTGCTTTGAGCCATCAGATGCCTTTGGACAAGTCAGGGAAATAAGGCTAAACAGAGCTAGAATCAAGAGAGACCACTTCCCCTCCCAACTCTCACAGGATGGCTGAGGGGGTTAAATAAAGTCTCCTACCCCACCCACCCCCGAGGGGCCTGGCACACTGGTCTCCACAGTCTTGGTCCACAAATTGACTCTGCCCTGGCAGGCGCCTCACTGTATAAACCACAGATTTGTTTTAATCACTGGACAGTTCCCAGGGGACCCAGGCCCCCAATTCCCACCCCTGTAATCTTCACAATCTGATGAAAAGAACTTGGATTGGATTATCTAGGGCTAATACACTGGCTCACAGCCTCACCACCCCCACTGCAGGCTGCCAAGGAAGATGACAGCTTTGTGCAGCTCAGGCTAGCGGTGTCCGGAGCAGAAAGGGGTAAAGGAAAACAACTTCTTCAGCCTTTACCTTGGAGGGGATTGGATTTCTTTTGCTGGATAAACAGAGCCAAGCCCATTTCCTGGAAACTGCTGGTAGGAAGAATGCCCCATGGCAGTCAGGCAGGTGTGGGTTCACCTTGCCGCCTGCAACTGGGATACTAAGTATGGCCATGACCCCACTAACTTCCATGTCACAAGAAGTTGAGAGCACTGTCCCATGGCCTGCAAGTTCCCTGTTACTCAGGCAGCCATCAGCAGAAGGGCTGTGCAGGGTGAAAGAACCCCACCCCCACCCCCACCCCCGGGTGGCCTGAAGCCAAGGCTCACTGCCCAGGAGATTAGTTGGGTCATTCTGTTCAGATCCCATGGGCATGTGGCCTCTCCTGCTCTCACCACCTGATCAGGATCTCTGCCCTTAGTCATCCCATTCCATAGAGGGGCACAGGGACAACTTGCAGGTCAAACTGGCCCAGAGCCTGAATCACCTGAAATCTAAAAATAGGGAGCTTAATGTCACCAATAGAACTCTGAAGGACAAGTATGGATTTCTGCAGGGCTGTGTCCTTTCCCCCAGGCCTGCCCCATGTCCAGACAATGTAGAGTGGGAGATGAGATCATAGGCCCTACCTGGGTTTTGTATCCCCAGAGTTTGTATCCTATCTCTGATACTTACTAGCTGGGTGATCTGAGACAAGTTCATTAACTTTGCCATGCCTCAAATTTCCTCATCTGTAAACCAAGTATGAAAAAAGCACCTACTTCATAGGGCTATTGTGAAAACTAAGTGAATTATGACAGGTAGGTGCTTCCAGAGCACACACTCCATGCAGCTCACCTACTGTTACTCACTCTCATCTCTCCATGCGACAACTCTAGAGGAGCTAGAGCAAACAGGGGACTTCGTAGCTCCACATGGAAAGACAGTGATGTGTCCCCGGATCACAGTGAGGACCTTGCAGACATGCGCTCATTCTAAAAAGAGGAAAGCCAACCTAGACCCTGATTCCATCCTCCTGGTGGTCCCAATCACATGCAGCCAGACCGTGAACTAAGTCAGGGGCTTTCTACCCTGGCTGCACATGAGAATCACCTGCAGAGTTTAAAAAAAAAATGATGGCCCAGTTTCACACCAGACCAACCGAACTGATGCTGGGGGTGGGGCCCGAGTAGTTTTTGAAGCTCCCCTGTGATTCTCATCTGCAGCCGGGGTTGAGAGCTGCTGGACCAAATGCGTCTGTCTCAGTGGCTCTGTGAGATGCTGCTTAAGCCAACTGGGGAACACGATCTCCGTGCCGTGCAGACGTGTGTCTGTGCCCAGACTCACCTCGTGGCCATACTTGTGCTTCAGGTTCCAGCGGCAGATGGGGCACTGGCCGGAGGGGTTGGGGGGATTTGGACTTTCCTGGTGGGTCCCTGTGATACGGCCTTCAATCTAGGAGGCAGAGAAACAGAGCCAGTGACGGAGAGGGTGTGGGGAGCCCTGATCCTCAAGCAACCCCCAAGTGAGACTCCATCTCTGGGGGGCTCATGGGAGTAGCGAATGGGTCTCTCCACCTGAACCATGGTGGCAGTTCTGCAGCTGCTGCACAATGGGCCTTGGGGTGGCCACAGAGATGGGGTTTGGTGGCCTGCAAACGTAGTAGAAACTGAACTTAATTTAATGCTGGTGGCAAGAGGGAGTGGTTTGCTGCATTAGCTGAAAGCTACCTTTCCTTCCTCAGAAAAGACAAAAACCCCAAAACATTATACTTCCCTCTCCCGGCTTTGGGGAAAAGTAATAAATGCACATGGTAAAAAGTTTCACACTGTGCAGGGATGTGGAGTCCAAAGGAAGTCTCCCTCCCATTCCACATATCCTCCTCAGAGGAAACTGCAGTTTCCAGCTTTATCTGACAGAGGTGAGTCTATACCAGAGGTTCTCTACCAGGCATGATTTTCTCTTCCAGGGACACTGGACAATGTCCGAGACATTTCTAATCGTCACCTTGGAGGGATGGGGTGCTACTGGCCTCTAGCAGGGGAGCTGCCGATCATCCTCCAATGTACAAGACAGACCCCACACCAGAGAATCAGCCAGTCCAAAACACCAACAGTATGGTGCCAAGAAGCCCTGGTCTATGTCTATACAAGCAGACATCTGTGCACACCCCCCTTCTCCTCTCTTTCCAAAAACACAAAGGGGAGGACACATTTCCCTGCCCTCCTCCTCTTATCATTTTGGATGCCACCTTTCAGACCCCACTGAGGCCACGTGTGAAATGACCTCCACCAAGGCTGCTGTATCCTGTGACACAGCCTTGGAATTATTAAGTGCAATAAACCAATGATCTGGGAGTCGGCTCCAATTGCAAGAGGGGTAGTTTAAAAAGCCTTGCTGATTGAGGCCACGGATTATGAGTGAGGTTGGTGCAGGTCTGAGAGGCTTTGGGGGGAAGTAACACTGTCTCCTGGCGGAGAACTGACAAAAGGCAAAGGGGGCTGGAAGCAAGACTTGGCTGTGCAGGGCGCTGCTACTACCTTTCTGTCAAGGCCACCACAGCTATGCCAGAAATGGAGACGTGTGCTAGGGAAAATGTGCAGGGGCACGGAAGGCCTTGGGAGGGGGTCGGGATGGGCCCAGGGTGAGGGGAGCTAACGTTTATTGACTCCCGCTATATGCCTGGCTCTGTGCTAATAATGGTCCACGTGTACTATCTCATTTGACCCCACAACCTAGTGAGGGCGGCATCATGATCTTATTTTACTGATGAAGAAAGTGAGACCTTGGAAAGTGAGCAATACCTAAAGTCAGCCATGGCAGCGCCTCTCCGGGCTTGGCTGGGCTTCTGCCCCAAAAGGCTCACATGGAGCCACATGCCTCTGTGTTCACTCCACAGATGGCAGATTCACACCCCACAGGAAAAACACTCTTCACCCTCAAGGGAGTGTGTTTCTCTCCACCAGCATGGAGTTTACAGGGTGAATGCTTGTGTTAACTTTGAACAAGGAAACCAGAAAAGGTGCCCTAAGGGAATGGGGGCCCCCTAGAAAGAACTGTTTTTTTATTTATTATTTATTGTTATTTTTAACATTATTTTATTGAGTTATTAGAAAAAACTGTTTTGAGGTTAAGCACTGCAAAGGCTGAGGGAATGTTCTGGGGAAGACCCAAAGAGGGAACCATATGGATCTGTCCTGGGGATAAGACGGCCTTGGGGAGGACCGAGCTTGGCCAGCTGCCAGAAGGGTTAAATCCCTGGTTGACATGGAAGCTACAGAGGCTTCTGAGAGCTCTGTGGAGTGGTTGAGGATTTCTTGGAGGCGTGAAAGACCATGTGAAAACAACGTTGTCTTTCAGGGATTATAGGATAATCTAGGCCCCATGACTCCCTGAGGAAGGGAGGTGAGGTGGGCCCAGTGAGTGAAAGGGGAGAATGAGTGGGTGAAGAATCGGCCTAGCTTTCTCACCAACAGACAAGCCAGGGTGCCAGCTATGAGTCTAGGGCCCAGAAAGTGTCACCTTTTAACGTAACACTTAAGGAGTAGCTTGGTCATTCTAGGCAGAAAGGAAAGACACTAAGATCCAGGTTCCTGGCCCAGGGTCAACTTACTCTCTCTAGTCCTGCTATTCCTTAGTTTCCCCTTCAGAAAACTGACCTATCACCCACCAAAGAACATATCAGCAAATACCTCTGTGAGCCCTTGTCACACCAAAGGCGACTTTAATCAAATAACAGATGTTTCAGTCCTGATTAACCACACTCCGGCACACAGGCTGAAAAATAATAGACTGTGGGATTTATGGTCACAGAGGGAACAAGATCCTTAAGCCAGGAGTCCAGCGGGGGCCTCCCCCCCACCTCCCTCAGAGGAGCGCCAGGCAGTTCCAAGAGTTAAAAAGGCTAGAAGTAGCCAACTTGACAGTACTTACTATAGTCGTCTTCCCTTCTTGGATCTCCACCACTACAGAGATAAAGGGGAAAAATTAGGCCAGCTATTTAATAAGGAACAGGGAGTTTCAGATAGTAGCTCAAACTCTGCACATGCAGAGAATCAGAGCCTTCTTTCTGCCCTCTCCCACAGTCCCCACCTGGAAGAGGAAGTATGCAGGGTCACCTCGAAGTGTCAAGGCTCTGTGCCCTTGAGGTGGGTGGGGCAAACTCAGAGGCCCAAGTCCTATCTTCTCTCTGGGATTAAGGGTCTCCACACTATTTCTGCCCTTCTAAGCTGAGATTCCCCCTGGGGTCTCTCCAAGGGACTTGGCAGGATCCTGCCCTATTGTGTCTAGCGGTAATGGCCTAAGAGTTGGGGGGGGGGGCAGGGCAGACACATCTAAAAGACTTTCAGATGTACCCACTACATGTGCTTTTTCATGACAAGAACCAGACAAACACAATTCCTGACCTTGACAAGTTTGCAACCTAAGATACAGCACTGAACTACCACTGCTCCAGGGGCCCTACGTGGATAAGCAGTGAGAAAAGTTCACACCTAAAACATCCTGAGAGCCTTGTGTTAAAGCTGTGTGAGGGCAACTGTGTGAGTTAAGTCCTCTCCTCTCCTCTCCTTGCGGGGTTGCACTTTGTCATCCACACTTGGAGAGGGATGATGGAAGAGGTAGGAGCGACGGACCTGCAGATACTGGGTCCAGGCAGAATTTCAAGGGAAGTACTGCAATTCCACACTCGGGCTCCCTTGGTTCTTTGCCTATTCAGGTCTGAGGCAGTCAGAAGAGAACCCAAGGGCAAGGCAGTTAAGTCACACACGTCAGGCTGTACATATTTCCTCTTACTTAACCAGGATGCAGAACGAGAACTTCAACAATACCCAAAGGAATAACAAGCTAATATCCCACATACGGCAAATAATCAAACTGAAAGTTCTTGGAGATTCTCCCTTGGTCTCCCAGTTTCTTTAGAAAGAGACAAGCCATAGGTGTTACTGCCAGAACTGGCAAACCACAGATGCTCAATAGATGCTCGTGAGCACATGGGGAGCAAAACACTTGTCCCGGTCCCCTTCTGACTGCTAATTACTGTAATGAAACATGAGGGCACATATCTAGGATGCAAACCATCTCCCCAAATACAAAAATCGCATTTGAAAAGCAGTTTGGCTACCACAATTAGTTCTACTCAGCTCTAGCCAAGGAAAGTAGTACAGATTAGGAAGAGCCTAAGGTTAACTTTGAGAATCTAATGAAAGTTATGGATCCCGCCCTGGAAACATGTCCGTAAGCATACACACCATTAGATACGGGTTACAGGAGGCTCCCAGACCCCCCCAGCTCCGTACCTAAATGGTAATACCAGTTTTCCCTCAGTGGGGGCAGTAGGCAGTTTCCTAAAGTTTCTAAAATAAACATGTACTGCTTTTGCAATAAAAAATAAACAACAAAAAGAGGGAAAGAGAATGTCTAAGAAAAAAAGTGGGCAATTCTAACCCACCCAGAGGCCCACGGCAGCATCTGTGATCACTGAGCTCTGTGACCGACACCTAATTGGACACAGACTGCCTGGAATCGTCCCCCGTTTGTTTTCTGGGCACGGCCATTCATAAAGACTCATTATTGCAAACAACCAACCTGAGAGCCCCTCAACATTCAACTCCAGACACAAAGGAGTAACAAAGGCGAGAAAGGCCCCGAGGCTTTCTCCAGAGAACACTATAGTTACTAATCAATTTAAAGACAAACTAGGTTTCTCCCTGAAAGAGAAAATGCGTCACCCCACATGCGGCTCTACTTGTTCAGAACAGAGACCAGCTAAACGCAATGTGGGTGAGATTCATCCTGGTACTCAGTCTGGAGGCCAGCACAACTGCAGGGGGACAGTCACTGCAATGTGTCAGCCTACAAACGTGGTGGGGGCAGAAGGAGGGCCCAGCCCCAGACTGGCAGGGCTGCCAGGCACCCCAGAAACTTTGCAAATTTGCAAAAACCAAGTTGGAAGAGGGACAGAGGGTGACCCAATCTGAGCACCAACAGGTAGGGGGCGAGTTTTAAGAATCCTGATAAGAAACAAAAGGAGAGACCCGTTCTGGTACCTCTCTGGTCGGCAGGAGAACAGTGCCCTGAAACGAAGCAGATAAACATGTGCTTCCCCTCTCCGTGGAGGCACTTGGGTCTGAACCATGAGGTAAACAAGTCTAGCAAAACACACATCACTCCAGGCAAAGAACCAAACCCTGAAGTCATCCCACTGGCCCCTGGAAGAGAGATCAAAGCCTGTGGCAAGCTCCACTGTTCATGAGCTCCCCACAGAGCAGCTCTGAGCCAGTGAATCATCTTACAACAAGCCAGTGGGTAAAACAATAGGCAGATGCTTATCTACTAGAGACAATTTGTCAAACCAGAAGGAATGACCTGAGAACTCCTAAGGGACTGAGATTGATCAGGGCGGTGTCTCAGCGCAGGGGCAGAGGGCCCGGCTGGAGCCCGAAGAGGCCCTAGTAGATTTCAAGCCTCTGCCAGCCCAAAGAGTCCCTAGTAGATTTCAAGCCTCTGCGAGCAGGAGATAGGAATCAAAATAGTATTGATTTTCAGTGTGCATACAAAAACATGTCAAAATTAAACAAAACCTGAGACCCATTTTGTCCCTGGCCTCCTCTCCATTCAAGAGAAGTGGGGGTGGCTAAAATAAGCTAGACTAACAGAAAACTGTTAGTCACTAACAAGAAAACTTGTTTAGAAAAAGATGGAATAACCCTTGTGTTCTGAGATATGGCTGTATCAAGTAAACCAAGGAAAGAGATGAAGCAGACTTCTAAACTAGGATTAAGGGCCAAAATCTTCTAAGCCAGGCACTTCTCATATGCATCAAATAATCTGTGCCACGTGAGGCGACACACTGGCACCCCTACACCTGTGGAGTGTACAGCCCAGCTCCACCCGCTGTGGAGAGCTCCAGCAGAATAGGAGACATAGTCTTTGCCCTGGAGGAGAAAAGGGACCGAAACCAAGCCTGGGAACTTCACTCTAATAAAATTCATGCCTCGTAAAGAGGCCTTTTGAGTACTTCAGTAAATACTCGCCTAGGATGGAGTCCAAGATAACTGAGTTGTAACAGTCTAGAGCAAACAGCATTGCAGTGAGATTGCAGTGAACGCAAAAAGCCTTGATGGCCACGTAAACACAGACATAGGCAACTGCAGCAGGATAAAGACCCAGCTGTTTAGTAAAGGAGGAAATGAGGAAAGAGGGATGATGAGTAGAGGGCACTGCTGCAGGAAGTACCCAGAGACTGTAAGGTCCTTCTTGGAAAGGATCTACGCAAACCAAGCCCCAACCAGAGCAGGAAGGGATGGAGTAACCAAATGGTAAGGTGGCTAAAAGGTCCAACAGTCCTACGTAGGGTCAGGGAGTGGAGCACATGTCTGGGAAGTGCAGTTGCACTTCTGCCTGGTGACTACTTTTCTCAAACTCCTTCCTTGCCCAAGCACTGCTCCCTTCGGTTCATCTTTAATTTCTGATCCTCTCATCACTTACCCCTTCCCTTTCCCTTGGATCGCTGAGGGAATGTCCATCCACACTATCCTTCAAACGAGCAGTCTTACTGCTGCAGAAAAATATCTTTCCACTAGCATGTTACTCTGAACTATGTCTCCTGAATCCTTTAAAGCCCCCAACTTGCTCACTACTCTCTCAAAGCTTTTAGAGGGCTGCCCATCCTGCCAGGCACATCTTTGTCTAAAATGCTAGGTCCTCCAGAAAGCTCCCTTAACTAACTGGAAAAGATGAGGAAAATTCTCTTCAGCCCTGACCCATTTCAACACTCTGTTCTGAGGGTCTGATAGATCATTACTGTTAATTCAGATAGTCATATGTGCTTATTTTTCTTGTCCCCCCCTTTTTTGGGGGGGCTAATTAGGTTTGTTTATTTATTTAGGGAGGCACTGGAGATTGAACCTAGGACCTCATGCATACTAAACCTCCTCCCATTTTTCTTGTTTTAAATGTATTGCCCTCACAAGGGCTCTAAGAGTGATAAAGCAGGAATCAGGTATATAACACAATCTTTGCTAAGTCTGGCAGCATCAATCATGAAAGCACTAAATGGTCTTCAGCAAGTTAACTGATGAGAGCTTTCAAGGAACATCCCTGGACAGGTTTCCTCATTTGTAAAAATGCCAATAATATCCACCTTTAAGGACTGTTGAGAAGATTGAATAACTGTACGTGGAAAACCTAGCACAGTGCTTGCAGCAGGCACTTAGTAAACCACAATTTCCACTTTTGTCCTCCTTAAGTCTTGCTTCTCCCATAATCATCTTTTTTGGTTTTGTGTGTCCCTCTGTCAAACTTTAGACCACGCTTTCTCAACAGTGGCAGGATCGATATTTCAGGCTAGGTGGTTCTTGTTGCAGGACTCTCCTCTGCATTGCAAGACGTTTAGCAGCTTCTCTGGCCTCTACCCACCAGATGCCAGGAGCACCAGCTGTGACAACGAAAACTGTCTCTGGTCATTGCCAGAGGTTCCCTGAGAAATAAAATTGCCCCTAATTGAGAACCACTGCTTCAGACTGAGAATTTCTGTAGGCAGTAGTGGTGATGCTGCTTGCCCATGAACTCTGACTGCAATTAAGTATCTGATACTTTGAAAAGTAGAATGCTTGATTCTCTTTTTCATGCAGCAGAAGATTTAATACTGAAATGGCAATATTCCACAAACTGATCTACAGAATGCAACCCCTATCAAAAGCTCAGCTGGCCTTTTTATTGAAATTAACATGTTGATTCTAAAATTCATACAGAAATGTAAGGGACTCAGAAGAGCCAAAATAATCTTGAGAAAGAAGAACAAAGGTGGAGGATGTACATTTCCTGATTGCAAGACTTACCTCAAAGCTACAATAATAAAGCAGTGTAGTAACCAGCATACAGAACTAGGTCAATGAGACAGAACTGAGTTCAGAAATAAACTGTTACATTTACAATCAATTAATTTTGTCCTTAGAGAACGCTTGAATATTTTCAGCAAGATACACAGCTTCCTCCCCAAAACTTTAAATTCTATGTGTACAATATTATTTGTGTGTCAAATATACCAGTTAGGACCAGTCAAAATTAGTTATATGTGTAACACTTTATGCCTTACACATAATGGATAGAAGTATCAAGAGAAAATGTTTTCATTTAAAGGCTTTGGAGATAGGTGCTTCTCAAGAAAAACAGTATATGGTAATGCCTTCATGTAAGATCACATCAATTCAATTTTTTAGCTTTTATGTCTGACAGTAAGTAACAAAGAGAAGTTACCAACCCAAATATGCATAGTAAGGAAGACTTGTCCTTTCTATCATCAGCATGATCTCTTTGGTGTCTGTCTTCATCAATACATTAGTTTATGTAATGTTAACCAGGCAGTATGTGGTTTGTTGTCTTTCTAGCCACTGTTCTTTCTAGCAAATGTCCCATCTTCCCTTCATAGCTAAATTCTTCAAACATACCCATTTCCATTTCTTCATGAACTATCTCTTTGATTTCTCCAAACTGAGTTCCTTGCCTGTCATTCTATTGAAATTTCTGTTTGAAAGCTAAAAAAGAGACCTCTTCTAAGATAAATCCAATGCCCTCTTCATTAAGCTCTCCTTTTTGGACTTTTCTGCTCTCTCTGACAACAATGATAACTATTTTCCTCTGGATACATCTCAGCTTTAGTTAAAGGATCTCTGGTCAATATGATGCCAGAATCTTAGGAAAAAACAAACAAACAAAAAACCCACTTCACTTTTTTTGGACATCACTCATCCTTTCCCGCTTCCAGCAGTACACAAAGGAAGGCTATGTCCTGAAACACCTTTTCACTCTCCACCAGATTCCATCTTTTTATGAGCCTCTTGAAGACACATCCCCCTCATGAAAACTTTCAATTGGATTTGCTGTTTCCAGTAACCAAATGTCCCTGCACTTCCTCGTGTAAATATCTAACACTTAACTTGCATTTATGGAGTGTATACATATCATCTTATTAGAACCTAACTTCTCAGGAAAAAGGCTGTATTTCTTTTTCTCCAAAATCCCCTGACAGCTTGAAGTACAGCACTTGGTCATAAGTAAGCTCTCAGTTCAATACTAGAATCAGGCCGTCTTTACAGACTTAAGATTAATGAAAAGAGAAACCACCATCCAACATACGCCTCTGTTGCAGCTGTTTAAAGGACTTTCCATCTTAGCTTCCACCTCTCAGGGAGACTAGCGGCCCGGGCAGAAAAAGCTGCCATTTGATTAAAGCATTTTCAGATGAGAAACTGGGCAGGGAGGTTCTGGGGAAGGTATCTAGATGTCCTTCCCTCATGGCCCAGGGATTCTTTAACGAAGGAGGCAGCGGTTCGGCGAATATGGAAGGCAGAATTAACATACAGATCCTAATCAAAAACTTCTCTGAACTCTGGGACAGGTTTCTCTTCTGCCCTGTTAACTAAGCAGCCTTTCTCTCCGATTTCCACCACCCCCATGAGGACACTCACGATGCATGGGAGATCAAGATAACAGAACTGGGTTCTGGAAGGGAATTTCAAGCACCCCCGGGAGATCCAGCATCTCCGACATTCCAGAATCTCGCAAAGGAAAGGGAGGGAGGGGCGCACGGGGGCTGAAGCAAGCAACTTTCGCTGCTCCCCTTCAACCCAGGGAGGCACCGGGACCCAGGACTCACCTTCCCTGAACCCGCGAGCTGGAGGCCGAGCCCAGTTGATCGCGGCCGGGCCTCCCAGGAGCCCTCGGAGCAGCCTTCCACAGCCGGACACCAACATATTGAGGGCCGCCATCTTGAAAGCCAACGCTGACCTTTTGCGCACTTCCGCTTCCGGAACGGCGCGCGCGCAGCCGCAGTGGCGGGAAGGAAGTGTGCGTCTTGTGGGTTTCTAGCTCCGTTAGTCTTGTCGTGCACGTTTCCCTCACCTCTCTGGCTGTCAGCTAAATGCTTTATTCCGAGGAACTAGGGGAGGTCCTTAGCTACTGTCTGCCAGTCTTAGAAGTCACCAAGGCCTCTTTCGTTCCCTGGCAGGCTGCTTCGGTAAAATCACATGCACTGACCTTATTTCTTTAAAAAAAAACTTTTTTTTTTCTCTGCAAGTCAGATGTGGATTTTTCAACTTACTGAGCTTGGGTCTAGGTCTGTACCAGAGAGGTTGAAATAGTTAGGAACAATGGTTCTGGAACATCAGGTATCCTGCTGACCCGAGATAGAATTAATGCCCCCGTCCCTTGTCTTTCATTCCCTTATCAAAGAACTTCCCTTTGGCCCCAGGGCCTTTGCACAGCTATTTCCTCTGCCTGCTCTGTGTCACTGGTAAGCTTATTTTTCTTTTCATCTTGGCCATTCTGTTGAGTATGTAGTGGGATCTCGTGTATTTAATTTACATTTCTCTGATGCCTAATGAGAATGAGTCATATTTCGTGTGTTTATAAGTCATTTAGATATCTTCTTTTGTAAAACGTCTGTTCAAGTCTTTGGCCCATTTTATATTGGGTTACCTTTCTTATTAATTTGTAGAAGTTCTTTACATATTCTGGACACTTGACTTTTTTTGAATCTGTTACTGGTAATGTCATCTCCCCCTCTGCGGGCTGCCTTTTCATTCTTCTGTAGTACGGTTGACCCTTGAATAACGTGGGGATTAGGGCACTGATCCTCTACACAGTTGAGAATCTGAATATAATTTATTGTCTACTCTTTGTGTATGGGGTTCCCCCATATCTGAGATTCCTTTATATTCATGGTTCCACATCCATGGATTCAACCAAGCAAGGATTGAGTAGCACTGTAGTAATTACTATTGAAAAAAAATCTGTGTGTAAATAGACCAATGCAATTCAAACCCATGTTGTTCAAGGGTCAACTGTCTATTTTTTGATATGCAGTGTTTTAAATTTTAACATGATGTAATTTATCAGGTTTCTTTCCTTTATGGTTGGCATTTTTGCTTTCTTATTTAAATTTTTTTCCTTGTCAAGGGCATGAAGATGTTCTATATTTTCTTCTGAAAGTTTTATTGTTTAACTTGCACATATAACTGAACTAGAATTGTTTTATTATGTGGTCTGAGATTGGGATTAAGATTCACTTTTCCCCCATAGTGATATTTAACTGACCCAGCATCATTTATTAAAAATATCATACTTTAACCTATTGCATTTTATCTGGTATGGATCTATTTCTGGAATCTCTGATCTCTTTTTCTGTTCTTTAGCACCATTTTAAATGCTGTATACTATTTTACCGTCTAGAAGTGCCATAACTTACTCAACCAATCCCCAATGACTAGGCATTTAGGTTGCTTTTAATTCAAACATATTTCCTAAGACCTGTCTCCCTACTCCAAAAATAGCATCTTCTATTTCATTAGTGAGTAACCTTATATACCCTGTCCCCAATTGGTATGTTGTAGGGTTGTTATTGTTACTGTTTTAAAGTACAGCTGTGCTGTGGGATTAAAGGAAGTGAGGGCTTTTCTTTGGGGGCTGCAAGATGGTAGTTGCCATCCAAAGGAGAGGCTCTTTTCAAGAGCCATAGTTTCTGAGGTGTTGGCAGAGTCACTCTCACGCACGGGAAGAACTATTTCCAGCTGCAGTAGCAATCCTGGAACTTGTAGAACAGTAATGACCCTGTTTGCACACGTGTGAGAGAAGGGAGGCTGATGAACTACTCCTGATCCTGACACAATCTTCCATCCACCTCCTCTTCCCAGGAGCCCAGCCCCCTTGCTCCCACCCCATTTCCTCAAAAAAATCTTCCTTCTTGCCTCCACCCCTTGTCCTGGACCCTCTATCTTCAATCTGGAGATGACTCAAGTCCCAAGTAAACCGTCCGAATGAAGATGTTCAGGGAAATATTCACAACAGATGAACCCAGAAGTGTTCAGTTTGCCAAGAAAAACTTAAACTCACAGCAGAAATGATCCATCTAAGTGACTTGCTGCAGCCAACAGGACAGCCGGCTCAGGTCAGAGCAAAAGCAAGAGTTAGGAAGCCATGGGTGGGTCAGCCTGTCTATGGCTGTGGGGCTGAGGAAGTTCTGGTCCCAGCTGTGGATAAACGTGCTCTTCCAGCCTTCCTCTCCTCCTCGCCCAGGAAGAGCGGGTCAGAGCCAAGAGCCACACAGATGTTCGCTGTGAGTGAGCAGAGGCAGGGAACAGGCCTGGATGGTGGCGAGAGCTGATGGATTTGGGATGAGGGAGGGAGGGGCTGTGAGAGAAACCGGGAGAAACGGCTGGCAGAGAGATTGCTGGTCCTGTTTGCTTTCTCCTAATTAATGTGATTTCTTTACAAACCCCCTGCTGATTCCCAGCTGGTCACTCAAACTATAACAACACATGGCTTGCCCTGCCCTGGCCAGGAGCTCAGGCTGGGTGCCTCCCGGCAAGGGTCTGGTTTCCTTTGCAGCCACTGCCCCTCCTCCCTGACTGGCTTTGTGCAGATGAGGGAAGGGACAGCATCTCCATTGGGATTGTGGGACAGCCAGGATTGCTGGCTTTGGGCTTTCCTGGCTGCTCTCACCTCGGTTTCCCACGACCTTTAGAAAAGGACAGATCCCTGCTTGTTTGGACTACTGCCTCCAAACAGGTGTGGGTGGGGGTGAGCGAGGAGACCTTGGACAAAGAACCACTTGCTCAGTGGCAGCCTCTCTACCTACAGGTGTGCCCTGTTTGACGCAATGAGCCTGGAAACAACTGGGGTGTGTCCAGAGTCCTCACTCATTCAGTGTTTTCCATCAAATTTTCAGCATTGTTTCTTTTCCTCTGTCCAAGTTACTCATCTTATTCCCCTTATTCCTTCCTTGATTCATTTTGCCAGCAAGTATCAGTTGAACAGCTACTATGTGCCTTTCATAAACAAATGATTACATGAATCAGGGGAACACTCTCCAGGGGTGCAAGCTCTTACAAAGTAATATTTTGTAAACTGGGTGATTGCCCAGGGATTTATTTGCTTTCTCCTCCCCCCACCCCTCTCTTCCCTTAAAAAAATTTTTTTAAGTGAAATAAAACACATATTCAGCAAAAGTGCATAAAACCAAAATGGACCGTATAACAGATTGATTGTAAAGCAAAACTGCTTCATTTTCATGCTGGATCACTAGGGCGTGCTGCTCCCTGATTACAGATAAGTGAGGGAAATACAAAAGAGAAGTGGAATTGGTGAGAACCCCAGAACCTCTCAGGAAAGTGAGGCCAGAGGAAGGAAGCCCCAAACAAAACTGCCAGAGGAGAGAAAGCCTTCAGTGCCGGTGTGTACCCTCCCCAAGCACAGGCCAGAAGCCTCTCCAGGTGAGTGCACCATCACTTGTCCGGACCCCCAGCGCTTGGCTGGCATTAGCCTCACTCCAGCTTCAGCCAGTGGTTGGGCCCAGTGAGACCCGCTCATCTCAGTTTCTTCCCAAACCAAGCAAGCCCTGGCTGGGGCTGGGCATTCCTGCAGAAGGCTAGGTGCCCTTTCAGAAAAGGCCCTCATGTCCCTGTCAGGCTGAGAAGCTCATCAGATTTCTTTCTCCTGGTGCCTGAATTCGGTTCCTGCATAAGAAGTTTTTAATCTTTTATAACACTTTGAATTATTGGAACATTTTTGCTAATGGGTACAAAATGTCACCCGGGGAGATGCTGTCCCCTGCACACACATGGGGACATCTACAAAAGCAAAATGAAGGAGCTGCAGACGGAAAATTGGGCTCTGCTTTAACCAGCTGGCAACCTGAAGTCGGATGCTCATGCTCTCTGGGCCTCAGTTTCTGTCTGTGAGGAGTCTGGTCTGGTCCTAGAACTGTGGTTCTATGACTACTCCCATCCTTGTAACCCCGGGTGATGGAGTTCAGGCTTCAGGTTCCTCCTCCCCACGCTGCTCTTCTTCAGAGATCTTGGCCACTTTCATTCTTGGGCTTTCACCTTGAGCCTGACAAGTCCAAAACCCAGAGCAGTGCTCCTCTGAGCCCCAGCCTCTGCCTCTGACTGCTCATAGAAGTTGCTGTTGGGTTCTTCTGAAGGAGCTTAAATGCACACTGTGTCTAAGTAAGGCCACCGCCGCCTTCCTGATAAACGCCATCAGGGCTGTCAGTCTCCCTGGCACTCACAGAGAAATGGATTGACTTGCCCCCCAGCCCTCATCCAATTTCCAAAGTTTTCATAAGTTTCATAAATGTCAAAGTTACCTCATGATTTCCCCTTCTTCTTAGCATTTAAATTTCCATTACCTTCCAATGCTTCAGTTTCCCCATCTCCAATCTCCTCTGTTGTCTCTGTCTGATTTTCCTAAACATCCCAATCATCTCCCTGCTCCATGGTATCTCATTGCCCACAGCTGGCATCTGAATTTGCATTTTTAAGGAATTCCTGGAAGACTACAGTCTGAGAACCGCTGACTGAAGGGAATAAAGTCCCAACTCTGCAGCTTGACAGAAGGGGACTTCGGTGATGTGCCTCCCCAGCCCTTCCTACTCTTCCAGACTCTCAAAACCCACCCGTGCTCATTTTCCTTCCCTCCTCCACTCCCCCGTGTTCCTCTTCAGAGGTGCCCTCCCTCATCTCCTAGTCAGAGCCCTTCTTCTTTCAAAGCCTGGCCCACCCGTTGCCTCCTTTGTCAGGAGTTCCTCCATCGCACACTCTCTTTCCTTCCTGCCACTCTACTGCTAGTCTTGATGACATGCTTTTCCACACTAGCCAGGACTCTCTGGTTGTGACAGTCATCCAGTTTGGAAAGGACATTTGCTACTCTTAGACCCAACCCAGGATGGGCAGGGTTCAGTGGGGCCTCGGGACACCTGGGGCCAGAGGCTCGACCACCATCAGGCTCTTCCCCTCCTCCTCTTGTCTCTGTCTCCCTCTGCACTTTGGCTTAATTCATTCGCTGTCTCCTCACGAGGCTGAGACTGCCAGCAGTTCCCAGCCTTGAGACACTAAGGACTGAGACACTAGGCAGGCCCCCGTGAACTATATGGAAAGGCTGCAGGAAAGGCAGAAAGAAGAGGAGTTTCCCCAAGCAAGGGAAGTACTGTTTCAAGAAAAAGGGAAAGTGCTGGACAGAAAAATGGTCACCGCTGGGTTAATTAGGAGTTGAGTCATCTACACATGACAGAAAACTCCAAATAGCAGTAACTTAAATAAGATGGCAAAGGATTCTGAAACCCAGGCTCCTTCTAGCATGTTGCTCTGCCACCTGATGGCTTGAGCTCCAGCCATTCTGCCCATATAATCTAGGGAGAAGAAAGGAGAAAGAAAGAATGGCCTAACCTGCCATCCTTGAAAACTACCTTCTGGAAGTTGTGTGTACTTTAGCTTATATCCCATATATTTCCAGGACTGAGTTATATAGCTATAACTAGCAGTAAGAGCTTCGGGGAAGTGTCTTAATTTTGGGCAGCCACGTGTACAACTAAGAATCAGAAATGCTGTTACTACTAATTATATTTATGCAATGGAATACTACTCAGCCAGAAAAAAGAAATAATGCCATTTGCAGCAACATGGGTGGACCTAAAGATCGTCATTCTAACTGAAGTAAGCCAGAAGGAGAAAGAAAAATACCTTATGATATTATTCATATGTGGAATCGAAAAAAAAAAAGGACACTATAAACTCATCTACAAAACAGAAACAGACTCGCAGATGTAGTAAACAATCTTATGGTTGCTGGGGAAAAGGGGTGGAAAGAGATAAATTTGGGAGTTTGAGATTTACAGATGTTAGCCACTATGTATAAAAATAGATTTTAAAAAAGTTTCTTCTGTATAGCACAGGGAACTATGTTCAATATCTTGAAATAACTTTTAATGAAAAAGAATATGAAAATAAATATGTGTATGCATATGCATAACTGGGACATTGTGCTGTACACCAGAAATTGACATGTAACTGACTGTACTTTAATTTAAGAAAAAAAAAGAAATGCTGTTACCACTAAGGAAAAAGGAGAGAATGGATGTCAAAGGAGTTAGCAGCCTGCACCATGACCCTAATCCACGAGGCTCTTTTAGGGGATATTTCCCACTGATGGCAACACAGTGCTTTGCAAGATGGCCTGCTCCATTCTTGGACAGCCCACATCTGCCCCTCTGTGACTTATGCCTGCTGGTCCTTGCTGTGCCCTCTGACTCTCTTCTACACTATGGCATTGAAATTATTGGAAGATAACACTGGCACCCAAAACACACTGTTTTGGTCCAAACTAGTACAGGATATAACTGGGCTCTTAGCACCCCCATATCAACACCTTACATCTTTTAAGGTCCCCAGATTGAGAGAGAATGTGCCTGGCCCAGTGGACTTGTACACTAACCTCACACTCATCCTCATGTGGATGCCGTGGTGTCAAAGTGCTCACACTCTGATCTGCTCCTCTGGCAGACTGACCCCAACGCAGGACTTTACAGGCATCTCTGCCAGTTGCCGTCTTGCTCTTGCAGAGCCTTCATTCAATAGCTTGACTGTCAGCTGGTGGATTTGCTTTCCCTTCCCACTTCTGCCAGGGACAAGGGCCATGTCCTCTTCATCTTCCATGTGCCCCGTGGAGCTGTTTATTTTTTGTCTTCCTTTGGGTAAGTTTATTTCCCTAAGTAAGGTGCAAGTTTCCATTCTCAGTACAGTGGAAACTCACACCCTGTATTCGGAGTATGCCACAGATTTAGTTCCTGAGAAGTGGACTCGGGGGCAGAGGTTAGCACACAGTGAATGTTCTAGGCAGTGCTCTTAGGACTGGGGTCTGCTAAAGGGGAAGGAGGATCAGGCAGAAGGAGGGTCAGGCTGCAGTGGGGTCTCAGTGAGATGTCCCAGCTTCCCCTAGGGAGCTCTGACGCCGGGACGATCCTGGCCGTGTGACCTGGGGCATGTCCTTGGGCTGCTCTGGACTCCGGTGACCTCATCTGAAGAGTGAAAGGTTGGGTGTGAGTCTCTGAGGTCATCTCTGACTTGATGGCTCCATCACTTTAGAGCTGAAGTACATCCTTTGCACCTCCGACCTGGGGCCAGGGTTAGGGGAGAGACTGGGAGCCAGGGAAGCTAAGCTTCCTCCTCTTTTCCTTCATGCTGGCTCTGCTGTCCCTACAGAAGCCACTGCAGGCCCCTCAGGAAGCCTGCCTTTGGGTGGAGGTGGGTGGGTGGGGGTTGGAAGGTGCTGTGAGCAGTGAGAAGACTGTAGGGTCAGGAAAGGGCTGTGCCAGCACGCCCTCAGCGCTGTCCTTCCTGACTTGTGGCAGCCTCTGGGTGCACTTTGGATCTGACAGTTTCTGGGTGAATTGATTAAAGTTAAGGGTATTAACAATAAAAGAATGTAAACTAGATTTTATCAGTGACATGAGTCTCATGACCGTGTGGTATGTGCTCTATGCACAGCTCATGTGTACACATGTGTGTGTGTGTGTGTGTGTGTGAGGAAGAGAGAGCGAGATCTGTCATGCTTGGAAAAATGTCACCTTTCCCCTTTGCTCACAGTTTCCTTTTGACCCCTGAGAAGATTTTTGGTTGTATTTATCAACACAAGCTACCAGGCCTTGGGGTGTGAGAACCCAGGGGAGGAAGTGGAGCCACCTCTCTGCTCAGTCCTGTGGGTTTTGGAAGGTGCAGCAAATACAGGGAGAGGGAGAAGGCCTTGTTTGCTTTCCGCTTTCTAGCGCATCTGACCTTTCAGAGGGACCTATGTCCCTACTACCCTCCTCTCTGAGAAACCGCATGGGGCTTGAGTGGAGGCCAGGGGATGGGTGGGATGCTTTTAGGGGGGCATCTAGCTCCCAGCTTCCAGGTCAGGTGGATCCTGGGATCTCTGTGGGGGCCATTCCACACCCCCAGCTGCCCCAGCCCCTGCAGGCCTGTGCATGCCAGCTTCCGCAGTCCTCCAGGCTCCCAGATCTGAGGGTCACTGATTGGTGGACTCCTCCCTTGTTCTCACAGCAGTCCTGGGAGGTGAGAAGGGGCAGGCAGAGGGGGTTCCTCTTTCTGGAATGACCTCCCAGCTCCAGAGAGGGCAAGCGACTTGCCCAAAGTGACACAGCAAGTTAGAGACAGAGTCCTAGTCAGTCAAGTGACCTGATGTCTAGAAATACAGGGATTGTATTTGCTCTCTTTGGCTGGGAGGAGGGAGGGGCTGGAAAAATTCTTTACGGTTGGTCAGGTAGTCCCAGTTACCTGAATATTCCTGTGGTCCTACTCATGGTCGCCTGTTGAGACTAAGTGGTGCCTGCTTTGCACCCCCACTCCCATCTGCCCCAGGAGCTTGTGGGGGGAGGGAGCAGAGCTCAGGAAAGAGGGAGGGAGAGGCCAGGATAGGGAAGGCAGAAAGGGAGGAAAGGGCTTGGGGACAGAGGGAGCTGGAGAACGAACAAACAAACAGCGTCCTGGAAAACATCTTGTTTCCCCTTTCCAGGCTCCCTGCCTGCCTGCCTGCCTTCCCCACTGGAGATGGTAATTTAGAACAACGAGTCATAATTTGATTACATTCTCTTCCAGCCTCGCAGGGTAAACAAGGATCTCCCGTGGAAGGAAGGGCTGCATGGCCCAGGCTCTAGCACACTTCCTGGGGCCTGGACAGGGGTCCCCCTCCTCCTGGATGCTCCTGAAACGCATATTTGAGCAGCCTCACCCCCCCCACCATTTTCTACTAGGGTTTACATTCTCCTTATGTCTCCCGCTCCCTCTTCCCCCTCATCCTCTCTGTCCTCCCCAGTAATGTCTTCACCCTGAAGCCTGCATACCATGTAAATATTTAAACCCATCTATTATTTCCTGTTTATTAGCAGTGTAAATCCTGAGTTCATTCATTGTGCATCTGTCTCCCTGTGTCGTCTCAGAAGGAGAGGCCTGAAGGCTGGGCCGTGTATCCATCCTTCCCTGGAAACAGCCTTGCTCAGGCCCGGGTCAGCTGTAGCACCAATTCTGGCTGTGGTTTTACTTCTTCCACATTTTAAAAATTCTGGTAAAATATGCCTAATATAAAACTGATCATCCTAACCATTTTCAAGTGTACAGCTCAGCTGTGTAAAATGCTTTCATAATGTGCAGCTTTCGCCACCGTCCATCTCCAGGACTCTGTTCATCTTGTAAAGCTGGAACTCTGTACCCATTAAGCACTAACTGCCCATTCCCCTCTCTCCTTGGCCCCTGGCAACCACCATTATACTTTCTGTCTCTCAGGTTTTGACTACACCAAGTATTTTGACATACTCCATGTAAGAGTATGTAAGAGGAATCATACAGTATTTGTCTTTTTTGTGACTGGCTTATTTCACTTAGCATAATGTCCTCAAGGTTCATCCATATTATAGCATATTCTAGAACTTCCTTTTTAAGGCCAAATGATACTCCATTTTATGTATAGACCACATTTTGCTTAGCTTTTCTTCTGTCGCTGGACAGACACTTGGATTGCTTCCACGTTTTAGCTACTGTTAATAATACTGCTGTGAACATGGGTGTACATATTGGCTTTTATTTTTTATAATAAAAGGCTACCTCTTATTGATTGCTTACTATGTGCTCAGGACTGTGCAGATGTAATCACTTAATGATCACAAGTACCTCTCGGGTGGCAATTATTCTCTCCATTTTATGGATAAACAAATTGAGGCTCTGAGAAGCCAAGTAATTTGCCCAAGGCAAGGAAAGGGGAGAGCCAGGACCAGCATGTGCGCATGCTCCAGCCGTGACTTTTTACTGCACGGTGTTGATGATGGACTGGAAGAGGGAGGCTCGGGGTATATTACTTCCCCTGCACCCCCAGAAAGGGCAGACCCTTTCCCTGACCCTCTGCCTGGTTACAGAATCCATCCTCCTGTCTGCATGACTCTGTCAGGCTTCATGTTGGAATCACATGTGGAACTTTGAAAGCAGATGATTCCCCAGCCTCCCAGAATTAGATCCAGCAGCTAAATTGAACATCCTAGGGGCTGGAGCCTAGGTATCAGCACTTAAAAAACAAAACAAAACAAAAAACTCCTCACGAGTTTCTCTCTGCTCGCAGAGTTGAGAAGCCCTGGGTTAGAAGACAGAGGAGGAAGGGGACAGAAGGGTTGACTACCCCCTCATTCAGCCTCTTTGTCTTCTACAACTCCACCTACCTGCCCAAGGGCCATGAATGCCCCAAGTCCAGTGGATCAGACCCCTGGGATGCCTCCTCTGCCTCCAGAGGTTCTGTTTAGTGTGTGTGGACCTCTCAGACAGGATGACCTGGATATAGGACCTTGCGGGGCCCTGCAGGGACCTATCAAGCCCAGCCAGACCCCAGAATGAAAACAGTTGCTGACAGTCCGCAGGCTGCCAGCATCTCTGTCACCTCCCATCAGGGGTGAGGGCAACAAGGTGGACAGCAGGGGTCAGTACGTCATTGGGAGGGTGGGAAATGGAGGGAGTGGGGAGTACTGGGGCGCCACAGGGTGGGGTCAGGCAAGTCATCATCCGTCCCTGCCCCTAGTTCTTTCGCCTGTGGCCTTAGCACATCTCCTTTTGGTGTCCCTGCCACAAGCCCCACCCGTCCCCCTAGTCTCCCTGAGCTCCTGTTAAATCCAGAGTGGTGTCCGGGCCTGGAGAATTCCTCGGTTGGGCACTGCCCTAAGGGGCTGCCAGCTTCAGGGGCTGCTTGGTGGGGGCACGTTATAGTAAGGGGACTCTGTCAGCCTGTCCTGGATCTCCTCCTCTGAGACAGCCTTGCGCCAAAAACCCCAAGTGGGAGTAGCTGTTGGCCAGCTCGGTTTCTACAGCAACATGGGGGTTGGGGGCGGGGGCATAGCCAAAGGAGGCTTGCCTTGGGCACTAGAAGACTTGGGTCCAGCCACTGCCATGCTGCGTGACCTTGGGCAACCACTTCTCTTCCCCGAGTCTCAGCATCTCCACCTGCATTATAAAGGGGTTGGCCCAGATCCCTGGTTCTCAAACTCAGCTGCACTTTGAAATCTTTAGTGGGAGCCTTAAAAACGACCCTTGACTGGATTTCATCCTCAGAGATGCTGACTTAATTAGTATAGGTTGTGACCTGAGCATCAGGATTTTTAAAAGATCCTCAAGGGATTCTAATTTACAGGCAAGTTTGAGAACCACTGTTCTAGATAAGTGCTTCCTAACCATGGTCATAGCATGGCACCCATAAAAGAGGATAATATTTGAACAGCACTCTGTTACCAGAGGTGACCACAGAGGGGGCTCCAGCTGACCCCCTACCTGTCTGTTGCTAAGGACTGCAGCGCTCAGTGTCTCTGGACCAGCAAGAAGCTCTTAGTGTCTTTCCAGTTGAAGTTTATTGCCTCATTGGTCCTCCAATGGAGGCGTGCATGATGCTCATGCTGAAGTTGCAGGCAGTTTACAAAGTTACAGGTTAAACATGAGGCATCTTCTTGGAGCATCAATTTCCTTGAAACTATTAGGAGAAAAATTATGATTCACCTGGCAAGTAACTTAAGACATTTAAAAACTATAATAACAGGTATGTATGGATATATCCTGTAGTCAAATGCAAAGCTCACACATATTTGAAGCTGAAAGATAAGATACTGAAAAAACTTTGACCATTGTGTTAGGAGGCATGGGCCTGTTGTAATCCCTAACTTTGATGACAGTTTGAGGAAAACACTGGAGAAGACTTGAGTCAGTGTATGCATTAGCATGTGAATCAGAGGTGAAGAGGAGCATTATCTCCTGTCAGTTTGGGAAGGCTTCCTGGAGGAGACAGCATTTCAGGGAGGTTCTTGGGGAGAGGCAAGGAAGAAAGAAACTGGTTGGGAGAAGGGCATGGCAGGGGCTCTTTAGAGCCTGCTGCAGGAATATAAACTCAGATAATGTCTTTCTTGCCCTTGGCCTATGAATTCAAGAAAACCCCCAAAGATCCCTCCAATACACACGCCTACCCTAGTCTACACCCTTGAGGCTGACCTGGCCTTCAGCCCACCTGCCTGGAGCAGCTGGCGCAAGATTGCAACACCAAAGCCCTCTCTGCCTCGTGCTGACTTTAGTGGCTGCCGCTGAGTCACTGCTGCAGAGGTAGTCGTTGACCACCCAAGCAGGAGAGCAGCCCAGTTACCCCAGTGTCCTGCCATTTCCCTCTGCCTACATACCCTGGTCCCCAGGTCTGGGAGAGGCCCCCTGAGCTGCAGGGTCAGGAACAGGCTAGGGAGGGAGAAACTGAGTCTCCACTGTTTCTCCTGTGACGTCTGCCTAGCAGACTGTCCTTCACCCTTCTCACTCCCAACCTCTCCGCAGTGGCTGCCAAGAGTCTGAGCTCAGCCCACAGAGGCTGTGGGAGGGGCACTCTTCCCAGTGGTGAGGGTGCCGCAGGGTGTGAGCCCTGGGACCTTGGTCCAGTAGCCTGGCTGTCAGAGTGTGGGTCACGAGCCCCAGATGCCACCAGCTTCTTAGCAGAGGGGCTGTTCTTGCACTTTGGCAGGTGAGCCAGTAATGCCCTGGAGCAGTGAGCATCCTCTCCAGGCAGGAGGACTGACCGTCATTTCTGTTCATCCCACCCTAGGGAGGTAGCACAGCATACATGTTCTATCTGTAAATTTGCTGTTAATCCACCTTTGTGTCCTAAGTGCCCAGACAGTGCCCGGCACATAGTAAGTGCTCACTAAGTATTTATTGTATAAACAAAAGGAGTCAGACTCTGGATTTGAATCCCCATGGTAGACACTGTGGGACTTTACTGGCTTCATTCTGTAAAATGAGGACAATAATAGAACCTACTTCATAGGATTAATATGTATAAAGCCTTGAGACAGTGCCCAGCATGTGCTAAGCACTCAATAATGGTTTGCTGTCATCTTAAAATCTCAAACCTATTGTCCAGTCTCTCCTCCCCCATGAAAGGCTCTCTTTGCTCTTCTCTGAGCCCCTACTAGAGTTACAGTCGATAGCAGTGGGGACCAGCTGGACCTGGCATTACCCACCTTGGGGCCTAGGACAGTGTCCAGACCAGCCATGTGTGGGTCCTCTTTCTTTCTCTTCCCTTAACATGCCTGTGGGTCAAACGTGGTTCAAACACATGTCGACAGGGGCAGGAGGTGTGAAGGCCAGGAGGGGTCCGCAGACCATGAGGCTGACTGCCAACGCTCAGGGTTCCCTCCCTGCAGATCCTTCTTTTCCCCGCCAGAATGGTCTTTCAAAGCCAGAAAGAAGACCATGTCACGCCCTTGCTTACTGCCCCTCCGTGGTTCTCGGTCTTCTGCAGCATAAACCCAGGACCCTGCAAGGGCCCATGTGGCTCACAGCCCTCTGCTCCCCTCCCCTCTCTGTCTTGCCTGTGGCTGTTACTCTTGGGCTCCACATGCCAGTCACCCCAGACGACCCACCCTTCCCAGCTGGCCAGCAGTCTCCCACAATATAAAGCATATGCTCTCTGGAGAGAGGCTGGCCTGGCAGCCACACAAATGAGATGGCCTCAGCGCTGCCTGGAAAGCTCATCCCCTCCTCTGCTCCCCCTGACCTCATTTTTTTTTTTTTCCCAAGGTTCAGCTCACACATTAACTCCTTTAAGAAGCCTTGACTGACTCCTGCATCCATCGGGCTCACAGATTCCCTTTCCTGTCTAACCAATAAGGACCTTTAGTATGTGTTTCTTTGTTCAGGTGCTACTTTTCTCCACTGGATGGTAACTTCTAGGTGGACCTGCATCCCTGGTGCCTAATGTGGGGCTTCTAGCATAGCAACCTTAGTGAGAAGCTGTGGGAGAATGAGTGAATGAATGGGTTTCCTGGGGTGGGGGAAGAGCTGAGGATTGTCCCACCTTGGGGGGATGTGGGGCACACGTGCCTGAGCTGGGATGTTCACGCTAGTACACTTGGGAGCACGGGTGGTGGGGGAGGGGGTCAGGCCGCTCTGACCTGGGGTTGGCAGTCTGGGAGCTGGAAGGCCCAGGCTTCTCGTCTCCTGCCTGCTAGGCAGGGATTTGGGGTCAGATCGACAGTTGTCTCTCTTTAGGATCTGTGTTGCTCTGTACGTTTAACCTCTGGCATTGGTCCAAACTGTACACAGTGAGGGACCCCCAACCATAGACTCTGCCCTTAGGGCTCTCAGCTCAGGTGTGAATCAGAAGATGATGAAGACCTTGGAAGGTGATCTTGTCCCGCACGCTGCTTCCAAGCAGGCCTAGACTGAGGGTGGCCCTCCCTGTCCTGGAAAAATCTCTGCAGAGGGAGATTCTGTAAGGCCTTTCCCCTACCTCTCACTCCAGGCTCTGGCTGGGTTGAGCCCTTCCATCTCATTTATGCGGTGACCAGACCAGCCTGTCTCTGGAGAGCATATGCTTTATATTGTGGTCATGCGAGACAATTTAAGTAGTTGGGAACATATACTCTGGGTTCAGACTGGGTTCAAATCCCAGCTTTGCCCCTTGTTAGCTATGATGTTGGGCAAGTTCCTTCATTGCTTTGTGCCTCAGTTTCCTTATCTGTACCATGGGAATAATAGGGTGGTTGGTGGTTGGTAAGGTTATTGTGAAGATTAAATGAGTTAACACATGGAAGTGTTTAGAGGAGCACCTGGCATGTAGCAAAAGGCTCGATTAACATGAGCTGTTATGATTACACAGCAGCTGCCTTCCTGCTCCAGGTCTGGCTGATGTTCCACCCTCCCTGTCTGTCTTTCCACATCCACACTCTTAACCTCAGCAAACCCCAATTCCACATGACAAACATTTCCTGGCTGTCCTCTTTGTGTGAGGTCTGAGCCCTCCTGTGCTAGGCACTGAGGGAGGGACAGATGTGATAAATTGGAGTTCCTGACGTTAGGATGCTGAGTCCCCTGGACACAGGACGTGGTGTGCATGGCAAACACCCACGAGGCCGGAGATAAAGGATGAATAAGATGGGTTTCTGCCCTCAAGAAACTCACAGTCCAGATGGGAGGCTGGGGCGGAAACAGACCCGGCAGAAAAACGAAAGGGCCATTTAATACTGAAGCTGCTGCCACTTTTTCTGCTTTCTAGGAATGTACTATGTTTCATCTTGAGGAAGTGGTTCTTTTGTGGGGAAAACAGAGCAATGCGCCCTTTGGGTGAGACAGGCATGTCCTGAAGAGGTGAAGATGAGGTCAAGAGAGAGAGTTTTGCATATTATAAGATGTTGAGGAAGCTGGCATCTCAGAGGCAGCTGGGCAGAGAGGGGTATCGGTAGGGCCCTATAAAGAGGGCCAGTGGGTGAGGACCAGCAGAGAAATCTCTAGGCAGAATGAAGTCTCATCTTGATTTAAAATGTTTTTATATATTTTTTTGTTAGTAGGTAACGTATGTGCATATTTCAAAATTTTAAGTGTACAAAGGTGTTAACAATGAAAAGTCCCCGTTGCCCCCACTCCCAGCCACTAAGGTGACCCACCAGTATCTCATGTGGCTTCCCAGAGATACTCTGTGCACAAACAGCAAATGTATAGAAATATATGGTCCCTTCCCTAGCTCCTCCTTTCTTTCCCAATATCCTGCTTCATTCACAGTATCCTGCTCCCAGCTTGATATTTACTTAGTGATCGTTCCTTGGACAGCAGGAGCTTTCACTTTTTTTTTTTCACCTGCACAGTATTACATTGTGTGTGTACTGAGGTTTATTTACCCAGACTCCCATTGTTTCACCTCAGTGTTGAAGCTGCTTCCTGCTCTGTGCTGTAATTTTCCACCGTACCCGTGAACCTTCACGAAAGCCTGCCACATAGACGTAGGCCTAGTGAAGCTTTGGAGCAGATCACCACATGGCAGAGGGCTTCAGGAGGAAAGACTTGTGAGGACCCCCCATGCCCCAACCCTCAGAGGTGCTGGGAAGGGCTCTATGGGCGTAAGCCTTGCATCGGATGTTGTAGGAAAGGATAAGTCAAGGAGGTCCAAGGTCAAGGAGTCATCCAGATTTGAGATGCCCAGGTTACAAATAACTGCAACAATTGTGCATAATTAGAAATGCAGACAAGTATGATAGGGTGGGCGGAACTCCAGCCAGAGCTGGAAGGGACCTTGGAGACCACTGAGCACTCCTACCTCACAGTCATAATAATACAAACAGTTAACAGTTACTGAGCCCTTACTCTGTGCCAGGCAGCATTCACAGATGAGGAGACAGAGCCCAGAGGGCAGTCACACAGCAGGTTGGGGACAGAGCCAGGGGGGCTAGTTCCCAGGACTCTGTTTAGGACCCTCCCTCCCCCAGGCTGCCTCAGTTTGCCTGATGAACCCAGAGCAGGGTGGAGTGGCATAGATGGGGGGAGCAGGGTTGTGGCTCTGTGGGGGCAAAGAGGAAGGCTGTGATTAATTCTGGGTGGTGGTAAGGACAGCCTGATGCCTGAGGACATGCTGAACACCTGACATTACAGGTTGGTCTGGGGTGTGTTCCCAAAGACTCCTACTGTTGATTCAAGAGATAAATTTGACGCTTGGTACTCTTCCAACTGTGGTTTGTCCATTTGGAGGTGTTCTGTGGCCCAAACTGATGCCTTGCCTGGTCCCCAAGCCCACCAGGCCTCTCTCCACCAACCTGTCATCAGTAGCATCACTTTACCAGAAAAGCAGGACCCATAGTGTTTTGGGAGTGGGGGGCATTTACTCAAGAAAACAAAGAAACCACATGTAGGTTGAAACTGTGTACACAATGAGGACTCCATAAATGTTCTTGGGGGTCCCCTGTCGAGGTCTAATGGAAGTGGCTTGAGGATCGGGGGTGGTGGCTTCAGGACTCTCTGACCTCTTCCATGATGGGGCACATCCTATAACTATCCCAGTTAGGCTAGGGAGCACCCTACCTTGCTGTGCCTCATCCCCTGGTCACAGCCCAAGTGTCTGTTGACCGCAGCTCTGAGTCCACGGGTGAGTCTATCTCAGATCGAGAGATCAACCCCCTCCAGTTGACGACTGTGAGATGGGGCAGGGCAGCATCCCCAGGCTTCCACCACCACACTCTGTGTACTTTCTCCTTGGCTCTGCTCATGTTGGACTCATCCAGGCACTGTGGGCACCTTGAGGGCATCTCAGCCTCCCAGCCCCTGACACAGCACCATGGCACTTAGTAGGCCATGGTGCCAAGGAGTGAGCCCACCAGTCTGCCGCCCTGTCTTGGAGGAACACAGTATCATCCTCTGTTCTCTAAGGCGGGCCCTCGCCGAGTACCTGCTTCCTGCCTCCCAAAGGAGCATGTGGTTCTATCCAGCCTGCTTTTTCTTTTTTAAAAGCAGCTTTCTTGAGATGTAATTCACATGCTATACAGTTTACCCACTTAAAATGAGAATTCACTGGTTTGGTCTAGTCGCAGGGTTGTGCAACCATCACCGCAGTCAGTTTTAGAACATTTTTATCACCAGCCCGCCCATCCTTTGGCTGCACCCATCCTCCTCAGCTTTCAAACACCCACAGGTCTTCCTCAACTTAAAAAAAAAAAAAAAAAGCCTCCCTTGACCCTGCTCTGCACTCTCTGGCAATTGTGCAATATGTTTCCCTCTTTCCGTGACTAAACTTCTTGAATGAGTGGTTCACACCCATTGCCTTCATTTTCTCAGATTCAATAAACATTTTTAAAAAAGCATCTACAAGGTACTATGCCAGAAGTTTTCATATACATCATCTCATTTAATCCTCACAAGTATTTTATGAGTTGGAAATTATATCTCTATTTTACATGTGAGAAATCCAAGTCAGAGATAAAATGACTTGCCCAAGGGACTTGGCCGGGAACTGGTTCCAGTCCATGTGATTCCAGAGTTGGTGCTTTGCTCTACTGCCTGCTGTCAAGTCCGGCTGCACAGTCGAGCTGCTGACCTTCTAACTCATTACCGAGGCCGGGTGCTCTTCACAGCCCACCGCCCTTCGGATGACCCTGCTGTGCCAACCAGATTGATGGCCTTCACACCAGCTCATTCTCTTCTCTAAGCCTTTGTTCAAGCTGCTCCCTCCACCTGGCATCCTTTGCCTTCTTCCTTTCTACCTTGGAATATCTGAAGATCCTTTTTTTCCCTTGGGTCTGTCTCAGATCTACTCTCTTCTTGAGAACTCCTCATATCTTTGGTTGTGTCTAACTGCTCTTGAGGGCTATGACTTGTTTTGTTCTTTTTCTAACAGCTTGGTCTTGTTCTTGGAATGGTTGTGGGTGTAGTATTGAATCTCCTGGGACTCTGGAACCATTTTGGTACCCTACAACACGCACCTTGCTGGGTTACGTATGGAGCAGAGGCTCAGTAAGTGTCGTAGAAGAAAGGAAAGAAGGAGAGAAGAAGAGTAGGGAGGGAGGAAAAGAGGGAGGAAAGGAGGGAGTGTTTGGGGGGTGTTATGGTGGCAGTGATAGTGGGTGTCCCAGGAGATATGGATGTGAAGGTGTTTTCAATCATGAGACCTATCCTAAGGGCAAAGTAAAGCTTATGTCCTAGCAAAGAGCCTCACATATGCTATGTGCTCAATGATTACTATTTGTATTAAATTGAATGACCATCACCTCTATCCTGCTTCTGGAGATGGTACTTGCGTCCTCCTTTGGGTAGAGTCTACAGAGCAGGGACCATGTCTTTCCCTGGTCACTTTCCCAGGCTCAGCACAAGACCTGACATATGGCAGACCTTCAGAAGTCTTTAGCACAGGGGATGGGAATAGCTCAGTGGTAGAGTGCATGCACAAGGTCCTGAGTTCAATCCCCAGTTCCTCCATTAAAAAAAAATGTTCAGCAAAAAGGTGGATTTGCCTGTAGCCTACCCTGAATCCCCCAAGATGTGCTTTCCACAGGTGTGTTCAGGATATATACCAGCTCAGTCACCTCATTCACTCAGGAAATATTTATTAAGCACCTACTATATGCTAAGCATAGTTCTAGGTACTTGGGATGCAGCAATAAACAAAACTGATGGATTTGCCTGCCCACGTGGAGCTGACACTAATGGCTGAGAAAGATGATAAAGAAGAAAACATAAAAATAAGTAAAGTATAAGGTATATTAGAGACCAATAAGGGCTTTGGAAATTAGAGTCTAATAGGATAAGGGGAGAAGATTGAGAGTGTTGGGAGAAGGGTGGTTACAGAAAAAAAATTCGGTCAGAGTAGACTTAATTGAGAGGTGAGATTTAGGATCAAAACCTGAAGGAGGTGAAAGAGTGAGCCACGAAGATGTTTGAGGGCAAAGCCTTCAAGGCAAAGAAGACAGCTGGAGCAAAGGCCCTGAGGCAGGATTGTGCCTTGAGTGTCTGAGGGCAGTGTGGCTGGAGAGTGGAGGGGAGGGAGGGGCCAGAGGTCAGATGGTGTGGAAGCCATTGTGAGGGTCTGGCTTTTACTCCAGGTAGGAAGTAACACTGGAGGGTGTTGAGCAGAGGAGAGATGAGGTGGGCTTAGAAAGGGTCAACTCCAACTCTGGTGAGTGGGTAGAGAATAGACTGTAGGGTCCAAAAGCAGAAAGAGTAATCCAGGAGAGAGGGAATGGCAGCTTGGTGGTTGGGAATCACGGGTTTTGAATATATTTTGAAGGTAGAGCCAACAAGACTTCCTGATGATTGAAGGTAAGATGTAGGGGAGAGGTGTGGATAGTGGCTCCAAGGTTTCTGTCCTGCGCCCTTGGAAGGATGGAGTTGCTATTAGCTGTGATGGGGAAGCTGTGAATTGAGTGCATTTAAAGGGAAAGATCAAGGGTTTGGTTTTGGATGTGTTGAGTTTGAGACCCTAGTGGGCACCTAAGGGGAGCTGACACCCAGGCAGTTGATTACTCAGGTCTAGAATCCTTTGCTCTGGGTGAACTTGAGTTTGCTCTTTAACACCTGTACTGGGCTGCTGTCAGGTGCAGACGGGCTGCTCCGATGGACTAGGTCTGCACAGTGTATGGGTGGCCCTGTTTCTGAGGCTTGGTTCCCTCATTTGCAAGATTATCATAATAATACTCATTGGGGGGTTGCTGTGGGTGTTGAATGAGGTAGTAGACATAAAGCACTTAGCACAGTGCCTGGCACAAAAGAAGCACTCAATAGTTGTGAAAACATAACGAGCAGGGGGAGGGTATAGCTCAGTCCCCAGTACAGCTTCTAAAAATAAACAAATAAACCTAAACATCCCCCCCAAAAAAGAAAAAACTGAAAAAAGCCCCCCGAAAACCCAAGTAGCCACATTGGCGCCAGGAGTCAATCCAGTGGACGAGTCATTAAATGGGTTAAGGGGGTGTGGAATAGGAGGTGGGGAGAGGAAAGGCTGAGAATGAGGTCAGAGCCTGGGGGATGTGATTTCATTGTTCCAGGGGGACTGGAGCTTGTCGACCAGCAGGAAAGGGTGGGTGTAGGGCCATCTAACTGCAGGTGCCAGTTCAGCTCCTTGGCTTGGGACTGAGCAGCCGTGCTCTGAGTGGTCCAGCCAGGGCGGTGACCGGCAGCCTGTGTGGTGGCCTGGGGAGACTGCCTCTTTGCAGAAGTACCCATAGGAGATATTAACCAGTCCTTGGTTTTCTAAAGCCCATGTCTTCTGAAGGGAGAACCCAGGATTTTCTCAGCTTTTCTTTCAGGCACAGCACATGGCTTGGTGCATAGCAAGTCTTTAATGAATGTTAGCATCTATCTTTCCCTCCATATCTATAAAATGGTGGCTAAGAAATCACATTTTCCAGAATTGTTGTGATGATGACATGCAATAGCGTATAAGAAAGCATCTTTGCAGCAGTGATGGCATTTAACCCCCAGGATAACTGAGTCTCAGAGATGTTCAATAACCTCCCTGGGGGCCACAGTTACTTTGGGATGGAGGGAGACTTGGGCAGCCACCCTCAGCAGGGGGTCTTCAGCAAGTTTAGAAAGTGAGGAGGGCTGAGCTGGGCAGAGAGGAGGGAGAGTCAGTCTCCATCTGCATAGGGCATGGCTTTCAGATCAGGTCCACTTGTAGGGTGGGTGGGCTGGATGCAGGCACTAGACAGTGAGACCCCGGAAAGTGGGGCAGGGTGTGGAGCGAGGGGAAGGCATCCTGTGCAGCTTCCTGTAGCTCTTAGAGAGGAGGGAGCAAATGATTCTGGGTGTGGACCAAACCACGGAACCCTCTGGCAGGGGAGGTACCATCCTCTCACTGCACAGTAATGGAGAGGGTAGGGACCTTGCTCAAGGTCACACAGGCCAACAGTGATGGATTGTTGACCTAGCTCTGCTTAACCACAAAAGCTGCCCTCTGTCCATACTCTATGTGGTTGTTGTTGTGACCCCCTGGCAACAGGGGGATGGACAATATCAGATGACTTTTCAGATCTCTTCCAGCAGAAACATTCAATCTCTGCTCCCTGGTCTCCCTCCACGCTCTCCCCTGCCTCCTCCCTCTCTCTTCTCTTCTCATTACTCAACCCCTAGTAACCCCACAGGCAGGCAGGCTGTCTGCAGGGCCAGGGGAGGAGGAGACCAGCTCTTCTGGGTGACGCGCAAACTCTCTGCAGCCTTCCCACCTCACTCCCACCCCACCAACACTCCTCTCCCCCACCCCATCCTTTGCAAACATCCATGGCTGAGGGGTCCTTCCCAGAATTAGCCACCAAAAACAGCTGGAGTAGGGAGGGGGAGGTAGGAGAGGGGATGGAGGCTAACTGCTTCCAGATGTGCCAGGGCAGGAGAGAGCCAAGGGAGTCTCCAGTCCAGTGATCTCCTGCCATTGCTGGGAGGCTGGGATGAGCTGGCCCCCTGCGGCCGGGAATTCAGAACTGCCAAGGCAGCTGGGCAGATCCCGGCTGGAGAACTGCATGCAAATCTTTGTGTGCAGGGCGAGGGAGACCTCCTCGCTGCACCTGCAGGGGCCCCTGGGGAAATCCCTACTGCCCAGATGCTCTCTATGCCTTTCTTTTTTAAATTAACATTTCGACTATTACTTTACTTACATTACTGTGCTTAAGTTACATGGAAGAGACAACCAAGCAGTTCTACTCCATTTCAGGAAGAGTTTCCAATCAACACCAATTCTGTGGTGACAAGTAACTAGGAATGGTGACATCTTTGGTTCAAGACTGACAGTGAAGCCCAGGCTCTGGGGCCACAGGTTATCTCCAGCAAGACTATGGCGTGACAACCAGCACAAGCCACGCTAACACTGACCCTTCAGTGCTGGCCCCAAATCTGAGTCTCTTTGAAGTTAGCAAATCAAGTAAAACAACGGTTTTAAACAATTTAAAAAATGAAGTCCAAATAAGTTTAAAACCATACTCTTGATGCCTTTTTCTTCCAAAGTTTACATAAGCACACTTTTTCTCTAATAATATTAATCCTAGTACTATGGACCTTGGCTACACTGCCAGCTGTGGAGGCACAGAGCATAGTGACTTGGAGCAGGGGTGGAATTCACAGCTCTCGGAACCAAACCCCAGCTCAGTTACTTATCAGCTCTGGGACCCCAGGCACACAGCTCAGCTCTCCTGGCCATGCAATGGTTTCTATTTCATGAAGCTATTATTAGGGTTAAATGAGTTAATCTATGCAAAACACTTAATGCAGTGCTTGGCTTGTAGTATGTTCTTACCATTTAGAGAACACCTACCACCTACCTTGTTTCAGAAGCTGTGCCATTTTATCCTTGCAACCTGGAAGTTAGCTATGAATACCCCCATTTTATGAGAGGAAATTGAGGCTCAAAGAGGCTAAATGACCTGTCTAGGGTCACACAGATGTTTAAGTGGCAGGGCTGTGACAATAAACCCAGGCCTATTAGATCCTAAAGCCCAGGCTTACAATACTATGCCCCTCCCTGTGTTTTTGTTTGTTTTACTATTTTCCCATCAGTAGTAAAAGGTCCCAGGACCTGCTGAGGGTGCTGGGGTTGGGGTGAGGGGTGGTGCATAATTTTCAGTCCTGCTTATCTGAAGAGAGACTGATTCAGAAAAATGGGCAATAGCTTAGGGGTTCAGAGGGGCCCTGAAAGGAGAAGCCAAGTGCTCCAGAGGGGGCACTAAGGACAGGGGATTTCAGGAACATGGGGGGAGCACAGAACAGGGGATCCAGAGATTGGAAGGAGTCCAGGATGTCCCAGGGTGCCCTCAGTGCCCAGAGCCCCCTGAGCAAAGCCCCAGGGCCTGCTGACTGCCCTTTCTGCTGGTGTATGTTTCTTGCTTTGCCAGTGCTGCTCCCCTTCTGCACGTCTTCTCTTTGGCTGGGGCGGGGTGATGGAGGTTCTCCAGAATTCCCCTTTGTGGGATGGAGAGGACAGGAGAGTAGGGAGGAGGAGGACCAAGAGCGAGGGGGCTGGAGCCAGCCAGCAGGGAGGCCCGCCATTGGCCCAGCTCCCAGGGCCTGGGCCAGAGGAGGGAGCTGCCTGCCCCTCACCATTCCCTCCCCCTCCCCCACCCCCCAGGGCTCCTTGGCTGCTGAGACTGCCAGCTGGGCCCCCGCCAAACCAAACAGCTGCCAGGGGGAGAGGAAGAAGCATTTCCGAGCAGAGAGGCCCCTGTGGGCTCCCACTCAAGACTAGAATCCCCTTTCTCACCGCCAAGTGAAAAGGGGAGTCTGCACGTGCACACAGGCATGCACGCTCGCTCGCACCAGGGAGCCTGGGCTCAGGGCACAGGACCTGGCAGGCTAGGGGTGGGGGTGGTGCATGGGTGCCTGGGAGCAGGCCTGGGGAGGCACAGAGGGACAGGGGCCGTGACTGTGCCAGGTGGTGGGGGGTTGGGGAATTAGATTTGGTGCACTCAGAGGTTAGGGCGCACATATATTAGTGTGAATAGCTCTCCCCTCGATTTATATCCACCTGAGATCTCACCATGTGATCTTATTTGGAAATAGAGTCTTTGCAGACGTAATTAAGGTAAGGATTGAGATGAGATCGTGCTGACTAGGCTGAGCCCTAAATCCAATGAGAGTGTTCTTAGAAGCAGAAAAGAACATACAGAAACCCATGGGAGAAGACCATGTAAGGGTCCGTGTGAAGATGGAGGCAGAGATTAGAGCCCCAGGCCAGGGAGCGCCTTGAGGCCCTGGAAACTGGAAGAGACAAGGAAGGCTTCTCCCCTGGAGCCTCGGAGGGAGGGCCACCCGCTGACACCTTGCCTTCAGACTTCTGGCCTCCAGAACTGCAAGAGAATACATTTCTGTTATTTTTAAGCCACCAAGTTTGTGGTGATTTGTTATGGCAGTTCTAGAAAACGAATACCGGGTGGCATATGGCAAAAGGGGTCGGGGTGAGGATGGGTACGCCAGAGCTTGATAAGAAAGCTTTGGAAAACATAATGAAAAAGATTTATTATTTATCATGTTACTATTCTGTGCCAGGCTCTTTTAAAGATACTCCTCTCAGTCTTTACCATGACCCTGACAGTTAGAATTAATTCCCATCTACAGAGAGATTCAGACCTAGGTTTGTTGTGTTTAGTTGGGATCCAATATTGGATCGTCCGTCCCCTAATCCTGGCCCCTTCCCACCTTCTCTCAAGGGAAGCCTCAGCAGTTTGGGGGCCAGATGATACGTGCATCAAGTTGGAGGGAAGGTCTCCAGAGGTGCGGGAGGGGAACACATCATGCCTCATTGGGGAACTGGGGAAGGGGTCATTACCTCATTGCTCTGGGCCTTCTGTGACTAACTGCCCTGGACACTCTTTACTCACCACTGTTTCTGGAGTCCTTAGCACCTCATTCCCGCTGCTTCAACCACCATGCTGTCATCACCATCTCTGGCAATGTCACCACCTCTACTATCACTACCAGCCCTCTGTCACCGCCACTGCCACCTTGACCACCATAAGCACCATCACCATTACCACCATCACCATCACCACCCCTGAAACTGCTAGAATGACCGCAACAACGAGTCCTTCCACATCCACGTAACCGCCTCCATCACTCCCCGTTTGCCATCCACCGCCGCCACCACAATGGCCATCCCTACGTGAGACAACAGAGAGGTTAGAGGCTGGAAAGGGACTCGGGAGATTTCTTGTTAAAGGACAGCTGAGCCGAGTTTAGCAGGGGAGGAGTCAGAGTGGGATGTGTCTGGCTGACAGATGGGATCCGTAGTAGAGGGTGCCCTAAGTTCAGCCTTGTTGAGAGGGGAGGTGAGCCTGGCTGGCTGGTGTAAACATTTAGGGGGACAGGCTGTCTTCATAGGCGTGGGGCTGGGAGGGTGGAGGTTATTTGAGCGACACATCCCAGCCCTGCCTGGCTCATGCTGGTCTCAGGGGGGTGCGGATTTTGGCGGGTCCCTGGCTCCTGGCCACCTGCCTGGCCTGGCCATGGCAGTGAGGTCATGAGAGTGGCGGTACCCGGAGTACTGGGGAGGAGAGAGGGAAGAAGGGCCCGCCTTGGCCCGGGAGAGGAAGGCCTCTCTTCCCAGGCTGACACTACCAGAAAGGATGATGTGAGCAGTCTTGACACTCCATTCCTCCAGACTCCCCTCCGCTCTGCCTCCCTTCCCTGGCTCTGGTGCTTGGGGCACTCTCTGCCATGGGCTCTGAGTTTCTCATTCCCAGGAGACACCTGGCTAGTCACCTGAGGGGATACAGGGACGGGAAGGCTCTGATCTGGGGAGAGAATTGACTCTTGGAGAGGGTTATCCCATTTCTCCACTCAGCTGGGCAGCCCCTCCTGCCACATGAAGCCAAGTGTGTGTGTATGGTGGTGGGGGAGGGCGGCAGAACATTCCAGAGGCTCAGGTCACAGCTGCTCCCCCATCCCTTCTTTGCAGGCCCAGCCACTTTACTTGCCTTTAAGGATGGAACTGGCCGGCTCTGGGAACAGCCTCTCTCGATCCTTCCAAACCCCTAGACGGCCCAGATGCCTGGCTAATCCCACCCCTCTAGGATCATACTTGAGAGCTTCTGGAAGTGGGAAACAATACTATCTCAGGATGTGCTTATCTCTGCATCAGGCGTGAGAGCTGGGCAGACAGGCTGGCGACTGGAGAGGCCGAGGGGCCACAGAGACCCAGAGACAGGGTTGGAGACTGGGGTCAGTGACAGCTCGGGGAGGGCCCAGGCTTTCCCCCACCCTGGGAAGTGGCTGTGACAGAGCCGCCTCCCACTTGCCCCCTGAAAATCTCTCCTCAGGGGAAAGCCTTTTGCTGGGTTAGGAAACAATTTGGCAGCACATGGAGACCTTTTGATGAGGATTCAATAGTGACGGACGGTGTTTATTGAGTGCTTACTAAGCATCAGCTCCTTTCCAGACACTTTCTATGTATCAGCTGATTGAGTCCCACCCCCACCATCACTGTAAGATTAATACAGTCACTGCTATCTGCACTTTACAGCTGGGGAGACTGAGACGCAGATAGGTTAAGATACTTCCTCAAGGCTGTCCTGCTAATGAGAAGTGGGCCAGGGATTTGCGGCCAGTCCGACCATCTCGTGCCCCTCTTTACTCGAGGGTGGGGTGGGGGTAGATTCCTCTTCTAAAGTTGTGAGTCCCTACCCAAATCTGCAGCCCTCTTCTTCCCCAGCGCCTCTACCTACACAAACAGAAACGGGAGCCAGGAGCCCTGGGAGTGGCACCCCCAGCATCCTCTGTGGCTGCAGGCAAACCCTTGTTTTCTGGCTTCAGTTTCCTCATCTGCCTTGGGCAGTCATCAGACTGAGCCTGCTGCTCCCTGAAGGTTTTTCCAGGTGACACCTGGAGTTGAGCTACGTGTTTGGAACGACTCCTGTTTGTCAGGCCTCCCTGGGATCAGCCTGATCCCTGGAAGTGGCTGGGGGTTGGGGGGAAGACAATGGCTCGAAAGACCCTTGTGTGTCTCTTTTTTATTTTTATTTTTACTGGTAGGGGAGGTAATTAGGTTCACTTATTTCTAGACGAGGGACTGGGGATTGAACCCAGGACCTCGTGCCTCTAAGCATGCGCTTTACCTCTAGAGCTATACCCTCCCCCCGACCCTTGTGTGTCTCGACGGCTCTTGTGTGGCCCCCTGGCAGTGCCTCTTTGATTTTGCTTTATCAAGAGGAGCAGGGTTGTCAGAGATGAGAGATAAGAGCCAAATGTGCTTGTCACCCATAGACCCTGTGTGGGGATGGGGCAGGTTGGGAGGAGGGTCTGCTGGGATCCGGTTCCCACCAACCTTAGATTCCCCTGGCCTTCCCACATCTTTGCCCCCTCCCCCCTCAATGACAGTGGTGGGGATGGGGCAGACCCTCTCACCACCATCCCAGCCCACTCTCTCGTCCAACCCTCAGAGCACTCAGTGGGCAGCATCTCAAATTATCCTCCTCGCCCTACCAAACCACACCCCAGACAGCCTTTCTATTTACTCAGTAGACATTTACTAAGTGCCCACTATGTGCCAGACACTATGCCAGGTATAGGAAGAACGGGACGGATAAAGATTCATCCTAGACCTAAGTAGCTCACAGCCTAGTGGGGTTTAACCTGAAACCATCCCTCATGCCTTACATCCATACCTCATCTCTTGGGCACGTCCTCACACCTTTAGGGGATCACCAAAGGTGGAGAGAGGGATTCTTTGGGGTCTGGAGGTCAGAGATGATCTGGAGCACTACAGCCAGCCGCAAGAGTGGGAGTTGGAGAGAGCAGGCCCTGGAAGGGTGCACCTGGCCCTGGGATCCCCTCCTTCTTGTGATTGCCTGGGCCAGTGCCTGAGTGGGAAGGGGACAGAGACTACCACCTTCCTCTTGCTGGAGGAGTCTCCCAGGAAGATAACAGCCTGTGTGCTGAGCTGGAATTCTGAGACCCACTAAGGCTAACTCGGCTGGGCTGAGGAATTTGTCTTTATTCTGGAATGCCATGGGCTTAGCTGCAGATCAGCAGTTCTATTACTAAAGAAGAAGAGGTGATGGATAGAAGTTGTGGCCACAAGGACTTAGCTGGTGAGAGGTGGGGGTGAAGAAGACTGGACTGCCAGAGAGAGGGACTGGCATGTATGGAGGCCTTCAGGCAGGCAGGGCATTGAGAATGACTCAATGAGTTCCAGTTTCTGGTCTGATCAGCGGAGTGACTGATGGTTGCATTTGCTGAGATAAGAGACCTTGAAGGAGAAGCCGGTTTGGTGATCAGCACTAGTTCAATGTTGGCCCAATTAGGTTGAAGGGCCTGTGAGCCATCCATGTAGAAAGGCTCACGGAGATACAGATCTGGACTCAGGGGACATGTCTGAGCTGGAGGTCTACACTGGGAATTGTAGGCATATTAGTGGCAACTGTAGCCATCACGGGAAGGAATAAGAAGGCTCAGGGAGCAGGAAAAAGTGAAAAAAGGAAATGCCAAAGGCACAACCCTGAGAACCCTGGGAAGACGTTTGCCCTCATTTTATGGCCTCCTGGTCCCTATTTCCCTTTGGGGACATTGCCTCTCTGCTATCTTATGGGGTGATAAATCAGATGATCTGCTCTTCCACTCTGGAGTTTAGAAGGATCCCTAGAAACCTGTTTCATCAAACCCTCCCTCTCACCTGCTGGGCAGTCCAGGGATGGCCATGTGAGCTAGACTCAGCTGGCCAGACTCTCCCTTGGGACTGGATATCTCGTGAGTCCTGACACAAGTGTGGAAGAGGCCTTTGAAGTACAGCCAAGTAATTTATGTCTCATTTCCAAACAAGGTACTCCAGCCTCCCAGTCTATTCCCTGAGCTACTTCCTCAATATTTTTCCAATAAATGCTTTTTTCTTCCTTGGCTATAAATGCCAGAGTTGGTTTCTGTTACTTGCAAACAAAGAGGAGCCAGCAAAGGAAAATGAGCCGGACAGGAATTCAGAGGGGCCAGAGGAAAACCAAGGGAGTGAGTTTTCACAAAAATAAGCAAAAGAGTATATCTTGAAGCAATGAGTAGCCAGTGGTGTCAATTTTTATTAAAAAAATGTCCAGTATGTTTAAATAAAGCATAGGAGGAAAAGGCAAGGAGACACAGATGTTAACTATGATTAACGGATGGTGGAGTGGGGTCGGGCGGGGCTCTGACAGATATTTCTTTCAAAGGAAGGAGCTCAACTCATACTTGCTTAAGACAAAAAAAACAAAGAAGTAACTTATTGACCTATGGTCACTGAAAAGTCCAGGGGTGGACCTGTCTTCAGCACAGCACGAATAATATCGAGACAGGTCTCTGCTTCTCTGTGTTTGCTTCCTTCTCAGGCAGCTCCCGACAGACACACACCCGGTTAGCAACTCCAGAGCGGAAAATCATTCTCCTTCCCAGTGACTTCAGGAAAATCCCAGAATTGGCTCTGTTGGCCAGGTTTGGGTCATATGCCCTTCCTGAACAAATCACTGTGGCCAAGCCTGAATCACATGTCTCTTTCTGGAGATGGGGGCGTGAGAGGAGGGGGTAAGTCATCTCTCTCCAAGCCTTTTCTATTGAGGGCTTGGTTATTGCCCCAAAAAACTCTAGACATAATGATCAGGAGAGGGTGTGGGTCCTGAGCATGGAAATCAAATCTACAGCCCAGTTTACTAGGAGGGCATCCCCGGGCCATCCCTGGAGGGCAGGGGGTGAGGCCCATGGAGGTACATTTTCCCAAAGCAGTGGATACTGAACAGACCCTGGAACATGAAAGTAGTCCCCATGATGGGCAGATGTGAGAATAATAAGATAGCCTAGTGTGTAAGTTGGTAGACTCTGAAGTCAGAGATCTGGATTCGAACCCAAGCTTTGCCATTTACTAACTTTTTTTACTTCTGAGTCTCAGTTTCATTTCTGAAAACTGGGTTAATATAGAAATAGTGCCTACCTCCTAGAATTCTTATAAGAATTAAATGCAATAATCTACATAAGGGTTTAGCTGTGTTCCTAGAAGATAGTGAATGCTCAGTGAGTGTTTGCTGTTATTATAGTGGCCTTGGGGGTGTCCTATGCCCTTGAGAGGGGAGCAGGCAGTCTTTGGAGCCCCCTTCCTCATGCCATCGGAGTCTCCCCAGTTCAGGCTCCAGAAGTCACCAACAGGCTGTATCACAGCCCAGCCAGATTCCAGCCCCAGGGATCAGGAAGTGAGTGTGGGGCCTGGTGGCAGGGTGTGGTCAGGGTGCATCCAGAGAGGGCTGTTGGAAGCAGTGGGAAGATGCTGGAGGATCAGGGGTCTGGGAGAAGGAGGGTGAGACAGACCAGGAAGGTGAGGACTAAAGGGAGGGGTGATTTTGGGCAGAGCCAGCAGGGGTCACTGCAGATCTAAGTAACTTCAGGGAGGTAGTCCGGCCACCCAAGGGCCCTCTCACATTACCACCTGCCTTCATAACTGTTATCACCAGGATGGGATGCAGGGCTCTGGTCAGCTCTGGGCAGAGGGGTTGGGGTTTGACTCATGCGGTTGCAGGTGGCTGCCTAGGACATCTGCCCTCTCTGCCCCCCTGGCCTGCCATCTCTCCTCCCGGGTCAGCCCTTCGTGCTTGGGTGTGTGCCTGGCTTTCCGCCTCACTGGACCATGAGTTCTCGCAGTACCTAGAAAGTGTCTCTCGAGTTGAAGTTGCTTCCCTATAAAGAGCTCTGAGACCAAATGTGTTTCTTTGTCTCATTCCTCCTCTTAGAGGGTCGCAGACCAGACTAGCATCTCGGAGGCTCAGAGCAGTCCGGTGGGCAAGAAAATGTGTCAGACTTTGTTGAGCCCAGGTTTCCTATGCTGATTCCAGCCCTAATACACTTAGGGAAATGCTGGTTTAAGGCATAGTCCTGGGTGGAGGACAAACCCCGCGGGGGAGGTTAATGCGTCAAGCCCATCCCCCCTTTCTATTACAAAGTAATATGTAACACATGTTTGTTATAGAGAAATGGGAAAAAATAAAAGTGCATAGAAGAAAATTACCTCCCTGTTTCCCGGTCCTCAGAGTCACCTCAAAAATCTCTGGCCACTGTCCCTCTTCTCAGGGAGGAGGTGACCATGGGGTTCCCCTCAAGGCACACCCACTTCTATTGGGGTGGGGAGCCCCATCAGAAGAGGGCCACTTTAGAGGTCATCTCCTCCAAACCTCAGTCTCCACCCTGCGCAATTCCTGCCTCCTTTTCTCACAGACATTCCTAGGGGAAAGGAGGATGTTGATGGTGGTTCAGAGGGTGCTGAGTTGGCTTGGAGGGAAAGTGGGTATCTGGATCATGAAGGTTGAAGGACATCTTCCTTGATAGGTGGTGAAACAGGCTCTGAGAGGGGACGTGACTTACTGGGGTTTCACAGTGAGCCGGTGGTGGAGCCCGCAGAATCCTGGCTCCTGGCCAGCTGTCCTCCCCACCTCTCCCCTGGCTCTCTACGCCAGGAGCTTGTAGAGGGGTCTGCGCCCTCCGTTCAAGGCTGTGGTTTCCTCTGTGGAACTGTCGGGCCACCCGGAGTGTGGGGGTGCCGTGTGCGCGCACCACAGTTGTGTAACAAGCTCTGAGCTGTGTGCACGCGCTCAGTAACCTGATGCAACAGGGAAGTTGCGGTCCCGTGAGCTGGGGTGTGGGCGCTTGGCTGGGGCCCAAACCACAAGGAGTATTTGGCTTGTGGCTGCGGAGGCTGGGCACGGGGGTCGCAGACTTGTCTACGTCAGGGCTTGTTCATCCCTGGGTGCCCACATCCTGGTCCCTGTGGGCATGAGGCTTGAAATGGGGCTGCCTGGTCAGCTGATGCTGGAGGGGGGTGTTGGTGCAGAGAGAGGGGGCTTGTCCCATTCTCATCCTGTTTGCCAGGGTGCCTATTGTGATGGGGGTGGGGCGGGTGGGGCTTTCTCCCTGTGGTTCCATCCCTTCCTTCTCTTCCTAGTTGTAACCGTGCATGCCCCCCCTCCAATCCTGGAGCCCTCGCCTCAGTTCCTGGTCATTCTGCACAGCAACATCTGTCTCACTCCCTCCGCCCTCTTGAGTCCCCCAGCTCTCCTCTCTCCATGGTCTTTCCTGCACATTCCCTGCTCCCTGTTGAGGAGAAACAGAATCAAGGAGGATAAAAAGAGCAGCAGCTTTGTGGCCAGGCCAGATTTTAACCACCACTGCCTGAGTGACCGAGAATGGTCTGTGTTCTCCCTCAGCCCCCACACACTCATCCGAAAGATGAAGGCAGTGATACGTCTACCACAGAGCTGTTGAAACGGATCCTAGGATCTAGGGAGGGACCTCGTGAATGGAAGTTGCCCTTTCATTCAATCTCATATGAACTGAGCATCACCCCCAGCATCTCTATCACCAGATTGGGCAGCGGGCACTCTGTAGATCAGGGACCCTGGAAGGGGATGCCCAGTGAAAGCAGGCACTATCTGGCCTGCCCTGTGCCTGGAGAAGTTCTCAGTGGACACCTATGAGCCCTGCCTCCTTCCTTGTTCTAGAGGGAGGTGAGGCCTCTGTGTTTCTTCTGCCCTGTCTCACCAGCTCCAGTGCCTCAGACAGACAACATCATTGGGGGTGGCCAGTGAGCTGCAGGGCTGGGGGAAGGGAGGAAGAGCATCATCTGTGTTCAGTGTTCTCAGCTCCTTTCCTGGCTGGGCCACAGCCGGCTCCCACCCCGGGCTCCTTCCCAGGGCTCTCAGAATCCCCTAACTGACTGCCTGATGTTTTGATGATCTGTTTATGCATCTAGTTAAAAAATAACAGATAACTTACAGTGCTTACTGTGTGCTAGGCTTCCCACATATTAACTTATTTTCTCCTCACAGCAGAGGTAGGTGTAATTGTTATCTCAGAGAAGGCAAATGCCCTGCTCAGATTCTGATAGCTTGTGCTGTACAACGTCAGTCACTGCCATATCACCCTGTTTTCTTTTCTTTAGAGCCTTGATCATGGATAGTTGCCTATCTATTTGTGTTGGCTTGCCCATTGTCCATCTCTGTGTCTAGATGGTAAGCTCCATGAGGGTAGGGACTTCATCTTTCTCATTCACATTCCCAAAGCCTTGGCTGGTACTTGATGCAAGGTAGATGCTCAATAAATATTCCTGGAAAGAAGGAACCACTGACTCACTCAATGGAGACGCCTTGAAGGTGTGCTCTGTGGTTGCTCATTTCTGTTTCCCCTGTACTGCCCAGACACGATTGTAAGCAGTTTGCTAAATGAATGAATAAATGAATGAATGGATGGATGGATGAAAGGAAGAGACTCAGTTGTTGCTGCTTTGCCCTCCAGACTCCAAGAACTGGTGAAGATCTTCAGCCACGGGAAATACGGGGGAAGAATGCTTTCTTCCTGGATCTCCGTTTTGGTTTCTTGGTGTGATTTTGTGTGGGCACAGGCTGGGTACACAGGGGGAAAAGGATGAGAAAAAGACTGGAAACAAAACAACCCCTGGGAAACGACTCCTGGAGTAATTGCTTCGTGTCCAAAGACCGGAAGAGATATAAACACAGCGTACGTGTGTGGCCCAGAGGAGGCGCCTAGTAAGTGATGAATGAATGAATGAGTGGGAGAGTGAGTGAGTTGAGTTGACTACAAAGTGAACTTCTTGAAGGCAGGTCCAGGCTGTAATTTTCTTTGTAGCTTCAGCCCCCTGTATAGGCCCAGATCAGAGTTTGGTAAATGTTTGCTGAATGAATGAACAAATAAATGAACAAGTTAGTACCAAAGAGCATGGAAATGAACAGAAAGGATGGGTACTGCAAGGGGCCCCAGAACCCTACTGAACCAGACCATGGATGCAGGTTCTGGCCTCTGGGTTGTTTTCATAAGATTCAGGGTCTGAGAAGTAGTGAAGGGACCTGGTGAATGCTGGGATCCTGGCTCCCCCTCATGCATTCTTTTCAGACGACCTGCCTGAGTTACTGTGTAGATACTAATAATAACTATAAAAAATAATAAGAGCGCATCTTCACTGAACACTTACTATGTGCCAGGCTCTAAGCTCTTTATGTGTTAAGTAATTGAATTCTTTCAGTGACCATGTGGGGTTGTGTACTATTTCCCCCACTTTACAGAGCAGGAAGCAGAGGCACAGAGAAGTTATGTGAATGTTAAAGGTCATACAGCTGGAAAGTGAACACACAGTCTTGGCTCAGGCTCTGTGCGGGACAGCAGTGCTGCCCACCCTTGTGCCTAATAAATGATGCTCTCTGGGTCTTGCTCTGGTTGCATCATTTCTCCAGGCCTCAGTCTCTTCCTCTGTAGAGTGAGAACATACCTTGTGATGTGCCGGGAGACAGAAGTCAGAGGACCTTGCCAGCTGTGAGGGGGCTACAGGGCTCTTTTAATGGGATTTTCCTCCTCCTCCTCATGAGTCAGCATCATCTTCATTATGGTTATGATCGTGATTATGATAGCGATCACAGTCATCTCTAGACCTGGTCTCCTGCCACTAACATGCCAGGCTAGGCTACAGCGTTGGAGACCCTAGTGAGACAGAGAAGTCGACTTCCCATTCACGGATAATTGTCCGATTTGGCCTTCACCTATCTTGTATTTCCATTTTTATTCTCTACTCTCTAAACCTCAACTTAGCTCCAGACCCATCCTCTTTTTCCTTAAATATTGCAACAGCCTCCCCTCTGGCCTTCCAGCCTCTGGACTCTTTCTCATTTCCATTAACTAATTTGTTTAGTATGTAAATCAAAACTTGTTATCTCCTGCTCTCATGCCGTATACTTTTTTTTTTTTTAAATGAAATGAGAGGCCCTTGGTAATGTGGTCCCTGGGAACACTTCTTTTCTAGCCATTCCCAGTGCCCTCCAGCCAGGCCATATGGCTGGCAGTTCCTGTAACAGAGCATGGTTTTCATGCCTCTTTGCTTTTCTTGTGCTGTTCCCCCTGCTTACCAGGTCCTTCCTGACTTTGTCCCTCTTCCCTTGCCTGTCCTTCTGGACCCTAGCTTAGTCCACCTCCCTGGCCCTGCTGGGCTGGGGTAGGAAGATTAGATAAGTTTCCCTTTCCTGGTTCTTGGGGGTGTTGTCCCCAGTGGCAGCAGAAGCCCCACTCTTCTCCCTGGCTTTTGCCTGTCCTTAAAGCCACCCCCTGGGTGTGCCCAGGTTGGGGAGGATGGGAAGGGCTCAGATTTGGGGGTTAGAGCCAGTCACTGCTGCCATATCAATCAGGGCCCTTTCATCAGCCGGAAACAGCTGCACCCTGGCTGCCCCAACAAGTCCAGACAGGGGTTCCCTGCCCCTCCCCAGCCTGTCCCTCTCTCCCCCCTTCCCCAGCTGACAGTCACCCTCACCCTTCCCCGGATGTGTGGGACAGGCTGGGGCAAGCCAGGGACACACTCAGTTTCCCTTCCCTGCTGCCCCTCCCTGGGGTGATACCCACCTCCTCCCCTCCCTCCACCCCATCTGCCTAAAGTCCCCAGGACCCTGCTGGGGTAGGGGATAGAGGGGTAGTCAGGAGAGGAGTCCACAGGCAGGCTGACTGTGGTTGGGCCCGAATTCCTCAGGCAAGATGCCTCAACCAGAACCCTGGAACAGCAAGGCAGGGGTTGGGGAGACCCCAGAGCACAGAGTGGGGAAGGCACTTGCCCAGGGTCACACAGTGCCTGAGCCAGTTCTAGAACCCAGAGCTTTAGATGCCCACTTTTCTTTGCCTTCTCCCGCATCCTCAATTTCCCTATCTGTGTGTTGAGGGACTGCCAGTGGGGAGGGGGTGTTTCCTGACGCCCTTCTCCCTCTGATACTGCGCGGCTGCTCAGTCTCTCCTCTTCCTCTCCTTTTTCTCCCTGTTGAGTTGCCCAGGTTTGCTGGTGGCGATGGCTGGGGGTGGGGTGAGGGAAGGGGTCCCTTCCAGCAGGTTCAGCCTCTGTCTTCAACAACACAACTCTCTGCTGACTTAGGGACCGGAGGCGATTGTATGGGGAATGCCTGGTTTGGGCAGTGGCCAGATTGGTTCTGCTGGGTTCACACCCCAGTGGTCTGCTCACTGGACTATCCAGCCTAGAGACTGATGGATGCCTGATGGTCGACTTCTGCTAGGAGAAGATCGTTCAAGGCAAGTCCAAAGTATGGGGAGGGGATGCATGGATGTGGAAGCAATGACCTGGGCAGAACCCTTGGGGCTCTGGAGTCAGGATCCCAAATGGGGTGGGCGGGGGAAGGCCAGCTCAGCCAAACTTACGATGAGGCATCTGGGGATCTAGACTGCAGCACTGCCCTGCCCCAGCCCCTCTGAGGGTCAGGACCTAGGATGGATTGTGCAGGGGTCCCAAAGTTCAGAGAAATGCTTCTCTTCTCCTTCTGACTTCTGATTGTCCTGCTTGAAGGAGTGAGAGGGCCTCACTATGATAACAGTCAACGTTCTCCCTTCCGACCGGCATCCCCAAAGTTGTGGGTAGGTAGGGAGTGGGAGGCGGTAGGAGCCCTGGACTGTGCTCTGGAACCCTGGGCTTTTCTCCCGGCTCCACCCTCCTCCCAAGGGCTGCATGAGTGTAGGTGAGTCACTGGGACTTGGCTTTTCCGTCTGGACAATGGGTCCCTGCCCTGCCCTCATTGTGCTGCAGGTGGGTGTGGGAATCTCCCCACCAGAAAGGCGAGGGTGGGTCTGTGGGACAAGATGGTCCTTCAGCATCTACCCATTCCTCACCCCATGGTCTGAGGCAGCTGCTGCCAAAAAAAAAAAAAAATATTATCAGCCTATCCTGAATCAAAACATCCAGAGAACATCTGACACAGCAGCATGGCCCTGCCCTCAGGGAGCTTACTATCAGAGCCAGCCAGTCCTTACAGGCCAGGCTGGGGCAGACAGCGGCCCAATTTAAACCTGAGGAGGAGGGGAGGAGACCCCCACAGCCACAGTCTAGACACATGGTTGCATAGGTGTGTCTGTCTCATAAAACCTACAAGGCCTTCCCGACAATCCCCAAAGGCAGCCATGTCCTCTGTCCTTCTCTCGTCTCTCTCTGCCCCTCCCTCACTGCCAGGTGAACGTCCTCTGTCTCCCAGCAGGCTGCCTTGGGGACCTTGGCCACTGCTGTCCTGGGGCCTAGTGAGGTGTCTGCACATTGCAGGTGCTTATTCTGTGCAGGCAGGGATGCTGGTGGAATCCAGTCCCTGCTTGCTGCCCCATTCCCTGGACAAAGCCCCTGGCCTGGGCTTGAATACTGCAGTGATGGGACTACTACAAGGAGTGTGGGGTCCAGAAGAAGACAGGGAAAGAGAAACACTGTTTCAACCAGACCCTGGGTGAGGCAGAGATGGGGTAGAAACTCAGATGAGGGAGGAAGGCAGGATATCTGAGAGGACCCCTGGACTACAGACCTCCCCCTCCCCACAATCCTTCTAGCTTCAAGCTGAATGCTGTGGAGGTGAGGCATCCCTGGACATAATCATGCCCAGAAAACTACCCCCTACATTCTTGCTGGCTCCCTGTCTGACATGGGGTTGAGGTCCCTGGACTCTCTGAAAGAAAAAGCCTGGTGCTTGGGGACTTAGAAGGTCTGAGAAAGGCCTTGGAACTGAAGGAGGGGGCATAGTAAGGTCTAGCAGGGGACAAAGGGGTCTAGCAGGGGCTCATGGTGATGGGCAGGGCAGGGAAGGCTTGGACAATGGGTGGGCCTGAGTGGTGGAGGTGCCTTGGGTATTCCCTATTCTCAGCCCTGCTTCTCACAGAAAGTCATGAGATAAAATTCAGGATTCCCAGTTAAATCTGTATTTCAGAGTTCTCGTCTCTGGGACTCCCTTCTGCGTAAAAAAGAGAGCATAAATAACAAATAATTTTTCAGTACATCTCAAATATTGCATGGGACATTGAATGTCCTGTATTTTTACTTACAAAATCTGGCAAGCCTACCCTTACATCCACTGTGGGGACACCTGTTTCCCCAGGCTGTCCAGAAGTGGGATAGGCCCAAGTTCCGGTAGGCTGGTCACTCTGCTCCCAGCCAGGCTGGGAAGGCCCCGGGATGTGCTGGCTCTGTGACTGTGGCCACAGGTACAGACAGTGGCTGTGGTGAGCAGCAAGCAGGGTGTGTGTGGAATGGGGGAGGGGAACTGGGCAGTGGCAGAGCCAGAGACAAGGGAAAATTTTTCTGTGGGTTCCTGTCTTGTCCCCTCCCCAGACTCACCACCACCCAGGCTCTGAGTCACTGGGGGAAGGGGCTGGGACAGACCAAATTTTTCCACTCAGCCCCCAGCCCTGTAACACAGCTCACCTGATCAGCCCCGCCCACACGGAGGGAAATTCCAGTCCTAAATCCTGTTCGGAATTCTCACTCTGGCCAGCCAGCTCTACACTGGGGGTTGGGGAGCTTCTGGGGTCAGGAGACACCTCTGGGACTCCCTTCTGCATAAAGAATAGAGAAGCTTGCTGAGGCAGGGCTGGTGTGGGCACAGCTGGGACAACTTCGGGGCTGGGTGTGGGGGCAGCAGGGCTGTGAAATCTGAGGCTGCAGCCGGGACAATGTTTGTAAAGGTTTCTCCTGGGGCTTCCCAGGTTCAATTGACACCAGACTGTCCCCAGCCCCAATGTGTGTGTGTGTGTGTGTGTGTGTGTGAGCACACGTGGACTTGCATGCACGCCCTTCTCACCCAGCTGCTGGTGGTGGATGGGCTGTAATTACACAGCTATTGCCGACATAAAGCCCATGTTCTCCTTAGCCTGATATTCAAGGCCCTTTGTGTCTAGACCTCAAGGTACCTTCCCGTGGTTATCCACTGCTGCTCCCTTCAGTGCCCTGGGCTCTCATCCAGGTCCTCAGATGCCTACAGGGGCCAGACAGGTAACTGGGGACAAGGGAAGTGGAATGGACTGAAGGGGGGGTGTGCTACTCAGCTTCTCAATGGTTGTTGCATTTCTGGAATTTAAGACTGCAAAGCCTTCCTCCACCCCCAACCTCACTGTTTACCTTTTGGCTCTGGCGATGGACTGCACCTTTTTCAAGGACGCTGTGCAGGCCAGTGCGGGTGGGCCAGACAGAACACGTCTTAGGGCCGGATGTGGCCCATGGGTGCCAGTTTGGAACCTCTCTATCTGGTCAAATTGTACCTTTCGCTGTTTCTTGTATAGACCCCTCCCGTTCCTGCCTCTGTGCCTCTGCTTAAACTGTTCCCTTGGCCTAGAATGCCCCATTGCTGCCTCTGGGTGTCCAAATCCTATCCACTCTTCAAAGTTGAGCTCACAGGCCACCTCCTCCATGAATTCTCTGTCACTCTTGCCTTGCACTTTCTCCATCCTCTGTCTGTACATCTTTCATAAGCCAAATCACTTCCTGTTTAATGTTAAGGTTATTTATAGTCCTGCTGAGTCACCTATAGGGGTCACTTCAATGGTCAATTAACCTCTGACTGCCTGGTACAGAGCAATAGTTCAGTAAATAATTGTTGAATGAATGTCAAATGGACCAATGGAAAAATCCATGCATCCCTTTGAGTCAGAATTGGTCTCAAATCGTGGCTCTGCTCATTTATTCCTGCTATGTGACTTATGGCAAGTTACTTTGTCTGAGCCTCAGTTTCATCATTTGTAAAATGGATATGTTAATAGTATCTACATCTGGTGGTAGTATGAAGAATAAATAAGTTAATGCATAAAAACACTGAGAAGTGTGCCGGACAAATCCAATAACTATAAAAGCCATCATCATCATCATTACGATTATTGTTATTATTACATAGCCCAAACACCGTCTCTTCCATGAAGACTTTCCTGGTCCTAAAGTTGGAATCAACCTCTCCCTCCACTGAGCTCCTACTGTATTTTGTTTGCCTCATGTTATAATTAGTAACTGACTCCTCCATCAGGTTGTCACCTCTTGGAGGGCAGGTCCACACCTTATTGATTTGTGTTTCTCAGTCATTCATGTAGCAGTTACTGAGTATTTTAAAAACTCAGGCACCGTGCTAGGGGGTGGAGATAGACTGGTGAAAAGGTCTGTCCCATATAGCACTTGGTGCTGTGCCTAGGTTACTGTTCTAGAGTCCCCTTCTTCTTGCTATCCGGTGTCTCCTAGAATCACTGTGGGGTGGGCTGGGATAGGGTGGAGGGGATGGGGGCCCAGCAGAGCCCAGGCTTAGCTGATCACTGTGAGGGGCAGCTCTCCCCACAATGTGGCCCTGTATGCTGGGAGGGCCTGGCTGAGCTGGCACTAAAGAAACACTGAGCAGGTTGGGCTCAGGGCCGCCTGGCCTCCCTGCATGCTGAGTCTTCCAGGTGAGGACTGGGATGGTCCTAGCAGGGTAGGGACCAGCTAGGTGGAGACCCCACACCTCCTGGGTCAGCCCCCAGTTCTTGCACCCCTGCATCCCCAGAGACACTCAGCTTCAACTTCAAGATTCAGGCTTCATATTCAAGAAGTGACCTGGGGAGATGCTTGTGAACTAGACATTTACCAGCACCAGAGCCAGACTCCTGGCTCTTGTGATTTTGAGCCAGTTACTTGGTTTCTTCGAGCCTCAGTTCCTTTATAAGAGGAATTAGGTGAGTCAATACCTTTCCAATTCTTAGCGTTTTTAGTCCTAGTTCTTAGTATTAGCATGGGTTGGTTGTACTAGGCTGGGAGGTGGAAGCACTGGGTTGAGTCCCAGTGCACTCCTAACTCCCTGTGGGACCGTGGACTAGCCCTTTGCCCTTTCTGGGTTTGAGGCTCCCAGGCTGTAAGAAAAGCAGTGGTGTGTGCTGATCTCCAAGGCTTCTCCCATCCCTAAGAGCCTTTGAGATTCTCTCCCTGGGATGCAGCCCCTGTAAGTGGGCCTTGCCTTCTCCATCCCCTGGGGCCAACTTCTCCCTGAGAAAGGGGGTCGTTATGCACTCAGGTCCCAGGGATCCTAGCCTCTGTTCCCCAGTCCCAGCTTCAGCCTTGGGGCCTGAGTGCTCAGTCCCTGCCCTAACCCCCCACCTGCTCCCCTTTCACCACATCCACTTGCACATGGGGCTCAGCTCAGTGTCACCCAAGGCAGTAGTCGCAGTTGGGTCCCTGAGCCTACACACCTCACACCCCTGCCCCTTTGCTAGAAGTCATTTACAGTGTCCACAGACCATAGAAAGAAGGGAAGGAGCCTCTGAAACCCACCTGCAGGAATGCGTGGTATGACGGGCAGGTGACACGGACTTTGTCCTTAAGACCCACAGCTGTGAGTGGGGATTCTGAGCATGTGTGGTTCTGGCAGGCCCGGGCTGCAGAGTCCCGGTGGGCTATGGACAGGAGGGACAGACATTATTTGGCCTCCCACCTACGCCCCAGCAGGATCCATCAGTGGGAGTGAGGAGGAGGTGCTGAGAGAGGGGCCTTGGGAAGCCCAGCATGGGACCCTGGCCACCCCTCCCCCATCTGAGCCGGGATGAAAGCCCCCTTCCGTAACCCTGTAAGTCCCTGGTCCTCATTAAAGACCCTAATCCTCCAGCTCCACTGCAGATTCAGAGGCCTCCACCCCCAGGTCTGGCGGGGAGGGGACAACTAATGGTTTCTCTGTCCCCTTCCCCCTCCCCCACCAACTGGGCTGGGCTTGGGCACCTGACCAAGTGGTCAGTGGGCATCTGGGGGCCACCAGGATCCCAGGATGGAGCTTCTGGGAAGTGGAGGAGGGAGAAGACAGGCCTTTAAGAGGAGGAGCCCTGGGAAGAGAGGGAAAGAGGAGGTGGTGGCAATGTTCTGACCAAGTAGGAGAGTCCCTGGCAAGAGACACTTCTCCCTTTCCCTCACCCCTTGCCTCCTGGAGATCCCCCGCTGAGGGGCACCCAGCTCAGCACCTCCGCTGGAGCAGAGCCAGGCTGGGGCCCTTCAGCCTCAGTTTCCTCGGCTCTCCAATGGTGCTGGTACCTCCTTTACTTGCTTTTGCCTCCCCTTCTGGGGCCTGAGGGCCCCTGGCTCCCATGAGGGCCAAGGGGAACACACTTTGGCAGGTAAGTGTTGCAGGAGGATGGGGCCAGCGCTTGCAACTGGCTCCTGGTCTGGATGGCCTAGTGCCGGCCAGCGTTGTTTCTATTGGCCCAGAGCTTCCTGGAGAAGCGTGGAGCAATCCTGTTCCTTCCCTTTCACCTCCATTCCTCAGAGGGCCTGCTGGGATCAGCTTCCTAGGGCTCTTCTTTCTATGCTGACTAAAAGGGGCTTGGTTGGGAGGTCCAAGTTTCTCTGTGCGCATTTACTTCCCCGTGTCTAGCAGGCCTCCCTAGGTGCTGGGTTGGGGGCTGCTGGGAGCTCTGGGGAGAGAAGACAGCCTGTCCTCAGGCAGCTCCCAGGCTGATAAGACACAACCTCCACCCTTAGAAAACAGACTTGGAAACAGAGAAACATGCACTGTCTGTCATCTGTTGTTGATTGAAGGGGCAGGCGATCAGTTATGTAGACCATGGACGTAATTGACTATATTTCATCAAAAGCAAGACAAACAAATTACGTACCATTAAGAAGAAAGAACACTGCTAATTAAACTGTGACACAGTGACTTCTTGTCATTGATTGCAAGGCACATCCTGATTTCAGAGATGTTAAAATGCGAAAAATGTGTGTCAGAGAACCAAAATAAAGTTAAAAACATGTCTCTAGGACACACATTTTTTCTGCATCTAGTAGTAGTGTTTACTTGAAGGGTTGCTCTGAGGTTTACGAGATCAGATGTGTAAAGCAGTCGGCACAGTGCCTGGTACGTGGTAAATGACAACTAAATGTTAATTATTATTGCTGTTGCTATTATGTGTCCATGAATTTTACATGTATGTGAAAGTCCTTTTTGCTAATTTTGCATCGTTCTACAGGCTCAGGTCTCTGAGAACACAGCGGCTAGAAGCAGAGGAGCCAGAAGAGTCGAGGAGTTAGCCCGGAGGGGGCTCATCCATGGGTAAAATCTTCAGTGCTCTTGTAATCCCCATGGAGGCATCAGAAGGGGGCTGAGCCCAGAGGCCACATGTGTGGGTCTCTCAGAAAAGCACCACCCCTGACTCATTACCCTTATCAATCAATTAGTCAGTCAATCAACTCTTCATTAAGACATTTACTGAGAACCTGCGCTATGACAGCTGCGTGCTAAGGCTCCTCCTCCAGCAGCCCCCACACAGCCAGGCTGGCCCCTGCCTGTTAGAAGCATCCAGGCCTCAGTTATTCAAACTGGCACATCAAAGGAGGATTGTCCCTGACCCATCGTCAGGGGCTTTTTTTCCATGGATCAGCCCAACTCCTCCCCTTCTCTCACCCAACAGGGGAGGGGATTTTCATTTTCCAGGGTCTTTGGAGAGGCTGTTCTCTCTGCCAGAACACCCTCAGCCACACCCTCAGCCTTGTTCTGTGCAAAGCCTCATTCTTTTTCTCTAGTTTCAAAGAGGTTTATTTCTTTTTTTAAAATTTTTACTTATTTATTTTTTATATTTTATTGTAATTTTATTATGGTTCAGGGGAGGTAATTAAGTTTATTTATTTTTAGAGGAGGTACTAGGGATTGAACCCAGGACCTTGTGCATGATAAGCATGCGCTCTCCCACTTGAGCTGTACCCTCCCCTCCTCAAGGGGTTTGTTTCAAGCCCCTTCTCCAGGAAGCCTTCTCTGAGAATATCTGTCCCCAGCTCTGCTTCCACACCCTATTTCTTAGTGGACTCAGGACATAGTCTGTACCCTGCACATAGAACACTCCTGTGGTCTGGGCTTCTCTTCTGTGTCCCAGCTCAGGTGCCAGATGCCAGCTGTGCAAAGATAAGGCACCTAGTGCCCCTGACTCTAATTCTGAGTTCTCACCTCCCAAACCCATACGGCGTGCTCATGGGAACCAGGTACTGAGACAGGTCCTGCCCTCAGAGCCCTCTCAGCCTACTGGGCTAGACCGTCCTCCCCTCCCACCCCCCATTCCTCACGCCTCACATCCTCAAATCCCAGTCTCCTCCTGTGCCCCTCACCTGATGGGGGTATTCCCCTTGAGCAGGGAAGGCTGTGTGGTAAGCTTCTGGGGGGACCTTTGTCTCCCCCCAGCCACAGAGCACTGGCTAAACCCCGTCCCCACTGCCCCTACTACCCAAGCGGATCCTTGGTTGTTTATTGATGAAGTGCAGACCCCAGGGGCCGAGGCCTTCCCCACACCCAGGACTGAGCTGTCCCGTCCCCAGCTTTCCAAGAACAGGCTCCGTCAAGCACACACATTGTGAAATGATCCTGTGGGCCCTCTGAGGGACAAGGCCATTTGTGGGCTGAGTGGGCTGCTGTGAGCTGCCAAGGGTCAGGCCAGGGACTGCCTGTGCCGGGAGCTGGGACTCAGGCCGCAGCCTGGGGGGACCCACTTCCTCCCTGCATGAAGCCTTATGAGCTAAGGAGCCTGAGGAGGGGGAGCCAAGCCCTTCAGGTCACCCTCTTGCTTTCCTCCCTACTAGGGCTTCTCCAGAGAAGAAGACACAGTGAGGAAAATAGACTTTCTGGGCTGGAGGGCAAGACCAGAAATATAATCTGTGAGCCCAGGGAAAATGAAAATGCAGGTCCTTGTTTGACAGCAGAGCACTGAGCTGAGCGGGGGCCCCAACGCACATCCTGCTGGAGGCGCCCTAGGAGCTTGTGGCCAAGCCCCACGTTTTGCTGAGGAGGCATCTGTGGCCTGAGAAGGACAGGACCTTGGCCACTGCCACCCAGAATGGAGCCTGGGATCATGTTCTCTGTCCAGTGCCCATTCCCAGGCCCTAATGCCTTAGGGAGAACTTCTCTCTGTCCTGGGCCTTCCCACTCCCCTTGCCCTCCTTGTTGACTTCTGAGCATCCAGAAATGTTTTCTATCCCCAAGGTCTCCTCCTCCAGGAAGACTTCCTTCCTTCTTAGACCAGTTTGTTTGTTTGTTTGTTTGTTACCTGCTGATTATTCCTGCGCTTCCTACCCATTCCAGGCTCACTCACAGAGCTTTGTCCTTGAACTTCTGAGGTTTTATTTATGTTAATTTATATGTTAGTATATGTTAACAAGAGAGTATGACCTCCTTCCTCCATTGCCCACAGTCTTGGGGGGGGGTCTCCCTCATCAGACTCCCGACTCTCTGAGGACAGATAGGGCTTCCCTTCAGACTGCAGGCTCCCTGGGGTTGGAAGCCTCCCTCTGGGCTGCCTCTGCACACCGGAGGCCCTCCTGACATTGCACTCAAAAGGGAACAATGCCCTGTGTGGTGCCCCATGGGCTGTGTGCATTATGGGGGGGTCTTGCTCCTCCATAATTCGCTGTCCTTTCCTGATCATGGCAGCAGATTCTGTCAGTGGGGCTGGGTGGGGAGATGGAGGGGGTGTTGAGGAGGAGGGAAATGGGGACAGCAGGAGACTCTGTGGCCCCCAGCCTCCTCCAGCAGGGTCCCAAAGAGTAGGCAGCCTGACCTTTCTCCTGCGGCCTCCCCCTCGGGGTGTGAGGGAGGAGAGCCGGTCTTGGGCTGGGGTCAGGGTTGGGGAGCAGCCACTCAGCTGAGGCCAGTCACTCAGAGGCAGGGATTGCGGCATTCGGGCCAGCAGGAGATGAGAGGGAATGTGAGGAATATCCTGACTCAGCACTCGCCACCCCCCTGCCCCCACCATAGGCGTTGGGGGAGGACTGATTTGATTGCTGAGAACATGCAGATGGTGGCGGCCTGTTGGCCCCTCCCTCCCTCTTCCCCATTCTGAGTCTCCCTGGGCTGGGAACAGAGAGAAGTCAGGAACACTGGAGTCCCCTCAAAGATCCCGGGGAGGCAAGGAAGGTAGCTGAGGGAGGGGGTTTGGGGGGAGGGGTGTCTTTTGACATTGTCATAGCTGTGAAGATCAGGGACATGCCAAGGAATATCCCCTACATGGAGAGAATTACTCCTTTGTGGGGACAAGCTAGGGGACAGGATGAGGGGAGGGCGTGGCTAGGGAGTAATGTGGTAGGGGGGTCTGGTATTAAGAGTGAGCAGACAGTGGCCAGAGCCCCGGGGCCCAACTGAGTGGGAGGGAGATGGAAACCAGCTTTATAGCGGAATCTAGAGCTTTCCATAACTTGATTATAGGCTTCGTTAAGGCAGGGACCGTCTCATAACATCTCTTAATTATCTGACAACACCTCCACAGGGCTGGGTGCATAGTAGGCATTCTGCCCAAGCCTGATCTTGAACTTGCTTATATTATTTTTAAAGTGGTCTCATAATGTCGGGTTCCCCCAAATTAAACTCACACCCATAATCCCAGCTGTTTAATTTCACCTTGTACCTTCCAGGTCTTTATAGATATACTCTTATGTAAGGCTGATTTATGTAAACTCAGTCTGAGTCAAGCTTTTCCAGGAGCCTTGGCAAGAGAGGCCTGGCTGACAGGGTGTAAACGCGTGTGTCACGCTCCCTGCTCCTTCACTCTGAAGTAACCCTTGTTCACGGGCAAGGAAAGCTGTGACACCCTCACTACACAGGTTTCCATCCTCCCCTCTGTGTTCACACTGCTGCCAAGCAGTTACCTGCTTTGCTTATCTCCTGATCTGAAAGGATTCTGACTTATGTAAAAATGGAATTATGTAAGATTTGCCAGGACGGAATACTAATGCGATTGGGGGTCGCACATGTGCAGCAACAGTTGGTTGAGCTTGTGTGCGGATCCCCAAGCATCTTGAGCTGGAAAACCCTATTTTAACACTAAAACACTTCAAAACATCCCAGAACTCCAAAGGACAGCTGTTGTAAGACGGGTATCCATCATCTGAGAACATCTGTGAAGGCAACAATCTGTGATGAAGTTGGGAACAGTTTGAAATGAAATCATGTATCATTAATCTCCACGGTATCCACACAAGATTGACAGAACAATAGCAAATGTATTTGGGAATCATAGTCACTCGACTACGTGAGCAGAGATGTTCATTGCGGTGTTATTATTTAAAGGGAAAGAACTAGAATCCACTGGGGGAAATTGTCTGTAATCTGGGTTCATGATGCCGCTATCTAACTGCACTGTGCAGAACCGTGGGGGGCAGTGCAGATGAAGAATGGGAAGGGGAGATATTAGACCACAGCATTTTGCTCATGAAAATTCAATGGTCCTTGTGGGGAGAAGAGGGTAGGGTGGGTGGCAGGGAGGAGCTATGCTGATGGTCTCAAATCTGTGGATGCTGAAAATCCATTCTGAGAGCAAGTAAGTTAGTGTCTGGCCTTGGGTTCTGAGTAGGGGTGAGGAGAGGAGTCAGGCACTGGCCAGATCGTGAGGGCTCCCATGGGTGATGGTGAGCAGAGGCTTCTTGTCCTTGCAGATGAGACTGCTTCTCTGGGTGTGGTGAGAGAGATAGCTGGCAGTTCTCCCCTGTGCTAGCTGTGATCCTTCTTGCTGTGGTTTCTGACCCATCACTTCTCTCCATTTTATATAATTCACTGTGCCCAGGGCAGCTGAGTCTAGATCTTCCATCTGCAGTTCCAGGGACCCTATTTCCCAAACCCCAAATCTGGGCCTGAAATTTTGACAAGTCCCAGAAGAGTTGTGGGGATTATGAAGCAGGAGATCTAAAATAATCAGGGCTGTCCAGAAAACCAGAGCCTGAGTGGAGAAGCCGAGGACCCACTCCCACCTCCCCTCCCCGCTGCATCCTCCTGCCTCCCCCTTCAAGGATCAGAGAGCAGTCAGCCCAAGGCGTCCCCAGGTCTCAGTCTCCACAGCATCCTCCACTGGGTGCTTCTCTGAGAGCAACGTGCTGAGAAAGCACTTGTGAGGATGGGGGCAGGGGCGGGGGTCAGGGGTCAGGGTACTTTTTAATTTCTCGTTAGCCATGACAGCTGTAGAACTCAAGCAATTAAGGAGGAAGACTCCTCCAGGATGCCAGAGGGCCAGCCCCCCTTCTCCCCGCAAGCTGTGTACATCTTCCTCCCTTCCTCCTTTTCCATTATGCCCCCAATCCCTCCCGGCCCCCACGCATGCATACGCTCAGAGGCTTCCCCTCTCTGGGTCCAGGAAGCTGTGGGCTACAATTGCTAGGAGGCAAGGGTTGCAAAGGGGTTCCCTTCTCTGGGCTTCAATAGGGGGAATAGGACAGAGTCGGGAGAGTCTGCTGGATCTAGAAGATGCCTTCTCCATCATCCATTCGTGGGGTTGGCTGGACTTGTAGAAAGCTTAGTCTACTCTCCTTGAAGTTGGTAATGAGGTGGGAGGATGAAAATGACCAAGGCCATAGCAGCCTTCCCTGCACTTCTAGACTGAATTACCACTCCTCCTACCCAGCCTGACCTTTGGGGGTGTGGGAGAAGGGTCTCAGGTGGGGAGGGCGGGAGGAGCTATTCTTTTATTCTGTGAAGATCTCCAGGGCACTGGGCATCTCACAGATTTCTTCTCCATCTTCTCACTGGGGATTCCTTCCAGTAGCCTATTCTGGATCTGCCCATTTCCTGGATTCTTGTTTGGTTCCCAGCTGTGGTGGGAAGGTTTGTGTGTTCAATGCTATTCTTTTATTAACGTCAGTCCTGCTGCCTGGGCGCGGGTGTGTTTTTGGATGCAGGAGCAAAGCTCCATATCCCCGCCATTCAAACATCTCACTGCATCCTCCAGCTGATACTTGAAACCCCACCCTTGGGAGTGGAACCCCTTTATTGTGAGCAGAAGATCTGACAGCTGATCTAGATAAAGGAGTAACTGCGGGGGGCAGGGGGCATGAATGCTGGCCAGGATTCCCAGGGGTAGGGAGGGGTTGTGAGCAGTAGGTTTATAGAGAAGAGTAGACACGCTTCACAGCTTCCCCCTGCTTCTGATTAGGTCCTTAGAGCGTGGGAGAATGACAACCCAGGCTGGTCTTCTCTGACCTAGTAGAAAAGAAAGCTTCCAAATTCTCATGACCATTATTATCAATATCCTTGTGCAGACATGGAACACCAGTGATGCTACAAAGACACTCACAGCCTGGTGTGGGGCACCTAACTCTCTTGAATGACCAATGAGGAACGTATGGAGGTTTTGGAGAAAGGGCTCACATGTGCCAAGTGTTATCTTGGGGGGATTAGCCAGGTTGCAGTGACCAAGGAGGATTTGAGGCAGGGAAGAGGGAAAGGCAAAGCTCTTTGGGAGCCCTTGCCCTTATGTAGGTGAGAGCAGAAGAAGCCTCAGTTAGGCCGACAGTGGTGAGAACACGAAGGTTGGCACTTATGGAGGGGCATTTCGGGAAATGGATATCTAGGACTCCAACTATGGGGAGGATGGGGGAGGCAGGAATAGAGTGTGAGTCTAAGGTTCAGAGCTTGGGTTGCTGGGTGATGGTGGTGTTACTGGCAGTGGAAGGGAAGGTCTGTTGGAGCTGTGTTTGGATGGAAGCTATGTGTTTGCTATTGCAGCAAGTCACATTTGGAGATGTCATTCACCTCAGAAGAAGGCAAAACATATGTATTCAGAGTGCAACCATTTTTTTTAAAGAATGTATGCAAATATCAGCAGCCCTTCAAAGTGGTCAGTGCAAGAGGCTGGGCCATTTTCCCAAATAGCTTGCTTTTGATCAAAACGTTTTACCCATTTGTGGAAAAGTTCTTGGGTATCCACGTGGCACCTGGCCCAGTCTTGTGGAAGGACATGTAGACTGTTGGGTTTATGCCTTTAGGGAACTTACTATCTAATTGGAGTGACATTAAAGTAAAGCCAGTATGTACCAATGGCTTCCCATCATACTGAGTGTATTAGTTGTCTATTGCTGTATAAGAAATGACCACCAATTTAGCATCTACTTTCAGAGGTAACCAGTGTTGCCAATTCTCAAGACTTTGGGGGATCCTGGGGTATAGATTAGGTGGTAATGGCTTTTATCACCACCTGCTTCACGTTCTTTACTGATTTTCACCTACTTTCTAGCTTCCAAAATTTTGTTGCTGTAATCTCCTCTCCCATTCCTCCTGTCCTTGTGGGTGCATACCTTAAGAAACAAAATCAAAATGAAAGAAAAATTTAGAAAGCATTTAACTTTGCTTGAGTGGAGTTTTAGGAAAGAGCAAAAGTGGCTGCCAGTGTTCAGGCTGCCATCTTTCCTTGGACGTCCCTTTATCCATTATTAGAGGCTTTTTTTTTATTATTACCAATTTCACATAATCATAGACCAGGTATGCTCTTCTCAGGAGTTAACCTGTGCGTTCCAAGAGAGCAGTCTGGTCTAGGATGGTATTTCATCCCACTGCATAGGGGCTGATATGTAAGGAAATATCAAGAAATACTTACTAAATTTATGAATCAACAAATGAACTGTCTTTAGAGTATTTTTCACATTAGAAATTTTCCTCAATGTTGTCAAGACTTCACACTTGGGAACTGACTAGTATGTGGAAATAGCCAAAAGGTATTTAATGCCAAGCTGTGTGACCCAGAAGAGTGAGCAAACTGAGCAGGTAATAACAACACCCCCCCTTTTTTTTTTATCCAAATCAAGGTGTGGCACCAAATTATGAGATTGATTTCCTTGTTTGGTGTACAATGAAGTCTGAGGTCAATTCACAAAAAGAAATAGAGTCTAAAAGTGTTTTGAGCAAACAGCTTTGTAGGTCAATTCATGTAAAGGCCCATTTTTTTGTGTGTGTGGGGTTATTTAGGATTTTGCAGGTAATCTGGACGCAAATGGTATATGATTTGGGGTGAGATGTGTAGGTTGCAGAAGGTTTTGCCTTCCATGTCAGAAACAGTAAAGTTGAACAGTATGATCTCCCATTACCTCTTAGCCCATGGAGTTCAATGATGATGCCAAGCCTCTGGGGGGCCGAGGTGTGACTGGCGGGGCAGGAGAGTGCAGAAGGTCAGTTTCCGGGGACGTTCATCCTAGCAGGCAGGGGGGAAGGAGAAGCTGCTTCCCTGCAGCCAGAGTGAGATCAGGCATCTGGGTACCTCTACCCAGCTTGAGATGACAGCAGCACAGCCCCATACATTTATTATGCACACACTGCTGCCCACCTCTGTGCTTTATTTACACTCGCCACCTCATCAGGACCTTGCTATAGCTCTGTGAAGTTGGTAGTATTATTATCCCCATTTTCCAGATGAGGAAACTGAGTCACTGAGAGGAATGTAGTGTAGACATTTCAAGTCAGTTTAGCCCTGGAGCAACAAAAGGAAGAAGGCAAAGGAGGACAGAGGCATGAGGGGTACAGTCCTCATGGCCAGATTTTACTTATTACAGCTGAGGACTGATGGGGGTATTTGTGAAAATCAGTCAGTGAATGGTTTTTTGGTGGTTACTCCATGTAATATTTGCTGGCTGACTGATGTTGCCCATTTAATTATCAAAAAGTTGCTAAATTGTTGATCAACAAAGGAGAGTAAGTAAGTTTCTCCTACAGACAATTCAAGTAGAACTAGGATCAACTCGAACATCCTGGTGATTGAATGATCAAGGAGAGTGATTTTTCAGATTTACTCTGGGGTGAGTATTTTTTTCAACTTCATTTGCTAAGTTTTTTTTTTTCATAAAACCCTGGTGAATAAGGCAAGACCACCTGGGTGCCTCTTTCTGTAACGGCTGAGATCTCTGGCCTCACTCTGGACTCTGATTCAAAACTCCGAAAGCAATTTGACTGAAGGTCTGATGTCACTTTGCTTTGCTATTATTTCCTTCTTTGAGTACAAAAAGGAAATTCTGGTTTTCAGTTCATTCTTTTATTCAGACCGTAGTGGTTAAGAGTGCAGATTTTGGAGCCTGATGGTTTAAATCCCAGCTCTGTTTTTTATTTGCGGTATGACCTTGGGCAAGTTACTTAAACTCTCCAAACTATAGTTTTACAATTATAATCTACGTCACAGGGTTAGTGGGGATTAATAAGATAATGTAAGGCACACAGTAGGAATGCGAGCAAAGGCAGTATTTACCATTATTATCTTCATCATTCACAAAGAGTCTACATGTGGCTCTCTACACCTGCAGGCTATATTAGCCCTTAGGCTGGGGCAGAGGGAATACAGATCACTGAAAAATACAGTCCCTCCTACGTAAGCGTGCTGGGAGAGTGATCTCGCACACACACCCTCAAAAAGTTAAATGCATTGAATAGCAAATTGAGGCTGGCATGAGAGGTACAGACAGCTCATGCTGTAGGAACTTTAGGGAGACCACTGAGCAGAAGTGGTCCAGGAAGTCTTGTTTTAAGGTGCGTCCTTCTTGATGGCTGGTGGCACACAGACCAGGATGAAGAAATAATCAATGTGTGTTCGGGGCTATGAGAAGTCTTGTCTGGCAGGAGTGGGATGTGTATATAGGGAGGCAGTGGGAAATAAGGCTGCAGAGTAAGCTGAAACCACACACAATAATAATATTTAAAATGTGAATAGCAATCACCATTAATTTAGCTTCTCCTGTGTGCGGGCCAGGTGCTTATGCGACGCCCTTTCCTTGTATTAGCTCACTCAGTCCTCACTACAGCCTTATGGCGCAGGTATTATTATCACAAGTCTTCAAGGAAACTGAGGCTCAGAGAGGTTGGGTAACTCGCTCAAGGACACATAGCTAGAAATTGACAGACCCACAATCCGGATGCACAAATACACACGCAGACACTGACACAGACAGACAGACAAAGGGGCCCAGGCTCAGGCAACAGACAGCTGTGTCCCTCCTCATCCTATACTCCCTTCCCTTCTCGCTGAGTTATAGGTTAGTTCTTTCCTTTGAGTCCCTTATGAAAAAGTGACCCTTCCCACCTCTGCCTCAGATATGCCTGTGACTTTAGTCACCAGGACAGGCAGCCCAGAGGGCAGGCCTGGGACTAAGATAAGGAGAGTGAGGTGAAGTATTTACGGAGGTGCTCGCTGTCAGGGCCAACCCTGCACGTGAGAGTGAGCACCTCCCTAAATTTTGTGCCCCAGCTGCCTTACTTGCCTCACCCTAGTTCTGATCCTGCATGGGCGTGGGGAACTTTGCAGCTCTGCTGGGTGGGCCAAAAAGCCCCTCTTTATTCCCAGGTCAGGCAGAAATGCCCACAGCCCATGGCCCACGGCCCACAGCCCAGCTCTCCCTTCTGTTCCCAGATGAACAGCAGGATAATATCAGATTGGTCTCAGATGATCTTTCCACTGTTCAAACCCACCCTTCCTCAGCTTGCCCCACAGCCCACATGTCCCTGCATCCTCCAAGCAGCTCCCCCTCCGGGCCTGGTGCACTCTCTCCTGCCCCTAGATGGTGAGTCTGGCTGCAGAGCCTCCAGTGTGGAGCCCCCTCCCCCAGGGGCAGGGGGTGGGGGCAGCTGGTTAGCCCCTAGGACCTGTGCCCAGAGCCACCAGGGTCTGCCCCAGGGGCCGGGGAAGTCCAGCGCTGCTCTCCCATGCCCTCTAGAGGCTTGGGGTGGCACTGGGTGAGACACCCAGGAGGGGTCCTGATTGAGCAGGGGGCCCTGGGCTTCCAAGAATGTCCAGAAGTTACCCACAGTCAGACAAGAGCTTTATCTGAAGCCTGCTGCTGGAAGTGCCCAGCGAGTTTGCTGTTGGCTCAGGTAGAAGGGGGTTCAAGAGCCCCCCCCACTGTCTGGGTGTGGAGGGGCCTCCCTCTTGTGGGCCAGAAAAGGAGCTCCGTGGCCTTACCCAGCCAGCCCAGCAGGACAGCCCTTCTCCGTTTCTCACCTTCCCCTTGGGCAGCTTCAGAGAGGCTGGGGGCTGTCTCTGCCACCCCTGGGGTGTGTGGGGACAACTGTGGACCTGTCTTCTGACAGCCAGGAATCCCCTAGAGCCTTACCAGCTGCCTCCATATGAAGGGTGGGGATGATACCCAGAGGAAAAAACAGAACTGGCCTGAGAGTCCCATAGTCTTGTGGGGAAGGCCCCTTGTCCTCATTAGCTGCCCTGTGGACACCCCCAGCCTTACCCACCCAAGTGCCTGAGCCCAGGCTGGGTTGATGTCACTCAACTTCTCAAACAGCAGCCCTGGGCTCCCCTGCCCAAGCTGAAGTCATGTGGAGGTGCAGGCTCCATGCCAGTGAGGTTCTGCTGAACCTGGAGTGGGGCTGGGGATGCCCCAGCAGGGAGTCCCGAGCTAAGGCTCCCTCTTACCCCCTCTCACCAGGGAAGGGTCTTTCTCTCCGTTTCTCACAAACAATTGCTTTGCCACTTGAGAGCCTTCTCATTCCATTCCCCTGCTGCCCTGCTCTTGGCCTCACCACACCCCTGACAAATTCCTTTCTCTACTTCAGCTCCCAGACTGGAGGCACGGGCACCCCACCCACCTTCTCTCCCAAAGCGGGGCCCCGGAGCTAACACTCTGTCTTGCTGTCTCCTCCTTTCTGCCCCCTTCTCTCCCACTCCCTGACATTTCATCCAGGCCATGAACGGGGCATGAAGTCTCTAGATAAACATCCTGCTGCTATCATCCCATAAGTGCCCCCAGAGAAGATGAGCTTGGTAGGCCTCTGTGTATCTAAATCAAATCCTTCTTACTGCAGTCCCAGCTGTCCTGGTGGATGGCAACAGGCAAACCCAGGCTGTCGGTCAGACAGCGGACCGAAGAGAATGCTCTTCTCTGCCTCCCCGCCCACCTATACTCCTGTGATCTTTACAGCATCTCTAAGAGGTGGTACTGGAGTGGTGTTCCTTGGTCCTCCCTCCGTCTCTTTCAGACTGCCAGGCCACAGGCTGGGGTGTCTATAGCTCTCATCCTTCCTGCTTCCCTTACAGCCATGGACTGGGGACCCTAGCAGGGCTTTAGAAATCAGTCTATGACTTCACTCTGCAGAGAAAATATTGAGGCCAGAGATGGGCAGAGCCTTGCTCCACGTCATACAGCCAGGCAGTGACAGTTCCTGGTTTTGAACTCAGGTCTTTTGACCTTCAGCCACAGCCCCATGCATGGGTCTCTGAGGAGCTGCTCAGGAAGCAGCAGTGCTTAATGGCACGGCTTACAGAGTTCTCTCTGTAAGAGGGGCTTTCAAAGTAATTTCTGCAGCGGTATTGGGAGGGGGTGCTCAGGGGACGCCCAGCCCCTCTGCGGTTCCTGTAGGAAGGGCGCTGTGACCCAGGTCGTCTTGCCTGGAACAGCTGGATTTCTGGGAACACTCTTCTTTTCTCTGTGGGGCCCTGTCATGGGTGGTGGTGGTGGTAGTGGTGTGTGTGTGCGTGCATGCATGTTTTTTTTGTCTCTGCAGCCTTCCGCCTGGAGATATGAGGAGCAATGGAGAGGAGGAGGTTGGTGGAGGAGAGGTGGGAAGAGGGTCACGCAGTGTGGGGAGGCTCCCCCAGGGCAATGACCTGGGGCTGGTGAAGGGTAGACTCACGTCCCTGCCTCTCTCCTCTTTAAAGCCTCGGGTCACCCCAGGGGCTTGGTGGAGGGGGTTTGGCACCCCTCACTGCACTCGTTACTCTCACTGGAGTTGTCACCCCAGCACCCTTGGTGCCCGATGGGTAGGAACGCATCCCATCTCCTCAGAACTGTCCCTCTGCAGGTTCTCCCGCCGTCCCTGGAGGGCTAGTGGGAACTGGCGAGATGTGAAGAGCATCTTTCCCCCTAGTTTGTCTCCCAACAGTGGGTGGGAAGTGGGAAGCAGTCACCTCCCAGGGGGCTCTGAAAAGCTAAGGCTTCTGAAGGCACAGAGGAGCACTCAGCCAATAGGACTGGCCAGGAGGCCCCCTGGGACAGCAGGAGTGGGCAGAAAGGAGGTGAGGAGGGATGAGATATCCAAGAAAAATGAGACAAGGAGGGAAAGGAAAATTCTCGATTACTCGTGGTTGTCCATGATCTGGGGGTTGGAATTCTGGCCCAGGGCTGTACACGCCATTTTTCAACAGTGGCTGGAAACTGAGAGCAGTGTGGTTCCTGCTATGCTGGGTTGAGCTATACTTATGGATGGAGAATAGGGGAGTCATGGCCTGGTCTTCCCAGAAGCAGAGGCGATATGAAGGCACGCAGACCAGGGCCCCAGACAGGCCTCATTCTCAGCGGGGAACTGCACATTCCAGCCTAGAGCAGAGAGTGGATTGGGTCAGGGCAGATAATCAGCTGGTACAGGCGGTCAGCTGGTACAGCCCGGCACAGCCACCTGATAGGTAAATAGCTGCTGTTCCAGCCCCTGAGTCCCCTGTATGCCTTTCTGGCCATCTTAGTCCCTTCCTAGGTCCCCTGGCCCTCCCTACAATCCGGAAACTGAGGGATTTATGCCTGTCTCAGCATATGCCCCCAGCTCTGTGTGGTACGTGCCTGGTCCATAATGGATGTTAAATGTATTGGCCATCACCCTCAGCTTGGGGAGCTGGTACCCCAGTGCTAGAGTAGACCAGGGCCAGGTCTCAGGGAAGCTGGCAGCAGGCACAGTAGCCCGGAGGGTGCCCTACTTCACTTTTTCTGATGCTTCCAACTGTGTTCTGGAAGGAGTTGGGTCTGACTGAGTGGGCTGGCATATGGGGAGATGTAGACAGGGCCATCTTTCCAGGGGACCCCAGTGGGGCATGAGTCACACAAGCTGTGCCTCTGCAGGGCACTACCTGGAATGAGGGGGTGCTGAGCCCCTCTACATGGGAAGAAGGAGCAAAGGATGGAGCCCTAGGCCCAGAAGCTGACCTCTCCAAATGCACATGGCATCTAGCACCAGCACCCTTCTCTGGCACCGTCTGGTTCCCCATAGGGCAGAAGTTCTATGTATCCCCAAAGGAGCCTGGCTCAGTGCTGGGCCCTGATTAAGGGCTTAAGTGGCCCTTGGAGAGGTAGCCATGGCTCAGAGTTTTGAGTCAAGAGATCTGAATGGCTTCAGACAGCCCTGGGCCTCCTTCTGCTCATTTGGCCAGTGAAGGGATTTTTAAACTTCTTTAGCAGTGAAGCCATTTCTTCAAATGATATCCCAAGTGAAACTCTAATCAATGAGGCAGATAAAACTGGGTGCGCTGTGCTTGCCCGCTGCCCACCTTCCCCCACCCGCTCCACCTCTAAAAACACCCAAGGCTCCCAGGAATCAGTCTGATGTTCTCCTGACATGATACTCCTTGACTAATTGGCTCCTCCACTGATTATCTCGAGGATGTTAAGCCAGGCTGCTCCTGGAAGCTGGGGGAGGTCTCTCCCACTCCCCACAGCCCACCCTGCACTGCTGGGTCTGGGAAGACAGGCAAGGTGGTGGGGTGACTCCTCTCAGGGGGCCAATCATTAACCAGTTTTATCTTTGTGAACCGTCAGGGGGGTGGGGAGGTGGGGGGGTGGGGGGTGGGGCTGGGTTATGGGCCACACCTCCGGCACAGGCACAGGGAGTCACTAGGGGAGGAGAGAAAGGACCCTTTTTGCTAAGAGGTCGGGGGGGGGGCACTTTGAGTCCCTACCTCCTTTTTTTTTGGCCTAGGATTTTCTTTAAGGAACTTACATTGTGGCCAACTCAATGACAACCTGGTAAAACAGTCGCTCTGAAGAAAGACTAAAGCAGGAAGCAAGCCAACATATCCCCTACCCCTAGTCATTTTTGGCATGCGTTATGTGATTTCTTTCTTTCTTTTTTTCCACAGGGGGATGGGATAACTCATTTCCCTACTCCATTCTGTTTGACTTTAGCCAAATGATAGTACGTTTGCATTCTCTGAGAGTTTGCTCACACATGGGGGTAAGGATAGGAGAAAGGGAAGGGAAGTGACATTAAATGACACCTACTTTAGGCCAGGAGCTTTGCTTATATTCACTGTCTCTGTATATCTCCCCACAACCTTGGGAGGTAACCACCATGACTCTCATTTTACAGATGAGGAAACTGAGGCTCAGACAGTTGAAGTCCTGTGTCCAAAGTCTCATGATTTAGACATGGTAAACCAAGACTGAGCCCAACTTGTTTGGCTTTTTCCATTGCATGCTATGGGGGGAGGAGGGTGGGGCAGGGGAGCTGATGGGGGCATTTCACAGTGAGTGTTCACCAAGCCAGTGTCTTTTCAAGAATGGACAGAAGTCCTGGCTTCCCAGGTAAGAGAGGAAGCAGTTCTTTACCTGCCGGAGTTTGAGGGGTTCTTTGGAGCCACATCTCCCCTCCCCCACTTGGTGCTGTGCCATAGAGTTTACCATTAATGCTGGATTTGTTTGAATTAAGCATTGCCCTCCCTAAGAGCCTTTAAAAGTGCACAAACCCCTGGAAGATGGGACATTTTGTATCAGTGATCTCAGCTGGAGTGTTTGATGGGGCTGTTACAGAGCCTTAAAGCCGAGGAAGTGTAGCCTTATGCTTTTACCTGGGGTAAGCTTGAGGTCTGGAAGTGGGGACTGACTTGGCCAAGGTCACACAACATGCAGCGGACTGGACTTCTTTGCCCAGTGCTGTTTCCAGTCTCCACATGTCTGTGGCAGGCAGGCAGGAGGGCTCTGGGCACCTGGTGGGAATTGGAAGTGGGCAGAGCTGGAGGAAAGGTCTTTCTGCTGTGTGCTCTGCCCCAGATGAATGGCCCTGTGCTGGTCATAGGGTCCTCTGTCCTCTTCTTCTAGCCCCCGGGCAAACAAGAGCAATGCTCAGTATGTGAGCCAGACCTACCTCTAGTGTCTGTTTGCTTGTTTAAATACTCCGGCAGAGACATGCTGTCCCAGGGGGCGGGGAAAGCAGTGTGGGGCTCACCCCCTGAGGAAGCAGCATTGTCCCTGTGGGCTTTGGCTGAGAATGTTTCCGAAGAAGCCCTAATCTCCTGCTCTGCCTAGCCTCATAGTCTCTGTCACCCAGGGGAGCGCTGGGAGAGCTGAGAGAACCAGCAGTGTCCTCCAGACTTCACTTCCTTGCCTGTTCCCTATCCTGTTCCATTCAGTTGTCTAGCCTCCTGCTCTTCCATCAAGACTGTAGTGTCACCTCCTCCAGAAAGCCCTCTCCCACTCCCAGCAATCATGTGCCCCCCTCAGAGTTTCTATTTTCAGTTTACTCTCGAGTTCACCTCTGCACAGGTAGCACCTTCCACATCATTATAGTCCCAGGGCGCAGCCCAAAACAGGGCTCACGGGCTGAGCTTCACACTTGCTTGTGGAATAAACGTCCTGTACAACCTCCTGCAGAAAGCCCTTCCTGATGCCCATTCCAGCCGGTTTGATTGCTCTGTGTCTGTACCTACCTGACACTTCATACCTCCCTCGGGGCCTTTCTCTCATCCTACCTTCGTGGGTAGTTGTGTGCAGTAACTCCCCAAGGCAGGTATTTTTACTCCCGTTTTACAGATGAGGGGAACTATGGGTCAGAGAGGTTGAGTAACTTGCTTAAAGTCACACAGTTAAAGAGTGGCAGAACCAGAAGTACCACTTGGGTCCATTTGGATCCAGAGTCCCTGCGCTTTCTACTGCCCTGCTTAGGTGTCCGTGTATCTCCTATAATATCAGCACAGTGCCTGGTGCCTGGCAGGCCTTGGGAAAGATTCACAAATTGGAACAAAGCTCAGCTCCCAAGTTGGGAAGGACTTTAGGACTTTAGCTGCCACCTCTGTCACCACCTTCTTCCCAGCAGAGGGACTCCCTCCAAGACTGGGTGGGGGTGTGAACACGGGCAGCAATGGGCAGATGGGGGTCAGACTGTGAGGGGGCAAAGACTGGAGTGTTAGGAAGTGGACATGCCTGGGGCTGTCAGGGAGAAGCCATCCAGGGAGACAGTCTGATGTTTGGGGGTTAAATTGAGGCCCATGTAGGAGGGGATTAGACTGAGGCCCATGAAGGAGGGGCAGAGACGAGGCTCATGGGGCTTGGTGCTACGGTTTGGGGTGCTCCCCCAGACAGTGACCCTGCCCTGCCCCTTCTGCCCCCTCTCCCTTTTCCCTGACTGGTTCTCTGGAGGAGTTAGCCTCTTGGGCTTCCTCTGCTCTAATCTTGTTCCCCAGTCGGCGTCATTACCCATCATTACCCCAAGTGAAACCTCCAGATCTAGATGGAGGCACTGGAAAAAGGGGGCCTTCATCCTTGCTTTCACTTCATCTTCCCATTGCTTTATTGCAAAGAACAAGTGAGACACAGAGAGAGAGAAAGAGAGAGAGAGACCCACAGCTAGACAGAGAATTGGGGGGAACCAACCCAATTCTCTCCCCTTTAACTGAACAGATTCTATCCCTGCCCTTGCTGTGGGACAGCTCTGTGCTTGCAAGGCTGCTAGGTGCCTGGGACGTGGGGGCTGGAGTGAGGGAGAAACCTTTCTTCCACTTGGAGAAATGTTTCGACAACATCAAGACACAGTGATCTCTCCCCCTGTCAGAGGGGCTCTGCCTCTCCATCCACAGGCTTGGAGGGTTTAACTCACAGGGAGAGAGTTCTTGAACCTCAAAGGTGTCAGGACAGCAGGACACAGTACAACAATTGTGCCTTGGGCCCGATCACTACTCGCTTTGTCTGGGGCCGCTGCTGGCTCCTGGCCACTATTCACGCTCTTCTTCACCCACCTCTGCCCCTCTCCCACCTTCCCCCTCACCTGCAACTCCTTCTCTTTCCTCTTTGGCTCCTCCTGAACTGCTTCAGAGCCACAGGCTGAGGCTGCCCCTCCAGGGGACCAGCATGATCTCTCTCTGGGCTGCTCTCTGCTCTATGCACCACCACCCCTGCCATGTTGCTGGGTGACCTTGGGTCCCTCCATGTCCTTGGGATTCTCTGGGGGACAGTCTGCCCTGATATTTCCTGCCCTGAAGCAGCCTGAAGAGGGAGGACCAGTGGAATCAAGTTTTTTGGGGGGGAGATTAAGTCCATGGGAGGAGAAGATGCTACAGGGACATGATGTGGTTTTATGATTGTTGACTTGTGTTCCTTGTTCTGTGTGTTTCTGGCTCCTATTTTTGAAGACCCAGCTGTGAGGAGCTCTCAGTTTGATGATAACCCATGGGGCTGGGTCCATGACAGTGTGTTATTGTGAAAGCTGGTGACACCACACTGGGAGATGGGATCCAGGGTTAAACCCCCTCCCTGGGGTCACCACCAAATTGTTGTTCTGAAATGAAGGGTGAAGATGGGAAACCACTCCTCACCCTAGCGAAGGGTGCTCAGAACCCCTCTGGCCAGGCTGCAGTTCTGCTTCCCTATTCCCCTGGTTTCCTGGGCAGAGCCCACAGAGGATGCTGTAACAGACTTTGTTGAGTAGGGGGTGGTTGGCTCAGGTAGGGGAGAGCCTTTTGGTTATTAAGTGACAATTGATGGCCACTCCTCCTTGGAATTCCTTCATCTTCCTCCCAACTTCAGGGTCCTTTATTAAGACTTCCTCTTCAGGCCTCTTCAGGGACTGGGATGAGAAGGGACACAAAGGAAGGGGCCAGAGTGAGGCCTGGTGGTAAAACTGGGAGCCTCTGTCCTGGGCTTTGCTGGCCCCAGGGTAGGGATGAGGCAGTGGATCTCTGCCAAGATACCCACATCTTGTGCTCTGGGGTGCTAGATGTGGATCAGTTTGGGAAAGAAGGAAATTTAGTGACTTTGCTTCTGTGTCCCACGCAGTGGCTTGGAACATGGAGACTTGGTGAGGAGGCCTGCCTGGGAGGGGGCCCTGGGCCAGCAAATAAACATTTACTAACTGTAAAAAGACCTTGTCCCTACTGCTTGGGAGCCTGCTAGGTGGTGGAGACAGGACTGGAGGCATGAATGATGAAGAGGGTAGGATGATGTGGCGGGCAAGACAGACCCTTTACTCTAAAAGGCCTCAGGACACCACTCCTGTGGAATTGGGGTACTAAAGGGGTAACCTAGCACCCCTACCAAACCACAGTGCCATGTGCTGAGGCTGAGGGCTGGTTGAGTAACCTCCTTGTATCATTTTGGTCAACTTGTTATGTTCAGTTCTTAGCCTAGCCCCCATTTTCAGCCCAAGCCTTCACAGAGGCTACATAAGCCCCAGGCCAGGCCCTGGCCATATCTGGATGAATAACGAGACTGGTTGGTCTCTTTCTTCCCACAGGTATTAGCCACCCCCTATCCCCCAACACACACACCTTGTTCCTGGTGATGGTGAGGGGGCCCTGCTGGGTCAAAGCCCAACCAGGAATTTTTCCAGGCTGGTTTCTATATGTAAGGGTGGGGTGGGGGGCCTTGGGGAGTTAGGGAAGACTCAGGGAATTGGGGTGAGGGAGGCTTTGAAGGAAGGGAAGGGACTGAGGAAAGGGAGGAGAGAGGCTACCAGTTGTGAGAAGTAGGCAAGGGATCCTGGCAGTCTGGGGGGCTGCTGAGGAGAACCTCCCAGTTCTGTTCAGAAGATGAGCTGTGAGCCTGGACTGGGGCTGATAGAAGCCTTGGCCCCTGGCCTGGTGGGAGCTCTGGGCAGCTGGCCTACAGACGTTCCTTAGTGCTGGTGAGTAGGTTTGAATCATCACTCAGGCCCTGGCCTCCATCCGCCCCCACCAGCCCCCTGGCCTCAGTTCCCTGGCAACATCTGGGGTGGAGGGGGGAGCAGGAACAAGGGCCTCTGTCTGCCCAGCTGCCTCTCCCTTTGGGCTCTGCCAGACTCCACAGTGCATACGTGGGCTCCAACAGGTCCTCTTCCCTCTGACTAACCCCAGAACCACACGGCTTCCCATTCTCAGCCTTACAAACATGGTGCCAAATACTTCTCCCCAAGGGAACCTCCCTGAACACTTCCCGATGGACCCCAGTCACTCCAGCCCTTTGGGTGCATCTCACTCTGATGTCAGCAGGCCAGATAAGGGCTGTAGATGGACACATTGTCCAGATGAATACATCGTGCCCCCTGTGCCCAGCACTGGGCTCTGTGTATATGAGGCCATTCGAGTCCCAAACATGCCACTGTTTGGGAGGTCAGAACTGGGGGGATCAGGGGTAAACTCCCCCCATTCTTCCTGAAGCCTCATGAGCCAGAGGCGTGCAGACCGTCCGTAGTCACTAGGGGGCGCTCAGCCACCACAGGGAAGCTGGGTGAACTTGGGAGAGTAGCAGTCTTGCGTGAGAGTGAGGACGCGTTTGTGTGTTGCGGAGGAGCTGAGAGTGCTGAGGGGAGAAGGCCAGGGGTCGTCCCAGGATTCCAACAGATCTAAGTGTCTCTCTCTCCATCCGTCCCTGTCCGACTCCTCCAAACCCCTGCCCACTTCTATACTCCCAGCATAGAGGGAACAGCTCTCGAGCCCTGTCCGCACATAACCTCACTTTCCTGTACTCCCCGCATTTCTCAAATACCGCGCTGGTGTGGGCGTCTCCAGGCAAAGAGGGGCGGATAGGTCGTTTTTAGGCTGTGAACCTTGGTGGGGCTTGAGATTTCCCTTCGCTGGGGTAGGTGGGGGGGGGCCAGGCTTCCCTCCGTGTCCGTAGGGGAACACAACGCCAGGGGCCAAAGCGGCGCGCGAAGGGGACGGACGCAAGGGGCTGAGGCTGAGTCTGTCCCCGCCCCTGGGCGTTCCAGGGGCGTGTCGGGGAGGAGCCAGGCCTTCTTTTTAGTCGGCTGGTAGCGGTGAAGAGCGCAGAGGTTTGGGGCCGCCGGGCTGCCAGGAGGCCGCGGCGCGGGTGGTGAGTGGAGCCGGCGGCAGCTGCACTCGGTCCGGAGAGACGCATCGGCGAGGGGGACGACCCGGCGGGGTCACCAGCCAGGGGTCTCCGCACTGGAATTTGATATTCATTTACCCAGGGTTTACCCTCCTCCTTTTTTCCGAAACATCTTTAAAAACCGTATTCTTTCCCGTTTTAATTTATTTTGGCTTCCCATTCCCCGCTAAATCCGGCCGACCGTTTGGGGAGATTGCTCCTGTACTCCCCCAAATCACTTCGGATTTTGGAAATCAGCAGAGAGAAGAAAGAGGTAGCAAGAGCTCCAAAGAGAAGTCGAGGAAGAGAGACTGGGTCAGAGAGCGCGCGCGGGCAAGCGAGAAACGAGAGGACAGGGGCAAAGTGAGTGACCTGCTTTTGGGGGTGACCGCCAGAGCGCGGGATCCCGCGTCGGACCAGCAGCGCTGACGGACAGACAGACAGACACCGCCCCCCGCCCCAGCGCCCACCTCCTCCCCGGCCGGCGGCCGACGGTGGACGCGGCCGCGAGCCGCGGGCAGGATCCGGAGCCCGCGCCCGGAGGCGGGGTGGAGGGGGTCGGGGCTCGCGGTGTTGCACTGAAACTTTTCATCCAACTTCTGGGCTGTTCTCGCTCCGGAGGAGCCGTGGTCCGCCCCGGGGCAGCAGATCCGAGCGGAACCGGGAGAAGTGCTAGCTCCGTTCGGGAGGAGCCGCAGTCGGAGGAGGGGGAGGAGGAAGAAGAGAAGGAAGAGGAGAGGGGGCCGCGGTGGCGACTGGGCTCTCGGAAGCCGGGCTCATGGACGGGTGAGGCGGCTGTGTGCGCAGACAGTGCTCCAGTCGCGCGCGCGCCCCAGGCCCTGGCCCGGGCCTTGGCTCCGGGAGGAAGAGGAGCCCGCCTAGGCGCTGAGGAGAGCGGGCGGCCCCGCAGCCCGAGCCGGAGAGGGAGCGCTAGCCGCGCCAGCCCCGGCCGGGCCTCCGAAACCATGAACTTTCTGCTCTCTTGGGTGCACTGGAGCCTTGCCTTGCTGCTCTACCTCCACCATGCCAAGGTAAGCGGTTGTGCCCGCCTGGCGCCGCGGGCCGCTGAGAGCGTCTCTCCCGGCTGGGGACGTGCGTGCGAGCGCGCGCGTGGGGGCTCCGTGTCCCACGCGGGTCCTTGGGCACCGGGCGCGCGGCTTCCCCTCTATCCCGGTACGTGTAGGGGGAGGGGGCGCGCGCTAGGTGGGAGGGCACCGGGATAGAGTCTCACCGCCCACGCGGGCCCTGCCCACCCACCGGAGTCACCGCACGTACGATCTGGGCCGACCAGCGGAGGGCGGGAGCCGGAGGAGACGGCTGAGGGGGCTGGGCTTGTGCTGCAGCCGGCGGCTGAAGTTTGCTCCCCGCCGCTGGTCCCCGAAGTCCGGGCAGCGGGGGGCGGTAGTCGGAGCCCGGCATGGCGGGGGCGGCTCGGACCTTGGACCGGGGGAGGGGAGAGAGCGTGGAGGGGGCAGGGCGCAGGCGAGAGAGGGGGCTTGCTGTCACTGCCGCGCGATCTCTGCGGCCCTCGACGCGAGTTGGGGAAAAGTTTTGGGGCAGATTGCTGCTGGGGACCCCCCCTTCCACCGGGCCACCTGCGCCGCACCACCCCCTCCCGTACCAGCTCGCGTCCCGCTTGGTGCCCGCCCTCCCCCGCCCGGACGGGCGCGCGCGGCGCGGAGCCGATTACATCAGCCCGGGCCTGGCCGGCCGCGTGTTCCCCGAGCCGCGGCGGCCCGAGCGGGGAGCCCGGGGCGGCGAGCGGCGCCCCTCCCCCCACTGGCCCTCCGCGGGAAGGTGACCTCTCGAGGTAGCCCCATCGGAAGGATCCAGAGAACCACCCCTATCCCTCCCGCTGTCCCCAGCTCCTAACCCCCTCTTAAGAAGAATTTCCTGATACCCCTTTCCCATTTCCTCCCTAGCTCGAAGAGAATCCCCTGCCACCCCTTTATTTTTGACTCCTCTCTGCTAAGATCTGTTTAACCCCTCTCCGGTCCCAGAGTCCAGGGAAAGAATGATCACTATCAGGAGTCGGGGTGCCAGGGCCCACCTCAGTGCTTTGTCGAGACTCTACCTAAAGTCCCGACTTGGTGACAGCCTGCTGCCCTCCCCTCCCCCACACTTCCGAGTGATCTGTGCTTTAGCTTTTATGGGGGTGGCCTAAGGGAGGGTTTAAAAAGTGTCTTTATCCCACTTTACACTTTTTGGAAAAATGGTTTGAAATTTGCTGTGACTCAGGCAATGTGGGACTAGCCCTCCCGGAACCTTTGGAGGGAGCTCCTGACAGCCTTGCAAACACACTTTGTTCTGCTGAAATGGGCGTTGGAGCAGGAGCAGGTGGTTTTTTGGAACTGCAAACTTGGCCACCCAGCTTGCTTCTCAAAACCACCTAAGGGGTCTTTTTCCGCTCTTCCTTCAGCCAGAGTACCCCTGGAGAGAGGCAAAAGGAAAGAAATGGGCTGGGGTCCCTGATGCCACCCAGCGTTCCTCAGACCCTGGCACAAAGGCCTTGGCTCCAGGCCTCCAAGTAGGGGGAGGGAGGGGGAGGAGAGGCCCGCCGCCTGGCCACACTGTGACCTTCAGAGGCCCCCAGAGAAGGGCACCTGGCCCCTCCCCGCCCAGAACTGCCCCTCCCAGTGCCCCCTGGCCTAGGAGAGGGTATGAAGTTTCTGTCCCCTTTGCTTTTTTGGGCCCAGGAGGAGTGGAGGGTATAGGGAGAATATTGACAGAGGGAAGCCAGGCAGTGCCATGGAGGTGGGTGAGGGGCTAAGGTGGGCACTCCCACTCCAGGGGGTCCCTGAGGAAGCTGCAGTGGGTGGCCCTCCAGCTGGGATCCTGGGAACTGTTACCTGACCTTGCCCCTTGGGGCAAGGCTGGGGGTTCATGGGGGAAGGTGTGGGAAGTAGAGAGGCAGACTGTCAGACTCTTTGGAGTCTGCAGTTCTGTGGGCTAGAGTGCAGCTCTGTTGCTCAGAATCCGCCGCCAAAGAGGTGCAGGTGGGGTGGGCAGTGGTGAGACCTGTAGACCCCCTGGAAGGGCTGGAGGAAGCCTTTGCCTGCGAGGTGCTGTCAGGTCCACATGGTTGGGCTAGTTGACCTTCACAGGCACTGGAGAGGGGAGGAATGATCTGATGGGGGTGGGGAGGGACCTGGCAGCCTCAGGCTTAGGTAGTTCAGGGGGCCCCCTAGGGGTTGGGCAGCGGTAAGGCATAAAAGGCTTCCCTGGTTGCCTTTGAGGAAGGTGCCCAGCAGGTGAGAGGGGTTTGGGACCTCCTCAGTCTGGGAGGGAGAAGAAACCAGGGAACAAGGTGGGAATGCGAGGCCCGGGACTTTGAAGATATATTCAGGCTCTGGGGAGATTTGTGCATGGGGAAAACTGAGGGCCTCCCCTCCCCAGGGTTTCCTCCCAAGTTTTACCCTCTGGACAACCTGGGTTTTGCTGAATATTCCTGAGGACAGAGGAGTTTGAATGGGGGAGGGTGGTTGGTGCCCTTCGGTCCTCCGCACCCCCCTCCCTCCCCAGCACCAGCTCACCCTGGTATTTGTCATGTCAGCAGGAGAAGGTCACCATGTTGTTTTTCTCGCCCCCAGTCCTTCCTTCCTGCCCCAGTCCAAATTTGTCCTCCTGTTTGACCTTAATACTTACCTGTGGCTTTGGACCAGGGAGTCTGGGGGGCTGAGAGGCTTCACTTCTCAGCAAGGGGCCAATGAGACCTGGGAAAGGGAAATGTGGGGGAGGGGCATGGACCTGGACAGTGCAGCATTCTGGTGTTTTCCTCCTGTGTTTTGAGCCTCCCCACACCCCAATATCTGGTCAGTCTTTATCTTCCTTGGCTTCAGAATTGGAGCAGTCTGGGGGTGGTCAGCATGCTCTGTGCTGTGGGGAGCTCCCAGAGGTCCCCTGTTCCATACAGAAACCCTGGAGAAGCCAGAGGCTTCGGGCTGGGAGGAGGTGAGGAAGGAGCAAGGGTGGGGTGGCTGGGCCAGTGCAACCCTGCCCCTGCCCATTCCCATTCTTTGCTCTTTGTTTTGTCCTCAGTGGTCCCAGGCTGCACCCATGACAGCAGGAGAGCAGAAACCTCATGAAGGTGAGTCTCTTGACCCCTCAGGGGGTGGGTAGGAAGGCCCAGTTCCTTCTCAGCTCTGTGGTGGGAAAGGGACACAGGAATCTGGGGATCAGAGAAGGAAGAGGTGAGTGCTGACAGCTTAACCCTTTCATTCTGTAGGAATCTGTGTCTCCTACTCAGATCTCTGCTAGAAATAGGACTTGTAGTCTTTTTCTTCTGCCTTTTCAGTAAAATTTTATTTTGAGTGGGAGCTGTGAGCATAGACCAGGAAGACAGATAGCGTTCAAGGATCCCAGATGTCAAGGGAGGCCCCTTGTCCCCCCTGCTCCCAGGGGAGGATGGATATTTCATTCCACTTCCAATCCAGTCAGGTCCCACCTGTGGGGGTCTGTGTGGTGGGGGCTGGGACCCTTGCCCTCCAGATTGCTGGCTGTGTGTGAGCTGGAGGTGCAGAGGGCCCAGCCTCATGGAACCCCTCCCCGGGTTTTGCATTCCTTTGGGGGTTAAGAGAGAAAGTCCTGTGGCGTCCCCCTGCCCTCCTGGGGAGCAGGTTTGGGTACGTGTGAACTTCCCTCCTGGTCCAGCAGAGGGCTGGCTGTAGCTCCCAGGAGCCCCGCCCCTCTGCCCAGCCCCAGTCAGCCTGCCTTTTGTTCGCCGCGGTTTGGAGTACAGATCCTCCCATTTCTCTAGGGACGCCCTGGCTCTCCTCACCACTGAATGTGGCCTCGGTTCCAGCCTGGGGGTAGGCATACCCGATACCACTCCCCCAGCACTCCACTCTGAGGTCTTGAAGGCCCTGGGGTCCTCCAGGCGAGTTTCTCTGACCCAAATCCAGTGGCCAGGGTAGTGGCTAGGGGCAGTGTTTGCACTGGTGAAGCCTGACCGGTTCTGCCTCCTTCCTCACCTGGGATCCCTTTCCTTGACCCAGGGCCTCACTTCCCAGCCACTCCATGGCCTGTGACACTGACAGTCTCTGCTCTCAGTGTGCACCCACCCCTCTCAGGCTCCAGTGGTCTCTCTCTGTGGTATGGAAGAGGCAGGTCAAATGGTCTTTGCTGAGGAGAAGGTTGTCTTGGAGAAATAAGGAAAACCACGATGCCTGAAGTTGGAGGGAGTGTATGTGTGTCCATGCCTCTGCGGAAGCAGAACAGCTTTCCTTGGAGGCAGTGGATAGGGTGCCAAGGGTGTGCTGAAGTTGCCCCCTTCTACCTCCCATGGGCCTTGGGGACTCCAGGGAGCTTTTCCAAGGAATTCCCACCCTGGGCCTTTTTACCCTCAGCTACCAACCACCATGGCCCAGGCCCTTCTGCTTTCCTGTCCTTGTGGCCCCGAAGCCTGGGCACCTCTATCCCCAACCATGATGAAGTATCAGGTCAAGAATTCTTGATTAGTCATCTTCTTCAATATAGACTTGGCTTAGAAAAGGACCTCTTCAGATCCCTGGTCTTGTTTATACTCATTTTGAAGATGCCTGATCTTAACCCTTTTGTGGAGGGGGAAATTCTATGCCCATTGTCTGGATGGGGAAGCAGAGACCTCAGGCAAGGCCAGGGACTAGCTTTAGGAGTCCACACTGTTTTCCTTCCTGTTTTCACACCTGTAGCCTCCCCCTCTTCCCCTCAGCCCCCACATCCTCCTTAATCCACTAGCTCATCTTCCCTCACTCCTCTGGAGGGAGGAGCCAGGGAAGGCTCAGCTATGGCCTCTGGGGAGAGGCAGCTGAGGGTATGCACTTCAGATGACTTGGTGGGCTTCCAAACCTTATGTCACTTGGGCTGAGAAAAGGGCACTTGTTCTTAGGGCTGGAAACGGAAGGCAAAACCCTACACTTCAGCCTCTGTTTCAGTGTCTTTAGAGATCAGCCCAACCCACTTACACAGATGTGCAGAGTGTGAGGCTGAGAGGGAGGAACGGGCCCAAGGTCACACCAAATCTGGCCAGAGCCCAGGCTTCCTCGCAGGCTGGGTGCTGCTTCTTCCCTCCTGTACAGGGGAAACTCATTTCAGGGACAGGACTGCTATGTGGTGTTGGTGTTGGGGGAGGGGGTGTGACGGGGAGTGGCAGGCCAGGCCACAATTTGGAGTAGTCATTCCAGAGTCCTGACTTTATTTATTCTCAAGGGCCCCGCCCCTGTGGCCCAGAATTACTCCTTCATGCTCCGGTGCACCCCAGGCTCCACAGCCAGCCTGGGAAGCTGTCTTTACCCTGGTCTCCCTCCAGATCAGCTTCTAGAAACACTCTGTGGCTGCAGTGGCAGCACCGTTTTTTCCATGATGCAAGCAGTTTGCCCTCCTGGGTGGGGTTATCGGTGGCTGGCAGGGCTAGTGCAGTGTGCCTGCCCACAGCCACCTGCTGATTCCAGGCAGACCCGATCTCTGTGCCAGTGCCCACCATCTCCTCAGCCCATGTCTACGGGGGAGGGCTGACAGATGGCAGAGTGCCCCTGATGCTTCCCCTCTATTTCACAGGATGTTGGCTTGGGAAGACTTTGATGTCGGAGCTGACTTTATTACCTACTGGCAGTGTGTCCTTGGGCCAGTTACTCAGCCTCTCTGAGTCTCTAGTTCCCCATTTGTAAAGTAGGGGTCCTACTAAAACCTCATAGTACCATGGTGGGAGAATTGTTTGAGGTGACATACGTGGACTGCTGTGTACATGTCCAGTGCATAAGAAGTGCTCATTGAGTGGTTGTCAGTCAATGATATGGCAGTGGCTGTGAGGAGGTTGGAGGGAAATGGGGAGTAGGTTTGCTAAGCTGACTGTTCCTCCTTCCACTGGAAGCTTAGAGCACCCTCAACAGCTATACTCACACTCAAGGTTGACCCTGGGATTGGCTTGACCGTCATGGTGAGTCAGGGGGGTCAGATGTGTCAGGCTGTCTCCCTCAGAACCTGACAGCACCATGTGATCTTTGGAATAAAAACACGACTTCATCAATGTTGGTGGTGGAGAACTTAGGGAAGGACTTTAACCACAGCCTGAGGGACTTAAGTTAAATTTTTGGAAGGACTTATCCTATAGCACGTACCTGTCATGGAAAGGAGCAGTCTTTCAGAGCTGGGTAGAAATAGGGGCCAGCTACCTCTTACGGGACCTGCTGGGCTCATACGTCACCCCTCCCACGCAGTGGTGAAGTTCATGGACGTCTACCAGCGCAGCTACTGCCGTCCAATCGAGACCCTGGTAGACATCTTCCAGGAGTACCCTGATGAGATCGAGTACATCTTTAAGCCGTCCTGTGTGCCCCTGATGAGGTGTGGGGGCTGCTGCAATGATGAAGGTCTGGAGTGTGTGCCCACCGAGGAGTTCAACATCACCATGCAGGTGCGTACCTGTGGGAAGTGGGGGCAGGGGCTGCGGTGGAGGCATTAGGCTGGCAACAGATGGTCCTGGGTCCTTTCCTGGGCAGCTCTTGAAGGAAGGAGCCAGGCTTACCTTGCCTAGCTCCTGCTCCTGAGTCAGTCTAAGCGGGATGTGGGGGTCTTGCTCTCTTTGGAGAAAAGATACTGCATTTCCCAGTCGAGTTTTCTAGCAAGCCCTGAACACTTCCTCTTCCTCTCTGAGCTCTGCCCCCTGGGCTCGGGAAGGGGCTGACACCTGTGATAGGAGCCCCTTCCTTCCACTCTTGGAGGAAGAGGCCCTCCCTCCTTGGGGGTTCTGTTTGGGAAGCTGGATGAGCCTGGACTGTGGAAGGTTAAAAAAGCCAGTTTGCTGCTGCCTGGTGATGGGGCACATCTTATCCTGGATGGGATGGGAGGGAGACCTAAGAACCCAGGGAGGTGTGGGTGGCTCTTGGGTAGCTACTAGGGGTAGGGTCAGGCCTGGAGGCAATGACAGGAGGGGAGGGACAGGGAGTGGCAAGAACCCAGGACCCGAATTCCCAGCCTGGCCAACCCTGCAGCTGCATCTGCCCTCAAGAGGAGCAGGGGCTCCTTGAGGTCAGCAGGGCAAGGGGAGTTGGGGTGGGCCTGAGGCTCTTTCTGGTAGAGCCCCTGGTCCCCCTACCTCCACCACCCATCCCTGCTCTAGGTGCTGAGTGGCAGGAGCCATGGGGGTGTCCCACCTAGGTATGGCTGGCTGGGTCACTAACCTCTGTGATCTGCTTCCTTTCCCTCCAGATTATGCGGATTAAACCTCACCAAGGCCAACATATAGGAGAGATGAGCTTCCTACAGCACAACAAATGTGAATGCAGGTGAGGATGGAGCGACAGATTCATTGTTTAGCAAATGGCTGCAGGGGGCCTGCTCTGTGCCAGGGTTAAGCACATTCCACTTGTTAGCCCATATCCACCTTCCAATTGTATAACCACGGGCATTTCAATTTTACTCCAATGTGCCTCAGTTTCCACATCTGTAAAATGGGCCCTATAATAGTATGTACCTCCTGTCATTGTTAGAGGGATTGAGTGAGTTGTTATATGTCAAGAGATTAAAACTGTACTGGTTATCTTATATACTGTGTTAAGTTACTATTATTGTTTTTATTGTTATCATTACCATTGCCATCTGAACCCCTCTCAGTTTGTTCTTTTCTCTATCTCTATCCCTCTGCAGACCAAAGAAAGACAGAGCAAGGCAAGAAAAGTAAGTGGCCATGACTTTAGCTCTTCTCCCTCTCCTTGGCTGGTTGTCTTGGTTTGGGGCTCTTGGCTTCCTCTCTCAGGGGGGTCTGATGGCTTCACTGGGTCTGAGAGTTGGTCTCACGGGGACTTGTGGTGGCAGCAGTGGGATGGAGCAAACTCCAGGATTATGTTTCTAGAATGAGTGACAAAACCCAGCCTGGTGCCTGGAACTTCCTTTGGAATAGACGATGTGTTTCCAGGCCATTCCTGGCCAGGACTCGCCATCTTGGTGTGTCGGGGGCTGGTGAGGTCACTGGCTCTTGACTTGCTCCAGCTTCCCATTGCCCACAGCAGGGAGAGGGAGTGGGTGACAGAGAGGCCAGCTTTTGTGTGTCAGAGGAAATGGCCTCTTTTGGTGGCTGCAGTGGTGCAGTTGGATTTGGGGCTGGCTAGGGTGTTTTCTTAGTGTGTGCCCTCCTGTGGGAGTGAGGCAGGCCGGAGACACTCAGCCCTCTTGGCCAGGGAGCAGGAGGTGAACGTTGGTCATTTTCTGAATTTTCCAGTGGCTCAGTGTGGAGGGTTGGGTCAGGATGGTGTGGAGGGTGAGGTCTGGGGGTGGTGAGCCTTCAAGACGGGGCAAGCAGCTGCCATGGGGGATGAGCCTTGCAGGGGAAGAGACTGAGAGAGAGCACCTCTGCCCTTCCCCCACCCACCATCCTGTCTGCCCTCAATGCTCTGGGAACACTGAAGCCCCCTAAGCCTCAACCCTTTGTCTCTTCCCTAAGTCCCCAGCTTCCAGGATTGCTGTGGCTGCCAGAGCAGTGACTGGGGAGAGCAGGCTCAGAGAGAGAGTGGACGTGCATGTGCGTGTGTGTGAGACAGAGTGAAGCCCTTCTACCTTCCAGTACTTTCTCCTGAGAGGGAGCAGACTTGCCCCTCTCCTCTGTCCCTTCCCCCTCATTTCTCCCCTGTGGTAGATGTTCCCAGGGGCATTCTCTGGGCCTGGTAGGTATGGAGAGCACTGGTTCCCTTGAGGGGGACAGGCTTCAGCCTGCTCCCCTTTCCCATTCCCCAAACGCCTGCCTTGCCCACAGGGAGAGTGTCTGGTGAAATGGTGTAGCAGGCTTTGGCAGGCTGGAAAGAGGACGCCCTGCCAAGTGCCGCCCAGGCCCCTCCTCCTGATGCCTCCCTAACTCCTACCCCACCCTGCCTCCTGCCTGGGGCTCTGACACCTAGGCCCGCCTCTCAGCCCAGGTTATGGCTGAGCTGGCTGGTGCCTTTCATGTGCCGCCCTTGGTTTTGTGCCAGCTCCCAATGTAGCTGCTTGCCGACACTGGCCCTGGAGGGACCCCCTCACCATTGTACATGGAAATGAAGGCAGAAGGTGCCTGGAGCACAGACTGTGTCCCCATCCCCCACACCCTCATCAAGTCAGGTCTCTGACCTGCTCCCTAAACTCAGGTGTTCCCTTTATGGCCCCCTGACCTTCAGGGTCAGATTTGTTCAGGGATGCTGGGCAAAGGGCCTGCCCTCTAGGCTTTGTCCCCTGCCTGGGACCAGGAGACACCGTGAGTGTGGAGGCTTGTGGGTCCAGTGCTCTCCGCCCAGCCTCTGCTCCCCACCCAGAGCCTTGCTGGGGGCTGGGTTTGTCCCTCAAGGGTGGCCAATGTGAGAAGGAGGAGTTGTTGAGCGCCTGCTGCCCCATCCTGTGTGTGTGTGCGTGTGTGCAAGCTCTTCCCTGGAGCCCGCCTATCCCCACAAGCCTCATGCCACAGAACGTGTCCTGTCCCTGCCCTCCTCACTGCTTCCTTTCCTCTCCCCTTCCCCCTCGCTCTCTCTCTGTCTGTCTCTGTTTTTTTATTTTCCAGAAAATCAGTTCGAGGAAAGGGAAAGGGGCAAAAAAGAAAGCGCAAGAAATCCCGGTATAAATCCTGGAGCGTGTACGTGGTGCCACCGCTGTCTCACTCCTTGGAGCCTCCCAGGCCCCCAATCAAACTCCTGTCTGCAGGACCCCGGAACCCAGCCTCCCTCCCTCCCCCTCGCCTCAGCTCCCATCCTCCCCTCTGCCCTAGTGTCTCTCTCTCACTCTCGCTCCACTAATTGGCACCGATGGGTAGATGTGGTGGTGGCCTGGCTGGTCCAGGATTGAGGGGTGGGCAAATGGGCAGAGGGAGCCTGGAGGATTCAGGGAGGGGCCTCTGGCTTGGCTGGGCACCGCCTTTCTCTCACCCACTGGGCACTGGTGGCGGGCCCATGTTGGCACGGGTGCCAGGCATTGACGCCTGCTCACCCAACTGGTTTCCACTGCTCTAGGCTTCCACACTTGTCTGGAAGCTGAGGCTGGTGGGGAGGGCAGACGTGTCGTGAGGAAGGGATGCGAATGGCACGAGGCAGCTTGTTGTTGGCTGAAAGAGGAGGTGGGGTCAGGCACTGCTGCAGCCCCTCCTTGTGGACTTGGGGCCTCTGGAAGGCAGCCCCCTATTCCAGCCCAACCCACAGAAGCCTCCCCATAGGGCAGCCTCTTCCTTCAGGTTCAAGACTGTGGGGGAGGCCCTGTCATGGGCCCTGTGGTCACCAGTGGCCTGGCCTGTGGACCCTGCCTCTGGGCTTAGCCTGCCATCACTCCTTGCTTCAGCCCACCTTTGGTGGAGAGGCCTGGGCACGAGCCCTCTCACAGGGAGAAGGTGGCCCGATTGCCATCCCCAGGAGGTGGAGAGTCAAAGGTGTGCTTTTTCAGGGGTGGTAGCCGTTGGGGCCCCATGGCCCGAGATCTGCACTTGTGCCCATGGGACAGCTCTGCCCCTTACGACAGCCCTGTCCTTGCACTCTCTGCCTGCCTGTGTCCTCCTCTTGCTGCGGGCAGACTTCCTAGCCAAGTGCTGCCTCTTTCCGCCGCTCTGTCTTGTCTTCTGCTGTGGCATCGGATCCTTCCAGGGCGTGGAAGGGTGTGGGGGCCCTAGAGCCGGGTGGGGGTGCCGCTGCCGACATGGTAGGGGGTGTTGCATGGATTTTTTTTCTCTCTCTCTGCTGACGCTCTAGCTTAGATGTCTTTCCTTTTGCCTTTTGCAGTCCCTGTGGGCCTTGCTCAGAGCGGAGAAAGCATTTGTTTGTACAAGATCCGCAGACGTGTAAATGTTCCTGCAAAAACACAGACTCGCGTTGCAAGGCGAGGCAGCTTGAGTTAAACGAACGTACTTGCAGGTTGGTTCCCAGAGGACGAGCAAGTCAGAGAGGGGAGAGAGAGAGCGAGAGAGCGAGAGAGCGAGAGAGCGAGCGAGCACACCTGAGAGGGGCCAGCTGCTTGCTGGGCTTCTAGCTGCCTGCCTGGTGACCGCTGTCTTCTCTGCTTGTCCCTGCGCTGGGTGGCAGGCACTGGCCGGCCTGGCAGGGCCTGTTCAGATCTTGCCCTGGTTGCCTGAGTGGGCAGGCCAGTGTGGCTTCATGTGGTGGTGTGGACGCAAGCTGAGTGTTGTGTCCTGTGGTCCTGCTCGTGGTGACTGTTGGTCCTGATATTGTTACTACCACCTTTACTAATAGGGAGGGCCCTTCCCGGCGTGGGGGGTGCTGCCTCTGCAAAGTGCAAACAGTTGTGGTCCTCGCCACTTTGTCTGAGGTCTGTACCACTGGATTTCTCATTCCTTCAGTGTCTCTCCACGGGGACAGGGGTTGAGTCCGTCCTCAGACTGGGGTCCTGGAGGGCACAGGTTCTGGCTGTTGATTTAGGGTGGATAGGATATGTAACCTCAGGGGACACTAGGGACCCTTAGTACTCCAATAGGCACAGCAATGCCCCAAACGGCCTACATATTTCCAAATGCCCCCAGATGGGTGGGGGGATCGGGCCTGCCTACTTTCCTAATATTAGACTGTAAGCTCCTCACACTTGGGCCTGGTTTTTATTCACCTGTCTGACACCTCCCCCCTCCCACGACATCTGTACCCCTGTCCCTTGTTCACACTGGGGACCAAGGAAGCGTCAAGTGCATGTGTGAATGCATGTCTGAGTTCAGGGGTGAAGGCAGGAGCACATGGCCGTGACAGGTGGCTGACAATCTTTTGATGCTTTGACTGGCGTTTATACCCATCTGGCTTGTACTCAAAGGCAGGAGACCTCTGGGTCGGCATAAGCTTCACCCAGAGGGGAGGAGCTTTTATGGGGATTCCTGGCAGGGCCAGGGTGCCCCCTGGCCAGTCCAGATGCCTCATTCATTAACAAAGTCTTTAGAGTATGGCTGTCTTTCCCGTCCCCGGCATTCCTGTGGCTTGTGAGTATCAGATGATACTGGGGGCCAGGGCCTGAGGTGTTGGTGTGGGGTTCTGTCTGTCTTGGCAGTATGTTAAGACAGGAAGTGTACAGTGGTGCTGAAGGTGGGGGGCTCTGCCTCACTCTAGAGCTGGATGAGGGGTATCTATGTCCCTGGGGGCCTCAGAGAAGATAAGGGACTTGCCATTTTAGGGTTACCATGGTGATTATTCTGCAGAGATGGGGTGGGGAATGTCTGCAGTGACTTGAGTGAACTGAAGTTACCCAACCCACCCCCTAACCTGGCTGGATGGGGGAGTTTCAGTCCCCATATTGGAGGGTTAGGATCCCTGTTCCCAGGCTCTCAGAAGGTCAGGAACTGCTCTGCTCCCTCCTTATGTGGGGCGGGTAGGAGGCGAGCAGCCCAGGGGCAGGGGCATGATGGGAAAGTTCTAGGCATCCCCTCTGCTTCCCCTGCCCTAAGTGGAATAGCATATTGGAAAGGACAGGCAGCTTGGTACCTGAGGCCTGCAGCTGAGGCCGGGATGGAGGGTGTGGGGAGGGAGGCGTGTACCTCACCTTCCCGGGGCCCCAGGCCCTGCTGGCTCCCCCTCTCTTTGGAACCTCACTTTCCCCCCCAGGCAGCACCTCCCTTCCAATCCGTTGCCCCAGCTGGACCTCTGCACAAGCCCCATCCCTTGCTGTCCCCACTCATTCCCCCAAACCAGCCCCGTAGAAACTGAGCTGAAACACCTCTTTCTGTCGACGCTTTGCTGATTGACTTGGTCCAACTCTGCTCACCCGTCAGTTCTTAAATGTCCAGTAGGGACTGTTCTCTGGTACGTGTTCATTTGTTGTTTGTGATGAGATGTCCTCATGTCCTTGTTTTGTCTCATCTAGATTGTAAGCTCCAGAGGGCAGACTGGGAGCCCTGGGCAGAGCTGCTGCTCACAAGGGACCTCTCAGGCAGGGGCTCCTGGAGGCAGGGCCACGCTTTCTCCTCTCCGCTCTGCTGCCAGTGCTGGGCTGTAGGAAGGGGAGGCTGCGACCTCCCCACCAGGGCTCCTCCCCCGGCCCTAACCCCGCCGGCCTCTGTTTCCCATTCCCCGCAGATGTGACAAGCCGAGGCGGTGAGCCGGGCTGGAGGAAGGAGCCTCCCTCAGGGTTTCGGGAACCAGATGTCTCACCAGGAAAGACTGACACGACTGACAGCCGCTGCCACCACCACACCACCACCACCGTCAACAGAATAATCCTGAATCCAGAAACCTGACATGAAGGAAGAGGAGATTCTGCGCAGAGCACTTTGGGTCCGGAGGATGAGACTCCGGCAGAAGCATTCCCGGGCGGGTGACCCAGCACGGTCCCTCTTGGAATTGGATTGCCATTTTATTTTTCTTGCTGCTAAATCACCAAGCCCGGAAGATTAGAGAGTTTTATTTCTGGGATTCCTATAGACACACCCACCCACATACATACGTGTTATATATATATATATATTATATATATAAAAATAAATATATATATTTTATATATATATAAAATATATATATTCTTTTTTTAAATTAACATTGCTAATGTTATTGGTGTCTTCACTGGATGTATTTGACTGCTGTGGACTTGAGTTGGGAGGAGAATGTCCCCACCCAGATCCTGACAGGGAAGAGGACAAGAGGGAAGACTCTGGCATCGTCATTTTGTCCCTCTTTGGGAAGCCAGGGTCCCCTCCCCTGCCTGGGAGATGTGCAGGGCCAGGGCACGGGGGCAAATTTGGCCTGCTTTTGGGAACACCGACAAACCCAGCCCTGGCCCCGAGCCTCTACCCCAAGTCAGATGGACAGAATGATGGACGACAGGTACAGGGACAAGGACGCTGGCTCTGACCAGGAATTTGGGGAGCCTCGGGACACTGCTGTGCTTTGGGGATCCCCTTCATGTGCTGCACGGGCATCTTGCCCCCAAGGGCACTGCCTGGAAGATTCAGGAGCCTGGGCAGCCCTCATCTCCTCTCACCTGCTTCCGAGATGCCCAGGAGTCCACTGACATGTCTCGGCGAAGAGAAGAGCGACTTTGGTGGAGCTTGTCATCTGAGGGATGGCCCTCTGCCTTGGCCCTCTCCCAGCTTGGCCTCCTGGGTGCAGCCCAGGAGGGCCAGATGTCCTCAGACCATTGAAACCACTAGTTCTGTCCCCCCAGGAGACCTGGCTGTGTGTGTGTGAGTGGTTAACCCTCTTCTGTCCCCCAGCCCAACCCTTCCCGCGGCATCAAGAGACAGGGCAGGATCCCCGTGCCCACCCTGGAGGCAGAGAAAAGAGAAGTGTTTTATATACGGTACTTATTTAATAGCCCTTTTTAATTAGAAATTAAAACAGTTAATTTAATTAAAGAGTAGGGTTTTTTTCAGTATTCTTGGTTAATATTTAATTTCAACTATTTATGAGATGTATCTTTCTTGCTCTCTCGCTCTTATTTGTACTGGTCTTTGTGTATAAAATTCATGTTTCCAATCTCTCTCTCCCTGATGGTGACAGTCACTAGCTTGTCCTGAACAGATATTTAATTTTGCTAACACTCAGCTCTGCCCTCCCCTTTCCCTTGGCTCCCCACCACACATTCCTTTGAAATAAGGTTTCAATATACATCTACATACTATATATATATTTGGCAACTTGTGTTTGTATATATATATATAAATATATATATATGTTTATGTATATATGTGATTCTGATAAAATAGACATTGCTATTCTGTTTTTTATATGTAAAAACAAAACGGAAAAATAGAGAATTCTACATACTAAATCTCTCTCCTTTTTTAATTTTAATATTTGTTATCATTTATTTATTGGTGCTACTGTTTATCCGTAATAATTGTGGGGGAAAAGATATTAACATCACATCTTTGTCTCTAGTGCAGTTTTTCGAGATATTCCGTAGTACATATTTATTTTTAAACAACAACAAAGAAATACAGATATATCTTAAAAAAAAAGCATTTTGTATTAAAGAATTTAATTCTGATCTCAAAGCTCCTGCTGGTTTCTCCTTCTCCATTGAATCCTTCTTCCAGACTTTCTCCTGCCCCCGTTCCCTCCTGCCTTGGGGAACATGGCATTTGTCTGAGGTATCGGAAAGGGGTTCCAGGTGTGTAGGATATGGGTGACCCATCTCATTGTGCTGGGGGCCAGAGTCCTTCCATTCTGGCTGGGCCAGTCCTGGGGGGGCTCGGCCATTCTCTGTCATCTGTGGAAGGAGGGGAGGGGCCTTCTGGAAGAGGGGGAGGGAGAGACAGCTTCTCAGCAGGAGCCAAGGGTCCTGCAGTGAATAGGGCTGCCTTCAGGAATCACGTGATCCAGGCACTGTCCCTTGTTCAGGGAAGGAACTGGTCATGTGTTTGAGCTTGCTGCCCAGGGGATAGGAGGGGTCTGCGTTTGGCTCTGGAGCCTTGTTGGCTGTAATAGGTTAGGAGTGGGAAGGGGGTGCTCATAGGGGCCTGTGACCCAGGGAGTAATTCTAGTTTTACATAGTCCAGAGGTTCCTTGAGCCTCTGGAAGGTGGATCCTCAGCTCTGGTTGTCCCTGAGGGGACTCCCTGCACTGCCTTACTGCCTGGGCCCTTCTCTCCTGCAGACCTGGGGAGGATGGGAGCTGTCTGGGTCTTTGGCATTAGTGACAGTGCTTCCAAATCCACTTTTCTAGCCTCTTAGTCTTTCAAACTGTATTTATTGAGCCATCAGCCATCGCGCCAGGGCAAGGGATGCTGTTATGAATAAGATACAATATCACCCCTTAAAGATCTGGTGAAGGTGGATAGGTGAGGAGACAGAACTATACATTCATGAATAGAAAAATACATCAAATATGATGGGGGCATCTGATTCCGCTTGGGGGAGGGGGTGAATTGGAGGTGGTAGAGTCTAGGGAGTCTGCTCACGACATTACTTCTAGGCTGCCCCGTAAAGCGTGTGTAGGAGAGAGAACAGGCAGGGGAGGGTGGAAGGCTTGAAGGTGACATTCCAGGCAGAAGGGACAGTGTGAGCAGAAGCATGGAGGGGGTACCCAGGGGGTGGGTGAGGGGATAGAGGTGGGTGAGGGGATAGAGGTGGGAGAGAGGCAGGAATAGACCCTGCCTGCAGTGTCCATGGTGCTAAGAGCCTAGCAGCTGAGGGGTTTTAAATGGAGCAACCCAGCAGGGAGGAGGCTGTTGTAGTCCTCCAGGAAAACAGCCAGTGGCTGATCTGGGAGGGCACCCCCTGCCTCTCCTGGCCACACTGTACAGTCCCTGCCCTCACACAACTTTGGGTCTAGTTAAGTGAGTTAAGTGCTCGTTTTCCAAGCACTTTCCACCTGCAGCTCTTGTGCTGGTCAACACTGAATCTGCAGGATGGCTCTGTGAGTCCAGGCTCTTGTCATCTGAAGTGGATATTTGCCTGAGCCTCTCAATGGGCCTCCTGGATTCTTTTCTCGCCTGAATTCTCATCAGCCAGAGTAGGTCTGTTAAAATGTGAGCTGAATCATGTCACATTTTGGCTCAAAACCCTGAAGACTCTGTTTTACTTGGAGAAATAGCCAAAGTCCATTAAATGGCCTTAAAAGGCCCTGCACCATCTCAGCTGCTTCTATCTCCCTGACTCAATGGCTTCTGATCCCACCCCCACCCCACACCTAGCACTCAGCTCTAGCTACACCAGTTTCTCTGCTCACAGAGGGTGTGCTCCCACCTCAGGGCCTTTGCACAGGCTGTCCCTGCTTCCTGGAGCTCTCTTTCCCCAGATGTAGCATGTGTGGCTCTCTTGCCTTCATGTCTTGTTACCTTCTCAGTGAGGTCCCCTTGACCACTGCATTTACAGTTGATATCCCTTTATCCCTCTGCACTCAGGGTCCTTTTCTCATCATCTTTCTTTTTTTTTTTTTCCCATAGCACATGCTACCTTATAACATACTCTAGAACAGTGCTGGCCAATACAACTATGATGTGAACCACATATATAATTTAAATGTTCTGGGAGCCAGATTTTAAAAGGTAAAAGGAAACAGTTGATATTTAATTTAATGACATATTTTACTTAACCCCAACATATCTAAAAGATTCCAACATTGAATCAATATCAAAATGGTTGATGAGAGATTTTACCTTTTTTTTGGTACTAAGTCTTTGAATCTGATGTGTATTTTGCTTTTATCAAACATCTCAGTTGGGAGTAACTACATTTCAAGCACTCAATATACACACGTGGCTTGTAGCTACCATTTTGGACAGTGTAGCTTTAAAATTTACTCCCCCTTTTGCCTCCCCCAACTATTAGAATGCAAGCAATGTAAGGGCAGAGATTTTCATCTGTTTTGTTCATTGTTGTATCTCCAGCTCTTCGAGTGGTGCCTGGAACATAGTACATGCTCAATAAACATTTGTTATCTGCCTGACACTGTTGAAACTGAGGCCTGGTGACCGAGGGTTTGTTTCACCCCAAGGCTGTGGAGGTTGGTGAGTGCTGGCTCTGGTGGGGGTGGTGGGTAGAGGGGCTTGTGAGTAGGTGCAGACTTGAGCAGGGCTGGGTGAGTCGGTGGTGGGGATTAGGAACAGAGGCCTCTTCATCTATGCCAGGCCTTGTCTCCTTCTTTTAGCCACCCTGGAGATAGTGTTCATTATTTCTGCTTGGCAGTGAAGCTCAGAGAGGGTAAATAACTTGCCCAAATTGACACACAGCCAGTAAATAGCCAAGGCAGAATTTAAACCAGCTTTCCTGACTCCAAGTCTAGTGCTCTTCCCACCTCACCACAGTTGCCCCAGGCTAGGGCAGAACATCAAGAAATAAAAATGAATCATCTAGACTGAATACAAACAGGCAGAAGAAAAGTGGGACAGGGGGAGGATGTGGTGGTGGCCAAACCCAGGACTGAAATACAGATTTCCCTGAGTGTGGTAAGGCGAGGCAAGGCAAGAGAGGTCTCCAGGGGCTGAGGCTCATCAGTAGAAGATTGGAAACCTAAGCACGAAAGGGATTGCAACACGCAGCCTTGGAAGGGAGAAAGGGTCTTTAAATAGACTATGGAGGAAGAAAGGATAAAATGAACATGCTGTGTCCCCCGATTGTATAAGATCTGCTCATACACCCCCTGCAGCCTTCCCGAAGGACCTCTCAAGACCCAGTGCCACGTTGTCCCAGCTTTTCTCCCCTCTGTGGGACTCACACTCTCACCTCTGATCTGGCCACTGTTTTCCCTGGAGATACAGTGCTCCTTCCTAACTCTGCTCTGCCCAGCCTGAGCCCCTTCCCCTTTTGCCTAAAGGGCAACCTACCATGGCCACAGCCCCAAAGGCCTTTGGAGTACTTGCTTCTCCAAGGAACCTGCCAGCCTACTCTCCTCCCCCCTGCAAGGAGGCTGGGTGGACCCACATAGAAGCTAGTGATTCTGGATCGGTTTCATGTGTTAATACCATTGTGGTGGCCCATGGGCAAATACAGTGGCCACAGTTCTTCCACCTCTTTTGCCTGTGTGCTACAAGCAGTATGGTCTGCTTTTCCTCCATTGACTCCGAGCTAGTCTCATGACTCGCTTTGACTAAGAGGATGTGGCAGAACAAATGTTTTGGGACTTCCAGGCCTTGGCCTTCAGGGTCATTGCAATTTCTATCTTTTCCCTCTTGGAAGGCAGCTGCCATGCTGTACGGAAGTCCAACAGCTCTGCTGGAGGGAAAGGCCACGTAACAAGAAAGAGAGGGGCTCAGGCAGCCCCCAGCTGTTCCAACCACCTAACGCTGAGGCCCCAGGTATGTAAGTGAGGTCATTTTGGATTCTCTGGCCCCAGATGAGCCACTCTTGCAACAACACATAAAGGAGAGAGAAGCCATTCCCTGCCCAAATGTACAGGGTTGTGAGTAAATATATGGCTGTTGTTGTTCCAAACAGTGGACATTTTGGGGTGGTTGTTACCCACCAATCATATCTGAACCATCTAACTAAATGGTCATTTCTCTGGGGCTAAGACTTTTGTCCCTTCCCATCCATAAGGCTTTTTTACTCTATGCATGATGGTCTTACGGGGTGGAGGGAGGCTCAAGGAAGGAAGGATATTTACAAATGAATCAGAGACCAGCAGTTGGACCTGCTGAGAAGACTCAGGGCAAGGGCTGACCCAGGCAGGACAACATATTGTCCACATTTCTAGAGTGAGGAGAGCAACTCAGTTTTATTGATGTCTTACCAAGAGAAAGTGGGCCTCACCTGCAGCAAGAGGGAGAGAGGCTAGAGGCTGAGAAGAACTGGCAGAGAGAGAAGCACCAGGGATTTGGAAGAAAAGGCTATGAATCTTCTCCTTTCCTTCCTCCCTCCCTCCCTCCCACCCTCCAGCATTTATGGACTAGCAGCCACATGTGCTATGCCCTGGTGAGGAATGGGCTCTCATTTACCTGGGCTGGCTTTAGCAAGTAAAAGCCTAAAGATGGGGGCCAGACAAGATGACCCTTGGGAGGCCCCACCATGTTGGCTTCAGAGTTCTTGGGAGGGAGACAGTTCAGCTGCATCCCAGGACATTATCCATCAGAACAGGGGGAACAGGGGAGGGCAGAGAAGGAATAAGTAAATATTTATAATCTTCTTGGAAAGGGAAAATGCAAGGCAAAGATAGGGCCTGGCTGAGCATCTGCAGAGGGGGTGATGGGAGTGATGCAGAAGAGGGAGGAGCTAGAACAAAGGGGAGTGGGGAGTCAAAGGAAAAGGACCCATTGGGTAGAGGTGCCTATGGCGGGGGGGTGGGGGGGAGGCCAGAACTGGGTCTCCTTAGAATGAGGCAGCTGAGATCTGAAACAGATTTTAAAAGGTTACATTTACCTTTGGAGGGTTAGTCTGTCAGTGAAGAAAGTGTAAGTACTTATGCTGAAGCAGGAGCACCCTGAAGGCGGCAATAAGGCCCTTGCCTTCGGGTGCTCCCTGCCCTTGCAGAGCTTCTAGTCGGAGGGAGGAGAGACAGCCCCTGCCATCAGACATTGCTTTGTTGATTAAGATGGAAACCATTCTCAGGAAGGCACCCCACTGCCTTCATTCAGCTGCTGTAGATGTTTGGAATCACTGGATACTGGTGCCTGATGAGCCCTTTTGGGACCTGTAACCTTCCCTCCTCTCCCAGCACACACTTACAGTCCCCATGGGACTTCTCTCTGTATTGCTATGAGCCAATGATAGCTCACCAGCCTGGGCCCTGGTGTTTCCCCACACATCCCCTGACGGTCCCTGGGTCTGGCTCCAAGTGGGGCAGATGCCAACACATATCCCCCTCTCCCTTTCCTGGGGCTCTGCCTGTCTCCTCTGAGAATCCCATTTTCTCACCTCCTCAGGCTCCCTGCAAGAAGACCATGTCCCCACTCCCCACCCCATCTGTAGCTGAGGCAACCATCTTGGGGCTGGAAGTCCCCCAGAAAGTGAGGTGATGGCCAGCCTGTAGGGACCTCACCGCCAATGCCCTGCCTGCTGTCTCTGCAGAGCCCCATCTGACTGCTCCAAGCCCCACCAGGATTTCTGACGGATCTAGGATGGAATCAAGGGTCTGCCACTGGCCAAATTATTTCTCTGGGCCTCAACTTTCTTATCTCTGAAATGGGGAAAATCACACCTGTATTGTGAGCTTGAGGCGAGGAAGTGATGTGTGAAAGTACCCAATACAGTGCCAGGTATGTAGGGTGTGCTCACAATGGTCATTATAATTATGTTGTTATTTCTAGTCCCCACGTCAATGCCTTTTTCTTCTCCTACTTTAGTATAATTTGGCTGTTTTTTTCCTCCTCACTTTTTAATTTTTAAACTGAAATAGCATGACTGAGTTTTATACCCATTTTTGCAAGTATGCATCCTTACTCCCCCGCTGAGGAGTGATGCAAGCCAGGCCCTCAGGAGGGTCCATCTCAGAAGCCCTCCCAGCAGGGCTCCAGGATCTCTGGGGGACAGGTCTGTGGTATAGCTATGGGGAGGGAACTCTGGGACTTGGGCAGGGAGAAGCATGCTTTCCCCGGGACTTTGAGAGCTGGGAGCTACCATCTCCTGGGGAGGCAGCAGGAAGATGACTTCTGGGGAAATAATTTAGGGAGGACGTTTGCATATTTGTTTGCTCTTGGCTTCCCCAAGACTCTCCACGCCCACCTACCCCAGGTTGCTCTGCTTCACTCCCCAGGGCTTCCCACCTGCTCCATCCTCGCTTATCTCTGTCCAGCTTGAGGGACACAGAGAGAGGGAGAATGGCTGGGCCTGGATTCCAGGCCTGCTGGGCCCCCGAGGCTGGCCCCTGGCAGACACCCTCACTGCATACTCTCACCCGGAGCAAGATGCCGGGTCACAGGTCTTCTTCCGCACGAGCCACCCACAAGGGCTCTCACGTATACAAGTGTGACAGAAGTCACCACTTCTGGTCACGGGGCAGCCGCCAGGTTGGGGAAGGGTTCCCAGCCCAGCTGAAGGATTTGACTTCTCAGGATGTGCCCCCAGGGGCTGGGGGGTGAGGGGCTGACATGGCGGGAGTCCCATGACCCCAAGATCCCCTCCAGGAGCTGCTGACTCTTCAGCAATAATAAAACACCTCATGCCTATTAATAACCCATTCTCCGGCAGCCACAGAATTGATAAGACTGGGTCATTTCTGGCCCAGCCTGGCCTGACTGCCTGGGTTCAAATCCTGGCAGCTAATTCTGGGTCCCTGATGTCCAAAACCCAAACCTAACAGCTTCTAAATGTGTCTGAGGACAAAATTACCTGTTTGAGACTTAGTTGTCTGTTAATCAGATATCATGATACCCAAGGCCAGGAGAGATGTGGGCAGACCTGAGGGGGGTTACTGTGTGTAGTAAGTGCCCCTAACGTGACTGTGCGCAGGGTGATGGGAAGAACGGATTTGGGGTCAGACAGAGCTGACATCAGTAGCGGTTTCTGGCTCTGTGTCCCTGGGCAAGTTGCTTGACTTCTCTGGCCCTGATTGTCTTAATTTGTCATATGGGCGTGATAACACCTATCTCCCAAGTGTTAATGTGGATTAAATTAGATAATGAATATAAAGTGATTCTCACTCAAGAGGGGCTCAATCAATAGAATACTTGTTGAATGAATGAATGAGTAGACATTAGTTATGTCACTTTGTCAGGGTCCCCAAGGGCAGGGACAGAGTCTCTCTCATCAGCCTGGGTGCCCCCTGAGGATGGGAGTGCAACTCTGGACTTGCTTCCTTGAGGTTGAGCTGTAGAACCCAAAAAAGGCTCAGCAGTTTAGATGGCTTAGGCCCTTGGTTGGTGTGGGATGTGGAAACAGCCCGTGTAGAAACCCACAGGGAAGGCAGAAACAACTTTTCCTTTCCTCTTAGTAATGAGCTGCAGGCAGGGCCTGGGACCCGGCACTTAGCCCCCTCTCCTGGGCTTGGGGAAGGGGATGTTTTTGGCCACAAAGGCTATGAGAACTCAGAGAAAGCCCTCTTGGTGAGGCCAGTGGGCTTACCCCCTTTCCTTCGGGCTGTGGCCTCCCCAGCCACACCCTTGGCACTATGTGACTCCAGAGGCCACACTAAAAGCCAAAACTGTGGGTGTGTGTGCTCGGGGGTGCAGGAAAGAAGGAAGGCAGAAGAGACATGAGGGTGGGGGGAAGAGCTTGACTTGATGCTGGTAAAACCCTCCCCCTCAGGCCCCATGACTTCAGAGAAACGGCCTCCAGATGCCGGTGGTGTGCCAGGCCCAGCCGTTGGCGTTTGCTTCACAGGAAGTTTCCCTGAAGACTGTCTTATCTCTAGTGGCCTGGCAGGGCAGCAGAGAAGGGGCGAGGAAGCTGTTTGCTCCCTTGCCCACCACCAGATGCTCACTCCAGAGGCCATTCCTTCTCCATCCCAGCCACACTTCGGGGATGGGTGGGGGCAGAGGCAGCTGCTCAAGCTGGGGGTGTCTGTGGGTCTGAGGACTGCCTGCTGGAGGCTGAGGGAGGCCCCCGGATCCGTACCAGGTGCCTGGATCCCTGAGTTTCTCCTGCTGTGTGGGCCTCAATGCCCCTGGACAGCCTGACCTTTTGGGTCTGAGGAGGGACAGTCCTGGAGGTAGGGTTGCCAGATATCAAATACACGATGCCCAGTTAAATTTTCATTGTTTATCTGAAATTCAAATGTAACTGGGTATCCTGTACTTAACCTGGCAGACTTGTCTGGATGGAATGGTTGGCCCTTCCACGCGGGTGACTCCTTCAGGTGCTTCGATGCTTCCCCTCCGTCCCCACCATTCTCGCTGCTTTGTCAGTGAAGTTCCCAGTGCAGATGAGGAATTCGGACACTCAGTCTGGATACGCCCTCAGTTTCTGCCTGCAGCAGAGGTAGGGTCTCCCCTCTCAGACGGCTCCCTGAGGGATGGGCTTTGTGTCTCACCCCTGAGATCGGTAGCCTCTCTTTCCCATCTTCCTCATCACTGGGACCTATCTCTGGAGGAAGTGAATGCTGACTGCCCAAGCCTGACCTTTTCATAGGCTCAATATGGCCTTGAGCACTGACCTGGGGGAGCCCTAGAGAGCCTGCTGGTCAGCAAACCTCCATCTCACCCTTTCTGATGGTCTGCTGGCAGTAATCCTCTCCCTCAGCCTTGGTTTCTTTTCTTTTTTTTTTTTTTTGCAGGCAGCTATCTCAAGAAGTCCCTGAAGCTCTAGAAACTTTACAGTGGAAAATCTTCCCTAGGAGGCACCTGAGCTCTGGCTGGGGCTTTGTCACTGACTAGCCCGGTGACCTTGGGAAGGCTCGGGTTCCCCTCTGGGCCTCAGTGTCCCTATTTGTGCAATGGTGATGGATCTTGCTTGGCGAGCTTACAGCAGTGTTTTCCAGACTGCAAACTGTCAACTATCGGTGGGTCATGAGGTCACTTTAGTGGTCTGCAGCCAGCATGATGCTTTTTCTAAAATAGGAAAGAGAATAGAGTAGTGATATTCACAGATGCTTGCATGTAGTAAGGGCAAGTGTTGTTTCTTGAAACTCTTGGGGTGGTGTGTATGTGTATGTGTTCAGAGTTCCCATGTAGGATGTGTTTTTTCACATGCATTATGTAAGACAAAAATGTCAGGAAGACAATCTCTTAAAACTGTGACAGAAGGGTGGCAGAGACAACGGGGGACCTAGAAGAGGGAGTCTGCTACTTCTCCAACTTACGGGTTCCAGGCCAGCTGGCAGCCTTCTCTCTGGGGGCTCTTCTTCACTCTCCTAGGTGGTGGCTTTGCCTTCCTGCCTTGCCTCAGCTGGAGCTGGGCGCCCATCCCTCAGGGGCTAGTCTGGCTCCCCAGTCACCCCAGCAGGAAAAGGTGCTGGGATCCACAGTCTGGTGGTGCCAGCCTGCCCAGCTCCTGTCTCTGCCCCCAGTAACACTGGATTGGGAAACTGAAGCTCTGGCCAAGTGGAGAAACACTGCTCCCTCCCTAGCTTTCCCAACTGCCCTCCACCCTGCCAGGGCTAGTGCTCCTTAACCCCTTCCTGGGAGTGGGAGAGGTGGCTCTCACCAGCAGTCGTGGGGTCTGGATGGGTGGACACGATGGATTGAGGGTGAGGGGCTAGGGACCTGCTGCTGTGTGACTTGACAAATCCCTGACTTTCTGAAACTCGCTGCCCTGAGCTTTCCTCTGGGGAATGAGATCTAGGCGTGACTCACATTCCTGGGATGATTTGAGTAAAACAGGTAGAAGATGCAAAAGACCTGGTAGATTGCTATTCAGATTGTTAACTCTGCTTGCTTCTGTCTCTGTGGGTGCCATCACCCTGGGGTCCAAGTCACATGTCACAAAAACACTGGCCCTGGTGGTGGGTCAGGGCCTCAAGGAGGGGAAGAGCTGGTTTGAAAACAAAGGTGGAACCAAAAGCTCTCGACCTGTCGGGCTCTCATTCTGAGGCGAGACACAGCCCCGACCTCAGGGAGCCCCAGTCTGAGGGGGAGCCCTGTGGAAGTTCAACCTCTAGGCCTTTCCCTTGGAGGTGGTGGCTGCAGAGGTGCCCCGGAGGCCCTGAGCTGACTGGTTTGGGAATAGTCCACCAGGCCATTACCATCCCTTCCCCTGCACTCTTGCCTGCAGCCCTGGGGGTGGTCGACTCTGGACAGGGAGGGACTCTTCCCCCTCAGCCCCGGCTGCAATCACTCTCCTAGCTCTCCCTTCACTGGCTGACTTCATCAAAGTTCCTTCTTAGATTATTGACTAGAAGGGATTTTGGAGACTGGGGAGTCTCCAAGACAGCAGAGGAAACTGAGGCCTAGGAAGGGGAGGAATCCTTCTTGAGTTCACACAGGGAGTAATAGCAGAGCCCAAATCCCGGATCCAGGCTCTGAGCCAGATGGAGACTCAAGGTGATGTGGGGCCACCCAGCACATGTGTGAGTGTGAAGGTGATGCAAGGGAGTGTGTGTGTGTGTGTGTGTGTGTGTTTGTGTGTGTGTATGTGTGTGTGTGAAGTGGGGAGGGATCTGGTACAAGCCATTCTGGGTCCTCGGTGAGCAGAGGTGTGTTCACGTGGTGTCGTGTCCTCTGTGCAAGGTCTGGCTCTTCCTGTGTCTCTGTGCAGGGTGGAGTGGGAGGGACAGGCCTGGACCAGGGATACCAGACAGGTCTTACCATCCTCATGCCAAGTCCACCTGGTCCAGCCCTTTTGAGACCAAGGGCAGAGGGCGATGAGTCACGGATGACTCAGGTGCTGGAGGCCACAGCCACGCGTGGCACGTGACAACCCAGAAGAGCTGAGCCTGTTCCTGGACAGACAGATGACCCAGGAAGCTAAAATTGCGAGCCTCCTTTCCTAGAGGACAGGAGGGCTCTCATTCAGGCCTGGGAGCCTGGGATTCTGCTGTGGGGTTGACGAGAGGGCCTGCTGGCTTTCTTTCCCTCCAGAGCCTTTGATCCACTGGTTGGCTGATCGTTTCTCCAGTGGGGTGGACGCAGAGCTGGGCTGAGCTATCCCCGTTCTTCTGTTGGGTTAGGATCACTCTCAGTGGGAAAGAGTTTTCCCCACCATTTGGAGCCGGCGTCCAGCAGTGCGTCCCTCTGCCCTGCACTTAGAGCACAATGTCTGACCAAGACAGCCCTGTCTTCTTTGTCTGAGGCAGGGAACACCAAAGCTTTGACATGCTTCTTGAGCCCAAGGCTTGGGCCGTAGGATGAGACAGTCTGGAGTGTGGATAGTATCCTGGGTTTGAATCTTACCATGTGACCTGGAGCTGTACAGTTTCTTCTCTGGGACTCTGTCCCACTCTCTGTGCCATGTGTTTGAAAGCATGGTGGTTCCTCTTAGTTCCTCCCCTGTCAGAGCTTGAAGGCTGGGCTGAGGCTAAGGCCTGAAAAATGCCCCCTCTCTTCCCCTGTGCTTGAGGTGGGGGCCTGGGGAGGGCCTGGCTGAGGCTGGGAAGTCCTGGCCTGGCAGTGGCATGCCCCAGAGTCCCTGTCCACCCGAGACACCCTGATGATTACAGGGTGAGTGGCTAGCCCCAGACACTGTAATCTGCCACCCTCCCTCCTGCCAAGGGCCTGCTGCAGGGTTTCCTTCTGCTTTTTACAACTGTTTTCTAAGAACCCTGGGAAGGGAGAGGCCCTTATCTCCATGGGGTGAGGCTAAAGACAGAAAGAGGTGAGGGGAAAGAGGGAGATGGGGAGAGAGGGAGTAAACAAGGTGAGGGGGCAAAAAGGAGAGGGGGCAGTTAGATAGCAGAAGGGCTTTTCCTGCTTCACAGACTGAGGAAGAGAAGGGGCAGGAAGGGTAGGTGTGTCCATGCTCTGCTCCTCAGCCCCCAGTTTAGATGTTCCTCCTCAGACCAACCTCCCTGACCTCATCAGCTAAGAAAGAAAGAAAGAAAGAGAGAGAGAGAGAGAGAGAGAGAGAGAGAGAGAGAGAGAGAGAGAGAGAGAAAGAATGTAGTACCCCCCCCCATCATTTTCTATCAATCACACAATTTAATGTGGAAAGGGTGGGTCAGATTGTGTCACTTTTCAGCTCAGATCCCTGCAGTGGCTCTTCATTTTCTTCAGAGTGAAAACCAAAGTCCTCATAACGGCCTTCAAGATCCTCCATGACCCCTTCCAATCTGGTGGCCTCCCTGACTCTACCTTCAACTCCTCTCCTCCTCACTGCTTTATTCTACTGGCCTCCCTGCTGTCTTCAAACATATCAGGTCAGCTCCTGCCCCTGGGCCTTTGCACGACTTGGAATGTTCTTTCTCCAGATATCTGCAGGATTCACTCCCTCACTTTCTTCAAGTTTTTGCTCAGACATCATCTTCTCAAGGAGGCCTATCCTGAGCATACCATTTAAAATAGCAACATGCTTCCCACACTCTCATCTCTCACCCCACTCTATCTTTTTTCTAAGCACTGACCACTTTCTAACATTCTCACAGTATGAACTACATTTATTCACTATGTGCATTAGGTATTGCCTCTCTCCCCACACTAAGAGTTCCACAAGGACAGGTATCTTAGTCTGTTTTGATCTTAGTCTGTTTTAAGTTCCACAAGGACAGGTATCTTAGTCTGTTTTGATAGCTAATACATCTTAAGTCCCATGAACAGCACCCAGCACACCATAAGGTGTTCAGCTTGTTAAGTGAGTGAACACTACTGTCTCTGTTGGAGAGAATCTGTCTCTCTCCTGTCCCCACCACTAACCTACTCCCCAATCCCCCATCCACCTCCCTGTTTATAATCTGACTCCCCACCTAGAGTAACTGTTTCATGAGAGCCAGGGATTTGTCTGTGTTGCTCATTGGTCCGGTCCCAGCCCCTGTCTGGCACCAAGTAGGCACTTGATAAATATTTGTCGGCTAAATATAAGGGAACTGAGGCGGAGACTAGGGAGAGTGAGAAGATAGGACAGTGACCAGGCACAAGCCCATAAAAGGGGGATTCTTGAGGAAGACAATGGGAGGGTGTTCACTGGTCGCTTTGAGCTCCCTTAAGATCCCCCAGCCTGAGTAGGAGATGTGGTCTTCTAGATTTGTTCTACACACACACCACACACACACACACACACACACACACACACACTCCAGGATCATCACACATCAGCGTATGGAGGAGAGAGGAAAGGAGGGACGGAAGCCATACTGCCAGGTGGGTGGCGGTGGCATCATGCTTAACCACTAGGGGCTTTCTGGAGGAGGTGGCCTGGCGCTAGACCATCACAGGAGGAAAAACGTCTGACATTTCCAGTCAGAAGAAAAGAAGGACCACGTGGATGGACTTGGATGGGGGCGAAAGAGGAAGGATGTGGCAGAAGTCAGTGTAGGCCTGGGAGAGAGGCTGGGCTGAGCCAGGGACTGAGACTGCGGTTGGTCAAGGCCCCAAGGCATGGGTTTGGGATTCAGTGGGGCCTTGTGGGATACAGAGTTGGAAGAGTAAAAGGCTGGGTTTCCCAATTAGAATCCCTGGAGGAAGAAATTTACCGGGTCTCTCTCGGGGGTGTGCGGTGACAGGCACAGGCCTGGTGATCAGTGTCGCCCTGTAATCCAGGAGGCTCCCAGTGGGAGCTCTGGCTGCAGGGTCTGTGCCCTGTTTCCCTCAGAACATGGCGCCAAGAGCGTGGTTTTGTATATGATTCCAGTGGATACTTTTCTCCAATAAAAAGAAACTCATTTTAAAAAAAGTCAAAATCCAACGATCAGTGTTCCTATGATGTGAAGATGCGATGGGAGAGTGAGGAAGAGTTAAAGAGCCACTAGCACCGGGCAGGAGGCCTCCCTGGTGGCCCCGCTGTCCCTGACCGCTCTCTTTTGGCCCCATGGGAGAGGCCTGGCCGGCTGCCTCGCTGTGTGGAAAACCCAGAAGGAAAGCACTTTTGAAATTCTACTAGTGATTGATATATTTCTGGACATTTTGGGCATTTTCAGAGCCTGGCCTCAGCTCTCCCCATCCGTCACAACCTCCTTTGAATTCTTTAAAAGGCTCTATCTTTTGTTGTCACATGAGCGTACTATTATGTAGCACATTTAAATGGAACAGGTTTTGTGAGCAAAGGACGTTGAGCTTTTTCCCTGATCTACAACTCGTAACCTCTTACCCTCCTGTACCGGTAATGGTGCCTCCGTCCCCACTGTGATCGGGCCTGATGCCTGGCGTCCCATTTGATCTGCACTTTTACTTTATCCCCCTTGTCCAAATTCATCAGCAATCCCGGGGCCTGTTCTACTTCAAAAATATTTCCATCCTTTGCTCCCCTTTTCCCACCATCTGGCCTGGGCTCCAAGGTTTCCTTGGTCCCCCTCCAGCCCCTCCAGTTCTTGCCCCTCCCAGCAGCCAGGAAGAGCTCTGACACCACACACACAGGGCATCCTGCTGTCTCTGCTTAAACCCTCCCTGTGTACCATAAAGCTTCCCCGCCTCCTCTGCCTCCTGGCCACCCCCTTCCACCTCCCCGAGGGGCCCCTGCACACACCGATCTCTCTGTTCCTGAACATATCATATGCATGTCTGCCTTAGGGACTTTGCTCTTGCTGTTCCTTCCTTCTGGAACATCTGGCTCCACTTCTTTGTGTGGATGCCTCCTCCTCACCTTTTGGGACTCAGTTCAAAGTCACCTCCTCCAAGAGGCCTTCCCTGGACACCCCCCCCCCCAATATAAATTACATCACTGAGCTGTTCAAATATTATTTACCCCTAGTTGAATTCATTTGATTTGTTTACTTGTTTATTGTCTTTCTCCCTCTCTAGAATTCCAGGAAAGCAGGAACCTTTTCCAAGTGGTTTACCACTGTATGCCCATGTCTAGTCCTTGGGGTTCAAGACATATTTGTTGAATGGGTGAATGCTCCAACTCTGCCTTCACTGAACTTCCAGAGATTTTGCAAGCTCTCTTACACAATCAGGAGCTTGGTAACCTGTTTGCACTCTCATTCCAAGGATTTTAGGCCTGCTTGGCCAATCAAGTTACAACTCATCAATTCTTGGAGGCCCCACCCCTGCCAGCAGGGCACATAACCTACAGCAGGTCCTCGGCACCTGATTGTGGGACTGAGTTAGTTAATGCAGCCTGGTCCCTGTGCTGATTATCTGGGTGACTTCAAGCAAGTCAGTATACATTTTGTTGCCTATAGTCCTCATCTGGAAAGCTAAAGAGGTTTGTGCAGGTGGTCTCTAAGATTCCATTTGACTTTCAAGGACCAGAATGGAATTAACCAGTTCGGGAGGTTTCAGTGGATTAAGAGGGAATGAATGTGTAGGTGTAAATGATGGTGAGTGGTTTGGAGGGGGGCTCAGGTAGGCCTTTCTTCTCAGGGCCTTGAGGATCGGCTCTGGGGGACCCTTGGGTGAGGTTTTCTCCCCAAAGTGCAGGATTTGCCCTTCTTCATTTCCTGCTTCCCTCGAGCTGTGACCATGGAAACATGATTTGAGGACGGTGACAGCCTCTCTTTCTGCTCTGTCATAGAGCAAGGGTCTCTGACCTTGGCAATGAACCCCCTGAAATTGCCAGCATAGACTTGGGGGCGTGCCAATGAATGCATTTTCGAGAGAGAAAGTCCTTGCTTTCATTGCTTTCTCCAAGGAAATTGTGCCCCTAAAGGTTAGGGGCCCATCTTTGGAAGGCCAGGCTGAACTGATGAGTCATAGGAGAGAGAGGAGGAGGTGAGAGTACCCAGTCCTTCCACTTTTCTGGACCTCAGTTTCCTCGTCAGCAGCACCAGAAGTTCGGGTGAACTCTAGAAACATCCAGCTTTTAGAACACTAATGTCTACTTTTAATTCACATTCTTTATCTCATTTACTTTTTTCAAAAGCCCTGTGAAGGTGTTCCCTGTCAGCATGCCCACTTTCCGGATGATGAAACCAAGGTCTGGTGAGATTTGGTGACTTGCCCAAGGTCATAGGGCCTGTAGGGGTAGAGTGGGCATCAGGCCCAGCTGCCAGCTGCAATGCTTCAGGGCTTCCCCTGCACTGCCCAGGAGGGCTGCACACAGTAGGTCTGGTCTGGGCCAAGGGGAGTGAAGAGAGGGGAGAAGAGGGGGAGGCAGTGGGAGGAAGAGGTCATGCCCGGCTGGGAATCCTCAACTCCTTCCAGTGACTCCAGAAGGCCTCCTGGAGAAGGGGCACTTAGAGAAACTGAGCTGTGGAGTGGGGGTGGGGAGGATGCCCAGGCCGCCAAAAGCATCCTTTCTGGTGGGTTCTCAGGTATTTATGGCCTCTTCGGATGGCTGGAATGCAGGTTTGGGTTTGCTATCGGACTTTGGGCTCTGCTGCAGGCTCAGGCTGGGGAGACTTTTCGGAATGTGCCCCTTGCCTTCCAGAGCCACCTTTGGCCTCACCTGCTGTTTACCCTCCTCTGCCTCCCTCTCTGTCCCCCTCGGCAGCCTGAGCCAGTGCCAGGAAATTGTTGGTCAAAGGTGAGGTCACCAAGAAACTGGAGAAACAAAAGGTCCTCATTAACCTTGTTTACCTGCCAGGTACCTTTTACCTTAGAAGATCCTTCCTGCCCCTTCTCATTACCTGTGTCTCCTCCTCCCTTAGAAGCTCAGATCTGCTGGGCAGATTTTGGTGGGGATTTCTTCACATTTGACCTTCCCGAGATGCTCCTCATTCCTCCAGTTTATGGTACATGGTCTATATATCTCAGGTCACATCTCAGACCATGTGGTCACCTGAGTTTAGATGCCGGCTTCTTTGTGAGGCTGTAAGCTCCTTGAGGTAAGGACTGTGCTCATTTACCATTGTCCTCAGGGCCTGGCTTTTAACAATGTCTATTTCAGTGGATGGATGGATGAGACTAATGTCTTAGATCTACAGTTGAAAACTCACTTCCTCTGGGAAGCCTCCTGGGATTACTTCCACCCTGTTCTCTCATCCCCCCATTCCTACCTTTGGTCTGTCTGTACCATCCTGACTTCTCCTTACTGTTGCTCTCAGATTACTTTGGAGGGGTGCATTCAACCACAGGTGAGTTCTACAAAGGCAGAGACCATGTCTTCTAATTCTCCCATGAGGCCCCTAATGGATGCTCACCAACTAACTGGCCTGTGGGATCTGGGCCAAAGTGGGGCCAGGAAGGTCAGGTTATTTCTCAAGCTCACCCAGCTTTTTGATGAAGGAGCTTGGGCCCGTCCATCATCACTCAGATCTGGGGCTCCCTCTGGGTGTAGTGCTGATATTTTAAAATCATTGCCGTTCATTCATTTATTCACTCAAAAAACATGTGTCTAGGGCGTTCAGTGTACCAGGCGCTAGGCTTGCTCTGGCTCTCAGAGTCAGAGGCGAGGCAGTTCCTGGCCTCAAGGAGGTACAAAGCATTCAGGGAGGTGACATACTTAACAGAGAAGGGCTCAGCCCTGGGGCAAAATGTAGGGGCTGTCAGAGAAAGCTTCCCTGAGAAGCTGACACCTGAGGCCCTTGAAAGCTGTTTAAGAGCACTTTTGCCTGTCTTTGTTAGCCCAAGATATGCCTGTGACCCTCCTGTAGTCCTGGTTCACTGGAGGGAGAAGGAGAAGGGTGGAAGGAGAAGGATCTCCTGCATCAGCACCCCCTGCTCCATCATGGCCACCCAAGGGCTGCAGAGCCACAGACACTGGCCCATCACCTGCAGGCAGACACACTGGGCTCAGAGATGGGCAGATACACTCCCAAGGCCTCTCAGTGATGCAGGGTAGAGCTGGGTCCAGAAGCCAAGTGTCCTGTCTCCCCTAATACGTGCTCTCTCCCACAGGCCTCCACCTGCCCTTGTCTTCCCTAGGTCAGTGCCTTTGATGGGCCAGCACCTGGGCTCTGGGCCGGGTGCTGGGCACAGATGGACGGCCCTTACCAAGGCTCCCCTTCTAGCACAGGGACAGATGGGCATTGAAAGGTTGGCTGAGACACTTGTTGGAAGAAGGTGGAGTATGAACAAGCTTTACAATTTGGGCAGATGGATGCCCATCCTAGAGAATGTGACTCTTGGAGACCTGCGTGCACAGCCCAGCTCCAGGGAAAGGGAAAGGGCCACGGAGAAGCCGCTCTCCGGACTGGACAGCCCAGCTGTGGGCCTGCCTGGGCAGGCTGCTCATAGCTCCCAGGCCTTGTTTTTCACAGCTGCCTCGGGCACAAAGTCCAGTGGGGTGATTTTGTCATCTCTTCCCAAGGCAGCCTTAAAGGGCCAGCACCTCTCCCTGGGAATAATGATTACCTGTTGGGTCACCAACAGACCCAGACATCAGTGTGTGTGTGGGGATGGGTGGGAGATGGTGACCAAGGGGTGGCCCAGGGCAGGGCTGGGAAGAGGAGGATGGTGGCTCCTTTAAATACATCCTCTTGGGGCTGCCTCCTCTCCTGGCTGGCCGTGGGCCATGAGAAGGGACCTGGGTCTTTAAGGGCAAACAGCCCAGGGAACTTGTGAGCCCCAAAGGGAGGGTAAAGTCCAGGGTGCTGCCCCGCCAGCACTGACAAGAGAGCAATTTTGGGGGAGACAGGAAAACATTCCAGGCTTGAGATTCCCATAGGTGGGGGGGCGGGTGGTCTCCTGCTAAACCAGAGGGAGGAGCATGTCTGGGACCTCAGGAGGTCAGGTCTTGGCTAGTCAGGCCCTGGGCCCCTCCCACCCCCGCCCCCAGATGCACTCAAGCTCTAGTATTGCCCCATCCTGACCCCGCAACACCTCCAGTCCTTCTGTTCTCTGACTCTGCCCCAGCCCCCAACCTTGGGAAGCAGAGCAACAATAATAATGATCACTCTGTGGGGCTTTGGGGCTAGGATATGGATTCACCTGTATTCCTTATAACAACTCTATAAGAAGGATACAAATGTCACCCCCATTTTTGCCAGAGTGCAAAAAGAAGCCTGGAAAGCTTATATAACAGCTCAAGGTCACACAGAGAGCAAGGTGCAGAGCAGGACTCGACCCCAGTCTGGGCTGTGTCAGAATTCCAAGCTTTTTGCTACTGTGGGTGACGGGCTTCAGCCCTGCTGTTTCCCCGCCAGGTCTCCAGAAAGCTTTCGAGACTTACCCATCCAGCCTATGTCTTGCCTTCTCTTCCTCCCCGGGTGGAACCTCATCACCCAGCACTCAGCCAGGCTGGATCCGCCCGTCACTGCCTTGGGCTCTGTGGCTGCAGGTGACTGTGGCCTCTCTGCAGCTCAGGGGGCTTGCAGGGGCAGGGGCTCTGAGGGGCTTGTTGAGTAGGATGGGCCTGGAGGAGGCTGAGGGATGGACAAGATGACTCTCACAGGAAAAAACACTCCAGGCTTGGGAAAGCCCTCGGTGGAAAGCGCTTCCCCTACCTCTGGGAAGCCTGTCTCAAGTTCTCGCTCCTTTCCTACTTCTGATGCACAGAGTGCTTCATGAGTGCTGTCTCCACATGCGTAACTCTAACGGCTTCCACTAGATTCCCGAGGGTGGCTTTTAACAGTTGTCATCTGTCTCTAAGACGACAGGCTCCTGGTTTATCCTTCCCCAAGCCCTTTGCACACGTGATTTCCTATGGGTTTGACAGAACAGGTTTTTCAAAATTCCATTAGACAGATGAGGAAACTGAGGCCTTAAGAAAGGAAATGAGAGGACATAGCAAGGCCTGGTGGCAGAGGCCCGCTCTGCCCTCACCCACACTCAGCTTTCCCGCTTGCTGCTTCCTCTGTGGCCCCTGTTCTGTCCCTGCCTCAGGGAAACTTCCTCATCTCAGCCTAGCTGGCTTTGGAATTACACTTTGCCTCTAATTCTTTTCCTTAATTATTTTTATTGTGGTGAATGATACATATAAAATTTACTATCTTAACCATTTTAGAGAGTACAGTTCTGTGGTATTAAGTACATTCATATTGCTGTGCAGCCATCATCACCATCAGTCTCTAGAACTGAAACTCAGGACCCACTGAACAACAACTCTCCACTACCCCTCCCCTCAGCCCCTGGCACCCACCATTCTACTTTCTGTCTCTATGATTTTTCCTGCTCTAAGTACCTCACGTAACTGGAATCATACAGTATTTGTCTTTTTATGACTGGCTTATTTCACTTAGTAAAATACCCTCAAAGTGTATCCCTGTGGTAGCATTTGTTAGAATTCCCTTTCTTTTTAAGATTGAATAATGTTCCATTGGATGTACGGACCACATTTTGTTTATCCATTCATTCATCCATCCATGCACGCTTGGGTTGCTTCTACATTTTAGTTGTTATGAATAGTATTCTTACGAACATGGGTGTACAGATATCTCTTCAAGACTCTGCTTTCGATTCTTGTGGGTATATACCCAAAAGTGGGATTGCTGGATCATATGGTAATTCTATTTTTAATTTTTTGAGGAACTGCCAAACTGTTTTCCACAGCGGCTGCACCATTTTTCATTCCCACCAATGGTGTACAACATTTCCAGTTTCTCCACGTCCTCACCAACACTTGTAATTTTGGGGTTTTTTGGATAGCAGCCATCCTAATGGGTGTGAAGTGGTGTCTTTTTGTAGTTTTGATTGCATTTCCCCAATAATTTGTGACGTTGAGCACCTTTTCATGCACTTATTGGCCATTTGTATATCTTCTTTGGAGAAATATCTATTCAAATCCTTTGCCCATTTTTGGATTGGGTTTTTTGTTTTTTCGTCATTGAGTTTTAGGAGTTCTGTGTATGTGCGTGTGTATATCTATATATTCTGGATATTAATCCCTTCTCAGATATATGACTTGCAAATTTTTTCTCCCGTTCTGTTACCATCTCACTCTGTTTATAGTATCTTTTGATGTACAAAGGACTTTTAATTTTCATGACTGCTGGTAGTTTTTGGTGCTGTCAGTGTGGGTTCCTTCACCTGGGGTTCCATAGTGACCCCTGTCTACACTGCCTCCCTGAGTTGATGGCCCGTTTACCTGGCTGACCTCACCCGCAGACAGAGAGCTCCCTGGGGCCAGGCTCCAGCCTGATTGAGGGCTGCATTCCCAGTACCAGCTCAGGGCCTGGCATGTAGCAGGTGCTCAGTGTGTGTTTGGTGAGTGGGTGAAGATCATCTAAGTGTGATGACAGATGATTCAGGCTGGGGTGGGGAGGGGTGGGAGAGATGAAGGGCCCCCAGTGCAATGGAGGAATGGGCATGAGGCAGCCTGTGACTGCCAACAGGAAGGGGAGAGCAAGACAGCAAGGAGCATGCTTTCTGGAGCGAGGGTGCCCAGTGTGAATCCTCTCTTATTGGCTGTGCAGCCTTAGGCAAGTTACAGAACCCTCCCATGCCTCAATTTCTTTGCTATCTTTTCAATGGGAGTAAAAATAGTATCTAGTTTAGAAGATTGGTTATGAGACTCAAATGACATGTAAAACCCAGAGAAAAGGGATTAGCATGTCATAAACATTATACAGGTGCTTGCTGTTATTACTACTTCATTGTCATCTCAGCTTTGAGGGCAGAGATCACATTCCCTGCATCTCTGTGGCCCCAGCACCTCGCACAGTGCCCAGTGCAGAGCTGGTGTCCGTGGGGTTTGTTAAATGAATTAAATTATCTTTTGTCAACAGGGTAGTCCTTCCTTACTCCGCCCTTAGTTTCTCCTGCTGCATCTTCCCGACACTTTTAGTCCTGTTCTCCACTGTCTTGTTGCACAGTTGGGTCCTGGTCTTCTTTCACTCTGACACGGGCCTCTGGGGAGGAAAACTGCTGGTTCTCAGACCTTCGTGGAGGGGAGCTTGGGGCTAGGCTGGCTGGCAGGTCAGGAAAGTGGGGGCTGGAAAAGGGTTGCCTCTCTGTGTTTTTTTTTTCCTCTATGTCCCCCTGCCCCAAGTCATAGTGACTTTCTTACAACTTGCCAGCTGCCTTGTTCTCTCTTGGAACCAGGGGACTGGGGAGAAGAGAAGACGTTCTGAAAGGGTGCTGGCCTCAACCTTCCAGAGACTCTCTGATGTGACTCTTTTGATCATCTCCTTGGCACTGGTGTTACTTCCAGAAGCACCTGGGAGCCGAGTCCTAGAGCGAGAGTAGAGAAATGGCCCTGATGCTGCCCCAAGTCTAGCGGCAATGGGACAGGCTCCTCTGTGGGCTGTCCCACTGCCCTCCATTCACCGGGCACTGCTGCCACGGTCAGCTGAGCCCCAGGGTGCCAAGCCCACGTGGACCTGGGCAGTCAGCTGTGCCCTCTGCCCAGAGGTCAACCTTCCCTGGGTTCCTGGTGTCCCGAGTCCCCTGACGTCACTTCAGATCCTGTGACTTGCCCCGCCCCACTCAGGAGGAACCTTGTCCCTGAAGACTTTGGCCTTTTCTTGGACACTTGTGGGCAGTGTGGCTGGCAGGTCAGGTGTCAGTGGACGATGGGGAGGCCTAGAGGCTGTCTTGGGCCTGCATGGGTGGCTCTGGGTGTAAGAGCAGTGAGTCACGATTTTCAGGCAGTGGTGAGGACTGGGTATGACTGGCACGAGCACTGGGTATATGTGGGTGTGGAGGGGTGGGGAGCCCAGGGTTCACACCCCAGATGTTCCCATCTCCCGAGAAGCTAGGGAGCTAACCTGCATCTCCACACGAGTAGGACGGATGGGCTTGTGTAGGAGTGTGTAGATTGTGAGTGTGAGTGCAGGGACATGAGGATGGGGATTATGCGAAGTGTGGGTAGAGTGTGTGCTCATGGGTGCCTGTGCCGTGAGTGAGGTGGTGTGTGTTGGGTGCAGGGATGGTATTGAGTGTGATGCTGGGCTTAGGGGCTGAGCAAAGGTCAAAGTATAGAGTGACCACAAAATTACCAGGTACCTTGATCTCTCTTTATTTTAATTTAACCTCAGCCTCTGCTGGGGCTCAGGTTGCTGGGTGACTATTGGGAATGGGGGGGGGTTAGAATTTAGGGCCTCCTATTGCCGCCCCAGCTGCTGATTATCATCTGACTGATGATGACTTAGGAGGGGGAGACTTGCCATCCTCTGTAATCACACCTCCATCAGGCAGGGCCCGCTTCTGGGGGCTGGTCTCTGTGACTCTGTCTGAGTGTGTGTGTGTGATGTTTCCAGTCTGGTGTATCTTTGTGTACACACGTGTAAGCCTGTGACCTGTGATGGGCTCCGTGTGTCAGTTTTGAGGTGTCTGTGTTCATGTGTGTATATCCATGAGCAGCGCCATCGTATTTTATTTTTTGATTGGAGAGGAGTCACATTTTCCAAATTATGCAAACAGAAACAACATTCTAGAACCGAATTTTAACAGTCTCTGTAATATATGTGTATATAAGTATGTTTCATACTTTATTTCATATGTCTGACATATGTCAAAATAAATGCCTTTGATATATTATGGAAACCTAATTTTCTTAAGTTATAATTTATTTCTTCTAATAATAAAATGAATCATATTTTGATTATATGCTTTTATTACCATCATCTGAAGATAGTATTTAATTGTTTATTATCTTTCTCTCCCACTAGAGTATAATCTTGAGGAGGACAGTGATTTTGTCTATCTTGCTCACTGTTGTATTCCCAGTTTCTAGAACAGTGCCTAGTATTTAGAAAGTGCTGAATAAAGCATTCCTGAGAAAATGGCATTTAGGAAGAGGCCTGAAGGATAAGGAGGCCTTCAACAGGCCAGGAAAGGGTAAGGACTGTTCTAGGTGGCAGGCATAGTATGTACAAAGGTCCTGAGGCAGGCGGGGCTGAGTATATTCTGAGAAGCTGACAGGCAGCTGGAGAGCTCTATGTGTGTGTGTTTGTGTGTGTGTGTGTGTGTATGTGTGTGTGTTTAGGGCTTTCGCAGCCATTGAACGAATTTGAAAAGTTGCTGAAGAGTTTTAAGCAAAGGAGGACATGACTGGATTTGCGTTTTTAAAACACCCCTCTTGTTGCTGGAGGAGGCTGGACTCTAGGGTCAGAATGAGACAAGCAGCAGGACTAGGTAGGGACGTGGTGCTGTCCTCCAGGTGAGGTGGTGGTTTGGCCTGGGGTGGTTGCCATGAGGATGGAGCTTCTAGGACAGATTCAGGAATTTCTTCCACAGTAGATTTGGCAAGGTTGTACTGATAGGCTGGGTAGAAGGGGTTGGGAGGCAAGGGAGAGGGAGGTGCCGGGAGTGGCTCCAAAATTTCTGACTTGCTTAATTGGTTGGCTGGTGAATTCAGTGCTTCCTATGTGCTGAGCGATTTGCTAACTACTTCACTTTCCCAATTAATCTTCACAGCACTCCGAGGCAGGTCAGATGATAATCCATGAGGAAATGGAGGTGCAGAGTGATAAGCCCTCTGCTGTAAGGTTTGCATTTGGCTCAGCGAAGCCCTCCGATCTAATAACATCGGGGCTTGCAGTTGGCTTGTTAGAACAAGGGTCATGAAATAATTAGACATCTGTAAGATAGATATTTCATTTTAACTGGAGACCTATGGGTGTGCTAACATTTGCCTGCTCTTTGATGTGTGGCTGAGGCCCTCCCCTTGGCCCAGGCCCTCCTGAGCCCTGAATAGTCCTTCTTGCATAAACCACCATGTGACACTGTCTTCTCTGAGTTCCAGTTTTGGTTTATTTAAAGTAGAGAGAAAACTTCACACCTTTTAAGAACCAATCAAGGGCAGGATTTTTCTAGATATTTAGACCCCCGTGCTCCCCCTAAACCACTCCTCTGCCCCGATCTGCCAGCCGTACCCTTTATAGTGTGTCTTTTTCACACTTGACTCAATGGCAATTTTTCCAGTGGTTTGCCATTAGCAAATCTTCCAAAGCATTCAAATTAGATTTTTCAATAAAAGAAAAGAAAACTCTTTTCACAGCCATATTTGACTGTTTTGTGTCATATTTAATCGAATTACATAATTACAATAACAAGCACAACTGGCAAACAGGTCTGGGGACCAGCACAGTGGCTCTGGGGACACATGTGGCTTGGCTGGCGGGAGCCGAAATGGACAGGTGCCTTGAAGAGCCCCAGGGAGAGGGGCTGGCTCAAGCCCTCCCTGCAGTGGGCATCGGTCTGCGAGCTTCACGAGACAGTGCAGGGTTATCGGCTGAGTCCCCAAGTGAGGTCAGTCACCAGATGAGAATATGGGCAAGAGAAGAGCTGTCCCCAGGTGATATTCTGTTATGTTTTACCAGAAGACAAATTCTGTGTTCAGTATTTAGCACACATATTTGGAGCCCTTGTGAATCAATAGGAAATGCTGTCAGTGGTTTAAATGATCAGCATTGATTAGGTTTAAAAAGTATGCTTTGTACCTTAAATAATTGGGTCTATTAATAATGAGCTGGCAGGGTTGGCAGTTCACTCTGGAACTTCACAGTTTCCTGAGCCCAGCCCTGGGAGAGGCAGTAGTAGGTAGCACCACTGGGAGTGGCTGAAGCAATGCTCTCCTTATTACTGAGGTGTCTGCTGCATTTGGCTAGGCTGGGCTCCATCCTGAAGCCCAAGTTTCTGCCTTCGAGGAACGCCTATTCCTAAAGAGAGTGAAGGTGAGATCCCCTGAAGCTGTAGGCATCTGGATTCAGACTCCAGGAACAAGTGACCTTCTGGTTGAGCTAACAGGGTGTTTCCTGCCCAGGTGCTGGGGCAGCAGTGGGGACTGGGATGGGATAGTGCTTTCTTAATGCACAGTGTCCATCTGGCCCAGGATGGGGCACAGCAGGTGGGGACCTCATCTTCAAGGACTTGACAGGCATCCGACTAATTCTTAATGGGTGTTAGGGAGCATTTCATCTCTCAAAGGGTTGGGGGAAATGAATGGAGGCGGGAGGACTGGTTGACAGAATGGGTTGGCAGAGTGACAGGGCAAATGTGGGATAAAAAAGGGAGGTGAGGAAAGTGAGGGTCAGGCAGCTGGGAACAGGATGCTCATGATATTTCAGATGAAGCTTGATTCATACCCTGGGCCTGGATAAATCGCCACCTGAAAGGGTAGGGGTTCTGGTGGCAAGGAGGAAGGGGTTGGGGGAATGGCTGCTAGGGAGAATGGATGATGTCTTCTGTGTGTGATAAGAGCCAACTTCAGGCCCAGGAAGCCAAGCAAAACCAGAGAAGCAGAATTCACCCTACCTGGGGACAGACGGGTCAGGGAGGGTTTCCTGGAAAAGGTGATCCCTGAGTGAGGTCTTGAGTACCCCTATCATGAAGAGCTGGAATGTCGTCCCAGTTAGAAGGAATAGGAGAAGCACAGAGATGTGAAATAATATAGCATGTCCAGGAAAATGTGCACAATTCGATGTATAGTTAAAGGACGGAGTTAGAGAGAGAGAGAGAGGGGTGGGAGGTATAGGTGGAGAGGTGACCAGAAACCAGACCATAGTGGGCTTTGCAAATCATGCTGCAACCTTGGATTTTATCCTGTAGGGTCCTGAGTGGCTTTCAGCAGTGGTGGGGCTTGGTTAGCTGTGCATGTTAGGAAATCACTCAGCGCTGGGTCAGAGAATGGATGGGAGAGGCCGGGAGGAGCTCAGACTAAAACAGGAATGTCCTTACAACTATCCTGATGAGAGCTGCTGCCGGCCTGTAGTAAGACTTTCCAAAGTCAGCCTGACAATATTTCAGTGATGAGATAGGCAGGATTCCATGGCATGAATCTCAGGGAGGGAAAGATGTCTCAAGAGGGCTTGGAAGTTCCCCAAAATGTACATCAGACTGTGCAATCACACACAGCCTGGTTTATGTTCCAGGGATGAAGAAAGAGGGGAGGTGGCCAAGGTTACAGTGGGTAGCACGGTCTTTGCCAGATTGCTGTTTTGAGAAGGCTCGAGCAGAGAAGGGAAGGGCACATACGAGACAGGGCTGCGGGCCTGTAAAGACAGTGCCTGGGAGACAAGAATAGGCAGAAATTTCTGAAAGATACTAGGGGCCACTCAAGCTTATTTGGCCAGGATCAGAGACTGGGGGAGACCAAGGGAGGAAGAGGCTGAAGCTGGGTCTGGTGGCAGAACATGGGTGGGGAGAGGAAAGAGGGTGGTCCTCCTGGGGTTTGTCCCTCTTCCAGAGACAAGGAGAACTGCCTTCAGACCCAGAGGTCAGGACCATACTGAGAGACAAAAGAGAAACCCATGGGGCCCTGCAGGTAGGATGAGCTCTTCCCTACCAGCTGCTCCTGGAAGGTGTTGGGGACCTCTCCCCATAAAATACCATTTCAGGCACAAAGGAAGCTTGTGAACAAGACTGCTAGGTCTACTTGGTCCCCTTACAGGAAGTTCAAGGCAGGGGGCCTGGTAAGGAGGAAATGTGGTTCTGAGTTTCAAAAAGAGGAGGAAGTCGGAATCTTCAATTGCACGGCAGTCCTGGGCCAGGATCCTTGTAGACTGTGAAAGAAATGATCTGTGGGCACTCAGAAAAAGAAAGGGTCACCAGGAGCCGGCATGGGCTCACTGTATGACTAGTGTGTCAGGCCAATTAAAAACAAGAGTATTGAAAAATCGATAAGAATAAAATGGAATAAAATTCAAGAAGTACCAAAGGGTGTTCAGTGAAAAGGTTTTTACTTGACCCCTAGCCTCCCAGGCCCATATTCAAAGGCAACGCGTGTTATCATTGCTTATGCATACTATCTATCTACCTATCTGTCTATCTATCCATCTATCTATTTACCTACCTACCTATCCTTTTAAAAAGGCAAATTGTAGTGTATTTCACTTGCCATTTTAAAATCTAACTTTCTCTTCCTCTAACAATGTATCTTGGAGATTTTTACATAGCTGTGCATATGAGCCGTCTCATTCTTTTAATGCCCTGGGGGTAACTATGGTCCGAATGCCCCATCATTTATTCAACCAGCCCCCCACAGTCCCCAGGCCTTCTCTCTTATCAACATTTCTACACAGAATAACCTTGCCTATATGTCACTTCCTGTATGTTTGATATATGCAATATGTATGTTTTTCTACAGAACAAATACTCAGAGGTGAAATTGCTGAGCTAAAGAATACATGCATGTTTAGTTTTGATAGATATCGTCAAATTGTTGAATGCCAGAGGAGCTGTGCCAATTTTTCTCCCCACTTGAATATATAAATGTGTCTATTTCCCTGTATTTTGTCTAACTGTGTTTTCAAACTTTCAGGTTTTACTGGTGTTGGGTAATCAGATAGAAAAAAAAGGTTTAGTTTTCATATGCTTTTCTCTTATTAAGACTTCTGACTAATGGATTTTCTGACTCTCGGGTGGATTAGAGACAGGAAGATGCAGAAGTTATGGGGAGCATGGGAACTCCACCAAGTTCTTTGTTCTCGGGTGCTTTGATGGTCAAGATGAAGAAATATAGCTGGAGCCTCAGGTGGCGTAATGGATTGGTAGCTGGATAAATTTTCATCCATTCATTCAGCAGACATTCGTAAGGGCCTACTATTTGCTGGGCATTCCTCTAGACACTGGGACACATCAATGAACAAGATAGACCCCCACCCAAAAAAAATTCCTTCGTGGAGCTGATGTTCTACAGGAAAAAACAAACAATAAATGAAAACCAGAAAAAAATTAACTAACATATGTAGGGTATTAGAAGGCTGTATGCCAAGGGTATTGCTTAATGAACCCACGCAGGTCTAGAAGAGGAGAGTTTCCAGTTTCCGATGGATGTCATGGGGGCGGGAGATCTGTCACTAGTCTTGTCTTGTTCGTTCAATAAATATTGATTGAAATCTACTGTGGGCCAGGTGCTCTTTTAGGAGCCAAGGATACAGCTGTGAACAAAAAAGCCAAAACTTCATGCCCCCCTGGAGCTTCTATTCTAGTGATAGGAGACTGACAGTAACGAAACAAGGAACGTGTATAGTATATTAGAAAAAAAGTGCTATGGAGAAAATTAAGTGGGAGACAACGATAAACAGTGCCAGAGGGTGAGGTTGCAGTTCCAGGTGGGGTGGTCAGGGAAGGCCTCAGAAGGTGACATTTGAGCAAAGGCCTGAAGGAGGAAGAGAACATGAAGCTAGCCGGAGAGCAAGGGCAGTTGCAAAGCCCCCCGAGGCTGAGACCTGCTTGGGGCGGAGCGGCACGGAGGCCCCTGTGGCAGAGCAGAGAGAACAAGGGGGCGCGTGGAGGGGATGGGGCAGAGGGGGAAAGGGAAGCCTGTCATGTAGGGCCTGGGGGCCCCTGCAAAGCCTTCAGCTTTTACTCTGATTGAGGTGGGAGCCACTGAAGGGTTTGAGTGGAGGAGGGCTAGGATCTGAATTAAGTTTTATTGGGATGACTCTGGCTGCTGTGTAGACTGCAGTGGGGGAGGGCAGAGCAGGGAAATTGTAGTAATCCAAAGAGCAAGGGCAAAAGTCAGGAAGCTGTTGCAAAAATCCGAGTGAGAAATGATAGTGGGTTGAACCGGATTAGAAGTGACAGAGAAATGGTTGGGTTTCGATATGTTTTCAAAACAGAATCAACAGATTTGCTGACAAATTGGATATGGGATGGGAGAGAAAGAGAGGAGTTGAATATAACTGCAAGGTTTTTGGTCTGAATATGTGGAGTGTTGAGGCTGAGATGCCCGTTAGACATCTGGGCGGAGGTGAAAGGGTACAACTGGACACTTGAGTCTGGGAGAGGAGGAGTCATCAACTTGGGGGTTATCAATTTATAAATAATATTTATAGCCTCCCATCTGGATGAGATTACCAGGGGAGTAAGTGAAGATAAGAATGAGAAGGGGTCCAAAGACTAGCAATGGGACATCCCAGGTTTATGGAGTTGGGGAGCTGGGAAGGAGTGGCCGGGGGCGTAGGAGGAAAACCAGGAGAGTGTGATGGCTTGAAAATCAAGTGAAAAAAGGGTTTCAATAAGAGGGAGGGTGACCAACTGTGCCAAATGGTACTGAGAAGCCAACTGGAATGAAGTCTGAGGATTGTCCTTAGGACTGACCAGAGCAGTGATCCACCAGTGAGAGAATCAGGACGCAGAAGGGCCACAACAGGTGGCTGTGAAGGATCCAGTGATACAAGACGGCATTTGTCAGGCCCTACATTTGGGTCCCCAGCGCCAACTGTCTCGGTGAGAGGGGGCAGAGGGCCTTAGTACAAAAGGCTTGGAGGCTTGCTGACAACTCCCAGTGTGTCAGCAGTAATGTGTAGTGATCTGAGGAGCAAGGCAATTACAGGCTGGGTTAATGGACATATCATATCCAGAATGAAGGAGGTGACTGACCTGCTGGGCTCAGCAGCACAGCACACGACAACGACGGGAACTGGGTTCACCTGGAGGAGGGGGAGGGGGAGACAGACAGTGAGTGTGTGCACAGCGGATAAGGACCTCGAGAAATAGGCAGAGAGCTAGAATGTTGAGCTGGGGAAAGAATGGACGTGAGGATATCTTCCATTCCTAAAAGGTTTGTGTGTCTAAAAATGGTAGAATGAGGCTGAAAGGAGACATACTGCGTGCCATGACCTCTCCTTTATCTGTGGGTTCGCCATGAAATTTTGTCATTCGTACACATCCCACGCCATTTCCAAGCTGAGTGTGTTCCACAACTTGCTGAATGACTGAATGTGAAGTCTTGGGGAAATGATGCCTCCTCTTAAGACCAACTGAATGAAATGAGCAACTTGTGATCATAGTCAAGGCAGAGGTTTATGATGGCTGGTGGGGCCACAGAATTGGGGGGCACAACCTGCCCTGAGCCACAGCCTCACTGACTGGCAGAGGGCATGGATGGCTCCCACACTGCCATCTCTTCCCCCTGCCAAACATCTAGGCACTTGGGTGAAATTAGGAGAGAGCAAAGACCAGGCTCCTGTCCTCAGAGGGCCCTCAGTCTGATGGCAGGAGGTAGGACAGGCTCTAGGGCTGGAGGAGGCGGTGTGATCACATTCTGGGTCTAACAGGAGGGAGAGCGTACAGCTTCCAAGAAGCAGTTCCTGTAATGCTCTCAGTCAGCGCTGTTTAAACAGAATTATGATGTGAGTCACACCTGTATTTTAAAATTTTCTAGTAGCCACATTAAAAAGTAAAATGAACAGGTGAAATTAATTTTAATAATAGAGTTTGTATACTTATGTGTATTGATTGAACCCACTATATCCCAAAATGTTGTCATTTCAACAGGTAATCTATATATGAAAGATAATTGAGATAATTTACATTAGTTTTTCAGGCTACGTTTTCACAACCTGTGTGCATTCTACACTGACTTACAGCACATCTCAATCTGGACCAGCCACATGTGGATTGGATGGTGAGGTCTGGGTTATCTGTCTTACTGGCCCTTCCTACGCATGAAGGAGACAGAGCTGCCAGCGTGGGTGCCGGGCCTTGATGCTGGTGCCCCGTGGCTGTGGGAGGGGCTCATAGAGTCCCTCAGAGGCGATCTGCCGCATGTGGTGTTTGCATGCCCCCGAGTGCGTTTCTGGGTGGGAAGGAGGCCCGTGCTGTGGGTGCCTGCTGTTTTCCAGCGATGGTAAACATTAACGAAGCAGTGGGAGCCAGGTCCTCTGGGAGGCCTGGGCTCCCTGGGCGGGCGGAATGGAGATAATGCTGTGTACCTTAGATAGGGCTTTAGACCTGGCCTCCAAGGCTTCTGGGGCCTGAGCTGCCAGGGAAACGTGGGCATGGCTTCTGTTCCCAGGACCAGGATGCCTGATGGGGAGATTCCCAGAACTCACAGACCTCAGAAGTGCCACTTGCTCTACATTTGCGCTGGCCTCACCCCACTTCTCATTCCCCCTCCCTCCCCACCCTCTTTACTTGGAGAGCTCTTCTCTCCAGATCCACTTGCCAACAAGCCCAGCTCAGCCCAATTTGAGGGCGTAGGGAACAGATTGAGTTTAGATAATTTCTCCTTTTAAAAAACCCCAAGCCAATAAGCACTCACTTATTGAGCACTTGCTGTATACTGGGCCATTACCTAGGCTGTCTCCTTCCTCACGGCAAACAGGAATACGAGTTGGCTCCCCCACCCAGGAGAGGGGCCTGAAAGTCGATCAGCATCACACCTGGGATACAAAACTGGGCTTTTGACTTGACCAGTTCTAGCCACCAGACAGTTTTCTCTGGGGAGGGGAAAGCAAGTACATTCACTTGTTAATTTACATTAACAAACACTGGAAGGACACATGGAAGCTCATGTGAGTGATTATATCCGGCGAGGGAATCGGGGGTGGGGGGGGGATGGAGGTACTAGGGGCGAGAATTCTCAAGGGGTATCCTTGTGTATTGTCTTGATATTAGAACCATCTGGATATATTGTCTAATTTAAAAAGCAAGTGAGATGAAATTTTAACTGTTCATTTTTTTCTCTCCTGGTAGATGAAGATGTGTTTCTCAGAGTAGGTGAGACTGATAACCAAACAGACAATTTTTTGATATCCAGAATGTGTGTGGGCTTTATTTTCCATAAAGATAATCAATTTTTTAAAAATACTATTATTTTTAAATTATAGTTGTATACAGTATTATATAAGTTACAGGTATATAATATAGTGATTGGCAGTTTTTTAAGGTTATATTCCATTTATAGTTATTATAGAATATTGGCTATATCTCTCATGTTGTACAACATATCCTTGTAGCTTATTTTACACCTAATAGTTTGTACTTCTTACCCCCTTTCCCCTCTATTGACCCTCCCCCTTTCCTCTCCTCCCTGGTCCCACAGTTTGTTCTTTAAAAATAACCGATTTAAATGACACAAAAAAGGAAAAAGTGAGTTCTTTGTGGTTATGGCTTGGAATTGGTCTTCTTTAACTTCTATCCTTGGCTCCGAGTCCCTGTTCTAGAAACTTCTAGTCTGATGAGGAATAAAACTCAGACAACCCCAGTCTGAGGGGGGAAACACAGCCCCACCCTCAGGGAGCCCCAGTCTCAGGGGGAGACACAGCCTCATCCTCAGGGAGCCCCAGTCTGAGGGGAGACACAGCCCTGCCCTCAGGGACCCTGGTCTGAGGGGGAGACACAGCTCTGCTAAAGGGAAGTCTCTAGCCCAGGTCCTCTGCATCAGGTGAAAGAAACAGGGATTCCTCTGTGTTCTGAAGCACCCACTTCTGGCCTGGGCCTGGCTCCCTCTTTCCGTCCCAGGATACCGCCTTAGTTCCCAGCTAGCTCAGTGTGTCAACACTTGATTGGTTTCCCCTGAGTGCTTTACCCTGGTCCCTGGAAGGTCTCTGTACTTGTCCTCCCCTGCCTCCAGTCTCTCCCTGAGCCTGGGAATGCATGAACTGAGGGCAAGGGGAAGATGGGTGCTTCCTTGAGAGCCTCCCTTGTAAGACACAGACTCCATACCACCACTCATACTGAGGCCCTGGCTGGGCTGAGGTGAGGGTGGGCCATGTGTTGGTCTGTGTGGGGCTCTAGGGGGCTGTCCTGACCTTTTCCCAAATGGTCTGTGGGAAGTGAGAGCTGAGGGGAGGGCCAGGGGCTTCTCCCTGCTTGGGGATCTCATTCAGTGAGTCTGACCTGGAGACAGGCAGAAGGATGGGAGGCTCCCTGAGTGTTCTTGAAGTTCCAGAGGCTATTGACCTTGGAGGCAAGGGTTAGCCTGGGGTGGGACAGGCCAGGGCACACACACACAGGCTGTGTTTCCTTCTGAACAGAGGGCACTGCCCTTGGTGGAACTGGAGAGGCCCATTCCCATCCTCAGCCAAGGTTCCTCAGCATCCTTGAGGGGAGGCCAGTCTCTGAGCTGCAGGCATTACCCAACCCCATCCCAGCTTACATTCCGTTTTCTTCCCCCACTGGCAGAGGGATCCTAGGGGTCCAGAACAGGCCTTGGAGGCTGGAACAGTATATGGGGATGGAGTGATTAAATCTGGTTGGGAGACTGGGGGGTGGCAATGAATGAACCCCTCTTTGGGCTCCTCAACTTTCCTGTCTTCCTGTCCTTGTTCTTGACTTTCTCTTGACCTGCTTGTGAAACTGAGAGCAGACCCCAGCTCCCTGCAGCGTCCAGGTGGAGACAGAAGCCACAGAAATAGAGTCTGAGATTCCTAACAGCTCAAGGTAGAGAGGGAGGGATCTTGGGGATCATCCATGCAATTCCCTCATAGAGACCCTTAGAAGGTTTCCTAAAATTTACTGGAGAAGCCACAGAGGGGAGGGCCCTGTGACTGGGACCTGGAAAGCAATTTGCTGGGGCGATGCAGGGTGAGGGTAAGTGAGGTGGGAGAGGAGAAAGATATCCACTGGGGCCAGGGGCCAGGGGTGTTTACCCATAGTATCAAGCCTGTAGGAAAAGAAAACAAAACATTTGGGATTCTTGGAAGACAAGACCTCAGGTAACCCTGAGGCTCAGAGGTCAGCTTCCCAGGAATGTCCGCCAGTTAGCAGCACTTTTGATTCAGCACCCTTACTCTGAAGCCCAGAGTAACTTTGCGTGAGTCATTCCCCACTCAGGGCCTCAGTCTCCACATCCTTAAAAGGAGGCAGGTACCCGGTCTTCTCAAAGGACTTCCTATCGCCACATTTCTACATCCACAGACTGAATGACACGATAACGTTGAGAGACTTTTCTCTGTTTGGCACTTCTCAGTCTCCCTGTGCCTTAGTGTCTGCATCTGCAAAATGGGGATTAAAAAATTATACGCATGTCTTAAAGTTGTGAGGATTAAATGAAAATCCTTTAGTGCTCGGCATGCAGAAGGCTTCTTAATGAATATTACTTATCATTATTAGTAATTAGGAGGCAGTTGACTGCTACACAGTTGTCCATGGCCTGTAGTGGGTTTCCTTTTTAATGAATGAGCTGGGACAAGGGCCTTCATGGGGCATTTTAAGGGCAGCCTGTCTCCAGGGAGGCCCACATCCTATTCCAGAGCCACCCACATCCAGGCTGTAGAGCCCAGAGGACAATAAGACCCAGACCTGGAAGCTCCTGGAACCTCACGCCTGGCCCAGTGATGCCAACACAGTGCCCCCTGTCCAGGATTTCTGGGCCTTGGATCCCGAAGGAAGAGTGGCACTCCTTTACTCCCCTCCCCCACAGCTAGAGGCACTCAGTGAGGGTGTCTGGAGATAGGAGAACAGCGAGAGGCATCCCGTGGAGGGCTTTCAAGAGGCCGCCCTGCTCAGAGTCAATATTTGTTCTGCTCTTGGGCTGGCATGGTCCATCACAGCCTCTGGCCCCTGACATTCCGGCCATCGCATCCCTATCTCAGGAACGCGCTCCAATCGACTGCAGGGGACCACGCCCTACGTCAGCTGTAGTCTGCCCTGATTTGCCACTATGGCCAGACCAGGCAGAAAACTGGAGGCCCCAGGCAGGTGCATGGAGGATGCAGGCCAAGTGTGGGTGCTGGGCCCTGCCCCACCTGTTTCCCCTTGATGAAGGCCTGGCTTCCTCACCAGCTCTGATCAATGATGGGGGCAGAAGAGGACCTCCAGCTTTCCTCTGAGATTCCTGCATGAATTAGATAATTATTTCAGCAAACATTTCCTAAGCATCTACTGTTTTCCCAAGAGGATAACCTCACAACTTCCCAACTACGACCTCATTTCAAGGGGAAAATATCCTCAGGGGACCCCAGTATTAACTTCTATCAGGTTTGTTTAGACATATGCAGATGTAAAACTAGACATAAAACATCTTTCACTCGCAGCTTATACACAACTGAAAACCCCAAATCAATTTGCTGTTTAAATACAAAGAAAAGAATACAAGCAATCAATTTCAAATGGAGGACATACACTAGTGCTGAAACCAAACCATCACTTGCACTATCAACAATGTAGGGACCACTAGTACATAAGCTTTTACTCCTTTGAAGGGGGTCCTGGGCAGGGTTTGCTTTTACCAGACCCAATGCCTTATTTACATATTAAGCCTTGCCCCTGCTCTTTCCTCATTGGCTCAGGACAGTTGGCCCTAATGAGATCAGGGCAGTGTGTTTAAACTCATTTCCTGACGTTAGTTTGTAAGTGAGAAGGGCCTAAGGGGTGTGGGGGAGGCCTGGTGACATGACTAAGTTCAACCGGGCTCTAGCAGTGCCATTCTCTGGTGCATGACAGTGTCCAGAGCTCTTGACTTTCCCGTTACTTCATTTGCTCTTCAGTCCAAGGTGGAGATGTGGGCAGGGCAAGCTGGTTCCAATGCTCTTGAGTTGTTACCCTGCCTCCAAGAGGGGAGGCATAAAATTTTAAATTTCTATTCTTATTTTCCCTCTTTTCTCCACAAAAGGTAGCATACTTTACATATGGTTCTGTACCTCACCTCACCTCCATCTTGGAAGACTTTGACTTTGAATAATGATACATAAAGAATGCCCTGATGCCTGCTCCCCCCTCCCGCTTTTTACCACTGCATAGTATTCCATTGCGTGGCTGATCTGTCATTTATTCAACCAGTCCCTTGTTGAGTTAAGTCATTTCCATCTTTAGCTTTTACAAACAATGATGTAGCGAATAATCTTGTACATGCGTCATTTCACACGTATTAGGTATATCTGTAGCATCAATTCCGAGACCTGGAATTGTTGGTTAAAGGGTATATGCTTTTGTAATCTTGATAAATATTGTCAAATTGTTCTCCTGAGATTGTAACAATTACACTTCCTGCGGCAATGGATGAGTGTGACTATTTCCCCACAGCCTGACTAACAAAGTGTGCTATCTAATTTTTCTTGAATTTTTGCCAATCTGATAGGTGAAAAATTGTATCTTACCATAGAGTTCTAATTTGGACACGCTTTTATTTACAAGGTCTGGCTGGGGTGAGACGGATGCCATGTTCTGTTGGGGAGTGGAGGATTTCCCCAGGTCTAAGCTGTCAGGGCAGGGCTTGTACTTCTGACCTTATTTGCTTTAACCTGTGGACAACTACCTCCAGGAAGAGACTAACCATGGCAGGACTCATCCAAGTCATCTCCAATTCAGAAGGTGCCTGGAAAAGCCACGTTGGCTTATCCTTGCCTGTGGGTAGGTTGGGTGGGGCCTTGGGTGTATTAATTCAGAATGCTCTCTGAGGACATGGCTGGGTCCCTGGCAAATCGCACCAGTGGGTAAGTTTCCCTGAGGTTTAACCTCCTCCACCAAATGCCATGCTGTTCTTCCAGGCTGGTCTTCTATGGCATGGAAGAGTCACAAGATGACTGGGTGCCAAGTCCCTTTTGGTTTCCTTGGAATTATAGTATCTACAGGGTCTCTTGGGACAGGAGACCCTGTAGAAGGAGGAAACAAGGTTGACTTCATGATTTGTTCCATATAAACCCATTCTTGCTCCAGGTGATCACCACTCTTTCTGGGGAAAAGAGAGGAGAGGAGAGAAACCAGAGGAACCTTGACCTGAAATATGTGGGCCTGGCATTACTGAGGCCTGGGAGGCTCAGAGAAGGGCCAGTGTAGGATCTTCTCACCCCTGGAACCTGCCTGGGTATCCAGATGCTGGTCTTCCTTCCCTCCAAATTGTCATGGTATTTACAGCAGCACGCTGGCCCCAGCCTGGGACCCCAGAGCAGCTTAGTTTGAAATATGTGGGTCAGTAGTCCAGAATCTCTGGGCTGAAGTATCTTGGGCAGACAGCAGCTCAGACTTAGAACATAAAACATCAGAGCTGAAGGGACTCTATATCTAGTTCCTTCATTGTACAGCTGGGGAAACTGAATCACGGGTAGGGTAAGGGACTTATCCAAGGTCCCCCGACTAGCAGGTGGCAGAGCCAGGCTGGGCACGAGGTATCTGGACCCCTAGGCCAGCCCTCTCAGAGTTCCATTGTAAGGGGTGGGGGCTAAGCCTCAGAACAAGCCCACACACCCTTTCTTGCCGAGTGTGGGTGCCCAGGATGAACGCTGCTGCTGTGGCTGTGCGGCCACCGCTGCCTGGATGACTGCCATCTCAGGCGGGACCCCCAGAGGCCAGGGAGGATGAGGGGATTTACAGCGCCCACTCTGGGTGTGCCCAGAGTTGTTTCCTGCTACTTTTAATTGCATGTAATGATCAGCAGAGGAACAGAGAGCAACCCCTGGCTCCCTCCTTCTGCCTCCCTCCCTTCTCCAGACGTGGGGAAAGGGGGCAGGTGGAGGCATCGGCCTTCCCAGAAGTCAGCCTAATCCCTTTGCCTGTCTTGGGAAAGCTCTTAATGAGGAGGGCTCCAAAGGGCAGGGGCAGGGAGGGGGCTTACTCCGGCGCCAGAGCATAGAATTTCTGAGAAGCCCCTCCCCTGCGATGCCAGGTCCCTAGTCTAGCTGCCAAGATTCTGCACTCAGGGAAAGAGGAATCTGGGAACTAGGCATGGAACAGGGAAAACCCCTTGGGGTAGGGGTAAGATGTGTCATGTAGCACTTCCTCATTGCCCTCCGGATTGGTGGCCTTCTTTCCAGCATTCTCACCTTTGCTCATGCTCTTTCCTCTCCTGGGAATTCCATCTCTACTGCTGTCTGCCTGTTCTACCCTGCCTGTCCATCCTGGATGGCCCAGTTCAGTCCACCTCCTCAGGAGTCTCCTGCTATTGCTCCAGCCCAGTGAGCTTTTCCCTCTCTGAACCCTGCATGGCTGGGACATAGATGTTACTCAAAAGACACTCATTAATTAGAATTTGTTATGCACCTATTATATGTCAATGTCTTGGGCTGGTTCCCTCCAAGATAAGAATTTCAGCACTGGTAGCTTATTTGGGAGGTGATCCCATGAAACACCGATCAGGGAGTGGCTATGGGTGGATATGTCCGTGTCTGTGTACGCTGGTGGCCAGGAATACAAAGATGAATATAGCAACCCCTTGCCCTGTAGGGGTTCACAATCTAGGGAGAGAGTGAAGTGTGAAACACATCATTCCAGCACAAATGCCAGAATGGAGGTACCCCTATTGGGCTGCAGGAGCTTTAAGGTGGGACACTCGACTAGCCTGAGATTCAGAGAAGATATCCTGGAGAAGAGCAGAGATTTGGAGTTTGAAAGGATGAGTGATTGTCAAGGTGGAGAAAGGTGGCAGGGCATCCCACATAGAGGGAATAACACAGGCAAAGTGATGGGGCGGGGGCACTCTGGGCCTGTTGTCAGCTGACATCACTGGCTCTGCCGTCATCTCTACCCCAGCACAAGGGTCAGCTCAAGTTTAAACTAATTTCAAGATAGTAACTAATCTTCACATTCACCTGGGGGGACTGGCTGATGTCAAATTGCAAACACAAGAAGTTTTGCTCATTTAATGAGCTCAGTTAGCAATGTGTCACCAGCACTCTAAGTGAATCAGTGGTCTCCAAAACAGGGTGGACAAGACTGGTCCATCTATATTTGGGAGAAAATTGGAAACTGACCTCTATTTTTTTCTTTCATCTTTGTAAAACGTCTGTTTTTTTGTGTATTTTTCAATAATGTACATACTTTATTAGTATGAGAGTACGTGTAAAGTGTAAATAAATATACATACGGTGGGGCACATCACAGACTTTTATTGATAGAGGTATATGACTGAAAGAATCAGAAACCTGCTGAAGTGGGTGATGGCTGGGGGTCTGCTTGAGATGTGCCCCAGGAAGAAAGTTCTAAAAACTCACTCCTCACTGCCCTTTCCACCTGCCAGCAAGTGGTCCAGGTTGGGCTCGCTGGTGGCATCCCCAGGCCCTTGTCAATATCTGTGAACATGGGCCCTTTGAGGGCTGGACTTGGGCTGGGTTGCCATTTGTGCCTGCAGAATAAATCTCTTCCTTCCCAGGCCCACTGACCCGCCCAGGGCCTTGCAACCTCTTGGAGCTGTTTCCATGGTAACAAGGCTGAAGCCATCATTTGCTGTCTCTGTTCCTGGGCCCCCTTCCTTCAGGCCTGAGGTTCCCTGTGCTCACGCTTTCTGGCTGACTCACAGCCTCTTCAGCCACACTCCAGTCCCTGCCACCCCATCCTGGCCTGGCCCCTGTGTCCCGGCTACAGTCAGTCACTAATTACCTTAGTCATCTTTCCACCCATGGTTGTTAAGCTAATGGGGAAGGCAAACAGGAGTCTCAGCAATTGTGGAAAATTCCTGCTGATGAGGCTAGTGGCTGTGCCTCAGTTTGGGGGGATTAGACCTTCCCTTATGAGGCTGCAGGGATGGACCCCCAATGCTGAACAGTTTCTACTGCTTAATCAGGAGGTGGCCGGCAGTTTTCCTGGTGGGTGCCTTGTCCCTAGGTGGAGGTTCATCTTATCAAACATGAAGCAAGGCTCGATTCAAGAGTAGGGGGCTGGGGGGCTTATTACTCAGCCTGGGGCTGTCTCCGATGGGACTCTCAGCTCTGGGCCCCCCAGGATGCCCAGCTGGCCCAGTTGGCTGGATGGGAGGGTGGGGGCCAGGGCTGCACACGCTCTTCCACCTGAGGCCTGTTAATAATTACCCCTGGGGAGGGCAAGGCCCCAGAAGACATTACTAATGAGCTTGCTAAGTGACAGCTGGACCCTTTCCTCCTCACCTGCTCGGGGAAAACAAGATCTGTCCAAGGAATTATTTAACCCTCTTTGGGCTGGGAGCTCCCTGAGGTCAGGGGTTGTGTCTCCCCCCTCAGATGGGGCTCCCCGAGTCCTTGAAGACTTCTCCATTGTCAGATTTATGTTCCTGATGTTGATGCTGGAATTTCTGCTCTGAACGGTTCCACCCTCCCCTGTGGAAGGCCCCCCCCTGCCTAGTACTAGTTATCTGCAGAGCTGTCCAATAGAAAAGGTGGTGAAAAGGTTCTAGATGGGCGCTGTTGAATACAGTAGCCACTAGCCCACGTGGGGCTTCTGAGCACTTCAGCTATGCACTTAAGCTAAATTCTGAGTTACTGAACTTGTAACCTAATTTTAAATTAAATAGCCACATGTGGCTAGTGGGTACCATACTCCACAGTACAGGTTTATGAAGTTTCAAAAGAGGGTCTTGAATGGATGGCAAACACATTTATGCCAAGTGACCCTCCAAACTGCCATGCCATTGATGGGTCAGAGCCCATGTCCTGGCAGGCCCAAAGGGGCCCAAGGTCATTTTCCTGGGGGAGACTGGGCAGGTTTCCTCCCCAACTCCCAACCCCCCCAGGCAGCCAAGGGGACCAGAGGAGCAGGGAGCCCCCCAGAAAGCACCTGTTCTTAAGGAGGGTTCCCAGGAGCTGGGCAGCCCTTGCTCCACATGGCATGGGGCTGTTGCTGTCTGAATGAGGGAGATTTATGGAAAATCCTCTCACACAACAGGCAGATTTTCCAAGGCTCATTGGCTGTTCTGGTTTGAGCCTTCATTAAGGGGAATGGGGGACAATGGAGGAGATGGGGATGAGGCCCTGGGCCATTCAGGTCTCTATCACTTGGCACTGGGAAGTCTATCAACGCCTGCCCCTCAAGCCCCCTTGCTCAAGGAGAGGCCACCCCCTCTCCCTAATAATAATAATAATAGGCTCTAACATCCAGCAAATTCAGACTGAGACTTCGAGGGGCATCTTTGTTGCATTTTGAAGATTTCCAGAAGAAACACTCTGTGGTTTGCTTTACCATTCCCTAAGCCGTGTAATGCACAGTCTCCCTTATAGCTAACCTAATTTTGTCCCACTTTAGGCCTGACTCAGTAGGATTTCTCTCCCCCTTTAAAGTTATGGTGACATTTCAAAGTGGGAAGGTCAAGTGTGTGATTTCCCAATAAAAAGCCTTGATTAGAGGGAGAAACCACTGTCTACTGGAGCCGAGGGAACTGAGAGATTTTTAGAACTGTCTCCCTCACAGGGCATTCAGAGGACTGTGACACCGCCCCCCCCCCGCCCCAAGTAGGGAGTGACAGAGTTAGAGCCAGGATGCATGCTCCAGGGTAGTGCCTGCTTAGGTACCAATTGCCTCTGATGGGGCACATCTGCATAAATACCCAGGGACCCTTCCTGAGGAGAGAGCAATGCTTAAGCCAAAGGAATGAATCTCTAATAGTGAAATATTAGGTCTTATTCCAAGATGCTGTTTTGGTCCAAAAGATCCTTCCAGAAATTACTCACTGTGTGTGACGGAGATCAGTGGAAGTGTCTCTGAGGAGGTAAGACTTAACGTGGGGCCTTTCAGGATGGTGAGGTTGGAAGGAATAAGAGAAGGGTGAGCCATTCCCAGGGGCAGGTCCAGCTGGGGCAAAGGCTCAGGAGAAGTACACGCAGGATCCTGGGATAAAGTCCTCCCCCTGGGTTGGGGACAGGAGGTTAGGAATTGTTCACCGAGTAGAAAGTAGGTAAGTACAGCCAGTCCCTGTGTTGATGAGGTGTCCTAGACCTGGGACGTGACTTGCTTTGTTGGGGGAGTTAGCTGGAGCAGGAGGTGTTTATGTTTTCCCTCTCTTGGGGGCAGCCAGAGAGAGCCAAGTTTACAGTCGCTCAGAACTCTATAAACACACTCAGTGAATGTGTGCGTATGTGAGTGCCTGTGTAGATGAGTGACCTCTGCCATCTGACCTTCACTCCCAAGGGTATGCTGGCCCTGACCTCCCTCATCTGGTGAAGATGCCTCAGCTGGGGGGCTGTTTGCTCTTTTGGGCTTGTTGACACGTACTGGACGGGGTCAGTAAGCATGAACAACGTGGGACCCCATGGGCCCCATGGACCTCCTGGGGAGGCAAGGCCTGGGGGTATCCTGGAGAGTGGGTGTGGGGAAGAGCCAGGGCATTCCAACCAAGGAGGTGTGTGTGCACCTGTGTGTTTGATCAGACAGTGGGGAAGGGTGAGCCTTGGGTACATGGAGGAGAGAAGGTGGGAGGTGACAGGATTGGCTAGAATTGTCTAGCTTTGGGAAGCCTTTACACGTGACCTGACAGTTAATAGAGAAGTATTGTAGATCCTTTGAATAAATCATGAATATGAAAACACCAAACTCCCGGCTGGCACGGGGGCCCCAAGTGTTTATTTTATTATTGTCAGTAATGAGGACATGATGCTGAGTTATTTACCAGTGTCGTGACTGGGTTGCCTGAGCCCTCCACATCCTGACCAGCAACAAACACGTGTGGGACAGGGGCCAGCGATAGGGACAGCCTGGCTGTCAGGAAGGGTTCAAGGAAGAACTTTCTCACCTAACCTTCTCCACCCCTCTGTTTCTTCATCTGTAAAATGGGGACCTCAAGTAGGGGTCAGTCATGGTCAGGGTTAGGGGTCAAGCTGTGGCCAGGGTGGAGTGAGCTCGCGATGGAGATAAAGGGTCAGTCATGGTTATGACGGCCGTCGGCCAGTGGCCAGGGCAAGGGGTCAGATGCTGACTGGGAATTGTTTTCTTTGTGTTAAGCTAACAGCTTTGGAAGAAGCTGACCTTGTCTCAGAGGCCAGAGCTTTTGTTTGAGAGCTCCAAAGACCTGGGTTTTAGTCCCGGTTCTGCCAACTTAGGAGCCGAGTGACTGGGCATGTTGCCTCATTTGTCTGAACTTCCATCTTGCCTCTTTGAAAAAAGAGCAATGCATGCCTGCCTAGCATGTGAGGCCTTTGTTTTGAGCATCCTATTATGAAATATGAACTGCAGAATCACTACCAGCACCACCTAGACTCCTCACCGTGACAGGCCTATAGGTCAGTCCTCAGTGGTCGGGCGGTTGGCTGGGGGCAGGTGGTGAAAGCAATGGTCCTCAAACTTGTTTACTATTGGAACCACCTGGACATCTTGAAAAGCACACTGGCTCCCAGGTCTCACTCCAGCCCTCCTACATTCTGAATTAATTGGTAGGGGGCTGACCTGGGCATCAGGAGTTTTCAAAGCTCCCCAGATGATTCTAATGCGCAACCAAGTTTGGAAACCACTGTACTAATTAATGAGCTTAAAAGAGTGAGTCTTTAAGCGGCCACCTGAGCTGCAGATAAAACCAACCGGCTGGCTCCGGGCTCCCTCTCTTGGGGGCCTGGCTAAGGGAGATGAAGTGTGAGCAGCAAGAGACTCAAGGAGCTTTCTCACTTGACCTTCTCCACATCTGTTTCTTCATCTATAAAACGGAGTTAAATTACACTCGCCTCATGGAGGTGGTTGCAGGACTCTAGTGGAATAAAACACATTGGAAACTGTAATACTTGGCACCAGTCAACCAAGAGATGTTGACTGAATTTGGGGTATATGGGTGAAGAGCAGAGCCCTGGAAACTGCCCTCAGATCTCCCTCCACCAGAGATTCCTGATGACAGTCTGAAGCCAGGGGAATGAACCACATGGTCCCGAGCAGGATCTTTGTGGGTATGTGTTCCCTGTTTCAAATATTGTCCTCCTAAATATACCCACATTAGTTTGACTGTGTGTTTCATTTTTGGTTCTAGAAAATACCATCCCCATAAGAACCTGTAGAGTGGTGGGGGATGGGAAGATGGGGGACCAGCCCCTTCTTGCTCTTTGCAGGGGTGGGGTGCAGTGTTATGGAGCTTCTGGAAGCCTCAGCTCAGGCTTGGAGGCAGCTCCTGGCCAGGTTTCCAAAGTCTTGGCTCTCAGGGGAGAGTGGAGTTTTCTTTTTGTGGCCTGTGTCTTTAAGACTTAGAGACGTATGGTGGGGACCTGACTGGGGAAAATTCCAACCAGTGGGTTCCTTTGAAATGGAAGTGACACCTAGTGGTTTGAAAAAGAACTGCCAAGTCGGCCCCCCAGGCCTGGGCTGGCCCTTGGGGTCCCTTCACTGGCCACCAGGCCTCTCCCTCTGGGGCCACAACTCTGCTTATGGGGTCTACAGCCCAACCATGGGCTCTTGATGGCAAAGTGGCTCTCCTGGCCCTACACCGGGCTGGAACTCCACTCAGGCCCAGGTGCTCTGAGAGGCCAGGCCCGTGGCGGCAAGGAGGGGCCCAGGAAGTGTGTCTCCTTCCCAGGGTGTTGGGGCTACAATGTAGAGTCCCTAGGTGAGCCAGCCTTCTTGGGCCTCCTGTCTCTTGATTCTGAGGAGACTTGTCCTGGGTCCTGTCCCACAGTCCTGTGCAGGTCACAGTGCTGAATCATCGGAAACCTGTGGCCGGGCAGCTGTTATGCAATGGCCCCACCACTGGCCGCTGGTGGCAGCTACGGGCCTTCAGCCTCCCTTTGAGGCAGGCAAAGGGCTTTGGGGGCACACATGCCCAGATGGGGAGTGTGTGAAACATGTGCCTGCACAGATCCTTGGCCTTGGCACCAAAAGGGATGGTGGGAGGAGGGGGGCAGGGCCCAACCTATTGCTCTCCAAGGTCCCTGACTTGAAGAGCCCCAGTCTGACAGGGGAGACGCAGCTCTGCCCTCAGGTACCCTAGTCTGAAGGGGAGACAGCTCTGTTCTCACAAAAATCCCAGGCGAGGGTAGGGGCAGGAAAGAATGACCCACACATGAAATAGACTGACGACCCTTGCAAAGCTCTAGAAAAATTAGGGCAGACAATTATAGGGCAGCAGAGCCCTCAGGGGCTGGGCTGGGAAGGGGGCAAGTGACAGGCTCTGGGATTAAGTAGCAAGTGCTCAGGGGATGCAGTGCCTTTGAAGGTGGCAGGGAACCCTCCCTCTGCCCTCTGTGCGTTTAGATCATGTGTTTAGACATGAGTTTCCCCCTGGTTTCTGGCTCACAGAATAAGGGAGCTCAGCCCATCTCAGGTGCCGAGCCCATAGGCACCAGGGCCTGAGTAGGTAATAAAAGGGACCAGGCAGGACTGGAAGGGCTAGTTGGCATTGCCTGGCCACCTGGCACCCTTCCTGTTTTGTCCCTGCCTGCTGTGGTCCTCATCCTGTGGAAGGAACCTCACCGGGAGCAGCTGCCCTGTAGCCCATGTCTGCCCTGTCCCATCCCCTGAGTGAGGCATGGCTGCTTCTGGCCTCTGCTCGATGGTTCTAGAAGCTTTCTTAGCCCCCTTCTCCAAAACTCTAGGCTCAGGCACATCCTTCTGGGTGAGGAAGCATCTGTTCCAGAGGATAGAGTGTTTCAAGATCGACTTCCTAAAAAAGCTATGCGGTTGGCTCTCCTCTGAGAGATTTGAACACCCAGCATCTTAGAGTCTCCAGAATTTCTGAGATAGAAAATGCTTGTTTAACTTTGTCCTGTTCATATTTATTTCAATGAGGTACTGTATGGACACAGTTAAAAAAGAATTCCAGTGTAGTAGCAATGAGTGAATCTAGGTGAATGGTAAAGGCAATTCTCTTTCTTGCAACTTTTTCGTAATTTTGAAACCACTTCAAAATAAAATGAAAAGCTGAAAACAAATTCAAACAAAAATGTAAGTCTCTCTTCCATCTTTTCACCAGTCACTGCTTAGTTCCCTTTCTTGGAGGCCCCCCAAGTTGCCAGTTTCCTGTGCATCCTTCTAAAGATAGTCTGAAATACATGCACTTATGAACATTTTTCTCCCATTGCCCCACACCGCTCTCTCTGCCCTTTGCCTCTTCCACTTAACAATGTCTCTGGAAACCATTTGAAGTGAGCACACGTAGGGCTGTCTTGTCATTTTTTATGAAGCCAGTGTGTTCTATTAAACAGGTAATTTGAATTTTCACTTGAAAAGTGTGATGGAGCAGTGGAGAGTACAGACTTTGGAAGCAGAATGCTGGAGTAGATCCTTGCTCTAGACAAACCAATTGTTTCATGTCAAGCCAGTTAGTTGATCTCTTAGTGACTCAGTTTCCTCATTTGTGGACCAAGATCAAGAGCGGCATCTACCTCAGAGTTATTGAGCAGATTATATGAGATTATACTTGCAAAGGGCTTAGGCTCCTACCCGATGTGCAGCAAGCACTTCATCAGTGACTGTGCCAGACCCCCTTTGAGAGAGCGAGGCTGTTTCCAGGCTTTTATTATTATAAACAATGTCGCAAACAAATATCCTTGTCCACACGTCACTAGGTACTTGTGGGAGTGCATCTGTAGGAAAAATGCCAGGGAGTAGAATTGCTGGGTCAAAGGCCATGTGCATTTTTAATTTCAAAAGACACTGCCAGGTTGCCGTCCAAGGGGGTGGTCCTAGCTGCGCTGCCACCAACTGTGTCTGAGCTTATTACCCCATAGCCTTGCCAGCACTATTGTGTTTCACTTGAGCCCAGCATTTCTCAAGATTATTTGGGCACAGAAGTTGGTTATGGAGCTTCTTGGGGGACCATCAGGGCTTAGAGCCCCCCCGTCTAATAACCAGCGAATTTATCAGTGTATTTGCTGGGAGAAGCCAGCCCAGGATGAGGCTAGAAGGGTCCACAGTCAGCAAAACTCTCCACAAGTTAGCTCTGCCCACAGCCCCTGCACATTCATTCATTCTCCACATTTTTCTTACATATGGTGGTGCTCACAACAAGTTTATACATTCTTGATGGCTTTTTTCCCCCTTTTCTGAGTCGGTTAGCACATCAAAACTGTTAGTTAGATCTGATCATACTTCAGATTGCGCTTGTTGTTGCCATTTCATCCCTGTGCCAGGGACTTGCGATTAATTCCCAGTCACATTTTTAGCATTTTATCACACATGTGGAGGCACACAGACAATGCCAGGGCGCAATTAGCTGTGATAATAGGGGAGCCTGACTGTTCTCCTTGGAATTAGACTTCCTGTTATGGATAATCTATAAACCAACCTCTCACCCTCACCTTTGGCAAAAATTAGAGTCGGGTATAAAGAAAAAGAAAGGCAGACCTTGCACTAAGAGACTTGTCATCTGAAATCTGAAACGTCACAAATGCAAAATACATCTCAAGGGTGATTTCTTTCACAGATAGAGTTCTAAGTTTTAGTAGATTTTTATTAAAGTCCTTTGAAAGACCATTATGGCAGGATGGAGGAGTTTTTTGAGGATGGCAGCTTTGGGCAGGAGAGCAGGTTTGCTATGTCTCTCCCCAGTTCTTTACGTTCTTCCCACCCGCAGCTTGCACGTACACTGATCTCACACAGGCCCAGGCTGGAATACTTTTTTATGATTCACTCTGATTTAGGGTGGCGTGCCAAACTTTCTAGGACTTTTGCGGGCTCTCTGGGCTAGCCTGGCATCAAAGCCTCTGACGCCTCTTTCCCCTCCAATGACCTTGTAGATCTAACAAATGCCAAGGACTGTGCTTCTGCTAAATCTGGTGTGGAGACCATCCCAGGCTGCCCAGAGTAGCCGGAAGCAAACTGGCTGCATCGCTGGGAGCCCCTCAGGGGTCAGGTTCAAGGTGAGAGCATCCTTGAGTGAAGGTCAAGTTGATCTCTTTTCCTCCCCAATTCTTTAATAAACTTTATTTTTATCTAATTAAAACACCCATGCAGAAAACTGCACAAATCCTGTTCCAAGCTTGATCACTTTTTTTTTACATGCAGCTAATGAGTTTTATATGCAACTAATCCTTCAGATCAAGAAATAGAGCATTGCCAGCTTCCCACAGCCCTTGCCTGATGCCCCTCCCAGTTGCTGCCCCCACCAAAGGCAGTTACTCTTCTATTCCTGATAGTTAGTATTGCCTGACTTTGGCATGTTGTAAGTGGAATCTCATCGCATATACTTGGTTGTGTGGGATCTCTTTTGCTCAGCACTGAAAATCACATGTGAATTCACCATGCTGTGTGTGTGGTTCATTCATTCCCATTCCCAGGAAGTGTCCCATAACATGAATATACAACTTTTCATCCATTCCACTGATAATCATTGCGTTGTTTCCTGTTTAGGGCAATGGTGAATAATGCTGCTGTAAACATTCTTATCTATGGCTTGTGGTGGACAAGTGTACTCATTTCTGTTGTATATGTAGGAGAGGAATTACTATGTCATAGGGTAGACACTGCCAGTTGTCCAAAGTGGCTGTATCAATTATGCTCCCAGCAGCAGTGTATCAGAGTTTGTTTCTCCACATCTTCACCACCACCACCATCAGTGGTGTTCATTTTACCATCTGGTGGTCAGAGTGACCTTTCTAAACCGCAGATCCTTTGGTCACCTTCTTGCTTCCAGTTTTTGTAGATTTCCCCTACATTTTATAGTGAAAACTTTCAAATATACAGAAAAGCTGGACAAATTATATAGGGGATACCTATAACAAAACAATCACATGATCTAATCACATAATCAACATTTTATAACAATCATGTTTTCACATGTCTAACCATCCATCAACAATCTTATTTTAGTTGCCATGTTTCTTTAAGAAGGTGAAACTTACCCACCATCACATTCACGTATTTTAAGCACACATTCAATGATTTGAGTAAATGTACATAGTTGTGCAACCATCAGCACAATCCAGTTTTAGAACACTTCTGTCATCTGACAAAGTTTCCTGTGCTGTTTGTTGTCACTCTCTACTCTGCCTCCCAACCTCAGGCAACTGCTGATCTGCTTTCTCCTGATGTAGTTTTACCTTTTCCAGAAATTCCCTGTAAAGGGAATCATCTAGTTAGTGTGTAGTCTTTTTTGTCTGGCTTCTTCCGTGGAGCATCCTGCCTTTGAGATTCATTCATTTTGTAGCATGTGCCAGTAGTTCCTTTTCATTGCTGAGTAGTATTCCACTGTATAGATGCACAGCAGTTGGTTTATCCAGCCTCCAGTTCATTGTCCTAATAGAGTTTTAACTACAGGACCACAGTCTGCCATAAAAGGAGCTTGCTCATTTATAGAGGACTCGATGTGTGGGAAGAAGGAAAGTTAAAGAGAGGTAGAGACAGAGACAAAGAGAGACAGAGAAGATAATATTTTGTTCCCTACACATGCCGTTTCTCCAAATCAGTGCTGGGCCTCTTCCCTTTCAGGAAACTCCCCCACTACCCTGTTCTCAGCCATCCCCTCTCTCTGACAACTGCATACCCGGCCAACCATACTTCTCTGGTGCTCACAGCTCCCTGTCCTGAGTTCGTATATGTTTCATGGTTGACGGTCTCATTAAGTCCTATAATGTTCACAAAGAACTCAGCATGATCGGGCACAGGGTCGACAACTTGGGGAACAGTGGCCTTCAGTATGATCTCTACCATAGCTTGATCGATTCTTGGAGGGGAAGAGTCATGGCTTTTGCGTTCCTTCACTGTAGCTGCAAGGCCAGGTACAGCACCAGGCATGCTGGGAGGGAGGTGGGCGACAGTGACAGTGCAGTGGGCTGGGGGCCCTTATACAATCAAGGCCTGAGCACCCTGAACTCAGGTCCTCTGGTGAGGTCCCTATTAGGAAAATAGCCCTGAGCTGGGTCTGGGGGTGTTGCCAGACCTTGGTGCCAAACCACAGCTGGGAATGCCAGCATCACTAATGAGTTCAGGGTGAGCCAGAAGAAGGAGGAGGCTCCTGCCAACAGAGGCAACTGTGGGAAGCTGCTGGGACCCCCAGCCAGTGAGAGGCCTGAGCAGCAGCCAGGCACACTGCTCCTTTACCACTTCCCTCTTGGCCCTGTAATTCCCAAGACTTCTGATGTCTCTCCAGAAGCAGGCTGCCCCTCCTCGTATGCTTCCAGGAGTGCTGAGGGACTGGGCTCCCAGGCTTGTGCTGTGATGCCCCCCCTCCTTTCTTTCCCACCCTAAAATGACTTCCTCAGACCTGGAAGTGACTTGATGGCTCCTACTGACTGTGTGTGTTGCGGTTGAGGGTTCCTATTCTTGAATGCAATGGTTTTCAAACCTGAGTGATACATGCTCAAGTGCAGAAGTCAGAGTTTTTGATTCAGTACGTGTAGGGGGGAGCCCCAAAATTTTGCATGTCTAACAAGTTCCTGGGTGAGGCTCATGCTGCTGGGTCCAGGACCACTCCTTGAGAACCACTGCTCTAAAGCTTTGGTCTGTCCCCCTCAGGTTCAGCTTGGACCCTCCTCCTGCCTGGTGGGAGATGGGGGAGGGCAGGTGGGAGAGGCATCTGCTTCCCTTGCTGCACAAGTCCTGAGAAACATTTGGATCCTTGTGACCATGACAGTGACAGTCGCAAGCTCACACTCCAGCTGCCTTTGGCCAAAGGGCATGGCCAGACTTACACGAGGAAGAGCAGATACAACATCTTGTCTCCAACAGACCATAAAGATAAAAACAGATCAAAGCTGGAGAGAGTGTCTGAGTATAAAAATAAGTAAGTGGTTTCATAAAAGAAATCATTGGAACTCACTGTCCTGTTTTAACTGCAATGTCGGTAATAAGCTTAATTTTGATTTTGGAACTGACCCATGTAACAAGAACGCTTAAAATTACATGGGTCAGACAAGATAGTAAGTGCAGTGTTTCTGGCAGTGTTCTAGGATGACTATTCGGATTCAGCTCAATCTTGTAGTCAAGCTGGGCTTGAAAAAAGGCCCTTAAGAATTCTTCATCACACTCGACCCTCAAACCAGTCCTCTGAGGCAGATATGGGGATAGTCTCATTCCCATTTTACACATGGGGAAACCGAGGCACAGCCATTACACGGCAGATTCAGAATTCCAACACAAGTCTTTTTTGGACTCCAACTCAGACTTTGAGCCTCAAAGGGAGCCCCTCCTGCCCCACCCGACACCACAGCTGAATGTTAATTAAGATTTGCCTGAATAATTTCTAGCCAAGTTGCAGACACATCAGGCTGGATGAAGGCTCAGGCAAGCTCTTCTTCTATTATTGGAGTGTGAACTCCATTGACCCCAGCTGGCTCTACAAGGGGGACTCCAGCATATCTGCTGTCAGAAATGACAGATTTGGAAACAGATTCCTCTATAGTCTTATCTGAGCTTAAGACAGGTAAGATTGATCAGGGAGGCTGATCCACTGTGATCACTTTTAATTGTTTTTCAGCACCTGGGCTATGTGTGTTTGAACAAGCCAGGTACACTGCTCAGTGCTTGCTCAGATGGGTCAGAGATGCTGCTGCATCCAGCTGGGCCCCCCTCAGCCCATCCTGGGACAGTTGGTTATTAAGTAAGGGAAGTGTCCACATCCTCTGCGTATTTGCAGGTGGCCATATGAAAAGGCACTGCTGGGAAGGACACTAATCGAGTGGCAGACAGAACGTTGTTGTCTCCTGAAACAGTTGTTGGTCTGGATATCATTCCAGACAAAGTTTATCGCTCAGTAAAGAATTTAGACAGAGGGTGAGATCGATTATGGATTAGATAGTGACCTGTTGGGTTGGGGTGGGTGAGCGCTGCTGGTGGTAGAGGTGAGGATGAAGATGGAGGAGGAAGATGGCGTTTGGATGGTCGTTGATGACAGAGGGTGGTAGCAGTGGTGGTGGTGGGGACAGTGGTGCAGGACATGGGATGTTAGAGGAAGAATGGTTATAAAGGGATAAAGGGCTGAGGAGCTCAGGGAACTAGCTGGAAGGTTCAAAGCCAGGGATGAAAATCTGATCGTGGTTTGGGGTGGCTAGGGAGAGGGGAGGGTTGCCTGGGGGAGGCATTGCTTTCTGATCACCCTCTCCTGATTCCAGAGACGGCTGCCCAGGGTATTTACCAAACCTGCTCTAACAGCCCAGCTGGGAGGTCCTTCCTGGCTGAGATTTAGCAAACCTGTTTCCCTAGGAGGCCTCTCTTCCCACCACAAACAGATGGGTGCTGATGTCAGCAGCAGGCAAAGCTGTAAGTCAGCACCAGAGCGGGCTGTGCTCAGGGGCCAAGGGAAGAAAGGGTCCTGCCTGGCATGGTGTCCTCTAACCCTGCCCCAATGGGGAGGCAAGGCAAGAGGCCATCGGGGAGGCCCTGGTAGGTTCATGGAGTAGGTGCCCAATCTTGGGTGGCCTGAGGCTCAAGCTTAGCGTTAGAGCACCCTGGATGTGGGAATCAGAAGGGCCCTTTAAGGGCCATCTGGTTTAATCCCATGCAGAGAAAGGAGAGGTGCTCTGATTCCCATTTCCCAGGTGAGGACCTGAAGCCTTTGGAGGGGAAGGGTGCTCAGGGTCCCTTGGAGAGGCAGCAGCAGAACCAGGCTCAGCACCTGAGGCTCTGGATTCCTGGCTCTGAACTCCTTCTGCAACAGCGCCTCCATCTGTGCACATGGTGGGAGTGTCAGGCAGTGGGCTCCCAGAGACTGGGTCAGAGTCAGGCCTGACTCGCGGGTTTGCCATTCCCTTGGGGGAAGGTGTGACTTGAAGCCTCTCTTCTTCTGTAAAACGGGAGTGTTCAAATATCACTCCTTGGGTGGGAGGAGGGTTAGATGCGACTGGGAAAAGTGAAGCTCCCTGTGAAGGTCAGTTTCCTTCTCCTCATAAGCTGTTAGCCCTAGTGGGAGTTCTCTGTGTGCTTCAGTGTGCATTTGTGTGTGAGCACACACAAGACTCTGGGTGAGAGCACGTGTGGGTATGTGTGTGAGATTCGTAAATCCTGGCCTGGCAGCCACAAAGTGGGGACGACACAGTGTTCACTGGTCTTGGGAAGCATTAGAGCTTGGAGCCTCTCAGACTGGCCTGACCCAGGGGATGGGTGGTGGTGGTGGGCTGGTGCTCAAAGGAAGGGGTGCTCCAGGACCCCTCAGGCTGCTAAAAACCCTAAAGTCTCGTGGGGCAGGGAAGGGCTGGTCTCAGGGTTAGGCAGCTCCACTTAGGGGTTTAGATGAAGTTGTCCCCCACCCCAAATGGAAGGTGGGTCCCACTGTCAGGAGTCAGCCCTGAGGAGGTTGATGTGGGCATTTGTAGGGGTTAGAGAATGGGCTTGAGGGCACCAGAAGAGGGGAGAGGAAGTAGGGCTGGCTTCCAGGCACCCAGGACTCCAGCAAAATCTACCTTCCTTGTAGCCCAGGGGATCCTGGCCCCTCCCCTTGCTCTAGGCGGAATACAAATCTGGTTATTTGTGCTAATTGTTGACATTTGTCCGATATGTCATCCCAGGACCTTGGGGACCTAGAATGCAAATCTATTCTTCAAAGTGCAGATTTCATGATATCAGTAGAACAGGAGCCTGGGGAATTGATGGGGCAGAGAACAATCTCCTTCAGAACTGCTTCTAAGCTGTCTGTAATGTCCCCATCACATTCCCAGATGTGTGATATGGTGGACGTCCTGGAAGATCAAAGCTGAGGCCACACCTCGATGGCCTTGCAGTCCAGCTGTTTCACTTTACACATAAGGAAACTGAAGCTCAGGGAGGAGGCATGACTTGCCACAGTTGGTGGCAGTGTAGGGTCAGAACCTTGCCCAGCATCTTCCATAGTCATCCTTTGACTTAGTGTGCACAAAGTGCCCTTTTGGTGAACATCCTTCATACACACCCAGCCTATCCCTCCTGGAGCACCCCCAGCTTCATTTTGCTTCCTAGCAATACATTTTATATAAAGGATGCTTTTTATCTTCTGCCCCTCTGCCTCACTAGAAAAGCTCCATAGGAGCAATAATTTTTCCCCATTTTATTTATCACCATATTGTCAGCATCTAGAACACATAGTTGCTCAGTAAGGAATTGTGGAATTCATTCATTCATTTATTCATCTGTTGGCTATATCTCTGGTGGGCCTTCTCCATTCCAGACCCTGATAACACAGAGAGGTGTCAGATCTGGCTTCTGCCAAAGGGAGAGGATGGCTTCAGGCCCATTATTCTAAGATGAGAGAGAGCACCTTGCCTCAGTACCCTGGCCAGGACTCTGGAAGGTTCCCTTGGTGAGGGAGGAGCTGGGGCTTGGGGGTAAGAAGTCTTGAGAAGCAGTCACATCCCAGAGTAGCCTTCAAGACACGGAGGGGACCAGATGTGCAAACAGGTAGCTTGTGTCTAGAGGGAGGAGGAAAGGAATGTAGCAGCCTACAGAGGGTTAGGGGAGGGAGTGTGAGGGGGGATCCTGGGAGGAGAGGGCAAATGGGGTGCTGCGGGAGGGCTGGGCACTGGGTATCTAGGGCAGGGGTGGGGAGTGGGGTGGAGAAGGAAGGACTGACATCTACTGACATTTGGGTGGGCTGGAGAGTGGGGTCTAGCATGGAGAGAAAGAAGACCAGGCTTCTACAATGCATATGGTCAGATGGGGAGACACTGCACAAACCCAGAGAAGAGCTTGATTGGAGGCTCAGTTTTCTCATCTATAAGATGGGGATGATGACCTGACCCTGGAGATGGGGGAGAGGAGGGAAACCTTATACGAGATGATCTTTCTGAATGCCACCAGCCCCTGCTGGACCCTCAAACACATGCTGGCCTGTCCTCCTGACACTGTCCCCTTTTCCCTGGGCACAGTCTCTGAGGACCATGGCTCTGGGGCTCTGCCCTGTGGAGGGGCCAGACTCCACCCTCTCTGTTCCCCAGCCCCTATGGTTGGTGGCTCAAGAGGTCACCCAGTTTCCTCCATCCCAGTTGAGTGAAACCCTCTGGGCTCTGTGGGTGCTGCGGGTTTCCTGGCTGGGGTCCAGGCTTCTGCCTCGCTGGGGGCTGTGAGCAGGAGAGCAACAGACCAGATTTTGCAAGCCTGAAATAGTTTATAGCCAGGCTGAGGCAGGGAGGAAGAAGGGCATGGTCCCAGGAATGCGGGAGGAATGCCTGGGAGGCTTGTTTCTGCCCCCCCCCCTTCCTCACCTCCCTGGGGGGAGCCAGCAAGGAAGGCTTCCAGCCGGCTGGGCACCAGGCAGCTCAGAGGGAAATGTTCTGGGCCCTGAGCATTCCTGTCACTGGAGTGCTCTCAGGGTTCAGGGTGGATGGCTGTGTGATGGGTGGGCTAGTCATCCAAGGAGTCCGCCTGGATAAATCTGTCTCCCTCACCCACTTTAGTCCTCCCTCTGAGTCGGCCAGTAGCACCATGGACGTACATCTTTCCTACTGGGACAGGAGGGGGCTGTGTTTTGGCTTGAATTAGGGCTTCTCTGTCTTCCTTCAAACTGGGGGTTCCCCAAAGTCAAGGTTTATGCTTGCCCTTCAGATGTGGGGGACTCCTTACGGAGTGAGGCTGTGATGCTGCCGGAGGGGAAGGCTGTGTCACCCGCTCACCTGAATGCTTCCCGTGGCCAAGAAGGGGTGGCCGCTGAAACTGGAACTGCAAGATGAATCTCTATCTCCATTCCTTTAGATCCAAAACTGATCTGCCTTCAAACCTGACTGGAAAGTTGGGTACCTTTAAGGGCCAAATGAGTCTTGTGGACCAGACACCAGCCTCCTAACAGTTCTGCCTCAACCCATCCCTGTTCATGGAACACCTGCGGCCCCTACCTATATGAGGTGGGGAGAAACCAGGCCCCAGCTGCCCACCTGGAAAGTTCACTTGGCCATCCTGGCACCATACTCTGGGCTCATCCCGTTTGCTTGTGCCCTGGGGAGTGGTTGGGAGTAGACAAGGCAAAACGTGCAAGGCCTCTGTCCACTAATGATACCTGCACATTCCTGGGCCCTGGGTCGGGGCCAGTCATCTTCCCTTTCATGTTTGGCTCTGTCTGAGGGAGCCAGTGGACATGGTGGGGGCTGGGCAGGGGCCCTGGGGCAGGGATAGCCAGCAGGAACAATGGGAGGCAGAGAGGACTGGTGCCTAGCCAAGGCCACAAGGTTGCAGTGCCCTCAGTTCCCGCCAAGCTCTGGCAGGGAAGACACAAGATGTCAAAACTCTGGCTGGTCAGACCCCATCTCTCTCTTTTGGCCATGGCTCTCTGGCCTACAACGGCAGCACATCACTTTCCAATCCACCCCTGCTCCTAGACCAACACCAGGGGTCAGTCAGTCTGTGGTCAGGGTTATGGAGAATCTCTGTAGACTTGGGCACTCTGTGGCTAGGATTATGGGAACTGAGATCCGGGCTTAGGCTCAGGCTCTGACCAGGGTTTGGGATCAGCCTGTTTCCTGGGCTAGGGGGATTCGATTTTGGCTCGGTAGGATTAAGGGTCAGGTTGTACCCAGGACTAGGGGTCAGTCTATACCTAGGATCAAAGACACGGTTTACTCAAGAATAGAGTGGTCTATACCCAGAATTAGGGGTTGATGGGCACTAAGGGGTAAGTGTGTGTTTTGCATCAGAACTGAACATAGGACTTTGCCACAAAAGGTGACCCCAGCTGGTCATAGAAAGCAGAGAATACAGTTTGCAGTTTGGAGGGGAGGCCATCCACTGGTCCCTTGGCCATCCACTCCTGGCAGGAGGCCCTAGAGATAGAGTGAGGAGCCTCATCACGTTCAGAGAAAGCTTCGCTAGGACCATGGGGATGGAGCATGATGTCTTGGCAGGGTCCAGTGAGTGGCTCAGAGGCGACATTGCCCAGTGCCAAGGTCAGGAAGCAACTCCAGGATGGCGCTTCTGTTTACACTGCCCTCTCAAAACTCATTCACCAGTAGCTCTTTCTGCAAACATTTCCTGAATACCTACCATACTTCAGGCCAGAGGTTCTCAAACCTGAGTGCACAGAAGAATCAACCAGGAAGCTTGTGGGAAAAGGCTGATTCCTGGGCCCCACCCCCAGGGACTTTAGAGCAGGAAGGTGCTGGGGGCTGTCCAGGAATCTGCACTTTCAATAAAGTCCCCGGGGCGATTTGGCTGTGGTGTTTTTTGGTTTTTCGTTTGTTTGTTTGTTTGTTTAAATTGCTGCTGTGGTAAGATCATACTTTCGGGACCTGTCCTCAGAAGGCTTATTGGGTTAAAAAGGATTGTGGAAAACACTGGTAACACCTTCTGTCCAGTTCGATGAGCAGAGTGGGTGCTAAGGATTTCTGTTAAAAGGTGTGTGTGACCACTTTCAGAGATGACCCAAGAAGGCCTTGCAAGGAAGTCAGGGAGTTTCTCTCTCAACTCTGACCACCAGTAAGCTAAAATCATACTGGTCTTGCTGCAAGAATTGTATAAAACTTGGCTGTTTAACCATCCCAAAGCGTTTTCATGTGCTTGGCAAGGTAGGAGAATTCAGGCAAACACACAGAAGATTAGCTTTGAGCATAGGAGTGTAAAGCAAAGCATAATTAATACATTAAATGAGGCAAAGTAAAAGAATGCATATAAAAAATCCTCTCTTGGTACAGGGCTAAGGAAGGGAACAATGCATGACAGCCATTATTATTAATAACTTACCAATTTGCTATAAACAACCGTCCTGAAAAACACGACTCAGGCAGCGTAGGTCAACATGGTTTAAACTGTGGCCCTATGCTTTGCCTCACTCTCCCCTGAGTTGTTCCACCTGCCAGGAACTTTGTAGTTGGTATATGGAAATAACAGAGTGTATGTTTTTATTTTCCAAATGTGCAATCATAATATTGATTATGCTTTTGCACACGGCACATTTCTCTCTCTTCCACCTGCCCCCTGGTCAGGGATCTGGCGCTAAAGTGCTCACTCATTTTGAGGACCTTGCTGAAGGCAGGGAGGCTGGGTGGGATGCCTCCCCGCTCTGCGGCTCACTGCCATTGGTGTGCTTCTGGAAGATTACATAACCTTTCTTTATTTAAGCCCTCCATTCTTCCCTCTGAGAGTGAATAGACTTCCGGGCCTGCCTGTGGGGCAGGAGCTTGGGGGAGAGAGGGCCAGAGTGAGTCCCAGGAGCTTCTGGAGGCCACACCCTCCAGGGCTGGTCCTGGGAGAGCAGACCCTTCCGTGGGGAGGGCAGGAGGTGACCTTCCATTCCCCTGGGCTGGGCTGCAGGCCACCTGGTCACAGCCCCCTTGGATACCGCCAGGACGTTTTTGCATTTATCCTAGTTAAATTTCACTGAGGTGTTTCAGGCCAGTGTTTTCAGGGAGGGATGGGGTTCCCAGCTCCTCCAGCTGGCCTGGGACTTTCCCAGCCCTTGGACACTCCCACACCCTCTGAAGCTCACCTCCCCAGGGCATTGCTCCATTTCATTCATTCATTCAACAAGCATTTATTGAACACTCATTAGGCAATCCATAGAGTGCTAAGCCCTAGGCTTCAGAGATAGAGGCCTGGTTCACAATGTAGACAGGTGGAAAGGCATAGAAGCAGAGCATGTCTCTCCAGTGCAGTAAAAGTGTGCCAAGGGATTAAAGGGGCATAGGAGGGGCACCTGATTCAGACCTGGGGGACGTGTGAAAGGCAAGGAAATCTCCATGAGGGAAGTAATGGTTTGTTTGAATCTCAAATTATGAGAAGGGAGGAGGGGCCTGGGGTTTTCAGGCAGAGAGAATAGGTGAATGTAAGTCTGGAGACTGGACACAGCATGGCTAGGGTTGGTTTAGAAGTCACTTCCCCGGGGTTAGGTTATGAGGTCTGAAGCAGGAAGAGTGTGGAGCTGAGTCTGGAGAGGACTACAGGGGCAAGACCACAGTAAAGTATGGAGAGCTAGGACCTTACCCTGTGGTTAATGGGGAGCCATGGAAGGTCCTAGCTAGAAGGGAATGAGCTAGTTAGGTCTGCTGACTTGACACTGTCATTAACATCAGTGCTTAATGTATCTTTTCCATGGTTGTGGGTCCCAAGCATCTTTCTGAATAGCAAACTCTGGGAAGGCAGGCTGCCTTGAGAACTGGACAGTGTGCCATGTGCCAGTCATCTGCAAAATGTGGGGGATGGAGAAAACAGCCAAGCCAGAGAGACCTGGGTTTGGATCCTCACTGAAGTCTGGCAAGCTACTGAACCTGCCTGAGCCTCAGCTGCCTTGTCTATAGAATGGAAGCAACCTAATACTAATGGCCAAGTGATGGTGAGAGAGTGAGAGCACCTTTACTGGAAACCGTTAAGGAGTGCAGCCCAGGTGAGGGAGTGGCTGGAGCTCATTCCAAGACAGCAACTGGGTTGGGGGTGCGGGCAGGTGAGCAGAGCCTGGTCTCTCAGCCTGGGGTCCTGGCCACCATCCCCATTGCTGCCTGAGCAGCTGTCTTGTGATGTCCCTCCCTGCATTAGGTCTGATAACAGAGCCTGAGGAGCTATCCTCACCATAAACAGTGGGGCACTGAGTTTCTCCTGATCTGTTCATTGGCCCTATGTGCCCTGTGGCCTGTCGGCTCTCTGGCTCCAGAGCAGCGGTAGAAAAGAGAGTGGTCTACCCAGCTTCCTGCAGACTTCACAGTTGTGCAAGGCTGTCTGATTCTAAACAAACCGTAAACCTACCACTTCCCAGGCAATTGCAAGCATTCTGGCCAGCAGGTGGCCAGGCTGCCACTGTTCAGGACAGCCAGGGCCCGGGTCACAGGCCACACGCCTGACCTGGGGTGAACCTAGACTCACGACGTCTGGGCCTGGCATAGCTAGGTCGCTGGTGGGATAGAAAGAGCTCTGGGCAGGGAGTCAGGGGTCCTAGGTTCTAGTCCTAATTCCCCTACCAACTCACTGTGTGACTGTGTGACCTAGGGCAAGATCTTTCCCCTCTTTGGGCCTTAGTTGCCTTGGCTGAGCCCGAGCAGTTTGGTGATGATGATCCAGGGTACCTTCTACCCTGGTGTTCTGGGAGGCTGACTTCCTGTGACCTAGAGGCCCTGGGAGATTGGGCAGTGTTCCCCCAGACTCTGGACAACGGCCACACCCACCCCTCTTTGTTCATTCAGAATCAGCTCCAACCCCAAAAAGCAAACCACAGGCAGGAACAGAAGAACTCTGGTTAACCATGGCCTATGTAAGAGCAAGGTGCACCTTCTTGGAGCTGACTTGGAAGTTTCCAGGTGCTGCTTCATTCATTATTCAATTCATTATTTCATTCAACGAAATTGAAAAATGGATTCATTCATTCATTTGGTTAACAAATATTAAGGGGCACCTACTAGATACCAGGTACTTGCTGGGACCTGGAAGTGTACCAGACGGGTAGGGTCCTCTCTGACTGGCACTCAGGGGCCGGCCTGGCCTACCTTTCCTGAGAGGCAGGAACAGCAGGCCCATATGTGGTGTCTCGAGGGTAAGCCCTGAGAGCCCTGTGCCCCAGTGGGACCCCCATCCACCCTCCCTGTGCCGAGCTCTGTCCTAACCCCTGAGGGGAAGTGGAGGAAAGCAAATCTGTCCCTGCTCCAGAAGCCCCTGTGCTGTGCAGACACCCAGCCCTTACCTCTGGAGCCAGTGGGGGAGTCAGTCAACTCCTTAGGGTGGTGTCAGCAGGTGCAAAGCTGGGCCCTGCCCTTCGTCCTGGCCGAGGACAGCCTCAGTTCCCAAGGAGCAGGGACTGTGTCCCCTTGGGCCTCTTCTCAAGCATGTGGGCTAATACAGTGTTCAGTGAAAGGAAGTAAGACAGTAAAGGCTGGATATGGCCCCAGAGCACTTTGGGTCTGGAAGGGACAGTCCTGGGGAAGATTCTAGGTCCTTCCAGACTTGGAAAGAGAAGGGAGCTGCTCTGGCCAGCACCACCTGAACATCTGACCCCTTAAGTTTCCCTAAGCACGAGCCCACCCTACTACCAGCAAAGGCAGGGATGGTATCAGAGCATTGGCTCAGAGAGGGCTTGGCCACAGAGGGTTCCTTCCACTGGGGTCATGGGCATCTGGGCCATGCCTGACCTCCCTCTACGCCTACGGCCAACTCAGCTGTCCCCTCTCCCTGCTTGGCCTTCCCGGCCCCTGAGCATCTGCAGGGCCCAGAACAGACACCTTGCTCTGCTTTCCCACGCTCCTCACACCAGGCTCTGCCCAAATGGGCAGACACCGACAGACCCCTTCTTCTTTTCTGCCCGCTCCCTGTCACTTCTCTTAACTATCTCTATTTCATGTAGGCTCTTGTTGAACTTGGCTTTTTGAGTAGTTCCACATGGTATGTTTAGTATTCAAACTAGTTAAACTAGTTTAGCATTCCAAGTCAATGTTCTCTTGGGGAAACTGAGTTTCAAGGAGGACAAAGACTTGCCCAAGCTCATACATCATCCAGGGCTGAGCTGGGACCAGAACCCAGGTCTCCTCAGGCTCCTGGGCTAGCTGCCTCCTGGACTTCCTCCAAAACTCTAGTTGGGACCAGCTACGTAAATTGTGGGGCTCACTGCGAAATTAAAATGCTGTACCACTTGTTCCAAACTATTAAGGATTTCAATCAAGATGGTGACAGCAGAGCATGAAACCAAATGTGCGACCCTTCTAAACATGAGCCTTTGTACAAGGGCACAACACACATGAGCACGGAGCTGGCCTGTTCACTAGGAGTGGGGACCCCAGCCAGATCGCCCCTGGGAGGTCGGAAGACATGTGCCTCACAGCTGGACGTGTCTCTGAGCCAGCCAAAGCCTTCCTCATCCTAAGGTGAGTAAAAGCCCCTGTTTGAGACTGCACAGAGGGCCAGTGGGGTACAATGCCAGGCCTCCCAAAAGTTGGGCGGAGACAGATTCAGAGGTATGTCTTTATTAGCAGCTAGCTGCCTTAACTCTCCCCAGTGGAAAGCTCTTGGGGACCCGGAGAGGGACTGGAGGTGCAGCCACAGCCACCAGCAAAGGCTCTGGGCTGATTGATGAGGGGGGTGCCATGGGGGAGGAGGCTGCAGCAGCTTCTACCACCTTATGCAAGAGGGAGAACAAAGGGACTTTGCTGGGAGGTATTAGAAGACGAAGCGGGTGGGTGGCGGGGCAAACTCGGCAAGCCCCTGGGGACCTGAATTAGCAGCCGTGACTGAAAGCAGGGAATTACAGCTCCTGGCCCCCTCACCGAGGCCCCACCCCCTCGGACACAGCTAATCTGCCGCCTTGCCTGAGCTCCTGCCTGAGGCCTGTGTGAGGGGCAGGTCCCCTCCACTTAGAGGGGACTGGAGCCTTCCTGGGGAAGGAGCTGCCTGACCCCTGACCCTGGGGGCACAGCCTCTGAGCAGACTGGGTGGCCAATTTGGGCTGAACTCAGACACTTAACTGAGCTGTGGGTTTGAGGGGAAATCACTGTTCCTCTCTGGGTCTCTCCTTCCTGCTGACAAGTGGGAATTGGGGGCTGTGGACCCAATAGCCATCCCAGGGGTCCTGAGCTGGCTCCAACAGGGATGAGGGAAGCCACCTCTCAGTCAGGTGGTGCCTGATAGGCAGGAGTGTCCCCAACACAGATGGGACTTCAGATTCTTGGGCTGATGGGTATCTAATCATTTAAGAAATACGAGATATTTGAGGTCTCACAATCTGGGCCCCACTGGCCTTCCCAGTTTTACTTCTAACTACTTCCCATGTTTTAGTCAATGCTGCAGCAGCAGTAAGCTGCACATGCCAGCCTGCTTGCGCCTGCTGTTCGCACCCTCTGGAATTCCCTGTCCCGGCTCACTCTTCATTTCTTAAGGCCCAGCTCTGTCAGCACCGCCTTGCCCCTTGTCACCTCCCTCCGTGCTCTAATTTTACAGTCTTCTCTGTGTCCGTGTCTCTTTCTCCCAAGAGACTGCTGGCTTCTTGAGAGCGGGGGCACAGCAGGTGCCGGGGCCATGAGGTCCTGTGCCTGTGGCAACACCTGACTCCTGGCGGCCAGGACATTTCCCAGGAGTACAAGGAGGACACAGCAGCACAACTATGGGATTGACTGGGTGTTGAGGGTAGTAGTGAGAATTACAGGGTGACAGGAAAGCACAAAACTGGGGAGATCTGTACGTAGAGGCTTCCAGAGGCAAGGCCTGAAAGGAGTGGAAGCCAGGAGGGAGCAGAGCATTCCAGGCAGAGGGAACCGAAGGTGTGGGGCCCTGGGAGAGGAAGGCTGCGGTGGTGCAGGAGCTGGGGCCCCGGGAGAGGGTGGGAGACTGGGCTGGGGTGATCAGGCCCAGCCTCAGAGGCTGTTCGGGGGATTTTAGACCTTATCCAAAGAGCAATGCAAAGCTATTAAGGGGTGTTAAGCAGGCGAGGGAGCGAGGTGATGAGATTTGCATTTCTAAAAGATCACTTTCTCTGCACTGCGGAGAATGGATTAGAAGGGACAAGAGGCTATTGCTGTCCTGAGAGGGGACAGAGAGGGAATGGACAGATTGAGAGGTGTAGGGTGGGAGCTGACAGCGCTTGGAGATTGGAGGATTTGTAGGGAGAGGGAAGAGGAGGGGAGGCTCCAGGTTTCCCGCTCGCCCCTGGGCTGGTCAGCGGCACTGGGCAGCCTGGGAACATCTGCGTGGTGTGTACCCGTCCCAGCCATGCGTTGGGGTGGGGATGCTGGAGCCAGCTTCCCCTCCTCGGAGCAGCCCCATGGGATGGGAGTGTAGGGCCAGGCTGCAGCTACCTAGCTGTTCTCTACTGTCAGTGTGCCAGTAAATCTGGTACATACACAGGGGACACAGATCCACATGAACGCAGACCCTACATACATGCACACGTACCCTTAGGCTCACAGATATATTTACAGCATCTTCTTGGATGTAGACATTCAAACCATTACCCCGAGACCCAGATTTACACAAAGTGGGCCCCTACATGCACTTGTTGACATGTGTAATTAGATCTATTGCTGCTAAAAATAACCAACACTAGTGGCTACTTGGAATGGGCCAGGCTTTGTTTCAAACACTTCCTATCCTGTAGAGAAGCCCAGATACTGACAGTGCACACTGACAGTATGAGTGTGTATATCATGCATGTATTCATATGTGTGCGTGACCTATGCACGTGAAGGCACCTAAATATTGTGTGATGTGTGCTTTGATATAAATGTTTTATTACATTTATTACAAAGGCACAAGTTGCTGCAGAGATATTTTCAAGTGCACACACATGCACACTCACATATATGCAGTATACGTACCCAGTTCACACACATACCCTTTCTCTTTTGGGCTATGCACACATACTGTACACAGACACATTCATAGGCAGCACACAAGTGATACACACTTGCACATACATCACACACTTGTGTACACACGCACACATGTGCAGAACACACAGATACAAACTCTCACCCTTTCTCACACAGGGCAATTTATGACCGTCCAGGCTCATGTCCGGACTTCCCATTAACATTAATGAGGTGATGTCGCCCGAGTGTTCGGAAACCCTTGTCCTGCAGGGGTGGGGGGGCAGCCAGGGGGAGAGGACAGGGAGGCCATGGTCACAGGAACAGCTAATTATCCGGCTGACCAAGGTTTGATTGTTTTTCCCACGGCTCCCCTCACTGTCGCCAGGTTCTGGCTGCAGCAGAGTGTTGGGGGCAGGGAGATAAAATAGGGAAGGGGGAGGGGAAGATGGGAGCAAAATAAAATGGTGGGAGGTGGGCGATGGCTGACCCCAGTTTCAATGTTCTCCTTCCCCCTTCATCAGACATCCTCTTTGCCTGGAGCTGGAATTATTTCCTGAAATGGTTCAAAATTCCTAAAGTTTTGTGTGTCTGGGGCCTTGTCCTCCCCAATGTGAACCTTGTATGAGAGTCAAATTCAACTTTCCATTTCAGGAACTTTCGTTTGCTGACCCAGGGGGCAGAAAAGGAGACCCACCCATGTGTCCCCACCTTAGCACAGGACGCAGGGATAACCGTGCATGGCGGTCATTGCTTCCTTCCTCCATTCCTTCTCTGAACCAATGTTTATTGACCATGAGACACTGTTTGAAGTAGCTCAACTCCCCACAGCCACCTCAATGGAAAACCTTTCCCAGGGACAAGTGAATGTGGGCTTCCCATGAACTCCTCAGTCAGAGAAATGGCTCCCATGCCTTTTGGGCATCACAATACTAATGGGAAGCTACAATTTACGTGCAGTAAATGCAAATAACCTCTGCACACTTCTTCCCTGCTTGCAAAAGTGTCTTTCACATCCTGATTCATCCGAGGCTCAGGAGAGCACTATGTGGGTTGCAGGGAAGGTACAGTTATCCCCATTTCACTGATGTGGAAACTGAGGCTGAGAGAGCAGAGGTTCGCCCATGGCCATGTGGCTGGGGAGGGGCTGAGACTTGAATCTTTTAAGCCACTTCTCTGTAAATCACTACATGTTTTCCTTCATCTATCTGTGGGGCTTCCTCCCCAAACATAAAATGAATGTCTTCATGTGCTTCTGGGGAACTTTGTGTCAAATTTCCTGAGATGCCTGGGGCAGTCCTGGGGTGGAAGGTGGAGGGTGAGGGTCGTGGACCCTGACACTGGGAGGAAGCTGGGTGGCCATCTTGTCTCCCCAGATCATTTCGAAGACGGGGATTTGAGGTCTTCTTGAGCCCAGATGGCACCTGGATGTCTGGGAGGCTTAGGTAAAGATCAGAGGGCTGGGAGGGTCTTCTAAGAGCCCTGGTCTAAACACTGCCTCCAGGCATGTTCACCTCAGGTATCATTAGCTCAATTTTACACACAAGGAAATGGGCTGAAGTCATTAGGGCAACAATATTTATTGAACATCTATTACTGTATTATTAAGCCCTGAGCTCAATACTAGATATGACAGAGGACTAAATGGTCACAGCTCTCAAGGAGCTTATAGTCTGGTTGGGAAAGAAAGAGTTTGGGACTTGGGATCACAGAGTCTAGGTCTGAGTTCCAGCTTAGAGGGTCATTTGCTTTTGAATGACTTTGAAGGAAAGTCACTTTAACTTTCTCAGTCTCAGTATTCTCATCCCTAGAATGGGAATGCTCCTTCCTTCCTTCCAGGTCGTTGTTACAATTAGATGCACACAATGCCTGCCTGTCCCAGTGCCCCTCACAAACATGATACTCAGTTGATGTGTTCTTCCCCTCAATTTCCTGCCAGACTTTTTCTGTCCTCACTTCTCTCCACTCCCTCCCTCTGGCCACTCCCTCATGACTGACCACCTCTTTTGGAAACACCTGAACTCTTGGTCCAACTTTGTCAACTCCCCCACAGTCGTCAGACCTGCCCCAGCATGGATGGGAGTGGAGACCTTCTTGTGGGAGATGCTGAACAGCATGGAGGGGCACTGGAGGGTCAATGGCTCTCCCCTGCAGCCTCTTACTTCATCCCCCTTCCCCCTAGAGGAGACAGGGAGACCCACAGACACTCCCTGCCCTCTTCTCTGGCTTCCTCAGCCCAGGACACTGCTTTTCCCAGGAAGACCCAGCCAGTGGCTCTTGAAAGCTGGTGGAGAAACTGAAGCCCTTTATCAAGACAAATGCACAGATCAACTAGCCCCACTGGGATGTCCTATAAGGGGTGGCTTAAAAGCCCCCCATCCCAGAGGACATTTTCTCCCCTCCCAATTCTGCAGGTCAGAATTGGATTAGGTAAGGATGAGAGTGAGCTTCTGTGGCAGGAATCTCCTGGCTGAACAGAAAGCTGCCCCAGGTAAAGTCTGTCCACCAGGGCTCTGCAGACCCTAGGCAGCCTCCTCATCTATGTCCCAGATGGGGGTGGGCACTCCAGGTGGGGATGAGGACTTCTGGGTACCTGCCCCTGCTGTGCCCCCGTCTCCCACCTTGGACTCGGGTCTGCTTTCTGGGCCTCAGTCTCCCTTCCTGTAAAATGGGTGAATAACCACCCCCACCTCCCACCAAGCCTACTCAAACCGGTATGTTATCATCTCATAAGACTAGGAATGAGAAGCACTTTTAAATGCTATCCACGTGGAACAGGGGTCCCTTGTCAGGACTTGGACAGGGCTGAGATTCAAGCTAGACCACTGTGTGTTCTTGGTGGGCAAGACGTCTGCTGAAGCAAGGGTCGATGCTTCACTGGCCTTGCCCCTCCTCCAGTCCTAAGCTGTAGAAACACCAGCTAAACCGAGCCAAAGATGCCTCAGAATTCTTTTCAGGGGCAGTGTGAGGCAGTAGGTCCTGCCAACACCAACATGGAGAGCCTGCTGACCGCCTGGGTGCCCTGGTCAAGTCCTCTGGGCTCAGCAGTCTCCAGGGGTCTGTTCCCTTGGGAAGGTGATCTGGCAGGACTCTCATAGTGTCCCAGGTTCAGGGCCTGTCCTGTCCAGGGGCACTTGGGGCCAGGGGTGAGTGGGGGGTGCCTGGAGACAGTGGGTTGGGAGGGGATTTGCCAGGAATGTGAGCAGAGAGAGTGGAGTGTGAGAGTAAACAGTAGACAGGGCAGAGGGCCATGGGGAGCAGGAATGTGGGATGCAGAAGGGGGAAGGGGGGGTAGGGTGGAGTTGGGGGCACTGGCTGGGAGTGACTGGAGGTGAGGGCTGGGGCTGAGTTATTTGTCCTGGGTTAGAATTTCACACTGGGTTGTGAGCCTGTCCCCCAGCCCTTGGCTGTGGTCCACCAGCATGAGGAGCAGGGTACTGGGGTTCCTCCCCCAATCCCTCAGGCCAGGCCTCCGTGCTTTCTTAAGAGTCTCACCTTAATAGCTGCGATCTCACAGGAAGAGCTGGGCTCTGTGCCTGCTCTGGGCCCTGCACCCTTTCTACCTAAGGCTAAGAATCTCTTCCCAGAAAAGGGGCCCCAGAGCTTTCATGTGCTTGAAAACTCAGGGGCACAGGGTCACCAGGTTCAGAAGACTCTTTGTCCCATTTCTGCCTCCTAGTAGTAAGACCCAAGGCAGATTGCCTCCCCTCTCTGAGACCTCAGGTCTCTTTACCTGTGCAATGGGGCTAAAATAACCTCTGTTCATCACTACAAGGAGTGTGGGGTCGGGGGACTGGTGTGGGCCTCTGGAAGAAGCTAACAGAGCTCCAGAGGTGGCCTCTGTGGGCTAGAGGGTGGGCACTTTGGTGGGACCCAGGGAGGAGGAGGAGGGCCGAAGAGCACCTCCTTGGCCAGCTCCCTTAAAAATAAGCACATGATTTAATGTGGCCAATAAATCCTCTTCTGCCTCAATGCCTCAGCTTCCACAGGATAGGCTCATAATTCAGTTTTGAATAAGTCTAGGATTAGGACTGCAGCTGGGAGATGCAGGGGGTGTCCCTGTGTGAGAGTCCATGTGTGAGGGGGGTGCATCTGGCCTGGTGGGGCTGGCCACTGCCTCCCATGCAGGGGCGGGGGTGGGGTGTGGTGTCCACGGGACCAGGAAGGAAGAAGGCCTGGCAACTATCTCAAAGGGAGACCTTGCGGCCTCGGGAGGGTTAAGGCCTTGCAGAGGAGTTCCTGGAACCACAGCATCTCAGGGCTGGGACTTGGGCTGCAACAGGTAACTTCTGGAAGCAGGAGAAGCTGGGGAGTTGTCATCAGTCAATGATCATTGGTCTCAGTTTTCACATAATGAATTCATTTGAAGCAAAGCTTGCTTCTAAATTCCCATGAGGCTTTTTCTTACGTTTCGGTTTTTCAGAACCTGGGGTTTGGGAAACAAGGATGGAGAGGGACCCTGAAACCCCTGCTCAGAGATGAGGATGAGGAGAAGTGGGAGCTGCGGAAGCAGTCTTCAAACCCGAGATCTCTGTCCTGTGGAGCACAGGCTGCGATTCTGCGGGGGTCACCCCCCACCACAGGATTAATACTAATAGCGGGAGCAATGAAGACAAGAGTCCTCGGGGCCCCAAACTATAGCAGGGAGGAAGGATGGGAGCTCCTGACATGGAAGGAGAGCAGCTGAGGCATGCGTGACCATGAGGCCGGTTGCTGGAGAGGAAACTCATCGTCACTGAGGGGGCAGCTGATGCAACATTTACAAACATGCACAGCTAGGCAGCCAGACTGCCCTGGTTCAAATCCCGGCCCCCCCTAGTTACCAGCCATGTGGACAGGTTACTACATCTCTCTGAGGCACTTCATATGTGGGTTAAATAAGATAATAATTTAAGAAATGTTTGTCCCATTCCCTCAAAAGTGTCTCAGAGATTTGTAGTGCACAGAAATGGAGACTTTCCCAGTGGGCTGGCCTGCTTCAGGACATGGTGGGACATTTGCCCTTGAGATGGTGGGTGTTTACCCCTGGGTGTGGCGGGCTGTCTGTCCTGGAATAAGTGGGCTCCTTTCTACACTAGCTAGATGTTCTTCCCTCAGCTCCCAGGACATCCTGTGCTTTCTGATTTCTTTGGCCTTTTTCTCTGCCTGCTTTGTAGGGAGAAGGCCCAGGATATCATCCACCTCTCTGGCCCCTGCCACCACCTTCACCCGCAGGGCCTGTCTCCAGCCCTCACCTCTCTCCCGCCCCTCCCTCCCTCGGCTGTCCTCCCTGCCCCACCCGCCAGACTGGCTCCCCTTCTGGCTTCCCTGCTCACCTGTGAAGTCAGACCAGTTTCAACTCCAGAACCCGATTGCCAGACAACCAGCGTCTACAAGGCCCAGTCTTTTCTGCCTTTCAAACCTGTAAAGTCCTCCAGAGCTGAGCTCTCTTCTTCCTCCCCACAGCTGCCTTCTCTAGCAGGCTTCTAGCAGGTTCTCTGGCTTCTCATCCAGACCCCACAGTCTATCCCCAACAGGATACAAGTGAATTGCTGAAGATGCACAGTGTGTCATGCTTTAAAAAGCTCTGACACTTCCCACCATCTATGAGACAAAGAGCAAACTTCTCAGAACACGGCAGGGACCTTCCCTCTTGTCTCCCGCCCTTCCTGCTCCCTGTGCCTTCTGTCCCCATGCCCTGAGCTCCGTCACCCTCGCACTTTCCTACCTCTGTGCTGTGGCAGCTTTCCCCTCTGTCCAGAATACCTTCCTCTGCTTCTCCGGCCCACAAAGTGCAGCCTCAGTGGAACCCCCATTACTTCCTCAAACTCTTTTTCTGTCCTAAAACCCTCTGGTGCTCCTCCCAGGCCATCAGAATCAAGTCTTAAAGGTCAGGGTCCCAACAGGGTTCTGAGACTGTCTTAAAGGGATAACTGAAGAGAGTTGGATGCAGGACCATTTACAGGGGTGTGAGCAAAGCTGAGGGAACAAACATAGGTTGGAGACACTGCTCAGCATGAAGGGGCCAGGGAGGTGGCCATTGCTGCAGGAGAGGGGCCACCTGCCAGGATGTGTGGCCATAGATAGACACAACCCACTGCCAAACTGTGGTCTAGCAAGGCTGCTGGGGGTCCTCTCCTCCCAACCTCAGATCACCTGCTGGTACCTCCCATTGGTTCAATTCAACCCGAAGCCAGAAGGCAGGGGATTTGGGGTGATGCTGTCCATGGGAGCCAGCCTCCCAGAGCACAGAAAGGTAGAGAACGGGCCTGGGGGCAAACAGCCATCTTGGGCCCCAGCTCCAGATGTGGTTGCCTTGGTGCTCCGGTCCCAGCACCACTCCCTAGTTACAGGCCTCTCATACTGTCTATGACTCCAGCTAAACAGGCTCCCCAAACTGTAGTACCTCAACTTGCCAAGTCTGTACCTTAGCAATGCTGTTTCCTCAGCCTGGAAAGCCCTTTCCCAACCACCTTTTTTTGGCTGAGGCCTGCTCATCTTTGGACCCTCAGCTCAGGTATTACCTCTGATCCCTGGCCAAATCTAGATGTTCTTCCCTCCTAAGGCCCCCTGGACCCACCTCCATCAGGAACTTAGCTCTCTTCATTGTCCTGGTCCCTTCACTCATTGTGAGGGTCAGGACTATTTTTCAAAAGTACCTATTTCCTGCCAAGCATGTGGTAGGTGCTCATTTAAATGCTTACTAAGCTGGATTCTAGCACTTCTGCCACTGTAGAAGAGTTATTTGCTTTTGTTTCTCTCTCCCCACAATCACCATCTCCTTGAGAGCAGGAAGCATCCCCCTAACACCTGATACAGTGGCTGCTTAAAGTTTGGCAATTGCCTGCATGAATGAATGAATATGTGGGAGGCAAAGCAGAAAGAATGGGCTATGTAAACCACGTGCTCTGAGAGTTCAGAAGGGGACGCTGCCTCTAGTTGGGGAGAATCAGGGAAGACTTTACAGAGGGACCAACATGGGAGCTGGCCTTGAAGGATGGAGTTGGGAGGAAGGGTTGGGAAGGCACTTCCAGTGGGGGGAATTGCATGTGCAAAGGCCCAGGGGCAGGAGAGCCTTGGCCTCTTGTGGGAAGTTTGATGGAATTGGGGAGGGTCACAAGGTACGCGAGGAAAGGCAAGAGTGCCCTGGTTGGCCACCCAGCTTCCTGTCCTTTCCTCTGTGAAGATTTCCCCCTTCTTTCCCCCAGCTTCTCTTCCATTTCTGCCCCATCCCCTCCAGGAACCCTGCAGATGGATCTGCCCCTGTGAGTGTTCCCCACCTCTGGGTCAGCACCCTCCCTGCTCTGTCCTGACTGTGAGCCACACCCAGGAGCTCCGCTCCGGCTCCAGAGGCCTCTGTTCTCTCCCTGTCCCTCCTCTTTGGGCCCTGGCTCGGAGCCTCGGGCAGCTTGAGCTGTGAGTTCGAGTTTGGGCGGGAGCCCGCTTGCCCCACAGTGACGTGTTGGGGCCGTCTGGGCCACAGGGAGCCAGACGGGAAAACCGCCAGTCCGCGGAGCAGGATGGCTGGCCACAGTGCGCCAGCCTGGGTGCCCGCCCTGCCCCTCCCACCCCTCCCTTCCCTGAGGGATGTCCCCAGTGGACTGGCCAGTGGCCCATGTCTCTGAGGGGAACATGCTTTCTGCAGGCTGTGGCTGAAGAAGACACTGTCCTGCCAGCTCTGTGTGGGGAAGGGGGAGGTGCCCCTTGCCAGTCGGCGCCCCACCATGCCAGCCACCGGCAGAGTGACCGAGGCTCTGGCCCCTATCCCCTACCCTACTGGCCATTTCCCCCTTGGGGCCCTTGCTGGGAAAGCCAGAGCTTCCAGTACTGGGGGGAGTGACCCCTAGGAGGGTGTTTACAGGCATGGGCTCAAGGCCTGGGAGTAGCCCATACTGACCGGGACCACTGGTTCAATAGCGCAGAGCAGCTGGCAGACTTGTGGGACACGGGGAGGGAGCGTCCCCCTGAAAGCTGGGCTCTCTGCCATTTCCAGCCATCTTCCAAGCACCTACTGGGTGCCAGGCTTCCACTGGCCCTCAGAGGGCTCGGAGAAGAAGAAGCCAGAACGGTCCCAACAGGTCCTCTCAGGCCTCCTTCCAGCCCTTCCTCCAACCCTCCCAGGCCCTGGCAGGCACCTGAAGAAAAGGGGTGCTCTCTGCTCCAGTGATGCAGAGAGGTGCCCCCTCTGAGAGGGTCCAGGTGTGGAGGAGTGGGCCCTGAATGAGGAGGCTTTAGAGGGGGTGAGGAGTGTGGACGTGGCTCGCTCCCCAGTGGTGGAAGGCAAACAAAAACAGAGTTCACTCTTATCCTCCACCATGGCCCCCTGCAGTGAGGGTCTCCCTCCCTGGCTGTTGGTTTTCTTCCAGAGTAATAAAGAGAATCAAGACAAAGGATCCTGTTTCCTTCAGATTCACTTATTGACTCAATCGCTCCCTCCCTCAGTGTTTGCTTGGTTTATTTGTTCCTTCCTCCATTCCTTGGTTTGTTCATTTGTGCATTCATTCATTCATTCATTCATTCATTCAATAAATGTGTCTGAGTACCTGACAAGCACTTGGCATTTTGCTTGGCTCTGAGGGGCTAAAGAAATGAGAAATGGAAGTTCTTAACCTTTTGGGGAGCAAAAATCTTCTTGATGAGTGAAGAACAGTATGCACCCACTCTCCCAGAAAACTGCCTATGTCACCAACCTAGGTTAAAAATTCCTAAATGCTATTAGCCTTGTGGGGGAGTCAGACAGAAAACTGGGAACTAAACACAGTGCAATAAATGCTAAGTGGATTTGATTTCTAGTTCTAGCTTACTAGCTTCTCTCTCTCTCTTTTTTTTAATGTAAAAGCTCTGGGTTCATATCACCAGGGGTCAAACATGGTGCTGGAAATCCTGCTGATCTAATGTTAATGCTTGTCTGGGGCTCTCTCTGTGCCCTGCACTGTTCCAGGAATCTCACCCTTGTCAATTCACTGAAGGATTATCTCATAACCCTAGGAGATTGGTACTATTATCCCCCCATTTTACAGAATAGAAAACTGAGGCATAGAAAGGTAAAGCAGTGTCACAGAGCTGAGAGGTTAGCAGAGCTGGGATCTAAACAGACTTGGTCTGGCTCCAGAGTCCTTGCTCTAAATCACTATCTTTTACCAGAACGGCTTTGTTTTCTTTTCAAGATTTGAACCTCTACATCCCACTCATCATCTTGCAGATCGCTTCCTTTGGAATAAAGGATCCAGGAGAGAAATGGAAGTCCTAGAGAAACTCTACTCCCTCTCCTAAAAACACAAGTTCAAGTTTAAGTGTAGAGGCGAGGAGGAAGGAAGTCTCTAGGGGAACAACTTTAAGGAGATGTAGGAACATCAACCTGGAGCCAGGAGAGCTAGTTTGGGTTTTGTTTTTGCCATTTATAAACCAACCTCTCCAGGCCTCCATTTCCACATCTGTGAAGTGGGCATGACAATTCCAATGTAACAGCACTGGAGCAAGGTCTGTAAAAGCCCTAAGAGGCAGCTGCTCTGTGTGCCTCCCATGGCCTTACCAAGGGCTAGTTTTGTTCCAGAGCCTAATATCTGTCTCCTCCACAGACTGTGAGCCCCTCCAGGGCAGGGCTGGATCTGTGTTTTTCTACCAGCTCTTGGTACCATCCCTGGCACTTGTGGCATTCTATAAATGCTTTCTAGATGAAGAAACCAAGAACCACCTCCCAAATGTCAGGCCTTACTTACACTAAGAGACCACCTTTCTTTTCACAGTCTGGAGGCCTAATCTGTCCCTATGCAGGGAGTTCCAGGAGAGCAGCCAGGGTTCCTAGATGTCTGCCTTTCCCAGGGTCCAGGAGAAGCATGCCCCCAAGCCGTCCTGTCCTCGGCCCAGCACTGTCAACCCTGACTGCCCTAGCCCTCAGATGCCTAGCAATGCTTAGATCACGCCAGAAACAGACAGAACCCCACAGCCCCCAGAGCACAGACAGGTGGCCTGAGAGGGACCAGGTCACCTCAATTTCACTCAAAGAACCTGCCAAATTTCTTCTATTAATATGCTGGCCTTCTCCACACAGTCCCCTAGAGACTCAGGAGGGCAGGGGCAGGTGCGGCCAGTACCAAGTTCTGGAAATCAGCCTCTATCAGAATTTTATGTAACTTGCATCCTATATTGTAAGTCATGGGGTCATTGGCTGTGTACAGAGATCTGTGGTGAATCACTGTGTAAAAGTAGAGAGCTAATTCCTTGAGGGAACTTTCGTACAAATCTAGATTTGCTTAAAGGGAAGCAGAAGCTCGCCCTAGGCTCTCCATGATCAATCAGCCCAGGAAACCAAGGTCCCGAGAGTCCAAGTGCTTTGCTCAGGATGCAGGGGTAGAATCTGAGCGGAGAGCAGGCCTGTCCCCCGCCCCCCATTTCCCCAGGGAGGAGCTGGGGAGGAGGTAGACTCTAGGCCACGGCAGGCAAGGGCAGGGGCCTGAGCTGCCACGTGGGGGTGCTGGCAGAGGTGCAGTAGAGCAGCCTGCCCCAGCACAGGGTTGGCCAAGAGTCTGGTTACCTGACAGTCCAGTTTGGGTCAGTGGACCTTCATGCACACGAATGAGGCAGCACAACGAGGTGCACCAGGATCTGAGCCCAAAGCAGTGCCTGCCAGAGTAGGGCCCCACTGGTCACTGCTGGATGATCACCCAGAATGTCCAGAATGTCCAGAATACCCTTCCTCAGCAGCTGGCCAGCTCCTAGCGAGGGAAGAAGTCCAGTATGCAAAGCCCTATGTTTCCACAGACTTTGCTTGGCCACCCTCTGTGTGCTTAAGGCTGTATGTACTTGGTGCTGGATGAAGATGGGGGTGGGAAGTGGGATAAACAGGAACTACAGTCGGTCCTCAGCTTGAGGGGCCCCTAATCTGCACGAAAGTCCTGCCATAACCTGTGCCCACAAGAAGGATTTGAGGAGAGCAAGCATGGAGGTGGAACAGCAAAGTATAGAACTCCAGCTCTAGAACTGTTCAATCTTTAATTAGTCTGTTCAATAACTATATATTAAGCACCTACTATGTGCCAGGCACCATTCTAGGTTCTGGGGATATAACAATGAACAAAACAGATAAAAACCCCTTCTTCCTGGAGCTCACATTCTTGTAGGTGAAGGTAGTCAAAAACCAGATAAACATGTGCGTACACATCAGTAGCCATAGTTGCTCCAAAGCAACATAAGACAGGGCAAGGGGGGCGAAGAGTAGAAAGGAGATGGGAGGCAATTTTACGCAGGAAGGGCATGTAAGCTTTCTCTGAAAAGGTGACATTTGAGCAGAGACTGGAGGGAGTGAATTGACTGAATATATGGGGAAGAACATTTTAGGCAGCAGGAACAGTAAGTGCAAAAGTCCTGAGGCAGGTGTGTGCTTGTGTTGAAGGATCGATGCTGAGGCCAGTGCAGCAAGAGTAGAGTGAAGGGGCAAGTGGAGGGACAGAGGTCAGGGAGGCAGCAGGGGAGCAGATCACATGGGACCTCACTGGTCATAGTACAGCCACAAGTGAAGTGAGAGGAGGAGGAACGTGATCTGACTTATATTTTAACAGACTCACTCTGGCTGCTGTGTGGATAATTGACTACAAGGGACAAGTGAGGGTGGAAGCAGGAAGCCAGTGAGGAGGCCCTGCAGCAGCCCAGGTGAGAGATGATGGTGGCTTGAATAAGGGGCAGCTGTGGCATGTGAACAGTGGACAGAAAACAGTCAGATTCCTGCTTGGCCATTTTCTAGCTGTGTGCCCCTGGACAGGTTACTTAACCTCTCTGAGTCTCTATTTTCTATCTGGAAAACAAGGTTGATAATAACACTCAGCTACATACCTGGTGGGATTTGTGATGCCTACATGAGACATAGCATAGTGCCTGGCACACACACATTAGGTGCTCACTCAGTGCCAACTCTTCGTCATTATTAACCCCCAGGAAACACTGCACTGGGAACCACGTATTCAAAGTGGAATTAACTGAGCCCAGAGAACCCAAGGAGATCTGAGGGGCCAGCTGGCTCCAGGGGAGTGTTTTAGGGCTCAGCTGGACGTTCTCCTCCCTCTCACTGCCCCTGCTCCCATGCCCCTGGACAGAGGTGCCCTTTGGCCTCCTGTTTATTTGTTTGCATTTACCTGCATTGAAGTCTCAGCTGAGAAACTGACCCTGCCAGTCAAGGGGGCCCAGCACCCCAGACAGTGGACTGCCAGCTGCTTCTACAAAGCCAACAGCACCTAGGACAAGGAAGGGGGAGGTGACAGCGAGGAGTCCACAGCTCACGGAGCTCCCTTGGGGATGACTATTGGAAGTAAAGATGGGGAACACACCTGGGGTGGGGAATCCAGGTCTCAGGCAGATGCTGGTGGCAACAAGGTCTGCAAGACTGGCCCTCCTGGCTGTGGCCAGACAATGGTCCTGCTAGACAAGGGACGGCTCTGGAAACAGCTGGGGACATTCACCCTCCCTGGGGGACATTGGCCTAGAAGCCTGAAGCCTTGGTCTAGCCCTGCTGTGCCCTCACATTGACACTCTTCTATCTGTTTATTCAAAATACGTGGGGAAAGTATTTCTTTTCTTAGGGAAAGTGAGGATCTGATGGGGAAACAAGTCTTCTACCTGTGGGGAGTCCCTAGGCTCACACGCACAAGGGCTTAAGTTATGAAGATTTCATCCAGGGGCCCTACAGTCCCCACCCCATAGCCCTCCTCTCCACGAGTTGGTGTGTGAGCTGGGGGCTGCCCTAATCTCTAGCTGAAAGGGTAGGAGGCCTCTGCCTCTGGCCCTGGAGGCTGACCCTCATGGGGCCTCCCAGCCAGTCTCCCTCTGCCCTGGAAACTCCCCCAGTTCAAGCAGCCTCTGCTGTGTCTTCACATCACTTTGGGCCTCGGGTATTCCTCCAGCCATAGGCTCTAGTGCTGCTAACCCAGCCCAAAGGTATGCCCAGTGCCTGCTTCCTGTCCAGCCCAGGCTGTCAATGCTGAGAGGGTAGTGGGAACAGTGCTGAAGGTCGGGGCTGGGGTAGCAGGGTCTGAGAAACTGCAAAGTCCATGGTGGGTCAGGAGGGCCCAGCTTCTGTTTGTCGACCCTGAGCTGTGGACTCAGGAGAAAGCATCACATCCCTTCCCACATCTCCTCCCTGGGCTGAGTTCTGCCCTCCTCCCTTCCCTGGTCCTCTGTGGTCATGAGCACTGCCTCCATCCAACTCCCCAGGCTTCTCCCCTCCGTGTCCACCCCCACTGCTCCCTGGCCACCCTACTTCAGGCCCACTCCAAGTGGGGCTTACATGTAAAAATATCCCAGCTTTTTTTGAACTTGTTATCTACTATTTTTATCAGATGGTCCAAGCAAAGCATGGCCGAAAAAAGGGAAAATCATACAGCTCTGTTTGCCAAGCTCAATAGAAATAGCAACCGGGTGGGCTATTTTTAACAAGATGAATACCCCTGTCCTCTGAGGTCTCCCCTGGCCCCATACCAGCCTCCTTTGTCTCTCTGCCTGAACAGCAGATTTTAAAATACACCCAGCGTTGCCAAACCACTAAATGCACCCAAGACGGTGACTGGGGCACTTGGAGCCAACAAGGACCGTGGGGGGTATTCTTTCCCTTTTCCCTCCCTCCCCTGAAGGAAATCACATTCTTTTGTTTGAAAAGCCTTCCAGGTTGGTTTTCGAGGCCTTTTCCTGGTTGTCCCACTCCCACGGGAACAGCAGAGGTTACTCTGAAACATGCAGCGGTTTGGGCAGAGTGACCCACGGCCTGGCATGGCCCGTGGTGGCTCGTGTGCCAGGCTGTGGCAGGGCAGGGACGCAGAAGGAGCCCGCAGCTGCCAGAGCCTCAGCGCAGGGGCGGGAGGAGACTTGTCGGGGAGGCTGTGAGGTGGGAGGCGCCAAGCCTAAGCTTGGCCACCGTCCCTTCAGCGGGCCGAGGCATCACTGCCTCTCTGCTCAGCAGGCCACGACAGAGCCAGCCAGCTGAGGATCTGAGGATCTTCAGAGTTACAGTTTGCGTAAGAAAGAGCCACGCACACCCATCACTATGGGAAAGCTACCTTTCACCCCAGAGCAGTGCAGTGGGGTGAGAATCTGCCCAGGAGTCAAAAGACTTAGGGAGGAAGCAAGCCACAGGCTCTCTCTCCAGGCCCCACTGTCCCCCACACCACGAGGGGCCTGGACTAGCCTGAGCTCTCTGGGATGTATGATTGGGAAGGAAAAAGAAAATAGAAGCAAACATCCACTGAGCACTTAGGGAGGCATGAAACACTTTATATCATGTGTATTATTAGCTCCCTTGATTTTCACCACAACCCTTTTCCTGCCCTTTACTGAGGTATACAGAGCATCTCTCCTCCTTAGTGGCGGTATGTGAAATCCAGGGAAGGTCTTGGATCACATGCCTGTCCTGGGACCCATCATTCTGGCCAAGGGGATAGGATTCTGGAACTGGCCGTCTCTGATCTCAGGTCTTCCTGTGGCCAGGAGCATGGAGACAATGGTTGGCAGTCCCGCCAGAACTACAAGTCACAGGGTCCTGGGCTGCTCCCACCAGATGCTATTGGAGAAGGGGTGGAGAGGCTGGACAGAGAGACTGGCAGCGCCCCCTATAGGGGGTGGAGCCAGGCACTTACTCCAGACACCCTCATCCCATGCCCTCCTACTGACTTTGACTGGAGAGCTGTTTTGCTACAGGTCAGGATAAAGGGGATGGGGGTGGTGGGTGTCAAGAGCAGGAGGAGGTGAAGAGGACCCCTTGTGACTACTTCAGCCACACCAGATCCCTGAGCCCCCTCCCCACCCATGCTGTGCTCTGTCTTGTCTCCAGGCCTTTGCAGAGCTGTTCCTTCCAGCAGTAACACCCTTCCCTCCTCTTCCTTCTCCATGTCAGAAACCCTCACACATATTTCAACAGCCCTCCTCTGGGAAGCCTTCTCCCTTTAGTAGGCAGGACAGGAGCTCTGGAACCCCTGGCTGTAAATGTCAGCTTATGGTGACTGCTGCCACTTGCTAGGCAGGGACCATGGCCTAGTTGTCCTGTTTCCCTAGGCCCAGCACAGCGTAGGCATGCAGACAATGCCTGCTAGGTGGATAGAAGGGAGAAGAGACAGAGAGTGAGAAAGGAAAAGGGGGAGCGAACAGGGTGGGGTAGGGGTGGGGGGAAGCAAGAGCAATCATAGACCAAGGCCATGGGGGGAGGTGGCTCAGGGAGACCACATCAGGAGGGAGGGAGGGTGACTTTGCACTGGGGCCAGGAGCACGAATGACTTCTCCAGTCCTGGAGGCTCTGGCCTGAACTGCTCTCCTGAGAGGCTGGTGTCATAAGTGGGAAGAGGCCACCTGCCTGTTATTCAATATTATCTGTCAATAGCCCAGTGTGCCTGGCACCATGCCGGGCACAGGGCCCCTCTTCTCTGCTGGCTGCCCTAGGAAGGGGCATCAGAGTGATGGGGAGCAGGGTCCTTGGATCCCTCAGGAAATGGATCTGTCCTCTCTGGACAGCAGATACCCGCCAGCCTCTCTGCCTGGCATCATGGCTGGCACTCTGCTCAGAGGACACTGCATGGCTGGGACACCACTAGAAGCCACAAGGCCTTGTCAGTCTCACCCTGCTTAGGTCTCACTCCCGCAGGAAGCTCTGGGAGTAGAAGTGGGGGCTCCCACCCAGGCTGGCTCCGCACATGCCAACCTCACTGCAGGGAAGGATAGAGACAGGAGAGGGAGTCAGCCGGCGGCGGCTGCCCAGCCTGGTAATGAATCATCCCAAAGTTTGCCACCCCATCTGAATAGCTACGCTTCTGACAGGGACTTGTGACAAAGGGTACACTGATGTCCTCCACTGGGTAAGGAGGGCCACCCAAATGCACATGAGAATCCCCTTTTGGGAGCTGGCAGGAGGCTGCAACAGGGATCCAGACTGAGCAACACTTTCTCCCTGAATCCTCCTGCTGGGTGTGGCTGTGTTCTCCTACTTTATGATTCTGGGCCTGAAAGGGCTTGGGCCTGGGGTGTATGAGGTGATGGAAGGCCTCCTGGGTTGCGTCTGTGGCCTAAGTGGCCAACTGAGCTGGGGCAGGGGCCTGGGAGCGGGTGGAGCTGAGCTGGCGCACACAGGGCCTTTGGCTGTTCAGTTGAGAAAGTAAAATGCAGTTGCCTTTGCTGGACACTCCCTTTTCTAGGGATCCTGATGGTCAGGATGATCCCTAGGCCTCCTCAAGACCCCAGCCTGGGTAGTCTACAGTTTTAGAGGTCAGGGTCTTCATCCTGTCTGGGGGTCCCTGTGGCTTCTGGCAAAATGAGCAGCCTAGGATGGGGGCCTAAGAGTGCACAGTTACAGTTCTGGATTTGATTACGATTTTGTTTGTTCAGAAGTTATTGGGAACAGTATTTTCAGCTGATTTAATTTACTATGCATATGTATGTGTGTATTTCGTTTTCTCCACCAAAAATCTGGCTCTGTGGAGCCTGACTGGTTTGTGGCCCCACCTTTAGGCCTGAGGTAATTTGTGTATTTAATCAGCAGACTTTTTATGAGCATGAGATGAGCCAAGCGATGGTCACACTATTGCTGGAGGCCCAAGGGCTGCTGTCACTCCGTGGGCGCCCCACTGCCCCTGCCGCCAGCCCCCTAGACTGTGAGAGAGAGGCTGGACAAGAAATAGCCCTGAAGTTGCCCTTGCTGAACCCACAGGGACAAACAAATCATGGCTTGGTGGGGTGGCCTGCCCTGGGTCTACGGCCACACTATGTCACAGGACATCCTCCAAATGCCTACCCAGTGCCAGGCACAGTGTCTGCTGAAGCTTGGCCCTTGCGCCCTGCAGGCCAAGTCACCAAAATGTGCGTGTGTGTTCGTGTGTGCATGAATGAGTGTCTGCGTGTTTACATGCACATACTCCTCCCTTACCAGTAAGGGTGTCAGCTGATTCTGTTGCCTCCTGTATGAGGATAACAATAGTGTCTCTTTGGCAACTGACTTATCCCCCCTGTACCTTGGTTTCCTCATCTGTGAAATGGGGATAATGGGAGTAACTACATCATTGGGTTGTTGTGCAGTCAATATGGCAAAATACTTAAGACAATATTTTGCACATAATAGGCATTCAATAAATGTAACTGTTACATTTATTGTAGTAGTACTACAAATACTATTTTCACTTTAAAAAGTGTCTCAAGTTGAGTTCCTTAGAAGCAGATCCTGAGATGGGGGATCATGGCTAAGTGATTTCCTAAGGGCGCGCTCCCTGGGGATATGAGAGGGTCTGAGGGTAGCAGGACAGGAGAGGAAGAGGCCAACAGGGGTGCAGAGGATGCCTTCAGCTTGTTCCACAGGGGCCTCTGGAGTGTAAGTTACACCTCAAGGTTGTCCCCAGTGGAGGTAAGGGAGCTGGTATCTCACTCTGCTTTACCCCAGTCATTGGCTAAGGGCCACTTTTGGGGTATAAACTTCAGGTACTTCTGGCTCGCAGGCAAAGCAGCTCCTGTAGCCTGGGGGCAGTCACCCAGGGAAGACTGCCCAGCAGGGAAGGTCACAGAAGGCAGAGGGGGTGCCACAGCCTGTTAGTGTTCCCCCAGGGGACTGCCTGCCTGGGCAGCAGAAGAAATGTTGGAGAACATTGTAGGCCCTGCATACCTTGCTCCTGTGAAAGCCTAGACCTTCTTGAAAACTCCCATGGCTAGGTGGATTCAAGCAGAGTTAGGAAGGCCACCTGTTAGGGGTGACTGTAGCAGGGACCCCAACGTAAGGATAACAAGAATAACCTATAATCACCCACCACATTTTGAGACATCACTACATATCAGGTGGAACCCTTTACAGGAACCATTTTATTTAAAACTCACCACAACTCAATGAGGTCCCTGCTCCCATGTCAGAGAGGCAATGTTTCAGACCCAAACTCACGCAGTTCCTATCTGGTCTCCCTACTCCTTCCTCCCAACCCCCTTACCCCTCAGTCTATTCCCGGCATGGCAGAAGAGTGAGTCTGGTGGACACAGCCCACAGCTGTCCTCCCTCCAGACCCTGCAATGGCTCCCACTCACTCAGGGTAAAAGCCCAAAGCTTCACACAGGCCTCCACATCTTTGCCTAATCAGGCTTCCCAGTGACCCCGACTGTCCCCCCTACCACCCTCCCCTCACTAGCCCCACTCCAGCCTCACCGGCTGCCTCTGCTGAATCAGCCACACTAGCCCTGTCCTCCTCTGCATTCTCTATTCCCTTCATTCTGCTTTCTTACTATTATTATTTTCAGTAGCTCTTCGATATTACACAGCACACAATGGCCTGTCTCCCATCACTAAGATGGAAGCTCCACGATGGCAGTAATTTTGCCTTTTTTTCGCTCGCTGCTGGGTCAGTTCCTCGATCAGTGCAATATGCTCGATAAGCCAAGGTCTGCTGAGTCCTGGGGACTGTGGTTCTGAGCAGCTTTCTTTTTCTCCCAGCCAGGGGGAACAGGGGAGAGCTTGGCCCCAGGCACCTGCCTCCTGTGCCCAGTTCACTCAGTGCGGCCTTGAGCAGCCTGCCTCTGGCTCTGAGCAGCCTCCTTCTCTGGGTGGCCAGCCCTTAGCCAGCTCTGCCCTACTTCCTTCCTCTCAACTCTTAGGCCTGGGGGAAACGCTGCCCTTTCTCTCTCAGCCTTGGATTCAAGTCCCAGTGCAGAAGGGCTTGGCAGACTCTGAACTCCATGCCCAGAATTGCCTCCAAACGCCTTCTGGATCCTCTGAACACTGGTTCCCTCAAAAGAAAACCTACTGAGCATCTTCTGTGGGGAGAGGGATCCAACTGCCAGTTCTCTGTGCCACTGCTGGCCCAACGAAGCCCAGGAGGGCCATATACTGGGCTACTGAAGCAGGAAGGGCTAGGCTGCTGAGGCAGGACCCAGCGACTGTGGGAGCAGAAAAGGGAGCCCCGAGAGGCAGCCCCACCCCACCCTACTCCCTTGGGGGTGAGAGGCAAATTTCTTGGGGCTGCAGGGTAGAGAGACAACCTTACCGCGAGCAAGACAGGCGATTGGTTTGAGGAAGACCTGCCAGCCTGGGTCCTCTTCCTTAAACCCAATTCTAAGAAAGCCTTCCTTTTGTCCCCTCACTGACCCCAGCTGCTGACCCCCTTCTTCCAAAATGCTGAGTGCCTGCCCAGGGCCCCTCCTCCAGAGATGCCAGGAGCCATGCGCAGGAGTCTGGTCTCCACCATCCCACCTGTGTCCCCCCCAGGGAAGAAGTAGGCAACCTTCACCTGTGCTCTCAGAATCCAGGCCACAAGCTAACACCTGCCCTTGCCCAACATGTACACAGGCTTCCTCATTCCAAGAACTCTTAGATGCTAGGCTTCTGTCCAGACTTCTCCACGTCTTCACTAGAAACTGGCAATAAATCCTGGAAGGACACTGGAATTTGACACAACATTGTAAAATGATTATAAATCAATAAAAAATGTTAAAAAAAATCCTGGAAGGAGAAGAGAAATGAAGGCCTCCACCAGGCCAGCAAATCAGTGTCACGAGTGGCCTGAGGAGGAACCCGGAGGAAGAGGCAGCTACTGGGAACAGGCAAACACAGAGATCCAAGTCTCGTGGGGTCCATGTGGCGGGGTGGTATCTGAGCCTGATCAAATCTCAAAAGGGCATCAGCAGTTGACTAGGAACTTCCTCTCTGGGTATCAGAATCCAAGAAGGCCCCTGAGAGGGTTGCAATGGGATGGGACCCTCAGGACCTAACTCCTTGAGATTCCATGTTCCCCTCTCAATGGCCTTGGGGATCCCCCCACACTTCCTCTACTCCCCCCTGCAGAATGGAACGGGCCCAAAACAGGGGTCTAAGTCTGAGGCTGGGCTGGCATCCAGCTGGTCAGCCCTGCTGGGGACTCCCCAGCCCCCTTGCCCCTCAGGCTGTGCTCTGCTGGAGGATGTGTTCAAGTTCCACATGGCAGACTGGTCCAGGAACTTCAGAAACCCAGTCTTATCCTGTAGGCCTTCAGTGCACTCACCTTAAGCCATAATGTCTTCTCTTTGAATGTTGGGGTCCCCCAGACCAGGAGGACCTCAAGGGTAGGACCCAGTCTGACTGGTCTGTGCCCTCAGGCCCGGGGACAGGGGGAACACTCAGCAGCCAGTGGCCTGAGTCCAAGTCTTAACCTCTACCACTTTCTACCCATGTGATCTCAGTTACATGACTTTGCCCCTCTGTGCCTCAGTTTCCTCCTCTGTAAAATGGGTAGAAAAACCAGCCCATTTCATAGGATTGTGGTGACATTAACTGGGATAGTCCATGTAAAGCACTTCAGATGGTGTCAGCACCTAGCAGGTGCTCAGTGAATACTACCTGCTGTGTCCCTGACACCTCTTGGCATTCCTTCCCGAGTTATGAAGGATTCTGGGACTGGGGCCAGCTGGGCTTTCTCCCCAGGATGACCTGATCCTTTAGGAGACACGAGAGGAGAAGGGGGCCCTCACAGTGCCTCCAGGTCCCTGAGGGTTGTGGCCACTCTGGAAAGCCCCGACTCACCACACTGTTTGGGTTGGGTTTCTATTCCCAACACCGGTGAGAGGCCTGCTATTTATGGCACCCCCATCCCACCCCCCGGGCCGCCAGACAGTGCGTGGGCTGGGGACCACATGGCTGGCAGCCCGCTCCCCTACCCCACCCGGCTGCTCTGACTGGGCACGTTTCACACGCCAGTGACCCTGCCGGCTCGGCGGCGGTGGCTTTCCTAGCTCTGTCTGGCCTCCCCACCGCCTCCACCCCAGGGGGAAGGAGCAGAGATGGAGGGGACGTGAGGGGTCACCCACTTCTTTATCCTGGCCTCTGGCTTCTAGAAGGTCTCTTTGAGGAGAAGTGGGTTCTTGGGGACATGGGGTTGATACACACACCCCTTTCCATTTCCACCTTTACAATGACACATATCTCCCCTGGTGTCTGGTGTGCTGAAAACACGGGCTTTGGAGCCAGACTGCCTGGGTTCAAGTCCCACTCTGGGTCCTTCTTAGGTGTGGCCTTGGACTAGTGCCCACACTCCTTTGTGCCTCAGTTTCCTCAACTGTAAAATAGAGCTAGTGTTAGTCCCTGCCTCATAGGGTCGTCATGAGGGTTAAAGGAATTGATACAGGTAAAGGGCTTAGCACTGGGCTGGAAACACAGGAAGCTCTTGATCCCTGTTCCTGCAGGGTCTAGTGCAGGACGACAACCGTGGCCTTCACATGGGTCCTGTTCTCTGACTAGACAGGACAGCTGTCCCCTCTGTGCAGATGGAGAAACTGAGCCTTGGGGAAGTGACCTCTCCAAGGTCACATAGCTGGGGACAGCAGAACACAGGCACTCTTGGAGTTTTTCCCAGCCGACTGGCTGCCTCTTCATCTTTAACACTAAGGTCCTCCCCCTTTCCCTCACCAAAGAGATAAGGAGCTCCACAGGGCCAGTCCCAGCAAGAGAGAGTGAGGGCCCTGACAGGTGTGCATCCAGCGGGAGCCAGGCTGAGCCTGTCCCCTGGGCCTGCCTGCCCCTTGGCCTGTGCCTCCAGCCAGCCCACTCAGGACAGGGGCTATTTTTAGCAGGTGTTGTTTGCCCAGCGGTGGGGATATTTGCGAAGGGTCAGTCTGGTGGTGTCCCTTGGCTTCCAACTGGAAACAGCTCTCGGATGTGCAGCTGATTGGCTGAGAGCATGAGGCTTTGGCGAGCCTCTTCCCTTAACAAAATGTGGCCGTTTCTCCTTCCCGTCCGCCCTCTTGCCAAGCCCACAGCTTCTGTTCCTGGCTCCCTGCCGCCAAGATGGTGACAGCCTTCCCAGGTCTGGTGGGATGAGCAAATTGGGCAAAGTGCGGTTTCCTGGCCCTGGCCCTGGCCCGGCATCTTCCCTCCGCTAATAAACCTGTGGCTAACCAGCCGTGGCCTTGAGCTCGGTGGGTTAGAGAACCACGCCAGCAAGACCAAGGTCAGGCTCTACCCTGGCCGGCCGGCATCGCAGGGAGGTGCACTCTATCCCACGCCTCAGCCTGCAGCCAGGATGAAGGGTCAGGCCTAGGGGGAGTTGTGAGCCCATGAGAGTGTGGGCGTCTCTGTGTCCCCGGGCCCTTGGAAGGCCTACCTGAGCTGGTCCACCTGCCACTGCTGGGCAAGGCATGGGCGCTTTTCTACGTGAAGGCTGGCTTGTACGTTGATGGGAAAACACTGGAGACCAAGAAAGTGCCAGGCAGGCGGGCACAAGGCTGCTGAGTCGGTTTTCTACATTGGCTGAGGGGCCCCTGGAGAGGCAACAAAGTGTGGTTGTTAAGAGAACGGACTATGGGATTCAAGCCCCGGATAGCACACTTAGCAGTGGTGTACCTTTCTGTGCCTCAGTATCCCCATCAGTAAAATGGGGATGACATAGGCCTGCCACGAGGATGAAGTGAGCTAAGGCTTGGAAGCACTTAGAACCATAACTGCTACATAAGTGTTAGCTTTTGTCAACTTTGCAGTAGCTCAACACCCCACACTGGTTCCATGGGCCCTGTGCCCCTCATTTGGCCCTACATTCTCCCACCCCACTCCTTATGGGGACTTCCCTCCTACCAAGCAAGCCTTCACTGGCCCCACGGACCTCGAGCTGCTGAAGCTCAGGCATATGGATGACCCCTGCCTCACCCGCCACGGGATGCCAGGTGCTGGGGGTAGCCAGGCCTCAGGCAGGTCCCATCCCGACCCTTGCCAAAGAGAAGCCCAGTGTCCGGGGAGCAAGCTGGCACCGGGCAGGTGCCCTGCTCTGCTCCTGCGGCTCCTGCCCAGGAGGGCGCGGCCGCTGAGCTCAGGTCTATAAATAAGGTATCTAGGAGGAACGGCTTTAATTTGCACCTTACCTATTGGTGTTTACTTTGCTATTTCCAATATGGTAATTTAATTCTGTAGGGCGCCTGGCTGGGGGGGCACCTGGGGCGTGCGGTTACCTGACCGCACCAGGAGTGACTCCTGTGTCCCAGTGCAGCTCCGGACACAGACACCCCAGGGACAGCCAGGGACTGTGGAGGCCCCAGGTGTGGGCCCTGTGTGGAGGGGCGCAGCTGGACGTTGAGACCCCCTCTGCACCCAGACCCACAATCCTTCCCTCTCCATTGGGCGCCTTCTCCTGACATCAGTGCCAGCATCTCCCTTCCCTATTTCCTGTCCTCCATGTCTCTTCCCCCTTTAGGCCAGGGCCTCCATCCCTGCTACGATGACCCCAGCCACTTGGGAGCTCTCTCCAGTCTTCTCTCGTGGCCACACAGCTAGTTATGGGACCACCTTTGAGATTTTCTCTCCTCAGGTGCTTCCTGCTTTAAATTCTTGTATTTTGTCTCTGCTATGAGATTGTGGGCTCCTTGAAGGCAAAGCTCTGTCTCTCCCCAGAGCGAGGCTCCCTGAGGACAGAGAATGTGCTTTTCCTTGGGATTAGGAGTCTTACAGGTATGGGGCTATTTCCGCATACCTGCGGCCTCCCCAAGGGCAGAAGCTGAAGCACTAATTCAAGTCGCTGTTCCCTTCTGCTCTCTCTCCCCTTCCCACCATTCCCCAGGCCTACGCACCCCGGAGGGCTTTAGCCTAACTGTACTCCCTCTGGTCAGGGCTTTCCACTGGGGCCACCGAGAATGCACTTGTCCTACCCCTCACTGGCCTGTAGGACCATGCTGTGAATTTTGTGGGTCACCTTTGCCTCTGTGGGTCTCTTCTTCCTTAAACAAATGCCCAAAATGACATTCTACAACTTGGTTGGAACAAAGACAAATCTATTTGTATTATGTATGAAAATTGTTTCTTTGACTTAAAGGATCATTTTTTTCCCTCCAATTTCAAAATAAAACCAAACATTTTCCTGCACCCCTAAATGTCCTATGGACTAGCCCTGTCCCAACTGTGGCTGGTGAATATGCTGGGCCTGGGCAGAGGGGACAGCAGGGAGCCCAGCCATCCCTGGAGGGGATGCATTTCCCATCCCGTAGCTCTTATAAATCACAAGAAGGCCCCATGAGTCAGGCAGGGCAGAATACTTATCCCACACCATTAGCACCGCCCGACTCCTGCCACTGGCAGCAGCCACCACGGGGACCCCTTTGACAGCACAGTGCCCTGTGCCAGTTGCTGAACTGAACCCAGGTCACCCTTGTCTTATCTAATCCTCTCAACCATCCCATGAGGCAGGCACCTTGACTATTTCCCATTTTGCAGATAAGGAAAATGAGGCTTGGAGGGAAGAAGTGACAGATTCAAGGTCACCCATCCAGTCAGTGATGGGGTGGGAATGGAGGACCCAGAGGTCTGGCTTCCAAAAATCTAGCTCCTTCCACTCCAGAGAAGGTGAGGAAACAGGCCAGGCATGGGTTGGGATCAGCCACAGAGATTGGTTCCGATGTTTCCAGGCCTATCAGGAGGGAGGTGGCAAGAACCTGTCCTGGAATTATCTGCTTTCCGGCAACTCCCCACACTGTGCCACCCCCCTACCTCCCCGCTTACAGACCAGGGTTCTCTGCACAAGTCTGGGGCTGGCAGACTTGATTCCATGGTGGGGAGGCAGTACAGGGACTTCTGATGGAGGCATCCCCACCCTTCTTGGCTCTGGGTCTGCTAGTTTTCAGGACCCATCTGTCCTTGTCCAGCCACCTGGTCCCAGAGGCTACCCAGGAGTCTCCTCTGGGCAGGGAGACGTGGAGCCCAGAGGGTAAGAGATAACCTCATAGGGTAGGGGGTGAGGAACTCAGAGTAGGGGTGAGTTCTGGAGGAACCCTGGTCAGTGATGGCAGATGAGTTCTCAGGGCCCTGCCTACAGCCCTGGCCTGAGCTGGGGGAATGCCCTCTCCTGCTCTGCTGACTCATCTCTACTTCACACTACAGTTGTTTCCTCTTTTTCCCACTTTGCTCTTCCCTTTTCATTTTTGGCATGTCTTTTCAAAACTCCATCTCTTTTTCTTTTCTTTTTTTGCTTCACTCCCTTCTGTCTCTTCCCCTTCTGTCTTTGCCCTCTTCCTCTCTCCCTGCTTCCTTCCCCTCTTCCTGCCTTCTCTTTATTTTCTCCCTCTGTGTCTCATCTGTGTGTCTGTTAGGTTTCCACTGTCTTTTCTCTCCCACTCCGTCCTCCCCCCCCCACCCGTTTCTCTTCCACCTCTGTCTCTGAGGGCACCTCCATCTCCTGCACTGTTTGTCAATCTGCATCCCTCTGCATCTCTCTTTGTGTTTCTCCCTCCCATTATTCTGACTGCCTGGCCCAGCAGGGACAGCAGTTCCACAGACAAATCACCCAACAAAGGTGAGGAAGTATGCTCCAAAGGAACCTTAGAAACCGGTCCTGCTGCATGTTGTGTGGGACATCCCCCACCCCTAGCCAGTCAGGTGTGGTCACTCGTGGTCAGTGGGAGGGGGTGAATACTGTGGAAGGGAAGCAGGAAAGGCCTTTTGTACAGAACAGGCTGGTTGGCTTTCAAGTAGCACTTCTTTCTCCCAAAGCCAGTACTTTGATCTCTGGAGACATAGACGGCTCCATCCCCATTTGTGTTTTCCTGCAGGTAGAGGAGCGAGGGGAGGGACAGGGAGAGGAAGGCCGTAGACAGCAGACGTCTGGGGCCACATTTGGTCCACCTCTGTGCCTTCTTGGCTCTGGGGCCTCACTCTCAGTAGGCATAGATAATAACTGACTAATGGGGCTGTTTTTTGAGATCCAATAAGATGATAGTTGTAACTAAAAAGCCCAGTAAAAGGGCTTCAAGGGGTTTGGTGTGGGCCAGAAGCAGAGCACGCCCTCTCTAAGTGACTCCCAGGGCTTACTTTAAAAGCATTCATTTCCTTGAGGTGACTCACACCTCCTCCAGGAAGCCTCCTAGATTAGTCCCAGTCCCCTGGGGGTTCCCCCCCAACAACTTAATCCCTTCAGCTCTTAAGTACCTTGCTCATCCTCCATGTCAGAATGGATACTGGTCATTTGCATCTCCACACGAGTCAGAGGGTGGCTAAGGCAGGGCCACATCTCCACTTTCCCTGGTGGCCCCAGAGCCTGGCCCAGGTGGGATGCACCACATGTCCATGGTCATAATAACACTGCCCTGTGGTCCTGAGAAGCCTCTGATTTTCACAGCACTTTGGTGGATGTGATTGCATTTGTTCCTCACCTAGCCCGGAGAGGAAAGCAGGGCATGTATTAGTGTCCCATTTTACAGGCAAAGAAACTGAGGTTCAAAGAGGTCAAGGAACTTGCCTAAAGTCAGTTAGCAAGTGGAACTAGTAAGAAACCCAGAGCCTGTCTCCAACCCCCATTTTACAGATAGGGAAACTGAGGCAGAGAACAATGAACAGAGCTTACTAGACTTCTAGGCTCTTCCTTCCGAACCGTAACAATTGGACCATCCTCCCAACCTCTACATGGTAGATACATATTTGCGGATCACCTGGCTTTCCAGAGAGGGTTTGGAAGTCCCAGGGCTGTGTCAGGGGAGACTGCCAGGTGACTCAGTGCTATGGGGATCCCAGAAGTGCCCTTGCAGCCCTGCCCAGAGGATAGGCCACTGGCCCTGCCCACAGGTGACATGAGGTCGAGAGACAGGCTGGATGAGGACTCCCCTACCCATCCTTTTCCCTCCTTTGCATGCCATGCTCTGCCTTTGGCCAGGATGGGGAAGCAGCAAGAGACAATGAAAGGCTGGTCCCGCAGCAGCTTCCCACAGTCCACCTGTGCCTCTGCCCTCCTTTCAGACAATGAAGAGTGTCTCACACGTTGTCTCAGGACTCACCATAATGTGTAGGCCTCTCTCCAGCTACCTCAGCTCTTAAGACCTCTGAGTTCTGACTCGGAAACTTTGATCTCCGGCTTCTACCCTCTCAGCCCCAGGACTTTGGGATTAGTGTCTGCCTGGGTTCTGTGTTTTGTCTACAAACTATGAACTGATCCACTTCCCCATTTTATTAATGAGGCAGGCCTGTTCCTGAGATAATTAGACTTTCCAGTGTTATCATACCAATGAAGTGCCAGCTAAGGGCAGAGATTTGGCATTTGAGTTACAGGCTGTGACTGTAGGAGGGGACTAGTAGGATTTTCTGGTTAATGTTTGAAATACTGGAACAAGCTCAGGGGCTGTCCTTCCTATCATTACAGACTCTTGAGGGTTTGGGCCCCCAGGCTGGGGACACTTACAGGAGTCATGGGACACTTCTGTGGCACACATGGGCTCCAGATACACACAGAGGCATGCAGGCACGCACATGTGCATACACACACGATAACACACACGCCCCAGAAGAACCAGCAGCCTGGGCCTGGGGCGACGTGACTTGCTTGCCAACCCAGTCCTTTAGCTCAGCTTGTCTCCTGGCTCCAGGCACTGTGATTTTTCACTTGGAGCTGTTCACTTTAAGCCCTTCCCAGATGAGCTGTGAGCTGGGTGATATGCAGGAACTTACAAGCTAGTCTGGGGTAAGATCTGTGGACCGAAATCAGAGGTCCAAGCTGGGAATGACATGTGCTATGGGCAGGGGCGAGGTCCAGGAGGGGAGAATTGGGGGCCACATGGAAGGCACATCTCATTGGGATAGTCTCTGCTGTAGTGGGTACATTTGGGTACTTTCCTTCCAGGATAACCCTTCATGCTGTGGAGGAGTGGTAAGGAGTTCCAGCCTTCTGACTATCTTCAGATCTCATGTATTTTGCCTTAAACTGCACTTGTAGGATTTACCTCCCTATTTAGATTTGGTTTCAGCTGGTGTTACAATAAATGTTCTTTCCTTAAAAGAAGGTACCCCAACAGATGGAAGGGCCTCAAATATGTGCCTGGAGCTAGGGGAACTTGCCTGAGAGGCAGTGACAGTCATACATAATCCTTGAGGTATGCTGTCCACCTGGCTAGCTGAGAATTCACAGCACCTGGGGAGATGGTAGGTAAAGGTGGAAACAGCTGGCAAGTCTGGCCTCCAGCCTGGGTTGGAGTTTGCAGCTCATTAATCCAAAAGCCATTGAAACTGGTCTCGTCCAAATCCTTCATTTCACCAACATAGAAACTGCAGTCTGGGGTGAAAAGTGGCCTGTCTCCAATCCCACAGCTAACACACAGTAGAGCCAGGAGTCGAATACATATCTTATGATACTCAGTCCAGTGCCCTCTTCCCCTGACTGAAGCCCTGTGGCTACCAAATGGATCTTCTTCCCTTTTGTAAGTGAGAGCAGTGTAGGCGGGGTAAGAGTGGAGTGGGCAGAAAATGATGAGTATAAGTGAGGATGGGACCACTTTGGTCAACTTCTTAGTGTGTACCTTTTCATATCTTGGTCTCAGTTTCCTTATCCATAAAATGGAACACTTGGTCTCTATGACCTCCAAGGCTCCAAGATGTACCAGACCAGAACATTCCTCCCTGGCTGAGGCCTCAAGAGATGGATTGGAGCCAGAGTGAAGCAGTGGAAAGCCGTGGCTCCAAGACCAGGAGGCGCCTGGTCCAGGGGAGAGGGGGTAGAAAGCAGTGAAGTTAGTGTTGTGCCCTCCACCCCAGCTATTTTTACCCTAGAACACTGGACTGCAAGAGGCCTGGCTAAAAATACCAGCAGCCTGAGCCCTGAGCATCTTCTCCCCAGAGAGGCGTGGTAGGGGCTGGCAAGGAGTTGGGTGTGAGGACCAGGAGTTTAAAGGGCAGTCATCCTTCTTCTTCCCAGGCTGGGGTGCCTCGGGGGTGACTAAGAAGGAGATCCCTCCCTTCTGAGAGCCCTTCTCCCAGATGGTCCAAGAATAAGCTTATTTTTATCATTTTTGGCGATCCCAGAGAGCCCTGTCCATACACATATGCATTTTTTTACCCAGTGTATTGAGTCTCCTACAATTTTGTGTTCTGCTCTTTTTCATCTATTCTTTCATGAACATTTTATATTGCCGCATGTTCTCCATATTAGTCATTCTTAATGGCTGCATAATATTCCATCCAACAAACTTTTCTATTCCCTGATCTCCAGGCATTTGATGGCTTCCAGTTTTCCATTGTTATAAATAAAACTGCCTTGTGCACGTGGACATCTTTGTACATGTGGGCTTTTCTTCTTATTAATTATTTCTGTAAGATAAGTGCCCAGGTCAGCGGGCAAGACTGTTTTTGTGCCGTTTGATGTGGCTTGCCAAACCGTTTTCCAAAAGTAAATGAAGGCAATTTAATGTAAGTCTACATCCCACACTGGAAGCCAAGCAGTCATGCTTCAGGGAAACTGGAGCCAGGAGCCAACAGGAGCTCAAACAGCTGCCTCCAGCTCCCAGGGGCCTGCCTTGTTCCTTTAACTGCTTCTCTGCTCTCTGTTCCATCTCTGTCTCTCTCTCTCGAACATTTCTACTTTGACCTAGCAGAGCTATCAGCTCTGAGCACATATCACTTTATTACTCACTGCTCATATGTTCTGAGCACTTACTTTGTCCCAGGCACTGTACCAACTGTCTTTATTGATTATCTTAATTTTCACAACCACCCTCTGGGGTAGGGATTATAATTATCCCTGTTTTACAGATGAAGAAACCAAGGCACAGAGAGACTAAGTAACTTGTTCAAATATGTAGCCAGTAACTGGTGGGACCGGGTCCCACCTCACTGACTAGCCTCATTGCAAGCATGTACTCAGGACCTCTGTCGCAGCCTCCCTGAGAACACAGACGCCCCACATCCACTACCAATGGCCTATCATGTCTATGTCTCTGAGTTTAAATTCTGAAGAGGGAGAATCTGATTGGCTCAGGTTAGCCTACTGATTGGAACCCTACAAGTCAAGGTCCAATCACCTGTGATGGAGGCAGGGTGAGACAAGAGGAAGCTGAGCTATGAGGGCAGATGGACAGACCATCCTGATGTCCCAGCATTGGAATTTGCTAAAAACATTTAAAAGTAGTACAATTGACCCTTGAACAATGTGGGGGTTAGGGGTACCTACCCTCCACGCAGTCAAAAATCTGTGTGTTAACTTTACAGTCAGCCTTCCATATCCATGGCTCCCCCATCTGCAGATTCAGCCACCCATGGATTGTGTAGCACTGTATTTTTTATTGAAAAATTTATTGAATTTTTTATTTCTTGAATTTTTGTTGAAAAAATTCCACATAATTGGGCTTGCCCCGTTTAAACCTGGTCGTTCAAGGGTTAACACTTATACATTGTTACACTAAAGAGTTATACACTGTATAAATGGTATAAATGCTAACTTGTTTGCATTTGCCTTTCTTTGATTATTTGTAATGCTGAACATGTTTCCCTATGTTCCTTGTGTGTGTGCTGTCCACATCTGCCCATCTGGGACATGCTTTACATCCCACAGATACGAATACCACACAGAACAATGGTGTGCTGAGAGGGGTGCGGCTGGGGCAAGGGTGATTTCTCACTAAATGGTTTCTCCTTTGCTCTGAAGCCTGGGGGGCTTTGACTGGCTTCCTAATCAGTGTTTCTGAGAAACTGCCTTCTCCCTTCCAAGCTGACATGTTACTTGGACTAGACGATCTTAAGCAGGGACCTCTCCAGCTAAGAGGAACTCTGCATTTGCCCTCTCCTGCTTAGCCCCTTCTTTTGAATAAATCAACTTCTAGGTGTTTCCAGGGGCCTCAATCTGCTGCTCCTACTGTGGGACACGTCCTCAAGTTGCATCCTATGTCTGCTTTTACTTGGCTTTTATCTCATCTTGATTCTGGGCTGACTATTTGCACATTTTTGCCTCCAAGCCTCCAGGGACAGAGCTCCTGAATCTGCACCACTCTTGTGGAAATGTGCTATCATTCTTATAAGAAGCTGAAGGTCCTCTCCCGCCCTCTGTCCCCAAACCTTGTGGGGAATAAATTGCCCACTGCTTATTTCTGAAGCACAGAACCTTCCATCAAAGGGGGTAAGGCCCAGGAAGGGGCATGCTACAACATAAACTAAGCAACTGACACTGACAGGGAGGTCCCAAGCCTGGTAAGAGACGCGCTAGGGCACAAGTGGTGTGGAGGCAGGAGAGAGAGCAGGCAATCATCGGGTCAGCCTTTAATTGGCAGCCAGGTGGCTTTGCATTGAGCTGCTTGCTCTTGCCAGCTGTTCCGAACTGTGGGATAGCTGGGGGCTGGGGGGTGGCACAAGAGAAGCTCTCTGAAGCCAGGGATTCAGGTTTACCTATGAGATCCCCACCATGACCTTGGCCTCTGCAGTCCAGAGCTCCATCCCAGACCCTGGGAGCCAGCACATACTCAGTGCTGTGGGCTGGTTTACAGCTTCCTCCCCAGGAACTTTGGGCAGTTTCAGCAGACCCTCCTCTGCCGCACCTTGGAGATGCTCAGGGGCTGCCCATGGGCAATGAAGTTGATAGAACCAGTAAGAAATGGTACTCCTCTCTGCTGGCTCCCTAGGAAGTCAGCTGGCTCCTGATTGTGCAGAGCCCAGTCTGCCTGTCACCCATGGGGGACTCTTCTCCTTATATCATGTGCCCCAGCACAGGGTTGTTTTTGGAAATCTCTGCTCCCGATGTTAGGAATATAGTCCCTCCTAACTCGGAAGATCGGCAGACAGAATGTCCTGGGGCTGGTCATTTGTTTCCTGTGGCTGAGACCACCAAGTTCCTTTATGTCTGTCCTCTTCTTCTATGGTCATAGAAGTTTTAGTTGGGCATGAAGCTCTCCAACAAGGACTACAATTTCCTGCTCCCTTTGATGTTAGATGTGGCTTGTGAGTAGGTCTTGGCCAATAGGATGGGAAGGAAGGAGTGGTCCCTTTTATCTTTCCATCTGCCGCTAGCTAGAATGCAGATACCATGGCAGGAGCTGGAACAGTCATTCTGAACCAGACCATATGATGAAAGCTACACATTGAGGAAGCCAGAGAAACAAGCTTAAAGGAAGTTGGATATCTAACACCGTGAAGCCACTGCATCATTTGTGGACTATATACTTGGATGTATACGTGTGAGAGAGATCAAATTTGATTCTGCTGAAGCCTCTGTATTGTGGGGTTTCTTTGTCCCAGCAGATGAACCTCAATACTCACTATTATTGTCTCTCAGTGGAATGGCCACATCTGGGCCTACATGGATGTGTCTGGTTCTGTGGAGCCTGAAACCCCATTCTTTGGTAGACTATGAATTTTGTGGTCCCCAGTAGATCATCCCTCCCAGTATTCACTCCCTTGTATGGTTTCTGCTCAAAATGACTCTGGACTCAGCCACGTGAATTGTTTTGGCCAATGGAACATTAGCAAGCGTGATGCAAAAGGAGACTGGGTAGCACTTACATAGTGGGGCTTTTCCTCTTGGAACACTGGCTCCTGGGACACTCCTTCTCCAAACCCAGCTGCCAATCTTGAATGGCCCCACACAGCCACAAGGCAGCCACATGGCAGAGAACTGAGGCCCCACCCTTAGACCCAGCCAACCCTGCCCCAACTCTCCGGCATGTGAGTGAAGTCACCTGGAAATGGGTCCTACAGTCCAAGGCACGGAACCATGGAACAGAAATGAGCTGTACCCAACACACTGTCCAAACTGCAGAATCGGGATCAAATAATTACTGTTTTAATCCACTAACTTTTGGGATAGCTTGATACGCAGCTCTGGGTAACTAAAACACATGTAAATGGCCCAGGGCCCTTTGCGCTGTCTGAAAAACTCAAAAGCCACTGTGCTTTCCTCTATACCAAAATGCCAAATGTGTCTTCCCCCCAACTTGAAACTCAAACACTACATGGGAAGTTGCTGATGCTCTGGAAATAACATTGTAGGAGTGTCTATACTTCCCTCCAGAATACCACACCCCTCCTCCCTCAACTATGCCAGGTGGTTAGTGCTTGGCTTCACACTTGAATTTGTAGCTCCAGGAACAGGATGGGTTCCATGGACCACCCCTGCTTTCTCATAAGTCTGCTAAAGTGCCACGTCTCTTAGATGAGGGTTTGGTGCAGCATCTGGCAGGCAAGGGCTGCCTGTGGCAACAACGGACTCCCTAGTGCCCACATGAGTACATATTGGAGAAACCAATGAATAAATGAACAAATGAACAAATGAATGAGTTGTGAACAAAACTCATCTGGATCAGAGCAGGAGGTCAAGGTGAGAGAGATATAAAGGGGTCTCCCTGGAGGGCAGGATCAGTAGAGAGTCCGGGTATTATGAAAGATTGCTTTGCAAGTATTTTTAACTCTTTGAAAATATAATTATAGTAGCTAACATTGAGTTCTTACTATGTGCCAGGCACTGTGTGAAATACTTTATGTAAGTTATTGCATTAATCATCTTGACAAGCCTGGGAGTATTTTAACTTTCATCCCATTTTATAGATGAGGAAATTGAGGCCCAGAGAGGTTAGGTAACTTGCCTGAGTGGGCATGGGAGGATTTGAACTCAGACAGTCTGGCGCCAGCACCCCAGGGCATAGCCAGCCACCAGGCTCTGACAAACAGCAGGAGTCCCCTAGTCCACCCTTGGAGAAGAGGCCAGGGCCTGGCATGCTTTACGACACAAGTGCCAATCCTGAGTCTACCAAGTGCTTCTGGGGACATTGGAAAGCCCAGGTCAGAAGAGAAGAGGAAGAAGGGAGGCAGGTCTAGGGTCCCTGTGCCAGGCAGCAGAGGCACTAACATTGGAGCCCAGAGGTGCTGCTGCCCGCCCTGCCTGAGCACCCTCACTGGTTGCTCCCACTCACTCCTCAGAAATGAGCCTGGCCCATTCACACGTGTCCTAATGCCAGGTTCCAAGAAAGCCACCTAAATACCTGGTATTTGAGATGTAAAGAGACCGGCTCCCTGTACTTAGCGCTTTGCTAACTTTTCCAATTATAGCGCCCTATTTTCCAAAGTCTAAAATGGACATATGTTATAACTGTCTTGGGCCCTAAGGTTTCAGAAACACCCTTAAGTCTCCTGAAATACAATCGTATATTTTAGACTAATTCCTAAAGGGCCTAGTGGGGTTATCTTTAACATCTGCCAGCACTCACACAGATCTGGTCTTTGTTTGCAAATGAGGCTGGAGCCTGGAAACAGGGTAACTTCAGGTGGAACCAGCTCTGTACTGGGCTGAGTGGGAAGACAGGAGAAAGGAGATCCCAGGCTCAAATGGGGCTGAGAGTAAGGGGGAAACAGCCCTGCTTTGGGAAACCCCAGTCTGAGGGGAGACACAGCCCCATCCTCAGGGAGCCCCAGTCTGAGGGGGAGACACAGTGCTGTCTCAGTGAGCCCCAGTCTGAGGGGGAGACACAGCCCCACTCTCAGGGAGCCCAGTCTGAGGGGAGACACAGTCCTGTCCTCAGGGAGCCCCAGTCTGAGTGATATAGGAAAATTAATGTGGGGTGTGAGGATGGCTGTGTCCTAGGTGTCAGTTTACTCCCCGGGATGGACCCTGCTAAGTGTGGGTCCTTGGCTTCTCGCAGGAAAGAATTCAAGAGCGAGCCACAGTTGAGTAAAGGTAGATTTATTTAGAGGGATACAAACTCCATAGACAGGGTGTCCATCTCTCTTAGAAGGAAGAGCGGCCAGGAGATGTGGGGGGTTGTTAGCTTTTATGGGCTCGGCAACTTTATATGCTAATAAGTGGGAGGGTTATTCTAATTACTTTGGGGAAGGGGCAGGGATTCCCAGGAATTGGGCCACCGCCCACTTTTTGACCTTTTATGGTCAGCCTTGGAACTGTCCTGGCGCCTGTGGGAGTGCCCATTTACCATGTTAATGTATTACAATGAGTGTGTAATGAAGCTCAGGGTCTACCGGAAATCAGATCTCCTGCGGTCTTGGGCCTCAAGGCTTGTGGGGAGTTGAATTTTCCACCACCTTGGTGTTAATAGCTGTGTAGTTTCTTGAACTGTTTGCCCTGGTCCCTGCCTTCTTGTCTCATAAGGAGACATACAGCACCGCCCTCAAGGAGCCTCAGTCTGAGGGGAGACACAGCCCCGCCTCAGGGACCCCAGTCTGAGGGGAGACACAGCTCTGTCCTCGGGAGCTCAGTCTGAGGGGGAACCTCTGCTGGAGGAAGCCCCCATACTAAAAGCCAGCAGAGGACCTTCGAGGGCTGTAGAGGGGTTTATTCCCTCAGACTCTGCTGTCATGGTGTGGGCAGGTGGCAGAGGGAGGCAGGTGGAACTCCACCTGCCTCTGAATTCTCAGAGCCTGAAGGCAGATGGAGTAGGTACGTGGGGGCAATGGAGCTTTAATCTCTCTCTTGAGCTGCTGTGTCTTCAGGCCTGTCAGCCAGGGCCTTTTCTGGTCAATCTCGGCTGTCGTTATTAAACATTTATTATGCAAGGGAGATGTGCTTTTCTGTCGCAACATTTGGCCAGTGGACTTGGTGAGTAAATGGACTAGAACTAATCCTGCAGCTAAACAGTGAGGGCTTCAGAAAAATCAACGCGTCGCTTGCCTAATAGCTCCCAGGGAGGGGTGAAATAGAAAGTACTGGACCTCAAACTGCCCTTTTTCCTGAGATGGGAAAGCAGCTGGCCTGGCAGCCAAGCCTTCTGACAGCTTTGTGAACAAACAGATAGGGCAAAGATGACTGGAGCTTGTTAGAAGATAAAGGACTAATTGAGAGTTTGAGCATGTTCTATGTAGGGGACAGAGTCCTGGCCTGACATCAGGAGAGTTGATTTCAGTCAGTTCAGTCCTTAATTTGCGAGCCATCACCTCTGAAGTTGGGAAGGGCATCCCTTCTCCCCAGAGGCCAAAGCCTGGAAGAGAAGGAGAGGGCAAGAGTCCCCACTCTGAGGGGAGACACAGCCCTGCCTCAGGGATCCCCAGTGCAAAGGAGGAGAAAACATATCCCAGGGACTCAAAAGATAGAGTCACCACAGGCTAGGCCTGTGGGAGGTAGGTCCATCCTTCCCCGTCCACCTCATGGTTGGCTGAAGGCCAAGGGCTCCTGAGAGAAACATGTGGAAGGAGCCATTCTAGTCCTGAATAGAAACCAGAATGGGGTGGATGCTCTGCTGTTATTTAGAGCCTCTTGCTAGGCAGGGCCAGTCCCTTACTCTAGGTGAGTCTTGCAGGTCAAACCCAGAGCGGGTGCCTACAGGGTCAGTAAAGTGTCCCATGGTGCTCACCAAACCATTTTTTCCTGGGTAGGGAAGCAGCCTGTCCTGACTCTCTCAATGGAGAAAAAGGCTTGTTTGTTTTAGAAAAGTCCCCTTCCCAGACTAGGAGCTTTAGTCCTAGGAAAATTCACTAGAATGTACACTCCACAGGGGTAGGGATTTAGGTCTGCTTTGGACACTGTTTCATCCCCAGGGCCTGAGACCTTGTCTGGGATATGATAGGTGCTCAATAAAAATTACTGAATTAATTAGAGTCCACTTTCCTTTCCAACGCTAATTCCGAACTCACCTCCTACTCCTTGCTAAAGCTTTTCTGACTTCGGTGTCAACTACTCCACAGCAGTGAATTATCAAACTCATTTGCAAATATAATCAATGGAATTCCAACAGCTAGTTATTTTGAAAAGGAAAAATAATTAATTTAGACTGTTATTATTGTGCAGCAAGCACTATGCTAGCTGCGTTATAGACACGATACGGTGTAATCCTTGAAAGAAGGCTCTGTTTTGTAAACAAGGAAACCGAGGCTTGGGAAAATTACATAGTACACCTGAATTTACACCTCTTGGAAACTGTAGAGCTAGGACTTGACCCACTCCTGGTTCAACGCCTCCCCTGACTTTTTTTCTGAACTCCATGGAATTATTATTTTCTAGTTAGATTTGGGATCCAAAAGGTAATTCCACCAAGATTTGTTTAGGTCCTGTGTGTGCACCACACTGTACAGGATGCCCAAGAAGTCCCAATCGCTAGAACCTCCAGGCCAAGGGACAGCTGAGCACTGGGCCTGATGAGAGCTCCTATGACAATTGACCAGTCTCCTCATGACTGTGGTTCTCAGCAAACTCTGGTCCTGCCAGCCGTGACTTAGTGACACCTGCCATCCAGACCAACAATGGATTATTTTCCAAGGTGAAGTGCATGCCAGACTTGTCAGTTCTTCCCAGAAAGCTCCCTCTCAGTGTTCAGAGTCATCAGGCCAGAGCTGCTAAGGCATCTCATCTGGCTCATCACCCTGCCTGGTCCTGTGGTGCCACTCGTGGACTGCAGGGATGAGGCTCATTTTTCCTTATTTGTCCCTGAATTCTTCCTCTGGCCAAGCTGAAAGGACTCATCCTGTAGGCTGCCTGTCTTTTGAATGCTATACCTAAACCCTCTTTGTGACTGTTCTCATGTTACTGCATATGCATGTAAATGTCTCATCCCCCTTATCATTCTTACCTCCTAGTATGCACCAGGCACTGGCCATAAATTATTTCTAATCTTCATTAAGACTCTACCACAGTTACCCTCGTCTATGCATAGGAAAATGACGGCTTGCAACTCGGAAGGTCACATATCCTCTCCAAGCTCACTTTAACTCATAATATCAGAAGCAAGATTTGAATCCAGAGCTGTTGTCTCCAAAGAAGTTATCTAAGCTAGTCTTTCCCCAAACTAACCGTTTATCAAAATTTGCTGACAAGCTTTTTACAAATGCATCTTCTTTACCACAAGTCATGAAAAAGAATGAAACAACTCTCTATGCATTGATAAGGGTGCTGGGTGTGCCTGGCGCATCTCCAGAAAGAAGGCATGTAGCTGGCCACTGCAGGTCCCAGGGGACCGTCCCTAAGAGGGAGCATCCAAGGGAGATTTTCTTGTCACTGTGTTTTCTTCAGTACTGGTGGATCCAGCCTTCCTTATTTCCTTCCTTCCTCCCTCCCTCCCTTTATTCTTTTCATTTTTTCAAAACTATATGAAAATAATTTTTAAATTTTTATTTTATTGAACTGTAGTTTATTTACAATATTAGTTTCAGATGTGCAGCAAAGTGATTCAATTAAACATATACATACATATATACATATATTTTCAGATTCTTTTTTATTATAGCTTATTATAAGAAATTGAATATAGTTCCCTGTACTATATAGTAGGTCCTTGTATGAAAATCATTTTTATAGATTTCAGGACCCCATTGCTGGACCTCCTATATATCAGGGTCTCAGGAGTTGGGTCTTAGGAAGCTGTATTTTAACAAGCATCATAGGCCCTGATCCCCACCTCTGAGAGGCCTGACAGAACTTTGTCTCATCAGGCATGTCCCCTTTTCCCCTGATCTTGAGTCCAGGGCTTGGTACTGCCAAACCAGTGCAGACTCAAAATTGCCTTAGATACCTGAGGGTCCTCTTCCCTAGGTCTGCCCAGGGACCTTTTCTAGCCAGATGTCACGAGCCTTGGACTTACCAATAAGCCAGAACCATCCAGGGACACAGTCCCTGGTTCCTGTGGCCTCTAAAGCTCAGAGGCCACACGCACTCTCAGGCCTTACCACCACACACACCTGGGCTTGCCACCCTCAACCCCAGAGCCCTCCACCTGTAGTCAGCAGCCTATGTTTAGACCCTCATCAGTGGGTCCAGACCATACTATCCTGCCACTTGGCTTTTTCCCTTCATCAGGTATCTGGGAGATCTGCTGGTATTCCATAGCTGTGCATGGAGAGCAGCGTCGCATTTCCCTAGGTCCAGGTGTTGGCATCTGTCCAGGAGCAGTGTGAGCATAAGAGACTCTGGAGCCAGATGTCCTGGTTCAACAGCCAGCTCTTCCACACTTCACTCCAAGACCTGGGGCAAGTTCTTCATCTCTGTGATGTGAGGATGGGAGAAGTTGAGACACGTCGAGCTCTCAGAGTCAGGCCTTACTCTAAGGTAGATGCGTGGTTACTAACATCTGAATCTCAGGGGGAAGACTAGTGAGGGGTGGTAATCAATGTCTGGGCTCTGGAGTTAGACAACTTGGCATACAATCCCCATTCTGCTTCTTCCTTGCTCTCTCTCACCTCTCAAAGCCTCATTTTCCTCACTCGTGAAATGGGGCTGACTTCAGTCTCAGGAAGGTCGAGGATGGGGTCTGGTACCAAGCAGGTGCTCAGTTTACATTTATAGAATGAACACAGATGAAGGTGGGACAGAAGGAAGCCTGGGGGGCAGGGGTGTGCTGTCGGCCCCTCTGCCTTATCTGGTGGGGGTGCAGGAGGACTGGCTGTCCTGACCCTCCTCCTCCCTGGGGCCCAGGGAGATTACATCCCCAGGAAGAACCTAGAATACCTAGAATTCACTGGTGTGAGGACAGGCACGCGCCCATCTGCGCCATCAGCCTACCCTTTCTGCCGGCAGAAGCCAACCACGCTCAGAAGCCACATCATTCACATCCAGGAGAAAACAGCTCCTCAAGGGCCAGGAACTCAATCTTCCTGGCCATGTGGTGGGTCAGGGCTCTCTGTGCATTCAGATTGGAGAGTGTCTGGACTTAGCCTGAAGGAAATCAGACAAGCAAAAGTAGAGACTGTGTGGTTGAGCCTGTGGGGTTGCTCGCCGGCCTTGGAGGAACTACCACCCAGGCCCCTAGGCTGCTCCCTTCCAGAGCCAATCGAGTCCCCTTCTGACTCTCCAACCTTTCTTCAGGGGCATCAAGCAGAACATCCACTTTGCTCTCCTGACCGAGCCCGAGGAGAACGGCCGCCTCTGGCTGTCACTGAGCCCGTTGCCTGTGGGCTGGTTTTCCAGGACCAGAGGCTGTGAGGTGCCCACCTTTAGGCACAATGAACTCACTCATGCCTTCGTGGTGGTTATTTATCTGTTCAAACTCCCCTTAATAGGCTGAAAATCCCGGGAGGGTGAGAGGCAAACTCTTATTCATCTTATTATCATTCTTAGGGATTTAAGTAGGTGAGCTGGGATGTTATGATTCATATCCCCAAAGGTCAAGGGACACAGAGTGGCTAGATTAATTGAGTGCATACGATGGACCGGCCACCACGCTAAGCCCTTTGCAGGTATTAAACTCACTTAATCCTCACGACAACTGGGAGATCAGTGCTGTTATGCTCTTCGTGTACACAGGGGAAACGGAAGCACTGAGCAGTTGAATGATTTGTCCAAGGTCACACAACTAGGAGGTGACAGGATTCAAACCTCAGCCTTCTGGATCTGGAACCCACTTCCAACCATGAGCGCTCAGTGGGCACCTGTGTTGTGGATGAGTGACCTTCATGTAGACAGGCAGGCACACTGTGTGGGAGGGTCGAGAGATCAGGCCTGCACTTCTGGGCTGATTTGGGGTTGAGGTCAGCAGCTTGGCCACTGAAGGCCTCTCAGCTCTGGTAGCACCCCTTCCTTGTGCTACCACCCACCTGGCCACACACAGGGGCCCAAACAGGACTCCGCGTCAAAGGTCCTGGCAGGGATGCTGTGCCTGATAGTCCCCACTCCACCGTGGGAATAGGACCTCTCCCTGTCATGTCCAACAAGGTCACCCAGTGCGGCCAAGCTGCTGGCTGCTCCCAACGCAATGGGCCAGGCGTACCTGTCTCTTTCCCCACGTGCTTCTTTGAACCTTTTTGAATAATTGGTGGTTAAGAGCATGGACCCCAGGGTCAGATTGCAGGAGTTCAAATCCTAGCTCTGCTCTGTGGCCTTGAGTATGTTACTTAAGCTCTCTGTGCCTCATTTCCTTATCTTTAAAATGGAAATCAAAACAGATTGATGTCAGGATGGGTGTGAAGATTAAATGAGTTAAAGCATACAAAAGGCTTAGAACAGTGGTACATCTCAAAGAGCATGTATGTTTTTGTGAATATTATTTTATTTCTTCTTACCCACACATTTAGATGGATGACTAAATAGCCAGTACAGAGGGAGGGAGGGGGCAGCAGGCAGTGAAAGTAATAATGGTTTGTAGTCAGTTTCACTGAAAAATCAGAGCAGAGTTGCCAGGGTACCCCCTTGTTCTTACTTAAAATTATCCATGGTTGGGGTGGGGAGGGAGAGGCCCCACTTCCAGGCGCCCCTGTTTCCTGGAGACTCTTAGCTGGCATTGTCTCTCCCTCTGCTGAGACGGATAGCCAACATCACCCCATCCAATACTTAGAGCTCAGGTACACTTGACCAGAAGCATGGGTTCCTACTTGATGGATTTAAATGAATTTTTATAAATCTTTATCAAAGCTGTTTATACACATAAAAATCACACAGCTTTATAAGGTTCCTTACAAATGGTAGTCTCACCCAGCAGAAGTGCCCAAGTTCACTTGCCAAGACAGATTCTTTTAGTCCCTCTGGCCACAGCCCTGCACAGCCATCCCACTCTCCCTCACCACAATCCCATGTCATTCTGGTTAGATGGGAATGGAACAAGACCTTGTAAAAGCACTAACATCCATGGTTGAGCCATTTAGTAAACCGTGATTGTTGGGGTTTTTTTCCCCTTTGCACAACATTTTATTCTTCCTGGAATTGATGGTCCTTTTTGTTGTTATTAGCTTGGTTTTCTACATACTTAGAACTACTTCAGTGGTTTCTCGTATTGTAGTAACAATAACAGTTAACACCCCCTGAGCACTTTCTATGTGTCAGGCAGTTTTCTAAGTGCTTTCCAAGTATTAACTCATTTAGTCCTCACAATAGCCCTCTGAGGTATGCACTATTGGACCTCGTTTTGCAGATGAGGAAACTGAGAGGCAGAGAGGTTAAGGGACTTGCCCACAGTCCCAGAGCAAGTAAGCAGCAGGGCCAGGATTGGCACCCAGGCTGTTACCACTCTGAGCCCACCTGGCCCCTCCTGGACCCTGGGAGCACATCTGCATGCCAGTCTCCATCCTTGTCCTGTGTTTTCTGTCTCCACAGCCAGACTGTAAGCTGACTGAGGGCAGGCCCTGTGTCATGCCCCTCTGCAATCCTAGGAGCAGAGCTGGGCCCAACAGACCTTCCTGTGTTTGCCAGGACGGTCCTGCTCTGGGCTGCTCCACATGCTCCTCCACCTCAGGCCTTACAGGTGGGAGGCAGGGCAGGGAGCACAGCTGATGCGGTTAGAGCCAGGCCCGCAGAGGCTCAGAAAGGTCAAACAAGTGCGTCAAGGCCTCACCACCAGGGGACTGGAGTCTGAACTCCCTCCTCCGGCTGCAAGTCCAGGGTGGTTCCTAACATGCTAGGCTGCCTTCTACAGGCCCAGGCACATACACATCACACATGTTACACACAGAGACGTGCAAACACATGATTCACTCATGCTAATTATGTACACACATTTCCACATGGGCATATTATATTCCTATACATACAGACATAATTGTGTTTCATATACACATCCACACACAGGCACATACACATTCATACATGCAATTATACACAGATGCACTATATCCACAAATACGTATTAACACAGAAACACATTATACAAACACATACATAGCTTATTTACAAACACAACCCCCCATAGATTCTATATTCACAAATACACACACAGCATACACATATATTGTATAGACAAAAAACACATAAAAAGATGTAAATATATGCATATATGCACATAAACACAGTCCAATTTGCATAATGCATGTTCACAGTCACACAAACACGTGCACATATTTTCACATATTAAAACACACAAACATTTCATGCAACACACAAAACACATACAAATAAACAACACGCACAAAGCACATCTGTGCAAACATATACAAGCACACGTGCACATCCAAAGATGCAAAAACTTGCACAAACGCGCCCACACCCACGTGCACACACAAGTACACATACGTGTATGCAGGCACACATACTCGTGTGTGCCTTTCTTGACTGGTTGATGAGGGGAGGAGGGGAAAAGGCCCCTGTGTTCAGGTCCTGCAGCTGTCGGCTGGCTTGAAGTGAATGTGTTTCCTGAACTTCCTATGAGGTTGCCTCCTAGTACACCACCCTGGGCAGGGCTGGGCAGCACCTGCCTCGATACATTGGCAAAAGGGCCCAGGGAGTATGCAGCTCCCTGCCTGGGGAGGGTTGAGGGTGCCCCAGATCTCTTGCCTTGCTCTGGGGCCCAAGCTGCAAGATCACATTCTTTAACAAAGGAGAAAATGGAGGCTTGGCCAAGCATGTTACATTTTGTGAGCCAGTTTAAGGAGAGAGGGGATTTAAACCCGAGTCTGTCAGAACACAGAACCACACACCCAGAGCTATACCTCTGAGCATCTATGCTTCCCATCCCTGCAGCTATGCACATAGTAGGCGCTACGTTGATGTGTGTGGAGTGGACAAGGTCATTGACTGGAAAGACAGTAGCCCTCAGGGTTTGGGGTCTGATAAGTGGAGGGGGCAGTGGCTACAGGGAACCAGATTCAGAATTCTGAGGCAAGGTAGATCTTCTGTAGGTTTGAGGACCCTCTTGTCTACCCCCAGCCCCGAGTTCCGGCCTGTGTTTGCTGAGGGCCACCAGCCCAGGGAGGCCCCCACCGGAGGCTACCAAGCTTGATTCCTTCCTCTCCCCCTCGGCCTCCTTCCCCATCCTGGTCTCCCCGCCACTACAAGCCCTCCCCAGATGCACTCCTCTCCCTCAGACATTCATTTCAAGGGTGGTCAGTTTCTTTGCAGGATTTGATTTGCTGCTCAGGCATTTCCTTGAGTGGCCCCTCCATGTTTGCCCTCTTCCAGATGGCATCGAGATGCAAACATCCCTCCTTCCCCTAGCTCTGGCTCCTCGGCTGAGAGAAATTAATCCTGACCCCCTCACTTTGCACCCACTTCCCGCATCCCTGGCTTTGTTTCTCAGGCCCGAGGTCAGGGCTCCGGCTGACACCTATGCCGGCTTCTCTCTCCAAAGCCAGGGCTTCTGGCTGTCCTATTATCTGCCTCTCTCCTGGGCCTTTGTTCAATGCAACAGGTAATTGCTTCGTGAGCCAAAGCAAATGTCAGCATGATAACGAGGGTGATATGGTGCCGTTCTGGCCTTGGCAAGGAGGGGGAAGAGCGGGGGGTGTGACTGAGATCAGGGAGCAGGTGGCGAGCACCCTGGACCTCCAGCTGAGGTCCTCAGAGGTGACCAAATCCAGATGAAGAAACTGAAGTGCAGAGCGGGAAACAGATAACAATCATGCTGACGGTTATGGACCAATGTCCATGTTGTTCATGTACAATAACAATATAAAGATCAGCTCACTTGGTCCTGTGAGCTGAGCGTCATTAACTCCATTTACAGAGGAGGAAACTGAGGCCCAGAGTGAAGAGAAAACTCACTGGAGCAACCATCTGTAGAATAAAATCTATGTGCTGGGCACTCCAGAAGGATCAGCTAACTTAATCCTTGGAACACCTTGACAGCTGGAGGTAAATGTCCCCACTTTATAGATGACATAACCGAGGCTCAGTGAGGCTTAGTAACTCAAACAAGACCGTGGGGCTCCGAGGCAGATGTAGCTGTGGAAGAACCTGGCTGTAAACCAAAGGCTTCCAAAGGCCGTGGGTCTCCTGTGTGGCCTGGCTGGGTCTGCAGCAGGGCCAGGCCTCCAGGCCGTCTCCAGGACACTGTCCTGGCACAGGGACAGCCACCCTGGTGGGAAACATTTCCAGGAGCCTGGGGGGCCATCCTGAGTAGGAATTCCTGTGCCTGGGGGAGCCTCGCTGTTCCTCAGAAGCCAGGCCCCAGGCCTCCCGACTGTGCTCAGCACTGGACTCTTGACCTGGCAGCAGGGCCAGCAGTGGCCAGTCCCAAGAGGACCAGCCCTCAGCTGCCCCAACAGACGTGGGCAAGGCCCTTGCTGCTGTCACTCAAGCCCTCTGCTTCCCCTTTAAAGCTAATATTTGCACACACTCCATCGTGCTGCTGTGGTGCTGCTGTGGACATACCAGTGGCAGGGGGTGGGGGGCTTCCCGGGTTGCAGGGCCCCCTACATCCCTTTCGGGCTCCAAGAGGGGATGCACTGGACTCCAGCTAGCCTGAGTGATGGGGCTGCTGTGCTGTGCCCAGCTGGACTTTACTCTTCTGTCATTGTGCAGCCAAGCTTCCTTGACAGAAAATGGGGCATTTGGCTCAGGCTCAAGGCTGCTGTGCAGGCATTTCCTAGAACCACTGGGCATCGGACCCCAGATGTGTGAAGAGCAAAGGCCAGGGGCAGGCTGTCGCCCCACCGAGCCTCAGGCAGTTGCTGGGATGCCAATGAGTAGGATCTGCCTGGTGAGAGACCAAGTGGGCCTGAGGTGTGCGGGCAGAGTCATCTGCGTCCACAGGGCCGCACCCACCCATCCCTCTGGTCACCCCGGCACCAGACAACACCAGAGCCACGCATGTGGGGTGCCTTAGGGACAGGGCTGGAACTTCTCACCTGCTTGTCTCTCCTAACACCTCCTCCAGGTGGCCTCCCAGCATGCTGAGGGGTGTGTGTCAGCATTGCCTGGACTCTGCTGTCCCCACCCCTTTCCTTTTCCATTCTCAGTGAGCTTGGCTTTGCAGCAGACAAACAAAAAAACTGAGGAATCCCCAGAGACTCAAAGGCACTGTTTTCACCTGGGAGCTGGGCTGACCTGAACCCCAGAGGCTTTAGGGAAGACTTTAGGCTGAGCACAAGGAGGATCAACCCTGAAGTCACGAGTCTGGGTGAGCTGGCCACACCTGCACCCCTGGGACACTCGGGTGGGTGGGTGCGTCCTTCTGGAGCCCGTGGGTAAATGTCTGAGAATTACAGCGATGGTCAGAGGGAGAGGACACCACTACCAGCTGCATGTTGGTGGCCAGGTAGCCTGGGAAGGAACACCGTGGCCGGCACACCAGGTCCCGCTGGTTAATGTTTGACCTGGAGCCACGTGTTTTTCCACTGGTTATTTTTATCCTTTGTACCTGGCAGTGGGCAGCTGGGCGACCTCCTCTGTGAGCAAAGGAGGGAGGGAAGGAGGGAGGGGGTGCCCAGCTGGGGTTGCTCTGGGCAAGGCAGGGTTGCAGAGAGGCCAGAGGGGCCAGCTTGGGGTGAGGGCAGGGGAGAGAGAGAACAAGAGGGACTTGGAGCAGGGCAGCTCAAGACACCTCAGCCACATGCCAGGCCCGGCCCTGGGGCCATCCTAACCCCTAGTTCTCCTCTCCCTGGCAGAACTGCACATGTAAAGGGAAGAAAGAGATGTGGCGGAGAGACCAAGAGAATCTTCTGTGAGTCCACAGCTTTTCAGGAAAGTTAAAAATGCACCACCCCCTCCCCAACCCCCTTGTGTTACTCTCACTAGTAATGAATCCCTCTCAGATCCTGAACAACGCAAGTCAGATATTTCTCCCTTCTGTGACTCTGTGGTCCCATGCAGATAGTGGGAGAAAGAGCTGACTGGCCTTACCCCATAGGCCACTCTGATGTGGAGACACAGCCCTGCTCCCAGGGAACCCCCAGTCTAAGGGAGAGAGGGCTGGGTCTTAACTTAGGATAAAAGCTTGGCTCCTTTGCATCCAAAAATTTTAAATTGAATTAAGGATTCCCACTGGGTCATACAACCCTGGGCTTCCTGAGCTCTTGTTGTCTGTCGATTCTTCTCTTTGTCAGTGGGCTTCTGGCCTGAACTGGCTTCATGACGTTTTATGGCCCAGTGGCTACTGAGGCCGTCTCACCTATGCCAGGGCATGGGGGTGGGAGGCCCTTGGAGGCCGCTCAGCCTGGGGCCAGCAGATGCCACAGTGCCAGCCAGTCAAAGCCAGCTTTCCTTCTGCCCCACCATGAGTAGTGCCAAACGGGCTTTCAATGTACACTCGAGTCTGGTGGGAAGCAGATCCCTGGCAAACCTGCCTACCAACTGGCCTCCCAAAACACCAATGGCCTTTCCACCCCAGTGCTTGACAGCGCTGGTCTGAAGCAGGTGGGTAGGCTGACCCCTAGCTCAGGGTCTTTCTCAGGGCTTCCTGATGGTCTGGCAAAAGAAGGAGTAAGGCTGTCTGGGAAAACCAGTTCTCTCTGAGGCTTCTCTCTGAGAAGCTTCATGAAAGGCTTCCTGGGGTTAGAAAATGAGGGTCCCCAGAACAAAGTGGGATGAGGGGCCTGCAGAAAGAGCAGTTCTCCAGGGAGGGGGGTCCCAGTTCTCTCACTGTCCCCCAACGATTGCCTTGAAGCAGGATGTAGGAACAGGGCTGGGGAACAGGAGACTCAGCCTGGGCACAGGGAATGGGGCCCAGTCCTTGGTCTGCAGCAGGGCCCCAAGGCCATCTCCAACTCGGACGACAGGTCTTTCCCACCAGGGACTGAGATCCCTGCCGCCAGCCTACCTTCCTGCCTATCTTCCCCTCCCACTGTTCCCCAAATCCCCAGCCAGCTCAGACCTCTGTTCCCAGGGATGTGCCAGGCACTGGGCTGGGGCCATTCACCTACAGGCCTCCCTCACTCTTCTGTACAACCTGGGGGCTGGGGGGTGAATCTCTTTATCCCATCTTACTGATGAGGAAACTGAATGGAAGCATCATTAAACAATTAACCTAAGGTCACATAGCCAGTCCGTGGCCTGGCTGGGGTTTAAATCTAAATCTGTCTGACTCTAAATCCAGCTAACTGAGAGATCATATTGGCCATGTATCTGGGTATATTTTAAATCTCAGATTTCTCGTCATCTCACTCTACCAGAGTGCCCCCTCCACATCAATCTGATCAGAAGGTTGAATATAACTGGCTTTTACAACCAACTGTCTCATATTTCTCACTACTAGGAGGTGCTTCCTGGAGTCTAACCTTGGTGCCTCCTGCTATCTCTTATCTTACCCTGAAATGGGAAAGTGGGGCAAAGATGGTCCCTGCCCTATGCCCTGTCTTTGGAGAATGTGTTCCATGAGACTGTCATTTCCTCTGTGGCTCTGAGGGTGGGTTGCTCCTGGCTGCAGAAGCAGGAATCCCAGACACTGAGGGAGGAGGGGACTGTGGCTGGGAGAAGGAGATGTTCTCTCGGGATATCTTACAGAGGGAACTTGGGCCCTGCCTGTGGCCCCTTCCATTTCCTACTGAGTCCAGGACAGGTGAGGAGCTAGCCAGGATGAAGGCGGGAACCTTCAGAGGGTGCTTGGCTTCTGATGCTGATTAGTTCTTTGGGGGAATTTGAAGTTGTGCCTCTAGGGGCACCAAGAAGTCCCAGGATCCGGAAATCCCCACGTGGTCCTCGCACCCCTGTGGAGGAAGGAACTGAGAAGACAGGACACAGACTTGCACCCATTCCCTGAAAAGGAGGAGTTCTGTTCCTCATCAAAGTGAGAAGGGAGGGGGAATTCCAAAGACTCAGCTCCAGGGCCCTGGCGTTGGACCCAGATCTTCCATTTCTTAGAAGCCCACTGCCTTTCCGGGAGAGCCCTCCTGACTTCTGGCCTCCTCTGGCTTCGTGGCTGAATTTGGCAGGTGGATCAGATCATCTCCATGTTTGGAGATGTGGTAGAGTGGTCATAATTTGGCTTCTATGGCTCCCTGTGGCCTGGGAGATTAGAATGAAGAAGCCCCTCACCCCTGAGCCCATCCGTACCTCCTCTTTCAGGCTGCCTTGCCCCAAACACACCCAGAGCCAGAGGATGAGCTACCTCCCGTGGCCCACCACTTCTCAAGAAAGGCAACAGGCCCACTCCACCGAGGGGAAAGGGGCAGCCTGGACTGTCAACCAGGGCATCCTTATCCATCATCCTTAACCTCGTCGGGGCATTTTGAGTCTCCTTCACTCCCTGGTCCGTGGGTACTGGTTTTCCTCTGCCCTGGGCTGGGGCCATGAGAAATTCAGAGCAGAAGCAGACAGAGGCCCTCAAGACAGGAGACATAGTCATGCCTGTGGTCTACAGGCCAGACACCAGTGCTTTAAAGAGCAATAATGACATTCCTTCCAAAATGGGGCACTTTATGTAGATTGATTCATTTAATCTTTACAACCACCCTAGGAAGTCAGTACTATAATATCCACATTTTACAGAAGAGGAAGCTGAGGCCCAGAGTGGTTGAGTAACTGGTCCAAGGGCTTACAGCTAGGAAGCAGAATGGGAACCCAGGTGGTCTACCCCAGAGCCTGTGCCCTTACCCTCTGCAGCTGCACTGCCCAATCCAGTAACCACTAAACTCAGGGGACTGTTTAACTTTGAAATAATTAAAACGAAACACAATTAAAAATTCAGTTCCTCAGTTGCACTTTTTTTAAGTGCTCAGTAGTCACATGTGGACTGCAGATACTAAACATTTCCCTCATCTTGGGAAGTTCTATTGAACACTTGTCTGTGCTCTACTGTCTCTCAGGAATCAAGATGGAACAGTGGAAAATCATCTTTCCATTGATAGAATAAAATAATTAGCAGTCTGATGATAATAGCTGTAATTTACCAAGCTTCCTGTGTGCCAGGCACAGTGCCAAACCCATAATCCTTACTCAATCCCAGGCTCAGGCAGGTTACCCAGGGTCACGGTAGCCAGGAAATGAATCCAGGTCTGAGTGACCCTTGTCTGGTCCTTCCCCCTTCTGCTCCACCCCCCTGCACAACCCCGAGGAGTTTATACCCCCTGGGGAAAGAGGGGAAGGCAAATGCATGCTTTTCACAAGAACAAGGATTAAATAAATGAGCATATAATTAACATCATCACATTTCCCCAAATCCGCTGACCAGAACATTGCACTAATGAGGTCAAGGTCTTTGTTTTGAGCTCTGTGAGCATCACTTCCCTTCACACAGAAGAAAGCCTCATTCTCTGCCCTGAGGGCTGCAGCAGGCCCCCAGATACTGTGATTAGGAGGCTGAGAGGCTGTGCATGAGGTTTCACCAAGCCTGTGGACTGCTATCAGAGGCCAGCCCAGGGCAAATTGTTCTAGGTAGGGCCAGGCTGGAGAAAAGGCCTGTTAAATGCTGGAGGGTGCATGTCTTCTGGACAATGGACATGGCAGTATCTTCCTCCTCTAGAGAGGATGAAGTTAGCAGAAAACAAGACCTGAGTTTGAAGAAAAGATTCAGCAGAAGATAGAAGAGAGTTTGTGAGATGTAGTTCCTCTTAGGTAAAACTTTTGGAGGACGTGGGGTTTACAGGGGCTTTTGAGGGCTTGACTTGGATGGAGAGATCTGCTTTTAGTATCCTGTCAGGATTGTTCTATTGCAGGAAAGTTAGCTTCAATTATATGCCAACCTCTATATGTCACCTGGGGAGATAAGAACCAGTGAGTGGCAAAAGCAAACAGTTCAGCCGATCCCTGGACCTTCTCCCTGACAGACTTGAGGTCATGAAGGCACAGTGCCTACGCGGGGCCAGGCACGTGATGTTGGTGCATTTAAATGATCTCTCGCCTTAAGCAACTTTTTCCTAGGCCAGCATACCACCAGGTTTGGGGGAACTCTAATGATGCAAGCATGATGTCAAAGGCACCAGCCAATGATTGGCTGTGCAAGTCAGGATAGGCCATGCTGTGCTGCAGTAACAAATGAGCCCTGAAATCTCAGTGGATTCACATTGTGAAGGTTTGTTTCGTGCTCACACAATTTGGCTGAGACAGATTGGCAGGGGCTCTGCTCCACATAGTCAGTTAGGGACCCTGGATGTTACAGCCATCAAATTTCAACAAGTGGCTTCCATGGTTGTGCCTACAGGGGCAGAAAAGAGCAGGAGGGCTATGCACTGGCTTGCAAATGTTCTGTCCCCAAAGTGACAGGCAGCATCTCTGTTCACAGCATATCTGCCAGAGTTAGCTCTGTGGTCTCACCTAATGGTGAGGGGCTGGGAAGTGAAGGGGGAGGCATGTGGGTATGGGGTGAAGAGAAAATGTCTCTGCTGCTTCACCATGGCTCCTCTCAAAACCCACTTTATTCTCCTGTAGAAGGATTTTGAGATGCCTTTTAGTGCTGGGATTCCAGGTCTCCATGAAATGTTATTTCACAAATATTTCTTAGGTATTTTATCCAAATGCTAACAGTCCTCAGTGAAGGTTGATCCTCCTCTCTCAGAGATGAACTTGACTTTTTCAAACAATCAAAAGTTATTCGACAATCCAGTTTAAAAATGGGCAAAATATCTGAATAGACAGCTCATCCCAGAAGATATGTAGATGGCAAATAAGCCTATGAAAAGATGCTCAGTGTCATTTGTCATGAGGGAAATGAAAATTAAAACAGCAATGAGAAACCACTACATACCTTTTAGAATGGCTAAAAAAAATTTTTTTAATTGACAATATCAATTGCAAGTGAGGAAGTGGAGCAACAGGAACTCTCACTCACCACAAGTGGGAACGCAAAACAACAGGTACAGCCAGCTACTTTGAAAAAGAGTTTGGCAGTTTCTTATAAAACTAAACATAGTCTTACCATATGATCCAACAATTGCACTCCTAGGTATTTACTCAACTGATTTTAAAACTTATGTCCACACAAAAACCAGAACATGAATATTTATAACAGCAATTTATTTAGAATTGCCAAAAATACAATTGCCGAAGAACCAAGATATCCTTTCATAGGCAGATAGATAAACAAACTATAGTACATCCACACCATTTACTTAGCAATAAAAAGAAATGAGCTATCAAGCCACACAAAGACATAGATGAATCTCAAATGCATATTACTAAGTGAAAGAAGCCAGTCTGGAAAAGCTCTGTACTACATGATTTCATTTGTATGACATTATGGAAAGGGAAAAACTATAGAGATGGTAAACAGATCAGTGGTTGCTAATGATTTGGGGTGGGAGGAGGGTTGAATAGGTGAAACAGGTAATTTTGTAGGGTGATAGGACCATTCTGTGTGATAGTGAAACGGTGGATACGTACTGCAATTGTCAAAACCCGTAGAACTTTACAGCACAAAGAGTGAGCCTTAATATATGCAAATTTAAATAAATCATTTTGGAGGCTGGGAGATCACGTAATAGAATGAAGAATGTGACAAAAGAGTCTAACAGTATCACTAAAGTATAAAACCACTTCCTTGAGGGGGATGGGGAGAAAGGTACTGACTGAGTAAGTCTGGGAATGATTGGTGTCTGTAAGACTAAACACAAAGGGAACTGCATATAGCTCTGTACTCGAGTTGATAAAGTTATTTCCCATGGAAATATGGGTTGACAATCTGAAATAATATATGTGTATACTGGAATCGAACAATTAAATAAATGGATGGTAGATGGGAGCCAGGTTTCTCACTGCTGGAATGAAAGCTTACAGTAAGAGGAGGAGGCTAGAATGATCCACCAGGAATGGATTAGAGTTGGGGACATCAGTACAAACTCATGTCTAGCTTAATATAGATACAGATAGTTACATAAAAATACTTACAGAGATGTATATATACATGAGTTAGTAAGTACACACATATTTCCTTTCTCTGTCAGCTGGGTCTCTAAACAACAACTCAGTAGTGACAAGCACACTTAGTGCTCAGATCTTGGTTTCTGATACCAGTCTCCATTCAAAGAAACCAGAGCTCCCTGGAGAAAAGGCTGATTCAAGGACCAGGACAGGAAATAGACAAGATGAGCCCAGAGTATCTTACAGTGCCAGGAAGTAAGGAAGTGCTCCAAAAAGCCCCACAGGAGCCAGTGGAAAGAACTCCAGTGGCCAAAGGTGGAACAATCTGAGAAATGAAATGAAGCAGTTTTCAATTATAACCCAAAGTATAAGGTAAATTTCCATGAGTCCGTACTGATATAAATAAATGATTAAATAAATCAATGGGGGAGAAGAGACAAAATTTCCTGTGGAGAAGAATTCCAAATAATGGTGTAGATGCTTTGCTCTCAAGGAGGGAGAATTTAGCCCCCTCCCTCTTAAGTATAAGCTCTGCATAGTGAGTGACTGCCTTCCAAGGAGGACAGCACAGGAATTGTAGAGTCGGGGGAGGAGTAACTTTATGGTGAAAACAACTGACAAACACCTCAGCCATGTGATCAAGGTCAACATCAACAGCGGTTAAGTCATGTTGACAGCAGGTACCCTTGATATGATGTGATGAAAATGGCACTTTACCTGTGTTCTTTCTCCGTAAATTCGTAACTCAAGCCTAATCATGAGAAAAACATCAGACAAATCCTAGTTGAGGGGTGGACGTTCTACAGAATACCTGACCAGTACAATTCAAAACTGTCAATGCCATTAAAAACAAGGAAATGAGGGAAGGGTCACAGGTAAGAGAAGCCTAAGAGACGTGAAGACTAAATGTAATGAGGTGTCCTGAATGGGATCCTGGAACAAAAAGAAAGGACATTAGTAAAAACTGAGGAAATTTGAATTTCCTTAGGAAATTAGGAAGCATGAACTTTAGCTAATAATAATGTACCAATGTTCGTTCATTAATTGTAATGCACATTCCCATGCTAATTAAGATGTCTAATATAGGGAATCTGGGTATGGAGTATATGGGAACTCCACATTATCTTTGCAGTTTTTCTGGAAATCCAGAACTATTGTAAAGTAAAGAGTTTATTTGTTAAGTTTCATTTGAAATCAAGTTAAAGAATAATGTGATGAATTAAATTGAGTAAAAAACAGTTTGATTCTGATATGACTTTAAAACGCTTTAAAAATTGAATTTAAAAGAGCTAGGAATAAAAGTACGGAAGGTCACAGCTTTCTTTATCATAGCTAAAGCTACAGGAAGAAAGGGGCTGGTGGCATTGGGACAGGTCGGGGCGAAGACTTGCTTTTTGATCTGTTCTGTTCTGCAACTGTTGATATAAAGAAATAAAAGGTAAAACAAAAACAGAATGCACTGAACAAGCAGCATGATCAGAATAATTGCTCTCTTCTGAGGTAAACTTTTTGAATGATAACCTTACCCATTTGTGTAAGTTCTGGTGGTTTTTACTAAAACAAAAAGCCCCCCACTGACCATTTCAGACCCCACCATGTTGCTTCTTGTTCCCTAGGGTATGTGGGAGAGTGGGCAAGGTGGTGCCCTCGACAGAACACTGGTGTCAGGGCCCCGTCCCACTCACCAGCTGTGACCCTGGAGATCTCCCAACCTCCCTCAGCTTCTGTTCCCTCATCACCATAAGAGGGCCTGAAATTGCCACTTTCCAAGTGGTGGAAAATTGGAGAGAATATATGTGAGCTAATAGGCCAGCACTGGGCATGGCAAAGACTTCCCATGAATGGTGGTGACTATTAGCACAGGAGCTGGGAGACAAGCAAATTAGTCCAGATGGCCTGGATTGGGCTGTGTAGACAACAGGAGAGAGAAGGCCTTGTCCTGTAGGTGCTCAGTGTGTGGATGGGCAAGAAGGGGCGAGGGGCGTACTCCAGGGATGAGAGTCATAGGGAGCAAACACAGGAAGTGGATGGGAGGCAGCCTGTGAGCCGGGGAGGAGAGGGGGGCTTGGAGGGGCCTAGGAGAAGGCCCAGAGGTGGGCAAGGCCTCCATACTTTGGTAGGAAATCCCTCTAGCATTTATAAGCCTTGGTGACCTCTTGGGTGACCCCAGTCACTTTAGGAAAAATAAATGGTAAGTAGGTGATGGCACTTTTGGAGAAAGAAAATCAGTCAAGGCTAGAACTTGCACTGGGGCAGAGAAGGGTCCCTGCTCCGAAAGGAATCCAGTTGAGACCTCAGCAATATTTCTCTCAGGGAGAACTCAGCGGCCACGGCCACCGTTAGGGCCTCTGCTCTCCGGGGCACCCTGTTCCCTGAGTCTACCTAAGGCCTTGAATCCAGGCGGTCCAGTCCTCCCCCCCCACGGCCCCCCACCCCCCGCATGAGGAGGGACACAGAGGCTGTGCCTCCACTCTCAGACTGAGCCGGAGGAGGGAGGGGGCTGAGGACGGGAGCTGTGTCTCCGCCTTCCGGCTGGAGGTTCCTGCGGCCAGCCAGCCGGGGCTGCTGCTTTCCCACACGCTGGGGGCTCCTTAGGGGCTGGGTTGAGTCTTTTCCCTCTGTTTCTCCCTCAGGATCCTGCATGGAGATCTACCCCAGTGCATTCTTGGGATTCAGGCCAAAAGCCCCTGTTAACTTTAAAAAAAAGTCCTCCACAAACTGGATCAAAGGACCAGTGCTAAAATTAAAGAGGGGATTTTATTGTTCTTCTACTTTCCATAATTTCAAAACACATTTTTCGGGCCTGGGAGAAGATACCTCCTCTGGCCCAGTGCTAGGCCCTGGGGTTGAGTGGCAGCAGGAAGTGCCAGGGATCTGGGTCTTGACAAAATAAATCCGTCTCCCAGCCATCGCAGCCGGCAGAGCTGAGGTGGCCCACCCACCCCCACATGATAGGGTTTTCCTGGGGCTGCCAGGCCGAGGCCATCGTAAATGGTTTAACTGTGTTTACGTAGCAGTAACATGCGTGTTACTATTCACAGCGACCACATTCCAGAGGGCAATCACGGGTGATTTACCTCTCCCCGCGCGGCCACCAGTCCCTGCGGTGCGTGGGTGGCCTCTGGGGCCCAGCTTCACTGTCCCAGGAGGACTGTTTTTAAAGCCTGCTCCTACCTTGCCATGCCCCCCACCCCACGTGTGTGTTCCGGATCTGGGGCTTCCTCAGCAGCCTCCCCGAGGCCCTCTGGGGAGTCCGAGGGAGCCGTCAGGGGCGAGGCCTCTGCATACCCTCCCCTTCTCTTGCCTCTCTGTCCAGGGCAGCCAGTGTTTGGAACTTGCCCATCACGCTCATGAAGATGGATGGACACAGGCTGAGGCCCTGTTCTCAGTACTGGCCCTGGTACCCACAGCAGCAGCAGCCCCCAGTCAAGATACTAACAGCTAACATTTCTGGAACCTTTACTAGGTACCATTTTTTGAGCCTTATAGAAGGATATACTGTCATGAGCCCCTTTTACAGACCACAAAACCAAGGCAAGGAGAGTTTATGTAATTTGCCCAAGGATGCACCGTGGGTGAGGAGCAGAGTCAGACTCAACCAGGCAGCCTGCACTCCCAGCTATCACACTTCTCCATCTCTCTCATGCCGTGAGCAGCACTGCCTGCATGGGTCTGGCTCCTAAATGGGGCAGGAGATGGAGCCCAGGAAGCAGAGGATTGCTGCATGCAGGTGCACACCAAGTAGACGTGCGTGCCTCCCACAAAAACATGCACATATGCATGGGTCCCCACTCACATACATGAGCACATGCATACATAGCTATATCTTCACCTTCTATACATGACTCTACCCTGTTTGTGTACGCCCCCACACGTGTGTTCTCACACAGACACACGTAAATGCAGATATGCACACCAACACTCATGTGTAGATGGAGTGTGTCCCACTACTTTACTAATCATAATCATCCTTTTTTTCCTTCCCCTCCACGCTAAGTATCAGCCCTAACACAACCAAGGCAGAATTGAATCTTCTCTCAGTATGTCCTGTGTTTGCTCAACCAATATTTCCTGAGTACTCACTGTGTGCAGAGCTTTGTGCCGGGGACTGTGGTGGAAGACACAAATTGGGGCTCAGCCCAGGCTCTCAGTAACACCATATGCAGGGCAGAGATGGGCCATGAGCCAGTGGCCAGTCATCCCTGTTGCCAAGAGCCAGCCCGGGGGATGCAGGCTCCAAGCAGGCTCCAAACGCCTCTCTGCTTACGATGTTCATACCTCTAGAGGCCAAGCTGCCTGCCTGATTCTGGGCACCCACAGGACCCTGGGCTTTTCTGCAGGCTTGAAGTCTGCAGGTAGCCCATCTAGATACCCCAGATGCCTTTGACAGGGCCTGGGACCTGTCCCCAACATGCTCACAGTGGAAGCAGCAGCACAGCCTCTCTGAACAGCCAGGCCATGTGAGTCACCAGGCAGGCCCCACCCTGAACACCTGCCTGCAGTGTGCTGGCTTGGCCTTGTCCACGCAGCCTCTAAAAAGGTCCACGGCACAAGTCTTCCTGATGCCCGGTACTGCTGCCAGCCCTGCGCTGTGGGTTACATGGGCTCCACCCAGGCAATGAGGGGCCAGACCTTTTACATGGTGTCTATTACCCAAGTGCCGCGCCAAGAAGAACCCTGAGCCGAGAGCCAGGCAAACAACCTGCTGGCCAGGAATGGCTGGACGGGTGACCCAAAGGGCCCGTGTTTGGGAAGGCCACAAGCTTGATTTAATGTTCTGCTCCTTGCCATCTTGAAATTCTTAGTACTTTTTATAAATAATTTTTATGTCTTTTTTTTTAATGGAGGTCCTGGGCATTGAACCCAGGACCTTGTGCATGCTAAGCATGTGCTCTACCACTGAGCTATAGCCCTCCCCGAAATTCTTAGTAGTTTTGAACTAGAGTTCTGAAAATTATGTAGCTGGCCCTTCCACTGGCTGAGGCTTTCTGTGGATGAGTTAGCAACCCTTTGCTTCCCCCTCCCACCTACCCTCCAGCCCACCGCCCACCCCCACCCAGCCTTCCTGCCACTGCCAGCTCGGCTGCCTGCCCTAGGCTGGCCCCAACCGCTGAGATGTGGGCGGCTGTGGTTTCCCGGCACCCACAGTGCAGCCACAGTGTTTGAAGATGCACTTCAAGTGGTGTTCTCAGACTGTGTTCCTTCTGTCGCCCAGCCTGTGGTTGCCCTTGCCGGCTCCCGCCCCATGGTCGCTTGCCTGCCTGCTGTCACCCAGGCCAGGAGAAGTAGAGAAGGGGGTTGCCCAGCCTGTACTCAGCTTCTGGTTCACAGCCCACGTGTGGACTGCTCAGCACCAGCGCCACCTTAACAGACACCAGCTGGAAGCTCCCTCAACCTCAGTTGCCTTGGCTGTGAAATGGGGGTTAAGCAGTCCTTCCAGCAGCGTTAGTGGGAGGATTCCTGGTAACACATAGGAAGCATCTGGTAGGAAGCCTGGCACAGAGTGGGTGCCTCGAGAGCATTTAGTTTCAGTTGCTCATTAGCTCAGCATTTACTGAGTGCCAAGCCAGCAGAGGATGGAAAGTGAGGCCCTACCCGGGGAGCTTGCAGTCTAAGTGGGGTGGGGGTGGGGTGGCTGTAGGCAGAAGGGCAAGTAGCTTAACTAGAACACAGACAGAATATTGGAATGTAAACTCGAATGTGGGGAGACCGAGGCCCAGGGAGAGGAGATCGGCCTACACTAGGTCTCAGGGCTCTCATTCCTCTGCCCACAAGACACCCCTCACTGACAGCAGCTGTGGCAGTGTGAACGGGGTGCATTCCAGCTTCTGTCTTCAGGGCATGAGTCAGGGTCTTCTTGATGGGTTGTGGACATCACTCATGCCTCTTCCCATTCTTTTAGATCACTGAGTATTTATTAAGCACTTCCTGTGTGCCCAGCTCCTGCGAAGACTCAGTGACTATCCTTGGGACACAGCACAGCGGCTCTAGATACCTATGTTGATAGAATCTAAAAATTGAACATCTATGAAATAATCCAACTTCATCCATCCATCTGAAGGCCAGTTGTGCATGGAGTAACTCTTCTGTAGCATTCATTTTAAATTAGAAAAAAATGCTCACAATATAACTGAGAAAGTAGCATAGAACTTTGGTTTTTGATCAATTTAAACTCTAGTCCCAATGCTTGTTACCAATATAAAATTTCTTTTGGGGGAGGGGAATATATCAAAGACTTCTGAATGAGAAAAAATTATCTTCTTCACTTTGTACACCCAGTATAAACCCCAAGCCAACAGTTTGCCCTTTGACTCCTTGGAGCAGTGATGATGAGGCCGGCTTCCCTCCATTTACACATCCCGCAATTCTGGGCACCGCTGGTTAAGTGATAGCATGCTGCAGGCCCTCTGCCCTTCACCCCTTCCAATTCTCAGACACTTCTGCCCAATTCTTGGGGTCACTCATCTTCCAGGGACCCAGTCCACTCCCAACAGGTTTAGTGAGGACAGGCCTATGGAAGCTCGAGCTCTCTGGATGAGTAGGGAGGCCTCCAAAAAGATTTGGCGATAAAGCCCCTGCCCTCCCACTGGCCGCACCCCTACGGCCTGGGAACGCCCATCCTTCCCTTGATAGATTCCTTGTCCAGCCTGTTGTCCCTAGGGCTCAGAATTATTCAGCCTGGGAACCAGGCAGTGAGTCTCATGTCTGCCCCAGGACACAAAATAGATTTTTTTTTTATTAGCTGTCCCTTGTTAACTCATAATTGCAATCATGTAACATTTAATAGAGACACAAAGCGATCCCCATCGCTGCCCCACAATCATTCATTAGCTAACAAGATGGAGCGGCTCATAAAAAAGGGCCGTTAAAAAAAATTCTGGAGAAATGGAAAGCAGGAGGTGATGCAAGCTGTGGTTAACAAAGGCCGGGGAGGCGTGAGCGGGTGTGAGCGGAATAACCCAGCCCTGATAAGCCACAAAGCAGAGCTGGCTGCTCCTGCCTCCCTCTCCCTCCTGAGTCAGAGAAGCCAGGATGTGTTCAAAATCAAGCAGCGTAATTAGCAGGTTGCATCATGCTCCTCGATTATAAAGTACAATGGGCACAAAGAGGGTGGATAGAGGAGCAGGGATTATATGGGTAACCCAATCCTGGTACCCAGGAGGGGGTTGGGAGCTGCCACCCAGCCACTCGCAGACCCTAGTAGCTTCTGCCTGCTGTGTCATGGGGCAGTGAGAGGCTTGCTCAATGCCTGCTTTGTGTAGCCTGGGATAATCATTTACAAACTCAAGGATTCAGGAGGTGCGAAAAGAAGATGACCCTCTTAACCCAGCCATTGTCTAGCCCCCGCTGGAATGCCCTGCCCCCCGCCCACCCAGTGCACCTGTGCACACGGATGCTGTTTGGGGATGGTCCAGGTGAGGAGCCCTCATACGGGCTGAGTCGATAAGATCTAAAGGGGCTGGCAGAGGGTTTGGAGACACCGTTAGGGATGACTTGAGACTCAGCAAACAGATGGACTGCAGCAAACTGCTGCGGTTTCTCTGCAGAGAAGTAGGGGGAGGGCAGAAGGGACAGGAGCTCGGGGTTGATGACAGATCCAGCTCTGTCCTGGGGGTCAGAGACTTGATTCCAATGCCAGGCTTTACCACCACCAGGCTGTGGGTGCCTGGGCTAGCCATTTCTCTTCTCTGATCCTCAGTTTCCCCATTTCAATCCATCTGCTGTCTGTACGGCCAGGGCAAGCCATTTCCCACCTCTGTGCCTCAGTTTCCCTGCTAGGCCTTGACACACCTGAAACAAGCTCATCTCAGTATAAGTGGAGATCTCGGTGTCCCTGTTTACAATGAGAGCAGACCCCATTTACAATCTTTAAAGTCCAGTTTGGACCTTTTCTGCGTCTGGAATAAACTCTTTTTCCAAAAGCTAATCAACTAACCAGGTAACCTGCACATTGGAGACCAGGGAGACAGGATGGGCAGCTCTGCCATCTGGCCATCTGCGTGAATCAGATGAGGTGAGGCCAAGGGAAGTCACAGCACAGGCACACGGCAGGCTCAGGCAAAGCAAGGCGCTGGTGGCATGGTTCTCCGGAGCCTGGGAGACACACCCTTTAATTCCTCCTGGTGGCAAAGATTTGCCCTTTCCATCTGGCCTTTGCAAACAGCCTTTACTCCACAATGTTTTCTTAGCAGCCCTATTCTTCCACACGGAAAATAATCCCATTAACTTTATTATCACTGCAGAGGAAGGACAAGGATATAGATTCGCCCTTAAGGTCAATGAACACCGACCACTCTCTGGAAAATCAGAGTTGAGGCAACTGCCCAATAGGAAACATTCTTTGAACAAGGCCTGGCCTCAGTAGAGTTTCATTCTGAGTCTGGAAGAGAGATCGAAACTACCCCCCCTTGAATTGTGAACTCAGCCACTCTGGGGCCTTTATATCCTCTCTCTGGGCCTGTTTCCTCAATGCTAAATTGATGGAGAGGAACAGGTACCCTCAACACATAGGTGGAGGTTGGGATGGAATCCCAGCGAGCTCTGCCTTTACTCAGACTGATCACTGAGCTCCTGGAACGGCTGCCCATCTCAACCCCCATGTCTCTTTGCCCCTGCAGCCACAGGACATAGCTGAAACTCATGACTCTGATCACACCCTATGCCTGCTTAAAGCCCATCAAAGCTCCCCCTCCCTAGGCCGGGGCCCCACCTTCCTTTCCATCCACTTTCCTCTTTGTGTAACCCTAGTTACCCTGAATGCTGAGTCCCTCCCTAGCACAACCCCCGCTATTTCACACTTTCATGCTTTTGCACGTACTGTTCCCCTGCCCAGATTACCCTTCCTTCCCCTTGTTCAACTGGCCAGTTCAGGATCAGCCTTTGGGACCCTACTCCTGCATTGCCTGCTCCCAGAAGCCCTCCTCCAGGTGCCCCTCCGGTGCTCCAGCACCTGAGCAAAGTTCTGTCTTAGCAAGTGCTGAGTCAGACTGCAAAGTAGCCTCTGTGCTGTGTCTCCACTAGACCGTGAGCCCCCACACCCAGGGTCGTACATGCAGATAGTCAGTGCCCAGAAGTGTCTTCCTGGTTGCACCTGCTGACTTTTCCCACATTGGGGAAGAGGCAGATGGAGCCTGAGGCCTTGGTCTGGGAGATGAAGTATGGAAAACTTGTCCATTCTTTCACTTAATCATTTGTGTCATCTGATTTTGTGTATTGAGCCCAGGAGCCAGGGAAGTACTAGCCCCATCAGCTTTGAACACTTCCTAGAAAACACTTCCACAAGCCCCTGACCCTGGGGAGAAAGATGTCTCTGAAGCCACCCCCCTCCCAGTGCAGGCTGCCCCCCAGAGTGGGCAGATCCCCAGGTGGGCCGTGGCAGTGGGGTGGCTGCCCTGAGCTAAGCACAGCAGGCCCTCACCTTATCGGCTGCAATCTCCCCACTCCCTCAGTCAGCAGAAGCTGGATGTGAGGAGGTGACGACAGGGAAGGGGCCACCTGGAGGCCTCTTTCCACCTCTCAGGAGCTCCATGCACGTCCTCCTGTTGGTGAGGCAACTGTCCTTGTGTCCACATCGCTCAAGCAGGTGACCACTCTGCTCCCATGTCAGGATGACATTAGATCCCTAAGTCGTGACCTCACTCAGGCATCTGTCCTTGGTACCTGTCTGCTTCTGAGCTGAGCCAAAATATCAGCAGAGACAGACTGCTTAGATACCCTTCCCAGCAACGGCAAAACCCAGAACAGGTATGGTGCTCCCATTTGATCAGACAGGAAACTGGGGCTCAGAGTGTAAACACGCCCCCCCGAGGTCAGACAGCTCATGTGGTCCTACTTCATCCTGTAAAGTATATCCTTTCCTTCTTTCCCCACCCTTGGGGGCTGAGCTGTGTCCCACATTTGGTCTTTACCAGGAGCCTAACCCCAGCTCTTCTGTGGTCTCTGAGTGGCTGCAGTCTCCCTGAACCTCAGTCTCTTTGTCTGTGAAATGAGAGGGTTGAACTCCATTAGGGAATTCCCCACTTGCTTGAGAGAAGTGGAATTCTCCATTCAATCAGGTCTTAGGTGGAGCCCAAGATATGAAACAAATCAAATTAGTTTTATTTTCGGGGGTGGGGCAGGCTTTGGGCCATCATACCCTTGGCAGCCTCCAAAGCATAACTTACCAGTTCGCCAAAGACACCTGGCCAGATGATTTGGGTTCTAGATATTCATTCTGGGTCCTCTCTTCAAACAGTATCCTCTGGAATAACCCAAAACTCCTGGTCCTATGAATACTGTTTGGGGAGCACTCCAAGGCACCTGCTCCAAACCCCAGCTCTGAGTTCTGGGGAGGCCTGGGTGCTGGTGACAGGGAGAGGGGTTTAGGGAGGAGGGACTTGGGGTTGGCACACAGTCAGCCTCTTTCAGCTTGGCCAGTTCCTCTACCTGCTTGTTGTCCTTGCTGGGGAAGGGGAAGTGGTAGGTCCCAAACACTTGGGATGATCCTCGGACCAGTTGTTGGGGACCAGTATGTGGGTGGCAGCCATCCAGCTGGTGGGGGCAGGAATTTGCTTCCACATGAGCAGGACCTCTGATGTCTTGCCTTGGGATAGTAAGAGGACCTCTCTCTGAGCAGGCCCTTGGAATTGGCCAGGTCCTTGCTTCCCAAGATCCCACCCTGTGGCCATTTCACAGACAAGGAAAATGAGGCTTGGCAAGATCAAAAGATCTGCTTGGAGTCACGTGGCTTAAAAAGTGGTGAGACCAATCCTCACACCTCAAATCTAGGGCTTCGCTTGCTAGTACCGGGGTCCTCTTGGACGGGGGGGAGGGGCCTTGCTGAAGGCAGACAGATCCCTGCCCTGACAGAGCCTGCATTCAGAGGGGATAGCCTCAGGTTGAAGCTCTTCTATACATTCCCTCAACATCCAGCACAGTCCGCTGCATGCAGCAGGTGCTAAATAATTGTGATAATCATGCTTTGGAGTTAAGAGTGAGATGAGTTCCTATCTGAGCTGCCTTGGACTCTACCTGAAGGCTTAGCCTCCTCGCCCATAGAATTGGGATAATACTGTTCTCTCCTGGTCCTGGAAGAGAATAGGAAGAGGGCACTGTGAACGGGGAAACTGACACAAACACCTACTTTACGCACCATGCTTGGCCTCCAGCCCTTGTGACAACACTGCATGATAGAAATGATTCTCTCCATTTTACAGAGAAGGAAACTGAGGTTGGAGAGCCAGACCTACGTTGATCATCAAAGCTCCTATTCTTTCCACTGCATCCTGCTACCTCCCTTCATCCTCCCTGCACCCAGCATGGGGTTTAGTCTTATTTTGTTTTCATTCTAAGCCCCCAAGTGAGACAGGGCAAGACTGAAATAAAGCCCACAGGATCCCTCCCTTTCAATTGCAAATACCCAGGGACCATAGGAGGAAAGGACTGGGCTTGTGCTCTGAGTGCAGAGACCCCTTCTCTGGCCAGCACGTGGCAATGATGACATGCGTTCCTCAGCACTTCCTCTATGTGTGTGTTGAGGTGGGGTGGGGGTGGGGCAGGGATCAGGTGGTCCATGGAGTCCCCTTCCCCTCAGGGTGGATGCTAGCTGCTTTTGAAGTCTTCATCAGGGTCTAGGGCCTGGCCGTCAGCTCTGAAGTCTGAAAACTCTCCCCTCCACGACACAGCCATGTGGGTGCTCTGGCCACCCACACGGGGCTGCAGCTTTGGACAGACAGAAGTCCAGGAGTTAAGAGGCTGGACTTGACTAGGGCACAGCTGGCTCCCGTGAGGAGAAGTTCCCTGGCCCCCAGGGTGAGTCTGCTCCAGGCCAGCCAGGGAAGTGGCTCAAGGGGAGGCCCGAGCCTTGGGTCCCCTGATGTCTGCAGCTGCTCCTGGGACCACCCCATGAGATGGAGGCTACTGAGCCCCCAGGGAGACCTGTGGGGCTGAGGCAGGGCGGGGTTTTCTCAGCAGGATTTATGTGTAGTGCATGTGTGTGCGTGTGTGTGAGTGAGTGTTTAACAAGGAGGGGGGCCTGCCTGACTTCTGAGCCTGGAATTTATACAGCCCCTCGTTGGCGGCTGCAGTTTATCTTGAGCGAAAGAATAATAAACTGAGTTGACAGGATGATGTATTCAAAGCATCTTCCCGTCACAGCACAGAGCCCTGCCCGCTGTTAGGATGTCTGGTGTGGTGGGGACCGTGTTATCGAGTGTTTAGCCCCCTTGGATTGTCAACAACGCATTGTTTGCAGGTTTGGGGCAAGGCAGAGATGGGCCGGGCTGGGAGTCTGGCCACATGGGTGGGGTAGGGGGGAAGGAGGGCCGCCCAGATGGGGTCAAAGTGGTGTCTGCCTTTGATGGAAGCTTGGAGGTCCAATCTGTCCTCCCTACCCTGATGTTCCCTTTCCTGCCTCAGAGAGAGTCCTCCCCACTGCCCTCCACACCGTCCCAGTCCAGCTCCAGAGGTAAAAGGACAAACTCAGGCCCCCTGCTCTCTGTAGGATTGGGAAAACAGCCCCACCCTCCACTTCCCATTTTTAACGTAGGCAAATAAATCAGCATTAAACCTCAGCTTCAAAAAAATATGCCAGACTTACCAAACCCTGGAAAGGATGAAAGGAAACCAGTTCCCCGGGCTCACTCATGAGAGAGCTCTCACCCCAGTTCCCTGACCCTCTGCTGGGCAACCTTGGGCCATCCTGTGGTGTCTGGAACTTTCCCTCCCACACAGAGCTTGCCCCATCTATTTAATAAATGACACTGTTGCCACATATTAAGGGCTTATTATGGGGATGAAATAAAATGAGGATTAGGCAAACACTTTAAAAACGTGGAAGCAGAAGATAAATACAAACTATTTTTTTCTCAAAGAGCCCTAAACGTCAGGCAGAAAAGCCTCAGTTCCTGCCACAGCCAATGGGCTTTCTCCCTCAACCTCCGTTATTGGGAAGTCCTTTCTTGTAGCTAACCTCAAGCTCTCTTGTTTCAGTTTTAGCTGTTCCTTTGGAATGCTTCACTCGTAGGTTCCAGTTCCTAATCTCTCTTAGGGCACCTCTCCTTTTCTGGCTTTAATGGTCCCGATTCCTTCTCTGCTCTTGGGCTGGGGCCTCCCAAGCCAGCTCCAGGTCTCCACTTCCTACAGGAGTGAGTCCTTTACTCCTGTTCCTGGAAAGTAGGGGGGCTCTCCTTGGCTCCGCAAACCATGGTCCCATGGGGGGTGGCAGTGACAAGGAGGGGAGGAAGGGGAAGCCCCAAGTACTGAGTACTTGACTGAGCACCTGGGTCCATTCCAGGAGTCAAGTTAGAACCTCACTTAATCCTCCTAACAGCTGGTATTATTCCCATTTTGCAGATGAGAAAACTGAGGCTGGGGAAGTTTCAGTCTCCTGTCCTCTGGTAGATAGCAGAAGGAAGACCCAAGCTCAGAAAGTCTGGCTGGCTTCAGAGCTGCACTTGACCTGGAAACATCAAAGAAAGGCAGGAAAAAAGCCACCTAGAGGCTATCGGGCTCTAAGTCAAATAGCTGGACAGGTGGGTTCAAGGCCACAGGAAGAGTTGGAGAGGGGGATGAAAGCTGTTGGAGGGGGCTGGAATGAGGAGTGGTGTAGGAGCAGAGGCTTGGACTCTGGAGCAGGTCCCAGGGGACAAATTGGGAGAGGAGCTCAGATCTGAGCACAGGACACATATGTATGCTGGGCCTCCTGGGCTGGGGACAGTGACACTATTCAGCAGACAACAGCCTCCTCAGACCCCCCAATATGACTCACTATTGGTTCACTCGTTCATTCACTTGTTCATCCCTTCACTGCACCCTTTATTTGCCCAGGAGTCAAGCCCCTCATAGTCTAAAAGGAATGACAGACCTGTCAGCAGGTCAGAGACCCAGAGGTCCCCAGTCACGCACCCGTCTGTCCCATGTGTAGTGAGTGCCTGCTCTGAGCCAGGCCCTGAGCTCTCCAGACAAGGGAGCCTGTCCGCACCCTCCAGGCACTCATGGTCCTGGCGATGGGGAGAGGGAAGCAGGCATGTTTAGACCACATGTTCATATGTTCATTGAGTCAACCAAGATGTGAGTGCCCTTCATGGAATGTTCCCAGACAAAAGAGAGGACCAAGATACATTCCTACCCTTGGTGAGCTCAGGCTGGTTGAGGACATGAGAAAAGAGCACGGACATTTCAGCTCTAATACACAAGCAGCTGCAAAAAATACTGGGCAAGAAGCAGCATGGGAACATGATAGTCCCCAGAGGGAAGTGACTCTGCATTCAAATTTTGTGTTTGTGTGTTCATTTATTCCACCATGCATCTGTTACTGAGCATCTTTTGTGTGCTGGGCATTGCTGGAAACAACAGGAGTGTCCTTGGAGGAGGCCATCTCTCTAATGGACAGACCAGTGTCTTGAGTCCCCTTTTGGGGGGCAGGCCAAGCGTTGGGTAGAGACTGTGGTTGTGGGGGGCAGGCAGCCACAGACCCTTCCCAGCCATTGGGAGGGGGACAGTGGTTAGGAGTTGGAAGGCATTTAGCAGTGCAGCCTGGGGCAGGCAGGGGGAAGCTAGGCCCTGTGGGAGGCTGCAGTGGGCCAACCTGTGCTCTTGCCCCAGCCCCTGAGTGACCTGGGGCCAGACCACACAATGCAGAGGGAAGGGATGGAGTGGGAGAGTTGGGACTCTGGTCGAGCAGGAAGATCCAAGCTCTGTGCAAGGGCATATGTGGGGATCCCGGGGTCCCGTTCATTAGAACAGAGCCTCATTGTCAGGACTTTCTGGAGCCCTGATTTGCACGTGTCCTCCCCACTCTGGGGTAGATTTGCATGCCTATTTGTGCATGTTTTCATAAAGCATGCTCCTATCCATATTCATTTCAAGCATTTTGATTTATGTCATTGCTCCCCTCCCCCCAGCTGGCTGTCCCCATGCCTTTTGCTCCCCCTTCTGGAAGGGAAGACAGGGCAGGGACCATGCCCAGCTGCAGACCATCTCAGTGTTTCTCTGCAGCATTGCCTGGTAAAGGATGATGTGATTTTCCCGAGAGCCAATCTGCTTGCCTGACCATATTGTGCTCTGGCTGAAGCTGCTGTGAGCCAGGCGGTCCCTGAGGACCCGTAAGCTGAGCTGTGTCCTCCTTGCTCTTGCAGGGCCTAGGGGAGCGCCAGAACAGAATGAGAACCGCCTGCAGACTGTCGGTTAGAGCACTAATGGAGTGATGAGTGAGCGTCGCCTGGAAGTCTGGGGGCCATCCCATGTGGGTTGCCTCCTCTGACCAGAGGGTCAGGGGCCTGCACAGGGCTGGGCTTGGGACCCCTTCCAGGGCCCGGCTGCTGTCTCTGGGCCTGCAGAGCACACCCCACGGCACACATGCACATACACGAGTGTACGCGTGCACAAAGCAGAGTGGAAGCTTGATTTTGCTTTGCTTGTGCAGCCTGGAGCAGGGAGACAGCTGGCAATTTTCAAGTGCTGTGTAACCCTAGGCAAGGCCTTTCCCCTCCGTGAGCCTCAATTTCCCCTCCTTGAGCCTCAGTTTCCCCTTCTGTACCACAAGTGTCTTCCCAGTTTTGGATTTTGCAAATGCAATGCATGGTAGCAATCCCAGCTCATCATCCGGGCCCCAGAGGGGATCTTCCTGTCCTGGAAAGGCAACAGCCAACTCCGCCGCCCTGAGGCTCACACTTTTCTTCCCCTGGAAGCCTCCCTCAGGCCTCAAATTCACAGGAGCTTCAATGAGGACCCAAAGGACATGTCAGCTGCCAGTCAGCTTGCACTCAATATGATGTGACCAGGGAGGAGTTAAGCGCCCACCTCAATTCCCTTCCCACCATCTCCATCTTAATGAGGTCCCACTGGAGATGCTCTGGTGTCAGGGAATGGGAATGTTTCCACCTGGACAGAGACAGGAGGAACTGGGGGCCGCCTCGGAAGGCCTCTTGTCCACCAGCCCTGACCTTGTGCCCACTCCCCCACCTCCCCACACACATCCTGGGCCGTGCAGGGCTCAGCTTGGCACCGACAGGCTCTCCACTAAATGAGCTGGCTTGATTGCCCCTTATCTCCTATGGTCACTTGCCTGCCAGACACCAGAGAGCCACTCAGCAGGCCTCTCCTAACCTCTTGCTTCTCCCTTGCCCCAAGAAGTCACTGGATTCCACTGGCCCTACCTGTTGGTCAGTCAGGCTGGGGACAGAGAAGGGATAGAGGAAACTAAGACAGATTTCCCCAACTGCCCATTGACCTGACAGCTTCACACACATTCTCACCCACTTGGTGATACAGATTTGGGGGTCCCATCCCACCCAACATCCGGCTATTCTGCACCAAAAGTAAAAAACAGATTCATATCTGTGGTGCAATTATCTACCTACTCCCTCAGACTGGGGACTTCCTAGAACAGGGCTGTGTCTCCCCTCTGACTGGGGGGTCCCTGAGGACAGGGCTGTGCCTCCCCTTCAGTGACACCTTCCCCACCATCCAGCCTGACCTGCGCCCAGCTCATCTTCATCTCCTCTGTGGGTCAGTGGTCAGCACTTAGCATTGGGCCTTCTGTTGCCCGGGGATCATTCCCTAGAGCTCGGTCTGATGGCTAGACAGAGGTAGGGGCCAGAGCAGAGGCCACAGGGCACCTCTGAGGGAAACAGGGCATCACCTGTGGAGATTTATATGCAGTTACAAGTGGGGGGCAGAAGAATGGACAGGGTGACCCTTTTATTGACTCTTTGGGTCAATAAACCCTTTTATAGTTCCTCAGTGTTCAGCACAGGATGACACCGTGATGGGGTGTGGGAGGCAGCTTTTGTCTTACTTTGTTTTGATTGGAGGCTTGTTAATAAAGACAGAATTTTAAAAAAAAAGAAAGGAAAGAAGGAGGACAAAAGAGAAGGAGAGTAGGAAGGAAAGAAGGAGGGAAAGAGGAGAGAGAAGCTGAGAGAGAGAGAGAGAATTCACAAAGTTTTCCTCTTTTAAGTCTCCTGTCGGGGAGTGGATTTGTTTAAAATCCCCTTATCTCCAACACTTGCTTCTCCACCAGTTGAGGGGTCTGTGGAAAGAGGCTGGTTTTTCTCTCAATGACAACAGAATTCCAGGCTCCATAAATGGCCCATGAATGTCTGGGTGGAAGATGGGTTTGAGTTGAAACCTGGCTGCCTCTCCCTGCCCTTTTCCCACCCATCCTCATCTCAGAAGCAGCTCCATCCAGCCCCAGACCTCTGAGACCCAGGACAGGGGACACGTCCGGCCAGCCTGTGTGGGAGGCTACAGCCAGCTCGGCCTGCCTCCAGCTGCCCTCTCCTCCCTGTCCCCTCAGGCCTGGTTGGGCGCCTCTCCTTGCCAGCCTACCCTGACACCAGCCCCACAGAGGCCTCCCAGCCTCCGAGGCTCTGCTCCCCACCTCTGTGGGGCCCTTTCCCTAGGTGCTGCTCTGCTGAGAGGCCTCCCTTCTTGATGCCTTACTCTCCCTCATTCACTCGTTCGTGTGTTCATCCTTTCAACACGTATTTTTGAGTCCCTGAGATGTGCCAGGCATAGGAGATAAAGGGCCTGGGGAGCTCAGAGTCCAGTGGAGGAAACCAAATGTCAACAGTCAATTAAAGCCCTTTAGGGTGGGTTTCGGCTTACTCCGCTCTGTGACAATAATATCTAATGTCAATTGAGGGCTTACTATGTGCCAGGTACTCTCCTAAGTGTTTTACATAAGAAACTCATTTAATTCTGAAAACAACTCCACCAGGCAGAGCTATTACCCTCCACGTTTCACAGAGGTCCTGTGTGCCCCGAGGTTTTAGTTCGTGAGGTTCAGATCCAAAATGAAACCCACGCAGCTGGGGACAGAGGCTGAGCTTCCAAACCCACCCCTGAGGGTTTGTGCACAGCCTCAGCCCCACCACCTGCCCCTTGTCCTGCGCGAGGGCCCTGTGACAGACAGTCCTTTGAGTGAAGGGACTTGCACTTGGCCTTGTCTGCCCAGCTCTCCGGAGCCTTAGTCCACTGCCTGAGGCCCACCTCTCTTGGAAAATTGGCATCTTCCAGGCCAGACTGTCTGCCCCTGGCAGGCAGAGCCTGAAATCTCCTCAGCACTGGCCCGGAACAGACCAGTGCAGGACTCCCTGAGCTGGCCAAGGAGGGCGGCCCTCAGACCAGGAAGAGGGTGGGTGCTGAGGGCTGGCAGAGGGCCAGAGTCAAGTACGGCCAGGGCAGGGGTTCTGCCTGTGACGACCGTGACGGAAGTGCTGATCCCTTCTGAGGAAAATCGTCTCCAGAAGTAAATATCCTGCTGGCCCGCCTCAAGCCTCAGTGGCCAGAAGGCCCAGAGGGGCTGATGGGAAATAGAACCTTATCTCAGGGATTGATTGGAAAGTGGGCTCCTGATGGGGAAACCACTGGAAGCTCAAGTTATGCCCCTCCCTGGGGGTCCTGTGCAGGCTCATCAGTGCTGGGGATGTCCCAGGTCTGAGACATGGGAAGGGAAGGAAAGGGAGAAAGAAACCGAACACAGAGAAATAAAAGGATTGGGAGCAAAAAGGGTGCATTGGCATACTCCATGTACGCTGAGCACCTGCTGTGCACCTGCCACTATCCTGGCCCTGCGTGTCCATGTAAGGATGGAAGCCCCAGCCTCCAAGGAGCTGTTGAAGCTGGTTGTGGCTGGTGGTAGCCCATGGGCCCCCAAATCCAAGTGGGGAAGTGGGGGCTGGGGTGAGATGACCCAACCCAAGTCAGCTGGGCTCACCCCCCATAGAGGCAGGGTCAAATGGCCAGGTCTGTGTTCACGGCCCTAGGCCCTGATGCCCTCGTCCCCTGGCCCAGGGTGGTGGGACCCCAGGAGGAAGTCAGCTCCTATCTCTGAAGTTAACCGGGGAGAAGGCACCGCTCAGGGGTTGGTTCAGGTCTGAGGTCGGATCTGACCCGGGACTGCCTGGCCCACTCCCGTAAGACCAGCACTGGCCCACTCCCGTAAGACCAGCACAGGCCAGATGAGTGATCCTTGGCACCCTTGTTCTTCACTGTGTGGGAACAGAAGACAGAGGAGGCTTCTCACACCTCATGAGCCCCCGCCCCCAACTGCCACATCAGCCTGAAAGCCCCTAAGGGTCAGGTACGAAAGGGAGAACCTTTCAGAGCTGATGCCGAAGCCCATGGCCTTCCCTGTCCTGGGGGCCAATTAGTCTGACGAGGAAGGGTGGGAGCTGGGAGAAGCTTGGATCAGCCAGGTGAGGCCTCCTCAGACCAGGCCCTCCTATCTCCCTAGCTGCCAAAGGCTGAGCCCAGGGCTCCCTCTCAGACCTGCAGTCCTGAGCGCACACGCATGTGGGTGTTTGCGTGCTGCATGTGTGTCTGCTGAGCCACACGTGTCTGTTTATCTGTGCTTGTGGTGCCTGTGCAGGCGTATGAATACAGAGACCCTGGGAACTTGAGGACTTGGCTTCCCCTTACTTCCAAACCACAAGGCTGCTGTCCAGCTTCAAACCTCGGTTTCCTTAAGGCCCGGAGAGGCTGATGAGAAACAGGCCTGACTGAGCTGACCGTGGACACAAGTGGCCCAGTAACCCATTGGCCTGAAGGTTTGACCTCTCCTGGGATCTGGGTGGCCCCTTTGGGCCTTCCTCGTCACAGATACAGAGAAGCAATTCATGATGCCAGGGCTGCCAGCTGGGCCGAGATGAGGCTGGTGAGCCCCTCTGCCGGGGAAGCTGCCTGCCTGCCCGCCCTCCACCATTTCCATGCCTCTGGAGGGACGTCAGAGGTACCGAGTGCTCCTCAATGGATGAGAAGGGGAAGTGGCTGAGGGGAACTCTCGTCCCCCAAAGGAGTGGCACTCCCTTGCCCCAGGAAGCCTCTAGGGCACACTGGAGGAGGTGAGGGAGGGTCTCAGGGCCGAGTTTCTCACAGACCTCCCGCATGCAGTCAGCTGTGTTCTGGTGGTGAGGGGCTCACTGAGAACGCAGCTTCCTGGGACTGTCCCCCCACTACAAAGGAGTCCTGATTGAGCAGGCCTAGGGTGGTTGGGAAACCTGCATCTGAAACAAATGCCCCAGATGACCCAGGTGGCACAAACACAGAAAAGTTTAATATTTGAGAGACCAGGTTTTGGAGACCTGAGTTTGAATCTCCACTCAATTTCTCCCCATCTTTAAAGTGAGGTTAACAATGTGACTTCATGGGGATAACATCGCATCACAGATGCTCAGTACATGGTAGAAACAACAACAGCAGTAGTAATAATGCCAGCAGTTGACTGTAAGCCAGCACCGGCTGTGTGCCGAGTCCCCTCTGCCATCGCAGGGCTTGTACACAGGAGGCTGGGCTACTGAGGGCTGGGCCCCTCCCCACCATCCCCTCCCTTGTAAATGTCAGACAAGAGCCCCTCTCCTGTGGGCACCCGATGGGCTCTCGTCATGGCCCCGTAGCTGTCCCTGTTACCCTAACCAGTACTCCCAGAAGCCTCTGTTCTTTTGAGAGATGCAGCCCAGAGCCCCCAGGAGCCAGACTTGCTTTCCTCTAGGCTAATTGGCTAATCATTTGCTGCCTTGATAGCAGGAGGTCTAGACATGACTGCTCCCGGGGCTGGATGCTCACTCTGCCCACCTCCTTGCCCCTCAGAGCAGGGAAGGATTGACATGCAGACTGGGTTTGCTCACCTAATTTCTTATCAAGCCCCGTCCTTGGGAAAGGGAGGGCAGACAGTTTTTTTCTCAGGCAAAGGACCCTGGGAGTCCTCTGGACAGGAGGAGGGAGGGAGGGAGGGGCAGCGAGAGGAGGAAGGGAGGGCAGCTCTCTCTCCATCTTTGCCTGCCCAGCCTCACCCACCCCTCCCTCTCCAGGGATTACAGCCACGAACTGGAGCCACCTCAGCTCACCATGAGGTCCCCTGGGAGAAGGCCCCCAAACAACTTTACTTTTCAGATAGGAAGCCCCAGGGAGGGCTGAGGGCTGCCCCAACCGTTAAAATGAGGGTGCCTGCCTTGAACCCAGGTCTCCAGACACTCAGTTCCGGGGTGTTTACATCTCATCTCCTGCCACTGGGGCAAAGGCAGAGAAAGTGTGCTTCGGAGGCCCCAGATGGAGTCCCACAGGCAGAGCAGTCAGAGAGCACAGGCTACAGAGTGTGGGACACACTGAAGACAGGAGGCAAGAGGAGGACAAGGTAAGAAAACGCTGGCTACTCAGGAAGTTCACTCCGATGGGGAGGGATGGCTTGGGCCACGGAGGACATCAGAGACTCCAACAAGGAGGGCTCTGAGGAAGGATGAGGGACATGAGGCCTCAGCCCAGAGACGAGATGGTGGAGGCGAGGGGTATTGCTACTGTGCTCAGCCTCTGCATCAATCACTGCAGTCACCAAATCTCACTGTGTTAACAACCTCGTGAGTCCATGTTATAATTCCCGTTTAACAGATGAGGAAACTGGAGTCTGGAAAGTCTCTAGAACTTACCCAAGATCACACAGCTGGCAATGAGCCGAGCAGTGAGCAGCCTGCCCTGGATCTCAGGTCACTGCCCCCAAGGCCAAAAAGAGGCAAAAGTAAGTCTCCCTCCCCATCCTTCTTACCCCTACCCTTCATCTGCCGAATGCAGGAGTCAGCTAAGAATCCAAGCCTCAGCTCCCAGCTGCCCACCAGCCCTCACTTCCTTTGCTGCCTGTCCCTGTGCTAGGAGATGCTCAATCTCCCCCTCTTCCAGGAAGCTTCCTAACCATCCCACTCCTATTGCCTCTGCCAGACCCCTAGAGCAGGCCCTATATTTACCAAGATGTGAAGCATTGGGGCCTGGTCCATTTAGGTGGCTGCATGACTCAGGGCTTTGCATGGGCTCCAGACTCACACAGCTCTGGCTCTGAAACCTAGTTCTCAGCTGTGCAGCGTTGGGCCATCTGTGCCTCAGATTCCTCATCTGTAAATAGGACTAATAATGGCACCTACTTCAAAGTAGGTAAAGATTAGAAGAGATGCCACGGGTAAAGGATTCACTCAGAAAGTGGTAAAATGAGGCTTGGAAAGTGTGTATGCCCTGTCTGACATCACAGAGATCACAGAGCATACTAGCAGCAGTTGGAACCAGAACTTTAGAGCTTGGAGATTAGGATGAGGCCCACATTAGAGGCTGCTCTGGGTCTCTGGACTCCTGGTCCAGGGTTCCTGTCCTTGGCCATGAAATCACAGGGTCCTCATGGTTGTGAATGCTCAGAGCCAGGCCCTGGGAAGCCCGTCCTTCCAGCCCCTACACTCCCGCCGGGGCTGAGTCCACCTGCCCCCGGTTCTGCCTCGGGTGTGGGGCCGTTCGCAACAGACGCCTATTGTCTGCTGGCCTGAGTGCACCTGTAGTGCCTTGTCCCAGCCCAGTGAGTCAGCTCTTGGCAGGCCGTCGGACAGCCACTCCACATCATCTTAAGCCTGAAAGAGGACCTTTCTTTTCGCTTTTCTCCTCCTTCCTCCCTCTGCTCTCTGTGAAGTGGTCATCTCTGCAGGGCAGCAGGGAACAGCATTCTCTGCCAGGATTTCTTGAGTCTTCTTGGCCAGGAGACAGGGTGGAGCCTCGGAAACAAAGACAAGGCAGCCTAGCACCGGCCAAAGCCCCTGAGCTGCTTTAGGACACTGGTCATGCCCCCAGACTTCCTGCTCCCAGTGGGGGCACCTAAATCAGAGCAAGTGCAGCAGCACTTCAGTTATCCAGAGCCCACATGTTTGAGAACCTCAACCACCTAGACTGAGATCTAAGATCAAAAGCTTTCTGAGGAGACTAAGGATGGTCCTGAAAATTGTCTGACAAGAGTATGACAAACTTTAGAGCTTTACTGATCTATTTTTCCCTGCCGGAATCAGAGCCTACTTGCTCTTACCTTACACACTGTTCTAGCATACTTGCCTATCTAACTTACATATGTATTAAAGGTTTAAAGTCAGAATGGGGAATAATGTGTTAAGGATATTTTCACTGACAGCAAAAGGTATAAAGTGAAGATTCAAACAATAGAAGGGAGACCCAAAAACTCAGAATTCAGAGCAGCGGCAAAGAAAATTACATACCCCAGTTTCTAGAGGCATCACCATGTTTCAGTTACAATAGAGGATATGCTTAATGGGGACCCTGAGTCTTCAGGGGAAAACTGGATTACAGTCAGTCTCTGTTTAAGAAGGTTCAAGGCAATGTGGTATATTTTTACAGGGACTTTCGAAGAACATGATTTCAGATTTCCTTGTGTTTATGACATTTAAAGAGTTAAGTAAGTAAGAGTTAATAATGGCAGATTAAGTGAGTTAGACCGATGGTCCCACTGGGAAAAACTAGAACAGCTGGACAAAATAGTTTAAAAATCTACTTGAAGGCATCAGGGAGCTAACAAGATAGCAAATAGTTTCGGACCACGACTGAGACCTAGAAAAGTAAGAGTGGCATTCGGGGCCATTTTCCCCCTAAGGGTGTTTGCCCATTAAGGGGTGGGTCAGCTGAGAGTCCAAGAAGCTAAACAACTCTTCTGACAGCCTTGTGGACTAAGAGGACATGGATTAGAGCTTCAGGGTTACCAAGGGGTGGGACTTAATGAACCCTTTCTCCCTGGGCAGGCACCCCAAGAGGGCTGTATACGCTAGGAGGTAGGGGTAAACCAGAAGACAACTCAAGTTTCCAATCACTCAGTCCTTAAAATTAAAGTAAATGAGTCTGTATTACTAGCGCTCCAGGCACCCAGCAGACAAATGTGACTCCTTTCTGAAGGATTCTATGCCTCAGATCATCTCTACAAACAAGTCTGTAAATACAATGTCTAACACACAGAAAGTAAAGCACAGAGGAGAGTTGCAGCCTAACACTATTTATATAGACTATAAAACATGCAGAAAACAACATGACTCAGTAGACAAAGATGCGTATTCCAAGACCTATATCAAGCACATAGAATGAGGGTCTGAGGGCAGGGGTTTGGGGATGGTGGGAAATGGGAGTGGAGATCGAGGGTGAAGGAGAAAAAAATAGAAAAGTATCATTAAAGGGGGCCTTTAACAGAACAATGATGATAGTATGATTTGGTCAGTTGTCTGCATCTGCGATAAAAATACGTAAGTAAAGCAGACCTGATGTGAGCCCAAAATTTTGGGTCCTAGTGATTCTGCTAATGCCCTCTGCAATGTCCTAGATAGATGTCATCAGCAGCTCTTTGAATGTACCCAGAGCTCATTACTGTACTAATTATTAGAAATTACTTATTATATTATTAAATTATGTAGTACAATATGTTATGTATTATAATTATACTATATTATTATTACATAATTCAGTTCTAACAATTAGAAAGGTCCTGAGGCCAAAATTAATCTCCCTGAACCTTCCAAACCATCGATCCAAGTTTTATTTTTGGAGCACTTTGGTAATCAAGTTCCTCCTGCTTCCACATGCCAGCCCTTCAACAATCCTCTCTTTAGCATCCACCCCATCTCCACTCTAGCCAAGTTGTTCCCTCAGGTCTGATGTAGCTACCAGTGCTTCTCCTCAGACATGGCTCCCTCAGAGAGGCCCCACATTCTGGGTACAACCTGACCAGCTCAGAGGACAGCAGGACATAAACCTCCTTTAGCCTGGGTCCTATGCTCCTGTTAATATAACCTCAGATTACAGTTGCTTTTTTCTTTTTTTAAGCAATTCTCAGTGAGTTTATGGTCAGTTACACTTCGAGGTCTTTTTCAATAGAACTGCTGTGAGGCCTGCTCCATCCGTTTACATACCACACACACACATACACACACACATACACACACACACTCATACATGCATTTGGCACAAAATAAAAGCACAAAAGATATATATATAGTGTAAAGCAAGACGCACAACCATCTACTTGGTTTCTTGTGTATCCTCTGGAGATGAGCTGTACATATGCAAATATATGCACATGTTGATTGCACTAACAGCAGCACAGCCCACACTGTCAGTGTACACTGTGCACTTTGCTTTTTTACCTAATTCAATATCTTGGAGAACGTCCCTTACCAGTATATAAGTCCCTGCCTCATTCTTTGTATTAGCCCCATGGCCTTCCATTGTGTGTATCTACCCAAGGTATTTAACTGAGCCCCTAGTGGTGGACATGGAGGTTGTTTCCAGTTTCAAGACCATGCTTTGCACAGAAGCCATACCATACACGTACCAGCATCTCTGTAGGATCAATACTTATGTATCTTTTGACTTAGATTTTGTTTCCATTCTGGAGCTGGACTTTGTCATTTCTGCCCACTGTTGATTCTTCTAGTTTGTTTTGCCCGTTGTTCCAGGCACTGTCAGGCAGGTTGGACTCATTGTGCCGCTGAGCCCTTTCCTCTCCACTGCAGGACATCTGCGATCAGGGGAGGCAGCCATTGATAAAAATGTCCAGGGTAATGGGGACAAGGACTAGGGCCTTAGGACAAGCCCTAGAGAATTTGAGGTGTCCATCCATTAGTTGTCGCTATGGGCGTTTCCCTGCTGTTGTCATGGGAGCCAGCTCCACTTGAATATCCCAACAGGCTCTGTCGCCCTCCTGGCGGAAATCCAGCACTCCCACTCCCAGCAGCCCTGCATCCTTGTGAGAAAGAGAGCTGAGGCTGGCTAATGCGGCATCATTTGCTCTGAGTAGAGCCAGTTGGAGGGTCTGGAGAGGAACCCCCTGGCCTTTATAGTCAGCAGCGCTGGGTCCAGCTGATCTCCCTATTTCTAGCTGTGTGGCTTTGGGCAAATGACTTAACTTCCAGAAGCCTGTTTCCTCACCTGCCAACTGGTGGTAACAAAACCCACCCCTCCACGTTGTGAGGGTTTATGAAATTAAATGTCTGCCACAGGGTTCTGCTGCTGTCTGTCTGTCCAAGTCAGTCTGTCTCCTTTATCCGTGAATTCACATGCCAAATAATCAACTCTCAAGTATTCACTGGGGGTTAGCTTTAAGCTCAGAAGTTTGTCATTTCCCAAATAGACTCTTCCCCTTTTTAAAAATCAGATCCTGGTCAGCCCAGCTCTGGTGTTCTGCCCTCCCTCCATAGCTGAGATTCTGTGTTCATGTGCAGCGGGTGGGAGGGGATCTTCCAGCTCCAGAGATGAACTCCCCCTGGCCCCAGACTTGAGCCCCATGAACGTGGCCAGCTCCAACCTAACATCTCCTCTCTCCGCTAGGATGGACTCGTTGGGCTTGCTCGTCTCTGCTTTTGGTTTGTACTCTTTGCAGGGAGAGTTGGCCCTCTTTCTTGTGCCAACAGAATTAAAGAAAGAAAGCCATCCGAGGTCTTTTTCCCTGAAATCTCAGCTCCCCTGCCATAGCATCTTTGCTCTCTGCAGGGTGAGCCACATGCTGGTATTTGGCCAAGAGTTCATTTTACCAGATTTTGAATGTGGACTTTCAAAATGGAGTTTGTTTCAGCACCTTCTCCACCCCTGGTGCCTCCCGAGGTGCGCCCTCCTCCCTCCACATAAGCCTGGCTACGATGGTTTGGGAAGGGACCCACCTCCCAGCCTTGCATCCTTCCTGGCTCTCAGTGCCTCCCACAGTGTAAAGCCATGGGATCCTTCCTTTCCTGGAGTCCAGGATGCCCATCACCCATGGCCCCACATCCTTGAGCTCACTGCTGAGTGAGCATTCACAATGGGAGGACACTGTCATTTTCAGCTGGTGCTCACATGAGCAAGGGCCAAATTTGTTCAACAGTCACGTGTTATGGGCATGTTGTAGACCAGACCCTGCACTAGGCACTGGGGACACGAAGGAATATGACCCAGCTCCTGCCCTGGAGGAAACGCACAAACACCTGGCCGCCACTAGCCGCCGTGGTGGCTTGTGATCAGGCAGCTGCACATGCCAGGGTCGCTTCTGCAGGTTTTCCCTCTGCCAGTTTCTATCAGGAGCATGTCCTTCCATCCTGCTAGCTCTGGGTTCTGAGACCCGTAGAGTCTTTGGTGGGATGGCCTGAGCACGTGTCCCCAAAGGCATCACCTTTATTCTCAAACATTCCAAAGGGAGACAAACAGGAGGTCAGAGCAGTTGGGCAGAGCCAGGAGGCCAGACTCCTCCTACCGTTCCCTGAACACGTCCACCCCACCCCATCTCCTCCCCACCCCTCGCCCACGTCTATCCTGCTGTTCTCTGGAAGGGAAAGGGGTGGGAGGGGAGCTCGCTCTGTACCAGGCCCTGTGCTGGGAGTGGACTCCCACCTGAATCCTGCCCTCTCCACACACCCCCGGGCTTGTCTACACTCGGGGGTCAGAAATGTGCACAAATGACTCAGTCAAGGGCGAGGTGAGCTGTGCCCAGGTGAGAAGTATGGTTCCTGGGCATTCAAGTTCAGAGGAGACAGGCCACCCAGCTGGGAACGGTGGTGAAATTGTGTGAACTGGTGAATTTACAGATCTCTATGCAGCTTTCCTGCCCGCTATCCTCTCACCTCCCGTGAGCCGGCAGGCAGGGCGGCAGTGCTGCTGACCCCAAGAGGGCAGCTGAGCCCTGGAGTGAGCAGGACCCCACTCTCAGCTTCCTCTGCCAGGGGAGGAGGCACAGGCTCTGGAAGATTCTGTGGGTTCCCCAGATCTGTTTTCTGCAGGCAGGAGACCCATGCTCAGCCCAGGCGGGGAGGCTGGGCCTGGCCCTGCTGGCAGCCTCCCTCCCCAGTGGGCCCAGCTGGCCCAGAGGTGAAGGGTGAGCAGCAGGCAGCCTCAGAGCCCGGAGAAGCAGCACGTGCCCTGGGAGCACCCGAGCCCTGAGCCACGACAGCCACCTCCACTCTCCCAGCAGAGCAGCCAAGGACCAGGGACATCAGGGAGCCACTCAGTCTCGCTGGTCCAGCTCTCCCAGCTTACATCCCCTCTATCCCAGGACCCCAGCCTCTCCTCTGGAGGGTGGGCCTGGAGTTTGACATACTCAGCTGGGGTCTCACGGAGATGGTGGGCTTCGGGCTGAAACCCTCTGTTTAGATGCTCCAGGGCCTGGAGCCCTGCAGGCCTTCTGCTCCCACCCAGGAAGTGCCCCTAGAAAAGTCCTTTGACTTTTCAAAGCCCCAGCCCCCTTGATAGGCACATGGAGGCCCCTGGAGCTTGGTGAGGTAAAGTGGGTGGCATGTTTAGGACGGAGTCAGGGGCATAGCCAGAGCTTGATGAATGCAAGTCGCTGCTGTTGTCATCAATATCATTACCCGGCTCTGGGCCACAACCCACCCCTGCCTGAGGCTGGGGTCATTCTTCTGTTGAGGTCTGCAAGGCCACCGTCCTGTGTGGGGGTTCAGGAGAGCTCCCCACAATGGGTGGCACCTTCTGATGTGGCTCAAGGAAGAAAGAGATGGACCTCAGACAAGATGCTGGATTTCAGGGGATGGAGATCCTGACGCACGTTTGGTCTCTGAAGGTGCTGGGTGTCTGAGATGTGTGTGTTTGGGGGCAGGGTGTGGTGGGATGTGGAATGTGGCTCCACCATAAAAATGCTACCTAGGAGCTGGTAGAGATACCCCTGCAAGAGGCCCCATGTGGAAAAATAGGTGAAGCCCCATTGGCCACACCATCTCAGAGGCCTGGTTCTCTCCGAGTGCAACACCCACAGCATTTGAAACCTTCCAGCCTGGTCTCTGTCATGATGGGGAATGAAGGGCCAGGGCCTGTGTCCATCACTCAGTCATTCACTCCCTCCTTCAACTGAGTCTTCATTCAACTGGGCTGTGCTGAGCACCTCTGATAAGTCCAGGCACTGAGGATACAGGATCGCCAGGACACCCTTGCCCTCGGCGTGCTCTCGACACTTCCTTGAGCAGCCACGCCCCTCTCCCAAGACCAATGTGAGATGGCACCAGAATCTGGTGAGACTCCGAAGTGGGCAGGTCCTCATGCACCAAGCTGCCTCTCTCAATCAGGAGGATATTTCCAGTTCCAACCTTGGATGTTCTGGGGCTCATTTTTATTAAAGCAGGAGGCATTTCCTTACTGTCCCATTGTCCATTGGAGAAAAGGAAGTGCCTCCTGTCTCTCTTCCCTGAATCCTGACAATGGCCTACCAGCCCATTAGGATCTGTTCCCTCCTACCTCTCTGACCTCATCTGCCTCTACTCCCTCTCTCACTCATTCCATATCGGCTGTTCCTCAAAGAAGCCAGCTCTACTACCACCCCAGGGCCTTTACACGCGCTGTTCCCTCTCATGGAATGTTTTCTCCAAGTTTTGCTCATAGTTTTCCCTTTCAGGTCTTTACTCAATGTTACCTTCTGAGTGTAGCTTTCCCTGATTTCTCTATTAAGGTTGTATCACCCCCTTACACTCACTGTCCTATCTCTCAGTCCTTCTTTATTTTGATCCAGAGGACTTACCACCTTCTAATATATTTATTTTGTTTAATGTTTTCACCTCCCACTAGAATGCCAGCTACGTGATGAAAATGACCTCTGTTTTGCTCACTGCTGTCTCCTGTGTGCCTAGAAGAGGACTTGGCACGTAGTAAATGCTCAATAAACATACTGAGCAGGAAAGGGAGGGAACGCCCCAAGGAGACCTCAGGACTGAAGCAGGTGGGAAGAGCCCAGTAAAGCCCACTGGGCGCTGACCTGTAGCCAGGAACATGTGAGTGGAAGGGTTGCTAGGCAAGGTGCTAGTGAAGAGTCGATGGGGTCATGCCCCTCCCCCCATCGGTGCCACCTCATCCTGGCTGCAGTCTGACGTGTCTGTGTTAGGGGCTGAGAGGAAGCATCGCCCCAAATCCAACTCCAAAGGAAGTTTGCCCTGGCTAGTGCCACCTGACCTTGGCTGGCCTTCCCTCCGGGCTTTCAGCCTCAGCTCAGGGAGATGTCCCCTGTGTGAAGCAGAGAAGAATGGAATGAGGAGAAGGGAAGTTGCCCTAACTGGCACCTCCTTTGTGCCAGGAGCCTTCCATGCACTTTCCCTCCACAGCAGCCCGTTTTATAGATGAAGAAACTGAGACCCAGAGAGACTATATAACTTGCCCGGAGTCACAGAAATAGTAAGAGAGGGAGCAGAACACCCAGGGCTCTGAGCCCTTGCCTTTCTACCTATCCCGGGACCGTGGGAAAGACTCCATAGGCCCAGCTGAAGTGTGGAATTTGGGATTCTGTGGAGGGGTCTCTGTGCGGCAGCCCTGGTGTTGGGGTGGGCTGAGGACGCCTGGGCCCCCACGTATGCTGCCGGCCACTCCAGCTCCAGCCACGGGGTGAATCCCCCACCCTGGGTGGGCAGCGGGAGCGCCTCAAGGCCATCTCGGGGTCAGGGCTGGCTTGCTCAGCTCCCGCTGGCTGCCAGCTCCCTCTGCTGGACCCAGCCCCAAGGACGCACTCAGACACGGGGACGCCGCTGTCTGTCTGCACATAGGCTCTGGCAGCCCCTCCCTATTGCATGTGGGCAGTCACATGTGGGGCACCTGCCAGGCCTTCCCAGGGTCTGAGCAAGGGCTCCTCCAAAGGGTCCGTTCTGGATGAGCTGGGAGTCTTACACTGGGGGAGAGGACGGGGAGGGGGTTCTAATCCCAGCCACCACCAAGCTCAGCTCAGACCCAGCCACTGTCGGTCAACAGGGGTTGTGTCTCCTCCACCAGCCAGGGACTCCCTGAGAACAGGGACCATCTCTCCCATCAGACTGGAAAGTCCCTAAGGGCAGGGGCTGTGTCATCTCCCTCAGACTGGGAGCTGCCTGTGGGCAGGGGCTGTCCCCCCTTCAGACTGAGAGTTCCTGAGTTGTTCTGCTGCTCACCTGATATAAACCCATCTTAGCCCCCCAGGTACCCCAGGACACCTTCCCAGCAGCCTGGCCACTCCCAGCCCCCAGGCACCTGTCCCTGCCACGCTTCTACTCCCTAGGCTCCCCTTCCCCACCTTTGGAGCTGAGCTGAGACTAGGCAGTGCTGGCAAGTGCCACCCTGACCTCAGCAGCCCCAGAGGCAGCACTGTGAGTGGCCTAAGAGCCGTGCCAGAGATGGGACGTGACTGCCCCCCTGAACTCAGCTACAGGCTTGGCCATGAGGAAAACGATACCCCAGGGAGGCGGAGTGACCAATAACATCAGCCTACGTGACTGTCGGCCCAGCTTTCCCCTCTGCCTTCCACCCCTCCCACCCGCACACTGACCTTCAGCTCACGGGCACGGGCCTCTCTACGTGCCCACCCCAAGGACAGGGGCAGTGCCCGGGGGGAGGGGCTGCTCTCTGACTCCCTGTCTTCTCAGTGAGTACCCAGGGGGCTGAGGAGGCCACAGGTCCCAGTCTTCTCCAGCCTGGGCTTCTGGAGCAGGAGCCAGCCGCTTCCTGGGTGACCACCCCCCACTTGCTAAGCCCTGCCCTGTGGGAATTGAGCGTTCTCTTGGCTCTGTTAGATCTTCCTCCTGAGTGCCTGGCAGGTTTCTGGTGACTGGAAGCCAGTGTAGAGGGCACCTGGCTCCCCACTTCAGGCCTGCTAATAGAGCCGCCAGGCCTGCATCCCTAAGAGGGCAAAGACCCAGCCAGGATGGGCAGGGCTGGCTGTCCTAGGGAGTCAAGTTCAACCACCTTGGATGACCACCACTTGCCTCTGAGATGCCTCCTGGAGAATCCTGTTGCTGCAACAGCTCTTCTCAAGTGTCCCCTAGACTCTGCCCAAGGGATGCCAGGTCCAGAGCTCAGCATCCAGACAGAGCCCCCAGCCAGGGCAGATCAGTTAGAGATGTCCTGAGGTGGACCAGCCATTGACAGACTTGTTTCATTGTGCACCCTTACCGGGAAATATGATATGAGCACGCACTTGGTATAGGTGTATTTCTTTAAAATTATGTACATTAAAGCCAACATTACAGCTAGCCTGAAGTATAATACTGGCTGGGGCAAGAAACAAATCAGCAGAGCAGCAAAACATTTAACAGGGATATCCAGGAACAAGAAAGCCATAGTGAGCCTAGATAAGCTCCCATATATCTCTGGGGGTATGGAAGGCTGTGTGCACACTAAGATGAGACTGGAGAGGGCCTCAGCTATCAACTCATCCCTGGCTAAGCACACAGGGACTAGAGGCAGATTAGTAAACTGCCTAGATCTTGAATGTGTTTCCCAACTCACCCACGGATGCACTGGCAGAGGATAGAAGCCTAACTGGATCAAGGTGTTTAAGCACAATTTCTGACCAATCATTGGTAGAACACTAAGCTATGCTGACCCTGCAACAATTCCTAGGAAGCCAGGCTTAAAAATAAAGCGAATTTTAAAAATAAACTGAGCAGAGACAGCAGCAGCCTCACACTGTGAGGAAGACAGACTCCACAGAATTAGTCTCAGTGAGTCACTAAAACAAACAAACAACAAACATAAAACTCAAAAACAACAACCCTGGTTGTGATCATGGGGAGTCAGGACTCAGAGCTGCTACAATGTATTATCTAAAATGTCCAGTTTTCAGCAAAAAATTACAAGACATGCAAAGAAACAGGAAAATGAGATCCATTCAGAGGGAGAAAGTAGTTAATAGGAACAGCCTCTGAGGTGGTCTGCATGTTGCACTTAGCTGGCAAAGACTTCAAAGCAGTCATTACAAATATGTTCAAAGAACTAAAGGAAACCATGTATAAAGAATTAAAAGAAAGACTCATCAAATGATTCATCAAAAAGAGAATATCAGTAAAAAGACTGTAAGTATGTGTGTGTATATATATTTATATTATTTATATCTATATTTTAAACCCTAATGGAAATTCTGGAATTGAAAAGTAAATAACTAAAATTAAAAACTCATTAGACAGGTTCAATAGCATTTTTGAGCTGGAAGAATAAAGAATCAGCAAACTTGAAGATAGAACAGTTGAGATTATTCAGTCTAAAGAACAGAAAGAAAAAAAATGAACAGAGCCTCAGATGCCTGTGGAACATCATTGAACATACAGCGTACAATGGGAGGTCCAGAAGAAGAGGAGAGAGGCAAAAAAAATTTTTTTTGAAGAAATAATGGTCTCCAAATTCCCAAACTGGATGAAAGACACTAATTTACACAACCAAACAAAGTCCAGGTAGAAGAAACACAAAAAGATCCACAGACATCATAGTAAAACTATTGAAAGACAGAGAAAATCTTGAAAGCAGCAAGAGAAAAATGTAGCTTCATACAGGGAACCACAATAAAATTAACCCTGATTTTGTATCAGAAACAATGGAGGCCAGAAGGAGTGAGATGGCATATTCAAAGAGCTGAAAGAAAAAAAAAATCCTGTCAATCAAGAAGTCTATGTCCAATAAAAGTATCATTCAAAAATGAAAGTGTAATAAAGACACTCCCAGACAAAGAGTGAGAATTTGTGGCTAATAGGCCTGCCTTATAAAAATACTAAAGGAAGTCCCTCGGAGTAAAAGGGAGTGACACTAGACAGTAACTCAAATCCATACAAAGAAATAAAAAGCACCCCAAAAAGGCAATTATATAGGTAAACACAAAGATGCTACAAATACATTCTTCTCTTTTATACTCTTAACTGATTTAAAAAACAATTCTTGGGTTTATAACATAAAGAGGGAATAGAGTTATACTGGAGAAAGGCAAGGACACCAGATAGTAAGTTGAATTCACAGAAGAAAATGAAGAGTACCAGAAATGATAAATATGTGCGTTGATATAAAAAATTCTATAAATGTATTTTTCTCCTTTCTTCTCTTAAATTTTTAAAAATATGTAATATATAAAGCAATAACACTATTATTGGGTTTATAACATATATTGATATAATACACGTGACAATAATAGCACAAAGGGTAAGGGAGGAAATTGAGCTATATTGGAGCAAAGTTTTGATAATTTACTAGAACTGAGTTAGTGTTAATCTGAAGTATATTGTGGTAAATTGCATACTGCAATCTCTAAAACAACTGAGATTAATAACTCAAAAATATAATAAAGAAACAACAACAGAAGAATTAAAATGTACATCAGAAAAATATTTAACACAAAAGAAAATAGTAAAGGAAGAACAGAAGCACAACAACAAAAAACATGAAGCATATAGGAAAAAACAACAAAATTGCAGAGATAAATCCAACCACGTCAATAACTATACTAAATGTGAATGCCTTAAACATTATCAGACCAGATCGAAAAAACAAGACTCAATTATTCACTGCCTACAAGAGACAGTTTACTTTGCGGGAGGTGAGGGAAGGAGGTAATTAGTTCCTTTTTTTAAATTTTATTTATTTTTAATGGAGGAACTGAGGATTGAACCCAGGACCTCGTGCATGCTAAGCACACACTCTACCACTGCGCTATACCCTCCCCCAACACCCACACAAGAGACATTTTAGATCCATAGACACAAATAGGTTGAAAGGAGAAGAAGGAAAAAATACACACCATGCAAACAGTAACTATAAGAGAGGTACAGTATCCATATCAATATTGGATAAAATAGATTTTAAGATAAAAATATACTAAGGATAGAGATATTTTATAATGGTGAAAGCATCAATTCATTAAAATGACATAATAATTAAACACATATGCTCCCAATACATATGCCACCCAATAGCAGAGCCCCAAAATACACAAAACCTGACAGAATTAAAGAGAGAAATGGAGAATTCCACAATAGTAGCTAGAAAGACAACCCACTGAATGGGAGAAAATATTTGCAAATGATATGACTGATAAGGGGTTAATATCCAAAATATATGAACAGCTCATATAACTCAACATCAAAAAATGAACAGAAGACCTGAATAGACACTTTTCCAAAGAGGACATTTAGGTGGCCAACATGCACATGAAAAGATGCTCAGCGTCATTAATCTTTAGCAAGTTGACTTCAACACACTACTACCCTCAGGTCTCAGAAAGGCAAGTGGTTCTAATGAAATGTTATTTGCATGTGTCTCACTGCTCTGTGAAATTTCTGCTTGGGCAACTATACACTACCTCCTCCCCACTTCTTATTCATTGACTTCAGATTGGTAGACTAAAATCAACCACGGTGGAAGCATTTACACCATGGATATTGGCAAATACAACTAATAAAGACTTTCTCCCAGAGATCCGGTTGTTAAACAAACTACCAACACATCACTGCCTGGGGGTCAGTGCATTAGCCACTGCAACAAGCCCCTGGGAAAGGACTGGAGGAGCCTGAAGGGGCTGTGGGTAGAGCTAGCCTGCCTCACCTCCTTTTTCCTCCCCTCCAGGCCCACTGCAGCCCTGTGCCTGGACCACTAAGGTTGCCTCCTGACTGGGGAATCTACAATAACTCAACTCCTTCCAATCTCCTCTCCACTAACCTGGAACGCAAACCCACCCTAGGCCCTCCTTTTAGCATGAAGACAGGCCCTCCAGGCTCTTCCTAGCCTTATTTGTACTGACTGTTCCTGCTTCGGGGCCTTTGTGCCTACTGTCCCCTAGACCTAGGCTGTTCCTCCCGGCCTCCACGTCCACTTCCCAGGACAAATTCCTAATCTACCTTCAGATTCCAAGGCTCCCAGGAAGACCTTCCTGGATTTCTCACCCCACCCCAGGAACAATGTTTATCACTCTTTTTATCAGTTTCGCACGTGTGATTGTCTCAAGTCTTTCTTATTCACAAAGATGGTAAGCTGCAGGAAGAGGCAGGCTCTGGCTTGCTCAGCACTAATCTCCCGCACAGGGACTGGAACATAGTAGGTACCTGATAAATTTCTGCCAAATGGATGAATGAATGAGTGAAAGAATGATCTAGTTGGAACCTTGGGTTTAGGGAGTAAGGGATTGCTTTTAAATCCAGTGGAGAGGGCTAGTCTTGGAGTCAGGGCCTGAGCACAGGGTCAGAACTTAATCCCTGTCCCATCTTTGACTCACTGTGCCATCTGGGAGCCTCCTCTGTAAGACAGGATAATAATGGTCATCACGTGCTTGGCATAACCCCACAGTTGCTGTGAAATCAAATGCAACAACGGACACAAGGGACTTCTGTGAACTGTCCAGACAAGTCTGTAGAGAGCTTGGTTTGAGATCCCAGCCCTGCTGCTTCAGAGCTGGGTTAGGTTGGAGAAGTTACTCAATCTCTTTGAGTTTCCATCTCCTCAGCTGTGCAATGCAATCCTTACCTCCCAGGGCAGTGGGAGGGTGGATTGCTCAGCCCCAAGTGTAGTACAGAGTAAGCCTGGAGCTCTGTGGGTGGCCACTGTGACAATTACCTTCAGCTTCAAACCCGTTTTACACAGGAGCAGTGTGGAATTGTTTATTGAGAAACCGAAGAATGATATGATAGTATGTGTTTTTAAAGTACGTCTGGGTCAGGAGGGTGGGTCAGAGTTTGGGGAGAGGCCTCTCTGAGCAGCTTTCCTGTGCCAGGCACCGTGCTGCACACATTCAGGGAGCATCGGGCCATCTGGGTCAGCCCTAGGTGTTTCCTTCCACAGGAGCAGCCCAGGAAGATGAGGCTGGCCACAGTGAGAGCCACTGGGCAGGCCCTGGCCACTAGCAGGACCCTGGGGGAATCAGGCCACAGGATGTGCACGCAATGTGGTTGGACAGAAACAGGGCAGTGGCGGCTCAGAGCTGAGCTTCAAACCACAGGGAAACAGGGCTTCCCACTTGGACAGGCCATGCTAAGCACTCGATTAGGGTTTGGGGAGGAGGTACCACATTCTGAGCAGCTTCTGTAAGTCAGGCTCTGGCCTAGGTACTACACAGCACATCATCCTTCCAGTAGGTGCTCCTAGCACACTTTCCAAAGGAGGAGACTGAGGCTCAGAGCACAAGTTCACATAGCCAAAATGTGCTTAACTAGAATTCTAACCCTAAGCCAGCAGCTTTCCACTGCCATATACTGCCTCCCTAGGGAGGGAGGGAAGGCCCTGGAAAGGTCTGCCCTGGGCTATCTCATGGAAAGGAAAGAGAACAACAGTGTTCACAGCCCTGGACCCTCTCACCCCAAGTCCCTGCCACTTCCAAGTAAAGGTGAGGACACTGTGTTCCTCTAGCAGAGTAATATTATTAAGAATATTATTAGATATAATTTAATGAGAGGTTATTATATGCCAGAGAGCTTTCATTAATTCATTTAATCTTCAAAACAGCCCTGTGGCTAGGTTGCATGATTATCCCCATATACAGATGAGAAACTGAAGTCCAGGAAAGCGAGCATTGATTCTTCAGCCACCTCTTCTGCTTCCTTGGAAAAATATGTGTGGCCAGGGTACTTTGGAACATTGAACCAGAGTCACATAAGGACTAAGGGAGGAATGAGTTGGTTGGGAAGTCCTCCTTTATGTCTGCCCCAAGTGCCCCAGGCTTCAGTGAGAACCTGACATTCCACAGCTGCCCCGGGCCAGCCAGCAGCCACCCCCAACCATGAGGCCTTTGCCCCTCCTCTGTTGGGGGTCAGGAGTTGGGTGGTTCTCTTTTGTTCCCCAGGCCTCAGGGGAGCGTCCTTACCCCAGAGAGGCAGGCTGAGGTCATGGGTCTGTGCCCCCTCCCCAGGCCAGCCTGGCCATGCTGGCATCCCCGTCAATCAGGTGCAGCCGGCTCAGCAGCTGGCCTTTTATTTCCAAAATTAAAAGGGCTTGTGATTCCTGATTGAATTAAAGGCGGGAAGGTCAGCTCTGAGACCAGCAGGGAGATTTCAATCACAGGAGACTAGAGGCAACCAGGGTGGGCAGGAGAGCAAGACACAGAGCAGGCCAGGCTTGGGGCAACTGCTTCTCTCCCAGGCCAGACCTAGGAAGAGCACGATGTGAGGATGGCTAGTCTACAGCACCCACCCGCTACAAGCCTCTTAAGCATGTTGGTTTGAATCAGAGAAATTTCATTTCCCTTTTGCTCTTCGCACAATAGACAACCTGCACCACTGTACGAGGGAGATTCTCTTGTCTATTGGTTAAATACCGTCAGAAAAGTGAATACCAGTTTTCCTCACTTCCTATTGACAGCAAGTTCTTTTTGGCTTCTCTACTAAACTACATGTTGGACTTTCAGGAGACAAGAAGGATGGAGCTTCTTGCTTTGGAGTCACAAAGGACAGTTAGCCTGCTTTTCCTTCACCTGTGACTCAGGCTGTAGGGTGCTACAAACCTCTAGTGCCTTCCTAGAAACCTGGACAGACTGGAGAGGGGATTGCAGTGAGCATCAGTCCTGACCATGTGCCCTGGGGAAAGCCCATTTTTTGCCCTGGGACTCAGTTTCCCCATCTGTACAATGGGCAGCATAGCCCTTATAGAGTTGGCCAGAGGCCTCTCCTCCCTGGATAACCAGGGTTAGGATGTGTTTTTTCGCCTGGGCTGGCAGTAAGCCCACCTTGTGTAACCATGGGGACACCCCCTGCACCCCCAAACCCACAACTCTCCTTCAAGAGACAAGTCAGGAACAGCCATGCCTTGATCCCTGTCTCTGCCAGGTAGGTAGGGAAGCCCTGGAATAAATGTCCTGTGTCTCTTAAGGACAGGCAAGAAGAAAGAGTCTTTACCCATGGTAGGTAGTCATGGGGTTAGACGTCAGGATGAACCGATTTCCAGAATGAGGGTGGTTTCTGAAATAGATCATACAGAAGCCCTCTCCCTTTCTTGCTATCTCACCAACTCAGCCCCTGTGGTATTTCCATGGGGGAAGCCTTAGATATAAGGGTCATTCTGCAGCTGGTAAGACTAAGGTCAGACATGGGAAAGGACTTCCAAATGGTGAGCTAGATAAGGAATGTCATATATCATCAAAGGAGGGGTGCCGTGGGGCATGTTAAGGAACTGGTGGCGCTATGGAGGGCCACACGGAAGAGATGGGATACCCAATGGGCCTTGTAGGAAAAGTTGTCAGCTAGGTGTGCAGGCAGGAGGGGGCATCTGCTGCAGAAAGGAAAGCAAGGTCAGGGACGTAGAGGCTTTTTTGTTTGGCTGCATGGCCAAGTGGGAAAGAAGGGTCGAAACTGCAGAGAGCAGGGCAAGAGGACGCAGCTGGCTAATAATACCGTCGGCCACGATGGCCATGTACACGGAGTGCTCCCTGCAGGCCAGCGCCTTCCAACCCACCACACCTATTATCTTGTTTGGTTCTCACAACAGCCCAGGGGTGGAAATGCTGGACAAACAAAGAAATGGAGGCTCCAAGAGGGAAAGTCATTTGCCTGGGTCCCACAGCCAGCAGGATGTGCCCCCAATAGCCTGGCTTCACAGATGCCACACACACCCAGCCTCCTTCCTAAGACTCTTGGACGTCATTCTGCAAACAGCAAAGTTTAAGGAGGGTCTGGCCAGTTCTGTGCCTGTTGCTGAGTGGAGGATGAGTGGGAGTGAGAAAGGCAGGAGGCAGGGAGCCAGGGCAGGAGCGGCTATGGCAATTAGGAACCAGGAGGCCTGACCCTCTGTGCTTAGGAAGCCAAGTCAGGAAGCAGAGGGAGGGTCCAGATGGTGGAAGAGGGGGCGGGGAGGGAAGGACAGAGGAAGACCTGGTTAGGGAAGAAGGGGATGAGTTGAGTTTAGACCACGCTAAGTTTGAGGGGCTGTGAGAATTTCAGGGATCTGGAGCTCAGAGAAAAAGACCTGAGTAGAAGAAAAGATTTGGAGGCCAGTGCTGACAGTTGAGACCTTGAGTGGGTTCAGGGAGAAGGGAGGCCTTAGTCTTACCCTGAGGACTTCTGGCCTCTCCAGGACCATGGAGGTGGGAGGCCTTCAAGGAGATGGAGGAGGAGACCCAGGGGATCGTGGGAGGTCAGCATGCCCAGGAAGATAGGAACTCAGCAGCCCCAGGACATGTGGTGCCCAGGAGGTCCTGGCAGGGCCTGCAAAGGTCAGGGACCAGGGCCAGGCTGTGGGGTGAAGAGGACATGAAAGGCCGTGCGATGGGAAGTGGGGGTGGGGGGCATTCCTCCAGGAAGAGGAGAAAGATGGGGCAGTGGTTAGAGGGGTGGCAGGGTGCACCTCTGGGGGACCCCAGGCACGTCTCACCACATGTGTAGTCCCTGGAGATTCAAGTCTGCCTGCCCAGTCTCCTCTGAGGAGTGTGGCTCCTCTGACTCCCCCACATCCTCCTCAGAGCACTCAGAAAAGCGCTGAGCCTGTTGCACGCCCTGGGAAGGGTTTGCTGATTCATAGAGGCGGAGAGCCTAGCAGCCAGAAGATGGCCGAGTCCTCACCCTGTCCTGGGGAGGGCAGGCATCCAAGAGCCCAGGTGCACTGGGCAGCCTGGAGGGTGCAGGAGAGGCAGTAGCACCCCCGCCGTCCTTCGCACACGTTCGGTGTGGGGATGGTGGTGGGCGAGGGCCAGCCCCCAAAACCAGGAAGAGAGACATACAGACCCACAGATGGACAGACACCCCCTGAGGCAGAGGAGCAGAAAGTGCCAGATACATGGTCCTAGGACAATAGTTCTCTAGGGGAAGGCACAATCCCTGTCAGCCAGGGAATCAACGAGGGCTCCATGGAGGAGGTGGCATGGGTGCTGGGCCCAATAGAGGTGGAAGAGAAAGCATACACGCAGGAAATCAAGAGGCCTTGTCAGCATCTGGCAAGGGGCCTGATTGGTTAGCTCCTTGGGCGGGCTGGCTTCAAGGTGTGGAGTGATATGAGACCAAAGGGAAGCTGAGTTCCAGGTAGAGAGAGCTTCAATTACATGTTCATTGAATAGCTTGAACTCTATCCTGTAGGCAATGGGGAGCTCTCACAAGATTTACAGCAGGAGAGACACCTGGGGCAGGGGTGGCTGTGGGAAGGCAACACGGTCCCCACGGGAGGAGGAGGGAAGGGAACATCCATCAGGATCTCCTACAATCCAACTCTCTCACAGGCCGGGGCTGGTAAAAACAGCTGGGAATTCTGCTTTGATAAAAATAGCTGTGGGCAGGTGTGTTCACCTGCACTGACAGGTAGGAAAAGTAGGTCACAGCTGAGGGCCACCTAGGAGTTGAGAGGAAGCAGATCTCCATCAGAGCCAGCTGCTTTCTCCTCCACCCTTGAAGACCCAGCCCTCCTGGGTGGCTTTGAGCAAGGTTTGCCCATAGAGAGGGGGTCTGGGGTTGGCCCTCCCAGGCCTGCAGGCTACCCGCTCTCTCCAGCTCTGGGGGCGTTCCCATCGACCAGCTGGGTCAGGGCAGGCTGGACTTGGGGCATCTTTTGAGCAACTTCTGGTGTCTACCTTGCTTTCACTTTAGGAATCCACTTCCCAGAAGAATCTAGCGTTTAGTTTTTGGGAACATCACTTTGTAGACTCACTGAGATCATAATTAATTTATCTCTTTATTGCAACTGTTTATGTACTGGGCATTTATTAAATTCTATGCACTGTGCAGGCTTCTCCATGAACAACCTTTTTGAAAGATGAATCTGCTCCCCAAGGGCCAAGCATCTCACTCCTAGAGCCTTGTCCACACCGGTCTTTTGTTTGTTTGTTTTTAGTTACTATACAGTAAAATTTACTTTTTTTCCCATTCTAGTACATAGTTCTATGAATTTTAACATATGTATAGATTTGTGTAACCATCACAACAATTAAGATACAGAGCTGTTCCCTCATCCCCCAAAAATCCCTAGTACTATCCCTTTATAATAAGTTATGCCCTCACCACACCCATAGCCCTGGCAACCACTAATCTGTTTTCCATCACTATAATTTTATCTTTTCGAGACTGTCAAATAAAAGGAGTCATTCAGTATGTAACCTTTAGACTAGCTTCTCTCATGTAGTATAAATGTCTGAGATCCATCCAAATTGTTGCATGTCTCGTTACTGTGCTTTTTCACTGTTGACTAGTATTCCATTGTTTGGATATACCACACTTTATTTAACTATCCACCCCCTGAAGGACATCCACCCCCCGAAGCTTGTTTCCAGCTTTTGGCTACTACAAATGAAGCTGCTATGAACATTCATGCATGAGTTTTCAGGTGAAGAAAAGTTCTCATTTCTGTGGGGTAAGTATTGTAGGTGTGGGATTCCTGGGTCATACGGGAAGCATATGTTTAACTATACAAGAAACTAACATACCATTTTTCCAAGTGCCTGTACCATCTTCCATTCCCACTGGCAGTACGTAAGAGCCCCAGTTCCTCTGTATTCTCATCAGCACTCGATTCAGTCAATATTCTTTATTATAGTTATCCTAATAGGCATGTGATATATCGCTGCAAGATTTCCACTTGCATTTTCCTCATGGCTAATGATGTTGAATAGCTTTTCATGTATTCATTTGTCATCTTGATATCCATTTGGTGATGTGTCTTTACAAGTCTTTTGTCCATTTTTTAATTGGATGGCTTGTTTTCTTGCTATTGCATTTTGAGATAATCTAGACAGAAGTCCCTTGCCGGGTATGCCGTTTGCAGATGTTTCCCCCCTAGTCTGCAATTTGTCTCTTCACTCTCTTCACAGTGTCTTTGGCAGAGCAAAAGTTTTAAATTTTGATGAAGTCCAACTTACCAATTTTTCCTTTCATGAATCATGATTTTGATACCACTTATAAAGACTTTCACATCATCCCAAGTCATGAAGATTTTCAGATATATGATTTTAAAGTTTTACAGTTTTAGGTTTTACATTTAGATCTATGATCCATTTTGATTTACTCTTTGGATTTAGGTAAAGGTTTGCTTGTTTGTTTGTTTGCTTGTTTAGCTTATGGGTGACCAATTGCTCCAACACTATTTGTTGAAAAGACTATCCTTTCTCCACCAGCATATCTTTGTACATATTGATCACACTTGTGTGGAACAATTTTTAGATGTTCTATTCTACTTCATTGATCCATGTGTCCATCTCTTTGCCAATACAGCACTATCTTGATTGCTATAGTTTCATACTGTCTTAAAATTGAGTTGATTCCTCCCACTTTATTCTTTTTTTCCTTCAAAATTATTTTAGCTATTCTAGTTCTTTGCCCTTCTATAAATTTTAGAAACTACTTGTTAATATCTAACCCCCTCAAAAATATCCTGCTGGAATTTTGATTGGCATTGTGTCCAATCTATAATTCACTTTGGGAAAATTAACATCTTCACTACGCTGAGTCTTCCAATCCATGGATACAGTATATCTTTTCATTTATTTAGGTCTTCACTGAATTCTGGCAACAGCATTTTGTAGTTTTCAGCATATAGATCCTGCGTATCACACTATAGCCTTTATTTGTTCAGCTAATACTTGCCTCCTCCATTAGACTATCAGCCCCACGAGGGCAGGGACTATGTCCATGTTGCACACCACTGTGTTCAGTGAGCTCCCAAGGGCCCGCCTGGCACGCAGCAGGCCCTCGCTATCTCTGAATGTACGACAGCACTTCTTCATACCTCATCTCATGTAATCTTTCCAAAATCCCAACAGATTATACTCTTTACTCCATGAAGGAGAACACCAAGGCTTGGAAAGGAGCTCTAGTGAGCATTACTCTCAGGTGGTCCTTGAGATTCCACCCCCTGGCATACACACCCTGTAAAATCCCCTCCCCTTGGGGATGAGCAGTACCTATGAATATGATGAGATATGATTTCCATAATTAGATCATATTCCATGGCAACAATGAAGGGATTTGCAGATGTAATTAAGGTCCCTAACCAGTTGCCTTTGAGTTAATCACAAGGGAGATTTTTCTTGGGTGGTCTTGACCTAATCAGGTGTGCGTTTAAAATGAGTCTAGAAGATGCAGATGAAAGAGGCTAGAGAGGTTCAAAACAGCAGAGCTGCTCTCCTCTTGGCCTTGAGGAAGCAAACTGCCACAGTCTGGAGAGAGTCACATGGCAGGGAACAGCAGTGGCATCTGAGTTGAGTCCCCCAGTCCCACAGCTGCAAGGGGCTAGGCAGAGGAGATCTCATACGAGATCGTACTCCCAGGCAGCACCTTGATTTTAGCCTGGTGAGCTCTGGAGCAGAAAACCCAGTTGTGCTCTCCCTAGACTTTTGACCTACAGAAACAGTGAGGTAACAAATGGGTGTGGTTTTAAGCTAAGTTTGTGGTAATTTGTTATGCAGTAACAGAAAATGTATACAAGGCCCTTTCCCAGGGTCCCAGAGCTGGGCCCCACAGGTCCCCAAACTGCCAAGCTCTTGCTCTCCACCACTCAAGCATTTCTTGATGCCTTCTCCTCTCAGGGGGGTGGGGGGCCATACCAGTTCACGTCTTTCATTCTACTTTGCTTTGTTCTTCATTTTGGACCTTGATCCATATACCCATTAATGGTACAAACCCAGCCCATTTTGATTTACGCTGGTTAGTTAGTTGGTTTTAATAATGCAATAAGCATCCGTAAACCCACCACCCAGAACAATAGCTAGTTCCTGACAGTGACCACACCTAACCACAGCTCCTATTCCTCATCACCGCCCCCCCCGCCCCGTGGTAACTTATTTGAATCCTCTGTTTATATTCCCTTACTTTATGCTTTATAGAGTTTAATGGCACCCATGTGGAGTCCATAAAATTAATTTTTTAATTTTAATGGTCTTTTAACTTCATAAAAAGAGTATCAAGGGGGTATGTAATCTCTTGGGACTTTTTCATCTCAATTTTATTTTGCCAAGATTCCTGCGTATTGTCGCGTGTTACAGTAAGTCATTCATACTGACTGCAGTATAGTATTTCGTCCTGTGACCACGGGGCCACAGCCCATTCATCCCCTCTGCAACTGATGGGCATCTGGGCAGTTTCCAGCACCACTGTCATCAGCAATGCTGCTCTGAACATTCTCATACAAGTCTCCCAGTTCAATAAGTCACTTCTCAGAGTCCAGTTCTTCCTAAATGAACTTTGCAAGGGGAAAGATTTTGTTTCTTTGACATAGGGGAAACAGGAGCCTAAAAGAACTTCTACTTGGAGCCCACCCTTGACTGATTTGGTACCACTACACTCACCCCAAACTGCTGTTCCCAACAGACCCATCCTAATGCCACCAGCCCCAGACACCCAGATCTGGAGCCCCAAGCCCCCCTGCCACCCACCCAGGGAGCATCGGGAGCACACGGCAGCTCCGCCCCAGCCCAAGTTCCATCAAGAACTGGCTCAGAGGATGCTCCCTGACCACAGGGACTGCTCACTCAGGGCTGCGGGCAGGGCTTTGGCCCCAAAGATGTCTCTCTATGCACTTGGAACTAGATGTCCCAGAAAGTCCCCCGGCCTAGACCACTGCAGAGAACGCGATGACAGTGAGTGCGGTGACAGATTGGCCAAGCAGAATGTGAAATGCAGTCCCAAGCAAGTCCCTGCCCCACCAGGCCTTGCCGGAGACCCCGCTTGAGTCACTGAGCCCCCTTGGGCCAAAGTGTCCTCACATAGCCCAGAAGACATGCACACCCAGTGAGAAAAGAGGTTTGACATCTGGCTGGAGGGAAAGCGTGAGAGGGTGGGGAGGCCGGAGAGTACGGCCATGTCTGGCAGTCCGTGGTCCTCCCGGCCCAAAGCACCCTGTCCAGGGCTGAATGGAAGAGCCGCTTATGCCCAGGGTCCTTAATTGCACTGTTATCATCAAGTCAGAGGGGATGACAGCCCTCTCCAGGCTGTAAACTTGTCTTGGTAACCCCTGCCTGCCCTCTCAGTGGGAGCTAAACTCACACGAGTGGCATGAGGGTTAGAGTCCCTGCTGAGGGACAAGGGAGCCCAGTGGTTAGGGGCAGCGTCCTCTGCAGACAGAACCAAATCAAAAGCCCAGCTCCACCCCTTACCAGCTATGTGACTAGGTGGTTTGTTTAAGGTCTCTAATCCTTAGTTTCCTCATCTATAAAATGGGGTGATAAAATGCACCATGATGTGGGAGTTAAGAGAACAGTCCTTGGGCTCCATTCTTGGCTCTGTCACTTACCAGCTGTGTGGCCTTGAACAAGTGACTTGCCCTTCCTGTGCTTTGGTTTCCTCAACTATAAAATGGGCTTGCAAATGCTACCCACCTCACAGGGTTGTTACGAAGATTAAATGAGTTGATGTTTGTAAAGAGTTTAACAGAGTGCCTAGCACTTCGTTAAGTTCTCAATAGTGACAATCAGAATGATAGTCAACATCATTCATTCATTTGTTTTAGTTTCAGTGGGAGGGAGGGGGAAGGAGGAGGGTCAACAATGCAGCAGGCACTGTGTCTAAAGCTGTGAGGGAAACATAGCAGAGAAAGGTAGCCCTTGAGGTTCAAGATCTCACCACCTAAAAACTATGACACAAGACCGAGGCACAGTGGAGGGGGCGGAGGAGGGGCTGAGCTGCCTGTGTGCTGCCCGCTCCACTAGAGAGAAATCCAGGTGCTTCATGAGGGAGGTGATGCTTGGGGACTGGACCTCTAGGCGGAGTGAGGTTTTATACAGAGGAGGCTGCAGACAGAAAGAAGTGCATTATCCAGACATTACTGTCCTGCAGTGTGAGGGACTGGGCCTCAAGGCACAGCTAGTCTGAGCCCATCACTCTTCAGAGAAGACACCAAGGTCCAGAGAGGAGGGGTCCTGCAAAGGCCAGTTAGTGGCAGAGACATTGGGATTCCAGGTCATACCCTGCCACAAATGAAGATTCCATCACCCTCCCTGGTCAGTTACTGCTGTGTAACAGGGCACCCCAGAACTGAGTGGCTAAAACAAATCATTTTATAGCTGGGTCAGGGGTCTGGGAAGGGTCTGGCTCCAGTTCTGTCCTATGCTTTCAGCCCAACGGAGGCTGGAGCTGGAGCAGCAGGGGGCTGTCTGGACATCTTTCTCTCTCCACACAGGCAGGACTTGGCCGCGTGGTCTCTCCACACGGGCTAGTTCGGGCTTCCTCACAGCATGGCAGCCTCTGGGATCCAGCAAGGAGCTTCCAGCCAGCAAGATAGACATATCATCTTTTCTGTCCTAGTCTTGAGAATCATGCAGTCTCTTCTGCTGCTTTCTGTTGGTTACAGACAGGTCACAACCCATGCAGATTCAAGGAGAGAGCGAGCGAGCAGACACCCACTTTTGACAGGGGTGTAGCAAGATTCTAGAAGGACACATAGGATGGGAGATTTAGGAAAAATAACATCTGCCACTCACATCCCCTCCCCTCTGGCCTTGCTCTCCCCTCCAGGAGGGAGTGAGGGCCGCAGAGGCTGGACCAAGGCTCTCAGAGGGTGATGAGACCTGAGGGGCTACAAACACAGGCAGAGAGAGGGAATGCCAAGCCTATGAAATAGTGGAGTGAATACAGTAGACAGTGGAGAATAGATGGCCAAGGGGAGGGCACCGGGGCAGTTGAATTAGGCCGATTCCTCCTACCCTGGAACTGTTGGACAATCAGATGCACTGGCCTAGACGTTCCTGACCCCAAGATGGCCCAAGCTCAGGCAGGTACCGGGTCCCAAAGTGTGCAAACCTGAGCTCCCCAACCCTCCCCGATAAAGGAAGCACTCAGGAAATTCTTTTGGTCAGAAGATGGATTGAAGAAGACAGAGGCTGATCCCACAGCCGTGACGCAGCCGAGCCAAATCGTCATTTCCCAGTGGTGACACACAGATGATGAGGCCCTGCATGCCAATCTGTGACAGTTAATGACAAGAAGTGAGGGGAGCAAGAGGCCTGGCCTGATTCACCCAAGGGACAAATGTCAGAGGGAGGCCCATTCCTCCAGAGCCTCCCCAGGCAGTCTGGGGGTCCCCCTATGTTTTTCTGAGCAGCCCCTCCTCCTGCCCAACTCCTGTCAGCCCTCATAGGCAGAGGAAGCAGCAGCCCCGACTTTCTGCCCACACCTCTCTCTAGGGTGGGAGACCCCTGGTCACCAGACTGAGGATGGTGGGACCCGGGTGGGAGGGGAAAAGCAAGGTCACAGCCCCTCTGTACCCAGTGAGTGTCATACTCCAAAAAAGACACTGGTCTCTTAGTGCAAACCCAATGAGGGGGTTGGGATGAGAACCTGGCGCCCACCACCCAGGACAAGAATATTGACACCTGCACTGAGGCCTTCACGTTCATTACCTCGGTTGCTCTTCACACCAGCCTTGGTAGGGGTCACCTTATAACCTCATTTCACAGCTAAGGAAACAGGCTCAGAGGCCACACAGCTAGTAAATGGTAAAGCTAGTTCAGACCTGCGTTCTACCAGCTTTGAATCAGACTCCACACTTTCCTTAATTTAAGGGAAAGAGAACTTGGGGTCACCATAGACACTGTCTTTAAACCCCTGGGGATCAGCCGTCTGCTCTGGGAACGGCCTCCGCACTGCTAACTCCAGGAGCATAGCTGGGACTCTGAAGGTCATGAGGAGACAGGTCTGGGCCACTCGAGCCTCAGAGCAGCGGGGAAAATTCAAGTTTCTTGTAACTGGGAGTCAGGTTCTATAGAGGCTTTAGCCCAAATCTGCCCCCTCTGACCCCAACGCATACCCCCCAAACAGGGGTCCCTCACTCTTGACCCTCTTTTCCTTTGTCCCCATTCACTCAATACACCTTGAGAAGTGCAGCAGGTGGGGTGGGGTAGCGGGGTGCAGGGCAAGTGACACAGAAGAGTTAAGAGGAACTCAGGCAGGTCACCAGGCCGAGGAGAAAGCTTCCCCTCGGCGCCAGCCAGAAACCGGACATATGGGAAACGAAGGCCTCTGGAGAAGTGGGGGGCCTGGTGACTTGGCGCCAGCCCCAGTCTGGATGGGGAGGGTTTAAACCAGGGCTTCTTCATGCCTCAAAGGTCAGACGGAGATATGGGCTTTCTCTGGAGTAGGGTCAGGGTCAAGGCCCCAGGTACAGCCAGCTTCCCACCCACTCCTGTATTCCCTGGCCCCGGAGGCAGGCTAACCCAGCCCAGTTTCCACGACACCAGCACTGCTGACCCACAGACGTCAGAAGAAGGAAGCAGGGCCATTTCAGAGACCCCGTCTGGGATGGGGTCCATGGGCAGGGTCTGCATGAGCCCTCAGCAAAACAGACTGAGTCTCTGCTAACAAAGGCCTGCACGCAGGAGGAAGTAGATGAAGGCCAGTCCTTGCCTCCAGGAGTTAGGAACCAAAGGCTGAGCCAGGCCAACTCACCACTCACAAATCCCCAAAGCAGGGCCCATGGGAGAGGGGACATGCTTGCACCTGTCACTGGTGCAAAATACAGTTGATCTTCGAACAATGCCGGGGTTGGGGTGGGATGTTAATACCCATGTAACTTATAGTCAGCCGGCCGCCGGTTCTTCCGCAGCTGTGGTTTTAACTAACCACAGACTACGTAGTACTGTAGTGTTTACTGTTGAAATCTATTCCCATTTAAGTGGACCTGTGCAGTTCCGACTCTGTTGTTCAAGGGTCAGCTGTACACTTAATTATTCGAAGCACCAGTCCCAAGTTTCTCCCTCAGGCTGTCAGGATCCAGGGAGATGCTCACATCCAGTGGAGTCCAGGCAAATACCAAGTTATCATTACCGGGGGCTCTACACCGCAGGCGCCAGCTTAGAGCTGTGTTTTAGAACATTACTCTTGAGAGAAGGGAGGGTGCGCCCTTCCATAGGCCATGCTCCCACTTGCCTTCCACCTCGGCCCTTACAAACTAGATTCTTTCAGGAAGGGTGCCTCTGTCTTCTCTGGTTTCCCCTTAAAGTGGGGCTTGAGTAGGCTTCAGCCTAGGGTGCAAGTAATTTACTTGGGAAGTGACCCCAGGGAGCAGGAGTGAGGGATAAGGGCAGGGGACAGAGTGAGACAGGGAGAGAGGGTCAGCCAATACCAGGTGACCCCTCAGGGACCTATCTAAGAGCCTAATGAAATGTATCTCAAAATTGTCTACCCAAGAGTGAATGACAGGAAACAATTATCTGTTAGTTTCTGTCCCTCCATTGGGCAAAGGTGTCCCCTTCTGAGGTATGCACGCTGCGGGACCTCAGAGGGTATCAAGCATTCACAGGCTAAGGTCTACGTGCAGGACATTGGAGAAGCCTCGGGCAGGAGGCAGGAGACTCTGGGCAAGGCAAGGCTTGACTGATGGGCACCTGCGTGGAGGGGTTGGAGTACGCGTGGAGCATAGAGGACCTTGGACCCCAGTGTCCAGCACAGGCCTCAACTTTGCTGCCCCCACCAAGCCGTCAGCGACATCAGCAGCTTTTCAGAACGTGAAAAATGTTTTCCTAGGGCCAGAGAAATCTCAAAGCTTGGACGTCGTTGGGGAAGTGGGCAAATTCTAAGTACATAACAAGGTTTCCGAGCTCTGCTTTGTCCAGCTCAAGGACCAGTCTGTCTTAGATCCTTAAGTGCTTCCTTCGCCAGGGGGCCTAGGTCCGGAAGGGAGCCCAGTCTGTTCTGCCTGGAACTGCAGCCAGAGCGCTCCCCAAAGTGCCTGGCTGCTCCCGGCCCCTCGCCCAGCCTCTCTGCATGCGTTTACTTCCTGCCCAGCCAGACTCTCTTCATTTCCCCAGCAGCTCTGTCAGGCTCTCCCACCTTCTCCCTGCTCAGCGTCTCGTTCTGTTCCTGGGCCGCATTCCCCATGCCCTCCTGCCTGCCGCCAGCCCCAGACATTGGCAGGGCTGGTCCAGGCCCCCCTGTGGCTTGGCCCTTTCTGAGCCTGTTTGGGGCCCTGCCCAATTCAACAATGACAAGTACCCACTTTTCTTTCTTGTTCACACAAGGTAGCCATTGTCCACCTCACGAGAGAGGACCATCTGTGTTCATGCTGCAGCGGAGGAAGGATGTTTACCCAGGGTCCTCAGCACCACTTCACGCTGTGTCCAGCCACTCTGTGTCGCACAGGCTGAGCGTACCTCACCTAGGCCCACATCACAGGTTCAGAAAACAGGCCTGTGGGGCACAGAACGGGCAGGTGGGCTCAGAAGAGGCAAAGGCTCAGAACAGGCTCAGAATGGGCCCACAGGTGGCCTGACACTTGCAGAAATGAGGCCCTAGCAGGTCTTGTCCTTTCTGCTGTGGGTTCCCTCTGCTCAGGCCCTGAGGCCCTCTCCTCCATCCCATCCCCTCCTTCTCAACTCCTCATTTAATCCTCATGACTACTCTCCTCACAGTGGGTGTTATGATTCCCCTTTGACAGATAAGGACACTGAGGCTCAGAGAGATTCACCAGCTTCCTCAAGGGGAGGAGAGAAGAGAGGAAAGAGGGAGGGAAGGAAAGAAGAGGCAGGGAGGGAAGGAAAGAAGAGGCGGGGAGGGCTCCGTCAGCTCCCCTTCTGCAGAGAATCCTAGGATGGCAGAGATGGGTGAGCCAGGCTGGCCCTGAGGAAGTTTCTAGTCTTCCTCTTGGGAGACAACAGGGTAGCAAGAATCTCTGGCCATCTTTAATCCACCAGAGAGGGGCCCAGTTTTACCAGTGTCAGGAAAGTCAGGACAGAGGCCAGGTGGCCTGATGGAGACTGAGGGACTTAGGGATGGATGAGGCCCACTCCATCCCTGTGACTCTCTCCCATGACTTCTCCAGTCCTTTGCCCACAATGACACTGCAGGCCTGGCCTGCCTGTAGGAGGAAAAGCTGGGGTGGAGGCTGAACAGAGAGGTGGGGATGGCTTGGGCCTCCAGTTGTACCAACGGTTGAGGCATCTGAAGTTGGCCTAGAGGAAGGGTCCCTTGGTTGCAGGATGTAGGGGGAGGGCACCTACTCCTTGCTGGGGCCAAACTGGGGGAGGCTGAATCTTGGGATCAGGACAGGTTCTGCTCATCTCTGTCCTGGGGGACTGGTCCCAGGGGACCCCAAATCTCCCTCTTCTCTTCTTCCAGGTGAGTTCCCACCACACTGAGCTGGTCTCAGTGGGCCCAGGCATTGAGCAGCCAAGTTGGTCCCTGAAGACCCCCAGCTCCCACTCCTATCCCGTTTATTTTCATCTAACTTGTCCATGCAGCCATTTGACAGCTATTTATTGAGCACCGGCTGTGTGCCAGGCGCTATGCTAGTTCCCGGGGCTAGATCAGTGAGCAGAATAAACAAAATCCCTGTCAAAATCCCAGATTTGAGGACAGAGAGTGTGTTTATAGATAATAAACAGAATAAATAAGTAAATTATAGAGTGCTGCACTCATTTCCTGTGGCTGCCATAGCAAATTACCCCAAACTTGGTGGCTTAAAACATCAGAAATTTATTCCCACACAATTCTGGAAGCTAAAAGTCTGAAATCAAGGTGTTGGCAGGGCCACACTCTCTTCACAAGCTCCGGGAGGGGAGATTTGTGCCTTTTCCAGCTTCTGGTGGCTCCTGGCAATCCTTGGAGTTCCTTAGCTTCTGACAGCATGGCTCCAACAACTGCCTCCACCTGACATGGCTTTCTCCCCCGTGTCCCTCCATCTTCTCATCTTCTTATAAAGACACTAGTATTGGATTTAGGGTCCACCCAAAATCCAGGATGATCTCATCTCAAGAGCCTTAACTTAAGCACATCTGCAATGACCCTATTTCCAAATCAGGTCACATTCTGAGGTTCCAAGTGGACCTCAGTTTTTTTTGTGGAAAGGGCCCTATTTGACCCACTACAGCCATACACAAGTTCCAAGGGTTTGGATGTGGACATACCTTTTGGGGAACCACTCTTCCATCCACTACAAATATATTAGAAGACATAATTTGGAAATTATTTGGAAAAAAATAAAGCATGGTAATATAGACGGGAGGGTGTAGATGCTGGAGTGGGGAGGGCAGCCTGAGGTATTAAACAGATGATCAGGAAAAGCCTCAATGAGAAGATGATATTCAAGGACCTCAGTGAAGTGAGGGGTTGAGCCTTGTGCATATCTGAGGAGAAAGCATCCAGGCAGCGGGAACTGGCAGTGCAAAGGCCCTGAGGCAGTAGTGTGCCCAGCAGTCTGAGGAATGGTACACTAGAGCAGAGTGAGAAATGGGGAGGGGAGTGGTGGTAGTATGGTGGGATCACACGGGGCCATGCAGGTCACAGTAAGGACTTCGGCCTTGACTCTGAGGAGAGATGAGAACTGACTTTGTTGTCACAGCATCACTCTGGTTGCTGGGTTGGGCATAGACTGTAGGGGGCCAAGGGCTGAAGGGTAACTCAACCGCCCACTCCCCGCCCCCACCAGGGGAGCCCCAGGGCAGCAGGCCCTCCATGGTTCTGGAGTGGCTTCCCAGGACTCTGTCATAGCGAGGCGCCTTGTGTTCCCTGCTGCTGGACCCCCTGCCTGCCCACAGGGCTCAGGTTTCCTGTTGTCAGCTTTACCCACCAGAGCCTGGGAAAGTCAGCTTTCCAGAAAGATTTCATCATTTTCCATTTGGAAAAGTTTGCTGCTCCCACCACTCCCTCCCCTGCTCCCAAGGCTGAGACATTCAGGAGCTCAGAGGGGCCAGACGGGGCTTTCAGACTATCCTACCCCCAGCTGGCCAGGCTTCCACCTGGGGGACCCTCTCCTATGTTCCCCGTGGACTCCTCCCAGTCATAGTCCTCCTGCCCTGGTACCTCTGCAGCCTGCAAAGCAGAAAGGCACAAGCAACGGCACTGGACAGGGCTGTGGAGGAGGGGAGAATGGTTGGGTGTCCCCCTCCAGGACTCCCTCACAAAGGCAGAGCCCCTGTTGGAAACCAAGCACCTGCCTTTGCTTCTAAGGTAAGCGGAAACTTCCCTTAGCATCTCTGGACTCCAAAGTCTTCTCCTCCATAATGTTCCTCACTCTCATTGCCATTGTGGGGACCAATAACACAGAGTCTGTCAGTGTTTAGAGCCGTCAGCATTTGCGGAACCTGCTGTGGTTTGCAGAGCCTGTCAGTGTTTGCAGAGCCTGCTTGGTCACTGAGCATGTTGCTATTTACTGAGATTGTTTCTTTCGTTCTTCCAGGCGGTCCTCACCCATTGCACAGTTGTGGCTCATAGAGTTCCCTCTTCCTCCCTCCCCTGCCCTGCCTCATACTCTTCCCTGATGTCTCCACAAGGAGACGCAGGGCATTTCCCCCAAAGACCCCAAGACTCAGACTCCAGAAATCTCACAGCCAATCTGCAAACTCCTCAGTGGGACCATATAAGCAGAAGTGTGGGAGGCTGGACTTGAACAGAGGGGCAACCCTCTTCCAAGCTGTGGTCCTGGAAAAAAACACAAATTTGAAGCAAAGCAGAATTGGGCTTCTGTCACTTTTTAGCTATGGGGCTTTCTTTGGGCGTCTGCGCAGGTTTCTGAGTCTCAGTTTCCTCACCTATAAAATGGGGCTGCACTAGGACATGTGGCAGTGTGAGATTCACCTGATGGGAAAAGTCTGTGAACAACAAGCACCTGTGCATGCGAGGCATGAGGCTTCCCTCTCCCACAAAACATCTCCAAGGGTTAAAGTGGCCGCAGGCATTCCTGTCATTAACTCTGTGTGGTGAGAATAAGCCTGCAAGTGTCTAAGCCAGGAGTTCCCCTCACTCAGGCCCTGGCTGAGGGCAGAAATCTGTTAGAAACGTAGACAGAGTCAAGGTGGGAGCTCTGGGCCATTAGCCGTGCAGCCCCCACCTCCCCCACTCTCAATGCTGCTTTGACAGTGAGTAGGAGCTGAAGGGACAGGTCTCCCCTTTCTAAGCGTGAGCCCCTTGAGGTAGGGGCTATCCCTCCTCCCTTAGACTACAGCTCCCTGAGAGCAGGGCTGTGTGTCCCCCTCAGACTGGGGCTCCTTTCCCTTCTCAAACCCCAGAATGGGGTTCTAAGCATCAGCCTCTCCAGCTGTGTTTGTGCACCACCCAAGGGAACAGGGTGATGGATCTGATGGACAGAGGCTCAAGGAGGGGTGGGGCCCTCCTGAGGAAGGAAATGCTGATAAAGGGTCACTTCTCTGAGCACTTGACTTGGGACAAACTAGAGCTGCATCCAGAGAGTTCAGTTTGGAGCCATCAGTCAGTTGGCTTTATTAAGTGACTGCTGTATGCAAAGCCCACTGGCAGGTTTTGGGAGAGAATAAGAGGACCTGTATGTGGTGTCCAGGCCCTTGGGAGACAGGCCTGGGCACTGTGGGAAGCTGAATGCTGCGGTGGCTGCACAGACCCAGGGGCCTGGGGGAGAAGGGAGAAGTGGGCACTGCAATCAGGCAGCCTCCTTAAAGGAGACTCTCCTGGAACTAATCCCTGGAGTCAGGCTGAAGAAGAGAGACCCGTGACCTCAGAGCTTTGGCCCCGGAGGGACCTCTGAAGGCCCCTCCCCATCCCACCCACCCCTCTCCCCGGCCCTCAGCTTATCTGACCGCCTTGGTCCCTGTTTTCTCAGGAGCTTGACCTCCTGCATCCTCTCAGCCCCACCCAAGACTGAAGCCCCTCTCTCCTCCTGATCTCGTCCAGCAAGTCCTGGCTGGGGCCAGGGATGCAGGGGAAGGAGCTTCCTCAAGAGCCCACAGAGGGCCCCTTGGGATCCACCTCCTGGCTCCTGAACTCCCCACACCCGCCTTGAAGCCCCCACCTTGTGGGAACATCTCACAAGAGGGGTGGCTGGCGTGTTCTAGAGAAGGAAGGAGCCCTGGGGGAGGACTTTTCCACCCTCCGCCTCCACACGGGGCAGTCACACCCAAGACCACCAGAGGAAGCAGATTCAATAACCACCAGGCAGTGGGCTCCACCCAGAGAGTTCCACTTTTGCTCCCCACTAGCAAGTTGAAGCCAACTCATTTTTCAGTCTTGCTCAGGTTCCTGAGCAATGAGGAACTGGGGGCCCTCAGAAGGGGCTCTGCTCTGAGGCCCCTAGAGGTAACAATGCGGAGGGAAGGCCAATTGACCAAGCCTCAGGGACCCCAGTCTGAGGGGGAGATACAGGCCAGCCCTCAAGGATCTCCGAATCTGATGGAAAAGACAAAGCCTTGCCCTTTGAAATATTCGGCTCCAATGGGGGAAATAGAGACTGTCGTCTGGCAGCACCTAGACTGTGAAGAGAGGCACAGCCCTTGTCCTTTCCAGAGTGGTCTGCCACAGCCTTGAACACCTCCATCCTCATCCAGGGAGTAAAGAGCAAGAGGTCACCATCTCCTGCCTGGGTCAGAGTCCTTCCCACCCACCCCAAGGAGTAAGTAAGCATAGCACAGGCACAGAGCAGGAATGGAACTTAGAGACCTGTGTTCCAACTGGCCACTGGCAGGCAGGCTCCTTCATTGTCACCTGCAGGGCCCCAGGCTGTCCGAGAATCCTGCTAAAAAGTATTCCTCTCCATGCAGGCATGGACCTCGGGGCGGCCTTGCCCTATCCCGTCAACCCCTTCCCTCACCCCAGACACTGATAGTGCTGACAGACAGGCCCGTGGGGTGAGGCAGGAGGGAAGGCCGATAAGCTGACCTTCCTCCAGCTCCTGTTTTGGCTGAGGCGGGCTCTTGGGCTGTTTGGTCTGTCTGCCCAAGATGGACGGGGGACCCTGTGTGGGAGGGGCTCCCAGGCCCAAGGCCCCCCTGGGTTGGGACAGCCCATCCCCTGGCAGGAGGGCAAGTGCACCAGAGCCCCTGCTGAAGTTCCCCACTGGCAGGCCACGGCTCCTCTGGGCGCCTTAGGACACCCACTCCAGTCCAGGGTCTCCCACCCCAGGAGACGTGGAGCTGCCCTGAGGCCCCCACCTCCAACAGCTTCCACCCCGCCAAGGTCCCTCAGGCCCCTGTTACTCTCCTGTCTAGAGACCTTGCCCCCAGCAATGGGGAAAAGAAAAGGAAGAGATTGTATCCCCAGAAGAAATTAATGGACAGAGGCAGGCAAAGATCCCCCCAAAACCCTGTCCACCCACTCCTCAACAGCAGTGTGGTTGAGAAGATCCAGGGAAGATCATGTTTAATTTGGGGGACTTGAACATGATCTGTGTATTAGGTAATTATAGGAGATTGTTTTGTTCAGTATGAGAATGGCTTGCTGGTTTATATAGAAAATTGGATTAAAGTTTGAGAGATGCATTCTGAAATGACTAGAGGTGACATGTCATAATGCTGATAATTTACTTTCAAATATTTCAGCCCCAAAAAGATGAAGCAAAGCTGGCAAAATGTTCATTGTTCCATCCTGACAATGGGTGCTTGAAGGGTCATTGTACAATTCTCTCTACTTGTCTGAATGTTTAACGTTTTCCACAATAAAATATCCCCCCAAAAAATACGAAAAAAAGAAAACAAACATTGTACCAACATGAGTTGGAACATCAACTCTACCACTTTCTTGCTGTGTGACCTTAGGCAATTCACTCAACCTTTCTGGGCCTCCATCCCTCTACAGTTAAATGATACAACTATATTGCTCTCAGTCAGGTGTTGTGAGGATTAAACATAGTAACTAATGGGGAGCAGTGCCTTGGACATAGTAAAGGCTCAGTTAAAAATGGTTGTTTGCAAAATGAACGGAGGGTAGGCTGTTGAGAGGGATTCTCGTCTTAAACTTTGAACCTCAGTTTCTCAGCCCTCAAAAAGTAGTAGTTAATGACATTACTTACTCAACAGCCATGGCCCCAGCCCATAATCCATGCCAGGAGCAGAAGGCTCGGCGTTTCTCTTAACAGGACAAATGGACGCTTTTTCCTTAAAAGGAGCACTGAAGTTAGTGGGGCCCCCTCCCCATTTGGTACCCAGCTCAGGAACAGAGCAACCCCCAACTTTGGCCATGTCCAACCTCTCAGCTTTGAGAACAGTCCAGACTGGGAGCAAGTCGACTCCTTCAACATCCTCCACGGAGGAGCAAAGTGGGGAGGAGTGGGAGCCCCATTCCGAGGACAAGGGCAGTGGGGCATGCAGCGGGTAACGGGAGAAGGCCAGCGCTTTCCTATTTTGGGAGGCAGGAGGCAGCAGGTGGCTGGCTGGTGCTAAGACATGTGAGTCCTCCTGTCAGGGGACATGTGGCCAGCAGCAGGGCATCCTGGCACCGCCAGGCATGGCCTAGGCCCCAAGTGAGCCCACCAGCCAGAGGTACTTGTGGCCACGGAGGGGAGGGAGATCTGGTTTCTCCATCAGAAGGGCATCCTCCCTGATACAGCTCAGGAGGAAAAGGCCACCTGGAAGTCACCCATAACCAAATTCTGCAAGGAAGCAGGCTCCAAAGACCAGGATGTTTACTCTCCAGGAGTTTCTAGTCTGATAAGAGGCATAGCCTCTGCCCTGAGGAAGCCCCCAGTCTGAGGGAAGAGACAGCCCCAGCAGGAGAGGGCTCTACTCTAAGGAGGGAGGCTGGCTGCGGTTGAGGTGCGGGGATGGAGCACTCCATTAGGCTGGTGGAAGCCCACAACGTTGCAGGTTCCTTCGGGAGCCAAGTTATTTTGGGGTGGGCAGTAGGAGCAGGCAACTTCCCAGATTAAAATAGCCTTCCCTGGGTATCATTCCTGAGACGTGCACATCTCCCAGCTGAACGCTTGTCACATGGCAGTGTTCCTCCTGCCCCTCCCAGGCAGACTGGGCAGGGCTGGGATGGTAGTCCTACCCAGGGAAGGGGGACAGTGCGGGGAGCAGAGATGAGTCTTGTTTCCTAATCAGGGCAGCGCTGGAATGCAGCCTGGCTCTAGGGCCACCAAAAGCTGCCCACCACTTGCCCGACTCCTCTTTCCTAAAGGGGCTGCCAGCCCCCTCCCTCGGGGAGCCTTCCCACAGTGACTCCAGCTGTATGAAGCCCTCTGGCTCCACCTGCCTCCCCAATGCTGTGGCCAGTCAGTAATTTCCCGTGGTCTGGGACTTCCTGCTGACTGGGGCTCCCTGTGATCAGTGCTATGTTACCCCCTCAGACTGGGGTTCCCTGAGGGCAGGGCTGGGTCTCCTGTTGTTAATTAAGCATGACCCTATGGGGTCTTCCTAGGACAGACCTCCCCCCATATCCTCTGATTTAGCTCTCTCTGAAATACCTAGATAATAGTATCTGATGCATATTTCCTGAGTTTTTCAGATGCTGGAAAAACACCACCAGGTGAAAGGAATTAACTACTTGATGATCATGGGCACATAGCCCCCAGAACTTTGGGTGCCTCAGGATTGATCACCATCAATCAATCAGAATTGTGCACAGCTGATCACACACCCTGCCTCGCCCCTCCCCCACCTTGCCTTTACAAATGATTTGCTGCAACCTTTCAGGGCCTTTGGGGTTTTTTAAGCACAAGCCATTCATTCTCCTTGCTTGACTCTATGATAAACCTTTCTCTGCTCCAAACTCCTTCATTTTGGTTTGTTTGGCCTCACTGTGCTTCCAGCACATGAATTTGCCTTTGATGACACCTTCAGACTGGGGCTCCCTGAGTCAGGACTGTGTCCCTCCTCAGACTGGGGCTCCCTGAGGACAGGGCTGTGTCTCCCCTCAGACTGGGGTCCCTGAGGGCAGAGCTGTGTCTCCTCACCACCCTATTTCTGGTGCAATAGGAAAGCTGACCCAGGACTCAAGAGCCCTGGGTTCTATGTGACTCTGACATCATTGCCCTCAAAGGCAGTGACATGCCACGTATGGCTCTTAGGTGTAGAGATGCTTTGGTCACAGATCCAGGTTCCAGTTTCAAGCCAGACACTTCCAGGCTCCCATCATCTCAGGCCACTTACCCCTTGACCCTCCACAGGGTCATGAGGGCAGAAGCAGCTCCTGCCCCTGGTCAGGTGGTAGGGCTTAAATGAGATTTGACACAGTACCCGGCAGAGGGTAGAGAAAAGGTAAATGAAAGAAAGGCACAGCGGGCCAATTCTCAAGCCAGTTGTGGGTTGGGCAGAGCCCTAGGCTCCATGACCCTGGAGTCTGGGGCCAAGACTGGCTCTGGAAGACCAAAGAGTGACCTAGGTCACCAGCCAGGCCAGGGCTATGCTAATATTCTGACCTGCAGTTCTAGGAACAGTGCACGGCCTGAGCGCTCTGTGACAGCACTTGCTCGCCCTTCCTCCTTTGCAAATCTCCCTCTGGCCACCTAGTTTCAGCTGTCTCTGGTCCCTGTCTCCCACTGCCCCCACTCCTGGCTTTCCCAGCCCCACTCCCACCTTGTGGAGGAATTGAGCTACCCTGTACGTGTGATGTCTGGCATGGCGTGACCCCTCTGAGCTGGGGCAGGGGACCAGGGTCAGGCCCACACAACATAAATATGTCCTAGGAGTTTACATTGTGGGGGCCAGGATACACACCCGTCAGCTGGCTGCAGCCCCTGTTTATTCCCTGGGGGTTCATGGCCAGGGCGGAGGCAACCCTCAGGTGGCTGCAGCTGTGTAGACGTCAACATACTGGGGACCCCAAGAGAGCCTGTAGGCCTCCCAGGCCACCCCTTCCTGCCATGTCCCAGCTGCCCCTCCCTTCCATGGACCCATGGGAGTCTAAGCACATAGTGGCCTCCCTGAGCCTGCGGCTGGGGGCCCTTGGCCCTCCTCTCCTGTGGCCCCCACCCTGCTTCAAGAACCCAGCTCAGACCACAGGGTGTTTTCTCAGGTCAGGCCAAGCTGCACCTCACTCAAGTCAATCATTATTAAGTCTGTCCCTTAATAATGAGACTTTTCTAGGGTGTTTAACTTTTCTAAGCATTTCCCATCATCACTCAGCATCTTCTCTGACCTACTCTAGGAAGCAGGCTCTGTAGAGATTGTCCATTGTCTGCATGGGAAGGTTGAGGCCCAAGGATATACTGGCCCTGAGCCCATCCATACCTATCCGTAGCACCTGCACTCAAATAGACAGAATTCATAGCCTCACAGTGGCCCTTCTTGGTGATCCACTCTACAGATGAGAAAACTAAGGCTTGAGGTGGTTAAGTGGCAACTTGCCCACAGTTGCTTAGCTGGTAAAGTCAGGATACAAATTCAGCTCTGCCGGCTGCAACCCTCCTGCATGGTCCTTCCCAACCCACTGCCCGGCCCTTACTCAGAGAGCTCGGCTGCCTGCTGGGAGCAGGCTGGGGACACAGTTCTCTCAGAAAGGTTCAACTCTTCCTTCCCTCCCGAGATGTTTATCTTGGAAAGTCAGAGTGTATCCAGTACTGTACTCATTCTCACTGACAGCACGAAGTCCCAGGTCAAGCATTGGCAGGAGGAAGGGCTAATGACAACAGCAGCAATAACTAATGTTTATTGAGCACTTGCTCTGTGCCTGCTTCTGCTCTCAGCGCTGTATATGCAACATCTCAGGGACTTCTCACCACAACTGTATGAGATACAGTATTATTTAATCCAATTTACAGTTGTGGGAACTGAGGCACAAACAGACTTGGCTCGTCCCAGTTCCCACAGCTAGAAAGCGGCAGAGCCGGCAGTGGGACCCAGAGCCACCATGCTATGTGTAGGACTTCTGGGTGGAGGCTGACTGTAGAGACCAGTTTAAACTGTGTGGGTGTGAGTACATACACACACGTAACACACACAGAGCAACCAGAAAGGGGCCAGGCAGAGCTGAACCACAGTGTACAGAAGTAATCAGAGTAATGCAGGTAGATTAAGGAGCAGTTCCAGGCACAGATTGGTTGTGCGTCAGAGCTTAAAGGAAGTAAGAGATACAGGCCATTCCCAACGTGTGGGACCCTGGGCGGAGCTAATCTCCAAAAGACCTTGAAAATGACCTCGAACACAGTAGGTGTTGAATAAGTGTTCTGGAATCACTGAGTGGTGATACCACAGTGGTTGTGACGGGAGTACTGATGGAGAGAAGTGTGAGGGAGAGAAGTGCAGAAGATGAAGGGAGTGATTTTGTGATCGAGGAAGTGACGATGGTGGGAAGGCAACGGGGGTGTTGGTGATGGTGGCGGTGGTGACGACAACGAGAATGGAATTAGTGATGGAGACAAGAACATAAAATCCATTTCCTTTACACTCCTGTACAGCCCTTTGTAGTTTACACCAGCCATCACACATTCCTCATCCTCACAGCTACCTTTGGGTGGGCGTTTTTATCCTCATTTTATAAATGATGACAACGAGCCTCAGACAAGCCACATTCTGCTTGCCCAAGGTCACAAGATCAGGAAGATGGCCCAGGCTCTCTGCCTTCAGGAACCTCCCAACTCGGAGTGGGGTGCCAGGGCAGCATCGTGATGCCATGGGTGGGTGGTGAGGCAGAGGCCCTCCTGCGGTCCCAACACAGAGGGCTCAGCAGTCCCTGGTTTGGGGGAGCAGGGAGCAGCAGGACTGGGTGACAGAGGAAGCAGTTCTAATCCTGGCCCCATCACCCACATGCTGTGACCTTCTCTGGGAGACAGCCCAGGCAGATGTCAGCTGCCAGGTGACAGCGGGCCTACAGGGCAGAGCCAGTGGAGCCTGGCGGGAGCCCCACACACCAAGAGGATGAAGTCAGGGGTGGGAAATAATCCTGGAGTCAGAGGAAGGCTTGCTTTGGGGTGACATTCCTGGAAAGTTCTACTCCGATTGGCTTGAGGTTGGGGTTTCTGCACAGGGCTTCCCAGTCAGGAACAAGTTTATTAATAAACGCTGCCTTGCCCTCTGCCCTCACCCTGGGGAGAAGGCAGGATTTCCTGGGGCTTCTGGCCTCTCACCCCAGAGGTGGTGAGTCCCATTGTGGATAGAGGGAGACAGGGACTGAGTCCTTATATCTGGGCAGTGGGTACAAATGTCCTGCACCCCCAGACTACATTTCCCACCTCCCTGCAGCCCCAGGGCTCCTCTGCTTCAGCCAGACTCTGGGGACTTCGGAGAGATGGCAAACAAGGGTGGGCAGTGTGTACGTGATCACACAGGGCTGCAAGCACATAGGGGTGTCTGTGTGCACGACTGGGTGTGCCGACATGAGCAGGTGGTAAGGGTGGTAATGGGCTCCCCAGGGTACACACGTGCAAGGGTACACGTGGTTGGCCTGGAAGAGTACAAACTATGTCTCAGCTGCTGGTGAGCAAGTTCTGTGTGTGTCCTTGTGAGCCCTCGGTGATGTGTGTAGGTGGTAGTAGGGGGACAACTGAATATGAGGGGTGCTAAGGCCTCAGGAACAGGCGATCCCTCTCCCAAGGCGCTTCCCTCTGTAGCTCATTAGCACCCAAGGCCTAAATTTACTGCCCCTACTTCCCTACCCACTGTCTCTGACCTCAATAGGCTCCTGCCCCTTTGCTAGGACAGTGGAATGGGAGGAATTACTCCTTACCCTGCAGGGCAGGATCTCCTGGTGCAGGAGGGAAAGTCCTGGGGGGCAGGGCAGAGGGGAGACAGGGCACAGAACTTAATATAGTCACAAGGCAGGCCGAGGAGGATGTCGGCTCCTATTACACCTGCCACCTCACCCCCATCATATGACCCAGCTCTTGCTGGCAAGGCGTGGGCGGGTGCGAAGCACCTGGTCCTGGGCAGTGCTGGGGGCCGCCCTGCACTCCGCCCTTCTGCACATCCTTAGATGAAGCCCCTCTTCCAGCTGGTCCTCCCGGCAAGGGGCAGGGTCCAGCTCTCCATTCAGCATAGCTCAGGCATGGCTCAGCTGGGTGGTCCTGACTCCTAAGTGGGCCAGGTCAGGAAGCAAGGGAAGTGGGGGCGGCTCTAGTGCTGATCCCAGCACAGCTGCCACAGGAACAGGTCCTTCTGACCCACATCCTCCCCTACTCCCTCCCTCACACCACAGATCCATGGTCCCAAACTATGGCACATCTATGCGCAAAGCCCTGAGCTAGGCAGAGGGATGAGAGCAAGGGTGAGGGGAGCAGAGCCAGGTTGGCAGACCCTTCCAAGCCACTCCTGGAAAACGGTGTGTGTGCTGAGTCAGGCTTAAGACAAGCTCCTCTCTTAAACTCCTCCTAAACAGATATTCCAGAGCCCACCCTGGTGGGAGACACAGCCCTGCCCTCAGGGAGCCCCAGTCTGAGGGAGCGATCATGCCAGATCCCCTCTGTTGAGCTTCCTGTGTGACCTTGGGACTTTGCTCAACATCCTGGAACTTCAGTTTTCTTGTCTGTGAAATGGAAGCACTGCCTCTTCCCTCACAGGTACTGAGTTTGCCTGGCAGACAGCAAAAGCTAAATTAAAGGTAGATCTTCAATGTGGGCTTTTTGTGGAAGAAATCATGATATTTTGGTCTTTAATTGGGGAAATAGATTGCAGTGGGATCCTTTGCACACCCATTCTCACCCAGAGATGGGTCATCTCTGGAGAGTCTGGGCTGCTGTGACACCCCAGGGCCTCTCCAGGTAGCCCCCAGCTCAATGTTTACAGTCAACAAATACCCTGGGAAGTAAGCCACATGAGTGGCCCCAGGCCTGAAGATACCAGTGAGGCATGAGGGACAAGGCAGTCTTTGCAGCCAACTACCCACAAAAGATGCTATCCGGTGGCTTCTGGTCATTGACTTCCTGGAAACTCGGTTTTTTTAATTTACTTTTTATTGCGGTGTAAGATCTGTGTATCAGATTACACAAATCTTAAGAGTACTGCTTGATAAATTTGTGCATGTGTGTATGCCCATGTCATCACCACCCAGATCCAGCACAGGATTTCAGCAGCCCGGGAAACTCCCTCAAGTCAGTCCATCCCCCAGGATAGAAGTAACCACTATTTTGACTTGTATCACCACAGGCTGGCTTTGCTTCTTGAATCTCATACCAATGGTCTCCAACAGCATGTATACTTTGTGCCTGGCTCAGTTTATTCAACACGACATGTGTGAGGGCCATCCATATTGTTTCTGCTGCATTAGTTTTTTTTTCCTTTTTCATGGCTGAGTTGCCTTCCACTGAGTTGCTGTGCCACGATTGATTTATCAGTTCTGCTGTTGATGGACACGTTGGTTTGTTTTCAATTTTTAATTGATAGCATTAAAGCAGCTTCATCATTGTCAGACATGCCTTTTGGTGCACATAACCATGGCCACCCATTCCTGAGAACAGATTTTGAGGGGGATGCCTTGTTAAGAACTCCAGGAAGGAAGGGAGGGATTAAAAATTACTGAGCTCCTGCCTGGCACCATGAACGTTTCTGCATCCACTGGACCAGTCACAGGAGAAGGAAGACAAACAGAGGAACTCCACAAACCACACCACTGCACTTAAAGCCAGCATGAGCTTGTGAGTGTGTGTGCTTATATTCATTTCCTGGGGCAGCCGTAACAAATTACCACAGACCCAGGGTCTTAAAACAGAAATTTCTTCTCTCACATTAAGGAGGCCAGAGTCTGAAATCAAGGTGTCAGCAAGGTTGGTTCCTCCTGGAGACTCTAGGAAGATTCTGTTCCAGATGCTCTCTTAGCTTCTGGTTTTTGCTGGCAATCATTGGTGTTCCTTGACTTGTAGTTGCATCATTCCAATCCCTGCCTCCATCATCACATGACCTTCTTCCTTGTGTGTCTCTATATCTCTGTGTCTGCAAATCTCCTACAAGAGCATGTGTGTATATGTGCCCCTGTGTCCATGTCTTGGACTCCCTTCTGGAAGGGCTGAGAAGGGTGGCTAGGCAGCAATGGCCGCAGGCCTGGCTCCCCACTCCCAGCTGGGGTGGCCCCATGAAAACTGGAGGGCAGAGGGCGAGCTGTGAAAAGCAAGGTCAAGGGTGTTTGCTAAGCTGGGTGCAGACCTGTAGGCTGAGGTGGTGGCTCTAGGCGGCAGCATCGTTCCCAGGTCCTCTTCCAGGAACTTTCCTAGAAGGCCCCTCCACCCAAGCTCCCATCCCCTGCACCCAGTTTGCCTGGATGGGTGGTGCTGGCTGACTCATCCCCTCGGGGGCTGGAAGCCAGCACTGGGCTACAGGCTACCTGTTGTGCCTGTCTGGTAGAGGTGGGGCAGCAGCCAGCCCCTCCCAAGCCCCGCTCCCAGGCCCAGTCTCCAGGCCGACCCGGAGCAGTGCCCAATCACCCCTAACACCCGGCCGGGGCTGGACCCCAGGAAGTGGAGAAAGCCAGCAGTGAGCACATGGTCAGGTAAGGCCCAGGATGAAGGCTGCTTCTCTTCTCAGGGCACTACTTGTAGGCAAACCCACCACCCAAAGACAGGACATTGGGAGGGTCTCCTCAATAGTTATGTCAGCAGGGCCTGCTCTCAGCCAGTTACCTCTTAAACTTCCCAACCAAGTTTAAATGGTGTTCTCATTATCCCCATTTTATAGATACTATCACTGAGGCCCTAAGGAGTTAAATGATCTGCCTAAGATTATACACATTTGTTTACATTTGTTGGAATTTTTTAATTCTCTCTGGAAATCCACACCCTGCCCCCCTCCTCCAAACTCAGACCACAGCCGTTCCTTCCCACCAGATACCCTTCCCAATCTTCCCCAGGAAGACCTCTGGCCCGTGGGGTAGGATGAGGCGGGGAGGGTTTCAGCCGGTCTCTCGTTTCACTCTCCTGGGCTCCTCTGTGGTGTCCTGGTTTTGGTTTTGCTGAGGTGGTGAGCAGGCTGTCTGCGAGGATGTCAGAGGATCTGTGTGCACACAGCAGGAAGAGAGGGTGTCTGGGCATGTGGGATACCTCCAGGTGGGTTTGCCCAGGTTGGATCTGTGAGCATGCCTAGGTGCAGGTGTGTGAGCCCCTGTGGGCATTCACAGAGTCTGTCCTCTGCATGTTTGGATGTCTATAGAGTGCACCCATTTCTCCCCCCTTACCAGGTCACTGCCACCATCCTCAGTGCACAGACTCCCGGGTTCCAGGTGAGAGCCTGGTGAAAACCGCCTGTGACTGGGGACAGAGACACCTGAGGCTCAGGCCCAGCCCCACTTGCTCGGGGCCACAGTGCCCTTGAGCTGGCATTGCCCCACCCAGGCAGCGGGAGTGTCCTCACCCAATGGGATGGGGTGACACGGGAAGGGGAGGGATGGGGGAGGAGACGGCAGCATGGCTTCTCCCGCCCCTAGGAGTACAGGGAGTGCCTGGCTTCCCAGATGGGAGGCTCAATACCCCAGCTCTCAGTAGGCTGGTGGGGGGTGGGTCATGCCAGGACTTGGCATTGACTACAAAGTGTGGGGGGCACCCCTCCAGCACTCTCGCCGCCGGCTGGCAGGGGGGAGGGGCTGTGACGTTCAGTGGCCTCATGCAGCGGAGAGGAAGTAACTAATTGCTGACCTGATGACTGGCGGCCTGAGGAGTGGGGTGATGATGCCACTCACGGAAGCAGGCGCCCTGGCCCCAGGAGGGGGCCCCGCAGGGACAGAGTAGGCCAGGCCTGCGCCCTGCACAGGCTGAGGTGGTTGTGGCCAAAGGATCAGGGAGTGGGGGTTGTTGAGGCTGTGACCGTGGGAAAGGGCTTCTCCCGGGCTTCCCTCAGCTTCAAGGGAAAAGAGTTCAGAGGCTCCAAGAGGATGAGGGGATTTGGGAAGGGGCTACAGTGGGGACAGAAGGGGAGTACATGGTGGCTGGAGGCTTCCTCTTGCTTCCCCTCCAGCTACACTCCCCCCACCTTCCCATGTCTCCCCACCCCAACCTTTGTGCCCTCTGTGGCCCCTATGGCCCAGGTTAGTGAGGAAGGAGGGAGTGAATGGAGGTCTCCTTTCATCACAAGACCCCAAGGCCCAAGCAGATTACTTGGCCATACTCACCCTGCTGAAAGCCAGAGTATCCAGGAGACCTGGTGAGACTTCAGGTGTCATCAAGGACAGAAAGAGAGGGTGCTTCAGGCACGGAGAACAGCACACGCACACAAAGGCTGGGCAGTGGGGTTTGTGAGGTTCATGGAGGACGGAGGTTTGGCTGCCATGGTAATGGGGAGAGAGGAGGTGGGCAAGGCCATTCTGTACCAAGGGCCACACTGTCCCTTCCTGGAATAAACTGTGGGTAACCAAGCTTGGAGATTCTCCCACATGCTGGCCACAGATTCTGACGAGGCAGGCCTGGCCTTGACTGCCAGACAGGGGCCAAGTCTAGGTCAAAAGCCACACAGGATGGGGTCCCTACCCACCAAATCCTCAGATGCCTAAACCGCGGAGGACCCGCGCCTTGAGTACCAAGAAACGGGACCCATCCATTGGAAATCAGTCCTCTGGGCCCCTAGCGCCCCCTGTAGGCAGGAAACCACACCAATGGGGGGTGGGGCCTCCATCGTCCTGCGAAGGAAAGGAGACAGACTTGCCGTCCAGTAAGCACACAGACTCTGCCTCAGGAACCTCCAATGTGATGAAAGAGACAGACATTGACTTCCCAGCTCCAATCTGAAATCCAGCCTCCGTCCTCAGGAAGCTCCTATTTCTGATGAAGACAAGTACTCTACCATCAGAGCTCTATTCTGTAGGGTAAAACACAGCATCCAACTTTCGGAAACTTACAGTCTGAAAGTAGAGACACAGAGCCCTGCTGAGTTCTGGGGATCTCGCAATCTGTTGCAGACACAAGATGACATTTTGGTGACTCCAGGGCTGCTAAAAAAACAAAAGAAAATAAAACAAGGCGTCTAGTTAAATTTGAATTTCAGATAAACAAGGAATAGTATTTTAGTATAAGTATATCCTATACAACATATGGGGCATACTTATACTTAACAAAAGTATTCATTGCTTATTTTAAATTTAATTTTAACTAGACATCCTGTATTGTTATTTCCCCAATCTGACAACCCTAGATGCCTCCAGTCCGAGGGAGGAGGGAGGACCCTCAGACACGGAAATGCAGGTAAACATCTGAGCGTGCTCCTGCTCATGGAGCCATAGAGGGGCAGGAGGGGAGTCCTGGGGCGCCGGCTCGCAGCAGTTTAAAATTCCTTCCAGGCCAGATCCCTAATCCCTCAGTGCACAATGGCCGCCTTCTCCCCCGCCGCCTGCGCCCACGCCCTCCCCCGCGGGGCCGTGGCAGTGCCACCACGGGCCTCTTTAAGCCCCTTTGAAGCCGCCTGAGCCCCGCGCCGCGGGAGGCCCCGCCGCTATGCCAGCTATGCCAGCTATGTCCCCACCGCCGTGGCCACCACCGCTCCCCTATTAATGCTGGCTAATCTGGCTAATAAATAAACTCCCCTCCCAGCCTCAGTCCCCTGTTGGCTGCTCCCTGCTCCCCTAGAATTGATTTCAGGACTCGGGTAGAACAAGTGTCCCCACTCCCTTCTGATATCTCTGACTTTTTCTTCTCTCGCTGCCCTAGGTCTGTTGCACTTCTCTAGAGAATGGGGGAGGAGGGGTGGGTAGGTCAATGCCTCGCGTGTCTTTCAGTCCACCTGCGCGCCGGGAGCCCGCCACATGGCTGGCTGCAGGGGACCCATCTCGAAGCCCGGGGTAGAGCCGCAGGACAGAGGAGCGCCCCCTGGAGGCCGGAGGAGGCGCGAGCCACGCCCCCTCCTTGCCCCGCCCCAGGCCCGGCCCTCCTCTGTCCACAGAAGTGGGGACACACTGCGAGTAGCCCCGGGACTGGTGACTTGGTGCCAGAGGAAGGCGCCTGCGCCTCCTGTGGCAGGAGTCCATCTTCGGCGGCTTCTGCCGCCCCCTACGTCCCCACCCGGGCTTTCGAGAGTCTGACTCAGAGCCGAGTCCGCAACGCTTCACCTTCTATAATACACCCGGAGCGTGCGGAGAAATTACAGGATTGCAGGGGCACGGCTAATGCGCTCTAATTACCCACCGCCGCTCTCATCTGCGGCGCTCGGCAGTTCTGGGCCAACGCCGTAATTAGGTTGCCCCTCCCGGGTCCCGGAACCCGTCCCGGGTCTCTGGTCCCCAGGAGCGCACGCGTCGGCTCCGCCCAGCGCCGGCTCTTGCCGCCCTCCAGGGCTGCCCCTTGGTCCCAGGAAAGAGCAATGAGACAACACTTTGGGTAGGGAGAAGGGAGATGCTGGCCTTGGAGACCTATAAGCCTACAGTCTTTGAGATCTCTTCTGGAAAGGACTGGGAGAGTAGGGAGGGAGCAGGACCCTTCCACTGACATGGACACTGAGGCCTATTGGAAAGTTAACTGTCCAGGGGAGGGGTGAATAGGGCACCAGGGCAACAGTATCCCATTTTGCACATGAAGTTCAGAAAAGTAAAGACTCTCAGGGAAAACCATCCAGCCAGAACGTTCAAATCAGCACATTTAAGGAGCCTGACAGGCTCCTTCCCTTTACAGGGGAACTACCTTCCTGCAAAGAAAGGTGATACCCTCATCACAGACCTGGAGCCCTGGCAGCCGACCAGCTGTGGCTGTTGGTCACAAGGGAGCTGGAGAGGAGTGGCTCGAGTCTCCCATCCCAGGAAGGGTAGGAGGAGGTGCTGAAGACACAGAAGCCAAGCCTGGTGGCCAGAACTTGAGGGGAGCAACTTGGCTGTCAGTTTCTTTATCCAAACCAGGCTCAAACGTCTCCTCTATCAGTAATTCTTTCCTGATATCCAAGGGATTACAAACTCATGGCCTTGGGCCAAGTTTAATCTTTAGTGAGGTTTTGTTTGGCCTTCAGTGAGTATGTGGTTTTTATATTGAATGTGAGAGCCTACAGATAATGCGGGCTGCCCTCCCCATTGGCAAAGGCCATTGTGGCCAGACTAGGTCCCCAAAGACATCTGAGTTTGAGACTTCAATTTAGACTAGCCCATCTGGCCTGGCCCTTTACGCTTTTCCTCATTTTCTAGGCTCTTAGTCTGCACTATTATGCCTTTATAGTTTTTGCACGTTTCTCAGTCGGCGTGCCAAGGTGAGCGTCCCTCCGAGCTTTTCTTTGTGTTTCCCACATGTGGTGGCAGTGGGGCTGTATATGCTTCTGGAAACCCCTCTGATACCCCCTTTTTTCATCTTGAGTATCAGTCCATGCCTTGAGCAGGCACCATATCTTTTCCAGCAGGGATGACAGGTATTTTTCTGCCATGAGACTAGAGGTTCCTTGGGGGCAGGATATTGGATCTCTCCTTTAAAACTGGGATCTCATTGAGGGACAAGGATGTGGGGTGTAGCAGTAGTATCCTCCATCGCAGGGAGCTCCCTGAGGCCGGGGCTGTGTCTCCCCTCAGACCGGGGTTCCCTGAGGCCAGGGCTGTGTCTCCCCTCAGACCGGGGCTCCCTGAGGCCAGGGCTGTGTCTCCCCTCAGACTGGGGATCCCTTGAGAGGAGGGCGGTGTCACTTCTCAAACTGGGGCTCCTTTAAGGCATTGGATTCTCCCCTCATATGGGGCCTTTGCATCCCACTCCACCCCTCTGGCTCTAGGCTGTGCCCAGGCATTCCTCCCAGGACACCATTTGTCAAGCTTTGATGAATGAAACCTACTAAGAATAACTCAGTCCTTGTAGTCTCTAAAGGACAGGGGTGTGGGGATGGGGGGGCGGAGACTGGTGATTGTGAAGGGGTTGGGGGAAGATGGACACATGTATTCATGCATTTTTCCCAGATGCCCATCTGGACACTGGAAGGAGACACAGTGGATGCCAAAGAGCCCCCTATTGTGCCATTTCTGCTGTCGCCAGTAGGGGGTTGTCCACAGGACTCCTGAGATAGAAATCCGAGCCCCCTTCTTCACAGCCTTCTCGCCCAGAAGTCATCACCTCAGGGCCACACAGCCCCCTGTATGCCTGCCACTGGCTCCCTCTGCTTGGGAGTTAGGTGCTTGGGAGGGGGTGCTGCTTCCAAAGGGACAGGGGCTGTAGTGGGGTGCCTGTGGAGCAGCCTTCTTCTTCCTCCTGTGGACTGTCAGAGTGACCATGGGGGAATGCAGACAGTCTCAAACTGACAGAAGGGCATTTGGTGCTTTAACTGGGGGAGGGAGTGTGAGTGACCCAGAGGATGAGCCCCTGTCCTTCACCCCTACTCCACTCTGCCGCCATCACCCTGCCTCTTTCCACTCCCAAACCTCAAGCTTCCAGTTAAGGACTGAGTGACCTTTCTGATGCAACTGCTCTCCCAGGCACTTCACGGGGCCCATGGGGTGGGGAAGCTGTGACCTTAACCTGCTTCTCTAGACAAGCCTTTCTTGGCACTCCACCCCCACCTGCCACCTCCTGAGAGGGACATTTTGGCCTAGTCTTGGCAAAAACATCAGCCTATGAGCCAAGCAGTCTGGTTTGGCACCAGCCCTGCCACTGACCCCACTGTGACCTTGAGAAGCCCATTCGCTCCCTGGGCCTCAGTTTCCCCACATGTAAAATTAATTTTGTTTAGTTCTCATGGTTTTTAAAACTTTTTTTTTTAAATAATAGATCCTTTTAATAGTAACTTATCTGGTAACAGAAAAAGTCTGGGGTTCTATGGTCAACACAGGAGCGGGGGCCCAGAGCCCCAGTGTTTGGTCCGTCACACACATGGGTGCCTGTGTACACATGGGTGCCTGTGTACACAGACACATGCAGAGATCAGCTCCAGGGCACTCCACAGAGCACACTTCACAAACCTCTGAAATCCCCTGTGCAAACATTCTGAGGCCCTGCCAGAGCTGGGAGCTCTAGAACTGGGGAGGCTGACAGCTCTGAGGATGAGGCAGTGATTGTGGGCTGCCCAGGTACAGGGGGCAGGGCCAAGGGGTCACAGGGCCGGGGGCTGGAGCTAGTAGAGGGGAGTCCTTTCAACACCAGGTAACCCCACCACAGTCCAAAGCTGGGTCCACGCAAGCCCTCCCTGCACCATCTGCCCACGCTAGCCAGAAGTCAGGTAGGCTTGTCTGATGCTGGGCCCCCTCAGCTGGGGGGAGAGGGGGACAAGTGGTGATGGAGTCCTCTTCCCCAGCGGGAGGGGCCACAGGTGTGGGTGGGAGTCTCTGGCAGCCTTTCTCTGGAATCCTTCTCACTATGCCCAGGATGAGGGCACTGAGCACCAGGAAGCCCAAGGTGGGTAGCAGATCCCACTACAGGAGACACACGGAACCTCACATCACCCCTAAAACTGGAAGTGTGAGGATTTGGTGACAACAGAGAATGCAGGTGGTGGGGGTGCTGTCAGGCTCTGGTGACAGGAAGGCAAAGGTGAGGAAAGAAGCAGATGCCACACAGGGAAGAAAGCTGCACCAATAAGAGGCAGGCCTGGGCCTGGGGTCCTAGCTTAGGGCAGCGGGGAGAGTCCTTCTGAAGTGAGGGAGCAGTAGAAGCAGCCCAGGCCCTCTTCCCTGGCAGCTGGACTGTGCTCAGGAGTCACCAGGCAAAGAAGGTGCCGCCCCCTCCCTTACACCCCCCAGGCAGCCCTAGAGAGACCATTGTTCCCGATTGCCCTCAGGGAGCATGGAGGGGGAGCACAGGAGTCTCCCCCTGGTCCCCCAGCCCTGGGATGTCCTCACCATCCTCTATCCCAAACACATACACACACACACACAATGGCATTTGTCGCCTAGAGACTTCACAGCCTTGGCCTCGGAAACTCCTGGATCACTGCTGTGCCAGGCGCGGCTCTGGGTACTAGGGGCTCCAAGAATGGAAAAGTCAGCCGAGGTTTCTGCCCTCGTGGTGCTCACATTCTAGGGAGGGAGTGACAGATGAGCAATAAGTCACAAACAAATAAAGTTCAGGTTGTGATAAGACAACTTTTGGAGTGGAGTGTTGTGGGGCTGGGGCTGTTTAGATGGGATTGTCAGAGAAGGTCCCCATGAGGAGGTAACATTCCAGCAGAGACCCGAGCCACAAGAAGCCAGTCATGCTGTGGGGCCAAAAGGACTCCTAAAACATACAGTATCTTTAAACAGAAAGGATTTAAACAGAAAGGACTCTGTATCCATAAACATTAAAGGGCAGGGACATGAGAGCTGTTTCTGGAGCATCTGTTATATGTCTACACAGTGACTGGAAATTCACATTCATCATCTACTTCCCTCTTCAGAACCTGTGTGTCAAATAGTATTATTTTCATTTTACAGATAAGAAATATGAAACCCAGAGAGGTTACTGTTTTATTCATTTGCAAAGGTGTATTGGGTTTTAGCCTCTGAAAACACTATGATAAATCCCACGTGGTCTGTGACTTCTTAGACCCTGCATACTGTGGAGGAGTCCAGGTCTGAAAGGATGAGGAGGGGTGACAGAGGAAGTGATGAGGTGAGGAGGGGGCTGGGAGGGTGGCACCAGTGGCAGCGTTACCTGTGGGCTGGTAGGAGGGTAGGAGGGCAGATGGAGCCACCCGATGTGGCTGTTAGGCAAGGCAGGTCAGGTGGGGACTCTTCCAAGTCTCTGGTGACGTGGCCACCCCTGAGTGACTAACGGCAAAACGTGGTGCCAGCCAACAGCAAGGACGACTCACACAGGCTCACACACTCTACACGTGGAGACAAACAAGTGTCCACTGCACAGGCATGAGTGCAAGAGCAGCTGGTCTGTACTGATGAGGGGCTGGGGACAGACACAAGACAGGGGTCAGAGATCACAAAACAGCACGACCCCAGCGTAAATCAGCCTCAGGCCCCAGGAATGTCCTTCTGGAGACTCAGGACAGATGCCCCGCCATAGTCCTCTCCCAGGCTCTCAGGACCCTTGCCCTTCCCCTCCTCCCCATATGCTCAGAGACCTCATCTCCCAGCACCTTGTCCAGAACACGCAGACTCCGTGCTGGCCACACTCACTGGGGATACAGCCCTGGGCATCGCAGCCAGCAGCAGAGTCCAGACTCAGAACAGACCCTGCTGGCTGGAGTGAACAGGCCTCATCACACAGATGAACATTCGCAGGGCCAAGGCAAGGACTCGGATGGGAGGCCAGACACTCAACAGCTCAGACACAGGCCGGGGGAGGCCACACGGAAGATGGGTTCAGATGAGCATCCCTGGCAGAAGACTTGTCACTCCGGGCAAGCAGCAGCCCGAGAGAGGGGCGCCCCGGACCCTAAGCTGGCCAGGCCTTACAGGAGCAGTGGCTCTAGACATTGGCGTCACCCTCATGTCAAGGGGACAATTACAGAGTGACAGTGTTGGGAGGGGTCCAGAAACCCCATCATACGAGGAGTTGCCACAAGGATGTTAAGCCTCAGGAATGTAAGCCCCGGGCACCCCGGGAGTCCCATGCTCCCACCAGGGCCTTTTTGTGTCCCCCACTGGCAACTTTCCTGCTCCTCCTTAGCTAGTCAGCCCTGCCCCTTCTTCAGATCAGCTATTTTCTGATCTCTCTGTGGATTATGTCCCACTTTCATATGCTCTGCCTTGGTCTCAGGTTGGTGCTTACCAGAGGCAGCTTTACAGTTATCTATGGAATTGCTGGGTCGAAGGGTCTCCATAACTAGACGCTGTGAGGTCAGGACTGTATGTGCTGTTGCTCCTCATTTTCTTCCTGGCAAATAATAGAAGCTTGATAAATGTCTAAAGAGGGAGGGAAGGAAGAGAGGGCAGGATGGAGGGAGGGAGGGGAAAATGAGGGAGAAAGGGAAGGTGGGGGGAGGAGGGAAAGATGAATGGGGAGATGAGCGTGCCTTGAACCCTCGGGGGACTGCCATATAAAGGAGGGTTAATCTGGTTCTCCAGAGGCAGAAGGTCAACTTAGGAAGACAGATTTCCAATCATCAACAGTAAGGTTTTAAAAGTCAGGTGGTCACAATGTGGTCTGGGCTGCCCCAAAAGACTGTGAGCTTCTCAGGATGAGTTTAAGCAGAACCAAGAGGAGTACTTCTCAGAGATGCTATTACTTCATGGAATGAAGGAAGCAATGAATGAATGAATGAAAATGACTGGCAACTGCTATAGAGCATTGCATGAACTGGGCAGAAGACTGGAGACGTCTGACCTTTGTCCAAGAACTGCATCTGAGTCCGGCTCTGCCAGACCCCAGGTGGACAATAAGCCATGAGCCTGTCCTCAAGGCGCTCAGCCTAGTGAAAGATGCACACAGCACACACACATACAGCGAAGCGCACTTCTGATCCATCCAGCAGCACCAGATGTGCCGTGTGGAATGACACTCGCAGCAGGGTCAGGAGAGCGGGGTCACGGGAGCTCAGCCCTGACCTCTCCCACACCGCCCAGCTTTCTCAAGGAGGTCACAGGTTGGAACCCACTTTGGGCCACTTTCCCACAGCGGGACTCCTTGGCAGGAGTCTGTCCTGAGCTTAATGTCCCTCTGACAGCTTCCTCCTCAGGGCTGAGGCTGGGGTTGGGAAGGAGGAACTTGGCACCTGGACTTACTTGGCAAAGACCTGGCCTGCAGAGCCTGGGGGGGAGGCGGCAGCACCTTGTCTCTGAGTCCCCGCCCCTCTGACGGGCAAGTTCAGAAGCCTGAGACTTAGGCCCATCCCATACCTGGATACACCTCCCCACCCCCGTGAGCTTCCTGAGAACAGATTGTCTTTTCTGCCTCTGTTTCACCCCAGCCACAGAGGAGGTGTCCAGCCAGGGGCCAGAAAACAGAGGTGGAGCACCTTCCTAGCGGGGGTGCAGTAACCTCTAGACAGGAACTTGGAAGAGCACGTGGGCCCCTGGGGTCCCTAAGGCTGGGACCAGGTTAGATTTGTCTTCTGTCCATGCTCAGAGTCTGCCCTGTCTCCAGCAGCCATGCTGTGGCCTATGACCTGTTAATGACTCACAGCCAGCTGTGGGCATGGAACGGAGAAAGTGGACCCCAGCTGAGCTCATGTACTCGCAATTAGCCTTCTACTCCCCCTCACCACCGGCAGCCTCCCGGCTTCCACGCACGCACGTCCCAGGCTGCCCTTTCCCAACCGCAGCATGCCTCTTGCTGCTTATTTTAGCCTGATGAAGCCTCTTGAAATGTCAGAGCTGGGACCAAGCTCAGGATCATAAAGTTCATTCAACCCTTTCATTCAACCAGGGAGAAAATGGGAATTCAGAGAGAGTAAGTGACGTGTTTCAGGTCACATAGCTAATTGGTGGTGTGGCCAGAAATTTACTGCAGGCTGTGGGGGCCCAAATCCAGCTGTCCCTAACTCCAAGTGGGTGGGTGGTGGGGGGTGCAAGCTGCTTCAGGCAGCCCCTCGCCAGACTTCTGGAGCCTCTGGAGCAGGCATGCCTGGGTTTGAATCCTCATTTGCCAGTTATCAGCTGGGAGACTACAGACAAGATTCAGCCTCTCCATATCTGTTTCATCATCTGTAAAATGGGGCTAACAGTGGTACCTACCTCCCAGGTTAGTGTAAGGATTGAGTGAGTTAATGTTTCTGAATTGCTTAGTTCAGTGCCAGGCACATACTGAGCAATCAGAACATGTTAGCTAACATTCTTGGGTGTTTTAGTGGAGTCACCAAGACTTGGTCCTTGGTGTGAAAAGCTGAAATATTTGGTTTTATCAGTTTGCCCAAGGATGAGCAGATTCCAGGAGGCTGGCCATATAACCAGGCTTGCAGCATACCAATGGATGGTATTACTGCGGGGATAGAGGTTGCTGTCAGAAGGATCAAAGTGGCCACAGTGGCTGCCTCCTGCTCTGGCAGCCACTACCTGAGATCCAAAGACTGCAGACCTTAGAGCAAGGGCAGCTGGAGATACTTTGGGCTGCTCAAGCTGGATGAGCCTGAAGGAACGCCCTTTTGAACTCAAATATGGGCCTCTGTTCATCTGTGAAATGGGAGAAATGAGCCTCTAATTCACAGAGTGGTTGTGTATGTGAGATCTGGGGACTCAGTACCTTTCCAGCCCTCCTCCTCCCTCGCCCTTTTGAGGCCAGTTGTCTCCATTCAGAGGAGCCTCCCCTGGACCCTGCTGGATAAATATTGACAAATTCTTCTCCTTCCACGTTCTTCCTTTATCAGTCACCAAAGCCCTGACATCTCATACCGGATGATCTATGATCCCAGAACACGTACAAGATTGAGGTGGTCTCATTCCAGCCCCAGAGATATTTGTTGAATGGATAACTCATTGAATCAATGAATGAAGCAGTTCCCAGAACCTTCTGAAAATTCACCCTGAGCTCTCAACATTGGGCAACACTTCCTGGAGCCACAGCTACACACTGTCTCCCAGCAGAGGCCTCCCTGCAGCTGTCTCATCCACCCTTGCCATCTCTCATCTCTCGGTAACACTGCAACCCTTCTCTGCCCTCACTCCACCCCCACATCCAGTCTAGACAACCAGGTGTATTTGCAGCCTCCCCCAGTAGGAGTGCTGCTATCACAGCTGTAGCCACTGCCCACATGCCTGATGGTCAGTCTCTAGTCCTCTCCTTCTCCCCAAGTCACAGCTGTCCCTCATTCACCCCACCCAACCTCCTGTGGTGGCCTGCATAAGAACACTGACTTGCTTACTTGCTGTTCCAGCTCCACCAAGAGCCCATGATACTGGCAGCGCTTGCCCTGCTAGCCCCAGCTGGCCCCTACCCATGAAGTCCTATGGGTCGTCCACTCTTCATCAGGAAAATCACCTGCTGTCTGGACTTCAGTCAATCAGGGCAGACTCAGATTGGGAGGCCAGCCAGAGCCAGCGAGGAGTTCATGCTCCTTTGAAGGCTGGGACACTGGACCCTAGTTCTGTCCTCAGGTACCAGGACATGGCCTGAGTGTTATTTCCAGCTTGGTCCCAGCTTTTCCCCCATCATCGACCCACTGCCCAGACCTCTACATGGTTCTGGGCTATCAGTGGTCCCTACACACCAACCAGAGGATTCCAAGAGTAGCTGAGCTTAGAAGATTCTAAGGAATCGCCCAGTCCAGTGGAGATGCTCCTAGAGTGTTAGAAAATGTGTTAGAGTTTTTTTCATTGTAACAATGATTAGGGATGCTCTGGCATTGGGTGCCATGGGCCAGAGATGCTAAATGTCCCACAATGCACAAAGTAATCTGCACAATGAAGAATCGCACCCCTTTCTTCATTGGAGAAACGCTGATTATAGTCAAAAGTACTTACTGTGCAGTTGTAATAGTGAAGAGTCACGGAGGATAAGAGACCAGCCCAAGGTTACATGGCCAGTTTGTCTTACAGGCAGTCCATTGAGGGGAACCCTTCTTAAGAATTTCCTTCTTAAGAATTTCAGTGTCACCTGTTAAAAAGCCACCAGCAGTCACCAAGTTTGAGGCACTATAGGAGAGTCAAAGACTAATGTGAGACATCAGGAAGGCTTCACAGAGGTCATCTGAGCTAGCCTTGGAGGATGGCTCATGGACCTGTGACTTCTGGAAGTGGGAGACAGCATAATGGACAATGGTGAGGCATGAGGACAGGTGCCCAGGAGTGAAGATGGTGGAGAAATGAGCACAGATTTGGGGGAGACGGCAGTGGAGAATGGGAGTGACTGAAAGGTGAATTTAGGAATGATCACAGAGGACTTTACACATCAAGCTGAGGGTTGGGACTTAATGCTACAGGTGATAGGAAGCCACTGAAGATATCACAGTAGAAGGTGTGCTATAATGCACTCTCTGCTTAACAGGAAGGTTACTGAGGGTGCCCATGGAGAAGCAGTAGGAGGGAAATTACGGGGATGGGAAACCACTGTCAGAATGGCCCAAGTGAAAGACACACATGAGGTTATGATTGAGGACAGAGTTAAGGGGATGGGGTTAGACAACTGAAACCACTTCAGAGCCAAGAAACCTTGCAAGGACTGGTGATATCCTTATCATTAAAACAAGGGCTAATATCTGAGTTTGAGTTCCCCTGGATATAGACTCTAAGAAAAGGATTTGAATATAAGTTTATTTGGAAGATGATCTCAAGGAATAACAGTATGGGAGTGGGGAAATTAGGCAAGAAAGGGAAGATAGGGGAAAAGTGTACTATATCGAAGACAGTTACCCCTTCGGGCAACTGGAGATCAATCTTGCTGGAAATCTCTGAGAGACAGTAGAGAACAGACACTTCTGAGTTTATCCTTAAAGGGCAAGGGAGTTGGAAGTTTTATGCACTGACTCACACCAGTCATTGTTTGAGGGTTGCTCCTGGGAGCATTCACTCTCTGGCACTTTCGGAATGCTCCACATGCAGAAGCAGGCTCTGCAGCCAGAAAAAGTCCCCAGGTCTAGTCTCAAGTGCTTGCAATTGGAAGCTACCGTGTACCTGTGCAGGAAAACAATGAGTACCTGTTAAGATGGGGCAAGGCACTTATAGTATCTGCAACATACATTCTGTACATACAAGTGGAGTGAGTTAGCCAAGATGGCTCCCTGTCTAAAAGCGGCTCCATAAGTGAACCAAGTAAGATACTTCTGAGAGAGGGTCCTGATGGCTAAAATGCCTAGCTTCTGTGACCCCAGGAAGACAGAGAGGCAATCTAAAATACAATAATTGGTTCTATCAATTTTGCTTTGTATATTTCAATGCCAAGTTATCAAGTGCATACAAATGTAGAGTTATTATATCTTCCTTGTGAGTGAAACTTTATACCATTATGAAGTATCTCTCTCTATACCTACTAATGCTTTAAAATCTAGTCTTATTTTGACATAGCAACACTAGCTTTTTGCTTTGTTAATGTTGTATGTTATATCTTTTCCCACTCTTTATCTGTCTTTGTCTCTACATTTTAGTTACCTCTATAGAAGCAGTATATAGTTGAATTTTGGTTATTATCCAAAATAGGTCCAAAAATTTTGTCTTTTAATGGGAAAATTTAGTCATTTTACATATAACAAAATTATCTTAATATTTGAGTTTAAAATCTACTATTTTCTTTTCTTTTTTTTAACCTTGCTTTCCATATGTCCTACCTACTCTATGTTCCTTTTTCTCTCCTTTCTTTGCCCCTGTTAGAATTATTTTATTCAACTATGCTCCTCTACTAGTTTCAAAGTTATTCACTCTTTTATAATTTCTTAGTAGGTACCCAGAGATTACAGTACACATTCTTAACAAATTCTAATATTAATTGATTATTTTACTCTCTTCCCTCAAAAGGTAGGCAAGGACTTTAGGAGCTTAACTCTCCCCCAAACACTAGCATGTTATTTTTCTATACAGCCAGTATTACTTGATGTTTACCGTTTTCATTGGTCTTCATTCCTTCCTCCATCTCTGACCTTCCATTTGGGATTATTTTCTTATGCTTGAAAAATATCCTATTAATGTGGCCTGCTAGTGATTAAGTGTCATGATTTATATTAACCTGAAAATGTATTTATTTCATCTTCACTAGAGTGTTTTTTCTGAGTATTGAAAAATAAGTTGTTGATTATTTTCTTTCAGCCCCATAAAGAATCCCATTGTCTTCCAGCTTCCATTGTTTCCATTAAGAAATGAGCCATAGATCCAATTTGTTGTCCTTTTGAAGGCATTCTGTGTTTTTCTGTTTTTAAGATCTCATTCTCTTTGATTTTCAGCTTTGAGTTTTATCTAATAGTAAAAATGTACTTTTTCATTTTACTCTGATAGGCCCTTCTTACTTATCCTGGTTTAGGTTCTTAGAGCTTACGGAACAAATGGATTGGTGTCTTTCATCAGTCTTGGAAAGATCTCAGCCATTATCCCTTCATATGTTGCTTCTATCCCATTCTCTTAAGCGTTCTTACTGTTTCCTCTGGTCTATTAGACTTTCTTCTATGTTTTCCATGCTTCATTCTGGATATTTTTTCTCATCTAGCTTCCAATTAATTAATTTTTTATTCAGCTTTGTCTAGTATGCTGTTAAACGTATCCTTTGAATTCTTAGTGTCAGGTGTTATAGTTTTCAGTTCTAGAATTTCCATTTCAAAAACTCTTTTTTCCTTCCAGTTTTATTGAGAGAGATATATTTGACATACAGCACTGTACATGTTTAAGGTGTTCAGCATAATGATCTCTGACTTACATAAACATGAAATGATTATCTTAATAAGTTTATTGGACATTCATCATCTCATATAAGTGCAAAATTAAAGATAGAAAAAAATTTTTTGTATGTTCATGTATAACTGAAAAATTGTGCTCTACACTGGAATTCGACACATTGTAAAATGACTATAACTCAAAAAATGAAAAAATTTTTTTTCTTCTGATGAGAACTCTTAGGATTTACTCTCTAAAGAACTTTCATATACAACATACATCAATGTTAATTATATTTATCATGTTGTACATTAATTTCTGATATTTATTTATTTTATAACTAAAAGTTTGTACCGTTTGACTGCCCACATCCAATTCCCCCTCCCCCTACTCCCCCGTTTCTGGTAACCACAAATGTGATCTCTTTTCCTATGAGTATTTGGGGGGAGTAATTAGGTTTATTTATTATTTACTTACTTACTTGTTTATTTAAATGGAGGTAGTGGGGACTGAGCCCAGGACTTCATGCATGCTAAGCATGCATACTACCACTAGAGCTATACCCTCTCTCTTTTGTTTTTGAAGTATAATTGACCTACAACACTATGTTAGTTCCTGTTATGCAATATAATGATTTGGTATTTTTATACATTTCAAAATGATCACAATAAGTCTAGTTATGATATGTCACCATACAAAGGTATTACATTATTAATGACTATATTTCTCATACTGTACATTTCATACCCCTGGTTCATTTATTCTGCAACTGGAAGTTTATATCTCTTACTTCCCCTCACCTATATCTTTCCTTCCCTCCTCCCCTCACTTCTGGCCTTTTTTTCCCCTGTATCTATAGCTCTCTTTCTTTTTTGTTGTGTTTGTTCATTTGTTTTGTTTTTTAGATTCCACATATAAATGGAATCATGCAGTATTTATCTTTGTCTGGCTTATTTTCACTTAGCATAATATCCTCTAGGTCCATCCATGTTGTCACAAATGGCAAGATTTCATTCTTTTTTGTGGCTGAGTAATACTATATGTATGCATTGTCTCCATACTGCTTTCCACAGTGGCTGTACCAAGTTACATTCCCACCAGCAGTGCGCGAGGATTTCCTTTTCTCCACATCCTCGCCAATCTGCCAGAATTCTTAATTATGTCTTTTATCTCCTTGATCATGATCATGCTTAGCATTATATTTCTTAATTTTAAATCTGCATGCATAACTCTAACAAGAGAAGATGTTATATATGTTTTTCTTATATATTTGTTCATGTTGTCTCATCATGTGTCTGGTTTTGCTTTTTAGTTTTTAGGGGAGTCTTTTTTTTGTTTGTTTCTTGTGGGGTTTTATGTGTGTGTGCACCCTGGACATTGTCTTTGCAAAATCATTTGTAGAAATTGTCTAAACACCAGCATGATATCTTCTTCCAGAGAAGATTTACAAGAGCTTGAAGGCACTAGCAACACTGGATCACCTTAATCCAATTTCAGGAATTGGGATGAATCAAAGCTGAGCTGCAGCCTCTGTAAGAACCTGTCTACTTCCAGATCATCCTTCCGCCTCAGGTGCAGACCTTGGGGGGGGGGGCAATTCAAAACAAGTGGTTCACCAAACAGTTCTCTTGATAGACCTTGTCTCTTATTCCCAGGAGACCCTCAAAAGCCCTGACCAACCTTTCAGCCTCTCAATTGCTTCCTCCCTTCCCAAAGAAAAGGCATTTCTGCAGACAGATGCACCTCCCTAGTCTCAGTTTTCTCCATATCCTAGCCCAATAATTCTCCACTGCCTTATTTATCTTATTAGCACTCAGATGTTTCAGTTTATTGTTGTTTTGTGTTTTCATATATATATGTGTGTGTATAGTGTGTATTATACATATATAATATTTATATTTGTATATATATATTGATATTTATTTATATATTTCTATCTTTTCTAGTTACTTTCAGCAGGAAGGTTAATTCACATTACCTAGCCTGCTGTTTCTGAAAGCAAGCACAATGATGTGTAGGAAGTTTCTGAGACATTTACAACAGTGTTAAAAAGATGTGTGTGGGATTTTTAAAAAATGAACCGTTTACACAACACAGATTAATATGTTATGGATTGTGACTAATAGAATTTACATTTATGAGTTAAAAAAAGATCCAAGATTTATATAACTGATTGGCTTTAATACCAAAGGGGGTCGGTTAATCAGGAAAGTAAACTTTAAAAGGGTGAAGTTAAATGATGAGCTAGTTTCATGTTTTGAAAATAAAATTAGATTCCATGTTCATTTTAAAAGAGTCATGACCTGGGGAAATTGACAGGACTGGCGGGTAGGTAGAAATTTACATGAAGAGATGAGGAGCCAGAGGTTGGATCTGGGACGACAGGGAGGGGAAAGCAGGTAGATCTGGGGAGAGTATAACGGGTTCAGCACTGGATGCCTTCCTTTACCTGGCCGAAGAGAGCTGAGCAAGGGAGACAGGTGAGTGGCCGGCAGTAGAGTTCTAACCAAATGATCTGATAGAATAGAGACATGGACTTGGGAGCTGCTTCAGCACAGACTGGACTCAGACCAGGAGAGATGACCCTGGAGGAGCGTGTACAGAGGAGATGCCATCAGAGCACCCATCTTTAGGGGCAGAGGGAGGCAGAATGAGTGCCAGGTGGGAGAAGGAGGAACACAGAGGCCTTGACAGCCCTGGGAAGAGGCTCTCGCAAAGCCTTGGGGGTCCTAGGGCCAATTTCCTCCCAGAGGTTGAGGCTGAGATGTGGAGGAGGCCTCTGATGACCCTGAGAGCAGTTTCCGTAGAGTGTCGGGAACCCGGAGGCTACTGAGAAGGGGTTAGGGAGTGAGTGGGAGGTCAGGAAGCAGAGGCAATGCGTATAAACTTTTTTAGAATGTGTGGGGCTATAAAGGAAGGAATTGAGGTGGTGATTAAGGGAAGAGCCAGTGGGAACTACTGGAGGAAGTTTGTGGGCAGAAGAGAAGGAGCCAGGACAGACAGGGGGACCAGAGAACCCCTGGAGATGGAGCAGTGCTGAGGGGGTCAGCACCCACCCAAGCTGGCCATGAGCTCCACCAGTAACCGTGATGATTCCCATTTTTCAGATGAGGAAAGTGGGATTCAGAGAGGCTGACTTGCCCAAGTGACTGCTAGAGGGAGATGGAGCTGGGATGGGATCCAGGTGTGTTAGGTTACAAAGCCCAACACTCAACTCCCACCTCCCCCACCCTCATCGTGATTTCATGGTTTCCATGATCATGACCAACCCTGTCACCACCACACTGCCACCATCATCACGCCCACCATGGCCTCCACCACTATGACCACCACCGCCACTGTCCACCCCACCACAGTAATTACACTCACCAATACGAGATTTCCTGTGCCGGAGACATGCAGTTTCTGTCTTTGGGGTCTCCTATTCTGAGAATATGCAAACAAAATAAACCAGCAGAGATGGTCAGCCAAAGCCTTTGGATCATGTGGCCGAACAGGGGCCCTGCTGGTCCTATGGTCAGACGGCCGGCATTCCTGGCTTCTCCTTAGGGGAGAGGGGCATGGCAGAAATTTGCTCGTCCTTTCCCATGGCAAGCTCCATGGGCATCCCCCATCACCCATTTTCACTCCACCCCAAATCTTTCATTCATTATCTCTGAGCTGGGAAAATTAAATGGGTCTTTCCAAAGAAAAATCCTTAGGGAAGGGAGTGTGTGCAGAAGGATTAGGGCTGGGCTGAGGCCCAGTCATTCTTGGTCCTCCTCTGAGACTCTTGGCTTCCTTCAGGGACATGCTCCAACTCACCAGGAACCCCATCCCTCCCCCAACTCACCACACCCCTCCCTGATACAACCAGGGATGGGAAGCCCAGGGCTGCAGCCTGACCCCACCACCCCCCTGTGCCCATGGGCCCCCTAGACCCTCCCCAGCCCTGCCCCCGTCCCCCAGGCCCCTAGGCCTCGGGCTGGAGAGATTGAGGTCTGGGATGTAAAGGGAGATGGGATAGGGAGGAGTAAGGCCTGAGGATACTCAGAGAAGTTTCCGTGCTGAGTAGCTTGTTCTGAGCTGCTCTGCCAATTCCTCTCCTTATTAATCCCAGGATTAGAATAAGTGGAATCTGGAATACAGGAGCCAGAGATTGAGAATGGGGCACAGTGTGGTGAGGGGGACCAGGCAGGCTTGCAGGCTTGCATTGGAACACTTGCTCATCCCTCACACGCACCCGCTGTGCGGTCTTGGCAGGCCATTGACCTCTTCGAGCTCCACTTCCTCATTTGTCAAATGAGGATCATCAAGTCTGACCACAGCTGGAAAGGACATGTGTGAGATGTGCTTTTCAGTAAGCGGCAGCTAGTTGACTGTTACTGTTGTTGTGAGCTCTAAGGGAGGAGTCGGGAAGAACGGGCATTTCTTGAGCCCTGGAAGGCCAAGTGGTTCCAAGAAGAGAACATGGCATTGGTAACAGATAGGCCGGGTTGGACCTCCTCTCCACTGTGAGCCCGGCAATGATTCATCCTTCCCAGGCCTCCACTTCCACATTGATACACAAGATGCCTTACAGGTCTGCTCAGGGACCGAGAGATCTAACACAAATGTGGGTCTAGAGTAGCGTCTGTTATGTCGGCCCTGCTTCCATTTTGTCTCTGTGGGAATCTGGTGGTTCCCCTTCTCTCCCTCACCTCACCACAGGTGAGGACCCCTGGTTCCATCCTCTGCCCTCCTCTGAGGGAAAGTGAAGGGGTCCCAACCATCCTTGTCTCACCTGATTTTTGCCACACTCCCTTGCTCCTCTTCTCCAAAACCATATTCACCTGTCACATCACTTCCTCAAACATCTACCAGAGCTCCCTATTACTGACCACATCTAAACCAGGCTTCTCAGCCTGGCATTTGAGGCCCCTAAGCCCCACCTTCTGGCCCTGTCTTCACTCCCTCGTCTCACCAGATGCCCCTTTCCATGAGCTGACTTGGCCCTGGCTGACCTGCTCCCCAACCTGCCCCCACAGCACTCATCTCCTGCCACCTCCCTCCTCCCTCCTTTCTAGACTTCCGAGGGCTCATTCGTTTCTGAACTCTAACGGATATAAGAAGTCACAGACAAACCAAATCTCAAGTAGCAGCAGAGGGGAAGCCTATCAATAATGGGCCCTAACACAGTTACCAGGCTGGCAGATCGGCTTTGGGAAGAAGCGGGTAATCGAATCTCCCTCCGGTTGCCATCTGTCTCCATCTCCCCTGCCCCGCCCGCGAGGTGCCTGCCCTGCATCCGGCGGCCCAGGCAAATGGGTCTCAGGCCATGATGTGATTCTGTTAAACAGAGCTTGGGTTCTTGGGCATGACCTCCGGCCATCACATCCATATTCCAAGCAGGAAAAGGGGGAAAAGGGAAAGGCAGGGCGTGCTGCCTGCTGAAAACCCCGCCACCACTTTAATCAGGAAAACCACCCAGTCATATCTACTTGCATCTTGTTGGCCACAACCGTGTCGTAAGGCCCACCCTCACTGTGAAGAAATTGGGAGAGTCTAGCTTTTGCTGGGCACAGTGCTGCCCTGGAGATAACTAGACCTTCATGAGTAAGGAGGGTGGGGGGGTAGGTATGTGGTGGACACCTAACACTGTCTGCTGCTTTGTTCACCTAGCACGGCAAACTGCACGGACACCTGAATACCTCACTCTAGAACATGCAGCCTGGAGGCACTGAGTCTCCCAGGGGTACTCAAACAGAAGTTAAGTGACGACTTGGCCAAAACATCACGGAGCGGATTCAAACAACAGAAAGAAATCAAGAGAGTCCCCAAATCATCTAGCTTTAGGGCTTTAGGGAAGAGCCCCACATCCTTAATTAAGTTGTTACATACATTTGATTTAAGGCAGAAAGTATCGTGAATCAAATCTGAGTCCCAGATTCAAACCTTCCGCTTACTGTGGGGAATTTACCTTTAGCAAATTCCTAAATTTTCCAAGCCTCAGATTTGTCTACTGTAAAATGGGAATAAACAAACTTGCAATTATTTAGTGACAGAGAAAAAAATGTGACAATGAATATATATATGTTCATGTATAACTGAAAAAATTGTGCTCTACACTGGAATTTGACACAACATTGTAAAATTATCATAAATCAATAAAAAAGTTAAAAAAATTATTTAGTGATTTATAGGTGTCAGGCACTATGCAGATTATTTACTTGCATTATCTTATTTAGTTTTGACAGCAAGCCTTTGAGAGGGTTATAATTGTAGATGAGAAAACTCAGCACAAAAGCGTTCACGGTGAGACGATGCTCTTTACGCCTGTACCATCTCTACCTGTCAGAGCCTTTGAGGTGGAGTGAGATCAACATTGTAAACCATAATGTGCTTCCCAAAGAGTCACTAAAAGAAAAATACCACATCCATTTATTCATTCAACAAATATTTATCCTGTGCCTGCTGTTCTCAGTATTTTTTAGAAGATACATCAGTGAACCAAGCAGATGAAGTGTCCCACCCTCAATGAGCTTGCATTTTAGTGGAAGGAGACAGACAATAAACAAAATAAATGAGTTTTATATTTATATATATTTGATAGTTGGCAATACGAACTCTGGATAAAAGTAAAATAGAAGTGGGGGGGGTTCGGGGAAGCTAGGGGTTGTCACTTCCAAATGAAGGGGTCAGAGAAGGTGTCACGAGGAGACATTTGACCTAAGACCTTAGGAGGCGAGGGAGCCCATCACATGCACACCTGGGTAAAGTGTTCCAGGCAGAGGAGAAGGCTGGGGCAATGGCTTGAGGTGGGCTCTTTCCTGGAACGTTTGAGAAACAGAAAGAAGGCTCAAGAGGCCAGAGTGGATTAAGGAGGCAGAGGTGGGAGAGGAGGTCAGAGAAGCAATGGGGAGGGGTCAGTTAAGGTTTTGCAGGCCACTATGAGGATGCTGGCTTTTATGGAGGAAGATGGGAGCCACTGGAGGGTTCTAAGCACTGATCTGGTTTATGAGTCGACAGGACCACTCGGGCCACTGTTGAGAATAGACTAAGCCCTGGGGGTAATCAGGGGGTCCAATTAGGAGGGGCTATTGCAGTGACCTGGCTGAGAAAGGATGGCAGCTTAGACCAGGTGGTAACAGTAGAGCTGGTGAGAAACGGTAGGATTTTTGATGTATTTTGAAGTTAGACCCAACGGGATTTGCTCAAGGATTGGGCAAAGCGAAAAAGAGAGGCATCAAAGAAGACTAGTAAGTTTTTTGCTTTGAGCAACTTGGAGGAAGGAGTTGTCATTAGCTGGGTTGGGGGAAACTGGGGAAAGTTTTGGGAGGCAAGGGCAGGAGTTCAGTTTGGACGTGCTAATTCTGATGTTCCCATCAGTCATCCAGGCAGAGATGCTGAGAAGGCAATTTGAATACACAAGTTTGGAGTTCAGGGGAAAGTCTTGGGCTTAAGATATAAACAAAGGGGTCATCAGCATATGAAGAATATTTAAAGCAATGAGAGTAAATTAATTTACCAAAGGAAAAGAACAGATAAAAAAGAGAAGAGAGTGCAAGGATTGAGTTTCAGGGCTCTCTGCTGGTTAGAGGTCAGAGGGATGAGAAGCAAGAAGCCAAGGAGACAGAGAAGGCACAGCTGGAGAGGTAGAAGGAGAAGGCAAGAAAATACAGGTGACTTATCTGGAAATATGCATTAAAGCTTTCAAAAAGCTAATGCCCATTAACTAAAAAATGCACTTCAAGAATATATTCTAAGTAAATATTCTTGGCCAAGCACGAAGATTCATGGCCAAGGATGTTCTTGACAATGAGGGTCATAAAAGTGAACAACCTAAAATGTTCAACAACAGAGGGTTGGTTAAATAAATTATGGTATATCCATATGACAGGCTAGCATGCAGCCACGGAAACCTAGATTTTAAAAAAGTTTTCAGAATATTGAATGACCTGTGGACAGGTTTATCCTCATGATCTATTAGTAAGTGAGGACTCATAGGTTATAAATTGCTATGATCAACAAGATCCCTGTATCAGTCACCTAGGCATGTGGAGATCACGTTAGGCATTTCAAGCTGAAAGGAATTTAGTACAGAGAATTAGGTGTTTACAAAGCTGTGGAAGGGCTGGCTGTCAGGTTCACTGCGAGCTTTTAGGGTGTCAGGAAGTTGCTGAAATCGCAGGACACTTGAGCCTCCAGCACCAACGCAGAGAAAACGCCTGAGGTCTGCTCCAAAAGCTCCTATCTGCTGAAGCCCACACACCTGCCCACAGCTGCCAGGAGAACAATGCTATGATTTATGCTTCTTTTCCACCCGCCAGATCTCACGCAAATGCCTCTCATCAGCTGGCGGGGATTCTGAGAACTGTAGTTCCCTGGCTTCCAGCCCCTACTGGGCAGAGGAAAGCATAGACCGGGGGAGGGGGAGGGTGGAGAGGGAAGGAAATGATATTGAGTTGCCAGCAAACAGTACTGTACGCTTTTACAAATATTTCTTTACAAAGATAATATGCCTGGAGAAAAGACTGAAAGCACAAACACTGTGGTGGCCAAATAACACCCCCCCAAAGATGTCCCTGTCTTAATGCCTGGAATTTGTGAGTGTATCATGTTCCCTGGCAAAAGGGACTTCTGTGATTACGGTTGTGGACCTTAAAATAGGGAGGTTTTCCTGGATTATCCTGGTGGACCCAATCTAATCGCACAAACTCTTAAAAGCAGAGAACATTCTCTGGCTGAAAGTAAAAGAAAGATGGAGCAAAAGAGGAAGACAGGAGAGGTATGATGGGAGGGAAGTCAGGGAAGGTCCAAGTGAGTAAAGGATGCTTCAGGCCATTACTGGTTCTGAGATGTAGGCGCCACGTTTGATGACCAGAGAGAGGTCTCTACAGCTAGGGTCTCCCAGCTGACAGCTAACAAGGAAACAGTCCTACACTGCAAGGAACTGGATTCAGCCAACAATTTGAATGAGCTGGGAGCAGATTCACCCCCAAAGTCTCCAGAAGGGAAAACAGCCCACTAACACCTTGATTTCAGTTTTATGAGACCCTAAGCCGAGAGCCCAGTCAAGTGCATTCGAACTTCTGACCAACAGAGACTGAGATGATAAATGAGTGCTGTTTTAAACTGCTAAGTTTGCGGTCATTTGTTATGGCTGCAGAAAAACAAATACCATCATTGAGATGCTGCATTTGGTGTTCTCTGGGTAGTTGGACATTGTTCATTTCTTTTTTTATTTTTTCTTTCTTTCCATTTTTTCCCTTTCTTTTCTTCCTTGTCTTTGATTTTCTGAATTTTCTATTTTAAAAAAATGTCACCTTTATACTCAAGGAGAAAGAAAGAGAGTGAGAGAAAGCCCCTCCAGGCTGATGAGATAGAGTGAGTAGAGGGGCCCTTGCCTGACCGGAGAGCATGGTCAGAACACAGAACAGGGGTCCTGGAGGGGGAGCGAGCTCATGTCATTCCTGAGGGGTTGCGGGTACAATAATGACATTAATAATAGCTAATCTTATGTGCCAGGCTCTGTGCTAAGTGCTTTACAACAACTTTCTTGATTGTTGTGTGACAACTTATTTTACAGTTCAGGAGGCGGAGGCACGGATGGAGCTAAGTGGCTTGCCTAAGCTCACCGAGCTGGTAAAAGGCTGGAGTGTGACTCCCGGCAGCTGGCTGCAGAGCCCAGTCTCCTAAATGAGAGAGAGCCCGGCGTCCACAGCCAAGGCACGGAGCCCCTGGTGCAGGGCCCCTGGGCCATTCCAGGGCCTTTCCAATGTAATGTATTTTAAGATCCAGACCTCACAGTATAAAGGACATTACTCTGAAGCCCAATAAGTACAACAGATCAAAGCAGAGGATACGTTTTGGTTGAAACTCGGGTGGGAGGATTGGAGTGATGCCAAGCCCTTCCTGCTCAGCCTTTGACACCCTCAACTCAGGAGGCCCCACAGAACCCCCAAGGCACCCTGGGGCACAGTTTGGAAAGGGTCCTTCCAACCCCGCGGGGCTCTGGGTCTGGCAGGGGGAGGGAGAGCTCTTCTGGTCTCTCTAAGCTGCTGCCGTCAGGTGGTATCTGACCAAAGGAGAAGGTTTTTCTGAGAAAATTGCATTGTTATTCTAAAAAGCAGCCATCTCGCCCCGCCATCTTGGCTCGTCTCACACAGCACATCTGGGATGTGTTTACTAGCAGCTCACCACTCGGGGGGAGGGGTGCTGGGCCTGGGGCAGAAATTGAGAAGAACTGGAAATGAGTAAGACTCATGCCAAATCACTTAACAGGATCCACCAGTGGCACCTACTATTCCACAGGAAGCCACATCATTCAAAAATCCATCATGATTTTGCAAGACTATTCTAGGGAAAGCCCTTTGCGTTGTGGCTGGTAGGGGCCAACTCAAAGGCCCTAAGAGTTCCTGATTCTGCATATACCCCTCCTTGTTGCAGAACTCCAGGGCCCATCTTGCCTCTTTCTATCCAAGCCCCTGCCTCAAGTTCCCACCCAGAGTCCTGACTCCCCCAGGGCTAGGGTCTGCCTTGCTCTTGCTCTCTTGCTGGAAAGCTGAGTTTCCAACCTGAGCCCCAGTCTAATGGCCGCAGCCTCTTCCTGCTAACCAGTGCCCCGCCCTCTCTTCTCACCCTCCCATGGCTGGGAAACAGGGTTGCCCCAGTTGCCCCTACTGGGATGTGCCAAAAGTATCAGGAAAAGACTCAAAATTCTTTAATCCTCACAGCATCACCAGCATCCAGAGGTTTCATTGCATTCAATCCCCTGCCTCCGGGCAGGGTGCCCACCATTCACGCTTGCCTGCCTCCTGTGAATAGCTGACCATGTTCTTCCCTGCTTTGCCTGAAACTCGGTTTACCCCGACACCTGTCTGTACATTCTTGATCTCTCATGAGAAAAGCGTTAGGGGATGTGTCTATACCCACTTGGGTAATATAAACAGCCACCAAGTCACCTCCCTTCCTCTTAAATGCCTGGGTTAACTAAACATCAGAAGGGGGTTGTGGGCCTGGAAGATCCAGAGATTCTGGTTCAAAGCCTTGTTCCTTCTGTACTCCTAGACCTGATGGTCATGTAGAAAGAGGGAGGCTGGCTCAGAGAAGCCATCTAAAGGGCCCTCTCATCTCTTTCTGGCTACCTGGCTTCAGCTCATCATCTACATAAGTGCCCTCGCCCACCTCAATGCCCTGGACCCATCATGGCCCACACTGGAGAGTCCCTTCCCCCTCCCCCAACCCTGGGCAAAGCAGTGTTCACCCAAGGGTGGTGATGAAGTCAGCCAGGTTCCTAATAAAAGGTCATGGCCAGAGGACCCCACAACTACAGCAGGAAATGGAGCAAGGTCATATGTTTGGGACAAAAGAACAGCCTTCAGGACCCTGCAGAGATAGGAGGAATGATTACTGCTCTCAGAAGCTGCTGAGTGAAGTCCAAATGTTAAGAAGTAACCAAACTAGGCTGGACATCTTTCTCCTTCTCCTGGATCTCCTGGCAGCTTCAGGAAACTCCTCTAGCCTGCCTCACCTCCCCTAGCATAGGAACACCCACCCCTACCTGTGTCAGTTCCATCAATTTGAGAGGAGCCTAAGGGTCAGAACCATGCCTCCCCTAAACCCCTGAAAGACTAGGACTTGAGGTAGCCCTGAGGGTGACAGAGGGGCAGGAAATCTCCAAGGACAAGCAAAAGGGTCCCCGATTTCCTTCCAAGGGCCCCTCCTCTGCTCCTCAGCCCTTACTGGCCCTCCTCCCTTCCTTAACCCTCCCCAGCTATTTCCCTCCCAGATGTTTCCTCTCTCAGTCTTGTCCGGGGAGCCTTTTGTAGATCTACATCCCCTTGGGGACAGGAGACTGAGAGCCCACATCCTAAACTTCAGCTCTTCCCCGTGGCCACACACCCATCTCACACCTCCACCCCCCATCTTCATGCCTCTGCTTCCAAGGGAAGAATGATCAGCTAAGGAGAAAGTTCTGAGCTAAGGTCAGGATTGTGTTAACAACACATGAAGACCAAGTGTGGTTCCTTTCAGAACAGCAAAAAGGCCAAATACTGGGAAACTCAACTTAACCCACTATCTTAATAAGTAAACAACATATTTCATAGAGGAGAGTCTAGAAGTAGCCCCATGTTAAAGACAGATGTCAATTGTCACCATCAACTATCACCGTGAGTATTTAAGATCATTCTGGAATTACTTGACAATGCAATTAGATAAAAGAGCAAAATAAGAATTATAAATATTGTAAAGAGAAAGCATAATTATTATCATTGGATGATGTTATTCTATGCATGGATATTCCAAGAGAATCAGCTAAATGACTTTAAGAAATAATCAGAAGATTTAGCAAGGTGGCCAGTTTAAAAATAAGACTTCCTAAACACAAACATTAAGGTTCCATGCATGAAGGCAATAAAATTATAATACGAAACATAAAAAAAAATGTGCAGGGATACATGGAAACAGCTATAAAACCCGAATGAGGGACTTTTACATAGGCTTGGATAAACAGAGAGAGAGACTTTGCTCTTGGATAAAAAGTCAATAACACTGAAAGTATGTCTTTGTCCCCAGAATGAATTTAATTCAGTAGAATTTTTTTAGAGATAATGTGACAATGTGATTATAAATTTATCTAGAAAAATAAATATGAAAGAAAAGCCAGAAAATTCCTGGATGGAAAAAATAAACCAATAAGGAAGGAGTAGCCCTTTAAAAATACTTTTAAAAAATTAGACAACTACAATAATTAAAATGGAATGGGACTGGTACCAGCAGACAGATCAATAGTGAAGAATGCAGAAATTTGAAATTGACCCAAATAAACATGAGAATTCAATTCAATGAGTTGAGACGCTAGGATACAAATAAATAAATCTGTATTCCCTACCTTACTCTTAACACTGAAATTAATTTCAACAGGATCAAAGATTTAAAGAAAAAAACATTTTGAAAACAAAGCATTTGAAAAATAAAGCCATAAAAGTGCCAGAAGAAAATGTGTGTGAATGTTTTTATGATCCTAGGGTAGCAAAGACTTTTCCAGCCATGGAACAAAACAGAAGTCAAAACAGAGAAAAGTAATAAATGTGTCTACACAGGAATTAAAAGAAAAAAAAAACTCCATAAATAACATCAAAGGACAAAATAAGGGAATACCTGCAAGATGTGTGCCAAGATGCTCATTTTCCTATTTAAAAAAAAAAAAAGATGTCTTTTACAAAGCAATAAGGAAAAGACAACAATCCAACGTGGGAATACAGGCAAAGAATATAAATAAGTTATTCACAAAAAAAACCCGTCTAATAAAAATATACAAAATGTTCCATCTCACTAACAATTTTAATTGCAAATGAAAACAAGATATAATTTCTCAGTTATCAAACTGGTAAGGATTAAGAAGATTCATACCACACAGGGTTGTGGAAGATGTGATTACAAGGCTGATGGAAGGAAAATTAGTGCATTCTGGAGAGCAATTAGGCATTATCTATTAAATTATAAATGTTGTCTATACTCTTTGACCTAGCAGTTTAACTTCTTGGATTTTATCCTGCAAAAACATTTATGCAAGCACTAAAAGTAAATGGACAAAGATGTTCATTGCAGCATTATTTATAACTTTTTTAAAAGACAGAGGGAGATGGTGCAGGGAACAACCCATTTGTTCATTCATAGGGAATTGGTTAAACACATAGTACATCCATAGAGTGAAATTCTATGATGCTATTGGAAGAATAAGGATACTTTGTAAATATACTATTACGGGACGATGCCTAAGATAATAAGTGAAAAAACAAGTTGCTAAACTTATGTATAATATAACATTTGTAAAATAAAATTTAATATAGTATGCTTTAATCATGCTTTGGACCAGCCACACGTCCTCCCTCAGAGCAAAAGAACAGAGGTAAAGGGAAGCAAAATATCATGTTATTACTAGCCTGGGCCCTGACCTCAAACCTGAACTCCGGTAAGTGGGACAAAGGCCTCTCTGACTTGCTCACAGCAGAGGACCCAGCAATTGACAAGGCTTGGGCTCCCTCAACCTTTATACTTGTCACTCCACCTGGACGTGACACTGATATCCCTAATCTTGAGGACGACCCAGTCATACACGCATGCACAGATGTATCTGCTTTGCTCAGAAGACCCCCCACCCTCTACTGGCCCGGACACCTCTCCCTTCTGGGTGTGAGGGCAGAAGGAGATGCACTGGGGGGGTGGCAGGGAAAGGGGCTGACCCACGTTCTGGGGTCAGAGGTGATGAGCCCTTCCGGATGCAGGGGGTGGACCAGTGCCAGGAATTGCGACAGCTGGTCGCTGGGTTTGTGGGTGAGTGGGCAGGTGGCCTCCTGTGGTGAGGAGGGGAAGGGTTTGTGGGAAACATGGTTGGCAGAAATAGCCAGGATGGCGTGCACAGGCAGCCTCTGGGGAGGGGACCCTTGCCCTCAGCCAACTCCCCCAGGGTCTGTCCCAGGGCACTGCAGGCCACCTGTCCGCCCTATAGTCCTTGAGTCACTTCCTGTGTTTTTCTTTTCACCCAGGTAGGCTCCTGACTCACAGTCCTCCTTCTTTCCTTCCTGTTCCTCTGTGACTCAGGAGCAAGGACCAGACCCACCTGAGGGCCAGGAGAAATGGAACCCTGGCTTGGGATAAGTGCCGCCCTTACCTCTGTATCTCCTGCACCTTGGTGTCCCCATCCCTGACACGGAGCTGGCCCCAGCACTAGGGGAAACACAGTTCAAAGTTCATCTCAGTCAGCCCCTTGCATGCAGTCCAGCACAAACCGGGACTCCTCATCAACTCTTTCCCTCGGAGAAAAGGGCTAGAGCACTTTCTGTCTCCGGTTTCAGCAGATTTAGCCTGCCTTCCCCAGCCCTGTACCCTGGTCCTGCTCTCTTCTCTCCTGCACTGCAACAAACTCCTTCAAGGGTGAAACCATATCTCATTCCCTCAACGAATGTTTTCTAATTGCATTAGTTTCAAGATACATCTTTGGAGCAGGAGCCACAGCTGGTTGAGAAACACAGAAACAGAGTGCTCCCCACTGGCGAGACTTTCTCTTTTGGCCTGTGTGGTAGATATTGTGGCTTGTCCACTCAGCCTCTGTCCCCAGACCCCTTTTCTCCAACTCAGCTCACACAGCCCCAAGCCTCACCAACCAAGGAAGCATCATTCTCCCTACCAAGAGTTAACAAAGGAATGCACAGGTGCTCTAAACTTGGCCTATGAGAACCAAGGGTAAGTTTGCTGAAGGCATTTCAGGGAAAAGTTTTCTTGATCTATAAAATAACTCACAGAAAGAGATGGCCCCTCTTCAACCTCCAGATATATCATGTCTGGATGTGATGTCTAGACCTTCAGCAGCCATCTTACAACCATGAGGGGAGCTGCAGCACTCAAAGAACAAGCCAACACCTGAGGGGAGCAGAACAGAAAGAAGGAAACTGGGTGCCTGGTGATGCTGTAGAGTCACCCTCTCTCAGGAAATCTTTTCTTACGAAATACAAACTTCCTGTATTGTCGAAACAATTTTGAGTTGGGTTTTCTGTTACTTCCAGAAACGGTCCTTACAGTTCAGTTGGGTATTTGGGAAGCCTGGCTGATGAAACCAAATGAGTCGTTGTGAGGAAGGAGGGTGTGTGGCCTGGGAAGGAAGGAGATCACATTTTCCAAACTTCTGGCTCATGTTCAGCCCCCAGAACAGGAGCTGTGGGCTGAGGAGGAATGTGGACCATGTGTGGTTAGAGAGGAGAGAAACAGGAGGTGAAGTGAGGGGACCCTGGGGAGTCAGCAGCTAAGATGTCATGAGGGAGAGATACAAAAATGCTCATTGCAGCATTGTTTCTAATTGTTTATAATTCTTTGAAAAAAAAAAAACCTGGAAACAACCCAGAGGTTCATCTCTAGAGAACTGGTTAAATAAGTTACAGTACATGCCTAGAGTGGGGGCAGCATATCCACAGAGCCCTAACATAGGAGGTGACAGCTCAACAAGGATCCTGGATGGGATCATGTGGTTCTCCCCATTGAGAGCCCCCGGGAAGAACCAGGTCCTCTCCCAGCCCAGCCTGGGCTTGGGTTCAGGGTTCATTTGCTATCACACATTTCTTTATATGATGCATTCCATTCCCTGACTGCCCCCAGTACAGCTCTGACCCGTCCCCCGGGGACAGCTACTCCCTTCCTGAGGGCAGGGATCCCCTAGTCTGTGTCTGGGGGCTACCCTGGGCCCAGCACAGTGTTTTGGGCCTGGTTCCAGGGGGCCCAGGAGGAAGGGAACATCTGGGGAAAGTGAGGGTGGAGGAGGACTGGCCATAAAAAAAGAATCAGGCAAGTGGAAGGACCATGGATTCCAGAGCCCACATGTGGCCAGAGGAGGAGATGGAAGAGCTAGACTCCAGAGGGAGGGAAAAAAGGGGCCGAGGTCAGAATGATGGCTTCACAGAGCAGACTGGGTCGATACAGCACTGTGGACAGGGGCATCTAAAATAAACGTTTCACAAAATTATGCTTTCCCTACTACAGGTAAGGCTCTGCATTTCCCACTCTGTTCTATTTCATGTTTGGGGATGCTGGTCACAACCTATGGAATTAATTTCCCACCCACCTAACAGATCAGGACCTGCACTTTGAACACCCTGCTCCAGGGCAATGACACTGAAGGAGCAATCCGCCCACCAGGCCCAACCACGGCTGCCCGGGACCGAGTAGGTGCAAGGGCACTTGGACTCAGTAGCTATTTGATGGAGTGATTTCATGTCTGTTAGATCCAATAATAAAATACTGGGGCTTGTACTTTGTCGTATGTTTCTAACAATTCCTGTGTATTGTATTTTATCATTTTATTGGTCTATGACAAGTTGGCATTTAAAGAAAAACAACTGGTCTTTTCCCCAGGGGGTCTGAAAAGCACTGCTTCAGAAGATGCAGGCCCTGCCCAGAAGCTCACAGTCCAGGAAAGATTCCTCTGGGGAGTGGCCTGGAGGCGCTCCTCTCCACCAGATCCGCACACAAAGGCTCCCTTCTCTGTGGTCCTTCAAGGTTTGTCTTCTAGGAGTGCACCCGCCTGTGTCCAGTGTTCTTCCCTGAGCTCCCACAATGCTTTGCATGGACTCCTGCTACATTAGTTCATGTTTCTGGCTGGTTGGCTGTTGACGGACCCACTCACCGTGGACTCTGGCCGTGCTTTGCACATAGAACACAACACGCCCCAGAGGAAGACAGAAGGAAGAGCAGAGACAATGGGAAAAGGAGGGGTGAGCTCCATGTATGGTCACAGGGACGGGAAGTCTGAATCCAGGCTCTTCCCAAAGGCAGAGAAGCATCCCTGATGGAGGTCCTGGGAAAATTTCAGCCAAGGTGGTCTAAGGAGGGGAGCAACAGAGCAGGGTTAGGGGCCCACTGGAACAGAGAACTAGCAGGCTGCTCTGAACCAGGCCTCCCTTGGCACTTTGGGGCCAGCCCTGAGGAAGGGAGCCAGAGGTGGGGTCTATGGTCAGCTGGGCAGGGACTGGGAGTTGCTAAGTGTTTGCCCTCGTGGGAGAACTGGGGGCTGAGCCCTCTGAGGGTAGTACTGGAAGATCTTCACAGGGAGGGCAAAGGGCACGGAATGAGCCCAGGCAAGCACTCATGGGGTCATTTCATCCATCCTCCTGCCCCCATCCCAAACTCTGGTAGCAACACCTGGACCTTCCTTCCCAACACACCTGGGAGCTGAAACACTCCAAGTCCTTGAGAGGAACTCTTTCCATCCACCCTGGAAGGCCCTGGCATTCCCACATCATTTTGAGAGTGCCTTAGTTTAGGGGTGTTGCTCTGTGACCTCAGGGAAGTTGGTTAATCTCTCAGAGCCTCAGTTTTCTCATGTGTTAATTGGGAATAATAACCCCTATCTGAAAGGGCTGCTGTGTGAATGAAGTGAATAATGTACAGGACGTGCCTGGCAGCTGGTGGGTGGGAGTCAGTGCTGGCACTTTCTGCTCGCCCCAGGCTGTTTCTGGAACTGCATTCAGCCAGGAGAGCTAGATATCAATCACATCATGTGTCTGCTGTGGGCCCGGCCATCTGGCAGGGCCTGGGAGCAATGGGCTTTCTGAGATGGGAAGGAGGCAATCCAGGAAGGCTTCCCAGAGGAGGTGAGTTGCAGGCAGTGATTGAAGCCTGACAGATGGAATAAAGAGAGGGTGAGTGTCCCATGCAGGAGACCCAACCTCTGCAAAGACTTGTAGGAAAGAACAGGCTGGAGTAGGAATGGAGGGCTGACCAGCCTGGCCAGCTCTTGGAATGGAGCAAGGTGTGCGGGGTGGGCAGCTGGCAGGGAGGGGCGTGGGTGTCATTCCTGAGGGTCAGCAGGCTCAGCATGCCTGTCCCTGCCCCAGAGTGGCCCCCATCCCTACCTGCTGAGGGGGAACAATAGATAGGCAGCCAGGTGGGCAGTCCTGACCACAGAAAGTGAGGCTGCCAGCTTGCCACCAGGAACTGGCAGCGCAGCCAGCAGCAGCAGGAGCAGAGACCTGGGGAGTGGAACAATGTGCTTTGTGTACCCCGGCTACCGCGGGGCAGGCTCTTGTGGTTTTCCTAGAATTACTGCGGCCCTGGGGAGGGGCAGAGTTGGGGCTGCCTCTGCCTAGAAAGCCTGACTCTGCCCACCACCCAGAGGGACAGCAGCCCCCACCCCAGCCCTCACCCCTCCCACCTGCAGCCACACCCTCCACAGCTTGCCCCACCTTGACTGGACCAGCGGCCCCTTCACACACACACACACACACACACACACACACACACACACACACACACACGGGACACCCGGTGCCCAGTGGGGGGAAATGTTTATGGAAAGAGGAGGTTTTTCTTGTACTAGAGAGCACAAAGAGGCCAAGAGAGAAACAGACACAGAGAAAGACAGGAGGGCCTGACAGGAGAGGCAGGGCCTGAGAGGAATAGGAGGACAAGAGAAAGGAGGAAGGGACAGAGACAGAAAAGGGGTGGAGGGTGGCAGGGAGAGAACAACAAACAGAGACAGAGGCGTGAGAGGAAGAATCTGGAACTGGAACAGGACATGGACCTGTGGGGACCCTGGGCTCCAGTGGGGGTAGCAGTGTCTTCCCTCAACAGCCATGCAGGATGGGGGGGTCCCATTTTCTCTGCCGTAGCCCCCCCAGCCACCCACACTGGCCTGTCACCAGGGAAGTTCCTACCTCCCCTCCTTCAAGACACAGACTGCAGGGCCCACAATGTTTGTCTACCCCTCAGTCTGAGCAGAACTCATGTGAGGGCGCAGGCCCATCAGACCTCCTGGGGCTGAATGTAGCTCTGTGTTCTCCCTAAAACACATCTCCTGATACGTGGAGAGAACTGCCTGCCTCCCCACTCTGCTTTCTCGGCCTGCCACACCACCCAGGACCCTCCAGAAATCTGTCCCCATCGTCTTGTTTGTGTCTTCTCCAGGAGCTTAATTTCCTTGGCAGACTCAGAGCTTTCCATTTCCTGTCTCCTTCAGATGCCCAGAAAGAGGCCCAGGGCACGTCTGTCCCAGTTCCGAGTCCCAGGGAGCCGCTGACCTGCAGAGAAGAGACTGGTCACCGTCCTCTTTTGTTTCCTGCCCCAACCCATCCCCTCTCCATGACAAAACAGCATCCTCAATCCCACCAACAGTTTGGAGGTGGAACCTTTGTTGGGGAGGCTTAAAGTCCAACTACTATATGTTTTCCCTTTCCTCGACTGGGTGGGCAGTTTTCCCTCTTGGAGAAGCAACCATGTTGTTTTTCTTTTAGAAAGTCAAATCACTCAGGGCTTCAGTGCCTGGTCTTTTATTTTGAACTCCACCAGTGGGCCTGGCATGGAAACCGGAGTGCTGATCTGAGACCTTGTCCTCTGAATCTCCTCCGACTTTGGCAAGGAAGAGGGTGGCTGTGCACGGTGGCCTCTGCTAGGCCCCTGCATGCTGCTGGGCACAGGTGTGCCCTCTGCTCCACAGTTTCCCATTCTCCTCCAGTATGTCCACCAGCACTGCCAGGGGACCATCAGAAAGAGTAGACCATGGGGACAGAGACTAGACTTTGAGGGAGGAAGGGGTCCAGAGGAAGGACCAAGGAAAGTCAGACAGAGAAAGAGAGAGAGAAAAGGGGAAGGGGTGGGGAAGGGACGGGAAAGAGACAGAGATAGAAAAAAAGGTAAAGAATCGGGGTAAGAAAGAGACAGGAACAGAGCATGGGCTTCCCACCCCTCCAGCCCTCTCAGTGTGATCTAAGACCTTAGTTAATCCTAGATATCAAAGTGGAAGCTTGGGCTGGGGCTGACGATGAAGCTGTTCCCCAGGAACTAACTAACCCCAGGCCCTAGACCCAGCCTCTGGCCCAGAAGAGTACTTGGGGCCAGAAAGGGCTGGAGAGGGCCTTTGCCAGGGCCTGGGCGGATGGAGAAGAGAGACTGCCAGCCCCAACTGTGGTGCATCTCCACCAAGGACACACAAGGATACAGCAGGAGAGACTATGATTAGACATCAGGGAGCACTTGATGACAGTTAGGGCCCCAGGACACATTCCCCACAGGACAGGCAGGGGGAGGAGTCTGTGAGCTGACAATCCTCCAGGAAGCCCAGCCTTCTCCCACCTCCCTCCACCCCCAGCGATGAGTCAGGGATTCCACAGAATTTTGAATTCCTGTCTTCCTTTGGGCAACGGATACTTGACACTCTCCTGGGCTTTCTCTCCTGCCACAGCAGTGAAATCTCCAGCCATTCTCTAAGCCTCCTTTCTCCGTGGCTCCAGGGCAGGGCCTGCTTCCTCCCTGATTATCTCAATCCTGGCTTTGCATGACTGCTCCCTCTGCCCGGAACCTCCTTCCCAGAACCAGCTTTTTCTCATCCACTGGGAACCAGTTCAAAAAGCATCTGCATGGCTGGCCAATTCACAAGAGCCCAACACTTAGCAGGGGCCCCCTGAGGGACTGAATGAATGAATGAATGCAGAAGATCCTGTGAGAGGGAGACAGCTCTGGTGCTCCACTCAGGGAGCCCACAGTCTGATAGTGGAGACTCGGGCCTGAGAGGGCCCCTAGTGAGCAGAGTTGTGCAGCTCAGAGGAAAGAAAGCTCTGTGTGGGTCCAGCAGCAGGGCTCCCTCTGAACGTCAGAGCAAGGCAAGAATTCACTGGTGGCCAGAGCTTAGCACAGCCTGCTACAATGGAGGGCCCAGTAAACATCTGTAGGAGGGAGGGAGATAGGGAGGAATCTCATGATCCTTGGCTTCTTTTTGAGGGCTGTTCTCTGGTCAAGGAGCTCCCTGGTAACCAGGACCACCTGGGCCTTTTTCAGCTCCACCTCCTTCTGCCAGGCCCACAAGAGCACAGAGTGGGTCCTTGTGACTGAATTAGAACTCTCAGATGAGCTGGAGAACTTTGAGTACCAGAACGTCAGGCTGCAGGCAGGCCTCAGCATCTGCCTCAGTCTACATCCCCACGGTGAGCTCAGCAAGAGAGGCCTGGGGCGGGACGCTGCGGTGGGACCAGGCAGAGGCAGCTGGGCAGTGTGGGCTCTGGCCTGGGGCGCATAGCTTCCCAAGACTCCTAATGGTCCTCAGGGAGGTGGGGTGCAGGGGATACCAGGCAAGGAGAGGTGGGATCTGAGCCTGGGGAGGAGGGAGAGGCTGGGGGAAGGGGCCTGAGAGGACAGAGCATCCCTCCACCAACCCTGTAAAGCCGAGCGCAATCCCCGAACTACTGCCCCCGGCCCAGCGTGAGCCTGGAAACAGATCAGGATCATTGTCTCAGGAAGGCGGGTGAGTTTCCATGAGAGAATCTTTTCCATCCTCAAACCAAAACCTACATTTCCAGCCCAGCAGGCAAAGCTGCCACTTCCTCTCTCTAGAACAGCCAAGACCTAGAAGGCATGGGGAGAGACGAGACCTGTCACACGGGCACCTCTTCCCCCAGGCCACCTTCCAGGATGGCTGCCAGCCAAAGGACAGTGAGACAGAGAGAGCAGTCATGGTGTGAGAGATTTTCTCCTGAGCCCCTCTGGGCTCCATGTTCTGCTCTCTGCTCTATTCAACATCCCTGCTCCAGGAGATGAAGTGCCAGTGTCATGGTTAAATGATGGGGGAGGGGGGCCTTCAATACAGAGGAAGGGGGCAGCAGTCAGAGCCTTCCTGGGTCCATGCAGGGAAGGAGCTGATTGTCATGACAGGAGTAAGTGCTGAGGCATAAAGCTAGGGGTTAGCAGGTCAGTGACCCACCCACCCATCCTCCTAATCCTTACCTGGCCATCACTTAGGAAAGTGATGGATTTAGTTTACCAACACTCGTGCAAGATAAAGCACAAGACCCTTATAAATATTAACTCATTGAATCCCCAGAACAAACCAGTAAACACAGCAATATGATCATCCCGGTTATGGATGGGGAAACTGAGGCTCAGATAGGGTGACCTGTCCAACATCACATAGCTGGAAAGTGGCTGAACCAAGATTCAAATCCAGGCAAAATTCGACCCCAGTGACCGCAGCTGCTACCATAGGCTCAAGGCCTGGCAGGGGGCAGGGAGAATCAAAGGTCAGGATGATGACATCCAGCCTTCAGGATGAGCGCATTCTTTCAGAGACTCCCACAGAAGGCTGGAGCCGGAGAGAGCCAGCGTCTGATGAAACTGCTCCCCCTTGTGGTGGGGGGGGAGCTGGCCTCGGCCCAGGGGGTGTGCCTCCAATGACAGGAGCCTGGGCCAATGGCAGGGCCCCAGCCTGCCCCAGCTGGCCCAGGAGGAAAGGAACTCCTCCCGGGTTTTTCTATTATTTTGAGGAGAAAGGGAGGCGGGAAGAAAAGTTGGCCAGAAAGTGGACTGAACTTGCAACTTGGTTTAATAACCAAATCCCAGTTCTCCTGTGGGCCAGAGCTCCCTCCTGCTGTCATCTCCAGGGAAATCCAGGCCAGGCCTGGGGCTGGGAGTGGGAAAGCCTGTCCCCACAACACCTCCAGCCTAGAGCCCCAGAAGTGGGGTCCACCTTCCCTGAAACCTGCAGTGCCCCCCAGCCCCCAGCTCCACTCTGGTTGGCCAAATAGAGAGAAAGTGGGGTCCTCCCCCAGCCCTAGAGAAGGAGACTTCCAAAAATGGGGGCTGCATTGTCCAGACTAAATATGGGGCTGTAGGGGTTGGCAAGATAAATGGCAATAGTGGGGAAGCAGGGTACATCATTTGAATGAGGGCTGTTCTAAGAAATGCCAGCCATGCACCCCTGGGTGGGAGGTCCGGGCACCCACTGTGGCTGGAGTAGGGGATGGTGGCCAGGAAGAGTGGGCACAGCTTCTGTCTCCTCGCTGCTTCCCCATGCCACACACACACACACACACACACAGACTCACACAGACTCACACACTCACATACACATTCACACACACATATACTCATATATACATCGCACACACATACACACAAAATATATACTCACGCACATATATACACCCACCTACAGAGACACAGTCTTACGTACACACTCCCACATTCATACCCACAGGCTCCGAGGTACACTCAGTTAGGCATATACATGCGTCCTCTCACAGACACGCTCATCCTTTGTGGGGTTAAGACTGGACTGGGTAGGAGAGAAGCCTTCTGGGAGGATGGTCTGGCTGGTAGCTGCCAAGGGGTGGGTGAGCCAAAGCCTTGCACCAAGTGGGGAGCCCGAGATCTGGGGGTGCTGTGGGGCCACCACGCAATGTGGGGGCCAGGGCTGTGAATGGAATGGGCGCTGCTCCTGCCCTGCCCCCTTGGGCCCGCCTCTGGCCAGACCGACCTCCATTCCCAGCATTGTTTTGAGCACTTCGGGCAGAGTTCCCAGGCCTGGCTGAACTGGGGGCCTGGCCAAATAGCCCTCCTCTGCCCTCCCATTCCCCTCTCCCTTTGGAAAGAGGGTTGTGTGGGGAAGTGGGAGAGAAGGAAGCTTCCTAAATCTTTGGCATCCCATCCCCCAACCCACACAGACAGCCTGCAGATGCACTCAGGTGCAGCGTATGGCCCCAAAGGCCCAGACTCTACAACACCCCCATCCTTCCCAGGGCAGCAGACTTGGAAGTCCAGCCTACCCCTACCTATATCCCCTTGACCATGACATTCATTTCCACCCCCATCTCTGGGGTTCCATCTGCCCTCCTTACAGGCTGGGCTTAGTCTGGGGCAGCTCTCTCCCACCCAACACCCCCCTCCCCAAGCAAAGGGAACCACAGTTGTTTTACTCCTAAAGTTCAAATAACTCACATGGGGGGAGGGGAATGCAGATATTAATGGATTAATCCAAAGGGGCACCTTCTCTGAGAACTGGTTCTTCCCTGCCTTTGCCCAGGAGATACCCCTTCACCTTATCCCTCCCTGATGGTTCTGGAGAGCTAAGCCACCATCACAATGGCTGCACCTCAGGCAGAAGAAGGGACCCCATGGGCAAGAAGACCAGCCATCCCCCAAGACCCTGCATGGCCTCCCTTAATGGGACTTGGGCAACACTCCTCACGGGGCCCTGAGGAGTAACAGCAAGGAGGCTGCCATCCTGCCTTCACAGGGCTGGTGTCCAGGGGGCACCCCTCCCTGTCCTGGCGCTGAATCTGGTACAGGACTTCTCGCAGATGCCCTCCAACCTGATCTCCACCCAAGCCAAAAGGATTTTTTCCAAAACACAAATCAGATCCCATCCAGCCCTTGCTTAAAACCTTTCAAAGGTTTCCCAATGCCCTCCAGATAACTCCTTAACGTATCTCAGCATGTGGGGGTCTGGCGCCTGCCAACAGCGCACCTCGCCTCCACTGCCCTCTCAGGCCATGATCTTCACCCACTGAAAGGAACACCCACCCCCACCCCATCCCCATTCCCCACCCCTAGCCCTGGATCCAGTTCCAGTTATGGGGTGCTCTCCTCTCCTTCCAGACCGCTCCTCCCAGCTCACTCATCATCCTGCGGGTCTCTCCCCACCTCCCTTGGGTCTGAAGCTGATGCCCTCTTCTCTGCTCTTACCCCTGCACCCCTTCTCTCCTGGCACAGATCAGTGTTCAGGGATGAGCTGTCTGCTCCTCAGCCTTCCCATCTAAACTGGGAGCTCCAGGAGGGAAGGGACACATCATCCTACCCGTCATTAAGCCCTCAGCCCCAAGCACAGCCCGTGGCATAGAGAAGATACTGAATAGATGCAAATGATCAAATGAATGGGTGAATGAATGAATTAACAGCCTGTAACCACCCAGCCTTTAGGGCCATGAGGCGCCTCACTTCCGGGGTTGGCCAGGCCCACACCCCTCTGCTCTCCTCCCTCTCCCCATTGTTGCAGTATAGCTCAGTAAGGCCGGCCTCCCACCCCCTGGGAGGAATCCCCCTGCATAGCCCCCTTCCCTATAAGCCCCATCCCAGGAAGTCCCATGACTGTCTTCCTCTTGCCCTAAGACCTCATCTGCTCCGAACCCTGCAAAGCCCTCTGCTGGGGCTGCTCTTGGACTTGATGTGCCTTTTTCAGTAGGCTCCCCGTCAGTACCCCTAGGACTCCTGGCAGACATGCCACCTGGGCTGCATCCAGAGGCAGGCCCTGGGCTGGGTCTCATAGAAAGGCAGACGAGCCAAGCCCAGTCTTGGGGCAGGGGACATGGCTCAGAAAGCTAGGGTCTCGATCCTTTCCTTCCTCACCCCCAAGCCTTGCTCCAGGACCTAGAAAACGAACATCAGAGAAGGAAGCCCCCACTGTGGAATGGAGAGGGTGTCAGCAAAGCAGATGAGATCCTGAGAGAAGAAAGCTAAGTTTGGGGCATTGGAAGCCCGACTCCGAGCTCAGGGGTCGGAACCCAGAGGAGATGGGCTGGAGCCTGGCTGGAGAGGAAAAGCAAGCAGGGGCTTCTCCCCCTCCTCGGCTGCTGCTCAGCTGGGGGGCTTCTAGCGAGGGCTTATTATAAGGGCAGAGCTATGTGTGTGCTCACCCCACACCCTTGGAGCCCTGCCTGTCCCCTGCACTCCTGGCAGTAGCTCAGTCACCCCACTCAAGTCACCAATGCTCTCAGGACTGGTCAGCAGAGGCGAGATGCCCACTTCCTGCATGCTAGGCGGGCTGGCCTCTGGCAGGAGGCTAGAAGTACAGCAGACCCAGCTCTGGCCTGACAGGGAAGTGGGGTCAGGGGCTCCTTGCACAGACACCCTCATTGCCCCCCATAACACACACACACTTACGGGTCTGCCAAGCCCTAAAGATGGGGCAGAAGCCACCTGACAAGAGAGGACTTAAGGATGGGGCTTGAAAATATGGTGCAGTTGCCCTGGGCAGCCATGGATAAGGACTTAGACCCCTCCTGGCTCTGCCGTCACCTGCTGGGTGACCTTGGATGCCTCATCCTTCCACCTGTAAAGTGGAGGTGATAATCCCTGCTCAACTCACCTCTCGGGGTTGCCATGATGCTCAGACAAAGTGCGCCCAGGAAAACCGTCGGTAGACTTTATAATCAACTACAAAATGAAAGGGGTCTTATTACCATTCTTACTGTTGTTATCATCATCTAGGGAAACTAACCGTGCTGTCTCATTTAAGCACGGCAGTTTCACCTACCTGCAGGATGCCCTCGCCCAACAACCATCTGTGCACCCCCTTTGCCTAGAGGATGACGGCCACAGTCTATTGTCTAGGAGTTCATCTGGCTTGAACCTACTTTCCATTTTTATCTCCTGTATGCATTAGTCCCTCTGATCCTTTCAGAGTTCTCCCAACATGTGTTTTGCTTTCCTGCCTCCCTGCCTTTGCTCATACTGTTCCCTCCTTCCAGAATGCACTCCCCTGTTGCTCCCTATACTATTTAGCTCCCTCCATCCTTCAAGACCAAACTGTGGTACCAACTCTCCCACGAAACCTCTTCCCTCAACCAAGCCAGAAGCGCTCTTTCTCCTTCCCTGGAAGGGTTTTGATTTACACCAAATGCCACGACAGTTCCTGACACAGAGTTGGCGCTCATGAAATGAAAGTTGTAATGACCACACCCTAGGCTTTAAACGCTTTACATTCATTGACTCATTTACTCACCACATCCCGTGATTGTGGTACTATTAGTATCCCCATTTTACAGATAGAGATACCAAAGCATAAGACGCTAAGTGCCTTGCCAAAGTAAGTATCAGATCAGGGACTGAACCTGGCAGACTGACGTCAGAGCCCACGCATGTGCCTCTAAAAGCACCACAAGGAACTGAGCCTACCCACTCATCTTTGCCGACACCCTGCCCAGCCCAGGACCTGGCTCTGAAAGGTGCTTGGTAAATGTTTGAGGGTTACCACTCTCAGGCCTCCTGCACACACTCATCTCCCTGTGCTGGAGGCCCCTCTAGGGCAAGACCCAGGGGCTGGCTCAGAGGAGTCCCAGGAAATGTGGCCGGACAGCCCTACTGGCCTGTAGATCCACACTGTCCTTGGGCATCGCAGTACCAGACCAGGGCTAGAAGAGCTGGGCTGCAGCCCTTTGGCTGGCATCGTGAAGCTGCCTGGTGGCACACTTGCTGACCATTCTGACCGCTGGCTGAGGTCGTGATGAACCCTACACTGTGGTCCTGACAGGATATGGGGATGGCCCAGAGTTGGGTGTGGAGGGAAGCAGGCAGGAGTATCAACGTCCGGGTGCAAGGGACTATAGGGACCACCTGGCCCCATTGTTCACTCCCATTTAACAGACAAGCACACTGAGGCCCAGGAGCTGGCATGAGGCCTGAAGCTGAGGAACATAGCAAAGGCTTGCAAAAGCACCAGCCTCTCTGGGCCTTTCCTCCTCAGCCTGTGTGCGGCCTGGCTCCCCTGCCCCTGAAGAGCTTGATGATTAGCCCCATGCCGCCCAGGCACCGAGAGGCCTGACCTCTCCACTGATCCCAGCAGAGGCAGCGGTGCCCGCAGTCTGCTTCGCCAGCCCCTGTGCCCAGCCAGCGGCCATCCCGACAAAGAGCCCTGGGGGAGACGTTGGGAGAAGGCCAGCTGCTAATTGTAGAAAATAAATCAGGGAAATCTAAACCCCGCAGCTGAAGAGGGGCCAGCTGCACGTAGACTTGCTTCCTTTTGTGCTCTTGCTCACCAACTCTAATTGTTAACTGGGAGCTGTGAGTTATATAAGTTCCACGGATACCGAAGGAGTTGAATGAGCTCTTGAGAAGGACCCACATGTTGAGCAGTTTCCAGGATAAGGAGGGGTCTCAGAAGAAGGCCCACCAGTGTGGGCGGCTGACCCCAAGAGGGCTACCAGGACAAAACTGTGCCCCAGTGACAGCCCTCTGGATCTGTGGACACATCCTTCCTGGGTTTTTACAGCACAGGGATGTGTCTTCAAGTTGCTGATTCTTCACAAAATCTCACAGAAAGTCAAAAGTGGTGCCATTACATTGATGTCCCAGTTTAATAATGAGACAAAACCTCCCTCTCCCATCTCTGACCCTGAGTTAATTGAGGACAAGGCTGTGCCTCCCACCTCAGACTAGGGCTTCCTGAGGCAGGGCTGTGTCTCCCCTCAGTCTAGGTCTGAGCTACATCTTCCCCATATGACTAAGAGCTCCATGAAAGCAGACTATGTTGTTTCTTTCCCTTCAGACTAGGCGCTCCCTGAGGCAGGGGCAGGGTCTCTCCCTCACTCCCATCAACCTGGGTTGAAGAACTAGGGACCTGGAGCCACCTGTTAGGGTGGGGAAATCTCAGGACACACCCTGGTGATAGGATTGGGAAGGGTTAAGAAAAGTTCGCAGGGACACCCTACTCATGAGTCGCCCTCCCCCTCCTGCCTGCTGCCAGGGCTAGGTTTGGCCTATGATGGGTTCCAGCTGACAGCTGGGCCTCCTCCATTCTGACTCTTGGGCTGCTGTGTCCTGTAATGACCCCACTACGGGGACCCTTAGCCACCCAGGCCGGGAGGGCTGGCATCAGAATGGAGTGGTATGCAGGGAGGGTGGGGCAGCCCTGCCTTGGGGAGAAAGCAGAGCCCAAGGAGCGCTGGAGGAGGGAGCTGGGCGCTTGGGGTTCCAGGACTCCCTCTGTTGCCTGCAGGCCCAGAGTGGTGCCTGGGACTACCCTGCCCACATGGGCTCATTCTTCTGCTGCCACCACCCCTGGGGGAGAGCTCTCCACATAGCCTGCAGCCTGGGTAGCACCCCGTGGCTCCCCCAGCCCCTCCTCATCCATGAGTCATTCATGCCCTGTGTGAGCAGAGGCAGCAAACCCCATGCCACAGCCTGAGGAAAGCAGGGGATAAACTGCAGGGCTGGCCAGATGCAGGTGCCCTACGCAGCAACAGCAGCCTGGTCTGGATGAGGAGGCTGTCTTGGACCTTGAGAAATCCCCGGTCCCATCTCCTACCCAACCCGCATCCCTCCTGCATTTCTCTTTCACATCCTTGTCTCTTGCTTAAGCCTCCTCTCAGCATCTTCAGGCCTTTCAGGGCTTATCTCAACTGTCACCTCCCCTGGGAAGTGCACCCTGCTCTCCTGGGTCTATTCTTTGTGCATCCTTGGGGCACCATGGGCATCATTTTATCTGCTGTCCAAGTCTCTTCTTTGGCTAGACAAGGCACCACAAAGGCAGCCAGGGCTGAATTCCATTCTTCTCTGTATTCCTAACACCCAGCACATAGTAGGTGCTTGTGGAAGTGTTTATAAAGATGGATCCAGCCAGGAATTAAATAAGATCACTCAGACCCTAATAACCAATATCTGCTGGTCCCAGCTGCTTCCAAAGTCCCACCAACTGTCCCCAGACAGGCCTGGGGGGTTCTCACCTCGTACCAAGACCTGCTGCCAAAACTACCCCCGGAACACCCGCAAAGGGCATTGCTGATGTGCCTGAGCACTCAGGGTGTCAAAGCTGAACGGTGGTCTGTGGTAAAGAGGGGAGAATGCACCCCCCCTCCCATTCCCCTCCAAGAGAATCCCAAAATGGAGCTGCTCATGCCTGGCATCTCGTAAAAGTTCAGGAGGCAGTGTGTGGTGGATATGGTGGACTGACTCTCAGTGTTCACTCCACCCTCTGCTAGGTGCCCTCCTATACTGCAGAGACAGGAAGAGTTTAAAAAAAAAAAGTTACGTTTCTCAGTGTTCCCCACTGTTAGGATTCAGGGTGTAACCCAGATTCAGCCAATCAGATGCACTTGCATGAGATTTGGAAGGCTGTGCTTCTGCAGCTCCTGCCGCTTTCTGGCATTGGGAAGGGGGTGCAATTTGTTTTGCTGTTTTCCTGCAGTGCTGGCAGACAGGGTCAAGGAGCAAAGCCCAGCGACACCCTCTACTAGAGTAGGTCACGGTAGGTGCAGTGCAGAGCTGGCAGCAGTAGCAGCTTCCGGATCATGGTACTGCGTATGGCTCTGGAGCTGGTGAGCTCATGGTTACCAAAGAAGGGGTAGCTCCCTTGGAGAACTGCTTTGAGAATTGCTTCTGAAAGCTCAAGTTTTGAGGTCTATGTCTTTGACCTCCCAATAATTCTGTGGCTGTTTCATAAATCCCTTCCATTCAAGCTCACCAGAGTGGATTCTGTTCTCTGCAGTGGAACCCTGATGCACGGCACTTTGCATCCTGCGGTCAGCTCGCTCTCCTGTCTGTCTCTCAGACCCAGATATGAGTCTACCTGAGAGCTGGACCAGAGCAAATCCAGTGACAATCACCCACGCAGCTTAGAACTGCCATTGCTTGCCCTTTGACAGTGAAGTATTGTCACTCAGCCAAGGTTGTCTCCCAGCTCTCTCTTCCCTTGGTTGAGTTTTCTTCTGGGAGTTTCCTTAGACCCTTTTGAATGTCTGAATCACAGTCCAGGATGGTAGATAGATTTTCATTTCATCTGTCAGCTCTACTCATTTAGTAGTGATGGCCTGCACCAGTGTGTGAGGGAAAGACTGAGGCTGCTTCTATACTCAGAACGAAGGAAAGACCAGTGTGATCAGCTAGCAATGCCTGCCATGGTGCAGAAGTGGACATTGACAACGTGCATACTGTGTAACTGTCCACATATCTGGGGGAGAAGTGAATGAAGTTGCCTTCTGCTTAAGCTGGAATGGTGTCCACTCAGCCATGCACTGCCCAGGCAGCTCTCCAGCCCTAGAGCCACCCCACAGGTTCCTGACCCTACCTGCTGATTTACCCCAACTCAGCATTTGTTCATTGACCCATTTTACCAACCATTCCTAATGCTTCTGATCCCTATCCCCAACTTAATCCCTCTCCAACTTACATCCCCAACCCTGCCCTCCAACAATCCCACAGACTCTCACGCTCACCGGTGTTCTGACCTCAGGAAAGAGCTGGAGCTGAAACAGGCTAATTCCTTGAACTAAAGTAAGTCCACACCCCTCCAGAAAGATCCTTGACCTCTAGCCTCCCCAAAGGCCCTCCCTTACATGTCTCTGTGCCCAATCAGCATTGGGCTCTCAGGAAGTGCTCCATAAATCCATGGATCAGTGAAAGAATACAAGGGTTGCTGGGAGTGACCTCACCAACCACTGGCTTCCCCCTTCTCATCCTGCCTTCTGCCCATTCCTGTACTCAGATACTTTTGTTGACACTGACATATGGCCTCCCAAATCTCCAGGAAGTCCACACACAATGCGGTGCCCTGCATCCCATTTGAGTCACCATTGAACCCAAATTCAGCCCGCTGAAGAAGCTGGCTGCTGTGGAGAAGAAAACTGTGCCCTTCAGGGGGCTCCCAGGCTCCCCTGTGAAGGAGAAGAGCCACTCTCTGGGCATGGCGGAGGTCAGGGTGGGTGGTAAGTCACTTTCCAGGGAGGAAAACCAGCCTGGAGCCCACCCTGCAGCATCCTCACTCTGGGCTCTTGCTCATCACTAAAGGGAAACAGATGGTTGGGATGTCATAGTGGACTCTGGCCCTCATCAAGTCTCAGGGGGCAGTGAATGACTTACCGAGTCATAAACAGAAGCTCAAGGGGAGCCAGTGATGTCATGCCCACAGCCCCTGAGGACTGAGAGAAATGTGGACGGAGGCCACTGGTCTTGGGGTGGGGGTGAGGCCAGGCTGGAACTCGAGTAGGAGGCTCCAAGTCAAAGCAGCCTTGGGTAGGCAGAGCCCAGTGACAGCTCCTGGAGGGTCCAGATGCTCACAGCTAGAGAAAGTGAACACTGATCTGGGAAGGAAGGAAGGAGAAGTGGGGTGCAGGAAGCAACCACAGAGGAGCAGAGATACCCAGGGGATGATAGGCAGGAACTGCTGGAGTCTAGGAGCCCCCCAGAGGTGCAACTGAGGCCTGCCTCTCCCGACCAGAGCACAAGTCCCCGTGCAGACAGTGAAGCACCAGAGCCCTACTCAAGAGGGACACGAAGAAAAAGCAAGTCCATCCGTCTCCCTGGGAAACCCTGTGCCAGAGAGAAGCAGTGGTTAAGAGCCAGGCTGCCTGGGTTTAATTCCAGCCCTGCCAGTCACTGGCCTGTGTGACCATGGGCAGCTTCCTTAACTCCTCTGTGCCTCAACTTCCCCGTATGTAAAATGCGATAACATTTTCTCATGAGAACTCCACTAGTTAATGGACTCAGAACAGAGAAGACACACAGTGCTATGTGTTTGATTTAGGTTATTATTTTTAAGTCAAGAGTCCCTGTGTTGGTGAACTGTGAGTGGAGGGAGATCCCTATCACTAGCAGCTGCAGCCTCTGGGGAGCTTCTCTTTGTAAATCCATTATTCCCAGCATCCCCTCCCTCCCCCTACCAGGATCCCCAAGTGGTGGGAGGGATGAAGGGCTCCAACCCTGCCCAGAAAGTGAATGAGCCAGCTGCATGCCAAAGACAGCTTGGATAAATAACAAGAACGAACACTGTTCATTGGGCACCTGCTGTGTGCAGGCCTGATCCTGGTGCTTTATCTGCACTTGACCATTTAATCTTTAAGGGGGATATCACCATCTCACTATACAGATGAGAAAGCCAAGGCCTCAAGAATTGGTGTCCAAAGTCACCCAGAAAGCAAGACTTCCTGGCCCCAGAATCTGAACTCTTCTCAAAAGCAGAGCGTGATCCTCGGCTATTGATGTCACAGATGCTGGAGGACTTTTTAAAATGCAGAATCCTAAGACCCTTCTAGATCTAGAGAATCAAAGTCTCAGTGAGTGGGACCCAAGAGTCTAAATTTTAATACAAGAGCTGTCCTGACTCTGGACCTCTTCCCACCCAGCGCAGCCCCCATCTCAGACAGTGGAAACCCCGCAGAAGGAAAAGAGACAGAGCCCAGTCAATCTGCACTGGGTGTTTCTGGAGGGATGTTGGCATCCCTGCCTCCAGGCCCCTTTTTATTCCTAGGATCCTTCACTCTCTCTGTCCTGGAACTGGGGCCAAAACAAGCAGGGCCAGGCAAAAGACGGCAAGAAAACATGTCTCCAACATGTACTGGAGTGGGAGGTCCAAATCATGGGGTGAGAGGAGCAGCAGGGTCAATGGGACCGCCTCCTCTGTCCATCACAGGGGTGCACGTGCAATGTAGAAGGACTGACAACCTGGACAGTGCTGGGAGCCCATCAGTCGGGGGTGGAGGACCAGATTCTCTTAGACTTGGGTAGGCACAGCCCAGTGACAGCTCCTGGGGGATCCAGATGCTCTCCCCATTCCGACATCTCCCCCAAACACCTCAGGACGTGATGGTAGTGCCACCCCAGGCTCCCTGTGCTGCGGGGGGAGCAGACACTGGTCTTCACTAAGAAGTGGAAAGGGATCAGCACACATCACATCACACTTGGCACGGCCCCCATTGGTGGGCACCATGCCACCATGTTGGCCAGCCATTTTCCTGCAGAACGCTTGTTGGGGGCATGCTGCCAGGGGGATCTGTGCCCACCAGGAGTGGCCCAGGCTCCAAAAGCCTCCTGATCACCAGTTCCCCGCTCCCAAGCCCTGCCAGTTTGTAATTTTTTTCATTTGTGTGACCATTTGCTTTCAGTCTCTCCTCCAGGCTCTATGAGAGCAGGACTAAGTCCGTGGGGTTCATCGATGTATCCTGAGTATCTGGTACATTCATCAAATGAATGACCTGAATGAAAGCACCACATTTCTGTCCACACCTTTGCCCCTAGCACAGAACCTGTGGGTGCCCATTGCTTAGACTTGGCAGGACAGAGCCCATCTTGCCAGAGCTGGGAATCCAAGATCAACCCCAGAGCAATTCCAAGGCTGTTAATCAAGGAAGACTTCCCGGTGGAGGTGGGTGGGGATCAAGGAGTGGGGAGGCAGGGGGGAGCAGTGGGGAGGCGTTCCAGTCTCACAGCTGCTCTTCCTATTCATCACCTAGTTCCTGTGGGAAGTCCCAGAGGCCAGAGGTCATGTCTGAGTCTCAGGGCCATCCCCAGCACACCCCCACTGGAGCTGCGCGTGGCTTGCCCCAATGTTGGCTGCCAGCTGTGACTCACAGTTCATGAGGCTTTCCTGTTGGCCAGAGATCGGGGAGCAGATATTACAGTAACATTACTAACCTCAGCTATGACCGCGCTTACGTTCAGAGCACCTCCCCCCACGCCGAGGGCAGAGCAGTGACCTCACCCTCAGAGGTCAAGCAAGTAAGGACAGTCCTTCCTAGAGGCAGGAGGATGCCTGGACAGTCCTGGTCTGCTTGAGAAGCCCAGAGTCTGGCCCCTTCTCATCAGAGTTGGTTGCACACCCTCCCCCTTTCCCTCCAAGCAGCCCAGCTGGGGTAGGTGCTCGGCCCTGCCTCTGCCTCTCCCCAACAAGGTGGGCAGGAGGGGAAAGGGGAAGTGTCTGAGGCTGCCCTATCCCTGCCCTTCCTCACTGCTGGGTCCAGGACACTCATGCTGGGGAAAGTAGCGTCTGAGGATGTGGCTGCAGTGGCCAGCTCCTGGCGCCAGCCGAAATCCCCAAGCCCGTCAGTAGACCCTGTTCAGACGCGTCCGCTGACCATGGCACTGAGTAAGTGCTGAGGAGACACCTGCAGACTGATGTCATGCCCTGCCTGCCCCCTCCTCCCAGACAGGCGCTCCTGGGACCCAGACCATTCCAGTTCCTCCTGTCAGACCCTGAGAGGGCCCAGGGCATCCATTCCTCCAAGGGAAGGCTCTGGGAAAGAAACTAATGCACAGGAACTGGGTTCAGAGCCCAGCTGGGTGTTCTTAGGAAAGTTACCCAACCTCTCTGGGCCTCAATTTCCCCAACTGTAAATTAGGACTGAGACTAGCTGCCTCCTGGGCGACCATGAGAATAAGTGAACGCACTGGCCTGGCAGTGGGTGGACAGTGACCTCATCTTGGTGTTGCACTGGTGCCATTAACAGCTCCGGGCAGCAAATGCCAAGTATTAGGAAGAACTGAGGCTTCAGAGAAGGGAGAGAAGCAGGGAAGGGAGTTGGGAAGGGAGCTGGGAAGACCCCACCCACCCTCTGCCAGTTGCAAACTAGAAGGAACAAGAGCCTGGGGGCAGACACTGTCTCCCAACCCCACTTCATCCCTCCTTCCCCAGTTTGCAGCAAGACCCTCATGGGAAAGACTCTATCCTCCAGCTTTCCTTGGACTAGGGTTGGCTGGGGGACTGAGTTCTGGCCAGTGGGATATAAGCAGTGTGTGATTTCTGGGAAGCTTCCGTAAAGGGAAGGGGCATGCCCTTCTTCAGTGCTTTCTTCCTTCTTGCCACTGGCTGGAGCTCCAGTGACCAGCTTGAGCAATGATGTGACCTTGGAAATGGAAACTATACTCAGCAGATCAATAGGCTAGAAGGAGCCTGGGTGCCTGACAGCAAGTAGTTGTCAAACCTGCCCTGGAGTACCTGAGGGAAAATGCACATCTATCTTGCGTAAACCAAACTTAACTCTGAGCCTCTTAGCCTCCTCACCTCTGTAGAATCATACAAGGTAATGATTTTGGCCATGGGTTTTGGGAATCATACAGAGGTGACTTTGAAGCCACCTTGGACAAAATTACTTAATTGCTCTGTGCCTTTCTTCTTCTGTTTAAAATAAATAAATGAAACAAAAAACAGAGCTGGGCTCAGAGGGGCACTGGGAGGATTAATTCAGTGGGCGATAGCTCAGGACCTGGTACCCAGAACAAGCTCCATAAATAATCTCTATGTGGCTATTTTTCTCCTGTCTGGGCAGAGATAAGGCTGGAAGTATTCCTTCAAGTTCTTTTCAAGTCTAGAATACCTTTATTCCACAATCCTGTGATTCCCGATTCTGATTCTGGAATCTGAGGACCAGGAATGACAGCTCCAGCCCAGCACCTAACAGTCCAGCCTGCAGCCCACATCATTTTACTTCCACAAGTGGGCTTCACCCTGCCCATCAATGTGCCCCCAGCTGCGTGGCAGCCCCGTGGCCCCAGGTGGCTCTGCCAGTGTCTCTGACCCCTTCACCGTGCCCTCACCTGGAGCTGGGGCAGCACGAGCTCCTCTGGCTGACTTCCTCACACCTACAGTCCCCTGACAATGTCACATGCTGTGGAAGCTGGCAGACCCAGAGGGGCCACAGATGCCAACACAAACACCATTCCTGTGAGGGGAGAAGAGCCTGCAGGGGTTATTTTTAACCTGTTGATCAGAAGCCACAGCTTAGGCCCTGGGAGGCCCAGGGCTGGGGGCTCTCAAGGGGAAGGCAGGTGTCAGGCCTCACCTCAATGACCGTCAAGGGCATTGGGCTGCATGGACCCCAACCCTCAGTGCACTTTGATGGAGAAGGGGAGAGGGAGACGCAGATCAGGACATACCCCATCTTGTGCACTGGTTTCAATGGGAGTTGAACTCAGCCAGGAAGAGCAAGGGTGCCACAAATCACCCAAGACTGACCTGGAGATGCTTCTGCCATCCGGTTGTACAGGTAACTGAGACCTCAGAGAGGAGGCCCAAGGTCACAGCTCCCTGCCCCCTTGTCCACTCAAAATCCGACATGGACATCTCAGTAACTCTCCAAGGCTGCATCCAGGGTTCACCTTGCCCTACGATCCTGCCCAGTCTATCCCACTCTGGTGGACCGAGCCCCTGATCACCCCTAGATGAGGCCCCCCAGGCTCTGACTCAGCCTGCAAGGACTTCCTAGGTGCCCAAGCAGTGCCCCCTGGAGGTCAGCCGCAGCAATGGCCAGAGCCATGGTGGCTGGAGGCCCAGGCGAGGACGTGCAGGCCAGGGCGTGCCTGCGTAGGGGGGAGCACGACCAGAGCTTCTGCCAAGAGCCCGCTGCCGGCTGCTGCTGAGTCTGTGCTCGCCAGAGGGGGGGGCGGTGGCAGGCAGACAATGGACCCCACAGCCCAGCCTCCCGGCCTTGGCCCCTTGAGCTGGGCAGGCAGCTACCGGCTGAAGCAACCGCCTCTGCTAGCCCCTCACGTAGCCCACGTCCTGCCTGCTGGGTGGCCCTTATCACCGGGTACGTGCCAGGAGCCCACATGCCCACACTCTGCAGTGGGGAGAGGACTGGAGGTCCAGGATGATTGGAAATCAGCAGGGAGTAAGGCCTCCTGCCTCCCATCCACCCTCTGCTGGAACTCCAAAGGAAGGGCCTGAGAGGCCCTGAGTACCCTTTGGGGAATGTCCTACCCCCAGAGAGACCTTAGCTCCATCTTGCCAAGTCCCAACTGTCAACCACTCTTCTCTTCTTGGACTGACAGGGCTGGGGTGGAGGAGAAGGAAGAGGCCAACATCTTCATATGATTTCTCTGGGTTACCAGCTCACAAACATCAACATACCTCAATATAATAAGTGCTATTACAGTACACCCATTTAACACATGGGGAAACAGAGGCACAGAGAGGTTGAACAACTTACCCACAACTACACAGCTGGTAGGGACAGAGTCAGGATTCAAACCATGCAGACTGAGTCAAGAGCCAAACCACTGCCAACAGAACACAGCAGAAGCAGAGACAGGACTGGGCAGTGCTCAGCCTCCTACTCCATGGGAATGAGGGCGTCAGGATCTGACAGACATGGCTTAAGGCTGGCTACTGCACGTTCTAGGCCAAGTGAGGTGCTTCTCTGGGCCAAAGTTTCCTCCCTATAAAATGAGCGCAGTGATGCAGTGAGGAGGTACAGCAGCCTCACACATGGAAGATGCTACCCCCTTCACCTACCAGAGCTCAGAGTGTCCTTCCATCAAGTGATTAGAATGTCTGCTGGCTGGCCCATTGAAGCCCACCATCCCAGACTCCCTTGGGCCAAATCCACAGAGCGGTTCCATTCTCTGGTTCTCAGGCTCTGCTGCAAGCCACTAGCACGTCCAACCAGGTAGCCCTGATGGCATGGCTGGCTCAGCCCAAGCACTGTCATTGAATCCTCCATGGCTATTGGGTTCTCCCTATCTTCTCCCCAGGAAGACTATGAGTGCCAGCTGTCGGGCTGAGGAAGACGAGCTGAGAGCAGAGGCCATCTCCCCCAACAGATCAGAGGGTCTGAAGGAAGACAGGAAAGCTGCTCCCTCAGACACAGACACCCCAAGTTGAGGCTCCCTGAAAACAGAGTCCAGGTAGGCCATGCCATCCAGGCTACCTGGCTGGACACGTGTTCACAGTCAGGCCCTGCTCCCGTTTCCAGTCTGCTACCCAGGAGCTGTGTGACACTAAGCAGGTCCCTCAACATTTCTGGGCCCGTTTCCTCACTTGTCAAGCAGAGATCACATTCTCTATCTACATCCCAGGTGAGTGAAGATAAAACAAGGCCACGTATGTGACATTCCCTCCTCTGCTAGTGTAGCAGGACTACAGTGTGGGCGGGGAGGGGCCATCCTGACTGGGAGGACATGGGAGACAGGCACAGACGTCAGAGGAGAAACGCAGAGGGGTTTCCCTACCGTGATGTGAGGCCTGAGTCTGCTCAGGCAGAGGAAGGAAGGCTGAGGGGGCTGAGTCACTGGCTATGTGGAAGATGCTGGGAATCTGCTGCCTTCCCAGCCACTGAGAGTGAAGTGACCGCAGGAGGGACCACAGGAGACACAGGGAAGCCTCAAGAAATGGGGCAGTGACTGGATAGGACAGGAAGGGAAGTGGGGCAGACCTGAGCTCCAGGACTCTGGAGGAAGCAGCCTGAGGGGGAGACCCAGCCCTGACATCACAGGGACCCCAGCTGATGTGGACACACAGCCCTGCCTCGGGGAGCCCCAGTCTGATGGGGAGAGAGAGGAAGTCTGCCTTCAGGGAACTCCTGATCTGATGGGGAAGTTGTATGACGTCTGCCTCAGGGAGTTACAGTGTGATGGGAAGACTCAGCCTCTGCTCTCAGGGAGCCCCAGCTAGGGGCATCTATGTCTAAAGGAGTACCTTTCCTGTCTTCTTTCAGACCCTCTAATCTGACCGGGAAGAGGTGGCCTCTGCCCTCGGGAGTTCTGTGTCTTAAGCTCTCAGGCTTAAGCAATGGTGTGCAGACACAGGTGAATGCCCTGTGTGGAGGCCCTGCTCTTACCCACTGGGAGACCACCCGCCTGATGGAAGGGGATAACTCCTCACGGTGGAGAGTCCTTGGTCCTGCCCAGGGCAGGGGATCTTCCCTGAAGTGCTTCTGAGCACCTGGACCATAGAGGGTAGAGGGAGACAGAAGTGCAGCCACATCTGGTCTTGGGGTGGCTGGACTCCCTGTCTTCAACAGCTGGACCACATCTGGCTTCCAGACATCCACCTCTGGCTCTGTGATTCACTCCAGCACCACGTGTCTGCCAAGATAGGGAGACGTGGGCTTCCAGGGACACAAGTTCCCCCACACGCATGCGGGGCCCCAGTATGCACAGAGGGTGGTGGGCGCCCTTCCTCTCCTATTCCAGACCACTCTTGAGTCACCATGACTCAGTCTCCCCTCCTGGAACCCTCACACTCAGGTTTCGCAGACTTTATGCAGGGACGGTGAGTGGGCTTGGAGTCAGCGGGGAGGAGGCGGCACAGCCAGCCCTGAGTTCTGAGTTCCAGGATCTGATGCCCCAACAAATCCTTCCTAGGGAAGGAAAGTTCCCGGAGAGCAGAGCATAGAGCTGAGGAGGAAAAGTGATGCCAGGGAGGGAGGAAGTAGGGTGCACACAGCATTTCCCCATCAAGTGGGGGCTGAGTCAGGGCTGTGTCTCCCCTTAGACTGGGGTCCCTGAGGGCAGGGCTCTGTCTCCCCTCAGACTAAGTTCCCTAAGTCAGGGCTGTGTCTTTCCCATCAAATTGGATCTGACCTGGGTCTCCTTTAGCTCTATAATAGGTGACTCATCCCCCATCTACATCATTGGGGTTTTCAGACTGCTTGGAGGGCTGGAAGTGAGAGGGAGCAACTTCCTCACAAAGCCCCATCCTGAGGGCGGACAGTTATACTCACTGACAGGAGCTCCCTCGGAGAACAGCCTGCTCCCAGCTCACCCACTTACCTCTCTGGGTGGTCCCTCCCAGTGTCTAGCCCTAATCTCTCAGGCTAAATCACCTGCTGGGTAGGATGGACCCAAAGGAAGTATGCAGGGCCTGGTGGGGGTCCAGCTGAGAGAGCTGACATTCTCTAGCATCATCACCTCACATCCAACTGCCCTCAGCTGGAAGGGTCTGGAGTCCCACTTCCCCCAGGTCTGTAGTTGAGCATGGGGAGGGGCAGACAAGCCTGTGGGCTTCTGTGGCCTGGGGAGGTCTGGCTAGCCAGGCTTTTGCCTACATGAGTCCAAATCAGTGCAGGAAGTGGGTCTCAACTCTTATCAGCTCGTCCTTATCCTGCACACTACCCCCACAAATTAGAGGAGAGGAGAGGCCTCCTACCCCAGTGGGTCATTGCGAGGGGGCCGCCTTACCCTGGAATGGATACATTTGGTAGTGAAGGAAGCAAGGAATGGGCTGGATGGGCCTGGGAATCCCACCCCACACTCTTATCACCGTTCTCTATCAGGAGCAAGGCCTTCTACCCCTCCCCCTCCCTGTCACCACCTTCCCTCCCATTCCTCTTTCAGGGAAAAGAAACCACCAAGCCATGCAACACTGGGGCTGGCAAGGCCACAGTGGAAACAAAGACTTCTGGGCAGAATGAGAGAGTCTGTGCTCCCCACCTAACACTGAGAATTGGGAGACGCCATGGCTGAGAGCACCCTGAGCTAGCAACCCACTGTGCAGAAAGGAAAGCTGAGGCCTGTGACTCAGAGCCAGAATAGATCCAGCCTCGGAGTGAGCTGGCCAGGCTTGTGATCGGCACCTGCTCTCTCTGAGTCAGAGTGGGACAGTGGGACTGTGAGCTCCCTGAGGTCAGGGACTGGTCTCCAGCTTCCTGAAAGGAGCTTGCTAAATGGGGGCAGGCTGAGTGCAGAGCCCAGTCTGGTCCTAGAGGGCAGCGGATTCAGGCAGGAAGCTTCAAATCTCAACATCAGGGTCTCCTCATCTGTGCTCTAGTCCTAGAGAACACACAGAAACTCAGAAGATTCTCCAGATCCTCTCCCCCTTTCCTTTGTTTGCTCTGCCCTCCTCAGCTTGACTAGGCTGGCCGCAGGACCTCCCCATCTCTGGTACCCTCCTGGACCGCAAGTCTCCCTGCTTGGTTCCTGGCAGCTCCAGACTCCTGGTCCCTGGGGAGGCAGGGTCTAGGGTACATAGGCCGGCCATATTGGGCCACCTGCAGAAGTCCCCAGAGCTTTGTACAGGAGCCTTCTTCCCCAAGCTGGCAGAAGGGCAGGCAGTAGCCTACATGCTGTCCTCCATCCCTGAGCCCCAGCCAATTGGTTGTGCTAGGTCCATCTTGGTCAGTGCCCCCTCCCCTCCTACCCACCATCATCCATCTTGCAAGCACGTCCTTGCTTCAGACAGATGTCTGAGCATAGATTTTTCCCTAAGAAATCCATGCCCTACCCTACCAGTTTCTGCCTATCCTGCCCTCTCTCCCTCCTATCCCCACACGCCCCCTCCCAGGCCACTGGGCTTACAGCTCTGACCCATGTGGAGGGCCAGCCCTTCCCCAGCCCAGGGAAGGGCCTCAGCAGAGGCAGCAGGGATGGCGCCACGACACATCTGCCCCATAACCTGGCATGCTCTGTGTTCCACCCAAACCACCCTCTTCTCTGTCCCTGTTGCCTGCCTATGCCATCTCTCAAGGCAGCAAGTTCGTTAGGTCTGTTTCCCATTGTGTGGGCGAGGATGTGGTCTCTCTCTTATCGGATGCCAAGACTTGCTGCAACCCAACCCTGCAGCAGAAAGAGCTGTCATCAAGCCCAACCCTCAAGTTCATACTCTGTAGTCTAGAAGGAGGCTCTCCCAGAACCTGTCAGCTTCAATCCCTGTCCCTACTTTACACATCTTTTTGGCCAGGTAGCTTTTTTTTGTTTAATGTTTTTGTAATTGTGGTAAAAATACAGAGAACATAAAATTCTCCATCTTAACCATTTTTTAAGTGCACAGTTCAGTGGCATGAAGTAATTCACATTGTTGTGCAACCACCACCATCCATCTCCAGAAGTCTTTTTATCTTCCCTCAAACTCTGTACCCAATAAACAATAACACTTCATTCTTCCGTTCCCCCCAGGCCCCTGGCAACCACCATTTCACTTTCTGTTACTATGAATGTGGTATCTAATTAAAGTGGAGTCATACAGTATTTGTCCTTTTGTGACTGAGTGGTTTCACTTAGTATAATATCCTTAAGGTTTATCTGCATTGTAGCATGTGTCAGAAATTCCTTCCTTCTTAGACTGAATAATATTTCATAGTATGTATATACCACATTTTGTTTCTTCATTTGGGTAGCTTTTTTCTTAACTACTAAATTAAGACAATCAAAGGAATATAGTCTCAGGGTAAAAAGTCTGAAGAGTTCAGAAGCAGATAAAGTGAAAGTGCACCTCTGTCCTACCTTGTTCTGCTCAGAATGAATTCTCGAAATTTCTGAAGCATAGGACAGACAGGCGTATATCAATTTTTAAAGAAATAGTGACATGCTCTTCACCAGTACTTCTGAAACGTGAGCATGCATCAGGATCCTCTAGAGAGTGTGTTCAAACAGACTACTGGGCCCCAGCCCCAGGTTCCTGACCCAATTGTTTTGAGCTCCATCCCACCCTCTGCCCCCCACCAACCCCTGAGATTCTGGGTCTCCAACAGGCTTCTCAGGATATGATGCTTCCTGAAGGTACACCCTTTGTGGACTAGTCCCGTCCGAGCTGTCCTGTCACCTGCTTTCCCACTTAGTGAATATCAACATATAAAGCTGTACCTCGTCCTTTTTAATCACAGCACACCACTCTGGCCTTTGGACGCCCCAGAACATAGCTAATCTGGGCCTTGTTAATGGACTTGATGTTGCTTCCAGTTTGGAAATAAAACTGCCATGAAGACAGTTGTACGTATACTTTGAACACTGGTAGCATTTGTGACAGTGTATCTGATAAATTCCAACCCCTGAGCCAATGGTTTGTGACTTAATTCTTCTCATGTAATTCCACCCCTTTCCCAGGTGTAGTTGACTTCCCACCAATTCTGAGGATGCCAGTGTTCACCAAACAAGGGCGTCTCCCATTTCCACTGTTGTCAATCAGAAAGAGAGAAAAGAGAATGTTATCATTTCTTAATTTTGATTTCTTGTATTTTGACTGAGGGCAGGAATTTTTACATGTTTACCAGTCTTTATTATTCCCTTTCCTGTCCATGTGCTTTGCCCATTTTTCTGTTTGCTTCTTTTTTCCTTATTGACTTGTATGAACTCATCTATCATATATTTTGAAAATATTTTTTTCTGGCCTGTTATTTGCCTTTAGACTTTAAGATATTACATTTTTATGTAGCCAGTTTTTTTTTTAATCTTTCCCTTGGTAACTCCTATATTTTGTGTCATACTTTCCCCAATTCAAGAACAAATATTTTTTAATTTTTCTTAATGTTTGTTCTAGTAATTGTATGGTTTCTTTTTTATATTTAAATATTTAATCTATCTGGGACTTATTTCAGAATAAGGAATGAAGTGGAGAACCAATTTATTTTTTCCCTAAACAGCTGGCCAGTTGTCCAATTTAATTGAATATTTCATCTTTCTCCTCTGACTTAAAATGTCACTTTACCATATATTCAACTTCCATTTGTACACGGGTGTGTGTCTGGTCTCTGTTCTGTTCCTTTGATCTGTCTGTCTGTGTGCCAGTACCCAACTGTTTTATTACTGGAAATTTGTACATTTCAGTAGCTCTCCTTGCCCCTTATAATGCCTCTTCTCCAGAATTTTCCAAGCTCTTTTTGCATGTTTATTTTTCCAGATGAATTTTAATATAATTTGTCAAGTTCAGAAGATCTTATTGTTTTTTGCATCTTCTAACAGATGTGATTTTCTGATTTCTCAGCCCACAGCAGAATCGAAACAAGTTGAGAAGAATGAGGTGCAGCAGTGGTCTGCCTGAGACCATGATAGTGGTGAAAGTGACAGCTAATAGTGTGAAAGTTGAAGTGATGAGAATCCCTTATAAATGTAGATGCAAGAACTATGAAAATATAGCCATCATGGAATGGGACTTTGGTGTGGGGTCAAAAGACCTTGGATTTTCACTGTATTACAACCAGGATCGTGATGGACACTTGAAACCACAACTCTGAGTCATAAGGACTCACATGTTCTATAACCTCTGATTTAGAAGGCAGGAAAGTGTGTAATAGCCAGTAGTGACTTCCATCCAAAATATCTCTTTTTAAGGTCTCAGATATTAATGTCTGGAAAACTAGTATGAAATGGTTCATTCTTGGATGATGACAGAAGTATGACATATTACTGGTTTCTCTATAGTTTTTGCAAAACCCACCTCCAAATTCCAAGGAGCTCTGGGATTTGAATTTAGTCTACCCATGGAAACAGAGCTGAAGGAAATGTCCCCAGCCTTTCAGCCAGTCCATACACAATAATAAAAAAATTTTTTTTTAAGATTTAGCTCTTACTTAACATCTGCCTCCAATATGTGAGGCATGTTTTGTGCAGACCACATTTTAATCCTCAACAGTCCCACTAGGTGAAGGCTGTGCTCCCGTTAGACAGGAGACTGAGGCTCAGGGCAATCAAATTTGGGCAAGGTCAAGTTAACATGTGACAAAAAACCCTCAATCACCTGCACCCCACATGCCACTAACTAGTCCCCTTCAACTCAGTTCCCCTCCTCAACAGGAGGCCCAAAAGGGGACCAATTCTATTCAAACACCCCTCTGCAAGACCCTGCACTTGCCCTGCCCAAGTCCCACACAGACCAGAGAGGCTTCATCCGATGCCTCACAGTGGCAGGGAGGGTAGGGTGAGGTGTCAACCTAGGCCATCTAGGGAAGGAAGGGGCAGCCTCCAGGCCACTTATTTACCAGCCGCCAGATCAGGGGTTCAGAAAGTCAGGAGGGTACCCTGGGGACGCAGGAGACACTTCCAAGATAGTACTGCCTGCCACAGGCTGGCGTGGCCTCCTTGCACTCCCTGGTTATCCCAAGACACAGACTCTGTGTTCACCATACCACACCTCTGTCAGTGGTGTAGGCAGAGCCCAGTCCTGCCATCCAGGTGCAGGTGACATACAGAGGGAGGAAGTGACAAGGAAAGGCACTCCCTTGGGAGTTCCCCATCCCAGCGGAGATAGAGGTCAAAGAACTCATTTATTTTTCCTTGATAACCATTTGTCAAGAGCCTCTAGGGGCCTTATAGGGCCTGCCCTGGGTTCAAGAACTGAGGGGTCTGAGGGTGAGGGCCTCCAGGCTGAGAGCTCCTAGCGCAAAGGTGGGACGATAGGATTAAGAATCTAGTCCTCAAGGGACCAGAGTTTTCAGTCCTCTGTGACCCCCAGCCCAGGACCCAGCCGACTGTGGGGCAGTGACCCAGAGGAGAAGGGCCAGGGCATCAATTTATTCCAGCACCCAGTCACCATGAAGCGCCCACTGCGCATGAAGGATGTGCTTTTGGGGTGGATGATGAAGAGTCCTGGGTAGAGGTGGGCTTCACTGGAAGGTATACAGAGTGCCACAGGAGAACCCAGAGCGGCGGGGGCCCCCACCGCCAAGCATCCCCAACCTCGGAGCGCCAAGGAGCCGCGCGCTCTGGAGCTTGGCGGGCGCGCTCCGGGCCGGCGCCGCACGCGCACGCGCACCCGCACCCGCTCCCCCGCCCTCGCGGCTCCGGCTCCCGCGCGCGCGCACTTGAGGCCTCCCTTGTGCGTCTCCTCCATTCGCTACGTGCAGAATGGTCCGTCGGCAGCAGCTGCAGCGCCGGGTGGGAGGGGGAGGAGGAGGGGAGGGGGAGGCGGCGCCCAGGTCTGGAGGAGGGGCCGCGGCGGGCCGGGCCGGGAAGATCTGGGGGTAGAGGGGCTGGCAGGGTAGCCCAGGTGGGCGCAAACGTTTCTTCCTCCCCCCTCTCCGTCGCTCCCTACTTCAAGGCCATTCCCGCCAGCCCCCTGTTCCCTGACCGGGCGTCTCGGAACCTAGCTGACCAAGAGCGTTTTTCTCCGAGTCGTCCCGTCCCCAAAACCTAGAACCCAAACCCAAGACAGAACCACTCCTGCTGTCTCCTCTCCCCTGTTCCCGTCCCAGTCTCATTCCCAGGCTTTTGTGTGAGATGACCCAATAGCAAGCCGTTCCCTGGTCCGCCTTTCATAGGGTGGGATCCCTGAGAGTTACTGTAGCCTCACTCTCCTCTCTTACCCACCTGGAGGAAGGGGAATGGACAGGATGGACACTAGAGCCTATTTTCCAGAACCTCCACAAGGGGAAGCTCAGCATCTCACACTCTCCGATAGGATGGCGGAAAGGTCTGGTGGCCCAGAAGAGTAGGCTGCTGCCCAGGACCCTAAGTCCACAGGCAAAGGAAAGAGTGTCAGGAAAGGAAGGTTCCCCACTAGGTTGCATGAATTCACTCACATTACAAGGCTGTGTCCTATACACCTGCATGTAAAGAACTCCCCAGGAATATAATGGTGAGAGACCACCAAGGAGTGGGTCCCTGGGTGATCCCAAGCAGACCAGCTCCCCATCCTGCCAGAAATCCAGATGTGGCCCAAAAGTCCACAGCAGCCCTTCCCACAGGGACACCAGCCATTCTATGCAGCCCCTCCCAGCCCTTCTCCCAGGGTCAGGGGAGGAAAGCTGGTGACCTCCAGTGCCCCTTACTCATTTGGACTGCTGGAAGGGGGCAGTTCCCTCATCCTCTCCCTCTTGCCTGGGGCCACCTGGGTTCAACCTGTGGTATAACCTCCAGCCCTCTGCTGACAGGTTAAGTCTAGATCGCCAGGAAAAAAGGTGTCTGGGTCAGTTTCATTTTACACAAATGAACCCATGGGTCTGGGCTTTGCACAGTACCTGGATCCAGGGAAGCGGATTCCCTCGTTTTTCTCCCTAGTGCTTCCCTCCTTTTGGAGGCGCCCTCTGCTGGCCACTGGGAAACGCAGGAAAGAACAGAGTCCAGATGCACCCATGGAGGGTCTGGAGAAGGGGATGAGAGTCAGAGGAGCAAGTGAAAACCAGCAGCCAGCCAACTGGCCACAGATAAGAGAGGCATGCTGAAGGTGGGGAGTTTTGAGCCAGCTTTCAATGGGCAGAGGAGGGCAACCAAACTGGCAGATAGGGACTCAGGACACTCTAGGGGCAGCCCTGCCTGTGTGCAGAGTCCTGCTCCTGCCCTGGATGGCTCACACCCCCCACTGACTCTGACGGCTGCTGTGGCCCGCCAGGGGGCCCTCCCTCACTGTCAGCCTCTGCTGGGGTGATGTGCTAGGAGCAACAGCTGGGGCTGGAAGCTCTGAATCCTCTAGTCATGGCCGGGCCCCTCAGGGCTGGGAGAGAAGCTCCAGAGGGAAATCTGCAATTGACAAATCCACCCCACCCCCCACCCCCCACCCCACATATACAGGTCTTTGGGAATGGCAGGGATCAAGGTGGGGTATAAGCCTGAGTCACAGCCTGGTGTGGTACTGCCCTGTCTCAGGAAAGGCCAGCCTTTCAAGAGGTAAGACATGGGTCAACAGCCCATCACCCTGCCTCTGGACACCAGGCATCCTCCCCATCACGTCTCACACGTGGGGCCAGGGTGGTGCCAGGGTGGTGCCAAGGAGGTAACAGGGCAGTGCAGGCTGTGCTGGTGCTGGGGCCTGTGCCTCAGGGCCACGGAGGGGCACGAGGAATAGAATGAAGGGGTTCTCACTATAGCAGGAGCAGGGTTAAAGAGAGAAGGGACTGGATGGACCCCCCAGGCATTCAGAGTCTCTCCTGGTGTGTTGGATGAGGGAGCAGCAGGTGCCACCAAAGACTGATAGCTTCCAGAACCTGCCCCTCAAGTCCTCTCCGTGGAGGGTTGCCCACAGGGCCTCAGCATCTGCCCAGGGCTTCACCCAGGTCTTACCGCCGAAGGCATCCCCTGCTCCCCGCCTTCCCAGGCCCCACAAGGGCCCAAAGAAGGCAGGAGGCCTAGCTGCCCAGGCCACTCTCCAGAAGTAAATGGCACTGTGAGCCTCTTCTCTCCCACCCCTCCCTGTTCTAGTCACTGATTCACTGACTTCCACCTTATTGGCCAGGCTCCCTTCCAGACCAGCCAGGGTGAGGAGGACTCCCAGGGGCGGGGATGGAGGCCCAGGAGGGAACAGAAAGCATGGCGCTTTAATTAGAGGTAATTGGTTAATTTACTCTGAAAGCAATGGGGGATGGGAAGGGATAGAGTCTGTGGCCTAATAGGGCTCAGACTCTCAAACTGGTGAGTCTCTTTCCACAGCAGAGCTGACCTAAGCAAACCCACCCACCCAGGACACCCATACTTTGGCCAGATCAGAGTAAGGCCCAGAGCAGACTAGGGTGGTCCTGCAGAAAAAAAGCAGGTGCCCTGGGGTGGTGGGAACAGGCCTGTTGAGATTAGGCAGGTGGAAACTGGCATGAGAAGGACTGCGGAGGTGCAGGGGGTTCTAGGGTGGGAACTGGTCCCTCTCCTCCCCTCTCATTATACTTCCATCCCTCCCAAGGTCATTGCCCCAAACCCCACTCCTCCACCTCCGCCAAGTTAAGGGCCCACTGGCCTTCTGTGGTCAGTGACCTCCCAGGGCTGCGCATCCTAAGGGCAACAGGGCCCAAAGGCTAACTTCACACCCTCCTGCTTCAGGAAATCATTCCAATCACCAGGAAAAGGGACACTAGAGGATAAACCCCTGCCAGGCCCCAGGGGGCGTGTCTCGGCCCGACGCGTCGCCGCCAGCGGCGCGGTGGGGACTCTGGCCGGCAGTCTCCCGGCCCGGTCCGAAGCAGCTGACCCGTTGGCGGTGGGCCAGGTCGCGGCGGGGCCGGGAGGCAGCAACGTGCGGCGCGGCATGTCGCGGGCGCAGCGGCAGGGAAACGTGGGGGCGGGCCGGCGCGCCACCCCCCACCCCCGCCCCACGCGGGCCCATTCATAAAACCCCAGGCGCTGCCCGGGCCTGGCAGCCTCTGTTCCTAATTGCAAATTCATTAAGGAGTTTGCATCTTATTTGCATGGAAATCATTTCCTGGCCCTAAACAGAGAAGCCCCCCTTCCTTCAGCCCCCTCCGCCCTGCTCTACCCATCCATCCACAGTCTGGGAGAGGAGAGGGGGCTTGTCTCTGCCCAGTGCCCGCTCCCTTGCCCCACCGCCCCATTTCCCTGGTGAGGAGTGGGAGAGTGGGGTTGGCAGAGCACCCACCTAGCTGGGAGCCCTGCCTGTGCCCCAGGTGAACCAGCCCTGCCCCAGTGGGCCCAAGTGAGGGGAGGTGCCAGCCAAGTCATTTGCCCCCCGGCCTGGCCATGCCCAGGGAAGGGAGGAGGCGGATGGCGGGCAGCCGCAGCAGCTGGTTATACCTGGCAGGAGTAAAGCTGGTAGGTGAGGCGGTTCGTGCCCAGCCTCACGTACTTGCCCAGCCACAGGCCATGCCCCCACCCCCACACCCCTCACCCCACAGAACAAGCACCCAGTGAGTGCAGAAACAGACACCCAGTCACGGCACACAAAGGCACCCAAACCAGGCCAGACAGATGCCTTCAAAAGCCATTTGGTCTTTCTCCAGCACAGGGCCAGGGTTGGAGGGAAGGGGGCTTCTGTCAGACTTTTCTGAGTAAGGGAGCCTTATAGAGGGGCTCAGCCTCTTATCCCTCCTCTCCTGAAACTCCTATTCTTGTCCCCCAAGTGCTGACCCTACAGGAAGACCTGCCCAGGCAAGGAAGACACAGGGGCTTCCAACCCAGGAGGGGCAGTAGAGGATGAAACCCCTCAGGAAGGGGCACCTAAGTTCCTGCCTCACTGGACTCCATCCTTCCTGTCCCAAGCCTGTGTGGTGGGGGGAGTGCTCCCAATGCCGGTGGGGGATGGGTTGTTGTTTAAACTGTTGGAAACAGAATAGAACTACCTGAAAGACATGAAATCAGATAACCACCTAGAACACATTGTCCTGGTTCTATATGTCCTGGGACAGTGGAAAAAATAATCAGAAAACTTTCAGCATCAGGCTGTAAAATAAAAACCTGCTTCTTGTCCAGGTCATCAGAGTCCCTCCCCGACATGGCCCTGCTTATGCTTGCTGTCTGCCCATACTCCCACCAGCTGTCCCTGAAGTTTCTCTCTTCCATTGCTAGGGTATGAATGGGTGGGCAAGGATGTTCTAGAATACTGACCACACTCCATCCTGAGCGGGTTTGGACTGACTCTACCCTCCCGTTTCCTGGAACAGTTGGATCTAAAGTGTTGTGTGTGTGTGTGTATACAGAGATGCAGGAGGAAAATATTAAGACATCTACTTTTTTCATCTCATCTTTTTTTTTTCATTTAGTATGAGAGTGTTTACCAGGTAAACTATGAAAATATGCTTACATTACAGATGTATGCTTGGGGGCAGGATCAAAAAATCTTTACGGGTGACTGATCTAAGCTTAAGGTGTGGAGGGCAGGTTGCAGGTAGGGGATGGCTTGCCTTGTACATCTTAGTACCTGACCTGAGGAGTGGTCAGCTTAGAGCCTGGCCAGGAGCAGGGACAGGGTGTTGGATAAACAAAGTTCACCCTTAGAATTGTCAAGTGAGGAAACTGAAGTAACTCTAGGGTGGAGAGTTTGCTCCAAGGAGCGCATGAGCTGCCAGAGAGAGCCCCTCATTGTTGCCAACAGGCCTCGATCCTTGTCCAGATGGGTGTCCTTGGCCCCAACACGTAATTGCTATGAGCCTTGGTTTCCTTATCTGTAACATGGGGCTATCCATCATACTTACTATCCCAGGTTGTCGTGAAAATTGAGTGGCCTCCTTTGTGTACAGGGTCTGGCACGGTGTGGATGTTCAGGAAGATTCTAACCTCCCCCTGCCCCACAATCCCAAGTGTGCAGCAGGTGCCCCATAAGGAACCTGTTGAATTGTGATTTACGATCAACATGGGAAGGAAAATTCTGAAGGCAAACAAATGAACCTTTGCAGAGCACATGCAGAGCACATTCCCATGGAAATTAGCAGCCACCCCAGCAACCTCCAGCCCTCTCCGAGCTCACCCACTCCCTGGAGGGGGCAGCGTCCTCCTTTTCTCCACTCTTTCCCTCTTTCTGCACCACCTTCACTTCAAGCCTGAGCTGAGGGTGACACCTGGTGGCCACTCCTATATCTGCAGGACCTAAACCAGTGACACCAGCTAAGGAAGGCATGAAGTTAGGTGAGGGAACCATTCTTTCCAGCAATTCCCCTGCACCTCCCAGTTCCCTCTCAGTGTGCAGGGAACTTCCAGGACGGCTGCTACCCACTCCACCCGGGAACAACTGGAGCTCTGAGGGTTGCACCTGCCTGATGGATGATAAGACGGAGGCCTCTGCCCAGACACTGGCCCCAGGCAGAAAGCAGGGCAATGGCTGCCCTTCCCTCATTGCTGCTGGGCATCATCTCCTTCAGTTCTTATCACTAGGGCCTATTTTCACCAGGCACAGCAAGATTAAGCCACTTGTTTAGGGTCACATAGCTCCTAAATGCCCAAATGATTAAATGAATGGGACACCCGGCAAGCCTCTGGTGGACAGAGAAGCCCAAAAGGAAGTGGCCTGCCACAGGGTTAGAAGCCCCAAGCTCCAGCGCTGTCTTGCCCAATTAGTAAAGTTACCTCCCTCAAGGGCCTTCTGCTGACTGAGCATCAGCCTCATTGACAGCACCATGAAGCATCAGATGGAGCAGCGATTCTCAAACTGGCTGGACATGAGAATCACCTGGGGAGAATTTTTTAAATACTGATGCTTGCCCCAGTAAAGTTCAGCTCCCTAGGGCTCCCACCTGCCCTGAGGGTGAGGGCTCTCCAGAGAAACCAGCCCTCCCTCTCCCAGCATTCCCAGGACATCTTAACTTGTCCACCCAGACCACCAAGACTAGCTGCCTCCCCACACCCTGGACACTGGACAGGCTATTAACCCTTCCCAGAGGGGGCCCAGCATGGTTCAGCCTCCTGAATCTCTGACCTCAGGCCTGGCCTCTGGTGTGGGGGCAGGGGAGGCCATGAGAGCTTAACCCCAACAGGATGAAGGCGCCATAATTAGGGTCAGGCGGTTGGCTCAGCCTGCGGAAATCCCCAGCTTAGTAGGGCTGGGGGGCTTTAGCCTGGGAGGGGGTCAATGCAGAAGTGAGGGGTCAGGGGGGCCCAGGCACGTGGAGACCCCAGGGCCCCTAGCCCCTGGCCACCTCCCGAGAGGGCCCACTAGAAGCTAGGCACAGTTCACCCACACCCTGGGATCACTAACCCCCCAGGGAAGGAGGGAGGGAGGGACTGACAAGCCCCCTGACCCCAGAGGCCCTGCTGCTCTCCCAGGCTGGTCTGTGCCAGGATCAACCCCCTTCCCCAGACTTTGGCAAGAGAAGGAGGAGGGCACCGGTGGGAAAGGGCTATGTGAGCGTTCCCAGGGCAACCCAGGCTTCCCTCCAGCCTGTAATCCTCAGGCCTTGAGTGAAGGATCACTTTTCTCTGTGGAATGTAACACCAAGGGGACAAAATGGGGCAGAGGGACTTGGAGGGGGTGGGCAGGTACCAGAGAGTGAACTTTACTGGGGGTGCTTTCCAGCTCCCAAAAGGCCCTCCAGGAAGTGGTAGCTGGAAAAAGAAAAGAGCTCACCCCAGGGCGCAAGGTCTTGGGCTGGGCTGTAGCTCCCGGTAGACACACCCAGAGCTCTTACACTGGGGGACCTGGGTGATCACTTTTGCTAACCACTCATTTACAGGGGAGGAAACACCTTCTGAGAGATTAGAACTGGCCAAGGTCATGCAGAATCAGAACCACACCTAGAAGCCCCAGCTTCCCAAGAGACTGCCCAGAGTGGGCCAGCAAAGACTGAAGCCTGAGGGATCTAGAGTTCCCACTCACCTGGGCCAGAGCCCCTCTGCCCCCATAGCAGGGCACCCTCCCTCTTGCCTTCCGGGGTCAGAGACTGTGCATGGCAAGTGGAGGACAGTTGTATCCTAGTCATCACAAGTCTGGAATAGCTGAAACCAGGGGCCAGCCCAGTGGCTCTCACATTGAGATTCAACACCAGTTCCTCCAGGAAGCCTTCCAGGCTGATCCACAAAGCACCAGCATTTCCCCTCACCACACCCAGCCATGACCTCCCAAAGGATGTCCGCCCCTCCTCAGCCTCACCCTTGGCCCATGATGGAGGCCCTGCACAGGCTTCGGTTCTGCTCGCTGTGGGCTCTTCTTGACCCCTAAACCCTGGGGGCAGGACCATGTAAGCACAGAAAGTACTGTGCCCAGCCCAGCACTAGCCGCAGGGAGGCTTTGGAGTGAACGGCTCTTGGAAAGAGGGCAGAAGTCAGCTCAGGTCACAGAACCTGGAAAAGACCTGCAGTAGGAAGTAACCTCACAGGTCGTCTGGTCCAGCCCCCATGACCTCCCAGATGGGGGTCAGCCTTCTGTTCTGTCTCAACACCTGCAGAGATGGACATCTCTATTTATTTATTTACTTGTTCATTCACCCAGTGGACCTTACCCAGTCAGTTTCTACATCTCAGGGGCCAAGGCAACCCAATCTATTTCCAAGGGCATGGACTAAATCCTTAACAGATGGAGCTAGAGGTCCATCGATCGCCCTTCCTGGGCCTGGCACAGCACTAAGTAGAAGTAAAAAATGCTCTCCAACAACCCTGCACACATATGTCTATGTCGCATGGCAGCATTTACACAACAGTGAGCAAACCTCAGGTTTCATTTCAGACTCCACAACATCCCAGGGAGTAATGATCCTCCTTGATGAGTGGCAGCTGACTCTTAGGGAGGAGGAATCACTTTGCAGCTGGAAGAGCAGTGGAGCCAGGACTCAGCCTGGACAGCCACACTCCCAGCCCAGCACTCGCTACACACACACACACACACACACACACACACACACACACACGGTCCCAGCTCTCCACCAGCTGGGGTTTCATGTGAAAGACGAGCTTTGCCTAGGGGGAAAGAAAATGTGATTTAGGCTCCTAACTATAAAATAATAACAGCAAAGACAGGCCAGACGCCTGCTGGGTCCCAGACACTGCGCTGTTTGTTAAATGTAGGGGAATCAAGTGGCAAACCGAGAACTCCCACCTCCCCTCCTCTGGGGCCAGGCTGGCGCAGCCGGCACAAGCACGCACGTACACACACACACACCTGGGTGGCGTGAGTCCCTGCACGTCCCAGGAGACGGGGTGCCCCAGCCCCTTCATTCCCCTCTGATAAGCCAGCAGCTTCCAGCAGGACAGGCACGTACTCTTCAGGCTGGCCACATCAGGCACGTGCCAGGCCAGCTGCCAAAGCCCAGGTCCCCAGCCCCTCTGGGCCCTAGAGGGTGACCTCCTCCATGGCTGACCCAGCTCAACCTCAGGAAGGGGGCGATGCCCCAGAATGTGAGGCCCAGAACCCCTACCCAAGTGCCTCCTCAGCCTGTGCTATAGGGCTGGGGCCTAATGAAGAGCCTCAGGCACCTTTTGTGGGCACCCGGTCCCTGGGAACACTCTAGGGAGATGCAGAGAAGTGAGGAGAGACTCAGGAGGTGTGAGGGGGCCAGTGGGGCTCCAGCAGGAAAGGGGGTGACAGAGCAGAAAGTAGGAATGAGCCTGGGAAAAGTGGAGGTGTCTGTGTGAGGTGGAGGTTTGGAATCAAGGAGATGGATGGAGAGGACTTGGCCAAGGAATGCTAACAGGGCAGCTGGAATTTACAAAAGGGAGGACCTGTAGGGGTGTGGGAAGAAGTGACTAGGGAACAGACTCTGGAGCAGGTAGAGCTGGGTTGGGATCCATGTCCTGCCACTTATAAGCTGGGTGACCTTGGGCAGGTGCCTTAGTCTCTCTGAGCTCCTCAACATCACCAGCAAAAAGTGGGTAGTAATTGTACCCAACTCACAGATTTGTAAGAAGTAAATGAAATCATGGGTATAAAATATCAAGCACATGCCTAGGTCACGGGGCCTGCTCAGTTCACAGCAGCTGCCATGAGGAAGTACAGGAAGGCTCTGAGGGCAAACCCCAGGGCTGTTAGAAAGGGGATTTACAGAGCAGAGGGGCGGTGGAGGGCCTGGGGCCACGTACCCTGGGCAACCTCTTTCCTTAGGGCCCCTTGAAGGGTACGGAGGAGCCAAGAAGAGCTAAAGACACCACTGCAGCTGTGCCATCAGCACTCCCGGGGTTCCAGAGGGTCCTGGGAGAGCTGTTCTCCACCCCACACACCATGGCTCACAGGAGGGGACAGGGGTCCAGAGAGGAAAAGGGACTTGCCCAAGGTCACTTGGAGAGCAAAGATAGATGGCAGGTCTGCTAACCCCAAAGCCAGCTTCCTCTTTCCTGTGAGGTACCCTGGCCCCTGTTAAGGAGAAGCCAGGGGCAAAGACCCCTCAGCTCCATGAAAGGGAAAGACCTAGAAGACATGTTCCCTGGAAACAAAGATGAAAGGCTCATACGTACCCACCCAGGCTTGAACAGAGACCTTGCTGAGGCCTGGAGAACAGTCATGCTTCCTTTAAAGCCTGGACCAAAGGCACCTCCTCTGGGAAGCCCTCCCTGCCCAGCAATGGCAGTGGTCCAAGACTGCGTCCTGTAGTGTCCTTTCTGCAGCTTCAGCATAGCCACCACCCTGGGCAGGCATTTTTGAGGCCAGGGTCAGGATCTCAACAAAGCTGGAGGCCCCAGGTACAAGGGTGATCAGCCTAGCACTGGTGTGTGTGGAATGAAGGCGTCCTGACCAGTTGGGGCCAGAGGCCCTGACCAAGGAGCTCCAGACATACGCCCTGGGGCAGCAGCCGTCCTGCCCTGGCCCATCCCTCCCCCATGCTTCAGCCCAGTGCTATAAGCAAGTTTCTGGCACAGACTGTACCCTGTCCCGGATGCCTGGCATTTACCAAAAGGGCAGAGACAGTGAGAAGGGCCTCACCTGTGCCATCCGCTCAGAAAGGAGCCGGGTGGCGGGCAGGAGGGAGAGGAATTAGGTTTCAAAGTGCCTGAAGGTGACAGAATGATGGCGGATGGTCGCCATGTCAGAGCGACAAAGGATTAATATCTAAACTGGATGATACGAGGAATGCCTGCAGAGCAACAAGAGGACAGCAGCCCGACTCCAAAATCAACAAGGGACATGAACAGGCAGTGCAAGGAGACATAGGCTCCCAAAGCTAACAAGTCTAGGAGACGCTGAAAGTCACAGACATCACCTCTCATGGACAGGCAAAAATGAGGAAGTGGGGTGAAGCCCAGCCCCACAGGGATGTAGGGGCACAGGGGCCCTCTGCCCTGTGGTGTAGGCTGGTGGCCACCGTGTATGGGGGTTGGCTGTGCTCAGTCAAGTGAGATACAATTGTGCCCTGGGACCCAGCAGCTCGGCTCATGATCACATCCTGGAAATTTCAGCCCATCCCTACCCAGCAGGTAGGGGAAGTCGTGGCAACTTGTTCTTGAGTGTGGTGGGCAGAAAACTGTGGGGCTGCACAGCATGGAGTACAATGCAACAGGTGGAAGCAACAAGGCTAGACTTTTACAACAGTGCTGCTTGAAGAAGGTCTATCACATTTACCAAAGTAAAAAAAAAAGTTTACAAAACAGCAGCTCCCATTTGCAGGAAATGTACCAACAGAAAGATGGACATCAAATACTATGAGGGGAGAGGGGAAGGCTGTGAGAAGGGAATGAAAAGGAATAAACACACACACTAAACAAGGAAGGCCAGTGATGCCCACGAGCCTGCCAGGAGCGGAGTTAGACAAACTCTGGACCTGAGGCCCACGAGGGGACGGTGCCCGAGGCCTGAGGTGAGCACAGGCTCACAGGTGCGGCCAGAACCTCAGCGGTGGCTCCTTGCCCCCTCCTCCACAGGCAGGTGAGGGGCTTGGCCAGAGTCAACCCCCTGCGCACTCGGAGCCCAGCCCAGCTTGTGCTGCTTTCGTGCCCTTGAGATGGAAACAGAAGGAACCTCAAACCTGGAGCCATGGGGCTCCGCTGAGCTGGACTTGAGGAAATGAATGAGGAGTGGGTTCTTGCCTTCACAAAAGTCTCCGGAATTAAGGGGTTTTCCTTCTTTTCTTTAAGGAATGTCCTTATCTATAGACTTACATTCAAAAATGTTTGTGAAGTGCTGTGGTGTCTAAGGTGTGCTTCAGAGTAACCTAGCGGTGGGGGCGGGGAGGGAGGGGGATTGGCCATGAGCCTGGGAACGAGCTCATTATGCTTTGTTCTCCACGTATGCATGTGTTGGAAAGTGTCTATAGTACTTAAAAAAGAAAAAGTTTCCAGGAAGAGAATCTCTCGTGTGGGGAGACTAGCACTAGACTTCAAGGAACTCCCAGTCTAAGAGGGGAGACACAGCCCTCTGCCCTCTATGTGGCCAAGGCCTCCCTGCCTCTCCTCAGCCCCTGCCCTGACCCTGCCAGGGGCCCTGAGTGGGACAGAGGCATGGTCCCAGCACCAGGGACAGAGCCCCTGGACCTGGCTGTCATCTCTGAGGCCCAAGGTCAGGCACTGGAACCACATCTAAGCAGATCTGGTTCCGGGTCCAGTTCCACCTGCATGTGGCCCCAGACTTCTCACTTTAACAGCACCTGCCTGGAACAGAGGGAACACCCAGTGCGTCCAGCTCTTTTCAGTGGGGAGGAGTCTCCGCCGGCCTAGCCCTTCCCAGACCGAGTCTCTGTCCTTTTTGTGTGTGGTTACTCACCTTCCGCTGCCTCTGCCTCTGTGTCTGTGTAAAAGGACAATCACAGGGTTTGTGGCTGGGAGGTTTAAATGATGCAGTGTTTTATAAATGCTCATACTGTCACCAGGACCAGGGGAGGGAGCTGGCCAGGGTCACACAGCCAGGTAGTGGCTGAGCTGGCTTATTCACAGGTGCAGGACACAGAGCCAGCTGCCATCCACCTCCACCTTCCCCCACCAACCTGCCACCATAAGGTTTGCAGGCTGGTAGATAGAGTGTCTGAATTCAGAGTCCAGGGTGGTGTCCCTGGGACTATGCCCTCCAGCCCCCAGTCCCACTCCTGGAGCCTCTCAATCAGAGGAGCACCAGGAACCCTGTGGGGGCAAGATGCAAGCCAGGGAGGGGAAGCCTGGGGAGAGAGGGAGGCAGAAGCCTCCATCCTGCCCCCAGGAGCACAGAGGGGTCCAGGGACATCCGTCTGGGAGTGTATCTAGACTCAGAGCTTCTGTCAGGGGCTGCTGGGCCAGGAGTCTTAGGCGGGCCCAGACTCTCCTTTCACAACGATAGTAGTTATAATAGTCAACACTTGTATAGTCCTACTACATACAAGGCAGTATTCTATCCACCTTGTGTGTATGATCTCATTTAATTCTCACAACAGTCCTAAGAGGCCAGTTGTTGTCCCCACTTTACAGAAGGGGAAACAAGGCACTAAGGGGTTAAATAACTTTCCCAAAGTCACTCAGCTTGTAAACAGCAGAGCCAGGATTTGATCCCAGGCCGTCTGCCTTGAGTCTGGGCTCTTAATCAGCCCAACACACTCTCAGAGGGCCACAGCCTGGCTTCTCCTGAGCCAGTGCTTCTGGTTTTCCAGGGGTCCAGTGGTGGTTGATACGGGCCAGGGAACTCAGTCACAAAGGGGCACAGGCCATGCTTCCTTCTCCCATGGGAACCTGGGGCATCCAATCCCCATCAGCCTCCTGGGAGCTCAGACGGTGGGGAGGCCAGACAAGGCAGCAGCTGGCACCCCATGTGCACCAGCATGTGTAGGTCAGGGTCCTCACACAGGGCAGCCAGTGCCGGCCCATGGCAGGACCTCCACCCGTCTCTTGCTCAGGAAAGCCAGGAGCAAGTGAGCAGAAAGTGATAATATCAAAGGGCTGGGCTTGAAATCTCTTTCCTTTTTCTGTCTTAATCTGAATCATTCCCACAAAATTAACAAAGGTCCGTAACAAATTACCTGTGAACACCCTCACAACAAGTCACAGCATAGCCCTGGAGAACTTCCCTCCTCTGTTACATGGGAGCAGCTAGGCAGCTCCTCCCTGCTCCCCACCGAAGCTTGTCTCTTTCAAAGAAATGGCACATAGTACAGTGGTCAGGAGCATGGTCTTTGGAGGCAGACAGAGCCAGGGTTCAAGGTGAATGCTGCCACTTCCAAGCTGTGCAACTCTAGACCACACATTAGCCTCTCTGGGCCTCGGTTTTCTCATCTGTAGAGTGGGGATGATAACAGCGTCCCCTCACAGACTTGTTACAAGGTTTAAATGAGGGAAAGTATGTAAAACATTCAGCCTGGTGCCTGGCACAGCATTACTGCTGCTCTCAGCACCAGCCCCAATCAAGCTGTTGGCTCCTTTGAGGAAGGAAATGCATCTTGTTGATCTTTGTCTATCTTGGCATTTTCCCAAAGGGCTTGGCACCGTAGATGCTCCATGTCTTGAGTTCGTTCCCCAGAAGCAGATTCAGAGAGGGTGTTCCGGCTAGGAAATTTCCTAAGGGAATGTTCCCAGGGGACAAAAGAGGGACTGGGGAAGCAAGATGGGAGAGGAGGAGGCCAACAAGGATGCAGAGGGTGCCTTCAGTCTGTCCTGCAAGGGGACTCAGGACTGAAAGTTGTCCCCATGCCAGGCAAGGAAGCTGGGTCTTTCCACCCCTCCACCCCAGTCATTGGGTCAGAGTCACCTTGTGGGGATGAACTTCACGCAATTCTGCTGCTCCAGGTAGTCTGCAGGGTAGTCTGCAGACAGCACGCACAGAAGGGAAAACGCACAGAGGGCAGAGCGTGCTCAGAAATGGAAAAGGGGTTCCAGGGGTCTGCTCTACTCCATAATTGTCTTCTGGGTTGAATGTAAATCAGCCTCCACCCAGCCTTGAAGGGTCGTGGAGCCCTGTGGAGCCCTGGGTGGTCGAGGCAGAGAAGAGCAGCTCTAACTTATCCAGAATCCTGGCTGGTCAGAGCCAGGAGGGTCCCCCGGAGCGGCCAGCCTCTCCCCTAGCCAAGCAAGGGTGGGCCTGGGGCTGCCTGAGATGGTCTAGGAGCCCCTACAATGTGCCCAGCATGGATGGTCTTTGGCTGGTTCGCTCTTTTCATCTTCACATCCTCCTTAGATGTATCCTGATGTAGACATGGAGAGAGGGAGGGACCTGCTTCAGGCCCCCCCAAGATTCAAGGGCAAAGATGACTAATGTCATTAGTCATTAGGAAAATGCAAACAAAACCCACAATAAGACACCATTTCACACCTGCTAGGATGGCTATAAAAAGGAAAATAACAAGTATTGGCAAGGATGTGGAGAAATTGGAACCCTCATACACGGCTGGTGAGAATGTGTAATGATGCAGCTGCTGTGGAAAACAGTTTGGCTGTTCCTCAAGAAGTTAAACATAGAATTACCATATGACCCAGCAATTCCACTCCTAGTAGGGACCAAAAAAATTGAGAACAGGTGTTCAGACAAAAACTTGGACACAAATGTTCATAGCACCACTATTCATGATAGCTAAGAGGGAGAAACCATCCAAATGTCCATCAGCTGATAAATGAATAAACAAAATATGGTCTATTCATACCACAGAATACTATTCAGCCACGAAAAGGGATGACTTGCTTCAGTGTGGATGAACCTTAAAAATCTCATGCTGAGTCATGTGCTAAGCCAATCACAAAAGGCCACATATTGTTCGATTCCATTTATATGAAAAGTCCAGAACAGGCAAATTCATAAAAGACAGAAAGGAGATTGGTGGTTGCCAGGGGCTGGGGGAGGAGGAACAGGGAGTGACCACCTAGTGGGTGCAGAACTAGACAGTGGGAAGAGGTGCACAGCACTGCGAACACACTAAATGCTACTGAACTCAGTATACATCAGTGTACCGAACTGTACACGCTTAAATGGTTAAAATGGTAAATTTCACGTTATCAATATTTTACCACAATTTTTTTTCTTTTAGTTAAAAAAAAAAGTGACTGAAGGGTAAAGCCTGGACCAGACCATTTTGTGAGCCTTCCTTCCACAGGTCTGGGAGTGGCCAACACAGTCAGCGGCAGTGTTTTGGGATGGACAGAACAAACTAAAAAAAAACAAGTCTACTAGACGCTATGCCAACACAGATACAGGACTCAAGTGGTTTTTAAACATTTCTGTGCCCTGGTCCACTGGAGAAATAAAGCTCCAGCCTTGAGTTCAGACAGACCTGGATTTAGACACTGGCTCCAACGCTGGCTGTGTGACTTTGGACATACACTCTTCCTTTCTGGGTCTCAGTTTTCTCATCTGGAAAATGGAGAGAAGACGGCGCTCTCCATGTTGTTGCAAGGATTCCATGGGTTAACACACAGGAAAGGTGGGACGAGAGTGCCTGACACACAGTGAGGGCTCAGCAAGGCTGCCCCTTTCCTCCCTCTCCCGTCCCCACACATGCCCTTGACATTTGTCCCAACCAGATTTCACCTGGACAGACACTGTCCTGGAGGTCATACACACACACAGCACTTGCCCTGACTGACCCTGCCCATGGGATCTGCACCTTCAAAGAGAAAACTAGTTAATCCACAGAAACCTAAATGGTACAGAGAAGTGGAGGCTTTCTGGACTCATCCAAGAAATATTTGGGATGCGAGAAGCACAGCTTCTTCCCTCCAATCATACCACTCAGACAGCTACCTGCTTCCATGCCATTTCCCTACACACACACACGCCCACACACTCCCACACTCACACACATACACACCCCCAAGCCCCTAAGCCAACAATTCTCAAGAGCTGGTCCCTGACTCAAAATGTCGGCATAAAAATGCTTATCAACCCTCTGGGGAAAAACTATTTCTTATTTCTATTTTTTGGTATTAAAATGGTCATTGTTTGAGGATACAACAATAGGAATTTTTTTTAATTATTCTTATGTCTTTCCTTAACAAAGCAAGATGCCATCAACCTTTAGATCAGTTCCCAAAATGACTTTTTAACATTTTATTAATAAATCTTCAAATCCAAGGAGCATGGCTCTCTCTGCCTAACCACACCTCCTCCCTCCAAGTCTCCCTCATCCAGCAGGGGTGAATCCTGCCCCACTTGCTCAGTGGGTGGGTACAGAGCAGGGCCCTGGGGTCTGTCCCTGCCAGGGTGGCTCTCTCCAGCCCCTCCCCCTCATCCGCACAGCAGCCGACTGATTCCAGGCTGGGTGCCACAGACTCGCGGGCCAGCCCCTGCATACCAACAGACTGGCTCCTGCTTCCTGGTGCCAGAGGCTGTCCTCCAGCAGTGGAGTGGGTGACATGAAGCCCTGGCATTGTCCCATTTACCAGGCCTCTGGTTCAGCTTAAGAAAGGACAAGCCATGTTCAGGGACCAGTTTGCCTCTGAACCAAATGAGGCTTCATTAGACTGTGCGGCCCCCTCTCAGCCTGGGCGAATCCCAGCCCAAGCTCCCCAAACTCAGAGGGGCCTGTGGGCATCACTGGGAGCTTCTTGCCTCTCCAAGTCCCTCAGGGTTAGACCAGACCATTCTAGGTCACTGTCCTACCACCCAAGGCCTCTAATACTCAGCTCCGGAAGGAAACCCCACTTAAAATCCCGTGTTTGGCTTGGAAGCAAAGTAAGTGGCAGAGACCTGAGCTTGCCTGGGACACGCCTACTCTGGGAGATGCCAGGCTCAGCCTAACACACAGTAGAAACCATCAGGGACCACGAGCTATGAAGGGGAAAAGAAAGGGGAAGAACAAGGCAGCAAACACAGGCTAAGGCCCTCTCTGGGTCAGACCCACTGCTGCATGCTAAGAATGCAAACATGAGGGAGACACACCCTTGCCCTGAGGGGCTCCCCTTGAGCAAGTGTGACCAGAGGAAGAGGCGAGGCCTGGACTGACACTTATCAAGTATGTTCATCTCCCATAATCCCAGAGACAAGCACCCCACTCTCAGCCAAGTCAAAACGGGGGAATATTACAGCTTGGGATAAACCGTAGAAGGTGATAAACAGTGAGACAAAGCAGAAGTGGCGGGGGGGTGTAGCTCAAGTGGTAGAGCACATGCTTAGCATGCAAGAGGTCCGGGGTTCAATCCCCAGTACCTCCTCTAAAAATAAATAAACCTAATTACCTCCTACTCTTGCCAAAATAAAATAATTAAATAGTGCAATAATCAGCAAATAAAACACTTTTTTAAAAAAAGAAAATGGGGTGGTGATTTCCAGGGTGGTTGCAGAGGGCCTCTCTGAGGAGGTGACACTGGAAATGAGGAGGAGGAGGATGAAGAGTTTTCTACATAGAGAGTGGCAGGTGCAAAGGCCAGGGGCAGGAAAGGACTTGGCACATTCAAGGAAGAGTAGGAGGGCTGGTAAGGCTGGAACATGGGGAGCCTGGGGGAGAGAAGAAGCAGACAGTTCAGGCAAGGCCTTACAGGCTGTGGTGAGGAATTTGGGTTGTGTAATAAGAGCTTTACCCCCATTTAGCAGATACAAAAACCAAGACTCAGAGAGGTTAACCATCTTGCCTAAGGTCACCCAGCTGGTGAATGGCCAAGCTGAGATTCCACCACCCAATCTGATGTCACAGGCTCCACGTTTTCTTTCCTCCACCCACTAACAGCACTGGGCAGGCTGTTCATGGGTGACTGGTACTCGATTCATGACAACTGATTTAATGGCAGGGCTTGGGAGTGGCCAGCTTGCGGGAGATGTCTTTGTGGAGGAGCTGACGACTAAACAGGCCTTTATGAGTGAGGAGGACTTAACCAGGTGGAGAAATGGGAGGAAGAGAGTTCAAAGTAAGGGACACTCAGATTGTTTGAGGGGCAGCGGGGCCACGAAGCATAGAGTCATAGGAAGTGGGCATGAGAAGGCAGGATGGGTTGGGTAATAAGGGACCCCAAATGCCATCAAAGATGCCTGAATTGACTCACAGGCAATGAGAAGCCAAGGCAGGTTCTTGAACAGGCTCAGCTATTCTGTCTTTAGGAAGATGATTCTGGTGCAGGAGCCAGGAAAGGCTGAAATAAATGAAGGAACAGAGCCTGGTGGACAGGCGAGAAGGAAGAAGGAGAAAAGAGGTGAGCCGTGAACTGCAGAGGGAGGTGGGGGGCAGGGTGGGGCTCCTCAGGCCCCAGGGATAACAGCACTGCTGGGGGCATATTTATCCTGATCACACATTACCTCCACCACGTGGCTGGTGGGCATTCAGAGAAACAGAGGAGCTCAGGCAATAGATAGAGAGATATTTCTGCAGATTCAGAGAGTTGGGTAGCACAGCCTGGGACCCCACCCTGCTTGGCTCTGCCTGCCAGGACTGGCCTGGTCCATTCCTGACCCCTGTCGGCCCAGGGCTTTCTATTCACACCCCACAGCCCCCAGGCCCATCATCGTCCCTCAGAGCCCACAGTCCCCATTCCCTGGGAGCATGAAGGATGGGGTGTCCGTTTCACAGGATTGGGTGACCCTTAGCTACTGATAGCATCCAATTCTTAACAGCCCTCACTTTGGGAGAGGCCTGTTGTTTCATTTTTACTCACTTCACATGCACAACATCCCGACAAGATAGATATAATTGTGCTCCAAAGAGGGTGAACTGAGGCACAAGGGATTCTCTGTGCACGTCAACTCTCCTCTGTGCTGGGTCTCCAATCCGTCTACCCTCTTCTCTCCTCGTTGCTCTCGTGAAGATCCTGCCAGACACTCGCATTCCTGCCAGGAGCAAGAGCTCTGTGTTGCGATGTGGCATCTGGGTCTCGGGAACCACCTTCTTGTCTGCAGTGGGGAGGAGCTCTCCTGACGTGGGAAGGCCCCTCTGGGAGGCAGGGCAAGCCAGTCTGAACCCTCCCCACCCCAGACCTGGAAGCTGGACCCAGAACCAACCCTGGCCAGCCCTCCCCTCTCCAGGGCCCAGCCAGGCCCTGCCGCCAGGGTGCTGGGAGCCCTGCGCCCACTAGGTGGCAAGAAGCGCACAGAAATGTGGGCTTGACTGCCGGCTGCCCCTCTCACCGTAGAAGGACCAACTTTTCACTACATGCCCTTTGTATTTATCTCACTTCTATCCCCATGCCTCAGCCCCACCCCACAGTTAACCACTTGTATGTGTTCTTGCAAAAATATGAGTGTGTATTTTCTAGTGTCATGCTTAGTACATTGTGTCCATTCTCACTTTGCTCACTCCACACCGTGTTTTTAAAACCCATTGGTGTTGTACGGGTGGGTGCCCTCTGCATCTATTTGCCCATCTATTTGCTCTGAGGGAGACGGGCACCCACATTCCCTCCAACCCCCCTCAGCCATCCTGCATGAGCATCCTTGCAGATGACCACCCCTGTAGCCCCTCCAGAGAACCCAGGGAGCAGAATTGCTGGGGCACAGCGTATGTGTTGCTTAATTCAGTGCAGCACCACCAGCTGGCTCTCAACTCACCCAGTTCTTGGAAGATTCTTGGGAAAAGGCTCCCGACCTCCTAGGACCACACAGCCTGGCATCCTCCCTGTGGGCTGGCCCAAATCCTTTCCATTTGGGCCTTAGGGCAATTGAGGGGCTGCTGATTGGCGGCCTCTGTCAAGAGCATCCTGTGATTATAAGACCTTAAGTCCAGCTGTGCCCCTGGGCTTCCTCTGCCCACCTCTACCATGTGCTCACCAAGGCTATGCTGGCATGTTACCTGGCCCCCATCCCTGTCTTCAGGAGTATTTCTGGTGCCAAAACCCATTCGTTCCCTCTTTCTCCTCTCATAGAACTACCCCAGTTTTCTGCATTTGCTCAAGTTCTCTGTCTCAGCCCATCCCTTCAATGTGATCAGTTCTGCATTTCCTAGCTGTGTGTCTATGGGCAACTTATTTAGACTCTCAATATCCTTGTCTGTAACATGGAGATAGTAATATTACTACTGATAACAGGCACATAGGTATGATCCCTCTTGGCCACTGCACACAGCCTTTTGACTCACTGCTGCCCTGCTTCCCACACTTTTAAGCAGCTTTAACTCCTCCTCCTCCTCCAGCAAGTCACCTCTGATTGAACCAGATATAGTCCTGAAGCCCTTAACCCAACTGTTACCTGGTAAGAGCTCAAATATTTTGAGGGCTGAGATTTGAAATAACAATAATGGCTATGATTTATTGAGCACCTACTGTGCTAGGAGTTCTTTATCCTACTTCATCCTCACAGGAGCCCTAAAAGGCGGACATTATCACCCCTATTTCACAGAAGAAGTTGGAGCTCAGACAGTTAAAGTGACTTGCCCAAGGTCACTGGCAGGTAATTGTCAAGGTCAGAATGCAGGGTTGTGACATGAAGGCTCTCCCCTACCCTACCCCACCTCCTTCAGAATTCTTTCCTCTTGCCCTCCTTCCCCCGTATACCCAGTGTGTGTGCTGCAGTTGAAAATTAGTTTTAAGTATACACATAATACAGGGATATAGTCTCTTTAGAAAAATTTTAAAGCACTACAGTTAGGGCTGTGTCACCTGGGACCAGGACCACCTACCCTCCCTCAAAGGACCCGGCTATTAGCAGCACCCTGGATGTCATTCAAGTCCCCGTTTCATGCACTTATAGGCATTTTTCGACATGTGTGAAAAATAAGTACTGTTGAGTGATTTTGTTTGATTTTACGTCAGTGGTGTGTGTGTGTGTGTCACTCTTCACCACGCTGTTTCCCATTCAACAGTGTGTCTGAGGGAGCTGCATCTGTTTAGAACTACGTCCTCCTTTCTTGGAACTAGCATGTGCCATTCTGTGGCAGGGATGGGCTCTACTTACCGAGTTGCCCACTACCGACGGCCATCCAGCTCTCATGATGAAAAATGAGGCTGAAATGCCTGTCCATGTACAGGTGTCCTCGTGTGCTGTGGCGTGTCCAGCACAGGCTATGGACGGTCACCACTTCTTGTCTGTCACACTGCCAACGAACAAGTGCCACAGGGATTCTCAACCTAGGAGCCACCGGAGGCCTTGGTGGGGGGGCCCAAAATCCCACCCAGAGTTCTCTGCATGTGTGGACTGTGCTGGGGAGAGGGTCCATAACCATCACCGGGTTCCAGATTTCCAAAGAGCCTCGTATACGCTCAGAAGCGCTGACTCATGCTGCCTTTTGCTCGCAAGGACAGGGCGGGCAGCAGAAGGCCTCTTCCCTCCCAGCGGCTTTGCCGGCAAGGATCCCATCTAGTGCTGAGAGGACCTTTTGAGCCAGGCCTAGGCCAAAATTCTCACTCCACCCCTCGTTGTAGGCAACTTAAGTAACATGCAAGCCTGCTTGCACTTTACAAAGCGAGATGAGTAATACATGCTTCATGAGGGTGTTGTGAAGAGAGAATGATGCCAAGCATCCAGCCCCTCCCAGCCCTACCCTCGGGGCCTCTGTCCCTCAGTCCCCACCGCCTCCGCCTCCAGCAGCACTGCGGAGGCTGAACACTCCAGCCCCACTGGTTCCTGACCCTGGCACTTTAGACAAGCACTTCTCCAATACAAGCTTCAGTTTTCACCTAACACAGGGCAAAACCCACTATGACTGACAGATCCTCCCTCCTAAGGCGTTGGGAAGATGAGGCAGCAGCACGTGGAGCGATGAGAAGCAGGCTGGCGGGCAGGCAATGGTCCTCAATGTGCCTGCTGATTCTCAGGCCCCTGGGCAACACCCTCAGACTCTGCAGGGCACGAAGGCCCCAGTGAGTGATCTGGGTGATCAGGGACGCAGAGGCCAGAGGACAGCACCACGTGATTGCCTGCTCTCCCCCATCGAATCACCTTTCCATCTAAGTCAGATGAACCCCCAAATCCGTCCTCCCTGGGTCTCCACCCAGAGCCCTGCTCTCCATCAGGCAGTTTTGTCCCATGGTCTTGTGGGAGGTCAGCTTCCGTGGGTCTTCTTGTGCTGCGAATGCTGACCTCTTGGTACTCGCCTTGCCAACATCTTCTTACCAAAGACCCCTCACAGCATGGGGAGAACTCGCATCCACAGAGTTGTTCAGGTCTCTCCATCCTCAAAAGCTCCTTGTGTCGCCCTCTAACTGCAGCCACCTCTCCTCTTGAAGAAGTCCTCCATGCTCTGGGTGAGCATCCCCTTGCTCCATCCCCTCCCCACCCCAATGTGGGCTGCCTCTGACCCAGCTGTCCACCAGTGACAGCCAGAGACCCCAAACCCTCTCTTTCCTCTGGTCCTTTGAGCTCCTGCTGGTGCCCCTACTGGCCAAACCCAGCTGGAAATCAGAGGGCCAGGGACCCCTGGTACAGTCATACAGGTCAGCCTCGTGGGCACAGAGAAGGGTGGAAGAGGCAAGTTAAGAAGGGGGAAAAAGTGTCTGTAGATCGGAATTCCACTGACGAGATGTTTGAGGAGGTTCCATAGATGCCTGGCTGCCACTCCAGGAGAAAAGGACATTCCAAGCCAAAGACGGGCGCAGGCAGAGCTATGGGCTCAGCATGGCATGTGCTGATGGAAGGCAGCAGTCTAGTGGACCAGGCTGGAGAAACAAAGTGAGGAGTGGTCTCTGGGTGGGACAAACCCCACTAAGGGACAGGCAGGCAGGGCTGCCTTGGCCTGGGTTTTCTAGCTGAGGAGTGGGTTTGGAGAAGCAGAGACAGGTTTTTCTGGGGGCGAGGAAGGACCCATGCTCTCCATCTGGGAATCCATCCAGTACTGGGTACCGAGGGCTGTGCAGTGAGACAGGGCACCACCAGGGGGCCCACGGTTGGCTGGGCGCAGAGAATGGAAGGCAGAGGCCTGTCTCCTTGTCCAGAGCAGCCATCCCAGGTTGCAAGGGACAGGAAACTGCTGATGACAGGCAGGGAGCGGGCCTCCTGCAGGAGCAGGAGCACTGCCCTTGGCTGGCTGGAGGGAGCTGACCTGAGAGGCAACTGGAAGTGACTGCGAGTGTCCGCAGTGCTCATCTTGCAGCTGCTTCCGGAAGACGACTTTAATAGCTGAGAGAGGGCACCTTACCAAGAAATATTTCCATCACAGTCAGTGCGGCAGAAAGAGCAGGAGCTACGAGGTCAGACAGGCTGACTTCAAAGCCCAGCCTGCCCTGACCGCCTGTTCCCTAACTCTTCTTGGCTGGGGTTTCTCACCCACACCTCAGGCGCAATGATCTCGGTGTCGTCAGGGGGGCGTCTTGGAACAGAATGTGTAAAGCGCCTAGTACAAAACTGGCCCAAAGCAAGCCCCCAACACATTGCTTTCTCCCCAGTACATGGGTGTCTCTTCTTTGCTCCTACTAGCATGCACTAGAGGCCCCAGGGTGAAAGATGGGATTTCTACCCTGAGAACTGCCTCTGGTGGGCGACTGGATTGCACAGTAACTAGGCAGCCATGTGCAGGACTGGGTTGGGGCCCTGGGGATGGAGGAGGAGGACCACTGCGCTGTAGGAGAGTGGGCAGCACTTTGTGAAAACTAGAAATGGACAGGGAACAGCGGAAGAACCCAAAAGTGACTCCAAAGTTGTGAGATTTGTGAAGTAGGAAGGTTGCTGGGACCACTGCTACGACAATCACAGAGAAGGAGCAGGGGCAGGAGCCCGAGCTCTGGGAAGAGGGACTTAACAAGGCGACCCAGCTCCACGAGTGGCTGAGCACGACCCCCAGCTCGGCGCCCCCTGTGTGGACTGAGTCCCTCCACCTGCACGCTGTGAGCCAGGTGCCCCGGTGCTGACGGCTGGCCTAGTGCTCGACCCTTCCGTACTTACTGCAGCCTTCCGGAGTCCCCATCACCTGCTCCACATTTAGGGCTCAAGTTGGGGCAGTGGGCAGATAAACAGTGGTCAAGTGCAGAGTTTCATGGATTCCAGTGAGGGTTTTATTCCTATAATTCTACACTGTTATTAGGAACCAATGTTTTACAATGGCTCCCGGGCGTCCTCTGTCCCCCAACACACAGCAGGTCCCACCTAGTCTTACCCCAGGGGTTTTTGCCCCTTGGCACTATCCCATCGACATTTGGGGCCAGGTGGTTCTTTGCTGTGGGGGCTGTCTTGTACATTTGTAACATGTCTAGCAGTGTCCCTGGCCTCTAGTCACCAGATGCCACCCTAAGTGGTGACAACCAAGTTAGTCTCCAGACACTGCCAAGTGTCCCCATTGAGAACCACTGCCTTATCCCTTGGACAGCTTTCGTTTCTCCTAAACATGGTAAAGATTAAAAACTTAGTCCATTAGAAAACTCATTTATTCTACATCCTTCTGGGTGGGGGGAAATGGGGGAAACAAGACAGGAAGGTGGAAAAGCTTTGCCAAAAAGAAGCAACCGGCAGCCTGGACAGTGATGAACGCAGAAGCCACGGTAGGGGGACACATCACTTTCCATCACGTGCATCTCTCCTTTCTTTTCTTCTCTTACTCCCTGTCTTTCTGTCCCCTGCCTAAGCCTGGGGACTGCTGACTGCCTCCAAGGACATCATTTAAACCCAAGGATTGAGCTGTGCAAGTTCATCTTCCCCCTTCCATCCATCCCCCAGATACTCACCAGTCCTGTTACCCTCAGAACCCCACAGAGACTACTGCCTCCTAAGCTGCTTTGTAACCTTTTGTTGTTGTTGCCTGAGCATTTGAAGGTATTAAAAATTCTGTGTGATTGAAAGTAAATTTAGGACAAGGTATAGTATTTTATTTTTTGGAAAAGAAAGAAACTAAATTCCAGTTAAGGGCTCCTTATTCAGGCCTGGCTAGGTCCCAGTAAGAGATACCCAAGGTATGGCCCAAAGCCACACCTCATCATGGGTTTTCTCCAAGACACCACACATGGATTCTTTGGACATGAATGTGAACTCTAGTTTAATGGGGTTATCAGTCCAGACTTGGCATGGGAAGATATCCTATGAGCAGGAAACACTGGGCATATGACATGGGGGGTGAAGTTCACTGGGTAAGGATCTACCCAGAGATATGCAACTGTGCCCTGTCCTTGGAAATACACCCTAGAATGTCTTAATTTTTGCCAACTCCTGTTCTACACATCTGTACCACAGACTCCTAAACTGAGACTCCAAATTTTAACCTTTGAACTCTCAATATTTTTTGTACATCTACTGAGAACCGGGGACACAGCCGTGAACAAAATAAGACACTGTTCCTGAGCCCATGGGGATTACCGATTTTAAAGAGGTGTGAAAAGTGTGGGGAGGTACCAGGCCCAGCTGGGGCTCCACAGAGTAATAAAAAGAACGCTGGGCCCAACTCCACTGCACACTGATTCAGTTCTCTATCCATAAAATAGGGACCTCAGCCCTACCTCCCGCTCTGCACTGTCACCAAGGCTGGAGGAAGCCTTAGCAGTGGGCTTGAGGGGACATCACAAAGGCGGGAGCACCTGTGCAGCCAAAGGACCCTGCAGGGGATGAGGTTTGCCTGCAGCAGTGTTCAGAGACCACGCGGACCCCAGTGAGGAAGCACCTGCTATCCAGGAGGAGGAGAGGGTCATGAGGTGGGCTCTGAAGCCCTCGGACCCAGTGGGGAACTAAGGTCAGAGGAAAGGCTTCAGACCACAGCATCACAGACCTTCCTCCTGCCGGTCACCACCCTTGGGAACACGCTCAGGGGAGCCGAGATCCTCCCAGCTCCTCACAAGCAATGCTGCTTCCTATCTCTGCTGGTTGGGTGGGTCTGGCCCCATCCAAATGTATTTTTCAGAAAGTTCATCGTGTTTTTAAACTTACTGGTGAGAGAAAGTGCTCTGTGATGCTGTGAGGTGAAAAGGACGGAACCAGAAAACCTGAGATCTGATGGAATCTGCTATTTTCCTCTGTGAAATCTGGGGGGCTGCTCAGCCCCAGAGTCTACACAGTCACAGTGAAAGACCTACGCCACACGAGTGCGGGTGCATGCCACTTCTGTTCTGAAATGAACCCAAGTCACAGGTGGGTTCGCTGAGGCGTGCCCTTGGAGAGAGAAGCACCCTACGCATTCCCAAAACAAAGCACACAGCAACTAAGAGCAGCTACTTAGGAAGCACAAGCTTCTCTCCTGGAAAAACTCACCTGAACTTGAACAGAAGTCATCTATTGGTTTGACATTTACCTGCACACCTACTGTGTGCCAGGTGTTGGGAACAGAGTTAAACACTACAGCCACATCCCTATAGAAGACAACCAGGCCCAGGCCACGCACGGGCACAGGGAGGGGCGGTGCGAACATTCAGGCCCCAGCAAGCGGGCTCACAGCCCCTGGAGCAGCCCCGTCCCCACCAGCCAGTGAGGGGCCACACCTCTGGGCCCTGCCAGGCTCCCTGGCTGCTGAGAAAATGTTTTGAACACAAGTTTGGTTTTATCATCAGAATTTTTTTTAAGCAGTCATTCCTTTTTTTATTTTATTTTTTATTTTATTTATTTTATTCCTAACATTTTGAAAATGCCAAAACTTTGAAAAGTTGAAAAAATTGTGTAATCACTACTCAGATCCATCAACTGATACTTTTTGGAGCAGATATTGTGACACCTCACACCCTAAGTACATCAGCTTCTGACTTTTTAAAAACATAAATACATGATCTCATAAATAAAGTGAAGGGGTAAGGAAGGGGTGGGTATAGCTCAGGGGTAGAGCACATGCTTAGCATGCACAAGGTCCTGGGTTCCATCCCCAGCACCTCCACTAAGAAAAAAAAATAGAAAAATTAAAGTGAATGGGTAAGACTAAAATTAATTTTTTTATCTAACAAAAGAAAAATGTATATACAAGGACTGTCTCTCTGCAAGCAGTTACCTACTAAAAAGCAATTCAGTTCAGTACAAAGGGAAGTCTATGGGACAGGAGAGCTGCAGCAAACACTGGAGATAAATGGAGAACCATGTAAGTAATTCTTAACCGTTCATCTACTGTGGGGACCCAGCCTGGAGAAACAAAACCCACAGACAACCCTGAATCTCATTTCAAGCAAGGGTTTCATTCTTCTTCACTAGCAAACCTTTAACCAGAGCTGGCAGAAAACCAATGAGTTGATGCAACTGGTTAAAGACAGTGCCAATGAGGTAGGTGAAAAGATGAAAGCTCCCCAGCCAGTGTGCCAGCCAGAAAGGGCACTGGGTTATGGGGATGGGGCAGCACCGCCCTCCCCCAGCTCAAGGAATCCACGGGAGGCCAGGCAGCGCATCCCTTGAAAAGGCCAGCACTGCGAGTGAAGGTCTCTCCTTCTCTCCTCTTCCAGCCCTGGGGAGGTGGTACAAAGTCAACAGGGAGCCCAGAGTGGGGAGCGGGGAGCAGGAAGGATGGCGCTGATCGCAGGCCAGATCATCAGTCTTGACTGACCAAGAGTTGTGTCTATTTGTCATGCAAACATTTGGCCTAAAATCAGCTGCCAATCAGTTTCATAATATCCAAGGGTATCTCAATTACTCAAGAGCTCTTATGAAATTCTCAAAATAAAATGAGTTTAAAGTCACTTTCATTCAAAAAAAAAAATAAAGGCGTGGTATGCCTTACAAGATAGCCTGTCAAAATATCAAGCAAATGACAACTGGCATTAAAAAATCCTAAAGAAACTGGCTTGAGGCTGAAAATTGAGAAGCAAACTCATTTTCACTTTGAGTCCAGCTAATTTGGAAAATTACTAATATTTGGCAAAAGAATTCAGCAAGTGTCCAAAATACTGAGGGGAACTGAACTGTGATCCATCCTCCAGGTGGGAAAGAATAAAAAGAAATCCTGAAACTTTTTGTTAAAAGATTGAATTACAAAATGAGGGGAAGAAAAGAAATGCAGCTGCTGGGACAGATTTGAATTTCAGTTAAGTGTTTGATTCCAACATCAGGCAATTTTCATCGAAAACATGAATTATCAGCCGCTGAGAAAGAACAAGAGAGGACATGAGAAGAGGCCAAGAAAGGAAGTGGGAAGAAAGAGCAGGGAAGCTAAGGAGGCTGTGCTCACACCCTGGGGGCTCTCTCCTCTGCTGGGGCAGGGGCCCCCTCTGGCTCTCGCTGTCCTCACTAAAACAAGCCTGGGCTTGAGGGTTTCAGGAGGGAACTGCCTGCCTTCCAGGCAGTGATGGGACCTCCCAACTCCAGAAGAGGTGGTTGGCTTCTGGCTAGTTTTTCAGGAGTGTTGATGGTGACAGGCTGATCTCTGAGCATTCTTTGGCCAGGTCTCCATCTGCAGCCAACGGCATGCCCTTCAGGGTGGCTGGGGCAAGGTTTCGGTCAGTGTCATGCCTGGTGACCCTGGAGGCACGCCCACAGCACAGGCACCAAGACCTCATGCCGTGAGCTCCCCAGTTCCCCAAGGCAGTGGCTCACCCAGAGCCACACAGCTAGTTAGCAGCACAGCCCCGACAGGAACCCAGGTCTCCCAACCACAACCCCCAATGTACAGCCTTCCTGTGTCTTCTTCAGCAGTGGGGCAGCAGAGGGAGTCAAGCCATGGGTGGAGCTGGACGCTGCGGCAGACACTGGATGAGGTCTATGAACCTAGGGAGATGAGGTTCTTTGACGTGTCAGGGGTGGCTTCTTAAGGGCATGGAAAGGAAAAAAACAAAAGCAAGTTTATACTCATAGGGAAACATAATCTGTGATTATAAATATTTCATGAGCAAAGAAAGCGGTACTGGCTGAGAGACTGGGGTGGGGAGGGTGGACAGCAAATTAGATTCCAGTTTGCAAAGTGATAGGGCAGCTGGGAAAGCAGCAGAGCTGAGGCTATTCTGGGCTGTGTGCTGCGAGGGCCTGCGTCACAGTCGGGGAGCGGGCCCCGGCCCCCCGGCCCATGGAAACCACAGCCTTCCAGCAGTCGGCGCAGAACACCTTGAGAGGAGTGTTTAAGCCCACGGAAGACCGGAGGAGGGATGGAGAGGACAGTCATTTGAATGACTCGGGCAAACCTCAACAGCAGGGAGGCTGGAGAGGGGCTGGAGCAGGTCAGCTAGTGCCCTGCAAACCCGTGAGAGGATGGACGCACGTTCTGCTGACTAAGGGCAGGGAAGAAGTGAGCCGACCCCGGAAGGCAAGCTCCCTGCAAAACTGGAGGGCAGCTCTGGTCCAGCTGCCCGACCCAGAGCAAAGGCCATGCCCTGAGCAGGTGGTGCCAGGCTGAGAATGACAGTCCCACCTTTCTTTTCCCTCAGGGCAGGGGTCTCTTCCTCCTGCAGCCTTTGGGAAACAGCCCAGAAAGCAGAGGAGTTAAGAGCTTGCTGAGTACCAGCTGCTGCAGCAGGAGAGATACTCCCCACCGGCAAAGCAGGACCCGGTGTGGGTGATTCCTCCTCCAGGTCTATGAACCCAGGGAGATGACCCAGGGTCAGCTGCTGCAGCAGAGCACGTCAGCCAGTCTGCCAGCCCTTCTGGGAGGCCAGCTGAAGAGTGATGCTAGCTCCTAAAACACGCAGAGGTACCTTGAATCTGGCTTAGTCAGAGGAGCGCTGGGGAAGTCGGAAAACTAAGAGCCTTTGCTTCCTAGCTGTCAGGGATTGGCTGGCGAGGCGCCAAGTGTCCCCACTGAATTTGGGGAAACCAGACTGTTACCCTCTAGAATTACAGCCAGTGAGAATCAGCTCAAGATGGAGAGAACTCGTCAATCACAAAAATAAGACCCCAGGGCATTGTGGGAAGTCAGCAGAAGTCAGTTGGGGCTGAGCTGAAGTCACAGGAGCTGGCTTTAAGGCCAGCTTGACCACCTATTAGTAGCAGGACCGTGGGAAATCATGTTCCCTCTGAAGCTTAGTGTCCTCGTGTAAAACACGGGACCAGCGCCCACCAAGCCCAAGGACTGCAAGGAACACCGAGAATACGTATAAATAAATGCTTTCAAAATAGACACTAAGCACTATTCCAATTTAAGCAATTATTTATACCCAGCTATGTACTCGACATCGCTTGTTTGGACGTCTCAAGGACACCTCCATTCAGGTGCCCAGCTGCTCCTCTCCCCATCTCGGGCCTCTGCTAGACACCCAGGACCAACCATCCAAGCACAGGAGCCAGACACCCGGGACCCACTCTTGGCCCTTCCCCACCATCCCAATGCATTACCAAGCCCAGTCAAATGCACCCCCTAAAGGCTTCTGCCCTCCTCCTCCACCACCCAAATCCAACAGGTCATCATGCAAAGCCTACACTCATCCACTCTGGCCTCCCTTAGCCCCTCTCAACAGAGTCAGTCTAGCTGTATCTCCCCTTCCACCACTCTAACCCTGCTTGCTAAATACTCTGTAACAGTGTTCCAGTGCCCTCAGAATAAGGAAACTTTCCCAGGCTTACAAGGCCCTGCATGGCGGGCCCCACCTCTTCCAGCCCCAGCCTACACACCTCCTCCTGCTCACCCTGCTCCAGCCACAACTGGCTTTTCCTTTGAGTCCCTGGGATTTACCCCATTCCCTCCTGCCACAGAGTTTCTGCACATGCTCTTCCCTCCGCCTGGGACATTTTCCCCTCCTCTCTCACCTAGCTATTGCCTGTCCATTTATTTTTACTAAGGTATGAAGGACATATAGTGAACAAAAGTATATAGCACAATAATTATTTACAGATGTATATACACTCATGTGACTCCCACCTAGACCCAGATTTAGAACACTTCCAACACCCACAAGGTTCCCTCGTACCCTGTGCAGTCTACACTCCTCCCCACCTCCAGGTAACGGCTTTTCCGACTTTGATCACAATGCCTATTCGTTCCTCAGAAGGCAGCTGATGTAGCCCTCTCTCAGGAAGGCTGCCTCCAATCCTTCTGAAAAAGTCTAATGCCTCCATCGCAGGCACTTGGTACACCTGGGGATCTGCATGCGTTGGCGTAATTAGGTGATCCGTGTCCATCTGCTCAGGAGAGCACATGTGCTTGTACTCACCTTTGTTTCCCAGCACCGGCACCTGCGAAACAGGGATGACAGAAAGCAGCTAATGCCTATCAAGTGCTTACTGTCACCACGCACTCATAGACGCTCACTCAATTCTCACATCAACCTATCAAGCAGGTACCATTGTCATATCCCCGTTTTACAGGCAAGGAAATGGAGGCACCTAGTAGCTAAATAACCTGCCCAAAGGCATTAAGTGGTAAGTGGTGGAGTCGGGATTGGAATCCAAGCAGTCCATCTGGCTGCTGAACACGCGTTCTTAATCATCATCCTATGCTGCCTCTCAGGGGCCACTGGAATATTTAATGAGAAGTGCCCAGGATACTTTGAATGAATAATTGAGTGACTTTAGAAATGAGCTGATGAGATTCCATTTAAAAGAACTAATGGAGCCCCCTTGAACCTCCCCAAAGAGACCAACAAATACATAGAAGGGAAACTGTCACTGAATCCCCTCCACAGGCCCACGATGAGGTCCTTTGCAAACACCAGGGCTAGTGCACTTCCCCAGCAGTCAGGATGGGAAGCTGTCTGCTCTGGGCAGGGAGGAGCACCTGGTGCCTAGCAGGGGGCACTCCCCGCGGAGGAAGGATCACTGGATGGGTTCTCGGAGCCTGGAGGTGATGCGCCAATGGAGGAAGTGGTCCCTCTGCTCCCATTCACGCTGACTCAGTCACCCAGTCACTAGCATAACCATGTAACACCTGAAGCCCTCGGACACAGGGAGACACTTGGGGAGGCTGATTGATTAATTAATTAATTAATTAATTAATTAATCAATTTTGGTTTGCCTGGTTAGAAAGTGAGATTCCGCTGGACATTTATAAACTGGCATTTGGCGTGTATCTCAGTTTTCCGGAGCCTGATAATCCTGGCTGAGCTCAAGGGCTATTGCGTGAAAAGACCGCGTCTCATGTGGCACCCTTAACTGCTTCAGTGCCACTTACCCCACACCCACACCCAGAAAACTAGAAAGGGACACGAGAACATTTATTTTCTCAGGACACTGTTTCGCGGGCTCCCTCTCAGCACAGGTGCAGTTCTCGGAAGGGCTCCTTTCACAAGCCCCCTGTGGCCGGGGCCAGGGCTCTGCTCACACGAAGTTCTGAGCAATGGCCAGCACCTTGGAAAACTCGCCTTCCCTCTGGCGCAGGCTGGTTGGGATGGGTATCTTGATTCGGGTCCCCACAGGGTTCCCATTGTCCTCGATGAGCACCACGTTGTTGGAATCAAACCTGGGGGTCATCTGGGGGCCGGGCATGCGATGCCCCACAATGAGCGCCTTTTTCTTCTGCCCCTTGATGGCCAGCAGGATCCGGTCACCCACCTTGCCCACCCCGTTCTTGTTATAGACGTGGATGCAGCGAGGCGGACGATGGTATGGGGTGTTCCCCAGGGCGCTGTTGTCCACCACACGCACCCGTGTCATCTTCTGAATTGCACCGAGGCTCCCAGTGGTGCTGGTGGAAGGAAAAAAAAGCCGAGGTCTGCATGTCGCTCGATCAGGGCGCAGAGGCCTCTGCCAGGCAAGGCTTTGGAGACCGACCGTGCACATGACCAACATGCCGGACAGAGCACGGCCAGGGCCCCAGCAGAGGCAGTGCCTGTGAAGACTTCTCTGTGCCCATGGCAGTGCCCTCGCAGCTCCTTACAGCTGCTGCTGCCTGGTCAGCACCTCAATCTGGATGGGTTTTAAAGAGGACCCAATTTTCTGTTACAAATGAACTTCATGGCAGCCTTAACTTATAGCCTTTGGTTTCCAAAAGGACTCTGAGGATTAAGGGAATACCTTATGGGCCCCGCCCCGCCCACTGCCTAGCCTGCAAAACCTGCTCCCCCAGAATATACCGATCCCCACATGTCCATCTACATGTTGTTGGGAACCAGAGGAGACAAGTGAGTGTGTTTGCTAAGTGAGTCCCTCGACACAACATAGCAGAAACTGAAAATAAGGCAAGATAACAATCTTTTGTTTTAATACATTTTTCTCCACTAGAAAGAGTACCTATTAAGGGCAGAAAAGCTATTATTAAGCAATCTGATTGGCAGTGGGAATTCTAGTTTCCTGACGCCCAGCCCTTAGTGCTGTGTTCTCCAGGGGCACCCAGGTCCTCTCCTCTCACTCCACATGCCCACCCTGGGCAACGTTCCCTAGTCCCCTTCCTTCCAGCTAGTAGAGCCCATCTCCAGCCCCTCTTCTCTCCTATACTCTGGTCCTGTATTTCCACTCTAACTCCGCACGTGTCTTACAGATGTTGCCATCTCAGCAGGTCCCACAGTGACCTCATCACCCCCACCCCCGCAAACCTCCTCCCGCTGCTGCATTTCCTGCCTAGATAGTGGCTCCTCCAGACACTCCAGCTCCCAAGCCATAAACCTCTCTCCATCAATAATCCACTGGCTGCCTCATCCCACTGATACCACCTCCTGAACACCTGTGTCCCTTCCCTCCACCCCTGTCGACACTTCTTTATCCAGCAGCTCACTCTCCCGCACCAAGACCTGCTAGTGGCCTAACCGGCTCCCTGTGCACCTCACTCTGCCAACTAAGAGCCCTTCTTAGAATATAAAACGGAGGCCCCTCCTCTGCTTAGGATTACTCAGTGGTCCCCACTGTCTAACTGTCAACAGCCTGGCCCCAACATACCTGCCTTCTGAGGTCCACCATCTCCTACCACTCACACATCCACTCTGTGGCCCAGAACCCCTGGAGCTCTCCAGGGATGCCTGGCCTTTCGGGGATGGGGCCTGCCCCCACTTCCCTTCTGGGAAGGCCGCCTCCACCCTCCTTTTCTCCTCCTCCACCTCCTCCATTAGCAACCCCTGTCTCAGGCCTTCCAAAGAACTGTACAAGCCTCTATTATTATACTGGCCACGTTTTCTTAGAGTTATTTGTTTCCAAGTTTGCTCCCATGGCCAACTGTGAGAACTCTTCCAGGGCAGGAAGCAATTCTTATTCATCTCTCTGTGACCAACCCCAGGCACAGGGCTCAGTAAACGCTTGTGGAATGAGTGCTCGAACAGGGCCAAAAGGCATGTTTGCCAACAGGAATGCAACCCATGCTCTCTGCCCTGGCTTAGCATCCAAACGGGGAAGGGGGAGGTTGTCACACTTCCATCATGCTTGAGTTTTTGCTAATAAGCATGTGATTTAGAAAAAAAAAAGATTTCATTTTTAAAAGAGAGAGTGTTAATGTACTGGGGGGGTGACAGTGTCGAGAGATGTCAGATTCACTACAAAAGCCTGCAAGGATGGAGATTTCATCTTCCTCCATCTCCCTTCCTGATCCTGCCTCCAACAGAACCTTACCTCTCCCCCTCACCTGGCTTCACCAAATCCCAGCTCCACCTATTCCCTTAGCCTTCCCTGACCCCAAGCCCACCTCCCCCAGTTTCCACTCCTGCTTTAGTCACCAAAATACCCAGCCCTGATGGGAGGCTCACTCAGAAACATAGCTTTAAGAACTTAACGGGAAGTTACCTGAAACAGCGCTGGCTGAGTGCTCTGCTCAAGTGGGGGAAGGGGCCTGAGAGCCCAGTAAAGAAAGCCATGGGATCCCAAGAGGGCAAATCCTGCAGGGAAAGAGGGGGAAAGGATTTATTTCTAAGTCAATGTCCTCACTCAGAGTCAGGGGTTTTTTTGTTTTGTTTTGTTTTTTTGGTTTGTTTTTTATTTTTATTTTTATTTTTTGGTAAGAGAGTGTTGGGGGAAAAAAAAGACTGTTGGGGACTCATGTGGGAGATGGAACTTTGAGCACAGGATCATCAGTCACTAAATATAAATCTTGGTGGTTAAAAGATACACAGATGATTAGATGGAATTCCGGCTACAATTTTGCTGAGTCATATTCTCTCCGGGGTCAGAGAGCTGGAATGGCCCACAACAGTTCTTGCAGTAGGTAGCACCACAGCTCAGAGAATGCCTTCACCATTACATCACTTCCACAGGCAGCAGGAGAGCATGAGTCCTCTGGGACACACCCAGGCAGGGACCACTTCCCAAGCCCTCCACACCTGCCTCCTGGTACCCTTGTTGACACTCACATGCCTCCTGGAACCAGAACTTTTACTTCGTGGGAGAAAGCAGATTATCTGAGCAACTGTCCAGGTTGTCTGTCACCATATCACCTTTCCCCCAAATGTAAAAGCCAGAACACCTGGACAGCTCGTGGTTAGCCAAGTAGAGCCAAAGGATGCCCTTGCCAAGTCATGAACCAAGGTCTCCATCTGGATCAGTCTCCCAAACAGCAACATAACACAGAACTACCTACACCATCCTGCGGCTGAAAGTGCGGTTTGGGAGAGGAAGTGGGAGATGAAAGAGCAAACACCAACCCAACGCTGTTGACTCCAGGCTGCAGAAACTCGAGCCCGAGGCTCCCCAGCGCCAACAAATCTGGCAACTCCCAGGTTCCTGCAACACCTGGGCAACAGGGAAGGGAATGTTTAAGAAAAACCTACAGCCTGTCGACAATTCCAGCGGCAAAGCATGCCTGCTCTTTCATCAAAGGGTTTGGCTACAAAGGGCCTCATTCGAGAGCTCTGTTGAGAAAGCTTCTACCACTGTAGTATTTACACATAGCTTTGCCTTGCACAAGCTCAAAGCACCTCAGATAAGGTTTTATTCAATAAGGGTGAGGGAAAACCTCATTATTCATTTTTACAGGAATACCTAAACACTCCAGAAATGCTTATAAACTACAATTTAGCCTCAAATTGCAAGCTTATTCTCCAGTGTTTTCCTTGAGACAACCCAGGAAGCATTGGCCGAAATGTAATTATGATCAGAAAACTACATGCAAAAACAGGCAGCCAACTTATAGAACTATTAACATCTGATGCACAGAATCAAAGACTATCAGATGAGGCCAGCTTTACCTTTACAGCTCAGTGGCCCTGGGCAAGGGGCTGTGAGCTTCAGCTTCCCCACCTGTAACACAGGGCTTCCCCATCTGAACACCTACTCATAAGGTGCTCGTGAGAAGCTGTGTAAAGCACGGAGCGCGGTGCACGCACACGGTACCTACTACGGTCTTCATCATCATCACCTCACGGCTGTCTCCTTTCAAAGATTAGGAAACTGAGAGACAGACAGAGGAAGGGACTAAAGCCCCATAACTAGCTGAGGGCAGAAGCAGAACCAGAAGTGCCCCCAGCTTCAGTCCAGGGGTCTTCCCTCCACGCCCTATGGCCTCACGCTGCCGTACAAAGCCCACTTCACATAAGGGGCTCAGGGTGAGAAGCAGCTGTAAGGGTCATCTGGTCCTTTTCTGTTTTCTTTCTTAATGAAAATGTATCAAGTAGTTACAGTGTGTTAGGCAGTAGGCTAAATGCTTTACATCATCATCTCATTTAAGCCTCACAAAAACTATGAAATGGACACTATTATTAGCCTCATTTTATATGTGAGGAAATGAGGCCCAGAGAGGTCGCATAGTTTGCCCAAGTCACACAGCTGGGAGTGACAAAGCTGAAATTTGAACCCCAGTAGTTGGCTTTCTGAACCCACGCTCTTACTCAACACAGTTAACATGGTAAATTTAATTTAAACATTAGTATTTTTCCAACTGTTAGATCATCCTTATCCCATCAAGAATACTGATATCTCATGCACATTTCACTCAGACCCAACTCACTGCTTGCTGAATCAACTGAAATGCAGAAGAACACCAGGTAAAAGTTATTCTCTTTAATCCAATTTACAATTCGTAGGGTAGGTGGCAACAAGAGCGTTACACTCTGAGCAATAATGGAAGACTGGCTTTCAGGGGGAAAAGAAAGGAGCTCTGAAAAGCAGTCCTTCTGGTCCAGGCTGCAGTTACCTCCCTCCAATTTCAGCCATGCCTTCCCATCCATCCGATGGATGCTGGCGGGCCCCTGCTCTCACTCCCTGGGAGAAAAGAGGCTCCGGCTCCCCCAGCTCCTCCACTGAGCCCTCACAATTAGTCTGGTGCCACCCAGGTCCCCTTTCCCAAGAACTTGACACCCAGCCTCTCCACACTGCACCACAAGTCCGAGAAATGCAGAAGCACCTGGGGACTTCCCAGAACTTCTCTGACTTGGGAATAACAAGCCCCAATGTTTAAGGTACTTTCCTAAAATAAAATCTGCAGAGCAGTCTGTGCACAGACCCAAACCCAGGCCTCCTCTCTTTGCCTTGCTCATAAGCCATCCCTATAACCTGGGCTCATCTATGTCCAGCGAAATCTGCCCCAGCTCTAAACATATCTCCTCCGAGAAGCTCTGTGTAAGGCTGCAGCATCCGTTGCCAGCAGCGTTGCACACCTAGGATGCCTGGGTGTCCCTAGCCAAAGGAACTCTCACTGGCCCAGCTTTCACTATCCAAATTCAGACACAGAATAAATTTAGATTTCTTTTCTTTTTCTTTCTTTTTTTTTTGGAGATAAGGCTGACATCCCTGAACATTCTAGTTCTTGCTATTCACTATCCACAACTCAGAAACCACAGAGATCTTGACAACATGGCCTCTGAACTCACTACAGGAATTTAGGAATCCCACAGACTCAGGATTATTTGTACTGCCCTCATACACAAGAGTAATACATTCACGTCTCTAGGGAGCACTTCACAAGAAAAGGCCTAATTCAAAGACTTTTCACTAGCTCTTTGGTGGATCTGATAGTGACCTCCAGACCCAAAGGACTTAAAGACATCAAATGAACAGCAGTAAGCATTCCTATGAACTTGAAAGCAGAAAAGGACCAAATATATTTGTATACAGAAAAATCTGTGGTCCCCTCTATTGCCACCCCAGCAAAAGATCCCAGCAGGTCCTGATAGAGTAACAGTGCAATAAATATTTGACGAATAAAATAAACAAGGTAGCCAAAAGAAAGACAGACCCCCCACCTATGGCATCGCACAGGGAAATCCAGACACTGGAGTTCTTCTCTGTGTATCAGGAACCAGCACATCACATGTAAACATGCTTTAGAAGAACCATGGTGCTGGCCATGGAAGATTAGCCCATGCTACATTCACAAGCCCCTGAAATCATCTCCCAGGCCTGGTGCTTCACTGCCCACTGTGGAAAAACACCATATCCCACCACTAAACAAACAACTGGTTCAGATCGGGGAAGAGTAATGGAGGCAGAAATTTACTTTGAAGCAATTTTGACTGCCCCTGATGTTACTTCCTAGCATAAATCCAACCTGTAGACACAGGCTCTGATTCACTTCAGATCAGTCTATATATAATGCTTTGTTTCACAAGCAATGTTATCCTGAATCTTGTGTTTGCACAGGAAGCTAACCCCAATGCTATTTCCTCCTCCAAACTCTCACTCGGAGGAAGCCAGGTATTCAGAAAACTCTAGTGCCAGGGATGGCTTTTCATGCCACTTCCTGGTCAGCACTGAGCAATGCCCTCCAGGTTTAGAGCATGAATCACAACCACTGGGGGTGGGGGGGGGTGCGGAGAGGGCAAGAGAAGGAAAGGAGAGAGCAAGAGAGAGACGGAGAGAAATTACCTAACACAATCCAAAGATCATGCTCATTTTCCATCCTGGTTTAACATTAAGATCTCCCTTTGGTTGTGGAGGCCAGGGAGGACTGTAGATTTCAGGGACAGAGGTGAGTTTTTCACCTAGCATGACCTCATAGGTCCCATTGGAAGTACTCTCTGTGAGGGCAGGGACCAGGCCCGCCCTGTTCATTCCTTGCATGCTCATGACCTAGAACAGCGCCTGGCATACAAACAAGAGTTCAGTGAGTATCTGTTAAATGCATAAAATGCATCTGCAATTGCAATTCATCCTCCAGCTCCAGACAGGCTCCAGTCTGGGGGGGGTGGGGTTGGTGATGTTTCTCATGCCTTTCACCCAGGCTCCTGGTGACTTAGGGGGGCGTCCAAGACACTGAGAGCTCATTTTTAGCTAATTTTAATACACAGAGACTAGAAAAGCAGACAGGAAGAGTCTATGCCTCTGATGCTTTGTCAAAAGCTGCAAAGTATCATTATTTGAGCTTTAGGAATCAGCAAAATGTTGTACTTAGTATCACAGATCCATATATATTTATACATTGTTTCTTCCTGAACAACTGTCATTTTTACTGCCTGGCCTGTTATCTACATTTTAAAAGCTTTTCAAGAGGAATGGGTTCTAAAGAAAAAAGACAAAAAGCAAATAAAAAAGTTCAGCACAATCATAAAACAGTGTTTAAAGGAGATTCTGCTGGTAAGTGACAGAAAAGAAAAAGAAACACTAAGAGAAATCAAGTACAAGGCCCAGCCGCAAAAAGGCCAAACTCTGCTGAGTGTAAGGATGTAAATGCCCTTCTTAAATCACAGCAGGAAAAAGCAGAGGCCTGGCAGCTTTGAGGAATCAAAATAAGGGAATTCCCTGGATCCTCCGCCCTGTCATGCTGACAACACCTCCTATCTCCTGCAGGTTTCACGCCAATCATTCCGGACCAAAAAGTGCTCTTATTTATTTGTTGCTTAAATACTCATTACTATTTTGTCCTGGAAGGATTCTCTTCCAGGAAGTTTTGTGGGTTTTTTTAACCTCACACAAGTGTAACATAATACAAGGCTCAAATTCACATAGATCACTTTCTTGGATGATTTCTTTCCTGAGCACCCAATGGAAAGACAAAAACAAAGACCAACAGTTTTCAGAGGGTGATTTTGGGCAGTTCTAAGGGTTCAACAGAGTAAGTGCCATTTTGCAGATGGAGAAATGAAGTCTGAAGTGTTAAGCGAACTGTTGACTTGTCCGAGGAAGGGTAGAAGGTTGTTTCTATTACACCTGGCACAACACCTGCATGGCCGAGATGCTGCTGTCTCCACTAACAAACCTCCTGGAAACAAACGTACTCCACACAGTGCAAGTACACTTGCTCCTCTGTCAAAGCTGCCACATAATCTTTTAAAACTCAGGAATTTAAAAGCTGTCTTTGCAACAGATATCTACACTACGCCCAGAGTGGCCTAGGACCAGTGCTGAAGCTGACTCTGATCACCCACAAAGGTGTGAGTGCTCACAGCATTTCTCAACAGCACAATGGGCTGTTTCTACTCTGGCTACCAGTAAGGAACTGGTTCTCAATTTGATTCACAAAGAAAAAAATGTTTCAGGGTTCTTATCTCTGTTTATTTACCTAACCTGTATATTTGTTTGCTCCACCTTGTTACAGAAGTATTTAAAATCATGGTTCTGAACAATACCTGACAATTTTTAACTATTCAAGCTGGTTTTTCAATGTGTAGATTTTATCTATCCTAGCTTTGCTCTCCCACCATCCCCACCTCACAGGTATGCAAACACCTATAGTTTCAGAAATAAGTTTGTAACATTCTCGGTATGGTCAAACTCAGAAAAACAGCACAAGGCAAAGCTGAGTTCTACCTAATCACATCCGTATTTCTTTCCTATTAGTACCTCTACCAAGCCAGTGGCAAGGAGCCAGGTTTATGGAACTGTCAGGTAGGCAGGCAGGCAGGCAGGGGTTAGGGAAACAAAAAGCCAAAAATCTGAAAGAAAGTGAATCTCCTTCACCCCTCTCTTCCCTCCTCTCCTGCTCAGTCTGTGACCTTGGAAACCACTTCTCCTGGTCTCAGTGATTCTGTCCAGCAAGAGTCACTGGGAAGAGCAAAGGGGCACAGAAATGAAAATGGTTTAGCTTCACTCACGTAAGGACTCATTCTCAAGTGGAAAATCCCTCTCTGAATTAACCAGTAGGGCCCAGGTCTGCAGCATATGCAGTTTGTTTCCCAGATCCTGACCAGGGAGGGCAGCCTCACTCCCTGATTCTCAGGGCAGCACTATGAGTGTCTCTTTAAGATCACTCAGTCCTGAAAGTGTTTTTCAGTTTAATGTAGACATGGAAAAGTGCGCCCTTTTTCCTAAAGACCTAGATGATTCTTTTTTTAAGTTTTTGACAAGGAGACTTTCCCACTCTGAGTTGTGTTTCCCTGATGAATAATAAGCTATGTGGCACCTTTCTTAGTAAGAGAGCACACCTGACCCATAGCAACATTTCTGGGATCTGAATCATAATCCTCTTGTACAAGCTGGCTGTCATTGTTAATACACGTGTAAAATCGCACCAGGGTAAGCCACAACCCAGAACCAACCATCAGCCTCTAAAAAGGAAGGATCAATGGTAACTTATTTTTGAGATCCTCCCAAGCCCCTACGTGGCCATAAGAATTATCCAAGTAACAAAAACAATAGGAAAATCCATCTTATGTGGGTCCAGGTGTCATCATCGCCCCAGACAGGAGTGGGGCAGGATAGGCTTCAAAGGACTCTTGCATCATGTAAGATTCTAGATGCTGACAAGAGTCTACATAATTATATTCAGTGCCCAACAGAGTACCACCTGAAAAATGGACTCCAGGGAAGGTTTTCACCCTTGATATTTAGGAGCAAAATACAACACTCTGGCTATTGTTCCTTCACAGATTCCACAGTGCCCTTAATTTAATTCTCATTTCAGCCTTTCTGAAATGTTTCCTTTTCTGTCCATCTGTTAATATGTGATGACCCTAATTAGTCACAGGCAGAAATAGATCCAGAACCTACCGTATGTTAACATGCCTAACTGTCAGGCAGTTGTGCCAAACACAGCTTAACCCCATCTTCCTTTCTGTCCTTCCTAAGGACCCAACAAAATCCTTGTGCTGCAATTGCTTCATGAATGAAGAGTGAACTGTCTTTCTTCTAGTGTAGTAACCTCCCTCAAAAGAGACCCACTCTGTTCTTTACTGTATATTCCTGATGTACTAATTGCATCCTCATGGACAATTTTAAGTGACTGAAATTGCAGGCTGATGATGGCAAGAGTGTAAACAGGAGAACACAGGAAACCCGCGTGTCTCAAACTTTTCTGTGACACACAGAAACACATTGCATAATACCTCCTAATATGCTCACACACACTCACACGTGTGTATAGCTGAAGCAAGTGTCAAGAAATAATACTTACCCTTATTAAGTACAATGCACTCTGATATTTTCTATTCTGCTTCATTTTTTTCTTAAATGATAGCCATGATCCACTAACCTGATTTCCAACTAACCAATGGTAGTCAATTTGAATGGGAATTCAGTTTGAACCGCATCAGAACCTTACAGTTGCATTCCACAAGCTAATTGTCTTGAAAAAGCCAGCAAACAGCAGAGACACTGACCAACCACAAGAACCAGACACATGCAGGTAAGCAGTGCCCTTCCTCTGTCCAGCAGCCCAGGTTCAAGTTATCTCCCAACCTTCTAGCTCTTCCCAAGTAACCCAAGGTGACTCTGTCATATGCTCTTTTGTTAACCTCTTTATAAATTCAGTCCATTCAATCTCTTAGGGTGGCAAAGCGCATTTACTGCCTACAGTGAATAGTTCCTTTCTGTCCCCAGATCATCCCCCTTCAAGCCTGAAGAGAGCTTTCCAGGAACCCAAAATTAAATGAACAAGTAGATAGTCCGTTTGTCTTGGTGATCTATTTTGTGGAAGCATGCACACACACAGGCAGCAGACCCACAAACACACACGTGTCTCCCTCTCTCTCCTTTCTCTGTCCCTCTCTCTCATCTTTCCAGTCTTAATCCCCGGCAGATGCAGCCTCTGGTGAAATGAGAAACCAGGGAACCCCCTGGAGCCGGGGGAGCTACTCATCGGCGTGACAGTGAAAGCAGTGGAGTCACTCTCCACACCACACAAGCGCCTGGCAAACAAGTCACAAAGTCATCTCAAGACCCAGGCTGGGAAAGGAAAGAGAGCAGTAGACAAACCCGAGGAGCCGCAACAGAGTGATCGACCAGGCCACCTCGCGAGGCCTGACGGCAGCCTGCCCCTTCCCCGGGAAAGCAGGTGAGCGCGGGCCGGGGACGCGGCGGTGCAGAGGCCAAGGGAACAGGGAGGAGGGTCCGGGTCTGAGGCTTCCATCCCCATCGGGACCCCTCCCGCCGCCCCTCCGCCCCAAGAGGGCCCACGATCCTCCCGCTCCGGCCCTTCCTCACCCGCCAGGGGATTGCGCCTTCCCTACTGCGGGGAAGAAAGGGAACCGGGAAGCACAGAGTTAGGAGCGTGACGTCCCCTCCTCCCCAACTCCGTACCGCCTTCGCCGCCCTGGAATATCCCGCCGCGGGCCCCACTGAGCCGCCTTCCCCCCCACGCGGTCTCTCACTCTGCGCCTGCGCGCTGGGCCCAGCGGGGCGGGCGGCGATCCGAGAGTGCGCGCGCGCCTTGCGTGAGGTAGGTGGGACCTGTGAGGCCCCGCCCCTCCTCCCCCTGCCTCCTCCCCTCCCCCTCCCCCGACACTGCCCGGGCCGCCGCAGGAGCCCGGAGCTCGAGCCGCCCAGCGACTCCACCTCCCCCTCCCCCAGCCCCGCCCCGCCCCAACCTGGGGCTCCGAGCCGGAGCCGAGTCTGCGCCTGGGGGTGAGTACGCGACCCTTACCCAGCCCCCTGTCTTTTCTTTGAGGAGCCTACCGCCACCCTAAGAAAAACCCCGGACTCAGCTGCGCGTCCCCTCCCTTCAACCTCCTGCGGGACCCAGTGGTGCCGCGCGCTGCCCCCAACCCCGCACGATCCTGAGCCTATGAGTCCTCCGACCCCTGCCATGGGTCCAGATGTGCACCGCCCTCTGTCCCCACCCTTGGAGAGATCCCGAGGGGTGGGATCTCCGCCCCCGGCCTTGTAGCGCCGTTCTTCTCCCACCTGCCGGGTCCAGGTGCGCGTCCCCTCCGCGCCCCTCCGCGCCCCTCCGTGGTTCCAGCTGCGCCCCATCAGCCCGCCGCCGCTGTGGGGAATCTGCCGCCCCCGTCCCCGAGTTTTGGATTCCAGGGTTGCCAAGTCCAATGCCCTCGGTGTCTTTTATCTTTTCTCCTGTTCCGGGGGCCAAGTAGCCGACCCAGGGCAGGGGTTCCGGCTTGGGCAAGGACAGGGTTTGCGAGAGCTGGCGCGAGGCCGGCCGCTGTCCCCAGCCACTCCGGCGACTGGTCGGAGGACTGGGGAGGCGACTGGCCCCGAAAGCGTCCTTTCCTTGCGCCCCACACAGTGCAGTTCATTCATGAACCGCCGGGGCCTGTGTAGGAGGGTGCGGTGGGCAAAGGATTCGGACGCGGAACCGGAGTGGGGCAAAGGCCCCATTGAAGGGAGGCGGCGCGCTTTGTCCCTCTTGGCCTTCTTGACCACCTAGGGAGCTTTGGCGCCTTGTTTCCCAGAAGAGAAGGACGCTTGGGAAGTGGAGAGGAGAGGTCAGAGAGGCCGGCTGCCCTTGGGGCTCTGTGCTGCCACCTGCCTGGGTCCCCTGAGTGGAGGTCTGGCCCCTCAGCACTCCACTTCCCTGGAGGGGGAAAGGCGAGGGGTGCACACACGGAGGGTCAGGACTTCTGTACCCAGTACCACTCTCTAGCCTCCCCTTGGGTCTGCAGCAGCCCAAGAAGAGTGAGGCTGTGCCCAGCCCCTCCTCAGGAGGGACCCTGAGTCCTGCCTCCTAGGCACATGTGAGGAGGGGAGTGGCAGTATCTCCTAGGCTGGGGGGGGGGGTGACAGCATGACTGTCCTCCAGGGTACCAGAAGGTCCAGGCCCTGGCATGCCCCAGGTGGCACATGCTAGGGCCTGCTGTTGGCTCACCCAACTGAGTCTTGGCCTATGGGTGCGTGGGTAGGGATGTGGCAAGGCAGAAGGCAGTGGTGAGCAGCTAAGAACTCCCTTTTGGACATCCTACAAGTTTCCTCCAATTTTAACAGTCTTGGAGACCTGGATTCAAATTCCAGCTCTGCCATTCTTTAGGTGTGTGACCTTGACAAGTTACTTAACCTCTCTGAACCTTAGTTTCAATTAAAAAGTTTGTGTACTACCACCTCCTTACAAGATTAATCATAGGAATCAAACTAGATTAGCACAGGTAAAGAGCCTGGCACCCTGCCTGGTAGTTGATCAATAGCAAGTTCTATTCTCTGAACTTCTGGCCCATCCTGGCAGAGCATCACCCTCCCACGCCCCTACCTCCCAGCCTGACACAGATGGATCAGTTTGTTTGAAGAGTTTGGAAACATTACCTGCACTCAGTAGCAGAGTCCCAAATGCAATAAAAGCCCTTAGGTCTAGACAAGAAGCCCACCTAGACAAAGGGAGTCTAGCATATTAAATTCTATATTTTCTTTTATTTTGATTTTTACCAGTTATGCTCCACAAATCAACCCTTTTTGTTCCATATTTTATTGATAGCAGTAGCTATTGTTTTATAATTAATCTGTGCCTTGAACTGTATAAAGAGCTTTACATAAGTCATCTTGTTTAATCTTCAAGACAACCACACGACTGAATTACTATCCCCATTTACAGATGAAGGAACCGAGGCCCAAGGCGCTGAGGTAATGTGCCTCATCCTGGAGCCTGTGCTCTTAGCCATCAGGCTCTGTTGCCTGTCCCCTATCCCTGCCTCAGAACCTGAAATCACCAGCCCAGTGCCTGAGTGGAAGGTCTGGGAGCTATAAGCAAGAGGGACGGCAAACAGGTAGAGATAGGGTGTGGCATTTCTCCAGAGCTATAGCTGGCAACCCCCAGCTTCCTGGTGGAAGTGGCTCCTCTGTTGACTGAGGTCACAACATGCGGTGGTTAAAAGCATACTTGAGTCAGGTTGCCTTGGTCTATGTCCAGATCTATCACAGACTAGCTGTGTGACATTAGGCAAGTTCTGTACCCTCTCTGTACCTCAGTGTCCTCCTAGGGTTGTGATGGGAAGTAAAGGAGATAATATTTGTAAAGCACTCAGAATACGAGTTAAACAGGTATTTGATAAATGCGTTCTTTTCCTACTTTTATCCTCATTTGTTGATATGTTTTTTCCCTTATCTCTGAAGTTGGTAGGAGTAGACCAAGGATACTAATATCTCTTTGTTACAGATTGCAAGACTGAGGCCCAGGTTACATAGTAGCAGAGCTAGCCTCCATCTTCATCTCCTCCAGTCAGATGACACTGCCTTTCTATGATTTCAAGCCCTAAATTAAATCTTCCCAAGTAACTCTGTATGGAAAAACTTTTTTTTCAAATGGAGGTACTGGGAATTGAACCCAGGACCTGTGCATGCTAAGCATGCACTCTACCATTTGAGCTATACCCTATACCCTCCCTCTGAAAAAACTTTTAACTTATAGCTCCCCACCCCTGACCATGCACATACTTCTTGGTGGTAAAATTACCTTCAGTTAGCTAGAAATAAAATCCTCCATCACTCTCTACACACTTCCAGCTAAAGCCTCAGTGTCAGACTAGAGAAATTCTGGGATACTGCTGACTCAGGCAACCAATCGTCTGGAGTGGATGAACTGCACCCCCCACACACACACTCCTACCCCAAATATTCTACCTCAGTGTCTCTTCTCTCAGCTGCTCTCAGTGAAGGCTTTGAGAGCAGCTGCCCTGGATGAAATTCAGCCCAGCAGCCCCGCCCCCACAATTAAGAGCTTGGAGTAACCCTGTCAGCAAGCAGAGCCACCGGCCCTGGCTCCACCCTTTCCTGCCCTGTGACCTCCATTGAGTAGCTTCTCCTTCCTGGGTCCCTGCTTCCTCCCCTGTAAAATGGGGAGTGTGTCCAGCCTTCCTCACGGGGGAGGTGGGAAGAGCAATGCAGTTGTGGAGAGGAGAGTGCTTTGTGACTGTAAAGACGGGGCAGCAGACAGACATGGTGATTTCAGTTACTAAGCATGTAGCTGGACCCTCACCCACCCTGCCAGGTTCCCTTAACGTAAGAGCACCCAGAATGTTCCACCTTCCTCAGAGTGGAGAGGATAGAATAGGGGGAGGGGTGTTGCTCCAGGGGTTTGTACCCATTATATTCTGGCCTGGTGGAGTCTTGGAGTTTCAGAGAGAAACAGGCAAGGAGTGGGTATGGGCTAAATCGATCTCTGGAGTGTGTTGAAGTTAGGAGTTAATGGTGGGGGAGTAATGTAGAGGCACCCCAACTACTACAGCCCCAAGATACCTATACCTAACTTTAACCTCTCCTGGTGCACCTTATGTTTATATACTCAGCCTCCCAGACACACCCACATACACACACATACATAGATCAACACAAGTTTACACATCTAAACACACATTCTCAGTGCTCTGGGATTCTCTAGCCAGAGAACACGTAAGGAGCAGTTATGAAGCTTCTGTGGTCTGCAGAGTCCTGTTCTACGCACATCAGAAAAGCATCAAGGTGTCCTGAAACATGTTCTAGCTTTAGAAAGAAGTTGACCTAAGTTTAAACCCTGGGTCCATCATTTTATGAGCAGTGTGACTTTGGGAAAGTTATTTAACTTCTCTGAGCCCTGTCCCCTTATCTTAAAATGGCAATGATGTCCAACTCAGGAGTGTCGATGATTAAATGAAAAATGTCTGTATTCTTGAAACAGTGGGCACTCCATAAATGGTGCCTGCTACAATTACTAAGTTAATGGGTATTTTTGGTTTGTTTGTTTGTTTGTTTTTTTAAGGCAACTTGGGCTGGAAAAGGAAGAGGGAGGCATAACAGGGCAGTTACTCCCTTAGCCTCCTTAACCCAGGCTTTTCAGACTCCCTAGGACCAAGTGAAACACACAAACAACCCCAGCTTCCCCCTCCATCTGAGAGCTGGTACTTCTTGGCCTGCAGTTGAAATGTTGGGAAGAGGCTGGGGGGAAATCAGGGATTGGTGGGCAGGAGAAACCCTCCGAGCTGCCCCCCGGGGCTGGGGGACTCTAGCTCCCAGTTGCAGTCACCGATTCTTGGTTTGTTGTTCTCTCTCTTTGTCTGGTTTCCTTTCTTCCCTGGAGAACAACCCCCGCCCCTCCGGCAGAGCTTCAGTGTTGTCAGCTGAAGGGGCCCCCAGGGGCCCTCCAGTAGAATGGGGGTGGGGCAGCAATGTCGTGGCCACACTTCTCCGCCCTGGGAGCCTCCCTAGAGCCCTGCTCATCTCGATCCCCAGGCGTTTCCAGAACACAGGCATCCCAGCTGGCTGCCCCTTTCATCCTTACCCATCCACCAGGACCGTTGGAGGGCTGGACAGTCTGGCTGTGGCAGGGAACAAGGCCGCAGGGCACTTCCCTGGCTGCAGGGGGCTTGGGCCGGCTAAGAGGCCCCCGCCCACTCTCCCTTCCTTTGCCAATGGAAAGGCTCGCTACAGGGCACAGCATTCCCAGCCTGCCCTGCTCCAGAGGTAGGAGCAGAGCACTCTGGGAGTTGTAGTCCTCACACCACTCCCGTGCTGAGACAGCTGGAAAGAGGTGAGGGAGCTGGAGGGGAAAAAGGTGTAGCTGCTGCCATGGCCCAGGAAGAGTAAAGAGGAGGGGCTGGAGTGAGCGAGGCAGGTAACACAAACCCAGAAGTCCTGCTTTTTAACCAACCTCCCACTCTGAATCCTTCTTCAGATCCCTACTCTGAGGACAGAGGGACAAGTCTAAAGCTGAACATTTTATTTTGAAACCAATTATATTGGGAAGATAATTAACAGAGTTGAAAACTGAGCAACTGGAACTATGCCATTTTTCTAACAGGGGTAGAAAGAGAAGATCAGGATGAGGTAACTGGCTCTTGACCCATCCACCCCTGGCCTGGAGCCACTCCACTTAGCCTTGGATCCTCAGACCCGAGACCTCTCCTTATCTTCCCTCAAGTTCAGCTCTGCCCCCTGCCTAAGACAGGCAGACGGAGACAGAGGCAGAGTCTGTTTGGAGAATTTGTGCATATGGAGGTGGTGGAAAGTGAATGTTAAGAGACTCACAGACAACTTCCAGCTTAGAAAAACCAGTCTCCCCAGTCCAGATCTGGGCCAAGTTCCCCAGACCCAGGGTAAGGTTGCAGCCCAAGAGCCAGTAAAGGTAAATCCATGTGACTCAACCCTCCCCTCCTCAGGCCCTTATCTCAGAGCCCAGAGCTTCCACTCACCCAAGCAGCCCAGGGATCTGCCCTCACTGTCCCCTCCCCACACCTACCCTGCCAGAGCCATGAGCAGAACCCTGAGGGGACAGGGGCTGAGCCCAGCTGACCACTCTGTCCTCTGCCCAGGAGGACCATGCGGCAGTAGCAGCCATGCTGCCCTTCCTGCTGGCCACACTGGGCACCACGGCCCTCAACAACAGCAACCCCAAGGACTACTGCTACAGTGCCCGCATCCGCAGCACCGTCCTGCAGGGCCTGCCATTCGGGGGCGTCCCCACTGTGCTGGCTCTGGACTTCATGTGCTTCCTTGTGAGTGCCCACATGCTACCCTCCATCCTTGGCACCCACATCCTGTACATAGCTGGCCAACACCGTCAGCTCTAACCACTCTCCCACCTGCTTCTGACTCCCCAGGCTTGACTGCAGGAGGGATGCCCCTCACCCAGCCCAAGCCTAGCCTCTGACCATTCACCCAAGCCAGGGTCCTCCCCTTCTAAGCCAAGAATCCTGCCCCTCTGCCCTGCCCTCCTGACTAGTCCAGTGGGTGGGCAGCCTCTCCTCCTGCCAACCACCCCCTCCTTCCTCAGGCACTGCTGTTCTTGTTCTCCATCCTCCGTAAGGTGGCTTGGGACTACGGGCGGCTGGCCTTGGTGACAGATGCAGACAGGTAAAGCCCTGGGACCCGCCCCTACCCCTACACACAGGTGCACACACACATACCCGCACACACAGATTGGAGACAGCCAGCTTTCTTGCATCCTTACTTTGGTGGGGGGATGAGAGGGACCAGTCCCAGAGTGGGCACGGGACGCAGAGGGCCTGCAGCTGGGCCTTTGTCCTTTGCCAGCTCCCAGGGACCTCCACGCCCCCGCTAACCCTGTCTGTTCTCTGTCCCCAGGCACCGGCGGCAGGAGAGGGACCGAGTGGAACAGGAATAGTATGTGGGGCAGCAGCCCCCTCACCCTACTAAACCAGCTTTCTCTTTTCTTCTCTTTCATGCTTTCCTTCTCTTCCTGCCACGTTGCTGGTTTCTCTTTTCAGTTTTCTCCTCTGCAGGCTCATGTTTGGATTAACGCAGGTGGTGTGCTTTGCAGAGCTGGGGGCTCCCCAGCTTGTCTCTGCCTCACTCCCCAGTCTCTCCCTTGAGCTCTGCCTGGGAGAAGTCTGTCCCCAAGTGCCCAGCACGCCAGCCTTCATGGCCGTGGCTGGCTAGGGTGGAGGAACCATCCAACCCACAGAACAGTCACCCTGTTGGTCGCAGAGACAAGACTGGGTGTCTCCAGTGGCTTCCCGCCCACTAACAGCTAGTTCTTCATATTCCAGGGTTCTCTGCTCACCCCCTCTGGAGGCCTGGGAGGGGGGCTGCCAGAGAAGCCTCAGTCTGGCCCTCTGTGTCCTGTCACCATCTCTGTCTATAGGACTGGCGTTGGAGCTGCAACAGCTGCTGGGGTGGAGGAAGAGGGAGGGTTGGGGACATCCCCCAGCTCCCCTCAGCCCCCGCCCTCTGGGGCTCTCCTGGTCCAACCTGTCCTCCATCCCCCCATTGCCCTGTGTTGGCTCTGTCCCCCCATCCCCTGCTGGTCAGCTCCGGAACTGCAGGGCCAGCTCACATTCTTCAACCTCCACTGGGTGATGATGAAGACTTCCCCCTCCCTTTGCCCACTGCCCGGCATCAGTGCCTCCTAGGTCCACCGGGTCCCCTGAAGGGAAGGGGTGGATTTAAGGGAGGCAGGGAGAAGGCAGTCACAACCTCCCCACCCTCCGCCCTGCTTTCGCCTCTGTGCTTTTTGTGCCTTGTCTGGCCCCTGGAGCTCTGGAGTGGGAGCCCACCCACTTCACCCTGCTCCCCAGGGGCTTAGACTCACCAGGCTCTCTGATCTCTCATCCTCCCCCACCCCCAGTGTGGCTTCAGCTATGCACGGGGACAGTCATGACCGATATGAGCGTCTCACGTCTGTCTCCAGCTCCGTCGACTTTGACCAAAGAGACAATGTGAGTGCCCCCCTCCCTAGAATTCTTAGCACCCCCTCCTCCAGGGGAGGGGGGCTCAGCAGCCTCCAGCTTCCAGTGATACAGAGTCAGGGACCTACGGAGAGTGGCCTTCTCAGCAAGGTTGATGCTCATCCAAGACCCACAGGGCTGCCCTCCAGACCCAGAACTCCCAGCTTTGTCTTCCACGGCAGCCTCCAGACCAGCCTGAGCCTAACATCCGTGACTTCTGAACATCATTTGCCCCAGTAGGGTTCTGTCCCCCCTCTACCAGTCAATCCTAAGAACCCCTTTTTCCTTAGCTATGGTTCTAGAAGTAATAATGAGCCTTCCAGGCCCACCTAACAAAACATACAGAATCCATTGTGCTGCCCAGAGTCTGCAGGCTGGCAGCCCCTGGCTGCGTGGGGCCGGCTGACCTGCTTGTGGATGGGCGCTGAGGGGCGGCAGCCCCTGTAGACAAGGCATGTACTTGGTGATGCATAGCAGACCACAGACCCATTTTATGTCAGACCCAACTCTCTGGCATTATCTGCCTAGCCCCCTATCATTCTGCCAGGGTGAGTCCTGGTCAGAGTGGCCCTGGTCAGTCCAGCTTAGGCTGGGGGCCCTGGGGGTGGCAGCTCCTATAGCCACTGTAGCAGAAGAAGCCTATCAGCTTCCTGAGTTGGACTCAAACTGGTAAGTGGCACAGCAGAGGTGTCGCCCCAAATGGTCCCCAGACTCGGGTGATGTTGGCAGCAGGTAGCACAGTCTTACATCTTGGCTGGAGGGCACCTCTCTCCCCTTTCCCATGTTAGGCCTGGCCCTTCTCCCTGTAGGAAGTTGGGGGAGGGTCTCTGTCCAGCCCTCTCCCATGTATCCCCACCCTGCCCTGAGTGGGGTCTCTGTCTGAAGGCAAGCCTAGGGGTTTGAGGGGAGGAGACTGCAGCTCACAGTGACCCTGGTTTGGTCACTCTGGGTATTCCAGAAGGTAGGTGGCAGGACCTCAGGCAGCGTGGCCCACCCCTCAGCCACACTGCAAACCCTCCGTGTTAGCTACAGCTCTGAAGGTCTCTCCAAACCCCGAATCCCGCCCATCCCCACCCTGGCCCACACAACTGTAGGTTCTGCTGCCCTCCTGGGTATTTGTGGGCATGAGAGCCCGCAGATAACCCCATTTGGCTTTGGTCCTTTTTCTTTTCTGAGGGCTGGCACCTTTCCCCTCCCCTTGTCTGGGGATGAGCTAGTCTCTGTCGAGGGCTGTGGGAGTTGTGACAGGTGAGCCACAGCCTGGCGGTGGTCATAAAGATGGTGTGGGGTGGAGGGGATGCTTGAGGGGAAGGGAGGCTGGGGTTGGTGGGATGGGGTCTCCAGCTGATAGCCCTCTGTCCCCCCAGGGTTTCTGTTCCTGGCTGACAGCCATCTTCAGGATAAAGTAAGTGAAAGGTCTTCAGGCTCTAAAGAAAGAGAGAAACAGAAAGAGAAACTTCAGACCTGTCATCTCCCTACAAAGATCAGAGGCCAGCAGCTTTGAGGGCATTAGCACTCCTAGCCAGCTCAACACCCTCCTCCCTACTCCAGGAGGCCAAGCCTTGGAGTCCAGCCCCTGCTGTCCCCCCAGGCCAGCCTCACCTTACCCCCACGGTCTCCTGTGTGCCCCCCTGCCTGGGGGGCCTGCTTTGCCCTCAGCTCTCCCTGCCCCTGCCACCCCATGAGAGCAGAGGCTGGTGCTGCCACCTCACAGCCTCCGTGCAGCCAGCGGGTGGGGGCAACAGGCAGGCTGGGAGCAGCCAGCCAGCAGCAGGCAGGAGCCAGTATCCAGCAGGCAGAAGTCAGGAGATGGAGCCAGAGTGCGGCAGGCAGGCAGTGAGCCCTGAGAGAGGCAGGAAGCCTGGACAGGTCAGCACCGCCACTGCCCCCAGCCCCCCTCGGGCCCCTCCCCAAGTCCAGGGGGCCTCACCAGCACCCATAAGGCACCACCACTTCCCAGATCACCCTCCTCTCTCCCGCCTCTGCCTCTTCCTGCTACCATCCTGTCTTCCCTTTTCAGATCCGTCCTCTTCTCCCTTTTCTCTCTGGTCCTCAGGGCTCTTCCTCTCTGCAGTCTTCTTTTTCTCTCTCTTTCTTTTTCTTTCTTCCCCCTTCTCATCCCTCTCCTCCTCCTCTACTTTCTCTTTCCCTCCCCTTTTCCCTGCATCCTTCCCTTCTCTCCCTTCCCTTCTCTCTCCTTCTCCCTCCGCTCCCAGAAAATAGGGGACCCAGTGACCCCCCTTTCAACTCCGTCCTGCTGCCAGACTGGCAGGGGCTAGGGCGGATGTGGGAGGGGGGTAGGAAAGGGCAGTCACGCTGTAGCCTCTCTGTCACCCTGGTCCTCCCCTCATCCCTCTGTCCCCCGGCACCTGCAGGGATGACGAGATCCGGGACAAATGTGGGGGCGATGCTGTGCACTACCTGTCCTTCCAGCGGCACATCATTGGGCTGCTGGTGGTCGTGGGCGTCCTCTCCGTAGGCATCGTGCTGCCTGTCAACTTCTCAGGGGACCTCCTGGGTCAGTGAGGGCCAGGATGGGTGGGGCAGGGAGAGGAGGGGGCGGGAGGGGGTGTTCCCTGACCCCACTGTCGTCCACTCCCTCCTCCCATCCTCCAGAGAACAACGCCTACAGTTTTGGGAGAACCACCATTGCCAACTTGAAATCAGGGTAAGGTTGTGAAGCTGGTCAGTGAAGCCTGGGTCTGTGTCCAGAGTCCAGGCTGGAATGGGGAGGGGAGGAAAGGAGGAGTGCTTGGGGGAGAGGTGCTGAGGCTGCAGAGATGGCTGTGGGGCCCTGAGGGCTTGGGATGGAGACAGAAGGAACGGATCCCAGAGATGGCCACTCAGAGAAGAGGGGTGTGCAGCCTTGGGCCGAGGAGGGCTGGCTGGTGGCAGTCGGAGGGCAGTGTAGCCAGAGGCCAGGGCATGAAGAGATGATCTCTGGGGGACAGTTCAGCTGGGACGGAACAATCTTGGGGTCTAGAGGATGTGGGGTGTGGGGCCCACCCTGGGAGGGGATCAGAAGACTGGTGACACTAGAGAGGCCCTATACCAGGGTTTAATTAACACTAGGGTGTCTGAGAGTTTTCCCATCCCTGGTGGCTCTATTCACCCCTCTGCCCCCACCCCCCAGGAACAACCTGCTATGGCTGCACACCTCCTTCGCCTTCCTGTACCTGCTGCTCACTGTCTACAGCATGCGCAGACACACCTCCAAGATGCGCTACAAGGAGGACGATCTGGTGAGTGGAGCAGAGCCCGGCCCTGCCCCCGAGCCCAGCGCCGCCCCTTCCCTATGGGCCTCCTGCTGGAGTGCTAAGGGGGGTCAGCCCCAGGGTGAGGCCAGTGCATTTGAATCCTGGCTCAGCATCTCAGGAGCACCCATCCTGCCAGTTAAGTTACCTCCCCCAGCCTGGGTTTCCTCATCTGTGGGATGAGAAAACCACAGTACCTCTCCCGAGGTGGGTGGGGAGATAAGGAGAGGCCATGCATGGAAGGCATCTGGCAGGAAACAGCTGTGGCTGATGTTCTGTGAGTGCATGCCAGCCACTGAGAGTAGTCCCTCCCCCAACCACCCCACCACATAACCCCTCAGGGAGCAAGGGGCCAGGGGGCTTTCTTCCTGCTCACTGCCTGATTTTATCCCAAGGCCTCCTTCCACTCCTGTCTGCTCCTCTCCATTCCCCTTATCCCCCACCCTCCCTGCATTCTCCGGGAGCCAAGCCTCAGGAAGGCAAACTGGCCCCCTTTCTCCCCAGGTGAAGCGGACTCTCTTCATCAACGGAATCTCCAAATATGCAGAGTCAGAGAAGATCAAGAAGCATTTTGAGTGAGTAGTTCCCTGCCCCTCCCTTGCCGCAGGACCCATGGACCCTCTTTGCCTTCCAACTCTGAGAGCATCCTCATACACCCCTCCCTCAGGGGTCTGGGGTTGCAGTAGGGGCTGGGGGTTAGGCTAAGGAAGAATTCTCTGAGTCCAAGGCGATCTAGCACTTGGATGATAGGCCCCTCCAAGAACAGGAGAAATATGAGAAATATTTAAGGGAGTCCTCTGGGCCTCTCCTCCTGGCTTGAACTGGGTCATGGATTGTCCACCCAAGCTCCATGGGCCCTCGAGGTGTGTGGCTGTCTCAGAATTGCATGTGGCACTCTGCAGTCTGGGTGCAGACTAGCAGAGCCAAGTGCCTCGAGTTTCATTGGGCCCTCAAGGGGCCCCAGAGAACCTGGGCCGCATCTCTTCTGAGGCTCTTTTCAGCTGGAGGTCTGTGTTGGGGAGGAGGGGTGTACACACCTCCAGGTGGCTGGAACAGCCTGTGTACAGGATTGGGGGTCCCATCGTGCATTCATCTGTCCACTCAGCAACTTTCTCAGATGCTGCCGAGCTTCAGTCACCGGGGAGAGCCTGGGGACTGTAAAAATGAGTAGAAGACCACTGCGCTCTTGGGAGGTTCGCAGTGTGGAGGTCAGCTGTAGGGGCCAGTCCAGGGTCTGCTCAGAGATTGGTCTAGGGTGAGAATTAGGAGCTGGCCAGCAGTCCTGATAAGGGACATTGGTGGTCTGGATCAGGGCTCCGTCTCTAGTCAGGATTAGGACTTAGTGAGGTCAGTTGGCCTGGATCAGAGGTCAGTCATGGCCCTGGATAAAGACGGGATGGGAGTCAGTGCCCAGTCAGGTCAGATTCCAGGTCCCCGTGTTACAGGAGATTGACCACTTTGTGAGCAGCCTTGGTGGGTGAATACTCTTTCATGCAAGATGCATTTATTGGTCACCTTCTGTGTACCAGGCATAAATAGATTAGAAATGGTCCCTGCCCTCATACAGTTCATAGAACAGCAGCCAAAATTAGATCATTAATCGTTGGTCAGTATGAGAGAATGATTTGGGGTCCCATCTGGGGTTCAAGCTGTGCTCCGCATTAGGGGGCAGTCTGGGTCAGGATTAAGGACAGTGTGTGCTCAGAATTAGGTGACATCTTAATGTTACCGTCTAAGTGGAATCAGCTGTCAGCTGGCACTAAGTCCTCTCATAACAGTTATCTTTTGAGTACCTGCTGTGTGCCTGCACTAGAGCAGGAGCTTGGAGATGCAGCAGGAACAAAAAGCCCCTGCCCTCATCTGCTTACATTCTAGTGGGACGAGGCAGACGATAAAGAAATGGACTAGTAATAGACACTGTGTTAAGTAGGGGTAGGTGCTAAGAAGAAAACCAAAGCAGGGAGAGGGACAGAGTGAGAGGGGTCAGGAAAGGTTTCTGTTTCCCAGGGGGTGGGCAGCGGGGCACAGACAGGGTGACACTGGAGCGGAGCCCTGGGCACAGTGAGCACACCTTGATTCAGCACACATTTGTCATACACCGACTACGTGCTTCATCCCAGGGAGACAGGGAAGAGCCAGACCCGATCAGCACCCAGGGGAGCTCATGGGCCAAGTTGACTGCTTCAGGGGTCAGTCTGTGGGTTTGTCCAGGAAACTGTCTGTGATTAAAATTAGCAGTCAGCCTCTAAGCAGGGGCTGGGAGGCCACAGTCCTAGCTGAAGTTTTTAGGATCAGTGGGGTGGGCATCATGAAACAGCCATTTCATTGACCCATCCATTCAGCTCAGCACAGCACAGTAGGTGTTTACTGAGCACCTACTGTGTGCGGGCTGTTTGCCCAGGCTTGGGTATGTGATGCGAGAGGCAGTCCTTGTGGAGCCCCTGGGCTAGGGGCTCTGGGGTCCAGGTCTGGGGTCTGTCTGGATTGGAGGACTAACCCAACAGAATCAGGGGCTGTCCTGTGTGCAGAATCAGAGAACCTGTGTGGTGGGGATTAGGGGATTAGAGATTAATCAGGTGAAAATGAGAGCTCAGCCAGCCACAGAGGGGAAGGGAAGGCCCTTCCACAGAGGAACCCTAAAATGGTTTGAGCAACAACAGTGCCAGGAGAAAAGCCTAGAGCCTCCTGGAAGGTACTTTTCAAGGACCCCAACCCAGATTAAGTTTCCAAATTCTCATGGGTTTGTGCGGTCCATCTTGTTACTTTAGAACCACGTTTCATACATCTTTAACCTTTGATGTTTCTTCCATTAAAAAAAAATACGGAGTCTCAGTCTAAATTAGGCATTAGGATCAGGGAGCAATGTGTGATCAGGATGAAAAAGGAAGTGCTCCTCCACACATTCTGCAAGCATCCCTCGAGCCCTTCCAGGTACCAGGAGCCAAGAGTCTATCTGGTCGTCTCAAGCTGGGGTCAATCTCTGGTCAGGGTTAGAGAGTCAGTCTTGGGTCTGGGTTGGGGTCAGTTGATGGTCAAGGCTAAGTGTTGGACTGTAACCAGGTCTTCTGGGAACAGGGTTAAGAGAACAACCCGTGACTAGAAACAGTTTCTCTCAACTTAAAGTTCACCAGCTGAGAATCTTCCTCAACACCCTGTAGGTATATGCACTCAGGTCCAAGGTCAGCACCCTCACCTCCATGCACACACTCTCCCTATGCAGACAAGCATGAGGAGGAATTTCGAAGTTTTTTTCTTAGAGAACTGTCGTTTTTGCAAACTAAGAAAGAGGGAGCTTGAATTGGGGCTGTGTGTCTTGAAGGCGATGGGGTCATGGAGGAACGTCTGGGGCAGGGGGGCAGTGTCCCTGCAGAAGATGATGTTGGACTGTGTTTCAGGGAGGCCTACCCCAACTGCACAGTTCTTGAAGCCCGCCCATGTTACAACGTGGCTCGCCTTATGTTCCTTGATGCAGAGAGGTAATGGGGCTTGGGTGGGGGACAACACCCGAGGGCCCCCTGCCCATTATGGAGAGTGTCTTGGCTGCCACTCAGAAGCCTGGCTCCCTTCCAAGTGTTTCCCACGGCATTTGATTGGAGTGCCTGTCAGTTCAGCTCTGGAAAGAGCTGGGCCTAGACATTAGAGTTTGTTGTGAGAGGAAAGGGGCCTACTGTCCCCACCCCTTTTGAGGGCATACCCTTTCTGAGCTACAGTGTGAAAACTTTAGGCCAGATTATAGGAAGAACTTCTGGCCCTCAAGGGATGGTGAGGAGATCTTGGGCTGGGGACATGTCTGAGCCATGCATCCTAAACAAATGCAAGAGCAAGACGGCCCCTGTCCTTGGGATATGGACTCTAGGACTCCCGAGCTGGGCTACCTGCCCATCCTCCGGCCAGATCCAGCTGGGCAGTGGGTGACTTAGAACCTGGGTCCCACAGGAAGAAGGCTGAGCGGGGAAAGCTCTACTTCACCAACCTCCAGAGCAAGGACAACGTCCCCACCATGATCAACCCCAAGCCCTGCGGCCACCTCTGCTGCTGTGTGGTGCGAGGCTGCGAGCAGGTAGGGGATGGGTTGGCTGTGGGGCAGCCCAGCCTCAGCTCAGACCTCAGGGCCCCCAGATTCCGAATAGGGGCGGGGGGGTGGGGGGGTGGAAGGTCCTGGGAGATAGGTCACAGCAGAGATGGATGCACCCCATAGTGGGGCCTGTCCCAGCACCCAGGAATACACACACACACACAGACACACACACACACACACAAGTAGTCCTTGCACATAAATACCCCAAGGTGAAGAGACGCCCAGAGGCAGCCAGGGTGGGGCAGGGGCTGCAAGCGGGGGGCAGCCCCTCCCTCAGCAGATCCCCATCTGTTCCTACATCCTTGAAGCCCTAGTCCCACTGTTGGGCTTCTCCCCTGTCCCTACAGTGACCAACCAGGTTTTCAAACCCCAAATCAGAAACAGTCAGCCACATAGAAAACAAACCTATGGTTACCAAAGAGGAAGAGGGGAAGAGGATAAATTAGAAGTTTGGGATTAATAGGTACATACTACTATATATAAAATAGATAAACAACGAGGTCTTACTATATGCCACAGGGAACTACATTCAATATCTTGCAATAACCTATAATGAAAAAGAATCTGAAAAAGAATATATATATATATTGCTATGTTGTACACTAGGAGCTAATACAACATTGTAAACCAACTATACTTCAAAAATAAAAAAGGAAAAATCAGTCAAGAGGATAGCTTACACTGTATTTACTAGCTCCGTGGCTGTAGGCAAGTTTCTGGACTGCTCTGTCCTGTTTCCTCGTCTGTAAGATGGGGCGGCTTGTACCTACATCCCAGGGTGATTGTAGGGATAAGCGAGTGAACACACAGAGCTCAAAGCAGTGCCTAGGCTGCAGGGGGCTCTGGGGTGGTGCTGCGGGGACTGGTGGCTCTGACCAGGGCCACACCTCGCCCGCCCTGGCAGGTGGAGGCCATCGAGTACTACACGAAGCTGGAGCAGAAGCTGAAGGAGGACTACAAGCGGGAGAAGGAGAAAGTGAACGAGAAGCCTCTGGGCATGGCCTTCGTCACCTTCCACAATGAGACTATCACTGCCATGTAAGCCCTGCCTGCCCACCGCAGCCCCCAGGGACCAGCTGGGGCTCCAGGCCCTGGTAACCATGTCCCCCTCCCCCAGCATCCTGAAGGACTTCAACGTGTGTAAGTGCCAGGGCTGTGCCTGCCGCGGGGAGCCCCGCGCCTCCTCCTGCAGCGAGTCCCTGCACATCTCCAACTGGACTGTGTCCTATGCCCCTGACCCCCAGAACATCTACTGGTGAGCAAAGGGGGAGAACAGGGCAGTATCGTGGGGCCGAGGTGGGCGCCAGTGGGGGAGGAGTGGGGAGGAGAGGGAGTCCCTAGGTGTCCCTGGGGGCAGATCAGGCATGCGGCCCTGGAGTGATGCCTCCCCACCTTCCCAGGGAGCACCTCTCCATCCGCGGCTTCATCTGGTGGTTGCGCTGCTTGGTCATCAATGTTGTCCTCTTCATCCTTCTCTTCTTTCTCACCACCCCGGCCATCATCATCACCACCATGGACAAGTTTAACGTCACCAAGCCTGTGGAGTACCTCAACGTAAGGCCCATGCCCAACCCCTCCATGCTGTGTCCCAAGATGCAGATAGCAGGCCCCAAATCCCTCCTCGGGGGAAGCCAGATGCCGTCCTGCCCAGTCTCGCTCCTGTTTTGCTTTTCCAGCCCGGCCCCACTAAGAAGGTCCCACACGGCCATGGGCTGCCAACCTCTCTGTGCACTTCCCGCAGGCTCCCTGCCACCCACCCCCCCAGGAGAGGCCTCCCTTGAGTTTGTACATACCTAGAGGGGCTCCTGGGGAAGAGAGAGAGCCTATGTCCACTCCTAACTGACCCTGTGACCTCAGGCTAGCCCTTCTCCAATCCCTTGGTCTCTCCAACTGAAGAATGAAAGGTTCAGACCAGATCATTGGCTTCCAAACTTGGACTCTAATGCCTTTACCAAAAGGAATCTTTCATGAAACCCAATGAGGAAAAGCAAGATTGCTCAGATGGCAGTAGTGAGGGACCACTTCTGCTGGTGTCCCCTAGTGAGAACACACAGCCCTCCTGCCACACACACAGAGCAAACCTCCCTGGAGCCTCAAAAGTTGACAGGAAGGCGCTTTGAAAATCACTGAGTGATAAGAGCATAGTAGATGAGACCCAGGGTGCCTGGGTTCCGATCCCCAACCAACTGCTTACTAGCTGGATAATTTACTGCATCTTATTTTGCCTCTCATCTGTAAAATGGGGTAATAACATTGTTGTAGGGATTAATACATGAAAAGCACATGATCGGTGCTTGGCACATAGCAGGTGTTCAGAAATGCTAACTACTAATATTGCTCACCATGGGATTGCACATATGGCCCTGGCCATCCCCCTCACCCATTGCCCTCTAGATGTTCTGGACTTCTGACATGCGGCCCTGAGAGCTGGGGGACCCAGGGCTCAGTAGAGGAGGGGCAGGTGAGCAAAGCAAATGAGGCTCACTAGACTGCCCCCACCTGACGCACCCCATGCTCTCTGCAGAACCCCATCATCACCCAGTTCTTCCCCACCCTGCTGCTGTGGTGCTTCTCAGCCCTGCTCCCCACCATCGTCTACTACTCTGCCTTCTTTGAAGCCCACTGGACACGGTGAGGCACCCCTCACACAGCACCTCCCTGTGGCCCTCCGCTCTCAGGCTCCTTGCCTGGGCAGTCCCAGAGCTGGCAGGGGAGGGATGGTGACCAGCACCCTCACCTCGGGAAGCCCCCCTCCTTCCCAGGGAGCCCCCCAGGACACCACACTAGCTGGGGGAGAAGGCACGGGGGCTGGCTCACCTGACCTGTGCCCCCGTGCCCCCGCCCCAGCTCCGGAGAGAACAGGACAACCATGCACAAGTGCTACACCTTCCTCATCTTCATGGTGCTGCTCCTGCCCTCGCTGGGACTGAGCAGGTGGGCTTCGGAGGAAGGGGTGGGGACTGGAGTGGGGGGCTGCAGGAGGGGGCGGGGGAGCAATCCAGGCTCCCACCTCCTCTACAGAGTCGGGAGCCCAATGTCTGGGGAGCATCCCCAGAGCTCGTGGATGGAACTCGCCCCTCCCCTGCTGTCCTGGGCCATTCCAGCCACCCCTACCTCTCCTCTCCTGTCCTCTCCTCTCCAGCCTGGACCTCTTCTTCCGCTGGCTCTTTGACAAGAAGTTCTTGGCTGAGGCAGCTATTCGGTTTGAGTGAGTAACGAGGGTCCCCAGGGAAGGAGGCCAGATGATGGGGGTGGGTATTCCCCCACAGGAGGGTGCAGTAAAGCTCCCGCTCCTGCGGCAGAGAAGAGAAGGGGGCTTATATCACAGCTGGGCAGGGTCGTCCCAATGGTTGCTGTCTAGGGGTCTCTGGATTCTGAGGTCACCCCTGAGGTGTGTTCGGGGCCTTGAGGCCCTTGCTCTGAGGGTTTCTATGGCAGCCTCTGGGGCTTGTATCCTGAGACTAACCATGGGAATCTGGAGCTTCACTGCGAGGTTGAGGGGGGTCTGCAGTGGGATCTTGGTGGGACTGTGGGAGGGACATGGGGGTTCTTAGAGGTACCCCTGAAGGTCTGTGGAGCCCACACCTTTGCGTATCTATGGAAGGCTCTTGGGATCACACTTCGGAGCACGGGTTCTGGGAACACGTCTGAAGTCTTGGGCTGTTACTCAGCATGTGCCTGTGGAGTTCTCCATGGGGCCCCTCCCCTGGGAATCCCTGTCAGGGGGTCTAGGGGGACACATACTAAGTCTCTATATAGGGGTGCAAGCTCTGGGGGACTTGCTGTAGGCCCTCTGTGGTAATCTTGGGCTCATACTTGGGGTGTCATGGGTACTGACAAAGGTCCCTGGGTTCCCTCTCTGGAGATCTCTGTCCGAGGCTACAGACTCTAGGAGTAATTCTGGGTGAAGTTAAGGTCTAAGGCAGGGAGCCTTCTGAGTTTTCCTGGGGCTCACACCTTGGCAGGTCTCTGGGGTCTCATGAGCGTTTGGCTGTGGAGATCTCAGGCAGTCATAGCCTGAAAACTGGTGGCCTCAGGGGTCTTGAGCACTGTCTCCGTGAGTCTTTATGGGGCTCAAGCCTCTGGGCTCGCTCACACTCACACTCACACTGAGGGTGTCTGGGGTTACTTTGGCGACATCTGTGGGCACTCTGGCATCTGCCTTTAGTGTTCATACCCCAGGGGACTGGGAAACGGGTACTTTGAGGGCTCAGCTGGAGGGTCCACTGAGGTGGAAGAAGACACCTTGAGGGCACAGGCATGCTGGCAGTGGGCACGCGGCCACTGGGTCCCCCAAGGGTGCAGAGCTGGAGCGCCTGGTGCCCGCAGGTGCGTGTTCCTGCCAGACAACGGCGCCTTCTTCGTGAACTACGTCATTGCCTCGGCCTTTATCGGCAACGCCATGGACCTGCTGCGCATCCCGGGCCTGCTCATGTACATGATCCGGCTCTGCCTGGCTCGCTCCGCCGCCGAGAGGCGCAACGTGAAGCGGGTACGGCCCGCACAGCGCCCCCTGGTGGACCCAACCAGAAACAGCGGCAGCCGTGCTCGAGTGTTGGGGCACAAGGGTGCTGGGAATCCCAGAGCCGAGTTCCATGGCCCTGGGTTATCCCCTTCCCATCTGGGGCCTCAGTTTTCCCACGTGTACAGCGATGTGTTGACATAGCTAACCCTGAAGGCCCTAGCCAGTGCTGACAGTCTAGTGTTCTGTAATAGGTGTTGGGGGAGGTCTGTGTCTAGACCTAGGGTCCCTCTGCCCTAACCCACAAGAGGGCTCTGGGCATCCCATTCCCAAGCCCACCCACCTGCCAACCCCTGATCCCTCGAAGGCCCCTCCCCACACCCTGTCACTGTACCCACCCTGACCTCTGTCTCAGCCATAGCTCCTCTCTCCATCGGCTTTGCCCTGCCCTGCCCTACCCTGGACACTGGGTTCCTTTCCCTCATGGCTTCTTTCCTGGCCCCAGGGTTCCTGTCCCCCTCCCTCCTCCCTCCTCCCACCTGCCCTGAACCCCTCCAGCCCAGCCCTCCCCCCCTCCCCTCCCTGAGCCACCATCCTGCCCATCTCCCCCCCAGCATCAGGCCTACGAGTTCCAGTTTGGCGCAGCCTACGCCTGGATGATGTGCGTCTTCACGGTGGTCATGACCTACAGTATCACCTGCCCCATCATCGTGCCCTTCGGTAGGCACCGCCGCGCCGGGACCTGGGCCCTGCTCGGGGGGACCCAGGATCTCTCCTGCTCCACTCTAGCAAGGCAGGCCATCTGAGTGGACAGGGCCCCGGCTGGGAGACCCGCCCCTCGGGCCTCCCGCCAGGTCCCTGGCTCAGTCTGGGGCCTGGCCTGGGGGGAGGAGGGGAAAAGCCATGTCAGCTCAGGCTGGACCCAGCTGGTGTACTGGGCCCTTGGGCCAAGTCTCCCCAACACGGCCACACTCACTCACCAGTGCCTTCACTCAAGTGGATGTGCTTGGACACGTCACATACCCACTGAGGTGTGTACACACACACACACATGCACACACACACACACACACACACACTCCTACACAGGATCCATGGGCACACATGTACACAGCTCTATAAACTCAGGAATTTGGATTCCGGGGTGGGATTTCATGGAAATACCCCACTGTAGCTAAACCATGTGACTTGGGCAAGTCCCTCTTCCTTCTGAGCAAATTTAGCAACGTTTCTCTTCAGCCTCATTATTACCCCTACTAGTGGCCTCTCCTTTCCCCCCACTAACATCCTAACCCCTTCACTGCCCTCCCTGGTTATCAAAGGCAGAAAACTCCCAAACTAACCACCTTGTCTTCATTTTAAATTTCCCATTCCCTCAGCCTCCAGGAAAATAGAACTTACCAGCTAATTAATACTCATCTGTTCAGGGACAGGGATAGAAAAAATGATATGGGTTTTACGAGGATGTTTGTTGACCCAAACAAAAGGCTTTCTAATAAAATTCCTAGTGAGGGGCTTCAGAGGGAAAGGGTCGAAGCAGAGGAAGCCGAGGTTCTGTGGCCCTGCAGGGAGCTTGGGGCTCTGTCCTGCACTGGGACTGGGCAGAAGAAGGGGAGCCAGCCCTTCGGTGACCTCAGAAGGCCCAGGACAACCATGATGGACCAAAAAGGTCCAGCAGTGCTGGTGCCGAGGTCAGGGCCCGTGTGGCTTCCCCCAGGGCTCATGTACATGCTGCTGAAGCACCTGGTAGACAGGTACAATCTCTACTACGCCTACCTGCCGGCCAAGCTGGACAAGAAGATCCACTCGGGGGCCGTGAACCAGGTGGTGGCCGCGCCCATCCTCTGCCTCTTCTGGCTGCTCTTCTTCTCCACCATGCGCACAGGTGAGGGCCACCCGCCACCCTTGGGACCGGGGGTGGGATGGGCAGAGGAGAGTCCCGCCAGACTCAGGCAGAGCAGGCCACAGGAGGGGGAGCGGGGGTCACAGGCCAGGGGCCTGGGAGAAGCCACAGCTATGGGAGTGTAGGACTGCTCTCAGAAGGGAGCAGAAGCCCTGGGAGGAGCCCAGAGGAGAGGAAACAGCCCATTTTCTGCCTTCCCCCCCACACACCAGGGTTTCTAGCCCCTACGTCCATGTTCACATTCGTGGTCCTGGTCATCACTATCGTCATCTGTCTCTGCCACGTCTGCTTCGGACACTTCAAATACCTCAGTGCCCACAACTACAAGGTGTGGGGCGAGGGGGGCAGGGGGAGGGCTGGGAGCTGAGGGCAGGGGCAGCAGGGATGACAAGAGGGCATGGGGTCAGGGTTGCGGCTGAGGGCAAGGGCGTTCCCCTCACTCCGACTCATCCTGGGCCTCTCAAGATTGAGCACACGGAGACAGACACCGTGGATCCCAGAAGCAATGGACGGCCCCCCAGTGCTGCCGCTGTTCCCAAATCTGCGGTGAGTGCCCCGCTCCGTGGCCAAGGGTGGGGAAGGGCCTCTGGTGGAGATTCAGCCCCAAAGCTGGGTGTCCCATTAGTTGTCCAGAAAGGGAAGCCTGTTCCAGACACCGGAGTGGTGGGGAGCAGGGGCAGGGAGATGTCTGGCTTCACCGGGTGGGAGCTGCACCACCTCTTCCTGGGAGGAGGACCACTGCCCCTCCCCCCGCAGGCCCTGAGATTCCGCATCACCCCCTCCCCACGAGGGGCAGCTGTACACACTCACCCCCGCAACCTTCCCCTTTCAGAAATACATCGCTCAGGTGCTGCAGGACTCAGAAGTGGATGGGGATGGGGGTCCTGGGAGCTCAGGGGACGAGCCCCCGTCGTCCTCGTCCCAAGATGAGGAGCTGCTGATGCCGCCCGACGGCCTCACGGACACAGACTTCCAGTCTTGTGAGGACAGCCTCATAGAGAATGAGATTCACCAGTAAGGGGAGGGGGGCCCTGGAGGCCACACCCTGCCCCCACCCCCTCGCCCCACCACGGACACTAAAACGCTAATAATTTATTAGATCTAAAGCCCTTTCCTCCCCCCTTCCCCTGCTTTCATTAAGGTATTTAAACCTGGGGATTTCACCGCTCTCCCCCACCACAGAGGGAGGGAGGGAACCCCCAACCTCAGTGAGGAGAGCCCCGAGCCGGCCCCGGGGCAAAGAGGGGTGTGGACAGGGTTCCCCCAGATCAATGCCCCCCTAGGCTGGTATCGTGGTCAGGAAAGGGTTCATGAGAGCCAAGCGGGGTACCTGGTGCCATGGCTGGAGACCTGGGGGGGCAGGTGGATCAGGGGCTGCCTCCCCAGCTCTTATCTCTCCCCCAACTCCCCCTGGGATCTGGCACTCCAGGGAAGTGGAGCCTCCAGCCCCTACGGGGTTGCATGAGAGGGGAGGGGGTGCTGAGCGGGAGGAAGAGTCAGGCCCTGAGCCGGGGGGGGTGACCTGGGGGTGGGGGGTGGGCATGGCTGACACTGGAAAATGGGTTTTTGCACTGTTTTTTTTTTTTTCCTTTAAAATAAAAATGAAAAGCTCAGAGGCAGGTGTCTGATTTGTGCTGCTGCCCTGGACACATGGCTGGGGTCCAGCCACCCTTCTGTTGGTCTGGAGGACCTGTGGGGTCTGAGTCCCTACATGACCTGGGCAAGAGACTTCTTGAGTAGAGCCTCAGTTCTCCGTCCAGAAGAGGAGAGAGCAGCAGGACGGGCCTGCTATATTCACAGTGCCAAACTTGCCGCCACCCTTCCCTGCATTTCTGTCACCTCTGCCTCCGCCCCCTGCCCTGAGGAAATTGTAGAACCAGCGAATGCAACTTGTACACAGTGGAGCTAGGACAGGGTGGAAGAAAATCTTAGGATGTTATGGGAGCTTAAAGGCAGGATATCTTGTCTCATTCAAACCTTTTACTGTTCATCTGAGAAAACTGACGTGGAAAGAGGAGTGATGACTCAAGGACCCACAATTAGGCCCAGATGGCCTGCATGGTACCAGGTGCCTTCCCCGGAGATTGTTGAGTTAAGCCAGAAACACCATCATCACCCACTCTGAGGCATGCCAATGGCCTAATTATGCCAAGAAGAATGACATGGGTTGAATTGTGTCCCCAAAAAGATATGTTAAGTCCTAACCCCCAGAACCTCCACATGCGACTTTATTTAGAAATTGGGTCATTGCAGAAGTAATTAGATAAGATGAGGCCATGCTGGAAATGGGCGGGTCCCTAACCCAATATGACCGGTGTCTTTACAAGAAGAAGAAGAGAGACACAGAGAAGGCTACGTGAAGACACAGACGCACAGGAGAATGCCATGTCAGTGGCTTCTGGAAACAAGGCTTTCAAGGTAAAAAAAAAGTCCAGTTGGGTGTCAGGGACAGTCCCTTCCGGGAAGACTTGGACTGAAGGAGAGGGACTCAGACTTGTCCTGAGTGGACAGCCAGCCTGGTGGTGGCCTCTGAGGTGGGGGTGCTGAGTCTCCCATCCCTGCAGGGAGATGGCCCTTGGACTGGTGGGCGGAGACCGGGCAGATGAAGAGGGGCTCGGTTACTGACAGCCCAGCCTGTGGGGGACAAGTGGGAAGGAGGCAGCTGTTAAAAATGTGCCACTGACTGAAGAATCCCACTGCAATTAGAGAGTTCTGAGGGGAGTGGTCCTCTGGCCCCTCCCCCCAGAACCTTCAACTGTCAAGCACCAAGCGAGCCACCAACATGCTGCACTCCCCAGGTAGGCACTGTTGGGGCTTGTCCCACTCCCGGCCGACTAGGGCCTAACCCCAGGAAAGGGGCTGTGTCCCCTTGAGGGTGACTCCTCCATCAGACTGGATGCTCCTGAGGCACAGGAGCTGAGCCTCTTCCTCAGACAGTTTGGGGAAGAACAGGCCACAGACAGACCCACCAGGAGCCCAACCTCGTTGTTTCCACTGAGAGGCTGGAGTCAGAGGACAGGGTCCAGCCACCCCACTGTCACAGCCACCCGAGAAAAAGGCTTTTGTGAGCGAAGCCCAGTGGCTGTTAGAGAAATAAGGGGCACCCTAGACCCAGCCTCCAGGCTTCTTAAAAAGTGTAGGCCCAGGGGGAGACACCAAACCCCGTCTAGACAACACCTTCATTTCCTCTCAGCTCTGGAAATTGACCTGTCCCTAAATCTACAGGGAGAGGGGAGCTGCAGCCCCCACCCCCAGGGATGACTGACTCCCAGTCCGAGGGGGGAGACATGGTACACACACAGGACAGAAGGAGTCCTATCCATTCACGCCTTGTTTCCACTTACTGCTCTGGCCTCTGCCTGTCCTTCCCACAGCCAGCCTTATCTGTCTGTCTGTCTCAGATTGCCCAGGACCCTGGCCCTGGAGATGGGGCTGGGCTCTGTCACCCCCTCTGGAGACATTTCTGTGGGTAACTGTGGTGGAGTGTATGTGCAAGTCCTCCCTGCCGGCGCTGAGTCGGGAGCTCAGACCTGGAGGATTGAGAATGCGGGATCTTAAGCAGATTTGGAGTCAGGACAGTGAGCAGTGACTCCTCGCCTGGGTGATGATCGGCAGAGGGCTCCAGGGAGATGAGCGAGGTGGCGTTTAACGCTCACCGCCTGGGTGGGCCCTCTGATGTTCTCAGTTTTCTTGGACACCAGTACCTTCTGTGATCCTTCCAGACCCTGGAGCGCTTCGCACACTCATTCCTGGGGGCAGCTGGGCAGGCCTCCAGGCAGCCCCAAGGTGGAAGGGCTGGAGGCTTCCCTCACCATGTGGGGCCTTGGGCCATTCACTCAACCTGGGTTTCTCCCCCTCCACACTCCTGGGGGCAGGATCTCTTTTTGTCATGAGGGCTGTCCCGAGCACTGTGGGATGTTTAGCAGCGTCCCTGACCTACACACATCGGATGCCAGTAACACCCCTTACCCCACTCCCCAGCTAGGACAAGCAAAAATGTCTCTAGCCATCTCCAAGTGTTCCCTGACAGTGTGATCGTCGCCGCCGCCACCACCCTCAGTGAGAACCGCTGACTCACCTTCTCTGGGCAGGCCCTGGGTTCCAGCCACCCCCGTCACTTGATGGCAACGCTGGGTGAGGACCAGGCAGTGAAACAAAACAAGTTTTGAATTCTCCTCCTTCTCCGGTCCTTCCTCTCTGGACTCTCTTCATCCCCCAAGGTCCCCTTCACAGCCTTTCCCCAGGTTCTCTGGGCAGAAAAACAAGCCACTTATTTTCCCCCCACCCCCACACACATACTCCACATGCACACAGACACACAAATAATCCCCAGACACACATATTCTCCACGGACATGCACGCACACATACTCCACAGACACGTACAGAAACAGAAACGCAGACATACAGCCACACACACCTTCTCCACAGACACACACACACACTCCACACACACACATTCTCCAAAAACACAGACACACACACACACACATACACTCCACAGAGACGCGCACACTCACACACACCCTTCTTCATTTTCCCCTAGTCTGATGGCGTAGGAAGGCGCTTCCCTGACCATTCATTCCTAAGAGAAGCCCAGAGGGCTTGGGTTGGAAGAGAGAGCTGGAGGGAACAGGGTGGGCAGGGACTGGCGAGGGGAGGGGGAAGAACTCCCAGATTCTGGCTCCACCCACCCTCTTCCCTGCCCCGCACCCTGATCTTCCAGAACCAGGAACTCATGGTGTACCCCACCCTCAGGAGAGCGGGTGGGCTTAGAGTAGAAAAGGGGAGTCAGTTAGTACCCTCCAGAACCTCCCTGGTAATTCTACCAACCTGGTGGCTCTTTCTGGGGCCCCTCTTCCTTGCCTCTGTGGCCTGTGGAGCTGAACCTGAGGAGGGGGCCTGGGGAGGTCCTCTCTGTGCGCCAGGCAGAGGAGTGTTTGCTTCTGACTCCTCGGTGCTCGCACAGAATAAGTGCTCCCTGTGGGAGAAACTAAGATACATAGACCTCCTCCCTTTCAGGAGCCGCCAGGAACATCATTCAAAATATTTATCGAGTACCTACTGTGTGCTCGATACAGCAGCAGGAATACAGCAGCAAACAAAGCAGGCCAAAAAGTCCCTGCCTGCGTGTTTCATTCTATGAGGGAGGCCACAGATAAACAAAATATATAGTATATGGGGGACTAGAGGAGGAGAGTGGCCGGGGGTGGGCAGGGCAGGAGAGAGAGAGAACATAGCTTCGCAAACATAGATGAGAGATTACTGGGGGAGAGTACAGCTCAGTGTTAAGGGTGTGCTGAGCATGCACGAGGTCCTGGGTTCAATCCCCACTGCCTCCATTAGCTCTGAAAGCGTTTCCAAGCCCCTGCTGGGCCAGGAACTGCATGAGACCAAGGGAACCTGAAGGTGGACAGGGGGCCCCATCTCCACTCTTGAGAACTCATCACCTCAGAGTGAACAGACAGACCACATCAGACAGGCCAGCAGGGATGGGTGTCCAAACAAAGGAGAGTGTTGGACACCAGGGCGGCCCTGACTCCACACAGGCGTGTCCAGGAAGGCTTCCCTGAGCAGGTGGCATTGAGCAGGGACTTTTCCCAGTGGACAAGATGTGTGCCTGGGAGCAGAGGCACAGAGGCGGAAACAGTCAGTGCACCTGAGAAACAAAGGCAATCTGTCCTCCAAGGCGCTGGGCTGGTCCGTGGCAGCTGGGTGTTTGTCAGGCTAATAAGCTGAGGGAACAAGGGTCCTTCATGAAGCCAGCGAAGTCCCAGGAGACACTGATAAGGGACGGGTTTTCAAGGTTCATCCGTACCATAGCATGTCTCAGCACTTCATTTCTTTTTTTCATTTGAGGTACAGTCGGTTTACAGTGTTGTGTTAGTTCTGGTGTACAGCATAGTGATTCAGATATACATATATTTTTTTTTCATTATAGGTTATTGCAAGATATTGAATACAGTTCCCTGTGCTATACAGTAGGGCCTTATTTATCTATTTTACATATAGCAGTTTGTATCTACCAATCTTTATTTCTCTTTATTACTGAACAATATTCCATTGTACATCGTATAGTCTTCATTTTATCTGTTTATCTGTTCATCAGCTGAGGGACATCTGGGATTTTCTCCACTTTTTTGGCTGTTGTGAATAACACTGCTATGAGCATGTGTGTACAAGTTTTCGTGTGGACATATATTTTCATTTCTCTTGGGTATATGTACCTAGCGGTGAAATTACTGGATCTGGATCATACAGTAATTCTATGTTTAACTGAGGAAACACTAGACTGTTTTCCAAAGTGGCTGCACCCTTTTACATTCCCACCAGCAGCATACAAGGGCTCCAATTGCTCCACATCCTTGCTGACACTTGACATTACCAGTCTTTTGGATGAGAGCCATTCTAATGTGTATGAGGTGGTATCTCTTTGTGACCTTGACCTTCATTTGTCTGCTGACAAATGATGAGCATTTTTTTCATGTGATCATTGGTCATTTGTGTATCTTCTTCAGAAAAATACCTATTCGGGTCCTTTGCCAGTGCTTTAATGGGGTTATTTGTCTTTTTTTATTATTAAGCAGAGACTGTTTTCACTGACAAGGGGATGGTGGCCCACATCAACCAGAGCCGACTCAAGGCCAAGGGCTTGGGCCAGCACCACAACGCCCGGAACTACGACAACCAGAGCTTTGAGGAGCTGCGAGCAATCTGCCTGCGGAAGGGGGAGCTGTTCGAGGACCCCTTATTCCCTGCCGAACCCAGTTCACTGGGCTTCAAGGAACTGGGCCCCAACTCCAAAAATGTGCAGAACATCAGCTGGCAGCGACCCAGTGTGGGCACTGGGAGGGGAGGCAGAGACTCACGGAGGGTGGGGGTGGTAGTGACGCCGCAGTCCCCTGCATCATCTCCACTCCCCCACCACCCTATCCTGGCCCTGGGCTAGACTCCACCTCCATCAGGGCCAGGGACAGCTGTGGACACACTTCAGCAAAACCTCTCAGATAACCCCTGAGAGGGTCACTCATCGACCTTTGCTATCAAAATCTAAACTATGCCAAGCACTCCTCCTGCCCCCTCCCTGTCCTCGTTTCCCCCTAAAACTCAGAGGCAGGTGTCATTTCCCAGGGAGGTGGGAGGGGGTGTCCTGGCTCTCTGAAACCTTTATTCCCTCACTGCAGCAAATCACAAGCAATCCTCAATTCATTGTGAATGGGGTCTCCCCGACAGACATCTGCCAGGGGGTACTCGGTGAGTGGGAAGCAGGCAAGCTGGGGGGCAGGGGTGACTTGGGGAAGAGGGCTGAGGTCGGGGAGTGCCAGAGTGTCTTCTGAGGCTGGGGAACTGGGAGCCCTAGGTTCAGATGGCCTCTTCTGTTTCCCTGCTCCTCCTCTCGTCTGGATTGCACCCTCACATGCTACCACTGGGGAGTAAGCCAGGGTGCCACACTGTCCTGCTCCCCAGCAGGCTCCCAGACACACCTTCCTCCCCAGACCAGTCCTATCCCTCTGTTGCCTCCAGACCCCCTCATTGCATCTTTAGGGATACGGCCAAGGGGAGCTTCCTCTGGGGCTGAATTCTGTCCCATTTGTGGCAGGGAAAAGGACAGGGTGTGGGCAGGGCAGAGGCCAAGGAGACCTCAGGCCCCACAGCTGCCGCTGGGGCTCACTAGGCTGGAGGGGCCCTGGGCTGAAGAAAACTTGCTTCTCCCTGGGTGCCATTTTGACAATGATTGGAATGTCCTTAACCTTCCTTTTCCACCCTCTGCCTCCTTCCAAGGGTACCTCAGGCAGTCAGGAGGGCTTGATAATCACAGAAGCTTTCCAGTGTCCTCAGCCTTAGCCTGGCTCAAGTACCCACACTGGGCACCCTGCCCACAGCCCCACCCACTCATGATCTCCCTGAGATCCCGGGAGAGATGACAACAGATGACCTCTGACCAAGAATATTGCCCCTGTGTCCCAGCTAGGGTATAGAGTCCCTTGGGTCTCCAGGATTATGGGGGTGACATCAGGGAGAGGCATCTTGATCGCTACACCAGTGTCATCATGGGCTAGAGGTGGGGGGCCATGGGGAAGGGGGCTGGCCTTGTTTAAGACAGAAGGTGATTGGCTGTCTTCCGAAGACGGCAGGTCCCAGAGGGAGGAGCAAGACCAAGGCCAAAAATACCTTCTCCCCAAATCCCAAAACAAATGCAGCTGGCCCTAATTTGTGACTCTCCTACTTAACGGAAGAGGGAGAGAAGCCCCAGCACCTGTCCCTCCTGCACTTCTCCCTACTTGCTTCCTCCCCGAACCCTCCCTAGTGGGAGGGCGGAGGGAGGTGCATCTCTATGGAGGGGGGCCACAGAGCCGCTCCAGCTCCTCTCACACACAAAAGGGAGTGCTCAGGGCGAAGCCCTTCCTCTGTCTCTCCAGGGGACTGCTGGCTGCTGGCTGCCATCGGCTCCCTGACCACCTACCCCAAACTGCTGTACCGCGTGGTGCCCAGAGGCCAGAGCTTCAAGAAAAACTATACTGGCATCTTCCATTTTCAGGTGAAGAGCATTTGAAAGCCAGAGTTTATTTGTGGTATGTTCCTCTGTGTGTGTGTGTGTGTGTGTGTGTGTGTGTGTGAAAGAGAGAGAGAGAGAGAGAGAGGAAGAGAAAGAATTAGTATGTACTCTTAAGTTTACCTTTTTTCTCTTCTTTTTGAAAAATGACATTCATTAGGGTGGATTTTTGCCTAATTATCAGAGAAATATCTCACTACAGAAATTGTGTTAAGCTAACTTTTTAAAGCCAAAGAAAATAGTTATCAGTTCCTGTCTCTCCCGTTCCTCCTGCTTTTCTCTCTCTGTCTCTGTTTCTGTGTCTCTCTCTTCCTCTCGGTAGATACACACATATGTATATGGACATGTGTGTATGTGTATGAGTGTATATGTCATTGCGGTCTCTGTCACATAGTTTTTGTAATCTGCTCTTTAAAATTAAGCAACATGTGGTCAAGATCCTCATGTCATAAAATCTTTCTGAAAGTCACAAGAGTTTTCAAGACCTCAGAAATCCTAAAGTCCAGGCTAGGTCAAAAGGCAGGTGGATCCCTCTGAAGGCCACGGCAGAAACCCCGGAGACGAGGCTGGGGGCAGATTCAGGCCTTTGATTGCCTTTCTGGGGAATGGGCTCTCTGTCACTGCTGTGTCACTGGACCTGCCACCAGGAGGCGCTCGTATAACAGAGTCATCACACAAGGAGGGGTGTGTGAGGGGTGTGTATATGCATGGATGTGTGTGGGTGTGTGTCTGTGTGTGCATGTGTGTGTACGTGCTTGGCCCCACACCCCACTGAGTCCCACCTTGCTGCCCACAGATTTGGCAGTTCGGGCAGTGGGTGGACGTGGTGGTGGATGACCGGCTGCCCACAAAGAATGGCAAGCTGGTGTTCGTGCACTCAGCCGAGCGCACTGAGTTCTGGAGTGCCCTGCTGGAGAAGGCGTACGCCAAGTGAGTGCCCCAGCCAAGGGACTGGGCTTGCCTCCAAGCCTGCCCTGACAGCTGGCAGCGACGGGGGCATCTGGAATCAGGGGAAGAGGCAGGGGGACAGCAGGGCATTCCTCCTTTCCCTCACTGCGCCCTCGGATGTCCAAGCTCACTACTGCCTCACAACTGAGCCCAGACAGTGCCTTCTTTGTGCCCACAGGCTGAATGGATCCTATGAAGCACTGTCAGGGGGCAACACGGTCGAGGGCTTTGAGGACTTCACGGGGGGTGTGACTGAGAGCATCCAACTCCAGAGCCCCCCTCAGAACCTGCTGAGGATGCTTAGGAAGGCCATAGAGCGATCCTCCCTCATGGGCTGTTCCATCGAAGTAAGTTGTGCTTGGCCCTGCCTCTGGGCCTTTGCACCTGCTGTTGCCTTCACCTGTAAGTTTCTTCCCCCAGATACCTGCAGAATTAGCTCCTCTCAGTCACATTTTGATTCAAATGCCCCTTCCTCAGGCTGGTCTTCCCTACCTCTCAATCTAAATTAGCATCTCCGAGCCCCATTTCCTCTCTACTTTGTTTTGATTTTCTCCCCAACATTTATCACCATCTGAAATTGTCTTACTTACGTATGTATTTATTCACAGCCTATCTTCTCCAGACAGATTTCACATTTCATGAAGGCAGTGACCTTAAGTCCTGGGACTTAAGATGGCACTTGGCATGCCATAGAGACCCAACCAATATTTGTTCCAGTAAATAAGTAAACCCAGAGTGCCATTGTATGACCCAGCAATTGCATTCTTGGGCATCTACCTCAGAGAAGTGAAGACTTATGTTCGCACACAAGCCTGTACCCAAATGTTCAAAGAAGCTTTATTCATAATAACCAGAAACCAGAAACAACCTAGATGTCTTTCAAGGGGTGAATAAACAGACTGTGGTGCATACATACCATGGGAAACTACTCAGCAATAAAAAGAAATGAATTATTGATACATATAACAGCTTCGGTGACTCTCAAGGAAATTATGCTGAATGAAAAAAGTCAGTCCCCAAAGGTTCCATACTGTGTGATTCCATTTATATGACAGTCTTGAAATGACAAAACTTTTAAAAATGGAGAACAGATTAGTAGTTGTCAGAGGTCAGGGAAGAGGGTAGTAAGAGGTGGATGTCGGTTATAAAAGGGAAACACAAAAGATGCTTGTGGTCATGGAATTGTTCTATATTTTGGCTGTGGTGGTAGATACAGGGAACTACACGTATGATAAAATTGCATAAAACACACACAAATGAGGACGAACAAAAGTGGAGACATCTGTATAAGACTGGTGAATTGCGTCGACATCGGCATCCTGGTTCTGATACAGGACTCTAGTTTTGCAGGAAAACTACCACTGGGGGAATTTGGATTCGGGGTGCACAAGATCTGTGCTATTTCTTACAACTGATGTGAATCTACAATCATCTGAAAATACCAAGTTCAATTTTTTAAAAAATGTACCCAGAGAGTCCCCGCCTCTCTTCAGGTGCCCCTGTCCCTCTGACCAGATCCTGAGTTCCTTCCCTTCCTCTCTGTTCATAGATCACCAGCAACAGCGACTTGGAGACGTTGACCCAGAAGATGCTGGTGAAAGGACATGCTTACTCAGTGACCGGCCTGCACGACGTGAGTCTGACCACTGCGCCCCACACAGAGGGGCGTGAGGAGGAGGGCTTCTCCCACCCTGCGTGCCTGACCTTTGCCCACTCCCCGCCCAGGTGTTGTACCATGGCAGGATGGAAACACTAATTCGGGTCCGGAATCCCTGGGGCCACATTGAATGGAATGGAGCCTGGAGTGACAAGTAGGTGTCCCTGACCAGCACTCTGGGGTGAGGGGTGGCGTGCACAGCAGGCCCACGAGCAGGGCCACGCTGCAGAGGGGTCACCCTGGCGCCCCGTCTGGGAGGACACCTGCGCACAGGGTGAGCCCCTCCCCTCTAGACTCTGCATCTAACCAGGACCCCAGCAGGTAGACATTCAGGGGTGAGGGAACCCCTGGGGGAGAAACCAGGTGCCTCTAGACCCTCGGCCCCTCCCCTTCCACTGCTTGTCTCTGCTCCAGCGCCAAGGAGTGGGAAGAGGTGACCCCAGACATCCAGAGGCAGCTGCTGCACAGGAAGGAGGACGGGGAGTTCTGGTTGGTGCTGCTTGAACAGGACCTCCTCCTGTGCCCACACCCAGTCCCTTCATCTCCCCACCACCTTCCCACCCATGCCTTGGATGTGGAGGCTCCAGGGGGCACCTCTGGTGTGGGTGTGCCACTGATGGGCCCTGGATCCCCCTCCACCCCAGGATGTCCTACCAAGATTTCCTGGACAACTTCACCCTCCTGGAGGTCTGCAACCTGATCCCTGACATGCTCTCCGAGGACCACAAGAGCTGCTGGCACACCACCTTCTACGAGGGCAGCTGGCGGAGGGGCAGCACCGCGGGGGGCTCCCGGAGCTACCTCGGTGGGTGGGCGAGGGGACTCAGGGGGCCCAGGGTCACAGGGGTCAGGGTCCAGCTGATCCCACTGGGCCCTGTTGAGGAGGCGGGCATGTGGCTGGGAAGCTGGGCCCTCCTGGGAAGGGCAGAGCCGTTCTGACCTGCTTCCTCCACAGACACCTTTTGGACCAACCCCCAGTTTAAGATCTCACTCCCCGAGGAGGATGACGACCCGGAGGACATAGAAGCTGTCTGTACCTGCCTGGTGGCCCTCATGCAGAAGAACTGGAGGCAGGCAAGGCCCAGCGGAGCCCAGCTGCAGACCATCGGCTTTGTCATCTACCCGGTGGGCACCCAGCTTGTCCCCCAGTCACTCTTGTTCCCCCAGGGGTCACTGCCCCGCACCCCCAGCCTGGACTGGGACCCCTTCCAACTGCTTCCACAGCCCTGGCTCTTTCTTGAGTGGTGCATTGTGCTTTCGAGACAGGGCTGGTAGTTTTCAGATTTTTTAAAATCTGAAACACTTGGGGAGCACCTCCTCTGTGCCAGGCTTTGTTCCAAAGTCCTTTTGAATAGTAACGCCTTTAATGAAGACGATGGAGATTGGGAGCCAGAGAAGTGAGGTCACTCATTCAAGCTTATACATCCAGGTCCTGGTTTCCAGGCCCTCGAGACCCCTGCACCACCCTCAAGCCTCCCTGCAGATGCCCCAACACGAGCGTGGAATCTAAGAGCCAAGAGAAATCCCCGACGAGTGTTTCCCAGCCCGTGCTTTGCAAAATCCTAGGAATGCCCATTCATCCATTCACTTATCCAGCCTCCAGTGCCTCAGTCGTGAACAAAAGCATATGCGAGCCTTGCTCTCCTCCTAGGCTGTGAGTCCCCCAGCTTGACAGAGACACCCGAAGTCATTTCCAAGGTCAAACCTGGCCCTTCCGGAAAGGCCTCTTTTCTCTACCCCTACCCGAGTCTCACAGTGCCATCAGCATCTTACAGGCTCTGGTCATCTCTACAGGAGAGCAACCTACTTATCTTGGTTTAACCCACCTTTTTATAAGCTTACGTGTGCTCATTCCTCAACTTCAATAATCCCCTATTAACTGCCTGCAGGAGGTCAGAGCTCCATGGAAAACGCACCCCCAGATTTTCATCCCAGCTCTTCCACTGCTCAGCAGTGTTAGGCTGAGCAAGTTCTCTCACCTCTGGGGAATCCGTTTCCCATCCTTAACCTGCAGCGGTAAAAATTTCCCCTGGCAAAACTGCGTGTTAACTGTACTTTGCTGTGCAAAGCCAGGACTTTCAGCTGTCAGAGCCCACGTCCCTCCCTCCCCACCACCAGCGCCCCGGTGCCCTATACATCTCCAACACACACACGCACGCACACACGCACGCATGCACACACACACACATATGTACACACGCACACCTCTGACTTCCACAGGCCTGAGCTCCTTCACCATCCTGGTGATCTGACCCTCTTCTCTCTTCTCTTCCCAGGTCCCTAAGGAGGTACAGAAGACGTGAGGCTTGATCCTGGGAAGACACCCACCCCACCTCCAGCTGCACGTGCATGAGCCAGGGGTGGAATTTGGTGAAGGGCTTTGGGGGACACTGGGTCAGGGTTCCAGCACCCTTGGGCCCTGGGTGGGAGTCAGAGAGGGAAGCTGGGGGTGGCATCCAGGCCCCCCCACAAGCCTGCCCAGCAAGGCCTCACCGTGGAGGTCCCTGTCTCCCTGCCCTCCCTTGTGGGCCCTGTACCCACCTCCAGGACACATACAGTTTCAGAACCTCCAGGACATCCACTTGAAAAAGGACTTCTTCATGAAGTATCAGGACCTCGGCTTCTCAGAGATCTTCACCAACTCGCGCGAGGTGAACAGCCACCTCCGGCTGCCCCCCGGGGACTATATCATCATTCCCTCAACCTTTGAGCCCCACAAGGATGCTGACTTCCTGCTTCGCGTCTTCACAGAGAAGCACAGCGAGTCTTGGTGAGGGGCCCCACCTCACTTCTCCAAGGCCACCTGCCCCAGAGCTGCAGGAAGTCAAGTGCAGGGAGCAGTCATCTGGTCCCCTCCCCCTAAATCTGTTCCTAATTCACAGTCAGAGAAACTGAGGCATCGGGTGGCGAAGTCCCAGGTAGTAGCAGAGCCAGAACCAGAACCCAGATCCCTCGGAGCCCGTCCCCTATTACCTCAGCACATGACATGACGTCCCCGACCACCCCACCAGAATCCCTGGCTCCCCGACCCCTGCTAACTCCAAGCCTTCTTCCACTTTTGCTCAGGGAATTGGATGAAGCCAACTGCGCCGAGCTTCTCCAAGAGGTGAGGGGAGGCTGTGGGGTTGGGGGATTGGAGGAAGTGTGTGGGGGTGTGGAGGAACTCTAGACTGGGTGCCAGTCCCACCCCTTTTCCTCCAGGAGAACATCTCCGAGAATGACATAGACCAGGACTTCATACGTTTGTTTCATATAGTGGCAGGTGGAGAGGTGAGAGACAGAAGGCTTGAGGCTGAAAGGAGGGGGATGGGAGCTGAAGGGGCCAGAGCAGGGGCTCATGGTCCCCCTTCCTAGGGCAAGGAGATAGGCATGTATGAGCTACAGAGGCTGCTCAACAAGGTGGTCTCCAAATGTGAGTCTTCACCCACCCTCCCTCCCACAACCTTTCCCCGCAGCCTGCACCCCCACCTTAACCACCTGGCTCCCACATCCCGAATGTGCCCTGCTCATGCCTCCTCTTCTCCTCCCTCCCCTACTCCCCGTCCCTCACAGTCAAAAACCTCAGAACCAAGGGCTTCAGCCTGGATGTGTGCCGCTGTATGATCAACCTCTTGGATGTATCTTCCTGTCCAATGGGCAGTCTTGTCTGATGCTCCCCTGCCCCTGCCCCCCTACCCCCAGGTAGCCACCTCTGTCCAGCCACGCCCTCCTCCCATATGGGGATCAGGCTCTGTGGTAGCAAAAGAGGCCAGTTCCTCTGGCTGTTACCACAGTTACCATTCGGGATCCTTCGGTCTTGTGCCCCCACCTCGGTGAGTCCCTCTGCCTCCCAGCCCCCAGGATGCCCTCCCTGCCCCCTCCTCTGATATCCTTGACCAACCACTAGAAAGATGGCTCTGGCAAACTGGGGCTTCAGGAGTTCCGGATCCTGTGGAGAAAAATCAAGAAATGGACGGTAAAGGGCATTGAGGAGGCAGTTTATGGGGATGAGAAAAAGATCTTCAAGAGGGATGGAGACTAGTATGGATGGAGCTGGAAAAGGAGCCCCTGACTAGACAGACAGACAGACACACACACACACAAACACACACACACACCCCAGGATGGAGCTGTTGATGTGCTGGTATGTTAACTAGTCAAAATATTCAATAACCAGTATAGCGCAGGTATCAGCCAGCATAAAGGACACAGGCAGAGAGCCCTGGGCAGGGTGCTAGGAGATAACCCTACAGTCACTGGGTGATAGGAGTACTGGGGGCTCAGAGCTGGGCCATCACAGGGGGCCCCGGGAGACTTGGGTAGCAGGTGTGAAGCTTTTTGTCACTTCAACCACCATGCCATGTGCACGGTCCTACCCTATCTGTCTGTCCCTTCAGGACATCTTCCAAGAGTGTGACCAAGACCACTCAGGCACCTTGAACTCCTATGAGATGCGCTTGGCAATTGAGAAAGCAGGTGGCCAGGGGGCAGGAGAGGGCTTTGGGGCAGGGAGCAGGGAGGCAGCAGTCAAGAGGCCTGGACTCTCCTCCTCCGCACCCCTCTCTCTCCCAGGTATCAAACTGACTAACAAGGTGACACAGGTTCTGGTGGCCAGGTATGCAAATGACAACATGATCATTGATTTTGACAGCTTCATCAGCTGTTTCCTGAGGCTGAAGGCCATGTTCAGTGAGTCAGGCACCTGCCCACTCCCCACCCTAGGCCAGGGGACCACTAGTCTTCTCCCACGTGCCCACATAAGAGCACCCCCTCCAGAACCCCTGCCCCTTACCGGGCACAGATCATCTGGGTTCAAATCGCAGCTCCACCACTTGCTGGCTCTGTTGCCTTGAGCAAGTCATTCTATCTCTCTGTGCCTCCATCGCACAGATGTTACACATCCATAAATGTAGGTAATAGCACTGCCTGCATAGGCTAGAGGTACAGATTAAATTAGATAGTGTTTGGAGAGCACTCAGAACTGGCCCTCATTTGTTCGCAGCAAGTCCTTATCATTGAGTCCCTGCTCAGTGGGTTTAGCTGGGGAGCAGGGGGGAAAAGCTTCTTACACCCTTTCTGACATCCTCCCTAGTGGCGGGAATGGGTCTCGCCGACCACTGACTCGGCTCCCAACCCTTCTCAACTTTGCCTCTTCCCCAAAACAGCATACTTTCTAACCATGGACCCCAGGAATACTGGCCATATTTGCTTGAACCTGAACCAGGTACATGGGAGGGATCTTGGGCACCCCCTACACTGCCACGGCTACACCCGCCCTTTGCTCTCCCGACATCCTGCCCCACACCCACCGCCCCCCTCCTCTGATTGTCTTCTCTCCCCACAGTGGCTGCAGATAACCATGTGGGGATAGAGTCACTGCCAGAGCCAGGCTTCCTACCACCACCACCGGCCCCCCGGGGGCTCTGGCCTGGGGAGGGGGTTACTCCTTGCTGCCGTCAGCTCTGCAGTCTCTGCTGGTGGAATGGGCTCCAGGTAGTAGTGCCTGGGCCCCAGACACCGGGCTTACTCCAGCAGTGGGACCTCCAGGCCCAGTCTCCCAGCTCAAAGTGCTTTCCTTTAACACTAGCCAGGCTTCTGGCTGGATTTACCCTACAGTCTCCCTCCCTGTCTGAGTACATTTCACTAAAAATTAGACGACACTTCCCCTGTATCCCCTGGCTGGGAGGCTGGGAGGCTGGGAGTCTGTGCACGCCTCTTGTGCTGCTCACATCCTCCTGCTTCAAGGCCTCTCTTTTCCCCCTCCCTCCTGTGCATTATTATAATGAACCACACATGGTACTGGCTTCTGTGTCTCTGTGTTTCTGTGCCAGGAAAAGACGGGCAGGGGTGTAAGTCATTTGCTCAGGACCAAAGGAGGGGACCAGGTAAGCTCTCAGTTGGGAGTGATACCACCCTACCTCCAGGAAGCATTTAGAAATGTGTGGTTGTCACAGAAGCTAGAGGGCGCTGTTGGCATTTATGGGCAGTGGGGGGAAGCGGGGGTTGCTAAGTGCACAGGAGTCCCTGTCTGTGAACTATACAGAGCGCAGCACATGGGAGCAGCAGGGCCCTGAGCCTGCCCTCTCATCTCCTGCCTCAAACTGGGGACTCCAGAGGTCAAAATCCTACATCTGCGGGAGCCAGCCTGTCATAGAAATGAACTCACCTTCCTGGGCATGAGGAAGGGAGGGGTGAAGACAGCCACAGGTGAGCTCGTTCCTGCCTTAAATGTGTTCAGATTCAAATCATTCTGACTGTTAGAAAATTGCTTTCTGCCAAGCTATTGTCCTCACGGGTTGGTCCACCAGTCCTTGACCTTGGAGTCTGTGCCCCAGACGCCCCCTACTCCCAGCCCCCAGCCCCCTGCTGCAGTGGGAAGACCAAGGCCACCAGCAGCGCCCCCCCCCCCCACTTCTCCCGTCCTTCCCGCTCTCTCCATGGCTTCCCGCTCTAAGGAACTGGGCATGCAGTCTTTTCAGTGTCTTGCTTGGAGATAGCCTTCAAACTCTCTTAAATTAAGGACGAATGAATCTAAATCCTTCTTGTGTCTGTATACTTTCAGCCTCTCTTCCTCCTTCTAAGCCCGCCTGTCCCTCTTAGGCTTGGTAGGGGGCTGGGATGCCAATCCTTTCTGGATCCAGTGACTGATTCTTTGCACCAGCCCTCCCCTCTGCCTCTCTGGCGACTTCAAAGACTAAACCCAGTCCAGTTGCTCCATAGCCTCCCCCACCGCCTCCAGAGGGATCATTTCCAGCTCCCGCCACCTCCTTCTCCCATCCTCTTCCCTCTGCAGCCTTGTCTGAGAGAGAATGTCACGCTCTGTTAAGGAACGTCTTAAAGACTCATGCCTCCATGCCTATCTTCCATCACCGCCTTTTCTCTACGGAGCAGCTCAGGAGCAAAGGTCCCAGGGTGGGGCAGGGAGCTTTGGGGGAGGCCAGAAAACTAGCAGGCCCTTTGCACTTCTGAGAGGACCAGGCAGTCCAGCTGACCCCACCCCTTCCTTGTCCCTTGCCCTAGCAGAGGACACTGCCAGCTTCTGGCTGGGTGGCCTTAGGCAAGTTATTTTACTTTTCTCATCTGTCAATTGGGGGTGACGTGCCTCTCTCACAGGGGTGCTGTATAGACGACTGAGATTGTGGGGGGTGAAGCACTGTACTCCCCACAGAGGGTAAACTCATCATTGTTACCCCAAAACTGGGTTTGCCTCTTGGTGGATGTGGAGCCAAAAGACAGCCAAGCCAAAGAACAGGAAAAGAAAGGATTTATTATTTGCAGCAATTAAGGAAAACACCTGGCATCTTTCCCAAAGCAGTGTCTCCCAAGACAGCAAAATTGGGGAAGGTTTAAGCTAAGAATACATGCTTATTCTTGAAGGGGTTTGAGCAGAGGAGAATTTAGCATGGAATTGGGGCAAAAGTCAGCAGAGTCCAAGGTTTAGCTGATTGAAGGCACGAGGGTCAGAAAAGGTCAACATTGGCTCCTCTCTCTCCCTTTTCAGAGATGGCCCACATTCTGTCTGGACTGTGTACCTACTTTTAATCTGAGCACCCAAACCCCACACCTCATGGCCTTTCTCTTGCCTTTCAATGTATCTCTCTGAATAATCAATCTACCTTCACTTAAAAAAAAAGAAAGAAAGAAAAGAAAAGAAAAGAAAAGGTCAACATTATCATCCCTTAGACTCCAGTTATCTGCTGGTTGAGAGCTTCAGGCTAATTTTTCTTCTTTTTTTTTTAGATGAAGTACAATCAGTTTACAATGTTGTGTCATTTGCTGGTGTACAGCGTAATGTTTCAGTCATACATATACATACATAGATTCTTTTCATATTCTTTTTCATTGTAGGTTACTACAAGACATTGAATACAGTTACCTGTGCTATACAGAAGAAACTTGTTATTTGTTTTATATATAGTAGTTAATATCTGCAAGTCTTGAGCTCAGTTTATCCCTTCCCATTCACTTCCCCCCGGTAACCACAAATTTGTTTTCTATGTCTGTGAGTCTGTTTCTGTTTGTAAATAAATTCATTTGTGTCTTTTTTTTTTAAGATTCCAGATATAAGTGATATCACATGGTATTTTTCTTTTTTTTCTGGCTTACTTCACTTAGAATGACAATCTCCAGCTCCATCCATGTTGCTGCAAATGGTATTATTTTATTATTTTTTATAGCTGAGTAGTATTCCATTATTATACACACACACACACACACACACACACACACACACACACACACACCACATCTTCTTTATCCATTCATCTGTTGATGGACACTTAAGTTGTTTCCATGTCTTGGCTATTATAAATAGTGTTGCTGCGAACACTGGAGCACATATATTTTTTTGAATTAGAGTTCCCTCCAGATATACGCTTCACGCTAATCTTTACCATTGAAACAGAACTGGAAGTCTTTACAACTTCGCTTGTGTTACCTCTCTTGCCTAAGTTGTTTGTTCTTTTGTTCCCTTAAGATCATTATTACTGAGACCTGTTCAAGGGCAAGCACTGTGACCTGGCTTAGATCCCAAAATGGCTTAGGCCTTTTAAAATGGCTTCTCTTATGTCAGAAAGCCTTATCTGGTTCTTTTCCTCCTGGGACCCCCAACCCTTTCTGCTTACATCATCTCCAGACTTAGATTCCAGCTGGGCCTGGTACGCAATTTGTGCTTTGAACAATTAAAGGGGGCATCATTCACCTAGATTGTGATGCGGGGGGCACCCCCAGAGCTTCCTCCTCCTGCCAGTCGAATCTGGTCTCTGCATACACATCTTCGCCAGCCCCTCCTGACTCAAACCTGGTTCACTTGGCTCCTTCCCCAGCCTAATGCCCAGGACATCCTTGCCATCTCCCAAGGGGCTGGAGCCAGCCTTTCTCATCGTCTCTTCTGGTCCTCGGCATGGGGAGCTTCCTCTGTGCACGGCGGTGGTTCTGCTGGGGAAGGGTCCTCCACCGTGCCATCTGCACCCTGCACAACACATGCTGGGTGTCCTCGACCAAAGTCACGTGTGATGGGGAGCTGATCTCTGGATGACTCACCGCCACTCTCCACAGCTGCTGCCCGCCACTCCCATTTCCTTCAGACCCCTCTCTACAGCCTCCAACTGTACTACAGAGATGAGGCCCCATCAGGGGACAGAGGTCCATCAGAATAGCTCCAGAGCTTGGTTCTCTGGTCTTGGAGAAAGTGGGGTCACAATGTGCTAGAAATCTTGCCATTTGCAACATGGATGGACCTTGAGGGCAGCCTGCTAAGTGAAACAACTCAGAGGAAGACAAATATTCAATGACCTCACTCATATGTAGAATCTAAAAATAATTGTAAAATAATTTAAAAACTGAACTCATAGATACAGAGAATAGAGAATAGATTGGTGGTTGCCAGAGGTGGAGGTGAGGGGCGAAGGTGGTTAAAGGGAACAAACTTCCAGTTATACAAGAAAGAAGTCCTGGGGCTGCACTGTATGGCATGGTGACTACTGTTAATAATACTCTATTGTGTATTTGAAAGTTGCTAAGAGAGTAGATCTTAAAAATTCTCATCACAAGAAAAAACACATTGTGTAACTGACTATACTTCAATTTTAAAAATGTGTAACTATGTGTGGTGATGGACATGAACTAGACTTACCGTGGTGATCATTTCACAATATATACAAATATTGAATCATTATGTTTTACACCAGAAACTAACATAGTGTTATATGTAAATTATATCTCAATTTAAAAAAAGTGTGCTAGGAAAACCATGGAATCACATGCAACAGTTAGAAGCAATTGTCTAGTAGCCACACAGCTAGAGGTGCAGAGCTTGAAAACATGCTGAGTGGAGATTAGTAAAGCCGAATGAAGGCAGTGGCTTTATTTGTTTTTTACATTAAAAAAAAGGTGCTTTTAACAGAATATAAAGTGTACCATCTTAGCCCTTTTTAAGTGCATAGCTCAGCGGCATGAAGTACATTCACATTGTTGTGCAACCATCCCCACCACCATCATGAGTAATGCTGCTTTTGTGTACAAGTTTTCGTGTGAACATACATTGTCATTTCTCTCCATAGATTCTTATACATCTTTCTAGAGTTTCTCTATGCAAATATGTATATTCTTATTTCTCCACCCTCTTTGCACAAAAGGTGGCATATTATACACATCGGCCCCCTCCTTTATCTTGGGAAGACTTCAGATAAGCTAGGGGAAAAGGCTAGAAGGATCCACGCAGTAATAATTAGCTTTGGAGCTATCAATATGAATTCATGTTCACCTTAATCTAGGTACAGAGGGTGATATAAAACACATCTATAGATACGTGTATATACGAGGGTTGGTATACACGCACGCATTTCCTTACTCCGCCAGCTGAGAGGACCCCAAAGCAACAACACTCCAGCAGCAACAAGCACACCTAGTGTTGGGTCAGGCCACTCAAGATGCTGTTCTCTTGCTCTCTGTTCATCCCCGGCCCCTGCTGGACCAGAGCCTGCTTCACCTACACCCTACTCACATGACTGACCTTCCTACATACTTGCCCCAGGCCCCAGCTGGTAATTGTTCTTATCAAAAGGGCGGTGAGAGGCGTGTCCATCTGCGGGTTTCCCTGGTAAGCAATGCGCCAACCTGACGTCAATTCCTCGTAACTGCTAACTTCTCCCTGCCCCCAGGAGCCAGTCAGCCCTCAGGAGCTGCTCCAGGACCTTGCTTCAGACAATAAGCTCCCGTATCCATTAAGCCACTGATGTCTGTTGCTGACTCCAGGCTCCTCCTCCTGTCTTGAAGCTGGGCAAGGACAGGTCTGTGGGGTGTAGCCCAACCCCTAGTGGCTAGTACTCAATTTCTAATAGCACTGTCAGATGAACCTAGGACTTCTTGGAGAAATGTCTGGTTCTAGGACTGGAACAGGAAGTATACAGGATGAGCCTGGAGGAGCATCCTGTAGTGCCAGAGGGTACGGAAATGCTAATAAAATTAAAATAAAATAAAGCACAAACAAAAGAAAATGATGGAAGCACGTCAAAGGTGGAGTGTAATTCCCCACCCCTTAAGTATGGGCTGCACATAGTGACTTCCTTCCAAAGAGGACCGTATGGAAAGTGAGAAAAAGAGTAAATTTACGGCAGAGAATCACGACAAACACGACTCCAGGCAGGTGAGCGAGGTTAACACCAACCGTCATTAACCATGTTGCTAGAACAGACCCTTGAGATAATGTGATGAGAATGGCATTTTACTTCTGTGGTTTCCTTCCCCAAACCTCAGTCTTATCATAAGAAAAACATCAGATGAATCCCACTCTAGGGACATTTTACAAAACTTCTGACCAATACTCCTCAAAACTGTCAAGGTCGTCAAAAACAAGGAAGGTCTGAGAAACTGTCACAGCCAACAGGAGTTTAAGGAAGTAAGACAACTAAATGTACTGTGGTGTCTTGGATGGGACCTTGGAACAGAAAAAGGGACATTAGGTAAAAACTAAGGAATGAGTGTAGGTTTTAGTTAATATTATCAATACTGGTTCCTTAATTGTAACAAGTGTACTGTGCTGAGGTAAGATGTTAATTACAGGGAAATTGGATGTAGGGTACATAGAAATTCTCAGGACTATTTTCACAATTTTCTGTAAATCTAAAATTATTCTTTTTTGGTTTTTGGTGGGGGATAATTAGGTTGGTTTGTTTGTTTTAATGGAGGTACTGGGGATTGAACCCATCTAAAACTATTCTAAAATAGTTTATTTAAAGAAGTAATTAAAAGAGGGGAAGGTATAGCTCAGTGGCAGAGCACCTGCTTAGCATGCTTGAGGTCCTCGGGGCAAGCCCCAGTACCTCCATTTAAATAAAAATGAATCAATAAACCTAAAAAAAAAAGAAGAAGTAATTAAAAGCAACTCAAGTGCCCACCAATAGATGAATGAATAAAGAAGATGTGGTATATACAATGGAATATTATTCAGCTATTAAAAAAAGAATGAAATCTTGCCATCCGTGACAATACAGATTGAACCCAGAGGGTATTATGCTAAGTGCAACAAGTCCGACAGAGAAAGACAAATACTGCATGAGCTCACTTATATGTGGAATCTAAAAAATAAGACAAATGAACAGACAGAACAGAAACAGAATTGTAGACACAGAACAAACAGGTGGTTTCCAGAAGGGAGAAGGGTTGGGGGAAGAAAGAAATAGGTGAGGGAGATTAAGAGGTACAACTTCCAATTGCAAAATAAATGAGTCACAAGTATGAAATGTACAGTGTGCTGAATATAGTCAATAACTATGTAATATCTTTGTATGGCGACAGACCGTAACAAGACATCGTGGTGATCATTTTGAAATGTGTAGCAATACCGAATCACTGTGTTGTGCAACTGGAACCAGCATAGTGGTATAGGTCAATTATACTGTAAAAACAAACAGACAGACAAACTTATAGAAAAAGAAATCAGATTTGTGATTACCAGAGATGGGGAGTTGGGGAAGGGGAATTGGATGAAGGAGTCAAAAGGTACAAACTTCCAGTTATAAGATAAATAAGCACTAGGGATGTAATGTACAGCATGATAAATATAATTAACACTGCTGTATGTTATATATGAAAGTTGTTAAGAGAGTAAATCATAAGAGTTCTCATCATAAGAAAAAAGGTTTTTTTTCTATTTAACTTTGTAGCTACATGAGATGTTGCTATTGTGATAACCATTTCATGATATATGAAAGTCAAATCATGCTGGACACCTTAAATGTATACAGTGTTGTATGTCAACTACATCTCAATAAAACTGGAAGGAAAAAAATTTAATAGCAAAATAATAAAAAAAATCTCTAGCTGGAAGCTATTGGCATGAATAAAAAAATAAACAAAAATTTAAAAGTAATTAAAATACATACCTTGGAGATATTTTTCTATGAGTGTATGGAGACCTTCCTTATGATTTGTTATAGCTGCGTAGTATTCCACTATAATTAAGTCTCATCATTTATTTATATCAGCTCTTTTTTTATTGTTTCAATTTTTTAATTAAAAAAATTTTTTTCAGCTCTTTATTGAGGGTTGTTTCCAATCTACTGTACATATGTCATCTTATACAGTGGAAGTATTTCTATAGGATAAACTTTTCTATAGTTGGATATTGGGCTAAAGAACATATACATTAGTAATTCGGATACACATTAAATTCCCCTCCATAAAGGTAATACCAGTTTACACTCTCACCAGCAATATGAAAGTATGTATTTCCCCATCAATGCAGTTTGTGGTCAGATTTTTGCATATTTCTGATATGATGGAAGAAAAATGGTTTCTCAGCATCTTTGTAATTTGCATTTCTTTTACTGCAAGTAAAACTGAGCAAATATTCATGTTTTGCTTGCATTTTGTTTTCTGTGAGCACTTTATAGTCTTTGCTCATTTTCATACAAAGATTTTGTATTTTTTCTTAGAAAATTCTAGCAGTTATTTATATTTTAGAGATTTGACCTTGTCTGCCTAGGGGCTGCAAATGTTTCCCTTTATCATTTGTCTTTCCACTAGGTTTTTAATGTCTGCCCCGAGGACTCTGTCCCTTCACTCCAGCAGAATCCCCCTCTCCAGGCCACCTGCCCTCCTCCCTCACAGCCATGTCCCAAAGCTCCTCTAGTTCCTCACTCTTCCTAGTGACATTTGACCTCTTGGTGACATCTGACTCTATACTGAGGACTCCTCTTCTGTGAAAATGACATTTATTGTATCTTTTGTTGACTCCAGGGTTTTCACGTTCTCTTTAGGACATAGAAAACACAGAGAAGCACACAGAAAAAAACGAAATTCACCTTATATTCCACCTCCTAGGATAACTACTTCCTGTTTATCAATGCATATGCCTGTCTGTATGTGTTTATCTACAAAATAAGTTTCTTAGATGTATCCAGTTCCTTTGGGAATCTGTAACTGCACTTGGATTTCTCCTTGTACCTATTCTGTCTCCACAAGGAGATGAACTTGAGGTGCTGACGTCGAGGGGACTCTTCTCCCCACCCCCCGCCCTGCACACCCCCACAGCAGCCTCACTCCCTCGCTCTCCCAGACCCCTGGCCACGTTTCTCCTGCCCCATCCCCACCATCTCCAAGCTTAACCGCTGCCCACACTCCTGCCAGAAACATCAAACTCTTGGTTTCACTGGGTCTTCAGAACCACCTTGGTGGAAACCTGGGCTCGTCAACCTACCGGCCCCAAACATGCTGATTTCCCTTCTATTAGTGAAACCAGTCAAGAGGAACATCCAAGACTCGCCCAGGCATTGTTTCCAGCCCACGTCTTGCGCACACCAAACATTTCCCGAATTCACCCCCACTCTGTTTGGCGCCCTGTCCTCACGCATACTCTTCCTCACGTGGACTCTGTCCCCTCCCTGCATCAGGTCTTCCCACGATCATCGTTTGTCACGTGCTGCCCATCCTCTGCCCCAGCGCACCTCCGCCTTCCCTTTCATCCCGAGTCCCTCTGAAGTCCTCCCCCTTCCCTGGCGCAGTCCTCCCCGAGGCCTCCTGAGAAGCTGCACATACACACAGCCCAGGCTCCGCGCTGGCCGGGTGCCCCGGACTTGCAAGGTGCCAAGCACTTCCCCTGGCAGCGCATTTATCTCTCCGTATTGTAATTTCCTGTTTACTCCTGTCTCCCAACTGACCGTACACCCAGGGCAGGACTGTCTTTGTCACTGACGTATTTCGAGTGCCTGCACGTATGTATGGACACTAAATAGGCTTGTTGATCAAGGAAAGGGATAACTCTCCCGGCCAATGTGACCACTCCCCACTTTGAACCTTCAAAGCTCTCCATCAGGGATGCCTCCTGGAGGGCCACAGTGGCCCTGCTGGAAATGGTACGCTCTTGGAGACCCAAGATGTGCAAACTCCTTCACCTTGGCTGTCCTCCCACCACCTTCTTCCAACTGCCACCGAGGTGCTCCCTGAACCGCAGTTTACTCATCGGTCCAGAGAAGGGAACGCTTGGGGAAAATTATAAGAACTTACCTCCAGTGGTACTGGGATGTATATTCCCCCAAGCCCACAATTCCAGGTCCACCAAGCATTCTTGGGATGAGGTTTTTGATCCCTTCCCTCATAGTTTCAGAATTCCCTCACCAAGAGAGATGGGGGTGAAGGAGGGGAGGGAAGAGGCCAGCCTGGGTTGGGGAGAAGAGAGATAAGGAGAGTTTGGCTGGGCCCTTCTGGGTCTGTGGCTCAGGGGGCAGGCTGTGCTCCCCCGGTGGCCATGGAGGTGGTGTGGCCAGGTCACCTCCACATGAGTAGCTTCCCTGGCCTTCCTCCTGTACCTGTCCTGTTCTCACTTCCCAGATGCCAATCTCATCCCTGGCACAAAGCACTGTGGGGGCCAGAGAAGGGAGGGGAGCAGAAAGAGGCCAGCTCTGGACACCCAAGGAAAGACTGAGGACAGAAAGGAGGATGTCCCTCATGGGAGAGCTAGAAGCAAGAGGCCTGCCGCCCCCCACACCATGATCCCTAACTGTTAGGCCACACTGCCTTTACTTCCAGAAGGCCAGAAATTGTAGGAGGCCGGGAGGAAAGAGAGGGCAAAAGATGAAGAGAGGTAGGGAAGTCGAGGTGAAGGGGACCAATACATGCTCCACTGTTATAAGAATGATATGCAGAATAAAAATAGGATGCAGAGGGTATTTTGCCATATTTCCTTTAGCTTTCTTCATTTTTTTCTTTTTTTTAAGGGATAATACATTACAGAGACAGCTATAATCCCCTCCCCTACCTGTGGACCATCATTTCCTGTCCCGTCTCCCTTAGAGGGAGCCATTCTCCTGAAGTCCTGTTCCTACTCTTACTATATGGGCATATGCGGGTATGGATCCACAAAAATATATACTACTGCTCTTGTGTTTGAAATTTTTACCTATGTGGTATAATTTGGCTTTTCCCACTTGGTTTTGTCTTAACATCATGCTTTTGAAACTTATCCCAGTTGATACAAGAGTTAGTGTATTCATTTCATCTGCTATGTATCTTTTTTTTTAATTGAAGTGTATTTGATTTACAATGTTGTGTTCGTTGCTGGTGTACAGCATAGAGATTCAGTTATACGTATATGTAGATATTCTTTTTCATTATAGGTTATTACAAGGTATTGATTATAGTTCCCTGTGCTGTACAGTGGGATCTTGTTGCCTATCTATTTTATATGTAGTAGTTTGTATCTGCTAACCCCAAACTCCTAATTTAACCCTCCCCTCCTCTTTCCCTTTGGTAACCATAAGTTTGTTTTCTATGTCTGTAAGTCTGTTTTGGTTTTGTAAATAAGTTCATTTGTGTCATTTTTTTCTTTGAACTTCCACATGTAAGTGATATCATATATTTGTTTTTGTCTGACTTTATACTATTCCATTTTGATTAAGTTTATGATTCTGTTCTTCTGTTGGACATTGAAATTGTTTCCAGGTTTTTTTGTTGGTGATGGTGGTGGTGAGTTTTTTCAGTTTTTAAATTTTTATTATTATTTTTTTTTTCTCAAGGCTTATTTGTTTATTTTTATTGATGTATAGTCAGTTACAGTGGGTCAGTTTCTGGTGCACAGTCTTTGTTGTTGCTATTACAAAAAGCATGAATGGACATCCTTACACACGTCTCCCTGTACACATCTGTGAGAATTCCTCTAGAGCCATACCTAGAAGTAGAATTGCCAAGTTCCAGAGAAATGTGTGTTTCCTGCTTTCCCAGATATTGCCACACTGCCCTCTAAAATAATTGTGTCAATTAACCCTCCATGCAGTATTCCACGGTTGTGAAATTAGAGCTTTTTCCAGAGTTTGTACTTCCCTATAAGCTAGTGTGGATAAATAGCTTTTCATATTTATGGACCAGTCATGTTTCCTCTTCAGGAAACGATCCACCACAAATCCTTTGTGGGGGTATGTGGGTGTGTGTGTATGCATGTGTGTGTGTCCTTCTCTTATTGATTATAACAGTTCTTTATTTATGATTGACACTAAATCTTTTTCAGTTATGTGGCTTGCAAATTTCTTCTCCCAGTCTGTGGGGGACTGGTCTTCCACTTTGTCGCAGATGTTTTTAATGGAGAGTTTTTGAGTTAATATTGAAGCTGGGTGATTGCTATCTGGGGGGCCATTATACTATTTTCTCTGCTTCTTTGTAGTTTTGAAAATTATATTAACAAAAATTTTTGTAAAAACCTATAAAACAAATAATTCTCTACTCTCCAAAATTCCTTCAGATCAGCTCCTATATACATAGTTTTACTTTCCACATTTGGATCTCTAATGCTACTGGAATTTATTTTTGTGGTTGGTGTGCCAGAGGATCAAATATTCTCTTTCCCTCATGGATGGCCAACTGTCCTGGCTCTATTTTTGACTCTGAATGTCCCTTCTCCTCTGACCAGAAATTTCCCCTCTGCCCCAAGTGTCCTTGGGTCTCTTTCTAAGCTCTCTATTCTGTTCCTTTAGTCACTGTCTCACATCTTGCTGCACTGTTTTAATTCCCATGTTACCAGACTGGCCAGAATGGTATCTGTAGAGCCAGATGGATTTTACCCTCTTCTTTTTCTTCTTCAGATTGACTTGGCTATTCTTGGCCCTTTTTCCTTCCATGTAAGTTTTATGATCAGCTTACCCAATTCCAGAAAGGAAAAAACCTAATACTGTTGGGTTAATTGGAATCGCACTGAATTTCCAGATTAATCTGGGGGAGAACCAACATCTTTCTAGCACGATAGCTTCCTGCCATTACCTGGGCACATCTCTCCATGTGTGAGGTCTTTTTTTGGTCCCTACATAAAAATTTTCTTTTCTCCATTAGGGTCTTGCTCAGTCTCTGTTAGATTTGTCCTTGGGACCCACGGGGTTTACTGCTCTCCGTGCCGCCCCCTGATATCAGCTGTGCCAGGCATGTCCCTCCTCACCCCCTCCCCCAGCACCTTCATCCAGCCTTCCTCCCACTGTCCAGGGAGCAGCTGTCTTGCTCCAACAGCTGACTGTTCCTGTGAGGCCTCGCCGGCATGGACAAGGCGCCCACCTCCCGCCTTGGGACCTGTCAGCTGAGTCCGGGGAGAGGGACAATTGTTTCAGTGGGGACAATGAGCTGCATTCTACACAGCACCCCCCCAACCCCCGCCAGAGCAGCTGTCCTTGTGGGCAGGGTGGGGCCCCACCTGTCAGCTCTAGTTGCTTTTTCAGGACCCATCCCCTTCCTGGACCCATTTTTTCTCTTCGGGTCTTATGATCCTGTCTAGTGTGTGTCCTGTGGCCCAATTGCCTGTTCATGGGTCCATCATTGCCTGGAACTGGTGGGCATAGGGATGGTGGTCATTGGTAAGGGACTGTCCCTCTCGAGGGGAGGAGCGTTCTCTCAGTTGTCACCCCATTCAGGCCTCAGATCCTCACAACAGCCCCACTCAGGGTCCCAGGCAGAGAGATGCGAGGATAGGTGACAGGCCTGAACTCCCAATTCCAAGCTGGAATTCCGCCCTGCCCGGCCGACTCCTCCGATGCCTGGCTGGCCTCCACCCCTGCTCCTCAGAGCCTGCTCCCCTCAGCTCTCCCTGCCTCTTCTCAGAGTCCTTACTTGCGGGTCAGCACTGCCCTCAACTCCCTGTAACTGGGAAGGGCTGGGACCAGTGCTGATTCCCCAGGGGTGATACGGGGCGCCAGAACATGGCAGAGCCAGAGCCCAGGCCTCCATTGCTTCTTTGGGTGTTAACTGAACCCCAGCGCCCACTCTCAGTGGCTGTTCACAAGCCTCAGGGTGCCTCGTAGTAGGCCTCTAAGGAGCAGCCAGTAGGGCTGGTCTCAGACATGGGGTGCTCTGGGAGGGAAAACCCACAAATGATGGAAGGAAGGAAACTCTTGTTTATTGGACACTCTCTAAAAGCCCAGCTCTGAACCTAGCAATCTCTCGTCTCTTGATCCTGTCAGAAGCAGGTTCTATAATGATTCCCATTCTAGGGAGGAGGGCCACCACACAGCACAGCTCCAGGGGTCACTCCTGTCCGCAGTGGTGCAGCATGCCATCTGGTCTGCCCAGGTATCAGAGCAGCCCTGCGTGGGTCCCAGAGCCAGCGTGTGAATCCAGGTCGGCGTGACCATCGGGGGCACGCTGCATCTCCCTGCACAGGTCAGAGCAGAGGGAGCAGCCCGTGTGGTAGAGAGCTCTGGACCCCTGGATGGAGACCAGCAGAAACAAGTGGGAAGGACCGGAGGCCCAGTACTCACAGGGCTCATGAGAACCCATCAGCTCTATTACAGCTGTCGGTCTGCCTGTCTGTTTATCTGTCACGCTGCTGACTCTTGGACGCGTGTCCTGTGTCCTCGGCACCGCGCACATGCTTTTGTTAACATGAATGACCCAATATACGATGTCTGTGCATGGGGGTGGTGGGGGTGCCCAGGACGCATCTGGGCAGCCCTGAGAATCAGGGAGTGGACCAGGGAGGAGGACCTCAGTGGTTATAAGTTGGCACTCAGATACTTTAAAAAAAATTAATTAACTTTTTGCAGGGGGAGGTAATTAGGTTCATTTATTTATTTTTAGTGGAGGTATCAGGAATTGAACCCAGGACCTCCTGCAAGCTAAGCACACACTACCACTGACCTACACCCTCCCCCTCCTTTTTTTTTTTCAATTGTCTTTGAGGAACAGAAGATTTGGCCAATTTCCTTCCCAGCCAGTGGAGGGTTGAGGGCAGAGGTCAGGGCCATGCAGGCAGGATCCATTACACGAGGCTAAATCAGGAACTAGAAGGAACTGCTCTCTGGCAGCTTTGTTACCAGAAGGGATGACTGTCCTTCCAGGAAAGGCTGAGGAAATCCTTAGCAGAGCTGTAGGTTTTCTGCCTTGGGTCAGTCAGGCCAGGGTGGGGAGGGGTGGGTGTCGGGTGGGTTTAATCCCAGGTAAGGATGGGAAGGAGATGAAGGGAATTAATCCCAGGAGGGAATGGAGGGGTGGGGGCGGCTAGAGAATAAACTAAAACCAGATCCAGGCCCCAGACCCCTCCCCGACCTCCCTTCCCAATCCCTTCTGCGGTTTCCCGTTGTTAGGGGAGATGGCATCCTGTTTCCTTTACCTGCTCCAGGCCCTTGGAGCCCTTCACTGTTTACTCAGGGCAAGGATGGGACAGGAGTCTGGCCCCAGGCCCAGGGTCCAAGGATCTCACAGCTGGAAGATCCCACAGCAGCAGAAACTGAGCTGGGAGGGGTGGAGCACGACTCACCCAAGGCATAGCTACTTCAGATCTGGGGCAGCACTTGGTGGGATGTCCATGGTTCCCTCGAGATTATGTACTTTGGAGAATCCCAGAGAGAACCTGACTTCCCCTCCTGTAGGCTCAGTGTGGTCATTTCCTCCCCTCTAAGTGGCTCTGTCCAGGTGTCCTTAGGGCTCCCACACACATCCTGGGAATGTGTTTGGATCCACAGAGCTCTGGGGCTCAGGAGCACAGGCCCCAGGATAAGCAGGCCTGGGTTGAATCCCATCACAGAACCTTTATTCATTCTTACAACAAATGTCTATTTGCTGTCTAAGTGCTGGGGACACAGCAGAAGATTAAATACATATGCGTGCCTACTCTCATGGAGTTTACACTAGTGAGGGAGGCAGATAATCAGCAAGATAAGGAAGGAAGATATCTGATGAGATACAGCCTGTCAGAAGGATTTGCTGAGGAGATAAAGCAGAGGTAGGGATGGAGGGAAAGCAGCAGGAGATGGGGTAGAGGGAATGTGCTGTTAAATAGGATGGATGGATAATGTTTGGGCAAAGACTTAAAAGAGGTGCGAGATGGAGCCCTGTAGATAACTGGAGACCAAGCCATATAGGCAGGAGCAATAGTAGGTGCAAAGGCCCTGGGGCAGAAGCACATCTGGCACAGTTAAGGAGCAGGAGGCCAGTGTGGCTAGAGAAGAGTGAGAGAGGCAAGGACTAGAAGTTGAATCAGGAAGCCAGGGGGAGGTCAGACATCCAAGGCCTTACAGGTCACAATTAAAGCCTTTGACTGTAACTCTGAATGAAAAGGGAGCCATTGGACAGTTTCAGCAGAAAAAGGACAGGCTCTGACTCATGATCTTATAAAGATCATTCTGGTCATTGTGTGGAAAAGAGAAACAGAAACACCAGTTAGGGGACTACTACAATAATTCAGCAGAAAAATGACAAATGCTCAGACAAGGGTAACCAAGGTGGCATTGGCGAGAAGTGGTGAGATTCTGAATATTTTGGAAGCAGAGCCACCAGGATTTACTAATGTGGGTAGTGATGTGATGTGATGTGATGACTTTGAGGATTTTGTCCAGAGTAATTAGAAAGATGCAGTTGCCACTTACAGAGGTGGGAAAGCCTGAGGGAGGGGCAGGTCTGCGGGAAGTGTCGGGGAGACCAGGCCATTTACCTGCTCTGTGACTGTGATTCAGGATAAGTTGCTTAACCCCTCTAAACCTCAGTTTCCTCATCTGTACAAAGGTCATAATAGTCGCTCCCCTGCAGAGCGGTGGTGAGAATTGAGATCATGAATTCACAGGCTTGACGCATATACGAACTCAATGCACATCCCACCCACAGCCCAGGGATGACACCGGCCATCACAGCACCTCAGGAGGGGACAGAAAGGAAGGGAAGACACCACCTATACATCTGTACTCTAGCTCCTCTCCCCGCTTTGTCCAGGTAGAAAGGGGATAGACCTTTTTGACAAAATTAGAAGTTTTCTTTCTTCAAGGTCTTTATGATTCGGGAGATGGTGATAATACTAATGGCAGATGGTGGTGGGATGATGATAAACAAACATATGCCCATGACCTTGCCCTTACTTTCATGGCCATTATTCACTTTCATGGCCATTATCTCATCTGAGTCCAGCAAGGCAGAAATTATACCCGTTTTATGAAGTAGAAGAAGGAGGTATTTAAAAATAAAATAGGGGAAGGATATAGCTCAGTGGCAGAGTATGTACTTAGCATGTACAAGGTCCTGAGCTCAATCGCCAGTACCTCCATTAAATAAATAGATAAATAAACCTAATTACCTCCCCTTCCCCCCTAAAAAATTGAGTAAAAACAAAATAAAACAAACCCCGGTGGTCTCTACCTCAATACCTCGTGGAACTTTATTTAATCTTCAGGGGGGAAAGTGGGTGAAGATCTTTGGGTCCTGACGCGGGTATCTCACTTCCTGTCCCTGAGTGGAAGTGCCGCCCAGCTGTGTCCAGCTGGGCCCAGCTGTGAGATGAACTGTGACCCAAAATGCCTGTCCTGGTCCTACTCTGTCTGGGCCACTCTGAGCATGCCCAGTGTGTGGGCTGCAGCCTTACTGCTTCTGAGGTTTTGGGTCAGTGGGTCTCATATACTGTCCCCTTCTAGTTACTCCTTCCAGTGACTCCCAGTTACTGAGGTAACAGACCAGGGGACTGGAACCCAGGAGAATCAATGTGCCTCAGATCACACCATTAGAAAGGACAGTCTGGTTCCAACTCTGAGGTCTGCACCCAGTGGGAAGAATTCCTGCATATGTTCCTTCCAATGCTTCCAGCCCAGCTGCCCCCTCCCCTCCATATACCAGGTGCCAGAACACAGCTGTCTCTTCCAGGCTTCCCCAGCCCAGGCAAGCTGTCCTAGGGTGGGGCTTAGCTGGGTGGGACAGCCCTGGAGAGTGTCCAGTGAGACTGTGTCCCCCGCAGGCAAATTCAGCCAGACTTTGATGCTGAGCAGCAGTTCTGACTGGTGAGAGCTGCTGCCTGTCGGGGGGGTGGGGGGGTGGGGGGGTGGGAGACTGCACTGGGAGCGTATGAAGTGTCAGGTCCCAGTGGATCAAGGGCCCTGAAAAGAAAACTTAGAATTGCCCAGGGAAGAACTCCTGCTGGATTGACGGAGAGGGATTAAGGACTCCCAGGTGACTGAGGGTGTGCATGAGGAGGGGAAGTTTCAGGGGACAGTAGGAGCCCCTGGAGGCTGAGAATGGTGAGCTGTAGGTCTCAGTTCCTGCTTTACTCTTGCCTTGGCTCCCTGTCTCCATCTGTGCTATGGTTCCTGCCCCAGCCACCTTGCCCAGAGAAAGGGCTTCAGGAAAGCAAAAATGACCCATGAATTGAGATCTGGGAGTGGGAGGGCGTAAACTGAAAGAGGAGGCTTAAATCTTGCCCACCCCATGTCTTTGCCAGGTGAGGAGGAAGCGGGAAAGGCAAACCTAGAGTCTGGATCACCTTGAAAGTCACTGCCCTGGCCATGCCTGCTCCGCTGCTTCCGCTGCTGCTGCGAACACTGCTGGCCCGCCTGCTGCTGCCCGCTGTCCGCCTGGCCCGCCGGCACCTCCTGCCCTTGCTGCGCCGGCTGGCCCGTCGCCTGGGCTCCCAGGATATGCGAGAGGCTTTGCTGGGCTGTCTGTTGTTCATCCTCAGCCAGAGACATCAGCCAGATGCCGGGGAGCCCTCCAAAGTAGCCCGCCTAGAGAGGAGGGAGAGGCTAGCCCCCCAGAAATAAGGCCATGAATCCTGGGAGCAGCTGTATCCATCAAAAAGCTTTCTTTTGGAATAAGACGTCCTGCCACCATCACTGACTGCAGCCTGCCCAGTGGGCCAAAGACATGGTGGGGGACTGAGCATGAGAAGGGTTTGTCCAGGACACGCCTCCCTACTCCCAGCAGAAATGACGGGTAGAATGTTGTGCATTTAGCAGAAAATCAATCCTTATCCCTCCCTCCCTGCATTCTTCTCAAGAGCTTGTCAACCACCTCTGGCCTCTGGGAGGAGAGGAATTGACTGGGGACTTGAGGTCCAATGAGGGACAATGCCTGACCCAGGGACAATTCCGTTAATCCAGACTGTCTTTGACTCGGGATTTACCTTAAAGTAATAAGACTTTGGTTACCTTGGAAGTCAGTCTTGCTCCCAAAGCCCAGCACACACCAGGTGCTCAATAAATACTTGTTGGTTTGAATTCTTGGGATGCCTTTGAAAGTCTTGTCACACTCCTGCACTGCAAGACAGTCTAACCTGTCCAGAGGGCAGGAGTTGGGAAACAACGCAAGGCTTCCTTTTGCTACCCATTCCATTGCCCCTCTCAGTCCACATCTCCTGGAAGCTGTTTCTCCTGTCTAACTTGAGTCCGTATATCACACTGTGACCCAGTCGTCTTGGGTCTGGCTCGCCGGCCCAAGGTAAGGAGGTAGACGTCCTTAAGCCAGAGTGGAGACTCTTCTCAGCCAGTGGAGTGGGAAAAGGGAGATTTGTTTGCTCAGGGACCCTGTGGGCAGTCACCCAGAGGAGCAGTGTAGAAATGCGTACTTCTGAGGGGCACTCTGCCCAGGGTGGGATCTAGAGGGTGTCAGGTGGGTAGGGTGTGACCTGAGGAATTCACCTCATCGTTTCCCCTTCCCAGCCGGAGGCCCCTCGGGGTCAGAGGAGAGCTGTCGGAGGTATTTGCATGCCAGCCTCGGATAATTTGCTTACTGTTTCTATTCAATACTCTTCCTTTCCCCCTTCCCCCAGCGAGTCCTGGGCTCTCGGTTCAGTGGGGGAGAATGAGGAATACAGGACCCTTTCAGGACCCTGAACCCGTCAGCATGCCCGAGAGAAGGTTGGTCTGGGAAGAACCGAGATCAGAGCCATGCGCCCGCCCCAACGCCGGCCCTGCGGGACTTTCCTCTAGACCCCAGTTTCCCCTTCCCCCCACCACCCCCGGCACCATCTGCTTCCTCTCAGAGTCTCCAAAGCCAGTGCACGTGTTCGGCCCCTATGGGAGGGCTGCCTGGCAGGAGGGGCGGGATGAAGGGGGTTCAAGTCCTTTCTTTCCTGCTCTGGGCCTCTCCTGCCGCCGACCTCCCGGATCGCTCCCCACTCCAGTGAGGCGCCAGGCGGGACTGATGCCGGGATCGTTCCTTGCAGCCCCTCTCCCGCCGAGCAGCAGAGACCGGTCAGACCCGGCGCGGGCTGCGATTTCCGGGTACAGGGAGGGCCCCAGCCCCGAGGTAAGGAGGCCAAATGGGAACCTGGGGCCGGCTGGCCCGGGAATTTCCGTTCCCGCTCCCCGACTCCGGATGCCCCCTCCGAAGTCGCAGCAGGTGCTCAGGGAGCAGGGGCGGAGCCGCGGCGGGGCGGCGGGGGGCTGTGGCGTTCTCCCCCGCGGGCGGGGCGGAGAGCGCGGTGGGCGGGGCCCTCGTGGGGTAGGGGGAATCAGTGGAGTCCGCACCTGCGGCTTCTGGCGGAGGGGATCCTTTCTCGGACTTTGGAGGCCGCTGTTAGATGACTGCCCTACCCTAAGTACGTGGAGATGTTCGCGAGATCAGAGACGTGCCCAGAGCAGAGGGTAGGGGCAGAGGTCTGAGAAATGAAGCTGGAAAACCAAGCGCAGACCTAGTGAACAGAGTCGAATCTTCTTGAACCCTGACCCAGGTACCCACCCTCAAGTACACACCCTCAAGGAAGGTGAGAGACTTGAGATGAATCTGACCCCTGAGAGGGCCGGATCCTGTCTTAAGTTTAGATGATGTTTTGTTCATCATGGATTTTTTGCATTAACTTTGAGGGTTTTTTAAATATTGCATTAAAACATTATCTGGATTCTGGAATCTTTGGGTATCCCCCGCAAATTTTGCGCCTCAGGTAAGTTGCCTCTCTGGTCTCTCCCTTGTCTCAGCCCTGCTACAAGGCCGCGGAGATAGAGTCCCCAAAACAATTGAGAACATACAGTTACGAGGCGCGCTGGTGACAAACCTCCCAGCCAAGCAAGCACACTTCCAACAAACACAGATAGAGGCAGAGCTGGGGAAAGATAGGACTGTGTGTGAGTCGATGAGGCAGGCTTGGAGGCTCTAAGAGGGAGGAGGGAGTCTGGGGCAAGCCACAGTCGCAAATAGGTGAGGGATAGGGTCGGGGTGCAGCTGGATCCACCCTTCACACCCCTCTCCTGTGCCAGAGACCTGTGAGAGCCCAGGGAGGGAGGGAGCCATAAGACTGGCTGGGCCTGGCTAGAGGAACTCGGGCACAGGCTACTGTGAGTTGGGGCTCTGAGGCTGTCCAGCAGAGGGCCTTGGCACTCAGCAACCATCTCAGCCTAGGGAGGCGGCTCCAGAGGAGTGTGGGTGCTGGCTGGGGGCCCAGGCAGGGAAAGTGCCAGACGGGCTTCTGTCCAGCAATAACAGCCCTGGCTGTTGCCATCCAGTGAGCAGGCCAGGCCTCAGCAGGGATGGGCAGAGGAACCAGCCTTCCCCTGTCTGGCCTGGGACCCTCACCACTTCCCTCCAACTTCTTTCCATTTCCAGCCCCCTCTGCACACAATTGCAGCCACTGGCCACCAGCCTGGCGGAACTGTTTGACCATTAAGGCCTGCCACCCCCGCAGGCCCAGAGACGGGAAATGAGGATGGGGAGAGAGACCGGGGCCAAGCAAGAGGGGAGAGGAAGGTCAGGAAAGGAAGAGAGAGAATCTGGACAAACACAGGGTAGAAATACGGGGGTAGACCCAGACATGAAGCTGCCCTCAAGCCATGGGGCAGTGCCTAGAAAAATATCACCCATATCCCTCTTCCTGCCCTCTGTTTGGTTAGGGCTGGGGGGTGATGGTGTGTCATGTCTCTGTGGAGCTCAGAGCCGGAAGGCTGGGAACAGCCCTTGTGGAGTATCTTGGGGTGAGTCCACTGATCCATCCTAAGTAGAAAAACTAGCCTTCCCTTCAGGGCCCAGTCTGTTCTCTGGGGAGACGGGTTGACTCTGCCATATTCCTGTGATGTTAGTACTGCTAATTGTTAATTAGTGTCTGTGGCTTCTCCAGGGTACAGGCCTTTTGGGTAAATGGGGCAAGCGGTGGGGCTGGATTGGATTTTCTGTCCTCAGCACCTCTGCAGCCTTTGGATTGTTCTCCAGTACTGCTGTAGGGGGCAGTGATCCCCCGTCCCCAAATGTACTGACCACCAAAAAAGGAAGGAATCCTTCCCCCTCCCTGGGAAGTACAAGAGTTCCTCAGCATGCCCTACCCCCTTCCTCCTCAGCCAGGGAGGATGTGGGGCTCAGCAAGGCTTCCTCCTCCGAGTGTCAGGACCATAGGATTCACTCAGGATGTAAGGCTGTTCCCGGCTGTTTCTCTTCCATTCCCAGCTGTTGCCTCAGCTTTTCCAAAGTTCTGGATTTAAAAAGGGTGAATCATTAGGAGGCTACAGGGTTGTGCCTTGGGGCCCTCTACCCCCAAGGGGCACACATCCCTCTCCAAGTCAAAGTTGTGGGTGTGTAAGTCTTAGAGGTGGGAAAACCAAGGTGACACATCATACCGATTCTGTCGGAGGGATCCCACGGAGTGGGGGAAGCAGAGGGTAGTCTGAAAAGAAGAAAATGGTACTGAAAAGGGAGAGGGGCGCTGGAAAGAAACGGTGTAGTGTGGAAGAAAGTGGCTTGAGAGGGGGCTTGAGAAGCGATAATGGAACATCTTGGGTGAAGTATGGACATGGCGGGGCCTCCGGACCTGTCTGAGCAGGTTTGTCGCTGGGAGAGTCCCGAGACAGTTGTGTAGGAGTTTTGTGTAACCCCAGCGCGGAGACCAGAGGTACCCAGTGTGGGCCCCATGTGTCCCGTGATGGGGCAAAGTTTGGCGTGGCAGGGCCCTCAGAGGTCCTAGCTACAGAAATAACGCGAGGTGTGGGCCAGGCGGCGCTGGGGGTCGCAGGGTCTCGGTGCGGGGCGGAGAGGGGCGTCCAAGGCCGTCCGCAGCCTCCCTGCAGGGGGCGGGGGCGGCCCGAGGCGGAGCGGGGCGGGGCCGCAGCAGGCGCCGGGGAGCGGATGGGGGCGGGGGCGCGCCGGGGCGGGGCGAGCGGAGGGCGGGTTTGAATGTGCTCGGGCGGGCGCGGGAAGCTGCCGGGAGAGCTCGCCGACCTCCACGCGGGTGGACCCCTTCCCAGCAGGTGCTGCCCCGAGCCGGGGGCCGGGGTGCCGGGGACCGCCGGGGTGGAAGGCGCCGCTTCCCGTCTGCCACGAGGGCAGGGAGGCCAGGCCTGGCGGCTGCGCTGCCAAAAAAGGGGACGCCGGGTGGGGCCCCCGCGGGGAGCGTGCGGAGCCGCGCAGCACGTGGCGCGCTGGGGCTGGAGCGCAGGTGCATCCTGCCGGGACCCGGACCCGCAAGGACGTGGGCGACCTGACTCCCGGGCCTGAAACCGGCTGTCACCGAGCTGACCTCCGCAAGGGACGGGCGAGTTGATGGTTAATCTCGATCAATCTTGTCGTTGGTACCGGGGAGGGGCCGCACCATTAACTGCTCTGGGTGCGGGGAATGGGGATGTGGGCGAGCAGAATGGAGGTGGAGGAGCTGTTTCTTTAACCCCTGCCTTTTATTGGCGGAACTCGTGTCCCTGGCCTCCCCTTCCTGGGCGCGTCCTCATTTACTCCCAGAGAACAAGGACATACACACCCCAGATTTTACTCCCAGGGTCGAGCGGTGGTAGATGAGGGCTGGTCCCACCCCTGTCTCTTACCCCTCTTGGGGCCGCCCCTTTGCCCATTCCTCTCCGGTCACCTCCAGACCCTCTTGCCTTGTCCTCCCGCCTGTGCGAGCTCTGCTTGCCAGAATGTGTGAATGGGATGGGGGAGTGCCACCTGACACTCAAGTCAGGCTGGAGATGACCTTGGCCTCTATCTTATTTTTTCTGCTTAGATGGCGTAGAGTACCCCCACCTCTGAGTGTATGGGGCTGGCTGGGAAGCAGCCTTTACACCTCGCTTCCCATCCTGGCAGGAGCCTAGAGTAAGCTGCACGTTGTGTTTGAGTTACAGCTCACCCATTCACTAGCTCTGTTATCTTAGGCAAATGACTCAACCTCTCTGAACTTCAGCTGCCCCCATCTGTTCAATGGAGAGAGTTTTGTACTAGCTTATGGTGATTGCGAGGGTGTCCAAAGGCAAGAGAGGGTATCTGTAGGTAGTGGCTGGCCCCTTATGGGATCCAGGGAAGTGGAGAATTTGATGCTACCACAAGGATATCTCTAGAAGCCATGGTGCCTGAGAGGTGTTGGGGGTCCAGGGTTGGGGAGGTGCTCAGTTGGGAGGTGGCTGCTTTCAGGGCCCCATCTCAGGCAGGCCAAGGCATGGCTGGAGGGACACCAGATGCTCTAAGCTGATATCAAATCCCTGTTTGTTGCTGGGCAAAGACAGACAAAAACAAAACACCTGGGCTGGCCAGCTGACTCAGTGTGCGGGCAAGGGGAGCAGGCTGCCCCTGGAATTGAATTGTGCTTAGGACTGGAGTAGGGGCAACTGAGAACAGAGAGCAGGGGTATAGCTGAGGGAGAGGGCAGAAATAAATACTTCTCTTAGTCTAAGACAGATTTTACTGAGGATGGGGAGATGCTCTGTTCTCCACCCCAGTTTCCCATCTGTGTTGAAATGCACCTGCTCTTTACTGCCCAGTATCTTGCTTGTGGGGGCAGAAGGTGAGCACAGGGTAGGCTGAGGTGAGAAGCTGGGGGTTCCCCCATGCTACCTAATAGAAAACCCGCATTCCTAGCCTCATCTGCCCATCCCCCCAGGTTGAGCCCTCTTACCCCCATCCTTCTAGAGAATGTAAACATTGTTGTTCCCCATTCTGTCCCAAGTGCCTACAACAGTGCCTGGCTGGCACTCTGAGATCCTAGGTCAATATCTGTCAAAAGGACAATGGAAAAAGACCTCTGCCTCCAGCTGGAAGGGTGTAGGTCTGCTCCTCCCCTCCCTGTCCTGCAGCCCAGGTGTGGGCTGGGGGGTTGAGGAAGGCCTCTGGAGAGGCTGGAGTTTATTCAGGGAGGGGTTGAGAGGAATTACTGGGAGTGGTAGAAAGGCCCATTTAGGTCCTTTCTTGGGGTCCCCAGGGCTGGCCATTGCAGTCCCTGGGGCCTGGAGCACTGGCTGCACCTGTGAGTTCACCCACCCCCTAAGCTCCCCTGCTGAGACTGCTGGCTGTCTTATCTCCCAAGCTGCAGGGCTGGGTTTTATCTCCCTGGTCGTGTGTGTTCAGAGAGGCATCTCAGAATAGGGCTGCTCCCTCCCACAGCGAGGCCTGGTGAGTTCTCTCCTGATACGCCGCCGTGTGCCTTCATTCTAGACCCTTACTCAGGAGGAACCCATGGACAAGGCCTGCTGCCTGAGCTTGAGCTAGGACCACTGCCCACGGACTGCCCGGGACCCCTCTGCCCTGACCCTTCTGCTGGCAAGTCTGGGTATCTGGTGAGTTCTGACCCAGGGGGGTGAGGAAGCCAGTCTTCACCCAGAACGGCAGTCCTGGCTCCAGACCTGGGCCCACACGTGGGGGATATGCCAGCACATGCCTTCCTGGCTTTCCATGCCATCCAAGGGAAAACTGTTTCCTCCGCTGGTGCCAGGGCACCTCCCCCTGCACAAGCAAGTGAGAAAGGAGCAGGGGAGGGATGCTGAGGGGGGAGGCTGGGTGCCTTAGGGCTACGCTTTAGTCAGGCCTGTGCCCCTATCCCTACGGTCTTCTCTTTAACTTAGAGAAAGGGGAAGAGGGCAGGGGCCTGGGAGTGAGTCAGAGAGGAACTGGGTGGGGGGGTGACCCTGGAACCAGGAATAGGGGTCAGGGGAGGGCTGTGTCCCCACACCTGTCCTGAAGTATTTTCCTGGAAAACTGGCCAGTAACTAGGAAGCCTTCGGGCACTGGCTGGGAAGGACCATTAAGATGCTACCAGTAGAGAGGCTGGAGTCTGGGGTGCTGCCAGGAGGGGATAGGCTCTCCAGAGGCTGCCCTAGCCATGAGCTCAGGGACCCCTGGGAGGGTGGACATCAGACTTGCAGAGGGACCTGGGGAGGGAGGTTTGGCCTCAGTCATCTCCCCTGCAGCTGCTGCTTCTGCTGATCTGTTTGCTTTGCGCCCTCCCTCCCTCCCTCCGTCTCCTTTCTGTTTCCCTCCTGTCCCTTCTTCCATTATCGTCACTGTCCCTGACCCCTTTCATCCTCTTCCCAGCCTTTGCCTGTCTCTCCCTCCCTCCCAATCATACTTCCTCCTCCTTCCCTTCTGCTCTCCACCCTCCTGTTTCCCGCATACAAACTGCTTCAGCTGCTGGATAAAAATAGCAGTGGCAGCGGCCAGGCCAGGCCAGGCCAGGCGCCAGGTAGAGCCTAAGCGGGCAGGGAGGCGCAACAGGATGGGCCAGAGGGGTCAGACTGAGCAGTCCTGAGAGGCAGGGCAGGTGGGGGGGGCGCCTTCTGGACTCCTCAGCTTGCCTGCTCTGTACGCCCTGCCCCCCCCCCCCAATCTGAAGAGGCCTGTGGGGAAGCAGGGCCGAGACAGGGCCTCACACTGCTTCTGCCCCCAGCAAGCGCCAGAGGGAGGAAGCTGTCAGCCAGGCATAACCAACGCAGTCACCATGACAACCAGTCACCAGCCTCAGGACAGGTACTGGGGGACCTGGGGCTGGGAGTCCTGGGGAGTGGAAATGGGTCTCCATGGGGCTGGGGGCTGTGCCCTTGGGAGTCTGGGGTTGAGTAGCCTTCCAGCCAAGTAGCTGTGAGTTAGGTCTGCACCAGGGGTGGGGGCCTGCACTGCTGAGGCTGGGTGCTGGCTGGGGTGTTTGGGGAAGGCCCAGGGCGGGTGGGCGGGAGCCCCTCCCTGGCCTGTCAGTGTTTCCACTGTTGGGCTCCAACCGCTTCCGGCTCCTCCCGCCACCACCATGGGGAGACATTTGGCAGCACCCCTCATTCCAGAGTGCATCTGGCAGAGCTGCCCTCTCCCTCAGGGCTGCCCCGGGGCCTCTGCTTCAGATGACCCTGGCCCACCCTGGTCCTCGCACTGACCTTCCTCTCACTCCCCCACCCCCGGAGCCAGAAGTTCTCCCCAGTTTAGACCCACAGCCGTGATCGTGTGTGGGGGGAGAAGCTGTAGGGGGATTCAAGTTCTCCAAGGAGTCTGGGACCCTAGAAAGCTGAAGCCACGCCTGGAATCAAAACCATCCTTCCACTTGGGCCCCCCAACCCCATCACCTCTCCCCTGCCCATCCTATCTCCCTGGGCCAAAGGCCACAGAACTAGGGCACTTCTGGCTGCAGGACCTTGGGCGCTAATTTGATCTCTCTGGGACAGTTTTCTACCTGTAAAGTATAAGTACAGGCCCCAGGTTGTTTGGTTGGTCCCCTCCCTGGTGTCCTCCGTTCCCAGACTGCCTGCCAACATCCCCTTGCCCCAACTCTGGTGGCAGCTGTCTGAACCCCTCTGCCTTCTCCATCGGCCTTGTCACACTCACCCAGCCCCACTTTTCCCTTCTATCCTGAGTGCCTTTGGCTGGGAGTTTCCCCTGTCATTTGGGCCTCTGAATCAAGCCTTCGCCTCTCTTCAAGGTGGGGAGTGTATGAGGAAGGTGGGGGGCTGCAGTTGTCAGGGCTCAGGTCTTCTCACTTGGGGCACTCACCCAGGGCCTCTCTGTGTGGGGCCAGGCCCTGTGTGCTGGCTAGACCCGTCTCCTCACTGTCTTGGGCTTGTCCCTGTCAGCTCTGTGAAGAAAGTGGGTTTTATCTCTGGGGAGAGCATGGCAGACACATTTGGAGACCACAGTGGGAAGGCCCAGGGTTGCCTGGGGGAAGCTGTCCATCCCAGACAGGCCCTGAGGCGGAGGGCTTGGGGCAGTGCCCTGGCCCAGGCTGGGCAGCACTGTTTACACTCTGGGGCTCGGATGACGTGCAATGGCCCGGTCTCTCCTGGCCTGCCCTACATGGTGTGACCTACAAAGCTGGTTCTGTCTCGGCCAGGAGAAAACCTCTCCCTCACTTCCCAGCTGTCCCAAGGCACCCTGCCTGCCTTCCCCACTAGGTCCACAACGGTCTGGGAGTTTCTTGACCTCAGAGTCCTCTTTGGGGAACCACACAGTCCTGCGCAGACAGCGTAATCACTTCCAGCCTGCCCGGCGGGGGTGGAAGACACTTGTGTTCGCTCTCTCATTCACCCGCTCACCCCCCCAGCTTTTAGCAGAACCACCTCTAGACGTGTGGGTCACACTGGTTCCCAAGCCTGCAGGGTCCCCCGAGTCTTTGGGTCTGAGAACCAAGGTCCTTTCAGCCATGCCCTTCGGTCCCATGTCCCTGGCCCCCTCCCCCTCAGGACTGGTCTTTCCCCCATATCAGGTCACCTCTCCCTCCACAGACACCCTCAGGAGGACACATGCCCTGGGCCCTGGGCCCTGGGCCGGCTAGAGATACTAAAGCTGGCGGGGGAGGGGCAGCCCCGGTTTGATCGAGGAAGGAAGGTGGAATGGTGTGTCACCTGGCCCCTCTTTCCTCTCCTGTCCCCAGGTACAAAGCTGTCTGGCTTATCTTCTTCATGCTGGGTCTGGGGACGCTGCTGCCCTGGAATTTTTTCATGACAGCCACTGCGGTGAGATGGGGGAAACGGGCTCCAGGGGGCATGTCCCCTGTGCACGTGGGGCCTGGATCTGCACTTGGGGGCACAGAGAGAGAGATTCCAACACTCATGTCTGCAACCTTCACAGTATTTCACAAACCGCCTGGACCGGTCCCAGAATGTGTCCTTGGTCCCTGCTGAACCCAGGGAGGACATCCAGGCCTCGGCCACCCCGCCAGCACCCTCACCAGAGCGGAACTCCCTCAGCTCCATCTTCAACAACGTCATGACCTTGTGTGCCATGCTGCCACTGCTGCTCTTCACCTGCCTCAACTCCTTCCTGCACCAGAGGTGAGCACCTGGGCCCCCAGCCTGAGCCCTCCCTGCCCTCTCTGGGCCAAGCCCCTGGCTTCACCACCCGCCTCTGCTGCTGCGGCCTCTCCGGCAGGATCCCCCAGGCTGTACGGATCCTGGGCAGCCTGGTGGCCATCCTGCTGTTGTTCCTGATCACTGCCATCCTGGTGAAGGTTCCCCTGGATGCCCTGCCTTTCTTTGTCATCACCATGGTCAAGATCATGCTCATTAACTGTAAGTGGGGCTTGGGGAAGGGGGGACCTGGGCAGAGATCTCCTCCCTCCGGAGGTCAGGGTTCAGAGACCTGAGTGGGCACAGACCAAGGCAGGGAGTGGGTGCAAAGGAAAGGGCTACTCAGTGACAAGACTTGCTGGGAGTAAAGCGGGAATTGCAGGGACTGTTTTACCAGGGGCCCCACCCACCCACCCCGCTCCCCCCTCCCCCCTCCCCTGCTGATGCCCACCCTGTTCCCCAGCGTTCGGTGCCATCCTGCAGGGCAGCCTATTTGGCCTGGCCGGCCTCCTGCCCGCCAGCTACACAGCCCCCATCATGAGTGGCCAGGGCCTGGCGGGCTTCTTTGCCTCTGTGGCCATGATCTGCGCCATTGCCAGTAAGTCTTGCTGTCTGTCCACCTGTCGTGCTGGTTGTTGTGGGGAGAAGGGATGGGACCTGGCTCTAATCACTGGCACCCTCCACCCCAGCTGGCTCGGAGCTGTCAGAAAGTGCCTTCGGCTATTTTATCACAGCCTGTGGGGTTATCATTTTGACCATCGTCTGTTACCTGGGCCTTCCGCGGCTGGTGAGCACATGGATAAAGCCAGGTTCAGGGTTTTGGGGAGTCCAGACCCAGGGGTGTTCCGAGGACAAACCTGGGGGAGGTGGGAATTCTGGAGATTCTGCCTCTGAATCCACCTCCCTTGTCCCCTCACTTGATAGGAATTCTACCGCTATTACCAGCAACTCAAGCTCGAGGGGCCTGGGGAGCAGGAGACCAAGCTGGACCTCATAAGTAAAGGTCTGAGGAAGCTGGAGTGGAGGACGGCCTGCCCAGCAGGGGGTGGCGTGAGCAGAGGGCAAGAATGAGTGAGCTGCAGGGATGCCAGAGGGACCGGGGATGGGCTGAGGGGTAACCACAGTAAATAAAGGTGGGGAGAGAGAAGATGGGGGAGCTCCTGGGGGACCTTGAACGCCTGAGGATGTTGGGAAGCAATTGCAGATTCTTGGGCGGGGCATAACCTGACTTAAGGCACCTGGGAGAGGTCAGGACCCAGGGGACTCCTGCAGCGTGGGTCCAGAGGTGGCCTAGGTTAAGCGTTAGGGTGCGACTTTACACCAGTTAAGGGGGTGTCCACCCCAACTAACTCCAGCCCTTTTGGAGTGTTTGTGTCATCTCCTGTTGCTTGGTCCTTCCCACAACCTGAGGATCTTTCTACAACCTGTCACCCCCCAGGAGAAGAGTCAAAAGCAAGCCCAGAGGAGTCCAGAATTTCAGCCCCCAACTCTCAGCCCACCAACGAAAGTCATTCTGTCCGAGCCATCCTCAAAAATGTATGTGGGGCATGGGTATCCTGCCGCCTACCCCTCACCCTCTTTCTCTTCTTTTTTTTTGTTCCTGATTTCCCCACCCCACCCTCCTCCTCTCCTGGCACTGCCCATTCCCTCACTTTCTGATCTGAGACTGGCCACTTTCTGAATTTGTGCGTGCGTGCGCGCGCGCGTGTGTGTGTGTCTTGGGGTGGGGAATCTTGGCTCTTTCATGATGCACAAGCACCGTGAAGACCCGGGCCTGGGTCTGTTTCCTCCAGATCTTAGTCCCGGCTCTCTCCGTGTGCTTCGTCTTCACCATCACCATTGGGATGTTTCCTGCTGTGGCTGCTGAGGTCAAGTCCAGCATTGCGGGCACCAGCGCCTGGAGTGAGGACACCATGGGTTCCAGGATGGGGAAGGGACAGGAGCTCAAGCAGGGCTAGGAGTCTGGGAGAGGGGAGGCTGGGCTGCTTCCTCCCCAGCCAGACTCTCTTGGTCCATTTGCCATTCCCTGGGCTGGAAGGAAGCACCTTCTCCATCTTACACCTGGGAAAACTGAGCCCCAGTGAGGGTCACAGTTGCTAGATCCTGCCTCTCTTGAACCTGATAACCCTCCACTAATCTACTCTTTTCCTATTCCAGGAAACTACTTCATTCCTGTGTCTTGTTTCTTGACTTTCAACATCTTTGACTGGCTGGGCCGGAGCCTCACAGCCTTCACCATGTGGGTAAGTGGAAGAAGGGGCCCCACACCCCTGTGGGAGGGGAGAGTCCAGTCTGAGACCCAGGGAGGGAAGCAAGAAAGTATGGTAGTAGAGGGCCATGCTTTTGTAAAAACCAAGACATAATCTATGTACGGTAAGGTGTACAAGTTGTAGGTGTACAGCTTAATAAATATGAATACATACATGTAAACGTACACACGCTCCTGACAGCCACCACCCAGGTCAAGCTGTTGAACGTTTTCAACACTCCAGAAAGCTTTACCACGCCCCCTTCCGAAGGGTAACTAGGCTTTTTGAGGTTTCACTTCTGACCCCAAGGGGCCCCAAAGGGAGCCCTGGGGGTCGGCCAGCCTGACTGAGACGCTGCCTGGTCCCCACAGCCGGGGAAGGACAGCCTCTGGCTGCCAAGCCTGGTGCTGGCCCGGCTGGCCTTCGTGCCCCTGCTGCTGCTGTGTAATGTCCAGCCCCGCCGCTACCTGGCTGTGGTCTTTGAGCACGACGCCTGGTTCATCTTCTTCATGGCCGCCTTCGCCTTCTCCAATGGCTACCTCGCCAGTCTGTGCATGTGCTTTGGGCCCAAGTGAGTGGGGAGTGTGGCGGCCTCAGGCAGGGCCTGAAGCTTCAGTGGCAGGGAGGCACTCAGTAGAGGGAGAGGAGGCACAAGGAGACTCCCGAGCCTGGTTTCCAGGCTGAGAGAGGACATGGCCGGGGAGGGCACTAGGGGCAGTGGGGGTGGGGAGGGGGCTCTAGGGGTCAGGTGAAGAAGTCCCCCAGGAGGGAAAGTAGGGTAGGTGGGTCAGCAGAATTGGATGCTCTGGGTGAGGCTGGGGTGGGGGCCATCCTAAGGTAGGCTCGCCTTCCCTCCTTTAGGAAAGTGAAGCCGGCCGAGGCAGAGACAGCTGGAGCCATCATGGCCTTCTTTCTCTCTCTGGGCCTGGCACTGGGGGCTGTCTTCTCCTTCCTGTTCCGGGCAATCGTGTGACCGAGTATGGACGGAAGGACAGCCCTGGCCATCAGCTCCTGCCCGCTTCCTCCTTCATTGTGGGCAGGGGTCGCCTGGAGGATTTCTCTTCTAGCTGATTGCTGCTTTCTCACGGCCTGTGCTGGGCTCAGCATCCCGGCCCCGAGGAGAGAGCTTCTGTGGATGGACAGTGGGGACATTGTGGGCCTGAGGGTTCAAGTCAAGGGGGGGATGCAGGCTCTGTGTCTGCTCAAGTGCCCTCCTACATACTTGGCTCTGACTGATCCCTGCCTGAGCAGAGCCGCAGAGGCTCCTTGGCTCAGAGAGTGTGTGTCTGTCTGTCTGTCCATCTGCCTGTACCAGGGGTTGCTAGGGGCCAGGAATGTCTGTTCTAAAGTCCGATCTGATATTTCCGCCCCCTTCTCCCCACGTGCCTCTCCCCCGCCACCTCCCCGTGTTCCTACCCATCATGAACCCTGTACAGTTGCCATTTTACTGCCTTTTTTTAATACTCAAGCCAGGTGCCTTCAAAGGCTCTCTGATTAAATAAACTTTTTTTTTTTCCCCCGTGGCTCCCTGTGTCCTCCAGCCACGGCTTCATGCCCAGCAAAGGGTAGAGGGACGGCAGCCTGAGTCTGGGGGGATGAGCATGACCCAGCTGGGCCTTGGCCAGCACTGGACCTGGGCCAAGGCATGGGGGCTGTTGGTCCTCTTAGCCTCGGAGGGGCTACAGTGCCTCCTGCTGGGGCCACAGAGGAGGGGCCGGGCAGGAGCCAGGACACCCAGACTGTTGATCGAGATCTGGAAAGGTCATTTTCCTTTGCTGCTTCATTCCTTCTTTCATTCCCCTGTCTGGGGATGGAGGCAGTGCTCCATCTTTCTTTTGTCTTCACTGTCACCATCTCCACTGTGTCCTCACTCCGCAGCCCCAGGAGTGAGTTCTCTCAAACTGGCCAGCTCCACCTCCCTGCCAAGCTCCTGGTTGCACTCCCTGGCAGGGAGGGGATGCAGCCTGAGGGTTGTCCCCTACCTGGCACTCTGCCCTGACACCGAAGCGCAAACTTCCTGGGGAACAAGGAGCCTGTGTGTCCTTGGTGAAGCTGGGCCTTCCCCTTCTCTTCCCAAACTCTGGCCTAGGGAGGTGTGAGGTGGCCTGGCACCATGAGAGGCCTCAGTGGAGGGGGCCGCACCACTGGGTCCCCCTTCTCAAAAGTGATTCTTCCCGATAGGAAGTGGAACCAGAGCTCTGGCCACTGTGCGCCCCCCGCCACGTGTTGTGCCCCCCCCCCACCCTTGGCACTTATGTCAGGGCTTTGTTTCTCACTGTTTCATTTAATTGAAGGCTTCAGGCTTCATTAAGGACTGTTAGCACATTTTCAAGGGTCTGATGTGCTCTGACGTCCTAATAGGGAGTTAAGTATTTTGTCATACTGGGAACCAAGTCCACACATATACTCCAGGGCACACGTAAAACCAGGATACTTAACCTAAGGTTTGTGGAAAACAAGATATTCCTTTTCCATCTGGTTCAAAAAGCAAGCGGCACCCTGGGTGTTCTCCAGTCTCCACAGAGCCCTTAGGCTGTGAGGCTGATGGAAAACGGCACCCTTGCTCCACTCCCTCTCAGTCCACCTCGACTTCCCCACGGTACCCCAACCCGAGAGACCTACCGGGCTCCTTCCTCAGCACCACAGCTCTTCAGGGACCCTGTGTTTTCTTCCCTGGGTCCCTTCCCTGCTTCCTGCTTGGCCTTTCAGGACTCCCGCCAAGCCTCATCCAGCCCATCCCACACACGGCCACAGAGTAATCTGAAAACAGATTGAGTCACGGGCTGGTGTCTTTCCCTGGGGCATGCCAAGCGTTTCCTGAGCCTCCGCCACCACCAGCAACAGCCAGTCTGCAATTCCTGCCTTCTCCGCACCTCAGAACTTTTGTAACTGACTTAACACTCTGATTTTACTCCAGCGACCAGTCATGTTTTGCAGGTACAGGTCTACAATCTACTTAATGTTTTCACTTTTTAACCTGCAAATTTAAGCTGCCTGTTTCCAGAAGTACTAAAAATGTTTGCTTCCTCGCATCTGCTTGTCCCTCCCCACACAGTCTTCACAGCCGGACCTAGCTGTGCTGGCTGGGTGGCACCCACCCTATGGCCTGTGCCCATAGGATAGAGGTGGATGTTAAGGAGGTTTCTCTCACCCCAGCAGTGATTTGAAGGACAAAAAAAAATTTTGATTACAGTCACTTATTTTTGTACTGAAATTGATGTTGAAGAAAATTACTAAAATATTTTCTCCAAAAATTTTTCTAATGTAAATGCCGAAAAATGTGGGTTTCACACATGATCTCAGTGTCTTCACCTGAGAATGGGGAGAGCTGAGGGTTAGAAAAGGTCCTGACGGCCCGACTGCAGTGATGGCTCCCGACCACAAGGGGGCGCTCTGCAGACAGCACTGCCTGTGGGAGGCAGCTCTGGACCTCCCCACTTTTCCTCCCAGCACTTTGCTTCCTATAAGGTGGGCAAGGGCAGAGCGAGAGTCACCCAGGTATCCCTCATTCTGCCATGACTAATGCTGGTCATCACCTTGTGACGTTTCTGCTGCAAGCTGTGGTCTGTGTATTCAGCTGCTGTACCCCCTGGGGTGGCTGCCACTGCACACAGACATTTCCCTCTTTAACCTTATATGGTGAATTGTTGAAGCTTTAAACCTTTGAAAAGCCAAGAGCCCCAGTAAAACTAGCAGTCCTTAAAAATGGGAGTGAAGCCTCAGGTATATCTGATGGATTGGAATATGTGTTTCTCTTCTTTGGGATGAATATGGAAAGAACGTGGTGAGGCTACTATGAAGTGGGGATGCTTGACAGGAAACCCCCAATTGGGAAAATTATTCTCAATGTTATGTTATAGTGATTCAAAATGGGTGTGAGCAGAAAAGTGCAGAGTCACTTTAAAGAGATAGGCTGGTTCTCTGGCCAGCAGGCCCTGCCTAAGACCCAAGTCTTGACACAGGAAGAGGGGCAGGCTGGTGGTGAGGCCCATCTGGCGGGTGGGGCAAGTTGGCAGGGAGTGTGGAGATGGGCATCTCAGGCAGAGCCCATGGTTCTTGCTTCCTACCCACCCCCCGCCCCCCAGCCCATTAAGAGCCTGAGTCCCAGCTGGGACTAGCTCATCTTCACATGACCTGGCTTCCTGTGTGGGTCTCCTCCAGGAAGTATGTGCTCACTAGATCCCTCCACAGCCTTGGCAGCCCTAGTGCTCCGTACCAGTGAGCCAGTTGGCTGGCTGGCTCCAAACGGCAGGGCAAGTGCTAAACGAGTCAGCAGGACCCCACAAAGTGGGGGCTTCTGTTCATCACAGCCACCCTCTCCCAGGCCTTTCTATGGTTGGGGGGAGGGGTTCCGATTTACAGCCTAGGATTCCATCTTGTGCCTGCCAAATGCCACCTGTGTGACCCTGGACAAGTCAACCATCCTCTGTGGCCCAGATCCTTGTTCTTTAAACAGGGTGACATGCACAGACTTACTAAGGAAATTGAGGGACTCTGCAGGGGAGTCTGGGTGCAGGAGGTGAGGCCCCTTAAAGATACGTGGTGCCAAGAGTCATTAGGACCCCCTCAGCCTGGTGCACTCCCTGCCCCCTTCCCACCTTGGTCTAAGTGGCTCGCTGCTCCTCCCTGCACATTCTTGGGTCTCCTCCCCAGCATCTTTGAGAACTAGGCCTTATTTCCTTTGCCCCAGCCAAGTGCGAACCGCCATTGGGGTCCCTGCCTCTGGCAGGGCAGCGAGAACCGCAGGGCCGGGCCGGGAACGGAGAGAGCCCGGGTCTAGCTCAGCCCCGCCTAGCGGCGAGCGAGGAGGGAAAGTGACATTACCCGTCCCGCGTGTGCCCCCTGGCGGGAGCGCGGCCCTTCGCAACTGACCCCAGGCAAATGGGGGGTGGGAGCCAGGCTCTACTGCTCTTAAGTCTGAGTGACCTTGAACTACGCACTTTCCAACTCGGAGGTGTTCATCTGTAAAGCAGGGGTAATAATACTTGACTTGCCTACCTCTCCCTGTTGTGAAACTCCACTGAGTTAATGAATAACGTTCACCTGCCACTCGGCTCACTGTCTTACATATATTGACTTCTACGGTCTCCTAATAATCCTACAAAGTGGTGACAACTGCCATGCCCATTTTACTACAGGGAACTGAGGCTGCAAAGGTTAAAGGATGGAAAAATATTTTGTAAACTGCAAAGCACCAGGTAAGTATAATTCTCTGTCCCTCTATCCCTGAGTCTCTCTCTCTCTCGGTCCCTTTCTCTGATATATGCGCACACAGATGAGAAAGTTCCCAGGCAGTGAAAGGTACAAGGCCTCATGTGACAAGGTGGCACCATAACACAGGCTTTGTGCACCTGCCTCCAAAACATCCCAGAGAGTCATCTCTTTTCACATCCCAGGGATCCCAAACATCCAGGCATCCCGAAGTCCCATGTCATCCTTCCCAGGTGAAACCAGTGAGGGCTTTTCTGATGTGTAATCTGAGGCCCTTCTGTTGTGAGTTCCTTACTGTCCAGCCGCACTACCACAGTCCAGCCAGTCCCTTATCTGGGTGCAGGTGGGCCAGGAAGGCACTGGGCCCAGCGAATGACCTAGAAATCCATCCAGCTGAGACCTGCACATTGAGGAGTGACTTGTGCCTGGGGCAGGGCTGGTGGCAGGCAGAACAGTTAAGCAGGTCAGGGTTGTTTGTGATGCCACCCAGCCCCTGCACCTTCCCTTGCCTATAATCTGCTCTGGACCGAACTGATTTGGGGTTCCAGTTTACCTTCTTAGTCAAAGGGGGCCTGGAACACTGAACAACGCTCAAGACAAAGAGGGATGCCTGTTGGGTGTGATGGCAGGAGGAGGACTGACATTTTGGGGTTGGGCTGACAGCAGCAGCAGGTAGGCAGGACTCCACCACACCCGTTAGGCCACAGATACTCTGGATACTCTGCCCTTAGGGAGTCAAGAGATGCTGATACGCATATAAAAAGCAAGGTTACCAAAGATGCCCCATTTACCATTCCAGAATGGCCTAGACCACAGTTTCTGGCTTTCTTACCCCACTCCCCTGAGAGATTTTGTTCTCACCTGACTTTGGCCATCAGCCTCTGCCTCCTGGGCGGCTCTCCTTGGTGCTTCACAATGCCTCTAACAGACTTCCAGGCCCCTCCAATCCAGAGTGGCCCTCCTCCCCTCTCCTCAGTCCACCATCCTGCCATCCAGGCACACATGGAGCATATGTAACTATTAACCACATCCTCCATAAGTCAAATACAAAAGATCAGTATCATTGTATGTCTACAACATAATGAAAAGATAATATAAGAATAATTGAACATTTTAAACACTTTTGAATTATCAATAAAGATGCCATAAGGGGAATCAAAATCTTTAAAACTGAGTTATAATAAAAATACTGTATATTGACACTTGTGGGATATAGCTAAAATACTACTTGAGAAAAAATCCTAAATCCTTGCATTGGAAAAGGGGAAAGGTGGAAATTGAAAGTGCTAAACATTAAAGTTAACAAAATAGAAAAAGAAGAACAGAACTGACCCAAAGAAAGTAGAAATCATGAGAAACACTTTAGCGGAAATTTCTCAAATAAAAGAAAAAAGTAAAGAAATTAAAGAATTAAAGAAGCAGAAAACAAAGTATGTCGATCAACAGAAAACAGATAAATTTCTGGTGAAACTGTTTATGAGAAAAAAGGAAAATACACAAAAAACAATTTTAGGAGTGAAAAAAGGGGACATACTTAAGATAGAACAGAGATTAAAAAGATAGTCAAAGGAAATAGAATGCCATAATCTTTAAAGCTTTCAAGAAACATTCAGAAAAACTATTAAACAAAATTGACTTAAGGCATAATAGAAAATCTGAGTAGTCCTAGACCATTAAAAAATTTGAGTTCTTAGTTAAAATGTTTTCATACAGAAAACAACAGTCAGGCAGTTTTATAGGCGAGTTCTACAGAGCTTTAAAGAAATAGATACTTTCAGTCTAATATTAGTAGGTCTACTAATGGATTAAATCTATAAATAGATTAAGGGAATTTTAAAGAATATTCTCAATAGATGCAAAAAAATAATTTTGATACCTATTCAGATAAAAATATATGTTAGAGACAGAAAGACTAAGTATGCCCAATGATGAAGTGTTAGAAACACTCTTCTTATTTATATATTTATTGAAGTATAGTTGATTTATACTGTTGTGTTAGTTTCTGGTGTACAGCATAGTGATTCAGTTATACATACATATGTATTCTTTTTCATATTCTTTTTCATTATAGGTTATTACAAGATTGAATATAATGCCCTGTGTTATACAGTAGGTCCTTGTTATTTATCTATTTTATATATAGTTGTTTGCATCCACTAATCCCAAACTCCTAATTTATCCCTCCCCCACCCATTCCCCTTTGGTAACGATAAATTTCTGTTCTATGTCTGTGAGTCTTTTTCTGTTTTATAAATAAGTTCATTTGTATCATTTTTTTAGATCCCACATATAAGAGATACCATATGATATTTGCCTTTCTCTGTCTGACTTCACTTAGTACAATAATCTCTAGGTCCATCTATATTGTTGCAAATGGCATTATTTCATTCTTTTTAATGGCTGAGTACTATTCCATTGTTATATATAACACATCTTTATCCAGTCACCTGCCAGTGGTCATTTAAGGTGTTTCCATGTCTTGGCTATTGTAAATAGTGCTGCTGTGAACATTGGGGTGCACATATCTTTTTGAATTAGAGTTTTCTCTGGCTATATGCCCAGGAATGGAATTGCTAGGTAACTCTATTTTTAGTTTTTAAAGGAATCTCTATACTGTTGGCCATAGTGGCTGCACCAACCTACATTCCCACCAGCAGTGTAGGAGTGCTCCCTTGTCTCCACAACCTCTCCAGCACTTATTGTTTGTGGACTTTTTGACGATGGCCATTCTGATCTGTGTTCAGTGATAAGTCATTGTAATTTTGATTTGTATTTCTCTGATAATTAGCAATGTTGAGTATTTTTTTCATGTGCCTCTTGGCCATCTGTATGTCTTCATTGGAAAAATGCCTATTCAGATATTCTGCCAATTTTTTTATTAGGTTGTTTATTTTTGTTGTTGTTGTTATTACTGAGTTGTATGAGCTGTTTATTTATTCTGGAAATTAAGCTCTTGTCAGTCGCATCATTTGCAAATATTTCTCCATAGGTTGTCTTTTCATTTTGTTTTTGGTTTCCTTTGCTGTGCAAAACTTGTAAGTTTGATTATGATCTACTTGTTTATTTTTTGCTTTTATTTCTATTGCATTAGGAGACTGGCCTAGGAGAACATTGTTGCAATTTATGTCAGAGCATGTTTTGCCTAAGTTCTCTTCTAGGAGATTTATGGTGTCCTGTCTTATGTTTAAGTCTTTAAGCAATTTTGAGTTTATTTTTGTGTATGGTGTGAGGGAGTGTTCTAACTTCATTGATTTACGTGTGGCTGTCCAGTTTTCCCAACACCACTTCCTGAAGAGACTGTCTTTTCTCCATTGTATAATCTTGCCTTTCTGTCGAAAGTTAATTGACCATAGATGCGTGGGTTTATCTCTGGACTCCCTATTCTGTTCCATTGATCCATATGTCTGTTTCTGTGCCAATACCACACTATTTGGATTACTGTAGCTCTGTAGTATTGCCTGAACTAGGGGAGGGTCAGGCCTCCAGCTTTGTTCTTTTTCCTCAGTATTGCTTTGGCAATTCTGGGTCTTTTGTGATTTCATATACATTTTAGGACTATTTGTTCTAGTTCTGGGAAAAATGTCATGGGTAACTTGACAGGGGTTGCATTAAATCTGTAGATTGCTTTGGGTAGTATGACCATTTTAACAATATTAATTAGAAGCATTCTTTTTCTGATCAGAAATGAGACAGGGATGCCCAGAATCACTATTTCCACTCATCATTGTTCTGCAGGTCCTAGTTGGTGCAGTGTAACAAGAAATAAGAGATTCAAGGGTTAGAAAGGGAGAAACCAAAATGCCATTGTTCTCAGATGACAGCTAGGGTTGTACCTAGAAAACAGCACAAAACTGATGGACAAATTAAGAATTAATAAGGTAGTTTACCAAGTTGTGGGATCAATACACAACAATCAAGTGCTTTTCAAACTCTCTGGGAAACAGAAAATGAAGGAAAATTTACACTTGCCATTGCATCAAAAAATAATATACCAACAATCAAATGAGCAAAAGCTGTGCAAGAGACTTATCACGCACGTACAGCAGAATATGGAAACTAGACAAAGAAATGGGGCCCAAGTTGGCCGTGCAGACCTGCTCCACTGTCCAGTGGATCTGAACGTCAGGTGTCAGGTCTGTTGCCCTGGGGGGATGTCAGTTCAGGGTATTCGGAGGTGTAAGCCTGGTGGTACTGGGAAGACGGGAACTGACAGAGTATATCTGGCAGGCGCTGAGCTTGGGAGGCTGCTTGTTCTGGGGGTTAAGGACCCAGAGCTACTCCCTGTGCTGATACAGTCGCTGACGTCCCGATGCCCCAGTTGCTTTATTCATCTCTTGCCCTTTACCCCTCAGCGGCTTCCCCGACCCCTCTGAAAGGCCAGTGGTGCACGCTAACTAAGAGACTTCCCAGTCCGAGCAGCAGCAGGCGGCCTCTGCCCAGGCTGAGTCTCTGCTCCCTCGGAGACCTCACTTCTTACCCAGAGCAGGGGTCTGCAGCGCTTTTCTATAAAAGGTTAAGGGGGTAAATATTTCAGACTCTGCAAGCCATGTGGTCTCTGTCACAACTATCAACTAGCCAAAGACAACAGGTAAATAAGTATGTTTCAGTAAAACTTTATGGACACAAATTCAAATTTCATATATTTCTCACATGCCAAAATATTATCCTTCTTTTGATTTTTTTCAACCATTAAGAAAATGTAAAAACCATTCTTATCCACAGGCCATATAGAAACCAGCGATAAGCTTGCCCTCTGCAGGCCATAGTCTATCAGTCCCCGCTTCCTCTGGATGCCTCCAGCAGCCGAAGGTCAGGTGGGTCTTTGAGGCCTGGGTAGGATAAAAAGTATCTTGGGAACATCTAGGGTTGCAAGTGCTGCTGGGAAAAATAGGCTTCTGGAGAACCAGGGGTTTTTAAGCCATCTTCAATAGCCTTCAGTGGCTTCCCTCACCCTAAGTTAAGGTCAGAACTACTTAGCAGGGCATTGTGGCCCTCTGTGACCTGACCCCTACCTGCAGGGCCACTTTCAGCTCCTCCTGCCTCCCTCTAGGGCTCCCGGGCTATGGTCCCTCTGTCAGGGCTGTGCCTGTCCATGCTTTCCCTGGGGCTGGGAGCCCTGAGCCCCCTTCTCCAGGCTGAGCTGGGAGACTCTGATGTGCCTCCCACACTGCTATGGTTCACACTTGGTCTGCTGCAGCTCCCCGCAGTGGGCTGAAGGCTGTCTTGTTCATGCCTCTCTGCCTCTCGCCACGCAAGGCTCACAGTCAGGGCTTAGTGAGTGTCAGAGAGCTGGAGAAGTTATCCTGGAAGACTTCCAGAAGAGAAGAGAGAATTTATGTGCTGGTGCAAGATTTGAAATTTTCCCATTAGAAACCTTCTGAGGAGTCTCTATTCCTGACATTGGTCCACAGGAGTGATTCTTGCTTTGCTTTGGACTTTGGCCCTGGGAGGGGAAACAGCATCCCCACTTCATTTCTGGAGCAGGGAGCAAGGGAGTTAGTGGAGCAAAGGCTCTGAGCTGACCCACCTTGGGATTGTCCCTGAAGCCTTCCTCTCCCAGTTCCTAGAATGTGCAGACTCACTTCTACCACTTCACAGTCCTGTAAGATGTTGTCAACACTTTGTGAACTAGGGAGCAGACGTTTAATTAACTAGGCCCCATGTGCCCAGAGGGAGGGAGGGTGTGTTGGAGGATGATGCTCCTGGTTTGCAGTTTCCATCAGGAACAGCGCATCCTGTTGCCTTTCCAGCACCTATGCCCCTTCCCACACTCATTGGCTTCTCTCAGCCACAAGCTTCTCCCAGGCCATTAATGAATGGGAATGGAAGTGTAGGAAGGAGATGAAATTGTAATGGTAACAGGGATGATGACGTTTGGAGTGTGGGGCAAGGAAAAGGAAAGCAAGGGTCCTTTGTCCTTTAGAATTCAACACATGAACAAAGAAAAGATGAAGGAATAAGACTGCGCACCAGGGCTGCTGAGGTAAGTCTGTGGGTGGTGGTGGGGAAACCCCTCCCCAGCATTCCAGGGGCCAACAAGTGGGCCACGAAGCAAGTTGCTGGACAGCCACGAGATCACAGCGCGGGGAGTGTCCATTCTCTACTGGAGGGACTGTGGGTCCAGTAGGCTTCCGAGATGAGGTCTTGGAAAGGCAAGGACAGCTACTACCTGGAGGGCACGCGACAGGGGCAGAGCCAGGCGAGACAGAGGCTCCCGCAGCTCGCTGGGCAGGCCCATGGCCTGGGAGGGCTCCAGCACCAGAGCTGAAGGGGAACAGCATGGTTCTGGCTGCCTAGAGCCGGCCAACCTCTGGCCAGCGTCTTCATCCTGCCTCCAAAAACCCTGACACCCTGAGAAGGTCCCTGGAAACCCTCTCCTCCCCTGATTTAGGGCAGCTGCAGAAGGAGGGAAGAGTGTGAAAAATGAAACCAGATTGAGAAACAGCTCGATTGTCATGTCCCTACTTTTCACACACGTAGGCAGCTGCAGAGGCTGGGGAGGGTCCCTCGGGTAGCTACCCCATTCCCAATTCTCTGAAGGCGGCGCCCGCAGAGCTGCCTCAATAGCCCCTGTGCTGTGTGTTACTGATGGCGGGGTGTCAATCATTCCCTTTACGCTCCATCCCACTCCGGACGCAGTGCCGGGCTAGCTGGGCCTGGCAGGTGGGTAAGACGGTCCCACCGCTAGTGCCCTAGAGTAAAAGGAGTAGGGCAGCCCAACCCTTCCCCCCGGCACTAGCAGAACCGGCGCGGGGCGGAGCCGCTGCAGAGACACTGACCTAGCTGCAGCGGGCGGGGCGGAGCCTAGAGGGAAGGGGCGGAGCGGGGGCGGGACCACCGAGGCGGGCCTGGAAACTGCTGGAAGTGTGGTCGTACGAAGCCGTCGCTCCTTCCGCCGCGCTCAGGCAAAGAGTCCCCTCGCCAGCCCCAGCCGGCGCCCTTTCCGCAGCGGGAGCCGTGCCCCGCGGCGAAACGCTGTCCCTGTCCGCTGTACCCGGGAGGGCAGGGGGCCGGGGGCTGCCCAGAGTTGGGCCTCGAGTTCCTCACCACCCATCGGAAAGACCCCTTCCCCTTATCCAGCTGTAGGAATGTGTAGGGGATATTCTAGCAGGGAGGTCGAGCCTGGGAGAGTAGGTGGGAGTGGTCGGCCCTTTTCAAGGCGTCCCTTGAGGTTGGTATTCGGGTGTGAAGGCACCTGCCCCACAGGTTTTTAACGAGATCAGTGGGGATTGTCGCCCCTAGATTCACTTCTTACGCCATATGAGCATTCCCAATATCTAGTTCTGGTGGTGTCCTGTCTTTTAGAGCACGGGGACGGAGCTATGAAAATGAGTAAATACGTGTGCGCTCCGACTGCTTTCTCCCTTGACCGCCCCCCTCCCCTATTTTGGACCATGACGTCAAGGTGGGCGGGCGTCGGCAGGTGCGCGGCTCACAGGCATCCTCCTTTAAGGCGGAGGGATCCGGGGGCGGGCCGCTGGACTGTGCTTCGCCTTATATAGAGCGTCTTGGGGCACACACCCGTTCTCTTGAGTCACTCCCGTCGAGGCTTGTTGCTCCCGGTGAGCCGGACGCAGTCCTTGCCCCCTCAACTCTTTAGTGCTTGAGATTCTTATTCTTTAAGGTAAGGCCTCAGTCTTTTTCAGGCTTTTCTAGTTTGGTCTCTCTTTCGAGTTGCTGTATCCTTCCTCCCGACCTTTACGAGACCCAGATTTTGTTGTCCTGGGGAGGCTTTTGGGGATAACGCTGCTAATTTCGGGGGTGGATGGGAGGGGGCTTTCTAGTTAAGCTTCTTTTTCCTTATGTGTTTGGTGGTGGGCTTTCTTTTAGGCGGCTGCTAGGCATGGGCGAGGTGGGCCGTGGAGTGGGGCTCGGGTAGTGGGCGGTTGCACGTGGTGGCCGCGCCGGCCCGGGACGCTGCCATGTTTGCCCCTCCACTTCCGGACGCGGCTACGGGACGTCGGAGGGTCCGTAAGGCGTGGGGTGGGTGCGCCCTCAGTGTGACCTAGCTTACCCTGGTCTTGGCCAGGTTTTGTCGCCTCTCTTATTGGACGGGGTCTTCAAGTCTTTTCGGGTCCGTTCCGTGAGGGTTTGCGGCGAGGGACGCCTGTGGTCCATCGTGCTTTTCCCCTTTAGCTCTTTCCTGCGGTCCCGGTGGAGGGAGGGGGCAGGCTCTGGGATTCATGGATTCATTCCTCCCCCGCCCCTCCCCAAGAACTGAGATTGTTCTGGAAGCTTCTGGAGCCCGGCGCCCCGCCCTGGTGCCCGGATGCTGGGGCGAAGGGAGGCTGCGCGGTGGCGCCCCCTCCTCGCGTGGCCCTGGCGGACGCACGTCCGGCAGTGACGAGAGTCGGCCCATCAGACTACAGCCACCATCTTAGTTGTGTTTGGTTTGGTCCTGCACATCAGTCACGTGTGCTGCCGGAGGGTCACATTGGAGCTCTTGCTTTATCGATTCTTTGTTTTAATATAAGTCTCCTGGGCGAGCATCCTACTGGTGTCTCACGGGTTACCCTACCTTAGTATGTGAGGCAGCAATCCTATACTATCTCCCTGGAGATACCTAGTGGGGGAGCAGTTTCAAATCATTGCCCTTTAACAAAAACTTGTCACCTTGGGGGTTCCCCCCCACCACCAAAAAAGAGTAGTAGAAATACAGTGCTTTGCACATTTAAATGTGCGTATTCACCTGGGGTTCTAAGTTCGAATTCAAAATACAGGGGTTAGGGGCCCTGCTCGGCGTGCCTTACAAATTACCAGGTGATGCTGCGGCTGCTGGTCCATGGATCGATCACTTAACAGTGGTTTGGCCCCAAAATACCTTCCGAGAAATCTTAATTCTTTTGTTTTAAAGTGCTGGGTTCCTCTCCAATTGTCTTCTGACTAAAAGTGCAGCCTGAAATCTTTATAAAGAAAAGGATTTTCAGTCGCAGTACCCAGTTCAAGGCAATTTGAATTCTTTAATGTCTTTTTTGTAGATAAATTTTTGACCTTTCTTATTTTAGATGCCTGAGGAAGTGCACCATGGAGAGGAGGAGGTGGAGACTTTTGCCTTCCAGGCAGAAATTGCCCAGCTCATGTCTCTTATTATCAATACTTTCTATTCCAACAAGGAGATTTTTCTTCGGGAGTTGATAAGTAATGCTTCTGATGTGAGTGACCTGAGCATCTTTATTGGTGTTGGTTTTGTTTCAAAAAAAGGGGGTAGAAGGTTGGTTTGGCACTTTGTGGGAGTCACTATTAAAGGGGGTTATAAAATTGCTGCAGTTCCAAAAAGGTTTGTGTTGCCTTATGAGGCAAATGGGATACTGTAACTGATTCCCAAACTGTAAGTTAAAAGGTAATCAGATTTGAGGGACTTCTGTTGTTTTTGCATGAGGAGATGGGCTCTAAGAAAGCAGAATCGTTAAATTGCAGTTTGTATTTTCAGGCCTTGGACAAGATTCGTTATGAAAGCCTGACAGACCCTTCCAAACTGGACAGTGGTAAAGAGCTAAAAATTGACATCATCCCCAATCCCCAGGAGCGCACCCTGACTCTAGTAGACACTGGCATTGGCATGACCAAAGCTGATCTCATAAATAATCTGGGAACCATTGCCAAGTCTGGTACTAAAGCATTTATGGAAGCTCTCCAGGTATGTGGTATTTCAGTTAGGCATGCACTTTGCGTATTTATTGATGTTGGTTTGCTATTTATCCAAAACTTTTGAGTTCGACTTTTTAAAATTTTGGCAGGCTGGTGCAGACATCTCCATGATTGGGCAGTTTGGTGTTGGCTTCTATTCTGCCTACCTAGTAGCAGAGAAGGTGGTTGTGATCACAAAACACAATGATGATGAACAGTATGCCTGGGAGTCTTCTGCTGGGGGTTCCTTCACTGTACGTGCTGACCACGGTAAGTTGGCTTTCCTGTTAGGGTGTCTGAGTTAGAATTCTGGAGAAACAGTAATAAAGGTCTTGAGCACCCTATTTGTAAAATGGTTGTTTTTCTCTATACTTGTGTTTTGTGTTATCTTACACTTGATTCTTATGGACTGTTTCTAGGTGAGCCTATTGGCCGGGGTACCAAAGTGATTCTCTACCTTAAAGAAGACCAGACAGAGTACTTAGAAGAGAGGCGGGTCAAAGAAGTGGTGAAGAAGCACTCACAGTTCATAGGCTATCCCATCACACTCTATGTGAGTATGTCGCCTGATCCTCTAGAAAATTGCACGAACCTTGGTTTTTTTGCTTTCTGTATTCTGAAACGATCCCTGCTACTTCCAGCTGGAGAAGGAACGTGAGAAGGAAATCAGTGATGATGAGGCAGAGGAAGAGAAAGGTGAGAAAGAAGAGGAAGATAAAGATGATGAGGAGAAGCCCAAGATTGAAGATGTTGGCTCAGATGAGGAGGACGATAGTGGCAAGGATAAGAAAAAGAAAACAAAGAAGATTAAGGAGAAATACATTGATCAGGAAGAACTGAACAAGACCAAACCCATTTGGACCAGAAACCCTGATGACATCACCCAGGAGGAATACGGAGAGTTTTATAAGAGCCTTACCAACGACTGGGAAGATCACTTGGCAGTCAAGGTAAGAAGCCTTGCTTATTGGCTCAATGGGAGGAGCAGGGTGTTGGTGATAAGACATGGAACTTGCCCAGCTGGTTGGTAGCTGGGAATGGTGATTGTGATGAATTCCCCCTCAGGTGGACCCCTTCCAGGGTGGAGAAATGACATACATCTTCCCCAGTGACCTCACTGTATCTCCCAGGCAGCCTTACCCACCCAGGGTTCTGATTTGACTGTTTACTCTTTGACCCAAGGATTATGTATAGTTTGTACCATGTTGGATTCATTTAGTGCATTAGGGCTTGATTTTCTCAACAGCTGCCACAGTATCTGCCCTATCCCTAGTGCTTAGGGGAAGATCTTTGTTCAGATAATTTGTTGTTAGGACTAAAAATCACTTATCTTGAAATACAGAGTTGGCTTATCTGGGGTTTTCTTTCAGCATTTCTCTGTGGAAGGTCAGTTGGAGTTCAGAGCATTGCTATTCATCCCCCGTCGGGCTCCTTTTGACCTCTTTGAGAACAAGAAGAAAAAGAACAACATCAAACTCTATGTCCGTCGCGTATTCATCATGGACAGCTGTGATGAGTTAATACCCGAGTACCTCAGTGAGTATCTTCTTGGCCGGTTGTGGCTTGGTTAAGTCCTTTTAAGGCTTTCTGCATTCTGAAGGGGACTTAAGTCTTCGTCTTACATTAAGGATCCTCTGCACTGTAACAAGAGAAGGTTTAGTGAGAAAGTGGGTCCTATCTTGAATGTAGAAGACCCTCTATCTTTTGTAACTTAGTTTTTTTTCCCTGTTTGATTTCAGACTTCATCCGTGGTGTGGTTGACTCTGAAGACCTTCCCCTGAACATCTCCCGAGAAATGCTCCAGCAGAGCAAAATTTTGAAGGTTATTCGTAAAAACATTGTTAAGAAGTGCCTTGAGCTCTTCTCTGAGCTGGCAGAAGACAAGGAGAACTATAAGAAATTCTATGAGGCATTCTCTAAAAATCTGAAGGTAAGGAGGCAGCAAATACTGGCTTACTTAATAATTACGATGGATTTTGTTTTTTATTTACATAGAGTAAGTAGTAGTAAGTTATTTCCTAGTAAGATTTTTTTTTTCCTCCTCTAACCCTTAAAGCTTGGAATCCATGAGGACTCCACTAATCGGCGGCGCCTTTCTGAGCTGCTGCGCTATCACACCTCCCAGTCTGGAGATGAGATGACTTCTCTCTCAGAGTACGTCTCTCGCATGAAGGAGACCCAGAAGTCCATCTATTACATCACTGGTATGTTGGAGCCTGGGTCTAGTCAGAGCCTCTCCTCGGGAGAGGGGAGGACATTCAGGGATACCTGGGAACTGGCAGTATGAGGCATTCTGGTCCTTGATCTACGGTCAATTATCCTACAGGTGAGAGCAAAGAGCAAGTTGCCAACTCTGCTTTTGTGGAGCGAGTACGGAAGCGGGGCTTTGAAGTGGTGTACATGACAGAGCCCATCGACGAGTACTGCGTGCAGCAGCTCAAGGAGTTTGATGGGAAGAGCCTGGTCTCCGTTACCAAAGAGGGCCTGGAGCTGCCTGAGGATGAAGAGGAAAAGAAGAAAATGGAGGAGAGCAAGGCCAAGTTTGAGAACCTCTGCAAACTTATGAAAGAAATCTTGGATAAGAAGGTGGAGAAGGTAAACAGTTGTGGAGTTAAGTTCTCTTGTAATAAATGCCTTCGGGGTGCTCTCTCCTCAGCCTCTTGTTGCTACACCACATGTGGTTTTAGTCAGCCTAATTTGTTTAGAGCCATTAGAGAACTTTTTCTCTTTTAACTAGGCAGATTTAAGGTTGCTGTTCTTCTAAAACTCAGCAAAGATGAGGCTTTTTTTTCCCTGAGAATAGAGCTTCAAAAACCATTTTTGCCTTCAAGTGGTGGTTTAATATAAACTGAATGTTTCTGACTGTCCACAGGTGACAATCTCAAATAGGCTCGTGTCTTCACCCTGCTGCATTGTGACTAGCACCTACGGCTGGACTGCCAACATGGAGCGCATCATGAAAGCCCAGGCGCTTCGGGACAACTCGACCATGGGCTATATGATGGCCAAAAAGCACCTGGAGATCAACCCAGACCATCCCATCGTGGAGACCCTGCGGCAGAAGGCGGAGGCGGACAAGAATGACAAGGCCGTCAAGGACCTAGTGGTGCTGCTATTTGAAACCGCCCTGCTCTCTTCTGGCTTCTCACTTGAGGATCCCCAAACCCACTCAAACCGCATCTACCGCATGATCAAGCTGGGCCTGGGTGAGTGCCCTCGTCCTCTTGAGTGTGGCAGTGACTTGGGAATTGGTCTTAGGGGGAAGATTTGACTTAATGCTTTTTGGGTCAATTCCAGTGGCATTCTTTTCTGATTTTTAGGCATTGATGAAGATGAAGTGACAGCAGAGGAACCCAGTGCCGCTGTTCCTGATGAGATCCCTCCCCTTGAGGGTGATGAGGACGCCTCTCGCATGGAAGAAGTAGATTAAGGAGTTTTTACCTGCAGACTTTGTTCCTTCTCTGTATAGTGTCCCCCTGGCTCTCCCAGCAGCAGCCCTGCGTGGCCCCAGCCCACCTGGTTCCCTCTGCTGATGTCTAGTGGTTTTATTTCTGTCTTTCTAAGGCAGGATACAAGGGCCTCGAGCCCTGTCCCTTCCCACATTTGACATAGGGTTTGGGTGTTGTGTTGTTGTGTTTGTTTTTGTTCTGAAATTAAAGTATGCAAAATAAAGAAGATGGTGTTTTATACAGTTCTGCTCTTGTAAAGTATATACAGTACTGCGTTTTGAGTTTCCCTAGGTTAAGACTTAACCTGCCATCACCCTGAGAACAGGTTACATGGTACATAATAGTACATCAAAAGCTTTTTTTAAGGCTTCTTTCTTAACAGTGGTACTGGGAATTGAACCCAAGACCTTGTGCATGCTAAACACAGGGCTCTATCCAAGCTATACCCTTCCATCAAAGGCTTTGTTTAAGTTACACAACACTGACTGGTAGCTTTGAACTATCCTGTAACACCCTTTCCAAAGCACAGATGGATCTTCCACTCAATTGTGTTGACTTTACTATGGTAATAAAAGGCACACATGTAGAGACTGTTGAGTTTGGGTCTTTTCCTGGGTTGGTTGGATGAGGCATGAGGGCATGAGCTGCGGTTCCCAGTCAGTCACGTGATCACAAGGGTAAGCAACTGGTACAGGTTAACAATTTTTCTCGCTTCAGTGGTTTTGCCCAACTACAGGCTGCTGATGTAAGTTCTAGATAGGCTAAGCTACCGTAGGCAATCTTAAGTTGGTTTGTACTTGGAGTCAACCAAAACACAGGACCAAGCCTGTTGCAGTAGTTTAATAAAATAAAATTATAAGAGCAAAAAGTTACATTTCCAAAGTACCAAAACCTGCACTGGCTCACGGAGCAGAGCCTAGGGATCCAGGAGCGATAGGGGTGGCATTGCTGGGTGACTCCCCACCCCCTCCCCCAGCACAGCACCAGCTCTCACTCTCCTGGGAAAGCAGCATCTGGAGCCTACACCATTTGTGCTTCTCACCAGAGGAAGAAACGCAGGTCTGTCAGTCTGGAAGGATGGGTATTCAAGGTAGGGCTCACGCACAGGTGAAGCGCTGGCAGAGCCAACAGGCAAGACTACAGGGACCTTGAACGAGGCGCTTTGGAAGGTGTCTTGACATACCCCACCTGCATCTCTACCTTAGGACTCCTGCTTCCTAGAGGGTGGGTGACAAGGCAGAGGGGAAGGCTGCCTTCTAGCCCCCCTGCCCCCAAATGCAGAACTGGTTTGCAATACTGAAGGAAAAAACCTGCACTTTTTTATCCTTGAGCCGGCCACCTCAGAAATTTACTGGTACCTTGAGAGGGTCCTAGTCACTTCATCCCTCAGGCCCGTCAAACCTTCTGCACAGACGACTCGACTTGCACTGCCTTCTTTCCCCGCTGCTTTAGACGGCCCCGGGCATAGACTCGGAGCAGGAGGGCAGCAAAGACCACAGCCACCCCAAGCCCTCCCACCACAGTGACAGTGTGGCCATAAAGGAGGCAGGAGAGGAGGATGGCAAAGGCCTGGCGGAGGGTCATGATGATGGTGAAGACAGCAGCCCCAAACTGCCCAATAGTGTAGAAGATGAAGAGTTGGCCGCACGCAGAACAGATAGAGAGCAGCAGGGTGTGTGCGGCAAATTCACCATATCGTCCCATGAAGCGGATCCCCTCCAGGAGGGCCCCCTGCTCTAGAAGGGAGCCCACTGTGAAGAGGCAGGAAAATAAGTTGACCCCAAACATCATCTGCACTGATGACATCTTGTAGGCAAACAGGGCATCCTGCCAGTTGGAGGTGAAGCTGTCAAAGGCGATGTAGCCTGCCAACAGGATGAGGCCTGAGAGCGTGGTGGCCGGGGAGCTGTGGGGCTCTGGTCCGCTGGACAGCAGAAACATGCTGACCCCGATGGAGATAAGGCCGGCTGTCAGATATTCCCAGTGTTCATAGCTGCGCCGGGACACCAACTTTCCCATCAGCATAACAGGGATTACCTTGGAGGCCTTGGCCAGCACCTGGGTGGGGAAGCTGACGAACTTGAGAGCTTCATACTGGCACCAGCTGCTGAGCACATTTGATAGGCTAGCAAAGGAGTACCGGTACATGGGTGCCCCGTGCCGGGGCTGCTTGCATAAGATGCAGTAGAGGCCAGCCACGATCAGTGCCAGGACTCGGTTCATTAGCACCAGGAACTGTGAATCCGAGAAGCGCTCACCTGGCGAGGTGGCTGTGGCCCCATAGCTGCGGGTCATCACTCTCTCCTGCAGTACTCCCCAGGTCAGGTAAGACACCTGAGTGGGGAAGAGCGGAGACAGGAGAAGATAAGCAAGAGAAGGAAAAGATAGGCCAAACAGGACCCCAACAGTCTCCTTCCTATCTAACATGATTTAAAGGACCACCTATGTATTTGGGTTCCTCTGTAGTAATCAGAAGTTTCCTCTCCCCTCCCAAACCTGGATTCACCTTGTAGGGAATCAAGGGTGTGTGAAATGCAACAACAAATGCTTTAGGACTGACCAGAGTCTGTCCCCACAGCAGGGTTTTTTAAAGCCGACTCCATCCCAAGTATTTCCCTATTTTCAACCAATTCCAGGAGGCAAGAATTCTTAAAGAGGCTTGGACACTTACTAGTTCAACATGGTATATATACCAGGTGAACTAATAGAGCCCACTGCAAATGCCCTGAGGCCAGCATCTCAGCACCCCTCTCACTTGCGGTAGTGGGGAAGGCTAGGTGGCTTCCCCAGACTTGAATCAGTGGGTTAACTATGTGAGGCACACCACTGTAAGCGGAAGGGAGAAATCACCGAAAAGAGGGTAAGAGAAAAGAGGAAAGGAAAAAACAGCATTTCCCCCAACTACCTCTAAGAAGATACTGTTCCTCTGGGAGGAGGACACACAACACAAACACCAGCAAATCACTGGGACTGGTGGGGTGAAAGCTCTGGTTCCACAGAGTTCCTGCCTGCCGGGACCCAACCCAGGAAGAGCAGCAGAGCCTGCCTACCTACCTGGAGCCCCGCGGCACAGAAGAGCAGCTTCAGGGCCTGCCAAGTGGGACTGGTCTCTGTCGGCTCTGGCCGGGGAGCCAAGGGAACCTCGTCTGTAGCCTTGGGCTCATTGCCAAACACACAAGTTTTCACCAGGGGAAAGCAGAGGCCCCTGCCTGGAGAAAGCACACAAGAAGCCCCAGAGTTCTCCCTAGCGCCTCATCTTACCCAGAGCTGCCGGCCAGCCCTTCTGGCCGCCCTCCCAGCCTTGCCAAGACCCACGTGTCCTTTGCACTCCTGACCAACCCTTGTTAACACAGACCAAGCATACTTCCCCACCCTTTCCCCCACACACCTGTCTCCAGGTAGTTCTTCCGCCTGAAGTACTGCACCAGCAGGTAGCCAGGTACCATAAAGCTCGCATAACCAGCAGCATTCACCAAAAAGCGGAAGAACCATAGCTGGGTCCACGACTCCGGAGGGGCTTCGGGGTTCTCCCCACCTGCCCCCAGGGAGGGGAGCGCAGCCAGCACCACCACTGCCCACCACCTGCAGGGACCAAGGACGTAAGAATCAGGGTGCAGCTCCTTATCCTCTCGGCCCTCCAGAGGGGACGACACTGGAGAAGGGCCCGGAGTCTCCTCCCCGCCCCCTTCAGCGGCAACTCGGCGCGGACAAAGAGCCTCTCTCTCGCCTAGGGGTGCAGGCGCCGGCCAGGCAGGGCTCTCTCCATACCCGGGAGCGGACCCGCCCCTCCGGCCACACAGGTTCCTTCTGTTCCCTCCAGCGCCTGCCGGCGGCTCCGGCCAGAGGCGGCGTCCCCAACCCCGCCATCCAGGTTCCCGGAGCGCCAGGGTTCCCCGACTTCGCCCGACACTCCTAGAGCCCCCGAGGGGCACCACGCCACGCGGCGCCCCTACCGGCGCCGGCTCCGGGAAGCGCTAGGCCGGCCTCCGGCCGGGCAGCTGGGACCCCACCCGGCCCCCCGTGCGGAGGAGCGGCGGTCACGTGGCGCGGGGCGCAGTCACGTGGGCTCGCCGCTCCCCCCAGCCCCCTACCTGGCATCCATGGTCCGGGCCGCGTGGGGCGGAGCGGGGCCGGGGAATGCGGGTCCCCGGGCCGCAGGCGCCCTCCGCTCCCACTGTCGCCTTCAGGAGCAGCAGGCAAGCCACGGGCTAGCGGAAGTGCCGCGCTGTTCCCGCCTCCCTCCCGGTGGCCGCCACTCCGCCCCCGGCCGCGACCATGCAGCGCCCCGGGTCGCTGCCGGGCCACAGCGACCCCTCGCGGCCCGGAGGGAGACGCGGCTCGGTGAACGACAGCCAAGCCGCCCCTGCGCGGGGTAGGCGGGGAGCTCCAGACCCGTGCCGCCCCCTGCTTCGTCATCGCCCTTAACCCTCAGCACCGGCCCGGAGGTCGTGGTGACCACTGCCATCCTAGGGGCGGGGACGTTGAGGTTCTGACCCCTAAGCACATCCATCGTTATGTCACCGTTTTCCCGTTTTCTGGCAGGAAGATGTCCTTCCTTTTGTGGCTGGGCCAGCATTTCTGTCCCCCCATCCCTATGAACTTCAAGGCTCTGCACCTGGCCCCCGTCTACCGTGCCCACTCACCCACCCGCTGCAGAGCCCCAGTGGCCTGCTCTCAGTTCCTATAATTCACCAAAGGCCTTCCGCCCGCCCCTTACTCATCCTTCTGAGTAGAGATGACACTCAAGAGGACCCCTGACCACCCAAAGTCCCGCCCTCCCCCACTCCACCGTCCTCCCTCCCACCATTCTTTTCCTTCCTTTGCATCCACTGCAGCTTGTAATTACATATTTATTGGGCTATTTATGTTTTCATGGCTGTCTCACTAGACTCCAAAGTAGCCAGAAACTGCTGGTTTATTCCCCCATGTTCTTCATCCCAGCTTAGGTCTGACTTCATAGTCCCCTCCAACATATGTGGAATGAGAGAAAAAAAAAAAAAACATAGAAAGCCACAGCTCCTTGGTGTCACCCTCCACAGGCTAGCCCTTCTCTCCAGGCTCCTCCAGGGCCGTGGTGAGGCCTTCCACTTGCATTTTCTTATTTCTGTTTTTCTTTCTCCATCCCTCTGCATTTCCACAGAAAGGGCAAGGGTCTGTGCTGGACAGAGGCCTGAGGACGGTCAGCCTCCCTAGCAAGGCCCTGCTCCTCTCAGGTGACAATTCCCTTCTCTCTGCCTCTACCACAAGGTCACAGGGCAGGCCCGTCTTGAAATCCCCACACAGACACATGTGCACACAGACAGACACATTCACAAAACAACTGTGGAGGGGCACTTTAAAAAAGTCTCTCTTGTTTTAGTGTTATATTATTGAAATGTCCCCTTCCCCTAAGGCTCAATTCAGGGCCTTCTGAGCGAAGTCTTTAAACAGAGGTGTTTCGGCGTCCTTTCAGCAGTGAGATGGAACCCTTCAGGGCCCTGCTCACTCATAGTTCAGTGTCTCTCCTCACTCAGGACAGTCCATGGCCTCCTACTGGTTGGCAGCTTCAGACTAACCCCACTTGGGACGAGACGACAGCCCCCATTATCTTCAACAGAGGTGAACAGGCTTCTCCACTCAGGCTATCTGGGGATTTGAGGGGGTCCTTCCATCCACCCGGAAGCTCTTCCTTCCAGACTGGCTCTCTTACTTGCGATCCCTCCTCTCAGCTCAGGGCTGTGCTGACCCCAGGCTCTGGCCTCAGCAGTCCCCAGGACACCAGAAGGGCACAAAAACTGTAGCAGCTGTGGCTCCAGCTTCCAGGTGGGAAGAGGGGGAGCGCCTGGGGCCCCAGGGCCTGTCCTGGCTTCAGTCAGCACACAGCAGTGGCTTCCCGGAGATCTTCAGGTCATCAAAGGGCAAAAGGGAAAAGGGCTGAGGAAGAGGATGGAGAATGGAGATCAGGATCCATGGACAAAGGCAGCAGTGGGGAAGGGAGCTGGGAGACCTACTGGGCCCTTTCCTCCCCACCAAGTGATAACTGAAGGACATCAGGGAACAATTCTTCCTACTAGTCTCCAAAACAGTGGCCCTCAGGACTAGACAGAGCCCTGAGGCCTTAGGCAAGCCTTCACCCAGAATATCAGATCTTAGAAGGATACAGGAGGTGATCCAGCCCACGGGGCCTCTTTTTGTCTCTATTTTGGGAGGGGGAAAGGGTATTCACAAAACGTATTGAGTATTTTTTTGTTTTACATTGAACATTTAAAAATGGGAAAGATTGTACTGAAAATCTAGGTTTCATCTCTCTTTAAAAATTCCAAGACCTGGAAATACTGGGCCCACCTTCCTCCTCTGCAACTGAAGCTGACAGAGTGACCCTCGGACACAGACTGTCTGGAATCCCGCAGGTCCCACCACCCGGCTGTCTTACACCCAGCCTGCTCTGCTGATCTGCTTTAGCTGCACGGCTCCTTTAGGAGTCCAGGGTTGGGCCCCTGGTCCTGACCAGCTGAGAACATAGGCTGAGAGAGGGGCAGAGGCTTGCCCAAGGTCCCGTGGTTGGTGAGTGGCAGAGTCGTGGATTGCACCCCAGGATCCTAACTCCTTGGCCCTTTCAGCTACTATGGCACTTGTCTCTGCTAGGAATGCGGGAGGCCCTGGACAACAGAGCTGAGGGTCTGCCTCTTACATCCTCGGCCAGGTCCTGAGGGGTCTCATCCTCCACATTCCGCAGCAGGGAGTCGGCACCTGCCTCGCACAGGGTGGATGAGATGCTGCTGAGGCCCCGGCCGGCCGCCAGGTGCAGGGGTGTGCACCCGTTGAGCATGCGGGCATCCACTCGGGCCCCAGCCTGGAGCAGGAACTGCACCAGACCCCGCTCCTGGGTCTCCACCGCCAGGTGCAGCGCTGTCTTCCCGCTCGTGCCCTCCTGGATGGGGGAATAAGGATGTCAGCCAAGGCCCTCAAGAGGAATCATGCTAGGCCCGGGGCCCTGGCTAAGGAGGTGAATGCCACCCCTTCTGACCACAGGTCAGGGGTCCAGGGGCTGGACCTGGACCAGGCAGCACCGTGATTGGCCACTTCACCTGTGCGTCAATGTCAGCTCCATTCTGAAGCAGCAGCTCCATGAGTGGCCGGTTCCTCTGCAGGGTGGCGATGTGGAGACAGGCCAGACCTGGGATGGGGTGAGGGTGAGGGTGGGGGCTGCACCCACCAGTTCTTGCTCTCTCCCTCTCTTCAGGGACCTCCCTTACCCCTAAGCCCCAAGGGACCCACTGCCCGCTCAGTGCCTCTGATCACAGGACTGTTAAAACACAAGCCCAAAAACCCCCTCAAAAGTCTGGGGGGAAAGGAACTCAAAGTTTCCACCTTTTCAGTCATGTTATTGAAACATTCACGCTTCAGGGGTCAGGTTGCTGAGTGACACCCCCAGACACACACCCTCCCTAACACACTCCCCTCCCACACACACACACACACTCTCTCTCTTTCTAAAACTCTACTTGCCTTCAAGCCCCATTCAAAAGCCACTTTCTTCAGAGCTCTCTGGATCTTCAGACCCCTAGACCCTCCCTGGGGTCCACATCCTCCCATGAGCTCCCCTGGCCTTTTTGCTAGCTCCTTTCTGCCCTGGACCACCCTCTGCTTAGAGAACTAGATTCAAATTCTTGTTCAAATTCATCCCTCACTCTTTCAAGTCTTTGTTCAAATGTCTCTACTCCGTGAGGGTTTTCCTGAACCCCCCTGTTTAAAAATCACATCAACCCCCCCCAGCCCTCCACACTCGTCCCCTCACTTGGTCCTACTGTCCCCACAGCACTGCCTGTTAACCTCCTAGAGAACTTACTTCTTATGTTTACTGTCTGCCTCAGACATTCTCTTTTGCTCACAGATGCAAGTGTGGCTCCTACAATGGTGTCCAGCACATAGAAGGCCCTCAAGTATATTTTTGTTGAATGAATTAATGAGTTCACCTAATCTCCATTAAACTGAATATATTGAAGGCAAAGTTTAGCTCTCTGCTTAGGACACAGTAGGTTCTTGATAAATTCTAAATGAAATCTGTTCATTTGTTCATTCATTCATTCATTCAGCAAAGGTTCTGCACACCTATGTGCTTAGAACTGGAGGTGCATTAATGGACAAGCTCTGACCCTCCCTTCCCTGAGACCAGGGTCCCTGTCTCCTGTCCCCTCCTCATCCCATGGGCTGTAAGGCTGCCCACACCTTGCCAGTTTTGCAGCTGGAGGTCCAGGGAGTGAGGTGGTCCTCTGCCTGGCTCTGGCTGCCCCTCCAGCAGGCAGCGGGCACAGGCCAGGTGCTGGCGCTGGCAGGCCACATGCAGGGCAGTGTCACCGTGCCGGTCCTGTAGCACCCGGCTGGCCCCCTTCAGCAACAGGGCCCGAACTGCGCCCGGCTGGTCCAGATGTACAGCCAGGTGGAGTGCTGTCTGCAGGCACAAAGAGAGAGTCACAGGGCCACTGCAGTATGCTCCCACCTCTGGGAACAAGCTAGGGTGGGCACAGGAATTGCCAGGGGCCAGCACCTTCTTTGAGGAAAGCATATAAAAGCTATGGCACTGGTCTTCCAAGGAAACACCACCAAGCCCTTCCTTCTGTTACCCCCTAACCAAGCTCCTGGGACCCCAATTCTGGAGGCAGGGTGAGGGAAGTGGCCCCCTGCTCTTCTTGTAGGTCTCCTTAGTCCCTGGAAAAAGGCCAGAGAGGCAGTAGATTCTAGCTTCGCCCACACTGGGAAGACCTCTGTTATCCCAGGTGATGGGGAGAAGTTGGGCTATAGAAGGAAAGATAGAGGCTCCCAGCAGTCTCCACCTGCCTCACTCCTCCTCGAATGCTCCCAGCAGGTGTCACCTCCTGTACTAAGCTGCTTCGCACAGACACTGGCTCCCATAGCAGCTGGCATATGTCTGCATCCCAACTCTTATTACCATGCTGTGTAATTAGGTGTCGATATGAGTCCCCTAGCCCAGGCTCGAGCACCTTGTGGGCAGAGGCTGTTTCTTACTCATCTCTGTATCCTCAGCTTCTAGCCCAGTGACTGGCTTATGGTTTTCTGAGGGAGCAGCCCAGGGATGCTGTGTGGCTGCTGGGGATGGCTGCCAGGGCAGACATGGGTATGTGGGCTCAGCCCACCCTCACCACCCACCTGGTAAAGGTTGTTCTGAATGTCCAGGACCTCCTGAGGCAGCAAAGCCAGGCAACAGAGCAGCACAGCCGGGGCCTCGTGAATCACCGCCAGGTGGACCAGCCTGCGAGGCAGAGGCAAGGTTTGGGGTCAGGGCCCAGGCCAGAGTGGGTCCTGGGGTTAGAAGAAGCAAATCAACATTGAGATTGCCACCCATGGGGTAGGTGCAGGAAGTGAGAGTTTGGGCCAGGAAGTGAGGGTTGCTGCGGGAAGCCAGGATCCTAGGGGTGGGAGCTCCAAGTTCTCATCTCTGGCCTTCAGGAGGGCCTTGGCTGAGAGACAGTGCAGGCAGGGTGCTGATGGGACAAGGTCCTTCCTGTCCAGCCTGCCCACACCCCGCTCCCCTCTGGCCCCAGGGCCCCGCCAGACAGCTGCTGCTCAGAGCCAAACTGAAAGCTGCTGGGGGAGCACAGAGGTGGTTTCCAGGGCTGGGCTCCCCACCTTCACCCCCTCCATGGGGAGGACAGAGAGGGAAGGGGGGTCACCCCCACTTCCCCTCAGAAACTCCGTGTTACACATTCTAAGAGAGAGAAGACTTTGGAAGCTCTTGGAAGGGGAACAAGGAGGCAGTGCAGCATCCTGTCTTGCTGCCCTTCACAGGGGCAGCCAGAGGGCAGCACTTTAGATGGCACAGGCTGGGTGAGGCCTGACCCCTGGCCCCTCTCCTGTGTGTGCCTGGCGAGGAGGTCTGTGCAGCGCAGAAAATGTGTGTTTGTTGGGGGATAAAGAGCCTTAACCCGAAGGGGGGCAGATGGCAGGGAAGTTCCAGCCCTGGGGTTTCCCCACATCAGGTGGGGAAAATGAAAGCCTGAGGGTCCAGGCCGGGACAGCTGCCTCGGGTCATGGGGGTAGCTTGGCTTAAAGGCCCTTATGGGCTGGGGAAGGGGCTGCTCAGGCGGGAGGGGGCCCGGCTTGGGCGGCAGGCGAGGCCCAGGAGAGAGTGATGGAGGGAGGGAGGGCGGGAGGAACCACGCTGGAAATCCCCTCGGCCAGGGCCTGCTCTCTGGGTCACATTCCTGCAGCCACCTCCCTTTCTCCCTCAGTCTCCCCCCTCCCACTTCCGCTTCCCATTTCCATACGTCCCACAGCCCAGACACCTCCGGAGGGAAGAACGTGCCCCCTCCTCTCAGGGAACCCCTTGGGGAGTCTTGACATCCCCCCTCCCCAAGGTCTAGACATAACACTTGTCTCTAACTTGAGATGGTAAAAGCTGGGGCTGAGAGGCTAACACAGAAGGGGAGAGGCAGAGGTCTCCACTCCCTGGGTCAAAGGTCAGCCAGAGGTATTCAGCATGGAGTCTGCACGATTTTGGTTGTGTACCTGAGGGCTAGGGATCTAGGTGCAGGGTACAGAAAGGCCTGGGGTCACCCACTGGGTCCAGAGACTGTCTTTGTCAAAGGCCACCCAGCATCCTTGCAGCTCCAAAAAAGCAGGTCAGGACAGACACCTCCCGCCTCCTCTATCTCCCCTAGCCCTGTTGATTCCAGCACCCCAGATGTGGGATCCCAGCCCTCCGCTCTGTTTCTCACCCCCAAATCCCAGCCACCCTCTTTCCTGACAGCATTTTCTTCTTCCTGAAGGGCAGGCAAATCCTCAACTGGCCAGCCCCTCCCACACAACTGCCTCCTAGCCCAGTCTCCACCAAATTCTACCTGGGCCCTGGGAGGAAGGACAAGGTGAGGAGGTCACACAGGACAGTCAGGGGGACTTGTGGGGCTCAGAAAGTGGAGAGTGTCGGTAAAGCTGACTCTAGCCCTCACTTCCCCTTTCTCAGCAGAGGAGGAAGTAAGCTGGGGCAGCCAGCCGCCTGTCTGCTGGGGCAAGAGTGCCCCAGCCTGGCTTACCTCCTCCTCAGGGCCAGCCTCAGCAATGCACCCTGGCAGCGCCCCCAACCCTAGCTCCCTAGGCCTACTGGCAGCTTATAACTGGCCCCTCTTGTTCCTTGAGACAGAGCATTCTGAGGTCAGAGGTTGGGAATCCCAGATATTGAGCAAACAAGGATGCCCTGTCCCCCAGCAAGGAAAACAAAACAGAACAAAACAAAACTGGGTTTGTCAGGGGAATTTTCTTTCCTAGGGGTGGGTAACTGGTAGATTTCCAAGATGCTAGCTAGAGTTCCAGGTGCCTGGTAAGGGCCCTGCCAAAAGGTGGGGCAGACAGATGATGCCAGGTTTTTGGACTGGGCCGGGCTAGAGCTCAAAAGTGGGTTGAGAGTTAAGTCTGGAAGAGAGAGTGGGGACTGCCCCTTCCAGAGTTGGTGCCTTGAGGGATCCTCACATAGGGGGTCCCGACTTGTTGCCGCTCCTGGGGAGGCACCCAGTTAGCATCAGGAGGGAGGAAAGGGTCCTATCTCAGCCTAGCCCCCATACTCACGTGTCTCCATCCTCTGAGATGTAAGTGAGTGCTTCCAGTTGCTGAGGGCTCAGAGCCCCTGCGGCGGGAAGCGGCGAGTCTGGGGTTGGGTCCTTGGTCTTGGGGTCCCCCAGCAAGGGCAGGGGCTCAGTGAGCGATGAGGAGCCGTAGATGGAGTCAGCCCTCTCCCCATCTGTGTCTTCCTTCTCCTGTGGCTCGTTGGCTGTCCCTGAAGGATGGGTCCAGGGCTGGGGGCTCCCACCGTCTGAAGGCCCAGAAGCTGGGGCTGGGGTGGGCTCGGGCAAGGAGCGCAGAGAACGCAGAGACTCGATGCCCGAGTCATACTGGCTCTCATCTGTCTCGTCCGGCCCCTTCCGCGCCTCCGACATCCCCGCGGCGCCGGCCCGCCGGGGCCCGGTCCGAGCAGTATCCGACTCCGCGCCGCCTTTCCGGGTTGCAGGTCCCCCTTGCAGAGCGGGTGCTGGGCCTGGACTGGACTCCTTCCTGGGATGCGGGGGCCCGAGGGGTTGGTGAGAAGCTGGGAAGACGCTCGGAGCGCTGGCGGGGTTCTCGGCAGCAGCTAACCGGGGCAGCTGGGCAGCCCAGTCTGACGCGCTCGCTCGCCCCGCCCTCAGGCCCCGCCTCCGACGGGCGCTGCGCTTCCGGGCCGACGCCCCGCCCTTCGGAATACCCCTTACCCCGCCCTCTGCGTTGGCTCCAAGTCAGGGTTTCCCCGGTCCTGACTCACTCGTGCGTTAATTCACCTATTCATTCATTCATACAACCACCGAAGCATCCATTCACTCACTCTTTTCTCCTTCTTTCTTCACACTATGCATTAATTCCACGCATTCTTCCTTTCCTTCCTTAACCTCCTCCATTTCTTCATTTCCACCCCCCCCCGTACATTCTTCATTCGTTTTTAGATGAATATTTCTCATCTGCACAAGTTGGGAATCTTGTGTGGAGGACACGTGAGGGGATGGGGAAGCGTTGCTACCTATGTCTTGCCCGTTGCTCTCAATTTCTCTTGCTCTTCCAAGAGAAAGAGGGGACACCCGTGTCTTCAAAGGAAAAGTTCTCCCTTTGGGTCCTGGATAGAGGGTCTCCTGTGTCAACTTCCCCGATCACATAGAATTGGACACAAGGATGTGTTTTTTTTAACATTTTTTATTGATTTATAATCATTTTACAATGTTGTGTCAAATTCCAGTGTTCAGCACAATTTTTCAGTCATTCATGGACATATACACACTCATTGTCACATTTTTTTCTCTGTGATTTATCATAACATTTTGTGTATATTTCCCTGTGCTATACAGTGTAATCTTGTTTATCTATTCTACAATTTTGAAATCCCAGTCTATCCCTTCCCACCCTCTACCCCCCTGGTAAACACAAGTCTGTATTCTCTGTCCATGAGTCTATTTCTGTCCTGTATTTATGCTTTGTTTTTGTTTGTTTGTTTGTTTTTGTTTTTTAGATTCCACATATGAGCGATCTCATATGGTATTTTTCTTTCCCTTTCTGGCTTACTTCACTTAGAATGACATTCTCCAGGAGCATCCATGTTGCTGCAAATGGCATTATGTTGTTGGTTTTTATGGCTGAGTAGTATTCCATTGTATAAATATACCACATCTTCTTTATCCAGTCACCTGTTGATGGACATTTAGGCTGTTGAAAGGATGTGTTTTTTGAAAGTGGTTTTTCTCAGGAAGATTGTTGTCTAAAAAAATAATATAGCCTAGTGGTAGAGCACAAACTTAGTATGCACAAGGTCCTGGGTTCAATCCCCATTAAAAATAATAATTAAAATAATAATAATAAACCATTAAAAATAATAATAAACCTAATTACCCCCCCCAAAATTAAAAAGTGGAGTGGTCATTCCTCACCAGGGATAAAACACTGGCCTTGAGCGTTTGCAACATCTAGTTAGGGAAGTTTAGTTCCTCCTGGTGGGGCTGGAATGTGGAGGCCCAGACACGCTGGGCTGCACTCTGCTGAGGTTCCCTCCACAGCCACAGCCACAGCCCTAATGCCTCCTTCCCTGTCCTTACTTTCCTTGGGCAAACCCCACCCACATGGAGCCCAATAAGTGCCCCATGATTTGTCCCCTACCCCAAGTGCCAGCAATGCTGTTAGAAGGTCATCTCCAAGAAAATCTCTCCCTTTTCCATCTCTGGCATTGGGAGAAGGAAGCTGGAGTGAGGCATAGACAGCTACTAACTGGCTTCCCTACCCTCCTCCCCCATGCAACCTCACTTTATTGTATAAAGCTTCTCCTATGTGTCTGACATTTTTCTCTCTGCTGGAAGCAAAACCAAGTATCACAGTAACAGTAATAACCAACAACCCCCCTTCCCCCTCCCCTACTAAAAATGTCCCATGTTCCAGCCTCCAAAAAGCCCCCTGGCAGTTACAACACAGACTGATTGTGCTCTGATAGGAGTGAGAACAGGGTGCTGGAGGAGCACATGGTGGGGCCAACTACCCAGGGGGCCAAGGGGAAGCGGAGGTTCCATTTGAACTGGAAATGGGAAGAGGAGAGGGCCAGGGAGACAAGAAGTACCTAGTCTCTGTTTGGTGGGGGAGGGTGAGTGGAGAGAGGAGGGTGGGGAGAGAGATGACCCACTGCTCTCCACCCCCACTGACAGCCAGAATCTGGAGGAAGCGGTGAGCATGAGGCAGTGAGGAGCCATGAGGGGAAAGCCCAAGGAAACTAAGGCCTCTCCTTTCCTTGGGGTCAGTGTGATTTCTGACATTCTCAACTTCCTCCCAGAGCACGTTCCTCTCTAACCCTCAAAGGCTGGAGCAAAAGTACAGTCTCTGACAACTCCAGACCCTGACCACTTGGGTTCAAAATCATCTCCATTTTAAAGTTGGGAATCTGGGACCCAGAAAGGTGAACTGACTTGCCCAAGATCAAAAACAGTTGGAAAGTGTAGAGCTGTGTTTTCCTGTTCCTAATCCAAAACTTTAAACAAGTTTTCACTGAAACTTTCTTTCAATTATGAAGGTCGAAGGGGCTGTGGACATCTGAGTCCTTCGCAAGGACACAAGAACTCAGGAGTGTGCAGTGACCAGCTCTCTCAGTCTATACGGAGGCTGATTTTAAGGAAAAACTTGCCTCAATCCAGTCCCGTGTGCAGCTCTAAACCATAACAGGTGCATGGCAGCCCCTTTTCCGGCCACATGAGGACAGCATTGAGTCACTGATTGTCTCCAGCCCCGAGCCTGCACTCGGACAGGAAGCCCTTCTGGGGGCATTCTGGAATGGGAAAGAGAGACCCATTGGCAGTGTCATCTGGAAAGATAACCTGGGGACTTTGACTCAGGTCACAGGGTCAGGGTTCTGACTTTGCACCCTCAGTCCCAGTCTTCTCCGAGGCTGGGCCCCTCTGGTCCTTTTCTCTGTTTTCTGGTTCCCTTTGTCATGCTCCGACTCCCCATTTCTGCCCACCCTAGCCAGGCTCCTCTTCAGGAAACAATTGCCATGGTGAACAACTGGTCAGCTGGCTCCTACCACATCCCCCTCTCTTCAGCTCTCTTTACCCTGGGCTTCTAAGGAAGAGTAATGTGTGTGTATGGAGAAAAGGGAGGTGGTCTTTTATCTCCTGGGAACTCTGAGGTTGGCCAAAAGAAGTTCGGCTATCTCTCTTGCAAAGCCCCCTGAAGTGGAGTTAGGAAGGCAGTGGGGATGGGGAAGAGGAGGAAGATCAGAACAACTAAATGAGGAATGTGAGATCCTATATTGGTTAGGAAAGGCCAGGGTTAGGAACTCTGCTTTCTGTCTGCAGTGAGGACTGAACTAGGTGGAATGAAGTGAAACCAGAGGAAGAGGGTTTGAAGTCAGCCACAAGGCAGGACTTCCCAAAAATCATGGGTGGGAGAGAAACATTGGAATGAGCCACCAAGTGAGATTCTTCCTCTGCTGTGGGATGAAAATGATCCATGCCTTTTGGGACCATACCCTTCCTCTGTTTGGGCAGGGAGGATGGACACACTGACCCAGGGAGGATCATACAGGCTGGACAGTTCTGAAATGATAGGGGGACTGAGACCCATCTTCACTTTGCCTTGAAAGGGAAGAGTAGAAAATGGAGGCAGAAGCAGGAGTAGGGGTGTGTGTGTGTGCGTGTGCGTGTGCGTGTGTGTGTGTGTGTGTGTAGTAGAGGCAGAAGATCTTCTGCCCTAGATGAAAGGCAGGACCGTCAGCAGATCAGTGTGCTTGTCCTCTATTCCCAAAGATCAGATATCCAGGCTTTGCCTCAAGCTGCCTTCCAGCCCTCAAAGATCCCCATGGACTTTTGAATGGGAAAGATCTGGATTCTTGGACCACCCTGTAAGTACTGGCAAGTGACTTTAAGTTACTCACCCTCCCTCTGCTTTGGTTCTTTGTGCGTAAATGGGGAGAGTCACTATATGTCAAAGACTCTACTGTAGCACACGACACACAGTAGGATTCCACAGTGACAGTGCACACATAGATTGATCAAGCATAGTCTTTAGTCTATTCTATCATAGTGATTGGTTTCCATGTCCTTCTTCCCCATTAGACTTTGTGCTCCTGGAGGAAAGGAAATTGTGTTTTCTATTTCTGAACAGGGCACACAGTAGGTATCTAATACCTGTTTATTGAATGGATGCATTCAGGAATGAATGAATGAATGAATGAATGAATGGCAGTTTCTTTTCTGCCCCTAGGTGGGGCAGGGAAAAACACTGTGGGTGGATGGCATGAAGGGACAGGCGACTTGCAGTCACTCAGCCTGGGCTGTGGTCTCTGACTTTGCCTCCTATACCCACAGAAGAAAATCAGAGCCTTAGAGATTGTCCGCTCAACTTTGTCCCTGCATAGATGAGACAACTAAAGCTCAGAGAGGGAAAGGCACTTGCGCAAGGTCACACAGCAAACGACAAAGCCAGGATTAAGAATTTGCACTCAGGATGCCTTATCTCCAGCCTAGGCCAATGTTCACACTTCATTGCTTCTCTGGGGCTGTTCTTCTAGGGTAGGAAGATGGTTTGATGAAAGCTGGTTTCAATGTCTCCTCTTCTGTCCTCTGTTAGAACTTTCTCACAGCTAGCTCCAATCCTTTTCATTTCACCCTATTCCATCCCTGTTCAGCTGCATCTGGCCTCTGAAGTCTGGCTCCTGTCTTAACCCTTTACCATCCAACTGGGAATAAGGCTCTTCCCTAGGGATCCAAGACTCAATTTTCTCTCCCCACCCTCACCCCCAGGAACTTCCAGGAACCAAAAATGGGGAGGGATGTTGGTTGAACCGCTGGCACCCCCTCCACGGAGTATAGACGAAGAGGAGTTTCCGCTTAGATCTTCCTAGGATGGTGGGGATGTGTGAGGTGAGCAGGGCTAGGAGTGGGGAAGGGGTGTAGGGAGCCCTTGTTGCTTTTCCCCTTTGGGGTGGCTGTTAGGTAGGCTTGGGGAAGGCGGAGTTTGGGGGGCCGGGGGCGGGGCTCCTGCGCAGGGAGGAAGGGGGGGGCGCGCTGGCTCCAGCTCCGCTCAGACAAAAGGCGGCGGCGGGAGCGGGCGGGAGGCGGAGCGGCGCCGCGAGGGCCTCAAGGTGACACCCGCCCCCGGCCCCGGCCCCCCCGGCCCGGCCCCCTAGCCCGCCTCCCTATTCCCAGCCCCTAGCCCCTTACCCGGTGCCCTTTCCAGGCCCCCTCCCCCCGGCGGGGGGTGGGGAGCAGCGAGGGCCCCGCCCCCTCCCTCCCCCTCCCTTGGCCCCGCGCAGGATGCCCCCGGCCCCTGGCAGCCCCCCGGGAGGCCCTGAGCTCGACGCGCCCCCTCTACGCCATGTCCCCCCCTGGCTCGGCCGAGGGAGAGAGCGGCGGAGGCGGCGGAGGCGGTGGCGGCCCCGGGGTCCCGGAGGAGCCCACGGCGGCGGCAGCGGCGGACGAGGGCCCCGCCCGAGAGGAGGTGAGAGCCGGCGGCGCCCCTTCCCGGGGCGCGGCCGCAGCCTGGTCCCCATCCCCCGCCGCGCGCGGCCCCCGCCGATTCCGCCGCAGCGCGGCCGGCGCCCCGCACCCTGAGCCGGCCGCCGCAGCCGCAGTCCCGCGCCGCTGCCCCCACCCGGCGGCCCGAGCTGTCCGCGGTGGCGGGGAAGGGGCCGCGCCGGGGGCGGGGCTCGGGGGTCTTGGGCAGGGGGAGGGGCCTAGGGGCGGGGACTCGCGGACCCCGGGCAGGTTGGGGTGGGGATGGTTGGTGGCCGGGATCCTATCTGGCTGAGGAGGATGCTATCTTGAAGGCGGGGAAGGGTGACTTGTAGGGGCTACGGAGGCAGGAGAGTGCCTGCCAGTTCCACGGGGGAAATCGTGATGTCACTTGAGCTGGGCTTCTAAGAAGGTCAAATGTGTGCCGAGGCGAACCCTCCTGGGGTCACTGGGAATGTGTGTGTGTGTATGTGTGGGGTGTGCGCTTCTCTCTCCCAATGTCCATGCAGCACCCCCACCCCCGGGCCCAGGGGGCCCTAAACCCAGGAATCCTTCTCAGTGTTGGTACTGAGCATATCCCTATTTGGGGGCCCTACTCTCCCGCCCCCTGAACCTGGAGACAAAGAGACCAAGGAAAGTACCAGGGGCTCCCCCATCTCCCTTGCACACGCTTGCATACTGCACTAGGGCAGAAGCACACAGGCAAGGACGGACCTGCAGGCAGAGCCCCTTTCAGATGCGTTCTCACTGGGAGCAGCACACTCAGGTGGGCACACAAAGCGGTAGGTATGCACACACCCCTAAGGACAGGCTCCCCGAAAGGCACATGTCCCCTAATCTTGCTTGTATATGCTGAGTACTATTTCCTAGCCCACCTACCTATCTGTACTTCCAGATCTTTCCTTGGATTTCACACCGGGTCCAGGGCCCGCTGCCTGTTACCAAGCCCTTCCTCTCCACCCTTCTCTCCCTTCCTCTGGCTAGCCTTCAGGTCCGGGCTGGGGAATTGAAAGAATAAGTCAGAATCTCAGCAGGGGTGTGTGTGTGGGGTTCCTAAAGCTAGTCAGTGGCGAGGAGGAGAGGGAAACCCCAGGCCGCCACCAGAAATCTGACTCAGTACCTGTCATTATGTGGCTGTGGGTGCCAGCACCCAGGATGCAAAGAGAATGAGGCCCTGCCCTCAGGAGCACCCAATCTAGTGCAGGAGCCAGACATGTAAACAACTCATCAGGGCGATAGTGCAAGCAGCATGTGCTAAGTGCTTAGCAGGCCCTGGTACCAAAATCGTTTTCTCTTGACAAATGGCTAGGCTGCAAACATCTTCCTCTCAACCCTCTACCCCCATCCCACATCCCTTCTCCCCAGCCACATGCCTCTGCCCTTCTGGATATTTCTTCCTGGATGGCCTTCTGCCCAGGGACACAAGGCCCCTGCCTCTCATCTTAGAACACGGGAAGGATGTTAGGGTGCAGGAGTGAGACTCGCAGGGGACCTGGGGTCCAGAACGTGCAGAAAGAGACAAGGCTTGGGGTTTCCTGGGAGGTATGAGGCTGTCTGTGAGGGACAGGGAGGTGGATGGGTCAGAGGAAGTTGTTCCTCCTGGTTCTTGAAGAAGGGAGGGCCCCATCTGTTAAGTGGGAAGGTGATGTCATTGGGTCTCTCCACCCTTCCTGGAATACTTGGAAGGGGTCCGGGCTGGGGACCTGCCTTCGCTGATGCCTGTCTGTCCTCCCTGTCTTCCCTGTCCACACCTCCTCTCTCATTGCCATCTTTGTGTCTGTCTTTGGACCCTGTTTCTCTGTGTGCCATCCTATCCATCTGTGTCTTCTCTGCCACCGGGGCCTCCTCCCTCCATCTCTGGCTCTGATCCCTCTGCCTCTTGGGGTGTCTCTCTGCACTTCCCTGTACTGGATTCCATTCCCCTTTCTTGTCCCCATGGCTCACTCTGGGTCACTTCTGTGTGTATCTCTGGTTCTGGGATCCCATCTCGGTCTGACCTTTTCTCTGCACATCCTGTCTGTCTCTGCCTGTCATCTCTGGTGCCGGCCTCTGCCCCTCCACCCCTGCATTCAACTCTGTGCTGGGTCCTGCCACTCTGTCTTACTCTCCACTCATCCCGGCCCCTTTCCCTGCCCATCTGAGCAGCAGCGTCCCATCCAGCCCTCTTTCACCAAGTCCCTCTGCCGTGAGTCCCACTGGAAGTGCCTGCTGCTCTCGCTGCTCATGTACGGCTGCCTGGGGGCCGTGGCCTGGTGCCACGTCACCACAGTGACCCGCCTCACCTTCAGCAGCGCCTACCAGGGCAACAGCCTCATGTACCACGACAGCCCTTGCTCCAACGGTTATGTCTACATACCCCTGGCCTTCCTGCTCATGCTGTACGCCGTCTACCTGGTGGAGTGCTGGCATTGCCAAGCCCGCCATGAGCTGCAGCACCGTGTGGATGTAAGCAGTGTGCGGGAGCGCGTGGGCCGCATGCAGCAGGCCACGCCCTGTATCTGGTGGAAGGCCATCAGCTACCACTATGTCCGCCGCACCCGCCAGGTCACCCGATACCGCAACGGAGATGCCTACACCACCACCCAGGTGAGGAGCTGGAGGGGAGTACAGGCCAGTCCAGATGGGAGGGGGTGCTGGGACCCTGCCTGACTGTCCCCAGGGGAAGAAGCACAGGCAGCAGTGAGCTCTTGTGGGCACTGCAACAGGAGGGCAATAACAGCCACCATAAAAATAGCAGCAAACATTTACAAGCAGCCTGGTTCTGCTCTAAGTACTTTACAAACATCAATCATTTAACCCTCAAACAACGCTATGAGGTAGGTAACTATTGTCCCCATTTTACAGATGAGGAAACTGAGGCTTGGAGAAGTGAAGTAACTTGCCCAAAGTCAAACAGCTAGTATGTGGTGTGGTGGACTTGAACCCAGGCAGTCGGGCTCCAGGGTCTGCATTGTTTAGTGCTTAGTGGTTGGGGCCTCACAGGCATTCTCTCACCTGTTTAGTGAGGTGGCTGTTACTGAGTCCTCTTTCACAGGTAAAGAGACCTAAGCTCAGTGACTTGCTCAAGGTCTGCAGCTTCCAAGTAGGAGTGCTAGACTTAAACTCAGGACCCTGGATCCCAAGTCCGAGGCTCCCAGAGGTGGGGGTCAGCTGGTAAAAAGGTGGAGGTGGGCATGGGAGGCATGGAGGGGGTGTCAATCAGCACTCCCTGGACCTGCCAGGATTAGGCATACTAGAGCCCTGGAGGAAGAAGAGATTTTCCCAAATGAGGGGGACCTCTCTGCCTCAGTATTGGGTAAACAAAGCCTGGGGCCTGTGAGAATCAGGAAAGAGGCTGGGTGGTAGCTAGGGTAGGAACAGGGAGTCCGGAGGCAAAGGTGTCCCCCAGGGAGCTCCTCTGGAGGGCCCATTTGGAAACACACTTATAAAAGGGAAGATGGGCAGGCTGCTTGCGGTGATGAGGGAGCAGAGTGGGACAAGGGAGGCAGTGGCAAAAGGGTCAAGCAAGCCGGAGGGGCAGTTCAGGGCCTGGGCCTGACCCCCAGACCAAGCAGGGCTTAATTCAAATGAGAAGGCACAGAGGTAGGGATGAGTCCTAACCCCGCCCGCATCTCTAACTCACTGATGAAGCTGAGGGCCTCAGTGTCTCTATAAACCCTACCCGGTAAGATCCTACCTGGCTCCAACTCGGAGCTAAACCAGGAGAGACTGAGGGTTTGACCAGGCGACAAGAGCAGCGATGGGGCGGACGAGGGTGAGCGGACAGAAGCGACTCCCGTCGCCTTCCCCGGCGCCGCAGGTCTACCATGAGCGCGTCAATACGCACGTGGCCGAGGCCGAGTTCGACTACGCGCGCTGCGGCGTCCGCGACGTGTCCAAGGCGCTGGTGGGGCTAGAGGGTGCGCCGGCCACGAGGCTGCGCTTCACCAAGTGCTTCAGCTTCGCCAGCGTGGAGGCCGAGAACGCGTACCTGTGCCAGCGCGCGCGCTTCTTCGCCGAGAACGAGGGCCTGGACGACTACATGGAGGCGCGCGAGGGCATGCACCTCAAGAACGTGGACTTCCGCGAGTTCATGGTGGCCTTCCCCGACCCGGCCAGGCCGCCCTGGTACGCCTGCTCGTCCGCCTTCTGGGCCGCGGCTCTGCTCACGCTGTCGTGGCCGCTGCGCGTGCTGGCCGAGTACCGCACGGCCTACGCGCACTATCACGTGGAGAAGCTCTTCGGCCTTGAGGGCCCGGGCTCGGCCGGCGGCAGCGCGGGCGGTGGCTTTAGCCCCAGCGACGAGCTGCTGCCCCCGCTGACGCACCGCCTGCCGCGGGTCAACACGGTGGACAGCACGGAGCTCGAATGGCACATCCGCTCCAACCAGCAGTTGGTGCCCAGCTACTCCGAGGCGGTGCTCATGGACCTGGCGGGACTGGGCGCGCGCTGCGCCGGGGGCGCGGCGGGCGGCTACACGCCTACGTGCCGCTACGGCGGGGTGGGCGGCCCGGGCGCGGCGGGCCTGGCCCCGTACCGGCGCAGCTGCGAGCACTGCCAGCGCGCCGTCAGCAGCTCGTCTATTTTCTCGCGCAGCGCCCTGAGCATCTGCGCCAGCCCGCGGGCCGGCCCGGGGCCGGGCGGCGGGGCGGGCTGCGGGGGCAGCCGCTTCTCGCTCGGCCGCCTCTATGGCTCCCGGCGCAGCTGCCTGTGGCGCAGCCGGAGCGGGAGTGTTAACGAGGCGAGCTGCCCTACCGAGCAGACGCGGCTGTCGAGCCAGGCCAGCATGGGGGACGACGAGGACGACGACGACGACGAGGAGGCCGGACCGCCGCCTCCCTACCACGACGCCCTCTACTTCCCGGTGCTCATCGTGCACCGGCAGGAGGGGTGTCTGGGCCACAGTCACCGGCCGCTGCACCGCCACGGCTCCTGCGTAGAGACCTCACTGTGACCCCGGGCCCCTGGACCCGCCCGCCGGCCTCCTCCCTGCCCCTCGCCGGACTGGGCTCCCTGCGTGTAGCAGGGGGAGTCACGATGGTGGTGGCCGAGGCTGTGCTGGGCACGGCGTGGGGAGGGTGGGGGGAGGCAAAGGGTCGCGGGACATACGCCAAAGCGGCCGATCCCTGTCACCCTTCCCGCCTTCCCTGTACATAGACAGATGGAAGGAGGGGTGAGAGAATGCCACCCGGGCAGAGTCATCTCTTCCAGCCCCGCCCCTGAGCTCCTAGAGGGACACCTCCCCTTTCTACATGCACACCCGAGATTTCCCGTCCCGTCTTTCAACGGATCTTCTGACTGTTACGTGGCAACTGTGCCGCGGGACCGGCGTTGGGTCCAGTCTCAAGGGAGAGGCCCTCGCTGTGCAGCTGGGGAGGTTGAGGCCGGGGGAAGGGCAACTGGGGCTTTCCTTCTTTGGTAGCCTGGCCCCTCTGGGACCTCTCTCTACTGAGGGGGCAGCGGTTAGCAGGGCTGGCTTCCAACAAGCTAATGAATTCATGGGTCTGAGGCCAGGGCCAGGCGTCAGCCGCCACACTCCATCTCAAAGCTGTGGAAATGTTGCTCTCCTCTTTTTGGCGCTGGCCCCGAAGAGGATCGGGGTTTCCTTTCTGCCGCTCCCTCCACTGTTGTTTATCTCACTGGGCCCAGGGAGGCTGGGTCCCTGTAGGGATTGTGCTCACCACGAAGACGTCACTCCCCTCCCTCCCCTCCTGCTCCCCGGCTCTAAGAGCTGTTGCCAGGGGCGAGAGGGGAGGCACACTGTGGAAGGCAGTACACCTCAGTCCTTAGTCCACACTGCAGCCTCCTCACCTGGGTTCTGAGAGGGGACGCCCTTCAGAGAGAGTGATATACAGCCCCGGCAGGCGGCATTCCTTCAAGCTGGCCAAGGTGAATGAGTAAGTGGCAGACAGACTTGGGTGACAACAGGGAACTCTGGAAGTAGGTGGGAGTCAAAGAGGAGGGGGCAGTGAAAAGACCCCCGAAGGCAGGGGTGTCATGGGGCCAGACCTTGCCTCCCCCATACTTGTGGGGAGAAGTAGAGAGTGGTTGACCCCATACAGATCCTTTGCAGGGCTGAAGACCTTGTCACGAGCCCCAGCTGGAGAAAGACTCAATTCCAGTGGCAGGGTCAGAGGCAGGAATTTTCGAAATCTTGCCCGACCCCCTTGTCCTCCCCTAGTCCATGAGCTGAAGCCCTGCTGTGTGTCCCAGGGTCTTCAAAGGGGCGTCCTGCCACCACCCCAGGGTGCTGGCCCCACCTGCTGTCCTTCCACCACTCCTACCCTGATGTGCTTCCGTGTGCATGTCTGTGTACGATCCCCCTGGACTCCAACTCCCCTGGCTAAAGTTTTCCCAGCCAACTTAGCGTCCAGGGATTGAGTTCGCATTTCCAGCTGGAGAGGATAACCCTCTGGCCTCGACATTGCTCGCCCCATGCTTCTCACTTTGCCTGAACCATCAGAACTGCTCTTTCCCCACCTCAGCCTGTCCCCTCTTCCTCCAGCATAGCCGGGCCTGCACCCCCAAGGGCGTGGCCTCCACCTATGCAACATCTCCTCTGGCCCCCCTTCCCTCCTTTCCCGGGGGACTTGGAGGGCACAGATTGTGGGGACACCACAGCCCGTGACCCATCAGGGCTGAGGTTAACTTTGATGAGGAGATGGCTGAGTGGGAAGGGAGAGGAGGCTGGACAAGGGGAGGCCTGGGCAGAGGGGGACAGCTGCTCATTAGGTTTCCCTGGGCAGCAGTGCCCATCTGCCTGCCAGCACTGGACTCTCAGGGGGCCTGGCGTTTGGAGCAACCCCTCTTTCCTCTGAACCGACATCTGCGATGGACAGGTGGCGAGCTGTGGCCTCGGGCCCCAGTTCTTGGCCAGCTGGCACCTGAATGTCACACTCTTGTGTGGGGCAGCCTGACCAGACCACCTCACGGCTTCAAGGTGGGGGGAGAAACCCCGCCCTTCCTGCCTCAGGCCTGTTCCTGAGACAGAGCCAGAGCTGGGAGGAGGGGACCGGGAGGGGCTGTTATTATTTTTGCCTGTACTGACCATTTCTGCCTAGTGTTCTCACACAGACAGCCTCACCTCCCACACACGCACAGACTTAGAAACCAATTCTTTGGTCTATTTTCTTGGTAGCTTTATTGATTGCCAGGGAAAACAAAAACCAGAAAATTAATTAATCTCTAAAATTAAACTTTACACTGAATGTTCTTGTTTCTCTAATTAGAACCTCTGCTAGCAGCTGTGGCTATGTACACTCACACACTCACAAACACCCTCACACCTACATGTTTGCACTTCGGAACTGTCAGAGGGTGTCAGGCACAGACAGACTCTAGGTTGCCCGGTCAGGCACACACGTGCAGTCACTCCCAAGCCCCCTCTGGTGCTCTGCTCAGTGCCTGCTTATTGGAAGGAGTCCTTAGAAAGTGGGCACCCTGAGGCTGTGGTGGTGGCAGCCCATGACCCACCCTTTGGAAACATGAGGCTGGAGGTTCTGAGCCCCTCTGCCTGGGGAGGATGGGGGATGGGGGATGGGGGATGGGGTTCAGCCTGAATCCATCCTCAGGTCCTCTCGTGGCCCCATAGGTAGATGTGATTCCTGTGGGTGTGGCCCCAGGGTAGGCAGCCACAGAGTGCCTGGGACTCATGGAGGGCACCGGGAAGGTTCCATGTGTCCTGGGGACAAGGGCTTGTGGGTGGGCTGGGCCTGGCTGAGGAGAAGACAGGTCTCTGTCAACTGGGTGCATCACACTGTGGCCTTTCTGTCGTGGATTTCCAAGCGCAAAGATTGTATAAATCAAACTGGTGGATAATAAAGTTGCGGATGACTCACTGACTTCCATTCCCCATGTGGCACCTCCCTCACCATCTCCCCTTTCCGTGAGCAGCTCTCTCAGGAGGCCACTGGGTCTGAGCTCCCCCTGTCACCTCTGTTTCCCCCTTCCCATGTTGGGGGGGATGGGTTACAGGATGGCATGGCCTGTAGACCCAGATGACTTCAGCGGAGTCAAGTAACAGGGAGGGGCATCTGCAGGGGTGAGCGTGGAAAAGCCAGGCAAAGCTCTGTTGCAGCTGGAGGAAGGAGAAGGTGAGAGAGAGTGAGTGTGTTTGAAGGTCAAGAGGTTAAGGATCTGTTTGGTAGAGAGGAAAATGCGGGGGTCGGGGGTGATCAGGGAGATGGACAGTCCTGTGGGAGAGTCTGGGCAGGCACAGTCCCTTAGAGGCTGCTTTGCCTTCCCTATTCCTGGAAGAAGCCATTGCAGTAGGTCTGTAATACCCTCTCCCTGGGTACTGGAGCTGAGTCCCATTTCAAACCCCTATCCCAGACCCCCCCCCCACATCTTTATCTGCACAACCCCTTGATCACTCATCCCAAGGATACTCTTAGTCTCCTCACCACCCCCTGGACCAGTGTGAGACTGCAGCCGGCATGGCAGGGGCATGAAATGAGGGATGGGGCTGGGGCAGGGAAGCATATCTGGTCACTGCCCCAGCCCTGGCCCCCATCTTATCCCACAGGGTTCTCAGGGCCCTTGGCAGTGATTGGTGACATGAAGTGGGTGGGATTCAGGGCCCGCTGGAGGGCTGCTTCGCGGTTGGCACAGAGAGCTTGGCTGATGAGATACTCGCTCTCCTGGGCGATATCTGACAGGCGCAGATCAAACTCCAGGAGGGTCTTGTTGTCTGACATGCCTTCCAGGAGCTGCTTCCCGCCATCCTGGGTCAGGAATACAAGGGAAAGGGTCACTTTCCATCACTACCCAGGGTCGCACAACGGGTGAGTGTATAGACACATACACATATTTATATACAGATGTGACTGAAACAACAGGTTCACAAAACAATCCTTAACCCACTTGCACAGCACTGACATTTTCTATCCTATTCTATCCTGTTCCATTCTGTTCCCTGAGAAAAATGGTGCTCAAAACTCACTAAATTGATTTTTCAGCTCCAATGGTTAGAAAACCACTGCACTACAGCAGTGATGGTGATTCTATTTCTCCAGTTCAGCCGTGGCAAGTGGGACCAATGTGGCTCATGAGACATGAGGAGGATGTTTGGACAAAGTGGCTTCTGGGAAGGTTCTCCTCATTCTGAAAAGAGAACAAAAGAGAGGGATGGTCTCCCTTTCTCTGCCTCTGGGCGCGGCCCTAATGGGAGGTGCAGCCGCCATCTTGCACCAATGAAGGGAGCAGCAGAGAGGACGTGGCCATGTGGCTGGGCAGGCAAAGCAGAGGATGGCACTGAGCCATGGAATTCACCAACCCCAGAACCTTCTTTCCTGGGGCTTCTGATTAGGGACATAATGAATACTCTTCTTGCTTAAGCCGCTTCCTTGTTAAGTGTTCCATTAGTTGTAGCTGAGAACACCCCCTTCAGAGATAGTGTATGTGAGTAAGCCTGTTTTCTGGGGAGTTTAGTAGAAGGTTCAGGGCCCCAAGTAGAGTACATGGAGTGCCCTCCTTACGAGTCCTCACAGCTCCAGTCCCTTCTGGGTTGGGTAGGCCAGGCCTAATGTGAAAAATTTCATGTCAGGAGGCAGAATGCTGCTGTTCTATGGTTGTCACCTAATAGCATGTTGTAAACTCAATTTAATGGGTCACAGAAGCATTTTTTTAAAAATGAAGTAGTGTATATTATAAAAGAAAACATCAGCTATATCACAAGCAGTACAAGTATATTTCAATTATGTTATAAATATTGATGTATATGTTCACTAAGTGTTCATGTAAATTGCATTTCTTACTCGAGACTTGGTCAAGAAAATATGAGAGACATTATCTATCTAGGACCCAGGCTTTCAAATCAGTCCTGGGCTTGAATCACAGCTCTGCCACTTTCTACTGACTGGATGCTTTCAGGCAACTCACTAACCTCTATGAGACTCAATTTTTCATCCAAAGTGGGGTTAAGAATACATATTTTAACCCACATACCTATGGTCAATTAATCTTCAACAAAGGAGTCAAGAATATACAATGGAGAAAAGACAGTCTCTTTGGCAAGTGGTGATGGAAAAGCCACATGTAAATTAATGAAATTAGAACACTCCCTCACACCATACACAAAAAAAACCCTCAAAATGGCTTGAAGACTTAAACATTAGACAGGATACCATAAATCTCCTAGAAGAATATATAGGCAAAACATTCTCTGATATAAATCATAGCAATCTTCTCCTAGGTCACTCTACCAAGGCAATAGAAATAAAAGCAAAAATAAACAAATGGGACCTAATTAAACTTATAAGCTTTTGTACAGCAAAGGAAACCATAAACAAAACAAAAAGACAACCTATGGAATGGGAGAAAATATTTGTAAATGATGCAACTGATAAGGGCTTAATTTCCAGAATATATAAACAGTTCATACAGCTCAACAACAAAAAAACAAACAACCCAATAAAAGAAACTGAGCAGAAGACCTAAACAGACATTTCTCTAATGAAGACATACAGGTGGCCAACAGGCATATAAAAAAATGCTCAGTATCACTAATTATTAGAGAAATGCAAATCAAAACTACCATGAGGTGTCACCTCACATCAGTCATAATGGCCATCATTAAAAAGTCCACAAATGATAAATTCCAGAGAAGAGGGAGAAAAGGGAACCCTCCTACACTGTTGGTGGGAATGTAATTTGGTGCAGCCACTATGGAAAACAGTTGGAGAGCCCTTAAAAAGCTAAAAATAGAGTTACCCAGTAATCCCACTCCTAGGTATATATCTAGAGAAAACTCTAATTTGAAAAGGTACGGCACCCCAATGTTCATAGCAGCACTATTTACAATAGCCAAGACATGGAAGCAACCTAATTGTCCATCAACAGATGACAGGATAAAGATGTGATTTTATACACACACACACACAATGGAATACTACTCAGCCATAAAAAGAATGAAATAATGTCATTTACAGCAACATGGATGGACCTAGAGATTATCATACTAAGTGAAGTAAGTCAGACAGAGAAAGACAAACATCATATGTTATCACTTATATGTTGAATCTTAAAAGATGGCACAAATGAACTTATTTACAAAACAGAAACAGACTCACAGATATAGAAAACAAATAGTTATGGTTACCAAAGGGGAAAGGGCAGGGAAGGATAAATTAGGAGTTTGGGATTTGCAGATACTACTACTATGTACAAAACAGATAAACAACAAGTTCCTACTGTATAGCACAGGGAACTATATTCAATATCTTGTAATCTATAATGAAAAACATATGAACGAGAATACATGTATAACTGAAGCACTAGGCTGTACACCAGAAACTAAGATGACATTGAAAATCAGCCATACTTCAGTTAAAAAAAATACACATTTTACTAGATAACCATGAGGGTTAAAGAAAAACTAATTGATACTGGGCAGCTAGCGTAGAATATAACCCTGAGTGACGGTAACTAGCAATCACCGAGGACCTAGCCAGTACCTGCAACGGTAAACTGCTTTACAAGTATAACTCATTTAATCGTCCCAGTGACAACACTTAGAAGTAGATGCTATTATAATCTCCAGTTTACAGAAGGGGGGGCAGGAAATGGAGATCTGCAAAAGTTAAGTAACTTAACCAAGGGCTAAAAGGCAGAAAACCAGGTAAGAACCGAGTAAAGGCTGTAATCCTAACAATTGTCCCCTAAGCACCTGGCGGCAGCTGGATTCCATGCCTGCCCCGCAGGCCCCAAGGCCTCCCCTAGGCCCTGCCAGCCCCAGAAGCCGTGGCTCACCAGCCCAATGTGGTTGCAGGACAGGTTGATGCTGGTGAGCGTGGTGTTGATGGAGAGCACCTGGGAGAGGAGCGTGGCGGTGGGCTCGGACAGCTCGTTGCCCCCGAGGTGCAGCGTGGTGAGGCACTTGTTGGTCTGCAAGGCGTGCGTGAGCGCCTGGCCGCCCTCATCCTCCACGCAGTTGAGGCGCAGGTTGAGGGAAATGAGGTTGGTGTTGTGCGCCAGGGCGTGAGCCAGCGACTGGGCGCCCAGCGCGCGCACCTGGTTGTTGGCGAGGTTGAGCACGCGCAAGCGGCTGTGGCTCAGCAGCTTGGCGGCGGCGCGCGCGCCACGGTCCCCTATGAGGTTGTGCGACAGGTCCAGCTCCTCCAGGGCCGGGTGGTCCAGGAGGCTGCGAATCAGGATGCGTGCCTTGTCGTCGTCCACCTTGCTTCGGGTCAACCTGAAGATCTGTGGGCAGGTAGAGGGTCGGTGGATAGCACCGGGTAGACGGTAGAGGAAGGAGCCCCAGGGACGTCTGAGGTTCTGCTCACCTACTGTTGGCCACCGGGCTGGCTCTTGGGCAGGGGCCTACTCAGCGTGACAGTGGTGCAGAATTGGTGGCAGCTAGTAAGGGGGAAAGAATACCACTTACGGAGAAATGACTATGTGCTGGGCATACTGCTGGAACATTCCATAGCCATTATCTCTAACTCTCAGCATCCCAGTGAGGCAGAACAAGTTCTCTCCGTTTTACAGTAGCAAATGGCAGCTTTGAGTGGATACATCATTTGCCCAGAGTCACACAGTGATTAAGCTGTGGAGGCCGGATTTGAATCCAGGTCTGTTTGATGCCCCAGCCCCTCACTGCACCCTCCTCAGCTGGCTAAGATCCACCATGGCTAGGAGAAGTCTCTGAGGGACAGTGCCAGGGTAAGAACGGGAGAAAGTGAAAGGGCGAGGAACAGGAAATGGATGAGATGAACAAAAGAGATAAAAGAAGGGGGGTGGAACTAGCATTATAAACATTGGCGGTGGGATCCCTGTCCCTTTCCTTCTCACTGGCTTGTCCTGCTGCTGCCACTTCCTTGGGACCTCTGAGTGGCCCCCCCACCCCCCATCATTTAGTCCTCTCCTTTCTTGACGTCCCTCTTGGCCTTAGAATCTTTCGTTCCTCTTGTCTTTTCATTGCATCTATCTGGCAAAGCTCCAACCCTGCATCAACCCCACTCTCTAACTTCTGCCTGTCTGTGCCCAAACAAGTGACATGATGGAAAATGTCACATGACAGGACTGGCTGGTATCACCAATAGTCCCTCAGTCTGTGTGCCAATTCAACTCTGCTTCTCTGGACCATGTGCTCTCCCATGATCCAACAGCTATTTTAGCCTTCGCCAGCCCCTCACTTCAGGGACCCCCTCTAGAGCCTCCTTTCAGTAGGTAAATCTCATCTTGTCTCCCCAGCCATTGAGTAGGAACCCTTCTTTTTCCTAATCCCAAACATTAATCCACTGCTGCACACCACATCCACTCTCCCCTCTGCCTGGAGCCAACCAGCCCACTCAGTCCCAGATCCCATTCCTCTGCCTTCTCAGGAGCCTCCCTGGGTCAGAGTATCCGTGCCTCTCTCCTGTACTCAACTCCTTTCATGCAGTTGGGTGGAGCTTTACATTGCTTTTAAATGCATGCAAGTTTCTTAAGAAAACCCAAACCCCTCATCTATTATTGCTCTACCTTTCTCCTCCTTCTCCGCCAAATTCTTGAAAAAGATGATCACGGTCATCCCATTTCCTCACTTCTCACTCTCTCCATAAACCTCTCCAATCTGGCCTCTGGCACTCCAGAACTCCTGGCATTCCACTGACATAGCTCCCCTTCAGTGACCTCCGTATCTGCAAAATCTGGTCCTCAGCTCCATCCCACCCCACTGCTGCTCACCCCTCTTCTTGAAACACATCCCTCCCTTGGCTCTGTGACACAATGTCGTGTCCTCCTTTCCTTCCTCTGATTTCTTGGCAGGCTCTCCCTCTTCCAGCCAGAGTATCTGGGACATACACTAAAAAAACATTCGTGTGTATCTGAAACTCAAATTTAACTGGACATTTTGTGTTTTTATTTGGTAAATCTGGCAACCCTATTCGAGTTGCAATTTTACATTTATATGATTGCTGATTAGTGTCTTTTATCCCCACCAGACTGTTAGCTGGAGGGCACAAATGGTATAATTTTGCTTGCAGTTCAATCTTCAGCACCTAGGAAAGGGCCTGGAGAGCAGATGTTTGTTGGGTGAAGAAATGGCTGGTGAACAAGCAGGGCAGTGCCGTGTGCATCTCTCTATCCCCAGGACCCAGCTTGGTACAGGGTGCATAAAAGGACACTTGGTCAATGAGTGAGAAGGAAATAGGAAGAAGAGAATGGTGATAGAGGAGGAAGGGAAGGGGAGGGGGAATTAGATGCTGAGAATGGGAGGAGGGGGAAGGCTGGAGGCAGGTGGTACCTTGAGGGTGTGGCATGCCTTGACGGTGGCCGCCAGGGAGTGGCAGTCGCGGTAGGTGAAGAGGAAGAGGTTCCACTTGAAGTTCATCCCGCAGTCCTTGACACCATACACGAGGTCCAGCTCTTCCAGACGGCTCAGGCCAGCCACTAGGTCGCCCAGTTGGTAGTGGTCGGTGGCCAGCTCCTCCATTTCTCCCTCGCTGCCGGAGTCAGACAGATCCCCGCTCTGGGGCGGCGGCAGGAGCTGCACTGGCGGAAGGAACTGATCCACCCGGATGGTGCGCACGTAGTTCCTGCAGAGCGGCAGCAGGTTGAGGATCACCGCAGGGTCGGTGCTGCTTGGGATGAAGTGCTTCAGCAGGTTCCCCAGGTGCAGCTCGAAGAACATGCGCTTCCAGCTGCCGCCATGCTTGTCCACGTGGCACACTGGCCAGCGCTGCAGGCAGCAGCGGCGCCAGTAATTTTCGTCGTCGATCAGGTTGGCAGTCACAGTCAGCGGCAGGTTGGGGGGCAGGTTGTTCAGGACCTTCTTCTGGTGTTCTGGGAGCAGCTGCTTCAGGATAGGGTTGTCTTGGGGCACAGAAAAAGGAAAGTAGAAGTCACAGTGTTGGGGGTGCCACACATGGTACCCTGGGCTGGAGGAGAGAGCCACTACCCCTGACCCTGGGGTGTTCCTGGTTGAAGGTGAACATCTTAGCATCGAGTCTCAGGAGGCTACCAGTCTGAGGAAGAATCTCAGGTTCAGCCCTCAGTTATTGCTTAACCTGGTGGAGGAGACAATCCCTGACTTCAGAAGCTCTCAGTATGATTTGATTCATTCATTTCAAAACAAAAAGGGTTTTCTGGACACCTGCTCTGCACCACACTCTGTCCTAAGTGCTGAGGATACAAGAGTGACCAAAACAGAGGAAGCCACTCCTTCTTATGAGGGGAGGCAAATAATAAACAAATCAAATGAATATATTCTAGGTCTGGTGGTAACAGGTGCTGTAGACAAAATGATGGTCCTGTCCTCAGAGAGCTCCCCATCCAGTAGGAGAGGTTGGCAACCTTTTCTTTGAAAAGGATGGACATTTATAGAAGTTAGTGTACAGAATAATTGAAGAACCTGTACGCACCATGGAAGACCAAGAGAGTGGAGGGCAGTCAACCAGGGAAGGCTTTCTGGAGGAAGAGGTAGATATGGTTTATCTACCACAACTACCTGGGAAAGGTGAGGAGAGGGCATAGGCATAGAGGGCACAGTATTGGGGCAGTCTGGTGAGGTGGGGACAGCAGGAGAAACTGTCCTAGCTTGGCTTGGTGGGTGGGGCAAGAAGTGTTGAGTGGTGATGAGGATGCTGTGTGAGAGGCCAGAACCCAGCCTCTGAGGCCTCATCTCCAGACAGTCCCCACCCACCCTGCCCCACTTCTTGCCTGCTCTCTCTCGCCCCAGGCAGGGACAGACTTACTCTGGAAGTTCTTGACAATGTGTTGAATGCAGAGTTCTGTGAGGAGGGGCACGATGGCCAGTGACCACTCGACATCCTCAGCGATGATCCTACGCATCCGACGTACCCCAGCCCTGGAACTCGGGCCCTTGGACTTCACAGGAGGTGGGATAGTTGAGGGCTTTGAGGGGGGTGGGCCTGTGCTGGAAGTTTGGCCGGCAGTGGAGGACCGGTCCTGTGTGGAAATTGAGGACTGGCTGGGGCCTGACAGTGAGGGTGTTGTCAGGGTTTCCTGCATGCTGAGGCCTGGCAACACAGAGACAGGTGGCCCCTTGGCAATGGCCTTGTGACACGGACTTTTTCAGATAGGAGGGTCCTGGATGCCAGTAGAAACCTGGAGGAGGAGGAGGTGGGTAGAGTTGTTACTTTGGAGGGTCTCGGTGAGCCTTTACCAAGACATGTAGCACAGGGTGGTTCTTAAGGGTCAGTTTCTGGATTAGAGCAGATTCAGGTGCAAATCCCACTAGCTGGGTGGCCCTGGGCCAGTTACTAAAATTTTCTCAGTTTCAGATGCCTCCTCTGTGAAATAAGGATAACAGTCACCAATAAGAGGCTTGGGAGGAGTAAATAAAATAATGCATCCAAAGAGGCATAATATACTGTGATACATGAAACTGTAGCCAGCAGCAGCTCCACATTTTGGATAATAATAGCCTCACAGCAATTACAAGAAATTGCTGTATGCTGGACACTTTTTTTAGTTTTTTTATGCATATCAGCTCATTTGATCCTCACAAAAGCTTTTTTAAGGTAGGTACTTATAGAAGGGAGGGTATAGCTCAGTGGTAGAGTGCACGCTTAGCATACAAGAGGTCCTGGGTTCAATCCCCAGGACCTCCATTAAAAAATAAATAAAATTAAAAGAAACAAACCTAATTACCTCCCCCAACCAAAAAAATTACACAAAAAAGTTACTCATACTATTTCCATTTTTCTGATGTGAAACTGAAGCACAGAGAGGTTAACTGACTTGCCCAATGTCACACAGCTTATAAATAACAAAGATGGATTTAAACTCAGTTTATCAAGTTTGGCTAAAAGACTAAGGGATGATAAAGAATCATTTAGTTCAACACAGCTCCCTGCACTAAGTGTTTTACAGAACAGCAACTGCTTGACTAGGAAGGTGGGGTCAAGAACAGCACTGGCCAACAGAAGTATAATGCCTGGCAAAATGCAAGCCATATATACTATTTAAAAATTTCTCATACCCACATTAAAAAAGAGAAAACAGGTGAAATTAATTTTATGTTTAACTCAATGTCCAAAATATCATTTAAATATGTAATTAATATTAAAATTATTAATGACACATTATATACACAAATATTTACACTAAGCCTTCAAAATCTGATGGGTAGAGTCTACTGTTTTGGGTGGTGTAGGTGAGAGAGGAAGGAGAGGGGGAACTGGACCCAGTCCCTGTAGAGGATGCTAGCTCGGCCCCTCCCTTCAATCTCTCCATCCCAGTCTTCCTAGTTTTCCCAGCCTCTGGGCATTCCAGACTGCAGCAGGAAGGCGTGGGAGGTGAAAAAGCAGCTAAATCTGGGGCTGAAGACAGAAGACAAAGAATGTATCCAGGGCTGCCTCCACTCCCCTGTTTGTCCATTCCTGCATCCTTGCTGGATGTGCCCCTGTCCTGAGACTGCAGGTGGAACAGGGGCTGCTTGGCATACAGCTCCAACTCCAGGTTTGCTCCCTGACTCGATGCACTGTGTAGTGGCCCATGGGAAGGGACACTTTGAAAAAGCAAAGGTGTCCTTGGCAGATGGAGGGGACCAGATGGTGCTCCCCAGTCCCCTAGGCATCTCAAGGAGGAAGAGCCTGGCTCCGTGTGTGTGTGTGTGTGTGTGTGTGTGTGTGTGTGTGTGTGTGTGTGTGAGAGAGAGAGAGAGAGAGAGAGAGAGAGGGAGAGAGGGAGAGAAAGGGGCAGGAGGAAGCAGTGTTGGGAAGGTATCTATGCATTTGTGACATACTTACGCAAATCAAATGCAAATTGACAGATTGTGTCCAGAGTTGTGGAATAATCAGCTGGTATTTTTTGACTAATGGCCCCTTGGAGGCTGTGGCTGGGAGGGGTTGCTGCTTGGAGGTACCAGATGACTTTGCATTACTGGCTTTACCAGTGACTTGCTGTGTGACCTTGGCCAAGTGACAGCCTATCTGAGTGCCAGTTTCCTTATTTATTAAAGGGGATAATAATAAAGGCTGTTGTGGAGATTCCCCTGAGATAATATTTGAATCATATTGATAATATCTGACTGACATTAAGAGAGGGTGTGCGGAGGATGAAGGGACTCTGAGGGACAGGGGTCTTGGGCTGTGGAGAGAAAGCTCTGGAGACCTGCTTCTTGAGTGCTGACCTGAGACAGTGTTTTTAAGTGAGATTGTTCCCTGTCTCCAGAGTACATGGGAAGAGCAAGGCGGCAGTTCAAGGCAGATCAGGATAGAAGGATACTGATATCTCGGCATTGAGGAGCCTTGGCAGACTGGGCAAGAGGAGGAGGAAAGGGGTAACAGACCAACCCTGCTCCTGCTGGTTCTGCATCTGGATGCCTGGGGCTCCCTCCAAAGTTCTGGCCTAATGCATCCGGTGTTCTCCTTGGTCCCCCTCATCCCAGATGCATCCCAGGACACCCTGCAGGCCATGCCCAAGGGAGTAGGACCCAGCTCCACAGCCAGGGGCGCCCCCCACCCCAACCCCTCCAGTTACAGGTGGGTGTTGCCCTGGGGCTGGCACTCCAGGCATTTCTCACAATGCTGCCCAGGCTCACCATCCTGGTCCAAGGTTCCTTCTTCCTCCCAGGAGGACGCATGGTTGGGAAACCCCACCTGGGGCCTGGCGAGGTGGCCCTGATCTCACTGCCTAATGCCTCACAGTCTTAGGACCCGGCACCTGGGGTTCTTTCTGATGTCTGGTCCTAACCGCTCTTGCTGCTGCTTGGAGCCTGCAGCTGCCTCCTCAGAAGGAAAGAGAAGAGAGGCCCTCCATGTGCTCTACGTGCTTGGCTGGTATAAAAAGAGCCCCTGCCATCCTGCAGCATTTACAGAGACCCTCTGATGTCATTTTTAAGGCAAATATTGACAACATTAACCTCATAATAAGGTCAGAATTGACAGTTTTCACTAATCACCTCTTGATTTAAAAAAAATCAACATTACAAAGATATTTTTGGCAAGCAAATTATCAGAGGATTCTTCTAAGAAGGATTTTAGTTACAAATTTTTTTTAATATTTTTTAAAAATCACATATAAAACAAAGTACGTTTCAAAGGGTAGTGAGCAAGACAAACTCCTCACCTCCCAGTTATTAATGTTATAAAGATGATGCCAAGCCGAATGCCTGACCCCTGCCCTTCTCAACCACTCTATTGGCTCTCCTCCTGCCTCTGGATCATTGTCCAGAAGTCTCCATCACAGGCTCCTCTAACTCCGCCCACCCCTCAGGGTTTAGCCTCCACTGTCCAGCCTCACTCCTTCTGGTTGGTGGGCTGTAGCTCTTCCTTCTCTGACCTCCAGACTCGGGGTCCACTGGCCTACCTCCCAGCTCCCTTAGACTCAGTCTGCCCCCCAAGAGAACTCAGTGCCTCCCTCAAGCTGCCCTTCTTCCTGGCTCCCTACCTCAGCCAAGGGGACCAGCACCTATCCAGATGCCTGAACCCAGAAGCTGAGGAAACACTCCTCTCCTCCAGGGGCCCCCCATCTGGTTCCTGTTGTTTCCCCTCAGTTCTGCTTCCTGCCCCAGCAGACCCTCCTCTCCTTCTTGCTGCTGCCTTAGCTTGGGGCCCCATTGTCTGCCTGCACTGTCCTTCCTGCAGTTGCCCAGCACCGGGCTGTGTCATCCAGCAGCTAGCCTCCCAGTAGCCACCGTGGCAGGCCTCCGTGTCAGCCCACCGCTCCCTGGGAACAGTCCAGCTTCCTCAACTCCATGTAGCAAGCCCTCCGGGACCTGATGCTCTGTTTGAAAGAAACTCCTCTTTGCATCTGGAACACTGTAGGCTGGTCATTGCTGCCCAGCCTTCGCTCAAGCTGTTCCCTCTGCCTGGAATGCCTTTCCCACAGTCTCACCCTGGGAAATGGACCATCATTGGTCACTTGAGTCTGAGCTCAAGCACCATTTTCCCTCTGGAGTCTTTCAGCTGCTCTTGTCCTCTACCCTCCCTTTGTCACCTCCTCCCCAGTAACTGCATTGCTTCAGTGATCTGACCACCCTCTCCCCACACCTGCACTAGACTGTGGGCTCCTCCAGATGCAGGGACTGTTTCTTACTCATTTTTATCTCTAATCCCTAGCCCAGTGTCAGGTCTGTTGGGGAGGCAGCTGGCGTTTTGGGCTGCCCCACCTCCTTCTGATCATAGATTCTGGCCAATAGGAGTGCTGTGTATTGGTCAGAGTGATTGGTTCAGGGGTGGCCACCTGATGTAAGCCAATCAGAGTCCTCCTGGGGATTTGTCCAAATGGAGGTAGACAAAAGGACATATGTCCTTGATATAGTTCGGATCCTGTGCTGCTGGAAGCTGTTTCCCTTCACCCAGAAAAGGCCTGCCTGCAGCAGGAGGAAATGCTGCCTGGAGGAGAGCAGCAGAAATGGGAGGTGGACAGAGAGCACCAGGTACCTTCAGTCCCCAGTCCTTATGCCCAAGGGCCCTCTGAGGTCTTCCTTCAGTTCTGAGACCTAACTCGACAGCCCTCTCACAAGTCTCTTTTGCTGAAGCGAAGAGTTGTGACCAAAGGGTCCTGTCCATTTGGATAGGCTCACCATTTGTTGAGTGAAATTATGAGAAAAAATCCTAAATCAGCAGATGAGTTAGTTCAATGAGATAGCCAAGAAAGGCCAGAGGCCCACCTGCCGAGTACACACCTGGCCTGATGTCTACCTCCTGTGGCCTGTTCCTCTCCCAACAACCCGAGCCTCTGGTCTCACCTCCCACCTCTCCAGCCACTGGTCAGTATCAGCAACATATCTACTCAGCACTTAACAGCTCCAAGCTTCTTTCAGAAGACCTCTGTCAGAGAGGCTGACAACCACACCACACTGGGGGCAGGGCAGGCTTCTTACCCCCATTCTATGGATGAAGAAACTGAAGACCTGACTGGGAAACGACTGGCCCCCCGATATCTAGGAGGGCTGGTGCTGGTGCTGGGGCTCTGCTACCTCTGACCACAGTGCCCTGCTCTCCCACGGGCATTTTCCCACGCTCTGCTAGGAAAGAAGAAAGCATATTCTTGCTCCCTGGGAAGCAGGGGTCCTACCTTCATGCAGAGCAGATCTGTCAGGGAGGGTCTCCCTAGGTTGAGAGAGTAACCGATCCTTGACACCCTACTCTGGGAATTTCAGGCCCCTAACATAAGGCTTTCATCCTTGTTATGTTAAAATGTGTTTCCTCCCTAATGACATGAAATCTTAATAGTCCATACATGCATGTTTATATATCCCTATGTTAACCTTGAACTGCCATTTTAAAACTTCATCTGATCATTTTAGGTCAAACAAAAGCATAATACATTATAAAATATATACTGATATTAATGGAGCAAAATTTTAAAAAATGTACTAGTCACATTCTATCTGACAGCTTAAGTCAGACAGGGGATATATATCTCTTCCCTCTCATCTGTCACCCACACCTCATTGTAAATGAGGTTCAGGTCCAAAAAGCAAACTTGGGAAGAGGGCAAGGAGAATGTACCACTGAGTCGGGGGAGGGTAGGGAGGACCCACAGAAGAACTGAGGTAACTCCACCGACTTCACAGGGCAGCCTTAGTCTGGCTTAGGCATCGCCAGTCTGCGGCTGGCAGTGGTACTAAGTGGCACTGTCTTCCCTGGAAGCCTGTGGAAGGCAAGACAGGCATTAGCCAGCAGCCCCCAGACAGCCCCCAAGGGCCCGTAGAGGGCAGCCCCAGAAGTGGCAGAGTGGTCACCTTCCTTTCTGGAGACTTCTGTCCTTGGGGAGCCTCTGGGAGAATCCCAGAGTTAGAAGACTGGAAGCATGTTCAAGACTGCATCCTTCTCCAGAGGGGCAGGAATCCTCTCTGACTTTCCAGAGAGGTCAGAGCCACCACCACCACCACTGAGAGTGAGTGCCTCTTGTGCCATCACATGTGTCCCCCTTTAAGAGCACATGCTACACTAAGATGGGGAAAGTGGGGATACACCCAGTGACCTTTCATCTCCTGATGCCTGTCTCACAGGCTTGTGGGGCCTTCAGCATCAACCTAACCAAACCCAGGACCACAATCCCTGGGGAAAGGCCAGTCTTCCTCTCCTCAAGTCCCCACTCTGTGTCCTCAGGACCAGGGTCCAGGGTCCTGAAATCACATTCAGGCCATCACTCAAAGGCTTAGGTGTTCACATCACAGCACTTTTCCAATGGGCCTCCCACTCTTTCCAGCATGGAGCTCGGGGTTACCCTCCTTGGTGCTGACCTACACAACCCAGGCTCCCTTGCCCACAGGTGCTTCCGCAGACCTCGGTAATCACTTGTACCCTTCAGTTTTTGAGGTCCCATGGGGACCCAAGAGATACTGCAGAACTGTACTCTCCTGCCCCATGGCTCACGATGGGCCCTCCATGCTCCTTCCAGACCTAGGATTCAACACTTGACTCTCTGGCATATTCCCTTCTCTCAGACGAGGTCTCAGACCTTCTCTGTCCTTCTCAAGTCTTTACTTAAACCAAATTGCTTTGAACAGAGGCTCCTCTCACCTTCTCAAATGAGAAATTTGAAGATGCTAGGGGAGGGGGAGTCCTCTCCCCTTCCTCATCACTTGTCCTCACCTCCCTTCCCCAGGCAGAAGCACCTGGCCCTCCTTTGGCACATGAGCACCTCTGTGGCCCTGGACACCCCTCCTCGGCTGGCTGGGCTTGGATGCCCCCTCCCTCTCTGACTTTCTCAGCCAGCTTCTCCTCAGGGCCCTGGGATTTTGTCTACATTTCCCCTGACCCGTTTCATGCCTACTATGTTACGCCCTTCCTAGGCCAAGTCTCTGTCACATTCCTGTTTGGGAATTCCCAGTTTGTGGAATCACAAAAGAGAGGGCAAAAAAGGGATTTCTCTGACAGATCTCTGACCAAGCATCCTTGGTCTCTGGCTCTTGAAACAGTCTGCCCACTTATCACACCCCTAGGTCTGGCTCTCCTTCCAACTGCCCACTTAGGTCTGTTGTCTTAAAAAGGACGCCAGCAGAGTTGCTCCCCACCCTCATCCCTACCTTTGGCTCAGAGACCCCAGCAAAGAAGCTCAGCTTCCAAGGCCAGCAAGTCTCTCCCCGCAACATGCATGGGGTGAAGAGGTCCTGGCTTCTTCTTGGTAACCAAGGGAAACCAGCTTTGCTGTGGGAGGAAGGGAGGTGTGGAAGTGTCTGGACCTGCAGGAGGGGTTGCAACAGGAAAGGAGCTGGGAATGGAGGGAATGAGACTTGGAACTGCTTTCCCCCACGACCTACCCTTGCTCCACTTCCCCCCTCCTCTATCTCACAGTCCCCACTTCCCTGACTTGAAGACCCTAAGCCTCTAGGCCAGTTTACAGCCTCTAGGCTGCGGCTGCCTGAGGGCTTCGGGCCAGGTGGACTGAGGGCGCTGGAGGGGTTTCCGGGCCCCATGGGCAGAAGTAGGGGCCGGGAGAGCTCAGCCCACTAGGGGAGAGCGGGGTCGGGTGTCTTCTCTCCCGGAGGTCGCCTCACCGCTCCCGGAGTCGTGGCGCTCGCCTTTCCGCTGGTCCCCGCGCTGCTGCCGCCGGGTCGTTAGGGAAGCCCGGCGTCTCTAGGGGGCGGGTCCAAGGGTGGTGCGCCCGTGTGCGCGTGCGCCCCGTGAAGGCCGGTCTCCGCGGTGCGTGGTGCGGGGGCGGGGCTGCTGGTCCTTGGGTGGTTATCACTGCGCGCTTTGGCACGGGGTCGCCAAAAGGAAGCGTCTGTCTGAAGCGCTGTGTGGGGCCATTGAGCAGGCAGTGGGAACTCTGGCCGTGGGGCATGCTTTGTGCGTCTGGGGGACTTGTTTAGGAACGGGTGGGCTTTTGTGAGGGGAGGTTTGGAGTGTAGGACAGGGCTTCTGGATGGCAACAGTGCTCTTCCCTCTAGAAAACTTTTGTGTGGAAGTTGGGGTGGGGGTGATGAGTGGAAAGACGGCCCACGAAAAGCATCAGCGGCCAGTCTTCTGGAAGATGAGGAGGGCAGAAGGGCACCTGCAGAGTTCCTGAACTCTCCTGAGGCCCCTGGTTGCTCTCAGGCCCTGCGGGGCAGCCGTGGGCTGCAGCATCCCTGCAGTCACCTTCCGCTTTTCTCCAGGGTGTCAACAAGGCTGAGGAGTGGCACCAGGCAGGAAGGTCACAGGCCTCCACAATGCTCCCTCACGCAGCCCTAAGCCTGATGCCATGTGGGCAGAACTGACCAACCTCGTGGGGGTTGACTAGTAAGAAAAGGAGATTGTCCCTCAGGAGGGAAAAGGCAACCTAGGTGGGTGGGAAGTTTAACATGGAGGCAGAGCTGATAAGTTAACAACCTAGAATCTTGGTTCTCATCAAAACAGGGGTACCCCAACTCTTCACCTTGGTGTCCACAGTAAAGAGTGGGGCCCTCAGTGAGCACCACTTAACAGTGGCCGCTGCTGCATTTGCCAAGATCTTGAGGTAAAGCTCTGCAACTCAAGGCTGCAGGCAACCAGAGGCTAGTAATTTGTGTCCCTTGCAAGCCTTCATCAGTGATTTACCAACAAATCACCTATGCCTCAATTAGAATGAGAAATCACCCAGGAAATGATGCCAGGGGGACCTGCTCTGCTCTAATAATTTTAACTAAATGACCCTGGAACCTCATAGCCAGGGAGGCTCTGACTTAAGAGATGGGCCCCCTGAGGTCCCTTCCTTTATCTAGTAATGGAGATTTAGGGACAGAGGTGGAGCTCGAGCATCTGGCTTGGTCCCAGGTGGATTCATTTTGGTAGGGAAGGAGGGCTGCCCTCCACCCCTAGGATTTCTCCTGCTCTGAGCTGCTGACTTCAGCTTCAGACTCAGCTCAGGCTTGGGGCAGGTGCTGTGCAAAGCTTGAGGCAGCTCACTCCCTTCTGACCCTGAGACCTGCCTGCTCACTTCTGCCTCAGGGCCTCTGCACTGGCTCTTTCCTCAGATGTCCACATGGCTCACACCCTCCTCTCTGATGCCACCTCTACCCTCCCAATCCCCATTTCTGCTGTCTCCACAGACCTCATCCCCGTCTGACACCCTCTTCTTTCTTTTTACTGCTGTCTCACCACTAAAGGGAGCGCCACAAGGGCAGGAAGTTTTGCTTGGTTCTTGCCACATTCTCAGCAACTGACCGGTACTTGGGCTCATTTTATCAACAAATCACTAGGGCCTTCATTAAAACAAGAAGTCACTGTTAATGAAATAAGTGACACCAGAGAGGATCTGCCTGGCTGTCATGACTTTCAGATGACAGTTCTGAATCTTGGTGGTCAAGGAGGCCTTCATGGGTGCCCAGAATAGGCTGGCTGAGAGGGCCTGTCTGAGCACTTGTGGTGATGACAGTTCTGATCTGGATGCCAGGGAGCTTTTCAGCTCAGTATGAGAGGTCAGACTGGTGATGGGGGCACCCACAGCAGGTTGCTGGAAGGGGAAAGGCTGCTCCGGAGCTTCTTATCCTCTGTGAAATACTTTTTAATGAACAATCACGCCCAGGGTGGCCCAGGTCTTCACATTCTTATAGAGGGGGTGTGTCTCTGTACCTGCTTCTGCTTTCCTCAGCCCACATCTTCTTGTGTCTGTGCAGGGCTCAGCCCAGGGAGGCTCTCTTTGGCTCAGGTGCTTGGCCTCCAGTCTCTAGTCCTCTGCCTCAGCCTCCAGGGAGGTTCTGCTGGCTCCTTTAAGGCTCTAGACACTTGCATATCTGTTGTCTCTTTAGTCTATGTGAGTCTCTGGGTAAGCCTGGCTCAGAGCTGGTTGAGGGCATAGGCTCGCGCTGTACTGAGGACAGCTTCCAGGTCAGCAGTGCTTCCTGTGCCCTGGGCCACCACTCGAGAGCCCCAGGCCTTGCCCCCCATGTGGCTGCACACAGCCAGTGCCCAGGCATCTGCTGTGAAGGCCGGCATGGCATTCTGGAGGCAGAAACAGAAGAAGCAGTGATGTAGAGCAGCCCTGCCTGCCACTATCCACTCCACGTACCCTTGAGAGTAGAGTCACAGTGGTTAGAACCCCTCCCCAGTCAGGCACACAGCTGGGGGGAATAGGATGCGGAGACAGGAGAGGGACAGGCTGGGAATGTGTGTGCGGAGGTTGATGAATGGCTACTACTTATTTGCAAGAAATGTGCAGCCTGGAGGTGGGGTGGTGGGAATTAGGGAATCTCATGGTGCATCACTGGTTGGGTGGGAGAGGGGTGGGTTAGGGACAAGGAGATGGCCCTATCCCCACCCTGGGGTATCCTCAGAGGTCACCTCTACCCAGCCATGGCTCCTTCGTCTAGGAGGAATAAAAGGCATGGAATCAGAGAGCTGGACCAGGAGATGGGTGGGGTCGGGGGCTGCCCTCCCACTTCCCTCACCTGGGCCACCTGACAGGCACACAGCACCTGCCCCAGAGGCTGGGGGCTGAGCAGTAGCACAGATGTGCTGGGCGCCTGCTTACACAGCTGTCGCACCACCTTCACCAGCACCTGCGCAAGAGAGGGCAGATGGTGACCTCATAGCTCCCCTGACTCCCAGCCAGCCTCTTCCCTGTGAGGACTTTCCCCTCCCTAGACCCTGGGGACACTCCCAGTACCAGTACTTACGGAGAGGGACTCGGCGGAAACTGTGTCCACAATCAGGGGCCCCTCTGAGTGCCGCTGTAGCAGCTCCTGGGTTTTCTGTGCAGCCTGTGAGGCAGGAAGGACAGCACAGGGGTCAGGCTGGGAGGCAACTGGCCCCTGCTTCTGAGCTGAGCCCCAGTCCAGAAATCCCCTCCCATTCCCCAGCCCTTCACCCCTGTCCTCCAGCAGAAGTCTTCAGCTTTGAGCAGAGGTGCCAGGGATTCTGCCTAGAATGGCCTCCTTCTTTCGGTTCCCAACTGCGTCCTTCCTCTCCTCCTTCACCTCCTCCCTTTCCTCATAGCTCCAGGCCCCTACAAATAGGCCGCCAAAGGTTCAAGGACTAGGGCTGGAGCAGATGGACGAGAGGAGGTGGAGGTCGGAGGCTTCACAGTCAAGGAGCAACTAGGGCTGAACGGTATGTGTCTGTTGGCTTCCTGGAGGGACAGCCTAAGCCAGACTCAGGTGGTGGGGGAGAGACCCAGTCTGGCAGAGAGAGAAGTTGGGGAATGGCCTGGTGGTGGTGCCTAGCTGGCAGGAGAGGGAGGAGCTGCCCATGTATCTGCCCCGCTGGGTGCAGCTGGAACTCCTCTTACCTGCCCCATTTCCAGCTTTCGGATGGCAGTGTTGGCACGGCGCTGTAGCGCCTTCAGTGTGGCCTGAAGTTCCCGCCGCTGCCACTGGGGCATCATGGCAGTGTCCACAGCCTGTGGCCGGAAGCAATGCATCAATACTTGCCTTCCCTGAGACAGTCTCTGAGGCAGGGACTGGCAGGGCCAGGGAAGAGACCATACCCACCACATCCCACCCTGCAGACAAACAACAAACATGTGGGCCAGCTGGAGTCCAATAGGAATGCTGGGGAGAGAGAGGCAGGGTCCAGGGAGCCATAGGGAAGGGAACAGGGCCAGGAGAGAGCGGGGACAGCTCCATGGTAGGGGTGGCCCTCACGTCAGTGAGTCGTCCCATGTCCTTGGACAACCGCTGTGCCTCTACCACGTCCCGGCTGCCCCGACTCAGCCGCTCTGTGGCTGCTTCTACCTCCTGGGCCAGGCTCTGGCCCACCTCTCGGGCCTGCAGGGAGGGGACAGGACAGTCAGAGCTGCTTGGCTTACTTTTGCTCCGCAAGACAGGGGCTCTCAACCTGTTGCTGGTCAGAGCCAAGTTAGAAACACCGAACAATCAGGACCCATCAAGGCACCAAATAATCACAACAGATGCACTTGCCAGCAGCTGGGATAGCCCTATCTGTGCACAGGTGTGAATGCTGGTTCTGTTGCTGGGCATCCTCCAGCCTGAGAGCATCAGCTGTGTGTCCCCGGCCCCCCATCCACACCCTGGCATGCTGACCTGCTGGGCCTGCTCCCCAGTGACGGCCAGCAGACGGGTGGTGCCCTTGGTAAGCTGGCGCTCCCCGATGATGACCAGGTCCCCTATAGCCCCGGTGCGTAGCAGATGCCTGTGGACAGAGGGAGGGAAGAGGAAGTCTGGGTGATGATGGGAGAGAAGAGAGCAGCCTGAGCTCCAAACCAGTAGCTGGTGGCTCCAAAGACCAGGAGAAGATGAGGGCCCAGGGCCCTGGGCAGGCAGACAGGAGTGACTCACGTCCCACAGCACAGCTCCACAGAGGTCTGCAGTGCGGCTTGGGAGGCTGGGTCCAGTGCTTGGGCCACAGGCACCCCCACAGACACCACTCGCACAGGGTCGGGGTATACCTGAGGGTGAGAGGGGATGGGTCTTTTAACTGGCTCGTGGGGGACAGGTGATCTCCACCAAGGGGGCTCCCCCAGCTCACCTCATCCAGAGAGCGCAGGCCAGGGACATGGGCAGCACGTGCCAGGGCCACCTCCTCCACATACACTGCCTCATCCTGCCCCACGGCCTCCTGCACAGTGCCCTCTACTGCCTGGAGCTGCGCTGGGGTCAGCGGGGCCTGGTGGGGTTGAGGGTAAATAAACAGACCAACAGGGATTCAGCCCCACGCCTGGAAGTGATGCATGAAGAAACAGTCAATGTTTAGTGAATGAACCCCAGGTTCTAGAACAGAGGCTAATAGGTGCTCACTAAACATTTGTGGAGCAGACAACTCTTTTCCTTAGGAAGCTGCAGGCCTTTCATTAGACACTGAAAGTTGATGGAGAAACAGAAGGTGGAGGCTCTGTACTCAGGGAGCTTACAGTAAGGGGCAGCCCATGGGAGAGAAATACAGGATGGGGGAGACGCAGGAGGAAAGAGCAATCAGTGGAATGGGATCTCGTCAGCGAGTGCCTCCTGGAGGACTTGCACCGGGTATACAAGGAGCAAGGGGCGGCAGAGAAGGGAGAGGGCAGCTCAGTTTGAGCAAGAATGGCCTGGGGGACAGCAGGAACAAGGAAGCTAAGTGGCTGAGGTGAAGGAGGGCTCCAGACACTGTCTAGCCTGACCCTCGCTGGTTTTGAAGGAGCCTGATGGGAATCCACCCGCCCAGGTTCCCCCAGTGACTGAGCGACAGGGAGCCCAGGCCCTCTTACTGGCCAAACTCCCACACCACCAGACTCTTGTCTCAAGCCCATTGCCTCACATGAAGACTGCTCACCTGCGTGGCCACATCGAAGCGCAGCCGCTCGGGATTGAGATGTGAGCCACGCTGCTCTGTGCCTGGGCCCAGGGCCTGCCGAAGCGCCCAGTTTAGCAGGTGGACGGCCGTGTGCTTCTCCATGCAGCTCAGACGCCAGGCCTGAAACACTTTTGTCACCTGGGGTCCTGGGTGCGGGCAGGGGTGAGAGTGTAAAGGAGCTGCAGGGTATCAGGAACAGCAGGGGTGGGGGCCTCACCTCATCCACGTGCAGCTGCACCTGGTCCCCAACCTTCAGGCACTCAGGGGCCACTACCTCATGCAGGATGAAGCCTCCGCAGACCTGGGCCTGGGCCACTGGGAACAGCACGTCCTGGGAAGGGCAGGTCCAAGGCACTGAGTGCTTCTGTACTCTCCCCTTGGCTCCCTTCTGGCCTGGGTCTGTCTCCTGCAGGAGTTAGCCTGTGTTTGGCTTGGGGGGGACTCACCGGCTGCTCCACCCGCACCAGGTAGCCTCGGTCAGAAGCCTGACCTCCCTGTTCAGCGTAGAAGTTGGTTTTGTCCAAGAGGAGGCCACAGCGCTGGCCTTCCCCCACAGAGGCCACGGCCGTTCCATCCTCTGTATACAGCTGGAGCACTTGGGCCTCACAGGTACTGAACTCTGCCAGGGCAAGAATGATGATCAGTGCTAGGTAGGGGTTTGGGATGTGGGATGTGGGTCTGTGCCCTCCTTGAAGCCAACAGACATGTGGCTGGGAGAGGGTACTTCCAGCTGGGGGGCACAGCGACCCCTGGTGGCTGCCAGAGGGAAAGCACAGGGCAGGTATTCTGACCTGTGCTCATGCTCCGACCTCCCTCCCAATCATAGTCAGGCAGGCCCTGACCATCCGCCTCAGTCCAGGCTCTCACCATAACCCCCGCTGGGTCGCAGGGAGTAGCTGTACTTGGGGCTGTCATCAGTTGGGGGCACCCCTCGGCGCTGCAGCTCCCCCAGCGCATGGACGTCAAGCCGCAGTTCCTGCTCATGAACAGGCTCAGCCTGCTGTGCCCGGCGCTGCAGGACAGGCATGTGTACAAGGGAGGGGTGCAAGGGGAGTGCAATGGGACCTGAGTCTCCGCAGAGCCCTGACTGCCTGCAGCTGTGTGGACGCTGTGGCCCTCTCTGGAATAAGCCCTCAGGCTTGGCTGGCTGCTAGGGACCCTGAACTGGCTGGTGAACCACCATCGTGCTGGGTCTCAGGACCAGGCCTCCTTCACCCACTGCTGCCCCGATGACCCCCTCTCTCGGACGCTGTGCTGGCCTCTCCCTCTTCTGCCCTTCTGTTTGGCCCACCATATTAGTGTTTGCTCCTTGGCCTGTGGCTGGGGCCGAGGTAAGGGGACAGATCTACCCCAGCCTCCTGTTTCTCTCAATAGCTGCAGCTCCTCCTGCAGGAACTAAGGGCCAAGGAAGGGATGGCTGTGTCCCAGCAGAACCTTGGGCAGGGGTGCCCCAGCCTGTACCTGGGCCTCCTCCTTGGCCAGCCGTGCCAGCCCGGCAGAGTCCAGCTGTACCCCTTTCTCCTCCAGCATCAGCTCTACCAGGTCCAAGGGGAGCCCCAGGTTCCCAGACAGTGACAAGGACCAGGCCACTTCGGCTTTGAGGAAGGAAGACAAAGGGTGTTGATGGGGGAGGGGCAGGATGGGGGAGGGGGAGAAGTGAGGGAGAAGTAAGGACCAGGGGTTTTCTAACCACACAGATGCCACTGGGTGCCAAGCATAAGTGTCCCCTTCCTACACCAGGCAGGCCCAGGAGAGGGGTTGCCTTCAGGCTTTAAGCTCCAAAGTCAGACCTGGGGGTCACCCCGGGTTCTCCCTTGGCATATATCATTTCAGAGGAGGGAAGAAGCTCATTCTTGGCTTGAAGCCAGCCTTGGAAGGCAGAGACCAGAAGCAGGGCCAGCTGGGCCTTGAGGAAGTGGGGAGAAGCAGGTCTGGGTGTAGGAAAGAATACAGGGAGAGGGATGTGGGGAAAGAGGATGTGAGGCCCAGGAACTCCCTCCCCACCCAACCCCAGCCCGGGCTCACCTAAGTGGGGCCCTCACACCTTGGCCAGGAGCCCCACTCACCAGGGAACACATCGGAAGGCCCCAGGCGCCTCAGGGTCCGCTCGATGATCCGCCGACCCCGCTGCAAGGAGGCCAGGAAGGCTGCCTCATCCTCTGACACTAGGTTGGCTATCTGATGGGGACAGGGCAGGATTGGAGCTGGGCCTCCTGAGAGGGAGAGCCTCTCTCCATCATCCTCCCATCATCCCTTCCCTCCCCCATCCAAAATCCAGTACCTGGGCTGAGTTCTTCCGCAGTTCCGGATAAGCATCTCCCTGGGGGCAGTGGAAAGGGCTCAGGAGGTGTCAGAGGCAACCAGCCCACTCTGCACCTCACCCCGGGCTTCCCTTGGGATACCTGTCTCGGAGGCTCAGAGGGGCTGATGGTTGGGGGAGGGATCCAAATGGGGAATCATTTTCCTGTGTGTGTGTGTGTGTGTGTGGCAGGGGATGATGCAGGCAGAAGGGGTCTCGAGGTCAAAGGCTCAGTAGCCTGGGCAAGAAGGCCTCCAGAAGGCTCCCTACTTCTTGTAAGCAATTCTGTTTCTCAGCCCACTGAGGACTCTGAGCTGGACATCTAGGGTGGTGAGCCCAGGCTGGGGCACTGTATGGGCTGAGCAACGGGCTCCCCAAGTGCCCAGAGAAGCCCAGGGGAGCGAGGAAGCTCTGCCCTTACCAGTGTCTCCACCACTACAGGCACCAGGCTGCCCAGGAAGCCAGGTGGTGCCTGCAACACCTCTGTAGAGAACCGCACGGCTCGACGGAGGATCCGGCGAAGTACCAGCCTAGAGGGGTTCACAGCCCAGACATGAGCCCCCAGCAGCCCCTGGTCAGCAGGGAGGAGAGTGGGGAGGACAAGGTCCAGAGTGTGTGCTCCCACACCCAAGCCCTCTCCCTTCCCTCTCCTCCTGCCATCTTGACCCACCTCTCCATCTCCCTCCCTCCTCTCCCCTGCAACCCCTCACTGTAGCCCTTTCAGACTCACGGGGCACCAGACATGCCGGGGGAGACGCCGTCAGCGATGCAGATGCTGAGTGTGCGGATGTGGTCAGCCACCACGCGGTATGCAGTGTCTGTGCGCCCCTCATCTGCTGCCCCAACCCGGCCCAAGTAAGGGGGTGCCCCGCAACCCTGGGAAGCAGGAGAGGAGACAAGGCTGCCAGTCTTGCGTAACTGGCCCAGGCGGGATGCTCTCTGCCACCCCTAGAGCATCTACCCACATCCCTAAAACCGACTGCATCCGGAATGGCCCGGCTGGAGAAGCTTCAAAGGTGAGTGGGAGCCAGTTCCTGCCTCAGGGGGCCCACGTTCAGCACTGACAATGACCATGGCTGTGATCATGTACTATCAGAACTGGGTGGGGGTGCTTAAACGACATGTTGTCTAATCCCTAAAATGTCCTGTCCTGTTACCATCCTGGCTTTACAGAGGAAAGCGAGGCTCAGAGGCGCTAAGTTCCACAAGGGCGCACAAGTCAGGAGCAGATCTGAGATGTGAACCCGGCCGGCCCATCCCACCCAGGTGCTCTCCACCCCCCGCAACACCTGCCTCTACAGACCCTGTTCAGGCAGGGAGGGAGGGTGGAGGCTGTGGACACATTAAGCTGTGCTCCAAAGCCAGTGCTTGATTCTTCCAGCTCTAAGCCTGTCTCTTCCCCAAGCTCCCCCTCTCAATGAACAGTCCTGCCATTGCTCAAGTCAAAAATCTGGGAGCCAGCCTTGATTTTCTTTCCCCTCCTCTTCCAATCAGTGGGGCCTTTTGCATCTACTTCCATGAGATCTTTCACATCAATCTACTTTTCTCCACTTCCACTGCTACCAGCCTAAGCCATGTGCTACTGTCTGTTTCCTGGACCATGAGACAGCCTCCCAGCTGGTTTCTCAGCTTCTACTCTTGTCTCCCTCCAGCCCGGCCTCCACACAGCGACAGGAGTGGCCTTTTAAAAGCATCAGTCACATCATGCCCATCCTCCCCTGGAGCCCATCTCACCACAGTTAGAATTAAAGACCCACTTTGCACTTTCAGGCCCCACAAGATTTGACTCCTGCCTTCTTCTCCGTGGTAGATTGTTTGCAAAATTCTTCCCTTTCCTGTGTGCGTACCTTTATAGATGCTTTGCAATGTGATTTTACACTTGCTTCCCATCAAGGGCTAGAATTTATTTCTCTGTCCCTTGAATCTGGGCTAGCCCTTTGACTTGCTTTGGCCAACAGAATGTGGTGGAAATGACACTGTTGTGAGCCTAGGCCTCAAGAGGCCTTGTGTGTTTCTGCTCTCCTTGGAAGTTTGCCCAGTGTGATGTGAACAGGCCCAAGCTAGACTGCTGGTTGACAGACATACGACCCGGTCACTCCCATCGCCCCAAACTGACAGCCAGCCAACTCCCAGAAGTAAAGCCACCTAGCATCTGACCACAGATGTACGAGAAAGCTCATACAAGACCAATGACCCCGCTGAGCCCAGCTTACATCACTAGCCCACAGTCTTGTACACTACATAAATGGTTGTTGTTTTGAGCCACAAAGTGTTAGGTGGTATATTATACAGCAAAAGCAAGCCCACATATGCTCCAACTGTATCCCAAGTAATTCTACTTTAGCTGGCTGGCCACCTTTTTGTTTCTTTCCTGTCTCAGGGCCTTGGTACCTACTGGTTCCCCCTTCCTGGAATGAGTTTCCTGTGGTTGATTCCCCCTCTTTCAGGTTTCAGCTCAGAGGTCATCTCCTTGGTGAGCCTTTCCCAAACAGGTCATCAAAGATTCCTCTGTACCCCCTCCACCCGCCAGTTACTATCACCCATGCCTACTGCCTAGTCACAATCTGTAAGCTGCTGTCTTGTTCTTTAATACATTAAAACAAAATTATCTATCTCCTAGGCTACAATGTAATTTCCACTATCTCTTTTCTGTTTACTGCTGTATCTCCTGGACCAAGCACAAAAATTTAACACAAAGTAGGCACTCAACACGTATATTTTGAATAAATGAAGGACGGAAGGAATTAGGAGGAATATCAGGTAATAAACATGAATCTGAAAAAAAACCCCAGAAACAAAAAACATGAATCTGAGCCTCATGTTTGACACTCATGTATCCTTGGCTGGTCACTGTCCCCATACGCAGGAATACTCTGAGTTCTCAACAAAGGTGGAAACCAATAGTGGTGAGCACTGGTGACAGCACATCTGAGGGGCTACTGGAAGGGAAGAGGCAGGCTCACCTGGTGTATGGCGTTGAGCAGTGGGGAAAAGAGGTCGGTGTCATAGGTGGAGTGTTTGCCTTGCAGCACGGCCACCAGCCTTTCCAGGCCCATTCCTGTGTCCACATGCCACTGGGGCAGGGGCTGCAGGCTTCCATCTGCTTCTCTAGCCAGGAAAGGTGTGCAAGGTGAGGCCCCACAGGGGATGACAGGTGTGAGGCAGATGCTCCAGTGGAGTTGAGGGATGAGGAGGGGTCCGGGGGAGCCAGCAGTAGGAGGAACCAGAGGGCAGTATCACCCCCATCCCCCCAAAGCAGATGACGATGGCCTTGGGTCCTGTCCTTTCTGATAAAGTGTGATCTCCACCCTCACCCTCTGCTGGGGCCCTTGCCAGGACCCAGACATCCCCTCTCTGGGACAGAATTCTTTGCCCTTAGAAAGAGACATGTCAAAGCTGGAAGAAAATCTTAGAGATCATCAAGTTCAACTCCATCGTATGAGGAGGGAACAGAACCCAGAGAGAAGCAGTGACTAGTTTCAACTGTCCTGGGCATAGACAAAGATTAAATCAGTTACTATCTGAAAAGTGTTTAGAAATGTGCCTGCTACAGTGTAAGCACGGTTTAAGTGTTAGTTTTTGTGAGAGATGGATGAAAGTCTCCCAGCTGCCGCCTTTTTCACTCCAGCCAGGGATCTCCCTCCTGCTCCAGCACCCTATTACCTGTTGTGTTGCATGAAGACCAGATTCCAAAGCTCCACTAGCTGGGGGGCTCCCACCCCACCAGCCAGGTCATAGTGGATTTCAGTACAGGGCCCACAAGGGCCAGTATCACCCATCTCCCAGAAGTTTTCCTGTGGTCCAAATGAGAGCACGCGGCTGGCGGGCACCCTGGGAAGAAAGCCAGGCAGGTGGTGGGGAGACAGACAAAGGCAGGAGTGGGGACCCTCTCTGCCAGGAGAGCCCCTCCATCAAGCTCAGCTGGAGGAGGAACAGGGCTGACCCCACAGTATCCCCGTGCTATGTGGAGACTCTGAGGACCAGAGCTAGTAGTCTCTATCTTCCAGTTGTCTTGTCCTCCAGGAGTGGACACACAGTGGGGTGGACTCACCCTAAGTTGAGCCAGATGTCCCTGCTCTCCAGGTCTGGACCCAGCCCTGCCTTGGGGTCACCACCAAAGTAGGAGACCCAGAGCCTGTCCTCAGGGATCCCATAGACCTGAGTCAGCAGTTCCCAGGCCATGCTGCAAGCCTCCTCCTGCAGTGGAAACCCAGGGGTGGGAAGAGGAAGATGGGTGAGAAGAAGGCCCCAACTGAAGGCCAGTCAAGCCACGTGAGTTCAGTCCTTGGCTTAAAACAAAACTATTTCACTGGTTTTGTGCCCACCTTGTTTCTAAAACAAGCCATGACCATTTCTGCTTCTGAGTTTTTTCTTGCATAGAAACCTTCTTCCCTCTTCTGAATCCTACTTTCTTTCAAGTCCCACCTTCTCTATGAAATCCTCTATCCACCCTAGTCTAGGATGATTTTTAAGTCCTGCACTTTAGTACCACTGTCTGACGTTTATTCATACAATAATTATTGACCAGCCATTAGGTAGGAAGCAGAGTCCTGGCCTTCAAGGAGCCTGTAATCCAATCAGGGAGGCGAGACACATTCCCAGTGTACGTGTTCCTGTGGCACTTTACCTGTGTCTGGTATAAGGCTCTGCCTAAACAGACTCTAGGAATGGAGACAGGACTAACCTTGACCCCCTTTCTTGGCTGACCACTGATCTTTTCCTAACTCCAGGGCTTCCTGGAGACTCACCTTAAAATATTCACCCCCAAAGGCCCAATTGCCGAGCATCTCAAAGAAGGTATGATGGGAAAGGTCTCGGCCCACATCCTCCAGGTCGCTGTGGCGTCCTCCAGCCCTCACACATTTCTGGCTGTTGGCTACACGTCGGAAGCCTGCCATTTCGCTTCGTGGATCCACAGTGCCCAGGAAGATTGGCTTGAACTGGAAACACATGAAGAAGGGGGAAGAGAGATACCTTAGTCCCTCAGCAGAAGGAAAAGGCGGGGAGTGAGAGCAGAGATGGCATTTCAGACTGAAGGCTGAGTGTCCCCTGATAGTACAGTGTAGTCTTGGCCTGGGAGAACCCATCTCTCTTGTGTCTGGCCAGAAGAAGGATAAATAAATCATGAAATAGATTCTCTGCTGGTAAAATAGGCAAGGCAAGAGAAAGAGGAATGTGCTGGAAACAGGGCACTGAATGACTGCATCCTCCAACTCAGCTTCTTCAACCACACTCAAGAGCTTAAGGGTACATAACTGAGACCCCAGGGTACTGGGCATCCCTCGCAATGTTAGCATTTAATAGGGATCTTGGACAGCCTCTAAGGTTAACCCATTCCCATTTTACAGGTGAAGACAAAGAGAGTAAGTGGTGCTCAAAGTCAAAAGTTCAAAGAACACAGTTTAGCAAACGGTATGCACTCAATAAGCATTTATTTTAATGAATGAGTTATCTTTATTTAAACATGAATGAATATATGAAGCCGGATTTCCCCACCAGTCTGCCCCAATGGGCCGCTACACCCTCCATTCCTGGACCTAAAACTCAATCGCAACTCAGAAATTCCCCGGTCCAGCCCTCCCCAAATCTAACTTGTTCCCCAAACACTTAGCCCAACCATGCAACTCCCTCTTCCCATAAAAGCTACGAGCTCCGCCCTTCGCTCCTTTTGCCCAATCCCGCAGCGCCTTTCTCTCTGGAAAAAAATCACAAACTCCGCCCGGATCTGCGTGGCTCAGCCCCTACCTGGTTCATGCCCGCGTTGACGAAAAGCAGACTGGGGTCTCCGCGGGGCCGCACCGAAGCGGACGGCACCAGGCGGTGGCCGTGGCGGTCCCGAAAGAAGCTCAGGAAGGCGTCCCGCACGGCCGTGGCCGGGGCTGGAGGGGCCTCGGATGAGAGCGCCCGGCGGCTGGGGCCCCGCCACGGGGGCGACCTTCGAATGGCCCGCCGAAGGCGCCCGGCTGCGGCTGCCAACGCCGCCGCCATCTTAACTCGGGGCAGTGACTTCACGGGGCCAAAGGGCACCGCGGGGATAGAAGGTGACGTGAGAAGGAGACATGTTTCCTACAGCGGCCCCTGGCGAGGAGGACTCAAAGCAGCCTCTGTCTCCTTTCAGAAGTGACTAGGAAGGAGTCGACCTAGCACAAGCCTCCTGGCACATGGTAGGTCCTTAACTCATTTGGCAGTCAACAGATATTCACTGAGAGCCCACTGTGTCCCAGGCATTGCTTTAGGAGCTTAAGGTACATTAGTAACAAAGTTAACAAAAACCTATGCCCTCCAGAAATCTATATTGGAGCAGTAATTCTTATGTTTATTGATTTTGCAAAGTTACAAATGGAGTTGCAGTGAACAGGCGAGGGTTCAGCTCCGTGTGGTGTATGCGTGTAGATGTTTCCCCGTTGACAGAAGAAGGCAGAGGTGGCCTAGGGAGGTGATGTCAGCATTCATTCAAGAGTCATTCGGCAAACATTTATTGAATACCCACTACGTGTCAGTTGCTCCTCAGTTCTCTTTGCCCTTGGCATTAGAAATGGCCATTTTGTTCTTAGGGACTGAAGCAGGCCCTTTGGAGCAGGAGTTTAGCGGAGACACAGGAGCAAAGCAGCATCTGTTCCATTATTAATTGCTTAATAACATTTGGTCTTTTAATTTGCCTAGGGATTAGAGAGAATCCAGGTTGTCAGGGCAGGATGAAGCTGTTGGCTGATAGCTGCAGAGATTTCTCTCTCTCTCTAAGCCTTCCAGTGCTTTAGGGTTTTGTGTGTTTTGCTCTAAGGTAAGAAAGAACCTGTTCACCTCTCCTTCTGTCTTTCTCTCCAAGGTGACAACTGTGATCATGAGACCAACACAGGCCCTTGTGAGTGGAGTCAGGGTCTTTATGGAGCTTCTTATGATAACCTCTGCTCTTGGTTAGGGAAATTAAACAAGAAGAGAAGAGAATTTGCTAAGATTTAAGCCCAATAGGTTGCAGCAGAGCTGAGGTCAGTGTGGTCACCTCCAAGGCCTCAACCATCCAGGTGGGTTCGTTTGGCCACCATTCTTCGTGAGTTCTGTTATTTAGGGACTTTTGAGACAGTTTCCCTGGAAAATGTGAGGTCTTTTTTTGGACTTGAGTTTCTATAGTGATAGTGAATTCTCAACTTTGTATTCTGACAGAGCCCACAGCATCTATCTCGTGATTCTCTATTTCTTCCCTTGCCCACGTAGATTAAAGGTGTTGTTTCGAAAGTGTTTTGCCTGTGTTGGTTTTTCCAATGTTTTTGGAACAGGAACCTAAAGCCAGATGGGGATTTCTGTGAGATTCATGATCTTGAGACAAGACTGTGAAATTCTTCCCCAAACTGAGATGAGAGTGTTTTGCTAGAGAAATCTAACTGGGGCCTCTACCCACTACTGACGTCAACTTTTTTTTTCTTCCGATTTTGCCTAGAAAGTCTTTGCATTATAGTAGGAACAACATGTTTTTAGATTATTGTGGATCTAGTGTGGAGCCATGAACTTTTTTTCCCAAACAGCTTTGTTGAAATATAATTCACATACCACACAATTCATTCAGTTAAAGTGTACAATTCAAATGGCTTTTAGTACATTCACAGAATTGTCATCTGTCCAACATTTAGAACATTTAGATCATTTTCATTACCTCCAAAAGAAACCCCATACACTTTAGCCATTAAACCCCAATTCCCACATCCCTCCCAGCCCTAGGCAATCACTAATCTTTTTGTCTCTAAAGATTTGCCTATTCTGAACATTTGCTATAAATGGATTCATACACTGTATGGTCCTTTTTTCACTTAGCATAATGTTTTCAAGCCTTATCCATGTTGTAGAATGTATCATGGATTTTTAGAAATGCATATTTTGAGTTGTTTTCCCTCATCTTATCACCTTGTCCTTGCCACTAAAAATGATCTTTTTTTTTTTCTTTGAACGTGGTATCCTCTGGTAAGTAAGTTTCTTCTTTTTAGTATTTCCCAGTGAAGCAAAGTGGTTCTTCTAGGATTTGGATGTGCTTATTCTGACTTGTCACTGTCATCTGATAAGGAAGTTAAATTGAAGGGCTGCAGTTTCCGAAGATAGATGAATATGGAGAAAAGTCACCAGACTAGGAAGTTACTGACTTGGGAACTTCTCTCAGGAGTTCTCATGCACTGTCTTAGTATCCATAGGAATTTCATTTGGGGGTTTAAAATGCAAATGGGGTCTTGCTTCCTGGGAGCTGTTCAGCTTGGGTACTGCCTTCCCAGGGACTGGGGTTGGCCCTTAGGCTGCTGTCTGACTTATCTTGGCAAGTCCAAGGCACCCACCCATTCTTTGAGCCCTCTCTTTCCACCTTATTCATAAGAAGTAACACGCTTACTCTGGGAATGGAAATTGTCCTTCCTGATTTCCCCATTGACTTTGAGAGCAGGAACTCGAGGTCAGTGATGCATTCCGTCCTGGACTGATGGTCAGAGGAGACACGAGGGGATTTTCACCCTTACTAATCATAAGGAACTCAGCTTTGGGAACTTCCTCTTGTAAATCATAAAGGCTGTTTTTTAGTGTCTGAGTTAAAAATTCAACCTATAAGAGGTGTTCCTATTTTGATGTATTTATTTATGGCTTTGCCTTATCTGGATTGTGAAGCAACGTTTGTCAAACGTTAGTACGCCTAGGTTCCTGCCGGGATCTTGTTAAAAATGTAGACACAGATTTGGTATGTCTGGAGTGAGGTTGCAATTGTGTGTGTCTAGCAGGCTCCTAGGAGCTGGTGTTGCTGTCCCTCATCTACTATAGACCATACCTTGAGTGACAAGGGTGTGGTACAGGACTAGAGTGAAGAGTCCAGGACACAGACTTTCGCTTGGCACCAGCCCTAGGTCTTGGGTGCCCCTGGGATCTCCCCTTTCTCCTGGAGAGGATGGGTGGAGCCCGGAGCTCCTTTTGCGCATGCGTACCCGCTTACACCCGCTCCACTTGGAGTCCAAGTGAGGGTGGAGATTGCGTCTTCCAGTTGCTAAGAGACGCGGAGGCAGTGCGGACCAGCGGCGGGGGAGAAGCGCAGCGCGGGGCGCTCTCCGCAACCAGAAGGGCTGGGGGCGTAGATGGCGGGGCTGGGAAGGTGGGAGCCTCCTGGGATGGGAAATTCAAGGATTAGGGACCTTCGAGGGTCGCAATGCTCCGGTTTGTCCTTATGCATTTTTAAATGGTTATATTTTAAATGGTTATGTAGGTACCTACATAATATCCTGGATTTTGCCTCTTGGCCTGTAAAATGAAAAATACTGTCTGGCCACTTGGAAAAAAATTTGCCAACCCCTGTATTAGAGATTTTTTAGAAAAAAATTTCCCCTAAATCAGATAATAAAACACAGATATAGAAAAGCCAACCAAGGATGGACCTAGAGATAATCATACTAAGCGAAGTCAGTCAGACGGAGAAAGACAGATATCATACGATGTCACTTTTATGTGGAATCTAAAATATACAAATGAGCTTATTTACAAAACAGAAATAAACTCAGAAAACAAACTTGGCTATCAAAGGGGAAAGAGGGCAGTAGGAATAAATTAGGTGTTTGAGATTAGCAGATAAAAGCTATTTATAAAATAGGTAAACAACAAGGTCCTGCTGTATAGCATGGGGAACTCCATTCAACTACAATATCTTGTAGTAAACTATAATGGAAAATAATCTGAAAAAGAATATATGTATATAACTGGATCATTTTTTTGCTGTGTACCAGAAACTAACACAACATTATAAATCAACTATACTTCAATTTAAAAAAAAAAAGAAAGAAAAGAAAAGTCAAGAAGGCAAACATCTTTATATCCACTATCCAGGATGTGAAATAGAACTTTGCCGCCACCGAGGAGCCTTCCATAGATTCTGCCTCGGCCCCAACCACCTTCCTCCTCCCAAAGGTGACCACTACCCTGATTTTCGTAGTCATCACTACTTCACTGTCTTTATAGTTTTATCCCCTGATTATTCATCCTTAGACATTATTACTATTTAAAACTTGTTTATTTATTTATTAGTGGAGGTACTGGGGATTGAACCCACAGCCTTGTGCATGCTAAGCAAGCATTCTGCCACTGAGCTATACCCCCCCATCTTGTCTGTTATTTTAAAAAGCTTACTTGATATGCGTTTTAAGTCCTTTAAATTATAGATTCCCTCCCTTCTGAATCCCATTCTTTCCCTTACAGTGTGTCTGTTGCAGAGCCAGGGAGGCATGACCTGTAGAGTTTTCCACAGTCTAAGTTTTTGCTGACTGCATATTTAACAACATTCAGCTCATATGCAGCATGTTCCTCTGCCTTCTCTAGTTCATGTACCTGGATCTAGAGGCTGATCAGACACAGATTTGGATCCTCTTGGCCAGACTCTAGACAGTAGTGTGCCCTTTCACCAGAGGGCGCGTTGAGGTCTGGTTGTCTTTCTGTGAGCTTAGCAGCCACTTGTGTACATAAAGCCTATACCTGTTAATTCACAGGAGATGCAACATGGTGATATGCTAATTCTGCCATCTCTTTTCCATTGTTAGTTGGAATCTTTCTCTAAAGAGATGCTTCCTTTAATTTATTATTTGTTCGCCAGTGGTATCGTTCATGGAGAAAAGGCGGGATAAATGCTTAATTTCCCCCCTTTAGTTATCAGTGTTTAAGATAATGAATTTCTTTCCTATCACCTTTCAAAGGTGACCTATTATCCTGTTATTATATTTTTAAACATCATTATGAATTCATGGATTGCAGCATATTTGGTGGTTTTAATCCATTGTAATTGTTCTCTCTGTTAAAACTCAAATTGTCCCACTTTTGGTCAGTGGGAACCTCTTTGATTTGGCTTCCGAGTCTTTTTGACATGACCCTGGTAGTCATCTATAGTTTTCTTGGCTTCTGTGATGACAAAATATTTCTGGCTCATTTTTTGTGCATTCCTCACCCTAGTCTTGGAATCAGCCATTTCCAAAAGTTCTAGTTACTTTTACTGGGAAATGAGAGTTCAAAACTACAAACTCGGTGCTGGGGATGCTCATTGCTACGGGATTAGTTACTGTTTCTAGGTATTTACAGAGGACGGAGATAGGGAGAATATATATTTATAGATAAAATATTTCATTAGAGGGTTTTAAGCAGGGGAGCAACATGATGTGATTTATACTTTTGAACGATTATAACAGTAGGAGAGAATGGACTACGGGGGCAAGTGGGGAAGCAGGAATGCATATTAGGATGTTGTTGTCCAGGAAAGAAGTAATGGACAGGAGTGCAGCAGTGGAGACAAGAAGTGGTTGGATTCAGGCCATATGTGGAGAGACAGCTATATATATATATACACACACACTGGGATGCAGGGAAAGAGGGAAAGGACTGATTTCTAAGTACTGAAATTATGTAGGTAGTTGTACCATTCACTGACATGGGAAAGCCTTGAGAAGGAGCAAGTCTGGAGGGAAATCAGGATTTAGACATCCAAGTGGAGATGTCATTCAGTGTTGGATATAAAATTCTGGAGCACTGAGACAAGATCAGGGCTGCAGCTATAGATTTGGGAGTCACTAGTACATTGGTGGTCCTGGATGAGGTAAGATCACCTAATGGAAGAGCCGGATGGAGGGGACGGAAGGAGGGTCATGTCCTGCGCTGTATTCTGGGGAGCTGGAAGAGTAGACCCCTGCAGGGAAGCCTGAAAAAGCGGCTGGGATCGGGAGGAAAACTGGTAAGAGTGAGGTCACACCAAAGCCTCGAGAAAAGGCGATGATATTCAGGAGAATGGAGCGGCCAGTTGTATCAAGTGCTGCTGAGGGCTGAGCAAGATGAGAGCAGAGACCTATCAATGGACTGGGCAAGATGGGAGAAATTTCAGTGGGATAGTGGGAAGGAAATCCCAATTGGAGTGAGTGAGAAGGTGGAGACAGGAAATATAGGCAACTTGGGAGGGATTTTGCAGGAAAAGAGAAGGAGAAAAAAAGGAGTCTGGAAGGGGCTATGGGCTCTAGGGAGCATATTTATTTTTAAGGACAGCAATATTAAGGCTTGTTTGTATGGAGATGGGTGTGACAGTACAGAGAGTAAATTGACAAAGCAGGAGAAGGGGAGTGTCATTGCAGTAGCAACGTTTTTAAGTACTTGAGGAGACTGAAAAATTCAATACAAAGTGAAGGGATAGGCTACAGTCATGAGCAAGGACACTCCTTCTATTACAGGAAGAAGGGGAGATCTGGATACAGATGCACTAGGTTACTGGATCTGGAGCTCGGAAACAAGGGAGGACTCATGTGCATGTGTCTATTTCCCTAATGAATATGCGGTAAGGTGAAGAGGTGAAATTGCTATCTTGAAAGAAGATTTACTAGGAAAGCTGAATTAGCTGACAGTGTTGGCTGCTCATTTAAGATCTGAGATCTTCGATTAAAACTGAGGCTGATCAGCACTGTGGGCTTTTTGCCATCCATGCTCAGCTGCTCAGGTGCAAGCACAGAGCAGGCGGATATTTGGATGTAATTAGAGCTGGGGTTCTGCCAGCCCAGTGTGATGGAGGGAGGGGCAGGCGTGAGCATGTTTGCAGGGAGGTGGTTGAAGTCCTGAACCTTGGCCAGTATTTGAGTTCTAAACACTATCAACACAGGCCTTCATCTCATCTAATAGCCTTAGGTAGTATCATCTTTCAGATCTTAAAACACAAGCCTTAAGCAGAAGCATAATGATATGTATATATGTGTGGCTCCTCCCTCTCTCCTTTGGAAGATTTGTTTTTTTAATATGGAAAAGGAGACAAGAGACTGTTAGCCTCTAACATTTTAATACATTAAAGAGATAGTCGCTAGTTTAGCAATGGAAAAATTTGTCGTTAAGCTGACTTTTCATCAGACCAGAAGAGAGTGGAAAGGCATCTTTAAAGTGCTGAAAGAAAAAAAAAACCTGTCAACACAGAATTCCATATCCGGCATAAACATATTCTAAGAATGAAGACAAAGAATAAAATTTTCAGATAAAAACAAAGAGTTTATTGTCAGCTGACTGCAACACAAGATTCTTCAGGCCACATGGAAATACTACCAGACAGAAAGTGGAGTCAGTAGGTGAATGAAGAACACTAAGAATGGTGATTGTGGATAAGTATAAAAGGCCATCTTTTTTCCTCAATTTATTTAAAACACATTTAAATGTTTAAAGCAAAAGAATTTTGCAATTGTATAGTTCTATTTAATGTTCCTGTCCTTTATGTTGCACAATATATATGACTAAGAGTATATAGTTGCAAAATTCTTACATTTTACATAAGGTAGTGTCATATTTACTCTGGGCAGACTCTGAGAAGTTAAGAATATATGTTGTAATGCCTAGAGCAGTGGTTCTTCGGTGTGGTACAAAGACTTTGGGGGTCCCCAAAATGCATTTAGGAGGTCTGTGAGGTCCTCCCTTTTCCAACTATGTTTGTAAGGCTGTGTTTTCTTCATATATGCCAACACAAACAACGTATCAGAACAGATTGAATGCAGAAGTAGAATTGAGAACCTATCCATCTTTTATTAAGCCAGATATTAAAGAGAGTAGCAACCATGTAAAACAGTGCCTCTCTTCTCACTCTTTTTTGAGAATATATTTTTCATAAAAATATGTTGTTTATGCTAACATGTAATGGATTTTGTATTTGTTTATAATATATTTTTATTGAAGTATAGTCAGTTTACAGTGTTATATCAATTTCTGGTATAAATGAATATATTCATTTACATGTTCATATTTCACAGTACATATTCTTTTTCACAATAAGTTACTACAAGATATTGAATATATTTCCCTGTGCGATACAGTATAAACTTGTTGTTTATCTATTTTATGTATATTAGTTAGTATCTGCAAATCTAGAACTCCCAATTTATCCCTTCCCACCCTCTTCTCCCCTCCCCTATAACCATAAGTTTGTTTCTGTGAGTCTGTTTCTGTTTTGTAAATAAGTTTGTTTGTCTTTTTTTTTTTAGATTCCACATGTAAGTGATATCATATGGTATTTTTCTTTCTTTTACTGGCTTACTTCAGTTAGAATGTCATTCTCCAGGTCCGTCCATGTTGCTGCAAATGGCATTATTTTATTATTTTTTATGGCTGAGTAGTATTCCATTGTATACATATACCACAGCTTCTTTATCCAGTCATCTGTTGATGGACATTTAGGTTGTTTCCATGTCTTGGCTATTGTAAATAGTGCTGCTATGAACATTGGGGGTATCTTTTTGAATTAAGGTTCCCTCTGGATATATGGCCAGGAGTGGGATTGCTGGATCATATGGTAAATCTATTTTTAGTTTTTTGAGGAATCTCCATACTGTTTTTCATAAAAGCTGGATTTTGTATTTATTTTAATTAAAAATAAATATTGAAAATTTTTAATTTTATCTATCTATCTATCGCTCCCACATAAAAGCTCTTTGGGGGGTCTTCAATGCTTTTTAGGAGTATAAAGGGGTCCTGAAACCTAAACACTTTAAAAAAGCTGCTGTAGAGCAAACACTCAAAAATAATGCAATGAACAGCACTATTCACAATAGCTGAAAGGTGAAACAACCTGAATGTCCATCCATGGAGGAATGTATAAACAAAGGTGATATGCACATACAATGGAATATTACTCAGCCTTAGAAAAGGAATGTGTATTGATACATGCTACAGTGTATGAGGATGTTTCGAGGATGAACCTCAAAAACATTATGCTAATTGAAAGAAGCTAAACACAAATGGCTACCCTTTGTATGATTCCATTTATAGGCAATGTCCAAATAGGTAAACCCATAGAGACAGTGCAGATTAGTGGTTGCCAGTCATTGAGGAAGGGGAGAATAGGTACTGACTGCTTAACAGGTATGGAGTTTTATTTTGGGAGGATGGAAATGTTTTAGAACTAGATAGAGGTGGTAGTTGCACAACCCTGTGACTGTACTAAATGCCACCAAATTGAACAGTTTAAAACAGTTAATTTTATGTGATCTAAATTTTGCCTTTTCTAGAACACATGCCACAAAGCCAGGCATCCTGTGATGGCTGTGGCTCCCCGGAGTCCAATCAGCTCACTCGCCAGAGTATCTGAATGCCCTGCAGCTTCCTTCTTTCTTGTCCTCTGAGCTTTTAGGAATGGAGACAGTCACTGTGGCTTTGGTTTAGAGACTATGATGAGAAGGCCTTTCTACCATAAGTATTTAATAAATTAGAACACAGATTTCCATTATTCCTTCCTGAAATGGGGCCACTATCTGTCTGTTAGGATGTCTGGAGAGTGGAAAAGTAAACACAGAATTAGGAATCCTAGCATTAATGCAATTTGCATTTGCTATCAGCTTTCTACCATTGTCTTTGAGATGCCATTAAAAATGCATGCAGGATGTGAGGGAGATAAAACATATCAAAATTCAAGTGGATTCTAATTCACATCAGCCCTCCATTTCTCTGGCCTCTGGCTTCACTCAGCTTCAGCCATCTGGACCACAGCCCAGAGCCTGGGAGTGAGGGACGAGGGCCTCTGAGCAGGAGAAAGGGCTGCCAGTAAAGCTCAGAAGGCTCAATTCAGGGGAGAGTCTTTGCCACACTCACTTGGCCCATGGAATCAATAACTAACTAACTTACTTACTTTCTTTCTTTCTTTCTTTCTTTCTTTCTTTCTTTCTTTCTTTCTTTCTTTCTTTCTTTCTCTCTTTCTTTCTCTCTTTCTCTCTTTCTCTCTTTCTCTCTCTCCTCTCCTTCTCTCCTTCTTCTCTCTTTCTCTCCTTCTCTCCTTCTCTCTTTCTCTCTTATGGAGGTACTGGGGATTGAACCCAACCTTGTGCATGCCAAGCATGTGCTCTATTACAGAGCTATCCCCCCTCTTTTTTTTCCAGTAACTTATTTTATGTTAATAATGATAGTGCTCCCTCATTGGGCACTTACTGTATGCTAGGTAAAATGCTTTATATGTAATAACTTATTTAATCGTCATAATAACCCAGGGAAGTTACTATTATTATTCCCATTTTACAGATGAAGAAACCAAGAGAGGTTAAGTGACTTGCTTAAGCTCATACAGACTATGGGTAGTAGAGTAGGAATTTGAACCCACACAACCTGGCTCCAGGGCCTGTCTTATTAACTACCTCTACTTACCTCCCATCTGACTCTGTGTGTGTGTGTTTAGTACATATAATTCTAAAAATCCCCAATATTTGGTTTTCCCACTCTCGGCAGATTAGAAATGGAGCCACTGGGAGCAAGTATATGCATAATAACATCAGGAGACAGACTGGTGGCCCGGGGGTGACTGAGGAACAGACAGCTGGTAACCTCAAGCAGTCTGGTTCTTGCAATGAGTCCGTCTGCACATTTCAGCTGTCCTTGCAGGAACCACTAAACACAGTAGAGTAGCATGATTAAAATTTATAATATACAAACAGCTCATACAACTTAAAAAAACAAGCAACCCAATCCAAAAGCGGGCAGAAGACCTAAACAAGCAATTCTCTAATGAAAACGTGCAAATTGCCAATAAGCACATGAAAAAATGCTTGGTATTGCTGATTATCAGAGAAATGCAAATCAAAACTATAGTGAGGTATCAAATCACACCAGTCAGAATGGTCATCATTAAAAAGTCCATGAATGATAAATGCTGGAGAGGGTGTGGAGAAAAGGGAACCCTCCTACACTGTTGGTTGGAATGTAGTTTGGTATAGTCATTATGGAAAACAGTATGGAAAGTCCTTAAACTAAAAACAGACTTACCATATGATCCAGCAATCCCACTCCTGGGCATATATCTGGAGGGAACTCTAATTCAAAAAGATACATGCACCCCAATGTTCATAGCAGCACTATTTACAATAACCAAGTCATGGAAACAACCTAAATGTCTATTGACAGATGACTGGATAAAGAAGTTGTGGTACAATGGAACACTACTCAGCCATAAAACATAATAAAATAATGCCATTTGCAGCAGCATGGATGGACCTGGAGATCATCATTCTAAGTGAAGTAAGCCAGAAAGAGAAAGAAAAATACCGTATGGTATCACTTACAGGTAGAATCTAAAAAAAAGACACAAATGAACTTATTTACAGAACAGAAACAGACTCACAGACATAGAAAAGAAACTTACGGCTACCAGGGAGTAAAACGGGTGGGAAGGGATAAACTGGGAGTTCAAGATATGCAGATACTAACATATGTAAAATAGATAAACAACAAGTTTATACTGTATAGCACAGGGCATTATATTCAGTATCTTGTAGCAACTGACAATGAAAAAGAAAATGAAAAGGAATATATGTATGTATATATATGACTGAAACATTATGCTGTACACCAGAAATTGATGCAACATTGTAAACTAACTACTTCAGTAACAAAAAGATAGCTGTGGCAGACACTATAAGCTGTCCCTAATGTTCAATGTCCCCTTCTCTCTTAGTAAGAGATGCCCCAACTTTTCCATGGACCACGCTGCTATGTCTCTCACTTGTAGTCCTTGGACTAGGAGCAGAAGTGAGATGTACCAAGTCACACAAGCTCTGACCTTCTGCCTTTCCTTCCACAGGCTGGGATGCGGTCTCAGGGGTCAGGGTAGGGAGAAGGGAAACACCCAGGAATTACAGCGAAGGATGAAAAGGGCCTGGGTCCCTGACCCTGCGAGTCACCACAGGCGCCCTAGACTGTTCATTCCTTCATTGGTTACCTGTGAGAGAAAGCAGCTGTCTTGTTGAAGCCATTTAAAATCTCTCTCACAAGCCAATGAACACATCAGGGAAAGGTTACATTATGTTTGCTCTATGTTGTTAACAAAATTGAGGAAATTTCAAAGCATTTTAAAAAGAGTTCAGTAGCAAGTTCTGAGGCCAAGTGGGAGCAACTTTAATTATTTGGAAACATCTCCAGAAACTTTCGAAATGCTGGCAGGAAAAAGAGCATACTGTACTTGGTTGATATAATGAGGAGAGAATGTAAATTCAGTTCAGCTCCACAGATATTTATGGAATGGCTACTGCATGCCAGGCAAGGCTGATAGAGTCCTTGTCCTCAGGGAGCTGACAGTTGGAGTTGGGGGTTTGCGGGATGTGGGAACAGACAGATGAGCACATGGATATAAAAAGTGATCAGTGCTGGTAGGCACATACCCAGCTCCCACCTGGGGCCTCAGGGAAGGCTCTTTGGTGGAACAACCAGAAGCTTTGCTGGCCACTGTCCCAGCTCTTGGCAGGGTTAAGTTTTCCTTAAAGAGACAAGCACCTGTGTTTTATGGAAGCTGGGGCTGAAAAGCCTGTTCAGAGGGTTCTCTGCCTTGAGAAATGTGACCCATGAAACTGACACCTTGAGTTTCCCCCTTTCTTCTTTCCTTCTTGTTCCAAGCTCCTTCCGTCCATGGGATAGATTCCAACAAACTTTAGGATGGCCACGGTGCCTCTTAAGATGTGGGTTACTCCCTAGGATATACTATCCAGGAATCGGAAGGGTCTTTACCTAAAGAGTCTTTTCTTTCACCTTTAAGTAGTGGTAAAAGGGCAAGGAGCAGCCAGGAAGCTGAGTGGTTAAAACAGTGCCCATGGAAGCACGGTCGGCTCACTTTCACTCTTGTCAGTGATGGGCCAATTATTTATGTCTGGCTGTCAGTTCCACAGATGATGATGTTAACCGGAGGGGGGACTATAGGGATGATAAATCGAAGGTATTAGATGGCACTTGGCAGGCTGAGAAAGTCAGTAATTAATGACTTCAGAGCAGTCTTGCAGAAATATTGATTGCCGAAAGACACTTGACGTTTTCTTTTCCCTAGACGGTATTAACTCAGTAGAAGAGTTCAGATTATGGTAGCTGGGGTAGAGGCATGATTTGCAGAACACAGAGGAGAAGCAAGAAAACCTAGAATGGGGTGGTCACGAGAACTGTCTTTCTCAGAATTGTGGTTTGAGGCTGCCTTCCTGAGGGCCTCACCCCAAATTTTTGCTTACCTCTCCATTCCCCAAAGTTGAGCCCTGGGTCTGATTTTTAGCTAAACCCTAAGTCAAAGCCAAAATCCAGCAATTTATGCTCATAAGCTTAAAAAAAAAATTGCCTATAACTTTACTTTAAGGAAAACTGTTTTCTTTCACACACACACGAGCACACACATACACATGTATAAACACATATATACATATCAGTATTCTTCTTTGACTTTTAACAACTATTGATCACATTTGTTTTTCATGCAAAACTTTATGACCAGATTTTTTTTAATGGAATAAATAAAATACCAAAACAAAAAGCCCTTAAATTTTGCTGAAATGGAATTTTAATTATAAATGAGAAGGCTTCGATTCACCCTGGATGAGTTAACACTGTCCTCTTTGATGTAATAAATATATTGAGCAGTAACTGTTTGGCATGCTGTACTAAGTACTTGAATTTTAATCTAATCTCTCCCAGCAAAAAAAAAAAAAAAACCAAAGTATAAAATTGCTTCCTGATGTTCTTACGAGAGAGAACAGAATCCGTGGCCTAGGAAGCCCTGTGTTCGCCCCTCCCTCCTTCATTCTCTGTTGTTTGACCCGATTTCATTGTCTTCACAGCACATATTTCTATCTCTCATTTTCATATTTATTTCTCAGCCGTTTAAAAAAGCCGTTGAAGGTATAGAGAACAAACTAGTGAACACAAGAGTGGAGGTAGTTTACACCCAAACTATTGGGTATAAGATAGGCTCAAGGATGTACTGTACAACATGGAGAATATTGAGCCAATATTTTGTAATAACTGTCAATGGAGAGTACATTTAAAAATTGTAGAAACAAAAAAAATTTAAAGAGTCATTGAAGTGTAACATGGGTGCAGAAAGGTGCCATTAGGTGAACTGCTAGATGGATTTTCCAGTGATCATGGACTTTAAGAAAATATTTATTTTTATTATTGTAAAATACCCATTACATAATATTTACCATTTTAACAAAGTACACTATTTAGTGGCATTAAGTACAGTTACATTGTTGTGCCACCATCACCATCATCCATCTCCAGAACTTTGTCATCACCCCAGACTGAAACTCTGTACCCCTTAAAGCATAGCTCCCCATCCCCCACCTCCCAGCCCCTGGTAACCACCATTCTACTTTCTGTCTCCATGCATTTGACCACTCCGGGGACCTCCTATATGGCCGTGGACTTTTGATATGAAGTGGACTGGCTGTGGTCCTGAGACCAGATACCATGTGCCTCCCATTTCTTTTTATTTGGTCTAAGTTTATTAATGTCCAGCTGTGTGATGACAGTCCCCAGCCAGCAATGGTGCCTTGAAGACTGTTCTCATGGATTTTTCTCTTATTTTCTGTCATCACCGTGAGAACTGCTATGCAGCTAATGTCTCAGTGTCAAACCACAGCCTCCAGTGTGAGTAATAGGAGCTGCCAACCTCACAGTTAACTTCCTTTGCCTGTCACAGTAATAAGTGGATTCCTTCCCCTTAAGTGAATTCGATTAAGTGCTCAGCAGTGATATGAACACCATCTTTCAGAATAAATCTAAGCCACGTTTGAAGGATGCTGCCTGTGATAATGATGATTTCTGAAGGTTTCTTCCTCTGCTCTGAAAGTCTTGCTTCCTGAATGTGAAGGTTTTATATCCAAGATTGTCTGTTTAAAAGAAAAATGTGTTAAGTTTGCAGTTCTGCCTCCTTCCTGCCCTGACCCCGTCCCTACATCTGAATCCTGTTTAGCCGAGGGAGGAACATCTGGAACTTCTAAAGGCCTGTTTCATCCACGAGAAAGGCACGTCTGGCTTCGAATGTTTCTGGAAAATGAAAAAGCAGAATAGGAATTTGAAAAGATTGAACGTTCATGCCTCACGCCAGACCTTGAGAATCACAAGGACGTTTGGTTTGGAGGAGGCGGGCAGTCCTGCAGCGGAGGCCTTACTCTCCAAAGCCCCACAGAATGAACCAGTGAGCAGTACAGGCGTCAGGAAAGTGGATCATGTTTGTTATTGGGGTTGGAGGTGCCTGAAGAGGAAGATGCTTTTCCCTCCTCTTCTACAGTAGCAAGGACCAACAGCCTCCTAACCCCATGGCTGTTTTGGAGGAACTGTTTAGGAGGGACATGACATTCATTGGATTAAACGATGGTTCTCAACTCATCACACCCTCCCTGTACTTGGACTGTACATCCACGCCCTGTACCACGTGGCTTTGTATTAGGCCCCACTCGTGTGGATGGAGTTGTACTCCGATCTCACTTCAGTGATTTGGGGTTTTCCCATATAATTTGGTTTGGCCAACAGAACATCAGTAGAAATAACACTATGCCAGTTCACTCACCCTTATCATGCTTATGCCATTTGACATGAGAAGAACATGCCATGGGGGAGCTGCTGATCCCCGGGGAATGAGACAAATCCCAGGGAGCAAAACTGAATCTAAGGGCCACTCTGGAGCCAGGCTGATCTGCAGCCTGGAGTAGACTGATGTTAGCTGACCTCCAGACCCACGAGTGCTAAGAATATATGCTTTTTGTAGGCCACTGAGTTGGTGGGAAGTTTGTTACAGAACATTATTGTGGCAATAGCTGACTAATACAAAGACCAAAATGCAGAAGCAGAGAGAAAGGGTAAGTGAAGTGGGTGGCTGACATATGAGTAAGAAAGGAAGTGGTGGTGGGGTCTGAGGGTAGAACAAGTGGGGAAGGACCTCCAAGAAGAAGAATGAGGTGGATGAAAGGAAAGGAAAGGAAAGGAAAGGAATACGGCAGCCTCAGCTCCATCAGATGCTGGGATGGGCAGGGAGGCAGAGCAGCGCGCGTGCGCGCACACACACACTCACCCACCTCTTGTGCCTCTGGTGAGCGCTGAGCCTTTCTGATTCCTTTGCTCAGTGTTGCCAATATTGGGAGGTTTCTGGGGAGTTTAAGTTTGATTCCTAACAGAGTCTAGACTTCCAGTCTTGGGTCTACCTGGGCTCATGGTCACAATGTGTCAATAGAGCAATAAAAGAGTCTTAAAAACACAACAAGCCAGTGAATATAACAAAAAAGAAGCAGACTCAGAGATATAGGGAACAAACTCGTGATTACCAGTGGGGAGAGGGAAGGGGGAGGGACAATATAGGAGTAGAGGAGTGGGAGGTACAAACTATTGGGTGTAAGATAGATTACAGGGGTGTATTGTACAATGTGGGGAGAATAACTAATATTGTGTAACAACTGTAAACGGAGTGTAACCTTTAAAAATTGTGTAAAAATAATAAATAAATAAAACCAGCACACACAAAAAATATAAGAAATCTAAGGACGGAACTCTGCTGAATGTCTCGGTACCACTAGCTGGGATGCTCCCTAACTCTAACCAGTCATTTGTGCAGGGAACCAGCCCTCCAAAGCACAGGTGCCTGGTGCGAGCTGGGCTCTGTAAGGTCTTGTGGACTTGGGGAACTTGCTTGAGCTTCCTGGGCTGAGATTTGGAGATAATGGAAATAATAATACTCCATATCCCACAGAATTGTCATGTGGACTGAGAGCGAACATCTGATACAATGCCCGGCCCAGGGTAAGCCGTCCAGAAGTCAATACCAACGACCGGCTGCCATTGTGAAATGAGAACTAATATTTGGTGTTCAGTAAGAAACGGCATATGTTGTTTTTTCTGAGCCCAGATGTTTCATAAAGGTAGGATTCCCCTCAAATGGACTGGGATACTTGACGAAGTCCTGGACTCTCACTGACAATCCTCTGAGAGGAAAGCTGTCCCCTCACCTTTGGTTACCTTCTTCCTCCTCCCCCATCAGCCCATCTGCTGGGTTTTGTTTTCCTTTTTCTCAGGAAAGTCTGTTTATTCTTCATGCTTGTAGGGGAAAAAGGGTGGAGGTGGACCTGAAGGAGCAGACGGCAGGGCTGAGCAGGACACCCCATCTCACCACCAGCTTGGGCTGTGGCCGGACTGTTTTCTAGTTGGCTCTCCCACCGTGAGGTAGGTGACCCGTCTGTCACAACTATGTTTTGCAAAATGGATCAAATGACCTTTGTTATAACTTCAGCTGGGGTATTTTTCATCACTGGTCTCTGAATACTAACATGTATTTATTTTCCTAATCTACTGTGTATGTCTGCTCCCATTCTGTCTTGCACCCTCCTTTTCCAGGGGAGAATTTCCCAGACCCTCCCAGACTCCCAGACCATGCATTTTTACATTTTTCTTAGAGTTTGTTTGGCAGAGCCCATCCGCCTCAGGAGGAAGTCTTCCCCATTTGATTCCTAAAGCCAGTCCTTCCAGAGGCTCTTTGTCCTTGGTCCTGGTTCCGCACCTGAGTGGGGACCGGAGTGGGTTTAGCAACCCTCGTCACAGAGCTCGGGGTGAGCAGGGTGAGGAGGGTGACCTAACCCCTTCCCAAAGGCCTCTAGCTGTTCAACAACTTGCAAAAGGTAAAATCGCTTCTGTTGTTTTCTCTCTTCAACTCTTTCCCAACAGAATAGGCCAGGTGCTGTTCAGCTCCTCTGGCATCAGATTTGAGTTGGCACTTCCTGGTTACAGAATCAGTCATAGAAGGAAATGCCTGTAACCAAAAGCACACACTTAGTCGGCTTCTCTTACCATGTGCATGTCATGCAAAGTGCTTTACATGTGTTTATTCATGAATCCTCTCGACAACCTTGTGAGCTGGGTACTATTATTATCCCCCTTTATAGGTGAGGACACTGAGGCTCATAGACACTGACTTGCCCAGGCGTGCACAGATAGTAAGTGGAAGTAGCAAGGTCTGCACTCAGTAGTCTGGCTCTGAAGCCTGAACTTGAACCCACAGTGTTGTAATACTCATTTTCACGGTATTGGCTGGTTTGAAGGTCACCACAACATTTATTTACTTTTTTTTTTCCTGGAAAAGTAGTAAGTGTTTAGCAATGTTCAGAGATTTGGCAGTCTCTTAATAGACCCTAGGAAGAGTCTGACCCTCCATTGATAAATGTTCTGTTTAGAATATGGATTTACTTAATGCCTCTTTGTCTCCAACTTTGAGCCCCAGGGATGGTTTGCAGGCAACAGGAAAAGTCCATTCAACTTCCTATTATTATGCTAGTATCTCCCCACTCTTAGCCTGATGGAAACCGAGCTAACCTTGTCACCCCTCTTTCCTTTCTCGCTCACACAGAAACTAAAGTACAATTAGACCCGTTCACCAAGATCTGGTGTCCTCAGGCTACGTGTCTTGGAGTTGTCTTTGCCTCCTAGGTTTGGTTGGCTTCTCATATCCAGTAAGTCCCTTCTGGCCTGGCCCTCCTCTGCAGGCAGCAGCTTTCCCATCGGACTTTTCTTGTCATCAGACTAACCTCCTAGAGCACCAGGATTCCAGCAGGAAAGACAGGCATGCTTCAGCTGCGTGATGGCAGAGTGTGATTCAGGGACTCTTCACAGAGGTGCTGCTGGGGTTTAGGAAAGTCAGTGAGGGGTGGGGCTGGGCTCCGGGACTGTAACAGGGGGGAGTTACTGCCACCCCTAGGCCTCAGGGTCCAGGGAAGGGGGCAATTACTGGACCCCAGAGAGAGCTGTGTGGAGAGGGCTTCTAGCGGGAGCTGTGGCCTCAGGGAGAGAAACATAGACAATGAGGTCCAACAGGAAAGGAGCCGGGGGAATAAATACCCTGACTTCTCCCTCCTGCCCTCCATCCATCCTTCCCTCCCTCCAGGGCCTCCCAAGGGACCTGGGGGAAGCAGTGCATACAGGTCAGCCCAGAGCAGGGTCGGGACAGTAGGGTGTGGACTCAGAGGGGCAAAGGGAGGCCATGAGGATACACAGCACACACCACTTTGCTCCATCCTTCATCCACTGAGAGAGCCGCAGTGACTTCCATACTGGGGCAAACCTGGTATTCAAGGAATTCCACAACAACCCCATCAAATTCCGCCTTCTCCCTTCCTAATCTAGAGAACAAGTGTCACACTCACATATGTCACACATGTTGGCAGTCTTCCTCTGCGTGTCTGTTTAATATATTGTATATGTTAAATATATTTAAAAATAGTGAGTATTTAGTTATGTTACTCTGAAATCCAAGCCAAGGGTTTCTGGGGACAAGATCACCCCAGGGCCTCTCCTGAGCAGTCTGACAACCTATGATGGGAGTGCTGATAGCCTGGCTGGTACTGAGATGACAGAGGACCTTCTTCCTACCAAGAGCACATACTAAGAAGGCTCACAGTGATGAGGGCTTGGCTCTGAATCTAGGAAGACGTGGTTTTAAACTCTAACTTTGCCAGTTACTAATGGGACTAGTACTTCACCCCTGAGTCTGTTTTTCATCATCTGTAAAATGGAGATGATTCTCATAGCACTTTACCTTTGTAAGAATTAAATGTTATAATGAATGTAAAGTGATCGGCATGTCATAGGCGCTCAGCTGGGGAAGGGACTGAGTTTTACAGTGCCTGGCACATAGGAGGTGCTTGGGGACTGTTTCCTGACCTGAACTGGTGGTGAAGCCCTTTCAGGATTTGGGAGCTGGAGGTGGTAGCGGGTTCTGAGGTATTAATGCTTCCTCTCGTCCATCTTTGCCAGGCCCTTCTGCCTTTGAAAGTTTTCAAAGACGACGGGTACCGCAGTAATCCACTCATCACCCATTTTACCTCAGCGCCCTCTTTGTATGAGACCCTGTGATGCTTCCGCCTGAAGGCAACAGTCAAGAATCTCCCATCTCATTTTGTTTTTCATGTCCTGGTTTATACTGCCCTCTGGTGTGTGCTTTTGGGACAGCATGTCAAGTGAGGGTTTATGGCGACTTTTTCTTGACATTGGAGAACAGAGGCTCCCCTAAATGGACTGTTGGCAGTGGAGCTGGGGGGAGAGGTAAGATTTGAGATTTCCCCTCCCCCATCTAACTTGAAACTCTAGAAGTTTGCCAGACACAAGAGAATTTTTTTTTCAACCAATGTCCCTGACTGCTCGGCTGTCAACCACGAATACCATCCTTCTAGGCTCGTTTCTGCCTGTATTCCGCCAAGACCCAAAAGGAACGGGGTAACGGTTATTTGATGTCACTCCCCTTCCGCTGTCTGGTTTCCTCTGATCCTGGGCACCTAATTCTTAATTAGAGTCTTCGCTCCAAAGGGTCTGGGTTTGCCGCAGGCCAAGCAAGAACCAGACCCGACCCTCCCTAGCCAGTGCCCCTGCACCTGCCCGGTCCACCTGCTGCCACGACCCTGCCTCGCTGCCTGCCGCTCCTTCTCAGAGCCGAGCCTCCAGGAAGTGAACGCAAAGTGGGGTTGTGCAGGGCGGAGGGAGACAGTGGGGCTAAAGTCCAGAACGCGTCCGCACCCCACAGCTCGCCATGGAACCTGCTAGAAGCATTTGCCTTTTACAATTACGTTGAATCATGAAACTACTCATATGCAACTGTTATATTTTGATCCATAAAAACAGTGATTTCGTATGGTCCGACGTAATACTTAGGCGCGTACATCGTATATGTGCTAGTGGTGGCCCGGGTCCCAAGTCGTCCTACGCCACGCCCTCCCCCCACCCCCTACTCAGGCCCTACAGCGCGAGAGGAGGTCCAGTTGATTTCAGGGGCCCCGGATTGGCCTCACTGCCTGCGTCAACAACGCTGGGTTTGGTTTGGGGCCGCAGCCGAGAGAGGAGTCGCCAGTGAGAGACCTCTGGAGAAACCCCTCTTGGCGAATGGTGCTGGCCCTCCTGGCAATACTAGCAGAGTTTTCCGGGACCTTCAGGAATCCTCAGGCTTCTGGACCCACCGAGCACCACAAACCCTCACCTGTGCTGCTGAACCCGGGCAGCCGGACTGCGCGCGGGAGGCTCCTCTAGAACCCCTTAGGTGGCTCCCGCGCCCCAACAGGCGTCAGAAACTTGCCTAAGGGATGAACCCAAAGTGCCCCGGGAGGCTTTAAAGCTGCAGAGTATAAGGAAGGTTTAGGAGTGGCAGTACGCAGGACTCACGTAGGCTGGGAGACAGTTTTCGCTCTACCCTACAATCCTGGGACCAACAGGTCTTGAAATCTAGTGACCTGATGGTACAGTTAGAGGCCTCGTCTCTTTCTTTCCAGGAGGATGCAACAGGAGAGGGAGGGGCTCAGCTCAGGCCATTTAAATAAACAATCCATCCATCTATTTATTCATTCAGTAAACACATGCTTAATGAGTGCCTATATGTGTCAGGCACTGTGCTAGGTGCTTGGTGGAGAGCCGTGAGGGAAACAGACAAAAATCTCTGCCTTCTTGGCATTGCCTCATCTTAATAACTACACTGTTGCCCAGCTAACATTTCTATTACAAAGCTGTTACCTCTTCTACCATGGGATAATTAAACAGGTGAAATATGGTTTAAAAAAAACCTTAATAAGAGGAAATGATCACGATCTAATGTGAAATTTTAAAAAGCATGCTAGAAAATTGTATATGTAGTTAAGTTCCACTTATGTTAACATACATGTTTATGGGAAAAGGACAGTAGGGAATGGCCTCTAAATATTAGTAGTGGTGTTGTATTTTCTAAGATGGTTACAGCAAGATCCCCCACCCCCTAGACTCTTCATACAGTATGACTGATTCTCCCTTTGAGAGGGGTGGTCAAAGTTCCTTCTCCCCACCTCCGCCGAGTACAGCCCCTACCTTATTCTCCTGGGCTGCTCCTGTTTGGAATGCAGATGCCATGCTGTGGAGTACATGGAAAAGCCAGGTGTCAGTGATTTGGCCAAAGCCCAGCCCTAGCTGAGGTTTCAGCTATTAGTCAACACAGTTCACCAGACATACAAGGGAGAAAGCCACCTTCTGATTGCAACCACGTGACCCTAGTCATGAATCACCTAGCTTACCTAGCCAACCCTCAGAATCAGTAGATAATAACAACTGTTGTTTAAAGCAACAGAGGTTGGGGGCAATTTGTACACAGCAATAGATAGCCAGAAAAAGTGGTTTATCTGGATTGTGGGATTATGCGTATTAACTTTTTTATATTTTCTGAAAGTTCTACAATGACCCTTTTTTGGTCTATAATCAATTCAAAAAATTATTAAAAATAAAAACCCCAATTTTTTTTCACTTCACTGAAAGAGAAATTAGGCCTGAATTGGAATTGAGGGACTTAAATTAGACTTGGAGAAAAGCTTTGCATGCAGGATTTATTCGATGCTGCAAAGAATTAGTAAGATAATTTCAAATTGGTGTGATGGAAAGAGCAGTAGATTTGGAGTGAGAAAACTTGAAAATCAGTCTCAGTTTTCCCGGTGACCTTGAGCAAGCCCTTGCTCAAATGCAGTTTTCTATTTTGAAAAATGCAGCTGGCTGCTTAAGGAAGATAACATCCAGCAGGGAGGCTGGCCCAGAAAAGGCCTTCTGTGAGTGGTAGGTCATCCTGTCTAATCAGTGCCAGTTACAAGTGGGCATCTGCAAGCTGTGTGGAGGGCTCATCCTTCACTGCCACCAGAGGCTACAGTCCTTATAACGAAAATTGTCTAGAGAAGGACCACAACTCTTAAAAAAAAAATCCAGAAACATTGAGTGGCTTTGCCTGCGGTCCTTGCCTACGACGCCCCGCCGTGGCTGGAGCCTCGGGTTCTGGCCCTTCAGAAGACTCCATCACGTGCGGAGGCTCAGAGAGCCCTGGGATGCGGAGAGAGGAGGCCTGGGAAGCCCCGCCTGGCGGGAAGCAGCGGCCGCGCGTCGCTGGGCAGGTGTCCCGGCAACCCCGGAACGCGCCTCCGCGGGAGGCGCAGGCGGCGGCTGCGGCTTCCCTCTTGCCCTCAGCTCTTCGGTTCCTTGCCTGGCATTCGGCCGTTCAGCTGCTGTTTGGTGCGTTAATGTCGGCTTCATCCCCCTCAGAGGCCCAGGCCTGCCCTAGGGGTAGGGGTGGGAGATCCGGGAGTGGAAAGGAGGGAGCACCGAATGGACAGGGCGAGAACCCAGGGAGCTCCGCGGGCATCCAAACCCAGGAACGCCCTGGCAGAGGGAGGGAAGTTCTGATTGAGGCCAACTCTGCCCTCTTGACTTTCAATGGCCCGTGGAGTTTGTTTGTTTTGATTGGTGCCTTTCTTACAAAGGACTTTTCTTTGTCTCCTGATTGCTTTTAATATTTAAAATCAACACGTGCATAGTGGAGTCCATGGACACTGGAAACGGTCCACCGTGTTGTCATCTCCCTCGTATCCACACAGCGATCTGCAGTACAGAGCTGGAGAAGGTTCAAGAGAAAGACTGGCATGACCACGGTGGAGAGGAGATACAGTTGAGTTGAAGGAATCAGGAGGGCTGGATGGGATTTGGTCGCCATACCCGTCTACTAGAGCAAGGAGGCATTAGCGAACATGTAAAAACAACTACTTCAATTGTAACTTCTGTCTGTATTAACCCAAGGTTTGATAAGGCAGAGAGCAGCATCAAAGCAGAGATTCTCATAAATGACTTCCCTGGATCTCCTAACAGCCCAGAGGTTTATTACAAACAGTAAAGGGGACCAGAGGTTTGACCCGTCCAGTGCTTCAGTCAATAAAACGGTGAAGCTGGGATTTGACACAAGTCTTCCAGCCTCCAAAGCGCTGGCCCTTTTTTCTTTTTCTTTTTTTTCCCCTTTGCTCATATATTAGGTTTGTGGCATTGTTCATTAGATGGGACAGCTGGGTTGGAGATCATGAACACTTTAAGGAAAGGTTTAAATTAACTAATGAATGGCAGCTCTGTGATTGGTTCTTAAGGCTGAGGAGAAGGTTTGGGGGCACATTTGCCTTTAGAGAACAGTGCCCTGGAGCAGAACAGCCACAGTCTCTCAGAAAACCTCCAAGTGAGTACATATAGGTGAGTGGCCTTCGTGCTGCAAAAAGGGATTTTAGAATGTTCCGTCTCTGCCCCATCAAATCTGAGCTTGGTCTCTGGTCTTCTGTACTCCAGATCTGTGATCTCTTCATTCACAAGTGCAGGGAGAGGAGAGAGGTGTCGCTTACCACACTCACCTACACATGGGTGTCCAGTAAAGGATTAGAACCAATAATTGCCCAGTGTGGCTAGTATAGCAAGGAAAAAAGTTTCTGGGATTCTAGCTTTAAGCTCTAGACCTTTATGCCATTTCCAGGTTGACCAGGGGTAAAGAAGGGAGCTGCTGTTTTAAGGGTGGGTAGAGGGGCTTCATGTTTCTGAGGTAGGGGTGCTGGAAAAGCACCAGCCCGTGAGATCCCCAGACTATGTTATCAGAAGATCATGGCTTCCTTTTCTGCTGTGTAGGTGTGTTCACTCAGAAGACCACATCTGAGCTTAGCTTCACATGGGTCCATGGGTTTCAGGAAGGAAGGGGCTCCGTGAACCAGTTGAAGATGAATGGACAAATGGGTGTTTATGCATTTTTCCAGCAGAGAGGGCCCATTGCTTTCATTATTTCTCGGAAGATTCTGTGATCCAGAAAAGGAGTTAAAAACCCTGGTCCTAGATCCTTAGGTCATTTGTTGAGCAGATAAGCAGGGTGAGAAACAGTATTTGGGGAAAGACTATCCACATTAAGCCAGCTTGGCTTGATGTATTATCTTCTCCCTGCCAGACTTGCTATTGTGTAAGTCAGCTGAGATGACGAGTGGAAAAATGCCTTGGTTACATAAGGTGTTATTCCTGCCTAAGGAAATGGAAATAATGATCGTGAATTCCACAGATGGTACCAAAGAAACAGACTTTCTTCTAAACTCTCATTTTTCTCCTGAATTCCTTTCTAGTCATCAGATCCTTCTCTTGGTCCTTTTGGTTGGAACATCTTTTCTGTCTCATAGTATTTTAGCGACTTGTTAGGATTTTCTGTATTACGGCTTACTGGATATTTATTGCATTTGAATAACAGTTATCATGATCAGTGGTGGCCATTTCAAGAAGGACGTTCCTTAGCTTACAGTGCCTCACCCCTGCCTACGGTGCTAGATAGGGAGTTGGGCAGGCTTTGGGAACTGGGCATGAGACGTCATTGACTTGCTTAAAGTAACTCGTTACTCTACACAGTGGGAACATCAGTATCAGAATGAGAGGGTTCAGACTTGCAATTTCTGCCCTCTTCTACCTGAGGTGATGTGGAGGGACAGCTTGAGGCCCTGTGTGGATACCTCCAGGTCATGTTTGGGGCTGAGTTACGTTTAGGAAGATTCGGGAGTCAGCTGGGTCTGGAGAACTTGCCAGTTTAGCAGGGAGACTGCATTCTTCCCTTGCAGGTCAGAAAAGTCTTCCCTGTTACAGTAGCCACAGGCCACTTTGTAGAGTGTTGCCAACATAAAACGTCTTAAGCAAACAAGAAAATAGGCTAAATTTGTAGATGTGATTTCACTGCTTGCTGCTGAGGATTGCTTAATACATATACATTTTGCCTCTCAAATTAAAAAAACAAAAAACCAAAAAAACCTGTGAGAGATCCCCTCTGATACCATCCGTTGCAACCAATTCTTGCTTTGGTGAACTCTCCAGTCCTCTAGCAGAATACAATATACAATGTGAAATATTTTTATGCTACAAAAAGGCAGCCACTGCTAAAACCTATGGGTAAATATTACTGTAAGTAAATGCTATGATAAGTAATTCAGAACTGACATATGAGTATAGACCTAGAGGACATCTCTGCCCTTGATCTGATTTCTTCTCTATATTTGTGGGTGCTTTCTGCACCATTATACTTACATTTCATACCTTCTTCATAAATATATTTCTGGGACTAGACCCCTGGATGAAAAGGGTGCTTCTCAATGGCTTTGGAGGACATAATGGCCTAGCTGTTCTTTGGTAAGGTGGAGATATTTTCACCAGCAATGCACAAGAATGCCACTCCTTTTTGCAAACCGATAACAAATAACAGTATCTTGTTTTAAGTTCAGCTCTCTGATAATTAGGAAGGATGAACTTTTCTTTTTGAAGTATAGTCAGTTTACAATGTTGTGTCAGTTTCTGGTGTACAGCATAATGTTTCAGTCATACATATATATACATATATTTGTTTTCATATTCTTTTTCACCATAAGTTACTACAAGATATAGTTCCCTGTGCTATACAGTAGGAATTTGTTGTTTATCTATTTTACATATAGTAGTTAGTATCTGCAAATCTCAAACTCCCAATTTATCCCTTCCCAGCCCCTTTCCCCCTTGGTAACCATAAGTTTGTTTTCTATGACTGTGAGTCTGTTTCTGTCTTGTAAATAAGCTCATTTGTGTCTTTTTTTAAGATTCCACATATAAGTGATCTCATATGGTATTTTTCTTTCTCTTTCTGGCTTACTTTACTTAGTATGATGATCTCCAGGTCCATCCATGTTGCTTGTATAAATATACCACAACTTCTTTATCCAGCCATCTGTTGATGGACATTTAAGTTGTTTCCATGTCTTGGCTATTGTAAATAGTGCTGCTGTGAACATTGGGGTGTATGTATCTTTTCAAACTAGAGCTTAGGAAGCATAAAGTTTTTTCCCAAATGTATATCGGCTATTTGTGTGTGTGTGTGTGTGTGTGTGTGTAATGAACTATTTAATCCTTTGCCCATTTTTTTTTATCTTGGGTATTTATTTTCATCTTATAAATTTATAAAAACCCATAGTTTATCATGATTATTAACTTTTTCTGATTATGTATATTATAAATTTCCTCCCAGTTTATAGCTTGCTATGGAAGTTATAAATATGTATGCTTTCAAATTTAATGCATCTTTTCTTTTATTTTGCCTGTTTTTGATATCTTTCTTAGAAATAACTTCCCCACTCTAGCATTATATAAACATTTACTTATTACTTTTTCATGTACACCTTTTAATTTTTTTACATTCAAATTCATAATTCATTTGGAATTTATTTTGGGATAAGAGAGATTTAATTTTATTTTCACTCCAAATGGTTAATTAGTTGTTTCAGCAATACTTTTTGAATAAAGCATCCATTTATGGTTCTGAGATAAGATGGTTCCCTCACTATTATCACATAAAAGTTTATTCTGTTTACATTTACATTACATTTCTACTTTGTTCTAATGATTTATCTTTGTCAGTACCATCTTGATTACTGTAACACTCAGTTACATTTTATAAGTTACACTCCATTGCTCTGTAGTCTTGTGCAAGTTACTTGATATTTCTGGTACTCAATTTCTTTATGTGTGAAGTTATTTCTATTTTATTAGTAATTATGACCTCTTTTTCATTTCTTATCCTGTATACTTGTGTTAACGTTTTTTTCTTGAATTTTATCTACATTATTAGTTTTTTCCATGAAACCATAGTTTTGATAATCTTCATTTCATTCATTTCTGCTTTCATTTGATGATTTCTTCTCTTGTCATCTTGAGGGGTTTGTCATTTTTCCCCTTATTTCTTGAATTGAAAGCTTAGGCCATTAATTTTGAAATTCTTCGTTTTGTTCAACACTATAATCGGTCAGTTGTAAGATGGACATTTTTCACAGTTTGTGTCTCTGAAGTTGGATTGGTGTTACGAGTGCTGTGGGCGCAGTAGCCCGTGTGAGGCTGCTGTCCTAAGTAAACTTCGCTGGATGAGCACTGAATAATGTGGAAGGTGTATCCGTGGCTTGGAAGAAAATTCCAGAGGCAAAAGAGGAGCACTCACTTATGAAATGCTCCATCACCTAGATTCTCATTCTTGTTGCACTCAGGTTGATTTAGGTGGAAAATGTGGACATTAGGGGTTGAGTTGAAAAGTGATTCAGTAATCAGACTTGAATGTGAGAGAGGTGTAAGAATGCCTTAGCCAATTTATCTGGCTTATATTTTTCTTCTTTAAATATGCACACGAGAAATATGTGATTAAAGTCGATATCTAAGTAATTCTAAAAGGGTGCTTCAGCACGTATGAAATAAAAATCCTAAGTGATAAAGCATGTGTCAGTTTAATTGGCAGTCTCTTCCTCGTGGTACATAAAATAATAATGTTATTCCAATGGATGGTGTCTTACATTCAGTAAAATACAGTACATGCATTTGAGGTTCTAGTTTCTAATGACTACTTTAGTTGGATCCCACAAGCTTTGATATATAGTATTTATGTCGTTGATCATTAAGTGCCTTGTGATTCCCATTATGTTTTCTTCTACTATATGAAATATTTAGAGGGGTGGTTTGAGCTTCCAAGCTTATGGATGCTCTTTGGCTGTCTTTTAATTATTGGTTTCTGATACTGCATTTCTAGTACTGCATTGTGGACAGAGAGTGTGATCTGGGTTATGTTTGTTGACACTGCATTTGAAACTCCGCATGTGGGGCTGCTGGGGCTCTGTGCTGTCTCTTCACAGCTCTGTTCCCTTCTTGGCCCCTCTGCTGGGCTCCACTCCATCCCAAATGCTCAAACCTCCTTGTACCGAGGGCTTGCTGTGGGGTCCGTGCCATATTCCAGAACAGCTCTCCCCACACTTGTCTGGCTCTGAGGATCACCTGAGGTGCTTCTTAAATGTGCTGATTCCCGGGTCTTCCCCTGTAGGTCTGGGTTGGAGCCCCGGAATCTGCATGTTGAACACACAAGCTCCTGAAGGTGATTCTCATGCCCGCACAAATGTAGGGAATCAGGGACGGGGATAGAATGCAGTGCAGTGTTGGAGCTGGACTGGAAAAGGAGGAAATTCACTGCCAAGCGTGAGCCTGAGAGCTGCTGGGGGAGGGGGATCGCTTCAAAGGGTGGGTTTCCTGGCTTCACTTAGATTCCAGTGTGATAGGTCTATAATGGGATTTAGGAGTCTGAACTTTTAACAGACCTCTCAAGTAACTCTGATGCAACTGTCCTTATATTGTGCCCTGAGGCATCCCAGAATGAGGGTATCGTGGTGGGAGGAGGTAGCTAGCTGGCCCTTAAACTTTATAGAGTCACAGGCAAAGTCCTGTTAAGAATAAAGGGTTTGGGGGGAAAAAAAGGAGTAAAGGGTTTGGTGATAGGGTTAGGACTTGACAAGAATGGAAAAGATATGATTTACCTGCTGTACGAATCTGAGCGGGAGTTGATAAGAAATGAATAGAAAATTGGCTAAGTAGCAGCCACACTGTTAGTTGGTGGGAATTTGCAGCACGTGCCTAGTAGATACCATATACTCGTGAAGCAGGATACTGTGTGGGTGGAACAGCAGTCAGTCTAAAAATGTGCTCCAGAATCAGAGAAGTCTGCCTTTTATTTCTTGGAATTTTCTTATAACCGGAGCTTCTTATCTACGGAGCACCTATGCTCTAGGAAGGTATGCATAAAGAAGTGTAATATCCATTCATCTGACTTTCTTTTAAGTGACTGGACAAGGCACACACCTCTAAACTGACGAGAGAACTGACTGACTTTCAGGAATCAGTCACTGTAGAGCAGAGTGAAGGTAATGGGTTGTGCTTCTCTATTTGACCGTCACTGGTTTTCAGGACTCCCTTACTTGCCATGGTGGGTGTTTGGGAAGTTATACTTCTTTTCCATTTATTCACTCAAACATTTAATGAACATCTATTTTGAGCCATGCACAGCTCTGAGTGCTCCTAAGATGAATAGGGCACAGTCTGGTGGGGAAGATGTGTATAAATGAAGGATGACACTGCCATGGGAGGGGAACCCATTGAAGTTCTGGAGATATTTCTTTGGATTACGGTCACCAGCTATATTCATTAGTCTTTCTTTGAACAAATCCTTTGAGATACTGTATTGAGATGCTCAATACAATGCACAGTGGTGTAGAGTTCGATTCAGATCTTCTCTCTTCCACTTAGTTCAGAGTAGGGGAGCCATGTGGACGGGCTAGCAGTCTGGCACAGAGGTTAGGATTTTGGACTTTAGTGTTAGAAGAACTGTGATCCAATCTGAGCCAACATGTTTATTTTCTATATGATCTTAGTTGTGTAACCTTCTGAGCCTCAGTTTCCTCATCTGTAAAATGGAAGGATAAGTAATACCTACGTCTGCGGGTTGTTATAAGAATTAAATGGGATAAAGTATCTAAGATGGTCTGCAGTACACAATAAATGCTCAAATGTTAAGTTTTTAAAAAAATAAATGAAAAAAATAGGAATTATTTATCATCTGGGAAAAAAGATAAAGTAGAAGGTATTTTTATCAATGTGTTGCAGGTACTAAACAGAATGATTTTCTGGAATCTAAGGGATGCTCTGCCAACCCAACATCCTCTGGCAGAAACGTCAGCCCCTCATCTTCTGTTGAAACAGGTCCAAGTGTCAGTGGGCCTCTCGGCCCCAGGGGAGCATCTGTTTACCTAGTGTAAGTAAGGTCCAGTGAAGAGCTGTAAGCATTGGGATAAATTCTGGGCAGGGAGCCAACAGTCTGAGAGGTGATGTGACATGTTTGTCAAGAGCGTAGATTCTGGAGCTAGACCGGGTTCAAAACTCACTGTGTCACTTGGTACCTGTGTGGACTTGGGCAGTTATGACTTCTCCTCCCTGGGCCTCAGCTTTCTTATCTGCAAAATGGAGATAATACTTCACAGGATTGCTGGGAGGATTAAAAGCATTAATGCATATAAAGTGATTTGAAGGCTCCTGGCGTACAATAAGGGCTTGCTGTTACAACGTTCAAAATCAGGGGAAGTTAAACTATATATTTTGTGGGAATACACACATACACAGGTGGTAAATCTTAAAGAAAAGCAAAGAAATGATTACCATAACAGTCAGACTCAGGATAGTGGTTACTTCTTTAAGAAAGAGACACACAGATGGTTTCTGGCAAGTGGGAGGAAAGGGCTGACTATGTTTTATTTCTCGTCCTGGATGTTGGCTTCGTAATTATTTGTAAAGCTGTATGTTTTATGTACTTTTCTCTGTTTATATTTCCTTTACAGTAAAAAGTTTTGAAAACCTTTTTTAAACAAATTTTTGTTATAATGAAAGTAATTTAAGTTCATTGGTAGAAATTTTGAAAATATAAAAACAGTATTAAAAATAACAATCACAATATCCCATCTCTTAGAGACTTAATGTTAACATTTTATTTTTTTCAAATGCATGAGAAAAAAATCTATTTCTTTCTTATACATATACATTTGTATTTATTTTTCACAATTAAGATCATACGAGCGTTTTTGCAAAATCTACTTTTTCCAACTCTGCACTTACCTATTCTTCTACAATCACCTGTTTATCTGTTTCCATGTCCTTTCCCCCTTGACCCTAAGCTCCTGAGAGCAGGGACTGTTTGGATCCCCAGTCTCCAGAACAGTGCCTGCCACAAAGCATACTTATTAAATGTTTGTTGAGTAAACAAAGTAAGTGGATATTTCTAAAGTTCTTTTGGAAAGTTTCCTTTATCCTTGCAATCTTTTCTACTGAGTTTGTTCAGCAAACATAAATACATAAAAAAATATTTAGGAGAGATATATTTTACCCCAGTGTCAAAATTATCATGTTTTGAACTGGGGTGGGGGTGCTCTGAGTTACTGCATTTCTGCTCTACCCACACACTACAGAAATTCAAAGATACCCTAGATATGTTTATTTAAAACTGGAGATCAAGCTATATAAGACTTGGGAGTTATGGAACTAGGATCCTTTTTTTTTTAATTTTTGATTTTTGGTGAGGGGAGGTCATTAGGTTTGTTTGTTTGTTTATAAAATGGAGGTACTGGGGATTGAACCCAGGACCTCTTACATGCTAGGCATACACTCCACCACTGAGCTCTACTCTCCCCTCTTCTTATGATAAATTTTTTTTTTTAATAGAAGTACTGGGGGTTGAATCCAGCACCTCGTGCATGCAAGGCATGCACTCCACTACTGGGCTATACCCACCTCCCCGGAACTAGGTTTCTTTATGATTTTTAGGCAACATAGTCTGGAGTTAAACTGCATTTTCAGCTCTGCCCCTGTCTGGGTGCGTTTTCTCGCTAACTTCTTTGAGGGCCCATTTCCTTTTCAAATGGAAATGATTATATCAGCCCTACCTGTATCACAGGATTGTTCCTAGGGAGCAAGCAAGACAACCAATATGAAGTTGGTTTGAAACTGTTCAAATATAAGGGCGATGTAATACTATGAAAAAAGATCCTATGACTTTATAACAGATAATTATACCTAAAAACATTGTCCAAGTCTGTCTATCAAATGCAAGGCCGCTTAGACCAGAAGGGACACCCTTTCTGCTGACACTTACAATTGTTTGTTGCAGGCCTTTTTAACTGCCAGGAAGTCTGACGCTAAACATAATGCTTTATTATTATAACCATTTCAGTCTAGGTTTGTTTTTGATTATTTCTTCCTCGTCTCTTTATACTGATTTTCTTTTTTTAATTTCCATTTACTGGTTTTATTGAACTGGTTTTATTTTATTTTATCTTTTTGACTAACGGTTTTACAGAAGTGTAATTCACATACCATGTAATTTACCAGTTGAAATTGTACAACTTAGTGGCTTTTAGTGTATTCATAGAGTTGTGCAACCATCACCACAGTCAAGTTTAGAACCTTTTTATCACCCCCCCTCAAAGAAGCCTATACTCTTTAGCACTCACCCCATCATGTCCCCTATCCCCCCCAGATCCGGACCACCACTAATCTACTTTTTTATCTCTATGGATTTACCTGTTCTGAATATTTCATATAAATGGAGTCACCAATATGTGTCTTTGGTGTTTGGCTTCTTTCATTCAGCCTAATTTTTTCAAGATTCATCTGTGTCGTAACATGTATCATTCTTTTTTTAAAAAAAATTGTGGTAAATGTATATACGACATAACATTTGCATTTTATCCATTTTAAGTGTACAATTCAGTGGCATTAATTACACTCACAATGTTGTGCAACTGTTACTACTATTTTCAAAACATTTTCATCACCCCAAACAGAAACTCTGTACCCATTAAGCAATAATTCTCCCTTCTACCCTCTCCCCAGTTCCTGGTACTCTAATCTACTTTCTGTCTCTAGGAATTTACCTATTCTAGGTAAAGTGGGATCATGCGATATTTGTCCTTTTGTGTTTGGCTTATTTCACTTTCCTTAATGTTTTCAAGGTTCATCCATGTTGTAGAATGTATCAGAACTTCATTCCATTTTATGTCTGAATAATATTCCATTGTAGGTAGATACCACATTTTATATACCCATTCATCTGTCAACAGACATTTGGGTTGTTTCCATCTTTGGCTCTGATGAATAATGCCTCAATGAACATCTTATATGAGTATCTATTTGACTCTGTTTTCAATTCTTTTGGGTTTGTGCCAGGAGTGGAATTTCTGGGTTATATGGTATTTCTATGTTTAACTTTCTGACACCAAACTGCTTTTAAGCATGCACCTTTGAATATGTTTCAGTCCCCTCAGATTATGAATAAATAAATATTATACTCATGGACTTTTACCAAGGAGCAATCTTAGTCCTCATCCGTGAGGCCAATTCTAGTGTAAGGTCTATAAGATCAGGTTCTAACTGCCGATTTAAGCGCACAGAAGAAGCTAATCCTTCTGCCTCCTCTCCAGCCCTGCTGCAGATTTGGATCTGCTCTCCTCCTCCTCCTCACATACTGATCACTCCTCTGAAACCTCATTGCCTGAAGTCCCAAAGGATAAATATCCCCAGGAATTCAGCCTGCTTAAGCTGCAGACAAGTGAGTACGTCATAGATCCTCCTCCACCCGCCTCTACACCCAGGGTCTTTCAAGAAGTCTGCCATACTGTTGGGTACCATTCACTGAGGTGCCAGGCATTCAACACACTTCGTCTCTAGTTCTCACAACACCTCTGCTGGGGAGCTATAGTCATGTGTTTTTCAAAAATAATGCCTTTATATAAATGCCTTTATATAAAAACCATAAAACTACTGTAGCAAAGTATTAAAATAATAAAGAAATATTTAGAGTATAAAAACCTCTTCCCCAATATTCTCCAATAATCTTTCCATTCACCCCATAGCTCTGAAGAGTTTGATATATATTCTTACAGAATTTTGAAACGTGTATGTATGTATATATGAATTTATAGATTGTAGTATGCCACCATATTTTCACTAGTAGAAAATAGTATACACATTATTTTCTGCTCAAAGTAAACAGATCATGGACCTCTTTCTGTGTCCATACATGTAGATTTACGTGGCTAATATAGACCTACCCATTTTACAGAGAGGAAACTGAGGCTTGGAGAGATTCAGTCACCGATACAAGTACACGTAGCTAGAAAGTGGAGGGATGGGATTAGTACCCAAACTTGCCTGCCTCCAAAGCCTGTGTTCCTTCTTAACCATCAAAGAGCCCAAGAGTTTCTCAAGCAACTCTAGAGCTGTTAGGGGATCTTTTATTGTGAGGAAACAGAGACACTGAGAGGTCTAGTAACTAGCCTAAGATCTCACAGCAGGCTTTCTGGTTGGCCGTAATCGCATGCACACATTTCCCCGTGTCACTGTAGTCCGTCCACTTATGTGCCATTGTTGCTGCCAACAACATGTACCATCTGGTTAAGATGCCATGGTTGTCCCAGCGCCTCCCTAGTTGATGGGCAGTCTGTTCTTCCTACACACTTGTTAGAGTAAAGGTTGGATCATAGTGCTTATAGAACTATCTCTGAGAGGGTGAGGGTATATCTCAGTGGTAGAGCACATGCTCAGCATGTATGAGGTCCTGGGTTCAATCCCCAGTACCTCTGTTAAAAAAAAAAATACTATCTCTGAGCTTCCTAACTCTACATCACTTCCAACCATAAAATTGGCTTCATTTTTGCAGGGAAGGATAAAAGGGGGGTGGGGAAAGAGCCCTCTTAGATAGCTTTCTCTGTACTTCCCTTCCTTTGTGCCCTGTCCCACAGAGGCTGACAATACCTCTGATGTAGAACCAGGGAATTATACACACTGATGAAGGTGGTACAGCCAGATAGTGCTGGGGGAGGGGGCGGCTTTCACAACTTTTTGTCCTCCAACTACATCGTGAGGCTGGGAACATTGTTGATGGGAGGATCTCTGATGTCCTGCAGAAGATGGACAGCGTCCTGAGTGGACATTTTACCCGAGGTTTAGCAGCAACCTCCACACCTACCATGTTGGAAAGCAGTGCTTCTTTAATGGAGTCTTCCTTGGCAACCGGAGATCTCTATCAGAGAGGACAGTGGAAAAGTGCTTTGGAAGGAAGAAATACGGTAATGTTTTCCTCCCGGACCTTAACTGTGCAATGCCTGAAAATACTTGTGAGTCGTGATTCTGCAGGCCCAGCATCCCGTGGCTGGGGGCAGCCCTGCCAGGTTACCGTGTCACCCTAAGGCAGCCAGGAAGATAGGAAAGTGAAGGGGATGGTTGGCAGGCTGCACTTTTTGGCAAAGAACTCACACCATATGCTGATCCACATTTATGTTTTTCTCTGAATTTCATAAAATGCTAATGTGACATTCAAGTCATCAGATAAGTTCTCTCAGATGCTTATTAATAGAAACCTTCATTGAAGCCCGAAGAAAATAATTTACGTTTCAGTTAGATGCTGCCTGTCACATGCATTTAAATCATACTTTAGATTCTTCTCAAGGAAAACATCCGTAAACCTTAGCCTGAAGTGCATGTTGTTATTTCATAGCTTACTTAATTGAGATGAGAAGATGTATATCTTCAGTTTGTAAATTGTTGAGTTCTTTGTCCCAACCTACCCATCATAGATTTATTGAAAGACCCTAAAGAGTTGCTGAGTATCAAGGGACCATTTAGGGCACGCTCTTCCAGAGAAATACCTGTGTAGGAGTCAGCCATTGCTTCAGGGAAGAATAAGATTGCTGTAGCAAGAATGCAAACAGAAAGAAACAGGAAGTTCTCATTTTTGAGCTTTTGGTTAGACTTTGAAGCTCATAGCAGATACAGATAGTTCTGGAAACCAAGGCTTCTTTTTTTTTTAATCCAAAGTTGGTTCCTTTTTATTGACAAGTATTTTCCATGGTATGGATACACATTTTGTTTAACCAGACCTGCTGTAAAACATTATTATTGCTTCTGTATTTTTAGTTATTACAAATAACGCTTTTATAAACAATCATGTACAAGTTTTCATTTCTCTGGGATAAATGCCCAGGAATACAATTGCTCCCAAATGCTGGAGAGGATGTAGATAACTGGATCTTTTATACATTATTGGAAGGCTTTTGTTTGGCTAGAGGAGACACCAAAAGCCATGCTAGAGGAGATGGGAAAGCAGTCACTGATATGGGGAATTTGAGGAGCCCTGCATCCTGCCTGACTCCTGAGATCAAAATCTAGCAGTGGTCAGAAGTGCATCTAGCTGGGGCTTCCGCCTCACAGTGTAGCTGGGGGTAGACCTTGAGCTTCAAATTGAAGTGGCTTCTGGCCTGACCCGGAGCAGGAAAGTAATAATAGCTGTGGAGGTTTGGGCAGAAAGCCAGCCTCAGGGTCTCACCAGGAGAGGTGGAAGAATAGGAGCGTTTCTGTGCCTTGTAAAGACTGTGGCCATTAGGACCGAGAGCAAGAGAGAGCAAGCCGGGAGAGCTGGGCTTACAACTGGCATGCCGGGGGCCACGGTGTGACGCATAGTAAACCATCAGGCAAGAGACCATCTAAGAACAGATTTATGCTTCACCTGGTGCATTGGAGAGGAGGATGACTTCCAGAGGATTGGACTCGATGATGCATTTTAGTGGACCATAGAAATAGATGCCACGTCTCAGAAAGTAGCAGCTACCAGTGTGGTTTGCAGACAGTGAGCCAGGACCCAAAGCCCTCCACTAAAGCTTTGATGTCATGTAAGCCTGCTGTGCACACCCCTACTTCCCACTCCTTACTGGGGTACAGCCATAGGGTAGAACAGGAAGGATTTACTTAACTGGTTTAAATCTGAAATAATTGAGAAAAATCAAGAAGGGACCAAGTTTAGCTGTATATTACTTAGGCATGCTCTTGGCCACAAGTAAGAGAAAAATCAAATTATCAGAGGCTTAGATCATAAGATATTTATCATGTAATGAACAAGAAGCTTTGGAATCTTGGTGACCTATATGGTCTGGTTGCCGAATGATGTCATCAAAGATACAGGCTCATTTTGTTTTTTTGTGTTATTATTCTGAGTGTTGGTTTTTTTTTTTTTTTGTCTTCATGCTTGTCACCTTATGTTCACAAGAGAACTGTTGCAGTCCCAAGGATCATGTTTTTATTCAAGACATGAAAAAGGAAAATCTCTTGTTGCCTTCCCCTTTTAGAAGGAAGGAAAAGTTTTCCCATATGGTCCTTGGGAGACTTCCTCCCATTCATGTCTCACTGGCCAGAACTGGGCCAACTATAAGTATATATCAAAAGTAAATGAGGAGGTGGGTATAGCTCAAGTGGTAGAGCACATGCTTAACATGCACAAGGTCCTGGGTAAATCCCTGGTACCTCCATTAAAAAAAAAAAAGAAAAAAGACTTAAGAACTGGTTGTGACCCTCCAGCACTTTCTCTTTCTCTTGCTACGGCAGCCTTAACCTCAACATGAAACCTCATGTTGAGATGGAGAAGTCATAAGGCGAAAAAGGAAAAAGATCCTTTAGTCGCGGCTTGGAAGGGAGCTACCCTTGAGAGCTGCTGAATCCACAGTGAACTTTGCAAGAGAAAGAAGTAAACACCAATGATTGAGCTGCTGAGATTTCAGGGATTATTTGTTACTGCAGAAGCCATCCTATTCTGACTGATCCAATATGCTGTACCATAGGAGGCCTATACAAGAGAAAAATTATATTTTCAGATCTGTTTCCCTACAACCTATGACCATAGACCATTTTGTTCTTCCTTCTATGGCAACAAATTAGGCCTTAAGGGATCTCCACCAGTGGCTTGATCATAGCTGATGGCTTAGAGTCAACCATTTTTGATTGACCTTTTTCTATAATAAATGTGTTGAATTCCAGTTCAAAATGGCAGCTGACTGGTGGTCCCTGATGCTGCCTCTCCATCTTGTCCAAGAAAGAATGAGGAGAGAGAGAATTTGTGTCCAGTGTCAAGCTTAGCAGTATCAAGTGTTGCGGTGAGATCAAGGAAGAGAAGAAATAAAAAAAAGAATCATCACATTTGATGCTTAAAGAAGCCATTGAACAACATCACCTAGGAAGCAATTACACCAAAACAAATCAAGCCTACAGAGCCAAACATCAATTTACAGGAAATACCTAGGACAGAGGAACCCATTAAATGGTACCAAGGGGTGAAATCAGCAGAATCTCAACTGTGGCAAACTCTACAGAACAAATGACCTAGTTTCTTCATCAAATAAGTTGCAAGGAAAAAAGGGAGGGAGGACCTATATATTCAAAGAGACTTAAGACACATCAACTGATTGCTATGTGGATCTTATTTGGATCCTGATTTGAACAAACTATAAACATTTTTAAATTGTGGCATTCATGAGACAACTGGATATTTGAACACTGATTGAATATTTGATGAGATAAAGGAATTTTTTTTAAGATATGAGAAAGGTATTATGGTCATGTTGATAAAAATAATCCTTATCGATCAGAGGCACATACTGGTATATTCACAGTTGAAATTATATGAGGTCTGAAACTTGCTTTAAAATGTTCCCTGAGGGCAGAGGAGGGTAAAGATGAAACAAGATTAGTCATGTGTTGACAGTTGAAGTTAAGTGATGGGAACATCATGTTACATTACGCTTTTCTCCCAAACTTGGCACATGTTTGAAAACGTCCCTAATAAAAAGTTTTTGTTTGTAAGAAAGGTAGAGTTGGGGTTACCAGTGGAATAGGGAGAAGAAAAGAAAAGATGCTGTATTCAGGGAGAGGCCTTTTGGAGGCTTCAAGTATAAAGAAAATATTCTATTTCTTAAATGGAGTGAGAAGCACCCAAGTGCTTGTGATATTTTATTCTATATATTCAATAAATACTTCATAAACATACCTTTGCATTTACTCAGTATTTATGAAAACAAGAAAAAGGAAGGAAGGATAAAAAAACACAAAATTGAGGATAATGTTTACTTTTGAGTTAGGAGGGAAGTGATGGGTGAGGGTTGGGATTTAGATCATCATAATAATCTCATTTACTTTTTGAAAATATTTTATTTATTATTGTATTACTTAATTATTTCATTTTGGCAGGGAAGGTATTTAGGTTTATATATTTTTAGAGGAGATTGCTTTATAGGAGTCAAGGATTCAGTGTGCACTAATGCTCAGGAGTGAAAAGATTTCAACATTGCAGATACCTCTGATTCACTTTTCATTTTAAACCAAAACATCCCATCCAGACGTAAGCTGTTCTTCTTTCCCAGGTTGAGGTAATCATAACAACACCTTTATAAAAATGTCTCAAACACAGGCTCACACTTTTATCTTCATCTCCTCAAAATGAGACAATCACAAACAGAACATTAAGACACCTATATGTACCTCGTAATAAAACACTAAATTATCCTATTTCCATTGTCATGTTGATACTTACAGCAAATCTGTTGCTCATCTTCAGCCCTTCTTATGATTTTGTTTTTAAACATCATTCACAGATATTGATCCCAGGAATGGAATCCCAAAGTTAACTCCAGGAGATAATCCATACATGTACCCAGAACGGAGTAAAGGCTTCCACAAAGCAGGATCAACTCTCCCACCGGTGAATTTTTCAGTGTAAGTGTATGTTAATAGTTAAGTTATTTACTTAACTTTAAAGGAACTGTACTTTTCTCTACTACATATAAATTATATTTTGCAAGGGGTAAATCTCAACAAGACATAGATGGTGACAATTCCTAAAAAAGTCCATATCTAGTTCCTTAGTGAATGCACACATGTTTATGTGTAATTGAAACCATACACAGGATGTTCAGTTTTCATACTGAATCAGATTGTTGGTTAGTGGCTACTGTTTGAGTTGACTTACTTTGGAAGCATTGAGGAGAAATTAAAAAGAAAAATAGTTGATGTGGTACCTTAGAAACATTATTTAAAAATGAATCATGTTCTGAACAAAACAAAAACACTAATTTGAAAGATACATGCACCCTAGTGTTTGCAGCAGCATTATTTACAATAGCCAATATATGGAAACAACTTAAGTGTCCATCAACAGATGAATGGATAAGGAAGATGTGATACATGTATACGATGGTATACTACTCAGCTGTAAGAGAGAGTGAAATTTTGCCATTTGCAACAACTTGGATGAACTTGGAGGGTACTATGCTTAGTGAAAAAGTCAGACAAAGACAAAGACTGTATGATATCACTTACAATGGAATCTGAAAAATAAAACAAACCAGTAACTATAACAAAAAGGAACAGACTCACAGATATATAGAGAACAAACTAGTAGTCACAGTGGGGAGAGGGAAAAGGGAGGAGCAAGATAAGGGTAGGGGATTAAGAGATACAAACTACTATGTATAAAATAAATAAGCTACAAGGATGTATTGTACAGCACAGGGAATATAATCAGTATTTTATAATAACTATAAATGGAATATAACCTTGAAAAATTATCAATCATTATGTTGTACATCTGAAACATATAATATTGTAAATCAACTATACCGTGATAAAAATTAATCATGTTTGATTTAATAATCTTTACAAAAAATGGTAAAAGATAATAAGAATTATCATCCTTAACGGGTTTGAAGCCCATACGTGACAATTAAAACCAGGAGATAAGACAATTTATTGAACACACAATGTAATGACCTCTTTGCCACAGAAGCCATACCAGTTTTATGGTTGCCTTTTCTGTTTTTCAGAGTGCCTTATGAAAAGAAGTTTGATACATTTATTCCACTTGAGCCTCTTCCACAAGTTCCCAAGTGAGTTCTCTCACCATGTTTTATATTCTCCTATCTTTATTAAAATATCAATCATTATTTTTCTCCTATGGAGTAGGTCATAGACTCCTAACACATATGTACCTTTTGAGTCCCCACAGGTGGGTGGGACTAGCTGTAGAGAGGAGTTTTGGTGAGACACTCTAAGGGCAAGTGCCTGTGGAGTCTGGCAGCTGGGCTACTCACGTCTTAACAGATGTGATTGGCCGACTATCCGACGCCCTGTGCTGTGCTAGGTGTGCACTATGATGGGTTTTATATGCAGTGAAAAGTCAGGGCTCCTGTTTTCTAAAACGTAAGAGTTTGTTGGAAAAGAAAGACATATACTTAAATGAGTGCAGGCAGGAATGGTGGTTAGAGTTTGACGAGGCAGAGCGCAAGCCATTGGAGTATTCCTGTATTTGAGGGAGGTACCATGCCTCTGATCTTACATTTTAGCTCAGCTCCATTCTGAACCTTATAAATTTTGATATGTAGGTTATCTTTATTTTTTAAAGAATTCTGCACTTTGTGTTGGTGTTTTCCTTTTGACTAAAGAATTACTTGATAGAAAGATTTTGAATTTCCAGGAGAGCTTTTTGGTTTTTATTTTGTAATTTGTTTTTACTTTTGTCACCTTGCCATCAGAAAATATTGTTTTTATTATTTTTACTTTATGGAACTTATCAAAGTTTTCCTTGTGATCTAATATGCATTTAATTTGGGGACTCTCTCCACATGCGTTTGAAAGTGCATTCTATTTCATCAGGATGCAAAGTTAGATGCATACCCAGAAGATTTATCTAATTGATTATTCTGTTTAGCCCTTGTGTTTCCTTACTCATATTTATCTATTAGCTTTGTCCACTTGGATTAAGAGTTGGTGTGTCAAAATGCTCAAATATTACTGTGTTTATTGTTAATGGTTATGTTTTGTAATATAAAATATTTTTAAATTAAAAATATAAATTTTATTTTATAAAAAATATATAAATATTTTATATTATAAAATATAACCATTTACAATAGTAGCAATTAACAAAATTGTTAATTGTAGTCATTAGCATATAAAAACATCTTTCTTTTTCTCATTTCATTCTTTTTGCCCTATATCATACCTTGCCAGATATTAAGGTTACAACTCTTACTTCGTTTTGTTTGCATTTAATTAATATGCTTTTGCCCATTCTTAGACTCTAAGATCACTTTATTTTAGGTCTGTCTCTCAGACATAGAATTGGATTTTCCTTTGTGAGCCAATTTGAAATTTTTTCTTTAATAGGTGAATTAAGGACATTTGCATTTATTGACCTGACAGATTTGATTTCAATTCTATTATAGTAGTTTCTGTTACATGTATTATGTGTATTGTATTATATTTACCCTGAGTATTTCACTGTTTTTTAATTATTTCAATTAAAGTTAAAAATTACTTCTTTCAATGTTTAGAAATGCGTGTGTTTTTATTCTTCTGGTTCTTCATGCTAATATCTTTCCATATTGCCCTTTGTCCTGCTTTTCTTACTTGGGCTTCTACTACTGGGTTGCCAGCTTTAAATTATAACCTGGACTCCCACCTATCACTATGTGTGGTAATCCTCCTCTTCCTTCTTACAGGCACTTCCCTACCTCCAGCAGGTTTATCAGAGTATTTTCCTAATCATGGTGCATTTCCCCCTAAAAATATGAAAATTCTAGCTGCCAAAAGATGAGAACATTTGTCATCTTCCTGCTCTGACTCATCCAAGGAGCCACACTTCCTGGTACCTCTTGGAACACATACAGTGCAGCCTAGCATATGCCCTTTCAAATCTCAACAGACTTGGGAGGATGCTGGTGTCTGCATTAGCTGAGGTCCTGGCAGAAAGCTGAAGGCATACTCAGCTGGGATTCTGAACTGTTTCCTAATGTGTGGGCAGGTTGAGAGAACTCAGGTGGGAGGGCGAAGCACCCAGGGGCCCCTGACAGTGAGATTCTCTTACTACTCCTCGGTCTAAACAGCAGGAAGGGGCTCATGGTTCACAGGGCAGTGGGAGACAGAGAAGGGCTGTTCACAAGGAGTCGTGGCAGGGGAGCATGCAGCCGCTCCAGAACTGGGCTACCTGGGGAGACAGGGAGGGAATCGAGGAGCCTGATGAGACACACCCCAACCTCTGTCTTTCCATCTTCTGATCTCCTGTTGCCTCCCATTAGCCAAGCCCGGCTCAAAAGTGGAGCCAGGGAGGAGTCAAAGTGGTTCAGCACGGGGTCAGCTTCCTGGGCAGAGTTTGTGGGGGAGGGCAAATGGTGACAACTAACACGGTGTTTTCTTTTGACACTTGTCTCCAAAATTGGAGACCTTCTTACTTTTAGAGGATGTACTGTCTTGTCTGCTGAAGGTGTTTGTAGCATTTGCATGGGAGACCAACTCAAACTCAGGGTGGTGTTTTCTTCCCACAGCTTGCCTTTCTGGGTGAAGGAGAAGGCCAACAAGCTGAAGAATGAGATACAGGAAGTCGAGGAACTTGACAATTGGCAGCCAGCGGTCCCCTTGCTACAGAGTTTGCTACCTGCTGGTGGGTTAAAGAACCTTCAAAGAATAGTATAAAAGCCTGGAGGCGAGCCCGGAAGAGCAGGATTTTGAGAGGCTTCGCAGTGGAGAGGAGAGAGGCAGTGCCTCTCTGGGAGTGGATGGTGTCCTTTGCCCCGAGGTGGCCCCTGGGCAGATGATGTCATGGCCATGGCCATGTCACCATCGAGTGTGTGGTTGAGAACTGTTGGTCTGGTCATGGAGCACAACCATTAACTCTGTGCCTCTATCCACAGGTTCTTTGGACTTTCAGAAACAATCCTGAGCAGAAACAAGTCCAGAAAGTATGCACTGACTGTCCTCTGAGAGCCTCTTCCCAGTGATTGCTTCTGTCAGTGTAACTGTTCAAAATCCAGTGTTGGACTGGGATGCAGAATCACCTGTGTTTTGCCCTTTTATAACTTTATATTTTGAAAACTTTCAAACTTACAGAAAATTTGTGAGAGTTGTACAACTAACAAATACCTACATGTTCTTCACCTAGAGTCTACATTTGTTAACGTTTGTCCAAAATTGTACACATTCTCTCTTTTTCTCATATTATTACTATTATTATTTTGCTCAGTTATCAGAATAAGTGGCAGGCATCCTAATACACCTATACATTTCAGTATGTATCTCCTAAGGCTAAGGGTAATCTCTAACAGTCACAATACAAATATCAAATTCAGGGAATTTAATGTAGATATGATACTACTCAAATATGATCCACATTCAGTTTTTTTCAGTTAAATTTAGCTTTCTAAGGATGCCCTCGAATCAGTGATAAAATGCAGACATTATGTGAGCTTTCATTAATTTTGATAAAACTATTCTCATTTTATTCATCTTTTTTGAGATTTTTATCTACAGTTCACTAGGTACTAGTCAGAAAAATGTGCAGGCTGGATCTCCACCAGGTAATTAATCCTACTGCTTCATCCCCCACTTCAGCATTGTTTGTCTACACAGTCACACAGGAGAAGAGCTCAGTGAGCCCCAGTCATGAGTCTTGGGGCCTCTCATCAATCAGGCAAGAAGCAGACATTTAGAGGAAAAACTGGGAATGAAAGCCAACCCTAAACAGTCAGGCTGTGACTCTCAGCATTTTCATAGTCCATTTCCTTGTCCACTAAGGAGACCCCCCACCCTTCCCGGTTGGCTAATGAGAGCTGCAGATCTGTTCTCCCCCAAACCTTCAAGTGGAAAGAGAGAATTGGGGACTATGCTGAGACTCATAGTACCCAAAGTGTGAGACATGATTTCTTTTCCCCGTCAAAGCGTTCTCTCCAGATGCAGCCACAGTGAATGAGGCAGGCTTAGAACACAGTACATGTGTGCTTTCTTCATACGTTGCCTTAGACCAACGAGCAGAGAACATGCCGGCTGCCATCAGCAGCTGTGCCCAACCACTCCTTGGGGTGGCATCAGCCTACCCCTGTGCTCGTGCTCTTGCCCCTGGGACGCAAGGCCCACCCCTACCCCCAACAAAACCCGGAAGAGAGAAGAAAACCAAATAATTGAAAAAAGGAAAAAAAGTTGCCAGCAGGTTTTCTCTAATACATCAACTTACGAAAAAAAATTTTTTGTATGCTTCTATTACTTAAAATATAACAAAATCCACCTGTGTGGGTGAATAATGGGGAACACGATATAGACACAAAAGAAGCTTTTGCAGGGATTTCTGGGTGGGATTATCTAGGTGGAACAGGAAACTGCTCTCAGAAGGTACTCATGTTTTGGAGGGAAGGAGTCCTACACAGTAAAGGTACTAAGAAAAGCAACCAAAATATAGTTTCAGAAGATGTGTTGCTAGCAGTCTCCAGATTTCACGGACATCTATGTAAGTCCTATATGCTGCTCAAAACCAGAGTAGTGATGATTAATAATAAAAAAAAACTATTAAATGACTGAATTTCTGGAGTTGCAGGCCACTTTCCATCCCCTGGAAGTCAGGGCAGTTTTCACTGGATCTGGGGTTCTCTGTGGGTACCCATCAGCGGCCAGGCCTTCTTCCACGGCACCCCTAACAGCTGATATGTGAAACCTTCCACTGCCAACTTTGGCCAGGACATATGCGCGCATGCATGCATGTTTTGGGGGGGGGGTAAGGCATAGACAGAGGCCACATGGGAAAAGTATATGAGTGTCATGGCCATTCCAGCTGTCTTATTTCTAGGCACAGGAGGTTGGACCTGTTAGACATGAAGGTCCCCTTCACTTCCCTTTAGGTTCTTTGGTAGATAAAAACGTGTGTGTGCGTGTGTGTATTCATCTCTTACTTCCAATAACTGAGGTTTGCAGGTTTAATAGAAACAACCTGCACAGGACACGGACAAGTAAATTCATTGGACTGACCGCTTCACATCGCACATGAGGTCTTCTAATTTCAGGTCCTGGGAAAAAAAGGAAAATGGCCTCTGTGGACTGGAGGGAAAATTATGTTTTCAAGCTAGAGGCACTGAAGTCCAAATAAGCTAAATGAAGACAATTCCAAGGCTGCTTCTATAGTCTCTGTACTCTAAATTATCAAAATATTAAGATACTAGCATCAACGTTTACAGCTCCACAAACGATTTATGAGTGTTTTGTAGGATTCCATTCATTGCCTGCATTTCTAGGATGAGGTACTCAGTTTGGTTAGACTGTTTCCTTTTGCTCTCAGCCATTTGGTCTTCAAAAGCTAGGGAGGTAAAAGCCTTGTTTATAAGATTTGACTTGGTGAAGGGTTTTAGAGTTGGAGCTCCTCAGGATCATGCCACTGACTGACAGGCTTTTCTTTCCTGGCTGGAAAATGAGGAGACGGTGATGCCTTGACCCAGAACTGAGCCGTGGGCCAGACGTGGGACGGAGCACCTTTTAGCGCTAGCCAAGTTCCCGGTGGACTCTGGGAAAGGACTGGGGACCCATTTTGAGATGCCTGGTGTCCTTCCAATGCTGGGGAACTCCTTGAGGGGTGGGGCGGCCACTCCTGACTTGAGAAATCAACACTGAGGCTCCCAAACTTGAACTTCATAAGAAGTACATGAAAATTAAACATTTCTTGGTGTGTGTGGAGGGACTCAGCCTTATATCAAATAAGCCAAAATTCCCAATGGGTTGTTTTCTGAGGAAATGTGTCTGTTTCCACCAAATATGGAGAGGATGTAGGGGCAGCTGCCAGTGGTGATGGTGTGAGCATGGGTGTGGTCATCTGGCTAGAAATAGGTTCCACTGGCTGGGCACAGTGTGGGCTGGAGTGAAAAACCAGGGTTCTCTCAGAAACAGGACAGAAGGAATACATGAGGTATAATTATACTAGAAATCATTTGTTGTTTATTTAAAGTTCAAATTTAACTGAGTTCTGTATTTTTATTTGCTAGATCTGGAAACCAGACATTAACTACCTGAGGAATATCTAAATGGGACAGAGGGGCTTAGGGGTGGCAATCTGGTAGATAGGATAGGGCTGGAGGACCTGTCTTGACATTGTATTTGCAAAGTGGCACAGTATTTCTACTTAAATTCCATTTGTTTATTTGGAGAGATGATGAAGATTATGAGGGTGGCTAATCCCAGCCCCTCCTCACCATGCCTTGATATCATGGGCTTTTGACCCTAATTTTAGCTCTTTCCTGCAGTTTCCTGATGGTAAAAAAACTGGACAAGAGGGAAACTAGAATTTTGATGGGACATGCTTTACAGTCAGGGTTGCCTTGGGGAGCTTTTAACAGGGCTGCTCTGTCCCAGTGGGCCAGCTGGTTGTACAACACATGCCCCTAATGGGGTGCAATTCATATCATAGGCATGGGAGATATAATTTTCTTGTAGTTAGTGTCTTATTCTCAAAACATCAGTATTTTGTGACGTTTCCCAGCAGCTACAAATAAAGTGCCTTGAGAAAGGGGCACCTTGTTCTAGTTGGTTAAAAATGTGACATTTGGGGTAAAGGTGGTCCTGAGAGGGAAGGAGAAGCCATCATCATGGGCTCTTGGAATGTTAGCTCTGAAATGGTTCCTGAGAGAGGACTGGTTCAGCTCTGGATTTGTTAGGAATCTTGCTTACAAATAACAGAAACCCGACTCCAACTGGCAAAAGCTGAAATGGGAACTAATCATTAGAACTCAGGGACAGGGAAGCACCGAGGACTGAGGAACATACTGGATCCAGGGGCTACGGCACAGTCAAGACCTACCTCTCTCTCTATTCTCTCTTCCCTGCTCCTCTCAATGCCCCTGGGACCCGCTTTCTTACTTTCTTCGTCTATATGCTACAACACACGGTGGCAGGCAACTCCTGGGTGTCACATGTTAGAGACTTATCGGTCAGCAGAGATGAGTTGCAGTGTCAAAATTCCTGGAAAGGAGACTTAACTGGCTTAGCTTTGATCAGGTCAATCAAATGGCCAGTGTGTATGTGTGTGTGAGAGAGAGAGAGAGAGAGAGAGAGGGAGAGAGAGGCACTAACCACAGCAACTGAATGGATGTTGAGGATAGGGTGGACAGAAAATAATGGTAACACATCCTATAGAGAAGCGTTGCAAACAGAGGCCCAGAGAAAATGGCCTGTTGCCTGTCACACAACAAGGAGAGAGAGGATTGGACCAACATTTTATATGGCAAAGTTTCTGTGTTCTTCATAATCCAACACTGTCATCCAACAAAGTAGTGATTTTATTGACACAGTTTCCTATTTCAAGGCAAATAAATAAACAAACCAGCCCCCAAAATCTAATCAGAAAATTCCATAGCTCTTTCAGAAGAGGCAAATGGAGAAATGAAATATAAAGAGAAAGGCATTATATAAAAAATTCTCGGGGTGTTTCTCAGTCCACTAATATTTCATACCTTCCAGGCTGGTGTCAAAGAGATGTTTTTGAATGGTGAAGGAAACTGAGTGAGTAATTGGGAAGTGGAATGGCAGTTTGGCAATCCCTACGACATTGGGTTTTAGGTATGTCAATTAATATGCCCCTCAAATTTATGATGCAGGAATTGTTAACTCCACTCTTCATATGAGGAAACTGAGATTCAGCAAGGTTATTACCCAAGCTAATTAGAGAACCAGACCGAGTATGTCTAATACCAGTGCCTACTGATGGTAACTCTTTACTATTAATCCATAGAGAATGAGTAGAGTTGAGTGAAAAACTCTGATAAGACATTTCTGCGAGTTCCTCGGACAACCACTGATCACTTGTGGTTGTCCTTGTAATAACAGCTGCCACTTTTGTGAACACTTATGTATCAGATACCATGCTAGGTTTACCATCATATTTAATCCTTAGGACAACCCTATGAAGTTGGTACATTATTGTTTCCATTATACAGGTTAGGAACTTTAGGCTTAAATAAGCTATTGCCTTTTCTCGAGTATTTTGTGAATGAATTCCCATTAGTTAAATGCCTAATATTAAAGTAATAAATGAACAAAGTTCTTTTTAGATCAGCTGGGTGGGCTACACGCGAGACGGTCCCACGCTCTATCACTAGGTGACGTCACGACTAGTCCCAGTACTATATTTCCTGCCAAGAGCCACCGCCGTTATCTCGCGAGAGCCGTGGTTTCCTCCAACCAGTTTTGGGCTTGTGCGCGGCGTAGGGCGCTTTGGCGAGAGTGGTTTAATGGTTTTCCGTCAGTCTTTCTAGAATGGAGCTTTAACAACTGGGCACTTAACTTCCTTTCAGCCACTCGAGTTCTCGCGAGACTTGCTAGTGGGCCCGCCCCCCCTTATACCTCTCGCGCCTGCGTAGATCTCTTCAAAGCAGAAGGTCGCGCTTGGAGGAAGTGGCGGCTTTGGGTCCCGTGGCCGTAGCGCCGTTAGTTCTTCTCTGTAGCTCCACTCGGCCGCTTGCCGAGCCACCCTGCCGCCAAGATGCCTCGAATTATGATCAAGGGGGGCGTGTGGAGGAATACTGAGGTAAGTCCCCTTTTCCCGCCGTCCGCTGCCCTCCGCCCCTCCGACTCCTGATGCGCACGCGCGGAGGTCGGGGAGGCGGGGAGGATGCCTGCGGGGTCTGCGTGGGGGGCGGTGCGGGGCCGACCCTCTGGGCCTTTACCTTGTGCCCCGTCCTGCGTTTTCTGAGCACCTCCAGGACAGGGACCGTGGTTTAACCACATGACTACCTGCTGGACATTCGTTAGGCCCTCGGGGAGCATTTGTTGAATTGAGGACGCGCCCTCCGCCCTGGTGAACTCTGTGTGGAAGGGGGAGACAGGACAACAGCGAGAGTCGGTCTTCTGGGGCACCCCCGTTCCCCACCCCAGGCGCCGTGCCTCTCTCTGATACTCAAAAATAAAGACGTGCTGTTGCCGCAACTTTGTTTTTTTCTTTGACTTCCTTGCAGAGGGGAAGCACTTTGAGTGCCAGATTCTAAGAGCCCGTTTCTGTTCTTATCCCTCATTATCTGTTATCAAGGCATAACTTGTCCGCCCTCCCGACAGATCCCAAGGCCTGTCTCTTCCTGTCACTTACACTTCAGCCTGGACAGAAGCCAGTTAGGACAAACAGATAGGCCTGTGGTAGTCTCTTTGCTTCCAGAAATGTAGTTTATGGTGAGCCAAAGGATAGCAGAGGGAGTAAAATAGAAATAAGGGTTTAGAGCACTTTGTGTTTATAGTGCACTGAATTTATTTATTAGTTTCCCATGTCTTTTCATATTCTGTGTCGTTTTACATCTTGTGCCTTCTTGGAATATCCTTCTACAACTTAGCACCTGTCTGACCCTCTTTCGGAAACCAGTTCAGAAACTCTTCTGGAATTTTTGCCTGTTCACCCTGTGAAAAGTAGTTGCACCCACAGTGGTCCCATTACACCTCTTTCATCCATTTGTTATGGTTTGCTTTGTCTTTCTGCAAGCATCACATTCTTGTGTGTGATGCTAGGTAAGTTTCTTAACCTCTCAGAGCCTAAATTTGCTAATAGGGATGATAATAATACCTACCTCTCTTGAGGATTAAATGAGTCACTGCATTTGTAACGTTTAGAACAGAGTCTGGTACATGGTAGTCTTCCAGTAAGTGTGAGTTGCTATTTATTTTCCCCAGAAGACAGCACTGCAAGAAGACAGGACTAGATCTTGTCATCGCCAGAACCTAGGACAGTAACAAAATTTGCTTGGCAAATGTTTGCTGAATGGCTCTAGTAGGGTCAGTAACTGCTATATGTACTTAGTTGAAGATGTGATTAAATGTAACAGTACTCCAACAAAGTTACAAATAAAGTCAGTGTCATCCTTGCCTCACAGCTTGCACAGAAGGACCTAGGCTGTTTAAATTGGAGAAGAGATGACTTATGGGGAAGAGACAGATGTACAAAATCAAGCAACAGCAGGATTCCTATGCAGTGGCCAAAGCCCTGCAGTCTTTTTCAGTCTCTGATGATGAGGGTTTGGAATGGCATGAAGTGGCTCATGTATGAGGCATGTAGCTCTAGTTCAACGTGGAAAAAAGTCTAAAAGTTAAATGCCCCAAGTGCATTCATCTTTGGCTCTAATATCACTGATGTCTGTGGTTTAGCTTGCGGGGCTCCCCTGGGATTGGTGAATTCCGTATTGAATGGGTGCCCTGGTGAGATAGTATATAGAGACTGGGGGAGGCTAGAGGCAGAGTTGACTGGTGAGTTAGGGGAGAAACATTTAATTCTTAGGTTAGACATGAGATGTGGATTCTTGGGTCAGAGCAGGGAGAAAATGCTGTTTGTAAGCTGGAGGCAAGAAGCCTGGATTTGAGACTAGAGTCACTAGAGTCTTGACTTGCTTCTTTATAGAGTTTTGTGTTTTGTTTTTTTGTTTTGGTGGGGGGAGGTATTTAGGTTTATTCATTGACTTATTCTTAGAGGAGGTACTGGGGATTGAACCCAGGACATCATGCATGCTAAGCACACGCTCTACCACTTGAGCTATACCATCCCCCCTTGACTTGCTTCTTGAGGGCTGTGTGTGTCTTATTTAATTCTCTTTCCCTAAAGTACACAAGACCTGGTATAAGGTTGATGTTAGAGAATGTTTTTTGAATGTATGAATGAATGAATGAGCGAGCCATATCCTTTTGAAGAGAGTGACAGCCACACATTGGGGAATCCTTTTTTAAAATCTATCAAGTAGGGTTTCTCAGATTGGACTGTACCCACTCCCAGTGATTGAAGGGGCGTTGTCTGTAAGGGAGGGTAGGATGTCCTTCTAAGGGATTTCTTAATTTCTTTCATTTTGCTGATGCTAGCTTGCTGTTTTTTATTATCATAATGAAGTTTTGTACTTAAAAAAAAAACCCTAGGATTTATGTGTGTGTTTATATTTCTCTTTCTAGCACAAAGCTGTTAGAGTTAATTTAAGTTTTGTCTTTTCTCACTTGGAGTTTTGTGATTGAATACACTGTTTTTCTTTGACAATTTTTAGGATGAAATCCTGAAGGCAGCGGTAATGAAATATGGGAAAAACCAGTGGTCTAGGATTGCCTCACTGCTGCATAGAAAATCAGCAAAGCAGTGTAAAGCCAGATGGTATGTACCAGTTAATGAGTGGAAAATAGAAAATGACCTTAATTATGATGAGGGAAATATCAGTTCTTTGAACCTTACCAAAGAAAGCAAGCATTGTGATACAATAAACTATGGAGTGTGAGATGGGAATTTAGATTTAAGACATAGCTGTCATTTGCTTCTTAGGTGATATTAGGCAAGCCATTTTTCTCTCCCGTCTCTCTTTTCTCCCAACTGGGGACAATACTTGGCCCTGACTGTTGGAGATGTGAGGCTCAAATGAGTTATTGTTGTTTGAGAGTGCTTTGTGAAGCATAAAATAAATCTGCTTTTAGGTGTAGATGGACCCCAGCTTATAAATGGATTGTATTATAAAAATTTATAAGTTGGTTGTTTTAGAATTTACTTTCCCAGATAAATAATTGATAATTAATGGTTAATTTTCTGGTAGTTGAGTTTCCTCATTAATACAGTGGAAGTATTGTGTATTTGCTTCCCCAAAACATAACAACCCAACATTTCATTTGTGGTGTCCCCTTTTAAGTCACAGAATAGTGGACACATTAAGTTCTTTACATGTGTTTTTGGCATGAGTGATCTGGCCCCAGCCCTGACCCATGTGGTTCTAGGATCATATTTTAGATTGTATGAGTAACCTAATTTCCTAGGCACCTGGGTAGGGGAAAGGATCAGAATGTAGAGATAGTCCCACAAAGAGGAAGCTGGTCTTCAGTCTGCATAAGTGGTTCTGATTTCTGCTTCTCTTAGTGGAGCTAAGCTTCTACCCCTGTGTTTGGTAAGGCTTGTATATTGGTTGCAGGCCTCTCATCCAGATAAGCAGACTGGATGTGTTGGGTGGGGCATTAGAAAGACAGGATGGCATAGTAGTTTTACTTAAAAAACTCAACAAAAAAAAGCGTATAATGTTGAAAAGCATTTAGTGAGTGTAAGTCAAATGCTTAAAGAAGCCAAGGTGTTGTGAGAATCAAATCAAAGTATAAGAAAGTACTATGAAAACTAGAAACATTATGAAAATATGAGGTGGTATTGTCTTATTTGCAAATAATTTCAATATCTCTAATAAAGTATAAAATGAATGAAAACAATTCATTTGTTGGAAAGCATATGATCATGTTTCAGTCAGGTTACCTTTTTTAAGCATTACTAACCTTGCATAATTAAAATACAGTAGAATTTAGTGAGATAGGGAATCTGGATTGGGCTAAGTTTAACCAAATAATATTCTGTTATTAAAAAAAGAACAGCTTTTGTGATTGAAGGATGAGAGTTAGCTTGCGTTTTTCAGATACTAGAAGTCAGTATGTCTAATGTGTAGGTAGGATATTCATCTTGGATGACTGATTAAGGTATAAAATGGTATCTTTTTATTAGGTATGAGTGGCTGGATCCAAGCATTAAGAAAACAGAATGGTCCAGAGAAGAAGAGGAAAAACTCTTGCACTTGGCCAAGTTGATGCCAACTCAGTGGAGGACCATTGCTCCAATCATTGGAAGAACAGCTGCCCAGTGTTTGGAACACTATGAATTTCTTCTGTAAGTGAATCTTCAGAAACAGTATTAAGATGTGTGTATATCTTCTGAATGAGGCTAAATAAATTTTTAGCATTTTCTGAATTTAACAGTAATTACAGATCTGAATAAAGCCAGAGGAGCTAAAGCTGTTGGATTGTATATTCCACATCTTATGTGGTTGATCAAGACTATGTTTCCTGTTACATATTTTTTAAAATTATAATTTGAAAATATTATATAAGTCATACATATTAATCATGGAAAATTAGAGGGAAAATAGTAAAAAAGCAAATAAAAATTACCCACAGTCACACTGCTGAGAGTTAACCATTGGAACATCTTGGTTCATCACTAAAAGGTTTTTTTGTGTGGCTTTGCTGCATTTGTGATTTAAGAAGCTAGTTAAATGGTCAGTGGAAACACTGAAATTAGAGATTTAAAACCATCTCTTTCAGGTGAAGCAGTAATAGAAATGCTTTATTTTGTTAATTCCCATCCATTGAGTTTTTGAAAGAAAAGAGTGCCAACACTAGGAAACCTGGTATTTCTAAGACTAAATGGTGTAGTAGTATGATTCATTATTCTGGGCTCATCTAGGGATAAAGCTGCCCAAAGAGACAATGAAGAGGAAACAACGGATGATCCACGAAAACTTAAACCTGGAGAAATAGATCCAAATCCAGAAACAAAACCAGCACGGCCTGATCCGATTGATATGGATGAGGGTAAGTGTATGTCTGTGAGAAATTTAACTCTTTTAGTTTGTTTCTAAACTCCTCTGACTTTTTTGAATTGCAGTTCTGCCTGCAGATGTTATTCTAAATCTCTTCCTGAATGTGTCCAGTCTTATATTATAGAGTGATTGCTCTTTTTGGACAGTGTCCCTTTATCTTCTGGCTTTTCAATTCATTAAGTGAGTTAAGCTGTGTAATGCTACTGGACAGATTTCCTGGAGGCCAGCAGGCAAGCTCTTTAGGATCCTGTATTCTCATTTTTGTTCTGAGGAAAGAGGCAACAAGTCAGGATTTTGGGCCCCAGTCCTATTAACTACTTTTTTGACTTTGGGCAGGTAGTTTGATCTTTGTGAAAAGGCAGCACCACAGTACTATGAGGGAGATTTATGATGCCTTTTTGAGATGTTGAATCAAGAGTCAGAGGAACAAGATTTGAATCTAGTTTAGTGCCGTATCTGCCACGTATAAGCTGTGTGACTTTAGGCAAGTCATGTAATCCCTCTGCACTTTGATCCTCTTTCCTGTCAGATGGAGAGTAATAATACCTATTTTACTTCACAGGGTTGTTGTGAAGCATTCAGTTAATATTTGTTGAGTTTTTAATTAAAGAATTTGAAGGTAGTAGTTCCCAAAGGCAGACTGTGGCTAGGCTGGCTGCATCATTGTCACATGGCAAACTTTAAAAAATACAAGTACAAGGGCCTCCCCAGCAGATCTGAGTCAGCAGGTTGAGGGAAGGTAGGGTAATCTTGGAATCTGAGGGTTTTTTCCTAAAGTTCCCTTATAATTTCAGTGAGCACCCTTGTATAGGACTTGCTGTAAGTTATCAGTAATGAAATTTATTCTACTCGAGGGAGCTAAGGAAAATGTATTGGAGGAGAGGATTAGTTCTGAGGGAAAAAAATGAAGGAAAAATAATAATGAAGATATCAGTTCCCTTATAATTAAATAGTAGTTTTTACAATATTCCACAATTTGTGCTGTGCCAGGTAGGTGATGTTAATAAAAGATACGATAATTATGGCCACTGTTTAATGAATACTTGATAGATGCTCTACATATTTCATTTTGCTTAGTCCTTTTCAACATCCCTGTGAAGTAGGAATTGTTATTCCCATTTTATAAGTGGTGAAACATATTGAGGGAGGGTAAATACGTTGCCCAGGGTCACATAACTAACAAGTGGTGGGTCTGGTTTTTAACTTAGGTTTCTCTGACTTCAAAACTCAAGCTATTTCCTTTATGATATACCATATGATGACTATATTTATGCTTTTTCTCATCTTAAGCACTAGGATATGTCTCTCACATACCTTGCTCCTGCGGGAGAAAAACTTAGTTTTTCTTCTCTTAATTTTTGCAGATGAACTTGAGATGCTTTCTGAGGCTAGAGCCCGCCTGGCTAATACTCAGGGAAAGAAAGCCAAGAGGAAAGCGAGAGAGAAACAGTTGGAAGAAGCAAGGTATGGTTGTTTCTATCCATAGTTGAACAGTAGATCTGCATCCTTAGGCCAAGTGAAACTGCATGGTTTATCAGCCCCGCTGGGTGAGTGAGAATTGTCTAATTCCAGTTATGCTTTAGTTTCTTTATTACTTAGAAAAAGTCCTATATATTTTTCCTAACCATTTTAGAATAGTTATAGAAAAAATACATATTTAAAAAGGGTTTTGTAACATGACTGAAGTAATACCCAGATATAGATAATAGATATGTATTTATGTGTATGGACAGACGGGCGGACACACACGCGCGTGTGCGTGCACACACACGGTGTGTTGGGTTTGTTCTGTTAGCATCGGAAAGCTTCATTTGTTGTAGCCTTTTTTTTTTTTAAATGGAGGTCCTGGGACTTGAACTGAGGACTTTACCACTGAGCTACACCCACCCCGCCCTGTTGGCATCAGATGGCTACAGGATACAGGGCTCTGTGACTTTGGCATGACTGCCAGTTAGTTAGTCTCCTTGATTAGTGTTGGGCAGGCACTGGCTGTGAAACAGGAAACTCAGCTGAACATGGAGTCAGTGAGCCTCGAACCACATTTTAGGCTGTCATAGACATTCTCATTTAAAAAGTGAGTGGAATTAAGTATTCCCTCTACTCAAGGTTTTCTCCACTTTCCCCTTCCTTTTGGTTAGATCCATGACTGACATCATTCCTAATAGCCCAGAAACCAGGATGAAGTGAATAAAGTGAAATTTACAAGAGCTTACTAGCTTTTGGAATTCAGGCACTGGAATAACCTCCCTAGCCTACACAGCTGCCTTCTTTGGTCTTTAAGTTGGGAAGTGCTTCCTGACCTGATGACTAGCATTGTGTTGATGGTTCCCCCAATATGGCTTTGAAATGCCAGGTCCTGGGATGGAGGATTCTTTCATGCCAGAGGATGCTTTTTGGCATAGCTGGCAACCACTAGCCCAGAATAGTTACTTAAGATGGGAGTATGATTGGCCTGGGATAGTAAACAGAAACCAAGAGGAGGTACTAAATTTTCTGCTCAATCTCAGTCACCTGTCTATCCTGTACACTATTTAGGGTTAAGTAATGTGAGTAAGATTAAAAAAATAATCACGTTTCCATTTCTATCCATGTTGTTCAGAGGCCAAATTTTTTGAGCCTTTTAATCATGTGGACTGGGTCAGGGATGTGGCAAGTGTGGATATGAAGAATCTGCAAGTATGGCTGGTATTATTTGCTTTAAATTAATTTTGCAGATTTAAATTTACCCTACTCTTTCTTGTAGATTTTCTTATAGTACCTACACATCTTTATAACTTGTGTGAATATCTTGTAATTGACTACATTGGTCTGTATGCAAAATGCACTGGAGGGCTGTTATTTACTTTAAATGTTAAATTACAGATCTGATTTATAACTTAAAGCTTTTTATTGATTATAAAAGTAATACTCTTCTCTTGCGAAATAGTATTGTACTATTCTCTTTTGGGGGCACGGTTGATACAACGCTGTATAGCTTGGTTATATTCACTTAGCGTTATATTGTAAAGGTTTTCTAATGTCATTTGAAGTCTTTATTTTCTTTATTTAAAGAATAAAATTACTTTTGAAATGTGTCCTTCCAAACTTTTCTCAATATAGACATACAATTATGTGTACATACGTATACAGTAACATTTGTGTAAATTAGATCATACTGTATAGACTATTTTGATGAGACGTTAACTGTTAATCTTACTGGGGTTCCCTTGTAAGTGATGAATCATTTTCTCTCACTGTTTTTAAGATTTTCTCCTTATTTTTGGCTTTCAACATTTTTTGTATATTTCTTTTCGTGAATTTCTTAATGTTCACCTTACTTGCAGTTCGTTGAGCTTCCTTGATGTGTAGGTTAATGGTTTTGAATAAATTTGGGAAACTTTCAGCCATTATTTCTTCTAATATTTTATTCTCCTTTTTTTCTTTCCTTTCCTTTTGGTATTCCTATTGTGCATATATTTGTTGGTGCATTTAATGGTGTTTTACATTTCTGTGAGACTCTGTTCATATTTCTTCATTTTTTTCCCTTTTCTTTGGATTGCATAATCTTTATCCATCTGTCTTCAAGTTTGCTAATTCTTCTGTCACTTCAGATCTGTTGTTGAACCCCTCTAGTGAAGTTTCATTTTAGCTTTATACTTTTCAACTCCAGAATTTCTGGTTGGTTCTTTGTAACCATTTCTCTTCATTGATTTTCTGTATTTGATGCAACATTTTCATTATATCTTCCTTCTTTAATCATGGTTTCCTTTTGTTTTTTGAACATATTTATAATGTCTCCTTTGAAGTCTGTCTGTTAAATCTGACATCTGGTTCCTCTCACAGGCAGTTTCTGTTTCCTGCTTATTTTCTGATGTGTGGGTCATGCTTTCCTGTTTCTTTGTATGTCTCACCTTTTTTTGTTGGAAACTGAACACTTTGGATGATATACCGTAGCAGTTCTGGGCACTGTGTTTCCCCCGTTCCCTCCTTGTTATTGTTACTTGCTTGTTTACTTGTTAGTGACAGGCTGGATTATTTTATTGAAGTCTGTTCTCTTCCCTCCTCCAGAAATGTGAAGCCTCTGGGGTTGCTCCTCATGGGGGCGCAGTCTTGGGTGTGCCCACAGTCATCTTGGGGTGATGTAGTTTTAACAGGAGTTTGTGACATCTTTTCTGCTGGGTATACCCAGTTGTTAAATTTGACTAATTGACAGCTTATTGCTGTATTGTTTTCAGCAATGTCTTGGGTGTAAATATTAACTGTTCCACAAACTGATCCAATCAGACTTTGGCTCCTTTGAAGGGATAGTTTCTGTGGTCAGTGTTTGATATTTGTTTTCACCCCAGGAAGGCTTCTACTTTTTGAAAGAGATTGATACTCGCAAACTAGTGGGCCTGCAGTTTAGCCTGTATCTCAAATGAATCTATCAGTTTCTTCGCAGTTGCCTTCCAGCACAACTTCCACTGTTTTTAAGAGTGCCCTGAGCCTGAACGTCTCCATACCCCGTTGCAAATTAAGTCATTTCTTTGGGGAGCTTGGAATTCTCAGTACTACTTATGGGCTTTGATGTGCTTATCTCCGAGTGACACCCCCACTTTAGGAGCTGAGTGCTGGAGGTGGGGAGTGGGTCTCCTTGGCTTGTGTCTCCTATCACGGAACCCTCCTCCTACAAGCCCAGGCAAGGACTGTTGGCTCCAGCATTGTCAGTAGCATGTGCCCAATGTAGAGCCTCTGGGCAGAAGAATCCGGAAGCCCCTACTTCTCAGTCACTGTTACTGAACTTGACCTCTGCAGTGCCTGCCTGGAGGTAGGATGAGAGATGCTAATGTCCTGCCCCTCCTGGAATGAAAGCCAGGGAGCTGAAGTGGGGAGAGAGCCCTATGTTCTTGGAGTGGAGGTTTCTGTCTCCCTGAGCTGGAGGGGGCGGGAAGGGAAGAGGAAGTTGGTCTTGATTCAGTTACCACAGGCTCTCACTTTTCTTACCGAATTTTATTAGATTTTCTGGAATAAATGTTTCTTTATTAGCTATATCTTGTTAGGATCCTTTCCAGAGACTTTTTTTTTTAACTGTTGATCTTTTTCTTTGCTCTTTATTTAATTTTTATTAAATAAGTGTATTCCATCCAGAGAAAGGATACATATTTACTTACAGTTCCTTCTGGTTTTCTCTTTGCTCTATTTTATGTGTGTACCTTTAAATCAAAGTTGGAATTGATTTTGGTGAATGGTGTGAGGTGAGGATTTAAATAAATATTTCTTCCCCAAATGGTCAGATAGTTTCCTTAACTCTTGGATGATACATCCCTTCCCCACTGTATATGATTTTCAAGGTGATCTTGTGTTCTTTTCCTTTTAGGCGTCTTGCTGCCCTTCAAAAGAGAAGAGAACTTCGAGCAGCTGGCATAGAAATTCAGAAGAAAAGAAAAAAGAAGAGAGGAGTTGATTATAATGCTGAAATTCCATTTGAAAAAAAGCCTGCTCTTGGTTTCTATGATACTTCTGAGGAAAACTACCAGGCTCTTGATGCAGATTTCAGAAAGTTAAGACAACAGGATCTTGATGGGGAGCTAAGATCGTAAGTTGACTTTCTGATTATTTAAATGGAAAATATAGTAGGAACTTTATTAAATTCCAAGTATTATCCATATAAGACCTAGATTTTTATCATTTAGCACAATGTGGCCTATGTAGTGCTTTTATTTATTTAATGGAGTCACCTTTCTGAGAAAATCAGTGACCTGGCTGTAATGTTTTTAGCACAGAATGCTGTTTGCATCTCTTGAAATGTCAGCACTTGGCTGTTAGTGAACTCTCTACTCACTGAGTCACAGTCTTAACATTTATGTCCATTTGTGACCAGGTGAGTTATTTTACTGATGGCCCGAAGGAATCCATCAAAATCTGGTCTGTTGCTTCTTGTTTTTTCCTAGTGAAAATTTTCTCTCATTTTTCTTAAAATGAAATTAAAATGAAAAAAATTGCCAATGCATTCTTAAATCTTTTCACTTAATGGGGATAAGTAGGTATATTTGTAAAATGTCTTAGGATGCAGAGGATTTTGCTCATTTCTAGGGACTTTTAGAGTTTCTTTGATTCTTAGATATGAATGTTGTGACAGTCTTTTATGATTGTCAAAGACTTTTAGTTTTCTGCTCCCTGAGTGGCCTTCCATTTCTCTTGACATGAATTGTTAGTAAACAGCAGATGTCAGCTGCTGTGAAACAGGATTTTCTTGGGTATACTCCATTGTGTTTATTTTTCAAATTAGGACCTTGCTTTAGGTATTCTCTACAAGTAAAGAGATTGGAGAAGAAAATAATCATTTGGGAAGGAGTAGACTAGATGGTGGAAGAGGAGGACATGGAAAGGGGAGAAGGCATTCCTGGAGCTTTAAAAGATGGCCTTGAGCCTGGCTTTAGACCCTAACAACTCTCTGGTATCATTTGTCAGGACTTAAGTATCCTTTAAAAAAAATTTATGAATTAAAAAAATCAAACAACTGAGAACAATTTTAAAGGAAAATTTAAAAATTCATAATATTTTAATTCTGTCCCCTTCATTTAATTGTTTTCCTTTTTGTATACTTGATCATTTTCCTGTGTGCACATACATATTTTTATTAGAACATAATCATAATATAGGAAAAGTTTTATGTTTTTTTCACATTATGTAACATTTTGCTTATCATAGTCTCTATAGTTACATAGTTTGAATATTTAGTACTTAAATTACTTAGTATATTCTTAGTAATTCTATTGCTGTTCTAAGTCTGCATTCCTTTTGAATATATTAGGTAGGTAATGGTGTAGGGAACAACTTAGTGTATATAGTTTTTGTCTTTTTATTAGTACTTTTCTTAGGAATGGGATTCTTTTGTTCAGAGCATTTGACTGTGTATATGGCTTTTAATGTTATTGTCTGTATGTAACTTAAAAAAAATCTGTTCTCCACCTTGATCCGTGACAGTGAAAAAGAAGGAAGAGATAGAAAAAAAGACAAGCAGCATTTGAAAAGGAAGAAAGAATCTGACTTACCATCAGCTATTCTTCAAACTAGTGGTGTTTCTGAATTTACTAAAAAGAGGAGCAAACTAGTACTTCCTGCCCCTCAGGTAATCCGATAAAAGCAGGTTTCTCATTGTGTGAACTCATCTGCTTACCGTTTATTCAGATGTTTGTGGGCCTAGGTGCTCGGTACCACTAAGAAATTCACAACTTAATAGATGAGCCACATAAAAATAAATCATTGTGAGATAGTATGATAAATAAGGAATAAGTTCTCTATAATTTAGTATATCAGGCCTTAAACTGCTCATCTGATGGTTTGGTATGTGATTGTCAGCAGGTTAGGACTTCAGGCCTCTTTTTTTGTAGCTGATAAAAGTGGACTTTATCACCTTTGTGGACTTTAGGCGGCTTTCTTTTATGGGATGTTTTGTTGAGTTGTACTTGTCTTTTTGGGATAATAGCTGTGAAGAGCACTGTGGGAGTTGTGGAGAAGAGATAATTCATTCAGCTTGTCGTGGGCTCTGTTCCTTTGACTGAATTATGGTTGGTCAGAAACATGGGGATTTTAAATAAGCTCTTGTTTTATTTTGACTAGTGCAGCACTGTAGAATTGGACAGTTGAATGGAATCAGAGAGGCAGATTTAGGAGACCTGAATAGCTTCTTTCCCCAAGAGAGTGCACTGGTTGCATGAACACAAAATTCTTGGGCATAAACATACAATACTTTTGTCAGATGCTGTCATTCCTTGTAGTGATATTTCTAAAATTGAGATTTTGCTTGTAATTTTTTTTTTTAAGTTCTTAGGAAATTTATTCTGGTAAAATTACTGAGATAACACCTTTTGATTTTCTTAGGGATTTTGTGGCTCAGTGGACTCTGATATTTTAATTGGTTTTTAGTCCTCTCCCCCCAGTTGATAAATGGTTTTGTAAAAATACTAATGTTTTGTTCTTGGTTTATTAATATGTTGGTTTGAAAGAATTTCAGTATGGAAACATAAGACTTTGCACCTTGATATACTATATCACATACGGAATTTTCCCCACGCATTGTATAGGAAAGACTTTTAAAAACTTCATTATGGAAATTTTCAAGCCCCCCAAAAGTAAAGAGAGTAGTACAATGAATCCCTGTGTGCTCATCACACAGCTTCAGCAATTCATCTTTCTGGAATGTGAAAGTTTTAAGTGTGTTATTCCTGGTTAAAATATTGCTACTATGATGACTGTGTCTTTAGATTTCAGATGCAGAACTCCAGGAAGTTGTAAAAGTAGGCCAAGCAAGTGAAATTGCTCGTCAGACTGCCGAGGAATCTGGCATAACAAACTCTGCTTCTAGTACCCTCTTGTCTGAATACAATGTCACCAACAACAGCATCGCTCTGAGAACACCACGGACGCCGGCTTCCCAGGACAGAATTCTGCAGGTAAGCTGCAGTGTAGCAGAATGAGCATTTCACTTTGTTTATTGTCCTTACAAGTGTTACAGAGAACACTGAGTGGTTTGGTTTTGTTTCTTTTATACTTAACAGTTTGAAACTGAGTAGCATAGCTGCTTGCGATTTCTGTAGTAGGGAAGCTAAATCAGATTCAATGATTAGGTAGGGTGATTTCATTTCTGCATTTATTAATTCATAGGTTTATCCTGAAGCAAGCCCTTCTTCCTTCATTAGTATTTAGTACCTGTTAATAAAGCATAGCATTTAAAATTTTCACATTGCCTAGCAATCCTGGAAAGAAATCAGATGTATGTAGTCAGTAATTTTTAAAACTTGCATCTCTGTACTTAGCTTGGCATAGACTGTCTTCAGTACTGTTTCCCTCTCTCTAACACATGGTGTATACAGCACTGTGTGTTCTTAGGGTGTCTGTGTGCCAGAGGATAGACAAACCTAACAAAACACTAGTGAGTCTTTCAGCACCCTTACATCGCATTTCCTCATCTCTCATAGTCAAATACAATTTTAAGGTCTTGATTCAGGAGTCAAATAGTTGTGATAGGAAGGCTTAGTAAGAGAAACAGTTGTGCCCCCCATGGTTTGCTTTCTAGAGGTATCAGTTACTGCTCTTTGTTTTTACCTTACCTTTGTTTTACTGCTAAGACACTTGCTACATGTTGGTTATGTTTTCAGTTTTAGGCAGTTTTCTACCTAGCATTTGAACATTTGGCTCTCTCACACCCTCTGCCTCTACCATGGATGCACACTCTTTCCATTCCTCCATCTTCCATTATAGTAAATCATAATTTTTCTCCAGATTTATGGTTTACCTTAACATTATATAAACCATATTCAGTGCTGACCCAGAAAATGTCTTACATCGACTCTACTGCACAGTATTTTATTTTTCTTTGAATTAATTCTTATTTTATTTAATTCCTTAATTTTCTGATTACTTAGCACAAAGTCAGTTCTCGTTCAGTTCAGTTCAGACTTTACTAACTGTGTAAATCTCCTGTCATCTGGTCAAGTTTTAGGTGTTTTCATCTTTTTCAACACTTGAAGTCTTTTCCAGAGCTTCTGAATGTTCTAGTCCGGACTGATTACTGTTTAGATCTTGTTTATAGCTTGCTCTCTTGCTTTCCCTTCACTGTCACCCTAGGAAGTCCCTTGGGTCTCCTCTTTCCAGGAAAGAGGAATGAAGTGTATCTTTCTGAGGAAGGGTTCATGGGAGCTGAGTTTTTAAGACCTTGCATTCTATCTTCTTATTTGATTGATAGTACAACTGGGTATAGAATTCCAGATTGAAATGATTTTTGTTTATGGTTTTGAAGGCAGTGCTCCAGTGTCTTCTGGCTTCTGTTTTTGCTGTTAAGATCTTCTATGCCGTTCAGGTTGTTAATAGATAGGAAACCTGTTTTTTTCTTTCTCTTGAAGCTATGTTTATATGGTCTTCTCTTTTTTAAATGGGTGTTTCTTGGTGTGGGTCTGTTTTTAACACTGTGCTAGGTACTTGGTGGATCTTTTCATTCTGCAGACTCACAACCTTCAATTCTGGGAAATGATTTTGAAAATTAAAAAAAATTTCCTCCTCACTTGCATTGATTTATTTTGTTACTTATTCCTCTCTGGTTTTCTGTCTTAGTTGACTTTCTGATTTATTGACAGGAGATTTTCTGAATTTTATCTTTATTCAGTTTTTAAATTTTTAATTTCTAAGAGCTCTTGTTTAAATGTGTTCAGTTTTTAAACATTTCATTTAATGACAATCTTCTTATTCCTCTGAGGCTATTAATGATGGTTTTACTTTGTTTTTATAAATTTTCTTTTCCCTGCATAGTCTTTGTTTTGTTTCGTTTTCTATTTTTCATATTTGATATTTCCTCAAATGTCTCTTGATTTTGCTCTCTGCTTATGTTTAGAGGGTATGGGTGGGGCAATTAAAAGCTGCCTGGAAGCTTCTTGGGTGTGGGTGGGACTCCTTGACTCCAGGCTTCCCTGTAGGCTGAACTGGGTGGGATGTTTGATTGAGGAATTTAAAAAAATTATTAAAAAAATTTATTTAAGTATACTTGACTTACAATATTAGTTTTAGGTGTAAACATAGTGACTTGATATTTTTATAGATTATGCTCCATAAAAACTTTTTATGAAATATTGGCTATATTCCCTGTGCTGTAACTTATTTATCATTGTGGAATTCTTGATGTTAATATGTCTAGATCTTTTCTCTTGGGTTAGTCAGACTCCCCAGAGAAGTGGCTTCTGATCTCTTGCCTGGAGGTTTGAAGCTGGCCAGCCTTTTGGGAGCTTAGTTGGGGAAAAATGCTTTGTATTTGGAATAGCAAAAAGAATACACACACACGAAACTTTGATAATGTGAAAGCCAAGGTTCTTTCCGTGAATAAAGACATACAGAATAGGGGAATAAGCCTGCTCCTCTTTCCTTCATTTTGCCCCCAGACTTAGTGGCTTAATACATTTTCTCGTGTTCATGGTTTCTGTTGGTTAGAAATTTGGACAGGGCATGGAAGGAACTGCTTGTCTCTGCTCTGTGATGTCTAGGGCCTCAGCCAGGAAGACTCAGCATTTAGGGATGACTTGATGGATAGGGGCTGGAATCATCTGGAATGTCTGGTGTTTGATGCTGGCTGTGAGTTGGGTCCTCACCTGGGAATGTGGAGTGAATCTGCATGTGGCAGCTCCATGTGCTTGGGCTTTCTCACAGCATGGTGGCCTCAGAATAGTTGAACTTCCCCCACGGTGTCTCAAGGCTCCAATGTGAGTGCTGTAGTGAGTGTGGTGGGAAGCTGTAGTTTTCCTAACCTTGCCTTGTAAGTGAAGCACTGTCCCTTTTGCTTATTCTGTTAGTTGCAGGGGAGTCACAAGCCCACCTGCATTCAAGAGGAGGGGACACAGACCCCACTTCTTGATTGGACGAGTATCAAGGTTGGATTGTAAGATGAGCATGTGAGATGAGAGATGTGGTTGTGCCTGGAAAATAGAGCCTGCCACAGGCCCTGCACTAGGAGTTAGGAGACTTGTGGGTGCATTGGTAGTAATGAGTACAGGGTTATAGCGGGGGGACTAAAGGCTAGACTTCAGAAAGGAGTCTGCCCTCATGAGTTTTCTTGTTAAGTAGATAGGTGAGTTAGTAGTATCTTAACTTCCCAGTAGAAGAAACTGAGACTCAGAGAAACTAATGAAGATTGGATAAAGATTAGTGATAAAGCCTAAAACCTAGGTGTTCTGACATTTAGCCTAAGCTCACGTGGGGGAATTTGCATTCTTACTTCTTTTTGATTGTAAAGAGGCTTGGCACGGGTAATAGGAAAAGCTTTTGGGTAAAAGAAATTTCATATATGAGGCCACCGAAGCATTTCTTGACTACAAAACTTTATTCTAAAACTTCTGACATGCTAATGTTAGGTTGGCAGGAGTGGAATTACTGAATTCTGCCATGGCCCAGTGTTCATTTTCTCTTTTGGTTTTCATTGAGAAAATATATAAGAATTCTGCCTGCTTCAGGGTTTGTGTAGTAGGACCAGAGGAGAGGTGTTTGCTGTCCTATCTAAACTGTTGAAACACACTGCTTTACCTTCTTGTTAATCAGGAAGCCCAAAACCTAATGGCCCTGACCAACGTGGACACCCCGTTAAAAGGCGGACTTAATACCCCTTTGCACGAGAGCGACTTCTCAGGTGTGACTCCACAACGGCAGGTTGTACAGACTCCAAACACAGTTCTTTCTACCCCGTTCAGGTATTATAAATAAACAGATGTTTTTTACTTTAGAAAAACTTGAATCTGAGGTCTTGGACAACATATTTGCTTTAGTAATGTTGACGGAATGGAAATAAGTGTTTAACTTGCCTTTTTATTTCTCCTCACTCATAGTAGCAAGTAACATTATAGTATCCAGGAAATGGCTGGATACCAAGTGGCACTTCCTTCTTTTTTCAGAGTTTCTGATGTTATCACCTTGTTTCTGAATAGTTTTAATCTTGTATAATAAAAGAGCAAATCAATCCACTGTCAATGATGATTTGATAAATTGTATAGAATTTGTAATACTTTTTATGCACGTATTACTATTGCCTTTCCCCCAACATCTTATTGTGAAAATTTCTAACGTTCAGAGAGGTTGAAAGAATGGTAAAGCAAATATCCATGTACCCACCACCTGATTCTATAGTGGTTAATACTTTACTATGTTTGCTTTATCACATATCCATCCATCATCAATCCATCTTATTTTTTAATGCATTTCTGTGTAAGTTACAGATATCAGTCCATTTTACCCTAAACATTTCCTCATGCATATCGTTAACTAGAGTCGGAGTTCAGTATTTGGTTATATTTCTTTTGCTTTAAGCTACTGGTTTTAAAGAAGAATTTTTAAGATACAGACATTACAGAGGCAATTCGTATTAAAATGGAATTTGAGCTATTAAGGTTGGAAATACTTGGACTTTACTTTTCATTTTAAATGTTAGGCTATGTGCTCCTCCTGGTTGTTAAGCATACAGGAAGCATCTCAGACTGTTACAGCCATACGTGACAGCAGGATTGAGAGACACTGGCAGCCAAAACCTTACATAACATTTAGCACTTTCATTAGGCTTGAAAGAGAGCCTAATCCTTCTTTTCCTGTGTATGTCTTGTTTCTTAACTAGATTGTAAGCTCCTTGCAGGCAGGGGTCATGTCTTATATGGTAACACTTCACCTCACTTCTGGGGACAGCTGTCTGGCAGCACCACCTGTCTGGAACACAGCCAAGATACAGGAAGTAAGCAACCAAAAAAAAAAAAAAAAAAGCTTTGAACAATTAAAATATAAGGTGCAAAGTCTATGGATTTTATTCCTAGGAGAATTTATTAGCTCTTACTTAGAACTATTCATATTTAGATGTGATTCTAAAAGCCTGGTATTGATTTCCAAACAAAACGGAGGAACTACTTAAAAGTATGTATGCCTTTGATGATAGTGGAATAACCAGCAGCTGTAGGGAGGGAGGAGACAAATGAGAAGTTGAAGACACTGAACTCAAAGTCATTTGGGGTCTTTAGTGTGGTGGCCACCCTCTCCCCACTGTGTATTCTTAGCCACCCTGATGTGTCAGGAGAAAGTTAAAAAATGTTTGATGGACCTAGTTAATAAGGCAAGAAAATGTCAGATGTAATGGCTTTATTTGAAGTCATTAAAATAAAAATAGTACATGTAAATACCAAGTTAGTAGAACTAAATTTTTATTTTAACCTAGAGGTCTAACTTTAAACCACGTAGGAAGTCAGAATTTCTGGAAAATTTCTTTTTTGCTTTCCTTGTAACATATTTTATGTGAAAAACATTTGAAAGCACAATCCAAATAAAATTGGCACTTTTATTGATTGGAATTTCTGTCTTTCTAGGACTCCTTCTCATGGATCTGAAGGGCTGACTCCACGAAGTGGGACAACTCCCAAACCAGTTGTTAACTCCACCCCGGGTAGAACTCCTCTTCGAGACAAGTTGAACATTAATCCTGAGGATGGAATGGCAGACTACAGTGATCCCTCTTATGTGAAGCAGATGGTACGTGTCAATTCCCTTTTAGTACTCTTAAAAAAAGTTTTTTTTTAGTATCTCATGGGTACCAAATTAAAATTTTTCTCCTTGTTACTGAATATTGCATATACCCTAAGATTCTAAACACCTATGGACACCAGAAAAGGAAAATGATTTGTAGGACTTGAGAAGGGGGACTTTTTGGTCTTAAAAGCCTGCTTTTTCTTATTCTTAATATGTTTTTGAATATTGATTTTGCTGATAATGCTCCATATATCTTTTGTGATTTCTATTTTTATCATTTACTAATTAATACTTCTTGAATGATAGATTTACTTATTCTTTCCTATTTCTGTAAAATTAGTTTTGAGTTTCCAGTGCCTCATAAAGTAGATTTTGAGCTTGATTCCTCTGCTTGCTTTATGCTTTCAGAAAGACAGTCTAGATCTCAAAGCCACGTTAATTTGATGTTACTTGTTCACCTTAGTGAAGTTTTCTTTTGTGTATTTTGCAAGATGATGTAGAAAATTAGTTTAAAAAGTTATAGTTTTGTTTCTGCTCTTGTTACTGCTTTTATTATGTCACTGTTGGGCTGCCTTACCTTAAGCCATGGAAGATTGTTGTGAGATTTAAAAAAAAAATGAGTTCCAGTGATGATCTCTTTCCAGTTTACAAATTAATTCTAACTTCATGTATAGATTTGGTTGGTTGAGAATTTTTTTAATACCCTAATTGATATCAACTAATGCCAACTCTGAATGGCTATAGAAGAATTAAACAAATAAAGAACCTAATATGTGCAGAGCACAAATCTGGACACTTCAGGGGATCTAAAGTTGAGTAAACATGTCCTTTGTCTTAAAGAAGTTGATGCTCTGGAGAGATGGGCAGTTAAACCAAGTCCAAAAATAATTGTAGTATAAGAACAAAATAAGTCCTTTGAGTAAAACCAACATGCTTAGGGCGGCCAAAGAAAGAAATAATCTCATTTGTTGGGTGGGTACTAGAAAAGCCTTCATTGAGGAAGCGTACTCAGGAGAAGGGAGGGGGCAGTCCCAGATGGAGGCCACGACATGAGTAAGCATGGAGCATGTTTTGAATCTAGCAGCTCATCTGGTTCTCCCACCTAGCATACGTGCAGGGGAACAGTGGGGAACGAGACGGAAAGGTGAGCTGAGGATGTAGTGGGGAAAACTTGGGGTACCAGGCACTTGGTTTTGGGAACTATGAGCGATTTTCTTTGGCTTGTGTATGATCTTGTATTTGCATTAAAAATAAACACACACACAAATTCAGGCATCTTTTCAGTTTAGGTTTTGTTAGCCCAAGGACAAATTGACTTTTGAAGTTGTTCTTTTCATTTGCTGTTAAATTTCAGTGTCAGAAATCCTTAAGTGGAACTCCCAGAAGACTTTTTTTTTCTGCCCCTGCAGAGGTAATTCTCAAACCTTCTGTTAGAATATCCCATAGTAACTTCATTGATCACAAATCAAAGTTTATGACTGGTCTTAATATAGGGAAGAAATGGAGATAGAAATTAAACAAAATCTTGTCTTAACTCTGACGTTAGGGATCATTTTTCTGTAATTAAAATTAGGCTAATTATTTTTTAAGAAACTTACAGAATATTATTTGAATATTTTAATGTGTATGAATTGAGAAGGACCAATTCTTTTCTACAGGAAAGAGAATCTCGTGAACACCTCCGTTTAGGGTTGTTGGGCCTTCCTGCCCCTAAGAATGATTTTGAAATTGTTCTACCAGAAAATGCTGAGAAGGAACTGGAAGACCGTGAAGTAGATGATACTTACATTGAAGATGCTGCTGATGTGGATGCACGGAAGCAGGTGGGGATGACTGTTACGTGTCTCAGGATTGCTGCTTAAAGTTTCTTCAGTACTAAAAAAAATTACCCTAAAGTAAACTACTTACATCATTAATAATATGCACTCATTTAATTTGTAATAAACTTAGAATATCTTGGTATGTATTCTTAAAATGTATATTGTTGTAGATAACAATTTAAACACCCTCTGTCAAATTCATTATGCTGCTTTAAAATATGTATGGTAGCTTTATAGACGTTCCTTTCACTCTAGCCAAGAAAAGACGTTGCTGATCAGTCTTAGAAACAAGTACATCTTGGGTTGGTTGAGTAAATGGTTTTAAGTCAGTGTAAACTAATAAAAAAAATGTGAATTTGGAAATTTAGAGTGTGGTGGAATAATATTAGTAACACCTTGTGCTAATATATATTCCAGTTCATTAATTTATAATTTGCACATAACAACCAGGGGAATAAATAGGTTAGATATTGGCTTCATTTTAGAAATGAGGAAGCAGGCTCAGGTGAATTAAGTTAACTTTCTCAGATCTCATGGCTGGAAAATGGTAAATCTTGACCTAAGACAGATCATGTGACCTCCTTCAGGAATTCCTGCTATAGTCCATTTCAAGATGGTTTTAGAAATTGAGTAATTTCCTGGGATTGAAGTGAGAATGGCATCAATGGAAATGGTATTTTAGAGGGAAACCACGTAAATGTACTTTTTGATGGGAAATAATATGATAATACTTTTTGTGTTTAGTTGTCTTAGCTATTTTGAGTTACATTTACTCTCAGAAATGGTTTGAAATTCTACTTTGTTAACCCATGTTATTCATAATTTAAGACTCAGGAAACAACACATTCATTGGCTGGCTCTTTAAATTAGAAATCAGTAGCTTGAGGTGGAAGGGAAAGGTTGGAAATGTCCCCTCTAAGTTTAGGATTTTGATTTAGACAAGAAAAGAATGATTATCTGCTAGAAGGAGGATGTAAATTTAGCGAATGCTCCTAGTAGATGTTGGAAGCTCTTAGTTTCTACTGGAATGAGAGAATGAATAGACTGATTAATTTCAGTGGCCTTATATTGCCTTTTTACAAACTTAATAAAGATTTCTACTGCTTTATCTCTTGAACACACATGTTCTTATAGACTACAGTGTTTTCAGCTTTATTGAAATGTGTCAGATACTGTATAGTTGCAAAAATGGATATAAAAATAATTTTTTAGGCCATGCGAGATGCAGAGCGTGTAAAAGAAATGAAACGAATGCACAAAGCTGTCCAGAAAGATCTGCCAAGACCATCAGAAGTAAGTATTAGAATTTCTGGCTTAGAAAGTCTTAAGTTTCTTTTTATGCAATTGATGTTTTTTATATTATTTGTAAAGTCTATAAAATAGCATTTCATCTACTTTCTGGAATATAATAAAGTAGTTACCAGATCTGGTACCCGTAGTACCAGAAATGCTTCACTGGTACATATAAGAATTTTGAAGAAAAAAAAATAATTTCCTTTGAAAATGTTAAAGTCCTATAGGCATACCTCGGAGATTTTGTGGATTTGGTTCCTGACCACCACAATAAAGCAAATATGGCAGTAAAGTGACTCACGTGGCTTTTTTGGTTTCCTAGTGCATGTAAAAGTTACATTGACACTATCCTGAAGTTTTAAAAGTGTGCTTTAGTATTATATCCCCCCTCAAAAAAAGTACTTTAATTAAAAACGTCTTTGTAGCTAAAAAGTGCTCATTATTATCTGAGCCTTCAGTGAATTGTAATCTTTTTGCAGTAGTAACATTAAAGATCATGGATCACAGATCACCATAACAAATAGAAAGTAATGGAAAAGTTTGAAGTAGTGTGAGAATTACCAACATGTGACACACAGACATGAAGTGAGCAAATGCTGTTGGGAAAATGGTGCCAATGGACTTGCTAAACATAAGGTTGCCACAAACCTTCAATTTGTAAAAAACATACTATCTGCAAATTACAGTAAAGTGAAGCACAGTAAAATGAGGTGTGCCTGTATTTAATTCATGCTAGAACAAGTAATAACTTGTAACATTAGTAATAACATTAGTATGTGTAGTAATATGTTTAATAATTGCACTTGTTTTAAAATTTTAGGTAAATGAAACTATTCTAAGACCCTTAAATGTAGAACCACCTCTAACAGATTTACAGAAAAGTGAAGAGCTAATCAAAAAGGAAATGATCACAATGCTTCATTATGACCTTCTCCATCACCCTTATGAACCATCTGGAAATAAAAAAGGAAAAACTGTAGGATTTGGTACCAATAATGCAGAGCACATTGCCTATCTGGAACATAACCCTTATGAAAAGTTCTCCAAAGAAGAGTTGAAAAAGGTATTGAATATTGCTGTCTTGTGTGATTTAAGTATTTGTTAGATACTGTGTATCATGGATAAACGTTAACATATTTTCCCATATTGATAGTCATAAACAACTGAAATACATAGTTAGGAGATAAATGTTCATATTAAGCGTTATGAGGAGGACAGAGTTAATTGCCCCCTCTTCCCCATGTTCAGGTAAACACTGGTTTGATGGCAAGGTGTTTTTCTTTCCTGGTTGTGTGCCTGATTGACAGTTGCTACAGTTGCCATTTTCTGTGTTTAACTCTGCTGTCTCCAAATAAAGCGGAATGCCTACTTAAACCTCAGTTATTTAGAGTACTGTGAAAAAGCAAGACTGTATTAAAAATACTTACAGATTAAACCTTTCACCTGTTGAAAGAAAGGAAATACTCTTTACTGAATCAGGGAAGGTGAAATTTAGGAAATACATTTCCCTAAACTTTCCATTGTTTGTATGGAAACTTGAAATAAAGATCATGTTGTTGCTAATAGAGGTTCTATAAGGGACAGATTCTAATAATCAGTTAGTAGTGATTTGGAATTATTTGAAACTGTTACACATTAGTTTACATATCCTCCTATATTTTATTTATCTATTTATAGTCTTACTTATTCCAAAAAGAATTTGAAGCAGCTATTTACTTAGCAGATTCTGTATGGACAGTTTAAATAGAATTTAGCTTTACTCTCTCCTAATTAGCACAAGAGCTGATTTAGTAAATTTTTACTATGTACAGTTTCAAAGTGAAATACTATATTATAAGGAAAAAAGTGTCAGATTTTCATGAAGTATTTAAAATTGGTTTTTTTCATTATTTCCCCTAAGAAGTATTGTTTTAAAGTGTCTACTATAGAAAAGATGTCCATTTTTTTTTGTTTAAATTTATCTTATGCTGGTTATTCATCTTGATTTTAGTCTGTGTTTATTTTCTGATGTTACTGGAATGATCAAAAACATTCTATAAAGCACAAAAAGTAGTTGTCAGTTTCTCATGAGCTTTGAAGCAAAGGGCTGGAAAAAGTTCATGCAGCGTGCTCATGGAGTCTGTCTGGTGTTGGGCTAGGCTCTTTGTGTATACTGTATCACTTAATCCTCGTAACAGACATGCTAGGTGTTACTCCATTTTACAGATGAGAGAGGACTTGGGGGTTAAGTAAGTTCAGGTAGTTGCTTAGATGCTAAAGCTGTGATTGGAGCCCAGGCTTGTCCATCTCAATCCTCCTCATTCTGTCATCTTAAACTGGTTCTTTCATAGTGAACAAAAACTGGTCTGTGATCCATCATTACTTGATTTGTGCCTCCAGTTTCATTTTCTGGCAGTGTCAAGGGTATTCTTTCAGATGAGAAAAAGGTCGTGTGTCAAAAAAACGCCTGCTTCCCCTTTGTGATATCGTGAAGTCCGAAGTGTAGACGGCGTGGTGGAGAGGAGGCAGCACTGTGCCCTTTGGCCTGGGCATGAGCCTTCCTTGTCTACTTACTAGTGTTTTTGAACAAGTTGTTTAATCTCCATGAGCCATCATTTCATCAACTTTAAAGTGAGGTTAATATTGACTGCTTTGTAAGGGTGACTGTGGTGTTTGGTGATAAAGTACGTAAAAATTTTCAATCTGGTACCTAGCACATAGTAGATATCTGAGAAATGGTAGCTGCTGTTATGAGTGAAGGCTAAGGGTGTTTATATGATTGTGGTTAATACATGGATACTTGGTTTTTCAGATCTGCATTGGCTTAATAGACTTCTTAATTCATTTTGCTTAGGTATTGTACCCTGCTTCCAAAAACAGTCAACCAGAGCTCCTTGTCTTTGCCCAAAGAAGGAAAAACTAGTCTTTTAAAGTGTTCTATTGATGGCAAGTATCTCTAGTACTCAAACTTACTGAAATTATTATTGTGAACAGGCTCAGGACGTTCTGGTACAGGAGATGGAAGTGGTAAAACAAGGTATGAGCCATGGAGAACTCTCAAGTGAAGCTTATAACCAAGTGTGGGAAGAATGCTACAGTCAAGTTTTGTATCTTCCTGGGCAGAGCCGCTACACACGGGCCAACCTAGCTAGCAAAAAGGACAGAATTGAGTCACTGGAAAAGAGGCTTGAGGTTGGTATCCTTTTAAAATTCTAATTTAAATGTACTTTGATTGAAATAATAAACCAAATACTACTACTGGAGATAACTTCAGAAAAAAAGATCTAAGATAATTGTTACTTCTGTACTTAACGAAAAACTGCACTGAAGCGTTTGATCTTCCTTGGCCTTCTTCATTGGTTTTTCAGAGTTGCTGGCCTTTGTGATAGAGTGCCCTCCAGGCTGACCACAAGTCAGTCAAAACCTTTTAGATGTGGGAGCAAGGAGCCAAGAAGTGAACACTAGTCGCTCAGAACAATGTAGATCAATGCTAGGATAGCTGTTTTCTCTAAGGAAGGATCTCAGTGTCCCAAGGAGCTTGCTTTCTGTAGCGAGGAGAGCACACTTAAACTCTGGTTCCTTCCTGTTCATCCCCTGATTCCTGTGAGTTTGTTATAGAGAGAGCACTGAGCTGGATTATGTTGTTGACAATGGCTTCTGTGATTTTTCATGTCTGTACAAATGTTGAAGTATGCTGGATGGGAGTTTCATGGCATGTGGTTTCTTAATATGGTCTGCATATTTTGAATTCCAGAATCTGTGTAGGCATTTTGCCAATGGTGTGTAAATTGAGGCTCACAGACTACTAGGCTGCCTTGTGAATTCGTAACGATAGTCTTCAGGGATGTTTCTGAGGCCAAGAGATCTTGGGTTGCAAAGGAGCTAGGGGTGCTTTAGGCAATCACATTAGAAAGTGGCCTCAAATTCTCCTTATTTGATTACCAGTTTCTCTTTACAGAAAGTAGATTTTAAAATGTTTTTGTTTAGGATTAAAATAAAAAATTGTAAAATCACCTGGGGTAGTTGGGGCTGTGTGAGGCTAGGGAAATGGGCTGGAAAAAGCAATATCCTTTAATTTATTAATTTTACCTGTAAGATCACATGTATAGGCACCTAATGGTAATACTGTGAACCTCTTTTATCATGTAGTGGGAAATGAGTTTCTGAAGTAATTCTCATCTTGGGTGAAATTTTAACGATCCAGTGCTGCTGACTGCTCTAGCTGTATGACTAATTTCCAGCAGGGTGTGCTGTTGCTCTGTGTTTTAATTCACAAAGTCAGGGAAAGCTGAAAGAACATCAGTGGTTAAATTTAAGTTATATTTTCTGTTGTGTAGGCTTCATTTCTTATAAGTGGTAGTTAGTGTAATTCTGATCTAAGGTCAGCATCATAACTGATTGGAAAGCTGTTTGGAAATCTTCCTTGTAATGTTTACATGTAAATACTTAGGTCTCTCACTTAGTTTGAAAATCTCCTCATTTGAGGTGGGTAAATTCTTGTTTCCTCAAATGGTAAGGACATTTTGTGCTGTTTAAAATATAAAAAGAAAAATTTCCCCTAAATCTCATTTACTTTGTTCAGGCACTGACTTTCATGACAGCAAATAAATGTGTCACAAAGTGAGTGGTGCCATAAAGTACAGTAATTTTTATTTCTATGTTGAATTGGTCTTGTGAGTTTTGAAGGGAAAAATACAGAGAGAACCACTGCTGTTCTTTTGGAGATTTATTTGGGTCGTTTATGAGCAACCATTAAAAACATGTGGTTCTCTTTGTTCAGTTCAGTACCAGGAACTGAAATCTTCCGTTGAACTATTTTTGCTGAAGGATTGGTGATTTTGGAAGAATATTCATAAAACAGTCTGAAGTAGTTTTTCTTTTCTTGACTCCTGGATAACTTGCTTTATTGTTTACCCAGCTAGTTACTTTTAAAGAACACGTAATCAAGTCCTTTAATTTAGTAAACTGTGCTTATTTCACATGAAAGTTCATTAAATCTTTAAAGAGAAGAAAAGAGGCTGAAAAACCCAAATAAACAAATCCCCCATTTTATTTGTATCCATCCCTAATTCAGAACGAGGTTTATCTTAGCTTATTTTAGTTTTTGAAGATACAATTCTACTGGTTTGAAATACATAAATATTTTATTTCAACTGTGGTAATTCTTTCATCATTTCAGTTGATTGCTAAATTATAAACATTATTCAAAGTTTGTTGTGGGGAAGGAACTCCAGTTGTCTTATATAAACTAAAGGCTGTACTTAAATTATCCTTCCACTCTTAGGTTCAGGGAGCTATGCCTTGCTGCGCAAGCATATACACCGTGGCTGCCAGTGTGTTTGAGTTTTGCTGCCATGAACTCTGAAACAGTGAATCTAAATTATGGCCCTATCACAGCATATCAAGTAAGATGAAGTCCAGCTTTAATCCTAAATGGATTAAAAAACATGCCCTGAGGTTTAAATTGGAGCTGGTCTTCGAGCCATTACTCATGATTAATATTTGAAACTTAGAACTAAATGAAAATCCTTAAGATACTCATTTAAAACTAATAGAACCATCTCAGATTTTATGTAGAATGTTGTGGGTGGTACAAGGAGTCTGTTAAATAAATAGAATCAGAGTGTAGTCACAGGTCAGAAGTAAGCAGGAAAGACTTATGAATTGTAACCAAGTCCATGTATTTTATTTTATTCTGCTTAGGAGATAGAATTAATTTCAGAACCTCACCAGACATTTGTATGTAAAATATGGCAGCAGCTGCAAACAGAACCGACAGCTAATATCAGAAAAGGAAAAGCTTCAAAAAGCATAGCGTGTTGAGGCCACTTAAATATAGTGGCAAAAAGCACTGCTATTTGAACAGCTTCGGAGGACATTGCACGTGTCTGATAGGCAGGGTCGAGTGATTGCTCTCTATAGTGATAGCCCAAATTAATAAGCGGAGCTTAATTTCTGTTCAGTGTCATGTTTTTAAAAAAACAAAAAAGAAGGATGGCTGTAATTGTATAAGGGTTTTCATCAAATGGTTAAAAGTAAAAGAACTTTAGTACTTTACTTAACCGCACATTCCATGAACGTTACTGAGCATCTCCTACATTCAGCCTCTGTTCTAGGCCCTGGGGGTAGCAGGGAACAAGGCAGACGAGTGCTCTGCTCTTGTGGACTTCATCTACCTGGAAAACACTTCATGTGGAGAACCTCATTTTCCGATGATGCCAGATAAATGAGTCATTACTGTATTTGGGAAGTGCAAATAGAATTTAAAGTGTTCTAATTTGTTTCCACTTTAAGTGGAAATAGGAAATCGTCTAAAGACATAATTATTTTGAGTGAAATAATTTCCAGTAGGTGCAAAAATGAAATGAGAAGTCTGAATTTAGGCCTGCCATTAAATTTAATAGTATTTGAAATAGTATCTAAACTGCTGTGTTGAGGAAGTTTGGCTGAAAAGTAGATTTTGTCATGTTAGCTATAAAAATGGAAAGGCTTTCCTTAGAGGTGGAAACTAGGTCCAGAAGTAATACTTCTCTCTGTGTTTTACTGGCACAGTCAATTTAGTCAAGAAATATTATGTAACATTGACTTCTTGGAAATAAAGTAACTTAAAGAACACAGATAACACATTTAAAAACCTTCTCAGTGTATTTGTAGAACTCTTATGGGGACCCCTGACTTTACTGAATGGTTATATTTCAGCAAAATTGGCTGCACAATGGATCTTATTTTCTCAATGATTTTCATTATAAACTCAGATTTTTTTTACACAGGAAAAAAATACCCTTAATACTTTAAAGAGTGAAAACTTAGGGTAGAAATTAAGTTGGTGGGCAGTTCTGGGTGGAGGGATTACATGTTGTAGTGTCTCAGCAGGTCTACACTTATGTCCCCTTGTGGGGGGTGGTGTGAGGGGGGTGGCATGAGGTGGCAGGAAAGAAGTTCCCAGTACCCTGGGATGCTCTTTCTCACGTTCTGCTTTCTGCCATGACCCCTAAAGGCATTGACAGATTTTTTGGTTGTTTCTAGCAAGAACTCTAGAGCTGGACCAGAGATTTCCTTGGTACAACCATGTTGCTTCTGTTATGCCTCAACATGAGTTGAATTTGTTTCATGCAGTTTATCTTGTTTCATTTCCTAAATTACGCAGATGTAAAATGCTCTCGGCATTCCTTTGTTGGTACATTACTGTTCTTGAAAAAGCTTCTAGTAAGGTTTTGCCTTATTGCTTAGCTTGCTTTGCAGGGATGCAATGTGATGTGACCTATCGTCCGCTAGGTGCTGACGATAATCACTTATTTGGATCTGCATCTCAATATAGAGATGGTTCACTGCTAGAACTCAATACTGGTGAACAGTGTGGAGATTAAAGCAGAGTCACTCGTGAACTCTTGTTGTTTGCAAACATTTTGGTGGTTGAACCACATCTTTGCTACTATAGGATCATACTGTGGATTGATGGACTAGGAAGTGGAGCTGCCATTAACTTTATATTTATTTTCGGTATCCTTAAACCTGTTTTTCCAGTGGTATAAGGTTATATTCTGGGTCCCCAAGCAAGAATTCAGTGAGGGATGCTCTTAATGTTTCTGAACCTCACTGTAACAGACTTTAACTGAAGACAGTATTGGAGACCCAAGGATAATGTGTTTATTTTGGAATTAGCTTAGTAACCTTAACAAACTTAGTGAGTTTGAAAGTAACAATTACACTTTTATAAGTCCCATACAGCCCCCTTTTGTAATGACCCGAGGAAACACTTACAGTTCCACTGATTCATCTCCTGGGGACCATCAGTTTTCCATTGGTCTCTGGCCAGTCCTTTTTAGACAGTTTCTCTTCTATGCATTTAAAAAATAACATTTGTAGGCATTTTTTCTAAAAATAATACCTGTACTTTGTAGAAAATTTTAAATGAAAAAAATAAATAAAGAGAAAACCCTACTATCCATACATAATTGCCTTAAACATCCTGGGGTGTGTGTGTATATATATAAGATTAAATATGATTAAAAAAGATTAATATATGGACATTCACACATATGTATGTGTGGGTGAAAGGAGGTAGGTGTTTATACCTAAATTGGGATCGTCATATACTACTCTGTTTATTTAAATAGTATAATGGTATAAGTATCACTCAGAAAAAGAGAAACTTCATCACTTGCTCTCATTTAAAGTCTATGGCAAAAGATTAGCTTTGGCAAAATCTCCAAGTAGGCTAGTTATATTCTGCCCAACATCTGAAAAATTTGTTAAAATAACCTTTTTTCCTCATATAAATTTTCTGAGAGATGTTTGTTTTCCTATAATTTTATAGCTTGTTAAAGAATAAGAGAATTAAGAATTTAAAAATATGAGCTGGGGAAATGAAAAGCTTTTCTTCAGTGTCAAAATTCTTATAAGTGGCTACGCACAGGTTGACATCTAAATCAAGGAAAAAATGATGGACAAATCCACTAATTAAGATCTTGTTTACGATGTCTAGAATAATTTGAGAATAATTTGTTTTTCAGTGAAGTCTGGTGGCGTTAAGCCATTTCATCCCACAGCTTGAATTTCTTCAGGCATGTTTGCATTTCAGGGGCTGAGGCAGGGAGGGAGGACATCTGGTTTATTAGCTGTGGTATGGCATGATTTGTTGGACTTTGGAGTAAGACGCAACTGCACAGCTTCATCACTTAGTTACTGTGTGGCCTAGGGCAAGTTACTTAACTTCTCTGGGTCTCAGATTTTCTTACCTGTAACATTTGGGTGGGTAATAGTTTTACTCTCATGGAAGTGAGAGTTTGAGATAATACAAGATTAAATGAGGTACTGCGTCTAGCAAATACCAAGTTTTAGTGAATGGGAATTCTCTCCCGTGTCTCTTACGTTCAAAATACCCTTAGTGTTAGCTAAATTGGATTAAAAGTTTTGACAACTTTTTTGGTAAATCAGCTATAAATGCAGGGGTTTGAAAGTCATTTTTGGGAGAGAAAACTTTTGGTAAATCAGCTATAAGAGGCAGTACAAGCTCCTTAAGCCAGTACTGTTTTGTTCAAAATAAGTTTTCCTTCAGGGCAGTTGCTAATGCTTAATTGTGTGTGTGTGTGTGTGTGTGTGTGTGTGTGTGTGTGTGTGTGTGTGTGTGTGTGTGTGTGTGTGTGTGTGTGTTTAAGGGCTTAGAAATACTAATCTGGTTACATCAGAGTCTGATTCTTTCCGATTCTGTTTATTTTAAACAGTAAGTTTCTATACTCTGTTGGACTTTAATGTTGTTTCTGTGTGTGTGTGAGTGTGGGGCGAGGGAGTTGGGGCTGATTTAAGGTAGTTCTGTTCCATGTATGCATGTGCATTTCATGCTTGAGAGATTTATTGGCTAGAAAAGAGGCCAGACGTTATATGTTAGTTTTTTTTCCCTCCTAAAGTGTATTGAGCAGTCATAGGTTGAGCATTTTACTAGTATGCAGATAGCTTCTTTCACATTTTAATGACTAGATGGCAGATGTAAGGTAACCAAGCTGAAATTGAACATTAAAAGCTGTATTTCATTTCTTCTTTATATTTTTATACTAACTTTATATGGTTATTTGACTACATTATTTTTTTCTGTGCTTTTTTTCTTGTGTAATTTATTTCCATATTTGCTTAGAATCTTAGCACAATATTTGAGCCAGAAGACTTTAATAAAGATTGAGCTAAATTAAATAAAATTGTTGGCATTAAATGGAAGCTAGCAACTTTGCAGTTTTAAAATCTTTGGTGGTTTGGGAATAATAAATGACTCAACTGTGAGGTGAGATTAATTCCCAGATACAAGGTACCAATCATTCTAAATGTGCCTTGATGACTAATTAAACACTCTGAGCATAAGTATTATGTTGTTACACCAGGTTGGAAATTGAATTTCCATGAAGTGCAGTGTATAGCTAATTGAATTATCTTAACCAATGAAAATGATAATTTGTATGACTAATTTTAAAAAAAATCACTATATGTATCAACTTGAAATTCTGTTTTTTGGGATGTATTTGAATCCACATGTATTGGAGTATTTAATGTTGGCATTTTTGGAATATGCTGAATAGTATAAGGAATTTGATGCAGCTAACTCATGGATCTAGTTGGTAGGTCTCTTTAAGGGAGAATAGCTGTGTCTAGCTTCTGTAATGGCAATGGCTTAAAGAGGATTCTCCATTCTGATTGCCTCTTAGAATCACGGGGTGCTTTAAAAATAAAATGATCTGAGACCATTTAAATAAGGGTCTCTGGGTTTACAGCACTGGTAGATTTTATTTATCTTTTTTTAACAGAGGTGCTGGGGATTGAACCCAGGACCTCGTGCATGCTAAGTGCACACTCTACCACTGAGCTATACCCTCCCCGCACTGGTAGATTTTAATAGCTCTACAGGTAATTCTAAAGTTTAGCTGGAGTTGAATAGCATTGGCTTGAAAAGATGTGCTCCAGTTCCTGTTACTTGGTGTGGTGGTCCTCAAGAGGCAAACTACTCACTTAAAAGAAAGAACAGCTATTTTTCCTTGCTTTTATTCCCAGGAAGGGGTCCACGTCATTTTTTATTAAAGTTGGAATTTAAAAAGGGGTTGTAAAGTCTTATCCTTAGTCCCTTGGTCCATCAGAGAGGAGAGCAAAATGGTTAAACCTATAATAATTGTAATCAGAGCTAACATTTGTTGACTGCTTACTTTATGCCAGTTTCTGGGCAGCTAAGGGCTTTTATATACATTATCTCATTTAAACTTCATAACTTTTAGCAATTGCTGCCATTTTACTGATGGAGAAATGGAGATACAGAGGTTAAATAACCCACATCAACTCAAAACAGCTGGGTGGCAGTGCCTGGTGGAAAGTGTGGCGCATTCCCCGACTCTACTGTACTGCTGACTTTACCTAGTACTTCCTGACCCTTAGAAGGCATATCATGGCCGAGGAATGAACTTTGATTTGTTATCTCTTAGAGGGAAATGGCTCCTTTATAAAGGACATTATTTATTCATGGATTTTTGTCTTCAAGTGAATTGCAGTGGAATAAAAGCTTATTAGCTATTATAAAATGCTGAAGATATGAATGGTTTTAAAAGAGCTTTATGTAAATTTTATCTCCATCTCTGAAGGCACGCATGCAACATGTTGCTTCCCTGCCACCCCCTTTGCCATAGGCTTGTCTTTGATTTCTAGTCAACTAAGCTGGAGATGGATGGGTATAAAGTACTTCTTTTCCAGTACAAGTGTACTGTATATTTTGGGGAACACTGTGTTTTTTGGTGTTCTTACTTTTTTTTTTTTTTAAAGAAAGCATTGAGATTGACATGTTTGTTTTTACTCCCTTACTGTTAATGGAGTCACTGGGGATTGAACCCAGGACCTCGTGCATGCCAGGCATGTGCTCTACCACTGAGCTATAACTTCACCCCCAACATGTTTGTTTTTAAATCAGATGTTACACATTGAAGTGGATGTTTCAAAGTTGTTATCAGGGAAAGCTGTTTTGTGTTGGTGATTATATTTCTAAATATTTAAAAAACATCCTGTATATACTTTTCATGTCAGTATTTTGTATTTGACAGTATTTTCCCATGGTACCGTTTCTACTTATCATATTTAGTATTTCAGAAAAAAAAAGTCACACTGTCTTTTTTGTTATGGGGTGCTCTTAGTTACATTATTATGAATTATAGAGTCATTTGGGCTATATTACCCTGAGACCACTTAATTTTGATTGCTTATAGAAGTCACTTGACGGAATCAGTTTGAGGGGAGAGGGGAGACACAAAGAAATTAACACAGATTTCATAATTATTCCTAAGGTTTTGACCTCACAATTTTAAGTGTTGTGTGTTGGGAACATGACTTTCCAGATCATGGCGATATGATTATATCATGGGGTACAGAATGTACACCTGGAGAAGGTGTTTTGCTAATGGGGTGGGATTCTGCATTGCACACCTGCTGCCTTCTCAGCCCCCTCTCCTTGGACCCTCTAAGTTGGGGCTTTCTCTGCCTTTCTGTGTCAGCTCCAGAATTTTGTTGAAATCTTCTGTTGTCCCTCTGTAATTCTTTTTTGAATTTATGCATTTTAAATTTGTTTCCTCTAATTTTAGAATGATCTGAGGAGGCAGCCCACTTATGCTCAGTATACTTAATAGGAAAACCGTCTTTTCTTTTAATTTTATGGTGTTCATTTGCTCCTCAAAAATTAAAGTTTTTTTATTGCCAAATGTGATGTTCTCTTTCCTTTGTGGGTTTTATGCCGAAGTTAGAATTATAACATTAGAAAAATAATTGAGGAATTTTGTAGTTTGAGGAGGTTATGTTTTGATCACAGCAATGCTCTATTTATTATTCAGTTATTAAAATATTCTGGACGTATAATATAGAAGTGCATTTTTGAGATACAGATGGTGAAGGTGGGTTGCTGCCAGTCCCCAAATCATTGCAGATTAGTGATAGCAGAAGTTATTTTTGTAGGTAGAGATTAGTTTTCCCCATACTGTGGTATTCAAGCCTACTTTGAGATTGAATCAAGGGTAAAGTTACTATGAATAGCTTATTTGGGACTAAAACCATTCAGGTGCAAGACAGACCCTAAGCCTAATTTTGTACTAAGGTAGCTGAAGCATAAGGAACTCCAGTGTACTTTTGCTTGCAGCAGTAGAAGACCAGGCGTGCCTTTTTAGTCCTGTTATTTCGCCTGCTTATCTCATGTGTGATGATGTGCACTCCCCCCCACTCCCCAGATAAACAGAGGTCACATGACAACAGAAGCCAAGAGAGCTGCAAAGATGGAAAAGAAGATGAAAATTTTGCTTGGGGGTTACCAGTCTCGTGCAATGGGGCTCATGAAACAGTTGAATGACTTATGGGACCAAATTGAGCAGGCTTACTTGGAGTTACGCACTTTTGAAGAACTCAAGAAACATGAAGATTCTGCTATTCCCCGGAGGCTAGAGGTAACATTAGTGCCTTGCAGCATTGCTTAGAAAGAGGGCTGTGAAGAATTATCAGGGCTTTCCTTTTTCTCCTTCCTGTCCAGGCTGTCTTCTGCAGTTGATACTGTCTGGCTTTTTTCAGTGGGAGCCTAAAGTTTTTGACCTTCTAATCCACAATTGCCTGTGTGTAGATGGATAGACCAGGCCAGTTGTGGATATATAGGCTTTTCTTTTACTAATTTTCTGTTTTATATATAGATACACTGTAAAGTGGGATAAGTAACCCTTGAGATTTGTCCCCCTGAAACTTAATTGGATCCCATTCATACAGCTCTCCAGGGTACATTAGTGTCTTTTTGTTTTGTAACTTAGAATGCTGGTAAAATAGCCAGTCATCCCAAAGCATCAAATTCCTTTGGCCAGATTTGGTTTAACTATTTGCCAGGTGTCCATGATAGCCCCTGCCCAGATAAAGGGCAGCTAGGGCTTTTTTAAGCACATTTGTGGGTATTGATGAGACAATAATGGCTTTCTTTTTTGAGATAGCAGCAGGGATTTTATAAGATGATAGTTATGTGACCAAAGAATGGCTGCAGCACTGGTTTCATAGCAAAAATAGTTGCTCTTTTTATTTCTCTTTGGGGACTGCTTGCCTCTTTAGAGTCTTGACTTAAGTCAGCTGTCTGTAAGATGACAAAGTACCATAAGATTTTTAATTTTCAGTGTGCTTACATATGAAATAATTATTTAATATTTTTATCTCTTCAAGTGTCTAAAGGAAGATGTTCAACGACAACAAGAAAGAGAAAAGGAACTTCAGCATAGATATGCTGATTTGCTGCTGGAGAAAGAGACTTTAAAGGCCAAATTCTGAAGGATAGTTTATATTCTGTCACAAGATGAATTAATTGCTGGTGTTCATACCCTGCAAGGCTGAAACTGATGTTTATCTTTGACAAATTTGCCCATGATATGTGGTTTTTCAGTTGTTTATTTTAAATGATATTGATCTTACACATTTATGAATAAAGACTTTAACTCCACAAGACATTTTAGGGTTAAATTATTAAGATGATCATTCTTTTAGCAGTGTCATATTTGCAATTTTTTTTTCCAGTTTTGGCCTTTAATTTTAAAAGCCTGATTTTAAAGTGCTGCCTGTGAGTAAACTCTTGAATAAAAACAAAATATAAAAAATTGAGAATGTGGCCTTTTGTTTGAAGTAATTAGATACTTCAGAGTGCCCACAAACCAGCAAATATGTACTCTGTCATATTTAGTGAGTAACTCTCTGGTAATCAAATAGCGATCCAGTATATTAATTAAATCCTTAGGAGGCAATCCTTGTGGTTTTATTAGTTTTGACCATTTTAGCATAGAATGGTCATTTCTCTACACACTGATAAGATTAACTTTTTTTTTTAAGATAGAATAACTTTTTAATACCTCAGGTTTCCCCCCACCTACCCCCAGTATAACTTTAGGGAGGTATCTTCTCTGCCCAACTACTTACACAGTTATGGATTAAGACTTAAAGATCTAATTTTTCTTGATGTGTTATTGTTTTTTTTTTTTGGTGAAGGCATTTGAAAGATTAATTTCAACAATGCTATCAAACTTTATTAAGGTTCTGTGTTTATCTTAAGTCAGTCACACAAGTGTAGAATTGGGGGAGTGGATAGATGTGAGATCTAACTTTATAACAGTTCACATGAAATCGTTAGTTGGCTACACGTTCAATATAAGCTAGTAATGTGTTGGACTCACCAAAGAAGTTTGCCCTATCTTAGACAACTAGGGTTAAAGAGAGGGAAGGAGGGATTCATTCATTCATTCATTCATCAGGTATTTATTGACTGTATAGCCAGTATCTGAGTCCTGGTGATCAAACAGTGACTAAAGTAGGAATGGTTCCTGTTTTATGGGGCTTAAAATCTGTTGATAATGACAGACAATTAAGATTCAGAGAAGAGGAGTAGCCCTTCTTGTGTGCCAGGCACTTACTTAAGTTTTGGCCATGAACAGGTATTAAGGCAAAGTTCTTGCTCTCATGGAGGTGACATTAGTGGGAGAAGAAGCCAGACATACAGGGAAAAGATCAGAGCATGAACTTTAGACTCTATGGAGGGAATTAAAACAGGGTGATGGGAGATAGTGACTGGGTGGCCACTTTAGGTTGGATGATCAAAGAGCTCTCTGAGGAGAGATGTAATTGATTAAGATTAGATGTAATTGACATATTAGAAGGAGCCAAGTTTGTGAGGTTTAAGGGAAGAGTAATGCTGGCTGGGTGAAGAACTAGCACAAAGCTCCTAATGTTTTGAGGAGCAGAATGGAGGACCATATGGCTAGAGTGTGAGGAATGGCGTTTGTGTAAGGCCTGGTTGGGTAGGGCCTTATGAGGCTGTGATAAGGAATTTGGATCTTACTCTAATTATGATGGGAAGCTATGAGAAGATTCTATGCAAAGAAATGACACAATCAGATTTGTCTTGTGGCTGTACTGTATAATCTCACCAGACCGAAGATAGGGAAGCCGGTTAATAGAAGAGCTTGATGCAGTAATCCAGGCAAACAATAATAGCGACTCAAACTGGGATACAGCCAGTCCTGGTGGAGAAAGGTGGAAGGGTTTGAGCAGTAATAATTCTGTGGTCTCATCAGACCATAAAGTTATATTTTCATGGTATCTAGTCACTTAATTCTAGTACTCTTTTTTCCAGCAATTTTGCAATGGGTTTTCTAGGAAATACTTTGGTATCATTCATGAATAATGATAATGTTGTTTCTTATAATAGTTTAATTTTTATTGCATGTTTTGTTGACTGAAATGTTAAATGATGATGATGATGGAAGACATTGTTTTGTTTCTGGTTTTAATGGGTATCTCCGTAGTGTTTTACCATTAGGCTGCCTGTTTTGAGTCAGATATTTATCTAGAAAGGAAATACCCTCTATTTTTAGATTTTAAAGTATTTGAATTACAAATGGCCCTGGAATTTTGTCAAATACACTTTTTGAATATCTGCTAAGATGATTGTATGGTTTTTTTCTTCCCCATTTGATTTGTTGATGATGCTTTAATAAGATTTTCCACTATTAAACCATCTTTGAACGCCTAGAATCAGGTTGGTTAATTAAAAAAATTTTTTAAAATTTTTATGTAGACTTGAATTATATGGTTTAAAAATAGTTGATCTAATAATATTAGTAAAGAGTCACTTTGTTTTTGAAATTTGAAGTAATGCACAAACTTACACCCTAAAAAATGACCAAGAATTGCATCATTTCAGAACTGGCAGTCTTACAGCATTGTAAACTGCTCATGATTTTACCTCATAGCAGTGCAGCTTTAACTAGTAAACAGATGTGCCATCATCCTGTGTTAGTGTGCGGTAACACCCAGGGTCTTTACCAGCACACTCTGAGAGCGATTTGGGTGGCTATTTTAACATTCACTGTTAACCATATTCTCTTACAGGCATTATTAAATGGTAGTGTTAAAACTAGTGTTCAGAAGCATGCTTAAGTCTCGGTATCTTTGGGACCTAAATTAAATATGATAAAAGAGCCAAAAGAAACCATCACTATGAGTGAGAGTCCTCTCTTGAAATATTAGAAATAAAGATGAGATAAGAAAAAGTGGTCTCAAAGTAAAAATATACTATAGTGATTGTAGAGTTATGCTGTCCAACCTTGTACCCCCTGTGTTTACATTTATTTTTCTGGGAAAATTAGTTTTGAAATACGGGATGTCCTTTGGAATACATTTCTCCTAAACTGTGACTGCCCTGTTGGTACTAGAGAATTTGATTTGCTAATATTTTATTTAGGAAAATAGCCTTTTTACATGAGTGAATTTGGTCTTTTGGGCTGTCATCCAAGTTTTGATACAGGGATTTTGCTAGCTCTGTAAAATGAATATGATAACTGTATATATTTTTCTGTACATTAAGCAGTTATATTATAGCATGGGAGTGATTTGTTCCATGAAAAATTGAAGGACCATGCCTATAAAACTTTTGAGTTCAGAGCCCTATTAGGAGATAAACTCTTGATAACCCCAGTTTCTTCTGTAGCTATTAGTATGTTAGGTATTTTAAGTTTAAGTAACTTTAAATGTAAATTAAAAATTTCTTGTTTTAAAATGTATTTTTCATTTTGTGGTTCTTCTTACTAAATTTAAGTAATTTATACTTTTCCAGAAATCTTTTCATTTTGTTGAAATTTAACACATTTATTAGATAATTTTAATAGAAAGAGAATAAAATCTCTTTTCTATTAAACTTGCTACTTCTAAGTTATAGGAAATTTACCTTTTCTTAGTTCTTCCGTTGTCTTAATTTTTTCCTTGCTTAAACTTGCTAAAGGTATCTTTTTTCCCTTAGGGAAAAAAAAGTGGTGTTTGGACTTGTTTATCAATTGTGATTTTGTTTTAAAATGTATTACTTTCTCATTTTGTGTTTATTATTTCCTTTGATTTCTCTAGATTTTTTTTCCCTGTAACTTTTGTTTTTGTTTGTATACAGTTGAAAGTATTAAAGGCTTTTGGTTATCTCCAATTACAAATATGTTCACATCCCTGCTATGTTGATGTGTCTTATTTTCTAAGTAGTTTATCTTTGTGTTTTAAGTTTTTGTTTCAGTAACTAAAAATATTTTAAAATTTCTGTGTGGTTGACTTTTTTTTTCAAAATTTTTTGCTACTGATGGGATTTTTACCTTGAAAACACGGCTTGTGTGGTTTTTGTTTTTAAGAATTTATTGAGGTTTTGGGGCCTAACATTTTTAAAGTGTTCTATGGGTGTTTTAAATGAATGTTTATTCAATTTGTGTGAGACAGAGGTGAATGTGTATCTGTTCAACCACTTTAATTATTCAAATTTCACTTTCTTATTTTTGGTTATTAACTACCATAGACTAAATAGTATTGTCTTAGATTCTCCTATTATAGTTATTTCTCTCAGTTTCATCTTGTCTAGAAGCTTTTGCTTTATATATTTTGATACTGTTATTTAGTACACAAATTCTTGTGTCAGGTACAATTCATAAGGAAGACTTACTAGTCTTAAGTTATTCTTTGTGTCCAATTATGCTTTTTGCCTTGAATTTTACTTTCTTTGATATTAGAATTTCTCTTCTTTTTTGTTTATATGTGCTTTATAAATTATTATCTGTCCCCTTATTTTTGGCTTTCATATAATTTTAAGTTTTCTCTTAAACAGCATGTCTTGTTGGATTTTATATTTCAGCTTCTTTGGAGAGTCTTTGCATTTTAATAGAGTGTTTAATCCAATTTGCTTTTGTGTTAGTTACTAACTCTGGTCCTCTGTGATCATGTTTTATTGCTTTCTCACCGATTCCTCTCACTTTCTAAACGGACTTAATTTCCTGGTTTAATTTTCTTAGTGATTTAGAAAATATACATCCTCTTGTAAATTTTACAAATGATTATGATATCATTTAGGGTTCAGGATTGATTCAGGAGAAAGAAATCATACCAGTAATTTGAACGGGGAAAATTCAGTATGAAGAATTATTAACTAGTTAACAGGGAATTAACCACAAAGATGGGGCAGACATCTCTAAAGAATACGAGGATAGCAGATGTAGGGCGCAGCCTCTGCTTGTAGACTGAGAGTCCCCAGGAAAGGAGCAAACTTGGAAGAGCCCCCCTCTTCCTCCCCCAGGACTGAGATTCAGCTCTCACTGAGAGGACAGTGTGGTGTGGTCCACTGGATGGGGAAGTTTGCTGAGGTGCCATAGTTTAAGGTGTCAGGGAAACTCGCTAGGAGTCACTTGCTGGGGTGCCAGTGACACTTAGGGGAAAGCCACCTCCTGGGGTGCCAGCAAAATCATGGAGAGTGTGTACCACCGGCAGAGAAGCTGCCGGCTGGCCAGAAAGCCACATGCTGACAGTGCCACATTAGGAGCAAGACGGAAAAGCACCAGAACCAAAAGTGAAGCCCCTTTCACTTGAAGTGCCTTCTACTGACGGTGCCTAGTAATGTGTTCACTGGCGAGGGAGGAATGTTTATAGGTCACAACTCCAGTATCACAAAGTGCAGTGCATGAGGGTGGATTTAAAGCTGGCACGACAACTGTTGTTTTCCAAAATCCCACTCAGGCTTGTATTTTTCTTAACAGCTGAGTAAAGAATGAAGCTGTACTGCCTGAACCAATTTTAATTCCACTAACAACGCCTTTATTTCTCTGGGGAATCTCCAGGATGTGTGTCCTATTTCACCATTCAGAGCTGTTTTGTTTCATCTAGTTGTTGTCTCTGGTGGCTAATCTTTGGGTGTAAATCCAAGATTTTCCTCTCTGCCTGGCTTCTTGTACTTAGGGTGTTTGTTGAAAGTGTTTCTTTGGTTCCTTCTCCTTCCTGCAGTCCTGTATCATTTCTTTGGGTCCTCTTTATTCCACATTTGCAGCCAGAGGTAAAGCCAAGGAGGGGAGTTCAGACAATATTCTCTCTTGAAAATTTTTATTTTTATCAGTAATACATACATATATTTAGAAAACCAAATTCTGGAATGATGGTTGTAGCTGGAACATCTTTCAGATTTTTTGAATTTTCTTACTCTCCACATAAAAATGTAGCAACCAGAAACCCCTCGACAACATTTGCAGCACAACTGCATGGCAAGATATCCCCATGGCCTCAAAAATATGAGTGGAGTGGGGATAAACCACTAAGAGGCACAAGACCTGTGTACTGTTGTGTCTGTGCAGGAAAAATAAAAGGAGGCAATGGGGCATCTGACAGACGTAAGAACAGGAGAATCCTAAGTTAGCCAACAGGTATTCATGGAACGAGTGGTAGACCAATTTGAGAACAATGGCTAAAATTGGGAAGTGTTTTGCCCACCACGATAGTGGGTGAGTGAAAGAGGAAGTAAAAGTTTGAAGACAAGATTGGCAACCCCGATGATTGATGTGTTAACATTTTTTAAGATAGCTGTAAACATTTCAAAAGCCTTCTGTTTCACGGCAAGACTTTTTTCCTTTGAGGGGGAAAATTGAACAACCTAGTATAGATGGGTGTTAAAATTACCAACTCTAACATTAGCTTACCATAGAAGTTGCACTGTCCAATATGGTAGCCACAGGTGAGCACTTGAGATGTGCCTGGTTTAAATTGTGTTGTGCTGTAAGTAACTTCTTGGATTTGGAAGACTTAGCATGAAACAAAAGGTAAAATATCTCAATTTAAAAATGCTGCTTACATGTAGAAATGAGTAATTTTGATATAGTGGGTTAAAGAAAACCTATTATTAGGATTAAGTTCATCTGTTTCTTTCTACTTTTAAAAATGTGGCTAGTAGAAAATTCAAAATTAACGTGTGTGGCTTGCATTGTATTTCTATTGCTAAGCACTGTTTTAATTTTTTTTTGTTATTGATTTATAATTTAATTCCATTGTGGTTTGAGAACATACTCTGGATGATTTCAATCCTTTTAGATTTATTGAAACTTGTTTTATGGCCCACCATATGGTCTGCTTGGGTGAGTGTTCCTTGTTCATTTGAAAATAATGTGTTTTCTGCAGGCAGTAACATTCTATAAATACCAATTAGGTCACATTGATTGGTGGAGCTCAAGTTTCCTATATCCTTAATTGCTTTTTTCTCTTCACTTGTTCTATAAGTTGCTGAGAGAGGCATGTTGAAATTACCAACTATAATTGTGGATTTGCATATATGTCTCCTTTTAGTTCTGTCAGTTTTTGTTTCTTCTGTTTAGAAGTTTTGCTCTTGTCTGCATTCACATTTAGGATTATTATGTCTTCTTGTTGAATTGTCCCTTTTGTTATTGTGAAATGTCCTTTGTATCTGGGAACTTTCTTTGTCCTGAAGCCTCCTTTATCTGATACCATGTCATCATGTATCTTTTTCCATCCTTTTACTTACAGCCTCTTGATCCTTACAATTAGGGTGGGTTTTATGTTGTTGGCTGTGGTAGGCATGTCTTTTAGATTGCTGGATATCCTGTGGGTCACCGAGGCTCTGCTAATTATTCCTTTTCTCCTCTGTTCTCCATTTTGTATAAATCCTATTGCACTTTTTCAAGTTCACTGATCTTTTTTTTCTGCAGTATCTAATTTGTTATTATTCCTTTCCAGTGAAATTTTCATTTCAGATACTGTATTCGTCTTTAGCAGATCCATTTAGTTATTTTTTACATCATTTCTGTCACAGTATTCATATTTTCTTTACATCCTTGAGCATGAAAGAGCATGTTTATAATAGTTTTTAATTTTTTAATATGTATAATTCTTACTGAAGTATATTTGATTTACTATATTAATTTCAGGTTTACAGCTTAGTGATTCAATTTTTTATAGATTATACTCCGTTTTAAGTTTATAATAGCTTTTTAAATGTCCTTATCTGCTCATTCCACCATCTGTCATTTCTGGATCTGTTTCTATTGACTTATTTTTCTCCTGGAAAGTCATTTTCCAGTTCTTTGTAGGTCTGGTAACCTACAAAGGATAGTATACATTGTGGATATTACATTGCTGGCTTTTTTTCTTTATACTGAGCTTTATTCTAACAGGTACTTAATTTACCTGCAGATCAGTTTAGTCCTTTGAGGCTTGTTTTAAAGCAGAGTATGGCTCATACCTGCTTTTGTAAATGAATTTTATTGGAACACAGCCATGCTCATTTGTTCCGTATTGTCTGTGGCTGCTTTTACACTACAATAGCAGAGTTGAGAATTTGTAACTGAGACCAACCATATGGCCTGCAAAGCCTAAAATATAGTTGACCCTTGAACAAGGAGGGAGTTAGAGGTGCTGATCCCCCCTGCAGGTGAAAATCTATGTGTAACTTACAGTTGGCCTTCTATATATGGGTCCTCTGTATCCATGGTTTATCTGTGGTTCTGCATCCTTGGATTCCACCAACATGGATCATATTGTATTTAGTACTGGAAAAAATCTGTGCGTTAGTTCAAGGAGAAGTCTAGAAAACCTGTTCAGATTTAGGATTTTCTTGCTTGAGAAATCTGGACTACAAGTTTTTAGCCTCCATAGAAGTGTCCAGTGTCTGCCCCCAAAGTCCAGAATTGGTTCATAAGATCTGGTGGAGGAAGGCAGCCATGTTTTAGTTTGGTGCTTGTCAGGAGCGACCCTCCACTCTGCTTGGTGAGTAGGGAGGAGCCCATGTGAATGAACAGGCACAAAACTAGAGGGATTTGGGGCCATTTAGCCTGTAGAAGCTGTCGTCTTCAGGAGGACGGGGGATGGAACTCGCGGATGGGACTAGGAAGAATCATGACATACAGACTCTTGTGTAGAATTATTTTCCCAAGTCATCTGTTTGGTTTTATTTTCTGCTATTTCTTTGAGAATAATCAAGTGTTTTGTTCTTGCCTTTAAGAAGAATCAGTTCTGAAGTGACATGCCTGTTATGGTTGGTTAAGGAAGTGGTGGCATACCTCTTCCAAAATCCAGCTGTTTCCTCTGTCGGGGGCCCGGCCTGTAGCATGTGGCCCTACACGTGAGCCAGTGGGCTGAGCATACCAGGGGTCAAATGCCATGTAGTGGTTAAACAGAGGGGTGGCTGAGAGGCCAACGACTGGATTAAGAGCTTTTAACCTTCAAACCTGAGAACTAGAACATGTGCATTCTCAAGTGTCATCACTGTTTTCAAATAAACTTGCTTCTTTGGAAATCTCTAGTTTAAACTAGATGAATTCCAAAATAATACTAGGTCCTAAAATCCCTAGCAGACAATGAGGCAATAATAGCAATGATTTTGCTTGATGACAAAAACCACAGCAAATATGTAGAAGGAAAAACCTAAACAAAACCAGTGCTTTTTGAGGAACAGGTTTATCTGACCTGAGACTGAAGCCTCCATCAGTAGGCTGGGCTGTTACTGCCTCAGCATCGAGCCATAGTAGGAGCACCCTGAGTGTGGATGAGGGAGTGAAGATCTGCATCTCTCCAGCAGTGCTTGTGCTGTGGCTCTAAAGTACCACAGCTGATTGTGGAGCAGTTTTATAAGCATCAGGGTACATGTGTTTGGCCTTTTCCCAGGTAGTCCCCTAAGAAGTCATGCTCTTATGTCAACAATGCTGCTACTGCTTAAAAGAAAAAAAGTCTCTAGAACTGCTTATTGGGACCGTTTTGAAACCTCCAGTGGTGCTCGGGAGAGGCTGACCTGGAGGCAGTTCCTATAACAGGGCTGGAAAGGGGAGAGGCAAAGGCAGGAGGACTGGTGGGAAGGTATTTCAGGAGTCTAAGGACAAGTGTGGGAGGTGTGGGCAACGGAGACAGAGGAGGGTGGGTTCAAGATGCTTTGTGAAGGCATGATTGAAAAGTGTCATTGGTACTTGGATATGGAGGCAAAAAATGGCTGTGGATCAGTTATCTCTGACAGGGTCAAAGAGGCTACCTCTGACAAGACGGTGAGGGGAACTGATCTTGGAGAAAAGATGAAATGTTTGCTTCCAGTGAAAATATCAAGCAGGCACTGGGTCTGGAGGTCAAGAAGGAGGTCGTTACTGGAGATTGATCTGTACTTATTCATGGAACAAACATCATAAAATACCTATAATTATGACAGCTTGCATTTAGTAAGCACCTGTTATACTAGGGACAGTGCTCAACCCCTCTGAGCACTAACTTAATCCTCCCAAAACTCAGAGGTATCAGTGCTCTATTATCCTCACTTTGTAGATGGAGATAAAATGGTCTGAAGGGCAAATTATCCCAACTTCATCCCCAGTTAAGGCTGAATTAAATGAGAGTAGGAAGCAAGAAGACATAAATGAAAACATCAATATTATTATCAGTGGAACCAGAATGGAGGATGGAGCTTAGATTTGTGCTAACAGGTGTTTTCCCCACCATCAGGCCTCAGAGCAGCCCCTTTGTGGGCTAGTGTAAGCTTGCAGGGCAGAGGCATTCACCCAGACTGCTGCCTTACACGGGTCTCTCAGGACTTTGGTATGTTTGGTCCTATGTTGTTTCAACAACTTTGGAAAGGTCTGTTGATTTCTGGTTGCAGCAGGTGAATTTATAAAGTGGGGCTGAATTCCTAGGGGACAGACTCCAAGATGATCATTTCAAGAGAAGCTAGCCCTCGGCAGGGCTGGGAGTCAGGGCACTGGCAGCCAACCGTCAGGTGTTCCGAGCGGGCTTCAGGAGCTTTGAGGCCTTGAGGCTTACTCTGCAAAGTGTGGTCTCTGCATCCGCATTTTCAGCGGCTCTCAGCCCTGCTGAATGGGAATGTGCATTTTAACATGGCTCCCCAGGTGGCATGCATGCACATTAAAGTCTGGGAAACACTGCTGGAGCCGTACCCAGCATCTGCCTTGTGCATGAAGGAGAAGCTTGTTTTTCTCCTGGTTGCCCACTGCTCTCAGGAGGCCTTGATTAATATTCTCCTCCCTGCAGAGGCCTTCCTGCTATGAAGGCTGCCAACCAGCCCTTACTTCGATCACTCATTATATCAACAATTTGTCCGTTATTTGGAAGTAGGGAAAAAAAGCCTTCTCAAAACATGCCCTGAAGCTCATGGGGCATATGTGATAACTTACTCAAACCAACCTGATACTTATTTCATTTCCCTGCATAGTCCACTCCAAAGAGTTTTTAGAAAGTAATTTTCTGAAACCTTTGGATAGGCCATTTGTTTCACTATAAGACTTTCTCCCCAGAGGGATTTGTGATTATAACTGGAGTGAGAAAGCTCTGTTATTAGAAATAATATTTGGTCCTAGAAGCCTCTAGAGAACTTGGGTGGGAGAAAGGGCAGGGGAGTGAGAGGTGAGGAGGGGAGAACAAGGGCTCTTGCTGTATCCATAGTTCCCGCTTTTGTACTTTGACCAAGAGGCAGAGAAATCCAGGGAAAAGTCAAGGTTCAGAAAGGTGCTGGTTCTCCCAGAACTGCGCTGTCCAATATGGACACTAGCTACAGACAGCTATTAAAATGAACATTTAAATAATTAAGTGTACATAAATCTAAACAAGTTTACATAAATTCACACTCATCCTAGCTACACTTCAAGTGTTCAACAGCCACATTTCCACCATCAAGAAAATTTTGCTAGGGGGAGGGCATAGCTCAATGGTAGAGTGCCTGCTTAGCATGCACAAAGTCCTGGGTTCAAACCCCAGTACCTCCATTAAGTAAGTAAGTAAATAAATAAACCTAATTACCCTCCCCCACCCCAAAAAAGAACGTTCTATTGGGCAGTGCTATTCTAGAAAGTCATATAAGGTTGTAAGGCATGGCTGCTAAGATGTAGTAATTTATTTTCTAATTCAAAATTGAGCTGCACTAAAGGGGCCTGAAAGTCTGCATGGTTTCCCCTAGGCGTGGGTGGGTAAGTGTGCCTTTCGACTCTGTGATGCTTTGAAGACAGAAAGCAAACCTTATAAATTTAATTTCCCTGCATTTCCTCAAATACCCGATCAGAGCACAAACTACCACATCACTGAGCTGGAGAGAAGCAGAAAGGCATCTCTGGGGCTGTCTCCCTACAGGAAAGTCTGTCTGCCTCAGGGACTTATCCTACAACACGAGGGAAATCTACTCCACCTGTGTGGGTGAGAGACTGGGAACAACCCAGGCGTCCATCAATGGATTCTATCCATCCTGGCAGCACCCACGCCATGGAGTCCTGTGCAGTCCTGCACCCTTGGCAGGGGGGTCTCGCCTGCTCACCCCTGCTCCAGGCTGGTCTTCCTTCCACCCTCCCTCGGGGCCCTGTCCGAACCCTGCCAGCCCAGCCGCAGCCCACCCTCCCCCCACTCAGCCCTCCTCTGTCACCCGTGCTGCTGACATGTGCTTGGTCTCATGCATTTTCCATCTCCTTTCTGGTGTCTCCCTGTGTTAGGTCTTAGCTCCTTAGCTAGATCATGAGCTTCTTGAACCGTGGCTTCTGCTCAGGGTGAGGACCGCCCCCTCAATCTGTCTGCTTCTCTCTGTCTCTCTGTTTCTCTCTTCTCCCTCTCGTCTCTAGGCATCTCTGGCCCATAAACACCAGGTCTCCTTGTCAGTCCCCACCCCGGGCACCCACACCAGCAGGATGAGCCTTCACTCTGGAAGTTACCAGTTGACAGCAGGGAGTGGGAGCAGGGGGACACAGTGAGGAGGAACTTCTGGGAACAGGATCAAGCTCTGTTCTCAGAGTCAGAAGTCCTGTGTTTGCGTCCTGCTTCTGTTATTTTTAGGCTATGTGACTTGGGACAGATTACTTGATATCTCTGAACTTCAGTTAGTTCTCTGCGAAATGCAGCTGTACTTGCTCTCCTGAAGGACTGTCTCGAGGGTCAGGTTGGTGTGATTGGTGAGCCGTCTAGTGTCACCCCTGCAAGGCTTTCCTACCACCCGGGCTCTTCAGGACTTCTTGCCGGGAGCTCATGGAGAAGGATACTGGAGAGCACCTCCCACCCGACTCGGAACCACAGCGTGGTCTGTGGAGGAGGCGGGGTGGGCTGGGGAGGCCGGGAGTGCCTAAAGACTCATCACCCCGGTGTCTTGACTCACATGTCCTTGGCACTGGTTTCTATCTGAGTGAGTGGATGTGCTGATTAGTTGCACTTGGTGAACCAGAAGCACAACCAAAATATGTTGCTCTGTGGGATTTGAAAAAATTAACAGAGCAGTGTGGGGTGATGAGTGTGAAAACACATTCCGGTTTTAGTTTTCAACCATTAACACGTATGTTCCGAAAGCCAGTCTGGGAAAACACGCTTCTGTCAACTCCACAGTTAGCTGGCTGTTGCCCCCTCCCCCTTAGCACTGATGTGGGGGAGGGAGACAGGAGGGTGGCACCTGTCATCCTCTGAGGGGCAAGCAGCGGACTGGAAACATCTTTGGATCTGTGAAGGCTTGACCTTGGAGGAGCTGTGTGACCTTGGGCTAGTTCCCGCCCTTCTCTGAGCTTCTGTTTCTCACCTGTAAAGTGCGGACCTCCTTTATAGGGTCTTGTGAAGACTAAATGTAAAGTATCTAGGACCTTGCCCGGTCCACAGTGGGCTTCCAGTCAACGCAAAGTCGCACTATCACTTCAGCCAGTCCGGAACAGGAAACAGAACCAGACCCCTGTTGCTGTGGGTTTTCTGTTATAGCTGAACTTAATCCCACTAATGCACTTGCTTGACAAATAAATCCCCCACATCTCTCAGGAAAGGAATCCAAAGTCACAAGCCCCAGACTTCCTATACATGGCCTAGCCTCTAAGCCTGTTTTGTATTTTACCAAAATAACTACCACTCTCTCAACGAACATTCTCGGCACTCCTTAACAGTCAGTTTTCAAAGTCCGTATACAACAAGCTTCGCGTCTGGCCGGAGGGGCGGAAATGGAAGTGTGAGAGATGTGCTCTTAGAAAGGGAGGGGGCCCCCTTGCCTCTTTCTGCACTGTTTTTACTTACACTTATGGCACCAAATGTGCAGTTTTTTTTCCTTCTCCCCACACCAGCCAATTGTCCAGTTCTCCAGACACCAGACATTGGGTGTCCTGCAGTTCAGCTCAGTTCTGACACTGTGACCTTTTGGAGTTTTTATTTGTATTCAAAAATCAAACAGTGAAACAGTGCAAATGGAGAGTTGTAGTATTTTTGCTTGATAAATGCAAATTTTAGCTCATTGATTTTTTAGTATGTAAAAAGTGGGATGTGTTAAAATATGATTTGCCATGGGTATCAAATATGCTGAGTGAGGAGGGGTGCTCATAAGAGTGGAGAAACCAGGGAAAACTGGGCTGTCCCAGGCAAACTGGCTGTCCCATTATTGATTAAAGGTCGAAGGATGATTCTTGGGGGAAGAGTTCTTCCTTTCCCACAGACTAGGAAAGACCAGTCCCAGGAGAAGGTGGGGGGGTGGAGAGGGGACACTGATGGGAGGACCACCAGGAAAGAGGAGGGGTCCAAGGGTGACCTGATACATCCTTTAAAAATATGCATATAGTTGAATTTAAGTGCAATTAATAATGCACATGAAGTTTTGTAACTGGCTTTAAAAATGTATAATATGGTAAATCTTTTCATGTCATTACTTTTTTCAGTAATATTATTTTTAGTGGCTGCCATCTTTGTCTCCTCAGTTCCCTTCTGTGTGTCTCCCTGCCTCATACCATACACAAAAGAAATCCCAGATGCAATAAGAAGTCAGCATGAAAAATAAGTCCTGAAACTATTAGAAAAGAATGGAAAACTATCTTTAAGATCTCAGGTAGGGAAGGTGCTTCTAAATAAGATTACCACCCCACTCCCCAGCCACGAAGGGAAAGAACAATTTGATGTCATTTTCAGGATGACCAGAGATATCACCATAAAAGTGAAAAGACAAGGAACAAATATGTAATGTATACAAAAGGCACGGGATTAGTAACCAGACATTACAAAGAACTGCTCCAATGAAAGAAAAGGGCAAATGGCTTAACAGAAAAAAATATGAACAGACAATTTACAGAAGAGGACATCTCAATGCTAACACACATGGAATCAGGGAACTTAAGATTGAAACAACTTTGGGATACCATTTTCACTCATCAGACTGAAAAAATCAAGTCTAACAATATTGAGTATTGATGAGGATAAAAAGAAAAATGGTCATTTCATATACCAACAGTGGGAGAGTGATTCGGCAGAACCTGGTAAAATAGAAAATGTGTGTAGATTGTTGCCCAGCAATTCTATTTCAGCATTTATACCCAAGAAAAACGCTTCAACTTGTGCACGAGGAGAAGTGTGCAGGGTTGGAAACAGCCTGAGTCTTCATGAGTAGGGAGAGGGTAAATGGGATGTGTCGGGACGGGGGGTGGGGTGGGGGGGTGTCTCAAGAGGACTTGCTGTGCAGCGGTTGAAAGGAATTACTGAGAAGAATGGGATGCAGAGGAATGCCCTTAGCAGGGTAGCATTTATGAAAATCTAACCAACTTATTTACTGGGTAGGAATAGAAGTTGATACTTACATATTTAACTGGAAATATCATGTAAAGCATGCAATTCGATATATGTATACATCAAAAATTAAGAATATATTCTCTTTTATTCTCTTGGTGGTAGCACAAACGGTTCATTAGAAAAATCGGATGATTTCCAAATGATTTTGTTCATGTTTAGGAATTGTTGGTGTGAGCTTCTGTTTGAGGTGGCTGACCTCCTTAAATGATGCAGCTGTCTGGGCCATGATGTGATACAGGAAGTGGCATCAAACTCTTCCAGCAATGTCACTATTTAATTACTGTCCTTAGGTAACTTGTAGCCTCAATAAGTGGAACATCTTTCCAAATGTCAATGATATTATAAATGGTGTTGGTCTCTTCAAAGATTCTGCTAAACTAACAGCAATCAAATCTTTTATAGGCCTTATAAAATTATCTGAGCTTTCTATATATTCCACATCCCTACTATGAACTACATCACTGAAAATCATTCCTTGATTTAGTTAGGTGAAGTCTAATCTCTCAGGGTGCATGCTGGCCCAGTGCATGGGCTCTGTAGCTAGATTGTCTGGTTTTGAATCCCGGGCTCTGGCACTTAAGTTTTAAAGACCTCTGTCCTCAGATTCCTCATCTGTGAAAATGGCATGATGATGATGATATTGATAATTCTCAATGAGATATAAACCTTTAAAATGGTACCTCAGTCAGGTGGTACTGTGTGTCAGCTCTCATTTTATTAAGTAAGATCGTTAATGCCAGTGGATGGGCAGTGTCCTGTTAAAAGGAGGTGAAATTCAATAGGAATTACAGAAAGAGGGACCTATACCCCGGGTGGCTCTGACCCTGAACCACCTCTACAGCTCTGGGCCATCCTGTATCCCCTCCTCCTGTCACCTGGGTGACCTATCCCAGAAATGGCAGCATTTGACCAGTGAGTGGGCCTCTTGCTGCCCACCTGTTTTCCTGCCTTAGTGTCAGTCCTGCAGTTCCCACATGTGGCCATGTGGGGGCGACCCCAGGGGAGTGGCAGTGGGAAGTGGGCAGACAGGAGATTAGCAGTTTATAGCTTTGTTTTACACATAACCGCGCGCGCGCACACGCATGCACGTGCGCACGCACACACACAGTAAATGCAATTCAGTTAACAAATTTGTTATTCTTTTCTGACCAAGTTATACATTTAAAAACAGAAACAGATTCATGGATACAGAGAACAAACTAGTGATTGCCAGAGGGGAGAGGAGTGAGGGGGGAGGGTAGGGCGAAACAGGTGAAGGGTATTAAGAGGTGCAAACTTCCAGTTGTAATATGAGTAAGTTACAGGGATGTAATGCACAGCATAGAGAATATAGTCAGTAGTACTGTGATAACTTTGGTGACAGATGGTAACTAGACATATCATGGTGATCATTTTGTAACATATCTTAATATTGAATCACTATGAGATACACCTGAAACTAATATGATGTTGTATGTCAATTATTCATCAAAAATTATACACTTAAATACATCAACTTGATATCAAATAACGAATTTATATATTGCTCTATTTCAAAAAGGATCAGAGATAATAATACCAAATATGATTCAATGAGTAAAATAAAATGGATTAAAGATCTAAATGTAAGACCTGAAATCATAAAACTTAGAAGAGAACATAGGCAGAACATTCTTTGCCATAAGTTGTAGCAATATCTTTTGGATTTGTCTCCCTAAGGTAAAAGAAATAACAGCAAAAAATAAACAAACGGGAATTAATTAAACTTAAAAGCTTTTGCACAACAAAGGAAACTATTGACAAAATGAAAAGACAACCTATGGAATAGGAGAAAATATTTGCAAATTATGTGACCAATAATGAGTTAATACCAAAAATGTGTACACAGCTCATATGACTCAGTATCAAAAAAAAACAACCTGATCAAAAATGGGCAGAAAACCTGAATTGCCATTTTTCTAAAGAAGACATACAGATGGTCAACAGGCACATGAAAGGATTGCTAATTATTAGAGAAATGCCAATCAAAACAACAATGAGATACCACAACTGTCAGAATGGGTGTCATCAAAAAGTCTTCAAATAACAAATGTTTGCGAGGATGTGGAGAAAAAGAAACCATTTACACTGTTGGTGGGAATGTAAATTGGTGCAGCCACTATGGAAAACAGGATGGAGGTTCCTCAATAAACTGGAACTAGAACTACCATATGACCCAGCAATTCCACTCCTGGATATATGTCTGGAAAAATTGACAACACTAATTTGAAAAGATACATGCGCGCCAGTGTTCATAGCAGCACTGTTTACAATAGCCAAGATATGGAAGCAACCTAAATGTCCATCAACAGGTGACTGGATAAAGAAGATGTGGCATATACACACACACAATGGAATATTACCCAGCTGTAAAAAACATGGAAATTCTGCCTTTTGCTACAACATGGATGGACCTAGAGAATATTATAATTAGGGAACTAAGTCAGATAAAGAAAGACAAATGCTGCATGATATCACTTATATGTGAATCTAAAAAGTAATACAAATGAATGTATATAGCAAAAGGGAAACAGACTCACAGATACAGAGAACAAACTAGTGGTCACCAGTGGGGAGAGAGAAGGGGGGAGGGGCAAATTAGGAGTGTAGGATTAAGGGACACAAACTGCGATGTATAAAATAGATAAGCAACAAGGACATACTGTATAGCACAAGGAATTACAGCCATTATCTTGTAATAATGTCTAACGGAGCATAATCTGTAAAAATACTGACTCAGTATGCTGTGCACCTGAACCTAATATCATATTGTAAATCAACTACACTTCAAAAAAATTGTAAATTTCCTGCTCAAGGAAATAAACAGCTAGTGATGTAATTTCAGGTATGGCCACTGCAGTTGGACAGATCACTTGGACAGGGCTCCTCCCAGGACTGGTCAGGCTGCACTGGGTGGATGAGGGCTGGCCTGGTGGAAATGAGAGGCCCAGCACCATAACCCAGTATCAGGGCTGCTGCAGACCAGTGGAGGGGACGATCTGGGAGGGAGGCAGTGGGCGGGTGTTGAGGTCCTGGAGGTGCAGGTGTGAAGTTGGAGGGACATGACCTTTACGCCATCTCCCCTTCTTGACCCCGTTAGTGTGAAACTCTGATGGCACGTGCAGCCACCCGGGCCAGGGGACAGGAGGCTCCTGCAGCCCTTGCACCAGAGAGGGGCGCTTTCTAGGTGTGGGGAGGCCCAAGTGCCCCGAAGCTTACCCAGGGGACCTCTCTGCCATTGGCCCTGTGGGATGCGGGAGATGGGCCACTTTGCATCTTGGTTTCTCTGACATGTCTCCTTTGGCTTCTCTGACTGGCACCACCACCTCCTTTCCTCTTCCTGACAGGCTTCTGGAAACCCTCCAAGGTTGTCCCCTCCTGAAGCATTTCTATTTTCAAAGGAGGTAGTAGGGCAGCTGGAGAGGGCAATGCTCTTAACTCAAAAGATGCACTAAAAACTAGAGTGTGACGAGCACCTACCACGTGTCAGGAGCTTGCAGGGCATAACCTCATTTAATCCCCACGACAACCCTGGAAGGTTTTACTTCCCCACTTAACAGATGGGAGAGTGGAGGTTTGGGGGCTTCGAAGGTGAGTTACTTGGTCAAGGTCACAGAGCTGCTGCCTCTCTGGTGGGACTGCACTTGAAAGCACGTTGGGTACAGTCTAAACCCCCTGGCCATTCCTCAAGACAGCACCGCTTCCCCTTCCCTCCCCCTCCCTTGGGCCCCTGGCCTCCAGAGCCCACCTGGAGCCAGGGCCCTCGCCCCTTGCCCAGGCGCCTGGGCTGCGGTGGGTGGTGGAGGAAGGGCTTGCTGGTCCCAGCTGCCCTTCTGCGGCTTGAACAGGAAAGAGACAAAGGTCCCATTTTAGAGCTGCTGTCTGTTTCCATGTCTCTAGTTGCTGAACCACCAGGAGGAAAAGCATTTGAGGTATTTCCATGGGAAATGGTAGCCAACAAAAGCGCCGTTGGGTGGTATTCTAGTTAATTGCAGGAAGGCGGGCAGCCCTCCAGGATATTACCTTTCTTGGGCTGGAAAGTGTTTCTTTGAAAAACGTTTCGGTTCAGCCGAGGCCTCCTAAGTTTTCGCAGATTTGCTTGTTCATAACTACGAAGTCACCGAGTTGGTCCTTGGGGGGCTGGGGAGAGTAGGGTGGGAGGCAGGGAAGGCGGGAGGAAACCACTCCGATGACAACTCTTTGCTAAATGATGGCTGGAAAACACTGGATTATATTTCCCAGCCGGTATAAATTCCTAAAGGGGGCCATTCCCCCAAGGCCTGCCTCCCCCAGACGGAAACAGAATCTGCGACCCTGAATGAAACGTCTCGTGCCCCTGTGAAGGGGAGAGGGCAGGAAATGAGGAGAGGTGATCACTCTTCTTAAACACACTTAAAAAAAAAATGAAAAGAAAAGCAGTCGCAAAGGTGCATGAATCCAAGCGTGTTGCTCCTGACACGTTGGGCTTACGTGTGCTTTTGCCTTTGCAGAATGTTTCCCATTCACGGCAGCCCCAGGAGGTGAGCAGTGCCTCCATCAATCTTTGCACCTGAGAGAGGAGGGCTCCGCAGTCAATGACGCACAGCCCAGGTCACCCTGCTGGTGACAGGGAGCGGCATGTTCCGTCTGTTATGACTGTGTATTTACCGGGTACCGCCTTTGTGCCCAGGGCTGGGCTTTTGGCAGGGGCGTTGCGGTGCCACTGTCTGGCTTGTTGAAGAGGACAGCCCAGAACAGCCCAGTCTGAGATCCGGCCCTTCCTGGTGGAGCTCTGAGCAGGGAGGGATGAGGGTGGTCGGAGTGGAAGACAGGTGGGACCCCTGGAGGGAGGTGACATTCTTTCCCCCATTGGGATCTTCCATCAAGTTCTCTAAATTCTATATGCTGTTCCCCAAAGGCAGTATTTTAATTATCATCGGTGGTTATACATTTCATGTACAGCAGTTGTCATCAATTCAAATACAGCAGCCTGGGAAGTGAAAGGTCATAGTGTCATGTCCCCTACTTCCTGCAATCCCAGCCCCTCTCCCCATGATGAACTCTTAACCCTTTATCACGTTGGTGGGTAAACTTCAGATATTTTCACATGGGTTTCCTCCCTGGTCACTCCCCCAGGCCCACTCCCTCCTCCTCCACCCTGCTCCGCGTCTGCAGGAGGCAGCAGTGCCTCTGGCCGGTCCCCTCCTGGCCAGGTCAGTGCTGGCTGCAGCCCTCTGTGCGCTGTGGGGCAGCTTCCCTGCCTGGATTCCCCTAACTGCCTCCTCCCTTACTCTTCATCCTTAGGGGTGGCTTCTGGCCCCTGCTTGCCTCATCATTTCTTGAATCCCATAAAGAAATCCTTATAGTAAACTCTCCTCAAATCACCCCACCTCGTTTTTGCAGGACCTTGGCTGATCATAAGCACATATATATTTTGTGATCTGCATGTTTATGTGTATATACGTGTATGTAGAAAGTCGTAGTATAAATGCATTTATATATTTACATATTTAGCTATATGTACATATCAGTCTACTTTTTAAGGTGAGCATAGTAGTCTGTAGTATCCCACTGAGTGGATATGCATTATTTATGTAACACAGTCCCCCCACTGATTAACATTTAAGGTTGTGTTCAGGTTTTCTCTTTGACATCGTGGCATTCTGAAATATGTCTGTGACTTCACGCAGGAGCCTGAAGCCTGGCATAGAACAGTGAGGGTGAGCCATGAGATCCTGGGTGGGGCACTTCACTTCCCCAAGCCTCAGTTTCCCCATCTGTCCAATGGGAATAGCAGACTGTATTGACCATTCACCTTGGAGGCACGTGATGACCTGTGATTTTACTGAGGCCCCTTGAACAGCTGCTGTTGTGAGACTGGAGTGCAGGCAGCTGGGGTCTGCTGGCCACCGGGGAGGTAGCTGATGGCAGGTGTCCCCACCTCCATGGCTTTGTGGTGGCACCTTCCCAACATGCTCATGAATGGCCCAGATATTAATTTCTGGAGGAAGCCCTGAAGAGAAAACCAGCTGATGAGTGCTAGAGTTGAGACAAAGAGAAAATGAAGATTCAGAGAAATTGTGATTCTTCATCACAAAGAGGAAGTGTCATGGGAGAAATGATGTGTTCCAGGGGCATTAGGGGAGCTTCGAAGAGGAAATGGGTGAATCAGGGAGAGAGTTTGGGGCTGCAAGCCTGGCCGGTGGGCTGCTGCTTCGGCCCTTCTTTAAGGCTGTGGGAGGCCCCACTCCCTAGAGCAGGACCTCTTGGCCACTGGTCCTTCCCTCCCCGAGGCTGCGAGGCCTCAGTTCTGCAAGCATCTCCAGCCTAGCTGCTCTGCCGGGGTGCCTTCACCCCAGGGCCTGCAGCCCCACTCCTGGGGCTGGAGGTCGGGCAGGCCAGGCCTCCCCTCTGCCAGCGAGGGTCCAGGGGAGGCTCACAGGGGCAGCGAACAGTGGCCCCCAGGGAATCCCCAGCGGGAACCATGTCGTGCTGAGGGAGACTGCAGCCACCGCGCCCCGGCCAGCAGGGGTCACTGCAGCCCCAGCGGAGGGCTGGGCGTGCAGGATTAGCCACTGGGCTCCAGCCTCACAGGGTTTGCTTCTGAAACGACAGGGTTAGAAACTTGTCTCCCACCCACCCACAATTTCTACCTAAGAAAAGCAGTGAAACCTCCCTTTTTCCTTCCTTCTAAAGGCTGGGAAGGTGCAGACGAAGGAGGATTTCACCCAGGCTTGCTGGGCTGCGCCGCTGGGGTGGGATGTGCAGATGCAGGGGAATGGGGGCACTGTTCTCATGGACTTGATAGTCCAGCAGGGGTATAGGATAACCTGAAGGGGAATCTCAGGTGTAGCCTCGGTCTGGAGAGCTGAGTCCAGCTCTTTCCCAGCCTGTTTCTCTTTATGCCAGGGTCTTGCTCAGGGTTTCAGTTACTCCTCTGATTATTAGGAGAGAAGCAAGCAGCCCACCTGAATGGGATTTTAAGCTGACCACTTGTCCCATTTGCCCAGCTCTTGAGGGGTTTCTAGGATGCAAGACTTCGGTGCTAAACCCCGGGAAACCCAGGGCAGCTGAAGCAACTTAGTCACCCTAATTGGGTACCAGCCACTTTTCAGGCATTATCTCATTTGTTCCACTTCAGTGGTCATATCATCATCCCTGCTGTACAGAAGAAGAAACTGAGGGTCAAAAAGGCCAAACAAGCTTCCCGAAGCCTCAGATGGCAAGGGAAGAGCTGACCTTTGAATGCAGGTCCACTTGATGGGTGTTTTTCTGCTGCCCACCCCCCATCTCCTGATGCCTCTGAGGTTGGGAGCTGAGGAGCACCTTTCACAGGCCACTGTGTGAGGCCCAGACAGTAGGCAGCCCTTTGAGAGAGAATTCACCAAAAGGAGGACAGTGCCAGGCATGAGTGGGCATCAGAGTGAAGCTGGAGGTGTCTGAGGTCTGGGTGATGATCTCCCCACCTGCCCCCTCTGTGCACAGGTAGTCAACTCTGCCTGGGAGGGATCCTGGAGAAGTTATGTAGGAAGAAAAGGAGGAGGAAGGGTCTCCTGGACAAAGACTAACGTGTGCAAAAGCACAGAGGAATAACACCTCCAGGATACCTGGCGAGTAGGGTGCACGGTGGTGACAGTGGGGGAAGAGGTGCACAGGATCCAGAGGCAGGGGCCTAGGCTTCTGTCCATTGCTCTGTGATTGAGGCCAGGATGGGACAAGCCAGGCTGGAGGGAAGGGGGCAGCAAGAGAAGGCCGGCCTGGGGGGTAACCCTTCTTTTTGTTGGCTCCCCTGGTATTTCTTCCCCTACCGCATACATGCCATCCCCAGAGACCTCCATCGCTGCTCTGAGCTCTGTCTTCATGCCATCATGCCCTTCCCTGCTGGGAGTCTTGGAAATGGAAGGTGGGAGCCTTCCTCTCAAGCAGAAATGCCCAGTCCGAAGAGGAAAGCCCCGACTCCACATGTGTGCCTGCAGGGACTAACAGAGGATGCCGCGGGAGTTCAGAAGGAGCCAGACCCGTGGTTGGGGTGGTCTGGAAGGACTTCTCATACCTGCCTACTGCTTGTGTAGACCTGCCCCGGGGCACTGGGTGAGCCACACGCCCTCCCCCTGTGCTCTGCCAGCTGCAGAGGGCACAGCAGCTCCCACTCAGTGTAAACTGCCCAGATGTCACTGCTGTTCTTCTTCCTCCTGGTGGGTGGCAGCATCTCAGGGGCCAGCTCCCGCCTCTTGCCCACGTGTGCGTGTGCGCCAGAGTGCGGACCTAGGTTGGATTCCACATAGCCAAGGAATTTGGCGCTTTTCCTTTTCTCCCCAGTTCTGGTTTCTCTTTTTGGAGGGCACAGGGAGGAGGCTGGAAAGAGCTCACTTGACCGATGCTGATCTGGAAAGCGTGAAATTGTGTGGACAGTGGCTAGCGGGTGAGGGTGGCCCTGTCCTGGGGGCCAAGCCCCACGCTGGGCTGTTCTAACAAGAACTTGAACTGAACCAAACCGTGACCCCCAAATTGGAAAAACACTGCCCTGATTCGCCGATCCCAAAACTGAATCCAAATATTATCATTTTTTGACTGTACTCTGAATTGAACTAATGTTTTTTTCTTAAATACCAAACAATCCAGTTTGAACTAGACACAAACATATGTGTTTTCTGAAACTATTGAACCTAAACTTCAAAATAGTCTCCTATCTGAGGGCTAAGTGAGATTGTTTGCTTGAGAGCGTCCTATTCACGGCAGGCCAGTGGAGCTTCCGTTACAGCAGGAGTAGCTTTCGTTTGTCCAGTTTTTCCTCTCATCTTTAAAAATCAGGGTACAATTTACATGCAGTGGGATGCACTGCACAGACCTTAAACGTACACTTTGATCAATTCTGACAGATGCCTGTACCCAAGGAACTGCCCCCACCTGTCAGGATACCGGGCACTTGCCTCAGCCCAGAGAGTTCCCTCTGTCTCCCCAGTCCATCCCGCCCTCCCCCCGAACAACCACTGTTCTCACTTCCATCCCCTTCTGCTTCTAGTTTGAGGCTTACGAACAACCGTCCTCCCCAACCCTGGAAATAAGGACAAGTATGATAATACCCATTTTATGGATGAGATAATTGAGGCACAGAGAAACACACATGACTTACTTGAACTCATAGAGCTGGGTGGTCGCAGGGTTAGAACGACCCAGCTTTCTGGTCTCCCAGCCAAGTGCTCCTTCTCACCTCAAGGCATCTGCTGAGCAATGGATTTAGCACCACCACGGGTTTCCTTAGGGAATGTACCCACCTCTGGCTTCCAGGCCCTGATGGGATCTGTTCCCCTCACATGCAGGGTGATTTTGCCTATTTTTAAGACCTCTTGTCAAAGAGGGCCCGGCGTGTCTGGGTCCCAGGCCGGGCCACCCCTGCAGGGAGGACCCTCTCCTGGGGCCCCTGTGCACCCCCGCGGCAGCAGCCTGCACTGGGACGCCTGTGCCCCGTCTCCAGCCTGCCTGTGTGTGGCTGTCTGTTGGTGTCTCTGGCCGCCTGCATGCAGACAAACTGTGTCTGACCCCCAAGGAGCAGCGTCTGTCTCCCCGAGAAGCCCAGCTAGAGAACATTGACCAGGTTCCCAAGCTGGTTTTCCTGGGGAAACATTTTCCAGAGCCTACAACAATGTTGTATTTGATTTGATTTTTTCCCCCCTTTGCAGGCGATTGTGTGGTTTGGGGTGTTTTGCTCCTAGTTATAATCCAATAAAGAGCAGCTGCTGAGATTTTTCCAAGAGTGCCGCTTTCAACCGCCCTCGTTGAAAATGCTCTAATTTATTTCAGTCGCTTGTGGGAAAACCAGCCTCAGCTCAAAACAAAGGCGTCCTGTGCTGATGTAATTGCCCCATGAGTCTCTGCTCAGGGATCCAGGCCTGCTGGTGCTCACTGAGGCACCGGGGAAGATGCATCCTTTCTAGATGGCGGAAGTTATCCTGAAGGACCCTGCTCTCTCCCCAACCTCCCAGGGGGACACCGGAGTCCCCAAACCCAGTGTGGGCCAGGAGCCAAGATGTCCTCTATGGCTTGTCCATTTCCCATGGCTCACAGAAGTCAGTCTGTTGGTCTGTCACACCTGCAAGTGAATTAATCTGATCATTTCCTTTCTGTTCAGTAGGTAGTTGAGTGCTGCCCATCGAGGGGCAAGAAGTTTGGGTGACAAGAGTGATTAAGAGAGAGAATTTTGGCTAACCAGACTTCTGATGGGACCCAGGTGTGGTGGGACCAGGCATGGTGGAAACTGCAGGAGCAGGTTGTGGACAGTTTGTCGGGGAGGGGAAGGTGGAAGGAGACCTTGGGGGTCAGCATGCTCTCAGCCATCCAGTCTGGCCTCTTCTGCCTCCCGTCTGTCCAGGTGACACTAGACCCCTGGCTAAAGTGATTCCAGGCCACCCCGTCGTTGACTCTGTGTGATGGTGTGCGAATGCCTTCTCTCTTTTGAAGCACGAGGGCCTCCTGGGCTAAAAATCACAAATGGTGGCCCCATGGCAGAAGGATACGTGGATTGATTTTGTTACTTTGTCAGCTTGGAGATAAGACTCTGCTTGAGTTACAGGGGTGGTGCCACCTGTTTGGCCATAAGTGTGTTTCCCAGTGAGAGACCTAGGGGTATGCTATGGGGCCAGCAGGCTCCAAGGCCCTGTTTTACATTTTACTGGCAAGGCGATTTTCATAGCCACAGCCAAGTCAGAGGAAGTCACGTGCTGGTGAGCATTTGCCTGGGAGGTGCCCTTGCTTGCCCCGGGCTCCCCTCTCCGCCCAGCCATTCCTCTCTTAGACCCACCTAGACGGGCAGAGCGGGTGGTGGGCTGAGTCTTGCACAGGTAGGAGCTAGACCGCTTTCAGCCTTTGATTGTTAGTGGTGATGCCAGGCATGGAGGACACCCGAACGCTTTAAAAGTGCAGGTTTCTAGGATTCACAGCCATCAGTGATTCTGGTTTAGTCTCTCTGAGATGGGACTCAAACATCTGTATCTCAGAAAATCTTGCAGGGTGCACGCTCATTGAGAACATTTAAAGAATTAAGAAAATATCTAACGTAATGGTCCCCCCTCCAGCAGCCACACTGAACATCACTGCAGACTTCCAGGCTTTATTATTCATACATACATTTCTATCTGGAGCCGGACCAAGCACTCACTTTGGTGGTGTCCTTTCCCTTTCGAGCATCAGGACCATTTTCCCGTGACGTTCTATATTTTTTGAAAGTATGGTTTGCACAGGCTGCACATAAAGGAATCTTTGTCCGCGTGTCTGATTACTTCCTTGAGCTGGGTTCCCGGGTGTGTCAGAAAGCTCTAGAGGAGATGTTGACATGCTTAGCTTATTCCCTTGTGCTGGGTGCACCCACCTCCTGCCCCTGACCAGTATGGAGCGCATTTGCTCATTTATTTTCTTAGTTTTAAAATCACAAAGGTGGCGCCTGCTCCAGGAGAACCGGTCAGACGATGTGAAGGTGCGTGAGCCAAAAACACTGCCTTCCCGTTTCCCTTCAAGGACCCATCCGCAGTTTGGGTGCACCCTCACACCCCTCTCTCTTGTCTCATTTTCATTTTTAGTGAGTTCTGCTGATGAGCAGGCAGGGAGCGACTGGTGTGGAGAAAGCACAGGCTGGAATCTGAAACCTGAGGACCCATCCTGCCCCCAACCCCCACCCCCTTCAGCTCTGGGAGTGTGAGCACAGTGGAACATCCTAGACCTCGCTTTCATCTTTGCAATGATAATGACCCCTCCGCTGCCTGCTCATCCAAAGATTGTTCTGGGATTAGATTAGCCAGATTTAGCAAGCAAATAAACAACGAAATAACATCCAACCAAACAGGATGCCTAGTTAAATTTGTCTTTCAAATCAATAAGCCACATCCTCATGGCTGCCTCCTCCCAGGATCAGAGCGCCTTAGACCCTACTTCTGTGTGTGCGCACGCTGTGAGGATTGTGTTAAAATGGGGGGTCTGATCCAGTCAGTGTGGGGTGGGGGCCTGAGATTCCGCATTTCTCATGAGCACCAGGTGGCGTCCATGCTGCTGGTCTGGACCACACCCGAGCTGCAGTGCTTTCACTTAGCTAGCATCGCAAGTGTCCGGGCTTTTTAAGGGGGGAGGGGGCAGTTGAGGGGGTACAGTTGTGGTGTGTGAGCCGTCATTGACCTCCAGTCTGGTGGCCACTTTGACCACCATCACTGTAAGCACCAGAGACCAGAAGCAGCCACAGCACACCCACTGTCAGAGCTAGGGGGCCCCGAGAGACCAGCTAGCTCAGAACGCTGAGGCTCAGGGTGGGGACCCAGGGCCGGCCAGATGCCATGACTCTGTCTCACTCAGGCCTCTCTCATAGGTGGGCCCAGGGAGGCTGTGGGTGCAGGACCCCGGCCCCCATCCCCTGTCCGAGTTATGTCTTCTTAAGTCTCACCGTCATGGCTACAGAGGTTGATTTGGGAAGATGGCTGGGGCCTTGGACAGCAAGGTGCCCCTTACTGTGCAAAGAGGCCTTTTAAAAAAAGGTTTGATAGCTTTAATGGCACATATTCCATACTGGTTTCTGAACAGAATGCTGCTGAAAGCTTTTAACGGGGCCCAACTGCCAGCCCTTGTCCGCAGCAGGGCTGGCCACTCACTGGGCTTGGCAGCCAGTGCTTCTTGGTCCCCCGCCTACTGCAGCCTCCCAGCCATGAACCACCACCCACCATCCACCTACCCATCCATCCATCCAGCCAGCCAGCCAGCAAATGTCTTTTGCTTTCCTATCATGTGCCTGGAATGACCCTAGAAGCTGTAAGGGGATGCAGAGATGCAGGAATCTAGCTTGTTGCCCGAAGGAGGGGGAGAGAAGTCAAGATGCCAGTTACAGTAACTCTCTCCAACTCTCCCCATGTCCCAGTCCAGTCGCACCCTCCATTCATCTAGTCTTTAAAATCAGAGACTGGACCCCTGGGAGAGACGGTGGTTGAGCCAAGCCACCTGCTTCCAGGTGACAGCCGTGCTCACCCGCATCATTTCCTGGGAGCGGTTCTGTGAGGGGAGATGCTGAAGGCACTGAGTGCGTGGGACCTTGGAAGGAGGAGGGATGCTGGGGCCCTGGAGGCCATGGCGGAGCTCCTGTGGGGAGTTTACCATGGAGGCAGGCTTGCAACACAGGTGATTCAGGGTCCGAGGAGCGTGGGGCTGTCAGGGGGGCAGCCTGCCAGTCCCTCCCCGGGGAAGGAAAGGAGCCCAGGGCTCACACTGGGGAGATATTTGCCCCAAGTCATGCTGCCAGAGGGGGCAGAGCTGAGGCTGGGGCCCCCTTATCCTCAAGGGCTGGTTCCCTGCCCTGTTCAGAGCCTGAATAGCAACCACCAGTGGCAGACTTGATGTCCCTGTTGGACCCTGCCTGCCCTGCTCCTGTCTCCCGCTGGCCTCCCACTGCACCTCCTCTCAATTCTCAATTTAGGGTTGAACTCCTTTTTTAAGTTGTGACTTTGGGTTGATAATCTCGAGTGAGGCAGGTAAAAGGCCAGGCCGCCACTAAGCTGGCGGCTATGCTAGTCGAGTCACTGATGCTTTTTGAGGACTACTGAGCTCCCCGTGAAGGGGCAGGGGGGTGTCTGGGCAACGGGGGGCATGGAGGTTCTGGTTGGGGATGTTGTGGGGAGGACAGCTGCTTAAATAGTGTGCGTGAGGTGTTGGCAGTGGGTGGTGTCTGCCCCAAAGACGCTGGCGTGGTGAAGGGGGCCGAGGTGGGAGGCTGCACCAGAGCAAACCTCACTCACCTTGTGGGTGCGCCCTACAACCTCCGCATCCGGGCTTGTGTGTGTGGGGGCTTGTCCAGCAGCTTCGATGGGGGCCAGTGTCGGGGGAGTGGTTTCGTTGGTGGTGATGCCCCACCTCCCACTCCAATCTTTGGGGGCTGGGGTGGCGCTGATGGTACTGGCTGTCCTCCTGGGCCCCTGACTCTCACGAGGTGAGGCTTGGGGTCCTGCTGTGACCCAGTTGGGAGCAGGGGAGGCCTGGCGGACCTTTGAGGCCTCACGCACTATTTAACAAAAATCATCACTTAGCAGACCCCAGCGTTTACCTGGCACCTTGGGGGTCTGGAGTTGCAGAGGGGCTCTGGAATATTTATGCTTTGCAAACAACCTCTGGGGAGCATCTCCTGGGGTCCATGCCACATGCACGTGCTAAGGCCCTCACCTGCCTCTTGATGCTCCTGTGAGGCCAGGGGAGGCTGAGGAACACAACCGGGAGGGGCTCCAGCAGCTCTGCCTGACCCCACAGCTCAGCTCCTTCACTCTGAACTCGTAGGATTTAGGTTAAACGTTGGAAGAATGCTCCCCCCGTGATGCACCCGGCCCCGTGCTGGCCTGGGCAGCTGTGGTTTGGTGCACATTGAGATTCTGTCACCTGTCAGGATTTGGGCCCAGGAGGGAAGAGGGGACATGCCGAGTGGGGGGTCTCCCTGCTCTGCCTCTGCTCCCATCTCACTGTCTCTTGCTTCAGTAAGCCTCAGACTCTGACAGGGAGAAGAGAGGACACAACTGTGGGTGACTCCCTCCTGTTGCCTTTTTACACTGGGAAAACTGGGGCAGGGAAGAGGGCAATTTGCCCCAAAGCAACTTCCAAGAGAGTTTTGAAAAGTTCTGGCTCCACGAGAATCTTGCCCCTGTGCCCCTGGTCCAGCAGCTCTATTCTGGCTCAATTATCTGATTTATTTAACCCAGGTGTATGTGTGGGCACGTGTGCACGTGCACACAAGTGGGCATAATTTTGTGTACAAATGTGTGTGGCACAGGGAAGTCCTCCGCCCTGGCTTGGGGCAGGTGATAGGCCTTGGGAACGAATTTTTCTTGGGGGCAAGAACCAAGCTCTGAAGTTTCTGTGGGTTTCCATCTGGCCTGAGAACGGGTGCATTCCCTGTACGCTGTACCTGCATCTGAAATGTGTGCGTGTTTTTAGGTTTTCTGAATGCCCGTGACTTAATGCACTCAGAGAATAGGGATGTTTGCCAAGTGCAAATATTTCAGAGATCCTTTGCAACTTCAGATGTCCAAGGTGCCCCTGCAAAGAGAGGAATCCTTTTGTATTAGGGGATAAACCTTCTCTAAAGTGATTTCTGGAGACACTTAAAAATTGCTTCTCTTTAAAAGAGAGGCACCTTGAAATAATGGAGCTTCTTATCACTGAGGGGGAGGCGTGGACTGCAGTAAATCGGGGGTCCTGGGTTTGAGGCTGTGACAATCTTTAACTCAGGTGAGCTGTGTCACCCTGGGCCTAAGGCACCTCCTCTGAAATGAGGTCATGAGCCTGGCTTGTCCCAGTTTCACCGTGCACTTGAATCCCCTGGGAATCCTTACAAAATGAGGGTTCTGATTCAGTAGACCCGAGGATGGGCTCCAGAGCCTGCATTTCTGACCAGCAACAGGTGATGTGATGCTGCAGCCCCTCGGACCACACCTGGAGGAGCAAAGCTCCAGGAAATCCCAGCCCCCTTTCCATGGGAACATCCTGGGCTGCAGGTTTGAAGTGGGAGCACAGAAGCTGGACTCCCTGGGCCCAGAGGTTCCCCACCCCCACAAACATGTCCCACTGGGAGAGACAGAGGCAGAAAGAAGGGCCAGAAAACAGACAGTGGGCACCATGCAGCCAAGAGAAGACACAGTGAAGGATGCTGTGAATAGGAAAAAGACAGGAAGAGGGACCTGGAAACTGAGAGAGGCAGGGGACATAGAGAGGAGGAGGGAGACGGCCCATTAGAGTGCAGAGAAGGAAGAGGAATAGTGGGGGCAAAAGCTTTGTCTCCGTGGGGTAGAGTGTGCAGCCCTGCCCCAGCTTCCTGGTACCCCAGAGGCTGACGCTGCCTCCAGCTTTAATCAGGTCCGCTTCAAGCCCTGAGGGCTCCCATTATTTTATTTCTCATGTTTATATTTGAAAAAAGATCTTCCTTTCCCTCCCCGCTCTATTCCCCATCACTGGACTCTAGCCACCATCCCAGCCCTGAAGGGGAAGGGTAGACCCCTCCCCCATTAATCAGAGGCAGCCGCGTAAGGGCAGTGAGCGAGGGGGCTGGAAGCTACTGTCTGATTGAACATTAGTCATGCCGCACGTTATATTCTCTAATGAGAAAATTATTCCAAATTGCCCCGGGGGATGGTTGTGATTAAACTATTTGCCTTGACTTCCTCTGCTAAATTGAACGTGTGTGCTTGTGCGCACGGACACGGACACACACACACACACACACACAGACTGATAGTCACCCCCACCAAATCTGCTCACCCAAGGCCTTGGAACACACCCTTCGTTCCAACGGTTTGGTACAGCTCGAAATTCCAGAGCGCTTATTCCCAACCTGCTCACAGCTTGCCTTTTCCGGCTACAGTCTGAAGCCATCCAGGCCCTGAGGGGGAGGAGGGAGGCTGTTAGTTGGCGGTAGGAAACCCTGTCAACCAACCGCCCCTCGAAGGTCCTAATTGCCCGCATTCCGAAGGGGGCTCAGCTTCTGTGGGGGAGCGTCTCCTGGGGGTCAGATGTCTTTTAAAAGGAGAATCGTTTTTCAGGGAACAATCTGGAGCTCTTTTCAGATCCTTCTTTATTTGCTCTGAAACTCAAATTTTATTTGGACCTCCTTCACATGCACAAGGCCGGGCCAAGCCATTAATATGCAGCCCCTGTTTGCTGTTACAAGTTTTGGAAGCATTTTCCAAGAAAGAACCGAAGTATGCTATAAAACAAGTATTTGTAGGAACTAGAAAGTTTTTTATGCAGAAGTCATAACATAAAAAAAGAACCCACGAGTACGTGGTCTTGATTATTGGGACATTGTCACACCACTTCCCTGGGTGCCTCCTCTTTAAATCCTGGCCAGACTTCAAAGTCTAGCACAAATGTGCCCTTCTCTGGGGTCCCTCTTGGATCATCATCTCCATCATAATTAAGCACCCCCCAATCTGGGCTCTCATCAGTTTGTCTCAAGTTGATGAGGCTCAGTGAACATTTGCTGAGTAGCTATCAGTTAGCTTTTGCTGGGTTATACCATGTTAGGAAACACCCCGACCATCTCAGTGGTTTACAGTAACAGCCTTCCATGTCACCTACAGGCTGGCTGTGACACTGGCTGTTCACTCCGGGGCCCAGGCTAAAGGAGCAGCCTCATCTGGGACATGCTGTCCTTAAGGTCAGGGCGAAAGGGGAGCAATGGGGGCTCTACGTGTGGCTCTTCACACATCTGCTCAGGTGGGGCACATAAGCCTCTGTCTATATCCTACTGCCTAAGCCGGTCCCAGGTCTGATGTCCATGAGGTGGGGTGGGGTGGGGAAGAATAATTCTGTTACCGGAAGTTTCTATATAACGTCTCCACTTACTGGTGTGATATGTCCTGGGTATGGATACAGGGGAAAATTCAGCGCCTTCAGACTCATCACCCAGAGCACTTTTGTGTCTGCTCTTCGCACTCTTTCTAAGTTCTCTCAACACTGTCATTAGGGTCTTTGCAATCACCAGGTCTAATCATTCTGTTTTCTTTTTTTAAAGGCAAATTGTGTGCAACTTAATACCTTGGCAGCATATGATTCTGTCAGCAACTCTCTCCTCTCAGCTTCCGGGGCAGAGTTTTCTCGTGCTTCTTTCTACTCCTCTGGCCACCCTAGCTCATCTCTTCGGGTCCATCTTTTCCATCAACCTCTTAAATTCCTTTAAGTGTTATGGTTCCCTTTGGGTTGTGAAGCCTCTTCCTTTGAGTTGACTTTAACTTTCTCTTCCATCTCTACGACCGCAAACTTGTTTTCTCTGCTAAACATGGTCCTTCTCTTATGTGGCAGATTAAATATGGCCACACCGTTTTTGCAGCTTCTCCTGTCAAGAAGTGGAATCTGTTTCCCTTCCCCCTAAACCTGGGCTGGACTTGTGACTTGCTTGGATGGGCAGAAACTGATAGAAGGGGCTTTGAGAGAGTTCTGAAGACTCAGCTTTAAGAGAAGCCCTCAGCCGCCATGCAAGGAAGCCAGTCTGGCCTGTTGGAGGAAGAGAGGTGGGAGCGAACTGATGGTCGGTGTCCACTGCCAGGCTCACAGGTGAGGCCAGCTTGGACCTGCCTGCCCAGCTGACCCTCCAGCTGAATGCAGCCCAATGAGTGCGCTCAGACTAAGCCAGCAAAGGAAGCAACCAGCTAACCCTCTAAATCATGAGCAATAATAGGTCTTTGTTGTTTTCAGTCACAAAGTTTTGGGGTGGTTTATGAGTAATAGAAAAGTGGAAGTGGTTAATGACACCACCGCCTAACCAGCCTTCTAACCCCCAAACCCAGGAGTCCCCCCTCTCTCCTCCCTCTTCTTTATCTCCACACCCAGCAAGTCAACAAGTCCTATCAAAGTGATCTGAGGGAGGAGTTGGGGGTTGTTTTTCAGTGGGTACAGTTCAGTTTTGCAAGGTGAAAAAGTTCTGGAGATGGATTGTACAACAATGTGAACCTACCTTATACCACTGAACTGTGCACTTAAAAATGCGCAAGATTGTAATTTTATATGACTGTGTTACCACATTTAAAAAAAGTGATGTATCTCCTGATCCCACCCCACCTCCATCTTCACCCACCACACTGCTTTCTTTCTGAGATGCAGCTCCAACCCTGACACTTATTTTAAAACCCAGAGTCTCTCCCACTGCCTTCAGGGTAAAATCCAAACCCTGTACCAGGAAGGGTAAGGTTACCGGTCAACTTCTGCTTTCACTAATGTTCTCCTGCTGTCTGGGTGTGTTCCAGGCCCTTCCTTGCCTCCATATCTCCAAGCCTTTGCACAAGAAGTTCTTTCCACTAGCATATCCTCACTGCTTCTGACTCGGCACTGGCAACATCCATTGGGTCTTCAAAGGTTTCTGTTTCTACATACAATTTAAATAACCAATATATTCAAACCCTTAATTTTTTCTTTATTCCTACTAACTGGCCTACTAATTTTAATTTTGAAACTCTAACCCATGACAATAATATCAATGTTAGACAACCAGCAGACACTTAGGGGTTAATGGTTGAGAATAGGCGAGCAGACAGGGCAGTGGACGCCATGGTTTATTGTGACAATCCTGCCCTGTCACAGGAGGTGAACACCTGAACACATTTTGTCACATGCAGCTTCAGCAGGTGCCGAGTGTCTACTGTACGGTGTACCGGGCGGGACACTTTCCGTGAATATCTCTAATCCTTGCCACACCCCCCATGAGGCAGAAGGTGTTTTTTACTATCCCTTCTTCACAGATAAGGAAATTGAGGTGCAGGTAGAAAAGGTAATTGAAAAAAAGAAACTTTTAATGGAAGTATAACTTGCACATAGAGATGTACACACATTCCGTGGAGGATGCTCTGTCCCAGAAGCTGAGAGAAGAGATCAGTTGACAGATTCATGTGCTGCCCAGATGTCAAGTAGCAGGCAACTTGTCTGAAAAAAAAAATGAAAAGAGTCACTAGATTTGATTGAAAACCTCGATAGGTTAGCACAAAGTGAACACATCTGATGACCGCCCCCCAGAATAAGACACAGGACATCTCCAGTGCCGCGGGAACGCCCCCTTGTGTCCCTCCTGGGCACTACCGCACCCTCCGTCCGCAAGGTAACCACCACCCTGGCTTCTAACAAATAGATGGGGCAGTTTGCCTAAAGTTACGCCCTGGGTAAAGGGACTGGTGCCATCTCTACACTGGGAATATGAGCCCTCAGAGCGGGCAGTGTTCCTGTGAGGGCAGCCACAGGAGAGGTGGGGCAGACTTCACAGTTTGGCTCTGTCTGAGCCCTGACTTCATGAAGGGTAGGCTGGACATCTGTGTGTCTGGGGTGAAGGCCATGCATTCGCAGCAAATGGAGAAAGGCTTTTCAGGGGACCAAGTCTTTTATCTACCTGAGCCAGGGCCTTGGTCTTTCAGGCATGTAGATGTGTGTACAAACACACACCCACATATGATCCTTCTACCGCTTGAAGTCTGGTTGCAAAGGCAATCTTTCCTAATAAATCTCTTTTCTCTCCCAGAAAGCTGTTGTGAACTTGGTAGAAAGAAAGCTTTTAAAGTGACCCTCCATTTAAGCCCTGAGTCAAAGCCTTGTGTGTTTTCTTTCCTTTTTCTTAACTGGAAGGTTATGTGTTTCTTAGCTACTGGTCAGACTGGATGAGACTGCCAAAAAGCTTTCAGGGAATTTCCTCACCATGTAACAAATTTATGAGTCATATGAGAAACTGGGAAATGCTTCAACCAGCTGCCTCTCATTGACTCGGAGCCTTTTTTACAGCACCTTGGTGCTGGAGCCTTGGATGGAGCCAGCAGAGGGGCTCGTTATAACTACGAAGGGCCCAGCGTTGCCTGGGAGGAGCTGTCTTGGTCGTCCTTCTCATCTCCACTCTCCTGTCCTGTCCAGCGGAAAACTAAAAAGTTCTCTGAAACGGCTCGGCCACTGAAAGGCCAACTATGAGGGTCCTGGTTGTTTCCTAAAGAACTGGCAGAGGGGTGGGCTGGTGGGTGGGTGGATAAAGGCAGGTCTGGGGCTGTAGCTCCATCTCTGCCTGGATAACCAGTGGGCACCTCGAACTCAACCCGCCTGAGACTGAGCTCTGATCTCTCCTCCCCCGTGCGGCCCTCCCTGAATTAGAAAATGCTAACGTCACCTGCACCGGATCATGTTATCCAAAGACGGTCACAGTAATATCTACCATCCCACACGCTCCTCTGCAGTGTAACCTTGCTAATCCTCATCAGGACATAGAGTTAATTTTCCATCCCCTTGAAATAGGCAGGCCCTGTGACCGCCTTGAATAACAGAACAGGGTGGGAGTGACACTGTGCCTGTTTGGGGCATAGCCCTTAACTAGCCTGGCAGCATCTAGGTCACGACTCTTGGAAGGCAGCCTCCATGTAAGAGGTGGGACTCCCCAGGTACCACCAGCTCTCTGTGTGTGTGTGTGTGTGAGTGTGAGACAAGAGAGGTGCTTAGGAGCACTGAGGAAGCCATCTTGGAGGTAGATGGATCGCCTACCCCAGCCTCCCTGCTGATGTCACATGGAGCAGAGACAAACTACCCAGCCAGCTTTTTCCTAACTCCTGACTCACAAAATCAACGCAAAACAAACGGTTGTTTCGTGCCACTAAGATTTGGGGTAGTTTGTTACGTAGCACTGCATAACCAAGACACCCTCTTCCCAGTTGCCAGACCCAAACCTTCTCAGATCATTCCTGACTCTTCTCTTTCTCTCATACTCACATCCAACCTGTGTGCAAATCCCATTGGATCTGTCTTCAGATTACATCCAGAATCTGACTATGTTTCATTACTTCTGCCGCCGTCACTCTTGCCCAAGCCCATTTCTCCCCTGGGTTATTGCAGCAGACTCCTGACTGCCCCCTTCTGTCTGCTCTCTACAGAGCAGATGTCATGGGGAGGGGGAGCTCCCAGGGATGGGGGCCGTCTGCATGATACCTCCTCATTTACTTATGTTCTGCTGATGGGAGACTTTCCCCTGACCTCATAGTCCAGGATCTGGGGAGCAAGGCTGCGACCCCCAAGATCAGACCTTTTTACCCTGGCAGACCCTCCCGCTGTCTCCTCACCCGTCAGTCCCGAGTCTGGGAGGCCCATCTCTTTAGTCCGCCTGCAACATCAGTGGCCCTTCCCTGCGTTCCTAAGGGAGGCCAGTGGCACGCTGACAGCAGGACATTTGGTGGTGGTGGTGGGTCCTGTGTGCAAAGGTGTGGGTGTAGGGGAGCTATAGGGATGGTGCTGTGACCTGGGCTCGTGCCAGCCCAGCTGTTCCCACTCTGAGGCCCAAGGGAGGGGAGGAGAGCCACTAAGAGGGGCAGAGGACACGGCCAGCTCAGGGCGACGGCGCAGGGAGGGAAACAGTGAACAGGCGCGAAGCATCATTCTCTCCTGTCCTCTGAGCTCCTGCTGGGGCCTCTCGCTTCAGACTGGACCAACCAGAGACCAGAGGACGCATGGGTCGTGGCTGTAGCCGTGACCGGTTCCCTGGTCTTGGAGCAGGAGGAAGGGTGGAGAGGATGGGTTGTGGTGAAGGAAGGCCCGGCGCCCTCCTCTGCACGCTCTCCAGCTCCCTCCAAGCGCGCTCAGTGTTCCTGGCCGGCTGCCCTGGGGGCTTGGGCAGGAGGCACTCCAGTTTCTGGTAAGCCTTCAAATAATATCTGCCTTTTGGGGCAAAGAACATAGTGGCCATTATCTTTAGGAATTCTTGAGTCATAACTGATGATTAATATGAATTTACAATACACAAAGTTTGGGTCATTTCCCCAAATGCAGATCCTTAGACTTGCTTCCCTGAAACTCCCATGGTACACTCCGCTGGTGGGAGCCCACCCTGAGGCTTCTTCCTGGTCGTATAGTTTTGGGGACTGACAATGGTAGAACTTATTTTCTTTCTTTCTTTTTTTTATTTTTTAAAAATTGAAGTATAATAAGTTCACAATATTGGGTCAATTTCTGTTGTATAACAAAATGTTTCAGTCATACGTGTACATACATATATTCCTTTTCATTGTAAGTTACTATAAGATATTGAATATGGTTCCTTGTGTTCTACAGTAGAAACTTGTTTGTTTATTTTATATGTAGTAGTTAGTATCTGCAAATCTTGAACTCCCAATTTATCCCTCCCCACCCCCTCTCTCCCCTAGTAACCATAAGTTTGTTTTCTATGTCTGTAAGTCTGTTTCTGTTTCATAAGTTAATTTGTGTCTTTTTTTAATATTCCACATATGAGTGATATCATATGGTATTTTTTTTTTCTCTTTCTGGCTTGTTTCACTTAGAATGACGATCTCCAGATCCATCCATGTTTCTGCAAATGGCATTATTTCATTCTTTTTTATGGCTGAGTAATATTCCATTGTATAAATATACCACAACTTCTTTTATTTTTTTACATTTTTCATCAATTCACAATCATTTTACAGTGTTGTGTCAAATTCCAGTGTTCAGCACAATTTTTCAGTCACTCATGGACATATACACACTCATTGTCACATTTTTTTCTCTGTGATTTATCATAACATTTTGTGTATATTTCCCTGTGCTATACAGTGTAATCTTGTTCTACAATTTTGAAATCCCAGTCTATCCCTTCCCACCCTCTACCCCCCCCCCCCCCGGTAACCACAAGTCTGTATTCTCTGTCCATGAGTCTATCTCTGTCCTGCATTCATGCTTTGTTCTTGTCTGTTTTTGTTTTTTAGATTCCACATATGAGCGATCTCATATGGTATTTTTCTCTCTTCCTGGCTTGCTTCTCTTAGAATGACATTCTCTAGGATCATCCATGTTGCTGCAAATGGCATTATGTTGTCGGTTTTTATGGCTGAGTAGTATTCCATTGTATAAATATACCACATCTTCTTTATCCAGTCACCTGTTGATGGACATTTAGGTTGTTTCCATGTTTTGGCTATTGTAAATAGTGCTGCTATGAACATTGGGGTGCAGGTGCTATCCTGAAGTAGATTTCCTTCTGGGTACAAGCCCAGGAGTGGGATTCCTGGGTCACATGGCAAGTCTATTCCTAGTCTTTTGAGGAATCTCCACACTGTTTTCCATAGTGGCTGCACCAAACTGCATTCCCACCAGCAGTGTAGGAGGGCTCCCCTTTCTCCACAGCCTCTCCAGCATCTGTCATCTTTGGATTTTTGAATGACGGCCATTCTGACTGGTGTGAGGTGATACCTCATTGTAGTTTTGATTTGCATTTCTCTGATAATTAGTGATATTGAACATTTTTTCATGTGCTTTTTGATCATTTGTATGTCTTCCTTGGAGAGTTGCTTGTTTAGGTCTTCTGCCCATTTTTGGATTGGGTTGTTTATTTTTTTCTTATTGAGTTGTATGAGCTGCTACCACAACTTCTTTATCGAATCCTTTGTCAATGGACACTTAGATTGTTTCCATGTCTTGGCTATTGTAAATAGTGCTGCTATGAACATTGGGGTGCAGGTGTCTTTTTGAATTAGCATTCCCTCCAGATATATGCCCAGGAGTGGGGCTTCTGGATCATACAGTAATTCTATTTTTAGTTTTTAAAGGAATCTCCATACTGTCCTCCATAGTGGACACTCTCACCAGCAGCGTAGGAGGGTCCAGGTTGTATTTCCTGATAGTCTAGCTGTATCAGTCTGTAAGAAAATGGAAGCCCAGATGAGAAAAGTAATGTAAGGAAAACAAACTTTTCCTTCATTCTCTGCTACTCCCATACTCACACATCTGCTGACCAAATGTGTGGATGTTTTCCCACACCTCCAGATCTCTGGAGGTGGGGGGGGTGTGGGACATAGCTGGGTGTCTGACAATTCTGACAGCTCAGTCATCATTCGAATGAGCTCAGTCAATTCCAATGAGTTCAGTCATCAGTCTGCCGTGTGACCTTGAACAAGTCACTTTCCCTCTCTATGAATTGCATATAAAATGACAGGGTTAGACAGCATCGTCCCAAAGGTTCCTTCCAACTCTATGCTTCCTTCTCGCAGGCGTCAGTGGCTTCAGGGATGAGGGCTGATTGAGCAGGAAGGGAAGGGAAGGGGGACAGTTGCTGTCCAGGCTATCGACATCAGAAACAATAGTCATGAAAGCCATAACGTGAGATTCACTGGCGGGGTTTCGTGAAGAGGAGGAAAGGCTCTTGAAAATCAACAAGAGAAAGTTCTGAATGGAATTTTTGCCTTAAGGGCAGCCTGGGAGACTCCCTCTTTCCTTCCTACACCTCCTCTCCACCAGGTGGGCCCCCTTTCCCCCACCCCCTCCCCACAGCCGCCACCCAGAGGCAGAGGGCAGAGATGATGGAGAACTCACCTCTGGATGAGTCTCAGTGAACAAGGGGCCTTTAAGGGCCTTGGGTTCCTCCTTGGCTACATGGAGCGCTGGTGCCGTCCTCCCCACTGGCCATGGGCATCGAGTAGGAGAACCGGCCAAGGGCCTGGCCTGGACGTGCTACCCTGGAGATGCTCACAGGTGAAGAGTCCCTGCCCTGCTGGGTCCCTAACCCTCCCCAGTGCGGCCTCCCTGCTCCCAGCCTCTCATGCTGTCCCTGTGCAGTAACCTCCCCACCTCTCCGGGCTGTGAGCCATTTGGTCACCCCTTTTCCCAGACCCCAAATGCCCCATCTCGGCCCCAGCTGCCAACCCTACAGTCTCTGGCCACCCATATACCATCACCACTCAGGACTGGGCCAGCAGTCGGCCTTAAAAGCGGCTCCTCTTTACACGCCCCATCTCTCTTGCTCACCCTCCTCCTGGCCTCTTGCTGATTTCAGTGACACAGGAAGCCTCTAATGGACCGCTTCTCAAACTTGCTTGGGCGTCAGTCTCCTGGAGGGCTGCTTAAGGGCACTTGTTAAACATAAATTGCCAGTCAGAGCCCCAGGGTCCCTGGTGTAGGAGGATGGAGTTGGGGCGTGAGAATTTGCATTTCTAGCTACTGGTCCGGGGGGCAAACTTTGAGAATCACCACCCTGGACCATTTTGAAGCGGCACAAAATTCTTCTGAGGGCCGCTCGGGAAATATGGGGATGGGCAGCTCTCCCCCCAAGGCCAGGCTGACGTTGCTTTTGTGCGCCCCGTTTCCTGGCTTTGCTGCTCTGGCAGCGGGCGAGTCTCCTTCTGCGGCTCCTGAGCCCGGAGACGTTTGCCTAATTTATGAGACTTGGCGGACACTCAGAGGCTGAGGGCGGACAGAACACTCCATACAGCACATCTGACTCTTGTGTTTGGGCGTTTTTTTTTATTGCTCATCGGGGAGAGCTCCACGTGGAAGGCCTGCTCCCTGGCCTGCCGTAAAACTCAGTAATGGAGTGCAATGGAGTGCAATGGAGTGGTTACGAGCTCTCCGGGGGCTGTGCCCTTGCCCACCCTGGAGCGGGCTGGGGTCCTTCTGAAAACCGCTGGAGGTGGCCCTCGACGGCACTGGTGGGGATTCGTGTGCCCTGTGGGCTGTCATTGTGCACAGAACCCCTGTGTCCCTCGGACTCCCCACCCTCTGTGCCATTTAGGCTGGCTCATGTGGTTAGGCTGACTTGTGGGGGGCTAATTCCTCATGGGCAGGTAACCAGGACGCCCGCCTCAGAAGATGTGTCCAATCCAGGGACAGCACCCCTTGTCTGAGTAATTGGACAGTCACCTTGCTGGGGGCTGAATGCTAAACAGCTTCCTTTCACTGACTACCTGCCGGCTGCACCATTTCATTCTGTCCCTAACGAGAACCCCCGACGCCCTAAAGCATAGCGCCTGCTTGTTGCGGGCCCAGTCAGAACTTGTGCATTAGGGAAGGTGGGATTCAAACCTGGCTCTCTTCTGCACCAGGATGCAGGGAGGGCACCGCCCTCGGCCACGCCCGCCCTTCAGTGCCAGGCTTATTTCACTCACTGCAAAAGCACCGAAAGCCAGGGCTCCAGCCTTCCAGGTTTGGTCAAGTGTGAGCAGGAAAATCAAGCAGACAAGTGAAGATACATCTACTGTTTGTCCTTCTGGAGAGACTTCCTTGCGCTGTGCAAACAGTAGAACCTGCCAGAATCCCTCTCTCTGGGTGCTGGGGACACACTCGGTCTGGGCAGCTACTCTCTTTCATAAAATTGTCCCAGGCAGCTTCAGATGGTGAGGAAACCAGGCTCCAAGAAGTCACCCAGCTCTCTGGGGGTGAAGGAGGAGACTGTCTGTCCTCCCCTCCTTTGGAGTCTCCTAAAATCTCCACATCCCCACTGCCAACTGCCCTCTTTTACACTCTAGACATAAGCAGGAGGAAAAAGTCCCTTGCCTGTTCTCTCCTCAGAGCAGCTGAGGGAGCTGAGACTCGCCTTTAGGAAATTAACTAAGAAACTGAGGATGAAGGATGAGGATAAAATCCCTTTGGGGATGGTAATGAAAGCCCTCAGCACCTACACGCACTGTCCTAAGCTTTTCACTGATATTAACCCACTGAATCCTCAAGGAAGCCGTGGATGAAGGGTTATTATTTATTTCTACTTTGTCGATGAGGAAACTGAGGCTCTAAGAGGTGACATCGACGTGGCCAAGGTCACACAACTAGTGATTGGGGAGCCAGGATTTGAACCCAGGCCACCCAGCTCCTCAGTGTGACCTCTGTCAAGTGTGGCCCAACCTGCTCTTCCAGCCTTGTCTCCAGTTCCTCTAAGCCCCCTAAGCAAGCCGTCCAGGCAGCCCACCAGGAACCCACAATGCCTTTGGTAACCTAGCTTCAGAAGTCACGCACCATCCCCTCCACAAAATGCTATAGTCATGCACATCACCCTGATTCAGTGAGGGAGGAGGCCCCTCAGGGCATGAACAGTAGAAGGCAAAGGTCACTGTGGGCTATCTTGGAGGCTGGTGACCGCAAACGCCTAACCTGAAATGATTACAATGATCTGTTTTAGACGAAACCCAGGCAGTGAGCTCTAAAAGGACCACCTTTGGAATCAGTGCCTAAATATGAATAAACAGAAAGATTTCTATTGACTGGTTTAATAGAATTGGGGGCCTTTGTAGTTATGAGGTGACTTAGAAGTCATTTATTTCTATACTCCCATTTTACAGAGGAGGAAATTTTTTCCAGGGAGACAAACTGGCTTGTTTCTGGCTAGAGGGTGAGTTTGTGATTGATTAAAGATCAAAGATCCAGTCTCCTAGCTTGTGGGTCTGCAGTGCTCGGGACCGGGACAGGACCCTGGATTCAGAATCCAGACATTTGGCCCAAGGTCTCTGAACAGTGACCCGTTCCCCAGTGTCTGCCTCCTGAGCTTAGTCATTGTCTAGACAAAACTGTCTTCCATTTAGGGACAATATTTACGTCTAGTGTTAAATATTCTCAGTGAAACCCAACGTGCTCTTTAAAACATTGGGTTGGTGATGCTTTGTAGCCTTATTCATTTAATTAATTTATTTTGCCCCAGTAAACAGCTTTGGGGAATTTAAAGCCACGTGACTCTATTTAGTTTGGCTTCATGGACATGCTGTCAACGCTGTTGATATCCAGCGCCTAAGAGTTCAACTCTCAGACACCATGTGCATGAAGCAGCACACTGGGGCACCCGTGGAACACGAGACTTGTTGTCCTATTAGTTAAGCTGTTTTGTTTGTCTTGTTCTGTTTTCCGGTTGCATATAACAGAAACCCCTCTGGCTAGCTTAAGCAAAGAAAAGCGGTAATTTGTCAGAGAGACCATGGGGTACATCACAAATCAAAGGAAGGCTTGAATGGCTAAGATCTGGAACGAAATGGGGCTGCCCCTAATGGCTCAGCAGCTGGTGTTCCTGGATCCTCTCCTCAGCGGGCTCCCATTAACACAGCCCAACCCCAGAGATTTCCAGTCCATGTGTGCTGGTACAGATGTCACGTTCTTGGGAAGAAGAAGAATGTCTCTGACCCACTTTGGGTCACACGTTCTCCCAGGGGCAGTCAGCTGTGGCCGGTGGCTAGATCATGTCGCAGAGACCTGGCCTTTGGGGCCCACCTTGAAATATCCGGCTGTGTCCAGCACTGGAGGGGGCGTTCCAGGGAGCCACCCAACAGGTGTCTATGGTGCTCTGTGAAATTCCACCACATCGGCAAGGCTTAACCTTGGATAGTGTACAAAGTCATTCCTACCACTTTACAACACAGGAAACCAGCATCCTTAACACCACTATTAACTCACTTGTTTTCACTTATTTTAAGCTTGGAGCTTTGGGATGCTGGCCAAGACCTTTTCCTTCTTGGGATTTAGCTTCTCATCTGTATAGTGAGGTGCTGTCCCTTCAAATTCTAACATAACCTGCTGCCTGGGGCAGCTCAACAGCCCCCTTCTCCTGCCCAGCTGTTGAAGATTCCCTGGCTGGACCCTACACTGTGCAGGGGAATACATACAAGAACATGTGTGTGAATATGGTCTTTAGGAAGATATCTTCTACAGCTCCTAAGCTGCAGTGGCGTATATTCTTTTAACGTGAATGGACCAGTTCTGGGCTGAGCTGGTCTTATGATGAGGGGGGAATCACCTGAATGGACTGTTTAATTTTCCAGGCAAGAAATTCAAGGACTGGTGTATCTCTCTTCACGTTGTACAATTGTTGGTGTAATTTAGGCTAGAACTGAAATTAAGGGTTCTTCCAGGGTCTGACTGGTAGGAACTGCAGCAACAAGGAGGGGACGGGAAGGGGTAGATGGGTTTCTGGCGGAGAGGGCATGGGTGAATGAGAGGGAGACTTCAGTACATCTCAGAGGCTCATTAAGGGTCAATAGGTACATGGGCTTTAGATGAATAAAATCTGTGGGAGGCCTGCAGGAACCCTCTCATCATCAACAGTGCGGAAAATGTGCATCTACCTTATGAGTCATCTAGGGCTGTGGGGGTGGTGATGGAAATGGGGTTGAGGCATGTGTCAACCCCAAGCTGGGAAACACCTATCACCAGGCTCTCAAACATGACCCCACCTTGGTCCCCACCTATGATGGCAAGTCCAACTCAAAGATGAATCTTGAACCATTCCATCCTCTCCTTGGGATCCCAAGTCAAAAGCTTGGAGTTAGACGATGATAACCAGACATGTCCTTAGAGACAGCACAACTCGATCCCAACACTTTCTCCCGATATCCTCCAGACTCCCAAACTCACATCTTTGGCAGGTCCAGTCAGGTAGGTAGCTCTCCTCTCTGTGATCACTAGGTTCCCACTCTATTGGCTGCTACAGAGACAAGCATCTCACCCTCATACACCCAACCACATTCAGGGCTCATCACTTTTTATCATGGAAGAGAATCTTTCACAGAAACTCCCAACAGACCTTTTTCCTTTTGTCTAACTGGTCAGAAGAAGTGAGTCAAATGTCACCTCAAAACCAACCACTGTTAAAGAGCACTGGATTGCCACTCCCGGCTCAGTCTAACCCTGCTTCATCCCCTGGGGCTGGGGGCAGGCATCCCTTCCCTTAGCCCACCTCTGCCCACTAGGTGTGTCTACGGCAATGTGATGGGCGGATGTGTGCCAGGTGGGGGCGTGGGAGTGGGGAGGGCCACTGGCTGACATGACAGTGGTGGCACCCAGCCTGGCTATCTCAGGCATCCTTGGGCTCTGAGTGGCCTGCCTGTGGTTGCAAATAAACAGGTCATGTAGGGTTTTTAAAAGCATTTATTTGCATGAGTGTGTGTGTGTGTGTAGCAGATGTGTGCACATGTGACAGAAAGAGAGTTATGACCCAAGGCCTTATAATGTTCCTTCCTTAATTAGACTTGCGGAAATGCGCCATTTTTGCTTTAAAAGACGTGTAATGAAGATGGATTATAGTTCAGGGTCTGATTGGAAAGAGCCAGGAACTAAGATTAATTAGCAGCAGCATGTGGTTTATTTTCAAGGTCGTTTTTACTTGGCTTCCAGAAATCCTGGCGTAATATCTTCAAACTCTCACTGAACTTCTCATGTGCAACGGGGTGGAGGGTTTTGTGCTCTTGTTTGCTGTGGAGAGGCATTTGCCCTCCTGTAGTACTCTCTGGGCACCCAGCCCCTGTCACTTGCCTTGTCCGACTGTCTGTGGATGGCCAGTCCGAGCTCAACCCACCCAAGCTCTCGTGACCTCTGTATGGCTTTCATATGAGTTGCTTTCCAGCTGACATTTATCAAGAGGTGTGTGGGTGCTGGGTTTGATCATGGTTTTTAATTGTGAAAACTGTTTAAAGTCTCCTAAAATTCTTCAATATCTTTTCTTTTTATTAGTGCTTCACATTTCCAAAGATTTTCTGCGAGAGTAAGAGAGAGAGAGAGAGAGCGAGTGAGAGAGAGAGAGCGAGCTTTAAAGTAGCCCAGTCAGAGCTGTTCTTTCGCCCTTTGGTGGATCTAGACTCCCCCAGGGCCCCACCTGCCCTGACTCTCAGCCCTTCCACTTCCTCCCTGTGCTCCAGGCACACTGGCTTTCTCTGGATTCCTTAAATAAGTGAACCTTTTCTCCTGCTTCAAAATCTTTCCACAAACTGTCCCTTGTGCCTGCAACATTCTCCCCACTTGGCCACTGGCTAATTCCTTCTTACCTCTCAGGGCTCAGTTTGAACGTGACCTCCTCATGGTGGTCTTCCTCCTTCCTTGACTCTTCCAAATGGGGTCCCTTCTTCAAGTAGCCGCCACACCCTCCTGTAGGGTCCTCCGCAGAACTCTGTGCAAGTTCCTGTATTTTGCCATTATTTCCCGTGCTGGGCCAGTCCTAGTGGGACTCACCCACCATCCACCCCCATTTCCGGAGGACAGAACCCAGTTTTATTCAAGTGACAGCACGTTTAGTCTTCAGAGGTGAAAACTGGTTCAGCTGAAACCAGCAGTTCATGGCTGCCCTATTTCCCTTTGCCAGGGTTGGTGTGGGGAGGACATGAGACCCTGTTCTGGTCAGTGAGATGTAGAAGGAACTTCGAGAAGTTCCGGTGTGTGGATAGAGAGAAGAGATTTTCGAGAAGAGATTTTCTTTCCTGGGGAAAGTAGAGGGTAGTGTGAAGAAAAGTCTTCTGTCCCCCACCTCCTGCTCTAGAAGCGGTTGTGCTGCAGACAAGGTATAGTAGCCGCAAGGGGAAGCCAAGGGGAGTGGAAGCCCTCCGACCCTGATGTTACTGAGCTCCCATCTAACCCAGGACCCATAACTCAAGTCCTGCTATGATAAAGCAGCAGGAGAAAGTAGACCCTGAGGCCACACCGTCTTGGAACCAGTCAAGTCCTGGCTCTGCCACTCACTTGACCTTGGGCATGGTGCTTAACTTTTCTGAAGCTCAGTTTTCTGATCTATAATGTGGAGACTACATAGCACTTCCCTTGTAGAAAGGATGTTAGGACTAAGTGTATGAAGAAAACATGTAGAAAGGCTGGCAGACAGTAAGTACTGTATAAGTGTCTGCTATTTTGATGTGAGGTCATTAAATATCTTTATTATTTAAACAACCAACAGTTAGGACTTCTATTACTTGCAGCCGAATGCATCCTAATTGATATGGATGCCTAACAGTTATTACTTTTTATTTCATTCCATAGTGGTCTGTCTTTATCACCATCATCAGCATCAGCACCATTATCTTTACCATCACCAAGATCGTTGTTATCCACATCATCATAATCCTTGACATCATCTTCCTATTTACCCCTTCTCCTCCTCCTTCATCATCAGTATCATCATTTTCATCATCACGGACACCAGCTTCTTTTTGTCTCCTCCTCCTCCTCCTTTTCCTCCATCATCATCATCATCATCATCATCATCTTCATCATCATCATTATCACCATAACAGGACATTTTATTCAGGTGATTTTGAAAACCACAGCCAGACTGTCACTAAGGTTTACCTAGTACTGAGAATTTAGGCACCTCTGATCATTCCCTCTTCTCTCTGCCAAGGAGTCTGCAGGGAAGGCTGGCAGAACACCCCAGCAGGAAGTGAGGGGCTCTGGAAAGGTTCAATGCAAGCCAGCCCTGGGGCAAGCCAGGCTGTGAACCAGGAAAATTGGAGCCAAGAAAGCCCACTGAGAACATGGGACTTGGGTCCTGAGGACCATCGCCATTTCCCTCAACTTTATGGCAATCTCTGCTGATTTGGGTGGATCTTAGAGATAAAAACAATATTCCTTGTTGTCTCTTCCTTTAAAGCAAAGGCAGTGTGTTGTCCTAGGAGTGAATTTAGAAAGAATACCATCATTCTATTCTGTAACAGACACAATCTTAAAGCTCATTTTTGTCCAAGATTCTTATTTTATAGTGAGGAAATTGAGGCCCAGGGAAGCACAGTGGAATGGCCAAGGCCACGTGGCCAGCTTACTGATCCTCTGCTGGAGGGTCCTACGTGCTGTCATGGAGTACACCAGGCTCCTTGTTATGAAGTCTTTTTAAAAAACCAAATCAATATGCTTACTATCATTTTTGTTCATCTCTTTGAAAGATGCAATATGCCAGCAAAGTCCACTGTCAATATTTTTATGAACTCTGTGGAAAATATGATGTTAAAGGCTTTTGGTAACCACTTCGTTAAGCTTGGCTTTTTCTAGGCCACCACAAAAGGTAAATAAACCCTAATGAGTAATATGCCCAGACTGAGATCCTGTAAGTTATACAAAAAGTCAGTGCCTCAAAGTACACTCATCCCCCAACTCCAAGCCCCAGGGGAGTCTGGGAAAGGTGATCCCAGCTCTGCACTGTGCACCAAAGACCTTCAGACAAAGACTTATTAACCCGCAAATTAGATACTAACTAAATAAAGCCAGAATTTCCATAGACTGAAAAGAATTACACAGCGTCAGTAATGCTGCAAAGTTAGCATTTGGCCAATTGGCCTCCCATCAAAGCAGAATTCCCTGGTAACCAGTACACAGAGATTAATGTGGGCTGCCGGGCCTAACAATGACCCCAGCTTGTTCTTTCACCCCTCCCACAAATTCTCTGCTAGATGTTGGGGATTCAACAGTGATTAAGACAAAGTACCAGCCCTCAAGGAACTTGTCTTTTGGGGAGAAACTGCAATGTAAGGAAACAGACTATAATCCTGGGGTGCAGTGGGAACTTGTAGGGAGCAGCCAAGAGTACTTCCTTGGAAGGACTGCAGAGTTGAAGGAAAGAGCTCCTTTTTCAATTAGGAAAAATTTGAAAATGTTTACAAGATGATGGGAAGGAGCCACTGGAAAAGAGAAAGGGTTGAGGTCAGTTATTGGTCTGAGGTTCCTTAGAAGGATGGAGCCAGGTGGAAGGCAGAGACTCAGGAAGGAGACTCTTGCCTATGAAACAGATGGGAAAGACACAAGTGTGGACACAGATGTAGATGAGCTGGAAGACAAGAAACCATAAGCAGGAAATGGAAGATGCAGCTGCTCTGCGTGAGCCAGGAGGTGTGAGCATCTTCTGAGAGTGTTGGGTGGGTGGTGAGAAGGTATAGGGCTTTCTGAGAGGGAAGAGTTTAACAAAGCTGCTGGGAAGGACAGGCATGGGGTCTGATTGTGTCATAGAGGACGTCTACTGGGTGGTGATGGGGGCCCAGTTGGTGTTAGGGACCATGAAAGAAGTGTAGCACCAAAACGAGTTGTTGGGTTGGTTTCCCCAGAAGTGTTCAATAGTATGAGTATAAAAGCCGAGAAAACTGGCTCAATCTAGGATTCATTTTTTCCAGGTAAATCCAAGGAAAGGAAAATCGGGGCAAAGGGATTAGGAGTTTTTATAAAACAGAGGCTGAAGTGATGGGTCTTGGGGTATAAAGAAGGGATTGGAGACAGAAGGGGCTGATAGAAGAAATGAAGTAGCCAAAGGTCTCAAAGTCTCACTAAAGTTAAAAACAGGTACTGTGAGATTAGTGGAGGAAAAATACTAGGAGAAATGGGTGATTGTTGATAGAAATGAACTATTAGGACTTTGGTTCCAGATAATGATTAGTTAGATTATTTGGACTATCATGCCTGTTGGATAAAATATAAAAGCACCTTCTTAAAAGTAACAAGGGCAGGCAAGATTGTAAGGAATTACCAGGCCAAGATTTAAGGGAAAAAGAAGCCAGAGAATTAAGTGAGCACAGAATCTGCTTTTGCCCTGAGGAAAGTTGACATTTTAGCAAAAGAAACTTTTGTTTTGTCTACCAAAATCGAAGTCAAAGGCCAGCACAAGGTGTAGAGTCTAACAGGACACTTTCCCCATTTTAAGCTGGGCTTCCTAAGCCGCCTTAACTTGGGTGAACTGAATTAAACCAACTCTTATATAGTCTTAGAGATCATACTTGTATCACCCGGGTGGTCCAGGAAAACTCAAGCCTTGATTGTGGATTAAAGTTGGGTTCTAGACTAAGATTATCAGACACATATTCTCTATAAATAATTTTTCAAATGTAATGACCAGCACACAAATATAACTAAATAACATAAAACATATAAATTTTACTTACAAACCAGAAATAGACTCACGGACATAGAAAACAAACTTTGGTTACCAAAGGGGAATGGGGGAGGGATAAATTAGGAGTTTAGGATGAACAGACATGCTGCTATATATAAAATAGATAAACAACAAGGACCTACTGTGTAGCACAGGGAACTAGATTCCATTTCTTATAATAACCTATAATGGAAAAGAATCTGAAAAGAAAACAAATATGTGTGTATATGTATAACTGAATCACTTTGCTGTACACCTGAAACTAGCATTGTAAATCAACTACACTTCAATAAAAACAAAATTTAAAAAAAGATACCATGAGCAACCCAAAGATACAACAGACCATGGATTTCAGATATTGTTACTATTAGACACATTATGAAAAACTATGCTTATTCTGTTTAAAGAAATAAAAAATTAGCTTATTTAAAATATTTAATAGTCATTGTAATAACCACCTCTATGACCACTTTTTAAAAATCTTTTTTTTTTTTTTTTTTTTTTTACTAAACTCTGTCCTTAGCCTGGCTGGAAAGTAGGTTTTTTTTTTTTTGACAGGATACAGGAAACTATAAAAAAAAAGACATAGATTTGAAAATCAAACAGAATTCTTAGAATTAAAAAATACAGTAATCAAATAAAGAATGATGTACGTTCGGAGGGAGAGCAGTAACTTGTGTTGACATTGCCCAGCGTGGAGCCAGTGGGAGTTTGTGGCTAAGGTGGAGTGGAGGAGTCATTCAGACGAGCTGAGGTGATGAAGGAACTGAGAGCCTGGGGGGTTGGGTGGGTGGTTCATGTGACCTGTGAACTCGCCCAAAATTACGGCAGGACTTGGGGTGGGGAGGCAGGCGCCACTGGATGAGGGGAAGGTTAGTAGATGGCAGAGATAAAGAGAGTTGCCAGATGAGGTTGAAACAACGTGGCAAGGAATTCTAACAGGAGTGGAGAAGGAGTGATCTGGAAGTGGCACTGCGGGGTGAGGAAACGGATTTCACCTCCGTGTCAAGAAATATGTAGGGTCTGGGATTTTATCCCACTTGCAAGCTAACAGGTTACTCTGATACAGCTTCATGGATGCTGGCAGAAGACTTGAAACTTCCGGGTCAGAGACAAGAGACAGTTTATTACTCACAGCAGGGTCAGTAGCCAGAAGATTATCACTTGCATGGATTCTTTGAGCCTCAATCCCTACAGGGTGATGTAGAGAAGGTCAAGTGATACATGCACATGAAGTGGGTTATGTTTCAGCAGAAAACCCCTGAGTTTAAAGACTGACTCTTTTATAATGGGCAGTAAGTTGGTCTGCCCTCTGCTCTGAAGGGAGACACTATCTTCATTTTCAAAGCCTGGTTAAGAATTTATGGGATTTGCTCCACCCATTAAAAACAGAAGTGCTTATTGAATCATTAAAAAAATTAAAACTTGTATCAAAATTACGCTTGGTACAACAGAGTACAATACAACATTGTGTTGCAGTGTGTTCCAGAAAAGACAGAGTTGGGGAGGGGCTGGGCCAGGAAGGAGGAGACCTGGATGTGGTGTAAAAAAGGTGATTAAAAAAAGTGGCTGTAAATAAATAAACCAAAAAAAAAAAAAAGGCCGTAAAGGTGGTGACAATGGCTATGAAACAGAAGATGGAAAATATGGCTCCCAATCTAGTGCTGTCCTTTGCCTGGCTTTGGATGCCAGAAGTATATCCATGGCTATTACTGCCTAGATAGTAAATTTGTTTTAACTTTCTGGAGAGGCTGACAGACCAACTCTGATTTCCTAATATAGGAGGAGACATTCAGAGCCTCAGAGAGACAGCATGCATCAGAGAATGAATGTGGGCTTTGGAACCCAGCAGGCCTGGGAATAAATCCAGACTCTTCCACTCACTGGTGATGAAACTGGAGTGTGCTACTATCTGGTGGCTCACCCCACACCCCTTTCCTCTGGGAGCTGCGCACATCCTTTCTGGAGGCTGCCCAGGTGGTTCTGTGGGAAGCTGCACATCTCACATGACCACACCCCCTGGCCACAGTTGATTGGTTAAGGGGTGGGTATCTAGCCCATACTCAGCCAGTCAGTGCCTTCCCTGGGATTTCTAACCCTGGAACTAAGGAATGGAGTCAGTCCTCTGCCGGTGAAGGCTGTGGATGACAGCCATGAGGGAATGTAGGCTGACACATTTCCTGCCATCTGCAGAGAGAGTAAAGACCCAAGGCGGAGAGAGAGGCCTGGGGTATCTAAGCCCCTGCTTCTAGTTGCTCTGAGCTGCTGCACCCTGTCACTCCAGGCATGGTTTGCTTCTTAAACACTTGGTTGGCTAGGTATCCCCTGCTCTTTGAAAGTTCACTTCACACCACTTTGCTTTTATGAGACATCTACACTAGTACCTGTTTTTGCTGAGAGAAATCCGAAGAGGATTTTCCCTAATATGAAGGGGAAAAGCAAAAATAGCGTTCAGTGTTTGTTTTGCAGCCAGCATTATAGGCGCAGCATGCACCCCAAGCAGTGAGAGGGGCACCACCAAGCCCCTTCCCTGGGAACTGCACTCAGCATCTCAGCATCAAGCTGCCATAGCTTTGAACTGTGTCTGTGAGCATCTGTGCTTTATCTCTGTTTATTTTGTGCATTCCTTAGCGATATGATTCCTAAGGTAATTGCTTCTTCGCTTTAGCACTGCTTTCGGACAGTTAGGGGAACCCATATTTTCAGAACCATTGAGTCCCTTTGTGTGTAAGGTTGGCCGAGTTGGCTTTAACCATTTGCATTTCAAAGAAGTCTGACTCTTTCAGTGCTCACATTCCTGGATCCTCTGCCCACATCAGGGCCTTGAAGGATTATAGCAGGAGCTAAATATCAGTTCACCATCACTGAGGGGCATCAGGTGCCCTCCAGGCCCCAGCTCCCCTTGCGTGGATTCAGCGCCCCTGTGTAAATGCAGGTGGTCATCCGCGCCAGTGGGGCTTGGGTGCCACTGACCTGGGCAGGCGGAGCTTGTGGACCTGCATCTGGTAACCATTACCTTGCTTGCCTGGCTATGTCCTCACCAGGAAGCACCCACCTGCTGCTAGAAAGGACTGGATTTCACTTTCAGCATAAGAACGTAGACATCATAAGGTTTAGGGTTACCCCGAGGAGTAAATGGGGAGGAACGTCATCTGAAATCCAGATTCTAATCACCTTTGGTGGGCGTTTGATGTGCTGGTTGGAGCCTGGCTGTTGCCCCAGCCAGAGCCCCTGGGGCAGGCACTGCCCAGTGCTGCCTGATGGGGGAGGCTGGAAGGAGGCTGGTATTGGTGTTGCGCTGCTTAAAACCCCTCAAAGCCTCCCTAGTGTCCCCAGACTCAAGTCCAAATAGACCCTGTGATCTGGTCTCTGCCTTTCTGGAACCAACTCCCTGATCATTTCACAATTTTCTGAAAGGGCCCCCAACAGGCGGACCTCCTTTCTCTCTCCTCCTCTGGGATTTTGCAGGTATTCAGGGTGGGGGTCTCCACCCTGTACACCCATCTCTGCTCTGCCTGTGGACTCTTCCTCCTCCTTCAAAGTCAGTTCCAGAAGTTGCCACTCACTCCTCTGGGCAAATGTATCCTTCAGTGCTCCCCAGAACTTGTTCAGCAAGGGGATGCCAGCTGCTAGAGGGGGCAGCCGCCCAGGTGCGTGCTCCCTGCCTTGGACCCTGCACGCGATGCAAAATGCTCCCACTTCTTTGGGGAAAGTTGCTGCAGGCTGGGTTCCCTGGGAAGCAGATTCTGAGAAGTTTATGCACAGGATGTTGAGTAAGGAGGGCCCTCGGTGCCTGGGATTGGGGTGAAGGGGGAGGCAGGCATGGGCAGGGAGAGAAGGAAAGTGACCCCCAGGAGGGCTCTGTAGCCGGCTTGGCGTTGTTGGAGTAGACATGCTTTTGGCAGAGATGGCTCTTCCCAGGACCCCAGATAGATCAGTTGTGGACATGGGCTGCCTGGAAAGGGCACAGCTGTGAGGAGACTGCTCCCAGCAGCTGAGGATGCAACTCCTTCCTCAAAGAGGGATCTGGATGGTACATGACAGTGCCCACCACAGGGGTGGGTCCCAGCACCCCGGCAAGCATGAACCACTCCCTCCTCTGCCTCTTCATCCTTTGCACACACTTGGATGAAAGCGTTTGTGGCACCGGGTGGTGGGGCTTGCAGCTATCACTGGGATAGAGATGGTGATGATATAGTGATATGAGGACCTCTGGCACAGAGTGCAGAAGAGGGCCAGCAGATGTACATGGTCTGCCCAGTTGCCCACAGCCCTCGTGCACCCCCAGGGCTGCCTCATCACATCCATGGACCCCAGCTTCCTCCTCAGGCTCCTGCCTAGTGCCAAGCAGGCCACTCTCCACTGAGCACTCACATTTTGTTGGCCTCTGATCCTGCAGTTTCAGGATCCTTTTCCTTTCTGGGCTCCTTTGCTGGGCTTTGGATCCCAGGGAACCTCTCGGGCCTCCGGGAGCAATCTGGAGAAGGGGATGGGGCTGGGTGGCACAGGGCCATGGGGGCTGGAGTCATGGCAATGGGGTGGGAGGCTCAGCCTTCATCAGCATTCCCCTCTGCAGGGAAGCGTGCTGTGGACAGAGATGCATTGTTCTGGGGGAGTCAGACGTGAGGCAGAGAGCCTTTTTGCCGCCGCTGGGTCTCTGCCAGGGAGAAGTGGGGGCTGGCTGCCACGTGGAATGCATTTGGTCCTGAAGAGCGACAGTGAGAGCTGTGAGGGTGCAGGTGGCTCAGAGCCGGCGCCTCGAGAAGCACTGGGTCCTGGTAGGCAGTTGTGGAAGCACCGGGTGGGCCTGAGTGCCTTAGGATGGGGGAGCCCAGACTGACCTGCCCCCCACTTCCCGGGGTAGGGGGGGGTCCCCAGCTGGGCGCCATCTTGGTTGCGTCTCAAAGCCTCTCCAGCCTTCCATTTCCTCCACCTCCCCTGCCCGCTGGCTGCTGTGGGAGGATTATCATGCACCTGATGGGGGCCTGTGTTCTTTGGTCATGGTGACCGAGCCCTGGCCCGGGACCCAGGGCCTGACAAAGACAAATACGATTTAATTAGGGGCTGTGCTGAAAAATCAGGGGCTGATGCTCCCGTATCCATGTGGTGTTAACTGAGGTAAAATAAAAAGTCCTCCCTTCTTCCTCGAGCGCCTTACGGGCAACGCATGAACCCTCCGGGGACCTTGTTGGCCGCGCTGGCGAAGGAGTTGAGGAGCAGGGCGAAGAGCCTGTGGTTTAGATCAGGTTTCTCTTTGACTGCCCGGTGAAGCAACGACCCTCTGGATCCTTCTCAGAACACTGTTTTCAAAAGCGTAAGATAAAAAACAAAGGATTACAAAGGAACCCAGTTGTACTGACATAGTTATAAACGCTGTGCTGGAGCAAAACCTGTTTCATCACAAACCCATCAAATAGCGGGATCCAGCGGCAGGTCGGCAGGACCGAGCCTTGAGGACGCGAGGGGCGTGAGCGGAGTCTGAGTCAGTCTGCGGGGACTGGGGCGTGGCTGCAAACAGGAAGATCGCCACTGCCACGAAGTCCAGGTGTCGTAAACAGTATTTGCGACCACGTTCGTAATGGGAGGAAATGCTAGACTTCCGGTGGTGGTTAGTGAGAAGGAAGGTGTACTTTTTTTGGCACACGTGAGGAGCCAGGTTCAGAGCCCCTGTTCTAGGGCCCCGTGCACGTTACTGGCCGGTGAACCTAGCAGGTGAGTCCCCCCTTTCTGAGTCTCGTTTCCTCACTCGTGACGTGGGGATCACAACACCGACAAGCTCGGAGGTACGTGAAAGTTAAAGGAGACGCTGCGTGAAGAGGCTTAGCTTCTAGCTGCTCAAGTCGGACACCTGGGCGTCACCCTGAACGTGAACCCTTGCCTCACCCCCCATCCAGTCACCCTCAAGCCCTGGTGCTCTCGCCTGGCAGAATCTCCGCGAGCTCCTTTCCCTTCTGTGCCCACCGGGCTTCGCAGTGCCGGCCCTGGGCCCCCGCCGCCCCCTTCAGTTCCAGGCCTCTCAGTGGGGCCAGGGTGCGATGCTCACACGGGCACCACAGGGCCCCTCCACTGATTAATTAATTAATTTATTATTGACATATAGTTGATTTAGTGTGTTGTGTTAGTTTCTGATGTACAGCAAACTAATTAAGTTACACATGTATATGTATATATATAGTCTCCTTTTTTATTATAGGTTATTATAAGTTGCTGAATACAGTTCCCTGTGCCATACAGTAGGATTTTGTTGTTTATCTATTTTATATATAGTAGTTTGTATCTGCTAATCCCAAACTCCTGATTTATTCCTCCCCCTCTTTCTCCCTGGTAACTGTAAGTTTGTTTTCTACCCCTGTGAGTCTTTTTCTGTTTTGTAAGTAAGCTCATTTGTGCCATTTTTTAGATATTTGTCTTTGTTTGACTTACTTCACTGAGTATGGTCATCTCTAGCAACTGATGTTGCGGCAAATGGCATTATTTTATTTTTGATGGCTGAATAGTATTCCATTGCATATATACACCATATCTTCTTTATCTAATCATCTGTTGATGGAAATTTAGGTTACTTACGACTGGGCCCCTCTTGCTTCAGACCTTCTAGGGCTCCCAGGAGGCTTCAGTGTTGGGTCCAGATGCTGCAGGAAGATTCTCTGACCTCTGGCCTCAACTCATCTCCCCATCTCCCTGGGACCACACCCTGCCTCGCATGTTGGGCACGATGGCTCCTCACCTCCAGGCTGGCCACTTGCTACTCTTGACCTGGCATGAACGTCCCTGTCTTCTCCTTGTTGACTTCTTCTCTGACAGCTTGGTCTCTGGTGTTGCCTTCTCTGAGAAGCCCTCAGCCCCGGGGGGTCACCCTGCCAGGTACTCTTGTGGCAACTGTGAACATTTCTGTCAGGGTTATCACTGTATGACCTGTGCCTTCATCTGCTCAGCTCCACACAGTGTGGGGCTGACCTCTGCAAGCCATGTTTCCCAGGTTCCTGCCCTGGTTGTGGCTTTGGTCAGGTCTTGTCAATGGGAGGCAATGGCCGGAAGCTGGAGAGCAGAGGGCGGGGGAAGATGGGGGGTATTTCTTACCTTCTTCTGGATACTTTGGCAGGGTCCGCATTTCCTCCACGGCCTCTGCCCCCACTGGCTGGCTCTGGTGCCTGGGTGTCGCTAATCCAGGTTGCCTCCCTGTCCTCTGTGGGTCTCTGTTTCCCTGACTTGATTCACCTAAATGATTCACTTCCCTTGTCCTCTCCAGAGAGTGCATCCCACACCTTTGAGTCCTCAGAGCCAGCAAGAGGATGCTGCATCTGTGCTTCTCCAGCTCTTCTCTGTCTCACAAGCGTCTCACTCATTCCTGCCTTTATGGTTTCACCTGAACTTTTTTTTAATGCCCCTTGTTTCCTCTCTCTTTCCCAGGTTCATCCAAAGTCTGCCCTTCAAGGTCCCACTCAGATGCCACCTTCTGCATGAAATCCACCTAGACTGCTCCAGCCTGGCCTGTACTGGTTTTGGCGGAGCACATTCTTTGCTCTTGTTTCGAGGCATGTTCATCCTTTTGCCCAGAGACTGTAACTCTTGATGGCAAGAGTAACATGATAATAAAGATAGTAATAGCTAGCTGAGGCCCAGAGAGGTTAAATAGAATGCTTAAGGTCACACAGCTACAAAGTGGCAGAGCTGAGGCTGGATTGGAGCTGCCTGGCTCACAGACTGTGCTCTTACCTGCTGTGCCTTCTCCCTGGGTCACGTTTGCATCTTGGATAGAAACCACCCTACAGGTGGTTATGGTTGGAGAGTAGGTGTGAGGGCAGATGAAGGGATCTGAGAAGGTGAGCAGATTGGCTTGTTACCTATCAGATCTCAGCTTCTCATGACGAGGAGACCTGGGTACCAGGCCCCTGAGGTCAGACCCACATGCCCTTTTTTTTGTTCTCATCCCTTGAATTCTGCACCCACAAGAACTTGCTTCGTATCTCGTTCTCAGCACAGATGCTCCTCCAGCTGTTTCTAACAACTTGCTGCTTCACGTGAAACCCCATCCAGGTCATTTCCCACTTCACACTGCAAAGAATGATAGCCAGAGGGCTCTTTCTATAGGAAACACTCCTCAAAGCAGAACAGCCTTCCACTCGGGGCAAAGAGCAGAAGTCTCAGGGCAGCAGCGCCTGCAGGAGCTGGGAAACATTAACGCTGCGGATAGATTTCCCTTTCTCCCTGGCTACTCCTTGCCGTGGTGACTTTCTGTATTCCCTGGCCATCTGAATCCACTTCTGTGTCTTTAATCACAGGACCTTGCGTGTCTTTGGGCCCCGCCTGCCCAGCCTCCCTGGGAACTTGGCATGTGGTGTTCTTGGGGCTCTCCTGTCCTGCTGGAGAGATTCAACTCCAGCTGCCTCCAGAGAGCCTTCTGTTTATGCCTCACTGTGGGGCAAGGAGGGGAGTGATGTTTTCGAGCACCTTCTGTGTGTCGGGCATGGTGCTGGTGCTCCTGGATCATAAATTATGATCCTCACAATCTCTGTAACAGGTTGGTTTCTCAGAAGGTTGGTTGTCGAGATGGAGTTTGGGCACAAGATGTTTATGAGGGATTAAGACTGAGGGGTAGGAGAGGAAGCAGGATGTGCAGAGGAAGTTGATGAATTATGACCTAGGCCTGGCGGGGAGTACTGGGCAAGATTTGCCCCCTAGAGTGTCCAGAGTTGGGCCAAAGTGCCTCGTCCTATGCCCACCTCCTCTACCTGGCTTTGTAATCGGAGGCAGGCTGTCCTGGGAGGGGTGTGACCTTAGGGATGGTGGGCAGCTCTCTGTAGGAACCCAGATCCTGAGGATCCAGCAGCTGGGGGCCGTCGGCTGACTGCACCCACAGAACCAGGGGCAGTCGTGTGTCCTTGAAGAGGGAGCTGGGCGTTGCATCTTTGTGTCTGCAGGGTAGGAGGCAGTCCTCACAGCCTTGTTTTCCGGATGGGGCTAATGGAGGGCATGACAGCCAGCAGGAAGCAGAGCCTGGATCTAAACTCAAGGCCGCTTGAAGCCAAGCCTCATACCTTTCCCATGATATTTTGCCCAGGGCATGGGGGAAGAGTAAGGAGAACACAGTGATTTATAACATTTATTTCTGGAGTTGTTCATCAGCGTGCTTCCTATGCGAAGGGAGAGAGAATTTGTTTTGATGAGCAGATAATGACCTGCACAAGCCAATGACTGGACCCAGAGGCCTGGGATGGAGCTTCACAACTGGGGAGGCTGGCGTGGTCATGGAGTAGGTCATAGGCACTACGCTGGTCTTTCAAATGTGCCTGGGATTTGCATAAAGGGAGGAAGGGAAAAGGCCTGAGCAAAGCAATGGGAGTCAGAACTGAGAAGCCTTCACAGGGAAAGTGGGCAGGGGGGCTGGGTTTGAGGGGAGCAGTGGGACCCAGATAAATGAACTGCAAATGGGGAAAATGAAATTCAGCTTCATTCTATTCAATTCCACCAGCTTCTTGAGCTGGGCCCAGAGTGGACAAGAAGGCTCTCTCCCTCACCTGGCGGACAAGGCCTCAAGCATCCACCTATCCTCTAAGCTTTGGAGCCAAGAGGCCCCAGCCAGTCATGGAGGGGCCACTGCAGGAAGGCTGCTGAGGTCAGCTTGCCTGAGTCTAAGTAGAGCCTCCTTCTCCTTCCGGGAAGGGGCCTTGGCAGGGAGGCAGATTAAGGCCACTCTATACTCAGTGCCAATCCTCCTTACCACCCCAAGGGTGAGGGGTCGCTTGTGCCCTCTGGGTGCCCGGGAAGAACGTAGTCAGGCTGAAACCAGCCCTCACCCCTCCGAGGCGCCCTGGGATGAGGCCTGGGTGGGAGCTGAGCCAAGGTGGGGTGAGGAGGTGGGAGAGCGGGTACCGAGGAAAATGTTCCCTCCTCTAGCTTCTGGGTGATGGGGTTTCATCACCTGTAAAACAGCAAGAAAAGTAAACAGAAAGCAAGCAAACTTCTTTATTCAGCTTAATGACTGTCAGCTTTTTCTTTTTCTCAGTGAGGACATTAGGGGAAAAAAACCCACTGTGATTGAACTGTGACTTTCCCCCACCCCGCCCCCGATATGCTGAAGTCGTAACTCTTAGTACCTGTGAAGATGACTTTTTTTGAAACTAGGGTCATTGCACATGTAAGTGGTTAAGTTAGGATGAGATCATGCTCGAGCAGAGCGGGCCCCTAATCCAGTATGACTGGGGTCCTTATGAAAAGAGGAAACTTGGGGGAAAGGAAAGGCGATGTGAAGACATAAACACAGGCAGAAGGACATGTGAGGACAGAGCAGAGATCGGACTTAGGCAGCTGCACTTTTAGGGACGCCAAGGATTGCTGGCTTCCGGCAGAGGCTGGGAAGACGTGAGGAGGGATTCTACCCAGAGGCTCAGAGGGAGCCTGGCCCTGCTGGCACCTAGATTTTGGACTCCTGGCCTCCAGAAGTGTGAGACAACAAATTTCTGTAGTTTAAGCTACCCAGTTTGTGGTACTTTGCTTTGGAAACCCTAGGAAACTAACACACTCACCATCTAACAGCCTCTTTATTTAAGGACATTTTAACTCCCGAGTAGGATGGACAGTCTCAAGATACCCTTTGAGCTGAATGCATATAACTTTATGCCAAGTCTACTAAAGGGGCACTTTTCTCTCCTTTTTATCCTGGACCAATGAAAAACCATCCCAGACTGGCCCCTACACTGGACTGGGGCTGGGGGTCTGCAGCTGTGCCAGAAGGAAATGGGGGAGGGCGGCAGCCTCTGTGACCCCTGGGGGTCCTCACCCCTCTTTGGGCCACGTGTCCTTGTGGGTTGGACTGTGACCTCTCCTCGGTCCCTCCCACCTGCAAGGTTGTGGGGATCTGTACCTGGGGATGGCTGTTTGGGGGTTCAGGTGTAGTGAAAAGTTCCTTAGTTACTTCTTGTTCCAGAATATGCACATCCAGAGCTATGGGATGTCCCCAAATCTGGGAAGGGGAAATCGGATGTATTGAGGACAGATGAACAATGCTTATGCTTGTAAGATACTCACAGAGGACACAGTGAATATTGTGGAGGCTGAGATGACGAAGATCCTGGTCTCCCAGGGCCTAAGGGAAGGTTACTATTTTCAAATAGGATGGAAGAATAGGCAATTGGGGGCTAGAATGTGCACCTGAGAAGGAGTCACACTGGCGGCCCATGAGTGCACCTGTGTTCATGTCACTACTGCCTGCACAGTTCTAAGCTTTTAGAGCTGCACTTCTCCTGCTTCTGTGGAGCAAGGGTTCATTGTGATGTTAAGGGAGGTTAGGTGGACTGGATAACACAAGGAACTATATTCAATAGCTTGTAATAACCTATAATGAAAAGGAATATGAAAAAGAACATATATATGTATAACTGAATCACTATGCTGTACACCAGAAACTAATACAACATTGTAAATCAACTATACTTCAATTAAAAAAAAAGAGGTTAGGTGGAAAACATAATTTACTGGTAAAATAGACTTGGGAAATATTAGGTCAAACAGCCTCAGACAGATTTCTCTCCTGCAGGACTTTTCAGAATCTTTAATATGCAAAAGTGCATTGTCAATATGCAGCATCTCCCAAATTCAGTTGGTAGTGGAATTTTTTTTCCCTCTTAAATATGACCTATCTTTTGGGATTATTTTCTAAAGGACACTCTTTGGGGATCCCTCTTCTAGAAACTAAGATTCTCAAGTTTTCCATGAAGTACCTAGCAGAGTGCCTTGTGAATTTTATCCTTAACCTTTCCAGCTGATGCTGGTGGTCAGGGTGTTATCAATGGTGATGGTGACGGTGATGAAGAAGAGGCAGGAGTCATGGTTCTGGTGGTGACCCTGGTGAGCAGGACACGGGTAACGAGGGTGGGTAGTTAGGTATCACTTTAGTAAACCCCCAGGGAGGAAGAGCTCCCGACTCAGATAGGCCTTCTGTATGTGAATGGTACTGGTAGGCTTTGCAGAGTTGATGACCTGGGCTGCCAGGAGATGGTGCCTGAGAAAGTCAGGACTGTGCAACCCCAGGAGGTCGATGGGCCCGGAGCCAATAGAAGACCTTAGTGAGCTGGGAGACCCACCGAGGGTGTACAGTCTTGTTTTCTGGAGCCTCTATCAACATGAATGTAATGAAAAGAGTATCATTTCCATGACCATATGAGTCCTGCTATGGTGGAATGCTGAGAAGGCTTGTGAACCCATTAAGAAGTGAAGTGGAAACACGTGTGTTTGCTTCTTCTGGGCTGTGTCCATTGGAACGGCCCATTCTCAGCTCAGTCATGCTGGAGAAGGTCAGATGATTTACAACCCTCTAAAGGGACCGAGGGAATTGTGAAGGCAGCTGTGAAGCTGTGGTGGAGATTTTCAGGGTGGTGGCAGTGGTACTGACAGTGATCATGGGGGATGGACAGTAAGGATGATGGTGGTGGTGGCAGGGTCATGGTGAAGGTGAGGACAATGCTGGTGGTGATGGGAGTGACAGAGGCAATGATGGCAGGGTGCAGTGGATGAGGGTGGCAGTGATGGGGACGCCCTAAGTGTGATATTGGCAACAGTTCTATGGGAATCATGGCAAGGGCTGTGTACCATTAGGGGTCTAAAGTGGCCCTGTGGTCACCTGCCTCCTTTCTTTACAGGTAGGATAGGCTCTGTGAGATGTCAGCTGGCCTGATAAGAACAAGACCTTGCTTTGGAGGCATTGAGTTGTCTTCTGTGTAGTAAGGTGGCCCTTCACTATCTCCATAAATCAGCGCTGTAAACTTTCTGCTTTGTAATTTGCAGGTTGTCAGCCCCACAAACCATTCCTGCCTGGGATATGGAACTTGAACAAATAAATCACACTTATTATTCACATCAGCTGCAATGTCATTGTGGCACGGGAGTCCAGACCTGGACTGACCTACCCAGGGGACACAGGCAGCACCCCCCGCAATATTGTTCAAGCCAAGCCCACCATGATTCAACACTGAATTTCTAGACAGAGGCCCCTATATCAAAGTGACATAATTTAATAGCACTCTTCTCCCTCGTTGGAGTGGGGCCTCACCGGGGGCGGCAGACATACAGCTTCCCTGGGAGAGGGGCAGTGACTCTTGGAGGCAGGTTCATGCCCTTTCCCTCTGAGAAGACCACTGTCAGGTCCCCAGCCTGTAATTCATGCGGCTTAGCCTCTGACATGTTCCTACGCGCACCAGTGCAGCTCGGCTCCCCGCTTTCTGCACATGTCAGCTCCACCTGAATTTAAGGAGGAAATACAGGCTCAGTCTGGGCTCATGTCAGGGTGGCCCCTGCCCTAAGGATGCTGAGATGGTGGCCTTTGGGTAGATTTTTAGCACCTGTGTAGCACATTTTGGCAAGGGCTGCTCATTTACTGATCACAGGCTTGCTATTTGGGGGTCCCTGTTCTTCCTTTTGGGGAATGAATGCTTGATCAAGGCCTCACCAGCCTTTCATGGACGAAACGTTCACTGTCATCCACAGCGTCCTTGACACGAATCAGAAATCACAGCAGTAGTTTAATTAAAGCCGTTGCACCATGTTTCTCCATGTTTTTATGCAGGAGGGGCAAAGTGACAGTGGGCTTGCCCTATTTGCTCTTTTTCGGAAAGAATTACTTGTTTCATTTTATTTTTTGCTTGTTTCTTTTCTCTGGGAATGAAGTAACATTCCAGCAACTTCTGGAAAACACCTGAGCTAGTGAGCAGAATGTTAAAGCAGGCGGAGCAGCTCCTTCATAGATGTATCCGGTATTTCCCTATGAGTCCACATGGTTGCCAGGGTCCTTGGGAATTCCAGTAAGCTGAGGTGTAGGGCTGTAGGGGGGCTCCTGTTTCAATGTTATAGAAATGAATGTCTTGGGGGAGAAATATCTGGCTTAGTAAATTAAAAGTTCTAGAATATACTGGAAGTAGGTATTTTTGGTTTGGAATATAAATGCGTAATACATGGAGAATATATGTTTTGGGGTCATTTTAGGCATAATTCCAGAAGGCAGAGCCTGCGTGTGTAGGAGATCACAGCACTAAGTGAATGTTCACAACAGTTTCATTAATGCTGTGAGGAACAGGTGACATACAAAATATACCACCATTCTTAGCGATTGAATTCCAATTTGCTAGGGGGTAGGGTAGAGCTCAGTGTTAGAGGGCGTGCTTAGCATGTACAAGGTCCTAGGTTCAGTCCCCAGTACCGCCATTATAAATAAATAAATAACTAGATAAACCTAATTACCTCCCTCCCCCTCACCAAAAAATTTCCAATTTGGCTTTGGTTTTGAAATGTTTCAAGACACAGTATGCCAGGACGTGAGAATGTGACCAGACAGCCTCTATGATTTTTGCAGTTTCGGTTGTAGGAACCCTGCGGTTGACTCCCCAACTTCCATTGCACCCAGATGATTAAGCAGCCTAATTCGGTCACGCTAATCCCACTCCATTTGCCAGGGACTGGCTCAGTGCCTGGCAGGCAGGTGTGAGTCAATTTGGGTCAATGAGACTCCAGGGGAGAAGCTTGGGGCTTCTGGGGAAGAGCAGCCAGTCCCGCTGCCCCTCTCCTGCTGCCCGGCTGGATGTGAACAGGGATGCATGTTGCTCCAGGTGCTCTTGGCAGCCGCTTGGAGCCCATGACTCCTGGAGGATGTGGGTGCTAAAGAACAGAGAGGACATAGGTCAGCCGGACCTCTGCATGTGGGTCTTAAAAGACCATGCCATTCTATAGTCTGATGGGATTTCAGAAAAGAAAGACCCCCTCCCAGGTCTGCCTCCTACCTGGAGGGCCAAAGGTGGGTGTAGGCAGGTAACAGTACAGAGCAGGCAGCCCCGGAGTACAGACGTGAGTGTTGACATCACCGTGTCCAGGTACACGTGGGTCTTCCATGAGGGGAGCTCTGGGCTTTCCCAGAGTCGGAGGCTCCTGGAACTCACCTTTGAGGGCAGTGTCTCAGGAGCTTGGCTGTGATGACGAGCTCAGAGAACTGCCTTCTAAGGGGGACTTTGAGGATGGGGAGAATTTGAATAAGAGGCAGGTAAGCCTGGGCAGGTGGGAATAATCCCATGAGCAGAGACTTGGAGGGGCCCCCATGGTGCGTGAGGGGAAGCTCAGGGATGACACCCCAGAGGCTGCACGGGGCAGCTGCTCCCCCAGACACCTCGAGACAAGAGCCGGAAGTTTCATTTGAGGACAATATATAGGTATTTAGCATTTAGGACAATTACACCCATCAGTATTGACCTACAGGCAGAGACTGGGAGCAGTTAAATCTGAAGAACATCAGTGGGGTTTACAGGGCTTGGTGGGGGCAGACCAGGAAGTGTGCGGAGAGCATCACAGGAGGGGGCCGTGGAGTGGGAGGGAAGAGAAAGCCCGGGTGAGAGGGATGGTGTCTGGTATTTTGGGACTGAGTGCAAGGCCATCCAGAAAGCATGGTCACCCTTCACAGGGCAGGGGAGGTTGTGGGTCCTGCCTTGGGAAGGGGAGCCTTGAGGAGGCTGAAGTTTGCAGGGGAAGGATGACATTTCTGAGACAGACAGCATCGTTCTGAATGGTGAAGCCCGGCCAGCTCCCCACCCTCAAAGGCTGCAATTTAGGGATGGAAAAGTGTTCCACCCGTGTTTTCTTACTTCGATGTGTAAACACAAAGCAATCTAGTTGGAGACAGGAGAAAAAGAAACCGCGCCTCGTAGTAATATCCTTTTGCAAAGAAATATGTATTTTGTAAAAGGATGGAAACTTGTGGACGCTTTAGGAGTGTGTTCTTATTTTTAAAAACTCAAGGGTTTTGGTGAAATCAACGTTGTTTTCTCAGGTGCCCAAAGGGATAAACATAGGCGCAGTTTCGGCTGGTGGCTTAGAGAGACAAAGGAAACCGCAAAAATAGCTTTCTAATAATTGTCCCCTGTCCCCAAACACGGCTGTCGAGGGCTAGTTGGTGCCAACCCTGCTTCCCTAATTGGCGCTCGCCCTAATTGGCCAACCCCGCTAACATCCCAGCTCCCACCAGTCGCTAGGGGTTCAGACAAACCTTGTATCTGGTTGCCCTTTGCTTCTTTCTCTTTTTGTCTTTGTTTACTTGCACGAGGAGATGGTTGTTTTTATTAACCCTCTCTGTTTTCTTTAGGTTTTGCACTTGTTTTCATCTGTTCATCTGTCTCCATCTGTTCCCTTACCTTCCTTCTGTGCGGCTCTCGATGACCTGGTTCCAATAAGGCAGCTGGGTTTTGTCCAGCTCCTTCTTTAAGCTTGAGGAAGGCCCTCCGAGCCCTGTGGCTTCCACTTCTCCCTGGGAAGGCTTTTGTGTTTTGTTATTCCTCTCTTCTATTTGTGTTTCTCCATGCAGGGATCTTGGGTGTTTATAAACTTTTCAGGAGTGCTTACTTTTGAAAGGAGAAAATTGCTTCTGAATTTCTTGAGCTGCCTGCCTGCTGAGATACGTTATCTGTGAAATACCTGCTCTGATGATTGGCAGACTTCTGAGCGGTAGCTCTGCCTTTCCGAGGCTGGCCAGCCCCTCGAGCTGTTGTGTCACCTCTGCTTGTGCGTCTTTCTAGGACAGAACAATAATTAAACAAGAACCACTTCATCTGTGCAATACTTTGCCCCCTCAAACCTCATCTTTAAAGTGAATCAAGAAATAACACAGAGAGGTGGATATAGCTCAGTGGTAGAGCACGCACTTAACAGATACGAGGTCCTGGGTTCAATCCCCAGTACCTTCATTTTAAAAAAAGAAAAAATATTAAGAATACTTTAAAAAGAGAAATAACACAAAATATCAAAACCTGAAAGAAATAAAATTCTCAGCTGCATCACAAACATTTATTCCTTAAGTTGTTACAGTATTGCTGTTGTGTGATCCAGATGGAGACCATGTCATCCTTACTGCTAACCCTCTAAATCTTCATTATTCAAAATGTGGTCCCTGGACCAGCAGCATCAGCATCCTCTGGAAGCTGGTCAGAAATGCACATTTCTATATTTACTATATCCCAGCCGCTCCTGGGATACAGTCATATGTACCATGAAAAGCGTCTCCGTTGTGTCACAATTATTTCTTTGAGACTTGCTGCAAAACTTCATGAAGAGGAGGAGTTAATGCCACACGTAAAAGTCTTCATTCGTAAAGCTCTGTGGCTCTGGCTATTCCCCGAATGAGCCGCTGAGGATGGAGTTGGCTATTGGGACAAACTGCACTGGGACCTCTATAATGGGACACTGCTGGACTGGCTGACTATATTCCATGACCTGGTGGTCCTGGGCTGGCCCCACGTGAAAGAGCTGCTGCCTCCGCGGACTCCTCTCCACGTCGCGTCCCTGACCAGGCAGCTGCACCAGGTGGTGCATGGCGGGCCACCAGCTGCTGCAGTTTAAGGACGCCACCCTGGCCTTGGTCATCATCACCTTAGAGCTGGAGATGCTCACGCCCCACTGCTGTTCTCCTATGTCTGATCTGCTAAAGAAAGCACAGGCAGTTGATGGCTTTACAAGGAACTTGTAAAGCAGCAGCTGACATGCTTTTAGGCATCCTCCCGCACAGACAACTTACTGTTTCCCCTGCCAGCCCCTGTGCCCCGACCCCAGTGCCCTTGAGAGCATAGTGGGAGTCCCTCCTGGCTTGGACTCCTCTTTATTCTAGGCTTTATGGATCCTATAACAAGAAAGGACCAAGGCCCTGGAAGAGCAACTGAGAAAACATTCTTGAGTCTCATAGTCATACTTCCTCCAGATCTACTGAATCAGAATGTGCGTTTTCTAAAGATCCCTGCGTGATTCCCGTCGCGTTGAAGTTTGAGAAGTCCTGCTTTCATAACCATTAAAAACATTAAATGGAGTGTGATACCAAACAAAAATCAATCAAGTATGTAAATGATCATGTGGCACAGCATCAAGACTGTGGGCAAAATATCTATCTAGTTTTAGCCTCTGCTCACAGGTGAGTCACCGAGTTCACCTGGCCTCGGTGCTGACGTGCCAGACGGGAGGACAGCACGCCCGCCCTCTGCACCTGTCAGGGTGGATGCAAGGCTTTTTGGATAAAGATTAAGTGAAACAAATGGGTGAAAAGGCACTTTGTAAAGCACTCCAGAATGTTAGCTGTTCCCGTTTACACATCGCCTCATTTTAATTTGGGGGCATCTCAGTTCTTCCTTTGCCTGATGCAGATACAGAGGGGAATTCACCACAGTCAGGACACATCAGGGCAGGAGATGTCAGAACACCTCATTCGTGAATGGGAATAACAATAACTTCTACTCTGGAGGGCCCTTGTCAGTTTTTCACTCTTGCCTGGCACCTGAAAGTCCTTCCTACAGTTGGAGAATTTCTCCCCATATGGGTCTTGATGGGAAGCAGGGCTGCTTCAAAGACAGAAAACCTGAAAGGCAGCCTCTTCCGTCTCCCTGCTGGGCTGCCAACCTCCACCTGCTGGCTCAGGACATCGGCACATACTCCAGGCTCAGCCAAGCCCATCCTTCCCCCCAGGACTTTGAATCTGGGAGATGTGATGCAGAGGCATGGATGGTGGAGGATTTCTCAGCACCAGCAGCAGCTGCAGTGGCCGTGGCCACGTTTGCTATTCAGGGGTGGGTGTGGGGCTGCAGTACCAGGGATATGCTCATCCAGCAATGGCATTAGCTGCTCACAATTTGAACTCAGCTCCTGGTTTCTGCTGGCTCCTTCCCATTTTCTGAACATTCCCTGTAATTCTCTGAGATGCCCTATATCCTCTTGATAAACTGCTTTTTTCTGCTGAAACCACCCAAGCTGGTTTCGATCACTTGATACCAAGAGGCCTGAGTGATCACTCCACCTACCTGAGTGGCTTGCTCTGAGAAGTGAGGAGACAGTGCACGGTGGATGACACTTAGAAATGCCCCATCAGTGGCAGCAGAAATGAACAATGCATCTACTTCTGTTTCAACTTGATCGAGCCCCGTTCTTTGATCCTTGAATTCCAAGCTGTGGCTTCTACTAATTCACGGGCAGCTGGCCATCTTTCCTTTCCCATGGGAAGGAGCCCCGCGCCCAGGAAGCTCTTCCGCTGCCCTTGGTTGGAGGCCAACTCCATGTCCTGGTCCTCTAAGGTCAGTGCTAAGATCCAGCCCACTCTTCTTTCTTGTCAGCAAAACCAAGGGTGACAGGTTCCCAGACTTCTCCCAACATTTCATCCAAGTTGCCCATCGGCCATCTACTCCAAAGATCTTTAGGACTACTTTCAATCTCTTTTTTGACTTGTCTGGGTTACCAGATTCCCTTCGCTACCTTACTAAAATTGAACATAAAGCAGACTTCATCAAGGCCATCGTTTCTTGCTCATGGTCAGTGTCAACATGAGGGATCCTACCAGGAAGCTAGTAGGATAATTTGTGTGATTAGCTTTGTTCCTTCGTTAACCCATGTCAAAATCTGTCAACGATAGCCTTATTTTCCCTGCTTCATTTACTTCCTTCCAGGGCCATATGCTGGTGATTACCAATCTTTGGGGAGTTGAAATACCTTGTCATTATTTCTTTGATTCCAAGACATGCCTCCCTTTAGCAGAAAAGGAGGGGAAAAATCACAGCATGGCATTTATTTTCAAAATGGGAGCAAATGAAAATTATCTTCACGTTGACATCTTCTGAGAATTCAGGTTGTCTATTGAAATGGTGACATCTTAACACTGAGGAACGCCACCTTCAGAATTCCAAATTGTGTGAAAGAAAGCTGCTCAAGGCCATCGTTTACTTCTTCTTTGTAAATTTGCAGGTTTGTGCAGACATTTACTTAATCTTGGACTTATTCTTCCTCAGTCCAACCTGTGCCTTTGAAAGAAGAAGCTGTGACCTTCCTACACCCTGGCATTTGCCTACTTCCATTTACCTTTCCTTAAAAAAAAAAAAATCCTGTGTTGTAGCCTCCCTTTGCAAAATGGAAAAAAACACCAACACAACATGTCCCGCCTTTGGCTGCTTCTTCTTCTCGTCCCTCAAGTTAGAAAATGTGGCTGTTAAAAAACATAAACAACCTGTGTCCCAGAGAAACTCCTGAGCAGAGCACTGGGAACCTTGAACCAAGCAGTATTGTTGGTAATAGCATGAGACTGGAAACTCGTGTCCCTCATAGGAGGGTGGACATAAAGTTGAGACACAGTATTCCCACCATGGAATATTATACACCAGTGAAAACAAAGGCCAATATGGCTACCTGTAATAACATGTAGAAAAATCTTAGAGACATGGCAGGGGATGAGAAAAGCAGATTGCACAGCACTATATACCATATATGTGTGTGTGTGTGTATTTTTTTCTTTTTTTTGAGGGGTAAAGCGCAAAAACTTAGAGAATCTTGACACAACATTGTAAACTGACTATACCTCAAAAACAAAACAAAACAAAACAAAACTAAGAGAACCCAAGCACAAAGTAAACATGTTGCCTGGGGGTAATATGGAGGAGATTTCTAGAGCTGACTCCTGTCCTGTTATCCTCTCCTCCTGGGCACATGGAGCATCCCCTTGCAGTGGAGTGAGGCCAAATGACCAGTTCCATCAATGGGCTGTGAGTGAAAGGGGCACATGCCACTCCTGGGTTGAAGCATTTACTCACTGCTGAGGTGATCGTGGGGGGAGCCTCCTGTTTAGATGGTGGCACTGAAAAATCAAAGTGTTCTGCACTGTGGAGTTGCCATGTGTGGGACAGTTGTCCTGGAGAGCCCTCTGCAGCTGCAGTGGATTCTGCTTAAGCCAGAAACCAACCTTGGACGATGTGTTAAGCAGTTGAGATTTTATTTTATTTATTAATTTTTTTAACTGAAGTACCATCAGTTACAATGTATCAATATCTGGTGTACAGCACAATGTCTCAGTCATGCATATACATATGTATATTCATTTTTATATCTTTTTCATTAAAGGTTATTATGAGTTATTGAACATAGTTCCCTGTGCTATACAGAAGAAACTTTTTTAAAATCTATTTTTATATACAGTGGCTAACATTTGTAAATCTCAAACTCCCAAATTTATCCCTTCCCACCCCCTTCCCCCAGTAACCATAAAATTGTTTACTATGTCTGAGAGTCTGTTTCTATTTTGTATATGAGTTCATAGTGTCCTTTTTTTCTTTTATCTTTTTAGATTCCATAGATAAGTGATACCATATGGTATTTTTCTTTCTCCTTCTAGCTGACTTCAATTACAATGATCATCTCTAGGTCCATCCATGTTGCTGCAAATGGCATTATTTTATTCGTTTTTATGGCTGAGTAGTATTCCACTGTAGAAATGTACCAATGTACCACAACTTCTTTATCCAGTCATCTGTCGATGGACACTTAGGTTGCTTCCATGTCTTGTCCACTGTATACGGTGCAAGCAGTTGAGATTTTAGACTGCTTTGTTACGGCAGCATGATCTGGCCTGCCCTGGCCAGCACAAATGCACACAAAAGCTGTAAGAGAGTTGAAATAACAATCAACCCACCATTGAGGATACGGCTGCTCTAGGGAGAAGGCAAGTGGATTTTGGAACAGGAAAGAGCACACAGGGAACTACAAGAGTGAAAGTAATGTTTTGGTTCTTAAGCTGGGTGATTTGTTCGTAGGTGTTCATTTTATAATTAGGCTCTATAATTAACACATGGTAATGTAAGTGCCAACTATCACACAATAGACAACGATTTAAAACAATTTAAACAGTTTAAAACCTAAGCACCGTTAAAGGCAGAATCTGTATGGCAGGTAAATGGGGAGTCGGTGTAAAATTATCTCAGCTGTGCTCTGCGTTTGACAATTTTCACAATAAAATGTTGGCTAAAAACTCTGAAAGGCTAACAGTTACATTAAGAACTTAAAAAAAAAAATCTGACCTATAATTCAGCTACCCCAACACAGCAACCTGTATTGGTGTTTTTGAGCTTTTCTCTCTGAATACACTGTTTTCATAGCTGCGGTCATAGTGTACATAGTGTTTTATGGCTTTCTATTTTCACTTAACATTTTATTATCAACAATACGTATACTTTAGTACTTGTGCTTTATTTGGATAAATGCATTCATGTTTGGGGAATTCCTTCTATTCCATGCAAATGTGGGCATCCCCGTAAACCTCAGTCATACTTCAGAAACTAAAGACACTTTTTAACTCGATAGTAAGACTAGTCAGAGGTCTAACACGCACTGTACCTTCTAAAGTTTCCTCAGGAGATGCTGTCTGTCTGCCAACTACTATTTTCTTAAGACAAAGGGAAGCTTTTTGAGTTTAAGAGATACCGGGCGAGTAATAGCCTTTCCCCCAATCACGGTTGCGTGCCCACCGTGAGCTTGCAGGGGCACCTGCTGCCCCTTTTCTTCTGGACTTTTCTCCTTTAGCTTTTTTGTTACTTCTGTCTCTCCACTATCTGAAAAACAGCGCTGAATTAAAATCTCAGCAGGTGTAAAAAAAATCCACATATCTTTGGAAGCATATGTCATTTCTTTTTTCCAGGTTGTAAAAATCGTTCATGCTCATAGTAGATAATTTAGAAAATAATGTAGAAAGGAAACTCACCTATCTTTCCACCAACCAAAACTAGACTGCTACTAAAACTTTAGTTTTTTAAAGAAATGTACACTCTTTAATAGTCTTTCTGCCTGAAGACCAAGTGTAAGAAGCCAGATCGTTCCCTGTGTTCAGTTTCTGCCATGTGCCTGCACATCCGCAGTCCAGGTGAAACTGACACCAGCCGTATGGCCCATCCCTTTTTGGCCACGCGGTAGCTGGAACAAGAAGTCTTCCCAGTCATCATTAAGATGTGATTTAATGTGTCATCAAGTATATAGAAGGTTCCTTCACTCAGAATAGCAAACAGCTGTTCACCGTCTCTTGTGAGCCTGCAGGCAGAGAAAGGGGGACTAAGGATCGGGGTTGCAGGCGAGAGCCTTCACGGGGAGGGCAGGCCGCTCCTGGGGGGTCCTGGCTGAGACCGTGAGCTGTCCATTTACCTGAGGCTTGGATCTTTTTTGGCTTGAAACTATAGACCAATTACTTTTCTCTCTCTCTCTTTCTCCTTCTCTGTCTCTGACTCTTCAGGACAGCATGTTGGTAGTTTACAGTGGGAGGGTCAGGGCTTGTCTGATTCTCTGTAGGTCTTTAAAAGTAGCCTGTGTTCTCTGAAGGGCATAAGGTGGTCTGAAGTGGGATGGGTTTGGTGACCTCTGGGGGTTCTGTCCACACAGATCTGACGTTGCTATTTTGGCTCTCAGCTTCCTTTTCCAGAGATCACTTCTCTGCTGTCCAGCCTCTGCTAGCTGCCACCTGGCCTTCTAGTCCTTGGCCACCCCCTGGGTGGAGGGCTGGGTCTCTTGCTCTGCCAGTCCGAGGGGTGAATGGAGCACAGGCTTGGAGCAACGCGTGTCTGTTTGATCCACCAGCCTGTGGGAGTGCCGGCCATGTGCTCTGCTTGTCTCCCGGGGCTTAGGATGGTAGCGGACAGCATACAAATCACGGAGCCGGGAGCTCTGAGGCTGTTGTGGCAACCCTCTTGAGATTACAGATGAAGAAACCCAAGGCTGCCCTTGCAGAGGGGGAAGAGTGGGTGGGTAAGGGAGTGGTTACCGAGCACCCAGTCGATGCGAGGCTGCATTAGGCAGCCGTCTGGGAGGTATATTCTCCTTGTTAATCCCATTTTACAGTTGGGAAAAGTGAGGCTAAGTCACTTGCTAGACACTGCCAGTAGTGGCAGAGCTCACACTTGAATCTGGTGCTCTTTGACTCTAAATCTTGTGCTTTTCTCCACTCTCATGCTGTGGCCCAGTTTACAAATACACCCATCAACCATGACCCTGGCCCTGGGTGCCCTACTGCTGGCAGTGGCATTCTTAACCATATCATCAGGCCACAAACATGGCCTCCCCCCCCTTCACAGTGACCCCGCGCGGCCCTTCCCCACGCATGTGCCCTTTGGGGACTCATTTTCCTCTTTGTCCTGCTTGAACCTCATGGATCATCTGTGCAAGTATTCTGTATCAGCAAACGGAGGTGAGGGGTCCCAAGCTCTCCTCAGGGGGGACGCTGGGCAACCTTTGGTTGCCTCCAAGCATACCTGTGGTATGACTGTGGGCGGGCTGTGGGTGAGTGTTGGCTGTGTGGGTCCGGGGTGGGATCTGCACCGGACCTCGGCTGACCCAGCCTGCCACGTGTGTCCCCAGCAGTCACATCTGCCTTGTTCCGCAGCATGTCACCTGAGTCTCATTTCCCTTCCAGTTCCTTGAGAACAAGGATTGAGGCACCTTCTCTTTGTGCCACCAGAGAATCAGAAACGTTCATCCCATTAGCAACAATAGACGTTGCTGAATGAACCATGTGGCTGCTTTCCAGAACCAAGCTTCACAGACACGTGGTTTTTCCTTGGGAATAAGCTTTAGGTTGCTATTAATTTTTTAGACTCTTTTTTAAAATCTTTTTAAATTGAGTTATAGTCATTTTACAATGTTGTGTCAAATTCCAGTGTAGAGCAAAATTTTTCAGTTATACATGAACATACATATTTTCATTGTCACATTTTTTTTCGCTGTGAGCCACCACAAGATCTTGTATATATTTCCCTGTGCTATACCATACAATCTTGTTTATCTAGTCTACATTTGCCTGTCAGTATCTACAAATTTTGAACTCCCAGTCTATCCCTTCCCACCCCCCCGGACTCTTTTTAATGAAAATGTTCAGCCTAACAGAAAAGTAGCACGAATACTTTTGACTATAACGAATGCTGTGATGAGAGCTCTTTTACCCTCTGTCTAGATTTAACAACTAGCATTTGCCACGTTTGCAGTAGCTCCCAGAACCCCGGTTTCTCTTCTGCTCCTGTGGCAATAATGACACTGCCCTGTACAGGGACTTGTCGTCCAGCACTTCGGAGAGCCGGCACACCCAGGGGCCAAGCCCCGGCCCCTTCAAGCTGACTGCTCACCAGTGCCTCACGACGTGTGGCCCACTGCATGCCGGGCCGCGGGGAGGGCGCCCAGTGACCTCATCGTCTCAGGTGAGGAAGCCTGGGTCCCCGTCTTGAGGCTGTCACCCTCAGCCGAGAGAGGGAAGCGTGAGGAGCCGGTTGCGTTCTGACGTGCCGAGTCTAACGCTCCATTTTGCATAGATGGACAGAGAAACTTGGAAGCCTGCGGTCTCCTCCCCGGTGAACGTCACGAGTCACAGTTGGGAAACTGCGGCCAGCGGGGCCCCGTTTCTTAGCTGTGTGGTCCTTAGCAAGTCCCTGCCCAATTCTGGACACGGTTTTCTCCTCTAGAGGTTAGGGAGTCAGGCTGGACTATTTCAAAGGCCCCCTTAAGCTCCAAGTTTCTAGAACTTTTCACGGTAAAGTATTTCACCGCCCTCCCTTCCGCTCCCTCATTTGCCTGTAGCTTCCTCTCGGAGCCAGGGCCTGTAGGAATTTCCAGCTCTGCCCAGATTCCGTGATGGGTTCTAATCCCACCCTCAGTAACCCGTGCCAGGCGGAGTTCTCCCAGTCAGGAATTCCTCTTGTGGAGCAAACCCATGTCCCCACTGCTGCAGTTTCCATTAATTTCCTTTGACCTGTCCTCGGGGGAAGCTCGTGATTACTGGTAATTCTAGTTAATCCTTTAACTAGGAAAAGGAAACTAACCATCTAATAGGCAGAATGAGGGAACGACTTGGCACACGATTTGCAAAATAGAAACCTAAAATATTCCAGAATGTTCTCAGGGAGGCCACAACCATTAACGCCCGGGATCTGGCTACTGCGAAACCTTGTCTCCTAGCGGTGGGCACACTTCTGAGCCGAGCCAGGAGCGGGCACAGGCGTCGGCAGCCCCCGCCGTCTTCCCCTCTCCGCATGTTTGTGGCATAATCATTTCACTTGCTAAAGCAGAGCAGCTCCAGCCCCATAAAGGGCTTTCTGACATTCTCTGAGCAGCTGGCCTTCCCCATTTTAGGAGATGTCATGGTTTATTAATTCCTTGCAGAAGCAGTAAGAACTGGGTATTGGCTTAATTTGGGGCCAATTTACTGTTATGGTAGAGAAATTGGCTCTGTCTCTTTTTATTCAACACAGGGCCTATAGTTTCTCCCTTAACCCCTCCCTCCTGTGCAGGGCTCTCATCCCACTCACTTCTGACTGTGTGACCTTGGGCCAGTGCGTTAACCTTTATGTGCCTCAGTTTCTTCGATATAAAGTCAGGTTAATCACAGTACATATTTCACAGGACTGTTTTGAGTGACTATTAAATTAATGAGTTATTTTAGGATCTCTCTCTACCAGAGGCTTTAAATGTTTTTTAAAAAAATCTGGAAATTTCACATAAAGATGCAGGTTTTCAGTTTCCCACGTATGTGGGAGCCATGACAACCTATGTCCACATTCCTGTGTGGAGCAACTATTTGGAGCTGACTAGAGGTGGTTTCCCTTGTAAAGGATGCCTGGTGCTTCCCAGGTCCCCGGCCCTCCCACCCCATCCTTTCCTCATGTCCCGTCTGGCCCTGAGGCCTCGAGTCTGTGGTCTGGACTCCTGTGTTCCCTCACGCAGGGCCGGGCAGAGATCCACACAGCTAAGCTCTCTTCAACCCCCAAAGCCACTGAGAAGTGTCCTTCTAGCTTTACCTGTACCCACGGTGGCGGGCAGCTCTGATCACGGCAGAAGAAAATCCAAACAAAAGAAATAGAATCTCTCCTGGGGCAGATTTACCTTTGTGGATTGAAGATGAAATTGTAATTTGCAGGAAGAAAGAAGGAAAAGAATAATGCTAAAATGTAGCATGACTCCTATTTTTTTTTAAATTGAAGTATAGTCAGTTACAATGTGTAATGTTTCAGTCACATATGTACATACATATATTCCTTTTCATTATAGGTTACTACAAGATATTTAATATATAGTTCCCTATGCTATACAGAAGAAATTTGTTTTTTTTAATCTATTTTATATATAGTGGTTAATATTTGCAAACCTTGAACTCCCAATTTATACCTTTCCCATCTCCTTTCCCCCCGGTAACCATAAATTTCTTTACTATGTCTGTGAGTCTGTTTCTGTTTTATAGATAAGTTCATTAGTCTTCCTTTTTCTTATTTTTAAGATTCCATATAAAAGCGATATCATACGGAATTTTTCTTTCTTTTTCTAGCTTACTTAGAATGGTGATCTCCAGATCCATCCATGTTGCTGCAAATGGCATTATTTTATTCTTTTTTGTGGCTGAGTAGTCTTCCATTATATTTCCTCATCATAATACCATTGTTGAGTCCAAGCTGACCGGTGCTTTATGTACATCCCATTTAAGTGATATCATAGTATCAGCTGGGTAGGGGGGCTTGTTCCTATCTAGCAGATGAGAACAGTGAGGCTCTGAGAGGTTGGGGAACTTGTCCAAGGTTGCATCATTAGGAAGTGGTGAAGGCAGGATAAGGCAGCCCTCATCTGGAGGGCTGAATGAACTGGACTGGATAAATGTGCTCACCTGGGTGGGGCTGGGCTGGAGGCAGTACTGGTAGAGCTCACAAGGCATTTAGCATCCATGCCGACACCTGTATGCTGAGCCAGCCATGCGGGAGGTTCCTGCCCTGGGAGAGGATGGGGGAATTTTGGGGAGGAGAGTAGGAATGCTCGCAGCCCAGAAAGCCCACGGGGCTGTGGTTCTCATCCGAGGGTGACTGGTTCCCCCAGGGCACCTGTGACAAGGCCTGGAGACATTTGCAGTTGTTGTGACTTGGGGGTGCTACTGGCGTCTAGTGGGTGGGGGCCAGGGATGCTGCAAACAGCCTACTGTGCCCAGAATGTTCCCACAACAAAGAATTATGGGTATAAAGTTTGCAGTAGTGTTCAGGTTGAGGAAGTCTGCCCTTGAGCCTCTTTTGAGTGTAAGAGTCTAAGATCGATTTAAGGGTCACCAGAAGCCCCTCTGTCTTGAAATATCGTCTGTAATCATCTTGTCATAGCCTTAGCCCTGAGGGTCCCATGAAGTGTGGACATTATCTGGAGGAGGATTTATCAACAAAGAAAGAACGTCACACCTGGAAGGGACCTTAAGGTCATCTGAGCAAATCCCTCAGTTGTTTTGATGAAGAAACTGAGGCCCAGAGGAGAGAACGTCTTGCTCGGGTTACAGTTAGCTCAGCTGAGCGGTCTGACACCTTATTGCAGAGGGAGGGAAACACAGGCAGTCAGATGCAATCCAGGAGAGGTGTAGGCGGCATTCCATGGGAATTCAGGCTACAGGTCACTTCCACAGCCCCTGGCATGTCTGTCTGTAACAGGAGGTGGAGGAGGCCCAGGCCTCGGGCATTCCCACCCAGGTCTGTTCTCACATTGTCTAGGGCAGCGTTCTGTCTCTTGCTGGTGTCAGCATCCCTTGGAGGGTCTGTTAAAACACCGATTGTTGGGCCCCACCCCCTGAGTTCCTCATCTAACAGGTCCGGGGACCCTGGATTTCTAGCAAGTTCCCAGCTGATGCTGATGATGCTGGTCCAGGGACCACACTTTGAGAAGCCTGTGCTAGGAGAACAGGTAGATCTGAGATACCTGTTCCTGGGAAGGGTATGAAACATGGCCTCGGAATGGGCTGCTGCAGGCTGGGTGGCAGACACCAGAAGACCCTAACCCCTGCAGTCCTCCTCACACTTTGGCCTAGAGTGGGTCTGTGCCCCCAAACTTGGTGTAGTGAGATCCAAACCCTCGCTTCTGGGAAGGCCACTCTACCTCAGGGGTAGGGTCACCAGATATTTATCTTCCAAAGTGGGTCACACTTGAGTGTGAGATGAGACAGTGCTAATAATTATGTGGAAACAGAAGGCAGACCCTGAGCTTGTCTATGGCAAATTGAGCCGTGGGAGGTCTGCTGGGCCCCTGGGATAATGGCTGGGCCCACATGGAAGCTTAAATCTCCCTCAAAGACCTTTTGATGTGGCCAAGTTGTTTCCACAGGGATCAGAGGAAGGGATGGGGTAATGCTGGCTACCCGAAAGGTTTTCAGGGTGGCCTCCAAAATATGCAGAGTAGAAGCCAGCAGAGCCATGAACTGTGTCACCATACCACCCAGCGGTGGGCTGGTCAGCACCTTGGAGGCCAGCTGGGGCCACCGTCCATGCCTTGGGGAAGCAGTGCCATCAGAGGCAGCCTCACCTGCAGGGTCCTTCCCTGTACGTCCCAGCAGTCAGGGCTGGAGGGCCTCGGGGATCCAGGCAGGGAGGATGTGGGGGCCTCCTCTGGTGTGTAAAAGGAGAGTCTGAGGCTCAGGGTGGGGGGATGGGCTCAAAGTCACCAATTGGTCAGTAGAGGGTCCCAAAGCAGGCTTTCTAGGTCAGAGATCTTTCCATGGACACTGATATACAGATACACTGAATTTGGGCAGGTATGTACATTCAAACGGACGCACTGCTAAATGTGGGGGGCCAACAATCAGCTCAGAGCAGGTGTCTCTTATTTCTCATGCAGATACAGAAACGGGGGCATATGCCTAACTTGAAACCTCGGCTCGTAATTCAGCGAAGACCTGTGTGTTGTAGTGGGGCGCTCATCCTCTGCCGTTGATTCCTATTTCCTTAAAAGTGAGTGTTCCAGATCTTCTTTATACTGTTTTTCATCTCTTGTTCTGCATGATGGGATGGAGATGGCAAGGAGGCCAGGGGAGGAGGACAGGCCACTCCTCACCTTCTGGAAAGGCCATGTTCTCTGGACCCAGTCCAGCAGGAAAGCCAGCAGTGCCACCCGGGTCACCAGCATGGACAAATGGGGTGGGGGACATTGGGGCGAGCGCTGGGCCCAGATAGCACATGACGGGGGCCTGGGGACTCCAGGACAGGCCTGGGCAAGAGGGATGACAGGACCGCACAACTGGAGTCCTATAGGCCAACCTGTTGTGGTGCGGGTGGGGAAACGGAAGCCCAGAGAGGGGAAGGGATTTGCCCAAAGTCACACAGAGAGTTACGCAGCTGGGACTGCAGTCCTTCTCTCTGATTCATGGTCTAGGCCTACTTCCAGCACATGTCACTGGCCAGGCAGGAGTCTGGGGTGGGTCTTTAGGTCTCTCACATATTCTAGAGGTGGAAGGTGTAAAGAATTCACAGGGCTTTGTTGGAAGCTGTGTGGGGTTGGTCAGGGAGAGTGATTCCTTCATCTCCGTGTCGTCACAAGATGGCGCCGTGCCCGACACAGGTGAGATGGTCGGTATACATTTGTCAGTTGAATCACTTAACAGTGATACTCCCAAAAGTTTTGTGTAAACAGAGTTTTTGTAACTTTAACCTACCTTCTGAGGCATCTGAGTGCAAGGAAAGGAAAACAACTAGGGGTCTTATGTGCTCTGTATGTGCATTTTCTTTTAAAACTATTTTATTATTTCATGCATTATACAAGCAATGCATATTTATTGTAGGAAAAAATAGATAAACAAAAACAAAACAAAACAAAACAACAACAATGATGCAAGGAGAGTATGTTTCGGGCTGTAATACTTTGGAACCCTCAGCTCTCTCCCTGTAGCGCCAGACTTCATTTCTGTGTTCTGACCCCCGTTCCCTGTATCCTTGGCGTCACCATCTTTGAAGGAAAGAGCCCATGAACAAACCAGGTGCTAGCACCTTATCTTGTTTCCTCAGCAAGTACAGCTCAGGGTGGGGCTGCCGCCCACCAGTTGTTTGGCTCAGATGTGTGTTCCTATTTTCTGGAAGAGTGAAACCAGTGTGTCCTGGGAGACTACCCTGGGCCTGGCACGCTCAGAAACATGCCTAATGTGATGCTCGCTAGTGCTCCCCGTGAAATGGAATCTGGGACTTCAAGGAAGTAGGCAGGTCAGCTGGGAGCCCAGAGGGCACCCCAACCACCCCACATACTGGGCATCACTGCCACGGATCCGCCCTCCATCAAGGGCATTGGAGCCACGGAAGTCAAAGCAGCTTCTATGCTTCTGTCACACACTGTCTCACAGTCCATTAGTGAGCGGTCCTGAAACACAGCATCACCCCAGCCCTGCCAAGCTGACACTGGCTGACTCAACGTGTGATGAGGGCCCAGCAGAAGTGGGTCAGGGGACTGGATTTACCAACCTCTGGCAATGTGCCTGCAACAGGCCACTACTGAGCTGCCCCTCTGCAATGTGGGCCAGTACCCTGGCCTGAGCTGTTCCATCGTCTGGGATGTTGTGGGACCTGAGGTAACGAGAGTTGAAGTGTGCTCTGGAGGGAACATGCCACCACCCAGAGTGTTCTCTTTCCACGCCAGCACGAGCTTGACTTAGCTCGAGTGGTTCTAGGATGGACGGCTTTTCTTTCCTTCCTTGGCCTCCTGTCTAGTGATCGCGTTCCCCTCCCCTGCCAAGTGGTGGCATCACTGGCTCCTCGGGACACCCCCCGCCCCTCGGCACCACTGCTTCCCAACCGTTAATGTTCGCTTCTGTGGAAAATGATAGGGTGACAAGCTGCTCCCTGACATTCCCACCATCAGATAAGCCAAGGGGGAAGCGAGTTCTTCTGGAAGAGAAACAGACTGTGCTTGGGAAATTAAATATCCCTTAGAGGAGAGCAGGAAACTTAAGATTCCAGCCACGGGCTTCCGAGGAGGGCTCACCCAGGAGCCAGTGGCACCCCCAGGGTGAGAGCTGGGAAGGATGGAAGCCCTGCTCCTGTCATCTGCAACGTTACCTGGGGACCGGGGCAGGGCTGGGCGTCTACCTCAACAACACAGGCAGTGGGGTCCAACCCTCCTTCCCTCGTCTCCTTATAGGCGTCCCAGCCCCCTTCCATCTGCTCAGCAGTCAGAGCACTTGGAGGTTTCCAGCCTAGTCTCTTGATGCTCCCTGCGAGCTGGGGTGTGAGATGCGGCCACTCTCCACCAGGGAAACTGAGACACAAAGGGCGAGCAGTGGTGTGAGTGCCATTCTGAACAGAGCTCCAAATATGCTCCTCTTTGCCTACCCTGCAGGCGCGCGCGCGCACACACACACGCACACACTCCCGAGTTTTACAGCCCTCTAAAATTTATGAGGAAGTCGAGTACCCAAGATCTCTTAATTAAGCGGCCTTCCCCTAGGAGAAAGGAAATGGGCTTCCATATTCTTAGCACCGACATCGGATCGCACGATTTACTACCCAAGGCCTGCGTCTCTCCCCAAATCAGCTCCTCTGTAGTACAAACATCTATCACTTTGAAGGCAGTTCAGACGCCACTTTCTCCGCCTCCTCCCCCTTTTCTGGTGCCCTCTGGGCCTCAGCACTTCTTCTCATCTGCCCCTTATCCTAGAAGTTCGAGGTCAGGCAGGAACCCTGAACAGACACCCTACTGTAGCCGCCCCAGAGAGAGGGAAAGCCCTGAGCCCAGGGCTGGCACCAAGGGGCTGCCCTCGCCCATGCGGACGCAAGGGGCTGGTCCTGGTCCTTCCTCACAGCCCACGACAGCTGCTGATGGCTGCCATGAAGATATATGGGTTTAATCAGGCCCCTGACAGGTAAAAGACCTTAACAACGAGGACAGTTTGTTCTCCCAAACTGTTGAGTATCTAAGCCCAGTGTTTACTTTGGAATTGAATGAATAACATTGTTCTGGGAAAGGAAATTTTAAAAAGCAGGCTTGTAATTTACAGTAGAGAGAAGAACAGATCTGGAGGTCTTGTCACCCCCCCCCCCGAGCCCACACCCACCCCTCCCGCAAACCCTCGCTCTGTCTTCTTGCTGTTTTAAACTTCTAAACACACCACAACCAACCAGCTCATCCTCTCAGCCCTGCCAGGAAAGGTCTCAACATTGCCAGGCTCCCTAGAGCTGCCAAGAGAACGCATTGCTTCAAGACAAAGGTTTCCCGCCCCCCATTCCTGTTAAAAACCAAAACCAAATGCCTCTGAAATTCCAAATGCTGTGAGAGCCATTCAAAATGTGGAGCGAAGGGCGATGATTGGGGTGGGCAGAGGTTCACCTGCCCCATGCCCATCAGGTCAGGAGAGTGACTACTTCTAAAAGAAATAAGGTGGGGAAGACCACCCCACCAAAAAGCCAGACCTAGTGAAACATGCCCCCTCCTGGGGTGGAGGAATTCCTTCACTGAGGAAGCTCGATTTGTCTTTAAATTCTTGGAGTGGGAGTGAGGGAGAGTTTCTTGGTACCCAGCATCTAGAAAACTCCCAGAGACTTCCCTTGAGGAGAGACCAGGGCCTGCACCTCTAGCCTGGGCTAAGATGTGGATAGTGGTTTGCCGCAGTGGATGTGCCCGGCAGCCAGGGGGCGCTCGAGACCAGCCTGTTTCCTTATAGAGGTTTCATTTCCAAATGAAGCCCTTCATTGAGTGACAGGACCAGCTCAGAGCCCTGAGAATTCCCTCCCTCTCTGGAATCGCCATCAAATGTAAGACAGGAGGAAGGGGTCTGTGCACACAGGCTGCTGAGTGAGGGGTAGGGGTCTGGCTAGAGGGAGGCCCTCAGAACTCCTGGCCTGGCCTGGGCAGGGACACTTACCTCTCCTGTCCTCCCCCAGAAACCAGGGCCTGCCTGCCTGCCTGCCCGCCAGCCCGCCCGCCAGCCCACCTCAGATGCCTCGGATTAGCTAACTGATGGGGGGAGACCACTTTGAACATTTCAAGGCCTGGTCAGGGGCCAAGTCTCATTACTTAGCTTCAAAGTCAGAAACTCCATAAAAAGTTCATTGGTAGGGCTGATTGTCCCAGATTGTCCCAACGGAACTGAACCCACCACGGCACCCCGGGCCTCATGTTTTAATGTGGAGTGAGAACACGTGTGTGGTACTGGGCCATGGGCGGGGGGAGCAGGGTCCCCAGACCCAGGTTGCATTTTTTTTCTCTTTTCAAACACTTAAAAATTACAAAAGAAGTATAATCACATTATACAATATTTAGAAAAGAGAGAAGAGAAAAAGAAAATATTTCAGAAGCCCACACCTTATTACAACAATAATATTTCTTTCTAGGCATGCTTCTTATGTACAATTTTTATATACTGTTCATTAGCACATGCAAACAAAAATGTTTGCTGTGTGATATTCTGTCCTGGTAATGTAGAGTAATGGTTACACATTTAGGTTGTTTATAGTTTTACTTTTTTTTAATATGAATAACATGGACATTTTCATATTTCCTCATGACTGATTCCTGAATTTACTTTGTTAAAAAAGTAACATTTTTCTGATAATAAAAGTCGCACATATTTATATTTTTGAAGTGTGGAAAATCTGGAGAAGGATAAAGAAGTTAATAAAAATCACCCATAATTGTTCTGCCCAGAGAGGATCACTGTTAACCTTTGGGTTTATTTCCTTCATATATGTATATATTAGAAACAGGCTCACGCTGCACAGAAGTTTTGTAGGTCCCTAGGGCCAGGAGAATAAAATTGGCAGAGGAAATATTATTTCCAGGAGAGATTCAGTGTGTGATACGTGTGGATTTGAAACTGGATGACGTTCTCATTCAGAACATGCAAGCTGGGACAGACCCGTGTCCAGCCCTGAGGCCAGGCGGGCACCCCCGGGGGTGGCCAGTGGCCGTGCTGTGGCCGTGCTATGCCCAGCACCGGGGCCTGGCTCAGGGCTGGGGTCAAGGTCAAGGCCACGGTGGGCGTGAGCAAACGCACTTTCCTCATTTCTCCTGACAAGAGCCGCGGAGCCCCTGATTTATGGGCCCACTTCACGGGACACTAGTAAACGTCCCATAGTATATTTTGTAAGAGTAATGACGTCTCAGTAACCCCGGCCCTCCCTGCCGCCTCGGCTAATAAATTTTCTTCCGTGAGCGGGGTGAGCCTGCCCAACGCTTGGCAAGAGTGGCCGGGAGGTGGACGAGCAGGGGGCACCAGGGCCCCTGGGGCCACTGCTCTTGGGCCCCAGTCTTGCTCAGGAGGAGGCGGAGGGCCTGGCTGTGCCCCCCACCTCCTGCCGCCCCTGAAGAGAGGCCAGTTGAGCTAAACGCTGAGCTCTCAAAAGGCAGAAGAAAGATGAAGAGTTGAGTCAAGGAGCTGGAAAAGGAGGGGGAGAAACCCCAAACCATAATTGCCCCTTTCCTTCTGCAGCTCAGATTACTGGCCAGGGGCTGAGGGGCGGAGGGCTGTTTCTTTTTTGACTACTGTTTCCCTGAGGTTTGAAGATGAACTCAGGGTGGGATGAAAGGACATTTTGGGGTGATTGAGACGGGCTAAATTGGGGGGTGCAGGGGCCACCACAGACCAGGAGTCAGGGGCCAGGCTCTCCCCAGGCTCCAGAAGTGGGATGGGGGTGCTGGGGACATCACATCCCTCTCCCAGCCATGTGGACACAGGCATTTCAAAGGGCCAGGGGCAGGGAATCTATCTGCTACACGAAACAGCTGCCCTTCAAACCTCCCCTCCCCTTTCATATATTTAGTTTCGAGCGCCAGGTTTCTTTTCTCACTATTTTATTCAAGGCTCCTTTCCACCAGTGCCTGCCAGGACTCACACCAGGTGCTGAGGGCACAAAAATGAGTCAGACACAACCCTTGTTGAAGTAACCAAAGTACAAGCTAATGCTTAGTGCTCCTCATGTGTCAAGCACTGTTCTAAGCACTTTATGTGGATTAATTCATTTACTCCTCGCAACCCCCAAAGAAGCAGGCATTTTATCATCATCATTTCAGTGCTGCACAGGCACCTGGAGGTGACGTGGCTCACCCAAGATGTCCCTGGTTCCTGAGTCCTGGCTGTCAGGGACCCTTGGACTCTTATAAACTCTGAGCAGGCAGGCTCCCCTGGACTTCAACTCCAACAAGCAGGTTACACTACAAACTAGGAAACTGGGGCCCAGAGACGAGAAGTAACTTGCCCAAGGCCACACAGCAAAGTGACAAGGCTGGGATTAGAGCCCAATGGTCAGACCCAGTGGCCAGTGCCCTCCCTGCTGTACTGCCCAGCTGCCGTTTAGCCATCTGAGTCCCCCTCACATGTATTCTAAGAAGACAGAGAAGTGAGAACCATTTTATTTTTTTTGACGTCTGGAAGCTTCCTGTTTGCGAGGAACTACACTAAAGACCCACTCTGTGGACCTAGAAGGAAGCATGAAGAGAGTTGTTCAAAGAAAGAATATGAATGCCAAACCAGCAAGCTGGGGAATGTTCTTGTATCCATGGGGTGAGGAATGAGTTTTGCCAAGTGAAAGATTTATATTTTAGTAACTAGAAATTTCCCATGTGTGTCAATGGGAGTTTACCAATTTGCCCACCCAGACTTGCAGCCCAGGCATAGCTGCCTGGAACAGGGCACCCTGTGTGACCGACTGTTGGGACATGCGGACACTGGTGTGCACATGAGAAACGGCCTGAGAGCTTGTATCAGAGCCTGAACTGCTGGGCCCACAGGAGGCTAGCTCCTGAGGCTGCTCTAGGGCCCCAGCAGGAATGCCCAACCCCAAAAGCCATCGCGTGCCTGAGACAGACCTCGATGGTGGAGAAGCAAACCTCGCAAATAAAATCTGAATTTTGAAAAGAACATGCCTGGCCTAATTCGACAGTGGTTGCTTAACAAGTTGGCTTGTGTAGGAGCACTGGGGCACTAGGGCACTGGGGCTGTTTCTTGCTGGAGTTTCCCTGTGCTCTCATACAGGGAAAACCTGGCTCATCTCAGGCTGGTCTCCCAGCAGCACTGGGCGAGGGCCTTCCAGTGGGAGTCAGGGACCTTGATGTCACCACCAGCAGTGGCACGCCCCGTCTCTGTGATTCGGATGCAGCACGTGGTAATCATGGCCATTTCCAGATGAAGAGCCCAAGATGTCCATGGGCTCAGACTCACAGTGCTTGGAGGATGGGGTGGAGTGACTCAGAGATAGGGACGTGCTCAGTCAGTCCAGAAGTGCAAAGAGCGAGGTTATAAACAGTCTCCAGTAAGTGGCTGAGCCCTGCTGCTGGTGGCTCTGGTGCTCAGTCCCTGTCAGTTCCCTCCCCCGTGCCTCCTCCCTGCTTGCTCTCCAGGGCAGGGGACCACCGGGGGGGTCGTGTGATGTGGTGACAGAACTCTGGATTGTAGAGATTTGGGGGACCTGGGACTGGGTGATGGAACAACCTGTTTCCCTCTCTGGGCCTCATTTCTCCACCTGGGAAGGGAGAGGCCTCAGTAGCGCCTTTCAGACCCATAGTTAGAAGTCATTTCACTCTTTTTTAAAATTAAAATAAAAAAAAATTGAAGTGTAGTCAGTTTACAATGTCGTGTCAATTTCTGGTGTACAGCATCATGTTTCAGTCATACATGTACATACATGTACGTACGTATATTCATTGTCATATTCTTTTTCATTATAGGTTACAAGATAGTGAATGTTGTTCCCTGTGCCATACAGTAGAAACTTGTTGCTTATCTATTTTATACATAGTAGTATCTGCAAATCTCAGACTCCCAATTTATCCCCTCCCACCTCCTTCCCCCATTGGTAACCGTAAGTTCGTTTTCTGTCTGTGAGTCTTGGAGCCATTTAACTCTTAGGGGCCAGTTTCCTTGTCTGTTGAGCGCCATGCCTCTTCCGGTCGTCTTCAGCGAGTATTTGTATTATTAGGTTGGGCTCTTGCCCAACTCATGGAGCTATTACAAGGGTCAAATAAAATGAGGAAGATGAAAGTGATTCTTTAACACTGGAGGACTGTTTGTTACCCTCACAAGGAGGATTGTGGGGGAAGGAATCCCCAGCTCATCCCTTCTGCATTCTTCCTGAGGACACCAGAGAGTGGGGAGCGTGCCCCTGGCAGAAGCAGACACATTTATGGGATTTCTCGGCCTTTCAAACTTGGACTCCCCTCCTGATGAGCGTTAAAAAATCTCAAGCCCTCTCTTGATTTTTTTTTTTGAAATTTCAAAATAAATGAAATAGGGACTTCAAAAAAAAAACAATGGTAATTTTAGATCATGCTTTTTCCAAACTTCTCACGTCCCCTGGAGAGTCTGATAAACACGAGGCGGGCACTGAAAAATCCTATTTTTCATTCAAGGCAGGTGTGGAAATTGAGTTGGTCTGGCGTTGCTAGCGACTCGCCCCGGCTGGCAGTCCAAGGCCATGATGGAGAGGCTCTGTGACAAAACGGTGGGCCATGCCACGTACATTTCTTGACATTATTAATCGTGTGGCTACCATTCTTTATGATTCTGTGCTTTTCCACTAGACCACACTGCTTTTTTTTTAAAAAAAACTTTTTAAAATTTTATTGAGGTATAGTTAATGTACAATAATATATGTTACAGGTGTACAACAGTGATTCACAGTTTTTAAAGGTTATACTCCATTTATAGTTATTGTAAAATATTGGCTATATTCCCCGCGTTGTACAATATATCCTTGTCCCTTATTTTATCTAATAGTTTGTACCTCTTAATCCCCTTCCCCTATCTTGCCCCTCCCCGCCTCCCTCCCCCAACTGGTAACCACTAGTTTGTTCTTTCTCTGTGGTCCACACTGCTTTTTAATTTTGTGTTGACTTCTCAGCAGGAGTGAGCTGCAGGCGCCTTAAGAGGGTCTCTCGGCTCATCATTTATTCTGTTCATTGCGTGGGCTTCGTCTACTGTTCTTTCCCCTTCTCTGTTCACTTATTTGAGCCAGGGCTTCCTGGGTGTCTGTGACACAAGAGACTCTTGGAAACAAATCCCTCCTTAAGGAACTTAGACTTGCTTAGAGGAAACCAGACGGAGACCGATCATAGGTAAATGATTAGGTGTCATTATATGGTTGAGTGCCTTAAAACACAGGCTTTCTGTCCAAGGTAACTATTTTTTCAACTTTCCCTTCCACTCTCTAAGGCCAGAACAAATCTGGCTTAATTACCAACACGGGCAATTCGTCGAACCTCTTTGAACATCAGTTGACTTGAAACTAAGGTTGGATGAGATGGTGCTTAAAGCCCCTTTCGAGTCTGGCCCGGGAGGTGTGGGGGGTTCCTGTCAGCACAAGTGGGGCTGAAGGTTCCTTGTCCCTGAAGCCCTCTGCTCCCACCCTGTCTGGCTCCTCCCGATGGCGCCTCCCTGCTCACTACTGACCCTTTGCTTTTCCAACTTCTTGTCTTTTTTTTTTTCCTTCTGTCTTTAGGGAAAAAGTGAAAACAGAGGAGTTGGCATTTCTAGGACATTGTGGGTGGCCTGTAAGGGGGATGATGAGGTGGAGGACGGTGGGGAGGGGCGCCCTGGTGACTCACCGGGTTGTCCCGTGGAGTCGTTTGACATCACCATGGCCCTACCCACTGCCAGAGCCCATCACCATCCTTGCTAGGGCCTCGCCGCCAGCTGGCGGGTCCCGTGTCCCGTGGTAGGCCCCTTAAGAGCTCGGAGTGATGCTGGCTGTAAGTTCAGGGAGGATGGGCTGTGAAGCCCCTTCATCTGGCCCTGGGGGCTGTGGTCCTCACCAGCTCCAGGCCACTGCCCTGAAAGCCTTCCTTTTTCTAGGCCCCCTTCCCCTGGCCCTGCAGACAGAGAAGCCCCAGCCTGGGCCTTATGGACCACGCCCAGCCCATCCTGGGCATGCAGAGGGGGTAGCTGCTGCCCAGCCCAGCGCCTAACCGCATGGTTGGGAGGTGGCCAGTGAAGGTCAGCTTAATGAACAGCTGCTTCAAACCCACAACGTAATAAGTTAAAATAGTTATAAATGAATAGCCATCAACAAAGCACTTTCTACACGTCACTCATTTTCTTACTAAGATGTATTTACTTTTCCTTGTCCGGCACTCATTGTGTTAAGGACTCAAGGATGAAGTGCACTTGAACTGGGAACCAGAACGCCTGGGAGAAGTCACTTTACCTCCCTGTGCCTCCGTCACCCGACTGAGCAGGCGATGGTGGTGACATCTGCAGCCTGGCCTGCGGATCGAGCCCACTGGCCTAGGGGAAGGGTTGGGGACAGTTAAAGCAGCTGTGAAAGGTGCAAGGGGCTACTGCTGAGATGTCCCACACGTACAATGACCACCAAGAAGAGTGTCCCCCATTCTCCCTGGTTAATCGAGCCTCCAGCCCCACAGTCCTGGCATCATCCAGGAAAGCTTTGGCTCCACCAAACAGTGCTAATCCTGCCACGGGTGATATGATTCTAAGGCAATGAGGCCAATTTCCCGAAGCCATCCAAGATGGTGCCATGGTTTTCCTTTGGGCTTGCAGCTTAAATGCCTTCTCATCAGGAAGCCTTTTCTGAAGGGACTGAAGGAGAGAGTGGAGCAAGCAGAGCGTCTGCAGGGAGAGAGTCCCAGACAGAGGGACTGTCTGGCTAGGGCTGAGGGAGCCTGGGGATGAGGAGGCAGCTTACATAGGCCTCCAGTCCATGGGAGGACTTGGATTTTATTCTAAGAGCAGTTAGAGGTCCCGGGTGGGTTTTGAGTAGGAAAGTGGCACCATCTGGCTGCCTTGTGGAGAGCAGTCCTGGGAGAGGGAGAGAAAGGTGGAGACAAATTTACTGGTGAATTGAGCATGGGGTGTGAGGAAGGAGCAGTCGATGACAGAACTGAGGCTTTCGGTTTGAGTAACCAGATGAATGGAAGGTATGTTCTCCTGGAACTGGAGTCCAGCCTCACCAGCTCTCTCCTTCATTCCTCTCTGTTCTCTCTGCCTCTCCTCTCACTCCTTTCAGGAGCTCTTGCAGAGGCCTCTTACTGCCAGTCAACCCAATGCTTAAAGAACAGGTTTGATTATTTCACCATCATGCTTGAAATGTCTGAGACCCACTTGTATTAGTCATCTCTTGCTGTATAACAAATTGACCCGAAACCTAGCAGCTTAAAACAGTGAATGGTTATTGTCTCCCAGTGTCTGTGGAGCAGGCGTCTGGGGGCAGCTCAGCTGGGTCCTCTGTCTCAGGTCCACATACAGCTGCCATCAAGGTGGTAGCCAGGCTGCAGTCTCATTTGAAGGCTCAAATGGAGGAGGACCAAGCTCACTCATGTGGTCATTGGCAGGATTCAGTTTCTTGCTGGCTATTGGCCAGAAACATCCATCTTTTGCCACATGGATCTCTCCATTGGGCAGCTCACAACGTGGCACTGGCTTCCCTCAAAGTGAGCCAGTGAGAGGGCAAGAGAGAGCACCCACGAAGGAAGCCCTAGCCTTGTTAGAGTGAGACAGTAGGTCTGGGCGCCCATGCTCCAGGGCAGGGGTCGTACGAAGGCATGAACACCAGGGGCAGGGACCAGCGGGTGCCGTCTTGCAGGCTGCATACCCCTTCCAGCCACTTCCCTGTGTCTTCCGCACACACTGCTCTCTCTGGTCATGACACCGGACTTGCTGGTCCCAAAAGAGCTGCTTCCTCTGTTTCCTGTCTCACTGCCTTTGTGCGCTTTCTGCCTGGGACTCTGGGAGATCTCTCCTGCGCATTACTTCAGGCCTAGAAGTAAAGCTTTTGGGCATGATCCTCCCTCCCACTTGCTTGCATCAGCATTCTTCGTCCATGCGTTTGCTCCTCCCAGTTCAGATCTGTGCTCTGTGACAGTCAGGGCTATGTCTTATTCATGTGTGACTTCCCACTGCCAAAGACAGTGGGTGGCATGTAATCAATTCTTATTCAACTCTTTGTTCAGCATAAATGAGTGAATTTTAGTTAAAGTGAACGAAAAAATTCAGGAGGGTAAATCTCCTTATAGGATGGATGCCAAGGTAAAACAAGGCTTTAAGATGATCTATTTTGGTTTTTGATTTTGTTTTTGTTTTTAATTGAAGTATAGTTGATTTACAATGTTGTGTTAGTTTCTGGCGCACAGCATAATGATTCAGCTGGGGGCTCAGGTTTTGACCCTTTACCTCCTTCATGTCTTGGTTCAAATGTTACCTTCTCAGCTAGCATTTCCCTGGCCACCCATTTAAACCTCACTCCTGCCTCCTAGACGCCCAGTCTCCATGACTCTGCTTAAATTCCCCGTAGCATCTGTGACCTTCTACTTCACTAAATCACTGACTCATTGTCTTCCTCATCTCTTTCCTGACAGTAGCATATAAGCTCCCGGGAGGGCAGGGCTTTCTGTCTCCCCTGCGCAGGGATGTCTCCCCAGCACCTGGCACCATGCCTCACACAAAATCAGTGCTGTGGGAAGATGTGCTGGATGAATGAATCCTGAGCGGTGTCCTTGAGTGTAGGGTGTTCTTGAAATGCTCGTTTGGTTGGTTGGTGGATTGATGAAGCCAGCCAAGTGAGATCAAACCCATATCTCTCTCTTCTAGAAGAGGCCCTGGACAGATAGCTGAGGCTTGGAGACTCATTTCTCAAGGTCAATGGAGTGAGTCTTGTTGAGATTGTCACGGCCCTTCCCAGCTGGGCTGAAAAATGCCTTTGGAATCAGATGCTGGGGAGGCGGGAGGCCAGCTCCAAGACTTCCCAAGGAGCCGGAGTCAGAGCTGGCTCCACATCCCTTCCGTCAGCCCCAGCACGCAGAGGAGAGGCCTTTAGCTGCCAAGGACTTTGTTTTATTGTCACTGCAGCTGGCTCCCCTCTGGGTGGGAGCTGCCAGGGCAGCAGCCATCAAGCCCTGGACACCGGGCTGGGGTAATAATAGCAGCTCCATAATTCTTGCTCGAGCCTCAGCTGAAAGGAGGAGCTGCTGGAGGTGGCGGGGAAACAGGAGCCCGGCAGCAGCAGGAGAAGGAGCTGGTACTGGCTGTTCTCTCTCTCTCGTAGACCCGGCCCTGGGACGTGGCTCAGGGACCTGCTTCCAGCCTACTCTCAGTTCAGTTTTTCCAAAGCTTGTCACAGGAAGAGGGCTGGGATGTTATTATTAAGTCTTGGGGACATAGCAGAGGATTCTTAGGTAGGAAATTCTGATATCATCTTGCAGACCCTGCCACTGACAGCCTGTATGACAGGCAAGAGGGATCACTGCTTGGGGATGCATTTGAAATGCTACTTCTGTTGTAGGTGCCTTTTGGCCTCTGGAAAGAGGTGGTGTTGGATTGAGAAATTACCCCCAGTTCTTGCTACCTCTGGGCTGTGAAGTCCCCACGTGTGTGGGACAATAAATCTTTGCACCAACCTGGTCTGAGATACCCCTGGGTTCTAGCCTTGGAGTGGGCAGGCCAATGGCACTGCCTGGCTGTCTGGGCATCACTGAGCCACTGCAGTAGGCTCAAGTTCCTTGTTTAGGAAGAGGAAGTAACTGATGTCCTAAAGCCTCTCTTGTCAAAAGAGCCTCCCTGCGGTTAGACCTAGAGGCTCGATCACGTTCAGGTTTGATTTTTCTCCCTAGGTGAGAGGTGGACATGTGCTCTTACATCAGGAGCCTCATAATGTCTGGCTGTCTCTTTTTCTGTGGTGTTAGTGGCTGTGGATCCTCAATGCCCAGAGTGATTAATTCATTTGTGCTTTGCTCTGACGTCTGCAGTCTCTGCTCCATGGCCTTGCATCTGGCTTTGCCTCTGGAGTGACATGGCTTTTTCTGATCTCCCTTTATAAACCCCACCCCTTCAGCCTACATGTCCATCCCCAGTCTCCTGTCCAGGAGACCCAGTCCAGGTCAAGAGAAGTCTGAAAGATGAAATTCCCTCAAGGAAGGAGGAGAGAAGACAACTCCATGAGGAGAAGGTGCTCCCAAGGCTGGCAGACATCCCCTGGTCACCCCTGACATGGAATCTAGGGTCAGGCTCTTAGACCCTCGTTTTGGGGTGATAAACATGTTCTGAAATTAGACAGTGATGGTAATTACACAACTCAGTGAATATATTAAAAAACATGAAATTATATACACTTCAAGAGGGTTAATTTTATGGTATGTGAATTGTATTTCAATAAAGCTATTTAAAAAGAGAGGGGGGCGAGTAGGTCTCTGGAGCCAGATTGCTTGAGTTCAAATCCTAGCTCCTCTGATTACTATACGTGTGATCATTTACCCACTCTGTGCCTCAGTTTCCTCATGTGTAAAACGAAGATAATACTAGTACCTGCCTCGTAGGGTTGTGAGGGTTCCATGGTCTAATGGGCTGGCTCCCGGCACAGAGCAAACACTCCATAAGGGTTAATTGTTGTTTTTATTATTAATATACCATGATCCCTGTCATCTGTACGTAAATCAAGAGCCAAAGAGGACGTGTCAGCAAGGCAGGCTTAGTCCAGGGTGATGTCCACAAACAGGACCAGGGCTTGGAGATGTGGGTAGCTCCCATGTTGAAAGAACCACTCATGAAACTTGCAGAGCACTTAGTCACCCAAACATACATAAATACCGAATCTGGCTCAAGATTTTTGGCTGGAGTCCACTGAGAGTTATGAATCCCTCTTTGAACAATGGCAGCTATTATTAAAATCTAGAGGCTTTGAGTTGGACGCTTTCTCCAGCCCAGACACTGATTCAGAGCTGCAACATTCTAAATAGCGAGGCTAGAAATGGATGCCGTTTTTGAGCTGATTTATTGAGAGGTTTCTTGATCTGGGTCAGTTTCCTGCAACATTTGGAAAGTGACGACTGTAGCATCATTATTTTCCCCAAATGACCAAAATTATAGCCAGTAACTTGAGGCCAGTAAATTTCCCTGCAGCAGATGTTAAACTCTTTTAAAAGATGATTAACAATGGGAGACTTAGGCTCCACGGCAGCGTAACCAATCGGGTGGTGTTGCTGAAGTCAACGTGTGAGGTAAGAGGCACATCCAGACCCCCACGGCGTGGTGGGGGCCCAGGTTGGAGACTGGAAGAACCCACAGGTTGTGATGTAAATCAAGCCTGTGGTCCTTGGTGGCAGGACATGTGGTGCTGTGACAAGAGACCTAGACTGGGTATTGAGAGACCTGGTCTTGCTTCTCCCAGCAGCGTGACTCAGGGCAAACCATTTCCCTTCTCTGGGATATAGTTTCCTCATACTTTAAAATTAGGAGGGACCACAATCAGTGGTCTCTTAGGTATTTTGTGAGTTTTAGACTGATTTGTTCTGTTACTTAAGGAGAAAGCAAATAAATCATTTGCTAACCTCCAAAGTATCTGTGATTTTTAGATGGAGTGGCCACAAAAGAACCAAGATGGGTTATACAGTTATGATGATGCTTGCTTCACATCACCACTGCCAGAAAGTGTGGGAGTGAAAAGGCATAAGGATGGGTCCAGGGAGACCACCCTCGGATACCCAAACCAGGGCTCTGGGACCAGACACAAACGTTTACTGGTTGAGGACAAGGTTCCATTGCAGTCTCCTTGAGGAATGTTATGTAGCTCTTACTCATCTCTCCAGTAGATAAGTTTCTCTACTTGTTCATCTCTCCTCCCCTTTCCTGAAGGCTTGTCATCTGCCTGGGAGATTTGTGGATCAACTACTCAATGTGTATACTTACACACGTCACATGCACACATGTCTATGCAGTTGCTGGGTAGAATTGAATGATGTTCTAATGAACTTCTCCAATGAGATACCATTAGACCCCCTTCTCTAACAAGTCCGGCGTCTTCAACCATGCTCCCAGCTTGAGGTCACTGGAGAGTGGAAGGGAATAAACCCAACGAATAGGATCATTGAGATCCTTTAGAAAAATCCCCTTTATCTCTTCCCCAACACTAAGGGGAAGTGGCCGAGATCCTACACCTCATAGCACTTGAGCCATGGGGCTCTGGGGAGTAGAACTTGAGTTCTTCCAAACTCCCTCTGCTCTATAGTAAGACTCAACACAGCAGCCCTCCTCAGAGGAATCATCCATTCATTCAATCAGTAAATATCGAGCACTTACTAAGTGTCAAATTTGGTGCTAGCCATAGAGATACAATGCTGAACCAATGCCAGGGAAGATCTTAGAATATTTTAGGAGATGAAAAAAAAAGCCAGTGTGAGGATTGCATTAGTCCATCTGTTTGGGCTTCTATAACAAAATGCCACAGACTGGGTGGCTTATAAACAACAAACAAGTACTCCTCAGAGACCTAGAGGCTGAAAGTTCCAGCATGGTCAAGTAAGGGCCTTCTTCTGGGTCACTGACTTCTCACTGTGTCCTCACATGGTGACAGGGCTGGGGAGCTCTGTGGGGTCTTTTTGGAAGAGCACTAATCCCATTCATGAGTGTTTCCCCCTCCCAAGTACCTTCCAAAGGCCCTGTCTCCTAAAAGCTTCGCATTGGGCACTAGGACTCCAGCGTATGAATTTGGGGAGACAGACGTTCAGACCACAGCAAGGAACAATGTAAGTGAGGAGGGAGAACGATTCAGGGCAAGACTGGGAACATAGGCAGGGTGCTGGTCATGCGTGGTCTAGGTGGCCCGAGAGGTCAGTTTTCCCACCCACGGTTCTGAAAAAAGTGGAACACAGAGAGACATGGCTGAGGGAGGCATATGGAGTTGGCGTATCCCATGGACGTTTCTTGGATCTATCAAATGGAATTCTCAGATCAATTCTAAACTTAATGAAAACTGGCTTTTTAAGGAAGTGAATTCCTGGACATATATGAGAAATACCTGGAACAGAAGAAAGAGCATAGGCTTTAGATTCAGGCTGGAATTTGAATCTGGGCTCTGCTAATTGTTGGGAAGCTAAGTTACCTAGCTTCTCTGGGTTGAGTTTCTCTCATCCATACAGTAAAGGCAGAGGTATCTCATGGGCTTTTTAGGAGATGATACCTAAGGTCATGTTTGCAATATCTGCAGTTGCTGGCATGTGGGTGGTACTCCCTTACGCACCAAGCTCCATACCACCATGCAGACAGTTGCAGGATATGGTTCTCGGTTGCAAGCGACAGAATCTACTCTGGCTAGTGCTTCCAGGAACACTCCCAGAACCATGCTGTAGAACTGACCTGATCTGGAAGCTTCTCCCCTCACAGGTGACCTAGAATTACTCCACTTCTACCATCACCCACACCAGTAACAATGGAAGCCCGAGCCATGGAAGTTTCTGGCACTTGGCCGGTGACCCATTTATTCTAGGCAACATTTTATTCATCAAGTAATAAAGGCCTAGACGCCCCCCTGCTATTTCTGCTACACCAATTTGAACTACCAATGTTAGCTTTTCTTAAGTGAGGTCGTGTGATTCTCCACATGCTTAGTTTGGCGGGGGGCACATGCTCAACGAAAAAATCAAATTTTCTATGCAACTGATTGATGTAGTTTGTCTCAGCGCTCCTCATAATCTTCTCACTTTTCCAACCTACACTAGGGATTAAAGATAAATTGTGCCATTTGGGGTTTTTCCAAGCAGCTGCTTTCTTTCTTTCTCTCTGCATCTGTCAATCTCCGTCTCTCCACACACACACACATCTTCCGTCTCTATTTTTCTTTCTCCTTCTTCGTTGCTTTAAAACAAAACAAAACAAAAATCACAGAATTTAATTTCTTGAGAAACCTTCAACTTGGAGTTGCTAGAAGTCTCTCTGTAGCCTTCTTCTACTTTCTCCTACCTCAGTTGGGATTTCTCCACACAGTGGGGCCGTGGCTGCTGCCTGCTCTTGACTGACATTTCCCAGATTTATCACTGAATAGGAAAGGGCTTCTCTCTAGCTCTAGCTTAAAAAGTCTTAGGAAAGGTCTTTGGTCATGTAAGGCACCCTTTGGACCAATCATTGAAGCTTGCCAAGTGTGATTGGCTAAGGTTAACAAACTACCAGGTCCAGGGGTGTCAGGGTGAGAAGGGAGGGACGGGGCCTCAGAAGCAGCTGGTGGGGGCACAGACATGACCACGATGAGTCACTGTGGCCAGACAGCAAATGATTTGTGTGGCCTCCACTGTCTCCAGATTTTGTCCTCTTATCCCTCCTGTGTGGTAATATGGAAGGAAAACAGGTGTGCAGTGGAGCAAACAGGATTTGCTTGAAGAGAGGGCCCCCTACACGTTTCCCAGGAGGGAGAACACTTTCATATTCTTGTCCCATGGATAGGGACCAATTCATGCTTGTCCCCAGGAAAAGAGCAGAAACCCAAGTCCACTTCCTTGTCCTTGAAACTCAAACTTGTTAAATCGTAAGTTCTAGCTTGAAGACAGGCTGTTTCAGGAAAAAACAGCATTGTTGTCTGAACGGTGAGCCTCAGACTTCGGCCCACGAGTGTTGTTGTTACTGTGTGGCTATTATTACTGTTGGTATGTAAAGCTTGCTCGTGAAAATACGTCCAGGGCCTGAAAGTGGTTCTGTTGCACTCCTGCAGACCTCGCTGTTGAGTGCCTTCCAGGCTTAAGGCAGGGGCTTTGTTTGATTGAATCTTCTGAATGGGTGGTTGACTAACAAGAAGCCTTTTCTTTTTAATTTAAATCTTAGGGTTGAAAATCTCAACAGAACTTATCAGCCTCTGTCCCCGTCTCATAAGAGGAGTTCTTCAGAGAGGCAGCTCCAGAAGCAGCAAGGTCTTCAGCAGAAATCAGGTACTGAGCCATTGGCTCTTTCTGAAATTCATATTTTGTCTGTTTCTTATGTAACCTGGTCTGACAATGCCTGCCCTGGTCATCTTCCCTACTACTTCTTGGCATTTCTGTAAAAGGCAGAACTTTGTTATCTTCTCATTAGTCACTAGACACAAGGACTTCGCTTTTTCGGTGGATCCACGCTGCTTCTAAAGGGCTACATCTGCTGTTGCGCTGGCTTCATCCTGGATTTGTTTTCATGGCTGACTGATGAGGAGGGACCCTGGGTGTGAAGAGCGAGAGGGCAGGGTTCTGCTGAATTCTGGTTGTCTGAAACCTGGGCTGCGACCTGATGGACAAACGTCAGTCAGCATCACACATTTAAGGCAGTGTGTTGTTGGGCAACAGCTCCAGACGGGAAGTAAAGCTGCATTTAATTTATCTCTTACAGAGTGTGTAGAAGCTTTTAAAATTATTATAAGCACATAGACGAAAATATCTGGTTCAAAAGATTCTCCGCTTGGACATTCCCCCAAACACAATGTCTCCCCTTGAAAGACGACAAAAATAAAAAGGATACCTCGATCGTGTTGTCCACGCAAACTTCCCTTTGTGAATGACGTGGAAGATGATGCGTGTGATGGCGGGGCAGTCCCCATCCTGTGCTGGGAGAGCTGGGACCGGGTTTACTGAAGCCTGAGGTCTGCAGTTGCCTTGTCCACCTTGCAGGGGGTGCAGCCTCTGATAGTGAACACAGTTGATTCTTTGTTTAATGACGGAGTTACTCAGAGATAGAATTATGAACATAACTAATCACTTAGAGGAGTTGTTGAATTTGGGCTGAATGTGAACTGATCCCAGGGGTTTATTCTGGAAGCTGAGCTTTAAAAGAAAATGCAGGCGATTACTCCTGAGAGTGTAGATGTCATATCATCTTGAGTTCTGGCTACCTGGAGTTTTATTATATCAAAGAGTTGGAGTGGGTGGGGGTAGAGAGAATTTGGGGGGTTTGTTGTAGAACCAAAGGTGTAGGCAAAAGCCAGGCGTTGACATGACCAAGACCAGCCTTAAAGATATACTGATGAACTCAGCCCTCTCAGGCATGGCCCGCTCCCTGACACCCCACCCCAGGTTACATTAGGGGGATGTGGCATTCGGGAAAATTTACTGGCTGAATATACTGCCCTGCCCACCTGAGCCCCAAATGTCCTTTAGAGAAACTAAATAGAAAGGGGCCCTCCCATCGAGCCACGGCCATGTATCTCTTTGACAATTTCCTCTGGCTTCTTTTTTCTTTCCTTCTGGAACTCTGGTTAGAAATGTTAGCCCTCTTCCTTCTGTCCTCCACGTCTCTTAATGGCCTCTGGTCCCCGTAGGTCTCTCTCTTCTCTGTTCTCTGACAAGACTCTAGTTTGTGCTGTGGGGTTGAACACATGTCATTTCTTCCGAGGCTGCATGTCTTAGTCTTGTCTCCTCAACTAGACCGGAAGCCCCTGGAGGTCAGTGAGTCTTAGGCACCATTTGTATTCCCATGGCACTTGGCTCAGCGCTTGATACAGTAAGTGCTCAGTGAGCACCCCATCTATACAGGCCCATTGGTTCACACTCCCAAGTTATCCCTGAGCCTGAGTCTCACACACGTGACCTCTTAGGAGCCAGTTGAGTGCGTTGGACCAGAGCACACCCACTCTTTCTGTATCAGCCTTGGGCAGCCCAGCATGGTGCTCTGCTCCCCTGGCCTCTGCTGACTTCCTTAGGATTGTACACTTACCTTCATGATCCTTCCAGCCCAGGGGGCTTACCTGTGTCCCGGGAACTCACCTCTCGTCTTCTCTATCTGGTCTTTTCAAGTCAGCTCTGTTTGGCTGCCACCCAGAGTCCAGAAATACATTTCCAAGGGCAGACCTTGGAACTCTGTGGGGCTGAGAGCTACTTCTGAGCAGCAGTTTAGAATTTGACATGTGACTCTACCAGCTGGGAGGCCCTGGGTTCTGAGCCTTAGTTTCCTTATTTGTAAAATGGGAACGATGTGGCGGTGAAAAATAATTGAGATAATGAATGTGAAAATCCTTATCAAATGTTGGGTACAGTTATTATCTGCAAAACAACACTGAATGATGGTTGTAACCATTAGACACAGGAAACATAGAAAGTAATCTGCACCAGCTTTGGAAAAATAAAGTTAAACTATATTATTCAGCCTATCTTTTAAAAGATTACTTGAAAAAACTCTATCAATCAAAAAGTGCTCAAAGGAAAAAAAAACATTTTTTTTTCTGACCTGCAAGATGAAAATTTTTTAAAAAGGAGAGAGAATTGAGTGGTTTATTGAAAACTGTGAGCACCTTGAAACTATTTGAAACCCTGTGTCCCCTTTAAATCATGTTGCTCCAGAGTTAATAGGGAAGATTACAGCCAGGAAGAAGAGAGTAACAGGAAATAAGGGAGAGGATTTAAAACATAAAAAGTGTCAGGCTTCAGAACTTCAAGAACGCTGAATTCCATCTCAAGTCCCAGCATCCTGCCCCTTAAGCCTTTGGTGAGGCCACTGCCTTTGCAAGGATCATCTTCTCTGCTACAAACTGCTTGAAATCAAAGCCACATGCAAACCTTGCTGCTTCACCCCGTGCCCTCCCCTGTCTGTTCCCACTCTCCTTGGGGGCTGGGATGCTGGAATCTTGAAGCCTTTGTAGGAAGCAAGTTCATCCTTGGACACTTTTATGGCAGCAGAGGTAGAAAGAGTGACGTCATGACAATGGATGTCCCTTGTCGTTTTTAATTTTAGAGTCATTGTTACAGACTTGGGTTCATTTCTCCCCAACCACCCAGTGCTCTGTGAGGTGAATAAAAGAGATTAAATTCCCATTTTATAGATGAGAAAACTGAGACTTGCTCAGTTCCCAGTGCTGGGAAGTAGCTGATGTGGAATGACAGCTCAGGTTTCTGTCTCTTACTCTCCCAGGATGGTGTGGGGCTGGGGCAGTTACAGCACTGCTGCTTGTGGGGAAAGAAAAAAAAAGATCCTAAGCTGAAGGGCCTCCCAGGGGTTAAAAAATGCCTGTAAGAGAACCAGCTGTAAGTCCCATTTCATCAATAAGAACACTGTGGCCCAAACACTTACCCGTGGACCTGCCCACTGGAGGACAGATGGAGCGTCTCTTGTAAACCCCGATTTTGTGACTTTCATTCCATGCTCAAAATGCATTTAATGTTGAGGGTTCTGATTCTTTAAAAAGTGGAAATCTACGTTTGATGTTTCTATTCACTAGAGGGATTAATTAGTCATTGAAACTGTAGCTTTCGTTCACTGAGTTGTCCTCGCTCTACAAAGCCCTTTCATGTTCTTGGTCTCATTCGGGCCAGACACCCCGGTGTGGAGGGTGCCAGCTAACCAGGATGTGGCTCATCTTCCTGGAAGCTGGAGATCCACGGTATTTCTACAAGCACTCTCATTTCACAGGCGGAGAAACTGAGTTACAGAAAGCACCTTTTCTCAATAGAGTTGGCTCAGAGTAGAGTTGCTTCTTTTTCGCTCTAAATTACCACCCCTGTGTTGTGCCACTAGACTCTCCTCGTAGAAACGTCGATCGTGAAAAGATCCCTGCTTTGGGAATCAGGAGACCTGGGTTCAAGTCCTGCTGTTGGTGCTGACTAGCTGAGTGACCTTGGGCAAGTCACTTTCCCTATCTAAGCCTCTGCCCTCAGAGAGTTCCTGAGAAAATGCAAGGTGACTGTGTAAGTTCAATGTCATATGTGCTCAGTAACTATTAGCTGAATTCGAATCTTTCTAGGGCTTAGTTTTCTTCTTTATAAAAGAGGGAGAGTAACCCCCTGCCTTGCCTTGTTCATTGGGCTGTTATACGCCTCCGAGGAGACTGTGGATATACAATAACTTTGGGAAATAATGTTAAGATGCTTTTAAAACCATATGGAAGTTGCTGACATTCCTTAACAAGTAGGATCCTAGGTACGCATTGGCTTTGGCTCACGCACCTCTCAAACCGGAAGCTATGACGAGCCCTACTTTGCAGACAGAGCCCTCGAGGAGTGATTTACCAATATCAGAACAGAAAGCAGCCGTGGGGTCAGGCACCTGAGACAGGCACGAGTCAGTGAGAGAATTCATAATCTCCCCTTCAAGAAGGGTTTGCAGGAGGGCAGTATCTGTGTTGGGCCGTTACAAGACTGGGATAGGTAGAAACAGTAGAGGGCAAGGTCAGGCCCAGAAACACCACGGGCACAGGGCACGGGGCGGGAGAGCACGCAAGTGCAGGAGAGAGAGTGAGTCCTCTCATTTGGGGAAAAATAAAATTCACCAGAAAGTGGCCAGACTAAGAATCCAGCCTCTAGACCACCAAGAGAATGGGCTAGAAGGTTCTGGGGGTGTGACAGGAGGAAAGATTCCACTCAGCCCCTCACTGGTGGGGGCCATGAGCCCAGCCTAAGGGTTTGCTCTAAAAAGAAGGTGATTTCAAAGCTTTAGGAGGCATCTTTCCATTGCTATGGGTGCAACCTGGGAAGGTGTCCCTTTGGTTTAGCAAAGCAGGTGGATGACTTTTTTTCCCTGTAATGATCACTTTCAATGAAAAGTTAGGTTCAGATAATAATTAGGGTCCAATAATAACAGCTGCGAACATTTATTGACCGTTTTCTGTGCGCCAGGCACTGTGGGGGTAGTTACATTACTTTCTTAGAGCTACCATAGCAACTGCCACAAACTGGGTGGCTTTAAATAACAGAAATGCATCCTCTCAAGGTTCTGGTTGCCAGAAGTCCAGGCTCAAGGTGCTGGCCGCGCCCCACTCCCTCCGAAAGCTCTAAGGGGAGAGTCCTGCCTGGCTTCTTCCAGCTTCCATGGCTCAGGCATTCCTTGGCTTGTGGCTGCATCCCTCCCGTCTCTGCCTCTGTCTTTCCGCGGCCTCCTCCTCGGTGTCTCTTATAGGACACTTGGCATTGGATTTAGGGTCCACTCAGGTGATCCAGGATGATCTCATCTCGAGATCCTTCATTTCATCTGCAAAGACCCATTTTCTAAATAAATCCATGGTCACAGATTCTGGGGACAAGTACTTAGGCACGTCTTTTGGGGGATGCTGTTCAAACTGTTGCAGGGGTTTCTGTGCAATACACCATTCAGTCCCCAAAGCAGGGTCACCCTGTGGGGCAGGTCATAGCGTCGTCCTGGCTTTATAGATGGGGAGACTGCGGCAGGGAGAGGTCTGTGACTTAGCAGAGTCCTACGGCCGGGAAGTGGCGGAGCTGGGGTGTGAAGCCCAGGGGTGTGGCCCGGGGCTCTAAGGGCTCCTCACCACCATGCGATTCTGTCTTCTTATGACGTTTGTGAGAGGAACCACTCCTGGTGATAAAGAAACCAGGAATTTTGGAGCCTGTCCTTGGCAGGTGGGGGGGAGGTGGGTATGGAGTCCTTGAAAGGAAGGAAGATGTGACCGTGGAGACAGGGCTCTGACAAGAGGGAGGACAGGTGGAGTCAGGCCGGAGGAGGATAGCTCCGAGAGTCTGCCTTTGAGTGTGTGAGGGTGTGAGTGTGTGTGTGTTGGTGGCTGGCTGGGCACCGGGCCCTCCAGAGCAGTGAGGTCTCGCTCTGGCTGATATATGGGTTCCCAGCTTGATACCTTCTCCCCTCCATCTCACAGTAGCGGGTGTGGATTCGTGGTAACTAGAGGAAGGGAGGACGAGCCGTGGAGGCCCATGGGAGTGCAGGAGGACAGCTGCCACGGGAGGTGGGGACCCTGAGAGCGGACCCTCCCAGGAGTCTCTGAATCTGGAGGCAGAGACTCTCTCCCGCATTCATACGGGATGAGACTGGAGCCTTGTGCTTGCCCGGGTGATCCAGGCCCCAGGAGGTTGGAGAGGGGCTCCCGCCCCGGGTAGCTGACAGAAGGAACCGCCCTCCTGGGAAGGGCGGCGAGGCTGTGCCCACAGGAGGGAAGCGGCCCTCGCAGCTGGCCGTTCAGGCACTGCCGGCAGCTGCAGGGAGCCCGGGGAGGACGCCCTTCTCCACCCGTTTCTTTCCTCCTCCCCAAGACTATTCTGGGAAGGAGGGGATGTGAAGACTGAGCTGCGGGGTGGAGGACAGAATTTGCCTTGGTTTTCTCCACTTCATTGCCCTGATGTGCTGTTGTCCTGTTTTCTACCCTCACTGCCATGTTGGCCCCCAAATGGAAAAGTGACCTTCCCAGAGACAGGTGGGGACACCCCAAAGAAAGACTCCCTGTCCCCAGTGCCTCTCTTGGCTCCCCTGGCTGGGTTCTCACGAAAGACTGCAGGAGGCCACCCACCATGGGAGTTTTGTAGAAAAGAGAGAATGAGATGAGATGTGTGACAGTCCCTGGTGACCCCACGGTCCTACGCAAGTGCCAAGTGTCAAGGTACTTCCAACAGCCGGACGCCTGGTGCAGTCACCCCGGGAGCTGGGCTCGGTGGTGCCGAGGAAGTCAGAGGTCAGGGGTCCGAGAGCCCCAGTGGCCCCACCTCACTCTGGTCCCCACCTCGTTGTCCCTGCTGATCTGGCTCTTGGTGCCACACACCTGCAGCTCGGCGGTCCTCCTGGCAGGGCCTCACCTGGGGCAGAGCAAATGACAGGGTTCACCGGCCCCCCGGCACGCTAAGGCAGGAGTCTTTGCTGCGGCCCTCCCTGTCCCCCCAGCAGGGCCCCTGTGTGGGAGGGGTGGAGGCAAGCCGGTGATGCATGGACGTCCTGGGGGCGAGCGAATTAGGCAAAAATGGGACTTCTTTGGAATTCTCGGAAGGCTGCGGCCACTGTGGAGACCGTGTGGTCCAGACGGGCTAACCGTGAGTTAGGGAAAGCCTGCCCAGCTGGCAGTGGAATTTTCCTGGGTGAGAAATAAGTCTTTATTGTGCTGAGCCACCGAGATTTGGAGGTTTACTGGGTGGCTCCTCACATTCATTTCTTTGGTGAGTACAACCCCTTACATTGAAATAACCCCTTTGGTGTGCAACATCACTTACTTTTCATAACAACCCTAGGAAGTAGTTTCTCATTTTACGGATGAGCAAACTGCAGCAGTGACCTGCCCGAGGTCATGCACGTAGGAAATAAGCAGACTTGATTGTTGAAGGTTAAGGGGAAGCACAGAGGAGGCGATAATAGTGACATGAAGAGGCGGCTCACCTGCTTTAGCGATCTAGGCAGGGGGCCAGGCTGAGGGTGGGGTAGAAGGAAGGTAAGAAGGGAGAGTTTCAAGGAGAATCTTGGCTTCTTCTTCCATATCCTTGGCTTCATAGCCAACTTGGGACCCTTGGAAGGCAAAGGGGTGCCCTGTGTAAGCCTCAGCGTCAGGGAGGTGAGACCAAGGAAATGTGTCTTTGGGGACTCCTGTACCTGGTTCTAGATGTGCTCTGGATAGGAGGGTTAGTGGCAATGAAACCAGTGAGACTTTGCACAAAACATGGCAGAATGAGATGTCCCATGGACTCTCTGCCCGAAGCCACCCCTCGTTCTAACCAGGCTGTCATTGCTCAACATGCTTCAGGGGCCCTCTGTGGGGTGTGCCTGTTTACCAGCCACATCCTTTATAGCTAAGCCACGTAAGGGTTGGTTCTGTTTTTCTCTTTCTCTACTGTTTTAAATTTATTATTCTGAATAGATAACGTCTATAGGGTTCAAACATTAAAACCTATTTCAAGGTATAGCATAAAAAGGCACTCTCCCACCCATGTGCCCACTAGCCCATCTGATGGGTAACCATTGTTGTTAGTTCATTATTCCCATGCAGATTTGTAAATTTGTGAGATAATTAAGATATGCGCTATTTTCATCTTTGCTCTTCTTGTGAATAGTGTGACACTATACTGCATCCTGCTCTTTTCACTTACTACATCTTGGAAGTATTTCCATACAATAATAAAGAGCCTAAAGATTGCCCTCTCTCTTTTCAACAGTTGTATAGATTGTAAGAGTACCATGATTTAACAGGTTCCCCACTCACATACATTTAGGTTGTTTCCAACCTTTTGCTGTTACAAATCATCATGCAATGGATATCTTGCACTTATGTCTTTCCCATGCATTCAAGTGTACCTGAAGGATAAATTCCTAAAAGTGGAATTGCTGGGTTGAAGGGTATATGCATTTTATATTTTGATAGATACTAAATTACCCTCTATAGGGTTTTATTGTGACAATTTTTGTTCCTTTCAGCAGTGTGTGAGAGTGCCATTTTCTGTATAGTTCCACCAACAGAATGTGTGTCCAAACTTTCAGACTTCTGTCATTCTGATAGAAAAAAAGTGAAATAGTTTTAATTTATATTTTCTTATTATGAGTGAGGTTATAAGGTATTTTCAAATGCTTAAGAGAGATTTGTAGTTCTTTCTTTAAAAAATTACCTGTTTCTATCCTTTGCTTATTTTTGCACTGTGTTGTTGGTCTTTTTTCTTATTAATTTGCAAGAGCTCTTTATTTATTCTAGAGATCAGCTCTTTGTTGATGAGATGAGTTGCAAATGTTTCTTGCTAGTTTGACTTCCTAAAAATTTTTTTGCTTAGGATTTGTTTGCTTTCATTTTTTTGCTGAAGCTTTGATTTTCACATAATCAAATCACACTTCCCTTTTATAATATGGATATTCTGATAGAGTTAGAAAGGCCTTCTCTACTCCAGGGTTTTTAAAGAATTCTCCTATGTCTTTTTCTAGCACTTTCATAGTTTTATTATCTTTTAAGTCTTGGATCAATTTTGAGTTTTCTAAATGAGTGAGTCCAATTTTATTTTTACCTAGCTTCCTAGCAAGATATTCCAATGCTATTTATTGAATAATCTAGATTCTCCACCAGTGATTTGAAATGCCAGTTTTATCATAACAAATCCTATGTTATTTGGACCCATTTCCGGTCTTCCTATTCTGTTCCATCCGTTTATCTATTTATGTGCCAGTATCACAGTTCTTTAAGTCATTGAATGTGTTTTAATACCTGATAGAGTAGGACCTTCTCATTTCTCTGCTTTTTCAGAGTTGTCTATGTTATTCTTATTTGTTAATTTCTCCATATGAAATTTAGAATCCTATAATCTGGTTCAAAAGATACCTGTCAGCATTTTGGGGGAATTCATTAAATTAACAGAGTCATTGAAGAAAGATTGACATTTCATTTTGAGGCTGAATCTTCCTCTCCAAGATTATGGTATGACTTCCATTTTTCTGAGTCTCCATTTGCTTCTTCGTCAGTTCTAGTCTTGCTTACAGAGGGAGGACCTTTGGGAGGTCGAAACATCTCCAAATGCACAAGTAGGTTTGATCTGATCAACATGACAGCTATAACTAAGGGCCCGGCTTGGTCTCCACTCAACTCTCTCTGGGCCAAAGCGCACTGGCTTCTCCCACATGTGGCATTCGGTTGGGGTTTCGGGGGAAGAAGGGAGGGTCTGTCACCAACAGCTAGAAAAAAGGGACAAGGGAGGGGGCGGTGGAGGTGGGGAGAGAGACACCATCTGGCTATCCAGAACTGAAAGTCAGCAATCTCGGACAAAGATAGAAAGAAAGGGCAGGCGTGGAAGACTGCGGGTTACCGGTGTTGTCTGCAGGAAGGTGGGGAGGAAGAGAAACCAGGACAGGCAACAGCAAGGGATGGGTGAAGAGGAGGGGGCACTGGTCAGGAGCACACACCAGCAAGGCCCTAAGGAGACCACAACCTCTTCAAGGACCAGAGCAATGTCTTCAGTGTCAGCATCTTTTTTTCTGTGTAATAACACACGTATTAAAAAGTATAAAACATAAATGCATTGTTTACTGAATGGTTATGAAGTCAACTCCCTTTCAACCACCACCAGGTCAAGAAACGGATTATTTACCAGGGTTCCAGAACCTCCCTATCCTGTGTCTCCCACAGGTGACCACTGTCCTAATTTTTTATGATCAGAAGGCAATTGCTATTACAATAAAGAAAAAAAATGGTGAAAGATTCCAGACCAGGATTGAAATGTGTAGAGAGGGGACTGGAACCTCTGCTAAGAAGGGACATTCATTGTTTCTATACCAGGACTTTTCCAGCTCCTGAAGCCTGTGTCCTCCATGCCTGAGCTCTCTTCCCCAAAAGGAGAAACTGAGAGCTCCCCCTACAAGGGACCCACTGCGGACCACTGAGCGGTGCCCCTGGGCCCAGACAGCCCACCTGATTCCTGAGGGCTCTTGGCAAATTGTCCCACACGCAGGGCGTACGGTGGCCGGCTCCTGGTGTTGGTGGGCAGGGCACCTGCGGTTGCAAAGTCTGATTGGTCCTAGGAGGCAATCGGGAAATTTGCTGAGGCTCCGTTTGAAGCACTGCTGCCGTGGAGAACATGGGGGAGGGGGGTCACACGAGCAGCCGGCACCCCCTGTTCTGTCGTGGGTGCATCTCAGGGTTTGTTTCTAAGTGAAAGGAGACCTTCCAAAGAGAAAGCATTGCTGGTCTGCAAGGCGGCGACCTTGCTGTGGGAAGTAGGTGCAGAAAGCTCAAGGTTCTCAGTGCCTGGGGCCTGGAGAGACATATTTGCTTTTTGGAGTTGGAATATTTGCATCAGTGCTTAGCCAGTCAGGAGCAAAAAAAGGGCATGGCCCACATGAGGCTCTGTTGGACGAGGGCAGGAAGCTGGGAAGTTGTGCCAGGCCTAGTCAAAGGTCAAGGCCATGTAGGCAGACGGAGGACACTGACAGTGAAGCAGGGCAGGGCAGGCGGTCCTGGAACAAATGTGTGCCTGGGGTGGGTGGCCTGCCTGTGTGGGGCTGGCCCCGTGGTGAGAAGTCTGGCCTCCTGGCCTAAAGAAACCACGAGGGACGAGGTCGGGGCCTGTGCTGTCCCCCACAGGGGCATTCAGGGAGGAACTCTTTCAGTCATTCAGTCCCATCATGCTTCCGTGAGGCCAGGCTCCAAGGACAGACCGTGCCTATTCGGTGAAGAATCTTTGTGGGGTTCTAGAAGCCCCCTAGGTCCCTTAACATCTCTCCACCCCTCTTTCAAAATCTGGAAATGCCTACGCAAAATGAAGTCTTTGGCTTGAGAATGTTGCTAGAAAGCCCATAAATCGGTCCCATGCTCAAAGCCACATCTCAGTGAGGTCTGCTGGACCTCCATATTCAAACTGTGGTCCCCTCCCAAAACTTCCAATTCCCCTTATCCTTTTCTACTTTATTTTTATGCACTTTTACCTAACATATGATACCCTTTTTTTAGGGGGGGTGGTAATTAGATGTATTTATTTATTTACTTAATGGAAGTACTGGGGATTGAACCCAGGACCTCGCGCATGCTAAGCACACACCCTACCACTGAGCTGCACCCGCTACCACAACACCCTCCGCCTGTTTATTTTCTGTCTCCTCCTACCAGAACATATGCTCAGGGGAGGCAGAGGCTATTGGTCTACCATGTTTATGGATATACCACCCCAGCACCTAAAAAGTATCTGGCATCCAGTGGGCACCCAGCAAACCTCTTCTGGATGAAATGAAGATCTATCTGAGGATGCTGAGGTTAGGATGGAGTGTGTGTAATATTTTAATCCACGATTCCTTTTGCAGTAGGAAGGCTTCTTTTAAGCTCAGAACATTTCATGGATATAGATATGATAGTAGCTATACTTGGAAAGTACAAAGTGCTTTTAAATGAATTTGAACCTTATTATCTGTTTGAGAAATATTATGTTATAATCTCTATTTATATCCATTTATGTGACATACCAACACTGCCTGACATCTATATAGATTCACAAACTGTGTGCAGTAACTCTGAGGGCACCAATGTCAGACGCTTGTTTACAGAAGGAAGGCCCCTTTGGGAGGTGGAAACATCTCCAAATGCACAAGTAGGTTTGATCTGATCATCATGGCAGCAATAGCTAAGGACCTGGCTTGGTCTCCACTCACCTCCCTCTGGGCCAAAGTTCACTGGCTTCTCCCCCGTGTGGTGTTGGGTTTGGGTTTAGGGTGAGAGGGGAGGGTCTGTCACCAACAGATAGAGAGACAAGGGAGGAGGTGTTGGAGGTGGGGGAGAGACAGCAGCTGGGTATCCAGATCTGGAAGTCAGCAATCTCGGGCAAAGCTGGGAAGAAAGGGGCAGGCGTTTAAACCATTTGAAACCATTAGCTACTACGAACAGTTGCGCTCTTACAAGTTGACTGGCTTTTCAGTTATCAGAGAGCTAGACGCCAAGGGTTTCGAAAGACTGGCAGCTCAGTTTTGGGCAGGGGTTGGAGGCAGCAGGAAAGGACTTAAGAGGAGCATGAGCTTTGGTGCTACAGAGGTTATTTCAGATTTTCACTCTGACAGGGACATGTGGGTGATGGGAAAGATACTTCTGTCTCTCCGTTTGGGACGTGGAGGTAAAACGTGACAGTGAGTGCTGGATGCTGAGCGGAGGACCTGGGACATCCAGATACTTAAGAAATGTTCCTTCTCCCTAAAATGTCTGAGAGAGGGGCAGTGTCCAGGAAGGCTCTGGGCATCTGGGGGAGGGCCCTGAAGCAGGGACAAGGAGGCACTGAAAGATGGGCTGAGGGTGTCTTGCTCCAGGGCGACAAGGGCGACCTTCAGTGGTTTAGGAACTCGGGGCTCCCGAGGGGTGTGGGCAACGGTTATTGCCTGGTCTCTTGAAGCACCAACTTTGGGCAGCAAGGCGGAGTCCTTGGACACATTTGCAACGGGTGAGGGGCACCGTGGTCCCGCAAGTGGTAACCATGTGTTCCTGGCTGAGCAACTGATGAGACGCAGTCCCCTAATTAGAGAGGGAGAGTCCTGTTTGAAGCCTCAAACTGACTCTAATTCTAATCAGCAATTTTAATTCCAGTACATTTGGCAAAATAAAAACAGCTGTGAAGAGAGCCCGGGAAAAAGACAGGGGACCTCTCATCCTTGCCTTTCAACCCTCCAGCTTTTGGAGACGCTTGGCCATTTCAGCAGCTTGCCCTCTCCCCTGTCTCTTCTAGACTTGCCAGGGAACACGATACCTGCCAACAGGCATGTGCCCCCATCCCCTCACCCCCCTAGAGACCTTCCAGGTTCCCGAATGGAGCCGGTCCTCTAGCGTTGTTCTATACGAGTGTCTGTCATTTCAGAAGGGCTCTGTGTCAGGACCAGCCACAAAGACGTGAGCCACAGGGATGGCAGCGAGTCTATTTTCAAGAGACTGGGTTGTGAGCAAGTCACAAACAAAACCAGAGAACACGGCCCATCGCCCCAGAGCACCACTTTTCAGCTACTGATGGGTTTGGCCTTGGTCCTCCCTGTTTTTGTGGGTCAGGCGAGAAGTGTCCACTTACATAGGATGTAATTTTAAAGAGCTCAAAGATGTCCAACTACCCTTTGGCCTGAAATAGAAATTCTCCTCCTAGGAGACATGCCTTCAGGTCAAGAAGTCTCCCGTCAAAAAAAAAAAAAAAAAAAACACACACACACACACACACAAAACAACAGCTAACCAGAGAGGGGCAGCCTGCTTGACCCCAAGCAGGCATCAATACCCAAGCAGGCTTTCATATTTTTGGAGGGGGAGGGTCCATGGTCAAGGTCATGTAATATAGGACAGGCGCCTTTTGATGTGGAGGTGGGTACAGGAAAATCCCTGCGGCCAGTGGAGGAAGTTTCTAGTGGGAAGAGCAGCTTGGGTACCTGCCAACTAGTAAAACTGTATTGAGAGGTGCAGAGCGGGAGTGGGTCCTGATCTCACCCCCTTCATTGTCTTGGCTGATTGACTGTGGCTTCAGGGCCGTGCACTGGTCCAAAGGTTCGTGGAACTAATGATGAATTGATGACTCTGACAGTGGTCTCCTAATATTTTACTATGTTCTACAAGGGAAGTGTAATTCCCACTTCTACCTCCCTCAGTTCAACCCTCTAATCTTCTCTCCAGGCTTCATGTTGGACGGCAGGGCCATGACTTTGCTCCTTAACCACCCCTGGGGAGTGGGGACGAGTCAGATGTATGCTTTTTTTGTTATGCTCTTTGGTTGGTGAAGGAACCTGCAACCTGGTTTTGCTCTGACTACCAGGGAAATTAATTCAACACGGAGACCCTGAGCAGGCCACTGCTCCTTTGGTGCTGTAAAGTAGGACCCTCTCAAAATGAAGGTTGTTTCTGTAGTTGGTGCAGCTGCTGAGATGAAAGTAAATCCATCGAGCGGAGAATATTTAACATTCCTGATATTTCTCAGTATGTCTTCTGTGCAAAGTTCTGTGTGGGCCAGAGGGGGATCCAGGAGGAATAGAAGTTGGGGGGGGGGCACGCTTCCTGTTGCCTGGGGTGGTTCTGGCTTATACCTGTTGCTCCGATGTAATTCTTTTTTTTTTTCTTCCTGTTTTAAGCCTCTGTGTTTTGGGGTAATTTGTCACATAGCAGTAGATGACTAATACAGGAAGTGAACGGGAAAAGGGGGAAAACATGTAATAGAATCTGATGTAATTCTTATTAGCGCCGCCTGGTCACCTCAGGAGTGCCTGCTTTGGACCATACATCATATGTCCATCTTCAGTAGAAAAGTGCTGCCAGGAGCTCACAACCTAGTGAGCTCATGTTTTTGGAAGGAGTGAAGTGAGATGAAGCTGGACTGCAGGTGGGGAGCAGCTTATTGGGGTCCAAAGAGAGACCGGCATTCTGCCTTCACTACCTCCTCAGGTTCCTGTGCAAGCCCCACGTGGCACGGCTGTGGCCATCATAAGCATCCATTCCATGTTGGTAGCACCCTCTGGAGATATCTCTGATGTCTCCAGAGTGAAGGGTGTCCCCTGGAGTTGTGTATCACAGGGCCCTGGCAAGATGCTGAGAGGTCATTGTCTTATTCCAGCTGCTCATGCCAGCACCTCAAGGCAACGCTCACACCTTGTGCATCTTCACACGTCTTGGCACAAGTTTATGCAACAGAGTAGTTCTCCAATACATGTAGTTTGAATGGAGCCTGATTTAACCATCAACCCCTAAAATGAGCCCCTCAAAGACCTTCAGTGAAGGTGGTCTGACCCAGTGGTTATCAAGCATGGCTGGGGAGGTATTAAGATGACTCATATGCCTTTTTTATCTTTGAATATTGAGTTATATGAGTTATTTATATAGTTTGGATGTTAACCTGTTATCAGTCACATCATTTGCAGATGTGGCATCCATATGTGTGTGTGTGTGTGTGTGTGGATAGTTGAATACTACTCAGCCATGAAAAAGAATGAAATTCTTTTTTCAACATGAATGGACCTAGAAGGTATTATGCTTAGTGAAATAAGTTAGACAGAGAAAGACAAATACTGAATGTTATCACTTATATGTGGAATCTAAAAAAATAAAACAAATGAATAGAACAGAACAGAAACAGACTTACAGATATAAAGTACAAACTAGTGGTTACCAGTGGGGAGAGGGAAAGAGGAAGGAAGGGGAAGGGGATCAAGAGATACAAACTACTACGTATAAAATAAATAAGCTACAAGGATATATTGTACAGCCGATATAGGAAATAGAGCCAAAATTTTACAATAACTTTAAATGGAGTATAATCTAGGAAAATAGTGAATCACTATATTGTATGCCTGAAACTGATATAATATTATAAATTAACTATACGTCAATAAAAACAAGATGATGTATGTGCCTGGGCCCCTCACAGGTGGGTGGCATCCGCATCTGTGTGGCGGGGCCTGGCGTGTGTGGGGTTCTGCTGTGTGCTGGTCCTGGGAGGTCAAAACCCTGTGGGTGGCTCTCACAGCCTGTGGTTTTAGGAGGCCTGTTGGCTGGTTCTCTTCCAAGGGGCTGACTCTGGTTTAGAGAGTAAGTCCAGGCTGTGGGGCTTCCACTGGGGGCAGGTTGTGATGCCAGGAGTTGCTAATGTGCAGGGCGGGGCCTCTGCTCTGGAGAAGGGGTGGCTGAAAGCGGGGCAGGTAGGATGCGTTTGGATCGCTCCCTTCGAAGCCCTCACTAACGGCCACCATCACCTGGTTCAATGCCCCACGTGGACCTCTCCAGCAGGGCCAAGGGCAGGCAGGAGGGAGGAGATCAGGGAATGTGGACCTCCAGACTTGGCCTCACACCAGGCCTTCTGAGGGCTGTGTCAGTGGGTGAACCTCAGGGCCGGCGAGAGTCATTCATTGGTTTTGAGAGAGCCATGTGGCACTGGGTTCGGGGCAGTGAGAGAACTGGGGACAGATGTGAATGTATCTGATCCCAGGAAAGGTCTTGGGGATACTCATCAGGGAGATTCCTCATACAAGGACAAGCTTGTTTGATAAAGGAGCCCCACCTCCCCAGGCTTCTGCCCAAGGCGAGTTGGAGCGTTCACTGGGTGGGCTGGAGCAGGGCAGAGAGCAGACCCAGGAGACCTGGGCGGCTCCTTGGACAGCACAAGGTGCTTCGTGGCAGGCCCAGACCCCTGATGGGGAGGGAGGTCGAGGACGCCGGTGGTGAGCATGCGGCTCTCAGAATGCCCCAGAGAAGCCACTGAGTGGTGGGGTGAGAGGGAGGATCTGGGGGCTGGTTCTGATGTCTCCATCAGCTTTCAGAAATTGATTGCTTTAGTTCCCAAAGCGCTCTGGGACTTGTTTCTGTTTGCTCTGTATCATCTTACAGGAGGAGAGGCAAGAAACACACGGTGAAAACAGATGAACTTGGGCAGAGGGATTTTGATTCCCCCATAACCTGTCTCCCAAAAGTGACCAGAAAATCTTGTGCTCCGGCTTCTGCTCTTGAGCCTGGTAATTGGGGGTCCAATCCCAGCCTGGTCACTTTCTCCCTGGATGGCCCTGAGCCTCACTCTTCTCAGCAGTTGCTTGGCGGGCTATGTGAGGATGGAGAGTAACGTATGTCCCTGGCTCTGTGCCAGCCACATCTCAGGGCTCAAGGCCTGGTGGCTGTTAGTATGGTCTGAGGAATAATAGGAAGCACCTACCCAGTGCTCTCCAGGCGTCAGGGTCTGCAGTGTACACCCACCGCCCGTGAATCCCCTTAGCCCACTTCCCGAATGACGAAACGGACATACAGAGGGGCCCGATAGGGTCCAGAGACGTTCCCTGTCTTGCTAGTGCAGCAGAGCTGGGATCTGAATGCAGGCGGCCAGAGTCCGGAGTCCACGCTTGTTCTACGGCCTCTGTCCAAAGACAGATTTATACCAAGGCTAGCAGTGACTCCTGTTCTTCCTTGCCCGAGTGCAGCTTATGACACTGACCTCTCCCCTGGCTGTTTTTTCCCTTCTGTGAATGGTCCACATACCTTCTCCATGTTTCCGCCCCTTGGCTCTGGTGTGGCTGGTGTTGTTCGAGGCACTCTGATTACATCTTCTCTTTGAATCCTCCTGGCAGCTCGTGAAGGTGATCATGCTCTCTTGATTTACAGATGGAAAGTCGTGCTCTTTGGATCCCCCAGCACAGCCTCCCACCCTCAAGGGTCCTGTTTTCTGGGGGCAGAGTGTTCCAGGTGGGAGAGCAGTGTGGGCAGAAGCTCTGAGACACCATGGCCCTTTGGGGAATCTGTACATATTACATGCTTAGCGGATGGTCAGAAGACTTGGGGAGTGACATAGTCTGGTCTGTCCTCTCTGCTCGGCCCAAACCCGGAGGGCTGGGGTCACCCTTGTTGGTCCTCACACCAGCCTCCCAACTGTACCTCCTGCATCTGACCTGCTTACAAAGTCTTCCTGTTGCCCTGTGGGTCTGCATTCGGGGTGGGTTAGGGAGACCAGCAGGCCCATGAGTGGGGATGGGGGTTTTTGAGGTCTTACTTTCCAGCCCCTCCTCTGGGCTACAGTGGGATGTCACTCAATCTCTAGTGACACTGTGTCCTCAGCTATAAAATAGGTGAGGGTGTGAGGGTAGACATACCTGTTTGGTGAGGAGGGCAGCTGAGCGATGGGAAGGGGCTTCTTGGCAGGGGATGTGATACCCAGGTACCTCCCAGGAGGAGGCTGGGCTTCCTGGGGGCAGCATGGAGGCACTGGAGCCCTGTGGAGACAGAAGAGGGCTTGTCTCTGAAGGGGAGGAGGATGCTGGCAGAGAAATGCAGGTGATCACGGCTCCCTCCTCACTCCTACACTGGGGGTCCACAAGTTGAGTGAGTCCCAACCAGCCGAGCCATCCTGGCTAGCTCCTATTTGAATGCACCCCTGTGGGTTTCCTTCCTGGTTCTCCAGGGACAACCTACATGGTCATTATGATGCACTTACTTTCTGGTTCTCTGGGAATCTTTGCCCCAGTGAAGCAGAGTCTCATACTCCAGAATATGGTCCAGAGACCCCAGTTTTCCTGGAGATTTCTGATTGCCCAATCTCTGCTCTGAGGCAAAAAAAGTCTATGGGTTCCATAATTTCCAAATGTCCACAGCCACCCTCCATCTTTCCTAAATGAACAGGAGAATCACAGGCAGTGGCCCTGGTCCTTGTGTCTTGGCTGGGGGAAGCCTGCATCCCCGATTCAGAGGAACCCTGGGGCAGCAACTCTGTGTCCTTGAATTTCCAAAAACGTCTTGATTTCAAACCATCTGCCATGTTGGGAGACCATGTGCCAGGCCAGAACCAGATGTGTCCTGATTTTTGTTTCAGAAAATATGGTCTGCATAACTGGGGAGAGAGAAATTGGAAAGGACAGTAATTGGAGCCTGGTCCTGGGCGGGAGGTGGAAACCACAGAGAGTCTCTGTGTCAGTTTGCTTAAGCAATGGTAGCTCTCACGGCCTATCAGGGCAGAGCAGCCGTCAACGTCAAGGTCATCTGGTTCAGCCTCTGTCTTTCCATAAACATGTCCTGGTGGCTTTGAGCGCTGGCTCCAAGTCAGACGGAAGCAGGTTTGAATCCTGGCTGTGCTACTTCCTAACTGTGACGTGGGGCGAGATGCTTAACTTCAGTCTCCGTAGTGTGTAGACATGGAAGAATAGTGACACCTATGCCGCAGGGCTGGTTTTAGGGTTAAACAAACAAATGAATGGGAATTGATTAGCCCAGCACCTGGCTCAGTAGTGGTTGCCGTCTTCTTCCTCCTCCTCGCCATGGGCCCGGCACTGGGCTGAGGGTGGGGACACCAGAGTGAACGGGAACGTGGACACTGAGGTAAACACTGCTCATTGCCTGCTCTTTATCCAGTCTTTCTCCCTCTCTCTCTTCTCCATCCCTCCCTTCCTTCCATGATGAACCCTGGTTTATTCAGGGTGGCAAAGTATCCCTCTAAAACCCACTATGTTTCAATTTGTTTTGGCTGATAGAGGTGGTCGTATGATATGGTTTGGGCCAGTGAGATGTAGGTGGAAGTAACTGGGTGGAATCTAGCAGGATTCTGTAAAAGGAGATGATGCTAGGGGTGGAGTAGCCACCTGTGACAATGGTGGAACAAGCATGATGAGAAAAGCCAACATGCTAACGCAGAGTAGGAAGACAGAGGAGTTGGGTCCTTAATAGCAGAGTCAGCAAAGTCAGACCTGTACGTCAAACCTGGCCCGCCACCTGTTTTTGTCAGTAAAGCTTTATTGAATCACAGCCATGCCTATTCCTTTATGTATTTATCTGTGACTGCTTTCACATTACAATGGCAAGATGGAGTAGTTGTGACAGTGTCTGTGTGGCCTGCAAAACCTAAACTATTTATGATCTGATTTTTTTCAGAAAAAGTTTTCCAGCCTCCACTGAACGGCATCAGCGTGTCTTGTGCCATCTCTGGATTGCTTATCCCCGAGTGTCTGAGTGATGGCAATATAAATCCTTGCATAAATCATTTAGTTTAGTGGATATTTTGCTCTCTGACTCTCCCATGCAATAGGAAAAAGTGCACTGCTCTCCCACAGGATTGCTTCCTGTTTTGCAAAAGACGTTGCAAGCTTGTGCTGGGAGACTCAGGAACAAGTGTATGTGTGAGGAGTCATAGGTGGTGAGCAACAGAAACCCCTTCTAACTGATCAAAGCAGAAAGGATATTTTGGGACAGACAAGGAAAGGTTTAAGAATGGATCTAAGGGAGGGTGAGTACTAGGCAGTTTAGGGGAGGGGGGAACAGGAATCAGTCTCTCCCTGAGGCTGGAGGCAGAGTGAATGATGGAACTCTTGGCTGTGGTAGACCAGCACCTCCATTAATAGTCCCTTCACACAGCCTCATGGGAGAGAGGGCCACTCCCAAAAGGGGAATCAGGGTGCTACTGAGTGCCAAACCACTGAGGATCCCCCACAGGGAAGATAATCCCTACCTCCAAAATAACCCCGTCGTCGCTGCGCAGAGCCAGCTGGTTTCCCCCTCTCCATAATATCAATTCTTCCCTCCTCTTCCAAGGTCGTAGAATCTCCAAGTTTTTAGCAGGTTGTGTGGCCACCAGAATAAGGATAAGTTTCTCAGTTTCCTTGCAGCCAGGGGAGGACATATGACTGCATTCTTGAGAGTAAAAGTGAGTAAAAGTGACATATGCGGCTTCTGGGATGTGGACTTAAAGGTGGTGCCCTTCCCCCTTCCTGCTGCTGGGGATGTGGAAGAGCTGTTTCCCCATCTCAGAGGACCATGTGGGCAAGAGGATCAACCCGGGGGAAGCAGTGATTCAAGGCTCCTGGAGCCACCAAACCAGTCCTGGAACGCTCACCTCTAGAAGGCATTTACCATCACAGAAGGGACAGTTCTCTTTTGTTTAAGCCATTGTTAGTTCTGGTCTCTGTTATTCTGGAGACAGTCATTGACTTCCAGGAAGCAATTACTCATACCGAGCTGAGTGCTGAGTTCTGGTAGCTTCCATCCAGTAGATCTCCCCTTGGGACTTTGCATGATGTTTCTAAGTTCTCTGCCAAAAGACAGTCCATCAAGTATTTCCCAGCAACCCCATCCCGTCCCCACATCACTGCTGTCTTTTCAGCCCTAGTTTCTCCGCTGTTTTCTCTGGGACACGGCAGTCTCTTTTGGAAGTGCCCTGCTGGTCTTCTTGCTCCATACGCCTCATACCACATACATTCAGGCCAAGCAGGGAGACCCAGGGAGACCGTCACCTACTCCATTTTATTTTATTTTATTTTTTACATATATACATATGTTTTCAGATTCTCCTCCATTACAGCTCATTACAAGATATTGAATATAGTCACCTACTCCATTTTAGATTCTCCATTTCAGCTTTTATAAATGGTCAGTGGATCAATATGCACCCTGAAAGCTGTCGGTTTAATCTTTTTCTTTAGCCCCAATAAAGTATATAGCATTGTATTGGTTTTCTATGGACGCTGTAACAAGTTAATAAATATGTGGCTTAAAACAACACAAACTTATTCTCTTATGGTTCTGGAGCTTTGAAGTCTGACATGGGTCTCACTGGACTAAGGTCAAGGTGACAGCAGAATTGCGTTCTGGAGGCTCCAGGGAACATCTGCTCCTTGCCCGCTTCCATCTTTGGCCACATCCCTTGTCCCATGGTCCTCTTCTTCCATCTTCAAAGCCAACAACCCTGGGCCAAGTCTTTTCATGCTGCCATCTCTCTGGTTCCAACTCCTCTTCTGCCTCACTCTTCCATCTTGAAGGACCCCTGTGATTACCTAAGGGGCTAATGCAGGGTAATCTTCCTATTTTAAGGTCAGCTGATTAGCAACCTTGATTCTGTCTGCAACCTTCATTCTTTTTGCCATGTGCCATAACATATTCACAGGTCCCAAGGGTATCTTTGGGAGAGGGGGCAATATTTTTCCTACTACATATATTGATGGTGGTGACTCTGGCTACCACTTGTAGAAACTTTCTGTGGGTGAGGTGCAGAGCTAAGCACTTTGTATAAAGTATCTTATTTAACCCCACAACTCTCTGGTAGGCAGAATTCTAAGATGGTCCCAGAGATCTGCCTCCTGGTGTACACATCCTACATAATTCCCTTCCCTTGAGTGTGGGCAGAACTGTGAACATGACAGAATGTCACTCCTGTGATTAGGTTACACAATAAGGCAAAAGGGGATAGGACTGTTCATGCCATGATTTGGTTAATATAAGACTTTATATTAGCAGACAGGCAAAGAGACTGTCTGGCTGGCCTTGAAGAAGGGAGCTGCTATGTTGTGAAAGGCCAATGGAGGAGGCCACATGGCAAGGAGCTGAGGGCACCTTATAGGAGCCAAGAGCAGTCAGGTCCACGAGCCGGCAAGAGCATGGGACCTCAAGCACATAGCTTCCAGGAGCTGAGCTCTGTCAACACCTGAATGAGCTGGAGCCACGTTCTTCCTCGGAACCTCCAGAGGAGAGTGGAGGCTAGTCGACACCTTGACTCCAGTCTTGTGAAACCCTGAGCAGAGGACCCGCCTGGATTCTGACCTACAGAAATTTTGAGATAAGGAATGTCTGTTTAAGGCCACTGTTGGTGGTCCTGGGTTACGTGGCAATGCAAAACAAATGCATCTCAACTGGAGAGAGCCGAAGCTCAGAGAATCTAAGAAACTTGCCAAGGTCAGAGCGCCAATGAGTGGCAGAGCTGGTATTCAGACTAAGATCTATCCCCAGATCGGAATTTTTAATCCTTACTGCTTCCCAGCTCACAAAAATTAATAATAGATTTGGTGGTTCTTTTTTTTTTAACTTGTTAGTACTTTATTTGTGCTTGATAGAAACAGTTTCTGGTTTTTGGAAATGAAATGATGACTTTTGTGTCTGTGACAAGTTACCTCACTGGTTCTATACCATTTGGGCATTTCTGAGCTTCTGCTGGGCCTCCCATGGTAAAGCGATGCTCTTGTTTTGAACACCATGGCCTCCAAATTTAAATTCTGGAACCAGCTGGCCCCAGAGGCAGCTGTCCCGCAGGTAGCTCGGTGCCTGGCATGCAGTAAGTGCTCAATAACGCCCAGCCCAGGGGAGTGAGAGCAGGACAGAAAACCCATGTGGGGCACAGCAGGCCTGGTCTTTCCCCTACTGTGGGGGAAGGGCTCGTTCCTCTGGGACTCGGGGACACTAATGGTACTTCAGGCACCCACCCCTGCTGACTCCCTTTAACTTTTGCTTCCTCTGTTTAGAAAGGCCACGTTTGTGGCTTCAAATATATCAAGAGAACCTGAAAGAGAGGCAATTTGGCCAGGTTTCAAACCCACTTAAAACTCTGGCTCTAAATTTAGATGTGATCTGGAAACTTGAGTTTCAAGTTCCCCTTGAGTTGGACAAAGCCTGAATTTCAGGCTGTTGCACATTTTAATATATCCGTTCTCGTCTTCTTCATTTCCCTAAACTGCTTGCTCCCTTTCCCAAAGCCGTCACTCTGGCTGCTGTATCTTGCATTTGGCCGTGGCCATGACTCCTCTTGCATTATTGCTTGTCATAACTCGGACTTGTCCCGTATGTCACCCTTCAGTCTGGTCTCCTTGGCTGGACTGTAGACCCCTGTGGGCAGGGACTGTCCTCAGACCTCTTTCCTTTACCCTCAGTGAAACCTGGGTTTCACTGGGTCCAGCATGTCGGGGCCACAGTTAAGTCTGGAGGGGTGTCCTGTCATGCAGCTAGACCATGGGAGAAGGTGGCTTCCTACCAGATTTCCAGAGCCTTGGTTTTCTGATTGGGTTAGTTCCTTCACTGAAAGTAAACAAGTCAATAAGCGTTGCCAACGTCCAGAGAACAGTGGTTTGAATTAAGAAGTTTACACAATTTAACACAAGTGTGATGAACATCAAGCCAAAATACAACCCATTCAGAAAAATGTTCCCTTGCTCCTGCCACACCGGTGTTGACAGGCTTCTTTGTCTCCATTTTGTGGGGAGGAAAGGACTCAGTGGTTAGAATTTAGCACGTGGGGCAGGACTAGAGTTCAGCTCACACATACCTTTCTCACCTTCTCTCTGCTTTTGAAGAAAGAGAGGGTATTTCATTTCCTGGGGCTTCCATCACAAAGTACCACAAGCTGGGGAGTGGGGAGGGGTGTGGGTCAACAACAGAAATGTATTGTCTCACAGTCCCGGGGCTGGAGCCTGATCAAAGTCTGGGCAGGGTGGGTTACTTCGAAGGGCTGGGAGGGAACATCTGTCCCTGCCTCTCCCCTCGCTTCTGGTGGTTTGCTGGTGATCTTGGCTGTTTCCTGGCTTGCAGAGCGCTGCCTTCATCTTCACGTGGTGTCCTCCTTGTCTGTGTCCACACTTCCTCTTTTTGTAAGGACACCAGTCATATCAGATTAGGGGCCCGCCTCAGCCTAGTACGAGCTCATCTTAACTAATCATGTCCATAGCAAGCCTATTTCCAAATAAGTTCACATTCTGAGGTAGTGGGGGAACACATGAATTTTGGGGAGGAAGGGGACAGACACAATGCAACCCATAATAGAGAGTATTGTATTCTTACTTGATTTTATTGTTTTCCAAATCAAGGTGTATCCATATGATTGAGTCTGTACCACACCTATGAATTTGGATGATAAACATCTAGAAAAAGCTAAAATTGGGTTCCTTTCTCTCACCATTCATCTGTCCATCCATCCGTGCATCCATCCAGTGGTCCATCCACCTAGTCATCCATGTATCCATCCATCTACCCATTTCTTTTTTTTTTAACATTTTTTATTGATTTATAATCATTTTACAATGTTGTGTCAAATTCCAGTGTTCAGCACAATTTTTCAGTCATTCATGGACATATACACACTCATTGTCACATTTTTTCTCTGTGATTTATCATAACATTTTGTGTATATTTCCCTGTGCTATACAGTGTAATCTTGTTTATCTATTCTACAATTTTGAAATCCCAGTCTATCCCTTCCCACCCTCTACCCCCCTGGTAACCACAAGTCTGTATTCTCTGTCCATGAGTCTTTAGATTCCACATATGAGCGATCTCATATGGTATTTTTCTTTCTGTTTCTGGCTTACTTCACTTAGAATGACATTCTCTATGAGCATCCATGTTGCTGCAAATGGTGTTATGTTGTCGGTTTTTATGGCTGAGTAGTATTCCATTGTATAAATATACCACATCTTCTTTATCCAGTCACCTGTTGATGGACATTTAGGCTGTTACCATGTTTTGGCTATTGTAAATAGTGCTGCTATGAACATTGGAGTGCAGGTGTCATCCTGAAGTAGATTTCCTTCTGGATACAAGCCCAGGAGTGGGATTCCTGGGTCATATGGTAAGTCTATTCCTAGTCTTTTGAGGAATCTCCACACTGTTTTCCATAGTGGCTGCACCAAACTGCATTCCCACCAGCAGTCATCTACCCATTTCTTATTACACACACACACACACTTTATATAGCTGGGACTTTGGGAGTTTCTAATTAGAAGTCCCTGCTGTGCCGAGGGTGCTACTTGGAGTCCTATTGTCATATGTCCTCTGAGCCATCTCAGAGGAGTAAGGTCTGAGTTCAGAATGCAGCCCTGCACTTACCAGCTCCAAGCCTCAGTGACTTCTTCCCTTTTGAGCCTGGGTGTCTTCATTTGTAATGCAGCAGACACTAGAGGAGAGCCTGGTGCCCCACAGGCCCTTGGAAAATGGTGGTAGTTATAAACACTGTTACTGTTGAGTGACGTATGGAGAGAGGGAGAGAGTAGAAGCTTGGCCTATCTGCCAACTTCTAGGAGCACAACACGAGACATTCCCCATGTGGATTTCCCAGCTCCCCCACAGACATCACATCATGTGGTCTGTCCTCACAATAATTCTGGAGCTATGATTCTCACAGTTTTGGAAACTGAATCCCTCTGAGAATCTGATTAAAGCTCTGAATTCTCTTCCCCAAACAGCACATGTGCCTGGACTGCTTGCATAAATTTGCACATGATTTCAGAGAGTTTATGCCTCTGCTCCAGCCCATCTGCAGAGGCTAGGAACCCTCACTTGAGAGGGAGAAACCTCAGAAATCCATTTGTTCACTCAGTAAACATTTACTGTGCAGCTGTCACATGCTGGGTGCTGTGTGAGGGGAGCCGGAGAGAGGGCAGGCAGGAGGCCGTTCCCCAGGTCTCTCCGCATGTAGAGCCGCAATCAGAAGGAGAAATGATTCAGCCTTTTAGGAGAGGTGTAGCTATACTGATGTGAGGGTTCTGAGGGGAGAAATTGTCTCCACCGTGCAGGCGGGCGGAGTAATCAAGTACGTTCAGCAGCCAGAGTTAGAAAATGTAAGGAGAATGAGAGTCTGACTTCAGCTCACACGTCGGCGTTCCCAAGATGTGCTCTGCGATGGCTCGCACAAGCGCGCGTGGGGCCTCTGCCTTCACCTGGATGGGACTAGATAGTAGCTTCCTGAAATGCTGCCTCTCTGATGAGAAGCCAGAGACAGTTCATGCTGGGTTCTTCAAATATGGTCTTCTAACTCAAGATCACGTGCACAGAACACACACGACCCTGATGCTCTGCCTTTCTTCAGTGTTCACCTCTGTCAGGAGGGAATGTCTGGGGTCTGACCCCCCAGGGTCAATGCCACGGAGGCCATAGCTCAGCTTTCTGTCCCACCTTGTAGACAGGAGTCTCAGATGCCCAGGAGGGTGTGGACCTGGGAAGTGCACATCCCTGGATAGCTGACCGCTAACTTCCATTTTCTCTCTACTGGGAAAGAGCTTTCTTCCTACCCTCCCTCCCTCTCTTTTTAAATCCAATCACTAATGGCTAAGAGCTGGAACTCCTTGGGGTCAGACAAGATTCTGAAGTGCCAAGTTCTGTTCTGCTTTAGCTGCAGTGAAAGCGTGTTTCCCTAGAAGTTTTTCTGAAAGACTTTAGTTCCTTTCGTGGTTCAGTGAAAAGACTGGTATTCAGGTTGGGTGCAGGTTATAGTTAAGCCAGGGTGGAGGCCTGTTCTGGTTTGGGTTTTCCAGGGGGGTTGTTGGCAAGACCTTTATCTCAAGCCATCTTGGATAGACAGGGTAGGAGGATGTGGTGGGGGACCCTTGTCATGGAGAATTTGGGGAGGAACCCAGCAGCAGCAAGCAGGCTTTGAAGAAATATGGGGCCTCATTGCCTGCATGATAGTTTCAGGTTCCCAACTTCAAAATGAGCTTGGTTTCTGCTTTGTAAATAAACTCATTTGTGCCATTTCTTTAGATTCCATGTATAAGTGATATCATATGATACTTGTCTCTCTCTGTTTGACTTACTTCACTTAGTATGATAATCTCTAGATCCATCCATGTTGCTGCAGATGGCATTATTTCATTCTTTTTTATGGCTGAGTAGCAGGAAACTATACTCAGTATCTTGTAATAATCTGTAATGATAAAGACTATGAAAAAGAATATATATATGTATAACTGAATCACTATGCTGTACACTAGAAACTAAAACAACAGTGTAAATCAACTCTACTTCAATTAAAAAAAAAAGATAGACATTCAGAGTGAAAAAAAGAAATGAGTTTGGTGCAGCAAGAAGTGAGGAAAATGATTTCTGCTTCAGACTTGGCTGCAAATTCGCAACATGAGCCCGGGAAGATTAGGTCCCCTCTCTGAGACTATGTGTAAAATAAGGAAATTGGACTACAAACCGGATGATAGTTAAGGTACCTGTCAGAGGTGAAATGTTATGATGCTATGAAAACAACTTTATTTTAAATTAACTACGACTCTAAGGAAAACACTCAAAGTCTCCCCTCCCCAGGCACATCTACTTCTTCCTTCATCAAAATCGATCCCCCCGGGTCCCTTAATGTGATGCTCATTAGAGAACTGACTTACTGGGTTAAGCAGCCTTCCTGGACCCCATTTCTATTTTCATGGGAACCTTGGATGTCCTTGCCCAAGGCTCCTTCTAACTGGGGTTGTGTAATAGAGTTAAGGGCCCCCAGCTCACAGAACCTTCCTGCCTCCTTGCCCCCTTCTTTCCCTTCAGTAGACCATGTGTTGAGAGCTTCCTTTGCATGACACCTTGTTAGGGCAATGTTATGCATGACCCATGTATCCCTTCAAGGTGCTGGAAGGCAGGGCCCGTTTCCGCAGGAAGAGGCAGAGCCCTCCCAGTCCTCCTGTGATCCCATAGGCTGTGGGGGCTGGAGGAGTTCTAAGGAACTTTACCTGGACTCTTCAGGTATTCACTCCTGTGAATGAAAAATATTGCCTGCCAGGTCAGTAAACGAAGGATGCTGTGGCCATCAAGTCATCAGCCACTACCTACGCGTTGTCACCCCACCTCCACCAGTGAGAACTCTGGATGGAGACAAGCAGGCAGCCCCAAGGGTGCCCCCTGAGGGAACTCAGGATAGGAAAAGAACAGGGTACTGGCCCTAAATAGCTAGATGCATATCATATCAAAGGGTTGATTTCAGTGAGCCCAGGTTCTTGCATCTTCCCATACATAGAAAAACACTCAATTCCTTAATTTGAGATATCTGGTTTTCTTTAATTAATAGTAATCTTTTGATGTTCTGACTACCTGGCCTTTGTTGCAACAACCATATATCCTGGCTCCTCCCCTGCCTCTTCGGGGCAGTCTTTCAGTGCCGAGAGGCTGTCTCCTGGGCTTAAGTTCTCAGAAAGTCCGCTGAATAAAACATAATTCTCAACTTTTAGATTGTGCTTTTTTTTCCAGTGGATACTCCCCAGCACCACAAGGTGTGCTAGGTGTTTCTCACACTTGAAACTTACCCTTTAATGAATCAAAGGCTCTCATTCATTTTCGATATTTGAAATGAGAATTGGTCTACTTTTGGTTTCTGGCTTCTAGGCCTTTTAGGATGTGATAAACAGAATCAAACCTCCACCCTAATGAATATTAACTGTCATGCCTCAGATTTTCAGGGGTAAACTGAGGAAATTTAATAGCTCCCTCACCTGGCCCACTGGGGGCCCAGTGATTTTGTAAGCAAAGCACTTGCCTGGAAAGAGGTAGGTGCTTCATTAACGGTAATTATTCTTCCATTTGCCAGTTGATTATATGGTGATATTTTTCAAGGCAACTGGTTTATGGAGAGCAATTTGCCCTCCGAGGAAGTGGCCCCTCGCCCATTAGGCATTTTGATTTCTTGGATGTGAATTAAATAGTTTCTCTTCCTCTGGTTTGTCCCTGGTGGGAAGGCTTGCACCTGACTGCGGCAGCCTCCTCCCGCACTCCTCCCCCACAGCCTCCCTTGCCTCTCCCTCTTCCCCTTTCCTTATTTCTCTTTTTAAAAGTTTATTAGGAGTTTTTTCATTATTAAAGCACTACACACACATTACAGAAAATTTGAAAAAAAATAAAAAAAATTAGAAATTAAAAAAAAATCACGCATGACATCCAGAAAACTGGATATACTTTGGTATATTCCTCCTTTGTCTCTTTTTTCTTAGCTTTAAGTTGTGTTGGCTTGTTTTATATGTTGAAGTCATACTGTTGATATAATTTTGCATCCGGCTTATTTTTAGATACAGTTACAGTTACCCTCTGTTAATTAAAAATTCGCCATGAACATCGTCTATGTCGGCTATAGATATAACCAGTTGGCTGGGCACGGTGCTGTGGTTTAACTTATTTCCCCCCTTTCAGGCGGATGTTACCTTCTTTCTAATTTGTTGTTTCTAATAGTCTGTGGCTGGGAAACCACCCACCAGGCCTGTTAGAACTGCATGTAAACTAAGAGTTAATCGGTCTTGTGATCTCTTGGGAAGGCCTGAGGGGCTTTCCTTAGGAGTGTTTGGATTTGAATTCTGTGCCGCATTTTTTAATCTCTCAAAGGCCCCCTTTATGGTTGAGATTATCAAATAATTGGCCAATTTATAAATGGAATACACTGTGGTAATAAAAATGATAACATCTACCTTTTTCCAGTTACAGAAAACTTCTCATTAGGGAGGTAGAATGATGCGTTGTTAGGAGCTGCCTGTGTTCAAAGCCCAGCCTTCCCACATCCTGGCTGGGTGACCTCAAGCAAGAGCAAGTGCTCGCCGTGCCTCAGTCCCCCTCGTAATGGTTTGATAACAGTATCCACCTTACAGGGTTGTTGTGGGCAGTAAATGAATTTATTCATGTAAGGTCCTTAGGCCAGGGCCTGGCGCTTGGTAAACTCTCGGACATATATGCTATTATTATGGTCTCTATGTGCAGAGAGCATTTTAAAGTTTCTTGTAAACATTTTGACCAAAACTGGGCCAGGAAGTGAGAGTGAAGGCCCAGCCCGGGAGGGAGGCCAGAGCTGAAAATTCCAATCCAAAGGAGGAATGGGCTGGGGTCCGCCCTCCCCCAAGGTCACAGCCAGGAGCTAGAGCCCTGCAGAGTCTGCAGATAAAGCCTGGAGTTTCAGGAGGTGGGTGGGGGAAGTCTAACTATAGAATTTGCAGCTTTCCTTACAGGAGGTCCAGCACAGTTGCATTCTGGTAATGGAAGCAAAATTTAAAATATGAGCAGGAAATAAAATTAATTTAAAAATATCGGAAAACATGTATTCTGTGGCTCGTCCAACTGGCCGAGCTTGGCTGGCTTGTTTTTCCTCAGACTGACTGATTAATAGGACAGAAGTGAGGAGGTGTGAATTTATTTTGGACCTGGCTGGGGGAGAGGGGGGGCCAGTGGCTGGCATCTACCCACTTAGGCTAAATCTGCATCTTAAAGTCCAGGAGGAGTGCCTACCTACTGGATGCCCTGGGGGTGGAGGAGTTGGAAGGGAAGCCTTTCTGGCTGAGCTCTTTCTCAGCGAGCTTCTAGAAGCACTTTGTTTTTACCCCTGTTTTGAAAGCACAGTCGTGCAGGCCCAGAGACAGACCTATGACCAGTGGGCCCTGGGGGCCTTACCCCTGACCAGGCTGCCGACATGGAGCTGCCCCATGAGGGGATAGGGAGGTGCAGAGTTTTGAGCCTAAAATGCTCCCTGGGACGAGTTGGGAGGACAGGCTGGCACTCAGGGAAATAAAATAAAATCCCGCTGCGCTGTTTTCTTCACCGAGCATGGAGAATCATTTAGCAGCATGAAAGGTGGTTGAGAAGCAATAAATAATCTTCAAATGGGGAGCCGCCGCCTGGGAAGGGAAGAGAAGGCCGCCACACAGAGCAGTTTATCTGAGTTGAAACTCCGGAGAGAGGCTGATTTCACTGAAGCCCAAGACATGGATAATTAAAAACAAAGACATCTTTAAGACGGATTTAAGTCAGCCTCCTTCACCGGACAAGGCCTGCATGTGCAGCCCCCACCATCTCCTTTTCCCAGAAAAGGCCAGGAACACCCTCTGAAGTAAAATCATTCTAATGAGAGAAGACATGTTCTTGAAGAAATTTCGACTTATGGTTTACAGCCTTAGAAGCATTTCCGTAGAAAGACGTCTCCGCTCGGGCACTCAGTCGAGGGCGCAGGGTTGCAAGGCTAGCGGGGTCTCCTGTGTGACGATTTTTACATTCGCAATTAAAGGCGGATTTTCTGCTTCCTGGTTCTGCCTGGACGAGGGGTGTTGGTGCTCTGGGCTCTCTCAGCCAACACGCACCGGGCGCGTGGAGTCACAGGAGGGGACACGCTCAGGCAGGACAGCACCCCGCCGGCAGCCGGCCCGCACGTGGAAACCGTGCGGGACATGCGTGCCTGCAGCAGAGCCGCCTCTCCCCAAACCCTCTCCGTGAGAACTGGATCACTCTGCTTCTCTGATACGTCATTTTGATGATAGGAATTTTCCTCAAGCAAAAGTAGGGATAATGATTTTTTTTTTTTTTGATACTCCAGAAATGTCAAAGAAAATATGATTACATAAGCTCATATATTGGTCTCAAGAGAAACTGATTATCGTGTGTGTATGACTTTGTGTCTGTGTGTGCATGCATGTGATGCATGTGTGCATGTGTGTCTGTGTGTGCGTGCATGTGTACATGCATCTGTGTGTCGGGAAGGTGGGGATCCTGAGAAGAAAAAGGCAAGGAGGACTCTGCAGAGACGAGGAGTAACGTGGTGGATCTGACAGGAGGCGTGAGGAAGTAGTAAGTGCCACCCAGGAAGAGAAACGACAGGAGAGGAAGTGTGGAAATCTGGGGGCTCCAACAAACCCCTGTGAACTCAAGGACTTAGCAGAGGACTTCCAGAAAGTTCCATATTGCCCTTTCTCCTGGGATGGCCAGTGCTGCCCAGAGTTAGCTGTGAGCAACTTGCAGAAAGAGAAAAGGTTGATTTTTAGGCCTACAACTACCAGCCCCTGCCCCATCCTGCATACCGTGGGCTCTAATGAGGGGAGTTGTTACTTGCCTCCCAGGGTTGGTTTAAGAAGCAGTAAGGAAGGTCAGAGCTCAACTCACCTAAGCAGACAAACAGGGTTGGTAGCGGAACACGCCAGGCTTCAAGGGGCAGAAAGACCTAGACTTGAATCCTGCTGGCTGCTTCACAAGCAGTGTGATGCTGGGAAAGTTCCTTGACCTCTCTCAGCCTCAGTTTTCTCATCTGTAAATTGGGCCAAGGATCTACATGAGGTGCAGTTCTTATAAGCACAGTGGTGGGTACCTAGTAGGCGATCAGGAGAGTAGCGGCCCCGCGCTCTCCTCTCCCACCAAGCCCTCCAGGCTGCTGCTGGAAGTGGATTCAGCAGAAGGAAGGCTTAATTCCCTGTTAGAAGATCACCCTCCTACACCCCGGCTGCCTCCCTGGCCTTCCCCTCAACACTGGGAGCTGGAGTCTGTCACTCAGGCCCAGGAAGGATCTGGTGGAGATGTTCAGTAAGGAGAAAAGGACAGTGAAAGCTCCACCTGGTCGGGGCGCTGAGGCCTGAGGTGATGGGCAGGACACAGAGACAAACTCCCGCCCGCCCCCAGTACTGCGCCGAGCCAGCCCTGGGTACATGGAGTCCACTGTCTCCAAAACCCGTGTCCTCAGCCCTCCACAACCCCATGTGGACTCCCTCTTGCTCTGGAGAGCATCCTTTGTTTCACTCTGACGCTGTCTGTGACCGCCCCGAGCAGCCCCCGCGAGAGTGGCTCTGATGCTGTCCCTTACCAGGCGGCATTCCTAGACGCCACTGTTACTCGGTCCTGGGGCTGCCTCTTGGCATCTTGTCTGATCTCTCCCGGAGCCCCTGGGACGTCTGCACCCGTGCAAGGCTGGGCCAGCCTGGGAGAAAGAAGCCGGAAGTAGGAGTCCCCACCCAGTAACAGTGTGGAAAACAGCATGCAGGTGCTCAGGCGAGGTCTGTGGGGCTGAGGTCGTTGATTTGGAAGTCAGAAGCTGGGCTTTTGGACACTGAAGCTTGGTCCACTGTCAAGTTATTTTCAACCCATCTTTCTTCACAGAAAACTAACTGGATGTAGAACTTTCCTCCCAGCCCTCACTCACCCAGACGTCTCTGAAGCTGGGCTTTTGACATTGATTTTCCCAGCTCGGTGTCAAGTATAGCATCGCTGAAGATCACCCAACTGCTACTTAGACATTTTAAAGATGCAATTTGAGTTCCAGGCAGGGGAAAGGGGTGGATAAAAGAGATTATATGATAATGATATGGCTGTGGAAGCCTGTCAAATAAAGTGCATTTTCTCTGGTGGGTAGGCTATTTCTGGAGCTGGGCATGGGTCGCACCGCCGAGGGGTGTGTTTATCCTAATGGGAAGCAGGACTGAGCTAGGCCGCAGCTCCCTGCACAGTTTTTAAAGTCTTAAGATACCGCAGAGACATTTGTGGTGTCCAGAAGACGCATTTAGTCTGCCTTGGCCCTTTCAATGTGTGCTGACTTGGCTCTGCCAGGAGTCAGGAGAAAGCAAGGAGATGTCAGACAGCAGAAGTGGGAGAAAGTGTGTCCATCCAGACCTGTCCATTCAGGTGCCTTTGGACACAAGGAAGAGAAAAGTCAACAAAAGCTGGCTTAAACATTAAGGAGTTTACTATATGATCTAACAAGTAGCCCAGAGCCAGGGCTTCAGGTAGGGTTTCATCAGGGTGCTAACTCTGCTCCCCTGTAATCCCGCCTGCTCTGCCCTCTTCTAATTCTTTTCCTTAGGCTGACTCGCCTCATGGCTGCAAGATGGCTGCCAGCAACAGCTCTGGCACTTGCTTCTTTGGTCACATCTGGAGAGAAAGAGAGGAAACCTTTCCCTGCAGTTTGAACTTAAGTCAACTTAAGCCACTACCTAGATTAATAGCAGCCACTAGGCTGACCTCCTGGTCTGATTGGCCGAACCCAGGGTTTTGAACCCTACACAAGCAAGGAGACTTGAGTCATCCTAACTGCTGGGATCAGATTCCTTTGAGACCTAGGCATTCCATGTGGGAGGGGAGGGGAGCAGGGAGAGGCCTTAACGGGACTTTGTAAAGAAGGCAGGGGGACAGTGAGTTGAAAATGAAAGCAGTTAAGCAATCACCAGTGTTCCCAACGAGAAAGGCAGGAGCCCTGTTCTAGCAGAGGTCTGTCGTGGGCTGAGAGACTCAGTCTGGCCTTTTTGCCTCACAAAGTTGTCAGGATCAAGAAAGGTGATGGGAAAGTAAAAATGTGAAATAGGTGTCAATAGTATGTGTGTATAGATATAGATATAACATAGTAAAGTATAAAATATACATATACCAATAGTATTACTACTGAAGCCAGGAACTTCATAGATGAATGGCCTCACATCTCAGCTTTCTCTGCTGTAAAATGGACACAGGATTACTGATTTATCATCCTTTGCGAAGGGTACAGACTTTTCATGGATGAATTCCAGTGCTCCTAGGGACCTGCTGGACTCCCTAGACGGGGGCTTGTTTTGCCCCATATGGGATGGCGACAACTCCAGCCCCTGGGTACCCTCTCCCTGTCTCCCCATCCCCCCCAACCCGGGCTGGTCTCAGCAACACTCCCTCTGGAAAGTATGAAACCGAAACTTCCTGGAGTTGTCAATCACTGCCCCGACTACCACCTCAGGGGCTGGGTCTCCTGGATCTAAAACACGGAATTCCTTGGAGTCACAAGTAGGAATCCACCAGGACTTCTGGCGGGGCTGCTCAGGGACCATCCCAGGGACGAAGCCTGGCTGTGAGCCTGAGGTGGTATGGATGGGACGGAGGCAGAACCTGTCGGCTGGGTCTCAGGATGGAGCAGCGTGACAGACAAGAGGGAGTGAGGAGGGGCAGTCCAGAGCAGGACGCGGTTGGGGGAGTTCTGGAGTGTGAGGAGCAGGGTTTGCTGGTGGCCCGGGAAGATGGGCTTCCACATTTTGCACTAGGACACTCTGCTGCTGTTGTCACAGGCGTACAAGTCTCACCCGGAGCTGAAATAATGGCCATGAAGGCTTCTAGTCCTGAGAGGCCCCCTGGGAAGTGGAATTGATCACTTCCCCAGGCCCAGCCTCGATTTTCACGGAAGAAGAGCCAGCATTTCAGTTTCCCCAGATGCCAGCCTGGGGGTAGCAGGGAGAGGGAGCTCCTCCCTAGCCTCCCTCTTCCTCCAGGTGTGGTCTCTTCTCATAGGGGAACAGGCACCGAAACATGCATACACACACGTACACACGTACACACGTACGCACATGCACGCACGTACATGCACACATGCACAGACTCACGCACATGCAGACTCTCACACATGTGCACACACACACTCTCACACATGTGCAGACTCACACGCACACAGACTCACACACGCACACACACAGATGCACACACATTTGCACAAACACACACACAGACTCTCACACATGCGCACAGACTTACACGCACACAGACACAATGCGCACACACATTTGCACAGACACGCACACGCGCACACACATTTGCACAGACATGCACACATACATGCACACACACATGCACACAGACTCACGCACATACACACATGGACACAGACCCACACACATGCACAGTCTCACACACACGCACAAGCATGCCCTCTTCTGGGTCTTATCTGCTCTGTCCCTCTGGCCACCACACTCAAAGAGATTGCACTCCACTCTGGGCATGGAGGGCAGACGCAAAAGAGGCATTTTCCCCTTCCCTACTTTACAAGGGGAGATGGACCGTGGGAAATTCTCAAAGGAAGAGCATTGTGGCCTTACGCCTTAGGCCCATCCAGGGCGCCGTCTCTCAGCAACCCCAATTCCATGGATACATGATGCTGAGTGCTTTGGGGGGCGGGGTGGGGAGCAGCTCCTAGAGCTTCCGGGTGCCCCACCATGTCTTGCACAAAACAGTGACTGTATCAACTGGAAGGGATCTTAGGGGCTTGTGATGACAGGACAACCTGCAGGGCGGTTGGACAGGGCGCAGGGAGGAGTCTCCTCCAGCTCATGACCCATCTCCTGGAACCTGGTCCAGGCCGTGGTCTCCTGGGGGGGCGAGTGGAGGGTGGCTGTAACCCTAGGGAGGGATGCGTTTCCAGCAACATGGTAAGCTCCCCCCTGCCCCCCTGCCCTCCCCCCAGCTTGTTATTGAAAAGAGTCTGGAGGAAAAGTCAGCAAGAACTGCGAGGCCCACCTCTGCTCACCACAAGATGGCAACAGAGCTTTGTAGGAGCCCCAGCTTGGTGGGGGGGGCGTCCAGCACTCCCCAAGGACCGCACCTCGCATCCCCAGCCCCGATGGTTTGAGTATTCTTCAGTATCTTCAGGTCAGGCTGAGAGCTCATTTCACGTGGGCCCGAGTGTGTCTCTCCTTTCTGCTTTATTGCCTTTACTCAGTTCCGATGTGCACCGACTGACCGGTCCTGACCGCCGTCCCTTTAGCTCTTCTGTAAGCTCTGCAGGGGTGTGGGTGACGGGTGAACACAGTTCTGCTCACGGCACTTGAGAAAGGCCAGAGGGAAGACCAGCCAGAGATCGAAGCCTGTTAGACAATAGAGAATATGTATAAGTTAGTGTCACATGCGGTGCTGAATTTACATTGTTCATTTCAGGAGAAGAGTTGAAAGTGGCTTTTCCGCCTGGAAGCGATATTGCTTGACTCGTACAGACTCTCCAGCAGTACTCCCTGCCCCTGCACTCTTCAGTGTTCCTTCCCGACAGGCCACGTGCTCCGTGGTGGCCCCCCGCTGGGGTGGCAGCACCAGGAGGAGGTTGGCAGCTGGAGTGGGAGGGTGGGGGGCTCACAGCATCCCCACCCAGGATCCCGTTCTCACTGCTCCTCTCCCTGCCTGTGAGATGGCCGACCAGTTTGTCCACTGAAGAACTCACTCCTGTCATGCCGACCACGTGGTGGTCATCCCTCCTTCTTGGCCCTGGAAGGCCAGGGTGCCGAGGGAGGAAAGAACAAAACATAACAGGGCACTGGGCCTTTCAGCACTGCCCTGTAGGCAGGTCTAAGGGGTGAATGCAAGGAAGGCATGGACGCGTTGATGGCATGAATGAATGGTGTGCATGAATGAATGACGTGAATAAATGAATCAATAAAGGTATGGAAGTTGTGGGGGCTAGGGGTAAAGCTCACTGGTAGAGTGCGTGCTTAGCATTCATGAGATCCTGGGTTCAATCCCCAGTACCTCCGTAAAAAAAAAAAGAAACGACGTTGAGGCGAGGAGAGGTAAACTTCACCACACGCCTCTGGCTGGTTGGCCTTTGTGTGCTGTGGCTTTTCCAGTCCCTGGGACGCAGCTGTTCGTGGGTGCCGGGGAAGTCAACCCTTCCACGTGGGAAACATGAGGAAGCCTCGGTTTTTGTGCCATCTCTGCCCTGTCGGCTCTCTTATGTAGAAATGAACATCTCTACCCAGCAGAGGCATGGTTAGAGACCCTCTGCGTGCTGCCCAAATGATAGACTTTGGGGGCAACTCCACGGTCAAGGACCAACAGTAAACATTTTTTACTGATTGTTTAACCACAAAACAATGCGTATGTATTTATATATATATGTCCGATCTTCTTTATTCACAATTCCGTCATGTGAACTTGCCCACTCAGTGAAATTTATTTGTAACCCACACATCAATACACGTGGTGCTCTTGTAGCCGTTTGTGGACAAGGGCAGGGTGGCAAAAAATTTGAGTCACTCACGGGCACAGACCCAGCTGAGGTCAAACAAGGTGACGCTTGTTTCAGCTCTCATACTGTCAAACTAGGACCCTTCTCCCCATCTCATGACTTCCACGGTTTTTTGCATTTTTGTGTTTTTTTTTTTGTTGGTGATTTTGTTGTTTAAAATGGCCCTGCAAATGTAGTGCCAAAAATCTAAGTGCTTCTAAGTCAAAGGAGGCTGTGATGTGCCTCACAGAAAAAATGCACGTGTTAGATAAGCCTCATCCAGGTCTGGGTTACAGAGCTGTTGGCTGTGAGTTCAGTGTTCAGGAACCAACAAAATATGTTAAGTAAGGTGTCTTTATACACAAATGCACACATTTTGGCATGACTGTTGTCAGAATAATTTTAGATTCAGAGGAAAGTTGCAAAGATAATACAGAGGGTTCAGTTTACCCGTCGCCTGGTTCCCCCGGTTGTTAACATCTCACACACATTTGTCAACACTAGGAGATTAACGTCGATACATTACTATTAACTAGACCTCAGACTCTATTCAGATTTCCCCAGTTTTTCTGCTAATATCCTTCTTCTGTCCCAGGGTCCCATTGAGGATCCCACATGTAGCAGATTTGTTTTTAGGAAGATAAACAGTGGCTGTGGTCTGTGGAGTGGACTGGAGAGGCCTGGGTCTGGAGGCCAGGGGACAGGGGAGGAAGTTGGGCCAGGAGACTGGTGGGAGATGCTGAGGCCAGGAATTCCAGCTGTTGCAGAAGTGGAGATGGGAAGGGAGATATGGCCCCGGAAGGTTAAGGAGGTAAACCTGATGGGACTCAATTGGTCTAATACAATGAGGTTGCAGTGTTACCATGTGTTGGTTGCTGCTACATCGCAGCCAGTCATCCAAGCAGCAGACAAGTGTGGAGTACCCACCGGGTGGCGGGCACAGATGCTCTCCGGACCCATGGCTCTGGGTTCCACCTGCCACCCTCATACATCTCCATCTTTAGCCTGGTTTTCCCATTGCACTGCCTGGGAATATGTAAAACCAAACTCTGCTCCTTAAGAGAAGCCCAACGCTAAAAGAATTTTCACAGCCTGTCGTTGCTGCTGCCAAGAATATATATTACCAATTTCCAGTGGAAGCTCAAATGTCCCTTTGTAATAACCTGGCCTCCAAGCACTAAGTTCGAGGGGTCACCACAAGTTGGGACTCTACCTGGGGGACCGGTTGCCATGCTGCCAGTGGAGCTGTGGAGGGGAGACAGTACGAGGCGGGCATGGAGCCTGAGACCCTGGGCCGGGGGTCCTGGAAGCACACTCCCTTGGGTTGCAGCCCAGGGTTTAGAAAAAAAATCCAGAGAAATCCTGGTTGGCATGTTTCTAGCCCAGAGGGAAGAGAAATAGGACCAGCTGCTACATGGTTCCAAAACCAACACAGGAGAAGTGCCTGCTGCCAGCAAATTCGAGGTATGTTGGCACGCACAGCAGAGGAGAAATGTATTCGCCTGGTGGAAAGGGGAAGACAAGAAGACGGACGGCTGTTGAGAGAAGGCGGGGTGTTCCTTGCCAACTGCGAAACGCCAGCTCTAGGAAGAACGGCCGCTTCCAAACGACCGCGCAGGACTGGCGCGAGCCAGGAGGAAGGGGCGCAGACAGCCAGGCGACAGGCATCTCGAGATGTGGGGCTCGTGGCTTGTCAGCCCGACTCCCCTCGGCCGTTCCTTTAGCCACTCAGCCCGCCTTTCCGCACCGCTTGGGAGGCGTCCTGTCCCCACGTTCTTTCAGGGGACCCCCTTCCCTCCAAAGGGCTACTCTTCTATCCTTTGCTAATTCACACTCTGCCCATCTTTGGGGGCATCTCTGTACACCCTCCCTACATTTTAGCCATCTCCTGTGTTACAATTGCCATGTTATCAAGGAAGAAGCTAGAAAACATCTCTAGACTCCTATGCCTTGCATTGTTTGGGACCCGTACACATGAGAATTGGGTGTGAGGAGGTGCTCCCATCAGGATAACCACAAGGGGGCAGCAGAGACCCTTGGTTCCGGAGGATATAGGGTTAAACTTCTGGTTTCCAGTGCAGAGGGTCCTAGGTCCAGAGTTGTTGTGGGGTCTTCTCTAAGAAACTCTTTCCCGTGGTTAGGTGCTTTATGGCTAATGGCTTCAGAATCAGTCTCTCCTGGACATTTTGTGAACTCTCTAGTAGTTTTGATTAAACTTCTTTTTTTCCCTGTTAAATGATCAAGAATGGATTCTGTTGTTTACAACCAAGGACTGTGACTATTACACCATCTGTCTTAGTCATTTTGGGGCTGCTATAACAAGGTACTGGGTGGCTTAAACAACAGACATTCATTTCTCACAGTCTTGGAGGCTGGGAAGTCTGAGATCAGGGTGCCGGCAGATCCGGCGTTGGGAAGAGCCCTCTTCCTGGTTGGCCATCTTCTCCTTGTATCCTCACGTGGTGGAGAGAGAGAGATCATCTCTCCTCTTGTTAAGGGCGCTAATCCCATTCATGAGGGCTCCACCCTCATGACCTAATCCCATCACGTTGGAGCGTTGGCTTCAATCTATGAATTTGGAGGCGGGGGTGGACACAAACTTGCAGTCCATAGCACCATCCTTCAAGAGCAGCTGAAGAAACAGCTTTTCTACGACCCCATCTGGGGCTGTAGATTCTGCTGATGTGCCTGTCTTCAGTGCCACCCCATCTCACATTAAATTGCTGGGTTTCTCCTAGTGTTTGCGGTGGCTGGGCTTCCTCCTCCCCGGGTTGGAAACATCTGAAGGCTACCTTGTCTGGTTTGTAGCATCTCACAGCCAGAAAGGGATGAGAGCATGTTGGCCAGTCCACTCATCTTTCAGGCAAGTGGGGCTCAGAACAGTGAACAGTGGGGTGACTGGTCTAGGGCTGGAGGGAGGAGGAGCTGGAGAACCAGAGCCAGGCCTTTTCTCCTGTCACCTCCTGGTAGGATGCTGGGCCCACGCAGGGCATTTCTGTGGAAGATGCGTCATGACAGCCCTTGAATTTAAAAAGGGCCTTCCAAGGAGTTCAAAATGCTTCGTTGACTTGTGAGTTTCCATTTGTATTCTTTATACTCCTGGGAGGTACGGTAGGAAAAACTGAGGTCTCAGAAACTGAAGTGATTTGCCCGAGATCAATATCAGAGTTAGGGGTCTCCAGCTCCTCGGATTCCCATGTCTGTTTCAGGAAAACCATAGGATGTGGGTTCCAGTAACAGAAACCCAAGGTGTGTTGAAAGGGGGTGGCCACCTGAGACCCGCCCACTGAGTGAGGCTGAGTCTTTAGGGGTTCCTTGGAGAGGAGAGGGTAGACAGTATCCATTGCTGCTTGACACAATGCCCCGAAGCTTAGTGGCTTGTGATCCTTTATTATCTCAGAGTTTCCGGGCGTCAGGGATTTGGGAGTGACACAGGGCCTCTCATGAGTTTGCAGTTGCAGGACACCTGCGGCTGAGGTCGCCCTGAAGGCTCCTCCACAAACATGTCTGGGATTCAACTGGGAAACTGGACCGGCTGGGGCCCCAGCATCTCTCTCTCTCTGTCTCTATGTGGTCTCTCCAGCAAGGAGGTTTCAGGGTGACACTCAGGCCTCCAAAGCTGTGTGTCCTGTGAGATAGTGCCAGGCCTAACCTCGGGGGTCACACAGCATCACCTCTTGTCTCACGCTATGCTTCTGTGAGATACGAGTGAGTTACTGAGCTGGCGGTGTGCACAGGGAGGGGAGTCAGGCCTCATCTCTTCACAGGAGGAGTGTACAGAATCTGTGGCCCTGTTGTCGTATCACCGCAGACTCAGGTTCCAGGGAGTGAAGTGATTTCCCAAAGTTACATGGCCAAGGGGTCAGTGAGCAGGACCAGGATTGGAACAGGATACCCAGTGGCTCGTCACCTTCTTAAAGACCAGCATTAAAATGCTGACAGAAAGCCAGATATGGGTGTCTGATTTGGGGGGTTTTCTTTAGAGTGTTACCTCTTTTTTAAGCTGCTGCAAATCCTCTGGAGAGCAGGATACCTGAAGGGAGCTAAACAAACCAGCAAACCAGCAGACAGACAAACACACCCTTAATGAGCTGCTTTTGGTAAGAACTGTGAGCCGGCCCCTTTCTGTTTGTGGAGCACTTGGTCCAGGCCCATGCTGAACGGCTTGTCTGAGATCACCCGGCAAGTCAGGTCACACACAGAATCAGAGCCAGAACCTGGCTGTCCCTATTTCTCTTTGCTGTGCCGCGTTGGGTGCCCTGGGTAACCCGTCTACTACTTGACGAGGGTTTTCGCATTTCGTCCTTTCTCAAAACAGCAGGAGTGGGACCCATCACTGACTCCTGGGCGGCTGCAGGCAGGGTAACAACCGGGCAGCATGGCTCAGGCCGTTGCTGGGCAGGGCAAGGCTTCACATGGTGAAGGGAACAGCACACAGCCTGGAGCTTGCTCCCAGACCCCCTGGATTCAGAAACCGAGACCAAGTGGGCTGATGGGGTACTGCTCAAGTCCTCTGATGAGTCACGAAGAGGCTGGAGTTCAAATCCAGACCTCTTAATGCAAAATCTAGTCCCCCCTCCCTGATCCCTGTGTGTTTCTGAAGTGAAAAGCAAACTGGTTTTGAAAACGTTAATTCTCATTGGTTTGCTTCCTGCAGAGACCCTGGGAGAGATATTACACTGGGCAACTTACCAAATCCATCGGTCAACGTGCAATTATTCATCACCGTCTGTTGGCCCAGCCTTGTGCTAGGTGTGGATGATACTGAATGTAAAATCTCGGTTTATGCCACATTCATAGTGATGGTTCTTGGCTTCAAATGACTTTATGAACCAAACCCCACAGGGCATGCCCTTCAACCAAATATTGATCACAGGGAGGACACAAAATGACCTAATTTCGCAGAAATCACAGCTTCACCGGTACTTTCTAGGAAAAACAAATAATTAATAGTAGTGTGCTTTTATAAAACACACACACACACACACACACACACACACACGGGATGGCAGTGAACTTAAGTGCTATTGGAAAATCTGAAATGTGTGGCAGCTTTCTAATTAAAAAGATTACTTCCTGCAAACTCAGATGGACTATCCTTCCCCTGCTTCTATTTTTTTTCCCATTAAACAGACTCTTTGCAAGAAATGTGACATTTATTATGAGAGGGAACAGGCTAGTTATCTAAGCATCCTCGTCAGTCTGAGGAAACGAGGCAGTCATGACACAAAAAACATCTCCCTTTACATACACATCGGTTCACACGCATCCGGGCACAACCCAGCACCATGGCCCAAGCCGGCCCTGCAGCAGACTCTGTCTGCAGGGGGCATGTCTGGTGAATCAGAGCAATGCCGATGAAAATCACCTTCTGAGTCTCCTGCCCCCCCAGACTGCTCCAAACCCCAGCTTCGTCTATTGGACATCCTCCACGACTCTTCCCAGCCGGGGTTTAAATGACTCAGGTTGCACCACGCTCCCCTGGAGGGGGTTACACTGCAGCCAAATAGAAAGAACTCACCATTTGGAATTTTTTTTCCCTTTTATTGAATCTAATTTTTCCTCTCCTTCTTTTCCTACTGTCATGTTCTTGCTGGATCCCTCTGGACCACCCACTCTGCCTGCTCTTCCAGCGTGTCGAGCGGAATTTCCCAACGTTACTTGGTCTCTGACACACCTTCTGAATGGTCAGCAGTCACGGCTGTGGCACTGGGGTCCTAACCCTTAGGTTCAGACGTGCGCTAGGCACACCCCTCTGTCTGACCGCACTGTTGATTCTCTAATATGTACAGGTACAAACATTCCCTCTTTGTGCCAGGGTTCCCTCAGCCCCACTTTCAATCCCTGCGCCAGGTTAGCTCAGTGGAATAAGAAAACGTAGAACGTGGCAAAATAGGAAGGATGTCTTTCAGATCCAGAAATAGGTTAGGCTGTCCCAGCTGAGAGTCACTGTCAAACATGAATCTAAAAAAAGTGAGACTCTAACTCACTGACTTTTTCCCCTGAGGCATTTTTGCTCTCTTTTGTCATTCTTGCTACTTCGTTTCTGAAATCCAACAATATTCTAAGTCTTCCTTCAAAAACCTTAAGCCAAAATAATTATGTCTAATTATAGGTGAATAGAATCATTTGGCTGTTTAATTCATATGTTAATCATAATATGGGAATACCAGAAATAAGCCTGATGATATTTATTGATAAATGTACCAAATCATAGGTAGTCTTGTCTAATTCCGAGAGATAGTAAGGAGCCCATTGTACAGGCGAGAAAACTGAGGCTGAAAGGTGTTAAGTATTGGAATTGGAATTCAGATGATCTGGAGAACATAACCACTGCCAACACTGTCTCCTGAACTCCAGGCAAAGTCACCTCGGAATGACCAAGAAGAAGGTAAAGATGGAGGTGGCGTAGGAACCACACACCCACGCGATTCGCACTGCTGAGCTTCTGTCTGCCATTCTACCGTACTGCACACAGAACCATATGTGTCAGACTCATTTTCAGGTCCCAGTGACAGTTGTGAGGTCCAGATGTACGTATGTGCACGTCGCTCACATAGATGTCAACACTGCATGTAATCAGCCAGGTCCAAGTCCTCCGGTGTAGACAGTCACGGGCCATTAGGACTTTGCCTGTAGGGAAGGCGTTCAGACCTGGGCCCAGGAGAGACTGTTGCAGAACAGCGTCCTTTTGTGCTTTGCTCTTACTTTTGAAAGTCTCATCAGGGCTGAAATGATGCCAGTGGCTCCATCCATCACTGAAGTGGGTGTACCAAACGCAGAGTGAATCAGCATCTCTGGGTTAGTTACCTGAGGTGTCTGCCCCCAGGATCAACAAACAGAAAGAGCCCTGATCCCCGGGCTGCCACTTAACTCTTTCAGAACTCTGTTTTTGAACATCTCTGTTTCCTGTGCTTCAGTTCCCCAGTCCATATGACAGATCAGAATCCGTGTGACCTCTTCTCTTCCTTTCTCAGAAGGATGTTGCCCCCAAATGACAGAACAGAGCTACCCCTGCTGTTCGTGCTCTGTGGTCCTGGAGCAGGGCATGTCCCCATTGATTCTGCCCCAGGAGGAGCAGCGAGGTTCCCTGCTTTGCGTCCTCCTCCACGCCTCCCTGAGGTGCTGAACCTCCTGTCCGCCCCACAGGACTAGTTCCCGGGGTGCTGGCCCCATCAGCACACTCTGAGGTCATGCTGCTCCTCACATGCCTCACCTCTGAGCATCCCAGTCCCACCCTTTCTGTCTTCACGGCTCAGCCGTCCTGAACCTGCGACTCGGTGTCAGTTCGGGGACATTTCCAGCTATTATGTCTCTGCCCCGTTTCCTCTCTTTTTACCGTTTGAAACTGATTCGACACATCTTGGGCCTTTTCACTCTATCTTCTATTGGCTTTTCATTTATTTTACATTTTCTACCTCTTTATCTCTTAGGGCTGCGTTCTGGATAATTTCTCTGATATTATCCTTCAGTTCACAAAGCCTCTCTTCGTGTGGTATGTGGCCTGCTGCTTAACTGTCTCCATTGAGTTTTTAGTTTCGATTTTATTTTATTTCCATACTTTTATTTTCTAGAGGTTCTGTTTTATTCTTTTACAAATCTAAGGACCCTTGACTCATGTTTTAAAGATTCTCTACCTTTTATGGAAAGAGGTCTATATTCTGGTTGATAATTCCCAGACTAGAAGTCTTTGCAGGTTGATTCTGTCGCCTGTCATTTCCACAGGCTCTCGCTCTGGGTGCCTCGTTTCCTTATATTTGTGGTGATTCTTAGCTGCGAGCTTCTCATCTTCCTTCGAAATGGCTGGAAATCCTTGGAGGCCAGCAGAAAAAGTGAATTCCTTCAGAGAATATGTCTGTTTGCTTCTTTGGGTGCCCCTCCGTAGTCTCGTCTGGGATCACTTTAATCTAAATGTTCTGCCTGTTTGTTTTTTTTTCACATGACCCACGTAGAGTGAATTAAGCTGCAGATACACAAGCCGTCTGGCTTGTATTTCTCGGGAGATCCATTTTCCCCCTTTGCTCCAGTTTCAAGATTCAAGATAAGCAATCTCCCTTGTGGGTGTTACCTGCTCCCCAAATCTGGCAAGGAGGTTTATTTCCAGTCCTTCCTTACACCAAAGGTATGGCCCGTGGATGTTCTAATTCTGTGGGGCGTCTCCTATTAGACTGTCCACCTTGGGCAGACCTGGGTTTGGTCTCCTGCCCACCAAACCTCATAAGGCTCCAAACATATCAATTCTCAAGTTCACTAAATCCAGAAAATTCCTTCAAGGCAAATGCCGGTTCAGTGCTCTTCTCACCTTCGAGTTCTGCCTTCATTTATTATTTTGGCCAGAGTGTTCCATACTTTCTTGCTAACTCGTGGAGGCATTTAAAGACAGTAAAAAATATTTTCCCCCACATTTTTAGTGTTTTGAGCCAGAGGGCTAGCCCGGATACCTCGTCCAGCACAATGCTAGGAGCAGAGGTCTCAGTGTAAATCCTACCTTTTGTAGGAAGCATTCCACAACCTCTTCAGCCTACAGGGCATCTTGCTTCTCAGAGCCTTAGCTGGGTTTAATCTAGTTAGTCATTTGGTGCTGGAGACAGCTAACGCTTCACCAGCGAGTGATGCACTGCCCCAGTTGGGAGCCCATCTGAACCTGGGGTTTTTTTCACTTTCCATCCTACCCAAGCCCCAGAGCTGACCCACTGACACAGAAAGGTAAGCCCCTGCCCTCCCTTGTTCCTCATGTGCTGTGGTCTGCATTTCCCCCGTTCCTTTCTTTGGTTCCTCCCTGTTTGCTCTCCTTCTAAATAAGTGAACAACATTGTGTCTGTTGCTGGGCTAACATCACTCTCTCTCCTTTATTTGGGTCCCAACGAAATACCTACTCATGAGCCAGAGGAGAGCAAAAGCTCGTTTTTCTGAACCGAAGGAAACATTTGGTCTGGGTAGTATCTTTAGATGTGGTCAGTTTGTGGAGACCTTTGTGTGTTAAAGGACAAACTGATGTTTCAGATTCTAAATGTGAAGAAAGAAAAGTTAATTCATCAGATCTTAGGCCTCTCTGTGACATGCACTGCTGGGCTATGTAAAAAGTTGTCATTCAGTTAGGAAAATGGAAGAGACTTGTCCAAAATTGTTCCAGGATCTTCAACATTTATTCATTAAATAAAAAAATCCATTGTGCACATGCTCCATGCCAGACATGGTGCTAGTCCCAGGGCCCAGCGGTGAGCAACACAGACGTGGCCTTTGCTCTTGAAGGGCACACAGTGTGTACGTATGTGTCCGTGATGGGCGTTGGAACCTGAGCCTGGACAACGGCAGGGGTTAGGTGGGTGGGTGGGTTGTGGATGAGTCACCAGCCAGACCAGCATGGAGTCAGTGCTCTCCCCAAAACGCCCCGTCCCAGAGAGTATGGATGGCCTGGGCACAGGTATGTTTTTAAGCACCCTAGTTGATTCTAGTGACTAGTCAGAGTTGGAAATGATTGCTTTAGTCAGTAATTTAGGACAGAATTTCCGAGAAGGGATTCTGGGAATGGGTCGCAGGGTGCAAGGTCTTGGTCCACCACCCTCACTGCTCAGCCAGGGGCGGGGCCGCCAGAGCCTCCGGCTCGTCTCCGCCTCACCTGTTTGCTGCCTTGTGCCTACAAACAACACGCCATCCTGTGGAAAAGGTCGAGGGGTCCTGAGTTGGAATGTCTGTAACATAGGATTTGGTTGTGATTGGTAGAGTGGTTCAGTAAGAAAATTAAGAATTCCGGCTCAGATAGACTTAGGCTCTGTCCCTGCTCAGTCCCCGACGTACTGTGTGAGCTTCAGCGAGTTATTTAGCTTCTCATGGCCTCAATTTCCACATCCGTAAAATGGGACTCTTACCTATTTTGAACCGTTCTTATAAAGATTAGAAATAATACCTGTAAAGTACTTGACCCAGGAGCTGGTTTGTATGGCTGGTGTTTAATGCAGGAGCTGTTATCATGGACGTGGTAACCATTGTTGGCGAATTCTACCCAAATTCCCACCGGGGTCAGAGCCAAAAAATTAAGGTTGAAAGAAAAAGATGGAGTCGGGCAGAAACATGGGCGATGGTTTTCCTGGGGCTCTCAGGGGTGGACTGTCGACACCACGTGTCTCTTCAGGGTCTTTGCGAGCTCCAAGGTCGATGCAGCAACGTCAGATCAAACCCCCTGGGAAGTGTTTGTGGAGACATTTCTACCCAAGCCTGCTGTCCCGGGGCCTCTGGGGCTTCCTGCCCGTTCTTGTTTCAAAGGCACCAGAGGAACCCTAAAGGTCGTTCTCTTCTCTGGGCCTTGTCTGGGGGCTGTGGGAATCGCCTAGGGTCTTCCAAGCCAGGTGTCCTGGCATCAGGAGGGGCTGGGCGAGAAGCTGGGCAGGAGCTGCAGATCCTCCCAGGGACAGGAGAGAGGGGCAGGGACCTGGCCTGCTGCTGAAGCCATGGTCCCTGCTGCAGGTCTGGCCTCAGGGCAGCTTCCTGAGGGATGGCGGGGCTGAGACAGCTGGCTTCTAGGGTAATCAAGTCTCCCACCCAGACACTGGCGGCAGGTGTCCTCGGGTGATGGCGGCTTGAAAAGCAGAGGTGAGTGTGGACTCCAGGACACCTGCCCTTGATCCGAAAGGACTACTGGGGTGTGTTCCTATGGGGGCGACGGCTACCCGCTTTGCAGAGAGAATGCATCCATCTAGAAGGTTATCTGTGGGGTTGCCTTCTTCCTCTTGCTACCCCTCACATCCGCCAACCTCCAAGACCCTCAGTTTTCCTCTTGACGCTTCCTGTGGTCTGTTTCTTAGTCCGTAACATGAAGAAGACGACACGACACCATCTATGCAGGTGCTAACCGTGCACAGGGCCTCACTGAGGCTCCAGTCCACACTCGGAACCCCAGACTGGGCTGCTTCCCAGGCCAGACTTGTCTCTTCAAGAAGACAGTCAGCTCCTCCAGGGCAGGGACTGTTTCTCCCATGTCCTGTGCAACCTTGGCACGACCTTCTGTTGGAAACAGAATCAACCACAAGAATTTTCTGTGCACCTGCCAGAGAGGACGGCCCCGGCCTCCCTGCCTTAATGGAAACCCTGCTCCTTTTCACAATCAGGCTGCTGGGCCAAGGAAGCTGCTTCGGCTGTGTGGAGCCAGGCTGGGCTCCCTCCTGGGGGCCCTGGTCAGGAGAGGGGACCACGCTGGGGCTCAGCCAAGCTACACCCCTGCACCCACCTGCATCCGGGGCATCCTCCTGTTTCCACAGCACCACCTTGGTGGTTTCTGGAAGCCCATCTGTGGACAGTGCAATTGCACTCCAGCCTCTTCTAGGCCTTTCTCATCTTTCCTCCTCTTCCTCTTCAATGGTCTGAGTCCCAGGACCCACCTATGGTTCATTCTGCTATTAAAAAAAAACAAAACAAAACTTCCTGGCCAGAGGATTTGGGCTTCCAGGAATGCTCTCCCATCACGCGTGGGCGTCGGAAGCTGACCCGGGGGGCCTGCCTGCGGTCAGCCCGCTGTCCCTCCTCCAGGAAGCACTCTCTTTGACTCCCCTCCCCCGCCAGTGGGAGTTATACTTGTCTCGGGCAGCCAGACCCCGGGGGATGAAGTCTTGGAGAAGCCCACAACTACCAGTTAGCCAAAGAGACACCACAAGAGGACCTAGGCCGAGACCCCCTCCGCCCCAGGCCTGTCCCCTCACCTGCACAGACCCGTGGGTCGGACAGGCCTGAGCTCCCACACTTGATTCATAACCCATGTCTCCTCCTGATAAACATTAAAATCCCATGACATCCCCCCCACCACCAAAGAATACGGTGACCAGCTGCAGTTAGGAACGATGATTATTTTATGTCCTTTGCTGTCTGTGACCCAGTACATGGACTCCATCGGGCACGTCATGCCCACGAGCCAAGAAGATGCCGTAGAGCTGCCCTTTCTGTCTCTGCACTTGTGAGAACAGTAGTGTCCCCTACGCTTCCAACAGGACGTCTAATGAGTGTTTGTGAAAGGACAGGTGCTCCCCTCTCACCCCGGGCCCCACCTCCTGGAGAAATGCATGAAGGAGGCCAGGGGAACGGGCACCGGGAGGGGTGACTCCAGGCAGGGAGGAGCCCCAGGACCTTATGCCCTGAGGGCTGTGCCGGGAGAGGCCTGCATGTCTGTAGAATGCTGGGCTCTGGCAGGAGGTCAGCTCACAGCATCTCAGTCCTGCTTCCCGCTGGTACCCCCTTGCCCCACCCTCCAACCGACCAATGGGGCCAGAGTGACCAGAAAGGGCCTGAGACCCCGCACGGGAAGCCAAGAGAAGGAAGGCACGGGACCCTGCAGAAGGGGGCAAAGGACCAGGCACCGTGAAGCCCTGGAGGGAGCTAGGAGGGCCTCCCCAACCCTGTGGACTCGGGACCGAACAGAGGATAAGACTCAACCTCAGAGTCGAGACTGCTGGGTCCATCTGGGGCTCCCTGCTCAAGCATGGCTGACTGATGGCCGCAAGGCTGATCCACCCCACCGAGCGTCAGAGCCTGTGCTCTGGGGTCTGTCACCCCACGTTGTGTTCCCTACCCGACACCGGGGATTCCAGCACGCCTGCGCCCCCTCCCCGCAGAGCACACAGTCTACTGCTCTGGCACACCTTTTTCTTTGATTCTGGACAAAGTCCTGGATCTCTACAGCATCTCTCAACCGTATCATGGCCTTGCTTCCCCCAGGATTTTACAGACGAGATGTGCCTTGAAATTGCACATTTAGATCCCTTGCCTACACCCTCACGCTGGAAGTCCCCCCACCCCAACAGTCACACCGGTAGCAGCCCTGCCACAAGTCACATGACCTCTCTTACTCCTGCTTTCCCGCCGGCCATGGCCTTCCCGGGGTCCAACCAAGACCAAAAACCCCATGCTGCGTCTGTAACTTGTGATCCATCTCCCTGTTGGAGCCCCTGATCTACAAATCAACCTCCCCTCACCCCCCAGCTCAACTCAGGGCTTCTCCACTGATGAAACTGAAGTGGGTATTTGAACAACAAAATAAATATCACTGTATTGGATTATAAGCCAGAGTCTAAAATATCCATGAGTTCATACTTGTGTAAATAAATGACTGAGTCAGTAAATAAATGGGGAGAAGAGACAAATCTTCCTACAGAAGAACTCTAAATAAAATGTAGACACTCCCTCCCCCAGGAGGAGGGGCTGAATCCATCTCCTCTCAGCATGTGGACTGCACACAGCAACTTGATTCCAGAGAGTGGAGTGTGGGAGGGGAGGGGGCCGCTTTATGGTGGAGGAACCAGGCCAACACCTCTGGGGCCAGGTGAGCAAGGTGGACCTCACCAGTGATAGTCCTGGTGGCCGCACTTGGCCCCAGCACGATGCAATGAGCAGGCCATTTCACCTCTGTGGGTTTTCTCCCAAACCCCTGTCTAGTCATGAGAAAACATCAGACAAACCCAAATTAGGGGCGCGTTCTACAAAATGCCTGGCCGGTGCTCTTCCAAAGTGTGAAGATCATGAAAAACAAAGACGAGACAGAGTCATCGGTGGAGCCCAGAGGAGCCTCAGGAGACAGGATGACTAAACGCATTGTGGGCACTTGGATGGGATCCTGGAACAGAAAAAGGACGTTCGTGAACTATCTGGTGAAAGCCAAGTGAAGCCCAGAGGCGAGTTAATAGTGATGCACCAACGTTTCAAACCCATGAGCACCGCGCCACAGAAGTGTCAGATGCTAACACGCGGAGAAGCCGACACGGGGTGGGGCAGGGAGCTCTCTGTGCTATTTTGCAACTCTTTTGCGGGGGTAAAGCTAAAATGATGCCAAAATAAAATATTTATTTCAAAAGATGAGGTGGGCTCATCCAGCCCATTTCTTTCTTCGGGGTTTGTGTGGCTTATTACACAGTTAATATAGAAATACGATCTCATTAGACAGGATTCAAACAGACAGAAGTTTACAGAACAGCACCTGAAAGTCTCCCTGTATCCCCATGTCCCTGCCTTCTGCTCTTGTCCTCAGAGCTGAGATGTCAGTTAGGGCCCCGGCCTGAGAACTGCTTTACCATGTGCTTTATCTCCGCTGAGCAACTGAACTTTGTCTTTACAACAATCCATTGAGGTAGACACGGCTTGTCCCATTTTAAAGGTGGAGAAACTGAGGCACACAGATTAAGGACATTGGCCGAGGCAGGTAATAGGTGGTAGAGCTGGGACTGGAGCCCAGGTGATCGAGTGCCAGCATCCACACTTTAACCGCTTGGAGAGAAGGCACCACTCCCACTGCACACAACCCTCGTACACACACACACACACACACACCCCTGTTATTGGGACTGACATCCATGTTGTTGGCAACTTGCTTTTTATTCTTAACAGCACATCCCCATGCACTTGTGTGTCGGTGTCCAGGTCTACAGTGTACCGCCATCTTCCCTGATTGCTCCACGCCAGCGGTCTCGGTCAGGGGCAGTTTTGCCTCCAGGGCTCACCTGGCAAAGTCTGAGACATTTTTGGGTGTGGGCATGTAGAGGCCAGGGATGCTGCTAAACAGCCTCTAACGCACCAGACAGCCCCCACAGTATTATTTTGGTCTGGAATTATCTGGCCCAAAATGTCGATGCTGCTGAGGTTGGAAACACCTGCTCTGGGATACTCTGTGGCAAAACCGGAAGATTCCAGCTCTAACTTGCCACCTGGATGCATCTCCTCTCAGACCTAGCACTTGACCGCTCTCTCTGCTCAGTCCTGTTCCATCCCTTCCTGCTGTGGACCTGCCCCCTCCATCCTCAGTGCCTCAGGGCAGGTGCTTCTGAAAACCTCACTGTGGGTGGCACCTCCCGCTCTGAATCTCACTTTGTCCTCAACAGAATTGCGAGCTCTTGGAGAGCAGTCATGGTATCCACGCCTGTATCCTGCACAGGGCCCAGGATGCTATGCATGGTGGGTGAACCGGAAAATTACATCACTCCTGCCCCTAAAGAAGTCTCACTAGTCAAAGCGATATTTTATCTCAGGATCTCCCGGTCCCAGCTCCACAGTGCAATCACCTGGAGCTCTAAGTAAACACAGATGTCTGAGCCCCTTCCCAGCCACCAGTTGATTCACTATCTCTCTGGCCGGTTCTGCACGTCCCCATTTAAACAAGTTCTCTTGGTGATTCTCATGCACAGCCGGGGAAGAGAGCCACTGGCTAGTGAGTCACTCTACAGAGTAATCACAGACATCTGAACCGGGCTCTTGAAATTCCTAAGATGATGCCTGGTGATCAATTCGTGTCTCTAATCCAGGGCTTCTCAGATCATCTACACGAATAACCCGGTATCCTGTGAAAATGCAAACTTGGGTTGAGTAGATCTAACAGAGGTGCAGCCTGAGACCCTGCATTTCTAACACGTTCCCAGGGGATGCTGACGCTACTGGTCCAGGGATCACTCTTTGAATAGCAAGACTTGCCATGGAGCATCAGTGGCCAGGGGCCTTCAGACTGGTCCCCAGAGGGAGGCTCCGAAATGTTTGCTCCTTGGCCAAGCACCCAGCCACCCTCCTGGAAAACTCCACTCAAGCACAGCCGAGCTGAAGCAAAACTGAGGGGAAAGGGCTAACGTTGACCAAGAGTTAGAAAATAAAACGAAGGAATAAACTGGGAATGCGACAACTCCTAAAGCTTAAAAAAAAAAAAAAAAAGAACCCAAGCAACCCAACCAGGAACTTCGGGGGCCCCTCCAGTTTTCACAGCCTTGCTGCCACGTCCATTAGAATGTCAGCTAAGATCCATCAAGAGTGCAATTTCCTCCCGCAGACCAGGGACCTTGTTTCTGCTGCCCCGGCCGCACTCTGTTCTCCATCAGTGGGATTTACGCATATGGAACCGAGTGTGGAATTGGGCCCATTACATTTAACTTCCTATATCTGACATATTTAATACCTACTTTTCAAATAAATGAAATCCCTGTTTAGTGCTGGCCTGGAAAGGTGCAGTTGGTTAGGGGATTTTTCACGGCAGTCCTGGCTGCACAAGGTGGTTCTGTCGGACCCAGCAGCCTCTTGAAGAGTGTACAGTGACCCGAGTCCCCTGGAAATCAGGGGACAAAGTTATAGAATAATGGAAGAACTTGCATAGGCAGAGGCATTTTAAAAAGTCTCACTAAAAGAAGAGCTGCTTTGTGTCAGAAATACAATCACTCACACTTAGAAAGGTATGTGTTAGTACTGCTGTGGAAGAAGCTTCTAGAAGGCACTGGATCCATGCACCTACTTTCATTATCTCCTTCCTTCAAGATCCAGAGGGATGCGTGGACCTGGAGTTTGCAGGGTATAATAGTGAAGTCACAAGTTGGCCCAGCTTTGACTGGTCAATCAGGTCTTCATGAATGTTCTCAGCTGCTCATCAGTGACTTGGCTCAGGGGGCTCAGGAAGCGGGCGGCAGAGGCTGGAGGTCAATGCCCACGTGCATTCCACCCTTACCAACCGGCTACTTGGCTGCTTGGCCAGCAGGTGTCGAGGTAGACAAACCACAGGTGTCTGGGCTGGGCCAGTGCTGGAGCTCCAGAAACTGGAGCTTTTGGGGAGAAGAGTGAGGCAACCCCACAAGCATCCACCCCGAGGAAGGACCCTTTGGCAAAAGCTCATTTGCATAGGGTCTTGTTTTGGGACTAATGGGGAGGTGGCATGTGATCAAGTCAAAGAAGAGAAAAATACAGATAAGGTAGAGGATAGTGTGCGTTTCCTAATCTTGATGGAGAAAAGCCAAGACGCTCCTTTCAAGACCTGCTCTGTGAGTTTCCAGGGCCCAAGCACCATTGCTTCTCAACACAGCGACAGGATGGGTTAGGGGCGGGGTTCGCCAGCCTCCCTTTTCATGTGCAAAACCTGGACCCTCTAGCCAGAGTCACTCCTACAACTGCAGAGGGTGTGTCCTGGCAAAGCCTGTCTTTATACCGGGTCTCTGGGCTTTGGGTCCCTGAACGGGCCAGTGAAGGGGAGGTGGGGATGGGGTGCCCATTAGAGCGTGCAGGGGGAAGTAGCTGTGAAAAAGCTGGTTCTCTGCTTTAGAGGAGTCCCTTTTGGCCATGCATCTCACCCCAGGACACACTAGAGCTTCCAGGAGCAGGATACTCTGAAAACCCAAAAAGAGAATCTGGAGAAAAATTCATAGTTGTGATATTGTGGTTGTATATGTCCTCAAAACCTCAGTTCAAGTTCAGGGCTCAGCTCACCGGTCATCCAGGCTGGTTCTCTTACCCTCCCGCAAGTTTCCATCGGGCTGTGATCACCTGGACATCAGAGCTGAGGCCGCCTTGGTCCCGTCCCTGTTGCTTCTGCTGCTGGAGATCCTGGAACCATCCTAGCGGTTTCCGACTGGAAGACAGATGGACGGACAGCTCCACTGTGCAACCCAGCCCCACCCCTCCCAGCCCCAACGCAATAACAAACAGCCCTGTAAAAAGCACTTACATTTATGAACTGTTTATAAATTTACCGACATTGATTTATGACCCTTGGCTGGACCCGACATTAGACTCTTTACGGGTATTTCTTTCTTTCTTCCCTTCTCTTTCGGATTTTTTTTAAGTGTTACTGTTATGGTTCACATTCTTAATATAGCCACACGCCAGGAACTAGGCGGAAGACAGCTGGGAGCCTCACCAATGACCCATGGGCAGGAACGAGACGTGATTTATGCCAGGGGCGGGGGCTGGTGGAGAAAGTCGCTGCTGGTTGGTTCAGGGACAGGTTGGCTGTTGGTCCAGGAGAAGATCCCTGAGGGTCCAGCTCAGCTCCCAGGGGTGCTGGGAGAGCTAAGCAGGAAGAGGCGAACCTGATCTAGAGCTGCGTAGACCTCACCACCTCCTAGATGTGTGACCTTAGGCAAGTGACTTGATCACAATAATACTGACCTGGAATGGTTGTTGCAAGAGTACATGAGGATTGTCGACTTTGTTTACTCTTTCAAAAAAACAGCTGTTGGTTTGATTGATTTTTTCTATTGTTTCTTAAATCTATATTTTACTTATTTCCTCCCTGATCCTATTATTTCTTTCCTTCTGCTGACTTTAGGAAATTGACACATTGTAAACTGACTATACTTCAATCTAAAAAATTGAAAAAAGAAAGAGTACATGAAGCAATGCTTATAAAATTCTTGACTGTGCCTCCCCTACATAGGGGCTCAGGAGCTGGCGATGAGCATCATGGGGTGAAAACTGATCTGAGCTGGGCACATGGGGCTCTGGAGGACTTTCCAAACAACGCTTAGTCAACAGTGAGTTAGTTGCCTTATTACTTACTAACCTGTTGGTGTAAAGTTTGGAGTGGAAGAGGCTTCAGTGGAGGTGTGATCAGGGACTCCTCTGCCCGGACGTGCACAGGCTGAGGAGCTTGGAGGAAAGCGAGAATGAAGCCGTTCCCTCCACCCCCGAAGTGCTCTGCCCACCCCTCCCACCTCCACCCCCCCCAAGAAAAAGAAATGTGACTTGCCTTGCGTCACTAGCCTCTAATTATGATCTGTGTCATTGTCTACATTTTACTACATCTGCTGAGGAAAGGAGGAATGAACATTTATTGATCACCCTCAGTGGTCAAGAACTTGGCAGGACTTTTCTCATTTTAAATCTCGCGGGGCCTCTGAAGTGGGTGTCATCCTCCGTGTCCTTCAGAGAAAGAAACAGGTTCGGAGAGATGAAAGTAGCCTGCCCACCGTCACGTAGCTAGTGAGTGGCTGAGACAAGACAGAAACCCAGCCTGGCTCCTTTAGCCCCGAATCTCTCTCTATACAGACGTATTTATTAAAACAAAACAAAACAAGACTGACTGGGGTCTCTGAAAGCTCCTTGTGGTGTGTGAGAACCGGCCCGGGGCAGAACAAGGCCTTTAATGTGGGGTATGTCCCCAATTAGCTGTGCCTACTCTGCTGCTGTCATCCCGACAGACCCCACCTTTTACCACAGAGCCTAAAAGAAGAGCATGAAAAACAAAGACAAAAGTGAAAACCTATTCGCGCTTGGCTGGAACCCACCAGCAGTGACCCTCTTGGACACCAGGTGGCGCCCGAGTAAGGCCAAACGGGGAGCTGAGGGGAAACAGCCACCACAAACTGTCAGATGGAGTGGATTAAGGTGACCGCCAGCCAGAGAGGTGTCCCGGCTCTGGTCGGGTGGCACTTTGGTGACAGGCTATGTGACGGGGCCCCATCTCAGCACTAAGCCTCAGAAGCCAATCTCCTGCTGTCCCAGGCAGAGTGACCAGGCAGGGGTACCCGCCAGGAGGGAGAGGGGACCGGACACGGAAGGTGTGTGGTGGGGAGAGCTCCTTCAGTTTATCTAAGACGCCCATTCCCAGCCCCTCCCCAGCTCTGGGTGGCCCTCCATGGCCACCTGGGTAGACACCAGCAGATGCATGTAGTTACATCTGAGGGGCCCTCCTTAGACCCCAAGCTACTTCTTTTGTTGGAAGGGGGGTAATTAGGCTTATTTATTTAATTAATTTATTTTTTAATGGAGATACTGGGGATTGAACCCAGGACCTTGTGCATGCTAAGCACCTACTCTACTACTGAGCTATACCCTCCCTCCTAGACCCCAAGCTTCTAAGTCCAGGGAGGGCAGGAGAGGACTCTGATACCAGCACTGCTCCTTAGAAGTGAGGCTTTTCCATCCATGGCCCCCTCCCCTCTCGCACTGTCCTCAGAGCCTTGATTCCTGATCTCAGTGTGATACCATGTTTGAGGGCAAACATGGACATCTCGGGTCCAGGGGACACAGACAGCCCCCCCCCCAAACGTAACAACATAGCTCAAGTAGAGAACGGATAACTTGGTGTGTCAGTATCACCCCACCCTGCCCCCACTATCCCATTACTGGCACTACCTCAGCCCTTCCAGGACAGGTTCATTTCAGACATCCCAGTTTTTCTCATAAATCTTTGGAAATAGTCTAGAACGCCCAATATTCAACATGATATTTCCCAAACAACTTCTCTCAGCCAGAAGTGGGACAGAACTCCTCTGTTGGGCTAAATGTTCAGGGACTTGGTTTAGATGTAAGGTTGCCCAAGGTGCATCGTATCTCCCTCAGGGCTGGGGGCTCAGGGGCCAGGGAGCTGATTCTCTTCCACCCTTGGCATGTCCACGAGGACAGCCCCCTGCCACCTAAGCTTTCAGCCTGGAGACCTTTACCTTCCTCTCCATCTACATGTTGCAGGATTCCAGAGCCAAAATCTTCTAGTCTTATAGAAACTGGGTTCATTCAGAGATTCATTAATTACATGGCCAAGGAAAGGAAAGGAAAGGAAAAAAAAACCTCATGAAAATGTTCATTTAAAGTTAATTGCTGCCCATACTCTTACTAATTGAAGTAGCTCCATTGGCTTCCACTAACGTACCTGCATGTATATAAAATGGGATATCACACAGTATAAACGCAGCCCCATCACAACCTAACGATGTGGAAAATCTCGGTTTCATAAACAAAGCTGGCTTTGAGTTACTCAGGAGAAACGCCCGCTCACACACACACACACACACGCACACACGCTCAAAGCACCGGGATCTCAGACCTTCTTTCTCTTCATGTCTTTTCTTCCGTCGTTCAAATTAAACACAGTCTCAGTCTCTTGCTCTCTCTCTTCCTCTCTCTTTCTCTTATTAAATTTATTTTTAACAGCACCTTAAAAAAATAAACACACCCCTCTGTGCCACTCCTATGCCAGGTGCAGCCAGGGGCAAATTTTTACAGCTGAATTACATGACCTGAAATACGGAGCACATAATGAGGACATTGAGAGACACCCATGCAGAGCGCCGGGCCAGCGGCTGGTGTAATAACATTCCTGGATAGAACAGCAGCCCGAGCAGCGGCAGAGCAGGGCTGGAGCCCTTACTCAGCATGAGGAATTATATATATCTTGGAACTCTTTCCCGAACCTAAACATTATTGCTAAGAAAGGGATAACAGTGTAAGCAGCCATCGCTCTCCAGCCGGGGCTCACACACTGCTGCGTATGTGAGTTTCCACGCGAGGCTGAGGGGAAATCCGCCAGACCCGGCTTGGTCTAGGATGGGGACAGAGACGCAGATGAAGGCCAGGGCAGGCTTTGGCTTGATACTGGCGTGGACATGGCAGTGGGACAAAACTTGGCCCTCTGCAAGCCCAGGCTCTGCACCCAAGGGCCTCCCGAAGGTGTGATGGGCTTTTGAAGTCTTGTGAGCCTGTTCCCTGCAGTGACCAGGCATCGCCCTGGAATCCCCGAGTTATCTGGAGCTCAGATCAGAGCCCCCTCGAACTCAGCAAGAGGCAGGAGGGATGGTGAAGCCATCAAGCTGCAGGAATTACAGCAACAAAGATGGCTTTTATCCGGTGCCCCATCCTAGACAGAGATTTTTTTTTTTGGAGCTAAAATTCACAGCATAAAATTAATCATTAACCATTTTAAAGGGAACAGTTCAGGGGCATTTAGCACATTTGAAATGCTGTGCAACCATCACTCTGTCTAGTTCCAAGACATTTTCATCACCCCTAAAGGAAACCTCTTACCTATTAGGCAATCGCTCCCCCCACCCTCCTCCAACCCCTGACACCTTCCAGTCTGCTTTCTGTCCCTTTGGATTGACCTATTCTGGATGTTTCATACAAATGGAATCATACACTGTGTAACTTTCTTGTAAGATACAGATTTGTTAAAGCCTTTATTGGTGCATAATATGCAGACAGTCACAGATCCTAGCTGTACCGCTTGACAACCTTTCATTAATAGACCACACCCAAGTAACCACCAGCCAAATCAAGAAACAGAACTTTATCAGCCCCAAGAAGCCCTTCATACTACCTCCCCGCCCTCCTGCCCAGAAACAACTGCTCCCGTGACTTCTGCGCCCTGGATTACTTGTACCTGTTTCCGTCCGGTTGTGTGTGGTTGTAGCTTGTCCATCTTCATGGCCATGTAGTATTTCATCATGTGACCACACCATGATTTCTAGATCCAGTCAACTGTTGATGAACATCTTGGAAGTTTTCAGCTTCCAAGCTATGTGTTTTTAATTGATATTCAAGTTCAAAAATGTGTTGAGTGGATTTCTCAGACAATAGCAGATTAAAAGCGTCAAAATAGAGGGGATGGGGACGTGTTGGTGGAGGGGGTTGCACTAACTGGTCCCTGAAGTTTTCATGGCTCGGATATCCTATCATTTGAGGCATAGGAGATAAAGCAAAGTGAAGCAAAGCACCTCTGGGCGTCCTCTTCCTAAATAAACTGGGGACGTGGGCAGGTAATTGGGTCATGGAGTTAGGAAAGCCCAGACCAGCTCCCAAATTTCAGGTACCTTTCCTGTCTGCCATTTTGGACTGACAGCTGCTTCCTCTGCCCACAATGGCACACCTCCAGGCCCACCAGACTGTCCCTTCCTCTGTAATCCATGTCATTATAAGGGACAGGGAGCTGGGTGCCCAGTGGGGAGAAGGTCTGACCGATTGGTTAATCCATGGTCTGGGGGCTGCTTGAGGCAGTTTGTGATGAATCCAGGCCTGCCCAGGGCTCGCAGTCCTGGGACTTGATAAGCGCCAGCTTGTACCCAAACTCAGCCACTGTGGAGAGGAGACAGGCTTTGATTCTGTTGTCCATCTGGCCTTGGCTAGACCCAGGGAGATGCAGAAGATCCAGTACATCCCTTTACAGTTTGACTGAGGTGTGTTCTCAAGTTACCCACTTTAGAAATCAGTAGTACATCAAAATATATTTCTCTTTACTATTGTGCCTTTTCCCGTTACACGGTCTGCCCTGTTATCTGCACAGCTAAAGCAGACTTTTCACCTGTAGATTCTGCCTTGGCCAGCCCTATTTCTGGAACGAAGGTTTGGGGCAACTGCTTTGAAAACAAACAAAAGATCCAGGTGAAAGAGCCATGGTCTGCAGAAACCCAGACTCCTCACCTCCCGCATCTGTCCAGTTAAAATCAGGGGACTCCCCAGTCCTTTCACATCCATCCTTTCTGCTAAGCACAGTCTATGTGGGGAAGTGGATTGAACGCCCACCCACCAGCAGACTTCTTCCCGGTAGTACTCCCTTTGTGGAGAGGAAAGATGACTTTGAATGGAGAATTCTCAAGCTTAATTTCTTTAGCCATAATGGATGCTGTTAGGATGACACCACCTAACCCCCCCCACCCCCGCTGTGGACATTACATCTTATCACTCCTGAGAGCAGACGGAGAGCCCAGAGCCAGGGCCCGATTTCTGGGTGACCTTGGCTCTTCTTGATGTTTTGTCTACTCTGTTCATTCTTCAAGGTTCAATTCATCTCTGTTTCCTGGGCAACCTGTTCCAGCTGCCCCCCTCCCTCCATGTCCCATCCACTTCTGGCAGCCTGGCTACCTGTGGTCACTTACCTGGCCCTTGGTGTTGCACTGTGGTCTGTCTTTCCTCTCTAATTCATCCCTCCCCACCCAAATCAGAAGCCCCTTACGTTGTAGGAGTAGGGGGTGAGTGTCACATCTTCTGCCAGTATCTCAGCTCCCATGTGACACTCAGCAAGCCACAGGGTCTCCATAACCTTTTGGGTTGTTGATAATAAACCAAACGAAGTGATGGTGTGAAGTAATGGTGTGCTTGGATTTTCTCCAGTGATGTATTTTTGATCAGGGCCCTTAAATTCAGAATTCTGGGAAATTGAAGGCCAGACAGAGATGGTAGGTAAGTTTGAGGCCAGCATCAGTTCCCTCTGATGGATTGTGGGTGCCTGGAATCCTCTGTTGCATATGCCCAGTGTGGCTGGGCTCAGTGGGGACGGGTGCTTAGATCAATTAGCAATGTCTGCTGTGGGCACAGAGCAGTGAGAGTAGCAAGTGTGCCACACATTTGCCACGCTTGATCTCATCCAACTGCTTCATCTTACAGTGGAAGAGACCGAGGTACAGAGAGGGGAAGTGACTTTATCCAAGGAAAATCAATTTCCTAAAAGGACTTTGCGCTCTGGGCGATGAGCTAACACATTGGCACCATTCACGCGCGGCTGTCTTGAGCGCGGTCTCCGTAAGACTATCTTCCGCTCCCCTTTGAGGTGGTGGATTTTGACACGGGAAGACATGTTAGGAAAAGGCATGACTCAGATCTTCTGAAGCCGCTAAAGAGCATATTAAGCCATCGACAGCTTTTTCTGATTTTCGGTTTTCTTGCAGTCACTGAACTGATTTTTTTTTTCTTTTTAATGTAAACAGACTTTCCCCTCCATAGCCAGCCAAGTCCCCCCAGTGAGTCTGTTTGAGTATGGCGGCTTTATGACTTCACAACCAAAAGAGCTGGAAAAGCAACTGGATGTCATAAGAATTTGTGCTGCTCTTTCTGAGATCATTCCCCAAGGTTTTAGCTAGGGCTTTGCTGTCTTCATTCCTCGAAATTGGCCACGCCCTGTTGCCTTGTTTAGCGTCTACTCTGCATTGACTTTGTTCTGAATTACTTTCACGATTGTTGTCTAAACATCTCTGGCCCCAATGGACAGTGGAATTCTCAAGGGCAGGGACCGTGACTTCCTTATTACCATGTCTGTCCCACAGCCCGGCAGACTACCTTGAACTCTGCCCGTTCAGGAGTTCGTCCATTCGCTTATGCCCATGTGCCAAAGCTGTTTGTGGTGGGCGGACCGTGTACTGCCAGAATTCATTATGGAGAGAACTGCTGGGATGAGACGGGCAGTGCAGGTACCAGTGACCATCAAAATTCTCGAGGAGTGAGGACTCGGCCGAATGTGGTTTCTCTTCGCACAGGTTGCTGCCTTTTTGAGAGCATCAACACAGAGTCCCAGAGGGGTCTGGTTAAAGGGCAGACTAGGAAAACCTGGGGAGAAGGTGACAGCAGTTATGTGAGGAGGAAAAAAAAAATTTCTCCAGCTTCAGAATCTCAGCTATGATTTCCCTTCTTTTACTCTCTTCCTTTCTTTTATGTATTTGTTACTTAACAAATTTCGAACACACACAGGAGTACAGAGAAGAGTATAATGAATGCTGAGACCCCATCAGTTATCTTTAACTCGTGACCAATCCTGTTTCATTCTTGTTTTGCTCCCTGTCCCCTGCTCTGAATTATTCTGAAGCAAGGCGTAGACGTCATTGCACATCATTCACCCCGTTTCGATGTGTATTGCTGAAAGAGAAGGAATTTTAAAGACACTCGTAATGCCGTAACATGTAAAAAGAACGGTAACTCCTTAACAATATCAACTATACACAGTTCTGTATTGTCTCATGAATGTTTTTTTTAATTTTTAAACAGTTGAATTTTTCCTTGCTTGATTCAGTATCCAAATAAGGTCCATGCATTGTGACTGGTCAGTATGTTTTCTAAGCCTCTTTTAGTTTATAGCAATAGTTCTTAACTGAGGGCAATTTTGCTCCCAGGGGCACTAGGCAAAGTCTGGAGACATTTTTGGTTGTTGCCGCTCGGCTGGGGGGGCTACCGGCATCGAGTGGGTGGAGGCCAGGCATAGTGCTAACATCCTACGATGCTCAGAACGACCCCAAGGCCAAGAGTGTTGAAACTAAGAAACCCTGACCTGGGGGTTCCACTTTCCCTTTTTTTATTTCCTTGCAATTTCTTGGTTGAGGAAGCCAGTTTGTGGAGCCCTGCAGCGTCCCCCCCGGGTCTGGATGTGCTCCTTGTGCCTCTGTGACGGTTCAATGCGTTCTTCTGAACTCTGAATTTCCTACATCTTGGTGGTTCAGTCGCCCATGTTTTCTCACGATGGGTCCTGTGCCCGGGCCTCTCACACACACAGACATTGTCCTCAGTGGTTGCACCCCGTCCTGCCTTCAGCTGGGTCCTTGTGCTGTTGGCAGACCAGCGTCACGGGCAGCACCTGCCTGCGGGAACCGCCGAGTGAGCCCTGCGGGAAGGCACTTGGGGGCGGTCTGGACTCCCCTGGTGGCCCCGTTTGGCCTTCCCTGTGCATCCTTCTCCCAAGAGGGCTAGTCATCCTCCAGCTTAAGCAAAACCTCTGTCCTTTGTGGTTTTGAATTTGAGACTTAGAAACTTGACATTTACACAGATGCAAGCTTTCAAAGCAGGTTCCAGGAATTAAAGTTATTCTTAATCAAATGAGACCTTAAAACAACCCGGAAGCCCTGGTTTCTGCAGTTGGCACACTGTCTGTCCCCATCCCCCAGATCTACACGAGGTACTTCACACACACCCCACACGGCCTCCCCTAGTGCTTGTCCGAAAGCCAGATTCCTGCCACCCCAACAGCTGAAGACAAAGCCAGGGAGACAAAGGTAGGGAACAAGACTCTGCTTTGTGGGCAGAGCAGCTCAGGGGCCCCGCAGTTTCGTTTTTGAGGCAGGAGAGGCCCTCGCCTAATCATTGGGCATGAAGTAAGACACACAAGTCAACAGAGAGAGGTGAGAACTGACAGTAGAAGGACTATTTTAAAACCCCCATGGTCTGAGCTTATTCAGGGTGCAGATAAACAGCCTTACTCATGGAGCCCTGGGTTGTAATTACCACCGCCAGCATCAGAGCTAAGGGCGCTGTAGAGCAAGAAGGGAAGAAAAATGGCGCCAGTAGGATGGCGGTCTGACAAGTCAGTTATCACTTGCCATTCTGGGCGCCGGGGAGCAGAGGGGAAGGACAGCTCGGGCCCTTGAGAAGTTCAAGTGGGCACACAGGCAGGATTTTAGTGGGGTGAGATGAATTCCCTAAATGAGGGAGCCCCCCCCCCCCCCGCCAAACAGGTGGGCTGAATGGAGTCTGGGAAAGCTTCCTGGAGGAGGTTGAAGAAGAGTAGTCAAGTAGTCAGAAGCGAGGACCAAAGGACACGGCCACTCTGACCTGCAGGGCGTGTGTCTGGAGTCCAGCATACAGGCTGGAGGTGGGTGGGGTGGAGGAGGGGAGGGGGGCGGGGGTCGAGGGGAGGCCGAGCAAGAATGCTCTGCGCAGCACACCAGGCATTCAAAACTTGTTCTCAGAGCTACAGGGAATTCTGAAGATTTTAAGCAGGGGAGAGACAGAGCATGATTTACATTTTGTAAAGGTATTTTGGCTGAAAGCATCAGAGAGAGGAGAGGAAGCAAAAGCAGAGGTTTACTTAGCGGTTGGAGGTAACCCAGGCAAGCAAGGGAGAGTGTGCATGCAGGCAGTGTAGACAGAGAAGAGGGAAAGGGGGTGACAGGGTTATCTCATTTAATCCTCCCCACACCCCCGGAGGTCTGGGGAGACAGACACTGGGAACTGTCAAGGTCATAGGTGGTGAGTGAGGCTGTCCGGATCTGAACCCACTTCTGACTCCCAGCTCTAACCTTGCTCCAGACCACCGGTGTCAGCCCTCATTTTACTTCATTTCACATCTTCGAGTTAAATTATGCTCAACACGATCAATATGCAGGAAATAAGGCAGGCAGGCCCAACATGTTTTAGAAAGATTTTCAAGAAGACATAGTCGCTGAGGGCACTGTCTGGGGAGAACCTGTAACTTGGCGAGCTGGTGTCCCAGGCTCAGTGGGGGCTGTGAGAGCTGTATCCAGCCACTGGGGCTTTCAGAGAGGCCCTGCCATTCCTGGAGTTACGGGGGTCCCACCAGTTCTCCTAGAAGGCCTGTGTCTGTCCCAGAGACTCATGGAAAGCTGAAAAGACTTTGGGGGAGGACAGTATGGGTGGCCTTTGTGGAGAGCACGGACCCAGGTTCTGCTGCCATGGGAAGGGCTTGCCCGGCGAAACCTACCACCACCCAAGGGGCTCTTATTGGAAAGTGTGGTGGTACCGTGGGCGGAGACGAATGGTATATTCAGTCTCTCTTTCTCTCTCTCTCTCTCACACACACACAAACACGATCTTTTAAAACGTAAAGAGCAAGGGGAAAAATGTCTCTTTGCACCATCTGGCTTGTTCTTTAAATAGCTCATTCCAAGAAAGAAATATGCTCTCCTTGCCTTAATTTATGTTTTTACCTTTTCCTTCCAATAGGCCTGCAGAAGGAGAGGGGGAGGTGGGGGCAGCTCTGATGCCTCGCAAGGATTCGGCAATGGCTTTGGTATGCTGCTGCCTACACAGCAGTATTTAACCCAATTACAGGATAATAAGGGCTCAGACAAATTATCTGCAAATAGATATGTCTATATGCAAACCCTCACATTTGGAACATGCATCTGGGGCCAAAGAAAAGTTAAGCGCTTACCCAGAGAGGGACTGAGCTGAGCTCACGGCTTTTAATTTTTTTCCAGCCCTGTACATGGAGATACTTGAGTTAGATAAATAAGAAATCCCAGGTACAGACTAGATGGTCCTGCCTTGAAGCTGTCCAGATGAACAGTTTGGCTCCAAGACTGTTGCCGTTGGGGGGTCTGCGCCTGCCCAGTGACCCAGGAGACACTGATGGGCTCTGCCAATTGGCCCAGCGTAGCACTCACACAGACTGCACCCACCCTTCCTACTGGAGGCCCAGCCACCCTCCTCCTGCTCCCTCCCAGAGAAACGGGCACAGGCCGTCCCAAACAGAATGGCTTCAAACCTAAGTAAGCAAAGGCCGTGGACTGGGCATGGGGGCAAAGTGTTTAAGTTGCAAAGGAACTCAAGCTTGCATTTTATGGTTTTAAACCATCAACCAATGCTGACAGAGCTTTAAAATTTCCCTTTACGGCAGAGCAGGAAACTGAGGTCCAGAGAGAAGGGGCTTGCTCAGGCGCCCCAGCTGGCGGGTGGGGAAGCTGAGACAGAAGCCAGGCGCCCTGGCCTCAGGGCTGGGCTCTCCACAGGACCGGCGCTGCCCTCACAGCAAGCCTGGGGGTGTTGAGAACGGGACTTTTCTCTGAGAACACAATTTAAAAGAGAAATTGAAATTCACTTTCTTTTTTTCCCTAATAATTTACACCTAGCAGAAAAAAATTTAAGTATGAGGTATATAACATGTACAATGAAAGTGTAGATTACATGATGCAAAATTCCTTTGTTGCTATGGCAGGGGCGTGTTTGCACATGCATGTGTGTGTGTGTGTGTGTGTGTACACAGGAGCATGGTGGGGACTGTCTCTGAGTGTGGATCTGTGTGTGGGTGCCCTGCTTCCCCCCAGCACCACGACGTGTTAACCATTCCTGTTGGTTTAACAGTTCCCACTTTTAGCATGTCTCCATCTGCCCCACCCCCATAACTTGCCTGTGCAGGGTTTTCTCCATTACGGTGTGTTCTGCTGCACCTTAAACACTATTTTCTTTCGATGGGCTGTTTGCTGTTTTATGTAGGGCAATTGACACCAGCCCACATCTAGGCCTTGGAAAATAGTTTTGGTTCCCAGGGAGAGGGAGGTGGACCGACTGTAACCGCTCTCCCAGTGGCTGGGGGCAAGGGGGGCTTCTCTGGTGAGGCCTGCTAAAGACACCTTGATGTTTTCCCCTGTCATTTCCAGGAATGTCTTAAATCAGTTTGAACATCTGGCAGACTTTGAGGATGGTCGTGGCAGGGTCTGGGGAGAGGCTGTAGGAGGCAAGGGGGGTTAGGGAGGAGGGAGAGGGGTAAGGAATAAACCCAGAGGCCCACCCTCAAAAATCTCCTGTCAGAACTTTGCAAGATGCCCCGATCTACCCAGACCTCCTCCTGTCCGCTTCTACCACCTGTTTTTAGTACCAGAGTTTTCAGTTCATTTCAGTTTCCAGAGAGCAGGGGTCCAGATGAACACAGAGCAGGCCAGGAACAGTGGAAAGACCAGGGTGCTGTTTTTGTAGAGAGGAGGCCTGGTTTTCCTCCGGTGTGAAGAGGTACCCAGGTGTTTTAATGCAGCCCCCAGTGCAGGCCTGGCTGGCTGGAGTGAATTTCAATTCTCCTTTGCCAAACTACACTTTCAAGAGGTGTCAGATATCGAAAACCTCTCCCCTAAGCCAAAGCAAGCATTTGAGGGAGGAGAGGTCCAGAAGGGGCTAGGGATGGTAAGAGAAGATGCTGGTTAAAAAAAAGGAGGGGGGGCGGGTGGGAAGCAAAAGCAAAAAGAAAAGTTCCTTCACATAGTGTTCCAAGTTGGCTGTTTCTTTTTAAAATAATTGGTGAAGCCATGCACAAAGCCAGGTAAGTCTGCTCTGCATTGCAAAGGCGCCTGGGCAGACTGTTCTTGGCACAGCTGGGCTTTTGGGAATCAGAGCTTTGTAGGACAAGGGAAGGGGCTGTGTCCGGTGACCCAAGGTGACCCATCCCTTAAGGGAAATCCAGAGAGAGAGAAGTAGGTACGAGGGAAGCAGTGGGAGGGAGGAAAAGGAGGGGAGGAGAAGAAAAAGGAGGAGGGGGCAAAGGCAAGAGGTAGGGGGTGGGCCTCAGGTCCCTCGCCTGCAGGATAGGGCCCGCGGGCTGGTCCTCTCCCGGGCGAGCTCCAAGCCTCGGGCTTTAAGCATCAATAACTGTTGACGGCTGCCCCTTCTATAGGGTTCAGAATTCTTCTCTCTAATGACTCATGAAAGCATAAAATTAAGACATTCTGGGAAGCCAAAGGAATCTGGTTTAAAATGTGTGTTTGGGGAATGGAAGGCATTAAAAGAATGCTCGCGTCTGGACTATTCTGTTGTTTTCTTCTCCTGTTTTCTCTTCAAATTAATGAATGAGTCATGGTCGTCTCTAGGCCTGTAAAACGCCCAGAAGGGGGAATCGGGGAGGACTGGGGAAGCTGACAATCTCATTTTCTCTGGCTATTCCGACTCTTCAGAGCTGCTGCTGTTTCTCTCTTTGTCTTTCTCTCCAGAGAAACTCTTTCCCAGGAATAAGCAACACGACTTGGGCACCTTTCTCCTCCCTCCTCTCAGCCCTGGGACGAGACCGCCCACTGTGAATAAAGTCCAGCCAAGTTGGGGGGATGTGCAGGTGGGTTCCCCCAGAATCTGGGAGGCCAGGCCGACCTGATACCTCACTGGGGTGAGTCTGGTTGGAGCCTGGCTTCTCACCACCACCTTGGATTCAACCCCGAGTGCCTGCCTCTCATCAGCTCTCCAAACCAAGGGCACCCCCTTGGGGGCCAGGGGTAGGACTAGCCCAACCAACTGAGGGTTAAAGAACAATCTCTTAGCTTCTAAAAAGTGCAGAAGACCTCAATCTTGCTTCTGGAGCCTTCCCCCTGGTCCCTGTCCTGCACCTTAAGGGCCCACTCCATTCAGACCCACTCTCCCAGCCCCTCATCCCTGCTACCAAGCCTGCCTGGCCCCCACCCCCAGGCATCACGTAGCCACTGGGCACTTTAAAAGTAGTCCTCATTCCATAATTGATTCTTTCTTTCTTAATTTCTTCCTTCCTGCCTTCCTTTCCTCTTTTTAAGTTTACAATGTTGTGTCAACTTCTGATGTACAACGTAATGTTTCAGTCATACATACACAGACATATATTCGTTTCCACATTAGGTTACTACAAGATAGTGAATATAGTTCCCTGTGCTATACAGAAGAAACTTGTTCTTTATCTGTTTCATGTGTATAGTTAGTATCTGCAAATCTCGAACTCCCTATTTATTCCTTCCCACCCCCTTTACCCCTGGTAACCATAAGTTTGTTTTCTATGTCTGTGAGTCTGTTTCTGTTTTGCAAATAAGTTCATTTGTGTTTTTTTTTTTTTTTAGATTCCACACATGAGTGATATCATACGGTATTTTTCTTTCTCTTTCTGGCTTACTTCACTTAGAATGATTATCTCCAGGTCCATCCATGTTGCTGTAAATGGCATTATTTTTTATTTTTTATGGCTCAGTAGTATTCCATTGTATAAATATACCACAGCTTCTTTATCCAGTCATCTGTCAATGGACATTTAGGTTGTTTCATGTCTTGGCTATTGTATATAGTGCTGCTGTGAACATTGGGGTGTGTGTGTCTTTTCAAATTAGAGTTCTTTTCAGATATATGCCCAGGAGTAAGTCTATTTTTGGTCTTTTGAGGAACCTGCATACTGTTTCTTCATAATGGCTGCACCAAACTACATTCCCACCTACAGGGTAGGAGGGTTCCCTTCCCTCATCATTGTTTCTTGAGGGAGCCTCTTTCCTCCACCCAGCTCTCCCCTTCCTGCTGGCACTAGAAATTACTCTGATTATCAGGAGGGGAAGAGGGGGCGCTCACCTTTGGTCAGCCCCACAGAGGACTCCTCAGCGGAGCTTCTCCAGAGCCCTGTGCAGTTACCATTGACGACATCCCAAGACTGCCCCCCGGCTGGTGCCCCTGACCTTGCTGAGGGCTTCTGTGGGGAAGAGGGGGGAGGGGACCACAGACATCTTACAGGGTGTTTACTATGCACCTGGAGGCATATGTTTACGACCCGCAGGCCCCTGAGCCTTGCGGAGGTTGAGAAGGAGCCCGTGGTCATACTCCTGGTTCACACCTGGACCAGGGCCAGAGCCCCCTGCCTCCTGGGGCCTCAGAAGCATCTTCCCAAGCGCTGACTCTTGCTCCTTCTTCCAAAAGACAGAACTGGCAGCATCTAGAGCCCACTGTCCTCAGAGGCCCAGCCCGCAGGCTGGGCGCTGGGAGCACATCTTAGCTCAAGGGTCGGATCAGACCTTCTGGGGAGGGATGTCAGGGGAGGGGGTGTGGGGGGCCCAAACCCTCCCCCTTCCTCCCTCTCTCCCTCTCCCAGCCCACGTCCAAAATGCTTCAAGTTGTTATGCCCAATTGTCGTGAAGAACATTCCTGCCTTATTACCGAGCCGCACAGCAACAACTATGTGAGTAATTAAATATGTATCAGATTCATGGCGTGTGAGTCTGATTTAATTATGACGCCAGAATTCTACATACCTCTCTACTGTTTTTATAGGTTTTTGCTTGTTGAGTATGGTCATTTGCTCAAAATAAATTGAGGGAACACTGTTTATATGTGCCAGCTTCAGAGCCAGGAGAGAAAAGCTGGTGTTTATGCAAGTTGTGATGATAAAATAATGACTGTGTTTTTTCAGCAAACAGACTAGGACTCCAAAGACATTCCACTGAAAAGCTCCATCCTATTCCAGGGAGGCTGCCACTGCTCAAGTACCTTGTGGCATCTCTCTTGGAACTGCCTTCAGAGTCCGTTTGTGTGGCCACGTGGAAAAAAAATAAACCACTCTGCCCCACCTCGTTATTGACCGAAAAATTCTATTACCCAGTTTGATTACTCACCTAATTCCCCGGGATTGGCCTCAAATGGCTTTCAATTGCTTCTAAATATCATATCAACCCTCAAATAATGAGAACAATCTTTGGAGGACATTTCCAAGAATGCTGAGCAGGCTCTGGGAGCAATTCCAGAAGAACTGAGATCCTGGCGGGGTTGGAGGGCGAGGCCAGGGTTGAGCTGAGCCTTGAAGGGCAGGAAAGCTCTGGGTGATATGAGCCCTGTACAACTTACCAAGTGCTTTTCCCACTTCTTCCTTCTTTGAAATCTCACAACCAGGGCAGGTGTCATTATGATCACCTGATTATAGAAGAAGGATTTAAAGCCCGGAAGAAATCATGTGTCCTAGTTACACAGCAAGCAAATAACAGAGTTGGGACTTGAAATCAAGGCTTTGTGTGCCTGAGTGCACAGCACCCACCATCCTCCTCCATCCTACAGCATTTCAGGAGGCAGAAGCTAGTCAGCTGGGCTGCCTGGAGGAGAGGATTCCTATAGAGAGGAGGGGGAGGCCGGCCGAGGGAGCAGGTTTTGCTGGCTGCTGGGAGGCCTTTGGAGCAGATGGAGACTGGCAGTCACTGATGTTGTAGCCACTGGCTGTAGACTGGTGCTGGGGACCACACCCATCCCACAGCCTGACCTCTTTCACCTGGACCTGGATGCTGACCCCAGAGACTGGCTCAGTAACATCTGTCCCGCCCACCTTCCTGAATCCTAGGGACTGTCCCGTTGTAGCCAGACTTCTGATGATGGCCCAGGTATGTGGAGCGGTGGTCCCACACGAGGCACGGAAGGCAGCAGTGAGCAAGGTGAGGTGGCTGCTGGGCATGGGGACATCAGATCCCCTGGAGGAGGCATTTGTTTTTTCTGCAACCATCCTCACTGGTCCCCAACATCACAGGGGTGGAGTTTCTGCTGAAATTGTCCTGCGATGTGGTTGGCTGTTTCCTCAGTCTGCAGTTTTCCTAGCTTGGTTCCTCGGCCTTCCAAGAAATTTTAGAAACTCCCCAAAACTCTCTAATAAATTCTTTTGTGTGAACTAGCTAAGGTGGACTCTGTGGTCTGCAACTAAGACCAACTAAACACTCAGGTCGATCCATCCTCCCATTCATGGCACAGGTACATCCTTTCCTTCAAACAACTTCAGCATCTACTACGTGTCAGAATTTGTGCCTTGATGTGCATTTTTCTCATTTAACATGACAACTGCCTTGTGACATAATTACACCCACTTCAAGAGGAACAAACTGAAGCTCAGAGAGGTTAAGAAACATAACTACGGTCACACATTTGGACAAGATTTTTAACTTTCCCATCATTCCATGACTTAAAACTTACGGATACTTTTGAAAGAAGGCTGGACTGGTGAAGGAATGAAGGTATGTGTGTCTTTTAGAGAGAGGAGGTCCAGCATGCCAGTCTGGGGGCATTTTCAGGGGCCCTGGCTGCATACCATTTTGAAAAATTAGAGTATGACGTGCTGAGGAAGGGACAGAAGAGGAGGCTAACGGAAACCGTCCTCCCGGGGAAGTCACTAGATGTGCCCTATCCCTCGATGTGCCTTGCTTTCCAACAGGGATAGACTTTGTAAAAAGTCTATACAATTTACAGATTCCTGTAAATTGAGACCTATTTTAAAGTCCTTTGGATAGCTCACTATTCTCAGGACTAGTCTATAAGCTCTCTTTGTCACAAGAAAAAAACCTTCTGCAATCAGGCTGTCCCCCGAGTTCTCCTTTGTAATTCCAGATTCTCGCCACCGGAGTCCATGTGCAGTGGGGCCCCTCCCCTCCTCTGCAGGCTCCCCCAAGCTTTTCCCTTCGCTCTCTGGACAAAAGGTGCGGGAGCATTTTTTTTTTAATTTTTTAAGCTTTTTCTATTTTTATTATTTTTATTTTTTTAAACATTTTTATTGATTTATAATCATTTTACAATATTGTGTCAAATTCCCATGTTCAGCACAATTTTTCAGTCATACATGGACATATACACACTCATTGTCACATTTTTTTCTCTGTGAGCTACCATAACATTTTGTGTATATTTCCCTGTGCTATACAGTGTAATCTTGTTTATCTATTCTACAATTTTGAAATCCCAGTCTATCCCTTCCCACCCTCCGCCCCCTGGCAACCACAAGTCTGTATTCTGTCTATGAGTCTATTTCTGTCCTATATTTACACTTTGTTTTGGTTGTTTGTTTTTGTTTTTGTTTTTTAGATTCCACATATGAGCGATCTCATACGGTATTTTTCTTTCTCTTTCTGGCTTACTTCACTTAGAATGACATTCTCCAGGAGCATCCATGTTGCTGCAAATGGCATTATGTTGTTGGTTTTCATGGCCGAGTAGTATTCCATTGTATAAATATACCACATCTTCTTTATCCAGTCACCTGTTGATGGACATTTAGGCTGTTTCCATGTTTTAGCTATTGTAAATAGTGCTGCTAGGAACATTGGGGTGCAGGTGTCATCCTGAAGTAGGGTTCCTTCTGGATACAAGGCGGGAGCATTTCAATTCTCAAACCTTCCCTCTCCCTGAAGTAGGTGAATTCTTACGCTGCTGGAAGAAGGATCTTGAAAACCCAGGGCGTGCTTCCTCTGATTAAGCCACAAGGAACTGAAAATATGGAAGGCAAAGATTTACGTCAACTGGCTCCCATTCTCCCTCCCGGGTTCCCCCCTAAGCCCCTGCCCAGCAGGCATGGGGGTGGCCGGCAGTTAGAGGGACGAGTCTGGCAGCCAGCTGGCCTGGGGCAGCCCTTGTAAGGCCACCTCCCCGCCTTCTTCGCCTACTTCAGTGCCTCACTCTCCTCACTCCCTCACCTCCTTACTCTCTCACCCCTCACCTTCCACATCTCTTTATCTCCACCGCCTTATCCATCCCTCCCAGATACCCTCATCCCCTTTCACGTCACTTACTCTTCTAAAATGTCTCCCACCCCCTCATCCCCTCAGCCTCCTCACCCTTCACCTCCTTTGCTCTTCCCTCACCTGCTTTGCGTCCCTGCACCTGGGTCCTCCATACGGCTGCTTCACTCCCCCTGCAGCCTTCTGGCAGAAGCAACAAACCCAGGCCAACTTCTTGGAGATTCTGGTTATGATCATTTCTACTGCAATTAATAGAAAACCCGGCTCAAAAATGACTTGAACAGCAAGGGAATAATACATTAGGAATTTAACTGGAAGTCCAGGAGTGGTTCAGAGAGTGGTTTGATCAGGGCTATGTTTCCATTTCTTTGTGATCCTCTTGGCTCTGCCCTTTTGGATGGCTTGGCTTCACTGCAGCCTGATTTCCTAGATGGTGGCAGTTCTGGGCTTCACATCTACATACCACATCATGGAGAGCAAGAGAGAGAGCTCTCCTGCCCGACGTCACCCCACCTCAGATATTCAACATGAGTCTCATACTTCACTCTGATTAGGCCAATTGGAGCCAATCATTATGGCCTGGAGAAGGTTGAGCTCTCATTGTCTGGGTTCCTTCCCATCCCTGAACTAATCATTATAGGAGGAGAAGACTGTGCTGATTGGCTTATGGATCTGGGAGAGGGATTAGTTCCCCCGAACAAACGTGGCTGCCCCACTGCGGGAGAGGCATCACATTGTCCCCTCTCCAGGGAGCTGGTCTTTGGTCTTAGATACAATTTGAGCCAGAGGACATGGGCTTTGGCTCCTGCCAGACCCAATTTGGAGCTCATATCATTGGAGCTCAAAAAATTTGGTGAAGGAAGCTTTAGTAAGTTAGTAAGTTCAGTGAGCCTCAGTTTATCTCAGTTGTAAAATGGGCGTAATTCTCCCTGCCTTCCAGAGAAGTAATATATGCGAAAGATCTGTGTGATGCCACGATACCATGGGTACCTGATAGGTAGTAGCAATAATTGTAACATGAGAAGTTTTAAACTCCTGAGTTCAGGTGCAGGCTCTGTCTGTCCCCTGCCCACCCCACCACTGCCCCCTGCTGGAAGGAAGAAGCCCTTTGGGTTGCATCTGAGCCAGAGACCAATCCAAAATCCTCAGGTGACCCGCTGAGCCTCTTCCCATCCTTGCAGTGTCTGGTGAGTCAGGGACCATGGAGATGCAGCTGATCCCCTCATCCGTTACCCAAGGGAATCCTAGGAGAAGTTGCTCCAGGTGACATACTCAGAATTGGCAGGCATGAGGCTTTGAAAACATTGTTTGCTTCCAAAGTACCAAGCAAGATTCTGGGAAGAAATAAAGGAGCAGCCTTGACCCTGGACATGGGTGTCAGGCTTCAGGGAATGAGATGGGCTTTGGAGTCAGACAGCCCTGGTTCCAATCCCTGAGCTGCCACTTAGGAGCTGTGTGGTTTTGCCCAAGGGATAATTTCTTCATTTGCAATAAGGAAATAATAATGGGGCTCACTTCATGGTTTTGTTGTGAAGATTGAGTACAATAAAACAAGCAGTCAACCTAGAACTCTGTCAAGGATAAATGATTATAGATGAATGTTATTTTTATTATCAAATGCCAACAAAATATTTGTATTTGAAGGTTCTCTCTTCATTACATACTAATATTCTAGGATCTTTTAAATTATATCTAAGATTTATAGAATGCTTATACTATCCTTTCAGTTAGTTTAAGTTGAATCAACATGTATTCATTCAACCAAAATTTGATGAGCACGAAAAAAGTGCCAGGTACTCTGCCAGGAGCTCAAAACACAATGAGCTGCCGTGCCTGGTTGCACAGGTTGTGCATTGCACAATTCCAGGTGTTCACTCACATCCTAATCTATGTAAATGACCCCCACACCCCAGAATTGTGCCATGCACAGCCTGCATGGCTGTAGAGTCATCTCCATGCTTTCTACTCCAATCATCCACCATGATATGACTGAAAACTCAGATTCATACAACAAAGAAGAGATAAGGAGTATGATGAGATTTTTATCAAAGGAGGACACAGAACGAGGGCTGAACCATGCAGGCTGGGTTAAAGATTTGAGTTTTTATTTCTGAAGCAATGAGAAACCACTGGAAGATTTTTAAAGGGGAACAACATGATCAGATTTGCATTTTAAAAATACCTGTGTAGACAATGGACTCCAGGGGGAAGGGTGGAAACAGACTCCTCTGTGAGGCTTTCATGCGAGAGAAGGGGTTATGGCTTGGACCAAGTGGGGTAGGAAAAACAGAAAGGAAGGACAAATGCAAGAGTTAACAAGAGCTGGGGTGGAGAGGAAGGACTCAGTGGAGACTGGTGAGTTTTTCTGAGGAGAAACCTGGGAGGAAACATGTTTGTTCCAGACTTCCTAGGAAGATCTGCAATGCCTTTATGTGGTCCTTAGATTTCCACAGAGCTGCAAGAGCGGAGCCCTAAAGGGCGAGCAGACAGGGTAGGGTAGAGAAAGAGGCTTGGGGGCAGAAGTCCAGCCCAGCAGCCCTGCTTGGAAAGATGCTCTGATCTCGGTGAGATTAGAGCTGGCCGTACCTCTGTCATGAGCTGCACTGACAGCCTCAGACAGAGCAGATCCTCGCCCACAGGTGACAGCAAACCTGGCACTTGAATTCCCCAAGGGAAGGAGCCATTATGGAAACCTGCCCAGGGTGCTGGAAAGATGAGTCAATGCCAGGCACCAGAAGTCTGGGAGGATTGAACCAGCGTCAAGAGTTTACCTGTTGGAAAGCCTATTATTAGCCTCTTCAACTGCCTTAATCCGGCCTGCAGAGGCACACCCTGACGGTATGCAAATCTCCTTTCCACCCTTCACATCGGGGCCATGAATCACCCATGTCTCCTGGCTTCCAAATGTAGTTCTCCTCCACAGAAATGATCCAATGTGGAGCTGGCACCTCTGAGGACAAAGGTCCCACACACATCAACTGCTCCGCGTCTCCACCACAAGCTTTGACAAAGAACCACTGCACGGGGCCCAGGCAGACAGGCCACTTTCTCCTGGATGATGGCTGGACCTCTGAGCTTCTCTCTCTCCAGAGCTTGACTGTGAAGATGCAGACTCAAGCCGAGTTGCTGGGCTCAGTGGTGAGGGCCCTGCCAGATGCTAGAGAACCCAGTGGGTGCTATTTCCAAAGTGTCCTGCACTCTGGCGCCTCTGGGGGCAAAGAGCTCCGATTGTCAGAGCCACGCTTTACCAAAAAGTTCAGTCTCTCAAAAAGAATGAGAGGTAGGCTTTCCAATGAAAGGGTCCAAAGCACTTGCCTTTTACTGTGTGCTCTTTCTCAGTTCATGTATTTGCTCCTTCATTCACTCACTCATTTAGAAAACGTGAATGGAGCACGAAGTATGCACCAGGCAGCGTGCTGGAGAGAATGGGAGAATAAAGACAGTGGAATTGCCACCGGCATGGAGTTTGCATCCTCATATGTTGAAATTAAACAGTCTTTCCTCCCAAGGTCTGAAAACTTGTGCCTAATGGCCAGATGTGCCCCTGTCACTGTGCCCAGACTTGAGGAACGGTGGCTTTTTATGTTTTAAATGACTGGTACAGCCGCTGATTGTAACCACCACCACCCAGCCACTCTTGGAATATCAGCCATGAATGCAAGACCCTGTGGCCAGGATTGTAGAACAGATTATTAAGGGAGGGCTTTACCTAAACCTAGAGAAGCAAGTAATAAAGAAAAATGGTAGCTAATACTTGGGCTTTTCATCCTCATGGCCACAGAATGAAAAGGATACCGTGATTGCTTCTACTCTGCAGACAAGGGTAGTGAGACACACAATGGTTAAACCGCCCGACTCACCCAAGGGGGCCCAGCGGCAGGGCCCGCGCCCCGCCCACTGCACCACGCTTTCTCTCCGTGAGTGCCTCCTGGAGAGGAATCTGTCCCTCTGGGAGCATGTATGTCAGTCCCTCCACATTCCTTCCTCGACAGGGTTCCAGGAGGAGCACATCAGTCCAGAAACCTGGACAAGACTGAGAACTCTGCCCTTGTGCTGGGTGGGAGGATAGTTGTTTGAATAACTGTGTTCACGGGGGTGCAGTGGCTGGGTGGGTGTCAGCCTGGAGGGCACTTTCTAGAGGAGAACCACATTCTAGAATGTCAGAACCAAGCATTCAGACAAAGCTGCCCTCAGCTCTGTCCTGCTGAGAATTTTGTTGGTGGTGTGGATGAGAAGTAGCGTGACTGTGCCTATGAGCCCTCAGGGGCCGGGGGAGAGCCAGTGGGCCGTGTAGTTCTCTGCCTTTTGAGTTGGTAGGTGGCAGGTCAGCGGGCAGTTGTTGGCTGGCAGGTCAGCCCTGGCTGGATCCAGTGGGGATGCTGGTTCTATGGTCTTCCCAGGCCGAGACACGCTGGAGCTTGGGGTTCAAATCCCATAAGACCTGGCTGAGTCAGTGGAAAGGGCTCCTCACTCAGCCTGCAGGCAATTTCCGGTGACTGGATCTCCCAGAAGTGATGCAGACATGAGATCAGTAAGCAGAGGCAGGGTTGGGACAGGGGTCAGCTCCAATGGCTTGGCTTGGATCGCCACCCTGGCTCCTGTGAACGCCTGCAAGTCTTCTATTCAATCTGCTCCAGAGCCTCAGCCAGAAGACACCTGTGTCATTGCCGTTTGCAGATTAGCAGGAATTAGTTTATAGTTCCCAGGCCTGGGACCAAGAAGTATAGAATGTTATCTCCAGTTCCCCAGGTCAGAGGTCCTGCAGGGCATGGCTCAGCCCAGAGTCTCACAAGGTCAAAGTCAGGGTGTCCACTGGTCTAGGCCCTTATCTGGACTCTCTGGGGTAGGTGCGCTTCCAGGATCATTCAGGTTGTTGGCAGAATCCGGTTCCTTGCTGGATGCCAGCCGGGAGCCTCTCTCAGCTCCTTAAAGCCACCTCATTCCCTATCATTCTGCCCCCTTGCCTTCAAACAGCAAAAGTGGGTCAAGTGCTTTTCATGCTTTGAATCTCTTTGCCTTCCTCTTCTGCCTCATTTCTCTGGCTCCACCCAGAGAAAGTTCTCTGCTTTTTTAGGACTTGAGACTAGAATGGGTCACCCAGGTAATCCAGACTCATCTCCCTGTTTTAAGGTCCCTGACCTTAATTACATCAGCATAGTTCCTATTGCCACATGATATAACATATTTACAGGTGTAACATCAAGGGCAAAGGTCATGGGGCCAAAGTTCTGTTCCTCTGCTCCCCAGATCCTTCCTACTTTTGTGACTAGTTCACACCTTCTCAGAATGCAGGCGTCTTGCTTCTTTAACAATTGGGTATATTGTATCTGATGAAATTCAGTTTTAAAATCCACCTCCTCCAGGAAGCCTTCCCTGATTGCCTCCAGCTCTACCTCTGTGCCTTCTTATTTGGTATCCCTTAGCAAAGTGGCTTTTCATTTTCCATCTGTAGGCTTGTTTGCTCTGTAAGCAGCCTCAGGTTAATTCACAGGTGTGCAATCAGACTTGCCAACAGAGTATAAGCTCAAGGTCAAAGAGTACTTCTAAATATTACTATTATTATTAGTAGTAGTAGTAGTATGGTTATTAGTATTATTATTTGTAGCTCCTAAAAAAGGATAAATGGGGCTGGGCACTTGACAAGATCCAAATGCTTAGTTAATTATGGTAAAGTGAGTTCTAGAAAGGAGGCAAGAGGACAGAAGAGGGATGGTGTGAGCCTGTTTTTTTACCTTCCTATCCAAAGTGAAGATGCTGGGGATGGAGTTACTAAATGCAGGTCAAGCCCTGGCTTCCCAGCTCTTCAAATGACCAGCTGTGTGGCTTTGGGCATTTTACCCTAATCTTTCTCTCCCTGAGCCTCGCTTTTCTTATCCCCAGTGTGAGGACACCAAGCCCACCTGCGTTAAATGAGAGTGCACAGGGGTGGCTGGGGGCGGCACACAGCTGCTCCATGGCTGGCCCCCTCCCTCCCTCTGCCTGCAGCCGCACATCCAGCTGGGACCCATTACTCATTCTCCAGCGTGGGCTCTGCCTCCCACTACCCAGCGGCTCCTGGGCGTCTTTGCGCTTTACACCCCCGCCGCCTGCCCCCAGCCTGATGGGCTGCTCTTTTAAGTCTGTGCACATCCTCTGACCCAACTTGTCCCCAGCTCTCCAATCCCAGCCCTGTGGTCACTGGGTCACCCTGTGGTTTGCTGAAGGTCAACCCTGGAGGGTTCTAAACTTTTTTAAGCAGCATCCAAATGGTACCGGCTGGGAGGGCTCGTGAAGGGCGCCAGTGGTGAGCTCTGGCTCCTTCCTCCAACTGCCCTCCCCACCCACATACCCAGGAGGCACTCAGTGTTGAAGGGGCCCCTCTCCTCTTATTTCTTATGCTTTATCTCAACCGTGTGCCAGCTGATAACTTGACTCAGGAGAGGCAGTCTGGACCCGCAGACCTGGAGCCATCGGAGGTCCCACACCTTTCCCTGGAGAGTCACAGGGGGCAACTTTGAGTTTCCCAGAAGGGAAAGGGGAGCCATCAGCAGAGGTAGGTCCTTTCCTCACAAACTCCTTGGCAGCATCCTTGGTGACAACTGTCAGCTCTGTCCGTCCTGGCAAGATGATCACCAGAGCTCCTCAACCAGAAGTCAGTGACCCCCCACCCATATCCTCAGGATTCGCTGTGGATCTGGGCTCCTTGTCCGTGGGCAGCCATCACCCCTCCAAGCCCCTCAACAGCAGCTCCAGGGATGGGAGCCAGGATTCCAGTCGCAGGCTCTGTCCAGGCTCCTGTGTGTCACTTCCCACTCCTCTGCTTTCTTGCTGCCCCCTCCCTTCCTCTGTCCACACTTCCCACCCGCACCTCCGCCTTCTGGCTTGCAAAGCCCAGGCTGTGCTCCAGCCATAACTCAGACTTGTGACCGGAGGGCCATGTAACTAAGGTGAACTCCTGACAGTTGTGACATCACCCTTGTTCTAAAAACCTCTACTTTGGCTCCTCTGACGAGCTCACATCCACTCTAGGGTTTGGCTCCAAAGCCACTGGTCTTAGTTACTCCACGTTACCTAAAAAGAGCTACTTAAGTTCTGCAAACCTCCCCAGCCGCTGAGGTCAACTGCAGCTCATGCAGCGACCATTCCAACGTTCTGAGGGAAAGGACAGAGGCCCGTGATGCTTTTGGCTCCTCGGAGCCCTTCTGCGGAAATCCCTGCAGCCACCAACCAAGTATTTTTCAAATCCCCTTTAAATATGTTCGTATTTTCAAAACATAGAAGGCAACAGTGGAGCCTGGCTGCTTGCAGGCCTTCAGGGTGTGAGAGGCAGACCTCACCCCTCACCACTCTCATCCCTCTCGTCTACAGGATCTAGTTTTCCACTCTGAGCAGTTCCTTGCTGTCTGTATAATAAGCTTCATACGGTTGGGTACTTGGATGGTGAAATTTGATCTTTATTTTGGGGGAGGGGTCCAGTCAGGCCACAGTAATAGTAATAAAATGGCATTTCTGTAGCCCAGAACTGTGACAACCCTGACCTGGGTCCCTCCCCCAGCTCCTCAGTCATGGTCATCCCAGACGTTCTGTAGCATCTTGTATCTCGGCCACGTCAGTCTCTGGCTCCAAGGCTGTGGCTCCAGATGGAGCCTGGGGTGACCCAGTGGCTGCTTTACTAAGGGCTTATCTCCTACTGACATTGGCCAGTAGCTCCCAGGTTGCTACAGCTTCCAACATACCCAGTTTCAGCCCTGTCTCTATTCTGAGTGCCACTGGCCTGAAGTCAGCAAACATCCTTCCCTGCCTCTACAGCCCCAAGGAGATCAGCCTCGACTCCATGACACAGTTCTCTTTCTCTCCCAAACTTCTTTCTCTAGAACTCTGGCACCAGTCCGAGCTAACTTGTGTTGGAGGGCTTTTGGTAAATGAACATGAAAAGGAGAGGATGATCTGAGTCATGCTGAAATTATTTTAAGAATATCCCTGCTCCTCTGGAGATAACCCATTGTCCTTGCACCAGGCGTATGCATTTGTGCATCTCTTCGCTTAGAGAAGTGACTCTCCAAAGTGACACACCCAGTAGTAGGAGCACCTGTGGGGATGGCCAGCCTTTCCATGCTCACACACAGGCTCTGATGTCTGTGCTCTGCATAGGTGTAGAAGGCACTGCTACTTGCCCACTGTGCCAAATTGACTCTTGGTACTCACCACCACTTGGGCCCCCATCTCCTCTGGAAGGCAGGGGCTGGACGCCTGGGAACTACATTTCCCAGAACCCATTGCCAGCAGGCTTGCGGTTCAGGTTTCCCAGTGAGAGACACTCATCTGAGAACTGGAAGGCAGAAGGGAAACACTGGCCACGTTTTTTCCTCCCGCAGTGGTGGGAAGACACATTGGCGTGGGCAGGTGTGAGGCTCTGCCGCCACCTCTGGGTTTCTGGTGAACCACCTGCCTCAGGGCGATGGGGAGTCCCAGCAGCTGTAGTGCTAGAACTCGTGGTGGCTTCCCGTGGTGGTAACTTCCTGATGTCCTGAAGGCCAGCAGTGGGTGTTAGAGCCAGCACCCACCTTCACTTCCCTCCTTTAGTCCTTCCGATAGTCTTGTAAGCACTCAGTCCCCTGTGTCAACTGTCTTTCTGTTTGAACTACGTAAACTGGGTTCTGGTTTTTCTGACAGATACACATATTCAATATCCTGCTTCCTTAGGAGTAGAATCCTGATTTTACCAGGGCCGTCCATGTAGCCCAGCTAAAATATCCAATTGTTTTTCTGACCAATAAACCATAGCGAAAGTCTACTGCAGATTTAGGGGAAGCACTTTGCTTTTCTGATACCCAGCATTGCCCCTTCTTCCTTGCCCTTTATTCCTATTTTCCACTTTCTGGCTAGAATTTGGACTTAGTGGCTGGAGATACAGCAGCCACATTGTGACCAGGAGGGAAAGGCCAAAGAAATTGCAGAGACCTCAGCCTAGGAATCCTGAACCCCTGAATACTCAGAACTCTCTCTTCTGGAATTCTTGCTTTGGGAGGGAAAAAATTCTCCTTAATTTATGTTAATCACTATGGAGTCATGATTTCTGTTACTTTTAACCATGCCCGGTGCTAACTAATTCTGTGAAATTACCTCACTGATTTGGGAATCACTGTCACGCTTCAGTCTCACTACTTTTGAGGTAGAACTTTCTGTAAGGAGGATTCCTTCCAGAGGCTTCTTGGCCTCTCCTACAAATGAGCCCTCTCAAGCTGCTTCAACAGCTCCAAGCATGCCCAGGCATGTCTGCATCCTCAGGATGTAGACTTCTTAGGCAAACCTTCTAGCATTTCAGCATCTATGAGATTTATCTAGAATCTGTTAATCAAACTCAACCCTAAAATATTACTTGTCTGTTTCATCTCTCTAACACCAAGGCCTACATAACAATCACAATAATCTATTATATGTAACCCAGGGTGGCAAATCCATACAAAAAGAAAAAAGAAAACCAAAACCAAAAACAAAATGACCCCCCTCCCCTCCAAATTTCCCAACCACCAGTTAAACAAAAAACCCTTCTGGGTCTTACCATAGAACAGAACTGGCCTGCTTTGGAAAAAGTTCTAATCAACATGGGTGATGAATATTACACCAGGAGTAATAGTGACAGAGAAGTATGTCTGTTTTTTTAAGTTGTTTTTTTTTGCTTATTATGGGGAAAAAAGTAATTTTGTCCTAAAATAAGGAGTTTGATTGTTCCAGATGTGAAGGAAGATGGTGAGGGATAAAACATCTATGAACACAGGAAGTATTCAAAGCTTTGTGAAAAGAGAATTTTATTTGCCTTGAATTAGAATGCCTACAAATAATGAGTCTCCCAAAAGGCAATGAAATGTAAAGTGTACAATTTTGCCAAAGCTGGCTAAGGTTTTATGGACTTATTCATAAGATTTTTAAAAACAAGAAACCTGTTAAGCATTTACTGCCAAATATTATATTAATGCGCAAGTCAGAATTTTGTTTTCTCTCTACTACAGTGACAAATTGGTCTTGGAGTACTCAGTATGTTCTTAACAAGCCATAGTGAAAGGTTTTTCTTTACCTAGATAGCAGACATTCCATATTTCAGAATGACTTTCTGCCCTCGGTGCTAATTTTTTTCATGCTTTTGATTGCTTTTAACACAGCAAACCACAAAACTTACTTTCAAAAGAGCTAGAGTTCTCAAAACCATTTTCAAGTTTGCTGGTTTGCTAAAACTCCCAAAACTAATAGCAGGTTATAATTTCTTACAGAAAAAGGAAATAGAGCAAGATAAGAGGAAAAAGGCTGTGCACTATTGATTTGGGATTATTTTATAGATCCATAATGATAGATGTTAACCTATAGAAAACCAAGAGTGATGCAAATGCCTTTAGTCCAATAAACGTAAGTGAATTTTGTTCAGAGGAGATACAATTGTTTCTGTCTGGTAGAAAAGATAACCCCAAAGTTTACAGTGTTTTTACTCTGTGGGATATTAACCAGTTATATATCTCAATTAGTCAGTATAAATGGTTTGCTCACTCCAGTTTTCTTTGAATTAGTCTTACCGTCTTGCTGGTTCCACTAACGGTCCGTGCTAACTTAAAAACAAACAAAACCGTGAACGCTCAGAATGAAAAAACATCAAAGTTGAGACAAGTTTCTTAACGTTCCTTTGACAATATCATGTGAATCTTCTGACTCTGCAGGAAAACAAAGATAGGCTATCAGTCATCAACTGTAGCCTGGAGTGTCTCCCAACACCATGCAATAAATCCCAACAGAATGCCTTGTGAATACTGTCCAAGTATTGGGGCAAAATAAACCAAATAATTTATGTATCTGGAATGACAAGTAATGTACAACTTGATTATTTCAACAAAAACCTGACTAGCTTATTTTGCTAATAATGGGAATATGGGATACAAACAGTGCTCACAGATTGCAGCATTAAAACCTGAAAATGCTAAACACTTAACTATGTAATCAGAATAGCAGTTCTCTTCTGGCGAAGCTCACGGTCAGAAGAAAGAAAGTTTGTAGTCATTGGGGAGGAAAAGGTAAAAGATTATCAGGAGTCAGTTTTATATAAAACAGCATTTTGAAGTCACCAACATTTCTGAAAATAAGGGTTTATCAATGACTGTCAATAAAGAAATAAAAAAACATGTGGAATATACCATTAATCAGACTTTGTAACAATATCAAGTGGTTAGTTTAAAAAAACACAGTATTTTCAGATATAAAATATTGAATGAACTTCAAAAAACAGCAATTTCCATATGGGCGTATTATAGTCTAGATTTATGGTCCTACTTGTTATAAAACATTTACCAGCTAAAACATGAAATTGCTTTTTGGAAAACTTATACATCAAAACAGCAAAACGTCAACCATCATTGACAAAGGCTTTAGCTGTTTCACACTGACGTTTTGTTAAAAATGTACTAGTGCAATTTAGACTTTGAAGATAGTTTAATAGATTTTGTTTATCTTATGGAACTGAAAGTACTGACATTTGAAATAATATATCTAAATTTATCATTAGTGCTTGAGAAGAATAATTTTTCACTGAGAATAATGATACGAAAATCTCTTTGGATTGTGTACAGGGTACCAGTATAATGCTGTGGAGGCTATCTGAGACTTCAGCCCCAATTTTAGAGAAATTTCCAGTCTATTTTAATTTGGTAAGTCACTGTGTTCATGTATCTTTGAAATATGCAATGGAAGATGTAAGTCAGGTAAATCACCTTGGATCTTTCTTCCATAAACTTTTATCCTTCAAACAAAATATTCTTAGGGATGGAATAATACATTGGAAGACATTAGAATTTAAATAATAAAAACTGGAAGAATATTGAGACCCCAAGAGGCACCCCTACAGGGTAAGAGCTGCATGAGTGGATTGAAAATTGTGTCAAGGTTGGATATCTGTTTTAAGAGAAATTATGAATAACAATAGTTGAACATTTTGAAATTAAGTTTTTTAGAGATTCAGCTTTAATAGATGATATCCTAACAAAACCATCAATTCTTTCTTGAGCTTTATAAGGGAAAAAAAGTCTCTGTGATGGTTAATTTGGGGGGAGTACATACAACTAAATATGGGGAACTAGGAAAGAGAAACAGATGTTACAGAGACAAAGCGTGTGACCCTCTTCTAGTTGTGCCCGGAGGCCCTCCCTCCTTTCTGCTCTGCTCTCTGTCCTGTCAAAGCTGACCTACTGGGCTCATCCTGGGCTCCCTGGCGCTCAGCCTGCCCATGAGCCTGGCGAATTGGAGGATCAGCAAGGGGTCTGAGAAAGCAATGCATCTCCGGTCCCAGGGGTGAGACCTAGGTTCCCTCCCAGCGGGGAGTCTAACTAAGGGCCTGTGGGCTGCCCGTCCCACCCAGTTCTCTCTCCAAATGTTGGGAACAGCTCACTTTTGCCGGGAGCGTGGGCTGAGTGAGGATGCCCTGCTGCTGCTAGCTCCTGGGTGCCACGCTGTCCCTGGCCACCTTCTACGAGTCCCTTTATTAGACTCTCCTCCAGTCACCCAGTTTGAATGTGCCACCTGTTTCTTGCTGAGACCCTGATTTATATCCATTTGAAACAAGAAAAAGAGTATCTATTCCAAGGGAGGCAGGGGAAAACTATTAGTTTTTTATTTTTTAAGGGAAGAAACACTTTTAGATTTTTTTTTTAAAAAGGAAGAAAAATATTTATCATTTGACAACAAAAAATGGAAAATAGAATGAATGTTTATGTTCTTTTGATTTACTGAATCCTAAAGTATAACTAAATATTTGGGTTGAAGGTGAACAGAATTAATAAAGCGAGGCCAATTAATTGAATGACATTCCAATAAGTGATTTTGTATGACTCCTTCAGTAATGGAGATGTGGGATATGGAACAGTCAGTATTTTAATTTATAATATATAATGAGTGGCTGTATATTTTTAGTAGTGCCCGTACCATCTACAGTAATATGAATAATAAACAATGGATGGTAGAAACCAATTTAAGTACGGGAGAACTTAAAATAACACAATCCAGACTTTATATTTTTTAACAAAGTAATATTCCAATTTCTTTTGGTCATTGTCTGGGGTTGAATCATAACCACAGTTTTTCATAAAACAGGACACAGTCAAGGGAACAGGACCTGTGATTTTTTTCCAGGCACAGGTTCTGGGAGCTAGAAATGGGCTCCCTGTCTTAGCTGGGAACAGACAGACCCCTGACTTCAAGGTTAGAGTGCTGGGCATGGCTATAAAGACCACAGGCCTCCTGGGATAGCACAGCAAGGACCCTGGAGAGCCCAGCCTCTCCCTAGGTCTCTGGGGAAGGAAACTGGTGACCATCTGCTTCCCCACCTTGCTTCTCCTGGGAGACCCCGGCTGCAAGTCTGGGAGGGTGCGGGCTCTTCTCCAACCATGTGGGCTGTCACCCAGCCATGGATGGGGATGCAGCCTCCTCAGTTCAGACAGGAGTCTCCCTTCGGTTTCAGAGCTCTCGTTGGCAGCCCCACTGGCTCACGGGGGACACCCCACAACCCTCGAGTGAGACCAGCGTGGGCAGTGGTCCACCCTGGCCTCCCCAGGGACAGCACGCACCTGGGACCCCAGGGACATCTATAGCGACCGCACGAGCCTCAGTCAGGCCTGCCAGGTCTAGTGAAGTTCCTGAGTTGGTGGGGTGGGCTTCCTTCCAACACATGGAAGCTTCAGACACACATCCAGGGCAGGAAGGGTGGGCTGGGGATGAGTCACAAGGGCAGGGAGGCCAGCGTGCTGGGATGTGCAGGGTGGGAGGGGAGGCGGGTGCACTGTTGGCGGCCTGGCCCAGCTGTGCTGGCCTCACGGGCCTGTGAGGCTGGTCTCCAGATGTGCCTTTTCCGATGGCCCCTCTTGGACCAGGGATTCCCTTCACGCTGGGGGACTGGGGACAGGGAATCTCAAGAGAGAAAAAGTTCACCACAGCCAGAACCAAGAGTGGACAGGACCCTAAGGAGTTCATGGCTTGTTTCAACCCTTTCTCCCACCCCAGGAGGCAGGAGAAATAAATTTGATATATTCGTGGCTTAAAATCACACACACACATCAGTCACACTCGGGTTTTGAGAATGTCACTTACAAATTGTTTTAATGTGGCTGTGATGATGACATCCTTACACGCTAGAAAGGGATTCTCCAGGGACCGAGGCAGCTGGAGGGGGGTCACAGGATGGGGCAGACAGTTAAAGTCCTCCTGTGACTCTCGGAGCACACAGAAGAATCTGTCAGCCATTCAGGAACCACAGTGTCAGGCTGCGGCTGCCCCACGAGGAGGCTCAGAGACAGTTCACACAGGGCGGCCGAGGCCCGCGGTTTGGAGATGTGTCTCAGCCCAGCCAGCTGTCGGCATCCAGACCCGAGCGTCAAATGCGTCGGAGGTGGGCCAGGGGCCCTCGCGCTGCTCTTCCCAGGTTGCTACTTCTTATATTACCTCTGGAAAGGACAGGCGTGGGCAGCGGGGTGGTGAGTTCCCGGGCATGACTCTACTGGGCATGCCTGACTCCTCTTGAGATCTCAGGTGAGGGGAGGGTGGGGGGACAAGGCGAACACCACCTCCACTTCTGGCGGACAGCCATGTGAACCAGGCTGCTTTGCCCGGAGGGTGTGGAAGGTGGGAGAAGAGAAAAACAGCTGCCTTCACCAACTGTGCCCTCTGTTCGGGAAGGCTGGACCCCTCATGGTGGCTGTGATGTCACCCCATGCTCTTCCCTGGGTCCACAGTGTCCCTCTCCTCTTAGTGAGGACCACAGCTTCCACCCGTTGCTCTGGGAACCACCAATTCATGTCTCTCTCCTCTGCCTAGTCAACTTTCACTCCATACACGCATTTACTCAACACACGTATTGAGCACCTACTGCAGCCTAGACCCAGTGCTAAGCCTGAAAGCTCATGAACTCAGACAGACCTCGGTCCAGATTCCAGTTTGGCCATTTAGCTGTATGACCTCAGGCGTTGCTTAAATTTCCGAGCCTCAGATTGCACAGAAGGGGGACAATCACACATGCCTTAGGATGCAGTTGGGAGAATGGAGTGAGATGATACTTGTGAGGTGCTGAGCACAGGAGGCAACTATCAGAACTCTTGTTCCTCAGCTCTCTTTCCCTTCCTCAAACTTGTGCATCCCTGAGTGCCAGCAGCACCTAGCCCATGGGGAGCAATCACAGAGATCAGGAGGACTCCAGACATTGCCTGGTGACGAATTAAGACAAAAGAATGTGCCTTGTGCTGAAGGGGTCTCGCTGGGCTGTCCAGCCCTGGTTATGAGCCTTAGAGCGGTAGATGTCTTTAGATAGAGCCACTGTTTCATGTGGTTCTGTTTTATTCTCTTTTTTGTTAGTGAACGAGCCAACCAGGACCGGAGGAGGTGGCGACTTGCCAAGCAGTGGAGTAGGGAGCATGCTGGCCGGGGCCAGGAGATCTGGTTCCAATCATGGACACCACATGGACCACGTGTGTGCTGGTGCCTTCTGTGCTCTCCACGTCCACACCCGCCCCCTCCGAAGCCGTGCGCTCACCCCTGCCCCGTCTACTCTGTACAGTTGTCGGCAGAGAACAGAGGATGGTACAAGTACGATTAAAATGACACGGAGGGGTAGCAGAGCTTTGGCAGTGGGGGCTGTCACTGTGATTGTTATCGCTCCGTATTAAACCAGTGCACGTTTGCGCAGACTGAGATGGCTGTCATGTTGGAGTGAACGGGCCACGGATGCTGACACAGCTACTAAGTTGCAGTGTGGCCTTGAGCATCTCCCTGCCCTCTCTGCAAACCCAGCGGCTGTGCCCGGTAATCATCACGTCCCTCTGGGATTGGAAGGTTGGTGACGTTGAAACGCAGCAAACGCACTCTGGCTCTAGACGCTTTGAAGAGTGACGATCTGGTAGCTGCTTTGGGCCAGACTCTCTTGGCGGTTACCCTGGGGGTGCTTGGTGGGGGGGTGGAGAGCTGCCCAGGCCCTCGCTGCAGCCCACATGCAAGGCATCTGGGAGGTTGCAAGGACATATTTGAGAGGAAAATCATTTTCCTTCAGCACAAAATCTGGCAGCTGCAGAGGATGTAGATCCCTGGCCCTGGGGTTTTCTAAACCCGGTCAGACGTCTGACTCCTACAGGGTGTTTCTACACGGAGACGCAGCGAGGGGAACCTTCTGATTCCCCTACTCCCGGTTCTGGAATGGGACTCTCGACACGCCGCCAAGTTACCCTGCTCTGCCTCTCAGTGGTCCCAGGTTGTATCCTGAGCCCACAAGGCGTCACAGAGAATCAGGGGCCACAGGACCTCTGCATTGGAAGAATCTAGAGACTTGATTGCACTGGTCTTTAGCTCTTTTCAGTAGTTTTGTCAAAAGACAAGGAAATCACTGAAAGTGATACTTCTTTAAGTTTGACTTTATAACACTGGTGTATTATAGAGCCAATAAGTGAGCACATTGCTGCCGTTTTGATGGACCTCAAAATTGAAAATTTGACGTTAGGCTGATGGTTATAATCACATTGACATCAGCATTCAGTTTAATTCTGCAGCTGTTGTTGCTGCAGGTCATTAAGAAGATAAGTGGCTGCAAATGGTAAGTAATTGTTTTAATTAGCTTGCCATCTTAGGATACCCTTCAATTAAATGGAGATGGCCAAGAAACATCATTTGAGGTCTGCTCAAAACAAGTTCACCTGTCTTTCTGGGCATTAGCGTGGATCGGCAAGTTCAAAAACCACAGACAAGTTTACTCAGGGTGACAAACATGCCTTCCACGTCTGGATCTCAGTGCCCAGCACAGCACCTGACTCATCATAGGAACTTGGTAAGTGTTTGTTGAATGACTGAACAAATGAATGATCAGTTTACTTGATGTTTCCATCTTGAGCCTGTCTTCTTGTCAATTTTTCCATCACATTTTCAGTGAAGATGATGATACAGGTAGGTGGTAGATGGATAAATAGATGATTGATGGTAGATAAAGAAGGTTCGAGGAGTGTCTCAGAGGCACCCTTAGAAGAATGAGCTCTCACTATCTGGTGACACTGAACAGCCCACATTCACAGTTTCATACAAAACCTTAACTCCTTAACTCCTCTTTGCTAGAATCCATGCTGTTCAGCCTCCCTTGCAGCAGAATGTGTCCACATAACTAAGTTCTCTGGTGGAATCCGAGCAGAACCAAGGTGTATAACTTCGGCATCACTTGCTTACATGGAAATTAATTGCCTTCCACTTCTGCTGTCCTTTGCTCCTGGGAGCAGGAGCTCTGAGCATCTCCAAAGGATGCAGAGCAACAAAGAGAAGGAGCCTGGGGTAAGAGTGACGGTGCGGAGCGGAGCTTCCCAGCCGGCCTGGGCCCCTCACCTCCAGACTGTGATGAGACAGAGAAATAGCCTTCAGCCTGGTTGGGCTCTCGGTTCCGGCCGCTTGTACAGCCGACGCCCATCTGGGATGTAATCCTCAACTACAATTACTTTTTGCAGAGGATGCATTTTGCTAAAATTATAAAAGGTCAGGGTCAGGGTGTGGTATGGGGAACCCAGGAGGGAAAATTAGATCCCTCTCCCCCGGGATCCAACCTCTCAGGGATGTGTGGAAAGAACCAAGGTGTTGGGACACTAGCAGATGAGGGGGCGGTTCTCTGGGATGTGGAGGAAAGACACTGAGGGGTGTCTCATGGGGCTTCCGTAACCCACAGCTCTGATCACTCCCCTCGGTCCCAGCCAAGTTCTAACCTCAGAAGGGTCGGGGCAGCCTTTCAAAGAAGTAGTGTCTGTAAGTCCTCGTCATCCCACGACTCCCTTCTGACTAAGAATTTCCGAGTCTTTCTTCTTTATGCAGAGTGTGTGTGTGCATGTGTGTGTGCACGTGTGTGCTATGAGGGCTAGAAAGAGAGGGTTGAGGATTTAAACAGGCCCCCATGGAAAGCGTACTGTAACTTCCATTCTCTAAATGTGCCAATAACCCAGCTGTGATGGATTGTGACTTTCACACCAGAATTGGCTTTTTCCCCAGACCTCAGGGGACAGCTTCACTGGATTAAGCCTCCCTGGGATGCAGGTCCCCTCTGCCCAGCGGGCAGCCCTTTCTTGGCCTAGACCTTCCATCTCCAATGCCAACATACAAGGCCATGGAGCTGGCAGCCTGGCTAGCTCGCAGGTCTCATGGCTGTTCCATTCCAAAGGCCTCGTCTTCCTCCCTTTTCCTCTTTCTGAAGCTGACAAAAACCCCAGGACTGCAATGGGACTTTGATCCGAATAATGGAATCAGGCAGAGGGAGACAGGGACATATGTTGAAAAGCCTTTTCGGCTGGCTTTGGCTTTGGATGTTTAATGAGAGCAAATTCTGGAAAACCCGGGAAATAAAAACTGAAAGATGTAAATCGGGAGAGATTATCGCTGAATTCTTGTAATTGTCTTACAAGTCCCTCTGGAGGGGCAGACAGTGACTAAGAAGGGACTCTGCCATAGGATGACGATTAGGGCTTGGCAGGCAGAGGTGCGGTTTAGAGTTGGTCCTGAACGAAGCTAAATGTTCCAATCCGGGTTTTTTTTTTTTTTTCCTTCTATCACTGGTTTTGTCAGTTTTCTTCCTCCCGCCCCCGCTCTGCAGGCTTGTTAGGCATGAGTCAGGAAGAGGAGGCTGAAGGTCTAGGGAAGTGGGCTGGGCCCCTCCTGCATCTCCACGTGGATGGGCTGCGTGGGTCCCTACTCTGCCCTAACCAGTCACAGGAAGGGACAAAGCTTTCCTTTCACCCTCTGTCTCTGTCCCAGAAGGGTGGTTCCATTCACCTCCCATGATCTCTGTTGGCTTGTTTTCCCTTTTACCTGTGTGCCTGCCCCGTGCTAGAACCCAGCTAAGGGGCCCAAGAAAGGGGTGACCTCAGGAGGCCAGGGGTCCTGCTGAGGCTGCGAGGCTGAAAGTTGCAGGAACCCATACTCAGAGCAACGCCCGGCTCTTGCCTGGAGCCGGCCTGATCTCCCTGGCTGGGTGTGCTTGGATGTGCTACTTAGCTTCTCCCAGCTTCAGTTTGTTTAAATCTATAAAATGCAAGTTGTGAGTATTGCCATTTGGGACAACAAGGATGGACCTTGAGGGCATCATGCTAAGTGAAACAAGTCAGGTAGAGAAAGACAGATATTGTAAGGTGTCACTTACATGTGGAATTGAAAAAAAAAAAAAAAGCCAAACTCATAGAAACAGAGAGTAGAAAAATGGTTGCCAGGGGCTGGAGGGTGAGGGAATTAGGGGGAGGCTGGTAAAAGGGTACAAACTTGCAGCTAAATGATGAGTAAGGCCTGAGGATCTAATGTACAGCATGGTGGCTATAGTTGAGAACACAGATTACATAATTGAAATTTGCTAAGAGAGTAGAACTTAAATGTTCTCACCCCCCTAAATTTAAATTTATATTTATATATCAAATTATTGTGATTAAAATATCTTACAATTTTACTTGCCAGTTATACCTCAATAAAGCTGAAAAAATGGGAGTTGTGAGAATGAAATAAAATGTCCTACATGAAATGTGTAGCACAGTACTTGGTTTGGAGTGAGTGCTCAGTTCATACTCAGGACCACTGCTTTTTTTTCTGACTTCTTCTTAGGCCAAGACTCCCTCCTGCAAACCAGACCTGGCCTTTGGATTCTTCAGCCTCCCCTCAACCCTCTGACTCTGAAGCTCAAGCTGACCTTGGTAAAGATGGTGTGGCTCACCCATGGTGAGAAAGGCACCTTTTAAAAAGATTTACCTCCCGTCAAGAGCTACCAAGCACTACAGTTGCCACTTTGCATCCTTATTTCCAATTCTTTCAGCATGCTTACAGGTCAGGCATGATTTTTTTCCCCCTTTATCTTATAGAAAAGAAAACTGGGTTTCAGTGAGACTCACTGAATTGACCAAGGCCACACACTTACAGTGCTGGAGTCAGAATTTGTACCAGTTGGGTCTGGTGCCAAGGCCCACAGAACATCACTGGGTACCAGATGGGCCCTTCCAACTTCACCTTGCCCTCTGAGACCAAGTGTACAGTGGCTGACTTGGGCCAAGTGCACAGGATGGGGCCTATGGATCTGGGGGACACAGCAGGCCAAATGCCCGAGTCTGGAACATGGGCTTCACGTTCCTCTGGGCAATGGAACCAGCCTGCAGGCCAGAGTCCTCCCAGGAAGACTGGGAGAAGAAATCAAGACCTGATTGGAGACATCCAGCAACAGACCCACAGAACGATGGGGAGCTTCACTAAAATGGAATTTTAAATCTGGATAGAGGCTGGCAATGAATTGTGTCTTATTGCTATCAAGAAAGAACTGGATGTGAGGGCGATCTGGCTGCAACATCTGTCACCCCACTGATCACCAGGGTTGATTCAGCTGATCTGGCTGGCTAGGCAGGTGTCCCCTTCCTCCTTCACCGCTCCGTGTGCATCCCACCTGAAGCTGCGCACTTGGTTGAAGAGGATGACCATCCCCAATAGAGGAGGACCATTCTTCTGGGTCAAGGGTATACGAGCAGCTGCGCTCCCCTGCTAGAACCTTCAAACAAGCTCTCAAGAAAGAAAGAACTTGCCAAGCAAATTAATAACATAAACAGGATTTCCCAGAAGAATCTTTAATCCATGTTATCCTTTCCAATTCAATAAACATTTCATAAGTGCATTGGTGATAACAGAACTGAACAAATCTTTCCCTTTCAGTGGGAGTTCACAGGCCAGCCCAGAAGCAAGCATCTTAGTATTCACACACACACACACACGATACACTTAAAATATTTTTTAAAATTTTGGGATTTTTTTGGTTTGTTTTGGGGAGGTAATTAGGTATTTATTTATTTCTAATGGAGGTACTGTAGATTGAACCCACGACCATGCATGCTAAGCATGTGCTCTGTCACTGAGCTATACCCTCCCCCTACATTTTAAACTTTTTAATGTAAAAAATCAAGTTTTACATGAGCACAGTGATGAGAGGGATGAATTAGGTTTGGTAAGGTTCGAAAAGCCAAAGCCTCAATCAACTATTTTAGAAACACGTTCCCTTCAGAAGTACCTTTAATTTGAAACATGAACTTAATGATTCGAATTATTCCTATCAAGTTGGATATCAAAGCAGGATATCAAAGGGCTGATACCACCTCAACTTTGGGAAGCCTAGTTGAAACGATTATGTTAGCTTTAAAATAAAAAGATTTCCCGCCTCCTACGGATAGCCTAGAATTTAAATGTATATTTAGTTCAAATGCCTGTTCTTGTCAGTCCAAGTCAGTCCAGCTTCTCTGTGGGCCATGAGTAGAAAGCTTATGTTTTCCATTTCTCAGGGGCGCCCCGAGCATTTCTTTCTTTTCTTTTCTTTTTTTTGCGATGAACATGCCCCAGAAAAAAATGTGGAGAATATGGTACACAGGGATTCAGGGTTAAGGTCAAAGGGAGAGCACATGGGATGGTACCGAAGGGATGGGAACTGGACCATGACCTCGGCCTTTAATCAGATTTCCTGGAGGGACAGGAGAGGAAGAAACTGGGTGAAGATGTTAGTTAATACACGTCCATGTTCAGAGGCAGAATTGGCATGAGGCAAGAACAGTGGAGCCAGAGGAGGCTTGGGTCTGAGGGATTGACTTCCGAAGGTGGTTGGGAGGTCGTGAACCCTCTGTGACAGGATGTTGGAGCCATGGGAGGTCCATGGACACAACCAGCGGCCGCCCTCAGCGGTTACCTCCCCTGGCTCAGCCCAAGTTGGCTTGTCCCACACACCCCCTCTTTCAAAACCCGAACCTTGAAAGTTCACCCAAGCCCGACTCCACTGACTCAGCAAGCCTTGAAGCACCAAGAAACCCTTTGGGGGAAATCCAAAGCCCAGATCTCCTTATTCTGAGAACCTCCCACCACCGGAAGGAAGCAAAGATCGTGCCACTCAGCACTTTCCAGCCACCATTCCTCTCTCCCGCGGTGGCACTGGCCAGGGGCTGGCGGCTCTGCAACTATTTTTACCCTCTGATTTCCGGAATTGCCAGCTAATCTTGGTTACAGGACACCACAGTAAACTCCACTGTCCACAGCAGTCACAAGAAGCCTAAGCCACAACGCGCAGCTGTGCACGGCCACACTCAACCTTACCCTGGACACACGGCCCCGGCTGCAGAGCCAAGTGCCCAGGTCCCCGCTGGATGGAGGGGGCGGAGGGCAGCTCCTTCCGGCCGCCCAAGCATCAGACGTGATGTGACAAATGTCGTAGCCAACAGCCTCTGCCTGTCGGAGGAGGACACCAAAGTTTCAAAGTTGGTGTTTTAATCCTTCAAAGGACCTCTAAGTTGAGTGTTCCCACGGTTTTTGGCAGATCCAGTCCAGAGTGGTTCTTTATAGCCACAAAGAGCTGCTTTCTTGCTCCAACCCAGTTTCAGTGATCCCCAACTCAACAGTGGTTCCTTGCCCCTCTTTAGACCTCTCAACTGTGAACTTCCAGGCAGGTTACCTTCTGCTTTCCATCTTCCATGTGTCTTTCAGACTCTCCCAGAGGTTCCAGAGGCTGGTGTATTTTATGAAGGAACTCCTTCCTCCTTGTGTAGATGGATAAATAATTTTAAGGCCAGAGAAAAAAACTGAAAGCAGGATAGGAGTTTCCTTCTGCCTGGAAGCTAGGGGAAAGAATCCTATGAACCGTCAGCTCCCACTCAAGGCTTTGTTGGAGGGCTGCAAGGATGGAGGATGAGAATCATTACAGTGATCTCTTCTCTAACGGCAGCCGAGGGCCACAGTTAGAAAACAGGGGAAGGATAATTCCTCATAATTGTTAATAACAGCAGTTGTAACTGTAATGCAGAGACTCCTGCCTGAGGCCAAAGGCTGGCTCTGCTGCGCTCTCAGCCTTCTCCCCGGTGGGGCGGGGGTGGAGGTGGAAGGTGAGGAGGCTCACACTGAAAATTTCTCTAACCCCTTGCCATCAAAATGTTGTCAACCGAAAGCCATGGAATAGTCAAACTACCATTTTCTCCTTCTGTCATCGACCAGTGTTTTTTAGGCCTCAAAACACCATAAAATTAGGCCTTGCCCCATCGGACTTCCCTCGGAAAATGACCTTGGATCAAGGATTCCGTCCACGTGCCTCGGACTCAGGCTCCGCCCACGTCGGCCCGTGGCCCCGCCTTCGCAGGTCCGCTTCCGGTGACCTTTCGTCGGGGGATTTGCAGGCAAGTGGTCTCCATTTCAGTTTCCGAGCTGTGACTCACCGGCTGCAGTGTTTCCAGACCCCCGGTAAGGGCACCACGGGGCTGAGACGGCCGGCGGGGCTGGGGGTGGGAGTGCGGTGAGACGAAGGGCGAGGAAGAGGGAGAGAAAAGAGAGTTACAAAAATCACAGGCTCGATAGGCCCACTATTTCATCATGCAATATTCAAATATTAGACCCTGGCCTAAAATAGCTGCCTTTTCCCTTTGCGTTGGCTCCAAGAAACACGACCCGAGAGGGAGCCGAACAAAACGCCTCATTCATGAGAGTCTGGCGGATGCGAGCGGGTTCACGACTTGATAATCCCTGACAGCCCTCATTAAATCTGGGAGCTGCAGGTGTGAAGGCCGCGGGGGGGCGGGGGCTGGAATCCGGGCCAGGGCGCTGCAGCGCGGTCAGCGGAGGGGCCTTGTCAGGACGGGGCAGCCGTCCAAGTTGATAAGGGAACAGCGCCAACTCGGAATGAATGCTTAGGGCAGAAGTCTCTTTTCACGGCAAGAAGTCAGAGGCTGTTCTCTTAATCTGATGTGTGTGCATAAATGCTCGGTTTCTTCAACAAAATTGGACTCCAGATACCCTAAATCTGGCAAGAACGGGAAAAATCTCCCGGTGGGTAGGAGATCCTACTTCGCGCAGTCTTGACTCTTCGTCCCTCAGAACTTACCTTCTCTTAGGGGTCAGTCCTAACCACTGTTTCCTGTACCCCAACTGCAGGAGACAGTCTGCCTCCACCAGCACCAGGGAGCAAAGGGGTCCTGCTTTGGTCAGGGAGAGAGCATCTCTACTCCGGGAGGAGGGCCTCCCCCTGGGGCCCTCCCTCCTCATCCATCTCAGACAGAATTTTATTAGGGAAGTGAGTGCACCTCAGGGCATGTTTGTCTGACAAAGGAACAGGTTTATGGGGTTTGGAGGGGGCTGTGTGTGTTGGATTGGCTGCCACCATTGTAGTGTGATTTAAGGAATGCTTTTAGGAAAGTTTGAGGTCAAAAAAATTTGTCCCATACTGCCTTTTTGTCACCGATCCCTGAAATCCCTCAGCAGAGGATTTTGTTAATTTTGGTGAATTGCAAGTACTAGTGAGAATCGTAACGCAAAATGCCGTGTCTAATATTACAAGGCACCAAGGTGGGGACACCAAGGAGTGAAAGAACCCAGGGCCTGGCCCCCTCACCAGCAAACTTTTGATTGGTAAGGCACAGTCACAAAAGAGAACTGACATGTAAAGCAGCTTTGGACAACCTCTTTGGTCCTCAGTTTTTCATCTGTAGAAGCGAGATGATGACGACAAATATAGCACCTAACTCCAGAGGATTGTTAAGAAAATGTAATGAAGTCCAGATATCTGTATGAGCACCTCAACATTATACTAGTCAAGTGGGAACTTCCTGTGTCACCCTCTGCCAGAAAACAGGATGCAGGGAAGTGCAACTCTGACGCTTTCAGGTGGTTTTGGTTTTGACCTAATATAGGACGTGCCCTCCAGGGGTGGAAGGCCACAGCATGTGCCCCAAAGATTTGGCTTAGTGAGATCTCAGAGTCAGCTGCTCCAGAGAGGAAATATTGATACACAGGTTGTCTTGTATCTATGGGAACATCTGATTTTCAACTTCAATATACACATTTAAACCTATACTTAGGGAAAATACCTCTTCCTAATTAACTCATTCACCTGGTCACCTAGATAGCAACCAGTATTTGGGGGAACTGGGAACAAAAACACAGAAGTCATTCAAAACAATCCAAACCATTGAAATTCAACCACCGTGTCAACACACTTTGCAAGCAGACAAGAAAAATGTAAAACCGAAGCTATTTCTAATGGCTTTAGCTAAACAAAATAAACCTAGAGGGGAAAATAAAATGATTTCTTCCAACTGGAGTTTTTACAAGGGGAGAAAAAATCAAATGCTTTCCTTAAACTCTACAAAGCAAACATAACCCTTCAAAAGTCCATGAGAAATGGCAGGTATTTAGGTGATTAAGTTTGAGTGGACATGCAAGAAATGTTTCTGGAAAACTGTGGGGAAACTGGCTGGGACAGCACTCATCAGAACCATCAGGCTTTGACAGTATTAGAAATGCAAGCCTGGAGCTACAGACTTGAAACCCAGGACTTGGAAACTGAACCCATTCTTAAACTCCCCCCCACCCTCACCTCCCAACAGAATAAAACCCTAATGTCTTCAGAAAGCCATAATCGTTGAGAAAGAACAGGCGAAATATTTGAAATCATTAACGTTTACTGAGGCTTTCCTTCTGTTTTTCTAATTGGCCTTCCTCTGTGTAGTTTGCTAGGGCTGCCATAACGAAACACCACAGACTGGGTGGCTTAAACAACAGGAATGGATTTTCTCACAAGTGGGGAGGCCAGAAGTCCAAGATCAAGGTGTTGGCAGATCTGGTTTCTACTGAGGCCTCTCTCCTTGGCTTGCAGATGGCCGTCTTCTCACTGTGTCCCCACGTGGTCATCTTTCTGAGGACGCTCACCCCTGGAGTTTCTTTGCATGTCCAAATTTCCTCTTCTTATAAAGATATCAGTCAGATTGGTTGAGGGCCCACCCGGATAGCCTCATTTTAACTTAATTTCTTTTTTAAAGTCCCTTTCTTCAAATATATTCACACTCTGAGGCACTGGGAGTTAGGATTTCAGTTTACGAATCTGGGGGAGGGGGTGTGGTACCCTATCACCTCCGTAACACTCTGTTCTTACTCTTTCTACACCTTTGCACTGGGGAGAGTCTGCCGTGTGCTCTCTTGCCTGTTTTTCATCTCGTCTTCTGGTCTTTGCTTCTCTCTCTGTGTTTCTGACTCTCTCTGTGTCCTCAATTCTTCTCTGGGTATCTCTCTCCCACCCTCACCCCAAGCCCTCTCACCACCTCATTCTTCCAGTCTTTCTTCAAATATCTAATAAGTAATTTCTGTATGCCTCTTAAGAGTGATGGCAGCAGAAAAGTGCTGCTCTTGCCCTCAAGGAATTTTTATTCTAGAAGTTGAAAGGAGATTTGTCCTCAGATAACCATAACACAAAGGCTGCCTGTCATGAACACCATAAAGGACAAGGGCAGAGATCAGCACACTTCAGCCTGAAGGCTAAACCTGGCCTGCTACCTGTTCTTGTAACTTATCACCGGAACACAGCCATGTCCATTTAGGTATGTATTCTTGATGGCTGCTTCTGCAGAGTGGTGTAATTGTGACAAAGATATTTACTATCTGGCCCTTTACAGAAATAATTTGCTGACACCTGGACTAGAGTCAAATTTTATATGAGACGAGATGCAGAAGGAAGCCCATCTGACTGTTGTCTTCTGGGATGTGTCACTGAGAACATGTGACTTAAACTGGGCTTTGAGGGATGAATAAGAGTCCCAGTGGTAAGGGTGGGAAGGGGGTTCTAAGCAACACTAGCAGCATAAGCAGATGTGTGAGGTGGTGGGACTCAAGGCACTGCTGCAGTTCTAAGTGAAGACCAGTGGACATCGAGATAGGAGCCTGGACCGCTCCCAGAGGGCTCTGGAGCCCCTTGGAGGGTTTTGGAGCAGGGCCCAACATATAAGTAGCACATTCTGTGTGAGAGGCCCTGCACACATGCACAGATTCCTGCCATCAGGAGCTTATGACTCTAATAAAGGGAATAAGACAAGTACCCAAACAATGACAGTGCAGGGCAGATAATGCCCCCGTGGGGGGAACTTAAACCAGGAAAGTGATCAAAGAGGGGTTCCAGCAAAGTCTAAGCTGATGATCAGGTGGAGGATGGATTTTTGATGATGATATTGACAGTGCCTGCACTGTGCACTATGAATGAGGAAAACAAGTGGCTCAGACTGAGGAGGGGTTCAAACCCAAGTTAGATTCTCTTGTACTCCATACTCGGTGCACCCAAGTTAGACTCTCCCATCCATGCTCTTTACCACTATGGTGAGTGGGGAGGCAGGGAAGCCTATTAAAAGATTTTTGCAAAAGTTGGAGAGAAGCAAACAGGAGGATTTAGGAGTCATAGTTTATAGTTAGCATTTGCCTAGGCTTCAGGTTTTGAAAAAATAATGTATGTGTACTTGGTTCTGATATGTGGTTTGTAAAGGAACAGACTCCGCACCGCTCCTGTGGCTGTGATGTGCGCCTCCATCTGACACGTGGGCCACAGCGCTGTCCTGAGAGATGGGCAGACAGGGAAAGCTTGTCCTCCCCCGGGGGGGCTCTAAAGAGGTGCCATTATCCATACCCATCCCATGGTGTGTGCTCAGACCATATCTTGTGCTTACATTTAAATGTACCATAAAGATACTCAAAGAAGTCTCTGACCCCTCCCACCATCCAGGGGGCTACCTTGGATACTGGGAGAGATGCCTCCGGAGGCCTCGTGCTACTGAGACCCACAGGTGGAACCAGGACAGAGCAGGGGGCCGGTGCATCACAAAGGAGATCTCCTTTGAGCAGTGATTCCAGTTGGTGGTCAAATAGATGCCATGGGGTCCTGACAGCCAGCAGGAAGCCAGCAAGGCTCCTTGGCTGCACTGGGGTCCTGATGGGAAAGGTGGGGAGCTGCCCCCAGGGTCCCAGGGAACACAGTGTGGAATAAATGCAGGAACTCAGTGGCTCTTGGCTCCCCCTCTGCCTATCTCCTGGGTTCCCCACATACCACTGGGCTCTAAATGACAAGCGGCAATTACAGTAAAGTGCTAAAGTTACAAGTTGTTCTAAACACTCTTCGACAAAGAGTATTCAGTGAGAAGGAACCCCAGGCGGTTAGAAACCCTTTTAGCTGTGTTGAAACCATAAGGTTTGCATCCAAGAATGTGTTGTCTGTTGAGACCAGCCTTTATTCTTTCTGTCGGGTGCCAGTGGCATGCATTTCAAATGAGCGCTTGTCTGTGGCCCCAGCGTCTGTGGCCCAGGCATATCTAATCAGGTTGAGCGGCTGTTCATCCCAGCTGTCAGCTCGCTGGAAATCAGAACATTATCTGCAACCACACACAACTCAAATAGAAGGTTGGCGCTCCAAGCCCTGAATCTCCGACTCCCCCCAACTTGACTGTGGCGGCCCCTGGTTTTTCCTTTTCCTACGTGACTGTATACAACAGTAGCGAAGCTATTTTCAGGATTAAAAGAGCTAATTGCAGATTTCCATCTGGGCCAGCCACTCAGAACACAGGTTTGGAGAGCATGTTGGTGGTCTTCGCCTGTGGGGTGGTTTTGGCTTGTTGGCCTCAAGAAGTCGCTTGTCCACACCCCAGACCCACAGAGCTGTTAATTGGAGGCTCTTCCATGTGAACTACTCGGTTCTGGGCGTGAGGAATTTGGTGGAATTTAGTGCAAAATAGCATGTGATGTTTTCTTGGCCCTAAAAGCATGGCTGGAAGGGGCCTTTAAAAGTCATCTCCTCAGCCTGCTTCCTGGATAGATGAAGAAACAGCGGTTCAGAGAGTCCCACAGCCAGTTGGAGGCAGAGGTGGGGAGGAGACTTGGGGTTTCCCAATTTTCGTTCTGGTGCTGTCTCTTCTGAGATGTCTGCACAAGTCCATCATGTCACTTAAAAGCCTCAGGGAGGTGGTAAAATAGGCTGGTTTATATCTAACCCCACCTACTGCCCCTGCACAGCAGTACGACCCTTGGCGAATTACTTAACCTTGTTGAGTTGTGGTTGTGCCATGTATAAAATGGGGATCATAGGCCTGCCTATCAGGTTGGGCAGTTAATTAAGTGAGATCCCGACACATAGTCAGTGGCCCCTGGACAGTGCTCGGTGGACGATCACCAGCATTCCTGTATGTGGCTCTTTTCCCTGAGGGAGACTCTGCAGATTCTCCACCTGGGAGGGGATGCGCTAAAGGTGGATTTTCATGCCGTGACCTCCTCCATCTTCCGAAGTACTTCCTGTCCTTTCTGAGAGGTGGTCTCCACAAAGTCAGTGGAACCTAGTCCTGGGAAAGCTGGGGACACAGGGGGATCATAGAAATTCAGGAGAAAAGTGTTATTTCCCACCAAAAGATAATGAAGTTCTTATTTATATTCCAATGAAAATAAGACCTTTGGATTACGGGCCTCCCTTTTCTTTAGAACCGAGTAGATGTGCGGGATAACGTGCTCACCTCCTGCTCAATGTCCTTGGCCTCTGGGAGGAAGCAGTCTGTGTCCCTCCCGCACTGGCCTGAGCAGCAGGCAGTGGCCAGGGACAGCTTCCCTCCTCCAGGGAAAAGCATTGCTTTCATGAGGAAAGACAGGACAGCTTCCTGCTTTGTTCCATCCATCTTCTCCTGCTGACCTGAGACCCGAGAGGATTCAATAGGTCTGAGGACCCTTGAACACCCAGGCAGGTGCTGGACATGGTGGAGACCACCTGGGCTCCTGGAGATGCTGGGAGGGAAGAGGTCATCCTTCTGCGTAAGCAGAGACCTGTCTTCTAGATCATGTGGGAAAACTTGGAACTTACTGGCAATCTTGCCAGATCTTTGAGGAGGATATAAAAAATGAAGCACTAAGTGAAAAGAAATGTAAGTCTGAAAGTTATGAGACTGATTATTTTGTGTCATAGTGGATGACTTATTCAAAGAACATTTGGTGATTTCAGAGATTTGTCTCTCTTTCTCTCACCAGACTTTTTCTCTTATTAACTTGTCTTAGCTGATTCAGGTTGCTCTAACAAATACCATAGACTTGGAGGCTTGTGAACAACAAAAATTTATTTCTCTTAGTTCTAGAAGCTGTGAAGTCCAAGACCAGGTCATGGGCAGATTCAGTGTCTGATGGGGCTTCACCTCCTGGGTCATAGACGCATGTCTTTTTGCTGTAACCTCTGATGGCAGAAGGGGCGAAAGAGCTCTCTGGGGTCTCTTTTATAAGGGCACTAATCCCATTCATGAGGGCTCCATCCTCATGATCTGATCTCCTCCCAAAGGCCCCACCCTCCTAATAACTTCATCTTGGGATTAAGATTTCAACATATGAATTTGGGGTTGGGGGGTGGTAAACATTCGGATGGCAGCAGCTGTTCTCTCAAAGAAAATAATAAGTTCAATTAATATATGTATATAATTATATACCTTTATCTTACTATAACATTGACATCTTTTACTAGTCTTAATTCTCTGCCAGATCCTCATCTACAATTTCTTAAAGTTGAGCAAGAACCATGATGTACGGTTTTGTGACTTGAAACTATTTCTAGTGTAGTTTCTCAAAGAATATGTTCAGTAAGGTTAAAATTTTTAAATGCCAAATAAAATGTCAGCCATCCTATTTCAACATCTTATTTAAAAAACAAACAAACAAAAAACATAATCCCAGTTATGTAAAGTTTACCCCATGAAGAAAAAGGTAGTTCAAAACCAAAACATCCATCATATAATTCCTCGCATTCATGGGTTAAGGAGAAAAGGAATAACATTACCCACTCATTCTAGATGCAAAAGAAGCATTTTTAAAAATTTCAACACTTACATGTGATCAGAGACAAAAGTCTCTGCTGTGGGCTGAATGTTTGTGTCTCCACTCACCACCAAGTTCGTGTTGAAATCCTAACCCCCCAGGAGGTAGTATTAGGAGGTGGGGTTTGGGAGGTGATTAGGTCATAGGTCTCTGCCCTCATGAATGGGATTAGTACATTTATAAGAGGCTCCAGAGACACCCTTTGCCCCTTCCACCACTTGAGGACAAAATGAGAAGTCAGCTGTCTACAACTTGGAAGAGGCCTTCACCAGAACCCGATCATGCTGGCATCTTGATGTTGAACTTCCAGCCTCCAGAACTGGGAGAAACACATCCTGGCTGTTTATAGGCCACCCAAGAAGGGAAGGAAATAGCTCAGTGGTAGAAGGCATTCTTAGCAGGCACAAAGTCCTGGGTTCAATCCCCCATACTGCCATTAAAAAAATAAAAAACTAAAATAAGCCACCCAGTCTATGGTATTATGTTACAGTGGATGGAAAGGACTAAGATAACGTCTTTACAAACGAGAAGTAGGTGGGCACTCCCTCAAGCTGATAGAAGTCATATACATCAAACAGCTATAGTAAACATCATATTTAATGGAGAAACTTTAGAGATCCCCTTTAATATTGTAACAAAACAGGGATTTCACTATTGTTGCTGTGACTGAGCGAAGTATTAGTCCTGGAAAAAAAACTATTAAGTACCCTCCCTTCCCCACCAAAACATATTCACAATGGAACAAGACAATGATAAGAAAAAGCGCATAAAGAGTAGCAGAGAAGAAATAGCTATCCTTACTTGCAAAAACAAAAACAAAAACAAAAACACCCCCAGCAAACTCATAAGACTGATAAGGATAGTTAGCAAGGTTGCCAGATACAAGTTTAACTTACAAAAAATTAACTAGTAGTATTTTCTTCTGGCAATAGACAACTCAAATGTAATCAAAAATAAAAAAATTATTAATAATAGTGTTGCAGCAAAGTGTGTTACAACTCAGTATTAAAGCTGAATGTTACAGCTCAGTTGTGACAGTGACCTGTATCCTGACAAGAGACCAAGCAGCACGCAGAGTTGGAGAACTCAGGTTTATTATGCCAGCAGGCACAGAGGAGGTAACACTCCAAGCTGTGGACCCCAGCTGTAGGTTTACACAGGCTTTTATAGGCTGCCGTCTAGACTTTTCAACATCATATGCAAATAAGTGTAACAAAGTTGACTTAATTAGGAATGAGCTTTGTAGAAATGGACCAATCAGGAGTGAGCTCCATGCAAATGAGGCATTACAAAAGGACCAATCAGGAGTTAGCTCAGGGAACCAATAGAATCTTAGGGGTAAGTTCCACTTTCCTAGAAGCAAGTCATTTCAGAGGCAAAAAGCCAGATAATGCCGCTGGGCCAGGGAACTGGATGATGCTGGCAGGAGAGTAGTGGCCTTGCCTGGGGGTCCTGCTGATCATTTTCATGGGGCTTTCCACCTCAATAGAAAAACCTTTTTTATTACTCACATTCTTTAATTTCATTTTTTAGTCTTTTCTTTTTCTCTTGATGGTTTATACTATGAGCTAAATCTAGGATTTCATTTGAAGAATATACCATGGAAGAAAGTTAAAGTTCTTCTAAGGGGTACCAAAGAAAAAATCTAAATAGCCGGGAGTGTGACTCCATACATTTAGATGGGATGGCATAACATTATAAGGTCGAAATATCTCTTAAATGATCTACAAATTCAATATAATCCTAACCTATAAAAATCTGTTGCATTTTTTTAGAAATGCAATGCATTTATTCTAAAATTTTTACAGAAACATAGAAGTGCATGAATAATTATGTCAACAAAAGATGAGCAAAAAGAGAGATTGGCCTTACCCAACATTAATATATATTACAAAGGAAACCCAAATAGATAAAAATGGGAAAATGATGTGAACGGGCAGTTTACAGAAAAGGGAGACCAAACGGCTAAAGAAGCAGGGGGTGGGTGGGGAATATTCAAACACATCAGGAGTCAGAGAAATTAAAATTGAATTGACAATAGAGTTTACACACACTGGGATGTCAAAACTGGAAAGTTGGGTAATGCCAAGGTTGCATGGATCTGGGGAAATAAGAAATATGTGGACTCTGGGTGGAAGTGAGGATAGGGGTACTCATGCTGGAAAACAACCGACAGCACTCAGTCCATGAAGTGTGTTTATGCCCCATGTCTCCACAGCCCCCCTCCTGCACGGGCAGCCCAATGAACTCATCCTCCAGGTCCATAAGGGAACATGTACGAGCATGGTCACCACAGGTTGCTGTGGAAGCAGGAGGTGGAGGTAACCTCGGTGGAGACAAGTAAAGTGAGTGAATGGAGCTCTGCATAGCATAGAAACATGGGGCAATGTATGTCCTTACAACATGGTGTTTAGTGGGGGAGGGGGTAAGCTAAAACACAGAATGAGGTTCCTAGGACCATATCATTTATACAGAGTACATGTTTGCATGCTTAAACACCGTACTGCTCATTTAGAATTACGTGTACAAATTTAAGGATGCATATGACACACATTAAAGGGTTGTCTGTGGGAAGAGAGGATTGGAGGCCAGAAATGGGGAATCGGTGGATCAAGGGCTAGCCTTGCAGACTGGCCAGTGACAGGTGCTGTGAACTGAGTGTGATGCTCTGCACCTGGGGTTTGTATAAAGGGGAGAGAGGAAGGTAAATTCATTGTGTATAAAAGAAAGTTCTATGTTTGGCATTTATTTTGAAGTTGCACAACAGCAAGTTTGGAGTGATTTATTCTCCTAAGGAGATTTTGGTGAGTCTAGTGGGAGTTGACACATGAGATCTGAGGGATTTTGGCTGTGACTAACTATGTCTCCAGCATCTTGCCTGTTTCCATTATGTCTTACAGAACAAGGGCTTAAGGTAGTGTGAAAGCTCGTAGTTGGAAAACAGTGCTTTGCTGTGCGTGAATATTTACAGCAAGAGTTGGTTGTTTTGAGAGGTTTTTAACACCAAACAGCTAAACTGGAGAAAGAATTAGAAAGCCTCACTTTAAAGACTGCTATAAAAGGTAAAAGAGAGAAAAGAGCAAAAATGAGAAATACTAGGTTGGGATTGATGCAAATTTGTATTTTGAAAGTTCTACTCATCTTAAAATTTTGCCATGGAGAAATATCTCAACATTTCTTTCTAAATCTTAAGTTCCTTCTCTGTGTGACGAATGACCCAAACACGAATTCATTTCATTCTCTAAGAACACTGTGGATGAGATGATGTAACCCCGCTTTGCAGGAGGAAAAACCTGAAGAGAGATCAGAGAGGATGAGTTACTTTTTCCAGGCCAGGAAGGCAGGAAGTGGAGGAGAAGGGCTCAGCCCAGATGTGGCTGGTCAGCTCCAAAGCACCTGTTCTTTCTAACATATTTGAGCTTAACGATGCTTGTTAAGAGAAGTGTTTTTGACATTATAACAGGGTATGCGGAGTTCAGTGCAGGAAAACCAAAAAATGCTCTCACTGAGTGACAGGAGGATGGTGGGGTCCAGATGAGACTGAAAATTCAGTGGGCAGGTGTGGGTGCCCATGACCAGCAGTAGCCAGCCTGGCAATGGAGCCATCTGTTTGGCTAGAACCAGCTGCCAGCTCATGGAGGACCAGGCGTCTGGCGCGGAGCAGCTGCCAGGGCTGGAAGCGCCCCCCCGGATCTCCCGCAACCCCCCAGGGCCTTTGGCTCATTTCCACAGGAGGTCAGCCACTGCCAAAGAGGAAGCTGGAGGACGTGAGCAAAGCAGCCACGAAGGCCCAGCTCTTGCTGTGGGTGCCAAGGATGGAGCTTCCACGCGGGAGTCGAGAACCAGGATCACGTGAGTAACTGGTTTAAATGGCCCTCGGCGGAAGAGCCTTTGACAAGGCCCTTTGGTGCCTCCAGAATTGGACCCTGGGGTGCGGCTCATGCTTGACAATCCTTATTTTCCAAATAACAATATGAGTGATACATCTTGCATCCGCACCTCCCCACGTGGTGGCCATGGCCGGTGTGTGCCACTCTGGCCCCGCCGCAGCCTGGCGCTCCATCTCAGAGGGCTGGGGGAGGGCTCCCAAGCCGCACAGGACACTAGAGTGGGATACACGCGCTTGAGCTATTTGCTCTCATGACCGGGAGGTGGGCAGAATAAAAACAATGCTGGATTTGAGCACTTGCTTTAGAATCAGGTCACCTGGGTTTGAGTCCCAGGTTTTAATCCTCAAAAAACAGTCTCATCTCCCAGACCCTCAGTTTCCTCATCTGTAAAATGGGGATTAAAAACGCCTACCCCTTGTTGCATTGGATCTGTAGATTGCTTTAGGTAGTATGGCCATTTTGATAATGTTGATTCTTCCAATCCAAGAGCACAAGGTATCTTTCCATTTCTTTGCATCATCTTCAATTTCCTTCATCTATGTTTTAGTTTTCAGAGTATAGGTAACTCCTTGGTTAGGTTTGTTTCTAGGTATTTTGTTGTTTTTGATGCAATGGGAATGTTTATGCCAGTTATAAAATTCTGGTTTTTGAAGGGCAAAAAAAAAAAAAAAGTGAGTAAAGGGCCTCAAATGGCAAAATATCCTTCTTTTTTGTGGGTGAGTTGTATTCTGTTGCATATGTGCTACATCTTCTTTATCCATTCATCTATTGATGTGCATTTGGCATGCTTCCATGTCTTGGTGATTGTAAATAGTGCTGCTGTTAATAGCGGGGAGTATGTATCTTTTTGAATTAATGTTTTTGTTTTTCTCCGGTATATGCCCAGGAATGGAACTGCTGGGCCATGTGGTGGTTCTGTTTTTGAGAAACCTCCATATTGTTTTCCATGGTGGCTGCACCAATTTACATTCCCACCAACAGGGTACAGTGTTCCCTTTTCTCCACGTCCTGCCAACATTCGTTATTTGTGTTCTTTTTGATAATGGCTATTCTGACAGGTATGAGGTGGTGTCTCGTGGTTTTGATTTGTGTTTCCCTGACGCAGGGGATGTGAGCAGCTTTTCTTGTTCCTGTTGGCCAACTGCATTTCCTTTGGAAAAATGTCTGTTCTGTTCTGCCTATATTTTAAATGGGTTGTTTGTTCGTTTGCTTTTTAATTGAAGTACAGTTGATTTAAAATGTTGAATTAGTGTCTGGTGTACACCATGGATGCACTTGGAGGACATTATGCTAAGTGAAGTAAGTCAGACAAAGACAAATACTGTAAGATATCACGTGTGCAATCTAAAAAAATACAACAAACCAGTGAATATAACAGAAAAAAACAGACTCACAGATGTAGAGAAGGGACTAGTGGTTACCAGTGGGGAGAGGGAAGGGGAAGGGGCAAGATGGAGGTGGAGGATAAAGATGTACAAACTGTCTGGTGTAAAATAAGCTACAAGGGTGTGTTGTACAGCAGGGGGAATACAGCCAATATTTTATAATAACTATACTCTAACATACACAATTAAAAATTGTGAATCACTGTATTGTATACCTGTAACATATAATATTGTACATCAACTATACTTCAGCTTAAAAATATGATATTGTAAAGTAAATGCATAAATAAATAAAGTTAAAAATAAAAGCCTATCCCTTGGAGTTGTTAGGAGCATGAAGGAAGGCAAGGGGAGTGAAGAGCTTATACAGAAGGCGCAATGATAACAGTGATGATGATAATGGTCCTTAAGGAAGCTGAGCTTTGGCAGGTAAAGTGACCTGTCCGCCATCATCTATTCAAGAAATGGCAGAACCAGGTCCAGAACCAGGTTTTCTGTACCTACCTTGGAAGCTCCTGCCCCGCCTGGCACTTGCCTTGGAGGCCACTGCGTTTTGATGGCCAGTGCTCGGGAGTTTTGTTCTCATGATGGTGTAAGATGCACCACCTGTTTTGAATCCTGGAGACTTTATGCTTTGAGCCGGTAGCAGCCAGCCCAGCTCAGGAGGCAGCATCTTAGGCTAATTTCAGAAGAGTGAATTTCCAGTTTGCGGACAACACTATACACTTTGCGGGAGAAGTGGGTCTGTAATGGGGGAAATTCTTTTGGAAAGATAATTTGACTAGAAATAGAAAGAGAAGGGAGCTGTGAGGAGGGAGAAATGCTGCAGGCCTTTGGGCAAGGGACTGGACCAGGAGGAGCTGAGCAAGGCCTCCCGGGTGCTGGGACGAGGGCCGGGCGAGGGGCTCTGCCCGCTGACCCCCCCTAGGGGAGACGGGCTCCTCACCCTGGGAAGCCAGTTGAAAGTTCTACCTGGTTTGTGCTCCTCAGCTGTTTTCCAATTGCCATGTAGGACTGCCAACATTTTCCACATTAAGAACAAATCAAAAGAGATTTTTCACTAAGCATGAGTTTGGGGAAGGGAGTGAGAGCAAATCAAATTCATGCAAAAATAGAGGAAATTAATTTTTAAAAAGTCCAACCAAACACCCTGTAATTTTCAGTGATTTCCTTTCAGGGAAACTGACCACTGTCACTATAAACAAAGCAAAGGATAAATAAATAAAAAGGGAAAGAAGGGTGTATTTTTTTTCTCCTTGCCTCCCTGATGGATGGTTTATAGAGGCCTCGGGATAGAAGTCAGCCTCTAATCGTTCCCAGATGGTGCCCGCCTCTCTCCTGACTTTGGTGTTTCCCTGAGCCTCAGTCCCCGGTCGACCAGACACGCCGGTGGTGACGGGAGCCGGACCCTCAGCCCCTTGGCTGTGGCTGCAGCCAGATACAGAGGGGCAGCAGAAGGTTGGGGCTGTTGGCAGGAGGGGCAGATGGCCACAAAAACCCCGTGACTGTCATGGAAATGACAAACCACCAAGCCAGAGCCCGCGCCCTCTCTCTTCAGACGGGCTGGGCTCCTGCGTCTGGTCCTCTGAGGGTCACCTCTCTTACTTGCTTATCACCATGCTCTTGGGGTCCACAGAGATCCAGCCACAAGGAGGGGCCTGGCTGGGCAGAGATCATCTCGTAACTCAGGAGAACTTGACCCTTCCAGTGCACCACCAGTATTGTGGCATATGGACCAGCAATCATGAGCATCCTCAAACCCTTTCTGAAATAAGGCAAGGTGTTGGTCATAATTAGAGAAACCATCTCCTAGCATCTTTGGTCCTGTGGGGTTGGGGTTGGGGGTCTCCATGGCTTGCCCTCAGCTGGCACTGCTGTCCCATCTGCTAGGAGTCCCTCACCCCACGTTGCTGCCCCCAGCACCTCTGCTGCATGTCTGCTTCCTTTAGCACGTGACTCTAGGGTTGTCCCTTGGGAATTGCCTCCTCCCTCCTTCCCCCTCCCTGAATCTGCCTCCCAGGAATGACACCTGGAGTCCCACGTGATTGGGTCCCCTCCTGATTCCTCGACAACTGGGACTTAGCAAAAATGGGGGTTAGGAGTGCAGTCAGATTCTGAACCTCTATTCTCACCATCTCGGCTTATGTACTGACTGAACTGTAGGGATTCAGGCTCTTTTACAAGATCAGACCCTCTTCTCTATGCATGAGAGGACAAAAACCTTTCTCTAGGAAGGACTTGAAAATAACTTTTTCGTTGTTGAATATCTCTTGCAAAACAAATACCATGATGAGTTGGGGTAAATGAATCAGAAACAGATGGATAAAATTTATCTGAAATACACAGAATTTCAACCCAGAGGGAAGGGGTAGGCAGGGGGAATGTTGGGGTTTCCATGAGCCCAAGATACAAGCAAAGGGGCTTGGGCCACCTGACTGATCCAGCTAGCTCACCTGGGAGCCTCCGGCCCAACATCGACAGAGGACGTGTGTGCGGCCCTCCGAGGAGTTAGTTATCAAGAACCAGAGCTGCTATCAAGTTTCTAAAACGTGGCTTCTGAAAATAAGCTGTTCTAATTTACAGTATACCTTCTCTTAACTACGCCTCGGGAGCACACGGCCCCATGGGAGATGGAAATTATTTTGGAGATAGCCAGTTGCTGGGTTTGGCATCCATTCTGCAACAGTTACACGTGTGGAAAGAGGCCCTGATTGGTGGGGTTGGGAGTGTGTGGAGGGGGCGGGGGCGGACACATCAGTGGTTTCAACAAGAATGCGAAAATGCTATATTTTGTGACAAAGTTGCTCCAGGGTAGGCAGATTGCTCACAAATCGGTTACAGATTTCCCTGAAATATGTAAGGGCTTCCACGCAGAAGAAAGGGAGGTTGGGGCCCAAATCCATTTGGGGTTGTGCTGAGCTCAAAACTGGGAACAGAGCTGGAGGTGATGACTGGTCCCAGCAGTGGCCCCTGGACCTGCCCTCGCCCTCCTACACGTGGCTGCACTAGTCACACATCTGCAGAAGTCTCAAGGGAACTTACTGCCCACTGGGTTCTCCAGTCGGCCCTGCGCTGTGAGTCCCTCCCAAACTGACCCAAGTCTGTGACCACCACCACCACGCAGCTGGCTCCATCTTTCAGAGAAGAAGCCTGCTTTCCATTTTGGGGCATGACATTTTGAAAAGGACAGCGGAATGAAAAGTGATTGGGAACCACTCAGTGCCTGCCCTGAATTTAACGTTCTACTGAAAATTTTAGATTCTCCACCACTGGCCCAACGGTGGTCCTTACCAGAAAGTCAAAAGCATTCATTAATTTATTGGTTCACACTTTAATGCATCTAAAATGGGACTCTTATTTTTGTTAGTGTCTTACATTCTTATCTCAGATTTCTATTTGATCGTTCCCTCTTGCTCATTCCTCAGACCTGGTCTATCAGGAAGCCCTGGAAGTGAAATCCCCAGGCCCCAAATATTCTGGAGTCCGTGCACTGCCACTGTCCCCCTCCAGGCCACCGACATCTTCTACCTGGACAAACTCAGTCCCCTCTAAGGTGGCCTCCACCACCTCCACTCACTGTTCTGCCTGCCTTTCTGCCCATCCATCCTCCACACAGCTGCCCCAGGGGCTGTTTTTCTTCTCAAAACATAATTCAGATCATGATGCATTTTGTACGCATTTCTCAGCATAAAACTGCTCAGTGGCTTCCCATTGTAGTTGAAATTAAATCCAAACTTCTCACTGTGACCGTTAAACCTTGTACGAGCCAACCCCCACCTCCCTCATCTCTCTCTCAGGTTTCCCTCTGCCCTGTGCCCCGTCTTCCCTGGGAGCCTTGTATGCCCCCTCCTTCCATCTCAAGCCCTTCACAGACGCATCACTGGTTCCTGTTCTGCTTCCTTTGAGTCTCAGCTTAACGTCATCTCCTATTTGTTCATTGATAACAAGAATGATCCAAAGCCCGGAGACCTTGATGGAAGTCAGCCATTGATTAGACTGGAAAATAGAAACGTTTTCTGGCTGCAGATCTTACTTTCTTTTTGGCTGCTGACGCTGGTCAGCACATGGATGTATACATACACTCACCCGTAACACATCCACAAACCCCGACCCTGGTGAGGACTGCACGGGTGAGGAGGGGCTGACAGGAGCTGAGCTGGGGCTCCTGAACAAATACTCGCAACAAAAAAACCAACTGACCTTGGATCCTCCCAGCCCAGTAAACCCTGCCATGGGGGTCCTGCCAACAAGGGCCTCTTTCCTCTTTCCCAACTGTGGAAGATGGAGTCTTGGGACACCGGCTGGGTCACTGGTGTATCAATTGGGAAGTGCGAACATTCCACTGCACCCGGGGAGACAGGACAGTGTTGTCTAGTCCAGATCAACCCTCCGGAGCATAAAGGGGAGAAGGATTGTAGGAGGAAGATCTGACCCAAGACGGACGAGGGGCAGGGTGGGGTCCCCTTAGAGCATTTGACTGTCTCTTCTATAACCTATCTGCATTACAAAACAACACAGACTCTCTTGGAAACTTTTAAACATTGTAGAAAAATTAAGATCTATGGGGAACAAATCTCCTAGCGTTTTCTTATCCAAAGACAGCCATTGCTATTAGTTTGATGCATTTATTCCTGCTTTTTCTTGGAGCAGGGTTTTGTTCTTTTTTTTTTTAAGTGTTACACAGCAGCCATCATGCTGCCTATAAAACTTCCTGTCTTGCTTTTTTTCCATTTCACCTAAATTTTTTTAGGTTATTACTTTGTCACCAAGAATATAATTATTAAAGGGATGGATATACCCAAGATACACACTTTGCCTGTGAACGGGCATTTGTTTTCTCTCTCACAGTCAATGATTACACATAAAACAGTGATTAACAGATTTTGTGTATAAGACTTCAGACGACTTTCTCAGGATAGATGAGATGGATTCTTTAGGCTGGGCTGGTTATTTTAACCTGTAACTTCAGATTGATTTAGTTCGTTGTGGTTGGCAGTCATTTTGAAGTCTCTTTCTCTCTCGATCTTCGGTTTTCCCCGAGTCTTTATTAAGTGCCTTCTGCATGCTGGCAGGGGCTCAGCACCTGTAGGGGTGTGATCGCTGCTCGGCAGCGTCCTTTCTCCCCTTCTTCCTGGGACACAACCAGATCCATTTCCCAGCTTCCCTTGTTGGGAAGATGTGCCACGTGGTTGAGTTTCAGCCAGTGGACCGTCAGAGGAAGTGAGGTGTCCTCCTTCCAGGCCTGATCATAAAGTCTCCCACGGACAGTCCACCATGGTTTTCTCCTTCCGGGAGATGGAGGAGCCTGGGTCCCTGCATGACATGGAGGAGAATCATGCTGCCTTTCTGAACAGCTGTCCAGAACTGTTCGTGTGAGTGAGAAATCAGCGTGTGTTGTGTTGAGGCAGTACTGTTTGGGTCTGTCTGTTACAGTGCTTCGCAGGGTGCAGATAAAGCCCTGCCAACAGTGACTTCCACGCTTCCAAGTCCTGATTAGAACGAGTGCATGACCTCCTCATCCTCACCCAGGTGTTTCTGGAGGTTCTGCTCGGGCTTGTCTTCTTCTTCAAGGTAAGCAGAGCAGAGCTGTTACGGAGGCCCAGGGGCATGTGTGGCCTGGGAGTGGAGAGAGTCAGGGCCTCCCCTGAGCTGTCCTCTGGGAGGGGCTCCAGGGGCCCATTAGGACTCCCAGGCTGGATGGAGCCAGGGAAGTTCTGAATGGCATTGCTCAAGGCAGAGGCAAGGTTAAGCAAAGATAGGCTCCTTAAGCCTCCTAATTGAAAGGCGGGGTCCGGGAGGCAGGGGGCAGGCAGAGGGGCGGGGGCAGCAGAGGGTGGGGCGGCCCGTCCTGGAGAGTCCCAGGGGCTGGGGTCGGAGGGAGTGGGGGGGGGCTGTGGCCTTGCTTGCGGGAGCCGAGGGGTCTTCCAAGGTGCCAAATCTGTTTAAACACGTGCTGCAAAATTATAAGCTGCTATTTCCTGAGCTGCCTAATTTAAAAAACCCACATCAAGGATCGGGTAATAAAAATATCATTTCATATTCCACATACGATGAAAGTTTCCTCAGTGCCAGTGTCTCCACCAAGGAGCCTCTTGCTGCCACGGTCCCCCTTGCACAGGTTCACGACCCGCCTCTGTCACAGGCGAAGCCACAGTGAAGCCATCACATCCAGCTGCAGCCACTCATCTAGTCAAGGGCAACGCCGTGCCCTCCCTGGGTCCCAGCTTCCTCTTCTGTAGGGTGGGGACAGAAGTGGAAAGCGTCCACAGATATGAGGAGGACTGGGTGAATCAAATCTTGAAAAGTCGCCTAACTGCCTGCAAGATGGCCATTGTTACAAGAAACAGGTTTCCCTGGCTGAATTCGCCAGCTTCACACAGACTCTGACCTTACACTTACCAGGCGCTTGACCCGAGTGAAGTAACTGGCCGACTCGGAGAGCACGCTTAGGCTTTGTTGTTGTTCCTGTTCAGGTTTTTATTTTCATTAAAAAAAAAAATTCATCCAAGTCCAGTTATTTTTTTCAAAGTAGGTTTGCTGGGCTTTTGGAAAATCTTTGGTTTGGTAAGTGGCAAACTTTGAAAAACTAGCATTTGGGTTTGGTTTGGCTTTTAGTTGAAGGGAGCAGCTTGGGCTGATTCGGGGTGCACCGTTCTGGTTCGGCTCAAAGCCCGACCATGGGGTTTTGATTCCGTTTCTCTGCTGCCCCCGGAGCGTGCACAAGAAGAGAGAGAAGCAGTGCTGTAGCTACAGGCAAGCCAGCGCATCTGAAGAGCCTGCTGGCTTCTGGGACTCGTGCTCTGCATCAAAAAGTTTCTTGCAAAAGCATGGCTCCCGTGCACCTTGAAACACAACAGCTTTAGCGGCCTCAGCACCATGTGTCTCACATGGAAGGACCACGGCAGAGACAGTGTGGGGTTTGTTTTGTTTTGCTTTTTTATAAGCAGCGTAAGAGCTTTACCTAAGAAAACCACAAGCACCTGGAAGAGTCTGTGGCAGAACCAGGTCTTAACCTGAAAGTTCAGCAGTTATTTGCTCTAAATTTGTGTCCACTGATGAATTTTAACTTCCAGCCTCACACTATGTGAGAACTTCTGAATTTGTAGAAAATGTTGGGGTCATTAACTAAAGAATTGCTTTTAGACATATTTTCCCAACTACTATGAACCAGAGAGTTTAAGTGAATTTCCAAGTCACCCTCCAGCACGTGAGGTCACAAGAAATACCAGTGGGACCCCTGCTGACTGGAGTCCTGCGCCGACCTCCGCCACAATGTCCTTGTATTCAGGAGGGTGGATACACATCTTACTAGGATCCCAGTTCCCTGGTAAGTCCACGGTGACCCATTCCCCAGGTGAATTTTCTCAGTTCCCTTTTGGGTATCTCAAAATCTGAACAGAGATTTAGGCCTCTAACAGAACAACAATTAGAGTCAAGTATATGAATATGCTGTGACTTTATTTACATCACTTTTCCAGGGCTGTTCTTCCCAGGGATCCCAGTTTCTCCAGGTTACAAGCCAGGAGGGCGGCCCATTAATGGTAAGAACCATCATCTCACTGTCTCTCTCCTCTGCTCAGGAAGGACCTCAGCGTCAACCCCCCAGGTATTTCTGGGAGTTGTTCCCGTAGACGCAGCCCATGGTCTGTGGGGAAGGGGCCCCCTCCTGTCTGGGACTGTCCAAGGTTCCCCCCGCCATGCTGCTTCCAGATTTTGTTCGTGAAACATCTTCTGTCTGCTCTCAGCCTTCTACCTTGTTAGGTCCCAGAAATGGACCGATGTGTGTTTCAGAGGTGACAAACCACAGTCACAGATTTCAAGCTTAAACTCTTCAGAACTGCGGCTTCCCTCTGACTCTGATGGGTGTTTTCCCACCTCTGGGAGGTCGGTCCCGCGTGGCTGCCTGTCTCTTGGGCTGTGTTCTTTTAGGTGTTCCCGGTTCCTTTGGTCACATATGCTCCTTGTGACCCTGTCCGTGAGCTTCCCGGACACACCCAGATGAGTCCAAATTCCAAGGGAGGCCTCCTCTGTGTGTCTTGATTAATATAAATCACTGTTGTGGGTAAATGACAATATCATGAACTTGGAGCCGGAGCTGTCAGTTTACGAGATGGATTTAAACTGGACATATTCAATCAGTAATGAGGAGGCTCACTGTGAACTGTGAGTGCTCAACAGATAACAGACTAATTTGCCGAAAATCAATTTCCTACACGATCTGCTTGCTAGTGTGCTGGTGTTTCCCGTCTCACTGTGGGCCCCTCTGGCTTTTGACCAGGCTGAATTACCTAATAACCAAAATCGTGTTTCTATTAACTACTTATAATGTTGACAGTTAGTCACATGGCATGAAATGGTTTCCGCAGCCTATGAGAGTTTTTTTCTTGTTTTCCATTCTAGTTTTGCTAAGGTTTTCTGCAGCCACTTTCTGTTGTCGGAGAGGGGTTCCCAAGATTCTGCCTCTCAGAGCAACAGTGGGGCCCTCCCCTGCCTCATCCTGGCTCCCCAGTTGCCCTGTGTCCTGTCCTCATACACACCAGGGTGCAGCCGTCACTGCCTCCTCTCACACCATCACAGATCCTGCCAATCCTGTTCGGGGGTAAGACTTAATCTTTTTTTTTTTTCCAGCTGTTTAATTGTGTAAGAAAATACTGACATCAGTATTTTAATACATATTTGTTTTACAAGAACTTAGACATTTTGAATTGAAATTTGATTACAAAGCGTGTCTGTGTGTCAGTCTGAGTTATGAATGAATCTGGTCCTGGGGCACACGTGGTCTTGTAAGACTTTAATCATCAAAAGTGGTCCTGAAGCATATTAATATGAGGATATTAACGCTCATACATGTGGGATATGCAAATATTTGGATATTGGATTTCTTTTCACTGTATTTCTCTCTCTCTTTTTAAGACGACTTCTTATTGGTGCAGGTTGTCTGCAAATACAACCAGTAACAACTCTTCCTGTCCCTTTGGGCATTGGGAGGGAGGGTCTTACTCCTTCTCCCTTGAATCTGCACTGACCTTGTAGAAGTGATATTCCGGAACTTCTGAGCTTAGGCTTTAAGAGGTCTGGTAGCTTCTGCTCTCCTGAAACTCTGAGCCACCCCGTGTAAGTCAGACTGCCCTCCAGAGAGAAAAGTTCTGTCAGCCCTGGGCTGCTCCAGCCACAGCAGCTGAAGGGCCAGCCATGCGAGTGAGGCTTTCTTGATTTATTCAGCCTCAGTGCAGCCTCCAGACTACAGAATCAGGAGCAAATAAATGGTTCTTGTTTTCAGCCAGTAAGTTATGGGGTAGCTTGTTACAAACCAAAAGAGAACTGATACACCATCTGCAGCAAGCTGATTACTCTGGCAGCTTGCCTGTGATTGACTTGAAACTCACTGGGAAGATGTGAGTACATTTGCATAAGGAACTCAGGCCTGCTGGGAGAAACCAGAATGAAACCTCAATCCCTCATCCCAGAGATGTCAACTGGTGGACATTAGTCAGCGTGGATCTACAGTGCAGACCATAATCCAGGGAGACGGGAGTGCAGCAGCCTCCTGAAATAAGACCAGCGGAGTAGCTGTGATCATGGCTCAGGACCCTCACTAGTGGTCATAGTGCTTCCTGTACTGAGGCAGTAGGCACAGGCAGAGGGGGTCCTAGCCCTCTGCGTAGCTAGCTTCCCTCAGGAACAGCCAGACAGACATACTGGAGTTTCCTTGCCATACAGCGAAGGGCAGGTGAAGAGACAGATGGGCTTGAGACAGAGAGAGACTCAACACACTGGAGTCTCAAGCCCTTTGTGACCATCCTGGAATGTTATATTTTGATGCCTGAACTGTGAAGCCAGGCATCCCGGGTGTGTTACTATTACAATTTTCGGTTTAATTTTCTTGAGATATTTCATCCTGAGGAGGAAAAATCTGTTGCGAGAAAAAAAACCAGGAACAGACATTGTAAAGAAATATCCTCCCGTTCACAAGCAATGTCACTCTTTCTAAAAACAGTGTGTGTAGTGGAACACAATGGAATAATTTTTAGCATATGAGGAAAATTGTCCGTAACATTCCCGCAACCTACTGCTAGTGCTTGAAAATAAGCTCTTGCCCTCACTGAATATATGAATGGTTAAAATAGTCTTTTTTTTTTTTTAAACAAGGGCTCCAAAAGATGAGTGATTTGGGCTTTTCTCTTCTTTCCTTTTCTCCCCACAACATCAACAAATCAGAATGCACCTCCACCTCGCCGAACTTGAACTCCAGATGTGTGCTTAAGGGAGACAGGGCTGACAGCCCAGGGACTTGAGGGTCCCATTAGCAGTCATCTACACCCATTACCCTGTCTCTCTGGATTTCCTTTCCTGCCACAGTTCCAATACTCTTTGCAAAGAAAATCGGCAGACAGGTTCTGAAATTTGCATGCAGATCCTTCTTGATAGTAAAAATGCTTCAAGATGTGGCTGGGAGGGTTGCGTGGCTGATTTCTGGGGCTTTGAATGGCCCTTCCTGGTTTCAACCCCATTTCTCACGGTGGAGGAGTACTGACCCTAGGGTCTGGAAGAGCAGTCCCTCACCTCCTCTGCAGTGAGGCATTCCCAGAAAGGACAGAGTGCCCCGGGGGGTGATGTTCTCTGGAGCTCTTGGAGGTCAAAGCTCAGAGAGGTGGTCTGGGCAGCAAGGAACTGCAGAGGGCAAAGTGCGTCAACACAGTGGCTTTACAAATCCTGGGCAGTTTCATCATGGCCTGAGTTCAATGACCAAGGATGGACTCTGGGTAAAGGGGAGGCTGTTTACCAGCTGGGTCCCTCTGCCACATCCCCAGGATGGTCAGAAAGTGGATTCACACATCTGTCAGACATTTTCCTTTAGTGTCAATCTGTCAGATTTCTAGGATTCTCCTCTGGGTATGTCTCCTCAGCACAGGTCTTCTCAACCTGGGGTTAAGATTTCAAGGCATCCACCGATCTGGATGAGAAGAACAGTGCATTTTAATTTTTTCTCATCTCAAATTGAAATTTAGTGCTCTCTTTTTTAAAATTCAGGTGTAACTGACATTTAACATAGTAGTTTCAGGTGTACAACATGATAATTCCATATTTGTACATACGGTGGTGTGATCGCCACAGTAAGTCCAGTTAATATCCATCACCTCACAGAGAGGCAAAACTTTTTTCCTTGTGAGTGAGAACTTTTAAGATCTACTCTCTTAGCAAATTTAAAATATGCAATGCACTATTATTAACTGTAGTCACCATGCTGTACATTACACCCCCACGGACTTACTTATTTTACTGCCAGAAGTTGGTACCTTTTGACCACCTTCATAGGCTCCGCCCACCCCCTACCCTTTAAACAGTCTTTATTATCAGCAGAAATCACAGATGCTTTCATATTACGCACACATCAGAAAATCTTATGCCCATCCTTACTTCAGTGTTATGGTCATAATTAGACCTACTACGAAAGCTTGTTATTTAAGGTCTTAAGAAAGAAGTGCATATAAAAACTATCACATAGTGGGGAGGGTATAGCTCAGTGGTAGAGCTTAGCATACATGAGGTCCTGGGTTCACTCTCCAGTACCTCCATTAAAAATAAATAAAATAAAAATAAATAAATCTAATTACCTCCCGCCACAAACAAACATAAAAACTGCATCACATATCTCATACCCATGAGGTTGGCTACTACCCCCCCCCCCCCCAAAAAAAGAAACTGCCTGGGACCCAGCCCTGGTTCCTGGATGAAAAAGGATGGCCCTTAGAAAACCAATTTTACTCAAGCGTTACACCTTCCAAACATTTTTATATGAAAGGAAATGTGGATTATCTTGATGCAGGCAGTGCGTGCCTCTGCTGGCCGATTGCCTGTCCTCCGCTCCCCCGACTCCTCTGCAGGTGGCAGCCCCCATGGATGGGGGTGAGGGCGTGTCAGGGGCCCTGGGGTGGGGTGGGTGGGGCGTAGGGGGCTCTTTGGCCCAGCCTCAGGAGCAAGGTGGGAATCCGGGAGCTCAGGATTGGAGACAGGGAAGGTGAGTGGAGGTGCGTGCCCGGGCAGTGAAGGAGCATTATGACATATTTGTAATAGAGAAGAGACATTGCCCTTGAGAAGGTTGAGAATCCCTCCTCTGAGCAAATGGCAGTTTCTTTCTTCTCCTAAGAATCATAGAATTTCAGGTTTGGAAGAGACCTTGAAGGTCACCTGGTCCTGCCCCTCCCTCCATCCAGTGCTCAAATCTGTGTAGTTGGAATAATGAGAACTGGGGTGCTTCACTCCCTCCTCTCCTTCCTTTCCCTTGGATGTGACCCCTGGGATGCAGCCACGATGGGGCAGAGCAGGACCAGGGGCCTGGAGGACTAAGGACCCAGACTCAGAGAGCCTTACGGATCTCAGCAGGAGGTGGTGTAGATACTGGGGTCCAAGAACCACTTATGATGTCCACTGAAAGTTGCAGGCATCAGCTTGGTGGGAAAACCCAGGCCTGCCTCCCAAGTAGAAATACTCTACTCTCAAAGTCTCATCCCATCTCAGGGATCCCAGAAATCCAAGCTGGTGAATCAAAACACTGTGTCTCAGTGCATGTCCTGGTGCTTGAGTTCTGAATGACACTGGGCATCTGATACTTGTGAAGCCCTGGGCTGGTGGAGGTGAGTGGACAGGTGGGCTGAGGTCAGTATGGACTAGAGAGCAACTAAGCAAAGATGTCCACTCTTGGTAGTTTATTCCAGAGCCAAGCATCTCCGACTCCATATTCTAGGACAACAGGACTATGTCAGAAGGTGGGCCAGCCTATGTTTCTGCTGACTCAGTGTCCTCAAAGCTGCTGGGACAGGAGAGAGACACTGGAGAAACCACACATCCTGATATTGGTTTCGTTTTGCTGCATGCTGGTACCACCCTCCACCCTCATCCTTCCTCCCCAGCGCCCCCTCCATCCCCTGAGTTTGTGACTCTCTTGTCCTGTCCCACGCCCTGTGCTCTTTCCGCCCCGGGCTGGCCAGCCTTCCTCCACCCCTCCTGCCCACCCCAGGCTGACACAGGGCCCTCTGTCTTCCTGTGGAATGCAGTAGCGATTCTGAGCCTGGTGTCAGACAAGGAGTCCAGCTCCCCTATAAACTTTTTATAGCTTAGGAAAATAAACATGTGGTTTAAGGTCTTTGCATAGGCAGTGCTCACCGAGTTTGAGCTTGCTTTACAGAACTACGAAAGAAAATATTGGTAGAGCTAATAAATTTCCGAGCCAGCCAAGGGACAGTAGTCCAGAAATCTCGGGGAGGGTTGATGGTTTCAATGATAAAGGAGGGGTTATCTCTACAGCTGTCATCTTGTCCACTCCTGCTTAGAATCTGCCTGCCTGAGTGATGCAGCCAGGCTCCCGGGTTTCCTGGGGCTGGGAACCAGCAAAGGGATGGGGAATCGCAGCATTTCCCTGCTGCTGTCAGAGCCCTTGGGGATAACTTTACAAATCAGGAAGCAGAGTCCAGAGAGAGAGAGGAGGAAGTGATCTCGTGGGTCCCACGGCTTGTTAGAGATGGGGACCAGCGTACTTTTCACTCAAGCAGCTTTCCAGGCATCTGCCGTGTGCTGGCGGGGGTTGGGGGTTGGGGGGTGGGCAGGGAGCCCACTGAATGCACGTGCACAGGGCAGGGCAGAAGACTACTTCTGGGGTTTACTTCCTGGGTTTGTGGAGGAGCAGAGACCCCGGGAGGAGGGGGAAATGAAAGGGAGGTGTCCGATTAGAGCATTGGGTAGTGACAATAAAAATGATAATACATGTTGCTCTCGTTACCATTTTTGAAGCATTGACACTGCATCTGGATCCGATGTCACCTCACTGAATCCTCAAAGCCCTGAGAGGCTGTGGTTCCGATCCCTATTCTGCAGCTGGGGAAAACTGCAGCTCACTTTCCCACAGTCACCTGGCTGGAAAGTGTCAGAGCCAGGAGTCAAACCCAGGCTGCCCGACCCCGACACCTGTGCCTCTGCTCACACAGCTTGCAGGAGCAGGTATGGGAAAGGCAAGAAGGCTGGTTGAGGCTGGATGAGTGTGAAGCCCCCATGGGACATTCAGGCAGCGATAAGGTCCAGGCAGGAGGTGGGCATCAGAGCAGGGCAGGTAGATTTGGGGTTACCTGCTGGAGAGTGGGCAATGAAGCTGGGGAAATCCATTGTATAGAGAGGGGTGCTGGAGGGTCGGGTGGAAACCTGGGGCACATCACCGGTCACGGGCAGGCAGAAGGCTCCCAGGGCTTTAGAAGTATCTCTGGCCTTGCTTGCTGCATGGAGCAGTGAATGGGGAGGATGTCCCTGCTCAGGGTGCCATGGCTCTCAAGGCAGACACCATTGCTCTCCAGCGAGAAAAAGATGATCCCACGGCCCACAAAGCCCTGGGAGAATGTGCACGTGGGTCTGCCCTCTGAATCCAGCATTTCCACTTCTGGGAGTTTATTCTGAGGATGTGATCAGGGACATGGCTGAGGAGTCATCCCAGCAATATATGCGCACGAAAAATCCCAAATCATGTAAGTGTCTCCCTATAAGGCATCTGTCACACAACAAAACACACGTAGTCAGTAAGATCAAGAAGTAGAGTAATATTTATGACCAACACTTTTGACATATTCTTCAATTTTATTTGACAGGCTGTGAACAGTGTGAATAGAGTGAGACAATTTTTTGTCCAGAAAAGAATGGACATCAGTACATATTTCAGCGCCCACACCAGGTGGTTCTCTTTGGATATGGGGACTGTGGAGGTGAGTTTTTGTTTTTCCTCTGTTTCAGATATTGCCAGGTTGGTCTGCTTCTGTTCACATCTAATGTATATAATTTTTCTAAGTGGGAGAGAAGTTCTTTCTGGGAGGATTCATCATGGATAATATTGGCAGCGTTTGCCTGGTGCTGATTTCCTGCCAGGGCTGTTCTGAGTACTGTCCAGGGATTGAGGAATTGAAACCTCCAGAGAATTCAGATGGGGAACGGGAGGCTCAGGAAGGTCGGGCAGGGGGCCCAAGTTCACAGAGCTGGTGTGAGGCAGGGCTAGACCGTGAAGCCAAGCCATCTGCCAACAGGGTCCATGCTCTTAACCCCTGCACAGCCACGCTTGGTCCCCATGGCCCACAGGATGTGGGGGGACCAGCGCGCGCTGCTGTTGGTAGCAGGGTTGCCTTATTACACCTTGATCCCCGAGTGCCCCGAGATGGCAGTGCTCAGCACTGTGTCCAGTGAATGAATGAAGTAATTAAAGTATGAATGCATGCATGCAAATGATGGTCCCACTTACCCTCCAGGATCTGAAAAGAAATCCCTTCATGCTTTTTGCATGATGGTGTTAAAACCCAAGGAACCTCCCCCCACTTCAAGAGTGGAGGACTCTAGGAAATGTCTGTCTGCTGAGAAATCTGCCCTGTCTTCCTTCTCCTTGGGAGAAGGGAGGATGGTGCAGAATGTGATGGGGGGTTTAGGGGGGTGGGATTCACCAGCTGTTGTCGATCATTGCATTGGTGGCCTCCAATGGACCATGCCTCCCAGAATTCACACTTCTCTGTGGTCCCTTTCCTAAGATTGGCCATGTGGCTTGCTTGGGCTGATGGGACATTAGCAAGTGTGATGCAAGCAGAGGCTTGATAGGGCTTGAACACGGGGCTTGTCATCTCAGAGTGGCCCCTCTGGGAACCCAGCCACCACATTTTAGGGAAGTCCAGATGAGATCACTGCATAACGCCAGGCTGTGGGAGAGAGGCCCCGGAGGGTAAGAGGCCACTGTGGCCACTCCAGCCCCAATCCAGCTCCCAGGTGAGCGCAGCTGCTGAGAGAGCCCAGCCAAGCCACAGATTCATGAGAAAGAATAAATCGTAGTTGTTTTAAGCCACTAAGTTGTGGGTGGTTTGTTTGGCAGCCACGGGTAACTGAAATGTTGTCTTCCTTTCCTGGACAGCTCTTGGAGACTCTTTCACATACATTTATGAAGCACCTACTGTGTGCTCAGTGCTATGGGCCGATGACGACAGGACTCTGATGGAGAGATGTGAGCCTGGGGAGCCGAGACGGCTGCACGCAGTAAGAGGAAGAGGCATTTCTGGCTGAACTCCCTGCACAGGGCGGAAAGGTACGCGTTTCCCCAAGATTGCCCCACGCAGCAAGCTGCTGCCGCTGACAGGCTTGGTACCCGAGGATGGAGCAGTTGGACACATCGACCTTTTAGTTCATTGTAACCATAGTCTTTTTGTCGCCTGGATCCCTGCTTTGCTAAATGATCTTCAGATGAAAGGACAACATTTGATTCCCCATGAGCTTAAAAAGGAACCATTTACATGGACCCTCAGAGCAATGAGAGCAGCTGAGGTGGGAAACTGAGCGGTCTGCTCAGCTGTGGGTGGACCGAGGCACCACCCTTGTTCTTTAGGGGGCAGGAGGGGGACTGGCGCTGCACTGGGGCTCTGGCTGGGACTGGCTGCTACTTGAAGACCCGCAGTCAAGAACATCGGAGCTGAGAGGCTCAGCAGTCACCCAGGCTGCACGTTCCCAGGTGTCCCCGTTTCCCATCTGGCCCAGCCTCGCACGGCGGGGATGGGCGGGACACCTGGCCTCGGGGACCTCGCTGCAGACGCTGGCCCCACACAACCTGCCCGTAGGTCCTCCCTGAACCAGTCACTCCTTTTCTCTGTTTCCCAATTTCCTCCCTGGGACCAAGTGAGGAGAGCTAGGACTGCGGGAAATCCCGTGGACCCAAGACACATCTGGAATATGCTGGAGGGCCTGGGAGGCCAGGCAAGCTGAGCATCCGCGTTTCACAAGCCGAGGAAGTGCCGGTGAGGAAGGGCAGGGTTTTCTCAAGGCCTGGGGCTGGCGGGCTCCGGGCCAGGAGGGTGATCTCCCAGCTGGAGGGCAGGATGAGTCAGGCCCCGAGGTGTTTTCCTCACATGGTTTCAGTTCTCAGGTCAGATTCTTGGCACCTGAGGGGAGAGCTTGGTCCAGGCCGCTAGGAAATCCTCAGCAGCAGCGGGCTCGGATTGGGCGTGGCTAGGAGGAGAGCGGGCTGCCAATAAGTGATTTACAGCCTGTTCCCTCATGTTTTACGTTTTCATCATTTCGTGTTGCAGCCCAATCTCCAGTAATGGGATCTGCAGAGGCGTCAGGCTCCCCAGACTGCTGCCCGGGGGTGGAGCCCGAGTGGGGAAGTCTGCCCAGTGCTGGGCACTTGGCCTTGACTTTCAGTGTGGCTCTGTCAAATGTCGCAAAACTCTGTGTCCCAGAAGCTTGATCACGATCACCTCCCTGGACCTCCCTCCCACCTCCTCTTCCTTCACACCTCAGACTCTAAGGGCCTCTGAGGCTGCACTGTTCTGGGTACTGAACTTGGGTGCCCGGGGAACACCAGGGAGGAGCCCCATCTCGACCTCCACACATCACACAAAACCCCCTGGTGAATCCTCCACCACGTGCTGTCTGTCCGAGGATTCCCAGGACCTTTCCACTGGTGGGGACATGAATGACACAGCCCCTGTGGAAAACTTGTCAGCCCTTCCTCCAAAAGTTAACATAGAATGATTATGTGACCCAGCAATTCCACTCCTTGGTATGTAAGAATTGAAAGCAGAGAACCAAACAAGTACTTGTACACTCATGCTCGGCATAAATCACAGGAGCCAAAGGTGGCAAAGAATCTCTGACAGACAAATGGATAACCAAAATGGGGTATAGACATACAATGGAATATGATTCGGCCATAAAAAGGAATGAAGCAGTGACCTGTGCTACATCATGGGTGGACCTCAAAGACATTACTCTAAAGTAAAAGAAGCCAGACGCTAAAGGCCGTGTCTTACAGGACCACATTTATATGAAGTGTCCAGAATACGTAAATCCATAGAGACCAAAAGCGGATCAGTGATTGCTGGGGCTGAGGGGAGCGGGAATAGGGACTGCCTAATGGGTGCCGGGTTTCCTTTTGGGGGTGATGAATATGTTTCAGAACTAGATAAAAGTAGTAGTTGCTAAAGGCCACTGAAGTATACCTTTTTATATGGTAAATTTTATGTTATGTGAGTTTCACCTTAAACCTTTTTTTAATCAAAAAACTTGTCCTATTGCCTTCAAATCTCACCATGCCCTGGCATATACATCCGTCATTCATACCTCCAGCTACTCACCCAGAACTCCAGATTCATGGCAGGAGGTGGTTGGTGAGGTTGTCAAGGTAGGAACTGAGGACTGGCCTATAATAGGGCCTGCAGTGGGGGCCACAAGGGCTGCTCTTAGCCAGTGGGTGCACAGAGGCCCTCCCTGGGCAGGTCCTGCCCCTCCCAGCTTCTCTTCTCTCTCCTGTGCCCATGCACATTGTCACTGCATTTTTGAGGGAGTTAACTGATGCACTAGTGGTGCCTGAGAAATTGGGGGAACAGAGGAGACCCCAGGCACATCCTTTGTGGCTGACGTGACTATCTGAAGCCCGGGTCTTGAGCTTGGGCTTCCAAGCACAATTGCTGGGCCCTATAGCTCCCTAACATTGTAATAGAGAGGACCAAATCTGACTGCATGTTGAATGTTTTTTTACTTTAACCTTTGTGTTCTATTTCTTTCTCTATAGCTGAAAGAAGTTTGCCTATAGCCTGAAAAACACAGGAGAGCCTGTTCTCAAGGTTCTGACCTTTAAAGGTATGACACTTTTCCATTCCTATAGAGATAAAAAGTTGCAGCACAGAGAAGAACATTTGTCTTATTGGAGGTTTATAGGAACACTGTGACCTGACCAATGTGGACAGCTGCAAGAACAAAGGATTCTAACACTAAGAAGTTTGCAGCAACCAACCACACCTCCTTCCCTTTTTTTTTTAAAATTTAAGTACAATTACAGTGTGTCAATCTCTGGTGTATAGCACAATGTCCCAGTTATGTATGTACATACATATATTCGTTTTCATATTTTTTCTATTAAAGGTTATTACAAGATATTGAACATAGTTCCCTGTCCTATACAAAAGAAACTTTAAAAAATCTATTTTTATATATAGTGGCTAACATTTGTAAATCTCAAACTTCCAAACTTATCCCTTCCCACCCCCTTTCCCCAGTAACCATAAGATTGTTTACTATGTCTGCTAGTCTGTTTCTGTTTTGAAGATGAGTTCATAGTGTCCTTTTTTTTTTTAAGATTCCACATATGAGTGATATCATGTGGTATTTTTCTTCTCTTTCTGGCTTACTTCACTTAGAATGACATTCTCCAGGTCCATCCATGTTGCTGCAAATGGCATTATTTTATTCTTTTTTATGGCAGAGTAGTATTCCCTTGTGTAAATATACCACAACTTCTTTACCCAGTCATCTGTCAATGGACATTTAGGTTGCTTCCATATCTTGGCTATTGTATATAGTGCTGCTGTGAACATTGGGGTGCATGTATCTTTTCACATTAGAGTTTCCTCCAGATGTATACCCAGAATTGGGATTGCTGGATCATATGGTAAGTCTATTTTTAGTTTTTTGAAGAATTTCCATTCTGTTTCCCATAATGGCTGCACCAAACTACATTCCCACCAGCAGTGTAAGAGGGTTCCCTTTTTTCCACACCCTCTCTAGCATTTATTGTTCGTGGACTTTTGAATGATGGCCATTCTGACTGGTGTGAGGTGATACCTCATTGTTGTTTTGATTTGCATTTCTCTGATAATTAGTGATATTGAGCATTTTTTCATATGTGTATTGGACATTCGTATGTCTTCATTGGAGAAATGCTTGTTTAGGTCTTCTGCCCATTTTTGGATTGGGTTGTTTGTTTTTTTCTTGTTAAGTTGTATAAGCTGTTTATATATTCTAGAAATGAAGCCTTTGTCAGTCAGTTGCACCACTTGCAAATATTTTCTCCCATTCTGTAAGTTGTCGTTTTGTTTTGCTTTTGGTTTCCTTTGCTGTGCAAAAGCTTATGGGTTTAATTAGGTCCCATTTGTTTATTTTTGCTCTTATTTCCATTGCCTGGGTAGATTGCTCTAGGAAAAGCCTGAATTCTAACTTGGTAAGATGCTTCTTTGGTAAACTAGTCTACCATCTTCTTGGTCTTCTGGCTTTCTGAATAAGATTGCTATTCTTTGCCCCAACAACTAATCTCATTTATTTATTATTTATTATTTAAGGGGATTTGGAGTGGGGAAGGGGAGAATAGGCAGGCAGAGGAGACAGAAGGTCAACCTAGCCCTGTTGGCTGTCATTGAGGCAGAGGTTACCACCTGGGGGAGAGACCATGGAGGGGGGAGGGCACAGGGAGAGGAGGGAGGCTGAGAACAAAGTGAATACCCCCACCCCACACAGAGAAAAAAGAAAAGAATAGGGGGAGGGGCGAGAACACAGAAGGAGCCCTAACTGTCCCCCTCTTCCCCTCCGCCTCTCTCTGCTGCCAGACACTGACGTTCAGGGGCCTCCCTCTCACATATGGGCCTAATTCAGGTACAGTGAAATCTCGCATTGCTCTGGTTAAAAATTATTACTTCGAATAATGAAATCTTTGTCATTGAAAACTCCAAAAATGAAAGAAAAAAAAAAGGCCCTCAAAGCCGTGACTTACGGGCAGCATGGTGATGGAAATGAATTCATCATCCCATTTCCCCGCATCTGAACGGGAGGACAAACTTGATTCATGACAGGGCCGCGTGCACAGGTCCCCACGGGCAGGGTGGCTGATGGACCTGTGAGGAGCCGGCGGGGGAGGCTCCCAGGGGCATGGGGAGCAAGCCATAAGCATCTCCTTGGCACATTTGGGCGTCGGGTTTTCTGAGGATTTGGATGAGCTGTCAAAACATTTCAGGGCCCTGCAGAGACCTACAGCTCCTACAGAGAAAATCCCGTAATAGGTCTATGAAACGGGCTGTGTTTTTCCTTCAAACCCTAAACCTCACACCCACATGAAAATGTCCCGGACAAAGCAGCGTGACCTGCAGGGGCAAGCAATGCGGCCGAGAATCTCCCTCCGACTGATGCTTTTCATCTGAGACGCACGAGTGCTTCCGATTTCATATTTCATTGATCCCCGCCTCCCTGCAGGGCAGTTAAAGACAGACTGGCTGCATCTGTTCGCCAGAAGAGGAACTTAACTGCATCAGGGTGATGACGAGCCTGGTGGAGATGGACCCGGGGCCTCGAGGTCCACGCCTGGGGCTAAGCCTCGTCCTCAGGCCTTGACTAGTGGTTCCCATATTGGGCCCTGAGTACCTTCCACTGCACCACAAGGCCCCCAAGGTTATGATGGGGAGGAGCTGTTTTTGTTTCCCTGCAGCCCTGAGGTGGGTGAGCAGAAGAGGAGGTGGCAGAGGGGTGGGGGGCTGGGGGCCCAGTGTCCTCTGCAGGGGTCAGGTCAAAGCCTGCTCAGCCAGCCAGGAGGCCCACCAGGTAGGAATGCTGGCTTTGCCTGGGACTCCTACTGGCTGACATCTGCTTGAGATGTGATTTCTCCCCATAGCAATTTTTCAGGGGGAAATGGGCACAAAAGTGCTTGGTGAGGTGGTTGCAGAAAGAGGGGCATCAAAATGGATAAAGATGATCTGGGCTGGTATTCAGTCTGCCCCCGTCATTCACCAGATCTTTGGTGGACGATGGCTGTGTGATCCCTGATCTGGGTGCCGGAAGTTCATGGAGGGCGGGACAGACAAACTGGCTCTGTCATGCTGGGGGAGGATGCAGACAATAAATAACGAATGATTAAAGGAACGGAGAAATTTCAGGCCAGTGCCTTGAAGAAAATACATAGGTTAAGGAGGTGGAGAGGGTCTGGGGATGACTTTGGATGGGAGGTTGGGGAGCTTCTCCAAAACCTGAACTGAGTCCCATATTGAAACCTGGGGGGAGAATATTCCAGAGCAGGGCAGTGTCCCTGAGGTGGGAATGGACAGACCCAATTACCAACAACCCCTAGGAGCTGATTTTCTTCCCAGAGCCAACATGGCAGACCCTGGACTCAGGTCAGCCACAGACACTCACCCTGAGCTGGGAGTCGGCAGCCAAGACAGGACTTGGGTTCTACCTGCCCCAGAACCGAGGGCCCAGGGCACAGCCCAAGGCCCCTCACCTGTTGGCTCAAGTTGTGGGGAGAAGGGGAACCATCACAGAACTTGGAGGCAGACACACCTGATTTGAGTCCTGGCCAGCTGTTTACTAGCCTGGGGCTCTGAGGAAGTCACCCTACCACTGGGAACCTCAGTTTCCTTATCTATTAGTTGGGAGGATAAGTACCTCTCAGGCTTGCTTTGTGGGTTAGCAACGACAGCTGTAAAGGCTTTAGCACAGTTCCCAGCACCCGGGGATTGGATGCTTTATTTTAGAGCTAAAGGCTCTCCCAACCCTCCCAGGCCTGCCTGCTTTTCTCCTTCCTGACTTCCTTCAACCTGAATCCTGTTGCTCGGGGACCAAGGCCCTCCCTTCTGTGCCAGCCCCTCCCCCCAGGCCCTGGCCTGTGCTCTTAGCCCAGCCACCTACCGTGGGCTCGCAAGATCTCAGGATTGCCTGTCTTTCGGGACTCCAAGCACCCCTGCTTCCTGCCTGGGTTATGCAGACCCCTTCTCAGAACCCCCTGCTCCTCTGGCTGCCGACCCCTCCTGCAGGCCAAGGCGTCAGCCCAGCACAGGGTCAGCCCAGGAAGAAATGCAACTTTGTGTGAAGACAGATCCCAGTGTGATCCCAGTTCTACTTCTTACTGGCTGTGTGACCTTGACTAAGTTACTTAGCCTGTCTGACCCCAAACGTCCTCATCCCTAAAGAGTGGTACTTTCAGGGGAAGAAAAGCACCATTTCACCACAACCTGCATCAGTTTCACTTAGGAAAGGAACAGTCTTAGTTTATGAAAATGCACAAATAGGACCCTTAGGGGTGGGAGGGGGCTCCTTGGAGGAAACTGGAGGAAGAGGAGGGATGGAGACTCATCCTAGACTGCATAAGAAAGGGACCAGGAGGTGGTGATGGGTTCAGGGCAGCGGGATTAGGGGAGAGAGGGCTGGAGCAACGTGGACCTGAAGCCGAGGGAGAGGAAATAGCCCAGGGACTTCTTAAGAACTTCAGGGTCCACTGTTTATTTTCCCTGCAGCTTGGAGTGAGAGGCATGCTTCTTGCTGTTGCCCCTGAATCTTCAGAAGAATCTCTGCACCCAATTTCCATGCCTGATTGTATGGAGAGGCTTGGGGGGTGGGGAAAAGGGTCCTCTTCTCCTGGCTCAGTGCTGGGGAGGCATCACAGGAAGAGCACAGAGAGGAGGAAGATGAACAGAAGCCCAGAACCAGAGCCAGAGGAGGCCAGGATAAAAGAGTCTCGGAGAATTGCTAAAGTCTTGGTGAGGGGACATTGGACATGCCTATTAGGTCTGCATCTTAAGGGACAGGTGGCCTTAGGTGACACTGGGGTTATGCCACCTTGCAAGTCTTGGGGGAATTCAGTGGCATCTGTGGGGATTTGTTTTTAAAGGGCTCCCTTACCGGGCACCTGCATAGCCATTGTCCCAGCCGAGCCCCGTCGTGGTCTCTCTCACCCGGCTTTGTCCAGATGATGGGGTTCTGGTGATTTCGGCCAGGGAGAGCTGGTTGGGTAGCTTCCCCACACTGTGGGGATGCTGGCTGGTAACTTAACGCCTTCCGACAGCTCAGCGCCCCCACTGCGGCCTGCGAGCGTCAGGCTGAGCCTCGGAGAACAGACAGCACACACTGAAGCCATTTCTGCTCTGAGTGCTGGCACGCTCTGTGGTCCTGCCGGTTATCTGAGTGAGCAAGTGCTGCCGAGGGATTCCCTCCTGTCCAGGGGTTTGTGAGACAGCGCCCCTCAGAGTGGGGGATGCTGCCAGCTTCTGCGAGTGAGCCGTGTCCCCCCACTCCCAACTGCATTGGGGGTGCGGCTCCCCCTCCCCCTCTTGAATGGGGTGGGGAGGTTGCAGGGTGGCACCTCTTTGACACAAAAGCCCAAGTTCTAGGCTGGGAGCTAAGAGGGAAGCCAGATACTCAGGCCCATCCTTGGTCACCCTGGTGGCCAATGAGCCCCCAGGAGATCTCATTTGGTCTAATGTGGGGGCAGGAGGAGAGAGGGAAGGAAGGCTTGACATAGAGACAGGAAGAGATAAGCAGACAGCTCTTGGCATAAAGGAAAGTCAAACTCCATTATTTGCTGTATATCAAATTAAGTCTGGCCCTGAGTCCCCACTGCCTTGGGAGCCCCTCTCCTGGGCTAGCGCAAGAATCAGGGAGTTTGTGGGGCGGAAAACTGGGGCAGGGTCACCTGCAGCTCCTCTCGGTACGTGGTTTCCTCTTGCGGTCAGCCAGAACATCTGCCCCACCCATTTGCCCAAGGCTTACCCAGTTTTAGGGCTGAAAGTCCTTTGTCCTGGAATCCCTTCAGTTCTGGGCAAACTGGGATGGTGGGTCACCCTCCCCACCTCCGTCACCCAGGTGCACCGGGTGACCATTTCTCTGGGAGGTCCTGTCACCTCTGTGGGGTGGGGATGGGAGGCTACAGGTCCTACTGATGAGGGAAAATCCAGAGACTGCACTGTATAGGGTCCCCTCGCCCCCTCTCCCCTTGCCCTCTCTTCCACTGACAGATCCTATGAAGCGTCTCCGGTTTCTGGAAGGCATAGGCCCAGAAGATGGATTGTTCCCAAGCAGCCTTTACCCCGAAACTGCACCTCAAACCTTCCCAGAGGTGCAGGAGCAGAGGCTTCCTACTCGCAACAGAGGGACAGAGTGCACGTGAGCGTCCCCATGGCTTCTCCTGCCCGTCTTCATGTAAATCACTTCAAAGAGGGCTCAGATGAAGGGGAGTTGTAGCAGGTTTGTGTTACCACAAGAATGCTTTTCTTGGGGCCCCTGGGAGTGCATCTCCTTGAACCCAGGGCTTAGAGAAGGCTCTTAAGCTGCAAAAATGTAACCCCCGGAGACCCTAGCCTCCTCCATCAGTGTCTCCACCTGCAAATGGTGTTTACTCACTCCCAAAAGGCTTTTCTCCCTGCATGTTTCCTGACTGGAAGGGTTTTCTCCACATGGACACAGTGCTTTAATGTTTCTGAAGATCGAGAACCTCAGACACCTGTGTTTGCTACTGATTAGAGAAATGGCCTGCAGTTTAGGACAGTTCTGGGCAAAGTGCAAAAGCCAGCCTAGAGAAAATGGTGCTTATTAGCAGGGTAACAGCATGGCTGGTGAGAACCCACCAGCGGGGAAGTGGCGGGATTGGGCTGGGGGCCAGGCAGGGGGCTTGCCTGTTTCACCGACTGCAGAAAGATGTAAGGGGGAAGAAAAGGTGGAAGGAAGGGAGATGTTTAATCCACTTAAGAGAACAAATAGCTTTTAAGTACTTTGGAGGTGTAGTTTACATGTAACCAATTGCTGTGCTAATTCCACTTCATTCGTCATCGAAGCACCAGAGGCAGCCCCGCCGCTCTCTCCTTGCCAATAGCCCGTGTCAGGTTACTCTCTGTCCTCAGAAGGAATAAACTGTATTTCTTTAGACGGTGTTTGATTGCTTTAAGAACAGTCTGTAATTGAGAGTTTTTATAAATTCCATTTATTTCCAGTTAGTTCATAGGCAGTAGGCCTATAACAGTTGCCATCCAGGTGCCCCCAGGTCCCCTCTGATTTCCAGTGCCAGGGGCAGGATGAGGGGGACGCAGCTGGAAGATGTGACATCACCTGCAAGAGGTGAGGGGCATTTCTGAACATCTGTAGCTTCCTGACTCACGAGATTCCACAGGTCACTTAAGAGATGGTGTGGTTCCTCCATGGGCCCCTGGATGGGAGGACATGGTCCACACTTCCCCACAGAGGAGATGGCCTTCCTTTTATTTTCCAGAAGTCAGCTCTACAGCCCCCCATTGCAGAATCTTTCCTGTCAGACCTGGGGAACAGGGAGGCGTGCCAGTCCACTCGCCTGGACCTCACCCTTCTCAGCTTCACATCTTGAGGGAATGGGCCCCATGCTGAGGCTTTCTTCCCTCTGCTCTCTCTTCCTCTTGGTCAAAGCTGCCCTTCTCGAAATTAACCACATGCCAGTTTTTGGAGGGCTGGCCTGACCTCAGAGCCAGATTAAAGTCACTCTGCACAAAGGTCACTCACTGGGATTCCCAATTCTCCTTCTAGGCACTTGGGAGAATTACACTATTTTCCTGCCCACCTGGAGCCGGGCTTGGCCAGGTGACATGCTGTGGCCAGAAATATGTGAACAGAAGAGGCACACGTCACTTCAATGTGGAAGCATTAAGAGCCAGCATGTGATTTCCATGCCTGAACATCCCCTCTGCCACGATGACCGCCGCCCTACCAGAGAGTGGAGGCTCAGGAGAGCTGCTCAGCCCCCCAAAAGGACATGTTCCCCAGAGCTCACTTCTGACTTGTTAAAGGGGATAGTGAAAGGCAAAGAATCCTCCAGAGAGCTGATCAGAGGCCTCAGAGAGCAATGGACAATGGGAGCTTCTCCAGAGAGTGAACTTTGGGCCAAAACAGGAAACAATCCTGGGTGCCCTCAAGGTGGGACCTCAGTGTCTGCTCTGGGAGGACGGGTGCCCTCGAGGTGGGACTTCCGTGTCTGCTCAGGCCTCCCTTTGTTCCCTAACAGGATTGCAGAGCCGTCCTGCCCCCGGCCCCCTGGTACCTTGGAGGGGTGGGGCAGATAACTTGTCATCAAGTTATCAGGAAATGAGCTACTGTGCGTCACCCAGAGCTGCTGGGCCTCCACCAGACGTCTGCAGGGGACTTTCCAACTCTCCCTGAGAGAAGAGGGGACTTGATTTCTCACAGGATGAAGAGTGTGAGTCAAGTATTCTGGGAGCAGAAGGGCAGACTATCACACAAGTGTTTCCTGACCTCCCTCTGAGCACATGGAGGGGTGGTTCTCTCCTTGAAGTGCAGCCTGGTGACTTGACACATGAACAGAGGTGAAGTGGGGGCACTTCTGGGCAATGCACAGTCCACAAATCCCCATCTCTCCCTCTGCTGTGGTGACAGGTGCTGCTCCAGGTGATGGCTGCTCCATCAGCCCGAGGCCAGCCTGATGGCAGTTTCCAGCTCTTGGTCAATTGAAGGACACGTTTCATAAGCAAGAAATCAACCTTTTGTGTTTGTTCTAAGCCACTGAGATTTTGGTTTTATTGGTTACCACAGCATGATCTAATTCATTCTAATACTAACAGGCACACGCATGGTTTTATTGAACAAATGTTGACTTAGTATGTGCCATCCTGAGCCCAGAGGAGACAGAAGTGAATGAAGCTCAGTCTCCTGCCTTTCAGGAGCTCACCATTTGGTGAAGGAGCCAGACAGGGCAATAGCCAAACAACATTTTCCATTATCTGTCTACCTCATATGTATCTGCATTAGATACTAGCATTCTTTGGCACTTTTCTGACTGTATTCTAGTGATCTCTGCTCACCGCCCCTCTACCCAGACTCAGAACTCCTAGAAGACTGGGATTGGTTAGAAGGTGGATAGATGACGGATAGATGGAAATATGGGTGGAGGGATGGATGGTTGGATGGATGCATAGACAGATACATGGATGAAGGGAGGGATGGAGGGATGAGGGATGGATGGATAAATACATGGATGGATGGATGGATGGAGGGATGGATGGATGAATACATGGATGGATGGATGGATGGATGGATACATGGACTGAATCACGTGGAGCTGGTCCGATTGATTGAAGAGGCAGCTTCTCAGGGCCCATCCTGTATCCTTTCTCCACACCACATCAAGCACCACAGCAACAGGGACAAAGGTGTGGTCCTTCTCTGGCTCTCAGGTATTATTAGCAAGCCTGATGTTAGTGATTCTAGAAATGTACCTGTGTGACAGCAGTACTTAACTCTCTCCCTTATTCATTTGACAAACCTTTATTAAGCATGTTCTATAGCCATCCTTCCTTTGAAGGACCAAGAATGATTCTTGAAAATTTTTGGCCTCTGAACATCTTCCTACAAGTGCCCCCACTGCCCAAATCCCTATATCCCACTCTTCTCTTTTCCATTTCATGCCGCCACTGACTTAAGAATTTGGGGCAATTCCAGGAAGCCTTGAATCTGTCTTCTCTCCATAGTTGCTTCTGACAGGATGGATAAGTCTTTTAGGTCAGACTAGCAATATCAGCATGCAATTTTTAAGTGTTTTGTTTGCTTCTGAACACAGTTTGAGGCCATTCACTACAAGAGTGTGTTCTGCAGTAGATGTTACAGTAAGAACAAAACATTGAGAATTTGTTTGGGGGGGAGGCTGGGAAGATAATTTCAGGTAGTACTGGTTGTAGGCTAAATTGTGCAGTCAAAATCATGGTCTTCAGCCCTATTTTCAACATCCTTATCTCACTCATATCTGATGACCTCTTCCGATCCAGCCTGGGTGCTGGAAAGAACATGGGTCTGAAGGTCAGGGAGTCTGAGTTCCTCCAGGATCCGCCAGGAACTAGCCAGGTAAGGCACCTCATGTCCCTTGACCTTGGTCGTCTCCTCTGTGGGAGTCCAGGGTCATAACTGATGTCCTCTAAAGCCCTTGCCAGGTCCAGAAGTCTAAAGTTTTGTGACTCACATACCAAAGTAACATTTTTATTTCAAATTAAATATTACTTACGATTGAGCAAGTAATACAATCATGTGGTTCAAAACACAATAGGATGAAAAGATGCCCCAGAAGAAGTTCCATCCTACTCCATCCTCATATATCTCATTCCCCTCTTCCTCATCAAGAACTGAGAAGGGATTCACCACCCGCGGTCCAGCAGACAGCAAGCCTGATGCTCGCATTGGTCCTTCACGCCCCCCAGGTTCCAGAGGCTACATGGAGAGGCCCAGGTGGGTGCTACACACGTGGTGGGTTTGCCTCACAGCTGAGGATCCCTGAGCTTAGGAACCCCCGATCTTTTCAATCAGGCTAAGAACAACAAACCTGTCCAATCTTTGCCCTGGGGTGAGGCATTATCTTGATTTTACCAGATTGCAAACAAACTTGTTTTCCGCTCTGGAGGGAGGCACTGATCTGTCTTCTTAGGCTGTTTCTACACAAACATCTTTGAAAAGATAATTCACAACAAAACACTGCAGTGCAGGTAATACATCAGTGCAGAAGACGTGCAGAAAACTGTCTTGCAACACCCCCACTCCAGCTATCTGGGCAGTTGCCCTTCCTAGCTTCCTGTGTATCTTCCCAGGGCTTCTATAGGCAACTGTAAGCAAATGGAAACATGTTTTTGAATCTTACCCTGTTGCATAAACACAGAACAGTGTTCATCTTCATGCTTTACTTTTTTCATTTAATAATCTAAGTTTTTTTCTTTTTAACTACTGCAGAGCAGCCATTGTGGGGATACACCCTTTTATGTAGCCAGTTCCCTATAAATGGACACTTTTTACTGTTTCAAATGATGCTGCAATAGATAATCTTGAACATGTGCCATTTAGAATGAAGAGAGATTGATTACTGGGCCAAATGGTAATTGAATTGTAATTTAGTTAGATATTGTTCAATTACTGTATGTAAAGGTTGTACCATTTTGTGCTTTCACCAACTTTACCGATTTTATGAGTCATTTTTTGAGTGATCCTCTCAAAAACAGTAAACAAGCAGGAAGCAGACAGGAAGCAAAATAGGAAATAGGAAAGAGTGAGTTCCTCCTCCCACCTGCAACCTTGCAGTCTCCTTCTAGTGTCCCCTAATGGCAGAGCCTGAGAGGGAGCTGCTGGCGAGGCGGTGGTGTGGTTTGCAGTCTCAGCCCCAGCGTCACAAAGCCCGAGAGAGGTGAGTTTGGAGCTGAGCGCGGGTAACTTAGTAACTGGCACGCTTCAGGGTGTGCTGTCAAACATCTGCATGTTTGCCAACCTGATAGGTGAGAAATGGTATCTCAATGGACTTTAAACATGCATTTCTCTTCTGATGGGTGAGATCGACCAGTTCTTTACACACACAGGGGCCATCTGTATTCTCTTTCTCTGAATTTGCTGTTCGTACCCTTCAGCCACTTCTCAGCTGAGTTGTTGGTCTTTCTGGGCAACATCTTAGTGCAGGTAAGTATGGTAGCTGAGTGATTCCTCACCCAGAGTGTGTTCATGCTGGGGAGCGAGAGGCACCAGGGCAGTGAGCTCTTCTGGGGGATTTCAGACATGGACCCAGCTTGGAGACCATTAGGTCTCCAAGTGGACCCCACAGGTTACTACTCTCTTTGCTCAAGTCTACGTTCCTTGTGTCACCAGTTCCTGACCTTGGAAGCCACCTGTGACTGCCCCTCTTGTAGTGGTTCCCTGCCACCTGGGACTGTGGCTTGGATGGTTGTTTGTACACCTGTGGTCTCCTCGGTGAGCCCTTCAGAGACACACACCTGCCCCTTATTTGTGTCTGAAATACAGGTGGTCTCTGCCAAGGCCACTTCCTCAGCTGACTCACCAAGATGGGAAATTCTGTCACAGAGCAGTTTTTTCAATACCTGGAAAGTCCTGGAGACTTTTACTCAAATTCAGGGAAAGTGGCATTGGAGGCGGAAACACACTTTCCAAAGGGGAACAGAAACCTGCACAAGATGGTTAAATCACGCAGCACGCTGGGAACCCCCTCGACTACTCTCAGCAGAGAACCAGGAAGGAAGTAGAAAATCCTCAAACCTCTAAGAAGGCCACTCGCTTCCTTCACACGGTTCAGCTCCTCAGGCCCCCATCCACAGCCTGTGCACTTTTCTGTAGACAGGAGAGCCAGTTACACAAGAAGAGGGACATATGGCCTTGAATCACAGTAGGTACCATTCATGGAGTGACCACATTGAGCCGTACTGCTTTGCAGGTTGTTTCTCATGCCTGATGCACTGGGGTAGAGGAGTGATGCGATTATCCCCATTTTACAGATGGGAAACAGAGGCCCCATGGGATCAGGTGACTTGTTGCAGGGCACATGTCCAGGAAGCCTGGAGCCAGGTCTGTATATTGGGATGAAGACTGACAGGTTGACGAATGTGCTAAGGTGGGGGTGGGGCTGCGCAGCCCTCTGCGGGGCTGGGAGGATACAGTGGAGGAAGAGACTGGGGCCTAAGGCAGCCCCAGGAGACTTTCTGAAGGCAGTGAGGCTTGAGCAGGGTGTGTGGAAGGTTGAGGAGGATCAGGGCGGGGCGGGGACAAGCCTTCTGACCATGGGCACGAGGAAGGGCCTTTTATCCCCTTTTCACAGGTGGGGAAGCTGAGGCTTTGAGAGAGTAAGTTAGGCTGCCCAGGTTATGTGAATGTCTAGTTTGAGTCTTTGGTCATTTTGATAAGCTGCTGTTGGTCAGACAGAGATGCAGATCTATGATCTCTGGATGATCTATGTCTCATGTCTCCCTTTAAAGTGTCTTGCTTTCTCACCTGACAATACAAGTGTCTATCTTCCTCTATCAGTAAATAGTCTTCTACCACGAAAGGTTTTTTTTTTAATGGTTTTTTTCTCTTGTTTTGTGTTTTTTTTTTTTAAATGAGGGGTAGGTAATTGGATTTATTTATTTATATTTGGAGAAGGTACTGGGGATCGAACCCAGGGCCTCATGCATGCTAAGCATGCTCTCTACCACTGAGCTGTACCTTCTGCCCCCACCACACAAGTTTTACTGTCAGCATTTGGATGCGTGATTTATTAACCAATTTCCTGTAATTGTTTTTTTAAATTTTTAAAAATTTTCCTTCCTTTCTCTCCCTCCCTCCCTCTTCCTTCCTTCCTTCCTTCCTTCCTTCCTTCCTTCCTTCCTTCCTTCCTTCCTTCCTTCCTTCCTTCCTTCCTTCCATGGAGGTACTGGGGATTGCTAAGCATGGGCTCCATCCACCGCTGTGCTATTTCCCTCCCTGGACCCTGTAATTGTTTCCAACTCTTCCCTCAAATGCTCGAGGCTGCTGCAGGCACTCCTTTAGCCGAAGCCCTGCGTGCGTCCAGGACTACTTGCTTATGGCACACCTGTAGTTTAGGAATTCCAGGTTCAAACAGCGGGTGTGTTTTAAAGGCTTTTGATACAAACTGCCCAACTGCTTACCGAGGATTGTGACAATTTACTTTCCCGCTGCCACAGGAACAGCGGTCTTACGACATCCTCATGATGCTGGATTTATATTTCAAAATATCCTCGCTGATTCGATGGGTGAAAAGCGATGACTTGTTTTAACTACACTTCTTCCACTCCCCATAGACCTGTGGTCCCCACTGTGGGTCTTCCTCTGAGTCTCTGGGTTTTCTACTCTGAAATGAAAAAGTGGTGACACCCAGACCCCTCCCCAAGGTCCCCGCACTCCAAATCCGCCCCCTACCCCGCCAGGAAACTCTTCCTAATTTGACCCCAAATGGAGCGACTGAAATGTTCTTTGCTTTGCCCCTTCAAGGTTTTTTCTTTTTTCTTTCATACAAGATGAAACAAATCCACTGTTTCTTTTGGGGCTTATGCACAAATTTCACAGGTACACAAAGCATCCATTACATCCTCTCCTGTAGGGAAGGAGAAGGAAAAGAAAGAGAAAAAGGAAGACATTGCCACTCCCCAAACCGTAAGGGAGTCACAAGCAAGGACAAAGTGAATGGGGACCATTTGGAAACTGGATCCTTTCCTCCCCGGGAGGCCACCCGGAATCCTCCTCCTCCTTTCACACCTCAGAAGCTGCACTGTGGCTTAACAGGTGAGGGTGGAAACTGAGTTAGAGTAGAAAATGCCGGACTCTGCCTCCCCTGGGGATCCTGATGTGAACAGCTGCAGGAATGACTGTCCTTGGGTCCTGGCCGAATGGTTCAGGCTCCCGCCCTCAGCGTCTTCCAGGGCAGAGCTGGCCCTGGCGGCAGATTCCTAAAGTGGTGCTAACATCCTCCGGCTGGAAGGCAGACAGCCTGGTCGTGCGTGGGGGACAGGTCTCCCCTGACCTTGCCTTCCCTCTGGGGGTGTTCGGTGCATTTTTGGAAGCTTCCACATCAGTGTGACTCACACCCAGCACCAGACCCTGTCTGGGTCCCAGGATAGCAGGGGCACAGGCGGTGAGCAGCGTGGCCCCAGGCATGTGAATGGAGGGGAGACTCTCCCTCTCAGCCTCAGGCCCGGGGCTGGGCCAGCCATCTGGAGGCAACACGGGCACCTGCCAGCTGTTTTTAGTGAAGCGTGTTGACAAGCAATTCCATCTAGTAATATTCCTGGCTCAGTGGACAGTAGTATGTGGCAGTTAAGAACCAGCTGCATCACTTCCTACCTGGGGGCCTTTCAGCAAGGTACTTAAACTCTCAAAATCTCACTTTGCTCACTGGTAAAATATGGATAGTAAAGGTTCTCGAATTGTATGTAGGGTGACCACCTCCGGTAGTGGGGATTTCATGCCTCCATTTTACTTAGATCAAAACCTTATTGATCTTCTTGACTCTTCTGTTAGACTCCTTAGCCAGTCTCTCAGCACATCTTATCAGCTCTGCCTGCAAAATATCAAAACATACCCGGAAACTGAGCATTCTCCACCACGTCCACTGCTTTTTTTTCTCTCGTCCAAGCCGCCATCATCTCTTGCTTGCATAGCTTTATTAGCTTCTAAATAAGTTCCCCATTTCTGCCCTTGGCTTCCCACACAGCAACCAGAATGACCCTTGTTAAAATATAAAGGCAGACTCTCTCATGTATCCCTTGCTTCAGGGAAGCCAGCCGCCGTGTCGTGATGACACTCAAGCAGCCTGTGGCAAGGGCCACGCGGTGAGGAATGGAGGCTGCCTGCCAACACCCATGTGGGTGAGTCAGCTCGGAAACCGGTCCTCCAGTCCCAGGCAAGCCTTCTAATGACTTCAGCTTCTGCTAATATCCTGACGATAACTGCATGAGAGGCCCTGAGCCAGAACCTCTCAGCAAAGCTGGCTCTGAGTCTCTGAACCCCAGACACTGTGTGATAATAAGTGTTAGGGAGTAATTTGTGACACAGCAATCCATACGTAATACAGGTTTTTGGTACCTGGAAGAGGGAGGTCTGCCATAATAAATATCTACGAATCTGGGGTGGCTTTAGAACCTGGGAGTGAGTGGAAGCTAGCAGGACGTTGATGAGGGTGTAAATGAAGACCTAAACAGTTTTGCCTTGAACAGTCCGGACGTAGAGGGGGCTGCAGGTGTGGGCTTAACAGGCAACGAGGAGTATGTTATTAGAAATGGGGTAGAGGAGAATCGCTGATATGTAGTGGCAGAAAGTTTAGCAATCATGTCGCCTGTACTTCTTGGGGGGATAGGAGATGCCACCAAGGAGCTGGGTGAACTACCTAAGATATTATTAGCCAAAGTGATAAAAGTTCCCCTGGATTTTGCTGCTTGTACTGAAATACAACAAGAGGCAGATGCACTAAAGGAAAGACTACTGAACAAAAAGGAACCAAGACTTGCTGATTTAGAAGCTTCCAAGAACCTCCAGCAGCCAAATGATTATAAAACTGAGAAATATCTTTCAACTAAAGAGTAAATTATGCCAGGAAAGTACAGTCGAGAAATAATGCTGTGGATGTGGCTGTAAAATCCTTTGCTAAGAGATCTGAAAGATTGAAGGGTGTGCCTTAGAGTACCATCCATCTAGACAAAAGGTGTTCTAAAGTGTTTAAGGATGTGTCTCACAGATCCTCTCAATCAAACAATAGGACTTCTAAGAAGCTTACAGGTAAGTTTAGTCATTGCGGTAGAAGCCTAAGGTAGAGAAGAGCTTATCTCAAAGAGATTTGTGTGTGTGGTGTTTGTCTAATGGAGAAAACCCCAAGATCATTCATAGAAAAAACCACAAATTTTTAAAGATAATTGTATTAATAAAAAGATCTTGAGGTTGGGCTGAAAGGGTCATTGTGTATATATGTGACTGTATATAGTGTGTGTATATATATATATGTGTCTAAATTACATATATACACATTGTATATCTTTATATATATAGTGTGTATACAGACACACACACACAACGAAATACTACTCAGCCATAAAAAAGAATAAAATAATGTGTCTATATGTTTTTAACTTGTATAACTGGAAATATGCTCTAATTTTTGTTCATTCCATATTTTCCCACTCAACACTATGCTTTGAGAAATATCCACATATGTGCTTCTAGTTCATTGCTTCTTACTGTTGTCTAACATGATCTCTTTACGACTTTAATTTTGATGTCATCATGTTTGTCAGTGTTATCCTTTACAGTTTGTGCTTACATGCCTTGTTAAAGAATTCCTTCTCTACTCTGAGGTCATGGCAATATCCTCCCTCACTGTATTCTAAAAGATGTACACTGTCGCCTTTCACAGATTTGTAATCCACCTGAAATTTTTTATTTTTATGTAGGGTGTGAGGTAAGAATCCACTTGTATTTTTGTCCTTCATAGATAACAACGTGTCACAGTTATGTTGAGTCCATTCTGCTGCTTCTGCCCTGGGTTCGGTCCTGGATTTAGTATTCTCTTCCATAGGTCTCTTTCTCTCTTCTAGTGCAAATACCACACTATCTTAACCTTATAGTTTTACTGTATGTAAGTTTTGATATCTGGAAGGACAACTCCCCCCACCTTCAGATTATCCTGACCCCTTGTTGTGTTCTTCCAAATAAATTTTAGAATCAGCTTGTTTAGTTCTTAGTCCACCAGTTCTTCCCCCCCACAACCACTACCATGTATACACATCCAATGAGATTTTGCTTGGAATTTCATTGACTCTCTACATCAACCTTGGGAGCAAATAGACAACTTTTATTTTTTTTAAGTTTTTTTGGGTGGGGGAGGTAATTTATTTTATTTATTTATTTTTAGAGGAGGTACTGGGGATTGAACCCAGGACCTCGTGCATGCTAAGCACGTACTCTGCCACTTGAGCTATTCCCTCCCCCTGCAAATTGACATCTTTGGACATAGAATCTTCCCATCCAAGTACATACACCATTAATTTAATTAGGTCTTTGTATCTCCTAATACATGTTTGTATCTTTATCTATAGAATGCTTGCAAATCTTTGGTAGATTTATTTTTGCAAATTTTACATTTTTGTTGTCATTGTAAGTAGTATCTTTATTACATTGTCTAACTGATTGTTGCTAGTATATAGAAAGTTATATGTCACCTTAAAAATATATTTTATTAATAATAATTTATCTCAAGATTACTTTGGGTTTTCTATATGGAAAACCAAATCACCTGCAAATAATGATACTTTTTTTCCCCGAAAACCAAATCACCTGCAAATAATGATACTTTTTTTCCCCCAACTCTGCCATCTTATTTCATTTTCTTGTTTTATAGAGATGACTGGGGCAGTGTTGACTAGGAGTAGTGAGAGTAGGTAACCCCACATTTTTCTGATCTGAAAGGGAGGGCTTCTGGGATTTCAAAGGGCACCTGAGATTTCTGCAAATTCTTTGTAGTTTTCCTTCTCAGACTTAAGAAGAGTTCTTCTATTTCAAGTTTGCAAAGAGCTATTGTTTTCTCATTATGACTTTTTCAATTTTACCTAATGCTTTGTAAGAAATTCATCCTCTTAGCCTGCTCAATAAATTAGAGAGGAAAGGATAAATTACTTTTATTCTCTTCCTTGGTGTATATTGGAATGATTGATTCTTTAAATGACTTATTGAACTCACTATAAAGCTTTCTGGACTGATGTTTTCTTTTAAAAAATTAAACTAGCAATTCATTATAGGATTACCCAGATTCTTTATTTCTGCTTAAGCCCTTTTGGTAAGTTGTATTTTTCTTAAGTTTATCTATTTCATTTCAGCTAAATTTTAAAATTTTCCGACATAAAGTTTTCCCGAAATCTTATCTGTTTCGTCTCTACAGTATATGCAGGTATCTTCTATTTTCATCCCTAAACAAGACCAAGTGAGCCTTCAGGTGGCATCAGAATGCCTTCACCCTGTTTCCCCTGCATAGGTGGTGGTATCTCAGCAGAGACTGGCTAATCCTGGAACTTGCCTCACAGTTGACTGCTGGCCAGCGCCCAAGGCTGGGATGGGGAAAGCAGGGAGCAGCTTGAGCAGAGCCAGTTTCAAAATTGTGAATCCAAGAGTGTGGCCACATGTGAGCCTTGGCGGATGGCCTGCAGCCCTGCTTGCGGGTGGGAAGGGCTCTGTCCAGGCCAGAGGGGTAGCTCAGGCACCAGGGCACCTTTCTGTTGTCTGATGACTCCCAGGATTCTGTGAAGGGCAGCATCTCCCCATCTCACGGTCCCCCTTCTGCATCACTGACCCATCTCACCCCGACACCCACAGGCTCAGGTCCCCTCCGGCTTCCCAGCGCCACTGATGACTCAGCACAGGCCCAGATGCCCACTGGAGGGCCTCTAGAGGCCCAGCCTGAGCAGAGGGACGGGCAGGATGACAGGGCTGCCCCAGGGGCAGCTTCCTGGAAGATGTTTTAAAGACAGAGCCCGGCTTCCAAGCCCGGTCTCTTGTGATCTTAATTTGTGGCTTTGTCTGATGGGATTCGCTTCCCTCTGCATCTTTGGCTGTTTATTTGGGTAAAGGATATTCTCTGCCCTTTCATGTCTGAGTGGTTTCCTCCTGCTTGTGTTCACTGTGAGGTCTTCTGCACGCCTGGCCCCGCAGGGAGGGGTGGGTGGGTGCTTCTCCTGAGAAGGGAGCCCTCGAGGGCGGGGAGGTCAGACGGAGCCTCCCTGGGGCTGCCTCCTGGGGGGCCACCGCTGGCCCGTGGACCATCCCTGCCGATCTGAGTGAAACTCTCACAGATTCCCTTGGACTTGGGCTAATAAGATTTTTCCTTTGAAAGGAACTTTCCATTGTTTGTTTTAAAAGTGAAATGAGCATTTTTTCCAACCACAGAGGCGATGCTGAAGGAGCCTGTAATTTCTAGGATCCAAGACTGGAACTTAAAAACAAGAAGAAAAGGAAAATTAAAAAGAGCTTTCCACTTAAAGTGGGTCTCTCCCTTCCTCCCCTCAGGCTTTCTCTCGTCTTCTGTCTCACCTGGGGCATCAGCAGGGCTCATATCTTTCCTTATGCCTCAAACCCTAATGAGCTCAGTCTTCCATTCTCTTCGTACCAATGAAGAGATACCTGTAGCTAATTAGTCATGGGGAGTGGGGTCGAGTCGGAATCTGAAACTAACATTTCAACGCCACTCAGTTCAATGCGCACCTACTGCGTGCCATCTGGTCCCCACTGGACACTTGCCCACAGCAGGGCCCCTGCTCTCAGGGGACGCACGGTCTAGTAGGGAAACTTGACTCTCTTTTTTATTTGCTACAAAAACTGTAGCAAATAATCACAATATGGAGTGATGAGATCCACAGCACAGGATGGAAAGGAACAGAGAGGTGCAGAGGGATTGATTGTTCGGTGGTTTGTCTTTTCCTTTTCTCCTCCCAGAGCAAACCAGTCAGTGCTTACCAGGCAGGGGACCAGGGTGAGGGAGATAATCCTTGCCTTCAGGGGACCACAGGCTTTGGGGACAACAGATCCACTTACAAGTCTGGATCAAACCACTAAGCACCTTGACAGAGAAGAGCATGGAGGCTGAGTAGAGGGGCTTCCGAATCTAGATGAGAGGAGGGCTGGAAGGAGGGCTGGGAGGAGACAGAGAGCCCAGGGATCCCACAGGCCTTTGTGGGGAGAGGGTGCCTGGCCTGGGATTCGGGAGGGTGGCGGGGCTTCAGGGGGCCACCGTCGAGGGAGAAGTGAGGGCCCTCCCCAGTGGTGGGGGTGCTGCCAGTCACTATTCAAAGGAGCCCAGAGCTGACCCAGGCTGAGCACTCGAGTTCATTACCAGTCTCGGTTCTGCCTTCCAGAGTCTGCCGTTTGGCTGGAAAGTTTATGAGAACTGGCTTATTCTCTGGTGTCTTGGCACTTACCCTTCATGTCCTGATTGGAACCAGGGAGGCTGTAAGTGCAAACGTTTTTGTACCTTAGAGTAAATTATATCTGCGTTCCTGGAGGAGGCCGCGGTGAAAGTGTCTCTTGTTTCCAGTGGCCCCGCGCTCCCCCCTCAGGAGACCTGAATTCCAAGCCGGCGCTACTATAAAGTTGATGAATGCGCGCCAGGCCCCCATCCAACAGGCAATTCCCCTTCTCTCTTCCTCTCCTTTCTGCAGGGAAAGGAAGCTGGAGTTTTAATAAGGTAATAGCACCTCTTTTATATTTTCCTTTCATAAATTAGAAAGAATTGAAAGCAGAATCAGGCAGCAGCTTGGCATAATGGAAAGATTACTGAGCTGGGTGGGGGTGTAAATTGGTACAACCACTTCTGGAGAGCAATTGGCAAGATCTAGTAGAGCTGAAGCCGTGGCTGTCCCAGAGCCCAGCGATTCCTCTCAGAAGTCCCGGGAGAAACTCGGGGCCACGTGTCCAGGAGATATGGCAGAGTTGGCTGGGATAGCAACACATTGGGAAGAGAGTCCATGGATAGGAGAATGGAAAAATTGTGTTCTCCAGATGCTTATGGCAACATCATTTGCAACAGTGAAAACAAAAGAAACAGTGAAAAAAAAAGATCTTAAATGTCCATCAATGGAAAGAGAAATCAGTCATTGTATTTGAGTAACTAAAATGAATGAACCAGTCCTGTATTTATCATCCCGGTTCAGTCCTAAGACCATAATAGCAAGTTGCAGAAGGACACGTACAGGGTAATGCTGTTGATATCAAGTTCAAAAACATACAAAATGATTCTATGTACTGTTTATAGATGTATACATGTGTTGTAAAAGTATAAAAACATGTGGGAATGATAAACACCAAATTCAGGATGGTGGTAACCTCTAGGGAGAGGAGAGAGGCGTGGAATTGGGGAAGGTACCCAGGGACCTTCTACTGTGTCATAATGTTTTAAAACAGAAATTGTAGCGAATTTTTGCACAACATAAGAATTCGACAGAGTTGGGACATGGGTACATAATTTACTATACTTTTCTGTCTGCAGGGTGCCTGGTTATACCCCATGTGACTTGGGACAAGTCAAACCTCTCTTTGGGTCTCAGTAGCCTCATTGGTAGAATGAGAGCTTTGGACCAGATTATCTTGTAACCCAGCAGGAGTCTATGGGCTCTTCCCAGGACAGACCCCTCCTCCATATCCTCTGCTTTAGCTTCTCTCTGAAGGACCTGGCTAATTCCATCTAATATGTCTGTCCGGAGTTTTTCAGATGCTAATTTCTTCCATTGGTGGTGGTTTTAAGTGCTTGATGATCATGAGCAAGATCCCAGCCCCACTGGTGTCCAAGGATTGATCACCATCAGCCAATCCAAGAATGGTGCACAGCTGAGTCCATTCCTTGGGACGCCCTGCTCTTACCTGGCCTTTAAAAAGGCTCAGCTGAAACCCTTTAGGGAGTTTGAGGCTTTTTGGCCGTGAGCCCCACCCGTCCTCCGGCTCCTCCCATGTTTCCGTATTGGTTGGCCTCACAGTGCGTGGGGTATAAATGCAAGTTCGGTGTCCATCTTGGGGAAGCGAGCTGAGGAGTGTGCGCCCGTGGCGGGTGGGCCCTGGTCCAGGGCAGCCCTACCTGAGTTCCCCGGCAGCTGCCGGAGCTCGCTTTGCTCTGGGAACCGGGGAGGACTCTCCCTAACAGGCCTCGGCTGCCCTGCAGGAGGCTGTTTGGAGCCGAGAAACACCCAGAGCTGCCGTCCACGTTCGAGAAACATTTGGAGCTGCGTCCACCTTCCATGTCGCCGGAGGGTGAGTCACTCCATCTCGCGCCAGCTGGGAGTTCTCTCTACTCCGACTGGGGTCATTCCTTTCTAGGAGGAGAGCCGCTCTGGGTCCATTCTCTTTCGAGAGCTGGGCCCATCTGGAGGCCTCTGGGAGTGGAAGTGGAATTTAGATTTCACCTCTTCCGATTTTTTTTTTTTCTATGTGACTGTAGCTTATTTGTTGTTTGTGTTTTTGTCTGTATCATTTTGGGGTGAGCCGTGCTGGCTTGAGCAGGTTGGGAAGATTCTATCCGCTCCACCTGGGCTCCTTCCCTTCCCGGAAGTGAGCCGTTCTAGGCTCATTGGGAGCCACTCTGGGCCCATTGGCTTTCGGAAGCCAGGCCACTCTGGAAGCCTCCGTCTGGGAGTGAAGTGGAATTGTTGGGCTGTGCCTTGTTTGTGGGACCACGTTTGTTGTGTCTGTGTGTGTGTGTCAGTACTTGCGCTGGCTGGTTGAGAGGGCTTTGGTGACTAACAAGGTTCACCTGTGACGACTCCAGGGCATCCTTCCCTAGTGCGTTGGCTTCGTTTGTGTTGGCGGAGCTTTGGTTGAGATTTTTCCCTTTTGGGATTCAACTTCATCTCTGCTGGGGCATTGGTTGGGGTTCTCCCCTTTTGGACTGATGGAGGGTTGGTTGGGAATCCCCCTTTTTGGGGCTAGGGAGCTGTGACCCTGAGAGACCATTTTGAATTGTTGTTTGCTTGATATTTGACAACATCAGCTGTGAATAATTAAGTGTGGATGGTCAGAGCTCTGTTAACAGAGCCCTGGGGTATGTTTTGCAAAACTGGGAGATCTTCAGCTATGCTTCCATGAATAAAAGAAAATGATTTTTTAAAATTGTAACACTGTGTGGCTCAGTACTCCCTGAGATCTGGAAAACAATGGCCCTAATGACTCTGCTGTGGTATCAAAGTGGGCCTTCTGCAGCTTGGCTTTTATTCTGGGGGGGCGGGGGGGGGGGGTTGCGTTGGTGTCTCGGTACCTGAGTTCAAATCCTGTTCTCTTCCTGGTTTTGCTGAAACTGAAACATGTGAATGTGAGTCGATATATGTACTATTGTCTATTACTGTTATTTCTTTAAACTGAAGTGGATATTTGGGAACAACAGTGACAAAAATTCTTAAAAATAGCCAAGTTGGTTGGGTTTTGTAAAAGCAGTTAAAGGAGCTATTTGCATTTCTCTTTGCCTTCGAGTTGTAAATGATCTACCTGGGCTCTAAAAAAAAAAAAGTTTTTAAAACTCAAGCGGAAAACCTGAGTTCTCTTTTTCTGTATTTGTGTAAAAAAAAAAATTTCTTTGTGTAAAAAAAAAAATTCTTTGTAAAAAAAAATCTAACTTGTAAATGAGTTCTAAGCATTTACTTTTAAGTCTATTAAATAGAAGTTAAATACTTCTAAGTATAAGAAGCTAGACAAATGTCAGGTTCATGTGATCTAGGAAATACTGACTATTGAATTGATAACTGATTAAAACTAGCATAAGTTTGTTGGTATAATCAATACAGACATGTATTTTATTGTATGTAAGTTTACTAAAGGTCAATAAATTCATGCTTGTTTCTGTTGCAGTTTGTCAGCAGAAAGAAAAAAAATTGGTATGATGAAATTCTTATAAGTGAATTAAACGCAAATGAGATAGCTTTTGGGTGAACTCTTTAGAAATAATTATTTTAGGACTGTCTACTTAATGATCTCTGCAGATATTTGGTAACTTGAAATTTTAGAGTTGTGCTAAATCAAGTTAAATGAGGGAAATTTATTGAATAGCTGGGTCATCCCCAAACAAAATAGGATACTGAAACATCCACTAAAGGTTGCAATTTTTAAGAGTTGAGGATTCTAATTTAAATATGTAATTAAAATTACTAAAAATAAAGGAGACGTTTCAGTGAGCAGCACGAAAGTAGGATTTATGTTTTGAGTAAAAAGGTTTGAGGCGTTGAATTGCATTTTGTTAAGGGATGGGAAAGTGATTTAGTCCTGGAGCTGGTTGTTTCTAGACGGGAACAAATAAGGGACAAATTAATATGCATACAGAAACTTGTGAAAAGATTGTAGAAAGAAAACTCTTAAAAAGGAGTTCTGTGCATGGTTGGGCCGAGGTTAGATTAAACTTAATTAGGTAAATGGATTTTGTTATTTAAAGTAGGCTGGTGCAGGACTGGATTTAATTCCTCTCTGTTAAGAGAACACGTTTACTTAGAATGCTTCTGATAACAGATGTGACACGTGATATTTTTGATAAACTTCCTATCAAATTCTAATTTAAGTTCTTTTGACTTCAGCTAACTTTGCTTCAGAGGGCCCCGAGACATCTCAGAGAAAAATATTTAACTAGGATTGGTTGGTATGTTGAATTATACGGGAAGCATTGTCAAATGAGTGATGAACCTCTTCAGATTGTATAGTATGGATAAATGTTAATACAGGTATTCTAGAAATTACATGGAGTTTCTGAAGTTGGGATCTGCCCTGATGTAGTACTATTAGTCATAGTTCTGGCTGTTAATGTATATCATAGCAACTTGATTAAACTTCTTTGTTAAAAACATTGTGATTGGATCTTTCGCCTTGCCTTCTTGGGTCTTTTGTCATTTATGGACAGTTAAGCTGATGCTTTGCAGAACTGCTTCGTCTTCAGGAGGATTCGTGGAGAAGACTTTTTGCCGAGTACAGGCTTCTTTTAAATCATACTGCTGAGCTGGGTAAGATATTTAAGAGTCTAGTGAAAACTGAGTTTCATTAAACTATTAATAAAAAAAGATTGGTTGCATGGGGTCGAATGAACTGATGCACATGGTCTAGAATTTTTTGGTTGTCTGAAATATTACTGGCTTCTGCTCTACGTTTTTTAATTGAACTGTTCACCAAATGTTTGTCTCCCTATCAATATTGCTCCCAATGTTTAGGAAAGAGAATTCTCTCATGGGGTTGTCACAAGAGCATAACTACTCATGATGTGTAACATTGCTTTGAGTCAATTGCTAAAAGTCCATGTACTTGTGTAACAATGGGGTGTAAGTGATCAAATGTATGGCCTATAAAATGTTTCTCCACTGACATACCCCTGAGCCTGTTACGACATCTGATTAGCTTCCCCAACATGGATAACTAGGCAGATGCAAAGGAGGCCTCGCACCGGGGGACGTGATCTCAGCCGGGGGCAGGAGCCATCCCCCCCCACCCCGCCCCGCATCGAGGGACAGATATTTTGATCATCAGTGTTTTCTATTGAAAGATTTGTAATCAAAAGAGGAAATGATGGAAAAATCTGTACATATTGAGGTGTGGGAAATCATTCTGGCCTGTGCATGGTTTGACTCAAACTTTACTGACCAAAGCGGCCTGCTGCGTGGCCTTTGGGACTTGCATTGTACATCTTGTTTGGCCTTGAGGAAGGGGATGCATTTGAAAGTCTGAGTGGAGTAGCTGTGGTTCAGACATCCAAGGTAAAACGAGGTGGCCATTGTGGACGTGATTTCAGACGTGTTCCTGGGTTGTTGAGAACTCTTATTTTTCTGAGCTGTGTCAGACTCAGGACACCACTAGCCGTTCTCAAAGCGGTGTTGCTGGCAGATGGCAGCTGCAACCTTCTGACCTCAAGGTCTCCTCTTGTAACTTAAATTTTTACACAGTAAAATTACTTTAGATCAGGTGTTAGCAGAAAAAAAAAATGAGATGTGTAGTGGCCAATGGCTCTTGTTATACAAATGTTACCACCACATTGAAAGTTAAACCTACTCAGATAAAAGTAGACAGCTGGCTGCAAGTCTCCCCCAGAGTGCCAGGTTCAGACTGGTGTTCAGCTTAGTCTCCTGAATTCCCCAGGGAGTGAGCTCTAACCACAGAAGACTCGGATCGAGGACTTGGAACTCGGGAATATTTCTAACTCAGTGTCCATTCCCCAGATCGACGTGGCCCAAGCCACGTTTCAGCAGGGAGCAGCCGGAGTGGTTATTGTCCGGGCCCTGAGAGACTGAGGGAGGGATGGAACAGGATTAGAGGGTGAAACCGAGCTCCTCTGCTGAGTTCATGACTGACCTCTCTGTCCAAATACTGTTCCCCTTTTTGTCCAACCTGGGATCCTCAAGATTGAGGAGTATCAAAGAACAGGGGGAAATTGTAACCCAGCAGGACCCTTACGGGGCCTTCCTGGGGCAGCCTCCTCCCCTATACCCTGTGGTAGCTCCTCTCTGAAGTACCCAGATCACTGTATCTGATGGATCTTTCCTGAGTCTTTGAGATGCTAATTTCCTCCATTTTTGTGCTGGTTTTAACTACTTGATGATTCTGAGAAGGTGGCCTACAGCCCTTCTGGTGCCTAAGGACTGATCACCATCAACCAATCAGAAATGTGCACAGCTGATCACATACGCCCCTCCCTTTAAAAAGGCTCAGCTGAAACCCTTTAGAGAGTTTGAGGTTTTTGGGGGGCACAAGCCACCCATTCTCTGACGTTTTGGTGTTTGGCCTCACTGTGCGTTGGGCACATGAACGTGCATTCAGCCACAATCTAATGTCCTTTCTGTGAGTCAAAGATCTGATGGAAGCTTGGGGGTAATTATGTGATAAGATCCTGAGCACATGTCCAGTGGGACCAAGGAGGGGGGTTTGTGGAGAAGGCCTCCTGTGGTGGGGAAGTGGCTGGCTCCTTCCTGTCGGGCCTGGGTCCTCAAAGTGGGGACCCATGCAGAGGATGGAGGGCAGAACTCACAGCACTTGGGCAGTTTACTGTGCAGCCTTCCTGGCAGTCCAAGACTAGGACAGATGTGGCATATGATCATGACAGAGCACTGAACTGGGCGTCTGGAGAGCTGGGCTCTAGACCCAGATCCTATCAACTGGCTGTGTGACCTTGGGAAATCACCTTACCTTTCCTGATCCCCACATTGGTGAAAAATGAGAAAAATGAGGGGTTACCCATGCGAGGGGGCTTTTGACAGCCAAATAAGATACCTGGGAAAGTTCTACAGAATGGAAGTCACTGGGTTTGTTTTTTGTTTTGTCTTTGTCTTTGTCATCTCTCCCTGATCCTCACATCCAGTTTTTCTTCCATGTATACCCAGCCTGGACAAGGATTCCCTCTACCCACTCTTGTACTCAAACCACACTTTCTTCTAGGACAGAAAGACTGACCCCAGCTACATATGAGTTTGTGGATTCGTTCATTCCATAACTATCTGTTGAATTTCTAGTGTTGGGGACACAAGGTCCCTGGGTTTCATTAAATTTATATTTGGTGAGAGGAGACACAATCCAGTAAATTAACAAGATAGTGTTGAATGATAAAAGGAATGTAAAATAGTGTGAGTAGGTCAGTGGAGGGGAGTTTCTTGAAGTCAGGGAAGGACTCGGGGGTGACACTGAGTGGAAAAGTGAAGACAGGAGGGAGCAGCCACATTCTCTCTGTGGGGAGGTAGGTGTGGCAGCAGGAAGTGACTGAAAATTCTAGGAGCTCAGTTCAGAAGTAATGGGGTCTCGGATTACGGCTGTTGCCATGGAGGTGGAGTGGAGTAGATGAGTAAAGGGGTATATTTTGGCTTGATGGATATGGGGTTTGGGGGTAGACGGTGATTGAGGTAACTCCTTACATTCTGAACTCAAGCACCTGAGTGAAATTGGGAAGAAGTTTCTGGCATCAATTGATAATTCTTGGTAAAGAGTTACCTCTTGACCACGTGGAATTTGAATTGAATACCCAAATGAAGACTGCATGTAGGATGCTCATTGGAGAAGTCAGGGCTAGGGATACATACGTGAGAGTCCTTGGCAAAGAGATGGTGTTTAAAGCCGTTAAGAGTGGGAAAGGCATAGTTCAGTGGTAGAGCACATGCCTAGCATGCATGAGGTCCTGGGTTCAATCCCCAGTCCCTCTGTTAAAAGTAAAAAAATAAACCTAATCACCCCAACCCCACAAAACACCAAAAAAAAAACCAAAAAGCCCTAAGATTACAGATGGTTCCTGACTTAATGATGACTCGACTTAGCATGGTTTGACTTTGATGGTGAGGAAGAAATACACATTTGGTAGAAACTGTACTTTGAATGTTTATCTTTTCCTGGGTGGTGATATGCGGTGAGATCCTCTCTCATGATGCTGGGCAGTGGCAGTGAGCACAGCTCCCTGTCAGCCATACAGTCATGAGGATGAAAACCAACGTGGACCACGGTGTGGGACCATTCTGCACCCAGACAACCCTTCTGTTCTTCACTCTCAGTACAGTCTTCAATAAATTACATGAGGTAGTCGACACTTTATTATAAAATTAGCTTTTGTGTTAGATGATTTTGCTCGACTGTAGGCTAATGTAAGGATTCTGAGTGTGTTTAAGGTGACAGGCTGAGCCATGGTGTTTGGTAGGTAAGGTGTATTAAATGCGGTTTCGACTTACAGTATTTTCAGCTTAATGATGGGTTTATTGATATGTGACTCCATTGTGAGTCCAGGAAGATCTGTAGATGTGATCCTCTAGGGAGAGACTGGGTAGAAAAGACCTAGGACCAGGCTTTGGGCTCCTCAACAGGAAATGTGTGATCAGAGGAGAAGCCAGCTGAGGAGACAGAGGAATAGCACCTGAGGTCGGGGGAAAGCCAGGTGAGGATGGCCAGTGCTGGACGGACACAAATTATTCTGAGACAAATCAAACCTTATGGTTACTTCCACCGCCGAAGGAGTATGTGATTTCAATCAATAGGCCTTGAGTTCTGCCATCTTTCTGGTGTCTGTTTCTTTTGTGAGGTCAAGCTCTCAGAGCACAAGGGCTATGTCTAGTGATCAGCGCCACAGTGGATGCTCAAGGAATGTTCAGTAAGTGAGTGATTTATTATTTTTTTTCCTAGACAGATTCTTTTACTTCTGGTAAGTGGGAGGGAAGGAAGGAAAGAAAACTAAAAATTTCTGTCCACACAGAGAGCATTCAGCATCACACTGATGACTGGGAGCCACTTCGCTAATCCACATAATGTGTCACTCCTGGTGGTCTCTCCAGTCGCATGCTGTACCACGAAACCATCCTGTCCTTCAAACCCTCTCCTCTCACCCATGTGTTACATATGTTATATGCATATGTTATACCTTTTGAAGTGTAACATAGAGTATTTTTCTTATTTGTCTTCCTCTGTCTGACTTATTACATGTATTTCATTTAGCATAATGCCCTTGAGGTCCATCCATGTGTTGCAAATGGCAAAATTTCATTTTCTTATTGCTAAGTAATATTCCATTCCAAATATGTATTCCACAGTTTCTTCATCTGTTCATCATTCATCCATCGATGGACAGTTAAGTTGTTTCCCTCCCTACCTTTTTAATGCCATTGATTTGGTGGAGAAAGCAGGTTATTTGAGTAGAGGAGGTACCATGTTTTCGATTGCCCTTCTAGATGTCTTGCTCTGTCTCCTGGGTTTCCTGTATACGTGTAGTAGATGTCTTGACAGTTTCCTTACCTTCTTGTACAGGGAATCCAAGGCTCATCTTTTTTTTTTTTAAATTGAAGTATAGTCACTTACAATGTGTCAATTTCTGGTGTACAGCACAATGTCCCAGTCATTTGTATATGTATATGTCCCATACATATATTTGTTTTCATATTTTTTTACATCAAAGGTTATTACAAGATATTAAGCATAGTTCCCTGTGCTATACAAAAGAAACTTGTAAAAAATCTATTTTTGTATATAGTGGCTAATATTTGTAAATCTCAAACTCTCAAATTTATCCCCTCCCACCCCTTTTCCCTAGTAACCATAAGATTGTTTACTTTGTGAGTCTGTTTGTTTTGAAGATGAGCTCATTAGTGTCTTTTTTTTTTTTCCAGATTCTACATATGAGTGATTATATGGTATCTTTTTTTCTCTTTCTGGCTAAATTCACTTAGTATGACAATCTTCAGGTCCATCCATGTTGCTGCAAATGGCATTATTTTATTCTTTCTTATGGCAGAGTAGTATTCCATTGTATAAATATACCACAATTTCTTTATCCAGTCACCTGTCGATGGACATTTAGGTTGCTTCCATGTTTTGGCTATTGTATAATAGTCCTGCTATGAACACTGGAGTGCATGTATCTTTTCACATTAGTTTCTTTCGGATATATACCCAGAAATGAGGTTGCTGGATCATATGGTAAGTCTATTTTTAGTTTTTTGAGAAATCTCCATACTGTTTTCCGTAATAGCTGTACCAAACTACATTCCCACCAGCAGTGCAGGAGGGCTCCCTTTTCTCCACACCCTCTCCAGCATGTATCGTTTGTGGACATTTGAATGATGGTCATTCTGACTGGTGTGAGGTGATACCTCATTGTAGTTTGATTTGCATTTCTCTGATAATTAGTGATACTGAGCATTTTTTTTTTGTATGTGTATTGGCCATTCGTATGTCTTCACTGGAGAAATGCTTGTTTAGGTCTTCTGCCCATTTTTGGATTGGGTTGTTTGATTTTTTTCTTGTTGTATGAACTCTTTATATATTCTGGAGATTAAGCCTTTGTCAGTCAGTCACATCATTTGCAGATATTTTCTTCCATTCTGTAGGTTGTCATTTTGTTTTGCTTATGGTTTCCTTTGCTGTGCAAAAGCTTATGAGTCTAATTAGATCCCGTTTATTTTTGCTCTTATTTCCATTGCCTGGGTAGACTGCTCTTGGAGAACATTGTGAAGATTTATATCAGAGAACGTTTTGCCTATGTTTTCTTCTAGGAGATTTACTGTGTCTTCTATACTTAAGTTCTTAGGCCATTTTGAGTTTATTTTTGTGTATGGAGTGAGGGAGTGTTCTAACTTCATTGATTTACATACTGCTGTCCAGTTTTTGGAACACCACTTGCTGAAGAGACTGTCTTTTCTCCATTGTATATTCTTGTCTCCTTTGTTGAAGGTTAGTTGACCATAGGTCTGTGAATTTATTTCTGGGCTCTACTCTGTTCCATTGATCCACATGTCTCTTTTTATGCCAATATCCTGCTGTTTTGGTTACTGTAGCTCTGTAATATTGTCTGAAGTCTGGGAGGGTTATTCCTGCAACTTCATTCTTTTTATTCAATATTGCTTTGGCAATTCTGGGTCTTTTGTGATTCCATATAAATCTTAGGATTGTTTGTTCTAGTTCTGTTTAAAAAAAAAAGTCCTGGGTCATTTGATAAGAATTGCATTAAATCTGTAGATTGTCTTGGGTAGTGTGGCCATTTTAACGATACTGATTCTCCCAGTCCAAGAGCGTGTGATATCTTTCCATTTCTTTAAGTCTTCTTTAATTTCCTTAATCAGTGTTTTGTAGTTCCCCATGTATAAGTCTTTCACCTCCTTGGTCGGATTTATTCCTAATATCTTATTGTTTTGGGCGCAATTTTAAAAGCAATTGTTTCTTTACTTTCTTTTCCTGTTGATTCATTGTTAGTGTAAAGAAATGCAGCTGACTTTTGTGCATTAACCTTGTATCCTGCTACCTTGCCGAATTCTTTTATTAGCTCTAGTAGTTTTTGTGTGGAGCTTTTAGGGTTTTCTGTGAATAGTATCATGTCATCTGCATATAGTGACAATTTTACCTCTTTTTCGAATTTGGATCCATTTTATTTCTTGCCTGATTGCTGTGGCTAGAACTTCAAGACAATGTTGAACAGAAGTGGTAAGAGTGGGCAATTTTGTCTTGTCCCAGATTTTAGTGGGAAGGTTTTTAGTTTTTCACCATTGAGTACTATGCTGGCTGTAGGTTTGTCATAAAAAGCTTTTATTATGTTGATATATGTTCCCCCATACCCACTTTGGTGAGGGTTTTTATCATAAATGGGTGTTGAATTTTATCAAATGCTTCTTCTGTATCTATTGAGATGATCATACTGTTTTTGTCCTTTCTTTTGTGGATGTGATGTATTACATTGATTTGTGTGTGTTGAACCATCCTTGTTTTCCTGGGATGAATCCAGCTTGGTTATGATGTATGATCTTTTTATCTGCTGTTAGATTCTGTTTGCTAATATTTTGTTGAGGATTTTTGCATCTATGTTCAACAGTGATATTGGCCTGTAATTTTCTTTTTTGGTAGTGTCTTTGTCTGGTTTTGGTATCAGGGTGATGGTGGCTTCATAGAATGAGTTTGGGAGTACTCCCTCCTTTTCAGTCTTTTGAAAGAGTTTGAGAAGGACTGGTACGAGTTCTTTGTATGTTTGGTAGAATTCCCCAGTGAAGCCATCTGGTCCTGGACTGTTTGCAGGGAGGTTTTTTAATTGCTAATTCTATTTCATTTCTAGTGATCTGTCTGTTCAAGTGGTCAGTTTCTTCTTGGTTTAGTCTTGGTGGACTGTGTGTTTCTAGAAACTTGTCCATTTCGTCTAGGTTATCCAGCTTGTTTCCATATAGTTGTTCATAGTATTCTCTTACAATATTTTGTATTTCTGTGGTATTGGTTGTAATTTCTCCATTTTCCTTTCTTATTTTGTTTATTTGTGTTCTTTTTTTCTTGGTGAACCTGGCTAGAGGTTTGTCAATTTTATTCACTCTTTCAAAAACCAGCTCTTGGTTTCATTTCTTTTTCTATTTTTTTAATCTCTATTTTATTTATTTCCTCCCTGATCTTTATTATTTCCTTCCTTCTGCTGAATTTTGGTTTTGTTTGCTCTTTTTTAAAAAATTCTTTTAGATAGTACATTAAATTGTTTATTTCAAGGCTCATCTTATATATTTCTTGCCGTAGACCTAGAATCAACCATTTCTCCAAGAACCTTTGGTTCCTTTATATGGGAGATCACATTTAGAGATCAAGAAACTAGGAGCTTATTGCTACTGGCTCATCAGGTTTATAAGTCTTTCAAGTGGTTAGAGGTAGGAAATACATCATTTTTTAAGAGAAAATGAAATTGTGAACTCATTAATTTTCCATTGAGAACGTAAAAGTATAAGGCTACTCAATAAACTTTAAGATTTCTTTATGGTGCTTTTTGTCCTGGGAATATATCTTAGGGATGTCTAATCAAAATACTGTGTTTTGAAAATAACCTGAAGTAATGCTTTTCTCTGTGTAGTTGTTTCAACATACAGTATACAATTAAGGCTATTTCTTTCAACCAATATGTTCAAATGAACATATTCATTTATATGTTCAGTCATACATCCCCATAGCAGTTATTACTATTGGGAACTTGTTCACTGTTAGGGTTGTCACTGACCTTCCCCCTTTAGCAGGTGAGCTGCAGGCGACCCTCCCCCTTTAGCAGGGCGCTTCACTTAGCTATTAAGAGCAGGAGACACAGCAGTGCCCCAAGGACTCCTGAAAGATCAAGTCGTGCTACTGAAGTCCTCTGTCTTGTTCACTGCTTACCCCCCCGGACCCAGAATAATTCCTGGCATATAACATACCCACATAAATGCCTCCAATGTGGTGACTGTTGACAAATGAGAATACATCATCCCAGCAGTGAGAAGTAGGCATTATTATCCCCAATTAAAAGATGAGGAGCCTAAAGCTCAAACAGGACTCATGTGAGGCTTCACACTAAGTAACAAGTGGAGACTTGCGTGAGGCTGGGCTGGTGGATGAGATGCTGGACTTGCAGTGATGCCAGATCTGGATCAACCCCACCGCTGAGTATAGAATGAGAGGCCCCACATTCTCTTTCCTGGAAAAGGAAGCTTGACAATACCCTTCCAGCAAATGCAGGAAGCGAAGCAGGCTGGGCTCCCCTTGTTGCCCCAGGTCCACATGCTAGGCCATTGTCAAAAACCTTCTGTCTTGGATTTGCAACAAGAAAAAGGATTTCTCCTCAAAGAGATTCCTTGTGGTGGAAAGAGCATTGATGCAGACTTGCTTTGCCTCCCTCACTCCTAGGAACCCCGTTTTTTGTCTAGAACCACAGAGGAATCTCCAGTTCCTCCCATGGTTCAATGTGTGTGGTCTTAAACCCCTTTGCACCCAGATGTTCATCTGTAGAATAATAGTATCAATCTCAGAGGGTCGTTGTAAAGATTAAATGAGGTACAAATCCACGTATTTGCATGTGTGTGTATATTTTAGGTAAATTTATGTGTAATGTCTGAGTACTTTTAAACAGCTCTCTCTCTGTTCACTGGAGAAAATTCTGTCCAATTTTGATTCCCTTTTCCATACCATCATTGGAAGCCAAGATGTTAAGGAGTTGGTTGGAACCAGGAACGTCCAATTCTGAAATCATAACTTAAAATCATAATAGGGAGAATTGTTTTCCTCTGGTCTGAGAGAAAGGGAAAGAGAATTATGACTGCAAATTGCTGGAGTTTAACTATATGTGTAATTATATATTTATTCTATATAAATACTTCTGCTACTTTAATTTTGCCCGAGAGGGGAATAAATGACTTAATTCTCTTTCCATTCTTTTCCTGATTGGAATTTTTGCTCCTCGGTCTCCCTGCTTGTTCACCTCTTACACAGCATATCTCAGGTGACGAAGCCTCAGAACGGAAAGGAACAACTTGAGGAAATTTGGGGCTTCTGCGGAGAGCAGCGAGCTATTGCTAGGGAGGGTGGCGAGAGTGTATTTAACATCCTCACTCCTGCCCTGTCAAATCCAATGGCATGTTATTTCCACTGGGTGGGAGCCAATGCTGAGTTCCTCCTCCCTCTGTCCAACCTTGAACATTGCTCTGCGATTAGGTTTCACCCGGGGATTAGCCGAATTCAGAGGGCAAAAAGCCCGAGAAGGTGTTTGGCACCGGGGCTAATGCTGCGTTAGCACAACCCGTGGGCATTCTCGGCTGATGGCAGAACAGCAACAAACAGGAGGGCTCAGAAGCCCCCGGGAGCGCTGTGGCTTTGGTTACTGTCAATGGTTTATTTATTGTGTCAAGCTTTTGTGGGTGTTTTTGTTTGTTTGTTTTTTTATAACTCCCGGAGGAAATGCCAAATAAACAAGCAGTTCACACCCCGCCCCCAACCCTGTCTGCACCGTTTCTGAGCGATCAGAGAATCTGGGAGCTGGGAGTGGGCAGTGAGGAGTTCTTCTTTTCAGACTTGCCAAGGGTCATCATTCAGTTTTGAGCAATCTCAAAGCTGCATTTTTCCTTTTATAAGGGGATAGTGCTTCACTTAGCTGTTAAGAGCAGGAGACACAGCAGTGCCCCAAGGACTCCTGAAAGATCAAGTCCTGCTACTGAAGGATCTGCTGGCAAAAGAGGTACAAAGTGGACACTACCGAGTCAGCCTCCGTCTGCCCACGGCCGCCCCTTGAGGGCTTCGGAGCGGAGCTGGGCGTCCGGGCGGCGCTGGGGAGGAGAAGAATGTGCCCGGCGAGGGCTGATGCCTTGGCACTTCGCCTCTTCACCCCACACCTGCCCTCCTTTGCTGTTTCGCTGCTGATTGTGAGCATGTGGCCCTTAGAGATGGAGACGTCCGAACAAACACGTGCCGGGAGGAGGAGGGAGGCTGCTTGGAGAAAGCCGTCTCTGGTCCAGGAGCCTGTGTGCAGCGGCCTCTGGCCAACCCTCAGAACCCTAAACTTTTACAGCCCGTCTGGGGGCCTGGGCTGGGGGAGGGGAAGCAGCACTTTAACAGGTACTGAGCTGCCCCAGAGTTACAGACCCAGGGGCTCCAGGTCAAGTTTCTCATGGAAACTCTGGGACCGGTGCTTGTGTTGAAAGGCTTAGTGGCACAGTCAGGGAGTGCGTGAGGTCACCAGCTGATCCCATAAACACTGGATGAGGGTTACAGTCCTGGGAAAATGCCAGAGACCCTGAGATGTCACAGGATGACATCGGAAGAAGGTGGAAGTAAGTGTTCAGGATTCGAGTGACAGGTCTGGGGTTGGGATGTGCAGCCAGAGACTGAGGTGTGAACTGGGACAGAGACAGAAGTGCTAAGGCAGGGCTAGCTGGTAAACCCAGACTTAACAAGAAATAAGAGAATTAAAGTGAGCGAGGGTCTTGAAATCACTTCGTCTGGAATGAAGTGTCTGAAGGTGTGTGGAGGGCAGTGTCTTGCCGGGAACATTTGGCTCCAGGGTTTCCAATACTGTGCTGAGGAGACATACACAGGCGAAGAGCATGGGGTCAGGCTGCATTCGGATCATGAACGCCAGCCCCACTCCCTTCACATGGCCACAAATTGCTCGCTTCTTTGGAGGAAACTACTAAATGCATACCGTTAGGCCAGAGGGGAATCATCTGAGCGGAATATGAGAAATGGCTTTGAGCTTGCTATCAGAAGACCTGGACTCCAGTCCTCCATGGCCACTTACTAGCTCTTGGCAAGCAGTTTACCCTCTCGGAGGCTCTAGTCTCTTTAGCCAGAAAGCCTGAGGGTTGGGCATATTATATAAAATAATCCAAGAGCTTTAAAATTATAAAGCTATTTATTCAGTCACTAAGATTTCAAATGAGGAAATAAAAGCTATTAACAGAGCCTTGGTAGATTAAATATAATACCCACCCTTTGTTACCTTTCCCCGTCCACATCCTTCACACTGTCACTTTGCAAGTCTTCTGGTGAAGAGGTAGAGCCCATTTCCTCACCTGTTGGATCTGGGGAGGCTTTGTGATTTGTTTGGGCGAATAGAATGGCAGAAAGGTTATTTTCCCTTTCCTGTAGGGCTCCGGAGACCTGAGTGCTTGCTTCCTCTCTGTCATGGAATCCTCCTGCCTCTGTATGAACAAGCTTGGGCTGGAGACCACAGAGAAAAGAGCCCAGGTGTCTTAGCCACGGCCATCCTAAACCAGCCATGGCCACCTGACCCCCAAGTGTCCAGCCAAGAATAGCAGAGTTGTCTACCAGCCCACTGATGCCAGCTGAGTTGGCCAGCAGAGAGCAGAAGCCCTCTGAACTCAACAGCGATAAGTGCTTATTGGTTTAAATTACTGAGTTTTGGGGTGTTTGTTATGTGGCAATAGCTAACTGATACAGAACTTGCAGAGATTTTGCCACAAAATTAGAACTAATCATCATGGCCCAGATCAATTTCTCAGGCAATGGGAGCAGCACCAACTGAGAGGAGCAGCTAGAGGCCCGCCCTGGGGGGCTCCTCCCTGAGCCCCACCCTTGGGCAGAGGATGCAGTGGCACACCAGATGGTGTCCTGGCCAGGTCTCAGGTGGGTCTGTGATAATACAAGAATAATATGGTATTAGTGCACAAGAGGCAGTCTCTGAAAGGAAAACCAATGTTTATTGGATGTTTATGAAAACATCACTGTAACCAGTGAATTCTTTCTGTGGAATCTGTTAAACCAACATGCAGCAGCATAGGTAGAATGGTTCAAAGTCAAAATCCCGTTCTTGATTTATACATTTACCAAATTAACCTGCCAGACTAACACCCTTCTTGCAAAGACAAGCAACTTCCAACAGTGGATGCAAATGCCGCGTGGCATTTGCAGGGAAGCTTCTGCTGTGAGGCCCCTGGGATTCCCGTGGGGGCAGGTGGCAGAGGCAGGAATCAACCAGTACATGGAGCTGGGGTTGGCATAGCTAACAGGAGTGTGGGTTGGTCCCCGTGGAAGGTAAGTTTAGTCCAAATCCCTGTCCAAGGGAGCGTGGTAATCAGGGCTTGGGCTGGGGTGTCTGTGCACAAGTCTGAACTGCTGAGTGGGGCCTAGCGGGAGTCTGCACAGGTGGCGCTCTGGAGGCTGGCTCTGGGACCTCCCCTGCTGGGCTGAAGCTGGATCTCAGTGGAGGGTAAAGGAGTAGGAGGCGGGCGTGTCGTGTGGGGCTGAGGGTTGCCACGATGGGTCCTTGCACCGTCTCAGTGGACTGGAAAGGACCCCAGGAAGCTGAGGATAAAATGCAGCATCCTCCAGCGCTGGTGAGAATGGCCGTCCTGCCAGGCAGGGACTGGGGCAAGGACGAGGCTAAGACTGGGTTGATGGCTCTGAGTCCCCTCTGGAAGTTGGTGGCAATCGTGGACAGTCAGGAGGGTTTGAGCCATCACGTCCCTCTGTGTGGATGGAAGACATCATTGGGTCATTAATAGCAATGAGACCTTTCCCCAGGATTTGTGGAAGGAAGGGGGTCCGTCCCAGGAATTGGAGTCCTCTCCCCCAAAACTCTAGAGCATCAGGATGGGGAAAGAATGGATGTGGAGGGAGAAGTGGGCTCCTGGGGCTGGGAAGACCACCACTGCGGGCAGAGAGGCCCATCGTGGAAAGTGGTGACTGGATCTGACAGGGCCCAAGACCTCTTCCTGCCCCGGACTTACTGTTTTATGGCAAATCGAGGGAAAACAACCAGGCCACCCCCCACAGCTCATATCCCCCAACACAGAACCAGAGTGGCACCTGATGTGAATGGGCTATGGTTCTCTCTGTGAAAACGGATTCTGTGGGCTTCGGGCTGATTGAAAATGATTCCTCCTGAAACTGTGGCTGATCCTGGAACTTTGAAAGGTTCCAACTTGATGTCTTGGATGAAATCACTTCGGCACTTTTTCCAGAGAAGCAGCACTGTTTCCAGTCACTGCTGATCCAGCCAGCATGGGAGGCTGCAGGACCCCGTCGTCCCCACATGCCACGTCCCAGCTCCCCCAGGGCTGGTCTCTGGGCCCCTGTGAGTGAACGCACCGACTCTGCACAAAGGAAAGTGTGTCCTCTCAGGGCAGAATTACAAAAAAGCACCTCTTCTAGGTAGAAGAGTCAGAAACGGTCCCTCTGAGTGGGCCCCACTCCTGGCTGACACAGCTCCCGTGTCAGGACACGAGGCTTGGCAAGTGAAGCCCAAGCTGGATGTGGCCCTTCCAGCCCTGGGCAGTGTCTTTGTGCAGGGCAGTCTGTACGACCCTACCCAGCCCCACCTGCTGCCTGGCACCCAACAGCCTGACACCTTGTCCCAACAGGGCCTGGTCCTGTAGGACAGGACAAGCAGGATTCAAACTGGGTGACAAGGAGGCCTGGAGAGAGGGTGTGTGTGTGCATGGATAGGTGGAAAGGCCTCCCTCCCGAGGAGACTGAAGCTCGTTGTCCTGTACTGACAGATTTCTCTGAACTGCTTGTCTCTTGCTAATTAAGTGAGAGAGGGGACTCAGGTGAGCTGGAGGGAACACCCCTGTCTCTCTCCAACAGCTGGAACAAGGTGGTTATTTTCTAAAACAAATGTGGGTAATGACCAGAAAAAAGGCCAGTAGACAGATCAAGTTCTATTAAAATAAAAAACAAAAAAAGTGCAAACATTGCACCCACCATGATGCAGCTCGAGGTGATAAACTGGCTGTGTGAGACACATCCTGGGCCGGGGGCCGGGTGACCCTTGGAGTCGGGGGTGGGGGCAGGGGAGAGGGAGGCGCAGGTCGGCATGATCTGCGTTGGAGACGGGTTTCATTTCCCCTCTGGTGCATCTCCAGAGCCTGCTGGCAAATGAGCGATTCTACTGTTTCTTGCTTCTCAGCACCAGTGACATCACCACTTAATAAGTCAGGGAATCACAACCACATTTCAAAGAATCATTCAGTTTTCTCATTAAGATTCTATAGGACTTTTTTTTTCCCACAGCAGCAGCCTTGCCAAAACAATGTTTAAAAATAGACCTGGAAATATTTTTCACATTGGTAGGCAGTCATGAATGTTTAGCAGTCTATATGTCCAGCAGATGCACATAACTTTACAATCAGGCACTGAGTTTTACACAGTAATACAGACAATATATATTTGCCAAAAGGAGTTTTTTGAAAAATGAAGCAAGAAATAAAACTTTGGGCCAGATTTACCTAGGGGAAGCAAAACCTGTCAGCCACTTCATTTTCTTGTAGGAAAGTGTGTGTTCAATGCATAGAGTATTTAGGGGGTAAATTTTTTTAATTCAAAAGTGGTTAAATTTGGATATTTTGACTTACCAGCTCGGATGGTAAATTTCCCAAACTGAAGGGCCTGAATTCTGGCTCTCAAAAAGTATAGAAGTATTCCAGAGACTGGAGGCGTCATATGCTTGTCAGGGCCTGCACTGAGTGGGTTAAGTGGGTTAAGCTGGGAAGTGGTTAAGGTCAGAGATCCCCCTGCTGAGAAAATGTACTGAGTCTGACAGCCTGGAATCTTTCAGCAAGATAAGGCCTAACGAGGCACTTTCTAAAAAGAGGCAATGAAGTACAGTATCACTATGATGAGTGGGACATGTAAGTGCCTCACATTAGTAACTTTATTTGAGGACTGTCCTGTGTGAGTTCCAAATAAATCACTGGTTTCCAGGGAAAAGGCTAGAAATGGGCCTACGTGATGTCTTCAAAGGATGGGATGTGGGCCTCCCTGCGTTTGGAGGATGGAAACGTGCGTGTGTTCTGTGTTCCCTACTTTCTGTCAGTAGTTGGAACTGATCGGTAGGTGATAAAGAATCGATGGCTTTGTAAATACGGCTCCTAAATGTAACCATCATACTGGCCTCGGCTAGAACTTTTTCATCTCTAGAAGTACCTCCAACCGGTGACACTTTTCTTGCTTTTTGGGCAATCATATAGATGGAGATTAACCCTCTTCTTCCCCCAGGCCCTAAAAATTATTTTGGCCAAAATGTTTGAGTCAGGGGTTTCACATAGCTTAAATGAACTTAAACGAGTCATTAAGAATTTTATTGGTTAAAGTAGGCCTATTTTTTTCCTAGTAGACATAATGACATAATGACATAACAGTAATAAAAATGTAATATTCAAGTAATTGCTGTAATGTAATTATAGTTTGGTCATAAAGTAAGATTAGAGGTCTGGGATGGCTGTTTTGTGGGTGTGTATTTTAACGTCTGAATGGAGTCTCCCAGGTTCCTGTCCCGTCTCCCTGGAATTCCAGTGCAGTTCATCACATAACCAGGTGGCCAGGAGGCTGGCTGAGCCAGCATTACCCAGGGGTTCTGTTTGCCCCGACTGCCCTCCGGACCCCAGCATCCTGCCTGCCGCAGTTACCTAACCATCACCGTAACTGGAAACATTGTTTCTAGTCTTACGTAGACAAAAGAAGGGGAAGTCAAGGCCAGCATCCTCACGAGGGAGGGGACCAGATGGGTTTAGGGGCCAGCCTGGAGCCGCCACCTCTGCCCACAGAGTCCTGTGGCTCTCCGGCTCCCTCTGATCCAGGTGTGGGGTGGGGGGCTCTGCCCTCGTACGTCTCTGCTGTGCTGCAGGGTTGGCTGCTCTGTCTTTTGGAGGAGAGAACAATTTCTGGATTAAATCTGAACAGAAAGACCTGAATTAGGCATCTACCCAAAGTATATTTTATCAAAGGATTTGTTGTCATTGGAGATATTCTTTGAACTATTCTAAGTGAAATTCTGCATTTCTTATTGAATGGCGTGGCCTCAAGAAAGAATTCAAGCAAAAAAAGTGCTTAACCATTTGTGACCCAAAACATTAAAAAAAAATTTAATAGTATTTACCATGAATAATTGAAAGAGCAGCAGATTTTCTCTGTTACTAGTTTTCCTTTGTAACTAGGAAGTAATTTGCTGGGAGATAAATGAGACTGTAAACTTCTGCTCCTTGTCAGTCTTTCCCTCACTGGTGATCTGTTAATGCCATGATTCCCCCAGTGTTTATTAGCTGGCATTCCATGGCAAAGAAGAGCTTTCGCTTCCTGCTCTGTTGACTTGCTTATTTATGGTGTACTGAAAGCTATTTTATTTTTGGGGTGATAACTCATTATTATCATCAAATTTCCCCAGATTTAGCCAGTGGGAGCCTCTTCAAGCTCCCATTTTTGACATGTCCCTGTGGTTCTTTGAGCAATATTCCTTATTTTCTGGCAAATTAAGATGTTCCCGGCTCATTTTTCAAGGCATCTTTTCCTGCCCCAGTCCTGGAATGAGCTGTTTCTCCAAGGGGCCTGAATACCAGTGGAGAATACTTAGAAACAAAGATCTGAGTACTAGGTGTGAACGAATAATCACTTTTTAAATGTATAAAATGTATTTCCAGTGTGATTGGTCCATTTGGAAGAATTTAGAGTGCCGATAAAGAGCTGAGTATCCAGAGGTGAAGGCTCCCTCTGGATCCCGAAAGAGGTGGAAATCAGCCCCCTCATCCCCAGTGGTGCCCGTCACAGTCTTGGCAAGTTTATAAGATTCTTAGGCTTGTCTCCCTCTGAGCAAACTCTGTTCTCTGAGCCTCTGATAACCTAGGTGTCTTTTAACCCACGGTTCAATCGCACATTAACAATGTAGGATATTTCAGACTTCTTGCCAGTATCTGTGATTTTAAATATCCATGGTCTCTAAATGCCCTCCTTTATGGACAAAAATCTCACGCCTCCAAAGGCTGGTCGTGAATACAGGTGGCACCTGTGCAGTCCGTGCCTCGTCACTCCTGCTTCCGCGCCACGTCGGGAAACGGCGTGTAGAGTCAGCCGCGAGCCCACAGTCCACGGCTGAGCTGCGGCCTCAGGGGAGATGGGGGAGCCGGAGGGGGGCGACCATGCCGGGGCAACGCTGGGCGCACAGGATTTCCTTTTCTTAACTCCTGAGTGAAGTTGAGGGGAAGCAAAGCTTGGGATTTGACTGATCCAGGAGAGCTGTTGGCTTTTACTTGGCATCTACACTCTGAATGCTTGAGAAATGTTATTTTTTCCCTAAACTTCTATCTCATTAATCTTGTGTTAAGAGTGGTCTAACCCTGTTAGTTGGGCAGGCTGCTTCTGTTCCAATTAGCATATATCTCCTTAAGTGCTGAGTGCAGAAGGGGACGGAAGAGGCAGAATTTCTAAACTATTGACCTGGAGGGACTTGTACGAAGGTGTGCGTGACGAGAGTGTAATACAACTGAAAAGTGTAATACAACTGGAAAAGCCCCAGTGCTTGGTAAGTTATGGTTGGCCCTGATGATTTATGCTAAGCAGAATAAACTAGGATGGAAACGTAAAATATTTCTAAGCTTACCCTTTAGTCACTCAATACACATAAAACTCAATTTTCCTCCTTAAAAAGTAGATATTTAGAGCACTGAGAATCTCCAGAGGAAATCAGGTTATTTACTGTCTTTCTGTTTGTCCAGGTCACACACTCCCAAGTTTATGAGTTGGACATGCTTTGATAGTCTCAAATGAGAGGTACCATGTGATGGGGCCCATTTAAATATGAAAACTACTATTCTCCCTGCTATGACATTAAATGACTTTCCTTTCCACTGACAATTTGAAGGGGGAGTGTCAGAACGAGGCTTCAGGAGCCAAATTATTTCATTGTTCAAGTGTTGCAGGCTAGTTGCCTAACCAGGAAATGCAGAATTAAACCAAGGAAGCTTATTTTGAGAGCAGGCCTGTCCCCAGCCATGATACATGTGAACAGGAGGTCAACAGGAAGTACTGAGCTGGCTTGGTTTATTCCTACAGACAGAGAAAGAAATAAAATCAGTGTTTACCAACTGGAAAAGCACAAAGCTGGTACACAGAGAAATGCTATTTTCAGGCTTCTAAAAAGGTATTACAAATAACACAAAATTTTAAGCCTATAATTAAAAACTATTTTAAAAAGGCTTCGATTAGGTTCCCTTCAAAATTAGACATTCCAGGCTGAAATAGATTTCTTAAAGGTGACTTCCACCTATGCTGGTTTCCCCTAATCCATTCTCTCTAACGCCCTCTTAAACAACAGACTTCAAGAGTAAAACCTATGCCTAGAGTCATCGAGAAGTTCAGTGTTCCCACTGAACACGTGGGGAATTCAAGGCCCCAAAGTTAAAGCAATTTATAAAATGCCACACAGCCAAGGAGGGGCAGGGGGAATTCAGGATCCAAGTTATTCATGAGGCAAAAGTTATGGATAAACTGAATTTCTTAGTGCCAGACACAAGGACACAACCCTTGTGGTGAAAGGTGCTAAATGCATTGTTGGTGTAATTTTGACTAGAGGCCGAAAGCGTGGTCCTGTGGGTCTAAACTGAGTAGGACTCCCCACGGTCAGAAAGGACGAGACCCTTTCCTCTTTTGGCGTCAATAGTCTCAACTGAAAAATGAGGTGATTTTTGGAGTTCTAATATTGTGAACCTAAGAAGAGAAAGGACTGAAAAAGGTGATACGATCTAGGGAAATAAAAAATAAACGAATGGAAATGAAGATAATTATTTTGGGCAAGAGTAGTTCATAACATTCAGAAACCTAGTAGGGTTGTCTGAGGTCAATTGAACTTTAATAACCGAGATTTCAGACCAACATCAACACTTAAACCAGGAATAGCCCAAGAAAAGAATGGGCAAAGTACAAGATTAGGGAGTTCAAAAAAAGTATCTACACAAGGCCAATAAACACATTCAACCTCAATGGTATTCAAAGATGCAAATAAATGCAGTGGTCAGAACTTCACCTTTAAACTGGAAAAGACTGAGAAGGGTAGTGATAGCTCGTGTTGGTGAAGGCACAGAGACACTGATTGTTAATGAGGATGCAAACTGGAAAAACCCAATTGGACCCAAGGTCATTTGGATAACTGTCAAGTTTTTTAAAATGAGGAATACCTTCCATGGAGCAATTCATGTTCTGAGAATTTGCCTTAAAGGAAATAAACAGATTTCCACAACCAGTTTGGCAGATTGCACCTGGGCACAAATTCTTTGCTGCTCCTCTTAGCAAGTGGTCGAATCTATCTTCATCCCCTTTAATCTGGACTGGTCTTGTGATTAGTTTTGACTGCAAAATACAGCGGAAGTGATGTTGTGGAACTTCAGAGCCACACCTTAAGAGGCCTGGCAGTTTCCGTTTCATCCTTTTTGGAAGTTGGTTGCCTTTTTTTTTTAATTGAAGTATAGTTGACTTACAATATTGTGTCAGTTTCAGGTGTACAGCAACGTGATTCAGTGCATATATGTGTATATACACTCACACACATATATACATCCATTATAGATTATAAGATGTTGAGTATAGTTCCTTGTGCCATACAGTAAATCCTTGTTGCTTATCTATTTAATGAGTAGTAGTTGGTATCTGTTAACCCCATACTCCTGATTTGTCTCTTCCCTCCCTCCCCTTCCCCTTTGGTAACCGTAAGTTTGTTTTTATGTCTGTGAGTCTGTTTCTGTTTTGTAAATAAGTTCCTTTGTGTCATTTTTCAGATTCCACCTATAAGTGGTATATATTTGGCTTTCTCAGTCTGATTTACTTAGTACGATAATTCCTAGATCCATTCATGTTGCTGCAAGTGGCATGATTTCATTCTTTTTTATGGATAATTTATGTCCATTGTGTGTATATACCACATCATCTTTATCCAGTCATCTGTTGATGGGCACTTGGGTTGTATGCATCTTTTCCAATTAGTGTTTCATTTTTCACTTTCATATATACTCAGGAGTGGAACTGATAGATTATATGGTAGTTTTAATTTTAGTTTTTTTAAGGAACCTCCTGTTTTCCATAGTGGCTGCACCAATTTACATCCCCATCAACAGTATATGAAGGTTCCCTTTTCTCCACATCCCTTCCAGCATTTATTCTTCTTAGATTTTTTGATGATGGCCATTCTGACCCGTGCAAGGTGATACCTCATTTTGGTTTTGATTTGCATTTCTCTACTAGTTAGCAATGTTGAGCATCTTTCCATGTGCCTCTTGGCCATCATTATGAAGCCAGCTGCCTATTAAATCCAACTACTCTTAAAAAACTACCATGCTGTGAGGAAGCCAAAGCTTGTCACAAGCCAAAAGAGAGATCATGTGGCGCTCTGAGTCTCCAAATCTCCACATTGATGAGCAGAGCCTTTTTGATCTTCTGGTCCAGTTCAGCTGCCTGCTAAATGCAGCAGACAAACTACCAGATGATGCCATGTGGAGCAGAACTATCTAGTCAAGGCCTGCCTGAATCCCTGACCCCCAGAATCTTGAATAATAAATCACTGTTGTTTTAAGCCACTAAGTTTTGGGGTGACTTGTTATAAAGCCAAAGATCACAAACGGCATCATCCCGTTAAGCAAGGAACCATATGAGCTGAGGTGTTTGTTGAGGACTAAGGGAATGTGAACTGGCCAGTGGAAGAAGTGTCACAAACACTAGCCATGACCCTTGGACAGCTACAGGACTGAGGACAGGAGTAGTCTTGAGTACCTCTTCCACTTGAACAGTGTGTCTGTCTGGGTGTTAAACAGTTCTTTTCCTTTACTTTCCCTCTCCTGTCCCGTTATCAGGTACTAACAGCGGTGACCATGCAGCTCAGCGCTTAAGCTACAAATGTTAAAGAGAGAATATAACTCAAGAGGAAAAGAACAAAAAATGGATTTCACATGGGACTTTATATCTTTTTAAAAAAAGACTTATTTTAGAATAGTTTTACATTTATGAAAAATGTGCAGTGATAATACAAAGTTCCCATATGCTCCATATCTAGTTTCTCCTTTTACTAATATTTTACATTAGTATGTATATTACGTTATTACCTTAGTTACAATTAAGAACCAGCTTCGGTATGTCATTATACACGACAGCCCACACTTATATTCAGATTTCCTTAGTTTTTACCTAATGTCCCTTTCCTGTCCCAGAATCTCATGCAGGATAGCACATTACATTTATTTATGCCAGGTCTCCTCAGGCTCCTCTTGGCCATGACAGTTTCTTGAACGTCCTTGTTTCTGGTGACCTTGATGGTTTTGAGGAGTGCTGGTCGGGTATTTTATAGAATGTCCCTCAACGGAGATTTTTGTTCAGTGCTTTTCTCATGATTAGATTCAGGTTAAGGGTTTTTGGGAGGAAGACCACAAAGGTATTCATATCCCTTTTGGAGGACAGGGCTGGCATGCATCATGCTAGTTGGAAGCATTTGCTATTATTTGGGAGATTTTACAGTACGATTAAAAGAGGTACACATGAGTGTCACATTGACAAAGGGCAGACTGGTCATTGGTACTGTGTCAACTTGCTGAAAAGGAAACTGCTTTTCTAAAATCCCTTTCCCTACATGGTTCTGAATTAGAATTGGCCGAAAGAGAAACTTACGCAAGATTAGGAAGGTGGAAGTGAAGCAGTCAGTGCCCTTTGATGGTCACTGTGGTTGGATGCAGCTGCAGAGACACAGAAGGGCTGCAGCTCTGGCTTGTCCCTGCTTTCCTCCACTGTACATTCAGCTCTTCTTCCTGACTGAGGACCCCGTCTGCCTACCTCCAGGCTCACTGCTGGACACAGGGAAATGGACCCACAGAGGTGCCAGTTCTACAGAAGCACAGCTTCCTATGAGCCATCACTTTGCAGCTGCTTTTGGCAGGTGGTTGTGCTTTGCTGCTTAAATTGGCGGGTTGGTGACTTTTTCTCTGATCCTCCAGCTTCCTCCCTAGGTTTTCACTTTCCCCAGTCCTCCCACAGCTCTGCAAGATCCGATTCCTGTAAGAACATCTTTATCCCATAACACACAGTGATTCTGACTCTGGTACATCAAGAGATGAGAGACTGATCCTTGACCTGAGAACAGTTATAAAAGCTAGACAAATGCAAAACTGTGTAGTAGTTTTCTGTGCTGCTGTTCCAAATCACAGCTTTAGAGGCTTAAACAGCACAGCTGCATTATCTGACAATTGTGCAGGTCAGAGGCCTGGTTTGGGTCTTAGGGACTAAAATCAAGGTGTTGGCAGGTGTGCTGCCTTTTGGAGATTGCAGGGGAGAACCACTTCCCGCTCAGCTGGTTGCAAGTTCTCAGTCCCTTGGCTGTAGGACAGATCCCAGTTACCTTGCTGATTGTGAGGGCCATTCTAGAGCCACCACATTCCTTGGCTCATGGCACCCTTAGTCCATCTTCAAAGCCAGCAGCGTCGAGTCCTTCTCAAGAAGGTGTCATATCTATCTTCCCCACTTTTCTGCCTCCTCCTTCTGCTTTTAAGAGCTCACGTGATTAGACTGGGCCTACCTGGGTCATCTAGGATAATCTCTGTAAGATAAAGTCAGTTGATCAGCGACCTTAATTCCATCTGCAACTTTAATTCCCTTTTGTTATGTAACATGACACATTCACAGCTTCTAGGGGTTTGGATGTGGACATCCTCGGGAGGCCACACGTTATCTGAGGCATCAGAAAAAAGCCAAGGTAGTCAGGGTTTGAGAGACTAAGAAATTGAAGAGGAAAGTTCATTTTTTTCTTGAGGGAATTTGCCAATTAAATGTGAGAGTAAGAGAAGCCACACAGGAAGCAGTGGTCGAGGGCTTGCGGCAGTCTCACTGGGCTGGAGAGGCAGAGGCTGGAAGTTGGGGCTGCCAAGGGAGCTGAGGGACCGAAACGCAGACAGGAGGAAACTGCAGAGAAGTGAGCCTATAATTCTACATGCAGTTTCCCCTTGAAATGTATGTCAGCTCCAAAGCTGCACCTGTGTGGGGTGAGAGTAGAAGCTGGGGGGCTAACGAGGTAAGCAGAAATTTCATCCATCTTGGGCCCAGGGAGTCAGAGACTGGATTTCAGGGCTCACCAAGGTTGAAGGGTCTGGTAAACACCACAGACTCTCAGCTGAGACCCTAGGGATACTTTCTAGGAATAGGGGCAAAGCAGAAATAGATCAACGTTGATCTCATCACACCCCTCACCCCCATCTGCCTGTCAGAAGATTGAATCCTCTCTGGAGGAAGTCATTGTCCAGAGATTCTATACTTTTTCATATACAGTGTCTGATATTCAGTAAAAAACAAAAACAAAAAACTCCTAGGCATAGCAGGTTACAGAAAAAAGTAACTGAAAACCAAGAGGGAAAAAACCCAGACTTACAGAAGCAGATCTATAAACAATCCAGACACTGGGATAATCAGAAAGGAGATTAAACAAATGCTTTTTCAAAAAGAATCAAATGGTGGGGAGGGTATAGCTCAAGTGGTAGAGTGCGTGCTTCGTATGCATGAGGTTCTGGGTTCAATCCCCACTACCTCCTCTAAGAATAAATAAATAAAACCTCATTACCTCCCCCCACCAGAAAGAATCTAATGGTGAATGTATAACTAAAAAGAAACCCTGAAATTAAAAGTTGAGTAGATGGGCTTCATAGAATTTGAGATGCAGCAAAAGAGAAGATGAATAAAGAAAAGATGGGTCAGTAGAAAGTATCCAGTTAGAAGCAGAGAGAAAAAGAGATGGGAGATTCTGAAGAGAGCAGAGGAGACACATTGCCCGTGGTGAAAAAATCTGACATATATATAATTAATATCCTAGAATATGAATATTTGAAGAAAAGTGGCTGAGGATGTTAAAGTTAACATCTTTCATTAAGCCACAGATTAAATTAGTTCTACAAACTCCAAGAGAGAAACTGGATACATCTGAAGAAAATAAAAACACTAATTTGAAAAGATAATGTACCCCAATGTTTATAGCAGCATTATTTACAGTTGTCAAGATATGGAGATAACCTAAGTGTCCTTCAACAGATGAATGGATAAAGATGCGTGTGTGTGTGTGTGTGTGTGTATACTATACTTGGCCATTAAAAATGGAATTTTGCCATTTGCAACAAAAGATTGACTTGGAGAATATTAAGTGAAATAAGTCAGAGAAAGATAAATACTGTGTGTTGTCACTTACATGTAGAATCTGAAAAATAAGACAAACTAGTCAATATAAGAAAAAAGAAACAGACTCACGGAGAACAAATTAGTGGTTATGAGCAGGGAGAGGGAAGGGGAACGGGGCAAGATGGGGGCAGGGAATTAAGAGGCACAAACTACTATGTATAAAATAAATAAGCTACAAGGATACAACATACAGCACAGGGAATATACCCAATATTTTATAATAACTAGAAATGAAATCTTTAAATAAAATTTGTGTTCACTATGTTGTACACCTGAAAGTGTGTGCTACACACTTTAATACACATTTGTGTATTAAAATGTCAGTAATGTTTAGCCTCAATGTTGAAGGGCTGTGGATAATTCTAACTGTATTCTTTGTGTTTTTCCAAGTCTTCTATATTTTTGTTTGCAAACAAAACAAGTTGAGTTAAAATGATAAAAATAAAGGGACATAAATTAGTATGTAACAAAGGTGTGATGAGGCCAAGACTAGATCTACATGCAAGCATATCAGTAACTACATTAAGTGTAAACAGTCTATACACCTCAATGAAAAAGCAGACTGTAAAAGTGGGCAAAGAAAATCAAGAACCAATTTTGGGCTGTCAATGAGAAGGACACTTTAAACATAAAAAAATAAGTTAATAAAAGTAAAAGGGTGTTTGTTAAAACATAGAACACACAAACACTAATCAAAAGAAAGGCGAAGTGGATTCCTTAGTATCAGACCAAGTAGACTTCAGAGCATGAAATACTGCTGGGATAAAGAGGGACATTACATAATGCTAAAGGGGACAATTAATCAAGACAACATATTTCAAAATGTGTATGCAACTGAGAACAGAACTTCAAACAGACTGAGCAAAAACAAAATTTGTAAGAGAAATAGACAAAGTAACAAATTTAGTTGACAACTTCAACACTCTTCTCTCAGTAACTGATTTTTTAAAAAGTAGAAAATCAGTTAAGTATACAGCAGAACTGAACAACACAACACGATCAACCAGCTCAACCTATTTCATTTACAGAACGCTACACTGAACACAGCAAAACACACGTTTGCAAGTGCACACACACGTATTCTGGGCCGTATAACAAACCTTAAGAAACCTAAAAGAACTATAATCATACAAAGTATGTTTTCTACTATAAAATTAAAATTTAATAACAGGAAGATAATTAGTTTCCAAATATTTGAGAATATTCTAGATTAACAGATTTCTAAATGAGCCATGGGTCAAAGAGAAAATCAGAAAGTAAATTAGAAAATGTCTTTAGTTGAATGAAAATGAAAACACAACACATCAAAGCTTTCGAGGTATAGCTGAAGCAGTGCTTAGAGGGAAACAGATAGCATCAGAATGCCGACAGAAGAGAGAGCTCTCAAATCAAAGGAAAGTGAATTCATCCAAAGTAAGTAGAAGGAAGGAAATAATAAAGATAAAAGCAGACTGATACTGAAAACAGGAAAAAAAATCAATAAAAGACTGAGTCTTTGACAGCTTGTCAATTGTAGTGGTTTTTCAGACTGAGAAGAAAAGAAGAGACAAATTGCCAATATTAGTAATTAAAATGAGAAGCGTCAATGCACATCCTACAGACATGTAAAGAATAAGGGAATTTGATGAACAATGTTATGCCACTAAATTTGCTAATATAGATGAAGGACACATACCTTGAAAGGCAAACTACCAAAGTTCTCTCAAGAGAAATAGATAACCAAAATAGCCTTATATCTAAAGTTATTTGTAGCTTAAAACTTTGTCACAAAGAAAAACTTCAGTCCCTGATAGCCTCACTGGTGAGTTCTACTGAATTGAAAAGAAAGAAATAATACTAATTCTGTAGAAACCCAGAAAATAAAGAGTAATATCCTACTCATTTTATAAGGCCAGCATTATCTGATCAAAAAACCAGAAAAAAGACATTACAAGGAAACTCCAGATCAGGATCTTTTATGAACACAGAAGCAAAAATACTTAACAAAATATTAGCAAATCAGGTCCAGCAAAATGTAACAGGATTAATACATCATGACCAGGTGGCATTTATCCCAGTAACAGAAGGCTAATTCAACAAATAAAAATCAATGTACAACTATAAACAAAATGCAAAAAACACAAACATGTAGAGGCTAAACAATATGCTACTAAACAACCAAGGGGTGACTGAAGAAATCCAAGAGAAAATTAAAAAATACCAGGGGACAAATGAAAATGGAAACACAATGATCCAAAACCTATGGGACACAGTGGAAGCAGTTCTGAGGGAAGTTTATAGGAATACAAGCCTACCTTAGGAAACAAGAAACATCTCAAATAAACAATCTAAACTTACACCTACAGGAACTAGAAAAAGAAGAAGAAACAAAACGCAAAGTTAGCAGAAGAAATAATAAAGATCAAAGCAGAAATAAGGAAAATAGAGACTTAAAAAAATAGGAAAGATCAATAAAATAACAGCCAGTTCTTTGAAAAGATAAACAAGACTGATAAACCGTTAGCCAGACTCAAGAGAAAAAGATGCCCAGAGAAGTCAGAAATGAAAGAAGTTACAACTGACACCACAGAAATAAAAAAAGATCATAAAAGATAACTATGAACAATTATAATCCAATAAAATGGGCAACCTAAACGAAATGGATAAATTCCTAGAAATGTAAAATCTCCCAAGACTGAATCAGGAAGCAACAGAAAATATGAACAGACTGAATACCAGAAATGAAATTGGTTGTTGGGAATTTTTTAAACTATTCAAAGTCCAGGACCAGATGGCAAACGTTTAAAGAAGAAAAATACAAAAACAAATATATGTATGTATATTCATGACTGGGGACACTGTACACCAGAAATGGACACATTGTAATTGACTGTACTTCAATTACAAAAATTAAGAGTTAATACCTATCCTTCTTGGACTATTTCAAAAAATTTAAGAGGAAGGAATACTTGCAAACTCATTCTACGAGGCCAGCATCACTCTGATACCAAAACCAAACACCACACAAAAAAAGTAAGTTACAGGCCAATATCACTGATGAACCTAGATGCAAAAATCCTCAACAAAATATTAGTGAACTGAACACTACAGTAAAGGGGTCATATACCGTAATCAGGTGGGATTTGTCCTAGGGATGCAAGGATGGCTTAATATTGGCAGATCAGTTAGTGTGCTACACCTCATTAACAGAATGATCATATGATACTCACTTTTCATCTCAATATACACAGAAGAGGGTTTTGACAAAATTCAACTCAACATCCTTTCATGACAAAAAAAACTCTCCACAAAGTGGTATGTATGGAGGGAGGGAAATACTTTAACATAAAGACCATATACAACAAACTTAGAGCCTATATCAGACTTAGAGGAAATGCTTTCAGCTTTTTACTGCTAAGATCAGGAATAAGACAAGGATGCCACTCACTTTACTTTTATTCAACATAGTAGCAGGTAAGTTGTCAATTCTTCCTAAATTGATTAGAAGGCCTAATACAGATATCAATTCTCTTTGAATCTGAGCTACAGATTTAAAGAAATTCCAATCAAAATCCCACCAAGTGTTTTGTAGAAATATGGAGAATCAAAAAACCTAGAATACAAAAAGACTTTGAAGAAGAATAGCTGAAGGATTCACAAGATTGGATCTCATCACTTTAGTAATCAGGACAGTGAGGTACTGTCTAAGGATAAGATAAGCATATAGATCAATGCAGCAAAACAGATCCACACATATATGGTCAGTTGCTTTTACACAAAGGTGTCAAGGTAATTCATGAAGAAAGAGCAGTCTTCTTAAAAGGTTTTGGGACATTCTGACACCCATATGCAGGAAAGAAGAAAGAAAGAACCTCAACCCTTATACTTTGGTTCTTTTATATGTTACAAACTCAAAATGAACCAAATACCTGAAAGTTAGAAACTGGAATTTAAAATATCAAGAAGGAAACACTGGAGAAAACCTCCATGAGCTTGGGTTAGATCAAGATTTCTTAGATAAGACACAAACAAGTACAATCCATCAACTAATAAAAATTGATAAGTGAAACTTCTTCAAAATTAAAACCTTCAGCTCTTCCAAAGACAATAAGCCAAGCTCCAGAGTCAGAGAAAATATGTGAAAAACACACTTCCGTATCTAGAATATATTCAAAACTCTCATATTGTAATCAGACAACCAATTTAAAAAAACATACAAAAGATTTGAACAAACACTTTAACAAAGAAACAAGAGACATGGATGGCATATGAGCACATGTAAAGTGCTTGAGATCAGTCACGAGAAAAGCACAGTAAAAGCCCAGTGAGATACCATCCTCCTGTTAGGATGGCTAAAATGAAAAATCAGAACAAACAACAGAAGGGATCATACCAAATGCCGCCAAAGGTACGGAGCAACTATAATTCTCGCATTTCTGAAGGTAGTGCCAAATGGTACACACAGCACTTTGGAAAAACACTTTGGCTGGTTTTTTTTTTTTTTTTTACAAAATTAAGTATTCACTTACCATACAACTCAGTATCCCAGTCTTAGGTGTTTACTTGTCACAAGTGAACACAAGTCCACACAAAGCCCTGTCCATCCATGTTGTTAGAAGCTTTATTTGTAGCAGCCAGAAACTGGGAACAGTCAAGTTGTCCACTTAATAATGAAGGATAAACAAATGGTGTAGCCATACAAAGGAATACTACCCAGCAACAACGAAACCAACGGCTGACACACACTACAACATGGATGAATCCCAAAAGCTTTACGCTAAATGAGTCAGACATGAAAAAACTTTACATCCAAATTCAGATGGAATCATTCCATTTTTTATGTGACTCTGGAAAAGGTAAAACTACAGAGACAGAAGTCAGATCAGCAGTTGCCAGGAGTTAGTGATGAGTGGGGGATCAGTTACAAAGGAACACGAGAGAATGCCCTAGCATTCATGTACCTTGATTATGGTGGTGGTTACACAACTGTTCTTATTTGTCAAAAGTCACTGAATTGTACCACACATCTAAAAAGGGCTTAACTACTCTATGTAAACTATACATTAAACTGGCTTTTAAAAGAGAAATTAGTTCTGTGTGCCCAGTCTAAAAAAACCCCTCACAACATGAGAGATTATAAATAAATGCATTTAAACATTTGGTAACCTGGAGTTGGGGGGAAAAATTTCAGTAAGTAATGAAATATATCAAAAAGTTTGATAAAATGTTACTGAAAAACTAAGTACATCATAATAACTCTTGCTTGTGTTGGCCAAATTTTTTATTCTGTTGAAGGGACATTGTGATTCAGGAAGTACCGAAATGTAAAAATGCTTAAAGAGTTTTGTTGAACAACACAGTTGAAGAAGTTCAGAGGACTTTGGAAAGTCAAGGGAAAGCAAACAGATGAAGCATGGAGTTGAACCACAAGGCAGGACAGCAGTGAGCGGGAACAGACTGGAGAAGAACCTGAGCACCATGGCGTGGGTACAGGGCTGCAGGGATGTGTGGAATTAAGAGCCCGGTCAGCCATTCAGTCATGTGGGAAAACGGTGACCATCGTGCGCTAGTTAGCGTCGGGCCCTGCTCTCAGTGCCGGGGACACGACAGTGGACAAAACAGACCGTAATCCTTAATCTCAGACTGTCTACTCCTAGGGAGAGGAGACAAACAAAATAAATAAATGAGATGGTACATAAGTGTTAGAGTGAAAAAAGGAAAAAGGAAGGGGAGTATGGTATGTAAGGCAGAGACTGGGGTTTCAGTATTTAAGAGGCAGTTAGAGAAGAGGTTATTTGAGAAAAGCCTTGACGGCGAGGGAGCCGTGAGCGTGGCTTTTAAAGGTGGGGGCTTGTACTGCTGGGTTCTCAGGGTGTGCTCAGCCAACATCCAGCCGCTTTGTTGAGACCCATTTAGCTTCCATAATAATGATATGAAAAGATACCATTTACTGTGAAAACTGGTTATGACAGTTTATAAAAATGATTTACGGAATAAGTATAATCTTCATTTTCAGCTGAACAAGAAACATTAGAAACCCAACTGAAAGAAAACCACACACCTCAGTTTATTTTTAACTACGACTACCCGTCCTCTCTCAAGCCTGTCCCTCTTTCAGTTTTCATTACACATGATTTTGGAAAACCTGAATGGCACAGTTTAATATTAATAAATTTTTGAGGATCAGCTGGGAAAGGAGGTTAGAAAAAACAGGAGGAAATAGCCTATCCATATGAAAACAATAATCACATAATATTTATTGTCTGGGATTGAAATGTTTCAAATACGCAAAGCAATAAAATGTCAGGAAAAGCAAAACTTCCTAATGTTAAAAAGATCATAAATTTTCCCCAAAATACGACATATGAAAAAAGTTCAGGTGATACTTTATGTCAAAAGAAAAAAAAAACTTTAAATCTGAGCTCAAAAAGCTTAAAACCTTTAGTGGTGAGTAAATTGCCTTCCAAAGAACTGTGCAGACAACACGGTTACTGGAAAGCACAGAAAGCAATAGGTTTTTTCTGGGTTTTTTTTTTGAGCTTGAGAATCACTTTTTAACATAAATGAATTCGCTGACCCATGCATTCTATAGCTTGTACTTTGGCTACCTCTTAAATGAAAAAAATATGTAATGGCAGACAGCTACCAGGATTTCAATATCCCTTTTAAATGAATTTATATAAGTCACAATGGCACACACATAAATATTTAAAGCAGAGTGGCAACCTAAATGGGCAAAACATTTAATCTATAGATAATTTAATCTACGTGGCCTCTTGAGTCCCTTTTAGGAATCCCATGGTTCCCCACGGATCCTTGACTCACCAGGAACTGGAGACTCTGTATTGAGTGCTTGGCTTTCACAGGTGCTAAAAAAATTTTTTGAATGAATGAATGAACAGAGAGAAAGCAGGCATTTTAATTGCAAGCTACTGCTGGGTGATAAACTGTTGCTTCCAGCTTAGAAAATCTCATTTTCAGTCTAATTAGATCTTCATATTTGCTTTCGGTTCAGTGAACATGCTATTTTTATTAGCTTTAGGGAAATCTCATCCTAAAATAGCTCATTGTCTTTACAGTAAACTGGTGGGGGAGCCAGCATTGTTTTAAAAAACGGTGCTATAAACAAACACAGTAACACTGTTTCAAGCTGGTGTGGATTCAAGGAGGACACAAAGGTTCTTAGGTCTCTAGTAACACACAGCTGTGACTGAGGTTCTCTCCCTTTCTGAGGTCGTTGACCCCTTCCACCAAGACTGAAGTCAGAGTGACCTACTCACAAAGGCCACAAGACAGCTGATGCCTGGGCTGCTTTGAACTGGGTTTCTCTGAAACACTATTGTCTTAAAGAAAAAGCCTGTGATCATATATAGTTGAGATTTGCAGCCAAGTTAAGTAACACAAGCATCAATAAGCAATTAAACAAAAACCTAATCAAAAAAAAAAATCTTGTGTTCATGCCTAAATGAATAATTTCTATCAACCAACAAATGTTTATTGAATATCTAATATGTACATGTGGTGATGACAAAAAAAATCTAGATTCAAGATTTGTCCTCGAGAAATTGTTAATCTGGGGCAGGCTACAACGCACACAGAGATGATTAGGGACAGAAAATAGGAAGTAGAGAGACCAACAGGGGCTTAAAAAGTCCCGAGGACGCAGAAGGCCTTGTGCGCTGAGGCAGGAAGGAGGCCTTATGGGAAAGAAGATGAAAGGAGGCCACCTTGAAAACCTAGGGAGAGGCAGGTTAACAGGCACATAACTGCACACTGTAGGGGAAAGGTGTGTATGTGACCTTGCGCGTCTCCACACGGGCCACGTGGGCAAGGTTCCACCCTCACCTGCCATCATTTAAGGGACATGGCAAGACTGCTAGTCCTGGGGGGAGTGGGGTCATCTGCCTCCCTGGGTAAGGATGCAAGCTATAAAGCTGCCTGTTAGTGGTGTGCAGTGGGTGTCCCATGACACAGTGACCCACCACTCTTCTGTCAGCGGCCCCCCCTGGGTTTGGGACCTTCCAGTGGGACCAGGGCCCTGGGGAGCTGCACCATGCTGGTCTTGCTGAGGCCGCAGGTGAATCATCAACTCCCCACACCCACCTGGGCGCATCAGCCAAGCCTGGGGAGTGTGGCCAGTCAACCCGCCAGTGCAGGAGTCTCTGCGGCTTAGGGACTGCTTGACGGGTTGGCACACAGAGGTCTGGGAGGAGTGACAGAGGTGGCCAGTGTACTGGCAGGCGAACTAACTTCTCCCAAGTGGAGTGGATGGAAAGAGTAAACCGACACCATTCAGAAAAGACAGAAAGCTGCAGGTGTACCGGTCCCTAGGCTGAGGCACGGCTGGTTGGGATCTTAAATGTAAGTCAGAAAGTGACTTGTCCTGAGGCAGAAGAGACCCCGGGGTTGAATTTAACGAGCTGCTACCTACTGATGAGTGAGGAAAACCATCATTTCTAATTCAGGTTGTGCTCAGCAACTTCCCGCTTTGTTCAATGTGTCCATTGCTGCCCCCAGGCGCACACAAACCTGTGTGAGCAGACAGTGACGAGATCATAGTAAATGGGCAAACGTCTAAACGGGGCGCTTGTGTGAAGTCTCAAGGGGCTGCCTTCTGTACCTGCCACTGCAAACGTGTGCAAACAAGATGGGGCTGCCTTCACAGCATGGGGATTTATTTTATGCTGGTAGGGAAGTGTAAAAGAGTAGCCCGTGTAATTAGAGCCTTCTGGAGAACTCCAGTCTCCACAGAGGAGAGGCCTGTGCACAGGCATCTTTGAGGACGTTTCTCTCATGATCTGTATAGGGGTTCCTAGTGTGTGCACTGATCATGCGCATTTACCTTCAGGTTTCAGATGTTACAGAGGACCTGGCGTCATTCTGTGTAATTATATTCTATTATACATTATGTGATATTCTATTATGTACGTAACACTTGGCCTTATGGAAGGAATGTTGAGTTAAAATGAGACTTTCTTGTACTCACGTTTTTAGGTTCCAAGAAGTGCTTCTAGGTTCAGGGCAGCAGTTCTCTTTAATACGTTATCACAACGCTTGAGTACAGTCTTTGCTGTGTGACAGCAGTTGAGAGTGTGAGCTCTGGGGTCAGTGTGCTGGGGAAATGCTGGCTCCATCTTGGACACTTGGGCATAAGGCACCAAACCTTCTGTCCTTAAATTTCCTTTCAACCAACTCTGGGCAACAGGGCCGATGACAATGCGTATCTCCTGGCGGGGTTGTGAGAATTTAATGAGATAACCACACAAAGTGCTTAGCACACAGGGTGGTACACCACGTCCTATAATTATTACGTGAAACTTATTATTAAAATGCTTACACAATATATCATCATTTTTGATAGCAAGTAAATTGTTACTTAATTAAGTAATCATGATGCTTGATTTTTCCTGTATCTTGTTCTATTTTTATCTTCCTTTGAAAAAAAAAGGGAAGAGTGACTGCTGGGTGGTGATGAGCAGAAAAGGGAGCATGAATGTAATACTTTACACAGAATCACAGTGGTTTCCAACAATGAAATATTGTATGTGGGTTGCTCATGAGTTTGTAGGAATTGATTGTTTTAAAATATGCTTCGATTGCCAAAATTCCCTTGGCTGATGACAGCCTGAGTATTTGATATTTTCTTCCAGAAAACAAATGTAAGTCTCTGTTTTATTATATATTTTTAAAGTGCTATGATATCACTAGCCTAGTCATGACACTAGAAATTTACTTTAAGAGATGTGACTTTTTAATATTTGAGTTTTTAAAGGCATCTGGCCCTTATTTAACCATCACATTTACATCCAGTTCCTGCAGGCATGGTTTTGTTGTTTAAGCTTGGCTTGATGCCCTCTGCAGAAAGCCTTTGCTTTGATGAACACAACTCCACTAAAACTGCTAGGGTCCCCTCCCCCCTCTGCCCCCCACCAAGTGTACAGTAAGAGCACAGAAAATTTCATCTTGGATTTCAAATAAGATAAAAATGAGACAGTAACTTGCTGTGGAATCAGCTTTACATGGCCGCCACTGCTATGACATACCCCACTCGATGTCCTTATATTATTTGCAGAAGTGTTTATGTACTATGAAATGTTCAGCCAGAGCATACAGGAAACTGTAAAATATTTTATAAGATGTATATACATGGTTGATGGTAGAGTTTTAAATGCAACCTGGGAAGGTTCTCTCTAAATTCCAGGAGGGCAGATGAGGGAGTCCTTTCTCTGCAGTGACTCGGTTTTATACAAGGGGTTATATGAACTGTCAGAAGTACCTGATGTGGGAACTACATAAAAGTTTTTTTTTTCTATAAAATCGAAGTTCATAATTTCTAGATTTACTTGTTTTATTTCAGAGCAAGAATCAAATCACAGTTATGTTTTTTTGTCTTCTACATGGTGAAGGCATTACGTGTGGATTGTTTGTTATTTTATAGGAATAAAGAACAGTAATAAATGAAGAATTCTCCCCAGATACAGGAATTATATACACCATTAAAAATATCTGTGCTTTTGATGGTTTTTAAATAACAACTCTTGGTTCTAAAACTGGAACATTATTTATGAATCACATGTGAAGGCGGGAAGGTTAATGACATAGCCTCAAAATGGCATGTTTGGAAAGTTGCATTTCCAAATTCAGGTGAAGGGAGAAATATTTCTATTTCCTTTACCCTCAAATTTACAAGGCAGTGTCAATTTCCCATAAGAGAAGTTACTTATTTACTTATTTATTTTCAAATTCCATCTCTAAAACACACAGGGCTACCAAAACAGACACTATTTTGTGTCTTCAGATTTGATTTACAATTGAATCTGATTTTTATTTTTGTTTTATAGCATCTACCTCATGAAGTCACTGGGAAGAGAAATGAAATAGCAAAGGTGAGGTTCCTGACACAAAGGAGGTGCTCAAAGTATATTAATTCCCTCCTCCCTTTGTTTAAATCGATGTATAACCGACATATTACAGATTATTTAATTAACATCACAGTCCCTCTGAAGATTTGATTTAACATAACACCTATGCTTCGGGATGTGCCCATAATTAATATCATTTAAAAAAATGTAGGTTATTGTCTAAGATAAACATGCCATAAGCCCTGACGTGTCCTGGTGCTGTCTTTCGCACACAGTGCGGGAGAGTGCAGGACCAGACTGGGAACGAGGGACCGTGGATCCGGCCTCTGGTCTGTCACCGCCATTCTTGAGTGACCTTGGAAGAGTCAGTTTTCCTCCCCAGGCCATCATTTTTCAGTTGTAAAACGAGTGGTTTTCTTCTTTTCTTTTCTTTTTTTTTTTTAACGAGTGGTTGTTTTCAGTGGTCTTTTAGACCATCTTCTGCTCTGACATTTTCAGATTCTACATAACACTTTAATCTTCAGAGAAAAACTTATTTAAATCACAGTTTCTGAAACTTTCCTTCTAGAAATGTTGTTTCTGTTTTCCTATACTCAATGCTTAAGGAAATTTTATTTCACTTAAAATTTGTGTTGTGCAAAAAGTCAAGAAAGAACCTAAGTGTAGAAAGGAAAAAAAAATTACAAATATTAATACTGAGCAATTATGGGGACATCTAGGCTGGTTTGGGACGGATAAATGACCTTGTTTTATTCTAAATTCAGCTCACTGGCTTATGATGAAAAGTGAAAGGTTATTATATGAACTTACTGGGCAAAACCAGATTTTATAAATAATTACCTGTCAGACTGTTCAAGATAGACAAACATACGCCAGACCAACAAAAACACAGACCTGTCATATTTCTGAGAGAAATGTACATTGAGTCTTCCTTCTCTGGGACTATAAGGAGATCAGGTAGAATAAAATGAAGGGAAAAAACCTAAACCCTGTATTTTCTGCCTTGTGCATATTTTAAAATGTATAATGTGGGAGAGGAGGAATTTTGATGTGAAAAATTAGCTCCTGAAAATTTTATACATCTATAAGCCTGGCATCGAAACCAAATACAATAAATGCTGTCGTTTTAAAAGTTAGGATGTTTACTGCAAGCTTATAATTTTCCATGATTAGGGACGCCAAGAAAAATAAGAATGATGATAAAAAGAAAAGTTTAATCATACATTTCACCAAGCACAGATGGAACATCAAAACCCTTTGGCAATTTTTTGATATTATGTATTTGCATTTTTTTGTTGTTTTTGACATGAAGATTTTTTCCAGAATGACTAACATAGAACAGGTAAATGATAGTTAACAAATGTGAACAACACAGTGCAATCACATTAACTGAGCCTCACAATGATCTGGTCACAGGAGGGAAATCTTTCATGCTTCTCATTTCTGTTTATATTAATTCTTTACAAAGGCTGTTTCAGGGTGTGTAAAAACCATGATAAAAGTAAAATTACACAAAACTCCTACTAAAGAATGAGAGAAATAACTTTTTTTTTTTTTTTCAATTCAAGTTGAATCAGGAACTGTGTATAGCTGCTGTATTTTGGTTTGGTTCCCAGAGTTACAGTTCCTCATTCACCGGAGAAAGTAGAGATCCCAGAGGGTAATTCAGCCGCTACCAGCAAGAAACTGCCCGGTGCACACCAGGGTTGAGGCGAGAAAGCAGATCGCTGGGCTCCCCTCCTCCTGATTCTAATTGTTTTGCTTTCAGATGGGCATAGTGAGTGTGTCGGGGGTGGGCCTGGGATCGGAGGGACAGGGGAAGGGGAGAAATGAAGATGGGGAAGAGAGGTCTACTTGAGAGAAACACACGGCAGATGCGCAGGGGGTTGGGAGGAAGGCAGGGAAACAACACGGACGCTACGCGTGGAGTGAAGGGCAGGGAAGATGTGAGCAGACAGTCCATCAGGCCAATTAGGTCTCTGATTAGTGTGAGTGTATAAAATGGACATTTGTCTCTAAGATCACGTAGATCTCAGCAGCAGATGTCGGAAAGTAAAGTTGGTGGGATTGTGCAGGGGAAAGCGACCATTCTTTTAATTTTGTTTTTTGTCCCAAATCTGGATTACAAAATGCATCAAACAAAACATAGACTAAACACTGAGAGAAAAAAAAAGACACTGCTTTTAAGATGTGAGCTGAGGGCAGTACATCTCGTCCAAATTAAAATTTCAGAATTGTGTGATGTGCATTCTTGTCCACCTACACACCATCCCAAACATCCTGCCATTAATTAGCTAAGTGGCCCATCTAGTAAACAAGACTAAGCATTGAGGGGGCTGGAAAAGGGCTGGAGTCAGCCAGTTGATGGTCACAACAAACCAATCCACTTCACTTGTATTTTATTTTGTCCAAGGAGTGGAACAGAAATCACCTGAACATAACACTGCCTTTCCTGTTGTAGTCAGTCACATCAGCAGGCCAGGAAAGCCATCCCATTCCTGCGGTAAGCACTCTGTCAAAGAAAAAGAAATCTGCAGTGAATTATCCCATCAAATCAAACCGGGAGAGGAGGCAAAAAAAGCAAGCAGAGCTTTCTTCCTGTTTTGTAGACTGCTGGCTGCAACCTAAGAGGGTGCGTGATCTGTACATTGCTGGTGGCCAAGCTCGAGCCACCACTGTGTCAGTCAGCATGGTTAACAAGTGGTTAGCGATTCTATTTTGGGGGAGTGGGAGATGTATGTAAAATAAGACATCACACTCTGTTAATTGATTGTGTTTGGTTAGGCCGAAGACACATTGTACTGAATCTGTTTGTCCTTTATAAACATGTGTTCTCTATTGAACATGCTCAAGAATCACTTCTAACTAAGTACCCTAATAGTCCATAAATTACTGACTCATTAAATGCTCCCCAGGCCTAATTTATAGTCTCAGCACAAAGCTGTGGGGACAGACACTAATAGAGGCCTTTCTCCCACCCGCCAACAATGCCGTGACCTCTAAGGAGCTCTGTACATTAGACGTTACAGAAAACTTCATTTTTACATAATTATATACATTCATGTATACATAGATGTATATATGGATATTCATGATGGGATAAAAATATTCCTGTAAAGGAAAATGGATCCTAATTGCAATAATATGATATATTCCAGTAAAGAAAGTAAAACGGCATGATTTTTTATCCCGAGAAATACAATTCTGCGTGTCAGAGCTGGAGGAACTGGGCCACACGGGACCTCAGTGACGTGTCCTGAGTTTCACAATGAGACCCATAGTGAAGCAGAATTAAAATCCAGGACTTAGGAATAAACTTCCTCTTTCTACTGCCATTGCTTTCATTATTTAAATTCGGAACAATCATAACCTTCAATTGGAGCTTTTCTACAATCTGTTTTCAGAAAAATGGGAAAATGACAAAAATCTCATTAGGGAATTTTTTTCCCTCTAGGCTAAGAACGCGGGCTTTTCTGGAGTCTGTATACTTTCAGTTCAATGAATTTACCTTCAATAGACATATTGTAGGAAATACAGCAGAAACTTTGATTTTTTATTGACATAGTTTACAATATTGTGTCAATTTCTGGTATATAGCATAATAATTCAGTCATACATATATTCCTTTTCATTATAGGTTACTACAAGATACTGAATATACAATATTCTGTACTATATAGAGGAAACTTGCTGTTTATCTAATTTATCTATTTTATGTATAGTAGTTAGCTGCAAATATTGAACTCCCAATTTATCCCTTCCCACCCTTTTCCCCCAGGTAACCATAAGCTTGTTTTCTATGTCTGTGAGTCTGTTTTATAAATAAGTTCATTTGTGTTTTTTTGTTTTTTTAGATTTCACAATTTTCAAAAGATATGTGGTATTTTTATTTCTCTTTCTGGCTTACTTTACTTAGTATGATGATCTCCAGGTCCATCCATGTTGTGCAAATGGCATTATTTTATTATTTTTATGGCTGAGTACTATTCCATCGTATACATATACCACAACTTCTTTATCTAGTCATCTGTCAGTGGACATTTAGGTTGCTTCCATGTCTTGGCTATTGTAAATAGTGCTGCTGTAAACACTGGGGTGCATATATATTTTCAAATTAAGAGTTCCTTCTGGATATCCACCCAGGAGTGGGATTGTTGGATCATATGTAAAGTTTGTTTAATCTTCTGAGGAATCTCCATACTGTTTTCCACAGACTGCACCAAACTACATTCCTACCAGCAGTGTAGGAGGGTACCCTTTTCTCAGCCTCTCCAGCATTTGTCATTTGTGGCCTTTTTAATGATGGCCATTCTGACTGGTGTGAGGTGATACCTCATTGTACTTTGATTTGCATTTCTCTGATAACTAGTGATACTGAGCATTTTTTCATATGCCTATTGGCCATTTGTATGTCTTCATTGGAGAATTGCTTGTTTAGGTCTTCTGTCCATTTTTGGACTGGGTTTTTTTGTTGTTATTAAGTTGTATGAGCTGTTTATATATTCTGGAAATTAAACCTCTGTCAGTCACATCATTTATTCCGTAGGCTGTCGTTTTGTTTTGCTTATGGTTTCCTTTGCTGTGCAAAAGCTTATAAGTTTAATTAGGTCCTGTTTGTTTATTTTGATTCTATTTCTATTGCCTGGGTAGACTGCCCTAGGAGAACACTGCTAAGATTTATGTCAGAGAATGTTTTGCCTATGTTGAAAAAATGATTGCTAAAATATACTAAAAAAAAAAAAAACAAACAAGACAAAAACAAACTGGACCCAAGCTTTTTCGAAAGGCTTCTACCAACATGAGGTGAAACAAAAATGGTTTCCTGAAAAATGGTTTCCTGAATAACAGTTAAGCATAAAATTCAATTAACTTCAAAACCTTCCCTCCAAATCACCTGCTTACGTCGGATTTACTGTGGTGTCAGGCTTTGGAGCCCTGGCTTAAGTGTCATCCACTGGTCGTGCTGTTACACAGCTGACTCCGGCTCAGCGTGTCAAGGATGAGAAAACAGGGGCACGTTCCCCGTTTCCTCCCTCAGGGCTTTCTCCGCGAGCTTGACCTCCCTGCCGGACAGCTCGTGCACAGGACGCTGCCGGCTAGAAGCAGACATTCCAGCAAGGGCTAGGAAACCCCAACTCCACCTCCTGAGCCGGTGCCGGAGCACGGTGCTGAGTGAGGTCCCTGGAGAGCCGCAAATAACCTGCAGGGATGGATAGAGTGTCTTCCCACAACCACAGGCCGGGGAGCCTCAGGCCTTAAACAGCCCCGGCCGCCTCCGAGAGGCTCATGCCCCAGTAATACTTAGCTCTGATATTTCACATTTTACAACCACAGCGACAAACTTTAACATAATATTTAAAGCACAGGGATGGTTTACATGGAGATAAATGGACCTGGGAGTAAAGCTGGATTCCTTTTCAAGGTAAATGGCTGAAGTGAGCCTTGCTTGAAAAAGAAGTCTTGGCTCAGGAGAAGACTTGACTGAGCCCCCCTGAGAATTACCCAGTTAAATCTTTCCAGGGTGAGTGAGCTGAAATGATTCTCTCTAGGATTGAAAAGGTCACTTTTCAAAGATCAGTTCACCTTCACAGATAATTTATCAGTATTATTTGCAAACAACTAAAAAGATTACAGGCTTATTTAATAGCACAGACCCTCAAATAGCGAAGTCTACTGAGAAAAACCAAAGTTTAGAGCTGACCCTGATTTCTGGAATAAGTTCTTTGTATTCTACGTCTAAAATAAAGGACAAACAAACAAGCATGTGTAATTAGTGAAGGGCAGTTTCAGCAAATCAATCCCCAAGGGTCCCCCACGCTGAGTCACTACTTTTTCCGTTTGATGTATAAAGGATGTATGTTGTCTGTGTAGGGCGATTATGGGAACGTCGCAGATTTGGCATCCTTTCCAGAGTAAGCAACTTGAAAGGAAGATGGATGAAGACAACTCATCTTTGTGTCAACTGTGAATTTCTCTCTATTTGTGTTGCAAATGCTGAAACTAAATTTAAACATTGCTTGGTGTGAGGACCCTCCAGAGGCCACGTTCTCATGAAACACTCCGTAGCCCACTCACTCTCTACTGTCAGAGCCTATGAACGAGTCCCAGCTCTACATCTTCACAGATACTCTTAGTAAAACCTAGACCTTGACCAGAAAAAGCCAGGACTTGCCCAGCTATTTAACAGTATAAATTAATGACACAATCAGACTTCTCTCCAACCAGCTCTTACCTGCTATAGGCCACTTAAGCTTTATTTGTGACTTAATAAAGCTCTGTTCTCAAGCCCTAGTTGCTCCCATGTGACTGTGTTGAAAAGCTCAGACAGTAGCATCTCTCAAAGTTATTAAAGATTTTTTTAAAGGACCAGTTGTAGTTCTTAGGTTTTTTTCCCTTAATTGGGTATCAAGCTAGATTCTCATGTTTGACATCCTTTATTCAGCTTCAAATTATGACCTGTTACTGGATTCTCAATCTATCTGGATAAGCAGACACAGATTCTACCTAATGCACTGAGCATTGGTGGGAAAATTAACTCATAAGTGTGCACTTTTAAAATATGACTTAAAAAATCTGCATATGGACAATGGACAAGCTAAAGGAAACATTAAAATCTCAAACTGGCTTGTTTTCTATGGTTCATCATAAATTGCATGTTGTAAGAAATACAAAGTAATATTAAAAAGCAAACGATTATTTGTCTTAAGCAAAAGACAAATAAATATGCTACAAAACATACCCTGCAGTTCCAAATTGAACATGATTGTGTTTGTTACTTGTGTCCATTAGCCTAATCAGTAAGGCTTTAATTATACATAAAACCACCCCTCAGTTCAGACCCACGTTTTATTCTCACTACATTTCCTGATTTTTTTCTGCTTTCTTTAAGTAAAATAAGAATTTTAGGGACTGATATCAGCAAGATTGTAGACTAGAAGGTCCCAAAACTCGTCTTTTCCACAAAAATAGTTCTGAATACCAACAGAGAAGCAGCAGAAACTTTCTGGAGCTTAAAAACCAAGCCTGACCACATCAAAAAGTATAGGAAGCATTTTTTTTCTTTTGCATCACTCCATCCAGGAAGTTCCATATGTGCCTGATCCCAGAACCCCAGCTCCACTGCCAATCTGAGTACCAATGCACCAAACCTGGCATTGAAAAGGAGCCCCTTGGCTAGAACTTCCTCCCACAGGCAAAAAAGGAAGATCCCAGCAGCCCTGGATACCACTGCCACTTGCAGGACCTCCGCAGTCTGGGCCACTGAAGATCTCTGCAGTCTTTGTCATGTTGACCTTGGCTGATGGAGCAGCATACAAACTCACTATGCTCTCCCCAGAATCAGAGCTGCTGAAACCCACCCAGCCACAGCCCTCACAGACACCTTCAGGTGAAAGTCCTTCCCCATCAGAATCAACCTGAAAAGGCCAGAGGTGACTGCTCCCTCAAGTGTACAAACGTCAGTGCAATGCAAAACATGAAAAAGCAAGGAAACATAACACAACTAAAGGAATTCGATAATTTTCTAGGAACTAACCCTAAAGAAATAGTTATCTGTGAGTTACCTGAAAAAGAATTCAAAATAATTATTTTAAGAAAACTAATAGACAACTCAAAGAACTCAGGAAGGCAATGCATGAACAAAATGAGACGTTAAAGAGACAGAAATCGTAAGAACAAAAGAAATTTTGGTGCTGAAAGATACAATGAATGAAATGAAAAATGCAAGAGAGCTTCAAAAACAGGCTCAATCAAGCAAAAAATGTGCAAATTTGAAGATAGATTTCTTGATATTATTCATTAAGAGGAGAAAAGAAGTAAGAACGAAAAAAGAGTGAAGAAAGTCTATGTAAATTAGGAGACACCATTAACTGAAACAATACAGTCAACCCTCCTCATCTGCAGGTTCTGTGTTTACACATTCAACCAACTTCTGGTCAAAAATAGTTGGAAAAAAATTCCAGGAAGTTCCAAAAAGCAAAACTTGGATTTGCTGTGGGCTGGCAACTATTTACATAGTATTTACATTGAATTAGGTATTATAAGTAATCTAGAGATGATTTAAAGTATATGGGAGGATGTACATAGGTTACATGCAAAACTGTTATTTTATATAAAGTACTTGAACATCTGCAGATTTTGGTATCCATGGAAGGTCCTGGAACTAATTTCTCTGCAGATTCTGAGGGACGACTGTATTTGATTTACTGGAGTCCTTAGATGGAGAAGAGAGAGAGAGGGTCAAAAAACTCATTTAAAGAAATAATGGTTGAAAACTTCTGGTATCTGGGGAGAGATATGAGCATCCAGATACATGAAGCTCAAGGATCCCCAAACAGATTCAGCCCAAAGAGATTCACTGAGACATATTATAACCATAATCTTAAAAATCAAAGAATTCTGAAAGCAGCAAGAGTTTAGTCATTACATACAAGTGAACCCAGCTAAGGTTATCAGCAGATTTCTCAGAAGAAACCTTGCAGGCCAGAAGAAAATGAGAAGACATGTTCAAAGTGTTGAAACAAAAACCAAAAAAACCCACCAATCAAGAATTCTTTACCCAGGAAAGTAGTTTCTGGATAGAGAGAAAGCCTTTCTCAGATAAATTCCCTCAGCTTTTGTTTATCACCACTATACCTACCTTACAAGAAATACTAAAGGGAGTTCTTCAAGCTGAAGCAAAAGTATGCTAACTAGTAACGTGAAACCTATGAAAGTATAAGTCACTGAATAAAGGTAAATCTATAGATAAATTCAAAATATTTTAATACTGCAATGGTGGTATGTAAATCAATTATGTGAAAAAACCATAGCTGAAATATTTTGTCATTGATACATGCTATTAAAAATGGAAGTTGTGATACTGACAAGGTGTGTGGGGGACAAGTAAATGTGTAGAACATCTTTATGCAATTAAAGCTGTAACCATCACAAAATAGACTGTTATAAGATGTATTATGAAAGCCTCGTGGTAATGGCAAAGCAACAGACTGTAACTGGAATAGAGAAGAGACTCACAGCATACCACTACCAAGAAGTCATCAACGCTTAAAGTGAGACAGCTAGAGAGAAAGGAAGGAGGAAACTACAAGATCATCAGAAAACACTTACCAAAATGGCAACACTAAGTCTTTACCTATCAGTAATCACTCTAAATGGTTTAAATATTCCAGTTAAAACACACAGAGTGTGTGAATGGATTAAAACAACCAACCAACCAAACAAAAAGAACCAACTGTATGCGGCCTACAAAAGACTCACTTAAGCTTCAAAGATACATAGGCTGAAAGTAAAGGGAGGAAAAAGCGATTCCCTGAAAATGGGAAACAAAAAAGAACTGGGGTAGCTATATTTATGTCAGAAAAAATAGACTTTGAATCAAAAGTTGTAAGAGGAGATACAGAAGGTCCTTACACGGATAAGGGGTCAATTCATCAGAAGGCTGTAACAGTTGTAAATATATATGCACTCGTCATCAGAGCATCTAAATATATTAAAGCATTTTTTACAGATCTGAAGGCAAGAAACAGCAATATAGTAATAGTAGGGGACTTCTATCCATTGTTGAAAGTGGGGTATTAATCATCCAGACAGAATATCAATAAGAAAATAATGGGCTTGACCTACACTTGAGGCCATTTGGATCTAAAAGACATTCAAGTTCCAGCAGCAGGATACACATTCTTAAGTACAGATATTCTCCAGGGTAGACCATATCTCAAAACAAGGCTTAAACTTAGGAAAACTGAAATCATACCAAGTTATCTTTTCTAAATGCAATGAAACTAGAAATCAGTAACAAGAGGAAAGCTAGAAAATTCACAAATACGTAGAAATAAAAAACTCCACACATCTGAACAAATGGGTCAAATAAGAAATCAAAAGGGATGTTAAAAAAATCTTGAGACAAACAACAAAAGCCCTACAAACATACCAAAACTTACACAGCAAAAGCAGCTCTAAATGCCTACATTAAGAAAAAGATTTTAAATATATAAAGTTAGGTTGCTTATTTAAATTGTCCCTCAATAAAGCTAGACAAAAAGGAAAAAAATTATAGGTCTCAAATTCACTTACAAATATTTCAATTTTTCAAAGGCCTAAGACAGAAGATTTTGATTCTACAACCTGAATTCCTATACAATGGCATAATTTGATTTTAGCACATCTCAGATATTAAGTTCTAACTCTGTATAAGTCACTATGTGCTTGGTGGTGCAAAGGACACAAAGCTATATAACACAGTCCCTGCAGTCACTAAAGATTCCAATTTACTGTCAGTGGTTTAACCACCACAAGTAAGATGTATTAAAAGGTCATTCTCAAGGGTTACAAAGAGAAAACATAAGCAATCATTCTGTTTGCTCTTACTTTTAATTACAATATTTAATTTCAAATAACAAAAGAACACAAGATTTGTGTATTTCTCAAAGCAGGGAGGGGCAAATATTTAAAAAAATACATTTTTAATGGGTTATGAAGTACTTCCATGTCCATATCTAATTTAACTTTACCACAGCTAATAAAAAAGGTCCTATTTTTCTCCTTTTTAAGGTGACAAGTCTAGTGACTGGTAGATTTAGGATTCAAAGCCCAGGGCCTGTATTCTTTTCCTTATGCCAGATTGTCTTACACGAAACAAAAGAAAACAAAGAACCCCCTGAAATATGGCCTGATTTATTCCATCCAAATTACCAGAGGCATATTGTCCTCCCACTCCTAACGAACTCGATTCTTGCTAAAACATCACCTAGAGTAAATCAGAGTTGTACTTCAAATTTCAACTAGAGTAGCCCAGCACGGTGCTGCCGAGTACAGCGATGGGACTTGAACCTGAATCATCTTCATTCTCAGCTAGTGCTTATTTTCCAGACTAATTTTAAGAATAGTGTGTGATAAAAAGCACTGTGCATCCAGATCACCTGGGGAGTTTAAAAAAGTGAAGCCAGAATATGTTACTTATTTTTTTTAAGTCAGTTGGGCTGAGTAGGATCAGGGTTTGGAATGTCTTAAAACCAATCCAGGTGACCCAGATGCACGTGAGGGCTGACGGCGGCGGCAGAGGCGGCGAGTATACCGTTACCAGGACCCCAAGTGGTACTGTCAATAAATGGAACCCTTTCAGAGTCTGTCATGATGATACAGTAAACAGTATTTCGTAATGGAAATCCTGCTATTAGCATTTAATACAAAAGAAGTGTACGTTCTTTTTTACGCAGAGAGCAGACGGGTTACCTGCGTCTTTCACATTCCTTACTTCCTGTGGGTTCTGTAGACCAGTCACTGTTTTTCCTTCCCAGATGCTGTGATGCCCTTGTTAGGGACACAGCCCTTCAGATGGCCACAGCACGTTTAGTTCCATAATGACAAAAAGGATGTGGAAACTAAGCCTATTGACCCCAGTTGAACAAATCTTTTGCTTACATCTAAAACCAAGGAACATTAAAGTTTTGGAATTAGAGAGTATCTTTGTGAACTCTAGGCCAGTTCCTAATTTAACAGATGAAAAAAAACTAACGTCCAGAGACAGTGACCCATCCATGGTCATGTGGGCAGGGCCCAGGTTCCTGACTCACTCTAGGGCTCTTTATAGATGGTTCTCATTCTGCCCAAAGCCATGTGTTCAGCTTCTCTGACCTTAATGGGCAAAACAGATGTAGGGAAAAAAATTGTTTTTCCAGATGAAGAACCCCCGGGAGTAGAACAAAAGTGGGGAGACTAGGGGAAGGGAGAGACGTAATGCCGTCTGAAAAAGGACCGCTGAGTCGTCAGAGCGAGGCCACTGCGAGCTTTCAGCTCTACCCCCGCCTCTTCTGCAACGTGATTAGCTCTCCCTTAGAGAATCACAATTTCCCGGAGTGTCTCACATAATAGTTTTGATAAATGGATGCAATATCAAAATAATTAAGATACCCCTGGTGAAAGATTTTGTGGCAAAGTAAGCATCTTGAGGACCTTTAAGGGGGCGTCACACCACTTGCACTGAAGTCTTACTAAGGCTGTGCTCGGTGGCTGATTTAGGGCCAAGCAAATAATGTGGCCAGTCTGGATCTGTTTGGAGTTGGCCAATTTGGGTTAAATCCAGTAGAAAAAGGACAATAAAAAGATTTGGAGCATACATTCACCCTCTCCCAAGCGACCGTTAACTCCCAATTAACTAAGTGTAGGGTAGGCTCTCTGCATTTTGGATGATCTGCGGCCCACAGGAACCGCCCTGGCTGCCAAGGACCTGGTGGTTTCCCGAAAGCTCTCTTCTACTCCACAGGGATGACAAGGGCACAGGGGGCAGAGGGCCCACAGCGACTGGCTTGGCTCTGCCGGGAGGAAAAGAGGAGGCAGTCATGGAGTAAACGGAAAGCCACAGGCCTCCACTAGTCCTTACAGGTTAAGTGAGCCTAAGTGTTCGATTTATTGGAAGACTGAGCTGGGCGGGGCCTGGGAAGGTAGGTACCTCTCTGAATTTCATGTATGCACACTGTTTGCCAAGATAGCTAAATCAGCCCTCCTCACACCCCACCTCTCTCCCGGCTTTCCAGTCAGAACCAGCTGTGCTTTTACCTGGCCTTTTTCTACTTCTGGTAGCAACAGCGGAGACTGCATCACGTTGTGTCCAGTTCACTGCCCCTACCCCGACCCCCTCAGCCCAGATTCAGCCCTGCCCTCTCTGTGGGGTCGCTGGATTCAGAGTCCAAGCCTCTCCCAGCCCCTCCGTTTGCTAAAGGAGGTGACCGTGCCCTCGGAGACATACTGTTTTGCTTTAATACTACAAATCTTTGAAGCTCTGGAGCTTCATATCAAAGCTCTGTAAGAGCTTTTTCAGAGATAAAATATGCCCCCTTTTCTTGCGTGTGGGCAAGAGATTTAATTACAGTGAATAAAACTGAATGGTGGTCTAAGCCTCTTAAAATCAAAGTGGGGCTCATGGCTGAATTTCATTAGCAAACCTAAATACAAATAGGCACATCTTGTTTGTACCAATGCCATGTGACTTGCCCCCTTTTGATAATTTCATTGTAACTCTGATGTGTCAGAGAATCTAAATTGAACCGTATGATGTATAGCACTGGAACACGCAAAGCTCTTCATTAAACATTATCCTTTTCTGTATACTTCCCAATGTTATAAACATCCCGTGAAAAATCGTGGAGGGCAGTTTGTCAGACAGGAGAGGCTTGATTCAAGACAGTGGAGGGAGCCCTGCCCTTTAAATAAGAGGTCTTCCCTGGCTGGCAGAAGAGGGAACAGACATCTATTCCAACTGGAGCCTATAAATCTTGAGGAACGTGTCATTTTATGCATGTTTTTTTCTAAGTCTGTATCATGTTCTTCTTAGAAGTTATTTCAGCATTGTAAATAGAAACATCTCTACATTCAGGTTTAATTATTAAAAATTACCATTTCTAGTTGCCCAAGTCATCTCAATCAAATTATGAGAGAACTGGTTAATTTCTTTGTTGTCGCTGAGCAGAATAATTACATAGTTGATACAAATAACACTGTATTTTGGAGAAAAGCTTTTTGTGAATGTGATTTTTAGCAATCTTACATGAGACTAAATAAAACTACCATTTCTACGTATAAGCTATTCTTTCCATGATACTGTAGACACTTAAGTACATCTACGGTAATAATAATTAGATGCCAGTAATATTAAACTTTTCTTCAGCTACCTATATTACACACAACCAAACATGGATGTCTGAAATTATTCCAAGCTATAAACACGTATCAATATATGTATAAACAGTACCAAACTGGCAGGAGGTAGTAATCAAAATCTCCATTTTGGGGAAGCTCAGTAGAACAATTAATTCTCATTTTTCTTGTTTGACCCGAAGTTCTCCAGAAGGCAGGGGTGTTGCCATTTTATTTATCTCTGTATGTCCAGGCTGTAAGCCAACACACGGCACATAAGTAGGTACTCAATAAATAATCTAATGAATAAATGCATTTGACTTGCAGGTAGCTTAGTTTCCTCTGGACAGCAATGTGAAATGCTAACATGTGTTCACTAGGCGAGTGGGGGCTGAGATATTCTTAGCTCCTAAAAATTAGGCTTAGACCACACACTTATCATTTCACTAGATAACCATCAGCAGCAATCGTAAAGAAAAATAAATTAGTGACCTGAATAACTCCTAAGCAGTGCTGCAAAGCAAATGGTTCCTCTCACGCCAGTTCTCAGCTCCCCCTGGGAGCATGTCTGGGCTTCTCATTACTGCTATCTGCCAGGAGTAAAAACTTCGGCATCAATGGAGCCAAGTGCCTTGTTTGCCAGAAACAGAATCCAAGTCGTCTGAAACAACACTGTTAAATGGTTTTGATGCATCTAAACATTTTAAGCTCAAGTATTCTGTTACTGAAAATTATAATCAATGGTAAGTTTATAGTAGTATGAAATAATTTTTTAACAATCTCGATTGACTGACGGTGTTACTCCACTGAATTTTCTCTTTCCAAAGTTGTCAACAATGATACAATGGAAACTAAAAGGAAACACTGCCTCAGTGCCCGGACGTCAGTGGTGAATGAAGGTTCTTCAGAATTTCTGGAAGACAGCGAGCAGCAAAATTATGACACAGAACGGTCAAGACAGAGGGGTTGACGGTGGCAGCCACCCGAGACTGTGTATTTCTGTATGAACCGACTGTCAGTCACTCACTTCTGTATTCAATAAGCAGGCTGCAGGTGCAGTGGGGACAGCTCTGGTCACAGGTGTGGTTCCTGCCCCTCCCGCCGAGCAGTCTAAGGGGAGAGACGCTGAGTGAGAAGTGACGGGTGATGGGAGCTACACAACGAGAAGTTAGTGCGGTGGGACCAGGTGAGAGGGCAGCCAGAGGTGGGTTGTGGTGGTCATGACAGCTTCCTGAAGGAAGAGACACTCAGCTGAGGCCTGAGTTGGGGATGGGAGGGGAATGGGTAGCAGGACAGGGAAGTGTTCTAGGTGAGACCCAGGGCAGAGAGCCTGACTTACTCCCAAATGCCAGTCCAGAGGCTGTGCTTGTCACAGTAGCTATTAAATCCCTGACACCAAACCGCACCACCTACCACTGGAGGGTGTATCAAAATTCAGGGAAGAAACATTCAAAATTCAGGGAAGAATTATATAAGCATTCAACCAGCTCTTTTAAATTACTGCTCTAGAGCCTGATAAACTCTTTATATTAAGTTGGAATAACTGGAGGACTTCTGGTTTCTGGTCCAGCGTGTAAGAGGAGCTTATAAGTTGCCAATCTGTCCTAACAAGTAAAAGTTATGATATAGTTACAGTAGAACCAACTGGAAAAAATCAACTCTTAGGTCCAAAGGGGAAGTAACGTCAGAGGCAAGTACAGACAGTCACAACTTACTGAGGCACAAATCTACAGGCAACAGCCTCTGGGAACCAGTGCTGGCGGAGCGAAAACTGAACTGTAATGGACAAACTGCTAGAAGCTCTGTGGACAAACGTGGGAGATAAAACACGGGGGGACCCAGTCACATGAGATGGGGAGGAGAACTCAAACTTGTATGAGTTTCACCTCCTGGAACTCTCCCAGGTTCTCACAGTGAATATCACATCCTTCAGGCGAGGAGAGGGATGAAAAATATTTTGAAATACACCAAAGCATTCTGTTCTTCTTAACAAGGTCTAACCCTCAGGAGAAACAAACCAGAGCCTAACTGACTTGGGAAAAGGGAACTATCCAACTTCAGTCCACTGTAGCCACCCTGACCCACGTAATAGGTTGTTAGGGGCAGGGGTGGATGGGACACCAAGAAGCAGTTGTGAAATTCACACTCCAGAGGCACAGGCTCGCTAAAAGCCTGAGACCCAATCATAGCAGTAGAGAATGCCCCCCTCCTCCCACATCTTACCACCACATTAATACAGGCCTATTTGTGGCAGGTCTTTTTACCTAGTACATCATGTCTGGCTATCAGAACAAAATTACAAGGTATGTTACAAGGCAAATATCAGTTTGAAAAGACAGAGCAAGCATCAGAATCAGACCCATTTGTGACAGACATGTTGGAATTAACAGACTATGATGCTAAAGGCTTGAATGGACAAAGGAGGCAGCATGCAAGAGCAGATGGCCTGTGTAAGCAAAGAGATGGACATTTTAAGGAAAACATAAAAAAAGAAATGCTAAAGATTAAAAAAAATAGTGTAACAGAAATGAAGAATGGCTCTGATGGGTTTATTAGTAGGCTGGATATGGCTGAGGAAATGAACTCTGGAGCTTGAGGATATCACAGTAGAAACCTCCAAAACTGAAAAGCAAAGAATGAAAAAACATAACAGAATATCTAAGAGCTGTGAGACTGCTATGAATGGTATAAAATAGCATGCATAATGGGAATACCAGAAGAAGAGGAAAAACAGAAAACAACAAAAGAAGTATTTTAAAAAATGATGACTGAGAATTTTTCCAAATTAATGTCAGACATCAAACTACAGATCCAGGAGCTCAGAGAACACTAAGGAGAATAAATACAAAAAAAAAAAACTACACCTAGGCATGTCATATTCAGAAATCAAAGAAATTTTACAAGAAAAATCAAAGAAAAAAATTCAAAAGATGCCAGAGGAAATAACACCTTACATACATAGAAGGAAAGATAAGAATCATACCCAACTTCGCAGAAATCATGTGGGCAAGAAAAGAGTGGAGTGAAATATTTAAAGTGTTAAGAAAAAAAAATCCACCAACCCAGATTTCTGTACTCTGTGATATAATCCTTTAAAAGTGAAGATTATCAGAGTGGATCAAAATAAGACCCAACTATATGTTGTCTATAAGCAACCCCCTTTAAATATGAAGACACACATAGATTAAAATCAGTTTCCCAAGATATAGCAATCTCCAACAGGTTTATGTCTAACAATAAAGCGTCAAAATACATGAAGCAGTGGGGGAGGGTATAGCTCAAGCAATACTAGCATGCACAAGGTCCTGTGTACCCAGTACCTCCCCTAAACAAACAAACAAACAAATCTAATTATCTTCCCCACCAAAAAAAGCAAAAATTCATGAAGCAAAAACTGACAGAACTTCAAGGAGAAACACATGAATTCACCATTGTAGCTGGAGACTTCAACACCCCTCTGTCAAAAATGGATGGATCCAACAGGCATAAAATAAGTAAGAACATGGAACTCAACAACATCATCAATTAACTGGACATAACGGACATCTTTAGACCACTTCATCCAACAATGATAGATTATAAATTCTTTTCAAGCTTACATGGGACATTCATCAAAATAGACTACATCTGAGGCCATAAAACATACCCTAACAAATTTGAAAGAATGGAAATCATACAATGCTCTCAGAGCACAATGGAATTAAACTAGAAATCAGTAATAGAAAGATAGAAGGGGAATTCCAAAATATTTGTAAATTAAACAGCATACTTCTAAGTAACACATGGATCAAATTTTATGAGAAATTAAAACTGAAAACACAACATCAAAATTTGTGGGATGCAGAAAAAGTGCTGTTTAGAGGGAAATTTATAGTACTGAATGTACATATTAGAAAATAAGAAAGATCTAAACTCATTCATTTAAGCTTCCAAATTAGGAAACAAGAAAAAAGGGGAAATAAAGAATAGAAATGATAGAACAGAAGAATGGAAATACTGAAAAGCAGAGCAGAAACCAATGAAATACAAAATAGGAAGTCAACAGGGGGAAAAAAAAAAACCCAAGAGAACCAAAAGCTGGTTCTTTGAAAAGATCAATCAAATTGGTAAGCCTCTAACCAGCTAAGAAAAAAAGAGGAATCAGCTTATTAATATCAGAAATAGAGGAGGAGATATCACTACAAATCTCTTGAACATTAAAAGGGTAATAAAGGAATATTATGAAAAAACTAAGCTCAGAAACATGGTAACCTAGATGAAATGGACCAATTCCTTGAAATCTGCCAAACTCACACAAAAAGAAAAAGACAATCTCTATAAATCTATTAAAGAAGTTGAATCAATAATTAATAACCTTATAAAACAAAGAACCAGGCCCAGATGGGTTCACCGGTAAATTCTACCAAACATCTAAGGGAGAAATTATACTAATTCTCCACAATTTTCTTTAAAAGCAGATGGATTCTATCTAATATAACTAATTCTATGAGGTCAGCATTACTCTATTAGCACACACAGACATTACAAAAGAACTACAGACCATTGTCTCTCATGAACACAGATGCAACAATCCTCAAAAAAAAAAAAAATCAGCAAATTCAACCTAGCAATGAATAAAAAGAATTAGATGCCATGACCAAGTAGGATTTATCCTAGGTATGCAAGGCTGGTTCAACATTTGAAAATCAATTAATGCAATCCATCACATGAACAGGCTAAAGAAGAAAAACCACATGATCACATCAATAGATGCAGGAAAAGCCTTTGACAAAATCCAACTCCCATTCTTGAGAAAAACTCTTAGTAAACTAGGAATAGAAGAGAACTTCCTCAACTTGATAAAAGAGTATCTACAAAAATACTACAGCTAGCATGATACCTAATGGTTACATACCAGATGCTTTCCCACCAAGATCAGGAAAAAAGGCAAGGATGTTCCCTCTCACCGCTGCTTTCCAAAATTGTACTGGCAGACCTAGTTAATGCAATAAAAGAAAAGGGAAATAAAAGAGAAACAGGTTGGGAAGGAAGAAAGAAAAGTGTGTGTGTTTGCAGGTGACATGATCATCTATGCAGATAGTCTGAAAGAATGAACAGATACACTCCTGGAACTACAGCAAGGTTGCAGGGTATAAGGTTAATATACAAAAGTAAATAATTTTCCCATATGCCAGTAATGAACAAATGGAATTTTAAATTAAGAACACACTGCCATTTACATTAGCACCTCCAAAAACAAAATACTTAGATATAAATCTAACAGGATATATATTAAGATATATATGAGGATACTATAAACCTATGATGAAAGAAATAAAAGAAAAACTAAATTAATGAACAGATAATCCATGATCATGGATAGGAAGACTTGATATTGTCAAGATGTCAGTTCTTCATAATTTGATCTGTAGATTCAAAACAATCCCAATCAAAATCCTAGCAACTTATTTTATGGATATCGACAAACTGATTCTAAAGTTTACAGGGAGAAGCAAAAGACCCAGAAGAGCCAATGTGAAGAGAAGAAGAAAGTTGGACCACTGACACTACCCAACTCCAAGACTTTTATAAAGTTACAGTAATCAAGACAGTGTGGCATTGACAAAAGAAAAAGACAAATAAATCACTGCAATGGAACAGAGAGCCCAGAAATAGACTCATATAGATACAACCAAATGATCTTTGACAAAGGAGCAAAGGCAATAAAATTGAACAAAGATAGTCTTTTCAACACATGGTGCTGAAACTAGACATATACATGCAAAAAATGGATCAAGTACCAGACCTTAAATCTTTCACAAAAAAATAACTGAAAATGAATCATAGATCTAAGTGTAAATGCAAAACTATAAAACTCCTAGAAGGTAACAGGAGGAAATCTAGACAACCTTGGGTTTGGTGATGACTTTTTAGATACACCACCAAGGTCACCATTCATGAAAGAAAAAAACTGATCAGCTGGACTCCATTAAAATTAGTACTCCATTAAGCTGCAAGAGACACTTTCAACAGAATGAAAAGACAAGCCACAGACTGTGAGAAAATATCTGTAAAGTATTAGGACTGTTTTCCAAAGTATACAAAGAACACTTAAAACTCAACAGTAAGAAAACAATCTGATTAAAAAATGCCTTGGCCAAAATGAGCTACAGCAAATAAGCATATGGAAAGATGCTCCGTGTCATATGCCATCAGGGAGATGTAAATGAAAACAATGACGAGCTACCACCCCACACCTGTTAGAATGGGCAAAACCCAGACCACGGACGGCACCAGTGATGGCGAGCATATAGAGAAAGAGGAATTTTCATTCATTGTTGGTGGGTAGGCACAACTGCACAGCCACTTTGGAAGGCGGCTTGGCAGTTTCCCACAAAACTAAACATATTCTTACCATACGATCCAGGGATTGCACTACTTCATATTTACCCAAAGGAAATGAAAACTTAAGTCTGCACAAAACCCTGCACATGCATATTTATAACAGCTTTATTCATACTTGCCAAAAACTGGAAGCAACCAAGATGTTCTTCAGTAGGTGAATGGATAAATAAACTGTGATACATTCAGACAATGGATTATTATTCAGTGCTAAAAAGAAATAAGACATTAAGCCATGAAAATACATGGAGGAAACTTAGAGCAGTGTTTTCACTTTGAAAATTTACCTGCAAGTATCATAAATAACCAAAGTGTGTTCTCCAGTGTGAAAGACGAATTTGAGCAGAGCTATCATATTAAATGACTAAATCATCTGAGGAATGAAACCATCCCAAGTCAGGCATACTATTTGTATAGCAGCGACAGTGTTCACTTTATTGGGTATTATTCTAGTTAACCCTACAAGGTGGGCTGTTTGGGCATGGTAACTAGGGTACTGCACTGGCTTGGATCACCTCTATTACGCTGATGTTCAAAACTAGTTTACTGGTCATATTGCCTCTCAGCAACAGAAGGTTTAGGTTTAGCACATTAACATGAGATGTTCTTAACTACTTTTAACAGAGTTACTACTACTGAAAATACTGCCTTTTGAAATATTTTGTATTATGAATCACCAGACAGATCTTCAGAAGGCCAGTGGAAAATCCAGACTCAATCCTGGAGGAGGGAACTAAGAAATCGGTTGAGATTCTTGTCGGCAAAAGTGGAGATCAGAGACATGCTTGCGAAAGAACGTGGCTGTTCCATTTCGAGAACTCTCACTGTGATTTCTCGAGGAAGGGCCGAATGAATTCTACCTTTATGTGTTCTCATGGCGCACTCACATGGAATGTAAGCAGGCATTCTATAAAGTATGGCCTCAGGATGTATAATCCTTACATTGACATTAATCAATGCATCATTTCAACCAGGTTTTAGAAGAGGGGAAGGAAAGCTCTTTTGCACACGAGCCTTCCTCTGCCTGTCCAGTCCCTGCGGTGGCGGCAGCGACTGGGCGGGCAGGTCCCATCACTTGCAGGGTCCACTGGCCCCTGTGCCTGTAGCCAGCCTCTTCCCTTTCACTGCAGCTGTGGGAGGTGAGAGGAGGTCAGCTATCGCGTGGGAAGCTGCCAGGAGAAAAGATGGGAGGGAAAAAAAAGCTAAAGAAATATAGTATTTCAATCAAAGTCTGAAATTTGTAGAAGTGGTTTTGGTCTCCATATAGTAAAAATATTTATCCAAGAAACTCCTACTCGGGTGTGAACATCCTACTTCTAGTGGGATTTTGTTTGGCACAGGGCTGTGAAAGAGTGGAAGCTAATACAGAACATGTCTATGAACAAATTTATTTAGTTAGTACAGATTGACACATTCACCAGAGAATTGCAGCAATTACATGTGTAGAACTATTTCCTCCAGTGGTTTCCTTTTGTGATTTTGCTAATTTATTCAATCTAGGCCATTTTCATGCATTGACTGTTAGGAGCCATTTAGCCACCCAGGCTGAAATGAACAGATGGAGACTCCATGCCTTCTTTTCAGTTTTTCAGGTAAACATGATTATATGGTGATATTAAACAGCCAAACTTTTAGTGAAAAAAAGCCAAGGAAGGTTATGATACTTTAAACCAAGATGCTGTAATCTAACTTTGGAGAAGAGAGATTTGGGCGTTCTGGCTATGGTAATGTATACAAAGGTATTCAGTAAGCTGTAAAGCCCTGTATAAGGGTAAGGTGTTTGTATTTGTATTTAATGTATATTATTATTTTAGTTATAATTATAACAACATATAATCAAACCGTATGTTTGGCGAATTTTAACTTTTGACAAATTACATTAATCGAAATGCATATTCTCAATTCCAGACGCACTTTGTAATTCTCTAATAATACATAGTTCTATTTGTAAATGTTTGTAAACTTCATTATAGTCCACCTTTCAAACTCCACTTTGGTCATTATTATAAACCCCATAATGCCTTACATTTAGATGCTCAGTAATATTTGGTAAACGAGTGAAGCCTATTCAAACCTGGGTAGTCCTCATGTAAAGAAAATCCATATTGATGGACACTTACATTTGCAAAATAACTTGTTTTACAAATTGAGAATTTTTACTTCTCAAACATATTAATTATTTTATAATATATTTGTGATTAATAAAACAAAATGCAGAGTAAATTTCTTAAGTAAAGAGCTGTGCAACTGCTTGAGTGAAGGGACCTGCCCACCCAGTCGCTGCCGCCACCGCAGGGACTGGACAGGCAGAGGAAGGCTCGCGGGCGGAAGAGCTTTCCTTCCCCTCTCCTAAAACCTGGCTGAAATGTTTCATTGAATTAATGTCAATGTAAAGAAGCGGGAAGGCATCCATAAAATATATTTATGTGAAATGGAGTCCTCGTACTCAGAATAGTTGGGAATCATTGGCCTTGCCCTCGAGCATGGAGGGGCCAACCAGGCAGGAGATGGCAGGGAGTGACAGGGTCCCGGGGTTCAAGGGCAGAGGGAACTTGGGAGAGTTGGTGCCTTGAGCAGGCTGAGTGACAAGCTTCTAAAATCTCCAGTCTGGACTCTCAGATCACTAGGCCACCTGAGAGCTCTCGGTGCTGGGTGGAGAAAGGTCAGATGAGAGGGTATCAGTATCAAAGAGCAACCCGTACTATAAATGAGCAGTGGAGGGAAGGTATCCCATGACTTCATTGTTTTAGAGTTAGGTTGTAATTATCTTTAATGTTCCATGTAAAAGTTCTTTTCTTCTTCTTTTTTTTTTTTGGTCATTTGTGTTACCATAATAAAATCAGCATAGCCATTTCTATGGATCTTATACTAGTTCTAATTTCATTTACAATTACCATCTTGATATAACAGTAATTAGACAGTGTTATAGGTTAAACCGTGTCCTCTAAAAAGATAAGTTGAAGCCCTAACTCCCCGGAGCAGGGACTGTGACCTTACTTGAAACAGGGTCTTTGCAGATGTAACTGGGTTAAGGTGAGATCATTAAGGTGCCCTTAATTCAGTATGACTGGCGTCCTCTTAAGAAGAGACAGAGACACACAGGGAGGATGCTGCGTGAAGACAGAAGCAGAGACTGGACTGATGCATCAACAAACCATGGGACAGTAAGAATCAGCGCACTCAAGCACGCACACATAAAGCTATCACAGACAACCTTTTCTGGAAGGATGGTCACAGCCCTGCTCAGTCCCATGTGAGTGACAGAGCCATAGTTTCAAGTTTTTTTTTTTTAAAGTGGCTGTTTTTCAGGAGTTTGCTCATTGGCAAGGGCTGAGTGTAAGCTCTCTAATAACATTTGCAAATCAGAAATAAATCATCTCCCAATTAATTTTTAATTAAAAAAATCTCTAAACACAATTCAAGGAAATATCTTTCCTCAAAGAGGTTAGGTTTAGTGATATATTTCCCTCACAAAGTCCTTTAAACCAACCAGTGCCACACAGCATGTGAATATCCATCTACGTGCCAAGAGGGAAAAATGCACCGATCCCGTCTCCACTGTGGAATCATCTGGGAGGAAGAGACGATGTATATTTGGGGCACTTATTTGCACCTCTGACTCAGATACAGCAGCATACAAACATTACTTTCACGAGGAACTCGAAGTCCATCACACATCACGCATGGTGCCACTTCTGTACTTTTGAGATCTTACAGAGAGCTCACCGATCCATAGCAGCTAATACAGACTCTTTCAACAAGAGACACCAGGGGTTTCAGTAGCTGTTGAGAACGCCAGGGCACGGGTGGGTGAAGTTCTGTCTAAAGCAGCTTGGGTTTAGAAATAAATGTGAAAGCTTTGCTTCCTCTAGAAAAATGGGTAACTGGTGTCAGTTTAATAAGAAGCCTGCCAGGACATGCGATCATGAGGCTGGTCAGTGCTGCCCAACTGGGATCATTTCAGTATAAGCAAATGAATGGAAAGAGAAAAACATTACCAGCCATCAACCATTCAAAGGCTTTTTATGCTTCCATACACCTATTTAAAAATTTTATCTCTATGTAATACATCCATTAGAGAATATATGTAAAAATAAGAAAAAAATCTAAATGCCAGCAATGTAACAAGAGCTGTTCGATGGTCAGTGCTTTCACACAAGGGGACGTGATTCCTGTGTGGTGACAAGCAGGCCCGTTCATCCAGTTCCCTGTAAGACAGGATGGGACCATTTATCACAGCAGCAGCACAAGGTTATGGCAGCGCCTGTGAATGAATGCTCACATCGGAATGAATCATATCAAATGTTCAATGATGCCACTTAATTTTGATGGGAACAGAGACACTGCTCAATGAAAAGGACTCAGGTCCGCTGACTTTTGAAAAGAAATGTACTGTAGTGGAAGGATACTGTCACCTGCGCACTCTGGCCACCTGGATGACAAGATGGATTAGAAAAGAAAGTATCCAGTGTTGCTAAAGATTTTAGAAATATGAACAAATGAAAGTCTAGTTTTAGGACACACACAATTCGGCATGCTAAGACCTTGATGGCAGAAATCATTGTCAGTTGTTTCAAATTAGCAACCTAACACTATACATAAGAAAGCCTTAGGAATTCCAAGTGAGGCACATGCACATTCACAAAAAAGACAGACTAAAAACAACGGTATTTCCTAATTTGATACAGGACATCTATGAAAAATCCATAGCTGACATCAATTTTAATTGCGAGGGTTTGAACACGTTCCCCATAAGATCAGAAATAAAGCAAGATATCTACTCTCACCATTCTCTTCACCATCAGTACCAATGACGTCAATAAAACTAACAAAAGCCATACAAATGGAAAATGCTGAAATAAAGCTGCCTCTGTCTACAGACATCACAACCGTCTACACAGAAAACAGTAAAGAATCTAGAAAACAGTCACTAGAACTAATGAGTTTAGCAAGGTTACAGACTATGAGGTCAACATAAAAATCAATTTTATTTATGTATTCTAGCTATGAACAAGTAGAAACTGAAATTAAGCTATAAAAGCATAAAAAATTTTAGGGAAAATTTTAACAAAATACACGGCAAGATCTGTACAATGAAAATTACCAAATGTTGATGAGAAAAAATTTAAAAGATCTAAATAAATGAAGAGCTATACTGTGTTCATACATCATGAGATAATACTGTTAAGATATTCTCCACAAACTTATCTATAGATTCAGTGCAATTCCTTTCTAAATCCCACCAGGCTTTTCTGTAGAAAGTGAGGAACTGATTCTAAATGAAAAGGCAAAGGACTCTGAACAGCCAAAAAAAAAAACCTTGAAAAGGAAGAAAGTTGGAGGGCACACACTACCTGATCTCAAAGCTTAGTATAAAGCTAAAATAATCAGGTCAGTGTGGTAATCACATACAGATACAGATGTAGATGGAAACAAGGTCCTACTGTACAGCATAGGGAGCCATATTCAATATCTTTTAATTCCCTATAATAGAAAAGAATATGAAAAAGAATAGATACATACCCATATATATGCATGTATAATGGAAGCACTATGCTGTACACCAGAGATTAACACAGCATTGTAAGTCGACTGTATGTCAGTTAAAAAAAAAAAAGATGTAGATGCAACAGATGTGAGTGTCAAACAGACCCACATGTATGTGGCACATTTATTTTCAGCAAGGGTGCCAAGATAATTCAGTGGAGGAAAGGATAATCTTTTCAAAAGACAGAACTTAAACAACTGTACATCCGTATGCAACCCCCCCACCCCGCCCCAAACTCTTAATCCTTCCTCACACCATATACAAATAGTCATCCCTCATATCTGTGGGGGATTGTACCGGGAGCCCGACTAGACCAAAATCTGAGGACGCTCAAGTCCCAGAGTTGACTGTCTGTATCCACGGGTTCCCCATCAGTGGATTCAACCAACCTCAGATGAAAATTTTGATCTTCAGTGTGCTGAGTCCTCATATGTGAAACCGGAAAATAAAAGGGCCGCCTGTACGTTTATTGAAAAAAATTGCATATAAATGGACCCACAGAGTTCAAACCCATGCTGTTCAAGAGTCAACTGTATTGACTAGAAATGAATCACAGGCCCAAACATTAGAAACTATAAAACTAGAAGAACAAAGGGGAAAATCTTTGTGACCTTATGATAAGCAAAGATTTCTTAGGTAATATACTTACACACAAAGAAAAAACCCGACAATTTGGACTTCAAAACTATAGACTCGAGAAATGAAAACATGCCCACATAAAGACTTACATGTGAATGTTTACACAGTTTACATTAAACTTTATTCATAATTGCCCCCAGTTGGAAATAAACCAAAATGCCTATTAGCATAGATAAAGAAAGAACTATGGATGGATTTCAAATGCATTATGCTAAATGAAAGAAGTCAGACTCAAATGTGAACATACGTATGACTCCATATTTAGATGACATTCTAAAGACAAAGCTACAGGAGCAGAAAACAGATCAGTAGTTGACAGGGCTGGAGATGGGAGGGGAAAAGACTGATTATAAAGGGCCATAAAGACATTTTTTTTCAGCAATGGAAATGCTCTATATCTCAATTGTGATGGCGGTTAAATGACTATAGACAGCTGTTAAAACACATCAAACTATATAAATTACACTTCAGTCAAACAGACAAACAAAAAACCCCACGAAAACAAGTATGCTTTCCTGAGGGTGGTCAGAGTTTCTGTATCACAGGCAGGAAGAATATCTGGACTTGAACAGTGCCAGGAAATGAAAAACACCACTTCGGAAGTTGCCAAGTTTTCTACATGGCAGCATTCTATGTTTTCACTAGAAAGGTCTAGTTGAATAGAAAACATAGATGACTAGAATTCTTTTGTTAAAACCAAAATTAACTGTATATATATATATATATATATATTTATAAAATCAATTTAATTTGGTGAACATTACTTGCCCACTATGTATCAGGCACTGGCCAAGGCACCACATGGGAAGAAAAGAGATGAGGCATAAAACGGCATCTCCAGGGTCTCTCAGTTAGCAGATCTGAGCCATCCATTCCCACGCTATCACTGGAAAGGACTGGCAATCAGTAAAAAGCCTTGAAATGGTGTTTCTCTGTGGACTGCCTGACATCTAACTCCAGAGCACGGCCCTCTCCTAAGGGCGTGTAAGCAGCGGGCTTTGAGAAGTTGCTTTGGACCATCTCTAGCCCTCGGCGCTTTTCACCAAATTGCCCTCCAACTTTGCTCCTTTCCGTGCTATAATTTTCAACTTGACAATCACGAACTTTTCCTCAACTTAATGCAAAAGTCTAGCTAAGAATACAAGCGGTTGGGTTCACGGATCTCTTCAAGAGCGAGACTTCCAGCTACCCTGACAACATCCAGCCGGCGACCCACATATGATAATGGCAAGAGACTGGAGAGCAGTACGGGCACCGAGGAGCCTTGGGGAGAAACTTCAGAGCCTTCAATAAACCACGGGGAGCAGACAGCAAGAGAAACAAAGAGAGCTTTTAGAACTCGGGAAAACTGGGGAAAGGAGGTAAGATGGAGACAGGCGTACAGGCTGCAGGGAAACTGAGAAGGGTCTTTGGAGAGAACACGGGAAGCCTGGCCTTTCTGAACATTTTTGTCTTTTCCCAATTGAAAATATTTTTTGAAGAGTAAAGTATAACTTTCCACACCAGGAATGGAGTTTTTAGCATTACAGTTTCTTTGACTTTCTTGGCTTTTTCTGTGTTTAAAAACAGAACTGAAAACACAGAAATGTAACTTTTTCCTGGTAACTGACGTTAAGGGTCAGACTGAACCCTCGGGCATAAATCAGGACAAGGCTCTGGGAACTGGACCCTGAGCACCACAATGAAAGGCTAATACTTTGTTTCTTGCGTTTTATTTTGGGACTCTGCTAACTACTCTATACTTTTCCAAATGCTGATACAGTTATTTTGCTAAGCATAAAATGCCACTGTCTTTCTTGTGGAAAGATTTTTTTTTTTGGCATTTCTGTAAATGACCTGAGACTACAAGTCTGGTCACAATCAAAGTGTCTGCACATTAAAGGGAACCGGCCGTGATTAGTTATAACAACTCAGATTAGCCGTTACATAAATATTTACTACAGGGAACAAGAATTGTGAAAATAACACTTAATGCTCACGTTTACGTATACCTATTACCACTTGACTCACTCCACAGCTATCATATTACTGGCTGGAAACTCATTTTCAAATGGAAACTTGAACAATTCTGAGAAGATTTTTGTAACTCCCTCAGTCTTTTCTTCTGCCCTTATTTGCCACCTGGAGGGATGTCAGCTAAGTTACTACAAGACTATTGTTGGAGGCCTGTGGGTTCCACCAGTCTCCTCTACGTTCGTTAGACACAGATAGTCTTCTACCATTGACCGTTATCTCTGTGTGTCCATAAATTCTATCTTTATAACTAGACTTTGGGAGGGTTTTTTTTTTCAAGTCTCTCTAGCACAGTGATTTTTCTCAACACCAGCTGACTGAACATGAGAATCACCTGGGAATCTTAATCCTAAGGTCCAGACAGCACCCTGAGATAACTAATTTCTGGAAGTGTGGCTGGAGCATCAATCCCAACATTCAATCAGGGCGGAGAACCATTATATAGGGGGAAAAAAATCAAACCTACCTTTGTCTTTCAGATTCATTGAATTTTAATTCCCTGCTGCCCACATCCCTTGTGAGCAAACAGAAATGTTGGTTATAAATGACTTGTCTAAACCTCAGAGTTGAGTGACACAGGCAGGACTAGGAACCAGGACATCTAACTCCCAACCCAGCACAACTTCCACTATTTCATTCCACACACCCATCCTTTGAAGAACAGAGGTGAGAGATGACTTTCTTGCTATCTTGTGACAAGTTTCAATTCAAATGTGACATTAGAGGCTAAATTAGAGCTGAAGCACTGGGTGCCATATGTGGACTCAGTTTAGTGTAATTTAATGAGGTGCTTGGAATACAGTATGTGGTCAGCAAAGTCCTACTTCAGGCAATGTTATGTGACCTTTCTACAGACGTGTCATAGCTTACAGATAGGCACCCCAAATAAATCCCAATTTTCATCCTGGCTTCATCTGCCTAGAACCATAAGGATCTGGAGAATGGGTCAGAAGAAGGAATTCAGCATTCAGGTTGAAATCATCTTGGAGGAAGACAGAGGCAGATGAATGGACCATAAGACAAACAGACACGGTCCTCTACTCTTCCTGCCTGAAAGGATAATCTCGGGAAGTAATTAAACAGGTACAGGAGAAAATATTAACTGACAACAGCTTGTAAGACCTTTGTATTAAATGAAGATAACTGCAGGAAGAATGAAGGTCAGCCAGCTATATGGACCTGAAATGCCGCTGTAGAGGCTGCATATTCATACATTTATAAATGCTAATTCACAGTATTGGTGATGACTTAGTTGGGAAGAAGACAGTTATTATGTATTTGCAATAATGCTCCCGACACCCCTGGCCAGAGGACCACCCCTAGCAGACATTTGGAGCAATGCAGAGATGCCACTTCCTCTCCAGACATTCAAATCTGAGAAGTTACAAAGTGGATATGAGGCTAAGAATTGGCCAGAGATGACCTGAGAAACAACATGCTAGTTGATGATAATCTAACTGCCAAGAAACCAAACTGACAACTTTTAAAAATTCCTAAAGTAAGAATGTATTAATGATCAGACTAGATTTTAACAAAACAAAAAAAAAGGTTTTTTAAAAATTAAAAATAATTTTTTGGGGGGAGGTTATTTATCTATTTATTTATTTATTTTTAGAGGAGGTACTGGGGATTGAACCTAGGACCTTGTGCATGCAAAGCACTCTACCACTTGAGCTACACTCTGCCTCACAAAAAAATGATTTTTTAAAAATTTGATTTATTGTTTTTGTACTCTACTTTTATTATTTTTGATTTAACACCTTTATTGTGGTATAATTCCTGTACAGTAAACTACACATATTTCAGATAAAAAAAATTTAAAGAGGCCTTAAGGGTCCATCTCATTATTGAGAAATAAAAACTTACATAAAATAAACAGAAGATTGTTTGGCCCATAGTCTTCCCACTTCTCCCTGCTCTTTTTTCTTGCTTTCCAGATTCTTTCGTCTCTCAGAGAGTCCCTGGTGGGGCTGTGAAGGGACACACACTTCTTGACATGTATTAGGCAGGTCAAATCCAGATGTATGTTTTTTGAATTAAGATGGCTTATTTAAAGCAATAAGAAGCTGCCACAGAATAGCCAAAATTATAGATATTAGGGATGGAAAAGACCTATTAGATCATCAAGTCTGTCCCCCAGGGCCAGTGCCGGAGAAGCAACTGAAAGAAAATGACCCACTCACTCCAACTGTTCTCTGTGGTTAGCGAGACAAAAACATTCTCAAACAGAAATGAGCCTTGGAAATTTATGACTGAAATGCTAAACTCCCTCTTTTCAGTTATCTTGTTCTTTGTCAGTCAGTCTGGGGCAGCTAGGCTCATTTTGCTATTGGTTTTATGTCCTACCCCTCTGACTATGGAGACGCACCTCTACTTGTACGTATACACGAGACACACACAGGTGCTGTGGAGTCACCGCTTACCACGGCCTTCACCCACCTCTCACAGAGTCACAGCCAGAGTCACTACGAGCCACTGATTCATCTAGAGGTAGAGTCAGATCATGTTCACCACCTGCCAGCGCAGGAATCACACCCATAGACTAAGTCTCCTCTTTTTCGGACGCTCCACTCAAGACCTAATGACGAGTCTGTGATCAGTGGCCGATGGTGCACACAGACGGACCCTCAACGTAGTTCACGGGACGGAATTCTAGATAATGCGTTAGTGATGTGGGGACTTCTCCACGTGCAGATACCATGGGAAGGGAAGGGTTGTTTGCTTCCATTACTGAAATGGTTCCAGTAATTCTGAATGATACCTTTCCATGAGGTTTTTTGGTATAGTTTTTGAAGAATTTCTACATAAAATTTACCTAAATACAAGAGTAGGATAAAGCCACATCAGTAGTATCTCAGGAATAAAGAGAGTTTTCCAAACTGGCTGGGGAGAGCAGACATGGGGACACAAGAGATTCCCCTTCACTGGTGAACAGGAAGTCCTGGAGGGATACAGACGGGACTCGGGGCGACAAGCCAGCCTGCGTTAGCACCCGCCGCAGTTACGGCCGGCTGCACAGACAGGCTTAGAGGGCAACTCTGCGGAAATGAATCCAACCTCAACTTGCTCTACCAAAAGCACTCATTCTCTAAAACTGGTGCTGGCTGTAGTGGAATCAGCAATGAGAAAAGGGTGATTTCTTTATCAAAGGGCCATCATGGACTGGCCCTACATCCCCCCGAAGAAGCTTGTCAGAATGCTCTCCAAACAGCTCTGATATTTCCAGACTAGTGTAGACATATTGTCGCCTTCTAGTTCCTTAAAATAAAAATGTGAGAGAAATAGTTTTTAAAAAGATTCCATATGGTTTACTATGACCTTACAGCAAAAATACATGAAAGTCTTTAGTTATAAAACATGAGAGCCCCTTCTTTAATTGATTTAGTTGATGAAATCTTGGTGTCTGGAGTTATTGCTGTAAAAAGCTGGGCATTAGGCCCTCGGTCCGAATATAAACTCCTACTGAACACTTTCTATGGGAAAATTTTAAATTGACTCACACCATTTTGACTTGTCAGGTCTTTTCCAGGAATTTAACCTGCCAAAGGGATGAAGATTGACTCCTTGTTTAAAGAGGGGCCCGCAGGCATTTCCTATAAATTTGGGTGCCAAAGGAAATGGAAAATCCATCATCCTCTGACACCTGAAGACCAATTCACGGTAATGATACCGTATCTTCTATTTTCCAGCCTTGGGAAACCCAGAAGACTTTTGCTTCCAATTTTTACTGTATTCTAGTGAGGAAGGAAGAGGCTCAGAATCAGCTATTTAGGGCAGAATAGGAAAATGGGCACGTGAGCAAAAGTAATTATTGGTGACACCGGACAAACTCCCCACTACGGTCACCTTTTCTACTTTCACTTTTCAACGAATTCCACTCTTCTGTTTCTCCCCTAATTATGCCCAGTGCTTGGCTATGACAGGCTCAGACCTTGGTCAGCTTCATTAGCCATCCTGAAAGCTACCCCGCGGAGCTGTGAGTGTAAAACATGGCACCCACCTTAAGATGGCTTTAGAGGTCGAAGTTCGGCAAAGCTTCAATTTTGCATTTTTACTTAACTTCTGATTGTAAGGCTACTGAAGGATTTAATCCTTCGAAAAACTGAATGGAGAAGGAACCCTCTCTTCTCCCACGTCTCTGCTTCCTCTCCCTATCCCCCCTACCATTTCCTCCCCACACGAGAAACAGTATTCGTGAACAATAGAAGAAAACAAAAATATTTTAAAAGACATGCTATGTTCATCCATGCTTCTAATTTGGAGAACAGACCATCTTCACAAAAGAAGAGCTGTGATGAATTCTCTGTAGTTTTCACCTTTTAGTGTTTTATTAAAGAAAAAGAATACCGGCACACAGTTTTGTTCCCTCACAAAACTAGTAGATAATTTGCACAAAGCGAACGTTGCTGCAGACGAGTTTTTCTTGGTGAGCGGACCTTAGGGGAGGCGGAGGGAAGGGGCAGCACCTCACTACCCAGCAACTGGGTTTCACGCTGTGTGTTTAGGAGGATCCATTCCACCACTCGGTTCAAAGCAGTTCTGAACAGAAAGTTCTCCGCTGATCTCTTAAGCATTTCTAAATAATGTCCTAGTGGCCGCAGAAAGTATTTTACCTAGCAGCTGCCTCACTCTTCTGGAGATTAGAGAGAAATAAGCTTTGTTTCTTTCTGATAATTATAAAGGCTAACACACTGTGTTCCCTCTGTGCCAGACACTGTTCTAAGTTACTCACATGAGCACATCGGCATGTGGGGCGGGCGCCGTCAAGAAGGCTACATAACTTGCCCAAGGTCACGTATCCCCTAAGTGGTGGGCTCGTGATGTGAACCTACGCGGCTGCTCCGGGGCCATGTTCCCAAGTTGTGTACAGATATGGGCCTTGAATCACTGATACCTCGGGGAGCTCTAAAATCATTGCAGGAAACACGCACTCACTAACTGCATGCGTGGGACGAACGCTCGCTGAGTGCTGACCCTGTCCCTGACCTCGGCTGTGCACAGGAGACAGAAGAATGAGCAAGACACAGACATCACCGGCAGGGCATGCGGTCATCTAAATAAATGAATACTTACACTATGCTCGGGGCTGGGAAATGCACATAGAGCAAATTAGAAAAGTAAAAAACAGAGGTGGCCCCAAGTAGGGGAATAAAAATGAATGCTGAAATGGTGACAGCAGGCAAAAAAAAGAACTGACTGAAGTCAACTTCCCCAAAGCAAAATACACTGCGCCATCTCTATGGACTCCTGTAATAACCTCTGAACTCGTCTCTCTGCTTCTCTTCTGGCCTACAGGACACTCTCTTCACTGCATCTACTTCGAAAAGAAGCAATCAGTCAATCAGGAAAAACTAATACTGAATAGTAGATACTGTGAGTCGTTCTGCTCCTCTGCTGAACCTGGTCCTGGAGTGGGACAGAGGAGTGGGGTTGACATCACTGAACAGCCTCCCCCTGCAGAGGCTCCTCCTCCCTGCCTCCATTTGCTATGTCCCCCCGCCAGAGGTCTCCTTTCTTCTCTTTATGCCTTTTGTAGACCCAGCTCCAACCAGCCTCTGCCGGCCTCTCTCTGCACCGTGTTCCTGTCCCTACTCACGACCAAAAACACAATAAAGCAAAAGTGCAAGCGTTTAAAATATATCTAAAGAATGGTTTAATTTTTTTAATAGAGGTACTGGGGACTGAACCCAGGACCTCATGCACGCTACACATGCACTCTACCACTGAGCTCTATACCCTCCTCCTAAAGTGTGATTTTAAAATATTCACATAGAAGATAAAAAGACACTTACTTACTACTGACAGAATTCTTTTATCTTTTAGAGATGTTCTAACAGAATCTGCAAACAGGATAGATGCCTTCAAACACATGAAGGTCTGTCTTATGAACCAGGATTAGCTATATCCCTTACGTTCCAAGAAACCCCCCAGAGATAAAACAGCATTTCCCTATCTGAAAGGTAAAAGTGAAAAGGAGAAAGTACAATACATGTTCTCGATGAGATACGTGTTGGGATGAAAACAAACACAGAAATGATTCTTTTCCATTCAGTTCTGCAACCTGTAGTCCTTGGGTTATCAAAGAATGGTCAGACCTGGAGAAGGAACTCATGGTTTCTGATTGCAAAGCTCAGGCTCTTTCCATCACACGGAATTGCATATAAACACATGCTTTGCTTTCTTGAGAGGGTTGTAGGACACTGCACACTTAACTGTGCCTGCCTCAGCCGGGGTCTCTCTGAGCCATGGAGGGGGAGGGTGCTGATGGGCTGGAGACCCACCTCTTGGGGTGGGCAGTTTTGATTGGCAGATGCTTCTACTGAGACAGCGGTTTTTCATCTCCCTGGCTTGACGGGCCACACTGGAACAGATAAGGGGTAGCAGACAGCCTGTCTCTGGTGCACTCAGAAATGAATGCAAACTAATGCAAAACAGAATCAGAAAGGCACAGTTCTCCTTATTTTGCTCTCCTAATGAAACTGTCATTTTTATTCATAGAATGGTTTCTTCATGTCTTCCCACTACTCCTACTGTGCAGCCACAGATACTGACCTGAGATGCGCTGGATTTGACCCTTGGTCAATTCCAGTTTCTCAAATATTGCAGGGAATCAAAAGCTAATACACAACAAAGGCCACTATGACAGAGATGGTGTGTCCATGATTTTGGGTGCATGTGTATATAAGGCAGACAAATGCCAAATACATTCTTACATTATGTACACCCCTTATATAAGTGTCCACATTTTTTTTTTCCTATTTTGGTTCAAAATAGCCTTTAGGTTCCCCCTCTTTCTCTGATCAGGGACATTTCTTATGGCCTAAAAGTCAGTCAAGCATTTACATTATCATTATTCTTACTTAATAACAAGACTGAAAAGCTTCCTACTGTCTGCCACTAGGCCTACTCAAGTTGATTGTCTTTTAATAGTTTCACTGAAAGTTGTGCAAGGAAATAACATTCTATAACCCTGCATCTCCAGGGAAGAATACAGTCATGCCCCGAAGAGAGTGAGCCTTTGCTGAATCTGCTACTTTAGGAGTAAAACAGGAAGTTCAGCCCTCTTTTATTGTACCTTTTTCATTTTTTGAAAAGCTGCCCAAATAGTTCCAAGTAGAGTTGAAGCAAAGTTATTAATGTCAAGTAGCCAAGATCTTTCTCCATGGTTTGCTGAATGAGGAAAGAAGAACACGGTTTGGACTCAGCTGTCCTCTGCTGCTTCAACTTGAGCCAAAGAAGAGGAAGGAGAGGGAATGGATAAGTGAAAAGAGATAGTGTTTATCGTTTAACAAACTCATGATGTTCTGCACTCAGCTCCGGCAGTCATATGTGGCCGTTGCATCTTTAAGACAAGTAGTCTCTCCTCGGAGAGACGACACACGCATCACAGTGCAGCTGCCGGAGGGAGCTCACACATGCAAACCATTATGTAAAATATAATTTCTTTTTCTTTAAGAACACTCAAGATCATTAGACATGGTTTCTTCAATGCTAGAAAATCAGGCCCAAAATGAAAACAAACAGTTTCAAGTATTTGCAACCTAACTCCCGCGTGCATTTATGGAAATAGAGTGAAAGCGCCCTAAAATGCGGTTTGACATTTCAGGCTGCGCTGTTTTTCTCTTTTTCCAGTTCTCTCGCGTGGGTCCTCTTATCCTATATCACTTTAGTTTCACTGTATTTCAAATATTCACGTAGCAGTAGCCACAGTTATTAGCAAAGAGCTGGGCTTGGAGGGAGCCAGCGAACAACAGGAAGCAGACCAGAAGCTTGCCGTAAATTAAACCAACTCCTTGTAAATTAAACCCGGTAACATATGAACACCAACGCAGGGCATGACAACATGACATAACTTTTAAAAACAGCAATTAAATGTGTAGCGTTGCTTTCCCTAATGATGTGCTATGCTAATTTAAAGCTAAGGTGATGATTCCGTTGATTTAACAGTTTAACATGGAACTCATAAATGAGAATAAAATCTGTAATAAAGAAATCATGGGGACTGTAGCATTTATGAGCATAGAACTAGGTATGTTATTACACGGGAGAAAGATATACATTTCAGTTCAATCAGTTTTCCATATCATAAACCTAAAATATTTAGGCTGAACAGTAAGCAGTCTTTTCAGATTGAAAAAAAAAAATACATCCCTTTACTAAATATTCAGATTCTCAGTGGGATATTACTTGGTAAATTCTCTTTTTCATTTCTACTCTCTGTTTTGTTCCTTCCACATGATTTACATTTTCAATCTTTAAAAAAAAATGGATATTCTGAAAATACAGTAGAGAAGTCAGGCATCACTTATAACAGGTATCAAACATAAGGTACCACAACGCACATGCAAGTTCTGTCTCTGTAAGAGGACAAAGGCAGAAAGAAAAAATACGGTTTTGGCATGGGAAAGGGATGTTCTGTTTGGGTGAGCAGCCTTGCTGGAAGGGATCAGACTGCAGTAATCTTTTGCATTCATTGGTTGTCTCTCTTCTAGGGGAAAAAACCGTATTAGGTTGATCTTTTTCTTCCAGGTTGATTTTTAATGTCCATGTTTAGCTCAGTGATAACTGGCTTTGCTTTTTTTTGAAATGTGCCTTTGAGTTATTCAGATAAATAGGTAATCCAGCTTCTACAATCACATTACTAACTTCTATTATTATGCGCTACTATGAACAGATTTCCTTTAAAAGTCCTCTTTTTTATTCCAGAGGTCAGTTTTTAGTCCATTTTTCCTACCTAGGACCTCTGCTATAGAAAAATACCTTTATACATATAGCCACTTACGTACAGGACAAGAACATTAAAGTCAGAAGCCCTCGGTGACCAGCTCTCAAGCTATCCGAGTTGGCAACTGGCAATAGCTCTTGATCAGATTGGTCGAAACCACACACATTTCTTCTGGCGTGGTAACAGGTGAAGCGTGCTGCTGTGTGGGGTGACAAGCACAAAGCGGGAGGGAAGCAGTGACTTTTCAGTCCCTGCTCAGGCCACACTCAGCGACTTGCAGGGCTGTGAACACATCACGCCCTCTCTTCCTCAGGCCTCTGTTCTTCACACTCATGCTGACAAGACTGATCTTTCTGGCCCTTTATGCTTAACTAACCTCCACTCGTCCCTTGGCTTTCAGCTTAGATGCTGCTTCCTCCAAGAAGCTCCCCTGACTATTAAGACAGAGAGAGGCTTCGCCTATGTGCATCCCCAGCACCCGCTGGCCCTACAGCAGCATTTCCCACCCCACATCAGAACTGCGGTAGACTTGCTTGGAAGCTCCTTAGGGTAGCGAACAGAACCTCTTTAGAAATTTGGTTCCTACACCAGGCATTCAGCCTGCCGTGTAGTCAGACACCAGTGTTTTCGTTAAGCAACTGAATTAGTAAGATGCTGATAATGATGACAATGTGAATGATGGCCGAATTTACTGAGTGGTGACTGTGTGCCAAGCACTGCTCTGCTAAGCCCCTTACATCTAATCTTCACAATAATCCCACAAGGCAGGTTCCATCACCAGCCCCCATTCTACCTTCTGCATCTTTTTGAGTTGCTTTGTTTTGGAAATGGCTTGTCAGTTTAGGTGAATTTAGCTCATATGCTGGGAACAAAGTTGAACTGATGGGTAACTGCTAATTGATAACAGATCAAAATAATTATTAGGTTGAACCATATGAAACTGTTGACATTCAGTTGGTTTTGACTTACAAATGTGGCGATTTCATATGGTTCAACCTTATACACTGAGTTCAGCTATAGCTCAGTCTTTATCCTAGTGCCCCAGCCCAGGCCCGCACAGCTGGAAAAAACACCTGAGTCCTACATATTGTCATGCTAGAGAGTGACAGGTACATGGATCAGGACAAGGGAAAGCATTTATGCACAGGCTTCCTTTAAACTGTGTCAACAGAGCCTTGTTTCTATGGCTGTCTGAGACGTAACGATCTCTTTGCCACATACAACCCTCTGTGAACAATGACGTTGGTTGTGATACATTCTGCCTACGTAGACCAAGTCAAGGGCCGCAAAAGACGTACAATCAGTAATAACATGTTTTTCCATAGTTTAAACCCATCTATGATGACATAAAGCTGAAGGTAAAAGAACAAATAGAATTTGGAGTTGAAAATGATTTTAATTTGCCAGTTCCCGGCACTTCTGGAATGCTGCCAGGGTTAGTTGAGATTGGGCCTTTCAGAGTCTGCATTGCTTCAACCTGATGTAGCCGAAAAATAGACTTGATATAAAGAGGTTATAAAAAAAAAAATTCCACCTTTTTTGAGTTGTAACTCGACACAAGTGACGGTCTGTTCTCAAGTTGCCTAGCCCTGAGCCAGAATGTTTTATTTGTTTCACTCCAGAAGAGGGTGATACTGTGTCTCGGAGTGAAAGGTATTTGTGATGGAAATAATTTATAGGCTAATCCAAGGCTGTGTAAGGCAAGTGCTCACAGGAGGGACGAGGACTTGTTTTCGAGGTGGAAACATTTTTAGAGTTTGCTGGAGATTTTTATTTCAAAATCTCCAAATTCAACAATTCTTCAGCCTCTGTAAACTTTCAAATGGAAAGCTCCAATATTTAGAGTAAATAATGTCTAAGCTTCCCCTTCATAGCAAGTTTTCTTTTTCTCCCCTGTCATAAGAGTGTTATATCCTGGCAACTGAAATACAGAACCCCTTTGTAGTGCAGCTATCACACTATACCACTCAGAATGTGTTGCTAATGAGGTTATTGCTTAATAGAACCATAGAAGGACGTTGAAAAAAAAAATTCCCTGACAAATGTGTTGACCAAAGGATGCCAACAACTCTCCCAGGGTCCTGTCCGAAATTCAAGGATTTAAAAAAAGTAAAAATGAACTTTAGTGTATGTGAAAAATCATAACATTGAAACATAAGTCCATTTATCTTTTAACTATTTTTCTAGTTCTCTTCCAAAATTTTACTGGTTATTAAAACACTGCTGTGTAAATAAAAATGTTCTGCTTTATAACTCACCCCCTATTTCTTGTCCTTACAATATAATAATGTCATTGTTTGTTATATCACACTTATTCTTAAAGTAGCAGGGCTGGATGTGAAGGACTTCAAATAGCATACAGAGGAAGGGCTTCTGCAGAAAGACGAGATTGGGGAATCAAATACAGAAGGGGGAGTTCAGGCAAGGACTCCGAAGGACTTCTACAATTCTGCATCCTGAGAGAGTTTATACACCATAATTTTCACAGAGATCAGCAGAGCTCTTCCTAAACATCCCCCTATCTGCTCAGCGAGCTGTCCAAGGCTGAGCTGTCCACTACTGATAAGGTCATGGGGAATGTATTACTGGAATTGCAGTGAAGCCATTCCAATCCCAGACTGGCAATGTAGTTGCAAAAAAATGAACGCACTTCATGAGCATATATCTTTTGCCCTGATGAGCAAATGCGTAAATGCCCACTTCTCCTTCCAGACATTCGCCATCACCTGCTTCATGGGCCTAACTGTCCTGAGTCATCAGGACCACCAAAAACGAGAGCTCACGGCAGCCTATAAAACGTCAACACTCTTGAAGACAAAACACGTGTGCTGTGATTAGAATCACAGACCGTAGGAGCTGGAATGGGCCTTTGAGGTAATTTAGTTCAATCTTCCCATTGTATAGTTGAGCTCGAGTGACTTTTCCAAATGTTACTCAGCCACTTAATGGCTGGACTGGGAGTAGAACCACGTCTCCTGACCCTTATTCCACTGCTTTTGCCATTAAAACAGGCTTCAGCCATGATATACTATTTAGACAAAGTCAGTAAACTCAGGCACTATCAAGACTTACTGGGGAGGGATTCCACTCACAAGAGGCCTTAACAGCGAACTCCCTGAATCTCACTCCTAAAAATTCAACTTTAGGAATAACTTGGCTACTCTCTCAGCATGAAAAGGCATAGGGAACTCTATAAACTGGATCCAGTTCTCAAAGAATCTAACGTTTAAAAAAATGCGTTAAAAATTAATAAGCACGTACTAAATGCAGAAAATTAACTCTAACTTGGACAGTTTTTCTGTCTCGTATCCTGCACCTGCACAACAGGCGTAAGCATTTAAGCTGTACGTACTTAAATAGTAAAATTTTCTCCAATGATAGTATATCATACTGCAAAAAAGCACTAAATTTGGAATCAAGAGACCTGGTTCTATTCTGGACTCTCCCATTAATTAGTTTAGATACTCTTAACTTTCTGAATCACAGTTTTCTAGTCTATAAGCTGAAAGGGTTGGGTTTTTTTTTTTCTCCTTTGAAGTATGGTCAGAAAAGCCCTAGAGGTTCTGTGAAGGTGTCCGAGGACCTGACAGAGGGTCCTGGAGAAGCGTTGAGGGGAAGGCCAAGTGAGGGAGTTCTGAGTTTTCCACCCCGACCTCAACTGGGCAGTTCTGCTCTGATCTGGTTTTGATATCAAACTAATAGGTAAGATTCTGTTTGAAGAACAAGTTACGTGGTTAAGTTTCAAAACCACCAACTAGAAGTACAACACACTATTCCTTCTAACTCTGATGGTCACTCCCCAGCCGAAAGGGCCTGCAGGTGGAGGACTAAGTCCAAGCTGCACGATCCGGCTCTCTCCGCACCTCGGCACCCGCCGCCCCTTCCTCTCATCTCCAGCCACTCCCACCACGCACTTCGTGCTTTCACATTTTCAAATTGTTGGCGGTTTCCTGACCCCGCGCTGCTGTTCCACAGTCCTTGGAGCTCTGCTTTAGCTCACGTTCCCTCTGCATTCCTCCCTCTGCCTGGCTAAACCCTTCCACCCTTCAGACGTCACTCAGGGCCTCCTTCCTCTAGGAAGCCTTTTCTGAAGCCCAGCACTTGCTCCCACTGGCCCTGCGAGGGATTATCACAGCCGTTAAGCTTTAATAATGAAATTCCATAATTCCCTACCATCTCTTTCCACTGGGCGGGGGAGGTCTCATGGGCAAGGCCTTTATCTCTTACATGTGTTAGCATCTCAGTGCCTGAAAGTTCAATAAAGACTTCTAGAAAGAGGGAATCAAGAAAAGAAAAACCTTGACCGAAAAATTTTAATTTCAAAAATTCCAAAAAAGCCCTTGATGACGCACAACTTACCTCTTTGAAGGCATCTTCTCTTTTCGTGAAAAGCCTTAATTCCAAGCTAAATTAAGAAATGAGTCTCGACAAGGATTTGACTGTGTGACGTTTTGTCTGTTATGAAGCAATAGGGAGGTTCAGCCAGAGAGAACACCACTCTATTTAAAAACTTAAAATTTTCCTCAAAGGAAAAAACTGAAAAAAATCATGAATTAACAAAAACCCAGAAATACAAAGTTAATCAGAGAAAGGGTATGTATTTGTAGAATATTTATATGTCTCTGTATTTATATGTATCTTTTAGCCAACCATTCATTCATTCGTTATCAAGGACCCACTACTCCCTGGCACTTGTCTACGGGCTGGGGATCCATCTGTGAGCAGAACAGGCGAGGCCCACGTGCAAAGCACTCCAGTGGGAGAAATACACAGCACAAATACACAGTACTGTCGGGCAGCAAGTGCTGTGGGAAAACGTTAAGCTGGGAAAAGGCGACGGGGGCCCTGAAGAGAGGATGGAGTTACCATCACATGTGAGGATGGGGGGGGGGGCTGTCAGCTAAGGCGATGTCTGATCAGAGACCTAGAGGAAGTGAGGGAGTGAGGCATGCAGATACATGACAAAAGAGCGACCCAGGCAGAGAGAACTGCAGGTGGAAAGGGCTGGAGGTAAGAGCGGACAGGCCTGCAAGGCTGCAGCCGAATGAGCAGGACGGTGGGGAGTGGGGTATGAATGAGGAAGGATGTCGGGGACAAGACCGTCGGTGGGCACTGGAGGGAAAGACTCGGAGCACGCCGCACACGTGAAACAGAATGTTCTCCAACCTTCTAAGGAGTTCTGTTGACAAACGGCCGTAACGGTAAACTGAACAGTCAAGATGGGGAGACTCGAATCTGTTTGTACAGAGACAGGAGGAAGAGAGCAGAGTGAGGGGACTTCAGGCTCCCTGCTTGACAGAGCAACGAGTACTTCTTCCTCAGAAACAGGCCCAACACAGAAAAAAGGAATTAGACTACAGACATTTTGAGGTGGAAAAGAAAATAACTTAGAAAGCCTACACTGGCCTTGGATATATTTTTAAAGCAAAGCAGTCACCCTCCTGAGAGTCATGGGGACAAAACTGGAGGCTTGGGAAGAACTGACAGTTTGGCAGAGTCCCTACGGGGGACGCTGGTGCCACACAAACAAACCCTTCCAACGTCCTTCCCCTCCCCACCCCTGACTTACAGGAGACGGCACAAAAGGTCTGCATGAATCATGTTTTACTGTTAAAGAAAAAGATTAAATGATGAAAGCAGCAGGCTGTAGAGTGAGTTAAGTGAGGCTCAGTCTTTTTCTGTACTAGCCAGGGTGACAACTCCTTTTCCGGTCCAGGGAATCACAAGACCTGAAACCATGCGCCCCGACTTAAGTCCTAGAGAAAGCTCTGGCTATACACATTTATTATTTCCCACAGCCTTCCATGGCTGCTTGAGTGAAGTTCTAAATTATTCTTCAGTTGGTAAAACACTGGCTCCCAGTAAGGCAAGGAGGACGAGTGATTGAAATCAGCATAAACACAAATCATTACCAGGGGCTGCTCTTAAGTTGGAGGAACCGCACATTTAGATAAGAGATGTTCTTCAGTTACAAAGAATATCCAAACCCTAGAAATTCTTACATACTGTGGGGAGGAAAGTGAAAGTGTATTTTCCTTGCAATTGTTACACAGTAACAACTGGAAGAAAGTATTCTATTTCTCCAATGAAATGGATTAAAAACTGTCACCGTAACTACTGAAATGCAGGCCCTAGATAATTAAATCTTCAAAGAACTTTTTAGACAGCTGCTTATAAAGAAAGATGCTTTTATTATTAATGAAATACACGTCACGATAAAGGTCTACTGAACAGTCAATCTTCATTCAGAACTATTTAAATTAAATATCTTCTACTACAAATATGGTTCATTAACATCTAAGGAAGATTTAGCTAGTCAGAATTCCAACCTCCCTTGCTACCTCTTCTTCTAAATTCTTGTTTTTGTTTTTGTTTTTTTTTAAGTGGTAATAAGCAACCCCAATGCTGATTTACAATCACAGCTTGCACGTGCAAGCCCATAACAAACGTGCATGACACGTGGTGGGATCTCATTGGTTCACACCCCTGCAAAAACCACAACCCCCCAGCTTTGAAGACAGCAAAGGCCTCTTTCCCTAAGTGCACATTAGCTGCTGGCTCAGGCTGGCCGTGTGACATGGCCACCTCCCCAGCGGGCAGGCGCGCCGCAGCAAGGCACTCATTAAGCTATTGAGTTTCATTCCAGTAACCGTTCAAATGCATTTTTCATTGTACCAAAAGTATGTTTGTTTGATGCTGGAGCTTTGATTCCAACCCGCCCCCCCCAAACTCTGCCTCCATTACCCCCTCATCCCCTCACCCGTTTTGGTATTTATTCCCATGCTAACATACTCACAAAAAATCAGTAATTCTCAATGGGTCTCTCTTGGTCATTAGTGCAAATTAGTGAGGTTTTACTGAATATGGTCAGATTTGATTTGCCAAGTTCTTTTCCCCGTTAAGGTTTTAAACCCATGTGTATTTCAGGGGAAATCTAATTTGTAGGTTTCGGATTCATTTACACTCAACTCACAAACGTGGTTCTGTGAGCGCCTCCGTAGCTGGTGCACAAGAAGCCACAGGAGCTGGTTTCCCTTCCTTTTAACAAGTTCTTGTTAGGATGTTGGCTTTGAAGTAGGTATTTGGACCATGCTGGAATCAAACAGAACTAAACCCCAAGAAAATGTAAAGTAAAAGTTAAAAACCAAGTTCAAAACAGTTTTCCCTTGCCCCAATAATTATACTTTTTAAAGAACATACTCTAAGCCTGGAACCATCCATTTCAGCCTTTCAAGAATGATGTCACCACCTGCCTGCCTAGATGAGACTGCACCTCACAATGCTCCTGTCTTGCAGGATGACAAGAAAACCATCTGTGAGTAGGTGACCTTCTCTGCTGAGCCCTGCCCTGTCCACTCGGCCATCTGCTGACTCTGTGCAGCTGCAGGGACACCGACCCTGCTCCAGCACTCGCACTGGGGCTCTGCTGCTGGGATCCTTCCACGGGTGCACCCACACCTCCTGCCTCCTGCCTGTCTCCTCCTCTTCGGAGTTCCTGAGTGCTGCCTGTGTTCTTGAACTTCACCCCAGCCGCAGCTTCCTGTGCCCCAACCTTCCGACAGGATAGATCCCTTGTCGCCAGTCACAGACCCCCAGTACTACTTCTGGTCTGAGGTCCACGACTGCACACCAGTTGCTGCCGTCCTTGAACCATGTCCTTTCACCTCCAGGCTGGGCTTCCGTGATGACGACTTTCTGGGTACCTATCACTGCTACCCCAGATGGTGGACCTACTGCTGCTTCTGCTTCCTCTCTCTCACTCTGGATTGCTCTGAATAAAAGGGCCAAACCTCACTGACGTTTCTATTACCCATTTCCACAGTGTGAGGCCATCAATAGCAGCATGGGAGTGCTGATGAGACTTCGTGTCCTTGTGGATGGCATCAGCAGTGCTTAAAAAGGCAGACTCCTTCCAGCAGTGCCAGCACTGGTCCAAGCATCAAGTAAACAATTCTCAACACTGAGAATATGGTGGTTTGTCTCTTTTTCCTTTTCCCTCCAAGAGTGCCTGCTTGGAATAGTGTATCACACCCCAAGGACTGTGGCAATTCCAAAAAAGCCCTGCTTTACCAACTGTGGCCTGCACAACAACTCCTTCCAGTGCCTGAGAGTTCATTTCCAGTTGACTTGGGAGAAAAACAGCCCTGGATGGTGCTAAATGCTGGGGTGACTCATTATGACAGTGGTGAGCTCCAAGCCATGAACAAAGAGCTGAGAAATAAACCACTAAGAGCAACTAAGACTCCAGCAGATTCAGACAGACTTTAAATTGCATCTGTTCTGAGAAATCTACAATGAATTCAGGGACTAGCAAGGGGCTTGTTGACAAATACTCCTAATATGCTCAGACAATGTGTCTCTGTATATAACTACAAGTACATATGTATTATATACTTGTATTATATAATTATATAATGTATATTACTAGGTATAAGTGCAAAAAAACTAAGTCAATCATGCAAACCTATGAATGACAAAGCCCCTTTCTATTCTAACCTGCCTGGAATCCTTTGCTCCAACACTGCTGGGGAGGACAGAGTGTGCTCCATGAGAGTATCGTAATTATCACCACCAGTGAGGAGTCCCTAGAAAGGACTCTCTGACTGCTAACGACAGTCATTCACTCATTTTCACTCATTCACTCCCTCATCCATCCATCTTTAACAAGGTGACAACCACATGTCTGGAAATACTTGAGATTTTCTCTCTTGGTTAAGAAAGGATTTCTAGGGATAAGTGTGTGGAGGAGAAGCAACATCTTTTTTCCCCCCACTTCCCCACCCTCACATTTACAAATCGAAGCAAGGGCAGGAAGCAAATTATTTAAATATGTATATAAAAAGTGCTCAAATGCCTATAACCTGTCTTTTCCCTTTTGCCAAATTTGCCTTTTTTAAAAAAGAATTTTGATATTCCTCTTCATTTTCCTTCTATGCAGCTGTGTCCTTGTTAGTGATTTAAATAATGGTGCTTTCAGGAACCAGCATGTGTTAAAAACAGCGTCTACTAACGGAGCAGTGCCCCTTTCCTCACAACACAGCTCTTCCAATTAACACGTACAGAGAACACAGCAAGACAAATGGCGACCTAAAAACTTCATCAGAATGGTGTGCTTAGATCAGTGCACTTCATTGTATGAAAATTTTATCTTAAAAGAAAAAAAAAAAAAAAGAGAGGGTCTAGAGTAAAATATCTCAGGGCACCGCTACAGATGTAATTGTGTTTCCCCCTCAAAATTGCTATGTTGAAGCCCTAACACCCAATGTGACTATATTTGGAGACAGGGCTTCTAGGAGGTAATTAAGGTTAAATGAAGTCATAATGGTGGGGTCCTAACCTGACAGGATTGGTGGCTTTATAAGAGGAAGGGAGGGATCTCTCCCACTGAGGGAAGACCGAGTGAGGTGGTAGCAAGAACGTGGCCGTCTGCAAGCCAGAAAGAGAGCTGGCCAGCACCTGGATCAGGACTTCCCAGCCTCCAGAACTGTGAGAAAATAAACGTCTGTCGTTTAAGCCACCCAGTCTATGGTATGTCGTAACAGCAGTCTGAGCTGACTAACACAAAGCCTGGAAGTTAAACATCTGAGGATGCCGAGGTAGTCTGCATGCAATTAGCACGGAGGGGAAGGAAGATCTGAATCAGTCCACCCAGAATGAGAATGATGGAATGTTGTAACTGGAAGAGGTTTCACCAAACATGTCATCAAAACCCTCGTTTTACAGACGAGGAAGCAGAAGCTCACAGAGGTCAAGTGATTGGTCTGAGTTCCAGCAGAGAGATTAGTGGCAGCGCCAAGGACTTGAATTACTGCTCTTTTCACCGCACCCTACAGCCTCATTAAATCAAACCCCGTGAGCCAAGTGTTAGCAGCCCAAAATACAATTTCTTTCCTTCTACTGACGTCTATTTCAAGAATTTAGCTCCATTTTCCTGACTCCGTACTTTTCTCTCTACTCTTATTTTTATTACAAATCACTTTACTCAAACAGAGTAAAAATTAGAGAGAAGTCTTTTGAATGAACACAAAAACCAACATTTACATTTAGGCAAATGGTAACTCAACTATTCATTTACAGCAGACGTCTGTGTCCCCAAAGACAGCATAGGTGTGCGTGAAAAACATCTTACTTCCTAATAGTCGCCTATTATAACATATAAAGGCATTTTAGAAAAATAATAAAAAGTATTTGTTTTCCAAATTAATCATTTATAGTCTAATTTAGCACAGTACTACATCTTTATAACATTTAAAATATCCATTTTGATAAAACATTCTCATAAACAGACCAAGAAAATCACGTTAATAAGCTTGTGTGTTTTATAGGGCAATAAAATAATACATTTTTATAACATTTAAAAATAATATAAAATATAAAAATTGAACAATATAATTGAATATTATTTTGCTAAAAAAAAGTTCTTATAGAACATTTTATTTAACTTTTCCACTATGTAAACTTAGTGTGAAGACAAATACTCTTAATGATGTTGATATAATGGAAATGTGCCAATGACGTCCAGAAACAGTAATAATCTACTATTACCAGTTGATATTTAAAATTTTTTCTTTAGCATTTCTTTAATTTTCTGCATCAACTTAGTTTCACGACACACAGCCACTGAATTGAGCCACAAGACAATCCACTCCGTAATCTTTCTTTTTACATTGGCTAGTAGTTCAAATCTATAGCTCTATGGTGTGTTAATAAAATAATACAATTGATTTGTCACCAATGAGTCTTTTCAAAAGAATGTGTTGCAAGTTCTGAAGATAATTACCAGAGTAATTTAAAAAATATTTTGAGTAAAGGCAGCACTGTTTAGAATTGTAGAGCTATTCAAGGACATTTTGTTTTGAAAGACACGGCCTCGGAGAAATAATGCTCTGGTTATATTTGAAAACAAAATCAAACAATAAGAATCCTGAAACTAATCAAACTGCCTTCTAGTTTCCACTAACTTTTTAAATTGGCTAAAAGGATGTTTGCACTGTCCGGGGCCGCGGTCACTCCTGATGTAGTGACTGCATAGAAGGCAATGAGATTTTACTTTCTGAGCACTCACCCAAAACAGAGTCACCGCTAGTGGAAAAGAATGGGGAACAAAGAATCTACTTTAAAACCAAACCACTATTTACTGTGTCGATAGGCTATACGGTACAAAATGAAGCTCCTCCTCCTCATTCAAATAAGTGAGAAATCTGAAGACAGAACTGAAGTAGGGTAACCTGAATGATGCCCTCACGGGCAGTGTTAGTGGAACTGAGGCAGCGCGGAGTCCTGGGGAACTAAGTGGAGTTCCCTTCCCGCTTCCTCAGTGGCGGTGCCCTGGTGGGACTTACTTTTGAAGGCGGCATTGCCATAGTCCCATAGACATTCAGAACCTGAGGGACAGACAACACCCCACCTTCTCATTCCTTACCTTTTTTGGTAAAACCACCTTGGCAGAGCTGTTTAGATGGTACGAAAGTAAATTACGTATTTTAAAATTGGACAACAAGGTTTGAAAGACATACGCACAAATAATGGGGTTTAACAGAAGATGAAAATTCAAGTTCCCACTCTATTATTGTGTGATCTCAGAAAAAAGGATTAATTTTCATGAATCTCAGCTTCCTCGTCTACAAAATCATCACTGTACACATCCTCATCACTGCTAAGACTTGGAGGGTTCTCATTACATTCCGGGCACTGTTCTAAGGGCTTTACACATTTTAACTCATTTAATCCTTAACAAGCCCGTGAGAAGGCACTATTGTTAGTCACATTTTCTACATGCGGCAGCTGAGTCACAAGAGTAATCGGCCCAAAGATAACTCTTCCTCCATAGGGTTACTGTGAGATCAAATAAAAAAATCAGAAAGATGCTGAGTGATGAGAGGAATCTTTAAGATCATCCCATCTTAAACACTAAGTGTAAATACGAGGCATCTCAGGTTCACAAGAGAGCTTGTTAACTGAAGACACTAAACCTCTTCTAGATCTCACACTCGCAGCCTTTTAAAAGCACCTCTTTCCTGTTTTGCTTTTCTCTAAGTCATTTTCACATATTCTTTCATTTATGTGCATGTATGAAATTCCTGTAGGGTAGAAAAGTCAGAAAGGGTGGCCTTCCACTTTTTAAAAGCCAGGTTAGAAAACTCAGGATACCTCAAAGCAGCATGTAGTACAGCTGCACAGAAGGTCAAGGCCAAGCGTGTGCAGTGGTAATGCCAACACGGTTAGAATGGCTCTGATGCCACCTCACTGACTGCGTCCTGACTCTCTGGCGGACTGTGCCAAAGCACCTTATGCACATCACCTCATTTAATGCTAAATCTACCTTTGAGTATGTAACTTAAAATGTTACTAGTTTTAAAATCAGAGAATGGCTGAGCCTGAGGTTAAAAAAATGCAGACTTTCTGGAGTCAAGATTCCAAATCCCAGTTGTGTTGACTCAGCCCAAGGTCCTGCTACAGAGGATAAACTGAAGGCTGGGCAGACTAGTGTGGGGTTCGGCTAGACGTGGGGAACAGAGGCTTCTCACCGTGGAGAGGACTCACACAGGCCCTTCAGTACTTTTCAAAGAGCGGGGGGTTAACCTCAACTCTCTCAGCAGAATGTCAGGTTTGTTTGCCAAAATGGATTTTTAAAAACAATGGCTGAATTACCCTCCAGTCCATTAGTCATCCTACAGAAATCTAATGTTAGAAAAAGGCTCACTTAAGATTTAGTGCAGGGGGGAAAACTGGCTGTGGTCCTTTATTCAGTAGAAATTTCCTCCCTTAAAACTGGACATAATATGGCCTAATCTTTAGCATTTGTACTTTTGGAGACAAGACGAAGCTCCTGATTGCGTTACTTTTTTTTTTTTAAGTGAGCCCAAATCACTCTCTTCCTAAAGACTACATCCTGCTTCGGATGCTAGGGTAGGCAGCTGCCAGGGTAGCCCTTGGAAATTCTTGCCTCCTGGTACTCAAGCCCTTGTGTCGTTCTCTCACACAGAATCAGTGTGTGACCTCGGGGCCAGGTCACCGAAGGCCCTGTGAGTCCCACCATGCCCTCTGGGGTTGCTAGCTCTGGAATAAGCCAGCTGTGGTGCAGTGAGGACACCTGAGTGGTACCACGGAGAACTGAGGTCTCCAGTCGTTGGCCAGCACCCCCGTGTCCGTCATGTCAGTGGACCACCTGGGAAGCGCATCCTCCGGCCTCCGGGAGCCCCAGGCTGACAACTGACTGCAACCTCACGGGAAACCACAACTCAGAACTGCCCAACCATGCTGTTCCCAAATTCCCAGCCCACAGAAAACATGCCATGATAAGAAACTGATTACTGTTGTTTTAAGACATTAAGTTCTGGGGTTGTTGCAGTTATCACAGATCTGATACGATAGATAATGAATATGTTGCTAACCTTGAGAGCACGCGACAGCTTACTGAGTCTCATCACCCATGAACCGCCGCCGTCTCACCAGTTATTACAGATGGTACTGTCGTTAACGATCACAGTTGGCTGAAAGGTCAGTAGTTAAATCACCACATTCTGATTTATATTTGGATGTTACAGGCATCACTGTTTCAGGAGGTGCTATTTTTCAGGATGATGATATACACAACGTAGCTGTCTCCATTTTCTGAGATGTTGACTTCAAAGGCTTGCAAAATTCCTGATTTGATACAGTTTTTGGTACTATATGTGTATCTGTATTTTCTCCAATGTTAAGTTTAAAAACAAGAGAAAACTTGCTTAGTGTCCGTTCTGCAGTTAATGTCATGGCTTTGACTGCGGAGGAGTAAGGAAGGGTGAGGGACCGAAACAACAAAGGGAATTTGAAAGAGCAGCAAGAAAAAATCTCCGCTGAAATGCATTGCAGTGACTTTCCAAAGGAAGACGTTTTAACAACTCCCCACATGTCCAAAGGGCTTCATTTCAACTGGTGCAGAAATGAAGCAAGATTTTCAGAAAGATAATTTTCAAACTAGGCACTGGGCACTGGATTTCAACTCTAAACAGAAAAGAAATGCTACACATGAATTCATGGAACATGCCTGGCTGCCAAAAGTTTGATATTTCACACTGGTACTATGGCAAAAGTATTTAAGAAGACTGCCAACTCTGCAGTCCTGCTTCTTAAATTAGACCCATTCCGTGGTAAAGGAAAGTCCCCTCTACACTCCAGAAAGTCTATAGTACAAGCCAACTCTGTGCGGGACTATGCAAAGAAGTGCAGAAAGGCAGGTTTATACAACTCCTGGTACATTAGATACCAGAACACTAAAATACCCGAGAGAAAAGTTAAAAAGTCATCAAGATATTTTGTTTGTAAAATTTCCCACTGGCTCTGCCTTACTCTGAGCTACTGTTTTCTTTAAGATATTTAAAAATAGGTAATACTTGAAACTGGTTTAAAAACTTCAAACCATAGCAAAGGGTGGTATCAACTAGGACGCCTCCTCTCATCTCTGAACTCACTCCGACAACCACATTCACCAGTTTCACGGGTGCCCTTCCAGGTGAGTCCTTGTACAAAGACAGACGTGCACAGACAGACAGCGGTTCTCCCTGATGACCCCTCTTCATATAAATAATAACACAGTGTTCCTGTCTGTGGCTCTATATCTTAGGTTTTTGTTTTTGTTGTTTGGGTTTGGTTACAAACGTATTTTTGGAGATTATTTTTCTATCTATCATATGCTAAATTCATCATGCATATTTGGGAATATTTTTGGTCTTTCTAGGCTTCTCAAACTATTTATGTACCAACATCAAACTCTGAATTACTACAGCTTTGTAGTATGTTTGAGTATTTGGCCTGGCTAATTAATACTCCCTCCCCCAATTGTATCTTTTGAGAATTTTCCTGGCTATTCTAACAGATTGGATTTTCTAGATGAACTTTAGGATTGCCAGTTTAGTCCACTCCCACTTCAAATTTGGATTTTAAAAACTGGAGTCAGAAGTGATGTATCTGTATTTAAGTCTCACACAATCCTATGAAGTAGGTACTCAGGTCTTAACCGTACGCTATACTAATACAATATACACCAATTATCTTACAATTTACGTTTATCTAGAATTTTTCTATTTATGAATGTTCACTTTTATCATCTCCTTGACTGTTCTTAAGCACTCTATATTATGACTCACATCACAGATGGAGAGAGGCTCACGGACTTGTCCTCACGGCTGGGAGGCGAGGCGAGGGCTCTGACGCTTGGCCCCGGGTTCTTCCCTCATACCAAAGGCAGAGAGAGTACTGTGATTCTCCAAGAAATACTTTGACAACAGGGATGGTTTGAGTTTTACTGCCATGCTACAGTTTAGGAATGTTGGCAGACTATCAAATTATTAAACTTTTAATGAAGTTGAAAACTTCTAATAATACTGGCATGAACACAGTGAAATCTGACTCTCACAAATGGCTGGTGGGAGAGTCAACTGGCACAGCCCTGTGAGGACGCATTTGGGCAACACGGAGCAGAGGTCTCAGAGCGTCTCAGAGAAAGAAGAACACGGCCACCGGGACTTCTGGGCCGCAGCCTCCACTCGCTTCCACTGTGACGCGTATCCTGTGCAGCAGTTGGGTCTCCTGTAGACAACTGTTTACTTCTTATAGTTTATACTTCGGAATTAATAAATACTGTTCTCCTCATTAAAATTAAATGATAAACTTTTTCCAACAATGCATGTCCCCCTACTCACCCCACAGAATTTAAATAACTTTGCCAGACATAAAATAAGAGATTCATTGAAAGGCTTTTGTTAGAATGACACACCTTCACCTATAATAAACAGAAAAATCCTCTAAGGAAATTAGTTTTAAGATGGCTTGTTTGTGAAAATTCTCCTTCATAATTAGGCAAATGTTTTCATTTCTGGGTTTGAATTTGCCTTAGATTTAGAAAAATATTTTCTCTTAAATTAAAAAAAAAAAGATATGGCCAAACTTAGGTATAATTTATTGGTATTCTTTTGCTAACATTATTCCCAGCAATTAATAGTTCAAACCAAGTAACTTGTGGATAGCACAATTTCAAACTGATTTCATTTTCTTCCAAAAACTTTAGTTTATTCCTGATTTGAGAAACTTCTGTTGTTTTCTTTTGGGTTCACCTTGTATCTTCTCAAAATTAAATCGAATGGCTTTAACTGTTTTTAGTTTGCATTCCCACAATGTGTTTGACAGTGACTGCAGGGTCAAATTTGGTATCTGTTTCATCAAGATGTTCTTTCCTTGGGCAGATCCAGAAAATATCATAAATAACCTTCAAATTGTTTCAGAGAATGTCATTGCTTATTGGCAGGGTTGTCACCACAACTTCTAGCAACAAATTCAAAAGACTAGGGGAAGGGAAATAGCTCAGTGGTAGAGGGCGTGCTTATTAGCATGCATGAGGTCTTAGGTTCAATCCCCAGTCCTTCAAAAAAAAAAAAAAAAAAAAAAGGACCATGCATTGCTCAAAGCATAAAAAATACTACTGTCATTTTCCCCAAATTCTGGCACATACAGCTTCTCCTTTGCCAGCTGTACTAACACCATTATGATGGCCTTGCCCCTGATACGCTTTTAAATTATTTAAAAAAAATTAAAATTTCAATCTTAATTTTTTGAAAACTTAATGGCATCTCCTTATATATTTTTTATTAAAAACAAATATATTTGTAATTCTAATGTTTAATGCCCATCTCACTGCCAACATAAATGACATACTACGCTTCATGTATGTTACATCTAGACTCTACATAGACCAACAAATTTAAGAGTAATATGAGTAACACCATTTTTCAGCCAGCACATGCAACCACTGTGAATACTGTATTAATTTGTGAGTATACACTGAATCTTGAAGGAGCACATGAAGAGAAGGATTTGATGAGTTAATTTGCCTTTTCTCATACTTAAAAGCTTCTGCAGCTCAAACCCACCCTTCCTCTGACTTAAGCAATACCCATCGAAGCCTCAGGCAGCAGCACTGGCCACAGACTGTCACCGTGTTCCAGGAGCTGCCTTCTTGGAAGGTGGGGGTGGGAAGAGTGAAAAATATATAGAACATAAAATTTTTCAGTTTTTTAAAACATTTTGTACTTTTTTTTTAAAAGAAAAACCTTTTATTTATTTACTTATTGGGGAGGTTAGGTTTGTATTTATTTAATGGAGGTACTGGGGATTGAAGCCAGGACCTCGTGCAAGCTAAGCACGTGCTCTACCACTGAGCTATATCCTCCCCTCTACATTTTAACCAGTTTTAAGTTTACAGTTCAGTGGCAGTACTCTCTATTTCCAAAAATTATTCATCACTCCAAACAAAGGCTATGTACCCATTAAACAATAATTCTTCCTCTGTTCTCATTAAAAAAACTTATAATTTCTGTCTCTATGAATTTGCCTTTTCTAGATATTTCACTTAAGTGAAACCAGGCCGTATCTGTCCCTTTGTGTCTGGTTTATTTCACTTGGCATACTGTTTCCAAGGTTCATCCATGTGGTGGCATGGATCCGTACTTCATTCCTTTAGGCGGCTGAATAATAGCCCACTGGACAGAGCCCACATCTGCTTACCCATCCGTCAGCACTTGCCTTTGACTGAGGGCGTGATGTGCAGCAAGGGGCCCTGAGCAGCGTTTGTGATAGGCGGCCCAGGGCAGGAGGGCTTCCCACCGGGGCTAGGAGAGCGCGCTGCCCCGCAGAGCCACTGATGCAGACTCTTGGTTAATGCAGCTGTGTGTTTCCCACTGTGTTCCCAAAGCACCTGCCATCGGTGAAGTAAACTGTGACATTTATCTGCAGAGTATGTTACTGTTGCCTGCCCCACAAATGAACTTCAAGTTCCCGTTCTATTCCCAGGCGTTGCTGCCGGGAGTTAATGAGGACTGGCCCTCGGGGTGGCCATGACTTTGAGAGGTGATGGGGCTCAGTGGACGTTCCTTTTCTCCCTGCCTTTCTCCTCTAGGGTCTAACGAGGTGTGGATCACACACCAGGAATTCAAAACTGTTGCGGATTAATTAACTATCTAATTGTAAAATGATGTCTTCCTGGCAAAATATGTGAATTACTCATAACCTTAACTCTGCCTTGCGCATCAGGGGAACTGACTTCCCTGCCCAGTGAGAAGACGCAAACCAAACACCCGCCTCAAGAAAAACCCGAACTCAAGAGAACTGGCTTTCCTATTCCTATATGGGAGGGGTGATTTCCTCACGTGTCCTCCCCAAGGCTTACCCCCACCTGCCTGTGGGGCAGAGTCACCACCCTTCCAGCCGACAGTGCACATCAGGACACACTCCTTTGTGCTGTGTTCCTTTGTTACAATCCTGGGAATTCCTGTTTTTCCCAGGGAAAGCAGAACTGCAGCATCCCCGTGGATGTCTGCTTTCCTTTGGCCTAAAAAGAAAGATGAATTCTCGCCCATCAAGGAAACACGCGGAGCCCCAGTTTCAAACTGCGGCTGTCCAGTGATGCCATTTAGCGAAAGAGCATGAAATATTGCATGTTGGGAACGTGTTTCTTAATGCGGCGAGGGGAGAGCCCCTCAGCAAGACCGCAGACAGCTGCCGTCCGCGTGGGGCCTGATGGCTCATGACAGCATGTGAAGCTGCGATCCAGTGAGGAACGGTCCTTCCAAATTTGAAAACAAGGTGTCTAGACTCTCTTCCTAATTGATGGCCACGCATAAAAATGTATCATAAAAATGTGTCTGAAACTGTACAGGAGCATACCACTAACAAAGGCCCTTTTATCAGGAAAATTAGGTTGTGTCTGTGAGAACACATAATCATCTAACAAACAGACATGTCTTACTATCCAAATAATTCTGTTATTTTGGGTTCTCTAAATCTTGTTTTCTAAGTGGTTATTTCTGGTGCCTATGATTTTTGGCCAAAAGCTTCCAGAATGGATAGGATAGCAGTGATTCAGTGCTACCCCTACCAAGGTACGGTTTCACATTTATAATTGTTGGCCTTAAAAAATTTTTTTTATTAACTATCAACTTGAGCTCGTAAAACAGCCACACCAGTAAAATCTGACTTCATTCACAAAGCAGAATTTTCTATGACAAGGTTACTTCCAGAGCCCAATAGTTGGACACTGCTCTCCTAGATGTTTAAAAAAACAAACAAACCCTTGCTGTCAAGAGCAATTATGTAAACAAGACCGGGTTCTGTAATAAAAATAACAGCTGGGAGGACTGGACATTTTATACATATATTATCTCATTTCCTAAAACCACTCTGTAGAGTAACTGAACATGATGTTAAAAGATAATCCTTACAGTCTTACAAATGACAGCAAAGTTCCTTCTCATCAGTGAGTATGTAGAGATCTGTCCCTCGGCACTGATCGGAGGTGCTGAGTGCAAGGGTCAGTCAGTTAACAGGTGCACGTGAGCTCCGGTTACGGCTCCGGCGTGAAGCTGGGAGCTGGGCTTCTTGCCTTCCCAGTAAGCCACGGATTCTTCAGTATGTTTGGTATAAAACTAACCACTGAACATATTAATTTTAAAATAGATATTGCTCATGAGGTAACTTGGACATTATTTTGCCTTAGATTCCAGAGGAATCAATGATTAAGGGCTGGTAATAACAAAGCGACCATATCATCCTTTCTACTGCTCTGCAGTGATCTATACGCATTTAATCCTAGGTAGTGGAGTACCCATAGTTACAGGGCACACCAAATTCAGGGGGCCTGATCAGGGAGATGAAAACTGGACTTTGTTAATTGGAAGACTGTTCTCTCTTCAGACCATCATTTCATCCATCTGACCTTCCATTCATCCTTTTATGTTGAGCTCCAAATAAACAAAAAGCACTGTACTTCACTGAGGGAGATGCCAAGATGATTAAACACAGTCCCTCAGTCTACGTGGAGACAGGTCCTCAGTAGGTTCTGATCAGACCAGGAAACAGGAAGCACCTTGGGGCAAGTGGGTTAATGTTTGGAATCTGGCTCAAAAGGAGAAAACAGTTCAGAGAAAGTCAAGGAAATAAAGAGATGGAATCTTGACTCTCCTACTAGGCCCCACATCACCAGAAGCTCCCTGGGCCCAGATCTACCCAAGTCTGAAAAGGACTCCTTCTCTAGCCCCTGACCTCTGAGAGGAGTGTGGGCGTACAGAAGCTGTCTGGAGATGAAAGCGGAGACAGTGACAAAATTCTCCCAAGCAAGTGTGAGAAATACTGCTACCAAAATTAGACAGGGCCTCAGAGAGTTTGTTCATATAACATTATAATATTTTTCTTTCCACGAAGGAGAAGTAAAGAAAAAATTTCAATTTAGGTTGGAAGAAAAGTGTGCAATGGCTTGATGCTGGAATAACCTGGGTATAGGTTTCAATTCTTAGGAGGTTTTTGGAAACAGTATAAATTCTCACTTGTCTTGAATAACTCAAGTAAGAAGCTCCTACTGAAATGGACAGGGAGAGAGGACCGAGACCATAGTAGTCACCACCGGACAATTCTGCTGCATATGAATCCTCTCACCTAGATATCTGAAATGAAATTTTTCACATGGATACAAAACATATTTTAAGAGAGGACAATGACTCTCCACTAATAGAAGTTTAGGAATCAGCGAAAGCAAGAGTAGGAACCTTTCTAGGTAAGGTCCTTCCCTGATCCTCAAGTTGGAAACTTATCATTAAAGCCAGTTTGCAGTGCACTGGATCCTCCATTCTTTCCTTTCAATCTAAAGCTTCCAACTTCTCAAAGCTCTCATTCCTGGAAAAGCTTTTGGCAGTCACTTTTTGCAACCCACAATTTCTGTAGCGTTTCATCTTTTTACCATACTCTTTCTGCATCTAAGCCTCACTTCCCATATGTGGTCAGTAATGCCACCGCCGCCGGAAGTACAGTGGGCCTCAGCCTGGGCCTGTCTGCCCACACGAGGGCAGAGACGTGGGGCAGGAGAGGAGTCCGGCGGTCGTGGCTGTCAAGATACAAACTGTAAAGAGCACACTATTACCCGTTTTATGCATGTGAAAATGGACGCAAAAACATTCGGGAATTCTCTGAAGGCTCCAAAGAAGCCCATCAGTGCGTCTGGGCCTGCACCCCACACTCACACGCCGGGCTGGGCCTCCCTCTGCACTTTTCAGGAGGGCACTGCTGGCAAACTGGCCCTGCCGTCTCCACTTCTGCATTCTGTCAGGATGATGATATTTCAAAAGAAAACATTCTGTGTGCATTGTGGGAAGCACGCTCTACATTCCAGGCTCTGTGCTAGGAGCTTCCAAGTGCTATTACAAAATACTTACTGAACACCGCTTACTGTCACAAATGATTCAACTGAGGCTCAGGCAAGTCATCTGACTCAGACCATCAAAGACGGGAGAGTGAATGTAAAATGGTGATTTACATGAAACAGCGTCAGTGAAATTTTCGGTTCATTTAAGACAATCTTTTACTGTTTATTGAGGATACTGATAATCGTATTACCTTCTAGGTTGTTGTAATGACTAAACGATATCGAATATTTAAAACCCTTAGAAGATAATCTTTTTAAATGAGACACACACATACACATACCAATTATACCTATCTTAAAGATTATACACAGACACATACATATATATATGTAAATAAAAGTGACATCTTAATGGAAATACAGTGCTCACATCTCCGACTCTATCTCCTAACAGCAGCAGTCCCTCATGTGATGCTTCTTGGAAAAGTGTGTTGGGATCATGACTGACTCACGGACGCGTTCCTGAGACATGTAGCCCCTTGGCAGAACACAGGGAGCTCCGTATCAAGTTATAGGAGTAGAAATGAAGCCTCCCGAGTTTTTTGGGAATAAATACCTCTGGGCTTGGTGGAACCACAGAAAAAGAGCCTAGACGCTCTGTTCTTTCCTTACAGTAGTTTGTGAAGTATGACACTGACATCTGTGGAATCCAAGTACTTGAAATGCCTGCATACCATTGTAAGAACAATCATGACATTTAAAATACTCCTCTGTCATCATATAGAACAGAAAAACAGCAGTTCTTTGCAAAGCTTTTTTAACTGAGATATCTGTATGTCTAAAAGCTATTTTAAAAATTCTGTAAGTATTGCCATGCTCTGTCGGCAAAGTACTGGCTTCCTAGTTAGCAAATTCACTGTTAAGTGTTAAGGTTGCCCCAGTGGTGATGGTGACCTGCAAGATCAAGTTAAATGGCATATTCAGTGACCAATGAACATCCAGAAAATTAATTCAAAATGATGCATCATTTTTTCAAATGCTCTTAAGAATGAGCTTTTTAGGATCTCTCTTTAGAAACATGAAACCCCTCGAAACCACTACCACAAATAGCCAACATTTAAAATAACTGCCAAGCCACCTGCTTTTCTCCAGGAAACATCATAAAACTCACAAGTTTAGTAAAGCTTTGTAAAGCCTACAAAGACTCGATCTTTCTGATGAAATTTACTTTATTTTGTTTGAGGGACTTTATTTCCCCTGTTTTGAGAAATGAAAAGTCCCCACATCCAAGTCAGTTCAAGACACAGACTTATGTGCAAAAGGAGGTCTCAGAACAGAGGTGGATGCTACAGAACACTTCTTTGTCACTTCAGTTGTGAGCTGCACAGTGTTTCAGACGGTATTCATTTGGAATAAAGAGATCGATGACTTCACGTGTCCAGTCCTCCTCCATACAACATGGCTTTACTAGAAGTGGGTAAGGGCAGAAAAATATAAATTCATCTGTCTAGAGGCAACCAGAAACATACCAACTCGTCTTGGAGTAATTTAACCAATAAGATGATTTAGAGGACAGTTCAGTGGCACCATTTTTGGAAGGGAAAAGCTTAGCAGAAGGAACATAAATCAAAGGTGACTGGCAGGTAAAGGATATATGTAGCAATCAGCCAAACCATGTGCACACTGGCACAAATTCAATAAGATCATTTATAACATTTCTAAGGCAGGAGTACACAAAAGGGGGTCTGGTGCTAACTAAATCCACAGATAGCTTACATGCCACTGAAATAAACACTTCCAGATGCGGGTGTACAAAAACCTTTCACAGAAAGAAATGTTTTCTTTCATAAATCTGAAGGAGGGACTCGGAGCAGGGAAGGGCGAAACGTCTGAAACTGAGACGGAGCTTCTCATAGATGGAAGTGTTGTTGAGGAGTAAGCACACGGGAGGGATGAGCTGTGCACAGCGCGTCCCCACTTAGAAGCATCACTACAAACACTAAGACTGGACTTCTGTTAAAACAAGGAAAAACGACTAGTGACCTATCACTCCATCGATCCTCTGAAAGCCGGTGTCAGAGCCAGTGATGCTCTCACTCCTTTCCTTAGTGTTTCTTTTCTAGGGGTGGAGGGTGCTGGAGATAATGGGTTCACAGAGAGATGAAAGCCACTAATCAAAGTTTAGAAAAATGATGCTTTGGAATTTATACTCACACAAAGCTATCGTAGGCATGGCTTTAATGATGAAAAAAGGTCAAAATCTGGTTAGATTATACTCATCTTTCAGGAATGCATGACCAAATTCATTAACGGCTTAGAAAGTCAATTTGTTCATCAAAACAGCGTAACAGTATGTGGGACTTTTTTTGTGTGTGTGTAAAGGTAGATTTATTTAGAGAGATAGATACATACTACATAGCGTGTAGGCCGTTTCAGAAGGCGAGAGAAGGGACTTTCTGGTCATGTATATAAACACACCCCAGAAGTTCAAACAGAAAGCTAGAATGTCTGTGGTTTTTTTGGTTTGTTTGTTTGTTTTTTTAGGTTCAGGTAAACTATGCATTGCGTTCCCCCCCTGCCCCCAAGAAAATTCCCTTGAAATTAGTTTTCTTCTTGAATCTTTACACTTTATGCAAATTCTCTTTATGTATTGAGCACTGAATTTATTCTTGAGACTACTTGTAATTTTCTATTTTATGCATTGACCCAAATGACAAACTCCACACCATCCTCCATACCATCAGCTGCATTTTTTTTTTCACGATATGGATTTGTTCCTATCAACCCCTTGCTCAAAAACTCTAACATAGCTCCTTGATGACTATATCCATTGTTTAAAAAGAAATTTTTCAAACAAAATCTTGCTGAAAACTCAGTATAGATCAGAGATAAGAACTAATCTGCACTATTTAGGGAAAACACTTCATTATTTTGCAGAACACCTCTAAAATAATTTGTGGTCTCTGCAGAGCACGGTTATGTAACTGCTGGCCTACGTCATAAAGTCCATGTAAACTGGCTTGGGATTCAAAGTCCCTCTCAATCTGTCACCAGCCAACCTCTGATGCTTCATCTGCTCTCAACGTCCTCCAGACTCAGTTCCTCATCTTGGCCTGAAGAGCTACTCTGCCTTCCTACATCTATTCCACCCCCCTCGTTTTATTCCTGCTCTTCTCTCTGCCTGAATCATTTTTTCGCAATTCTTACTCATTTCCCTCACCCTGTCTCATGAACTCAGTTCAAATGCTAGTGACCCGACGAAGCTTCCTTGACTTTCATAGGCAGGTCGCGGCCTGGTCTCTGTACCGGAGGCGCCGTGTCCACCCCGAGGTTACCACGCCAACCACATGGCTCTGTGTACATGCGTGACTCCTTTGCTGTGTTAGACATCCAGCTACTCATGTCCATCTACCACACCCCCATCAACAGATTTCTAACACGACGCCTGGCAATTGATATTGACTTAATAAAAGGAGACACCAGAGTTCTAAGGATCTCAGGACACGCAGGGGCATTAACACTGGCCCTCTGGCTTCTAAATCATGCGTAATTCAATCATACCAATGCGGAGTCTGCCAAATGGACTGTTACCCCCTAGTGCCAACTCAGAAAGTGCGTGCTGGCCTGTGTATGTGAAGGGTGGCTCCATCCTATCAGCAAGGCAGACACTGTGAATGGCTCTTCCAGCAGTGGCTGGTGACAGACTGACTTAGATCAGTACACAGCCCTGCTCCTTGCTCTGCCTTCTTAAGGCATTTGTAATTTTAACCATTAACCAAATGGCTGAGGGGATGAAAGATACCGCTGCCTCCAAACATGGCAGCGAAGTGAGTTTACCCACATGAGGATCAACACCAACACTGTCTTCTTTAGATGATGGCTTCAGAGAAAAGTACACCCTCCTTTCCCCCTTCCCTCTCTTATTTTTTCTTCTCTTCTCCTCGCTCTTTTTTTTTTTTTTAAACCGAAAGCTTGCTTGGATGAGGAATGCTTGTCAACTATAACTTATTAACATATTGGGCTCTTACCTAATTAGTCTAGAATACGGGAATGGGTGTTTTAGGTTAGATCAGGAATGCAGGATTAAATCAGAGCCAGAAATAGAGTCTCTAACTTCTCTACTGGAAACTATAAAATCTGCAGAAGTGTTTGAATTGGAATTGACAGGAACCTGTAGGCCAGTCTCTGAACCTCGGGAGCCAGAGAGTCAACTCAAATACTCCCTCCCTGGTATTTCCACCAGGGGCACAGCTGCCCCACTGTCACCTTGAATGCACCTGGGCAAATGCAGAGCCTGACACTGGGCTCTGCCCTCATGACCTCTGCCAACTAATCAGCCAAAATATTTCCAGATCTGGAGAGCCTACTCCACATTTTGGGTGCATGCCCAGAACGGCAAACGCCCTGCAATCAGGTGGGAGAGCCTCTCCAGGTGCCAGGGCAAGAACTAACATCTGACTGACATATGGGCTATGAATTTTCTCTTCTCACAGCTTGGGGTCATGCAGAGGCGGTGTGTGGGAGTGGAATATTTGATCTGTGCCTACATAGCCTAAGGGATTTGGCTTAAATCAAATCATAATTAAAACACCAGTCAGGAAAACAAGGCATAATTATTTTTTTCCTGCGTATTTCTCCTACCTTGGATACAGCCTTAAATATATGCTGGGTACACTAAGGGCAAGGTATCAGTTTCATTTTTGGAAGGTGTAAATTTTCCATTTAAAACAATCCACTTATTATGTTGTGCGATTAACTCTGCAACTGCGTCAGCAAATTAAATGACAGTTCAGTGATTATATTTGTGTGACTAAAGTATATAATACTATTTGAGAAATCACCAAAAAGTAAATCATCTCCAGTCCAACAGGCTCTCATCACGGCTGTCTGGAAGGGCTTTTCATCACACTATCAATAAAACAGTACACAAATGTTTCACTTAAACAAAACATACTTATGACTGTTAGATGTTTCTGGAAATGGTTAATAAAGAATCTATTTCAATAAAACTAATGTGTTCTTTTCTAACATCCTTCTAGTTTAAATATAAAATATTACCTGAACAATTTAAACAGTATTTTTGCTAGGTGAACACGAGTAATTTAACATACTGAGTTTATGTCTGACTCATTGTTTACAGTCTTCTTATTTATTCTTGTCACTTTTAGAGCAATTTTTTAAGTTTAGAAATATCTCAGCTTAGTTTTTCCCAACTAATCTTTTTGCTGCTTTCAGGAATTTATGAGTTAAAAGAATCCTCTGATTTTTTTTTTGTAAGAAAAAATAATTTCCGTTTGGGAGTCACTCAAAATATTTTTCCATTCTATATCCATTCCCTCAGAAGATGGCAAAAACCTAGAAACTATAATAACACATTCAAATGTCAAGATTTGGTCCTTTTAGAATATTCTGTTGAAAAAGTTCCCCTTTGTCTGTCAATTACTCCTCTTTCCTTGCACTCGTGCTCAAGTGCTTCCTCTGTTCTCCAAGACAGAGCCTGCCTTTTACAACCAATATAGATACGTTTCCTTTTTGAACTACTTCAAGTCCATGTTCCCCATGAGGGAACACAAATTTCTCCTTTTCTAATCATGTTCCTGAAAACTCTAGGATTCCCTGCAGGATTTCTAGGGGCCTCATCGATGTCTGATCTGAATCACCATTTACAATTTTGGTGCTACTCAAAATAAAAGTTCTGTCATCTTGTGCTGTACACTTGAACTTCCTGTAAATGTTTTGTTGATTAGGAAGTTACATGTTGGAATTCTGGCCTGATAGTTTTGTTTTTTGATATCTAAAGCAGCCCAAATAAATATTCTATGTAAAACTGTGCACGTGAGTGTATCACCTTAGGATGTGTAGCCTGTGACGGACTAACCGAGAGGGCTTCACTGTTGATATAAAAGTGAAGGCAGAAAGAAGGAAATGTGTTTAAATAGCCACTGTTTACTGAAGAGTCATACCAGCTGTTAATAGGTTTTCAAAATAGAGCTGGATAACTCCTTTTTAAACAAAATTCATTGGCTGCCCCAATTTAAAGTGTTGCTGCAGAAAGTTCAAATAACATAAGATCTCTCTTCCCTCCTCCCCGCATTCTCCCTGACGATTAAAAAAATATTAACTAAACAGTTTTACAACACAGCAGGATGGTGCCAACTCTGTCTGGCAATACAGAATTAAGATGCTGTGCTTCCAAGAGCAGAAAAAGGATCAGAAATGAATTCACCAAATCTGGGTTCCACAGGCAAAGCAAATAAATTTGACTCTGAAACCTTAAACTGGTATTTTTCAGGGAAGGGTCTTCTGGTGACTGACATTTTCTTTATGACACCTTTGAATAGCTTACAATGTTTGAAGATACCTTAAAAATATTTTCCAGAAAACCATGAAGAGTTATGCTGGATAGGAAATCCATATATTGATTCCCTCTAGACATCATCAGTTTAAAAATGTGACCACTTGTTAGATACTGTCAGTGAAACATCTTTAAAGCAAAAAATTCTTACTATTTCTCTTCTGAGCCAAGACTTTTGCAAGTCTCCGTACAGCCTTATTAAAAAAGGCTATATTTCTGAGCCAGAAAGCCTCAATGTTGTGTGCATAAAATAAAATATGGAAATCAAGTGTACACTGCGATGAATATAATGTTACAACTTAACTCTGATTTTGAAACAACCTCACTATTCTTACTGAATGAGATTTGAAGAGTGGATCTTGTACGGTGTTAACGTACAGATTTTCTCAAATATTTAAGAAAGAAGCCCTCTTCTTACGGAGCATCTTTTAATACCTCTTGGAACACCTGTCTTCCACACAGTGTGGTTTAGGAAATGCTACCTTATATTTTCAGGATAAGACCACTTAAAGAGTTAAGAATAGAAGCCAGTCTTCAAAGAGGAATTTAATGAGGAGGATTAGTGAGAGAATTCATTGAAGCCTGTGGTCCCAGTGAACCACAGAGTAATTAGCTCCTGTCCAATACAGAGAGCCCTGATACTTACAATACTTAAGCTGGTTTCTTAATTCTCTAAATGTCAGTTTTCTTATCTATAAAGTGGGGATAATAACCCTCATCTTGCTTTTGTAAGAGTAAATAACAGAATGCAGGTGAAAAGTTTCTTCAAAAAATTTTATAAGTTATTATTTGATCAAACACCACTGTTCTCAGATTCTAATAATCTTCTCTCCCAAACTCTTCCAATGTCTTTCCTCCCATATTTCAAACATTCTCGCCCTAATCCTAAATTGAACACCATGTAGTTAAACCATATAAAATTTCTGACATTCAACTGTTTCTGACCTAGAGAAACCATTAGTTCATATACTCTTGACATCATAAATTTTGTAACTGAAATTTTTGCTCCACTTTATTTTAAAATTAAAAACTAAATTAAAGATTTTACATTTTTTCTAGAGAACACTCACTGTGAGGTTATTCTTATGTGGTAAATATGCCATATGTTAATTTTTTTTCTGAGAAGCAGCGGCCCCCAATTATAAAAAGGTACTTGGCCCCAATGTATAATAACAGATATAGTACTTCTAAAAAATTATCGAGAAATTTTCACTTGTAGTAAAAATACAAATATTTAAGAATACCCAATTTCTACTTGGTATTTATGTTTGAAAATTATCCTAATCTTTGTGACATTTAATTTTCCAGGTTGAACACATAAAATGTAGACAGAGCTAATGGACTCAAGCGATAAGAATTATTCATGAAGGTGAAATTCTAGATAGAAACAGTCACAGCAATCTGCTATGCCACTTTGGTTTTTAAAAGTTTAATGTGAGGAATTCTTAAAGGAAATTTCTTATTTTCGATCCTTATTTGTCTACTGCAAACATTCCCGAAGAACCAGGGATATGAGAGCGTCCCTAGCACCCTAACAGGTACACACACCTCCAAGCGCGTGGCACGGCCAGACAGCGGAAGAGCGGGCAGCCGAGTCAGAAGGCTGGATCCCAGGGTCAGCCTGGGCGGTCACTAAGTGCCGCTGGGTACGTGGCAAAGACTCTCTGAGACTGAGACTAACTGGCTCTCTCAAGTCTTGGCCTGTTTTAAAATCCTGTGATTCTGTCTCACAGTTTAAGACAGCTGAGTGAATACTGAAGCGATACACTGAAGGTACTACTTAGATTAATGATCATGCTTAAATGCGAAATTTTATTTTCTTGCTACTCTACTTTGATAGAAAGCCAGCTGATAATATGTAAGCTCAGGGGGTTGAGATATTTTTCTACTGTGACTAGCTCTCAGGAGAAACTAAAATATATTTAAGCATTACATACTGGATTATGTCATCCCACTCGGTGAACACAGTTTGCTTTCTCTGGCTTTCAAAATTATAGAGCTGGTTTTCTATCAGCCATTTCCAGCACTTCTCACTGAGGGCTGGGATTGCGTGTCAGAGCAGGTAACCGTGGGCACCACCCCTGCTGGCATATAGCGAGGATCTACATTAAATGTACGTCTGGCTATCTTTTTCATGACACACAGCACAGTACACTGGGTTCCTCTTTGGGGAACTTCCTCTGAGAGAAAAAACAAAACGCTCTACCTACAAACACCCACTCTGTCGACTTAAAAGGTCACAAAATTTAAAAATGCTTTTTCCTTCTAGACCTGCACAAGTAAATTCTAAGAATTGAAAAAAAAATTACCAAAAGCATTTGAATTTTTAGGCTACAAGAAAATACTCCTCAATTAAACAATCAAATTCAACTAAAACAAATACCAATTAATTTTCTGGTTGGGACAATTCATTTAAAGCTTTGCTACACTTTTTTTTTCTGGGCTCCGAAGCCCTTCTTAATGTAAGTTTTATTTTATCCTTTACTTTTCTATATTTTCTTAATTTTCTCACATACTAGCATTACTTTCATAAACAGTAAAATGAAGAAATTTTTAAAACTGAGGAAAAATGAGGTTAGTAATTTATTAGAAAAAATTATCACCAACTTTGATTTACACATCAGTCTCTGAAAACTTTTCAATAACTTATACAAAAACTCATATAAACTGAATTTGATGAAGCTTCAAAAATCTGAGGCCATGCCATTTGTTCCCTAGACTTCTGTTTCACAGCAGCCAGTCTGCGAAATCTAGCTAGTTTGCAAAAATCAAGTGGTATCTGTGCACACTCAGTTACTGAGGCTGTATTTTTTAATGTGACAATGGTGATTAAAAAATCCATTGATGTTCTTTACCACGATTAATTCAAAAAGTGAAAATGAACATTTATTTATTCTCAGGAACAATCATCTTTAAATAATATTTAAATTTTAACAGTATAAACTACTAGTCTGTAAAGAAATCACATTATTATACAAGTTTTAGTTTCTTCTGGGATTACAAGGTGAGGCCTGTGTGTGTGTGTCTGTGTGGCTGGGTGTGGGGGAATGGCTTCTACTTTAGTCATTTGTGTTCTTATCTGATACCTTCTAGAAAGTACACTGCAGGCACTACTGCTACTCTTAGTCCCACTGTGATTAACAGAATACATTAAGAGCTCACCACAGTCGGGTTCAGAGCGCTATCTCTGACACCTATCATGATAGAATTCTATCCCGAGGCGTGTGCTACTATTTAACCCATTCTACAGATGAGGTAACTGAGCCATCACGAGGTTAAGAAACTTCCTTAAGGCTACTTAGCTAGTAGCTGCAGAGCTGGGATCTGAATCCCGGCCATCTGGCTCTAGGATCAACAGTCTTAAATACCAGGCAATATAACCTCACACAATACCGACTACAATGAGGAAAAGGGCAGGATGAGATGACAAGCATCAGAATGACTCAGGACACTCCAGGTTGCCCAAGAACTCTAAAACAACGACTACAAATCATAGTCTGAAGTGATTTTCAGAATCATTTAGGAAAAATAATAAGCAGAAAGTAACTTAGCCTCTTTACATGTTCTTTAGCATGTGCATACAGAAGGTCAGGTATACAGAGGTGGGGAACAGTTGCAAAAAAATCTAATTCATAGCTTAACCTCAGGAAAATGAATCTCCTAGGTATGATACTCTCTTTTGATCTTCTGCATAGGACTGAGAATACATGACAACACAGAAAAGAAAGAAGTCACCAATTAAAACCGGCGTGCCAAAGACAGGACTGCTCTAACTGGCTGAGTGGGGAGGGGTGGATTCTAACTGTGTCCGCTCATGTGAGCGGCAGCACACTGAAGTTTCTGCTACCCTGGCCGCTGTCCTCTCCACTCCAGCAGCTACTCAGTACAAAGCAGGGTTTCCCTCTTCCCCGCCCTGCCTCCACCTAATGTGGCTTTAATCACTCCTTTCTTCCATCACTCCAACTCATCCCCAAGGTGAAGAACTCACAATTCTTTCTACAATAATTGTATTCCTGAAGTGGATTGTGTTGTAAATCTGTACAAAATTATTTCAGAAGTCGTAAGCAGAAGACGGAACGGCGCCTCACCAAAAGCAGATTTTTCTTGGTTCACTGATTGATGCTGGAATTAAGTTTCCATGTAACCTACTGGTTGTCATTTTAATTCTCCAAATTGGGAACTGGCTATATATCAATCAAGTTACAAGTATTCTACGTTAGATATCACATTTATACATATTAGGCAAGCAGTTCAGGTTCAGAATGACATGCTGCCATGACTAAATCTCTGTTTCATAAATATGAACGAATTGTTCATGCCATCTTAGCCTACAAGGGAACTGTATATTGGATGTGAGTCAGCTCAGCCTTTCTGTATGAAAATTTAGTCTCAGCCTATGGTTGCTATAGAGGCAGCCCACATGCCCCCTCGCTCTTAGGAGCCACAGCTCAAAGCCCAGGCAGCAGAAAGGTCATCTCAGGGAGTGAGCACCAGGGGCCTCAGCATCAGGAGCACCTCCTTTTAGCAGCCGAGGGTACATGGGAGCCAGGGCAGCTATTCACACTGTTAGCATATGCCGTCTGCACATCTATCCCACTTCAATGAGAATTTTTAACTTTAAAAGGTAGATTTCTGTATTGCAATATATACCAAGAAACTGCGTCTGCAGGATCCTACTACTCATGATATGAAATGGAGTATGCATATTCAGTCCTGCAGGCTGGGCACATTCTCAGAGCTCCAGGTAATGGAGCAGGCCTTTCAGCATGGGTCGTTTCCGAGGAGTGATGAAAGCTCAGTGTCCCTCTGTGGTGAAGCTCTTTCTCATCTGCTCTTGGTTTTGCCCGTCTGCTCTGGCAGTGGCTAAGTGAACCTTCTAGATTATGGCTTATTTGTTCTCTATTTTCCAGATCTATTTAAACTAAGCATTCTAAAATTGCATTAGTAGTTTAAAAAATATTAGTTATATGTTCATTAGGTAAAAATTCGCTTAAACTATATCTGAACCTAGTTTCAAGTACATTTCTGACCATCTACTAAAATCTTAGATTATAAAAGCAGCAGTACCTGAGTATTAAGACTATCAGGTGAGACATGGAGGAATGAATATACACACACACAGACACACAATAATGTCATCAACCAAGATGATTCTCAAGTGATCTTTCCAGTCTTTTTAAAAATAAAAAACCTGAAGAATGAAGCAACTACCATTGCCACCATTTCCTTTTGAGGAAGCTTCACAGACCCCATGATTAGGAGATCCCCCCCTCTTATAGTAGATACATTTTCCCACTTGTAATTTTATCCATCACTTTCACTTGGCATTTTAAGTTTATTTCTCAAAAATCTTGCTGCCCCTTGCTACCCTTTAATTACTTCTAGATTATTATAAACCCTGTCTTTTTTTCTCTCTCCACTCCATTGCCTCAACCTATTAGTCATCATTTGGCTCTTATCACTGGACTTGATATTTTTAATCCTTTGTTATAAATTGGTTCTTTCAACTGCAGTTGGTTTTTAAATTCTTCCAGTCACCTCTATTTTTCTAAACCTCATCTACCTTTTGGCTCATCACTTAAAATAGTCTTACCTGGCATGTAGGAAAAACTAAAATAAGGGATATTGATTTCATTCTTTCTTTTCAATTGTGATGGTCTAGAAACACTCATGCAAAAGGAAATATTGCTTAATCAGCAATATGATGAATATAAATATAAATCCTATTCTTATATGACCAATTTTAAATATTAAAGTGAAAATAATCGTCACCATTACAAAAAGCTTCTGAGACATACATAAATAGCTTCTGACACATTCTTACTGTCACACTGAGGATGCATACAATTAACAATAACTAATGAAAACCAAGAATGGTGAGAAAGCATTCCCTTTAACTAAAACACAGGAAAAAAGGAGATGATACAATTTAGAAGAAATCATGATTTCTATCAACAGATAATAGTAAAATCCAGCCTTAGGGGAAAAAAACACATACCATGCTATACTTACATACATATGCATCTATAATGCTATACATGTATATTCTGCTTTAGTATGTTAAAGTAGGGTGAATATAAAAAAAACCAAACAAATGGTAAATTCTACCATTCTTTAGTCACAAATCAAACCTCATTTTCTGAAAATTCCTTAAAATTTCCAAACCAATTCCTTAAAAGAGAGAAGAACTTGGAGAAAGTTATATTAACATAACCAAAGATTTTTTTTTTTAAAAAGGGCCACAAGATGACTATCGAATTAAAACACACACACACACACACACACACACACACACACACACACACACACACACTTTCTTTAGGCTGTTGAAATAAGTCTTTAATTCTCCATTAAGAAAAAAAAAAACAAACCTTGATTATAAGCTTTAAAACCATTTGAAGATGTGAAGGACTGTCTGCCTCTCAGTCTACTTCAAAGGCAGAAAGAAATCATTTCTTCTTCTTCCAACTCAAAGTATGTTTAGGAGCAGGACCTCTGATAGAAGTGGTGTTGCCAATCTAACCAATTTTAAAATACAAAGTGCTTCAAGCAATATTTGGATACATATAATTTGACAAAAAAAAGTTTTATAAACCTAAGCTTTGGAAAATAGAAAATATAAGCCCCGACAAAAAAGCATAATTCGTAATTGCAAGAAAATAATATTTTGTAGAAAAAAATGGTCCTTCCAAAAAGAGACAAAAATGACTAACTTATTTCCCAAGAGAATTATGCCACTTTTATACAACAAAATTACAGTCACCACAAATTGCTTTCAACAATTCCACTGCTTCTTCATTTGACCACTTGAAAATCAAAATGCTTTCAGATTATAAATATAACTTTTTATAACTCTGTTATTACGTACTGTGAATGGGGAAAGGGGGCCAATCTTGTGGCCGTAGCGTCGAACGGCCTCTCTGATGTGGCAGGGCTGGATGGCATCGCTGTGGGCCTCAACGCCACAGGCCGCGGTGCTCTGCGACAGAAAAACACAGAAATTGTTACTAAATCAAAAACACACAACAGAACTACAGTGTATAAAATACGAAAATAAACTTTTATAAAATGGATGGGTTTTTTTCCCTTAGGATGCACATCACTGCTGCTATATACTACATCCAAAAAAAAATTCCATTAACAAATCAAAGATGACTTTTATATGACCCCTTCCGAGCAGACCAACCAAATGCAATTTTTATGCCCACGATATTTCACCTAGGCCTACAGGTCATGGAACCGGAGAACACAGCCACTTGCGTGCTGATGAGAAGTGTCATGGGGGCTTGCTGACAGAACCGCAGGAAGCTGTTTTTTCAAAAAAATTTAAACATTTATAAATGTTTCTTGGGAGTTTGTTGGATGTATTTCTGAAATAACTTGAGGGTCATCAATTTTAAAACGAAAAATGTGAAACTGCTATATATTTATTTATAATCCTGGGGACTGTCATAAGAGATCAAAAACTTTCTATTTTTATCTGCCTCCTCTGTAAAAGACAGCTTTGGAAGTACAAAAAGGTACAAGAAAGGGAAAGATTATTTGCAATGGAATATGGATATTAACTCAAGAAATGTATGTAATATGATTAAAACAAATAAAATAGGGGCATTACAGTCTCATGATTTAGTTAGTTGCAGGTTCCGGCTTCCCAGACACCGGAGCCCAGATCCCAGCTGTGTCAGTTACCAGTTCTGTCAAGTTACACAGTATCTCTGTGCTTTAGTTTCCTCATCTGTGAAACTGGGATCATAATTACAATTCCTTCAAAGGGTTATTGGGAAAATTAAATGAGTCGATGTGTAAACCACTTAGAACAGTGTCTGACACATGTTAGCTATTAATAGCATTAGTTTACTATTTAAATTAAAAATGGAACTTCCAAGCTTCCCGAAATGAACGATAAGCTAATTTACTTAAAAGTGCGGTGGACGCTGGATGCCAGGTCATCAACATTAAAAACTCTAGAGAAAGAAACTTTACTATACTTTAACAGTGGTCTAGAAGTATCACTGTCAGAATTCCTTACAGGGGTGTAACTCTACAACCTCTATGGAGAGCAATTTGGCAAATCTTATCAAAGAAAAAACACAACCATTTTTTGACCCAGCAATTTCATCTCTAAGAATTCATCCTACAGATACATTACACAGGTATGAAACAAACAAATATAGATAGATCGATATACACCACAGCACTATTGGGACTGATGAACTTCATCAATGAGGGAATAGAGAAATAAATTACTATATATTCATTCAATGCAACAGAAAGTACAGCAACCACTTAAAAGAATGAGGCAGTTCCGTACGTACTCCCACAGAGCTATCTCTAAGATACACTGTTTGAAAAAATACTAGGTGTCCAGCTGGATAACTGTGTTACCATCTGTTAAAAGAAAAAGGGCTGAACATTATATGTTCATTTAAATACAGAATGTTTCTGCATGTGTACACCAAAAACCAGTAACAGTGCTTATCTCTTGGAGTAGAGATGGGTGTCTGGAGGACACGGGTTAGAGGAGACATTTTTCACTGTGTATCCTTCTGTACCTTTTTGTGCTCTGTACATGCTTTTCCTACTATAATCTAGTAAAATAATTTAAAAATTCCTACAAAGAGAATCAGCTAATTAAGCTGAACCTGAAATAAAACAAATTATAAAACAAAACAGATCTTGATTATTTTTATTATTTTAACAAGATTTCAAGTAAGCCAAATAGGAATTTACTATAGAGTCTCTTTCTCAATTTCATTCCAACAATACCCTAAATAACATATCTGCTATGCCCATAATAACAAGGATTAAGTTATCTTAACCCCTCACTTTGGCACTCATATAAAACTGCACAGGACTGCGTGTGTGTGCGTGTATGCATGTGTTTTAACAGTGTTCTCTTGATTCTCATTCCAAATACTTCGTTTCAGTTGGAATATATTAGAATATATGCAATTATCAGGTACCTGGTAAGGGTAAACACTCTTTGGTGAGTCAGCTCGCCTCCAAGATCTGAATGTGGCTAATGCAGACTCATCTGCTGCTGGGTTTAACAGATGCTTGTGAAGGAAGTTGGGGGGTTCTATCCATTTGTGGAAACAAATGCAAATAATTAGCTGTATTTGGATTCCAAAGTAAGTTTTCCAGTGGAATTCAAGTGGAAACACAAAAGGGAGACATCAAGAGGTCAAACAGCCTGCACACTAAGTGGGTGGGAAATCCTACCAGAGCATTCCTCTGTGGAATCTCCTTTCTCCCTGCAAGTTGGATTTATTTTTCATTTCTTTTTCTCCATGCTTCCTCTATTTCCCCAGATAAATATGGTTTTGGTATAGAGCATTTTGGTCAAAATCTTAGAACCTCTGGCATGGAAATCAAACAGGACTTGAGCACGCTGAAGCAGGAAGCCTGTTAGAAACTACCTGGGGTTGGTATTTGTAAGATGTGGTGGCAAGTAAGACAGCCTGTCTGACTCATGTTATCTTTGCTAAAAAGATGGTGTTGACATACTATATAAAAATAAAAATACTCAATTCTGAGAAAATGTTAATTTTATGAATTTCAGGTTTATCGGCTGTAAGTAAGCAACTGCAAACAGTGTAAGTTACCATGTGCATGTCTACACTTTCTTGATTTGCTCACTGAGTTCTTTGGAAAGGAATCTTTAAACCTAAAATGTTGTATTCACATAGAATACTACTCGGACACAAAAAAGAATGAAATAATGCCATTTGCAGCAAAATGGATGGGCCTAGAAATGATTACACTAAGTGAACCAGGACAGAGAAAGACAAGTAACATGGGAAGTCACTTTATAATCTAAAAAATGATACAAATGAACTTACTTAAAAAATAGAAGGAGACTCACAAAGAAAACAAACTTTGTGATTACCAAAGGGGTAATGATGGCGGGTAGGGGTAAACTAGGATTTTGGGATTAACCGATATACACCACCACATGTAAAATAGATAAACAACAGGGAACTACTCTATAGCACAGGGAACTATATTCAGTATCTTCTAATAACCTATAATGGTAAAAAATCTGGAAAAGAATACATATATGTGCGTATGTATAACTGAATCACTTTGCTATACACCTGAAACATTGTAAAATCATTGTAAAATATTTTAAGAAAAAGACTTTTTAAAATATTGTATTCACAGTATTGTTTCCACCTCAATAAATATCTTCTTCTCATTTCTGTAAACATCCAATCCCTCACCAAGGTACCAGTAACCTGTTTAAATTTGAAATCCATATTAAGTTTAGAGTTTTTAATTCATCAGTGACTTCATAATTTTTGTAATAGTCTTCAAAATTGTTACAGAAGGATTAGCATTACATTTATATATCTGCTACTTACTATAAAAATATTGTTATAAATACATATGAAGAATGTTACATTTATGTATCAATTCTGCTTTGTCATTCTGATTGTGCCTACATTTTAGAATAGTCTTTAAACTTTCAAAAATGAAATCCACACGTTTGACAAAATACTGAGTCCTGCTGTCCACAAGTGTATCTGTTGAAATCTCTGCAGGACTAAACTCTATTTCCTTAAGTAAAGCACAGGGGGCTTCACGTGTCAGGTATTCTTTCTCTTGGCTCCATTCATACTTCATTCTTGTAATTCTTCCATTTCATTTTTATGTATGTCTTTTCATCCTGAAAAAGCTTGCTACTGGGTGCTGGAAGGTGAAGTATCATACAGAGTCCTGTGTACTTCCCAGATTTGAGTACCGTTCCTCTGCTTGTCCTTGCTGGCTTGCATGGAATAAAATCCTCCAACAGCTTTAGACTCTCAACTGTGGTACAAGGAAATTATACTGAAACTTCTGTTGCCCCAGGATCTCTTACAAATGTCTATACCTGTCCTGACTCTATTCTTCCCAACTTAAAAGTTGCTGGGAAGAAACAACTTTTAAAGAAACTTTTTTTCTGAGCCTTCCCCTCGCCTGGTAATCCAATATTTAAGAAGGACGTGAAATCTCAGATAATTGCCTCTTTATTTGTTCCACATCCATAATGGCGGGCTAGATCTTTTGTTAAACTTGATACATTAGATTTTACATAGAAGTAATACATATCTCATGTGAGAGCAAGTAAAAGGTTAGTAGCACTATTACTAACTTCTGTCACTCAGACTACATGATTGATGTATAATCTGAGTGGCCAAGCAAGTGTCTTCTTTCTCCTTACTCGTGTACAAATCTCTCTCAGAGCTTTGTGTTTATAGAGGATTTCTTTTCAGATGAAGGTGGGCCATTCTGTGGCCAAAAGCTATAGTATTATATAGTTCAATTTCTATTTCAAAGTTCAATTGAGATGCTGATTATTAAATTTGTAGTTCTATGTAACTACGAAGATTTTTTTTTTGTATAAACTTTACATAAATCTTTGACTAAATTCTAAACCATTCCTATGTGGTACCAAATCCAAGAAACCCAGGTTAAAGGTACATGAAGTGAAGAAAGAGTTTAGTTGCTGCCACTGAAGAGGAGTTTGAGTCTGAACTTTAGAGTTTAGTCTAGAAAAGTAAACTGCCTGTTTAACACATACACCACACCACCACCATGACCACCACCACCACCACCACCACCACCACCACCAACTGTCTTCACAGGAATATAACAATCTGAAATCTTTACAATGGATTACTCACAAAGTCCAAGATATAATTCAAAATTACTAGACATAACAACACAAGAAAGTATGACTTATACTCAAGGAAGACTAAACTAATCCAGATATTTAGCATACAAGGATTTTAAAGCAGCTATTATAAAATAAAATAAACCTGTAATAAATGATAAACGTAACAGTAGATAAAAAGAAATTATAAAAAGAAATAAAAAGAAAATTATAAAACTATAAAATAAAATATCAGAAATAAGACATTACTGGATGGTGTTAAGACTGAAGCTGACGGAAGAAAGAGTTTAGAACATAAAGAAAGATTAATAGAAATTACTGAACCTGAAGAACAGAGAAAAGATTGAAACAAATTAAACAGAGCTTCAGGCACACATGGAAAATAGCAAAGTAACTGACAAATATGTACCTGGAGTCTCAGAGAGGGGGAAGAGAGAGCATGAGGCAGAAAAAATATCTTAAGGAACAACTGCTGAAAATTTTCTCTAATTTTAAAATATTCAATATTCAAGAAACTCAGTGAACCCTAAGTAGAATAAATTTTTAAAAAATCATATCTATGGATATCATGACCAAACTGCTGAAAACCAAAAATAAAGATACAATTTTGAAAGCATCCGGAGAAAAATAACACATTACATACACAGAAACAAAAGTACAAGATCTACTGACATATGATTAAGAACAATAGATGCCAGAAAACAGTGGAATGATACAATTAAAGTACTGAAAATAAAACTGCCAATCCAGAATTCTATATCCAGTGAAAATATCTTCCATGAATGAAGGAAAAGTAAAAATATTTTTAGAAAAATGAAGGTTAAGAGAAACCATCACCAGTCACAATGTGCTGTAACAAATGCTACATAAAATTCAGTAGAACAAAAAAGGAAAATGACACCAGAAGGAAAGTCTGATCATCAAAAGGAAATGGTGGAACAGTGAAAATGGTAAATGTTAAAATTATTTGATTATTTAAAGCAGAACTGGTATTATGGTTCATAACATATGTTGATGTAAGATGTAAGACAACTATGGTATAAGGAACAAGCGTAAACCAGACGGAGCTCATAAATATAAAAGTCTTACTTTTTGTGTGTGAGTAAAATAGTACAATAACAACTCCAAGCACACTGAAAATTTAAAGATCTATATTGTAATTAGCATAACCACTGAAAAAGTGATGCAAAGAGATATCACTAAGAAATCAGCAGATACATTAAAATGAATTTCTAAAGGAGTGTATACTTAACCCAAAAGAAGACAGGAAAGAAAACAGCAAAAAAATTAGAGAAAACAAACAGCAAAATAGTTGTACTATAGCCAAACCATGTCAATAAATACATTAAATATCACAGAATTAAAGACTAAAATTAAAAGATACAGTAAGAGAGGAAAAGAAGTGAGAGCCAATAATTTTTTGTTTATAAGAGATAAACATTAAATATTAAAGATAGCAGAAATATTGAAAGGAAATGGCTAAAAAACATATTTCATGTAAACAGCATAAGAAGTCTGGAACAGCTATATTAATCAAATAAGAGATTTCAGGATGGACAGTGCCAGTGATAAAAAGAGAGATTTCATAAAGGCAAGAAAATGAAGAGTTATGTCATGTTCATGGATTATAAGAGTTGGTATTGTGAGAGCATTCATACCCTCAAACTGACGTCAGTGTTCAATCCAATCCCTTTCAAAATCCCACTACGCTTTCCCTTTTTCTCTTTCTGTATCTCTCTCCCCCCTTTTTTTTTGGTAGAAACTAAATTTTAATTCTAAAATTTACATAGAAATGCAAAGGACACAATGTATCCATATTAAGCCTGAAAAATGAAGTTTGAGGACTTACACCACCTGACTTTAAGACCTACTATAAAGCTACAGCAATCAAGACAGATGACAATGACAACAGAACTGACAAATAAGTCAGTAAAACAAAACTGAAATCCTAGAAATAAACTGACGTAAATATAGATCACTTGATTTTCAATGAAGCCACCAAACCAATCCAATGAGAGAAAAGAATCTTCAACAAAGGGTTCTGCAGTAACTAGATAACCATGTGAAAAAGAGTGAACTTGCCCGTAACTCATACATTACACAAAAATTAATCTGACTTGATTAATGGAACTTAACATAAAAGCTAAAGCTAAAAAGCTTCCAGAAGAAAACACAGGAGAATATCATTATGCCTTGGGAGTAGCCAAAGGTTTCCCAGACAGGACACAGAAAGCAATAAACAAAAGGAAAAATCGGATAAATTAGACTTCATTAGAAGTCTAAAACTCATGACCAAGTGGGGTTCATCCCAGGGACACAAGGCTGGTTCAACATACGCAAATCAATCAATGTAATACATCACATCAACAAGAGAAAGGACAAAAACCACATGATCATCTCAATCGATGCAGAAAAAGCATTTGATAAAATTCAACACCCATTTATGATAAAAACTCTCGCCAAAGTGGGTATAGAGGGAACATATCTCAACATAATAAAAGCTATATATGACAAACCTATAGCCAGCATAGTTCTCAATGGTGAAAAACTCAAAAGCTTCCCACTAAAATCTGGGACAAGACAAGGATGCCCACTATCACCACTCCTATTCAATATAGTCCTGGAAGTCCTAGCCACAGCAATCAGGCAAGAGAAAGAAATAAAAGGGATCCAAATTGGAAAAGAAGAGGTAAAAGTGTCATTATATGCTGACGACATGTTACTATATATAGAAAACCCTAAAAGGTCCACAAAAAAGCTACTAGAGCTGATCGAAGAATTCAGCAAGGTAGCAGGTTACAAAATTAATGTTCAAAAATCAGTTGCATTTCTTTACACTAACGATAAATCAACAGAAAAAGAAAGTAAAGAAACAATCCCCTTTAAAATAGCACCCAAAGTAATAAAATATCTGGGAATAAATCTAACCAAGGAGGCGAAAGAATTATACACAGAAAACTATAAACCATTGATGAAGGAAATTAAAGAAGACTTTAAAAAATGGAAAGATATTCCATGCTCTTGGATTGGAAGAATCAATATTGTTAAAATGGTCACACTGCCCAAGGCAATCTACAGATTTAATGCAATCCCTATCCAGTTACCCAGGACATATTTCACAGAACTAGAACAAATCATAATAAAATTTATATGGAACCATCAAAGACTTAGAATTGCTAAAGCATTACTGAAGAGAAAAAAAGAGGCTGGAGGAATAACTCTCCCAGACTTCAGACAATACTATAGAGCTACAGTCATCAAGACAGCATGGTATTGGTACCAAAACAGACATATAGACCAATGGAACAGAATAGAGAGCCCAGAAATGAACCCACAAACTTTTGGTCAACTCATCTTCGACAAAGGAGGCAGGCATATACAATGGAATAAAGACAGTCTCTTCAGCAAATGGTGTTGGGAAAACTGGACAGCAGCATGTAAAACAATGAAGCTAGAACACACCCTTACACCATATACAAAAATCAACTCAAAATGGATTAAAGACTTAAACATAAGACAAGATACAATAAACCTCCTAGAGGAAAACATAGGCAAAACATTATCTGACATACATTTCAAAAATTTTCTCCTAGAAGAAATAAAAGCAAGAATAAACAAATGGGACCTAATGAAACTTACAAGCTTCTGCAGAGCAAAGGAAACCAGAAATAAAACAAGAAGAAAACCTATGGAATGGGAGAAAATTTTTGCAAGTGAAACCGACAAAGGCTTGATCTCCAAAATATATAAGCAGCTCATACGACTCAATAAGAAAAAAATTAACAACCCAATCCAAAAATGGGCAGAAGACCTAAACAAGCAACTCTCCAAGGAAGACATACAAATGATCAAAAAGCACATGAAAAAATGTTCAATATCACTAATTATCAGAGAAATGCAAATCAAAACTACAATGAGGTATCACCTCACACCAGTCAGAATGGCCGTCATTCAAAAATCCAAAAATGACAAATGCTGGAGAGGCTGTGGAGAAAGGGGAACCCTCCTACACTGCTGGTGGGAATGCAGTTTGGTGCAGCCACTATGGAAAACAGTGTGGAGATTCCTCAAAAGACTAGGAATAGACTTACCATATGACCCAGGAATCCCACTCCTGGGCTTATATCCAGAAGGAAATCTACTTCAGGATGACACCTGCACCCCAATGTTCATAGCAGCACTATTTACAATAGCCAAAACATGGAAACAACCTAAATGTCCATCAACAGGTGACTGGATAAAGAAAATGTGGTATATTTATACAATGGAATACTACTCAGCCATAAAAACCGACAACATAACGCCATTTGCAGCAACATGGATGATCCTAGAGAATGTCATTCTAAGTGAAGTAAGCCAGAAAGAGAAAGAAAAATACCATATGAGATCGCTCATATGTGGAATCTAAAAAACAAAAACAAACAAAAACAAAGCATAAATACAGGACAGAAATAGACTCATGGACAGAGAATACAGACTTGTGGTTACCGGGGGGGGGGGGTAGAGGGTGGGAAGGGATAGACTGGGATTTCAAAATTGTAGAATAGATAAACAAGATTACACTGTATAGCACAGGGAAATATACACAAAATGTTATGATAAATCACAGAGAAAAAAATGTGACAATGAGTGTGTATATGTCCATGAATGACTGAAAAATTGTGCTGAACACTGGAATTTGACACAACACTGTAAAATGATTATGAATCAATAAAAAATGTAAAAAAAAAAAAAAAAGAAGTCCAAAACTTCCGCTCATCAAAATACACCATTAACACAATGAATAGGTAAAGCCACAAACTGAGGGAAAATATGTGAAAAACATATATTTGACATAGGATTGTTACACAGGATATAAAAAGAACTGCTACAAACTGGTAACAAGACAGCCCTTCCTCAAAAATATTGCAAAAAATATTTGAAGAGACTCCTCCTTAAAGAAGATACATGAATGGCCAATCAGCACACGAAAAAATGCTCAGAGTTACCAGTCATCAGGGAAACAGAAACTCAAGCTGTGGTGAATTATTATTAAATATCCATTAGAACAGTTCAAAGTAAAACCACCACCACCCCTAAACGCTGATGAGCATGTGAATCTCATTGCTGGTGGGAAGTATAAAACGATACAACTATTTTGGAGACAATTCGTGCAGTTTCTTTAAAAACTGAACATATAACTATGCTAAGACCCAGTCATCCCACTCCTAGCTATTCACCTAAGAGAAATGAAAGCATTTGTCCATAAAGATCTGTATAATAGTGCTCAGAACAGGTTTATTTGTACTATCTCAAAACCTGGAAACAGCCTAGCTGTTCACCAAAAGAAGGAAAAAAATGGATAAACTCATCAAGCAACTTACTCAGCGATAAAGAAGAATAAATTACACTTACACTGAAAAACGTAAATTTCAAAAAAAAAAATATCCTGAGTGAAAGAAACTTCACACAAAAGAGTATACATATTACATTCTCTTTATATAAAGTTCTAGAACAGGAAAAACTAGTCTATGATGGAAAAATCAGAACAGTGGTTGCCCTTCTGAAGACAGTGGCAGGACTGATTGCAGGAGGCATGAAGGAACCTTCTGATCTGATGGGGATTTTTTTTTAATCTTGAGAAGAGATTAGAAAACAACATTTATACATTTGTCAAAATTCCTGAGAGTGGTCCACTGTGTATAAATTTTACCTTAAAAGAAGAAAAGAATCATAGATGAATTATACACAATGAAGCGTTTAGCATGAAATGCACTGATGTCTGCAGCTTACTTTTCAACGTATTAAAAAAAAAAAACCAGATGAACTGATGGATGAATAAAAGAACAATCAGATGCATATCTATATAGTAAATGTAAATTGAGTAAATATATAGTTAATGTGGTAAATATAGTAAAATGTTAACTGTGGAACCTACGTGGCAGATATATGGCATGTACTCTACAATTCTTTTAACTTTTCTGTATGTTTGAAAATTTTTATAATAAAATGTTAGAGAAAAACAGAGCACATTTTCCATACCTGTGAAAATGACAAGGCCTCTCCACTCTGTACCAAAAAAAAAAAAAAAAAGGAAGGAAGGGAAAAATATCACTGACCTTTTTCCTTTTCCTTTGCTTGGTCTTAGCTGAGTCTTGCCCGGCACCCCCGTTCCCTAGGGACGCTGACGTGGTTTTCCCCGAGTGCTGTGACCCAGATGACGGAGCTGTTGGTGTGGGAGGAGGTGTGTTCTCAGGAGAGTCTGGGGAGGACTTCATGCAAGACCCCTGTCCAAAGAGATGCGGCTTTGAAATCAAGTGACCAGAACTTCCAGTGACATTCGATTTTGCTTAGTATCTCATGAACCCAACATTTGAAGGTTACAAATATAAAAACACTATTATTATCCTATCCACAGAAATGATACCGCCATCTTGCCCCTCGGGGTCTAAATGCATTAATTAAATAAGGATTCCTCAGATACAGCTTCCAAAATTTCTGATCTTGTCAGATACAGGTATGTTCACTGAGAAATTCTGTCGGCACTGCAGACTCAAAAGGAAGCTCTGAACTTCCCCTCAAACAGGATGCCTTTCCAGATATTATCTGTCAGTGGTGACCAGCCTCCTAGTAACTCAGACCAGTGCTTTGGGGTCAATGCAGATGGATCTGTAGCTCCTCCAACCCCTAGTTCCCTCCGTCCTTCAGAATATCCCTCACATCTGTCTGGTTTCCCTGGCTATGACTGCAAGTCTGTTCTCTCTTCCTGTGGAAGCACTTCAAATATTTGAAGACTGTTTTATTTCACGGCCTCCTTTCTTATCTATAAGTCAAACACCTCAAGTTCTTCCCACCACTACTGTGAGACATGCTCTCAGGGTCCTTCACTCCTGATTACTCTCCTTTAGACATCCTCCACGCGTCAATGTCCACCCCACAGGATGGTGCCTAAACACTGAAACAAAACCAAAAAAGTTTCCTTTTCAGTAACATCACAATATTGGCTCCTAAGAAATTTAACGGCAAATACAAGTCTCTGAGTCTTTTTCACATACAGTATCGTTAATCCACCTCTTCCTCATCCTATCAGCTGCACTAACCCTACCACCTACTGGCCTACGATTCTGTCACACATTTAAAAAATTATGCTCAATTTTGTAAAATGTTTTGCTGAAATTCAGATATTGGTTTCAAGAGTATTCGTTTGATCTGCTTGCCTAGAAACATCAAAGAAGGAGGAATAAAACGAATGTGGCACGAGTTGTTCTTAGGAAAAATAAGGTAACTCCCAGAGCTCATTGCTTCTGTTGCATAAACCGTATGTTAGGAAAAAATATGGAAAATTAACTTAAATTAATATTGAACTTGATAATCTGAGAAACCTAAGCTTAACCTTAATCAGCTCAGTTCCATATATGGTTAGTGTTCAAGGATGACAATCATTAAAACAGAATGCGCTGTGAATTAGCTCCATGCCTTGGGTTTCCAATTCTAATCTATGGTACATAGCACCTCCATTTGGACCTTCTTAAAATATCCTTTTGAACTCATCACCCTTTAGCCAAGAAACTTTCAACTCTTCCTTAATAACTCTAGGTGTCCTAAGGCCTTTATTTTCTAACCACATTTCCTACTGTTCCTTCTCAATGAATCCTCTGCTTGAATATTTTCATCAGTTTATTTTTTCCCTGTACAGGTACACTCATGCTGCCTCTGAGGCCTGGAGTGTTTCCCGCACTTCTGCCATCTCACTGACGTCCTAGTGCCTCCCTTCAGCACCCAGTTTCCTTCCTGAGGTCTTCTTTGTGATTAGGGAGTTGTTTTTATCTCTGAACTTTTTGTCTATGCCATTCATTTGGAAACTAGTATATGCAATCTTAAATTGTCTGTTGGTTTGCTTGTTCATTTACTTCCTTGTTTGTTTTACAGAATATTCTATCTCCTGGAACACAGATTTTATCAGTCTCGAGTCCCCGTTGGTACTTGATTCGGTAAAGTCCTTAAAAGCAGGCCCTTGATATTGGTTGCTGATTTGCAATGTGGATAAGTAAGATTCCCACTTTCGAGTGGCGATTCCTTTTGTGTTGTGGCAGGTAACAAAGGGCAGGAGGACTTCCAGTCCCTCTGAATGTCCATTCTGACCTCCATGTACATTGGAGGAGGGGGATGTCCAGTAGGCCAGGGAAAATGTCAGGCTTGTAGTAACACACTAAGCCAGGATGCTAAGTATGGGAGCTCATGCCCCCACCTCCCAGAGAGCCCAGGAAATTCAGCACACATAGGGCATTTTTGGTAACTGCTGGGGAGCTGGGAACAGCTGCTGTGGTGGCTGAGCAGTTGCCCAGGGCAGCGTGGCCACCCTGGAGAGCCAAAAAGTGGGGGGAAATAGTTTTCCTAGCCATGCAAGCAATCCCTTGGATTCTAAGGGAAAACTAGGCTTGTTATGTTCACTGTAAATTTCTTCAATTAGAAATGTTACAACAAATTTGTCTGATGTTAATGAAAAGCATACTTAGAGTCACAAAGTGAACATGTACCAAAGACAGTTTAAAGAGTGTTCTTTGACATCATAATTTGGGTTTGTAACATAAAGAAAACAAATAGTGTTTAATCAACTGGGTAAGCTTTAGGGACTTTTAAAGTAAGTTCACTGATAATGATGTATGACCTTTGCCAAGAAAAAAATGGATTTTTAATGGACACAAACATTTTAATTCCAACTTTAATTCTAAGCCAATTCTGGTTCTACAAGGGGCATAAGAAAAGTCAAACTTTTGGCTTGTAGTAAGATATAGCCATATATCTTTACATACTTTCTAAGTATCCTAGAGCAGAGATACTTAAATTTGGGGCTCTTAGGATTTGTAGATCCCTCACCACAGAATGGTTTCAGAGGGTCTCTGAACACTCTGAAATTATATACAAAATTTGCTACCGTATTTATGGAGAAAGGGTTTACAGTTTTCATCAGATTCTCAAAGGGGCTTAGCCGTTTTTAGGTTACGTTTCATCCGACTTGATCCAGAGCTCACTTCATTATTCATGTGGATATTAACCTAACCTCCTTGCTGCCTTCTCTATGGTTACTAGATTGAATTATATGAAACTGATGTTTCTGCTAGTGAAAAAAAAAGGTCAAATATTGGCATATTCATTCAATAGAGGATTTTACATTTCTGGGTTTTAGGCACATGTTGCTTACAGAGAGTATTTTTTTATACCAAAAATGGTACACGGTTATCACACAAAGCCATAAAGTTGGCAAGAAGACTTTCTGGTCCCCATCGGTGGGGATCCCAGCAACATACACTGAGTCAGAAAGGATGTTACCTTCACATGACAGGGCCAACTGGAACATGGAGGGTAAATGGAGCCACGCCTCCTTAGGGCATGTTCAGAGATGGATCAATAACTAGAGAGTAAAATTAGCAATAAATGCCAGAAATTATTACTACCTGAATAATAATAATCATCTTTTCTTTGAAGCAAAAAGAAATATATAACTTTTTTCAATGTTATCCTATTACCTAAGCCAGTTGTTCATCTCCCAAGGAAATGAGAGAGGCTCTTTCCCTGAAGGGCCAGAAGGGCTAAATAAGGCAAGGAGGTGAAGACATCACCACACTAAGTGGCCTGTTAGGGCCTGGTACATAGCAGATATTTGTTTGAATGCTGAATGTATCAAGATTCTTTGACTGAAAGCTATACATTTCTGTATCATCTTTCTCTTAGAACTACTAATGTAAATATGAGACATGAGAAAAAAAATCAATGGATGTGTCAAAGACATAATTTTTTTAATACTTACCTCAGCAGAGTTGTGATACTGAATGAAGGTTGCAGAAATGGCATGGCTGAAGGGGTCTCCTGCCTTGGTCACCATGTCCTGCCTCACGAGAAGTGCCAGATCCACCAACTAGAAGGTCAGAGAAATGAAAACAAAGTCACAAGCTGGAAATGATCACCAGTGTCACTGAAATGGCGGAACTAAAAGTAATATATCCCAAATGTTACTGATAGTCCTGCCTGCCTAAAAATACGTGCTGTGGACATGAGCTTGTGCTTTATTGGCTGGTAAGTGGATCTACCGTGAACAGAAATGATAGATTCTGACCTTCTAGGGAATGGTTTTCAAAGTTTATAATCAGTAGGGAGCATTTAAAATACAGATTTCTGGGTTCCAAGCTCCTAGATTCTAATTCAGTGGGTCTGCTTCTTGGGTGTAGCCTAGAAATTTACATTTTAAACAAGAACCAAGGAGATGCTGGTGTGTGTAGCTGAAGAACCATGCTTTGAGAGACTGTTGGAGGGCAGTGATTCCAGACTTGGATCCTGGGAAGCACTCAGCAGATTTTACGAAAGATATTTTTCAAAGCTCAAAAATAATCTCTAAATGAGAGCTGTGTATTTCAAATTCAATGTGGAGGAAAAGCTGGCAAGGGGCCCATTTCTGGTTTGGCTAAAGTTGCAAGAGAGAGTCCTTTTCACCCTCACACACATCAGAGCTGAGGATGCGAATAAACATAATTGAAGTAAATTTCAGAAAAGGATGAGATTATCACAGGAGAAGACTCATGGCTGTTCTCACTCCTGGCAGAGCAGCAGACAGAGAAGGACTGACCGTGGAAAGGGACAAGAAGACAGCAGCTGTGTATGGCCTGACATGACAGACTCGAATTCTTACCTGTGCCACCGTCTCGTACGCTAAATATGCTAAAATCTCCATCGCGACAACATTGGGCTTTATCTCCATACTGCTGCAGTCCAACCAGTCTCGAAATTTGGAGGCTTTTTTGGCTAGCCGTTAAAAAAGAGTAGAGGAAATTCAGTTTTAGGAGTGTTTTACTACTGCATGTTACTAACACAAAAGAAAAAATACATCTTTTGAAAATTGCATATGAAAATCAGTGCATACGAAAAAAATGCAATGTTTTTGAAGTTTTATTACTGCCTTGGTGTTCTCGGACCAAGAAATGCCTGATACATCTGCATCCTGTATTTAGTACCTATGCCATGGAACACAGTATAGTCAACCACTTAATGTTTAGCACTTTTCACACTGTGTCAAAATAAGTTATCACTGGCCACAGGATATGTTATAGCAATAGTCAGAAGAATTATTTGCTTGATGGAACTTTAATTTATTCTCGTAGAAAGAAAATTCTGCAAGAAAGAACCTGTGATGAATAAAGGAACGTACAGAAACTGTATTTCTAATCACTTTCAAATGTATTGAGTACTAGAACCGGCTCAAGGTTGTGAATTTAGAATTAAATGGAATAAACTGATATCTGGGCTGAGCTAAGCCTGTGGCTACATTTTCCTGATTACAAAGATTTACAAATTCTTAAGCCCGACTCTCAAAATCATCCAGACTGATTCCAACCTGCCTTTATATTCTTCCCTGTGAAAACGTCACCCGGCCTTAAGTAGAATCCTCTCTGTGTTCACCCCTGCTCCTTTCCCTCCCCATCACCCTGCTTCATTCATATGAACCCTGCCCAGACAAGCCAAAGGTGTACTTCCCCACTCTAGCCATTTACTGAACACTTACATCATCAGAGATCTTTCATGTCTGCTTATAATCTCTCAAGCCACATTAGAAGTTTTTTGTGAGCCAATACCATGTGTCACATCTTTCTGCATACCTAACAGTACTAAGCACACATGGAATCTTCCATTCAGTTGCCACAGTGCTAAGCGGAGTCTGACTCGACATAGGGCCTTCATTAGATATCACTAAACTTAACTAGTAACATAGAGGGAAAAGATTGATAGAGAAGATTTTATCATATCTATAACATAATAATCTTAAAAAAAATCCGCTGATTATTCTTTTGATTAATCGGGACCCACTGGTCTACAAAATACTATGATGTTTTGATCCTTATAGATACAGACTTCATGAATTCCACATACAGAAGAGTTTTCTTTGAAATAAATCACTGAAGACATTAAGTCCTGCTATCGAAGTACTTATCCGAAGCTGTCAACTGTGGCAGAATTATGATAATCCCCCTTAAAGTTATCTCCCTAAAGGAACCAATCTTCTAAATTCTCTCTGACATGCAACATTCCATCCACCCAGTACGCTGCAAGAGCTCACAGACACTTGTTTAACATCTGTGGAATACTCTTAAGTCACAGGTAACAGGCAGCAATTTGGTGAGATCAATAAAATGTAACTTATTCCCGTCTCCCTTTGACAGGTAACAACACGGAAACAGATACTTTGTGATTATGCTCTAAACATGTTATTTGTAAAGCGAGGGAAAGGACAGTTCTTAGTATTCTGTCTGATCCGTCCACCTAAGCAACAGAATTGGTAGCGTCTTCCGTAGATTTTTAGCTAAGAAGGCAGAGGTGAGGGCCATGTGTCCACCATGGCATCCCAGCACCCAAAACAGTGCCTGGCATTAGCAGACTGACAACAAACATTTCTAGAAGAAATGAATGAATGAATGAATGAACTAATGAACAAACAAAAGATATTTCTTTAATAAAAGAGTAAGGTCCAAACTTTTCTATACATCAAAGAAGATGAATAGAGGTCCCATCAAACCACTTGGGTGACTGCTATTCCTGCCACAGGTGAAGATCTGCTGAGCTAACCCCCTCCCTGTCACCTGCTTCAGAGATGGACCTTCCAGGATAACACTGGTTCCACCAAAAGAGGCTCAGATACCCTTAGTCATGGCAGCCTGTTTTCATCAAGAGGTGAGGGGGAATCAAACTGAATGAGTTCCTTTTCCTTCAGCCAGTGTCTCAGGAGAAAGGGTATTCCTGGGAATTGATCAACAATTTAAATAGAACCTTGATCAAAGGTCAAAAGTTCTAGGAGTCTCAGTTTTCTGACACTACCTGGGTTTTTAGCCCACGCTGGAAATAAAACAAATTTATGTAATAATTTTACATGGAAATTTAAGGTTAGTTGAATCTCATATACTTTCTTTCTCACCAGTGATCACTGGCAAAATTCAAATTTCTCTCAATATTCCATGCTGTCATCCCTGCACACTAGTTCATTATTTCTACCACACCCCTTCTCACCAGCCTTTCCGTTCCTGATCCTTCCCTCAGGGCCCTCTGTGATGACCATTCCACTCCCAAGAAAGTTGTCTGCAACTTCTGTCTCTTCACAATCACTGTTCTTTGGGTTAACTGAAAATAGCCTTCCTCAGAGGGTGTGATTTTCCCTGGAAACTTTTATAGCAGAGATTCCTTCTTTCTTTCCTTTTATTATATATTGATCAGTTACTGACTGCTAGCCTGTTCATTTCCCCATCTACCCGAGGGCCAGGGGCAGTGTCTTTATTCTCCTCCCTCCTCCCACGGGGAAAACACAATGCAAGTAGACGGTGGATTTCTAACCAACAACAGAGGCTATGAGACAACACAGTCATGTTTTAACCAATAACTATTAGTCTACAGTTTCCTACTTAACTATCATTTAAGTATGAGGGCAAAATAAGGCTATTGTTTATGAGTGCTTTAAGCACTTACAGAGTCCTAGGAAAAACAAAATTAGGCCAAGAAGAAAAGTTCAGATCAGGCATACCTTGGAGATATTGTGGGTTTGGTTCCAGACCACCATAATAAATCAAATATTGCAATAAAGCAAGTCACACAAATTTTTTGGTTTCCCAATGCATATAAAAGCTATGTTTACACTATACTGTGCTCTATTAAGTGTAAAATAACATTATGTCTAAAAGATGGACATAGCTTAATTAAAAATAGTCCTCTATGAAAAATGGCACCAAAAGACTTGCTTGGCACAGGGTTGCCACTAACCTTCAATTTGTAAAAATCAGAAAACCTGTGAAGCACAATAAAGCAAAGCCCAATAAAATGAGGTCTGCCTGTATTTACCAGCTTTAAACAATCTAAGTCAGGGATGTACTTTAGAAAAATTAGGGATAGCAACTAAGATAAGAACAATATAATATATAATATATAAACTGGTTGAGGAAAAAAGGACTGAAGAAAACCTAATCAACCCAGAGAAAAGGAGGAACAGCAAATAAAAAAGCACAGTAAATTCAACACACAAACTAAGACAGTGTATGTAAACCCAAACGTATAAGTAATTAAATACATATACATTAAACTCATCAATTAAAATACAAAGAGACTCTCCGACTGACTAAATAGAAAATTTAGATATTCTGTTTAAAAAATCCACATATAAAACAGAACGTTGAAAGGAAAGGACTGGGAAAAGATTTACCAAATTGTAAGTAAATTAAAACTTTGTGAATCAGTATCAGATTTTTAAAAGACTTTAAGGGAGATGACTATCTGACTTATATACACAAGAAAACAAAATATGGGTGAATCTGATCAGTGTCCCAGTTCTACAACTTACCTGCAGCCTATAAAGTTACAGACTTGCTGTTTTAAAAGGCACCAGGGGTCTCAACTGGGGAGAGCTATGATCAAACATTTAAGAACTCACATACGGCTGGATCACAATTCCTATGTCCTGGTAATCTATGAGGAAAGGAGGGGAAAGAGCCTAACACTGCCCACTGTGGGTATGAGTTCTGAATTCGCCCATCCCCTTGGATTAAGGACCCCCAATGACAGCATTGTGGCATATAAAACAGATTGTCTCACTAAGGTTTGATGATGAAGCATCAATGGGCATCGTGTAAGGAAATATTTTTAAATGCCCAAATCCCTCTTCTTTAAGGAAAAAAAGTTAAGCACAATATACTCTTTATCCTGCAGTTATTTTATACAGAAATGGGAAGTATTACTTTTTAATCTATAATAGTTTATTATTGAGTTATGAATAAAAAAAGTGAGTTATGAAATATCAGATTTTTCAAACAAAAGGTGTATTAGGACATTTCAATGACTATGTTTTAGTGTGAAATAGCACTTCTGTTCCTTTAAGTAAATTAAGTTTAAAATATGATTTTAAGAAATAGTTCAATAGCACTAAATGTTACTTTATAAAGTGGAGATTTATACTTATAAAAGACTTGTATGCCATTTTTAAACCTAAAAATTACAATACAAAAACCTCTCATTTGCTGAAATTGCCATGATCTGAAGTGTCATTTACTTAATGCTTCACAGATGTATGATGCCAAATTGTTAGTCAGACTGCAAAGTATATTTAGTTCGGAAAAAAAATCTTCCAAAACATGTTTTCCTATATTTTACTGACATTTACATGGGGCACTATTTGAAATGTGTCATTTATTTGCACTTTATGATCCATAAATGAAGCTTTCAGTGTCTTTTCCCAAATCAAATGCGTTGTTATTGTGACCACAGAATAGCTTTTCGTTTAAAGACACCATTGTGTTTCTAGTCCCCCAGCCCAGGGTCATGTGCTACTTTGTCATGGTTTTAACTGGACTTTGCATCACACTTACTCTTTGACCTTTACCCCAGGACTCTTAGTCATCACAGAACTGTTGCTGTAAGGAGGTTCTGCTACGCAATCTGGCCCCGTATTTCTCACGAGCCTTTACGCACTTTGAGGGAGGCAGTGTGCAGTGATGGAACAGAACTAATTTTACCACTGGGCACAAGAGCACAGGCTGATGAAATTGGCAACCACGGAGCTCATACCACAGCAGGAGGTTACAGACAAAAATGGAAGAGACTGTTGATCTGATCTTCTGTGGTAATATGGATATGCATAAATAAATGGGAAGTTTGGTATTTATTAGTATTAGGGGCTTTTAAATGTCATGACTGTACGACTAGAGTCCATTATGGGTCAAGTACAATCAGCAGTACTAGTGTAAAGATGACTAAGAAACGGGAAAACAAATTTAAATGGGAATATTAAGAAAAATGGAATTTTTCTGACTAGAAGTAATCTGAATAATTGACATGGCCCTCTGTGTATTTCCAGCACCCCTTAAAACCTCTTAATACTATTAATTGCAAAACAGTAGAGAGGGATAAAATTTTTTATGGGTTCCCTACAACGCAGAGGCTATTTCTATAACAGTTATAACCAGGCATATATGTATTAAATTCACCAATTTCTAAGGAACAGAGATTGTGTCATACTTGAGTGTACATAACACATAATCTCCTAAACATATAATGAAGCAAAGTTAAATGCTTACTTACAGAAACTTAATTGTCGACTTTCACAGAATTCTGCATACTGAGCTGAATCCATAATTCGAGTTTGTCTTTCGGCTCTCTAATAGATAAAAATAAAAAGACACACAAAAGGTTTTAAAGCAAGTGGACTATTACGTTTTCACAGCTAAAACTCAGAACTGAAGTTCCACTTCCTTTCCTTACTCTAGGGGAACAGCTGAGTACCCCATAAATACCATGATACATGAAATTATGATAAGTCACAGCAGTTTTGAAGCTTGTTTCTCTGGGAAATGAGGTAAAAAAATCATTTTCACTCCTCTGTTATTTTTATTATAGCGAAAGAAAAAAACTAAAGGGCCTCAATTCTTACATTGCGCACTTCTAAATTTTATAAATCTTGTCATCCTTTTAAAGAAAAAGCAAACCGTGAGAAGGTAACAAATCAAACAGAAAATCTGTTATTAACTATCACTGCCCATCTGCCTTAAAGCTGGGAGTTTTCAGCGTTAAAATAGGAGTCAACAAATGGAATCCATATATTTCTCTCAGAACATGAGGCCAGAGCTAACAAATCCATACTTTCAATTGCAAAGAAAATAAAGAAAAAGGTAAACACAACACAAATCCTTTGATCTGAGTCCAGGTATGATTCACAGTTCGGTATAGTTTCATTCGTGGGTTTTCTGATTCAGTACAGCAGATGTTTGCTGCTTCACTGTCCCACAAGAGGTAGGATAATTATAATTCACCCATAGTTTGGTGGGAAAGAATATGACCGCTTCCGCTTCCTTGGCAAGGGAAGCGTTTTGAAATGAGACAGGCTGGTACTTCTTGGAATGAGTTTCTGGCCAGTAAAGGAAAAAAAATTCCCTGAGATTTAAAATTTTTTTCTGCTTTGGAAGGACTTTTAGCGAGTTTTCTTTATCACAGTTGATGGAGTGCATACGTACCACTTCTAATGTCTGCAGATATATATATTTTTAAACTAAAATGATTATTTTTCATTTTGCCTGATTTGGGTGAGTGGACAACTTAATTCCAATGATATATCAGTTGATGGAATGAATAATGGTACACTAGCTACAGCTCAATACAGAAACGACAGATGGGGTGGGAGTTAAGGCAAAATTTACTAACTACTGCAGTTCCTTCTACGACCACTGGCTTTTTGCCCCCTTCCTCTCTTCCTCTCCTCCTTCCCTTCTTTCCTTCCTAATCTCCCCCATGCATACTCACAAACACGCATGTGCACTGACACAAACCCAGGCTCCTCTTGTTTATTTATCCTCTAGCTTCAAGCATCCTTCTTGAACATCTACAAATAAATATTACACACACATGTGCATGTACATGTATGTGTACGGGTATCCTGTTGTGTGTGAATCTGAAACATCGAGTCCCTTAAGGGTATATATTACTGGATAAATTTTTACATACTTTAAAATATTTTTTGATATACGAATGCATGATTTAGCTTTGTCCTTCTTTTTAATGATTCAACGAATGTTTGCTAATGAGAAATAGGAAGGGATAATTTATGTGTTTTGAGCATAACAAATCAGTTACTAATGTGTTTATTTAAAAAACCTCTAAAACCAGTATCTTTAATGTATGTTATGTATTACATACGTATGTCTGTATGTCAGTCTGTGTCTGACTGTAGCAGGAACCTCTCCAGTTTGGACTTCCAGCTCCTAGGATATATCTGACACATGATAAATGAGCAATAAAACATTGGTGAAACAAACAAATGCTACCATTTTGGTCACGATGTGGGCAAATGACTATAATGCAGCCACCAGTCCCTGATTATCCAGGCGCCAAACACACGCTAGACAGAAAGCTGGCAGATGACGATGGAAAAAGAAAGTTCCCAACGGGATTCTTAACACTAACTTTGCTTCCAAAAGTTGGACATTCAAGATTTGGCCTCTGTATACATGCTGAGATAGCTGATATACCTGCAGTAAGTATTTCTGGAAATGAAAGTTAGGAAAACTGATCCTAAGAAGTTAAGGTTGCCAGAGTTGCCAACATTAATTTAAGTGAGGTGTTTAACTAGTTGGACACTTCTGAACTGCAAAGCCTACCATCTCACTACATTTCAAAGACACGAGAGGACTTTAAGTGACGAGAACTTAGCTTTATTCCGTTTAGACACCCTCTTCGGTGTCTGTTCTCTTTTCTTCATTAAGCATCTTAGTCTGATGTTAATTCCTCTGCACAGTAACCTTTGATCTCAGGAGCCCCACAAAGCCACTAGGGCACACACAGGAATCATCCAAGTGCCTAGCACGCAGCAAGCACTCCATGCAAAGCAGCTGACTCCACAGCAAAGCTTTACAGGCAGTACAAAATCATGGCCTACCAGAGCTCGACAGTAGCTTAAAGCTCCTCTTCTTCAATCTCCCTCACTTTAAAGATAAGGAAATCAAGGTTCAGAGAGAAATGATTTGCCAAAGGTGACAAGTTAGAACTGAAGACCAGAGCTCTCAGTCCCCTGAGCCAGCCTATTTCATTTAAAAGGTTGTCCTCCACCTAGAGTAATGTTTTACTCCAACATTTTTTTCTGGGATCCCCTAAATTCTATACATTATCTTACTGAAATGTATCATGAAGCCACCATAATTAACACACCCAAACTGTTCATGAGAAAATGAAATTAGCGAGGCCCTGGACTGGCAAAGAAGGCAGATCCTGGAATAATCCAGAGCGTGTACACAGCCACGCATGTGACAGTGTATAGGGTGGCTGCGAACACGTCCCAGGTGCGCAGGGACACTGAGTCCCCTCAACCGCTGGGTATCACACAAGGCTGTGGCAGCAGAACCCCAGGCCCGTATCTGGTGACGAGATGCCTTGTGCATTTCCCTTGGTGTGGCATAAAAATATGATTTTCTATGTGTGCTTGACATGAAAAAGGTTGGGAAGACTCCTACTAACACCCTCGAATCCACACCACCTGGCACAGGGCACGTACGCTACTCAGCTCGGTCAAGTGAGCGCAACCAGAAGTCAGAGACACTACCTGGGACCTGAGGACGATGAAGACGATTCAGACACTCCTCATGCTAAGTTTTGTTTACCTCTCTCTCTTCCCTAGGAATTGTTTCAAGTGACGGAAAGGGGACAAATTCAGCCTTATAAAAGGGTCCCCAGTAACTTGGCATCCTGTTGTATCACCCCTTAGTCTTACGCTATTACCTTAAATACCAGGAAAGGCAGGGAGTATCCAGCCTTCTTGGACTATTTGCTGTTCAAGGACAGCAACTACGTTTTGCTTCTATAAACTCAATGTTGGCCTCTGCTCAGCTTAGATTTACCTGGGCCTCAGTAAACATGTGCTGGTTGGCTGAGTGACTGGGCAGATGGATGGGTGGATTAAGGCAAAAGAAATGTATACAAATCCTTGTTGGCTGATCTAAAATTAGGAACTGTAATATCTGTAATCAAACTGTACAAATTCCAGAGAAGGTAGGCAGTTTTTTAAGCCAGAGACCCATAAAAAACAAGACCCTGGCCAATGGTGAACTAAGGTTGGCTCTTATTTCCTGTGTGGTCCTAACTCTACTTTTCCTTCTGGCTCTCTTCAGATCACCCACTGTAATCCACACTAACGTGCACGCTGGCAGTCCTCTTCTATTCCTGGAACTTTAAGAAATCTCTGGGAAGAGGCACAACGGAGAAAAATCATAAACCTAATAAAAGAGCATGACCAGAATAACAACGACAGACCAGCACAATAATCTTTAAGATAAACAGTTTTAGTAAGAGCCTTTCTTTTCATCCACGTAACGGAAATAAGATGCCTGGAAAAAAAAAAAAGGTAAATAGTTTTTATAGCTCCATCTTACAAGCTGAGCACACTGAGATTTAGGGAAGTAAAAAAAAAATTAAAGCACATAGTTAATACAGAGGCAAAGCTAAAGTAAAACTTGGGTCCTGAAGGACCTACTCTGAGGCACATCACTGAATAATCGCAACCACAGCTTTTATTCATCCTGAACATTCTCAAATGACACATGCCCCCCTGATCCCGGGCAGCCACATGAATGTAAGATCATCTCTGGACACTCATGCTCTTGTATCTGCAAGTCCAGTTCGTCTTCTGCTTCATCTGTCACTTCTGCCCACTCCTGGTTTTCTTTAGTGTCGGCAGTGTTCTTGAAAACTCCTAAAAATATGCTACATACTCGGGAGGCTTTCTTGAAACTGAACCTTGCTAGGACCACAATATAGTGAAGTATCACCAGGTAGGGGCATACATGGATAAATTACTTTAGAAAGAATTATTCCTAAAATTTTCCAAATATCCAAAATATTTTAAAATTTAACAGAAATAGCTTTAAAAAAAAGGTAAAAGAGAACAATTATGTTCATAGTCATTCATCTCACTACCAAGGTTACAGCTCTTGGTTACAGCTCTTTCTGGTTATTGTAAAACTGAAGGTAGATTTCCATGCCAGATGAACTCATTTTCTGGGTCCTACCTTAAAGAAAACAGAGGAGGAAATATCCCTACAGATGCAGTATTTCGTAAAATCTGTTTGTTTAATGAACACAAAAGACTCTCAGTATATGCTAGCTAATTTAAATTTTCAGTGAGAAGTATTTTTTTTCCCCCTTTCCGGTTAATGTGAAATTGCTTGTCTTTGAAAAATACTTTCAGCAGTGACAATCAGCATTTGCCCCTGCCTCTATCAGTCTGAGGTATGAGGTTGGATTATCTCTGCAGTGTGCAGTTTTAAATTCTCTGCGTGCTTTCACTGGCACGTGTGTGAAAGTTCTAGAAGCTGTGTGCCAGCCTGACTCTTGGTGGCCTCTCAAGACACATGACTGTTGTCTTTTCTTCAACAACAAAGAATCACAGAACATAACTTTTAAACCAAGGTGAAAGTTTATCTGCTTTGACTTCCACCTGGGATTAAAAAAAAAAATTCTTATTTTGATTATACTTAGAAGTCTTACAGCCGAAATGCAAAGTCCTTTCTGCATGGAAAAGGCTAAATGCCGATGGTAATCTACCAAATACCTTACATTAGACAGCAAGTGGTTGCTGAACTCGAAAACTTCATATAGAGGGGTTGCCACGGCCTCCCTGACAGTACGTGAGTTACGGAATGTTTAAGCGTGTTCCTGTGCGCTGTGGTCCCCTGCAGTAGGTTACCAACAGACCAGTAAACACCACAGAATGCTGAAGAATCGTAGGAACCACACCCCCAAGTCACTGTAGACCAGGAAGCTGAGGTCCAGAAAGGTTATAGGGTTTATCGGACTGTTACAGAGGCAACCCAGTACCCAGGCATGTACTGGTTCTACTCGTGAGATTAGGTGTAATTTACTAGATCCTCCTACCCAAGAGTTAAGTGAGTCTCCTTCAAAACATCTGGCAGATTCCCCTGCCTTTAACGCTCACTGCAACGCTCAACATTCGGGGCCCGAAGTACTGCAACACGTTTTTGCTGGCTCCTTCCAAACATTCTAACTCTCCCAACCCATCTGGGTTCGATTACTTTAAATGAAAACATAGAAAAAACCTTGGCACATAGGTCTTTTACTCAGGTCACCCTTTGTCACATCCGCCATGCTTTGCTGTTCCCTGCCCCTCCCTCATGAGTGCACTGGCTATCTCCTCTCCCATCCACGTGGTAACTTAACTCCTTCCCTTTCAGCATTGGTACCACCTCCTCTAGGAAGTCCTCCCTGAAGATTCCAGGTCACATTGATTTCACATTGATTTCTCTCTTTTGAAACATATTTGTTCTTCTAGACAGCATTATACTCCACACTTTTCTATGTGTACTACTTCTGTCTCCTCTCAAAGATTACAGCAGTGAGAATGTATTAACCAAAGAAAAGCAAGTTGAGAATTAGAATGCTTATGTTTAACATTTACGTTTAAACACAGAAGCGTGCATGTGCACATGCATATACGTGTGCAAACATCTAGAAGTATATGCCTTATACTTTTGATAGTATCAACCTCTGGGGTCAGCATTATGGGGAACTTTTACTTTTTCAGTTACATATTTCAGTAATTTGAAATTTTTTAAGTGAATGATAATCAGAAAAGAAAAGATTTTTGAAAGTAAGGCAATCTTGCTTGATTTACAGAAGGTCATTAAATAAATGTCCATACACACAAAAATAATCAAAGTGGTTATGTAAGAGGGAGAAAAATCACAGAGAGACAGCATAGGCTTATGTCCTCAAGGGAGATAAGGCGAGAGCGAGACAGAGAAAGGAGAATGTTACTGCAATATTTAGGAAGCTAACCCAGAATTCTGAGTGATATAATCTTAAAATTAAGTCATTTGACTCAGAATTTTCTCTGAATTATACACCTGAATAATAATACAATATATTTCCTAGTCTAAAAATAAAGGTTTCCACTGGTATTAATTTGTTCCCCCAGAGTGATTTTTATAATCCACCAATTTTATGTGTCCAAGGTATTCAGAATGTATTATAGTAATCATATGCAGTTTCCTAAAGAAATAGCTACAGACTCTAGAACAGTCAAGGGATTTAAAAGGAATTTTGTGCTAAAAATAAGTGAGTAATTCTTAGCAAGTACAAAGCATCAGTGATTGAGAAATACACAAAAGGATATTTGTGATATGAGTTCATAATAGAGTTGTTTCAAAATATTGGATTTTTTTTGGTCTATACTCTATGAGTCTAAATATATTAGCTAATGTTAATATAGGAGTTTTTTTCTTTTTTATACGTTTTAAATTGTCAAAAATGAGCACGACTTGTTATATAAGGAAAATATAGTTGTTATTAAAACCAAAACAGTGCATTTAAAATCGGTTTAATGCCTGCTTCAAATTTTTTAAATCTGAATTTATTAAGCTAATGGTGGGGAAAATTATACACAATAAAAAATTCCTGTCCCGGAATAAAATCTGTGCAAAGAAAAGTATCGCTTTTTTTTTCCCCCAGTAACCTAGTACCATACAACCTAATCCGATGTTTAGTTGTAAGCCCTCATGTAGTATTAGTACTAATTTTTACCAGTGTTTTCCTGAAATTATAAACATGCTCTGTAATAACTAAGTTGGCAAATAATATAAAAAGCTATGTGAATTTCCGCCCAAACTAGTTCTTTAAAGCAAAGAAGAATGGCCTCTTTTCTATTTTCCTGATTGAGGGTGCTGTAACCCTTTTCTGTGGTTTCTATTTGGCTGTACATCCGCATACAGTATGTGCATACTGGATATGTGAGCTCTTTAGGTATTCTGAGTAACACTGCTAGAAATTCTCATAGGTTTATATAATATTCAGACGAGTCGATATGACTTTACAGTCTAGTAAATATACAAGGATATAGTTAAATATTTTGGTCATTTAGGGTAAAACTTGCAACTGGAAAATATATATATAAAGCAACTATTGACCAAAATTTACTTCATACTTTCTTTTTAACCCTGAGTTAGAAAGCTGTAGACCTTTCCATTTTGATTTAGTCAAGATCACATTCTCAAGCAGCCCAACATGCACACCAAACCGAGGCTGGCCTCACTTACGCGGTGGGAAAGCCTGGCAAACACAAGGTGAAATCCTGCGACTCGGGCAGCCTGTCAGTGCAGCACGGCCCTCGCCGTCCTCTCCCAGGATAAACGGGACGCTGCACAGAACAAGGGAGAGCCCTGCCTGGAATCTCCTTTTGCTGCTACTTATGTGATACATCTGAGTGTTTTAATAAGGAGTTTTTTAAACATGTGAAAATAAAAATTTTATCTTAGCTTAATTCATCAATTAATTCCCCCTAAGCAAGTTCCATGAGCCCTACCTTTAAAACACACCTGGATTAAACCACTTTTCACCACCTTCCATTTTCTGCTACTACTCTGGTCCAAGCCGCCATCATCATCACCATCATTTCTCCCTGCATCATTGAATAATCTCCCAAAGGGTCTTCCTGCTTCCACTCTTCCTCTTCCCCTACCCTTGCCCCTGACTGTCTATTCACTGCACAATGGCCAGAGTGATGTTTTAGAAGATGCAAATCAAATCATGCTATTAAATGATCAAAACTTCCCATAGCTTCTCATCTCACATAGAATAAAAGCCAAAACCCTGAGAATGGCCTATAAATCCCCAGATAACCTGGTTCCCTGTTCCCTCTCTGATCTCCCCTCCTGCCACAACCCTTCTCACTTATTCCACTCCAGCCACACTGGCCTATCCTGAAGTTTCTTGAAAATGCTAAGTACATTCTCACCCCAGAGCCTTTGCATCTGCTATATTCTGTCCCGAATGCCCTAACTGTACATCACTGTCTGGCTTGCTCCTTCACTTCCTGCAGGTCTCTGTCCAAAAGTCACCATAGGAAAGAAGCTGTTTATGACCACTTTACAGAAAGCAGCAGCTCCCCAGGTCACTCTCTACCCATTACCCTGCGTCATTTGTCTTCATAGCTCTTACTGCCATCTGCCACAATGATATTATATAATTATTCATTTATTGTCTCTTCCTCCCCAACTAGAATGTAAGTTCCCTGTTGGCAGAGACTACATCTATTTTATTCACTGCTAAACCCCCAAAGCTTCTGCAGAGCTTGACACATAGTAGTGTTTCATAAATATTGGTGGAATGAACCCATATATACTTCTTCCTACATTCTCTTCATAGAAAAGTTAATACCCTTAAGGCAGGGTTTCTCGGTCTTGGCACTACTGACATTTGGGGCTGAAGAGTGCTTCGTTGGGGTCTGCCCTGGGCACCGTAGGAGGCTTACTGGCATCCCTGACCTCTACTCACTAAATGCCTTTGGCACCTGCCCATTACTCTGTGGGCTATGAAAACCGAAAATGTCTCCAAACGTGGCCAAGTGTTCTCTTGGGGGCAAAACCACACCCAGTTGAGAGCCACTAGTTGAAGGGGAAGGGGACTAACGGCGGTTCACTCATTACTATATGTGGGTGCCACACTTGGTCCTTTCATTATCTCTTTTAATTCTCAATGGGCAGATATGATTCCTATTTTTAAAGTGAAGATGCTACGGCTTACACGCGTCAGGCAACTTGTCTAATTTTGCTGAGCAAGCAAGGCGCGCTGCCTTCTGAAGCCAGGTCTGTCTTACTACAAAGTCTGCGCTCTTCTCACCATGAGCCTCATGGATGACACCGCTAATGCAGAAGTGACACAGGTCAGGCATGCAGCCCTAGAGCCCTCCTATTTTCCTTCTCCTCTGCCAGGTGTTTCTCAATGAAACACCAGAAATTGCAGGGCAGAACTTGAAAACCACTGTGCTTTCCTACACTGCCTGTCCTTCAAGGAGCAAGCACGTGCCTCCATATCTCGTTTCAAAACAGAGACCACTTCACACATGGGACTCACAGGACGACCGCAACACTGAAGGAACATCGAATCCCCAACTCATCAGAGTGACCTTTAAAAAATGTAATCATGTGTCATTTCCATCAAATCCCTGCTTGGTGCTGACATCATGGTCTGTTGCAAAAGTGACGGGCTTATCCACAGAGCATGTATGAAAGAGCACTTGTCAAACAGACACCGGAACCAATGCTCCTCCTTCTAAACCTCCTGAGCCAACACACCCGGACCTGCTCTTACCTCGCATATGAATCCCACTCCCATCCCAACGCTACACTCTTGCTGCCGGAAATGCTGAGAAGTAGCAGAGAAAACTGGCTCAGTGATAAATTAAATAACCAGCTTACAGTCTCCACCTCCTATAATTTATGGTGATGGTTTCAATCACCCAGTTTATAAAATAATTTAAAAACTGCACTTCACATAGTAAACCTTAAGTATTCTAATTAAGATGGTATTCCAGTAAGATAGTAAAATTTTTCATTTAGGAATTTTCAATAGAAGGAATATACTGCTGTAAACAAACTCTGAAATAAAAGGGGGGTATAGAAAAACATGTTAAGCAATAAATTTGAATCACACATGCTTTAAAAATTCAAAAACAAGAAAGACGAATAATAAAGATGAACTATTACATGATGAACCAGTGAAGAAACGAAGTCACCAGTCTAGGAGAAATTCCCAAGGGAATATGTTGTAGAAGAAAAATAGGCTTTTATAACTGGACACCATCTGAGTTAAGATGAGAAGCAAAACAAACCAAATTACATTGTTTATTCCCCTAAAGAGAATGCTCTTAATCATTTTAGAGCTGACATTTCTTTGCCCATAATTGGCTGAGCTGTCTTCATGAGTCAGAAATGAGCAAGTTCACAACAGAAACCTGCCACACACTGATCTGGCTGAAAGCATGAGTTAACACAAAACAAAAAGAAGAAAGGGACTTCCTGAGTCTGCCAAGATTTAATCAATGAAAAAAAAAACCACACACACACAGAAACAGACTTGACCAGCTATGACTATAATGAGAACACAATAGCAATCATCACTATCCAAGTTGCTTTTGTTTCCAATGTAATAAATAAAAGTTCCCAAATTATTAACAGGAATAAGCAGAAATGTCTACACATTCAAAAAATTAATGCCTATTTTCAATTCTTATCTTTTAAAAAAACTCTGCCTAACTAATTAAAAAATAAACAAAAACAGGACTCATCTTTGAAATAACTGTGGGTTCACAATCTTGGAAGGATAGTCCTGTAGGGACTTATCTCCCAAAGAAGCCTGGCGTGTACTTAGATTCAGTATTTCAAGCAGCCTGAATACTATGACCTCCTCTTGGGCTTCAAAGAATGCAGAACAGCAAAATCCCCTGGAATCATAAATGTAAAACCTATAATTATGGTTATTTAACAAAATGGTTTCTATTAAGATATTTGATGATGAAATTCCCATCCTTAGATGTCAGTGCCCAAATTTTAATCAGCCTTTACTCATGAGTAAATGTATTATAACTGTTATTTGATTAAATGTCAGCCGCCATTAGGCCGACTTTTTCAGTAAGCAGGCTTGCAGCAGGCAGGCCACAGCGGGTGTGGAATGGATTCCAAAGGGGGAAGAAAGGAAAATTGTTTTAGCAACGTGGTGATGTTAGGCAGTGCTTCATCTTACAGAAAGTAACCACGAAATCTTTAGAGAAGCGAAGACCACTTTGGCAGCGAGAAGAACGAAAGATCAGAGGTAGTTAAACGGGTGAGGTCAGCAAGGAAGACTCAAAGCACAGCAGCGTTTCTGATGTTATGGATACTGCCTTGTTGATTCTCTCAACAGCTGTGTGGGTAGGAAGACCACCTATTATATCATCTCCATTTTATAAATGAAGACACTGATCTCACTGACTCTCTGTGGCTTAAAAAAAAACCCTCTTATTTTGAAATAATTTCAATTTGCAGAAAATTTGCAAAAACAGTAACAGAGAGTTCCTGGGTCCTCTTCCCGCAGGTTCACCAGCCCGGAGACTCCCTGTCCCTTCTCACCTCAGAAGCCAAGCAGGGTCAGGTGTGTTCAGTACTTGGATGAACATTTCTGTTGTTTTTCCTTGAGGCATTTTGCTAGAAAGACTTAAGATTCCTTCTCTGAAACCAGTGAGCTTCCCACTAGATCACTGACTTACAGAACAAAACTCCTTCCTCACATAGAACATTTTCTAACTGAATATAGATAGAATTAGCCAAGTAAAATTACCAGACAATTCAACTAGATATTACTGCTACATGTTACAATGCTAGAGACCTAGATTTGCCATAATCTAAAAAATGTTACCTGAAAACCTCTTCAGTAGCTCTGATAAGAAACTGGTTTAGTTTTTACAGAACTGAAAACCCCAAAACTTGAGTTATGTTGTGATAAGATTTAGAAATGCATTCTAATGTGAACAGGATATTTAGCAAGATCTGAGTGGACCAACGTTATGGAGTTATCTTACACAGTGCCTTCTGAGGCTACACACTTTTTCTGAGTCAGTTTACTGGGGACAGCAGTCAGTGTTAGATATTCCAGCAACTTGACCTTTCATATGCTGTAAATTCTTTGACTGGTTGACTGTAGTCACTATGAAAGGAAGACTGTACCCAAGCTAAATTTCATTTGTATGTACATCCACAGGAATTGAGCCTCATTGCACGTTTTATAAAGAAGACTCTGTTGAAGACTGATACTGTTTCTTAGACACACAGGTGCTGGGCACTGAGCTAGGTACGTTCCAGATGTTACCACAAATCCTTCCCAACAGTTCTAAGATGTGGCCCCGGTTGAGAATCTGAGTCAGAAACATTTAGTAACTTGTCTAGGGTCACAAGGATATCCCAGACAAGATAAAAGATGGAACTGTGATTTGAGCACCAAGGTCTGTCTGACTCAGAGCTGATACCGTGCAGTACAAAGAGAACTCAGAAAGGAGGCAGGCATGTAGCAAACGCTTGGTAAGAGACAGAGAAAAAATCTGTCACTCGATAATAAAGACTTCATACTCTTCTGTGATGACCGACATCCTGAATTAGGAAAATGATGCCAAGGGAAACACATAGGCTAAACACTCTGAGAGTGTGTAGTGTGTGTCTGCGCACGTGGGCGCAGGCGTGCCTGTGTTGTTAGTTTGTAGCTTTAAAGTGGGGAACACACTGTAGTGACGTAAAGCATGTTCTCATCTGTGGGGAAGGTCATCCTCTTCCACAGAGGAAGACGCAACAAGAAGGCTCCACGGAGGAGGAACAGGGGGAAGGTGAAAGCGGGGAGAGCAGAATGCAGCCAGTCAGAGAAGTCCCACCACCCCGATGACCACTGGGGCCACAGTGATCCCATGACCAGATTGGATGTTACCAACTGTTACAGGTGAATTCAAACACAAACACACACACACAGCGGCAACACTGAGATGAATGTTGACAGTCCACACCATGAAAATACAACCTTGCCTAAATAATAAAGTAAGATTCTTCATTGCACAAAAGCAATACTCTTAAGAGTTCTTTTATATTGGTGCTTTCCTGGTACATTTACAATAGGATGAAATAAACTACAGTTTGATTTATATACTACTTCTAAGTAATCCTCCTCCGGCAGCACATCAGGTGTCCCTCAAGCAGGGTTAAATGGATCATGCCCTGTTACTTTGCATGCCCTCCTTTGCATAGTGTTCTTTAGAGGAGGCAGGAAAACACACAGCCCAGATGGTACTTATTTTCTATAGCACAGTATTTTAATTTCTTAAGTAGCAGGATGGATATTTTGATTAACAAACAAACAAACAAAAAATCTAAAATCAAATTCTTTCCCCTACTTCCCTCTGGAATTTTAGAAGCAGGAAGCATACTAATAAATGCTGAATGACTTCTTCAACCTTTTGATGTTCCTAAGTTCTGATAAACAAAACTCTTTTAATTAATATGAGACTTAGGCTGAAACACATTAAGACATGAACACTTGTCGTGGGGGTAGGACAGTTCTTTGAAAATCACAGGCTGTATGACAGAATATTCCTTTAATATGAAAAACAGACTTAGTTTGTCAATTATCTTGGAATTAACAAGAGAGGACAATCAACGATGTAGGTAAAAGACCCAGACCAGGTCTATCCTAAGAAACGAATTACTTTCTAGAAGTGTATTCTCAATTTTATCAACCTAGGGGGCTCATCCAACAGGTTTTACTAGTTAAATAATTTTGGCTGCATACAATTTGATACCAAATTATAGTTGTTTAAGCAAGATAGACGTTTATTTTTCCTCATATACATGAATTCTGGAGATAAATAGTTCTGGCTTAATATAACCACTTACTGAAGTCACGAGGGCCCTGGTCTCTTCCAGCATTTGCTCTGACATTTCTAAGCTGTGGCTCCCCTTCCCTCCCCACCCACTCACCTTTTAAAAGCTTGCTCTGTCTGTCTATCCATCCATCCATCCAGTCATCCTGTATGTATATCTATCTATCTACCTACCTACCTACTTACCTACCTATTCATTCACTCACTTGTTCCCTGCCACGCCCCACCCCTTGCTTTATTGGGATATAACAGACATACAACATTGTGTAGGCTGTGGCTCTGTCTTCATGATTCAGAAAGCTCCAGAAATCACATCTGGATAAAGCAATCAAACACAGAAAGGTATGAAAAAGGCTGCAACCCTTCTATTTTAAGAACACTAGCAGAAGTCCAGTAGAATACTTATGCTTACATTTCACGGGCCACAACTCAGTGCTATGATTAAATGCAGCTGCAAGGTACAAAGAGGGATGTGGCATTTGGATGGCAATATTTCCAGCTACCTGACTCCTGCACCAACTTTCGTTGTGCCTCCCATCTCCCCCACAGAAGGGCACTGGACCGAGGAAACCAGGAGGCCTGGTGATACTGATGATGGAAGAGAGACTGAGGCGTTCATAAGAATCTGCACTTTCATAATAGATGGAGAAAGGAAAAAGAATTCCAGGTACACTTTCTCAGGGAAGTTAAAGGAGAAGATCATGACTGCTCCGGCTTCAAACGCCTCCCCCTCGAGAGGCTCCTGTCACGAACGAGGTCCAATACAAGAAATCTAAGACGACGTACTAATGGACTTGGCAAAAAATACCAACCACTATGCAATTCATGTGGAGGCTGAATAGTAAATCTGTCTTTTTAAAATAAATAAAATATACGCTAAAAGCTATCAGCAAATGGCTTTTTTAGCGCAGTATATCTAGGAGACTGTAGTAGCCAAAGGCATGGTGATGTTCTTTGAAAATAAGAGCAAAATTTTCAAGTGGATGTTTTTCAACACAGATGAGCAGAGGAAAAGGGAAACATAATCAAACAGTGTCAGTTACTTCGAAGTCACCGTAGCCTAAGACTTCTTCACTGTACTAGTCTATACAGAGTCACTTGTGGGATAAAACTAGAAATTCTACAGTTCTAGAAAAGCCTTTGGCATTCTGATTATATGAAAATAACAGTGAGGCTTTGAAGATGCAGGTATACTTAGTGGACACGTTTTAAACTTCCTTAAAGAAAGTTCTTGTCCATTTTCCAACAGCTAACAAAGCCAGTAGACACCCTCAGTAGGCAGGGAACACGGCCGGACCTCTGCATGTCCCTTAAGAGAAGCATATCCTATACCATTAACTGAAGAAAGAAAAAAACCCTACCAAGTCCCTATTAAAAAGAAATCATATTTGGTACGCCTGTGACACTTTAAAGAGCATATTATGTGGGAAAACAAAATAAACATTTAACCTGGCTAACAAAAATGGATTTGAAGTTTCAACATATTTGGCAGACAGGTAGAATTAAATTCAAGTCAAGTATTCAGAGAAACTAATACAGAATTTAGATATTTGCTTAAGTAATATAGTATTTAAAATAACATATTTGAAGAAATGTTTTTGTTGAAATGTTTTACGGTTTTAAGTGAGGATACTTCTTTAGAGAAAAAGCTTGACTGAAGAATACTTTACTTTCTTTGTTCTGTGAACTTTAGTGGGATTTTTGTGTTTACTCTTTCATTAGCCATTTTCTTTTAAGTCTAAGATAACTGGACAGTATCCCCTGTAGCTTTTACGAAGAAATTAGATTTAGATGAAGATTATGATCATCACTTTGGAAGTAAAACACTGATAGTCTCAGAACAACTCTTGCATGTATGCGGGCACGCTCTGAACGATGAGCGGGTGGACGGAGGGATGGTCTGAGCAGTAAACAGCTAAGGCGCTGGCTGTCTACTCTTGCTGCCTCCATCCCTACAGGGCTGCCCTACAAGTCTCCCTAGGAGAGTGGTTACCGCATGATCCTGCCTTCCAGCCACGCTGCCCGGTCCCGGCCTGGGCGCCCAACACAAACTGGGCCAACCGGATGCCATTTCCTGAGACTGGAGATGGTCACTGTAGGGGGTTGGGTCTGCCTCTCTGCAGGTGAGGAAGTTAACTTTGCAGCACCTGCCGGTGGACTGTCATCCACCAAGTAAACCACGTTGGTCTACAGGCAGAGAAAAATTAAGCCTCTGTGGAGAGAGAGGCAAGAGATTAGAGATAATGAACAGAAATCTGATTTCACTGGTGTCTGAGTTGCAGTTCCTGAGGCTAAGCTGTATTTCCATCCTTGGGTTGCTTAGCAGATACAGATCCTTACATGAGAAATGTGTCTACAAGCAGAGTTAAACATTTTTCTAAACAACCCATCATATGGACTAGAAGTGAATTCATAAATTCAGTTTGTCATCCCTAGTCTCATGAATCCACGATGTCTGTACAGTTGTATACCAATCAGAGAAAGAACAGTGGTAACCTTTTTTGAAGTATAACTCCCATGACAAGTTTGCGTCATCATCCTGAAAAAAATGACCATTGAATTAATACGCATCTTTAATTTACCATCAGGACATTGCCAGTAGCTTGGACATAAATTATATAAAGTCTTAGATGCAGTCATAAAGTCCTTTACTTAGGAAATAAAATCATCCTAAATAACGTTATAAAAAAAATCAGGTGGAGGTGCCAATATTTTTTTTTTAACTATTCTTTAATACCAGGAGTTTTCTGTTGCCAGAGAAAACCAGCTGGACAAAACAGTTTCCAGAGAAAGTAAGCGGCTCTGTTGTATTGAAAATGTGTGAACACACAGAAATTCACTTTCAAAACTAAAGTATAAAATCCTCCAACGTACAAATGTATTATATCCTAAGAGTTTGTTTTAAATTCAGACTGCATCCTCTCATAAAATTTTGTCTTAAATGGTAGGCAGGTTCCCAAGTAATCACAAATTAACACAGAAAGTATTAATACAAAAACCTATTTAATCATAGGCATCTAGACTCTACCCGGCTTATCTATGGATCAGAAGAGGCATAAAAAATTAAGAGAATTTTGTCCATGTCCAGTATTGTGCAAAATTATAAAAACAGAAAGTTGGTGTTTGGTATCTTGTTTTATTTCTTAAATCTCAACTTTCTAGCATCTCTCTCTTGAATTTTCTCTTTCCCACAAACATACAACATAGCACATCACTTAATGTTCTCTGCTCTTTCAATTTTTCTATGGTTCAAAACTACCTGACCTCTGTTCCTTGCTGACCAACATTCTTTAGAGAAAGTCCCTTTCAGCTAATGATTAAGAGCGAAGCACTGCGATTTCACATCAATAGGTAAGCAACTGAGTGTCCTTGGCCCTTCATGTGTTTCTGAAATTTCTGAAAGAAGAAACAGTAATCTCTTATCAACTATGGTTTTGAAAATAGTGGGTTTAAGTGATGAGGTTTCACATTTGTAAAACAAATCTGACAAGGCTGTTCTTTAGTAAAATGTGTGATTCTGTTCAGAAATTACCTGAAATGACCAAAGAGAAGCAAAAGTAAAGCAAAATAACCATTTGCCTTGAAACGAGGGCAGCAAGTAACCACACACAATGAAACTCGAGGAATTTCTTTCAGATAAATTTTTCTGGGTTGGAAGAAATATGACACTCTCCTGCTACTTTCCTTTTCCAGGCAGTGCAAGCACCCATGCGTTTTTCCTCCTCACACCTTTGCTTTGTAACTGTGATCCTGAGCAAGTTACCTAATCCCTGTGCTTCGGGTCCTGGTCTGCAAAGAGCGGTAATAACAGGACTGACCTCATGGGGTAGACGGTGACGTGAGCTGATACCTATGTCAGGGTTTAGAGCAGCGTCTGGGCATGTATTAAGTCCACACAGGGCTCTTACTATTACTACTATGTCTACTTCTCTGCTATATTACAAATTCTGTCAAGGAAACAACTGTGTTGTGAAAATTATGCTATATCCCCAGGATCTAGTACAGTAGATGGCATAAAAAATTAAAAAATACTAGTTCATTTTTAAGGTTGATAAATTGAGACATATTAAATTCATGATTCCTCAGAATTTAAAAACAGCCACTGAAACATTTAAGTACAAGTAAACTCTGAAATTACAAATAAAAAGTAATGAAAGAAAAACAGCAGGAAAGCAAAAAAAAAAAAAGCAGAAGAATAAAGTAAGATTAAAAAGATAACTGTTATGTAAATAGAGGTAAATAGGGTAACCTCATCTCCTCAACTGAAAGAAATCAAAGGGAAAAAAATCTTAAGATTTTGGGGAAAACACAAAATTCCACTATATATACACAAAACAGTATACTGTTAATGATGGTTACACTCAAACCAATTGGCTGAGAAAGACTGACAGTAAAGACAGGCAAAACTATTACAAGCCTAGGGATTCACTGGGACAAGAGAGCCAGTTTCTACTGACGAAGGGTCTATCAACAACGAAGAAAAACTCTTGAGAGTCTCCCTCCTAACGCAGGATAACTGGCCTATGTACAGGAAAAAATGGTTGGATATTAAAGGAGGTATTTACAGAAACATCCCAGCAGTAAAAAAAAACTTGAGTTTTTATGTGTCTCTTGTTTTCTATTTGATTAAGTACGAAAAAAGGATGGGGTGTTCAAAATGGAAACACCTATTTCTATTAATTTAAAAAGTGAAACGCATTTTACACGTACTGCTACCTGCATTTGTCCATATGTCCAGTAACTGCATGTAGTAAGTGAAACATCCTGGGGGAGAGCAGTGCTGACATGCGGACGGGCTGACTGTGGCATTTGCTCAGTTTGAGGTCGTCACAGTTTCTTTCCCCTTACTTTGTGTAGGAGGATGTCTTCATTGTGTCGATTTTCAAAAAATAAAAAACACCAGTAATAGAATCTTTGCAACACTATGAATTGAGATGGAGAATGAACATAAAAACCTTTTATACTACTCGAAGGTTCACAACTTAGCTCCAAGCAAAGTAATTCAAAGCGATAGACCTCAAAGACAAATGAATGTTTTCCGTGTTTAGAAGACAAGTGTTATAAATTTGCTGTCTGTGATGACCACTGGATGCTACTAACACATATTTAAAAAAAAAAACACACTTTACGTATCCCTTTAAAGCTCAAAGTATTAAGAAATCAGTGCTTTCCAAATGATGAAACATCTATGACTTACAGATGTTTGGAAATAACTTCATTATTATTAATTTGTTTGTTTGTGTAACATATTTATTGAGTGTGTACTATAGCTACATACTGTTCTGGGCACTGAAGATACTGTAGTGAAGAAAACAGACAAAGCTTTGCGCCTCATCATTAGGGCACTAATCCCACTATGAGGGCCTCACCCTTATGACCTCATCTAAACCTAATTATACCCCAAAGGCCCCCCCCGCCCCTTAAATACCATCACATTAGAGGTTAGGGCTTCAACATACGTATTTATGAGGAGACACAATTCAGCCCATAGCACCTTTCTATGCATGGATGGGGCAGGTCTCTCTGATGATGTGATACCTGAGCAGAGATGAGCGGGAAATGAGAAGGCCAGAGAACCACATGTGAAAATGTCAGTAAGAGGCAATGTGCTTGTCCAGTTCAGAGCCACTGGCCACTGACAGCAGGAGAAAGATGGCAACAACTGAGGTTATTAATGATCTTCATAAGAGCAATCTCATGAGGGTGGTGGGGGTGAAAATGTGATTCAAGTGGGATCTAAAGTGAATGAGAGAGAGCAAATGCAATTCTTTTGAGAAATTCTACTGTAAAAGAGCTGAAGAATGTCACTGTTTTTTGTTTGCTTTAAGGCAGGGAAAATCACAGCAGCAGAGTTATACTGTGTGTCAGCACCGTGGTAGGAACTTGCAGAAGTGTTCTGATGGTTGTCTTCTCAGCGAAACAGGAAGCAAGGTGCCAGCTGAGTGAAGACAAGAGAAGTGCCAGAGGTCTGATGAGAAAGGAGGTTTAAATAGGTACTAAGGTCAGGGGGAGAATGAGAGCACTGGGGATGTTCCAAACTTGTGGGGCAGTGCTAGAGGCCGTGAGGTTCTTAGTTAGTGATCAGAAGTGAGACGAATCAGCTTGACTGTGCTTTTGTCTAGTCACGTTCTGTTCCTGGGAAATAGATATAATGTAGCTATGAAATGAGCAAAGAATTGGATTTAACCAGAATTGGGGTTTTGCTAGGACAGGGGTAAGCCTGAGTTTTTTCCTTACGAGGGTTTGTAATCAAAAAAAGTTTGTAGACTAACAACGAACAGAAAGTGAATACTATTAATAATGATGATCTAATAGATACATAAAAAATCTCCCTACGCTGTCCATGAGTCATTTACAAAAAGTCACCACATATTAGGACACCAAATAAATTCTAATGAATTTCTAACACTAAAAATAATATAGCTAGCAACCTGACTACTATGCAATAAAGCAACTGAAACACGTAGAAGGCTGAGACAGGCAAAACACTCAGCCTGGAAAGTATATATCTACATATTTTAAATAGTCTCCTACATAAATGAGGGCAAAGGTTAATTCAAAAGTGCAATTAAAGAATATTTACAAAATAATGTTTAAATAGAAGTATTACATATTTTTAGAACATGTGGTCTAATCAAAAGCTATTCTAAAAAGAAACTTTACAACTTTAATATTTCCATTGTTAAACAAAATAACTGCTAGAAGTAAACAATGAACACATCTGATTTTTCAAACAAGTCTTTCTTCAATTATATCCTTAGGAAAATAACTAGAAAGGCAATTTTTGGATCAAAGGGCACATAGATTTTTTTTTTTAAATGTGTCTAACAGATCTTGCCACACTTCTCTCCAGAAAGCTATACCAACTTAGTTTCCCTAATACATGAGACAGCCTGTTTCTCCACACTCGAATAAACACTGAATAATCCTTGGTACAATTTAAACAAAATACGTTTTCTAGCTTAAATAAAATGTGATTTTTTTCCTCCTAGCTTTGGTTTGGTTTCTGGAAAGGAAGGGGGCAGATTGAAAGATGAGATTCAATATTATTAAAATGTATTAAAATGAGTTATAAATTTTCTTGCCTCAGAGAATCCACAATTCTTTGGACCCCGAATATAACCAGCTGGCCTACAGTCATCAGAGATGAAGGTACCCAAGTCCCACACAAGTGGGTGGAGTGACTTAAAATAATACCAAGAGGCACCAGTAGAAGAATTTTTTTAGAAGAGCTGATCAGTTGGAGATGACTGCTTTCCCAAAGAAATAATATTCAGGCCACCAAGACACCTTGCCAGTCTTTGGTTATAATACATTAAAAATTAAATCTTCATGCTGAGTTTCTCTGATTCATAGGAAAAGTTTAAGCAATATTTAATTATATAAATAATGTACTACATTTTCTCCTTCAACACCATACAATCGATAATCAATAAGAACTGCTTAAGATTGTGTGTGTGTGTGCATGTGTGCATGTGTGTATGTGTGTGAGCGTGTGTGTATGCGTACAGGCATGTTTGGTGGGGCAGTATGGGAAAAGAGAGAGAGGAGGAATGGTAGGAGATGAAGATGAAAAGCTGGTTGGGGCCAGATCATAAAAGACATATTAGTAACATGCTAAGGAATTAACACTCTTCTGTAGAAAATGGAGAGTCATGGAAAGTGGAAGACTGGTAGGATCTGATCTGCCTTTTGGACCCATTGCTTTAAAAAGAGAGTTCCTGACAGTCATCCAGATGCAACAGATGACACAGATCACTAAGTACTCACAGCCTACTGCAGAATTCCTATTTCTAAATGAGGAATACAGTGATCTAGGAATTAAGTCTAATTGCACTGAACAGCTTGATTTGCATGATTTACCATCAAGTGGTGGCAACAAAAAGAACTGAACTAAAAGGCAGCTCCTTAGCACGGATGCAAATAAAGGAATAGCGGGAAATTATCTATACCAAACAAGCAATGATCTGTTAATTCTTCTAAATCAACGATGGCATTAAAAAGACAAAACTCTTTCCACAGCACACATTAAACTTCATATTTAGAAGGACTAACTTGCTGAGATTAAACTAATAAAGATAAATAAAAGCCAGACTGTGTAACAACAATCTGCCCACCTACTGTGGAGAATGTGGGTGAAGGAGAAAGAATAGGGAAACATAATACAAAATATTCAGGGCAAAAATATTTTGGTTATTACAACAACCACATTTTGAGAACTATAAACATTAAATGTAAATTAGTGGTAAATCCTGTGGTGTTCCTAAATCTGATGATATTTTAAAACTCTTCTCTGCCAAGGTGTTTTATAAACAAGCTGGTGGACTGATCTCTAAGAAAACCCTTGAGATGTATCTTTTAAAAGAGAAGGATTTCATTTTCAAAAGAACAAACTTAAATTCTTTGAGAAAGAAAATACTGATTGATTCTATAAAAAACTTAACTGGACAGTATAATCAGATGTCTTAGTCAAATAGCCATTTCCACAAGACTAAACAGAGCAGCCCAGGAAGGCCCGCACACGCGCATCAGCACCGGGAGACGCGCATGCTCCGTTTGCAGTGCTGGTGCGGATCTTCTCCCGAGAAACGACCCTCTCTGCCTTACTGGAGCTGCAACTCCTTGGTGGAGAGGTGGAAGTGAATGGTAATCACTGTCCCGATACTCAGCTACCAAGGCCTGATTTAAAATGTTCTGTCCCCGGAACAGAAGATACTTGTGGACATCAGATCCTAAATCCTGCCTGGATGAAGGGAAGCAGAACTACACTGAGCATCGCTTCAACGCCGTCACCATGTATGTAGCTCGTCAACAGACCGGGAAAAGGGCAGGCAGAAGAATCTTCTAAACTTCACCCAGACACTAAATAGTTAAAAAAAAAAAACTCTACACCGGTCTGAGGGTGGAAGACAAAACGGGACTGGGACTCTATTTTTCATCATAAAGATGGTAGTTATTTGATTAATCTTGCTCTAAAATTTTTCTACAGTAAGTCAGAACCCAAGAGATTAAACATCCTGTATGTGAGAGGGTGATTAAAACAACAACAGCAAAACCCAACCGCTGCTGGTTTCATACCTGGTGAGCGAGGGGCTCTAATCAGAGCAAAGTCTGACTCTCCCCACAGTTCACACGGGTAAGAAAAGCCTACGCCAGTCCCTCAAGAACCACCTGTTAAATCTGATGTGTTAAAGCTACAGAACAGTGAGGACCTGAGCAAGACTTACGGGATGTTCTATTTTTATAAGATCTGTAACTTACTCTTCACGCTTTCTCCAGACGTTTTACGGCAACGAAGGTACAGATCTTACCATTACATAATCAGAAGGTGTAGATAAAGAGTAGTTTGATCGAGCTGGAAGTCAGTTTCAGAGCTACACATTACACCTACCTTTGGGCTCTCACGTCACACAATACTACCTGTTCTGCATTTTCTAGGCCAGAAAAATACATGCTAAATTACATGAATTCTCTGTGTAGCTAGAATTACCATAGGTTTGGGGGAGTATTTCTACTTAATATTTCCTGAAGAATGATTTCACAGAGTATTTTTAAGTTATCCAAACAAAAGTTACCTTCAAAAGAATAAAAAGACATACACCGATGGGTACTCCTGACAAATCCCTTTTAGAGAAACTCTGACATTTTATACTATTTCATGTTTTTAAATGTATCCTAGTTCTATTATTTTGTTTTATGCCCTCTTCAGCAAACCACACAGAAGCTAATACTATGGCCCTTTCTAAAGTTAATTATAAAAAATTTCTTAAAGAAGTAATATGCCTTCATGTATAACTGAAAAGTTGTGCTCTACACTGGAATTTAACACAACATTGTAAAATGACTATAACTCAATAAAAAACATTAAAAAAAAAAGAAGTAACATGCCTTACCTCAGAGTAAACTAAATTTCAAATAAAATAGCAAGTGAAATAGTACGTACACGACTCCATCACACAACCAATAATCTACTAAGAAGGTTCAAAAGCCAAGACCAAATTTAGTAATAAGAAGAATAGCAACCATTTATTGAGCCTGCATTCCCCTCACCAGAATGCTCAGTTATTTTGACTTGCCAGTGATCACTAAAGGACCGTGAGGGCAGAAATCAAATTTTGTCTTTTTTATAGTCAAAACCTCAGGACCTAGTATAGTGATTGACTCACAAAAGAATCTCAAGTAAATGCTGAATGAATTTAAGAGTAGAAGGATGGATGGATGATTTGCTTGAATCCAGAGAAAATGCTTTCCACTCATTCTGCCATGCTTGTCTCTCAGGGCAAACCTCCTGGAGATCTGAGGAGAGTCAAGGTTATGAAGAGCCACTCCGTCAATTCTTACATATAACGTAGAGTTCCTTTACATTTAGGGACCTTTGGCACTGCCTTTCCAGCAACCATTCCTTCTTCCTAAAGCTCCAGGGATCGACACTTTAAGAAGCTGATTGCACCCTCCTTTAGGCATGGAACACATGGCTTAGGCTGAGCCGATCAGAGGTGTCATCCTAGCAGCTACTGTGGATAGTGGGGGTTTCAGAAGATCTTGTGACCTAAGTATTTGCAGAGGAAACCCTGTGACAAAGGCTTTCTGTAAAGACCTGAAACTTCTATAGCATTAGTGCTCCTATGAGGTTATCAGTCTAAAGATTAGGTGAACAAAAACAGAAAGGGGTAAGAAACAGTGGGAAATGGAGCTACAAATCCAGTAACCTCCTGTGAGCCTCAGTATCAAACCTTGCTTAAAGCCGAGTCCACCTCTGGTTGTTCACCTGAGCTGGTGCATTTCCCTAACTGGTTCATTCCATTTGAAATGGGTTTTCTGTTCACTGCAATCAAAAAGCATCATGTGGAAATGTTAACTATTTTGAACTTCTTATGTCATTACTGCAGCTCTAAATAGAGTCCCTATGACACTGAGCAAGGTTATATTCTCTGCCTCAGTTGTATAATCATTTAATTTACCTCAAAAAGCATATCCTGTAGCCCCACACGAAACTAAATGCTTTCAATGGGGGAGAAAAAGAGTAAGATGAAAAGAGAATGTATAGAATAAAGGAAATCAATTGAGGATTAAGAGAAGCATAACATAAATGATAAATACAGTTGACGCTTGAACAACGCAGGAGTTAGGGGCCCCAAAACTCTGCACAGTTGCAAATCCAGGTATAACCTGGAGCTGACTCTCGGCCCTCCATAAAAGCAGCCCCTTCACACCCCAGGGTCCACACTGCAGGAATCAACCAGCTGCGGATCAAGTGGTGCGGCAGTACTTACCATCGAAAAGATCCTTGTATAAGTGGATCTGTGCAGTTCAAACCAGTATTGTTCAAGAGTCAACTGTATATATTTACATACAAAAAGCCTCTGAGAAGTCCCAAAAGAAACCTCTTAAGTTTCTTAATCTAGGATTTCACAGATTGATCTGAGAGTAGACCACTCCTCTCCACCCCACTCCCCGCAGTACACCTGTCACCATCCTGAGGAGGAGTATTTCTTGAAAAGCTAGTTTGGGAAACAAAAGTCTGGAAAGTCCTTCCTCAACCCCTAACTGATACTTACTTGTGTTGATTTCTGTTTATTAAAAATGGCTTTATTTTTATACCTAATTCTTTCATTCATCTGGAATTTATTTCGATGCAACGACAAGGTTAGGAGTTATCTTTACCATTTTCTTTCCAAATCTTTCACGGATCTCTAATGCTACCTTTATTGTGACTAAATTCTCTCTACTGAATTCTGTCATTTATTCTCATCACTGGTATGTCTGTTGGACTTTACACCAGTACTACATTATCTTGATGACAGTAGTTTTAAGGAATGTTATTATCTGGTAGCACAAATTGAACTCTGACCTCTACGCTAACCAAAGTTTCTTCACTATCCTTATCTTTCTATAATTTTCAATACATTCTGATATTTTATGGTTTAAAAAAGTTCTGCTGAGATTTCTGTTAAAATTAGATTAAACTAATAAATTAACATGGGCACAGTTGAGGCATTTACAATACCTAGTCTTTATATACGGGAACACAGTGTTCCTTCATATGTACATTCCTATCTCTGTACATTAAATATCACTTCCATATTTCTCTTATATTTCTTGTTAGTATGAAGTTTATCTCCAAATAAGTTTTTTCTTGTATTATTTTGGATAAGACTGTCTTCTCATTTTTATTCACTGTTAGTGAAACATGAGGGAAACTGCTGATTTTGTATCTATATAATTTAATAAAGATTTAAACTGATTGTAATAGTTTTTAGATTTTTCAAGGATTAGCTAATAAAAGTTGTGTTTTCTCTACATAATGATAATTTCTGTCTCCTCCTAGTAGCTAAGCCTTTTACTGCACTGGCTAGAGCTCCCTGAACTCTGGCAAATAAAAGTGGTAACCGTAGGCATCCTAGAATTTAATGGGACTCTGTTAATATTTTTAGAACTGTGATGATGTCTGTTCATTTGAATGAGTTATTCTGTATCATGATACGGCAGTATTTTTCTATTTCTAGTTTATCGAGAATTTCTAAGGAGAACAGGAAGTGAATTTTGTCAAATGTCTTCGTATCATCTGCTACGACAATCATATGGGTATTCTCCTATGACCCAGCTATCTGCTGGGCAACAATAATATATTTTCTAACACTGAAGCATATTTGAACTCATGAAAAAAAATCCTATTCGGTTATGGTACATCCCTTATTATTTATACTGTCAAATGAAAATTACTAATATTTTAAGATTCCTGTATCCATATTCGTAAGTGAGATTATATTCTGATAACTTTTGTAAAATATGATGAGTTTTCCTTTTTTCTGTGCTCTGAGATAGTTTATACAGCATGAGAACTAACTGTTTCGTAAGTGTTTAAAAGAGCTCTCCCATAAACTGGTTTAAATTCATAACTTTGATGACATAATTCTTTAAAAACATTTAGCATTTTTTTTCAAGGTTATTGATCCCTGCAGGTTCTCTACTTTCATTTGAATAAAACTAATCGTTTACATTTTCTTTGGAAAAAATCTATTCTGTCAAGATCTACAAATAGATTAGTACAGAATTGTGAGAATTAATTTAAATACATTAGTATAGTTACGAGAATTGATTTCTCCAGCCTGTCCTTACTCAGTGCTAATTTCTAGCAGCTATTTTTCATTTAGACTTGTCATAGATTCATTTCACCACTTCATTTTTATTTTTGTAAAGAATTTCTTAAATTGGTAAATTCAATTACTATGTGTTTTCTAACTTAATGCTTTTATTTTTATATTTTCATTTTTCCTGTTTTCTATTTATTTTTATGTAAAATTTCTAATTTTAGTTGAATGTTGTATTTCCATTTTTCCTAATTTAATAATGAAAGGCTTAAGAGTGAAAAACTGCCTCTTTTTAAAATAAAATTTGTCCAGTCTTAGTAAATTTTATATGGACTATTCTCATCACTGTTATTACCTAAATAGCTCGTGGGAGAGTAATTTTTAAGTTATTTGTTGTTGATCCATTAGTTGGTTCTTTGGTTTTTTTTTTTTTTTCCTTTTTAAGTTTTCAATCAGTTAGAGCTTTGTTTAACCCCTGTTACTACTTTCAGGTTATTATTATTATGATTTTTGCTCTGGTAAGGTAATATGCTCTATAAATTTGTTCACTTTCGGAATCTGTCGACTGTGTGTGCGTGTGTTTATGAGAGAGGAGAGAGAAAGACTCCCTAGGGCAGATGAGTAGTGGTATTTTGTAAAGATTTTCAATAAAAAAGTGAAACTCCTTTTTTATATTGATGATGTACAGATCCATGATGTAAAACCGAAGAAGTCCTTCTGGTTGAAGAAGGTACAGGGGAAGAAGGGGCCTAGAGCCCCATTAAACCTCCTCTCACTTTCCCTAAAGAGCACCATGGAATCCTTAGAGTTATCTGGCTAAGATTTTTAAAACTGCTGCTCATTTACAAAATGTATGCATTTATTAGATAAACTTAAATTTTTATTATTAAAATTGTTTTCCCCAAGTTATTCTGTTAAATACTGAGAACGATGTGTTCAAGCCTCCACAACACATGCATTTTTCTGCCCTCTCCCTGAACTACTTGAAGCGTTTGCTTGGTATGTTTCAATTCTCTGGAATTTGATGATTAACATTTTGTATTTAGTATCTTCACTACCTGCAGCATCTTTTAGTAACATAAAAATTACTGACTTTGTGTCACTTTAAAGCTTCTCCTTTTGAATTCTCTTTTCTCTGAACTAATACTGTTACCACTAGCATTTGGGTTTGTCTAATATACCTCTGATTGTTCTTTTACATAAAAAACTAGTAACATTTTATTTTTGTTTGTATAGACACACTATACACACATATGTGGGCACAGTATATGTATGCATATAAAGGTAGACGTGTATTTGCATATATCGTGAATGTATGTTTACATAAGCTATATTTTTCTAGTATATCAACTGCATTTCTTAATCCCGTAAGGATCTATATTTTAAACTTTTTTCTGGGTTTTAATCTTTAACGTAACCTTTTCAGTTTTTTTGGTATTTGTAAACATTTATCTTCCTAGGTTTAGCCTTTTTTATTTTATGATACATCTTATCTAAGACACTATTTTTGAACCCTTAGTCTTAAAGGCATGTTATTTTACTTTCCTTCATAATTAAAACAATCATGATAGGTAGAAAAGGGGAAGAGAAGAAAGAACACACTTCACAAACAGGAGACAAAGAACTTGTACATCCATCCACCTCTCTGGCCTCTTCAATGAGTTCTCCAGTCTACTTAGCTCCCAGAACTATAACACCAGGACTGGAGTCCCTCAGGGATCACACCCTCAACACACCTGGGGGCATAACTGACTTCTGCAATCATTCAGCCTTTATTAGAAACTGTGTTTAAAAACCTATGACCAGTCACTTCAGGTTAAATTCATATGATCACCTGGGATCTTATTCAACTTTAAATCAATTAAACAATTTTTAAGCTGCCTTAAATTGTATGTATTCTGTTCTCCTTTCTCTCCAGATTCCAGGATTGGGCCTCTGACTTAAAAACACAAGATAAACAGTCACTGGGGATTCTCAGCACCCTAAGCTGTTTAAAGGCCGCTCTCTGGGGACCCCTCATCTTCGCTCTCCTGTTTACTTTTACCAGTCTGAGGATGAGTCAGAAGGTAGAGAGCTCACCCAACTTTTTCCGGGTTCCTTATCTACCACCCCTTCACAAGACCTCATGGTTTATCAGACCAGATATTTACATGATTAGTGACAAGCTTGGGCTCCTCAAGGTCCTTCACACTGGAGCAGCAGGGTCTTAAGGCAGGGCTCTCCTGTGAGTGACCACAGGTTCTCTATTAAGAAAACCCAAAGCTATCTGTAGCATTTAGTGACCCCTTCCTTGGCCTTTGGTTGACACAGTCACATTTAGTTGATTAGATCTCAAAAAGTTAATGTAAGAAACAGGATCAACAGTCGAACACACCTGGTCATTCCGGGGTGGCTTTGCTAAGGGGATTAGGGGTGGCTGGAAGGGAGTTGTGTTTATATGTATTATTATGTTTACCATTTCCCCGCTTCTCTTTCCCACTCCCTCAAATACACTAAAGCCAGTCTGAACATTATCTAATCTTTATCTGATAATTTAGAAGTATCTTCAGAGAGCATGGATCATAGATCTCTACTATATCTACACCCATGTGTTAAAAATTTGGTAAAGAAAATAAATGGGGTGAGTTATTAGTTAACATATCATGATGATGGACTAGCGAGTGGAAATGGATACAAAATTTCAGACATTTTTAATTTTCCAAATCATATAATACTTAATGGTAATGAAGTAAATTATGAGTAAAACACAAAGAGATTATCAGCTGAAGACAACAGGAAAGAACTCGGTTTTTCATAAGCTTGCTCAATGTTTTGAGAAAAAGCTAGGGTCTCGAGTGAGTTTTTATGTCTATGATTTTTTTTTTTCTTTTCTAACTTACATTTAAGTGAAAAAAAGAAAAGAAAAAAAACAGCAATAAGCTTTGTTGGTAGGTCTACACCATTTTCATACATTCTAAGGGAGAAGGTAGGAAACAAAGTTTCTGCAACTGTAAGTGATGCTTAGAGGAAAATTAAATCACTGAGTGATGCCAGGGCTGATTATTCTCCTGAACTTTAAAAGCAAGGGATTGCAGTCTGTGAGTCCAAAGTGGTTTCATATGAACTGCCACAGTTGTGGTTTATGCTTGAAACTATAACCTGTCAAATTAGAAGCAGGCAAGCACTATGCTCTTAACGGTTCCACTTTCTACTGTCTACAGTTATGTCTACAAGTTCAGCATTTTTGTTTATTTAAACTCTGTTATTTGGATGAGCAGAATCTCAAAAGTACTCTTTGTTATTTTGGTTAGGATATAAAGCTTAGAGGAACTGCCAATCTAATTTTTATTGTATAGATGAAGCTGACTTTCATTGTAACTATTTTTATCAACTATCGGTATTTTATTATCCTGGTTACCACGATGTAATATATAATATAACTATAGGGAAGAGAAATAGAAACCGCATGAGTCCCCAACCCTTTTCTGCCCTGCATTTCCAAATGCTTTATTCACTTGAACTTGTACCTTCCTGACTCATCACTTTTCCAGGGCTACAGTAGCCTGCTATTATGAGCTTAGTGTTACAACATGCTCCATTTCTTCTCTTCTCCATGATTGTGGAATGCCCTTCCGGGCAATAGGCTTGGTTGCCAGAGATTTTCCCAACAAAACTGAAAAGCTGCTTGTTTAATTTTCCTAATATTTTATGTAGAGCCCTTCCTTAATAAATTTTCTTAATGCCCATTTGTATAATATAAAAATGTTTTAAAAATAAAATGTAAACAATATTTGCTCTCTGTATAATGTATCATAAGTGAAACCATGCCACTAAACAATCATATCCTGTTAAGGCCATAATGACATCAGAAATATATGTTTATCATCTACTTTGGACAACTTTGTATGTTTTTGGCCCAAGGCGAAGTGGAACTAAAACCATTTGCCGTTGCCCCAAACCAAGATAACCACACATTTCTAAGGTAATTGATACCTAAGAAGAACATTGCCTTTAGATCACAGTTCATGATCCAAGCATACTAATTCTTTAAAGAAGGTTGTTAAGGTTTATAAAGCATGTATGTCTATTGGACTTCCTCCAAAATTTAACACTGAAATAATTATATTTTTAGCATGCATAGAGACTATGATAAAGTAGGCACTTAGCATGATCTTTCAGAGTTCTGGCATTACCTCTCTCGCCTAATTTAAGAGGAAAAATGGAGATTTCTTATTTTACATGTAAAAGTGTTATAATAAGAACAATAAGAGTAATGCCTGTATTTTGGAAGGCACTCAAGTGAAATCAATCATTACTTTTATTTTTCCAGAAGTATTTAAGGAAACAATTTTATAAACAGCTAGCTAAGGTAAATAGAAGGCATACAATTTTCATACTCATTGTTAAAACATACCAGGGAATCCAAACACATATCCCTAACTTTGTTTTACAGTGACGTAAAGCACGTAATTGCCCTGGATACTAACGTAGCTAGTGAGTCGAACCGCAGCCTGCCACTACGGCCTGAAAAATAGCTCTTCACACTGTATGTCAACACAAAAGCAGTAAGAATCACCTTGGCCCACAAAGATAACTGGATGATTTGGAATAAAAACTAAGTAAATACTTAACTACAAGCTAGTTTTTATGGTGTAAAATATTATCAGTAAAAGTAAGATCCCGAAGGAAGCTTAGGGAAATCTACTCCTAGTCAAAGGAGGAAACAAAGAAACAGAAAACTGAAGGTGTTCCCCAAGGTAAACTATGAAGGCAGAGCTGACACCCTTTCCAGGGCTCCTCCACTGCACAATGCTTCAGACATGAAACCACTGATCTGGACATTTCAGACAATGTTTAGAGAACATAAGAAAAGAATCAAATGGTACAGGGATTGCAATGGTTATTCTATTACTGCCTAAAGGGAAAAATGTACTGTACCTCCATTCTTTCTTGTTTGACTTCATCAATTTCATCATCTTCAAACATTGCCAAGAGTTCTCCTGTTTGGTCAATAGAGTTGAGAAAGTCTTGAGCGATTTTTTGTCTTTTGTTCGCATTATTGCTGCCACTCAATTTGTCTTCATAAAGATAAGGGAAGGAAGAAAGAAATCTTCTTAAATAGATTTACATCAGCCCCGATCATTATATGCAGTGCATACTGCATATAAATTCAGAATTGTAATTCTATCAAAACAATCTTCAAAGGGAGAATCCTTGCAACCAAAACAAAAGTTTAAGTCATGCAGAATTAAATCATCTATCTATGTCATGAATAAGACTGAGAGAATAAAAGCAGATGATCAATTACCCCAATAAGTGTGAATGGATTGATTAAAACTCCTTATAAAAAAGAGGAAGGGCTCTCAGATTTGAAAAAAGAATCCCGCTATCACAAGCCTAATTAAGAAAATAAATAAAAACAAAGGAATAAATAAAAAACATCAGGATTGAGAGATGAAATTAAAAGAAGAAAATACGTATGCTATTGTGCCAATACATCTGAAACCTATGGGATGAGATCCTACTCTTTTTCTCATAAAAGATAAAACTATCATACTTATTTAAAAGCAAAACATAACTCTGAGAAAGTTACTCCAAAAGGTCAGGAAGGAACGTAGTATTACAATAGGTAATTAATACAGTTTAATACATGAAAGTATCACTGTGAATGAGTAAGAAAGAACTAGACTGTTTTTAATGTGATAAATTACATGCTCATAGACCAAATGAAGATAACCCAAACATTCTTAGGGTGAAAGCACCCAATCTTTCACCATTAAGAATGACAACAGGTGTGGCATTTCCAAAGACGGCTGTCTTGGTCAGTCTGGGCTGCTGTAATATACCACAGACAGGTAAAAGACCAGATATTTATTTCTCATAGTTCTGGAGGCTGTCAAGTCCAAGATCAGGTTCTGGGGTCCTGGTGTGTGATGAGGGCCTGCCTTCTGGTTTGCAGGTGGCTATCTCCTCATATCTGCACGCGGTGGAGAGCAGAGGGCAAAAGCAAGCTCTGTGTCCCTTCTCACAAGGACACTAATCTCATGCAGGAAACCTCTGCCCTCATGATCTCATTGCTTTCCAAGGACTCAGAATACCATCGCACTGGGGATTAGGTTTCAGTATGTGAATGTTAGGGAGATACAAACATTTGGTTCATAGCGATGCCCTTTATCAGGTTGAGAAGATTCCCTTCTCTTGCTAGCGTGCTGAAGAATGTATCAGGCACGTACATACATTGGCTGAACTCTCACAGGAACACCACATGATAAGCAGCCCAATTTCTGACTTACAAATGAGAAAAATGACCCTCAAGGACACGTAGAAAGCACAGAACTGGGATTAACTGGACTTTAGTTCTGTTTTACTCCATGATGCTTTATGATCTCCACAAAAGCAAGCATTTAAATTCATTTGTAGAACTATTTTCCAACAGTTAAATTCAATGAGAACTGCAGGAATGTTAAACAGACAATACTGATTAAACATCTGATCAGAATTTTTTCTTTCATGGCATGGCTACTACACTTGCTGATTTATTGGGGGCCAATGAAAGTAACTGGTTCTCTTTCAAAGTCAGCGAACTCTTCAGTTGGTTTTGAGTAGCTTTCTGGAATCCTTAATACAGTAGAGTTTGTTTAGCTACTTTATCCGTGTATCTTCTAGCAAAGGGGTAACATTATGAGTACCAATATAAAACATGAATTATTTCTAAAAACAGAAAACATTTATTTTGATTAATAAGTATTATTTATTAATTAATAAATTCAGCTTGGCACTATTTGATTTTGCAACATTAATATTTTTTCTAAATATCATAAAATGGAGAACTGAGTCGGAAAATCAGCTAAGGAAAATTTTCTTCTCTGTTAAGCTTTTTGTTAGATTTCAAACAGCATGGAAATAATACACTAAAATGAAGTGACTTAACATCATAAAATAAATGATACTTTCTATAATAAATGAACAAAAAGAAGTATGTCAATTTCAAAGATAATTTTATAATAGTCCTGGCTCCCTACATTCACAACAGAAAACTATGCTTGCTAAAATCGATTATGTTTTTAAATCACCACAATTTTCCTAACTTCATGACATTCTGATGTAAATAAAGCAGGTCATTGTATTAAAAGAAAGTACTGAAATACCAGATTACACTGAAGTCACACAAATAGAAAAATCATGAGATTTAACTACTAATGAAACAAATATTTGGATAATTTCTAAACTACATCATGTAGTGGAAATACATATATTCTACTCTGCCGGGAAAAGCTACACTGACGTTGTACAAACGTGGCGCGGGCATACACGTGTCTACTGACTAGCTTAGTGCTCTGCTTCAGTTACCTTCCAGAAGATCATCCTCATCGATGCCTTTGACAATCTTCGATTTGTAGTCTCGGAAAAACATGTATTTTAGCAGTCTTCTGAGTTTTTTCTATTAAAAAGATGAGATAAGTAAATAAAAAAACCTTACACATATATTTACTTTACTGATGAAAGACTATTATAACTAAATTGAATAAACTTGTACCCCAGGACTCTGGGGAAATAGAGCAATTTCTCAGTATAATACTATGAGTTCAAAATTTAGTCATCAAAGTCAACATAAAAGCTAAAACACAAGCAGCATTAAAAGCACTTTTCATTTGCAAGTATCCAGATGCTCCAGAATCACAACTGTCTTTGCTTTCTGGGATTTGTTGTTGTTGTTGTTGTTGTTGTTAAATTCTTTCTGAAGATTGTAATATCACACTCTCCACACTAAACTGACAATACTGACTTTACGGAATTTTGCACATTCAATACCAAATTTTATTTTTTGAAATGATTTATAAACATCTAGACAAGGGGTATGTAACAACTGTTTTAAAGCGCCCAGCACTCTGTGTTTTCTTGTTTTTTTTTTTTTAATTCTCTGAGAATCTTTTATTTAGAAGAGTTGGGTTATGTTTTATATTTCTGGAAAACATTCTATAATTTGAGAAACATATGTTTCTGAAACTCAAAGCTGATGAGTGATAGGTGAGTCTTAATGATGGCTTTCTCTGGGTTTATCAGAAGACTAAAATACTGCTTAACTTTAAAAGTAATCGATAGTACTTTGTAATCTGTTGTACACTTACACGTAGAATGGATTATTAATGGTTCCTGACCTCCAGGTTTGAGTCAGTGACAGCTGAAACATACTGCTATTTACAAAGCTCTTTTACATGCCTCTATCTGGTATTTTCAACAGCCCTGATACAAATAAAACAAATATAATCACCTCCTTTTTATATATAGGGAAACCGAGGTTAAAGACAGACTTACAACTAGAGCTTAGCAGGGCCAGAAGTAGAACATATCCTTTGAACCTGTTTCCTTATTGACCAAGTAAGTGAAGTGCCCACTTTAGAGGACTGTTGTGAGGAACAAACCTGAGAACGAGTGAGTCTGCCTGGGGAATATGTAAAATGGAGCAGGCAGGCGGTGACGGCTGCCCAAATACCAACTGGAATTATTAAGAGAAAAAACACACACCTGTAGACTGGTCTTTGCTACCCTTCTGTCTTCTTTGCTCTGATTCCACCCAGTACTTCAGATTTTATTCTGTCTTATATTCCATCTGAGTAAATTACTTTAAATTCTCTTTGGAACATGTCATCATATAAATGAAATTATTTTGAGGAGAAAGATGAGAATACTGGCAACTGTCATATTACAGCTATGTTCTTGGTTGCTAAAAAGATTGTGATTAAGAGTCCTCCTGGATAATAGAAGGATTTTGACAATTAGTGTACGTTCCTGAAGTTTCAATATGATTGTAAATTGTGATTTCCCCAAAAGGCAGGAAAAAAGTGTCAATATGGACTAATTTTTGTGCTGGCCTGTTTACCTCGCTAATGCCACTGCCCTCCAGCTGCCTTCATAAAGAGGCTTGGCTCAAGGTCCCCACTTGTGTCAACAGCACCTTCAGGCTCCTTCCTCACGGCACCACTGCTGTACAGCACCTGCTCCTCCTTCATCTTCCAAGTACAGTGAAGTCAGCAAACCCTGCATATTCTCTCTTCACTCTCTCTCTGAATACGCCCCTCCTATCCACTTCCGGAGCCATCATACCAATCACAGTTTGCCTTGATTACAGAACCTGCATGCTAGTTAGTTCCATTCTACACAGAATTGCATGAGTCTCATCCTAGGCAGAAACCTCCACTTCAACAAATGCTACAGCCTCTCCATCTAAGCACACAACCTTAAAATGCTGCGAGTCTCAAAATGGTTCTTCAACTAAATTGTACAGATTTCCTAAACCAGATGATAGCTTCTTGATAGTGAAGCCATTCTCTTTATAATCCTGAGCTGGTGTAAGAGTTCATGAACTAAAAATTTATAAAATTTAATGGCAGATTGGTCAAAGTGCAGTTTGTAGATCTCTGAATCTCACTGCATAAAGGATAGCAAATATTCCATCCAAGTTCAGTCAATCTTCAGTCAATCAAAAGGAAAAGTTTTACAATATAAAGTAATTGAGTATCAGAAAGGATGTTAACAAGGACAAACAGAAGGTCAGATGGGGTGTCTGCTGATTAAAAAACAGAGACAAAAATATACAAAAATGGTGGGAGAGAAATGGGTAAGTGGAGTTAAAGGCCAGGGGAAAACAATGAAGAAACGAAAGATGGGATCTTAGGAACTAAGCCCCAGCTTGGTCACTGAGGGCATACCCACCATAACATACTGTGGTTATTCACTCAGGTTTTCCACATGTAACTTTCAGATGAAAATTTTATTAAAAACATGTAAAATGTCATAAAATATTTTCAACCAGCTACGCATGAAAGAGAGTTATAACAAAATTAGACATGTCAATATCAGCTTAAATATTTCAATACCAGAGTTCCAAGAGTAAGAAAGGTGGATCTTTATGAAAAAAACCTAGACATTATGGAGCATATTTATGCTATTGGAATATTCATCTTGATTGATTTGCTTTTTTTAAACCAGTGTCAGAGACTAAACTTTGTATTTGAAGTTAAAAACTTACTCTATGAAAGTCTATAATCCTATGTAAAATAAGAAGAAAAATAAATATGCCACTTAGTTATACTCCAGTTACCAGAACAAAGCACCCAATCCAACATTTAGTGAATATTACATAGCAGTGAAAAAGTCTACATAGATATGTAAAAATACGTGACAATTAGTTGTCAGCATAGTTTTCCATAAGTGCCCTTGTCCATGGTAAAAATAAAAAATCAATTCTTCTGCAGTAAACCATTTTGTTGTGTAAACGACAAAGACTAAAACATCAGCTCAAGTGTTACGATCCCGATGTGAAAGCTATATAAAAGGACACACGGTTTCCTTATCTAGGTGTAATTAAGCACCAAGCATCACATTTTAATACAATGAAATTGTTTTCTATTACCTTATCTTTGCGCATCAGAAACAGAAGATCTTCAGCAGAGATGACCCTCGCTCCCCGAAGCTGAGAAACTTCAGCAGCTTGCTGTAACTAACAACAAAGGAAAATTTTCCCAATAATCTAAATTAAATACACTACAGTTATGGTATCTCAAAAGAGAGAAATACACTAAGAGTTAAAAACCTTTGGGAACCATCCAGCAATCACGTTACTGCTTTTAAAAGGAAAATGTCTTATGTTTAAAGATATAAAAGAAAAAAATGCAATTAAATTAACTTACAAGCCCACCTGTAACTGATACAATAAACAGTGATCCTTGATTACTTTCATGCAAAAGAAAAATCATGCGCAGCTTCCAGAAATGCATTAATGCACCTGAAAATAATTTTATGAAATTTTATCCTCATATCCATGTGAGCAATGGTTTCACTCAGTATCACTAGTTGAATAAGTATATTATTAATGTGAGCTCCCATGCTGGTATGATTTGAAATAGGCCCATTCAGAACTTTAAAAGATCAACAAAAACAGTAGCTGTTTCTAATATCCAAAGGAAAAAAAATAGTTTTAGTTTTGGCAAGTCTTCAGTGGGCAAAGGATTCAGTCCATAAATCATAATACTGGACTGCATTAATTTCTTTCCACACTAATCACACACACACAAAAAGTTAACTGTATCTGGAATGCACAACACAAAACATACTGCATGAAAAGTTAGATTCCCCCTGAAATGTTCATCTGGGCCCTTGTATCTACAAAGTCGAGAGTTTTCTGGAATTCAGAAGTCCTAGAAACACAATCTTACTTGAAAATGACCTGGAAAATAAAAGAATGTGAAAAATGATAGTTCTATTTTTTGGCACAGGCAAAATCAGTTTCTTATTTTGATTAGCTGGAAGGAACATAAAATACATCCAGCTGAAAAAAATAAAGATGCTGGAGAAAACACTACAAAAATGTGCCTGTAACTTCTTCCAAATTTGATCAAACCATGGTGATTGCACCAAACCAACTCTATCCAATATTATAAAAATATTTACATATAAAAGCTGTTTCTGAATGCATCTTTCTTTGAAAGGAATAAATCTAACGCGTATTTCTAAGAACTAATCTTTAAAAAGTGACACACTGTTATCTTAACAATTATAAGAAATCAAATAGTGCATTTGTACTGAAGAAATTCTGAATGTTCAAGCGATTTTGCTAAGTAAGCTTCAAACCTTGTCTAAATACACAGACTACAAAATAGACTATAAACTCCCTATGTGTCAGCCTTACCACTGAATTTCCTGGATACTGGTGGTTGGTATGTAAACATAATTCTACCTAAATATAGAAATTTAAATTTAACTGTGAACCATTTAAAAAGAAATCTTGGGGGAAAGGTTTTTAAAAAGATGATATATCTACCCCAAAAGAAACTAAGTTTTCAGCAGGAAAAATGTGAATGTATTTTTCTAAAAACTGGAAGAATGTCAAGGAAATGTGTGTACATGTGTTTTTTCAAATAAAAACATTTCTATCACAGTATAAAATACATAGAATCAGTGTGGAGAGGAACAGGGGCTCAGTGTCCACTTGTCTGGACACACACAGGACCAGGAGGCAGCACTGTCAAGGAACTGCGTATTTTCTTAAATGAAGGATGGTGGTGATTTGAAAACTGTAAGATACTATACAGATATAAATAATTTTACTCATGCTAAGAGAGAATCAGGATACATATATATCCCTAAACAGCTTTCCCAATTAATCAACTGCTTATCCCCACTACATGTAAATAATCTGTATTTATAACACTTTCCAAAACATCAGTTTATAAACACATCCACTAGAACAACAGAAGAATAAAAAGAAAAAAAAAAAAGAAGAGGAAAAAGAAAATGGAAAATAAAGGCAGAGGGTTAGCCACTGTAAAATAAACTTTTCCAATCCAGTATACAACTACCGTAGGGATCCGGAATTTATGTCGTGTTATGTTGTCATGATTGGCAGGAAAACTTTACCTTTAGTTTCCATCAATCTAGTTTACTGGAATCCCTCACCTACCCCAGCACCCTCACTAGCAGGCCCACTGCTTGCACTCTCCACCGTGCTATGCCTTGGACTCCCAGGAAGTGAGTCCTCAGGACTGAAAGCTGTCACTGTGTCACTGCACCAAGCTTCCCAAGCCCCGATGTGTCCCCTGCTCCAAAATCACCTCTCCCCCACCCTCACCTCCTCTTCTCTACCGAGTGAGGAGAGCAAGTTTATCAGCTAATTATAGTCATCACAATAAAGTGTGTACCACCCATGGGGGCTTCTAGAATTTCTGTCTACAATTACCAGAGAGAGTAAAGAAATTTCTGCTTAACAAACACAAGCTTTAAAAAGCAGGCTCGCAGCGTGGCGGTCCAGTCCACAAGAGGCTGGTGCATTTAATGTGGAAACAATGCTGGAACCAGGAAACTGAAATCACAAAATATTCCTAATACCTTCAGTATTTAAAAAAAAAGTTTATTTCATATTATAAAAAATTCCTCAATTTCATAATCCCTGAAAATGAATGGAAGTGTACTTTATTACTCACTGTAGCAAGTTGAATATTTCTGGCAGTGATTAAAATGACATGAAATGATAGTACATTTTATAATTTTTTCATTACAATGAAAGCAGTATACATTTAATTGCGTTATAAAATATGCAAGAATTGACAGAGCAGAGGAATACTTTAAGACCAATTACTAGTTGAATGAGAATACAAAATTAATTTCTTAACTATATGGACAAAAGTATGGTGACAGTACCCTTACAGAGGTTTATCTGCAACTTAGTAAAATATTTTGCTAAAAGACCTGATTCTACAACAGCAAGTCACCTACAGCATTTTTTCTGATATTATTTCTATTCTTCAAAGTAAAAACAATGTTATACTTGTAGCAACTGCTTGAAAAAAAAACTTCCCCTAGCATATTAACACTCATCGTATTCGCATTTTAATTATCTTATGATACTTTATCTGCAGGTTGAGCATAAAAGGCACAATTTAAACTTTACACGTCATCCTAAATGCCTCGTCTTTAATCCTACAAATAAATCTCTTCTCAATCTCTCATTGCTATCAATGACACTAACATTCGAACGGTTTTTTTTCTCTCACTCTATTTTATTTTCACCAACTTCTGCTGATTTTGTTGTTTGTTTTAATCTGTGCAGGGCCCTGGATTTGCTCTCCACCTCCACAGTATTCATCTGAATCCAGGCCTTTGGAACTTTTCACTCACTGGTTTCCAAATTTCAATTTCAGTGTCTCCAAATGGTGATGCATCCTAGATTTGATCTTCCTTAAATATGATGTTCACAAATCTTGTTCCAGGATTTATGACAATTCACTGTTACCTGACTTAAATGTTGTCTTTAAAGGCTAACGGACTCATGGATTTTCCCTATCCCTTCATTCTCATTAAATCTCTTGTTTTTTCTGCCATATTTTCCTACATCTAAGCTCCAATAATTTCAGTTCTATCTTTACGCCCTTGTGTACTTGTGACGGTTCATTTTATGCATCAACTTAACTAGGCCATGGGGTACCCAGACATTTGGTCAAACATTATTCTGAGTGTGACTCTGAGGGTATTTCTGGATGATATGAACACTGGAATCCCTAAGCTGAGAAAGCAGACTGCCCCCTGCCCCCAGCTCTTGCTAATGTGAGTGGGCTTCCATCAATAGTTGAATCAGTGAATGGAACAAAAAGGCTGAATAAGAGGGAACGTCTTCTACCCGACTGCCTTGACCTGGGACACGGGTCTTTTCCAGACTTTTAACTTAAACCAAAACATCTCCTCGTTCTCAGGCTTTTGAACTCAAACTTGAACTACACTTTGCCTTTCCTGGGTCTCTGGTTTGCCAACTAGAGAACCTGGGATACTCAGCCTCCAAAGTTATGAAAGCCACCTCCTTATAATAAATCTATCTGTCTATGCATGCACGCACGCACACACACACACACACACACTCACTCACTCTCTCACACACATATCTTATTCGTTCTAGCTTTCTGGAGAGCCCTAATACAGTATTATATTCAAATTATGAGGTATTCTTGATTCTTTATAGGATATCTTTATGGGATATAGCACTTTCTTCTTTAAAATACAGACTATAAAATAATTTTCCAAAAACAATAAAAGATCTTTGATTATCTTCATACAATAGTGTTTATTATCTAACTTAGGCACGGAACGTATATGCTCACTTGACAATATCTTAATTGTACCTGTCAACAAGTTTCTTCTTTATCATCCTTAATCAGTCACCTAACACCTTCACTTCTCAACTTCCTTTTGGACAATATCTCTAGGTTCAGGACCACCATTCCCCCAATGGGCAACCCCCTTGACGGTTTTCAATTTTCCCTCGTATAATATAAATGAATTGAACTAGATGAAATCAATAACCCCTGCATTTGGCTAGGGCCCATGTAAATTCAGCAGAAAGATTTCTCTGAGGTTCTAAAAGGTTTCAAAAGTACAGCAAAATCAATCCAACGAGTTCACATTAACATCCTGAAAGTACTGCATTTTAACCACACTTCTATTGTATCTCTTTCCTTTGGATTCTGGCTAAATCTCTGGATCTTTCCTTCTGAGAATAAATGATAATTAAATACACACTAAAAGGTAGGAGTTGTCAGAAGCTACGTGATGGAAGAGGTAAAATCTTAGAGGGCAGGCTGTCACCTGGCCTAAAATTTATTTGTCTTTCTATCCGTTGGTCTATCATGCACTATTTATTGGGCCAGGGACTAGGTTAGGAAAAAATAGCTCTGCTTGCTGCCGTATTTGTCAGCCATAGATAACCTCAAAGATCCTCTCCGAATCTTCCATGTTGTGACTAAAGGAAGTAGGAATTAGGAAAACAAGACTCTAATTCTAGTTGGACCACTGAGTAACTGCATAACATCAAACAAATCAAACAAGTTCCCTGGATTTGCAAGATTATGTATTTTTTCCCAATTAAAATGGGTAAGCAATGATTTTAATGATTAATAATAATCTTAATAATAATAATAGTAACAGTGACCATCTATTAAGTACCTAATTTATACTGAGGCCGTACAGGCACTGTGCTATAGGCATTAAAATATTTAATTCTAATTTAAAAATTACTATCTCAGTTAAAATATATGTAACACTAGAAGTCAAATAATACTCTAAGTTTTATAATGACAGACAGGAATACCTAGCCACACATCCTTCCAGTCAGTAATTCTGCTTCCAAAGGCAAATACTTTCAACTTTTCTAGCTTGTTCTTCTGTTATTTACTCCCATATTTGAAATGTACTTATAACACTAGTTTTATTTTTCAGCTTTAAAAACTACCAATTGACTTACTATGGAAAATGAAGATTTAGTGTCCTCAGCTATCTCATATTTAATTATTTCCTTCCTCCCATCTTGATCTTACTTTTAAAATATAATTTTTTGTTAAATTAATATATAGTGTTTATATTGTTATGACTGCACAGACACTGTTACAGCTTGGCCACTATGATCAGATTTCTTTTTACAAATTAAAAAAAAAAGTTTTTTCCTATAGTTAAGAATTTCCTTTTCTTTTTTTGGCTTAATTTTTTTGTGAACCCAACACTATTTCAACCACATTATTTGCAATATTTGAAACATATAAGGATTTCTTTCAATTTCATTGTTTTGTTTTCTCTCAGAGACTCATCTGAAGTCTGTCAGACTCTTTCCAACAATTATATTTTGGACTTTTGTTTTCTTGATCCCATTTGTTCTTACTTAATTTACTTCCATAATGTGGTAGAGCACATTCTCTGAAGTTTTTAAAGTTTAAAAAGTCTCTTTTTTGTTTTTGAGCAGAGTTGTAATAGCTGCTTTAAAAATCCCTGTCTACTGTTTCAACATCTGGGGCATCCTGGAGTCTGTCACCATTCTGTCTTTTCTCTTGGGTTTGGGTCCTGTTTTCCTGTTACTACATATTTCAATGAATCTGTGATTTTATATGAAATATTATAAATGATACACTGAAAGGTCTCTGGATTCTGTTATGTTCCTCTGAAGAATACTGATCAATTTTTTTTTAAGCAGGCAATTAAGAATAAACTGAAAGTGCAGTATCTCCCTCCCTCCTCTAGAGGTGGGCTGCAGCTGAAAAATACCTCTGACAGTTTCCTGAGAAAGGGTGCATGAAAAAAAATAAACTTTTAAGGATGCTGTATTCTGAAAATTCATTTATGCCGCCCTTGTATTCAACTGATAATCTAACTAGGTATAGGATTTGAGATTAAAAATCATTTTCCCTGAGAATTTTCAGCAGACATTGCTCCTGTCTTCTAGCTTAAAATGTTGCTGTTGAGAATCCAGTTATTTTTTAATTCCTAAACCTTTGTATGAGCTTCCCCTGCACCCAATCCCCTGCTAAGAAACCTTTACTATTTTTCTTTTTATACCTGAAATTCCAAAATTTCACGATGCAATGTCTGCGTGGGCGGGTAATCTTTCTTCATATACATACCTGGTTCTCACAGGGGTACTGTAACCCTGTATATTCTTGTCCTCCATGTCTGGAAATTTTCTTGGATTACTCTGAAAATTTCTTTTCTTCTGTTTTCTGGATTCTTTCTAGAATGGCTATTAATAGAAAGCTGGTGGTCTTTGTGTTAGATCTCTAATACCAGAGTTCTCTTTTATTCAGTCTCTCCAGACAGTAAGCCTATACTGTTTTGCCAGAATGGCAAAGGGCAGTTGACAGCCTGTGTGGTTTTGATAAGGTACTGGGGTAAAATTACTCCCTTACTTTCTACTAATCCTCCTGTTTTTCATCTACGTAAGACTTCTTTCGTCAGAGGTAACTTGAATCCTGATTTTTTCCAGGTTGAAAGCCTTCATTTTTCTCAAATCTGTTAAACCTTCAATATTTCTAACCTCTTTTAAGTTCCCGTAATTTTTTGATATGTCTCATCTGCTATTTATTCTCCCGTTTTCTTGATCTTCATAGATTTATGCTTTTAAAAATTAGTTTGCTGTCATTTAGTGGGGTTTTGAGAAGGTCTGGAAATAAACAATGTATCACCCATGTTTACACAGATTCTCCTTTTTCACACTGACATTTACTGACTATATTATCCTGTGCTTCGTGCATTCTAGATATTATCTCACTGAACCCTCACAACAAACCTACAAGAGATGTCCAGGTACACAAAACGGGTACTAATTAACAAATGCTTAAAATCAAGCCATTCACCTTTCTTGCTAAGATTAATTTCTTATTCAGAACACAGGAAGGTACCATCACTAAATAAAGCCCTCACAGTGCATAGAAAAGTCTACCCACAAAAACATTTATTTGCCTTTCAAAACATTTTCATTGCTGGCAAAGAAATGGTTGCCAAAAAAAAAAAAATAAGGTTTGGATCAAAACATTCAAGTCAGTTACTTCACAGAGACACAGCTTAAGGACTGAGAACTCAGCAAGTGTTTGAAATGAAACGGATCTGTAACTGAATACAGTCAACATTCAGAATACTATAAATGTAAGATATTTGACTTAGTATTTTCCTATCATATGATCTCCTTATTCTTTTTGGTGACTGGTCTTCCACTGTCTTAGACATTTGAAACATAAACAAGTATATAAATTGATAAAAGATGTGCCTAACTTTTGAGAATTTCATTTTAACTCTTCTTTGTAGAATAGTAAGTCACAGTTAGTCAAATTTTAAAAAATATGATAAGGCTATAATCATCAGTACCTCATGACTCAATTCATTTTAATTTATACATATTTTAAAGAATTACTAAGACACAATCAACATAAGCCTGCAAAGCTTAAAAAACATCCAGTAAACAATGACTCTATATATGGTATAAAAACAGCCACCCTGACAAGAAACTAATTCTTTAGTTATTCTTATTTAAATGTGAAATTAGGAGAACAATCATCTGAAAGTTTTCTTGTAAACCTTTTTGCATGTAAGTTATTTGTAAGCAACTTTCAAGTTTAAATATCAAGTTTTGAAAGTAAGCAAAAGGGTATTTTGGAAAGTTTTTGAAGCTGAAACTAAAGTAATAGACTAGACTATGCTTTAACTATTATAGTACTCCTAAAGTACTGTACTATACTAAACTAGATAATAATTTAAATACTATACTGTGACTTCACTACAGTTAGTACTATTTAAAATTTAACTACTTTCTATTTAACCATTTAAACTAAGATTCTATTTAACTATTTAAACTAAAATACAATGAAAATTGTACAAAGATGGTAGCAGATCTTGAATTTGTTCATTGTTACATACAGCTATCTTTTGGATAGTCAGTAACTGAAAAATGATACAGTTTAAAGGAACAAATACATACATTTCATTTGCATTTCCTAAAATTTTAGAAGCATAAAAATTTTTGGTAGCCTACAAAATGTGTACTTTCCTTATCTACATGTAATAATGTGTTTTTTTCTTCTCTGCTTATTTCTTGGCATCTTTTTGTCTCCTTCCATTTTCCCTTCTGTTCACACTTCTAAAAAGGCATCCACCCAAAGAGTTGTAGCCATTACTTATTTCTCCAAAGGACAAAAAAATAACAGACAGAACTCTAATTACCTTTTTTCAGAACGCTACCAAAATTTTCACACGATAACCAGATTCCATTTCACCCTAGATGCTGAGGAAGAAACACAGGTCTCGTACTAAGTCTTCATGTTTAGATCAGAGTATTCAAAGCACTGCCTTACACCAGACCACACACAGACCGATGTGATGACTGGAAAAATTACCAAAAGTAATGCTTAAGAATCATAAGGAAAGAGGAAAACTGATTTCTAATTTTATCTTTATTACTATCACCCTTGTTTTGGCAAAGGCAATTTTATAATTTTGTCTTTTTTGTTGAGAAAATACATGGATAAGATGCCAACTTTAGAATTTTAGAATTGCAGCTTTTGATGCTGGGTTTCAGAGCCTGATCCACGCACAAGGAGGGCAAGAGTGGGCTATGAAACTCAGCTAAAGCTTGGTTTCCTCTGTCAGTGCTGTGGAGCCTGAGGGGTTTTCCAGAGCATTCTGATTACTGCTTCCATTTTAAGGTCTAACTCGGCAGATTATCTCCATGGAGTCTCCACTATACAAATTTATTTCACAAGTAGTTTAATCGAGAAGCTTTAACAAAACCATTTCTTTAAAAAAGTTTCTAGAACCATCTTGAATTTTTCCTCTCATAAATTTTTTAAATGCCTATCGCTTGATGTTTAAGGGAGATAATGTCACGTGGCATAAAGTAAGCCCTGAATAAATGCTGTCTACATTCATTTAGAACTGGGAAATTAAATTTCAGGATCACCATAAAAGTTTACAATTTTTAAGCTATCATTGGACTATTACTTAGCACTTATGACTTATTTTACCATAAACAAATTTAGGGTGTGAAAATCTGTATGGATAAGTTATACACATACATATATACACACACACAGGTGTATATATATACACATACACATTTGTATGTATATACAAACTCATACATACGTGAGTGTGTATCACCAGAAGCACTTTCTTACAAGTTTTAAGTAACTCTCACTTAAAGGTAAAGGGAAAACTACATGTGGGCACCTTTTGATAAGAACCAGTAGCTTCCCTAATAATTTCTCATGTAGAATCCCTTCACCATGAAATACAATTCACGTGTTAGTGTACATGCATTAAAAGTTTTTTAAAAATTATTTTTGGGGGGGAGGTAATTAGGTTTATTTAACTTATTTATTTAATGGAGATACTGGGGATTGAACCCAGGACTTCCTGCATGCTAGGCACACGCTCTACCACTAGCTATACCCTCCACCCATCCCTCTGCATACATTTTTGAAATTACAGTTTTGAACAGAATAGCTGATCTCTCTGATTCTCAGGTTCTTCAGGTGGGACCTGATGAGAGGGGCACCCCGATGAGCTCCAAAGAGCCTGTTGGCTTTTGCTTTCTGATCCTAATATTTAACCCTAGTTATAGTTTACTTTTGGCTCCATAATTAAGCACTTTCATCAATGAGAAAAGACATAAAAAAGAAGAATCATAAGAAGAAATTGTACCACTTGGTGAGGTGCAGATGGGAGTCAATTTTCAAAGGAAAATCCACTTCGTTATTATACCAATGGAAAGGGCAACCAAGCCAATTAACTCGATGCGTGTGGCAGGAAGTAGGAGGCTAGATGGTTACTTAGCATTAATGACCTGCTTTACCATAATGTTTGCCATAGTACACAAATCAGCAGGTGATGTAGTTAATTATTCCAGTATCCTACCCAATAGTTCCAGATACATTTGAAAGCCAAAGACAGGATTAAAGCAACGCAATCACTAACGCGTAAAAGAGATTGGTCTCTATCCATTTCCACTCTGCTGTACGCTTTTATCATATGAGGAGCACAGGTAATTTGTATGTACTTTCGCCTCAGTCGGTCAGAGAAAGTAGCCCTTATTCAAATTTTGTATCCAAACATTGCTTGCATAGGAAAACCCATCAATGTTGTATATAGTATTTATCAAATTAGATGTAGTATATGTAAAACTAAATGAAAAGTCAGGTTTCCTAGGCTCAGGTGTCAGTCCCAAATTCCACCTGAGAATTTAAAAGGCGATTAAAAAGGGCTCAGGAAGGTGATACAGCACAGGTCTTGTTACACAGACAGGTCACTGTGAAGCCGGATGAAACAATGCGGGCAGGCACCTGGAGAACTACCAAGCACTATGCAAAAGAGATCCTGGGCAGGGATGAGTAGGGGGAATAGCAATCTATATAAGAAAAGAAAAAAAATTACTGATGATTTCGCAAGCAGAGAAAATGTTTTAGATTTACTACTAAAAGCCACACTAGGATATTCTTAAAAGATTTATTCAGATCAGGATAAAATGTTACCATCATCCAATGACACTCACACAGGCACATGTGAAAAAGCAGACAGCACAGGGAGGACAGAACCCCGTGTCCTTCAAAGGTGCACGCGAGGCGCCGCAGCATCTGAGGTCCTCCCCTGACTCAAGCACAGACCTAACCACTCCCCTTCCATTGTGCCTCCTGGGGACCTTGCACAACTTCAGCCGGCTTATCACTTACCACCCTATTTTATAAAGATCTTTTTACAAGAAAAAAGCTTCCCTTCCAGAGCACAGACTCTCCATTAATGTGTGTTAGAATTAAGTGAAATGGTAGTTAAGCAACTGAGCAAAAGCCACGTAAAAGAAGCTGCCTGACTAGGCCCGGGAACTGGCACAGGGGCCAGAGCAGGAAGGCTGAGGCCTGCGGGTTCCAGCATGGGCTGAGCTGAGCGCGGCCAGTAGCCAGACGTAATGGAGACTGCACTGACCCAGACGAACCAACCAACCCAAGAATGGTAACAGTTATCTTGCAGGGATGTTAAAAAGAACAAATGAGGAAGAAAAAAATAAACAAAGAGGGAGGGGGTTGGGAAGGGACAGACTGGGAGTTCAAAATTTGTAGATACTGACAGGCATATGCAGAATAGATAAACAAGATTGTATGGTATAGCACAGGGAAATACATACAAGATCTTGTGATGGCTCACAGTGAAAAAAAAATGTGACAATGAATATACGTATGTTCATGTACAACGAAAAATTGTCCTCTACACTGGAATTTGACACCACGTTGTAAAATGACTATAACGCAATAAAAAAATGTTTAAAAAAACAAAACAAAGATAACATCTAAAACATGTATTACGCCCAGCAAATATTAGTCTTTTATTTCCTTCTGTGGACTCTCAGGGCAGTGATGTTCATAAAAGGGAAGTCACAGAAGGGCAACCCTTCAAACAACAGTCTTGTCAGATGAAGCTAAATTGAAATAAATAAGCATGGAGGTTAAAAACCCATGACTTTTAACTGAACACTAGCCCCAGGTTTGTGCAATATCTATTTATTGAGCACCTAGTACAGGCCAATTATTGAGCTTAAAACTGGAGATTATGCTAATCAGAAGCACAGCAAAGCAAGCAAGCAAGCAAACAACAAGAAAAAAACCAAAACATGGTTCCTAATCTCAGAATATGTAGACTGTGCTTATTTTTTGAGTTAAGATGCACAATAAATAATATAATATATTATAAAATTCTTATTTTAAATAAGTTAAACAAGTTAATGCTGAAAATTAAAAGAATTGGGAGATAAGTACCACAATTTACATACTACATGGAAGAGTTCAATCAGCAAATGTTCAAAATGTACAAAAGGTACAAAACGTTCCACAAGGAAGCCACGGACTACACTGAGGTTATTAATCTGAAATGAGTCCTGAGACCTTGCTACAGATTATCTAAAATGTCTAAAGAAAATATCCTGACTCTTCCGGAATTAGTTCAGTTAGATATTAGCCATGATGAATTTCCAGCCTAAAGGTGAATCAGATTGTGCTTCTGAGTCTCTAATCAGGATTTGGAGAAAACTTCAATTTTTAGAATTTACCTGGCTGAATCTCAGCTAACACATGTGTGTTGAGAGCATCTGTAGGAATGACCCAGATGGGGTCATTGATATTTATTTGAATATACGTTTATCAGTCAGGGTCTTGGAAGGAAAAAGCATAGTTAAGTGGGGTAACTGGAGAAGAACTTAAACAGAAACTATTCACAAAGATGCAGGGAAGGTTTTGGGAAACTCCATGGGACAGTGTGGTAGCCCCCTGGGTTTAACAACAGGAAACTATTATTAAATTATGCTTAGAGGGTTAAGGGAAAGGCAACTGACACTGGAACCTAGAAGCTGGAGAAGTTACCTGATGGGGACACAACCAAGCTTGGCCTTACATTAAGCTCCCCTGCTGGTGCCTCCCACTGGCCAAACTGAAGCAGAAGTCGGAGGCAAGCAGATTGCAAGAGATTAGCCTCCCAGGTTACAGAAGAGGAGGAAGGGTGAAAAGGGGATCCAAAGGGACAAGCATGAGATATCCATTATCATGAGAGTCTTCACACCTATCAAGAATAATCTCCCTAGGGCCACCTTTCCCCCTAAACACCTAAAGCAGAATGTTTGTCACCTTCCCCCACCTTTAAAAACAGAAATGGGTGGGAGGTGTTACCCTCCAAATAAACTATGTGATCCAGTGACAGAAACTGTCATTATAGATTTCAACACTTAATTTTAGAAAGGGTGGCATCACTAAAAAGAGCAACAAGAACATAAACTAGCATTTATTGAGTACACTACAAGGTATCTGACACTTTTTACATATTGTAAAAATGGTCAGTTCATCGGATCTTCACAAAAATCCTACAGGTTAAGTGAGATGAGTATTTCATAGATTTGTCATAGATCGGGAATCTGCAGCTCAGAGTATTCACGTGATGAAGATGGGATACGAACCAGCCTGTCAGACAGTAACTCCCTGTCTCCACTGTACCCCATAGATAGTAGACAGCTAACTTTTCTGTTTTCCTTGGGTAAACTCATGCTTAATAGTTTCCTCATATAACAATATTTAAACATGGGAAATTAAGTAACTTGACCAGTCAACATTTAGCACTTCACAGGACTGAGACAGAACTGGCAGTTTAATATAGTTTTTAATGGAGTTTTAAAAGTCTCTGGCAAATTTTTGTAAATATTCTTGTGTAAGCATGTTTTGTTTTTTGGAGTAGGAAAACAATCTTTCATATGGTCCATAAGAGATCTACACTTAGATACATAGCAATTATTTTAGGAGTCCAAACATGTTATTAAGGCAATTATAACAAAATGGGAACAGACTCACAAATACAGAAATCAAACTAGTGGTTACCAGAGGGGAGAGTGTGGAGGCGGGCGGTGGGGGCAAAATAGTGCAGGAGATCAAGCGGTACAAACTGCTAGATATAAAAGTAAAAAGTTACAAGGATGGAATGCACTGCCCAGGGAATATAATCAGTATCTGACAATAACTCTGTACGGCATATAACCCATAAAATATCAAATTACTACACTGTACAACTGAAACTTCCAATATAATACTGTAAGTCAACTATTCTTCCATAAAATAAAACAAAACTAATTAAACTCTAAGTTATCAGTTGATGTTTCAGATCTGACACTGTGAGACCTTGTGCTAAGTAATGATGCAACAATTTCCCATTTTTAGTACGAATGTAATGGCACCTACACTTCAGGATTGTGTAAGGATCATACTAAATTATACATGCCAAGTGGCTGGTACAGTTTCTGATATGATTCTTAAGAAATTTCATTCCTGTTGTACCCCAATCATTTTCTGTCCAGAAGGATGGATGTGGGAGTTAATGCGAAAAGTCCTAGTACAGAGCCTGACTGGAAGCCCTGCTCTCTGCCTCCTCATAGGCACGGGTGGAGGCTGGAAGGGGAACTTTCATGAACTAATTGGATTCAGGTGTCATATATTTATAGATTCTGGTGTTTCCCTTGCCTCCATCAATATTTATGCCACATATTTGTTTAAGTGATTTGTTTAGTTATGTATTGTCACGGTCAGAGCCATGAAGTAGAACTGAGAAACTACCAAAGCCAGTTTACCTCCTTGAGTATGCCAACTGGCAAATAAATGTAAATAATTACTACAGATTCAAAAACAACCATAAGTAGGAACCTCACTTTGCAATTTTACTTCTCCAACACACTTAACCTAGCAGAGCACAGTACAAGCAGTTAACCAAGACAAGAAATGACAAATAAGAAAGGATGAATAAACTGGAGAATCAGTCCAGGTCTAACATCCAAAAACAGAAGTTCTGGAGGAGAAAAAAGGAAGGAAAGGAATTACTGAATAGTTCAAGAGGGTTTCCGAGAACTGATGAACCTAGGATTCCAGAATGATCTACGAACTGCCCAACACAATGGTGAAAAAGGCACAGCAATTCGCACTCACGCATTCATTCACAAACTTCTGCTGAGAACCAGGCACAAGTCCCAGAGGCAGCAATACAACCTTGAGCCAAACAGACAAAGTCCATGCTGCCATGGAGCTTATACTGTAGTGGTCAGGAGACAAATAATAAGTATATTATATTATTGTTATATTAGCATGTCATAGCAACTCCTATGCAAAAGTGAAAAAGCGAGCAGGAAAAGTGTGTTGGTGTGCTGGAGCGCTGGCTGTGGGTTCATACTTTATCAGGGTGATCAGAGAAGTCCTCATTACTGAGGTAACATGTGAGCAGAAATAAGGGAGTGAGCCACAAGGGTATCTGGGAGAACGTCCCATGCAGGGGAAGCACAGAGCCTCTGAGGCAAGACCACGCCTGAACACATCAGGGGAAGAGAAAGGAGGCTAGTCTGGCTGGAGAGGGGATAACGGTGAGGGGTAAGATCACAAGAGCAGCCAACGGAGGGGAGCTGCATGTCATGTCAGACAGTCTAAACGGATCATTGCGAAATTTCAGAACTCTGAGGGCAAACAGTAGATCCTAAAAACTTACAGAAATAAGGGGGGAAAAAAGGAGGCCACATATAAAGCTATTGGAATGTCATCTCAACAACAACTTTTAACACCAGAAAGTAGTGAAGAAATCCCTTTGAAATTCTGAGATAAAATCATTTCTATGAGTTTTCACACATAGGCAAACTGTCAAAAATCTGTGTTAAAACACGCAAATTAAAAAAAATTCACCTCCTATGGACTCTTTCTTAGGAAAACAATAGACAATGTGCTCCAGCAAAACAAAGGAATAAACCAAGAAAGAGGAAGAATTTTCCTTGGTTTACTGCCCTGTAGGAAGTAGTGTAAGACACAAGTGGTCCCACAGGAGATGAGGGAAGTGCCCACGATGGGAATGGAAATCTCTCCAGGACGGCCGGTGCGTGGCGAGCCCAAAGGAGCACCCTCTTCAGACCGGAGTAAGTGACAGAGAGGTGTTCCTGTAAAGAGATCAAATTATCGGCCATGCCTTTATCATTTCTATCGAGAGGAGAGTCACACTTGAGGAGAGCTGGGCGTGAACTACTGCTGGATAAATACAAAACTAAAAAGATGTTAAGACAATTGTTGCCAAGAAAACAAAAATTACAAGTAAGAGAATGCAGAAGTGGTACAGTACCTAACTCAGCTCTGAATTCCAGCAATCTCAGAGACAAAACAATGTAAACAGTGACTAAAAAACTAGCTGAAAATTATGATGTAACCATATTGAGAAGTTGGTGTTGGAGTGGCTGCAGGGAAAGAGGCGTGATGGATGGAGGGAGAAAGGGATAAAGGAATAAACAAGAAGAGATCATGTGTGAAAGGAGATGAACAGAATGAGAAACAGATGAGAATTTAAGACAGAAGGAAATGGACAGTTTATTTCAATTTTTTTCATTAGTGGTTTGACAAACAGCTAACTATTGAAAAAGAAGAAAGATTTTATCTTGTTCTGTATGTAACAATAAATTCCAGATGAATTAAAAACTGAAAATATAAAAGACAAAATGATTAAAAAAATCATAAAAGATGACTTAGGGAACTAGAAAGACAGTCCAAGGGTGCAGAAAACATTCTTAGGCATGGCTAGAAGGTCATAAAGAAAATGCAGACATTGTGGTGGCTCGTCTCCAAAGAAATCCCCCAACGAACAGCACCTCCTGTCCCTGGGTCCTTAAGCAGTTCTATCCTGCACTGAATCTGGGCTGGCCTGTGACTTGTACGAACCGACAGAATGTAGAGGTAGAGATGTTCCAGGACTTAACCTGCCCAGGCAATGAAAAGCCGATGAAGCGTCTATTTTTGAACTTCTGGGGGTTTGGTGAGACATGTAAGACTCTTTTGACAGACTATACAAAGAGGCCAGATGGAGTGGAGAGGCTGTGAGTGAGGCTGCACACAGGGAAGGACAGGGGTCCAGCCTTCCTAAGCATCCTGGCCGAGACTCCGGATGACTGAGCGCCAGGTGCCCTCGGAGTACAATCATGTGAGAGACCACAAGATGAGTGGAACACCCAGCCTAGCCAAGTCATTGAACCACAAGAAACAATACAAAAAAATTAGATTTTAATCCCACTGTATTTTGAGGTGGTTTGCTACACAGCTAGAAACAAAACAATAAAAATTCTGTAAGATGATCTAGGATACAATGTATACAATGTATGTTTTGGAGAGACGTTCTTAACGAAAGCTAGATGCTCAAAAAGGAAAATATAAACACATGTGATTATATAAAATTTTAAAACACTTTCATGGCATATTTGAAATAATCCTGCAATGTAAATTTGCAAGATGAAATACATAGAATAAAAGTTTTTGGAACTTTATAAGAAAATGATCCAATAGAAGGATGGACAAAGGACAGGAACAAGCAATTTAAAGAGGATCAAATCCAAATGTCAACCAACACAAGGATGCTCAGAGTTATCAGAAGTCAGACTGCAAATACAAGTAAAATGAGCTATTTCTTTAAGCTCATATTCAGGTAAAAAATAAAAGGAGCTGCAACTTCTTCTGCTAACAGGAATATGAGGAAAAGAATCGGAGAATATATATTAAGATTAATCAAATAAACAAATGATTAAAAAAAGAATGCTTATCAATAAAGGAAAGGTAAATTATGGTGCATCTATATTCTGCAACCATTAAAAAACAATGAAATGTTTGCAGCAACATGGATGGACCTAGAAATTATCACACTAAGTCAGAAAGAGAAAGACAAATATTACATGATATTACTTACACATGGAACCTTTAAAAATGATACAAATGAATTTATTTACAAAGCAAAAACAGACACACAACATAGAAAAACAAATTTATGGTTACCAAAGGTGGGGGGAGGGATAAATTAGGAGTTGGGATTAACAGATACCAAAAAAAAAGCACAATGAAATAGTTTCACCAGTAGACTTAAAGGAATTTCTATGAAGTATTTTTTAGCAAGAAAGACAAGTTGCAGAAAAGTATGTATAACATATAGTCCCATTTTTATAAATCAGGTAACAATGGGAAAAAACCCTTACATACGTTTATGTTTCTATATATTTAATCATCCACCTAGATATGAATATTAAAACATGGAGAAAAACATGGAAGGATAACTAAAAGGACAACATGGGTTTAGGGATTCATGGGGAGAACCAAACAGAAAAAGGAAAACATCCCTTTAAAAAGGCATTTATGATATGAATACAGTGACATATTCAGTTAAAATTATTTATATGTAGGCTAGTATACAGAGAGACAGCAAATAAAGTTAGATCTTAATCTCATTCCTTACATCCAAGGAGTTTACAGCTGTGCCATTTAAAATGTAATAAATAAATAAATAAAGCTTAAGATGACGCACGTGAATATTCATTTGTTCTCAAGAAGAACTTTCTCATCACAAAAGCATTAGTGGTAAAGGGGGAAAAATTAGTGACTTGGATTATATTTATAATGAAAACTTCTGGCATAAAAAATGCACCTAATTAAAAGGTATATGCTGGAAAAATATTTCTAAAGTAGTTCATAAAACGCTACTATCCTAAATACATAAAAAGCCCAAGGAAACTGAAAAGAAAAACACTCAAATCCTAAAGGAAAAATGAGCCAATGATGTGAATAAAAAATTCATGTAAGAATCTAAGTGGCTAATGTGATCATAAACACAAATTAAGACAACTATAAATTATCACTTTGCACCTCTTAAATTAGCAGGCTTTTAAAAATGCTAATAATCCTGGTTGGGGGGAGTTCAGAAAGCAAGCTGTTTCACTGCTGGAGGGTACAGTCTTCTGGAGAGCAATTTCAAATTGTGTAACAATACCCTCTGACCCCTAATTCCATTTCTAGGCATATCTTAGAAAATAATCACAAATTCATAATAATGTATGAACATGGATGTTATTTTGTACATTATTTAAGACAGTAAAAGGGGTGGGTACTAGCCCAGTGGTAGAGCGTGTGCTTGGCATGCACAGGGGGTTCAACCCTCGGTACTCTGTTGAAAAATAATAGTAATAAAAAACTTAAAAAAAAAACTGTTAATGAAAATGAAAGGCCCAATGATTAGAGCAGCTATTTATAAGACTGTATTTTTTGTTTTTACATCAGTTTTCATAATACTCAGAAATGATTCTTTTACTAGGATAAAAACAAAAAAACAGTTAATAATTTCTCCCTCACTGTATCTCTAATCACTGAATAATAATGGCTGGGCAAGTACCAGAATTTGCTTTTGCCTTTTAAGTACACACAAATAGCTATCATGTTCTATGCAAATACGAAAAAAAAAAATCCCCTGGCTGTTATTTTGTCGAAGGCACCAGGATTTCTTACGCTAAATCTGCAATTATTTTTATAATGCTAAGAGAAAATCATTTATCAACATAAACAACATGAGTGAATATAGTACGTCAGATGAAAATACAATTTGAAGAGAATGTATGATTTTTAAAAGGTTAAAGTACCTATTTCTCTTGATATAAAAACTAAAACTTCTATGATAAGGATTAAGTTGGCAACTAGTTAAATTACACCTCACCGTGTGTATATTATAGCACTGATTTTTTAAATGAGTGAATACTTACTAAAAATCTTAGCATTAGTTTTGGAGTAGCATTTAACTAGATTTAACCATTAGCTATTTCCAGAAAAAAAATTAACTTTCTGTTCTTTAAAGTGTATTTTTTAATCAACATTCACTTTCCAAGAACATTGATTTGAAAGGGCTATTTCACTTCCCTTCTGTACAGAGAGAAAGGATCCCATTTAAACTTCAGAAGGGCCCAGAAAAAAATAAACAAGTCTGCTGAACATAATTTCCCCTTTATTCCTTCTGAAAAGTTATGAAATAAAATCTATTATTTAATTACACTGGATCAAGAAACAGGAAGAAAAAGATGCATTTAAGTCACAACACCCCTAAAAGAATAAATTACTATACTTCCTCTGGGAAGAAAAGTGCTTTAATATGTGGACAGGCACTGCCTAAACATTTCAAATCTACTTTACTGAGGTGTGAAGGGCTTTCAACAAAAATCAACAATAAAACAGCAATGTCAAAATTGAAGGAAGAAATAAAAAACTGCTTGTTCGAACTGATTTATGAGTATTTCTATAATGTTAAAGAATTTTATTCTTGCTCTGAAATGTTTCCATCAGTTTACTTAAAAAAAAAAAACCCTCTGACATGCACAGCTAAGAACATTTTATTAGACAAGTAGGATTTATCTTTGCCATGCTTGAATAAAGTTTACAAGATGTGCCAAATTTAGCACAATGGTTCTGGAAGTAAGAATAAAGGCTTTTAGCTTTTTTTAACCTGCAATAGGATTTTGGAGATGGGCAGACTCCAGCAGGACACTAAGCAGATGAGCAGTGATGAACAGATCAGACAAGGTCCCTGCCCCACGTGACCTGCAGCAGAGGCCAAGCAAGCTCTTAGTGCAAAGGGCCATACGGTAAACATTTTCAGGTTTACAGGCCATACTCTCTGTCACATCGACTCAACTCTACCACTGGAGCATGCAACTAGCCATACACAGTATACAAACGAATGAGCATGGCTGTGTTCCAGAAAACTATTTACAAAAATAGGAAAAGGGCCAGGTGTGGCCCACGGGCCATAGTTTGTTGGCCCCTGGTCTAAAGTATCACAGGGAAAATATAAAAATGATATTGTGTCAGAAAAACAATGCTATGCTATGAAGTAAAACAAATTTAAAAAAAAAAGCAGCACTCAAAACCCAACATAAACTTGAGAGTTTAAATGCGCGATCCATATACGTACATGCAGATAAAGAATAGTTGGGAAAACACATGATTAGTTATATTTGCTGTTCAGAAGTTTTGATATGATCGTACAAACTGTTTTATTAAAACAGCGGTCCCTTTCTCTCTGAATGCTATTACTCTTACAAAGACCATCAGCAACTAAAAAAAAACCCATCAGCACCTAAAACAAACAAAAACTTTTTTCAAATAGAAATTCACATTCTAGAGCAACACACTAAATATTGTATTTCTACTACGTCCTCATGATACTGAGTATCAATAATTCTGCTGAATGGAAGAGAAGTACCACAACTTTAAGATGCATGATTACTCAAACATAGGGACAGTGATAAGGAATCCAGAATATAAACCCGTAATCAGCCAAAAGCTTTGAGACTGCTGGTTCTAGCCATTCAAAGACTGTGCGCTGGTGGGGAGAGAGTGGTGGGGATGTGCACACCAGGTAGAAGGAAGAGCATGTGCAAAGGTCCCTGGGCAGCAAAGAACCTAGATTGAATTAGAAATGGAGAGGTGACAATAGTGAGTTCAAGAAAAATAAAAATGAGTAAGTGAGGACAGAGAAAAGGGCAGTAGTCAACTGATGCAGGGCAGCATTGGCCACCGTAAGATGTGTGAATTTATTCGAAGTGCAATGGAAACCACTCAAGAACTTTAGGTTGGTTAACACATGACTTATCTAGATTGAGACTCTTTGTGAGCATGAAAGAGGGCGTTATCAATAAGTACCCTGGATAACTGGCTTAAACCAGACTGTCCTAAACAGAAAAGCTACAGGTCGGACTGCATTTTTAAGAATTCTTGCGGCTATGAGAATGAATGGCAATGGAGCGGAAGTGCAGGCAGGAAGGTGGCCAGGCCCCTACTGCAGTGCTCTGAGAGAGAATGGTGGTGCCACTGATGGCCCCGGGACCGGAAGTCGCCAATGAGTATCGTGGAGGCAGACTCAACAGAACTTGCTACTTTCATCAATAAGTTTATTCAAGGATAAAACTGGTAAAATGTGAAGTACTATTAATGGGAATGAAGTAATGAGCTGGTATACTGATTGACCAGACAATACGTTAGAACTTTTTAAGCCACAGTGACTACCACAAGATACTATAAAACAAAATAAAATGATAAACCAACATGTGCATACCATCTTTGATAATTTTCCTTATGTACTCAACGAAGGTAAACATTTATACAAAATACGAGCAAATGTTGATTTTAAAAACTATTTTAAAGAAAAGCTTATGTAAAGCTAAACTCAGGTTTCTGAGATAGCTACTTCCTTAGTTTACAAATCTTTAGAATCGATAATAGATAAGGTTTTCATAGACGTGCGATATTTCATTAATTTACAAGTCTGTAAGTTCGAAGTTTAACTCAGATGCCTATCTTTATAAACCTTCAAAATTAATAAACTGTAAATGGCAAACTTTCCAAAGCAGAAAATGGCTCATGAAATGGAAATTTCAAAGAACACCAAATACAAAGAGAAAATATACCCTTTTTCTTATCCTGCATTTTTTAAAAATTCTAAACATGTCCTCCTCACTACCAGTCACAAGTCCTGAAACCAGGTAGAACTGTCTTGTGCCAATAAGACATTACAAAGGTCTTTGTGTATTCTCAGGACTCAATGACTTTGTGTTTCTGGGCCTCAGTTTCCCCATTTGAAATGTGAGATAATAGTAACTACGTCTCCTTAGGTTATTGTAAGATGACTATGGGCTACTGCCACAGCGTGTGAAGGTGCCCTGGGATGCAGACCTATGCAATAGGGTAAGAGAGGCTAACAAAGAAACACCAGCACATCTTCCAAGTGTCGACTGCACTAGACAGTAATTAAAATATTATATTCATATTGAAATATACACAGAAACAGTATGATATAGAATTAAACTTCATTACTAAAAGACTTCTAAAAAGACAAACTTACTTAAAAATCCATGTAGTCTAATTTCCCCAATATTGGTAAAAGTATGCGAAATGCCTAGGACCTGGGTGACAGCTGGTTACTATCTGCCTGCAACAGGGCAGGCACTCCATGTGAGGCATTATTAGAGAGAACTGCTTTACTGCTTAAAAAACTAAGTACTAAGTGCTAAGCTATATACATGTAATTATTTTTATTAAAGAATTATCCCTTTCTCTCAACACTTTGTTTTAAAAAAGGACTTTACAAAATGGCATTATCCTCCTTTCCTAAATATTTTAAAATGTGGTACTCAACCCATGTAAAAGGACCTTTTCTCCTCGGTTATTTAGAATATTGTGTAAAACATACACTCTTCTGAGAGACTTACATCTAAAAAACAAACCAAAAATCCAAGGCAGATTGCAAAGTGGATGTAGAATCTTAAACTCAATTAATTTGGAATGAATTTTCTTTTATTTCTCCATCCATGAAAATGAGAGCCAACAAAATATACAAACACAGACCAAAGAAGTAGCGTCAATGTTGTCAGTCCTTTAAAAAAAGCCCCACTCCTCCTTGGGCAAAACCCCCCCTGGGAGCGATAACTGGACTTACATGTTAAGTTAAAAATCCCTTTCTGAAAACTTTCCGAGCATTTGCTTTATTCTCCTTGCAGAACACTATGTTACATGCTATTTAGATTCACAAATAAAATAAGAGAGAGTGGGAAAATGTACAGTAAAAAGTCCCAACCTGCCTTAGGGGGCCTATCCCAGTGTGGGAGACTGTACACATATCTGAGGGGTTGAAAATAAACACACCGAAATTCATAAATAAATATGACCTCAGTATAGCTGTGCATAGCTACTATTTGATAAAATCATATTTCTTTATCTTTCACTAATTTCAAATCTGTAACTGTTGGGATACACTGGACATAGAAATTCAGCTTCTACTTACTGAAGAAAACTGACTTACTAAATGTATTGAAGCCACAAACAATGTAGCCTTCCAAGGCTTTCAAAGGAAGGGCTTTCAAGAAGCACTCATTCATTGCCTTTCTCAGAAACATGTAACTTCATACAGGATTGACTGATTTCAGTTATGTGAGTCAAGAAAAAGACATTTTTTCCCTCTACTTGTGTTTGCAACAAAGTGAGCTAAAGTATTTCATTTAAAGTGGAGCTGCTACAGTTTCTTCCCACTCATCTAGCCATGATAACAGTAAAAAAGCAGTGGCAGTGGCAGAGGCAGAGTGTATCTATTGATTTCTGAAGCCCCCCGTGCAAATCACATCCCTGTCTTCATCTACCCATCCCCAGGTACTGAGACCTGCCGCTGTCTCTGAATCTATTACTCCATCAGGCTGGAATAATCTTCCCCATTTTGTCTAGCTGACTCCTACTCCATCTTCAACACTCAGCTCAGACTTCATATCCTCTAGGAAACCTTGCTTAATCCCCTGCGGTCAGAATGCCCAGAACACTACCGAATGAATGATGGCACTGAACCAGGCAGGGAGATTTCCTTTTCTATCTCTACTACTTATCTGCAAAACTACTTGAGGTCAGGAATCACCTCTTATCCAAATGTCTCCCTGGGGTCTAGCATTAGAATACACATTTCAAATATTTCTGTTGAATGAGTGAATGTGGCAGGCACTATTCTAGGAATTTAAATATGGCATGATAAATACTTGAATATTTTACAAGAGTAATTACAGAGATAGAAATAACTTGCTGAAGGTCTCAGAGTTCCAGGTGATGGAATTAGGAATAAATCCAGGTCTGTTGGGTTTCAGGCCAGGTGACCCTGTGTTGTCAACTCAGAGTATTATCTCAGGTTCTTAGCTGTGATTTCTTCCAGTATGAGAACACAGCCACCACCCTCTGGCCAAACGAAGAGTCATTTTCAAGCATGCCAACTGGCATTTCACTTAAAAATTTTATTTTAGTGTTTCAAAATGCCAGCGAAGGACTCCTCGAAGCTTCCATAATCATATAAACCGTTTGCTGTTTCTAAGGTAGCAGTTCTCAGTTTCACTCCGTGGATTATTTCACGAGAGGAAGAAAGAACGAGGGGCCCAGCAACCCCACCTATACCCGCTTGCCACTGAAAAGAAACCTCAGCATTACTCACGGGAAGAATGGCATCTGAGAAAATACTTTTGAAATGTCATTAAGCAAATTATTAATCCAGGCCATAAAACAGACTACAGACACTGTCATATTATAAGCCTTAGGAGAAACCAGCTGGCAGACCACCCAGAGACTCCTAGGAGCTCATCAGCGGTCTGTGGGGACCACACTTTGAGAACCACTGTTCTAAGAAATGAAACTGCTTCCTCCTCCGTAATTCAGGAACTTTTTTTTTTTTCGGTTGGGGGAACATACTGTCCTTGTAAGCCAAAAACATCAAAGTATTAAGACCTCTAAATTCTTCTAAAATACTGTCATAACCCCAGACTACCTTGTTTATGGGATGTAGTTACACAGCTGTAATTAACAAGGCAGTGAACTTCTAATACGTGAGCATGTGTATCTGTACAGAATGTGTACACATAAACACAGCTCTTATTTAGCTTTTGAAATTTCTTTCTTTTTAGCAGTGGCACCACCAGTCATTCTGGAAAAGTAGAACTTACTATATAATAAATGGGCTTTTATCAGATGTACCTAATGTCAGTACCTCAACAAAACAACACAAAGCCAGGCTGTCATTTAAAGCAGTCTATCTGGATGGCTGTATTCTTAGTCTACAAGGCCATCATCACTGGAGCACTGCCTTCTCAAAAGGTTTACGAGCCACAGAAAAAAGCAGTCTCAACATTCTGCAGAAAGCACCCAAATGTCTGTTGGTCACTGGTTATGTGCCAGGAATATTTAAGGAACTGAGGACACAAGAGTGGGAAGAGAAAGGAAAGGAAATTGTCTTCTCACCTTAGAACTTGTATTCCAGCAAGGAGAAGGAGATAAATAAGGAAAAGACAGAAGTATGACAGGTGACAGAGTGACAGCGGGAAGGAAGAGGGAGACCATGAAGTCTGAATGGAGCAGACAGGGAAGAACTCACTGAGGAGGTGACGTGTGGGAAGTGAGGGAGCAAGACAGGCAGGCGTCTGGGACAAGAACATTCTAGGCCAAGGGGGTGGCAAACACAAAAGCCCAGAGGCAAGGAACAGCCAGGAGGCCCCAGAGGCAGAGATGCACAGAGGGTGAGTGGTAAGGGACTAGGAAAGTGGTAGGAAACGAGGTCTTGTAGGGCCTGATAGTGACTGTGAGATTCTGGCTTTTACACTAAGTGAGACGAGAAAACACAGGAGGGTTTTGAGCAGAGGAATGACAATATCTGACTTACACGTAAAGGATCATCCTGTCTGTTTGGCTGAGATTAAACGCTAGGGAGGACACATCAGAAGCAGAGAGACTAGCTGTAAAGGTTACTGTAAACTGGATAGACAAGTCTGGAGACCAGTTACGAGGTCTGGGCTAGAGACAGAAATTGGGGACTTCCCAGCATGTATCTGGTATTTTAAGCCGTATCCTAAGGCGCAGGAGCAAGTAAAGACAAAGCAAAAAAGGGCCAAGGACTGACATCTGGGGAGCCCCAGGCTGAGGAGGAGAGCCAGCAAAGGAGACTGAGGGAAGCGAGCAAAACAAGAGCCTGCAGTGCCCCAAAGCAGAGAAAGACTGTTTCACAGAGGAGAGGACACACAATTGAATCCAACACGACTGACAAATCAAGTAAGGAGAGCATTGTCAATCACCACTGGCCGCAGCAGCTGGAAGTCGCCTGTCCCACAAAAATCCAGTTTCAGAGGAGTAGGGAGGGTGCAATCTGACTGGGAGAGTCTAATGAAAATTGCACTCAAACAACAAAACGATTCAGTAAGGTAGCACAAATATATAAAATTAAAATACAAAAAATCAACACATTTTGATACACAAAGAATAATTATAAAGAGGTAATGGAAGGAAAGACTCCTTTTCAGTGGAAAAAGAAAATACTTTAGGAATAAACATCACAAAAAATGTACAAAACTTATATGGGGAAGACATTTTTAAAACTCCTGAAAACTATTATAGACTTGAACATGTGAAAAAGACATCCCTTATTTAGAGATAGGATGACTCAATAGTATAAAGATGTCAGTTTACCTTACAGAATTGATCAAGTCAAGGCGATCCCTGTAAAAACACCAATACATTTTTATCTGGAGCCAGACAAGTTTATACGAAAACTCCTGAAGGAAAATAAACATGCAAAAATAGCAATAAAAACTTGAAAGAGAAGAAAAGTAATGGTGGACTTGTCCTATCCAAATTATTAAAATACATGACAAAGTCTCTGTAACGGTTAGTGTAGTGCTAGCATGTGAACTGCCAGGCAGACTAGCTCAACAAAGCACAAAGTCCAGAAATGGATCCAAGAATACATGGAAATACTAGGGGAAAGGTAGACATTATTAAAGTCCATTTAATAAATGAAGTTGGGACAACTGGACTGCCATTAGGGAAAAAAAAGATAAATTGTCCACACACAAGAACAAACTCCAAATGGATCACAGATATAATTGTATAAAAAAATAAAGCCACACAATACTTTAAGAAAAAGCGAATAAAGCTTTTACAACCTGGGTACAGAGAAATGCTTCCAAACTGATTCTAAAATGCGGGTGCAATAAAGAAAAAGATGGGTATATTTGACTACAAGAACAAAAATTTCTTGCATGCAAAAATTACTGTAAGAAAACCCAAAAGAAACATGACAAATTGGGGGAAAGACATTTTCAACATGTGTAAAAGTATATAATAGCCCTAATTTATAAAGAACTATTAAAAACTCCAAGAAAAAAATAAAGACACTACTGGAAAAATAGGCAAAATCTTCTGACAGGCAGTTCATAAAAATGGACATACAAGAAGCCTTTACACATTGATTTCAACCTCACTTGAAATCAGAGAAAAACAAATTAACACTGCACTGAGATATTGTTTCTTGCCTAAGATGAACAAAAATCCAAAAGTTTAATTTTATTATCCAGGATAGAGAAACAGGCATTCTCAGTCACTGCTGCTGAGAGAGTAAAATTGTATAATCCCTGTGGAAGGGAATTTGGCAACATCTAACACTGATTTACCCAGCAAACCCACTTTGAAAATCGACTCTAAAGATACAACTCCAATAATATGCAAGAAACGTATGCTTAAATTATTCACTGTAGCTTGTTTTGCATACAAAATATTATAAATACTCAAATATCAAAATAATGGAAACTACCTGAATGCCCGTACAATACAGACTGGATGAATAAACTATGGTATAGTCACACAAGGTAGCTCTATTTGGCTGTGGAGAAAAGAATGAGGAATAACATCTCTATGAACTGATATGGAGTCATTTTCAGGATATATTGCTAAATGTTAAAAAAACAACAACAATGGGTAAAAAAGTATATAAAGAATACTATCTTTGTGGAGATATCTGTATCATTTATGTAATATATATGCACACGTATGTGTATATATACACATGTCTGTGAACAGGTACATATGTATGTGTGTATACATTAATACAAAAAGAATAGGACTTTACTAAGAAAACTCTTTAATATGTTTCTGACTTCTGAAACACTTTAATGTTTTATATATTTAAAAAAATCACATTGAATCAATGAGAATGTGTGTGGTTGGGGGAAGGAGGGACTGAAACGAACTAAACTGATATTCACTGATAATAATATTCAAAAAGAAAAAAATACCCAAATACATTAAAAAAAAGGTCAACTTTACTAAGTTATAATTTACATATAACAAAATGTCCCTGTTTGTAAGCGTAAAGTTTGATGTGTTGACAAATGTGCACACTCCTGCCCTAACCACCACAACCAACACCTAGGACGTTTCCACAGCCCCCAGACCCTGCCCTGCTCCTCTGCACTCAACACTCCTACCCCCAGTCAGCTACTGATAGGGCTTCTGTTACTGTGGATTGAATTTCCCTGTTTCAGAGCTTCACATGAATCAATCACACCATATCGTATGGAGTCTTTCATTCAGCACAGTGTTTTCTGAGACTGATCCATGTTATTTGTGGTAACTTCAATCCATTCTTTTTTCTTCTTAAGTAGTATTCCACAGTGGGAATATCTCACAATTTGCTTCTCCACTGAACTTTTTTTTTTCTATGTTGTGTCAAATTCCAGTGTTCAGCACAATTTTTCAGTCATTCATGGACATATACACACTCATTGTCACATTTTTTTCTCTGATTTATCATAACATTTTGTGTATATTTCCCTGTGCTATACAGTGTAATCTTGTTTATCTATTCTACTATCTTGAAATCCCATTCTATCCCTTCCCACCCTCTACCCACCTGGTAACCACAAGTCTGTATTCTCTGTCCATGAGTCTATTTCTGTCCTGTATTTATGCTTTGTTTTTGTTTGTTTGTTTGTTTTTGTTTTTTAGATTCCACATATGAGCGATCTCATATGGTATTTTTCTTTCTCTTTCTGGCTTACTTCACTTAGAATGACATTCTCCAGGAGCATCCATGTTGCTGCAAATGGCATTATGTTGTCGGTTTCTATGGCTGAGTAGTATTCCATTGTATAAATATACCACATCTTCTTTATCCACTCCACTGAACTTTTGACAGATACTTAAGTGGTTTCCAATTAGAGACTATTGTGAATAAACTAGAGCCATCATGTAAAAGTAACTGTGCAGGCCTTTTTCTTTTCACTTGGCTTTTCACTTCTCTTAAGTGAATACACAGTAGAATTGCAGGGTCTTAAGGTAAGAATATGTTTATAAGAAGATGCAAAACTCATTTCCAAAGTGTTGGTACCATTTAACATTCCCATCAGCTCTTCACCCTCACCAACAATAAGCATTTTCCACCTTTTTCAGCCATTGTAATGGAAATAAAGCAATATCACCTTATGGTTCTCATCTGCATTTCTCTCATGACTAATGATGTTGGGCATCTTTGCCTGTGCTTACCAGTCACTCACAAATGTTTTTATGAAGGGTCTTTATGAGTTTTTTTGGTCCACTTTTTACTGGATTGTTTGAATCTGCTTGAACACAAAGGGGAATGAACACATGTACAAGGGAATGATTATAATTATTGACCATGAAATCTAAAAATAAGTGAGGGGTAAGGGGGGGCTGGTGACCGGAGAACAGGACACTTGAAAGTGAAGCTGTAGATGGGCTGCAGTTGCTGACAACAAGGTCTGGGGTGTGCCCGTGGGAATTACTGGCTGAAGCAAGACGGAGGACAGTGCTGCTGGAGGGGAGGACACGAAAGGGAAAGCCCAAGGTACGGGAAGGGTCATGCATGGAACTCCTGAAAGGACCATACAGTATAACAAGAGTGTTATGGACAAGAGGACAATGAACTGGACAATAAGATCTTTTTTGAGAAATCAGAGAGAATGACGTACGTTATTTGGTGGTATTATCGTGGAATACTGTTTTCAGTTATAATAGGGAGGTGAGTCAGTGGTAGAAGATTTCAAACACATTTTCTGAAATGGGATAATTAATGGGGTGGGAGAATTATGCCATGAGGGAATTAAGAATTTGAAAAAGCACATTTAAAACAAGATTATCATGATCTGTTTCATCATATTTAATTCATTCTAAAATTTAAATTAAGAAAGGGTATGAGATTTTGTTTACCCGAGGTGATAAAAGCTAAGAAAGATCGTTAAACAGATATATACTCATACCAAGTTTCACTGAAAGGTTCTCTAGGAATGTGCTGAATATAATTTCCAAATTACGGCATGAATACCTTTCAATAGCTTTGCAAAAATTCAATCATACAAACGGTAGAATTCTGTACAGACTGCATTTCTCAGTAGATGATGACTGTCAATATAATTAAACACCTTTGACGCAGACACTCTTATTTAACCAAGTTTAAAGCAATAGCAAAACAAAACCTCTATGTAAATATAGCTCTTAGAAAATGCCCCATTATTACTAACAGACATTACCTTAGTCCTACTGTCAGGAGACACAAATCCATAGACTGACTGTACCTTACCTCACACCCTGAGAGGATCGCCAGTGTACTGGACACTACACCAGAGGCTGGGAATGCAAAGATGACGAAAATGTGGTCCTCATCCTTGGGGAGGTCGTATTTTAATGGGTAAGACAGACCAGAAAAGGAGGGGTGAGACAAGAGGATGAAAAAGGCAAAGTAGATCTGATTGCTCCCTTGGTTGAGTATCTAAGCACCCTGTATTTGTTTATGGCACTTATATTTAGGAGGCTTCACAGAAATAAGACAGGAGGGTAGGATCTGTGTTTTTGCTCATCTTTGCTTTGCTTTAGCACACTTCTGGGCATACTGTATTGGACCACACTCTATTCAGAAATTAGGGATTGTTTATACTTTTAAGCCTGTAACTTACTAAAATGTACACCCATAATTTCTATTATTTTAAGCTTGTGCAATGTTATCTGTGTAGTTTAAAAAACCCATTATCTATGAGTATATAAATCAACATTAGACTAATATTTTAAATGATATTCATGTCAAAAAAAATTCTAGCTAAGCTATCTTTGAAAAAGGCACCCACTGTTCTCAGTTGTTACATTCAGAGTTACATTTCAAAATCAAACTGTGGTACAGGTAAGCTTTTTATCAACGAGGTGTTTTTTCGGCAAGGATCCAAATTTTAAGTGAAAGGGATTCAGCTGAGCGATAATGTGTTGTAAGAACATCTACACATTGTTAAAATGGAAGTGTTATTCCATACCCAAATTTTCTTAAACAATTTAAACAGTATCCGGAATCAATCTACTTCCAAACACAAAGCAAGCAAATTTTCAGAAGATGAATATGCACCTTGCCTCGCGTTTACACTAGAGTCTGAAATGCAAAAGGTTACAGACGCATCTTTTAAGTTAGTCATTCAGTCTAGCCCATGATAAGCTCAAAGTTGTAGCACTATCTGGAAAAGCTGAACCATACATCTTACCAAGCAACTTATAGAGTACTTGCCAAGTAAAGTAACAGATACAACACGATAAAAAATTAAATAATATGAGATAATAACCAACATTATGGCCAACTAATATTAAATGGAGTGTCAAAGTAGCCAAGCTTCTTAGGAGTGTATTTTATAGCTCTGGCCTGTGATTCCTTGATATTTACTGACCCTCTATTATGCTCTAGGCATATATGTAAATATAAGTATTTATATACATATATAAATAATTATATATTATATAATAATGTATAAATATAAAACACTAAATTAGAAGCTGAGGAGATAAAGAGAATAATGGATCCTGTCACCAAAAATATTGTAAAGATAGTAAAACACGGCAGCAAACTGTGACCACCACTATGATAGTACAAAGGTATTAGATGAACCAAAGCAGGTGTTGAACAACAGTCTAGCGTTCTGAGCAGGGGAAGTGACATAATAAAAGTTGTGTTCAGGAATTCACAGCATGTGTTAGAACCAGGGGGCGGGCAGAACTGCAATCCAGACAGCCACATGGACTAATTTTAGAGTTGTAGAAAGAGAATGAGAAAAAAGGATGGATCTGTGGTCCTAAGACCACTTAGATTTATAGGCCCTTATAAATTGGCACAGCATATTTGGCTTGGTTAGGAAGCTTGGGAGGGAAAAAAATGTAAGTATGATTCATGTAAGTATATGTAAACTAATGGAAGGAAACAGTATACTTGTAGTCTCCTCCGTATTTCCTAGAAAGTTCCTGTTAAGAGTTTTAAAGAGTAACTGCTTCAGCACTACACAAGAAGAATCTGAGATACATGGCTTGAGTAGAGGAAACCACCAAAAAATCCACAGTTTAACAAAATTATATTTTGTACAGAACCCTTAAAAAAAAGTCACTGAATTGGTTTCATTTTTTGAAACACATATGAATGCTAATACTGAGCTACCTTCTCCTCTCCAGGACTTGGGTAACTACTCATACACAGAGGCAAAACACAGTAACTCCATTCCACCTGTTTAACTGGCGTCTGAGAGGAGACGACCAGTAGCTACTGGGAGCAGCATATGTTTCCTGCTGGGAGAGGGGAAGGGCTCTGCTCACATCAGCAGAGTGATGCAGCAAAGTGGCCAGATGTGGAAAAGCCATCAGACCAATGCCATGTATCAATACATCATGGCTGGCTGGTTGTTTTATCATTCGTTTCCAAGAAAGGACTTGTAACAGAGCCTGCTTTGAAGCTTCCCTATGCATCCAAAAAAGATCTCCTCCTTTTCATTGGCTATGAATCTAATAAACAGCATATCATTATTAACTTCATATAATCTGGAAATTTAAGGGGGAAAAGATCATTGCTGATCCAATAAACCCATGTTATCCAAGGAACAATCATTATTCAAATGGGAGTTAAAACACATTGAAATTTATGAGAATTTATAGTTTTCAGATCAAAAAGTAGATTTTTGATCTTTTCAGATCACCCCAAAGCTATTCTGTAAACTAGAGGATCAATCCATTCTCACTGAGTGTTCAGACTCAGAAGTTTCTGCTACAATGGAATACTACTCAGCCATAAAAACCAACAACATAACGCCATTTGCAGCAACATGGATGCTCCTGGAGAATGTCATTCTAAGTGAAGTAAGCCAGAAAGAGAAAGAAAAATACCATATGAGATCGCTCATATGTGGAATCTAAAGACTCATGGACAGAGAATACAGACTTGTGGTTACCAGGGGGGTAGAGGGTGGGAAGGGATAGACTGGGATTTCAAAATTGTAGAATAGATAAACAAGATTACACTGTATAGCACAGGGAAATATACACAAAATGTTATGATAAATCACAGAGAAAAAAATGTGACAATGAGTGTGTATATGTCCATGAATGACTGAAAAATTGTGCTGAACACTGGAATTTGACACAACATTGTCAAATGATTATAAATCAATAAAAAATGTTAAAAAAATAAATTTTAAAACCCCCCCCCCAAAAAAAAGAAGTTTCTGCTGAAGGGGGTGCATGCATGGACAACAGCTGGGAGAACGAAACCCTTTCATCTCAAAATGGAAGCAATTTCTTTTTACAAACTGAAGTGATGACATGGAAGCAACTGTCACTACCAGGGTAGAGCAAGAAGCCCATGAGTTCAAAACCACCCATGAAATCACAGGAAATAAAACAGATGTGTAAACAACAAACATCTGAGCCACAAAACAAATTCCCTCTCCCTCATATCTTCTCTTGCCACTTACTGTTAACATCATCAGTGCATTCACTGTACTCACATCAGAATAAATATGGTAAAGAGTTTATGACTCTTTGACCTTTGACTGAAAAAGAAGTTTCTCAGCATTTTATTTCTGCCTCCCCTTCTGGAAAATATAAAACAAAGAAAAGTGGATAAAGTAGTAGAAAGATATGCAGTTTCATATCAGGCAGGTTTCTGTTCACCAGGAGTTTCAAGTTTATTGAGAGACAGGAACAATGAAGCCATGGGAAAGACATCTGGGAAACCCAAATTTTTATTCATTCCACAGGACAGCGAACTGAGGATTCCTTAGGCCAACATTAAGAAGATCCAATCTACATTTTAAAATTATTGGTCAGACACATTTAGAAAGAGCTGCAAAAGTCACAGGTGAGGAACCTACCTAGCCAAATAACTCTATTATTTGCCTGTGTTTGCTTTGCCCCATTATATCCATTAAAGATCATTAACCTATAAACTGAGTCCTTCCTAGGCATGGAGCCAATGAGAATGAGTCATCAGTCAGAAAGGGCAAAAGAGAGTCTGTTGTTTTAGCCTGATACCCAACGTGCACAGTAAGTTCTTATACACTCACATGTCAGCTAAGACACAACCAAGACACAACCAAGCCTTCCGACTCTGTATACCATGCCTCCCAACTGGACACATGTCCCAGCTGTTAGATGGCACTCCAGTTTCCTTTTGGGGCTAGAGTCTTGTCATGAACATCAGTCTCTAGAAACTGAGACCTGAGGACCCTCTTAGCTTTCAGTGGATCCCCTTCCCTGGAAAGGCAGATCTTGATTTAGTATTAATTGCTTCCTAAAGACCTACTTCAACCCACACAGACATCCTTCCTTCAATTTGACAAAGAAACCTGATGCCCAGACTTACCAAAAGAAGCGCACAGGCTGTTGGTGGTCCCTGAACTAAACCTGAGTTTATTGGTCCTTGACACCCAGCTCTACAAAGAGAGGTAATCTCCTGTGATGACTCCCAACCAGACCTGGCATCCTAATCACCTCTCTACAGTGGCCTGTCATTCAGTTCCTAGGATATAAAGTCTGGGTGAGAGCGACAACACGGCTTAATTATATGACACTCCTACTATGTCATGCCAAGCAATTTCCATTAATTTTCTTAAACAGCACAACAATGCTATGAGGTAGGGACTAATACTATCCCCATTTTACAATAAGGAGACTGAGGCTCAGAAAGGATATAGGACTTGTCACCAAATTAACAAGGCAGACTGACTGCAGAAACTGTGGTTTCAGAGAAATTAAGCAATTTATACCAAATATTTCATTAAACCTCTAACACCGTTACTTTAGCACTAAGAAAAAAAAAAATACACTGCCAATGAAACTGCTAACAATGCTTTCTTATCAGCGCCACTCAAAATACGGGCCCTGACCAGCACCAGACCACAAACTGCTGTCAGTCTCCAGCAAGATAAGAACAAAAATGAGGGTTTAGAAATTTTCATAACATTTTGTTACCATCATGATTTGTATTATCCTTTATAAATGTGGTATGGTAAAAGTAAAAAATAACAACAACAACAAAAAAAAAACTGGACTTTTACTTCCAATAGTTTAAGAAGCACTGACTTAGAATTCTGACCCTTCTGAATCTGCCGTGGACGCAGAGTCACCTGTACTGAAGTCCCTCTGTGTTACCAAGGCTGCTCCACAATCAGCCACTGGGCTTTAATCCCAGACACGGACAAGAACTCTTCAAGCCTGGATCCTGGCCCAGAAGGACCCAGGCAACAGCAGTCGTGTCATTACACATTCAAACATCAGAAGGTTAAATGGTAAAAAGAAGCAATCTTAGAGTTCATAAAACAATGGTATCACTTGTCTCCCTGTCATTTCTAAAATTTATTGATGCTCTCAATTGTTTATTTACCCAAATACAAGTTTGAAAAAAAAATTACTTTTCCCTATAGTGTGTTTGTTGCCCTTTACTTATGCTCATAAACATTTTGGCAGTCTTCATTATCTACACAGAAGAGGTACAGGTAGTCCACAAACAGTATTATTAAATATACAGATCTATACAGTCCAAACAACATAATCAAACACATCAACTGAATGTATTCTAGTGGCTTAATTTTCTCCATCTCTTATTTATGTGAACTTGAAAATACCAAATACCCAAATACCCAAATACCCTGATATCTAAATACATCCTCTTAATTAAGCAGACATTGACAAATGTTTAAAGAAAACATTCTACTCTTAGAAGTTGTTAATGGCTACTCTTTTGTTCCTGGTTATAAAAGCAGTATGTGTTTATTGTGGAATGCTTGGAAACTATAGAAAAGAATAATAAAGATAAAAATCACCCTTAATCCAAAGTTCAAGTTAATTATAATTAGTTTATAAGTAAGTCTAGGGTGAAAATAGACTACTCAATAAAATAGATTATTCAGTTTGAAAAACTACAAATCAATGTTTTGATAACTTCAGTAATGGAAGTCATCAAAATGTGTTTCTAAAATAAACACAGAACCCTAAGGAATCTTCTACAGAAGAGCAATTGGGCTTCAACCACTGCATGATGCTACCACACCTTTAACACATTAGGGATATCACGTTCTAAAAATTCAGCTAAATAGTTTAAGAAAATACTTAAGATCTTACGGCTGTGGGATTTATGCCTTAGCTTTGAGAAGAACGGGAAAAACAGACTGAGATTCTGAGAAGTTTAAGAGAGACGTTAGATACAGATTCACCAGAGTCACTCCACGTTGACAAATGGAAGTAACCAGTCTGCTTATACATACAGAGGAGAACAGAAAACGAAAATGCACAATGACACCAACTTGCTGAAGTCCTGTGGGTATTTCAGGCAGAATTTCATGAATTCACTAGCGGACAAACTGCAGTTAAATACACAGGAGCTAAGGAAAGAGAAATGTTGTTGAACCATACAAATAATGTAAAAGTCACATGGTCTTTTATACAGTTCCCAAAATGTTGGTGAAACATGGGTAACAAATGTGGCTGGAACTACTGGAGGGGAAAAATAAGCTCCAATATCTATCGCATTCCACAAATAAAAATTCAACATCGATCACAGACTTAAGCATAAAACCCCAAACCATAAAAATGCCAGGAAAAAACCCGAGAATCTTCCTGACTTTGAAGTACACAAAGATTCTCTGGACAAAGCATGGGAAGTACAAATAACCCCCTCAAAACTGAACAGACATGACACAAAGTGCGACACATGAATGGCCAATAAACATATTAAAAGATGCTCAATATCACTCAACATTAAGGAAATGGAAATAAAAATCACAGAGGATAACACTACGTACCTACTAGAATGTGTAAAAGTAATAAAGACTAACAAACCCAAGGAAGCTAGACACAAAAAAGAACATTCTATATAATTCCATTTATGTGAAACCTAGGAACAGACAAGCTGATCTTTGGTGATGGAATCACCTAGGGGCAGGGAACAGTTGTGACAGGAAAGAATTTCCTAAAGGAATGGAGATGTTAGTCCTAGTTTGGGGTGATGGTTACACTGTGACATAGAATTGTTAGAGCTCCCTGAACTGAGCAACTGAAATGTTCATTTTCCTGTGCTAATTATATAAATATGGATATTTACATATATTATACTTGTGTATTTATATATATTTTCCCCCTCTGTCTACATATAATTCTTATAGTCTAGAAGAAGTGTTAAGTTTAATTAGCTAAGCCTTCTTGTAGAACACATAATTTAATATACATATACTGAGTTCCTAGTATGACAAATTACTGGGTTTTGTGTTAAAAATAAACATATCTTAAATTGACTTAAATGTTCCAATACAAATACTGTGTTTAAAGTAAAACACTCTAAATCTCTCTCCTAAGGGATGGTAACTTGTCAATGCTCACATGATAACATGGTTCATTTCCTTTTTCTGCATCCAAGATATCCTGTATCTTTTTAAATAGAATATGCCACGATTTGCAGAAATGAAAACTACAATTACAATAGTTTAAGAATTATTGGTGTTTGCTCTCAGTTACTTTCTATTTCTGTGCTCGAACATTTTAGAACACCTTCCTGAAGCGTACAGTTAACCAAGGCCAGAGAAAAGCACCTGTGCAAGAGACTGTCAAATCTTGATCGCGCTTGATATGGGGTCTACTTGGATGGTCAGAACTGTCCTTGGTTTCTCCGCCTACATGGTATTTGTGAGCAATACGTAGGTTTCTACAGACTAGAACATTTCCAACAAAACAGTGCTAATCACTTGCAAAACAACCGCTGAATTTCACAATGTTTCTTTGGTAGAGAAATGCTTACTGTCTTCTGCCTCGACTGCGATGCTTGCGTCACTGCACTATCTGCTGCATTTTCTTGATAGGAAATTCCATTTCACGATAGTAAATCCTCAACACTGTTGTTACAGATCTCTCAAAGTATGAGCTATTACAAATTCATGTGCTTCTTGGTGATTTCAAAATTTCTGTAAATATAACAACTGCAACTTCCAGGCAGAGGAATCTATTATTAGACATACACAGTGTTCCAGCAGTATGCAGAACATGGCCCAGGATGTTCTGATTTTTCCCAATTCCTTAGTTCTTCTAAATTCAGTTAAAGGAAAAAAGTCATCTTGATTTAAAGTTCTCTAAGTCATGTATTATCATTAATAATAATGATCTAAAATCACTACGTTTGCATGTATCTAGGATTATAATAAATGCCATGTGTCCAAGGGGGTGTTACTAGAGTAATTTTCATTATCTATAGAATTAGTTCACATAATATATTTAATGGCCTGTTATATGTTTAGCTGGCAAGTTTCTACATTGACTAACCCCATAACTTTAAATTAGAAAATTACATTTCAACCTACTGTTTTTATTTTGACTACATCCAAAATATATTAATTGTGGCACATACCATCAATAAATGAGCCATTATTTCTCCAAGGTGTATAAAATACATACATAGTGATGCCAATTGCATTAAATTTCCCTGCCAAACAGGAAAACAATTAAAGTTGTGTTAACTATAAAATCAGGATTACATTTATTTTAATAAAAGGAAAAGATTTACCTTATTATTTTTTTTTCAACTTCAGACACGCAGTTACGTGAATGGTAACTCAATGCTGACTGTATAAAATATGAACTATGCAAAGGTTTTACAGCTGGTTTTGATCAGCTTCCTTTGTTTAACATTAAAAGTTAACTTCCAGAAGACACATACAAGCTACAGGTAATGATTACCAGATGGAGATGGTCTTCCTGTTACTATGTCTGATATCGTAAAGAACATGCCGTAAGAAGGGAAAAAATAACTCGGGCAGAGGTTCTGATGTATTCTGTGGCACAAACAGGCTCTTCCCAACTTACACTGGCAGCAAAGTAAGATTCCTTAGCATCGGAATGCTTTTGTACTTTTACAACAGAGTGAAATCAGGTTATACTCAGCAGAGAAGGCCAAACATTTTTAAAATTTAAATCAACACTTTTAATTATTAGCTCCTCTTTCCTGTCAAAATGATTTAAATTGCAGCCGACTGAGTAACATTAATGTTTTCTTACAATCAGCTCAGAATAAAAGCTTTGCTCCCCATCACATACGCCACGTTTCCACTGTGCCTACAACCACCTAACCTACTGTCAAGCCCTAGGAGTCTAGACGCCCAGTCTCCCAGCAGGGCCCCCAGCAAGAGCCTCTCTGCCCCAAAGTGTTCCATGTACTCATATTAGCTTGTCATCTAAAAACAGCAACTGAAAGATAAGGCCAAAACTTTAAGAGACTCTCAATTTGTATTAAATGTGGTCTGACCGTTTAAAATTTTTTATTTTCCTGTGTTTCTCTTCCTGGATGATATATGTCCCTCAAATGAACTACTCACTTTTTCAAACTATTTTCTTACCTATTCCTTCCACTATCTAACTCAAAAATTTTTTCTAGTCTCTATGAGATCACTTCCTAAGCCCAGCACAAAAACTATTTCCTTCATAAGGCTTTTCCTGATTCCTAGAGGAAGAACTAACTTCTCCCTCACTGAACTACTGCAACATCTCATATAACATTACATCTTAGTCAGTAGTATATTCATTTCATAATTGATCATATCCACTATGGACTATATATGACCTCTCTGGTAAGGTAAGTAGAACTCATCCTATATAGTACCAAGCTCAGGATTTTGCTTATGATAGGTACATAAGAAATGTTCACAGAATAAATGAATAAACACCTGAATTTCTGCAGGACCGACTGCAACAGTGGTATGGTAGGCTAATTAAGAAAAAAAAAAAGAGACAGTGAACACACATTACAAATATCAGAAATAAGAGAAAAACTACATCATTACAGATCTCATGAATATTAAAAGGATAATAAAGAAATGCTAAGAACTCATATACCCACAAATTTCATAACAGAGATGAAAAAGATTAATTCCTTGAAAGATAGCCTCTCCCAAAACTCACACAAGAAGAAACAGAAAATGTGAATAGACCTACATCTATTAAAGAAATTGAATCAGTAATTAATAGCCTTCCAAAACAGAAAACACTAGGACCAAACGGATTCACTGGTGAACTTTATCAAACATTTTAGGAAGAAATTATCCCAATACAATCCCTTTACAATCTCTCTGCAATCTCTTTCAGAAGATATAAGCTAAGGGAATATTTTCTACTTCTTTCTGTGAGGCTATCATTACCTTAAGAGACAACCAGACAAAGCCATTACAAGAAAGGAAAATGACAGACTAAAATTTCTCAGGAACACAGAAATAGAGAATCTTTAAGAAAAAAAACCTGCAAATTGAACCCAACAAATTATGAAAATAATCATACACCATGACCAAGTGGGATTTATTCCTGGTATCCATGGCCGGTTCAACATTCAAAATAAATTAGTGTCTCAGTAAACAAGGAATAGAGGGAACTTCCTCAACCTGATAAAAAGTATCTACAAAAAGCCTATGGCAAGCATCATACTTAATGGTGAGAAAACAGAAACTACACATTGGGGAAACAAGAAAACACCCACACCAAAACAGGTCTTGGCACACTCTCAATTACTGGGAGCCACCAAGATCAAAGATAGCTGCTTAGGAAAACACAGAGGTTTAAGAGACAACTAAGAGATAGGATGAATGATAAGTTTCATCTTCTATACAAGACAATTCCATCAAGACTGGGAGAAGTGGCTCTTATATCTAATGCACAGAGATTAACATAGAGAGTGAAGGAAAATGAAGACAAAGGGAAATATGTTCCAAACAAAAGAAAAAGGTAAAACTCTAGAAACAGACCTTAATGAAATGGAGATAAATGATTAACCTGATAAAGAGTTCAAATGCCCACCAAGGTCAAAAGAACAATGTATGATCAAAGGAAGAATTTTAACAAAGAGACAGAAAATGTAAGAAAGTGCAAGTCAGAAATCACAGAGTTAAAGAATACAATCATTGAACTGAAAAATTCAACAGAAAGGTTCAACAACAGACTAGATAAAGCAGAAGAAAGAATCAGCAAACTCAAAGACAAGACAGTGAATTCATTTAGTATGAAGGGCAAAAAGAAAAAAAAATGAAAAAGAGTAAAGACAGCTTAAGGGACTTAAGAAACACTATCAAGTGGACCAATATTTGTGTTACAGGGGTCCCAGGATAAGAGTGAGAGCAAGGAGTAGAAGCTTATTTGAAGAAGTAATGGCTGAAAATTTCCCTAACCCAGAGACAGAAAAAGACAGCCAGATCCAGGACACCCTCAGAGTTTTAAAAAAGATGAATCCAAAGAGAACCACACAGAGACATATTATGATTAAATTGGCAAAAGTTAAACACAAGGAGAGAATCTTAAAAGCAAGAAGAGAAAATCAACTGCTTATGTACAAAGAAACTCCTATAAAACTGTCAGCAGGTTTTTTAGAAGAAACTTTGCAGGCCAGAAGGGAGTAGCATGATATATTCAAAGTATGGAAAGAAAAAAACTGGCAACCAAGAATACTCTGAACAGCAAAGCTGTCCTTCAGAACTGAAGGAGAGATAAAGAATTTTCCAGACAAGCTTAATTCATAACCACTAGACTGGCCTTACAAGAAATATTTAAAGGGAGTCCTTGAAGCTGACAAAGGATGCTAATTAGTAACAGGAAAATATATGAAAGTGTAAATCTCACCAGTCAAAGTAAATATACAGTTAAATTCAGAATACTTAAATGTTTTAATAGTGGTGGGTAAGTCACTTATAAATCTAGTATGACAGTTAAAAGACAAAAGTATTAAAAATAACTAGAACTACAACATTGTGTTAATGGATACACAAGGTAAAGAGCTGTAAACTGTGACATTAAAAACAAAATGTTGTGGAGGAGTGTAAAAATGTAGAGCTTTGGTATGTGTTTGAAGTTAAGTTGTTATCAGCTTAAAATGGACTTGTATAACTCTAAGATATTTCATATTAATCTCCTGGTAATCAGAAAACAAAAACCTATAGTAGATACAGAAATAATAAAGAGAAAGGAATCTAAGCATGTTATAAAAATTATCAAATCACAAAGGAAGAGGAGCCAGAAAACAATGAACAAAATGGCAATAATAAGTCCATACCTATCAACAATTACTTTAATTGTAAATGAATTAAATTCTCCAATCAGAAGACAAAGAGCAGTTGAATGGATTAAAAAAGCAAGGCCCAGTTTTATGTTGCCTACAAAACACTCACTTCAATGTAAGGTCTCACAGGGACTGAAAGAAAAGGGATTGGAAAATACATTCTACGCAAATGGAAACTAAAGCAGGGAGAGCTATACTCATACCAAACAAAATAGACTTTAAGCCAAAGACTGTAGTAAGAGACAAAGAAGGTCAGGGTATGATGATAAAAGACCAATTCAACAAGAGAATGTAACATGTAAATACTTAGGCACCAATATATGAGTACTTAAATGGTAGGTATCTATTTGTCCAAACTCATAGAATGTACAATACCAAGAGTGAATCCTAAAGTAAACTATGGGTCTGGGTGATGATTATGTTTCAATACAGGTTCATCAACGTTAACAAATTAACCACTCTGAGGAGTGATGTTGATAACGGGAGAAGTGATAAATGTGTGGGGGCAGGAGGCATATGGGAAATCGGTCCTTTCTGCTCAATTCTACTATGAATCTAAAACTACTAAAAAAAAAATCAAGTCTATTTAAAAACAAGACTTTAAAATACTTTCCTTCCTTTTTAAAATATCTATGTGAGATGACAGAAGTCAATTAAAATTGCTGCGGCAATCATTTCACAGTATATGTATACATTAAACTTACACAGTGATGTCTATTACATCGTAATAAAACTGGAAAAGGAAAAAATTTAATAAAAAAAGAACTTTATTATAATTGATTAAATATGATAAAATCCTATTAGATATTGATGAAGAAACTATTAAAAATTCTTGAAATAGAAGAAACATACTGCCTGCTCACCTTTCACACCTCATCTCCTACCATTTGACCTACAACTCACTCCACTCCAGACACCCTGAGACTTCTATTTCTGAAGCACATTTCAGTCTCAAGGCCTTTACACCTCCTATTCCCCAGGTCTGGAATGCTCTCTCCCTAGATCCATGGGTGCTATTCTACGTCACATTATCTGAGTTTTTCCTCAAATATCATCTCCTCCGAAGTCATCTAACTTTATCTCTCCCTTTCCTGATCCTGCATGATTTTCTTCATAGCAGGTAACACTGTCTGTTATCATTTATTCATATATTCATTCTCTTACTTGCACACCAAAATATAAGCTCTATGAGGGCAGGAGCTCTTTGTACCATTGTACTCCCAATGCCTAAAACAATGCTTTGGAACATTTATCAATAAATCTTTGATGAATCAATGAATGATGGAGCCCTGGTGAGGCTAACAATCCACCCAGTCTAACTCTATCTCTTACTATATGTAACATAATTGAGGAGACAAGATTTTACTTATATCACATCAGAATTCAAAAAATTATACACTAGTTTTAACAGGGTTCTACCTTAAGAGTAGCAATATAAAACTGCAGTAGTTGCAGAATATTTTACTCTTGGGCCTGTTAAAACATTAAACTAGAACCTATTCTAAAATAACTGCCTGTCCCAGTAGTTTCAGCCAATTTTTGCATCTGGAACAGAGGGAAAAAGCCAGGTGAACTTTCACTCAGTTATATGTAAGTGTGATGCCTTTCTTTAATTTTATTTGGGCTTCTAAATGAAATAAGCAATTTGAATACAAAGGGAGCCAATGAACTTATAAATTTTAAAAGTACAAGATTAAGCATTTTCATTAACTGCCTTGGGAAAAATGTGATTTGAAATTTTACTGTCCTGACTTACAAGAAGACTTAAATATTTGATTAAGTCACCTGAAGTATCTATATACACAGAACCATTGCATTTATGTACATTATGTACCACTACTGCAATTTTCCCTCAACATTAATTATGATGATATTCCGAATTAAAAGTTTCAATCCATTTAAGCCAAGGAAAAACTATGTACTTCACAACTGTTACCTACTTCATTACTCATTTTTGTTATATTCGACAAGATTCTCTCAGATCTTTTATGTCACATGTGCTATAATTAAAAGGACTGGGCACCTCTTTTCCAAGAACTTGGTTGATTTTTGTGTGAACCTGATAATCCTAAAAACACTAATTCAGAAGTGTATTGAAATCTAACCTAAAAAAATAATGTGAGAAATATATTGGAAACTATTAAAAATGAAGAAATGGTAATCAAAATTCTTTCCTATTTTTTTCTGTATTTTTTCATTCTTACCATTTCTGTTAACCAAACCATATGCACAAAAAGACCTCATTAGACACTTACCTCTGCATCGAAAATACTATTAAATAGCAGATAATATATATAAATTATAAATATTAAATATGTAATATATAACATGAATTATAAATATAAATTATAAAATTATAAATTATATATAAAATGACAGCTTATGAAACAATTTCCCTTTCAAAGTTCTTAGATTAACCAAAAATATCATAATTATTATTAAAAATAAACCTAGCTCAATTATGATTATCTCCTATACTTAAAATGTTTGATTTTTAGTTATAAGACAATCATACTCCAAAGATATATTTGCATATTTAAATACTGCGAAGTTTGCAGCAATTTTATTAGAAATGACCTGAAATTTAGTCTTTGTCACTGTAATTACTTTAGCAAATTTAATGTTCATTTTTATTTAAAATGTTCATCTTACCAATAATGTCATTCCCTATTTTAAGAAAAGATATAAAAAATGAAATGAATAAATTTTACTAGGTGTGCTGGCCACTTGGATTTCTGCTTTAACAACTGCTAACTGCATAAATAAAATTTCTCCAACTTACATATACTTTTTCACTTAACTGCAGATAATCTGACACTAATCTTCTAGACCTTTAAACTTTATTACCAGAAAACCTGGAATACTTAAATCACCCTTAGGAACTCACAGGAAATAGTAAACATATAATATCACAAAGTCACCCATTTCAAAAATTAGAAACTGCACAGCACGGTGACTATAGTTAATAATCCTGTATTGCAAATTGGAAAGTTGCTAAGAGAGTAGGTCTTAAAAGTTCTCATCACAAGAAAAAAAGAATTTTTTAAACTATGTATGGTTATGAATGTTAACTAGACTTATTGTGGTGATCATTTTGCTATATCCACAAATACTGAATCATTACGTTGTACATCTGAAACTAATGTTACATGTCAAAAGATTATACCTCAATAAAAAAAAAATCAGAAACAACTAAATCTTGCTTCAATCCTGGCCAACTAGTAATATTCATACCTTCACTTGCTTATATGACTAAACATGATTTGTTCTATTACCCAGGAACCAGACTCTCATAAACAAAATCATCCACTGGCACATGTGTCTTGAAGGAAATTACGTACATAACAAAGCACTGAGATCTTAAGAATCCTGGTTTTAAAAACTCAAGTTCCTTCCACTTCTAAACCTTGATGCTTCTTTCAGTCTTGCTGTGTTCCAAAGAGCATCAGCAATTGATTCATAATGGTGTCATACACATATAACTAGAAAAAAATGGCTGGTATTAAAAATAGGAGTTATTGATCTGTGAACAGGTGTACTGCTAAAAAATGCATAACGTAATTTTAGTTCCATAGCTATTAATAACTAAATTTCGATATTTAAGATATCAGGAATAGTGAACACTAGGTGTCAGTGTAAGAAATGGAAAAATATTTTTAAAACCTTGTTTCCAATCAGGTGTATAACAAAGAAATCAAAAGCAGCTGTGACCACATTTACTTACAATTGCATAATTCAGTTAACTAGGCAATCTTTCTTTCAAACAAAAATTCCTGTTCCAAAACCATCAAGAATTTAAAATCAGATTAAACTGATTATTAGAAGTCGTGAGTCTTTTGTAATTTCACCTACATAAAGCACAGCAAATAATTTTACTTTTAAGAATACATATTTTGAAGAATGGTGTTAAATATAGGTGTAACTCTAGAAGTATTACGTTGCATAATTTTAGGTGGTAGAAAATAATTATTTTTTAAAATAGTAATGCTAGATGATTAATAAAAATATAGAATTTTAAGTTTTCCCCTGAACAGAAGTCTCCTATACAAATGTCGAGGTATTAGAAGTTAAAATGCTTAACGGGTCAGTTCATAGAAAAAAGAACACATGAACATAGGAAGGATGACTGACTCCCCAAATTCTGGTACCTAGAGTTATTTCTTAAATATAAATGCTAATACTAGCACTAGAAATTGCACCTATTAACTATATTAGAATTTCAGATAAAAATCTTTTCCTATAGATTCTTTGGGTAAAGACTTTTAAAATAAGTTTTGGAAAAGATCATTATTAGCAATGATAACAGAAAATACTGCCTCATACTTTACCAAGTATATTCCTAGTAAATACCTGATTTAGCACCAGTAATAATTTCACAAATCTATACTCACTAGCACAGTAGTCATTCAGGGGCTTAAACTTTCTTTTCTATCTACTGAACCCTTTCTCACCTACCAATTTACTCATTTCTCTGTTCCATCTCTCAAATTATTATTTACTGATTCAATCTTTCCATGTATTTTTCAAGCATGTTGGGAAACTTTTTCATACAATATTCTGGAAGTTACTCGTTTGTGGGAAAGGCAAAAAACTAAACATAGTAGTCATCACTAAAATACAAAATGTTGGGACTCAAAAAAATCATTTAGGAGAACATTCAAGGATTTGTTGAAGAAAAATAAATGGCTTTAGTCAATGCTGTGCTCTTGTTTCACTGATAGTTAAGCTCTACTTGAATTACAGTCATAAAATGAGAAAGCATGAAGTATATGGAAAAGTCTCTCAAGCCCCAGGACTCAAAGGCAATTTGGGCCACTCTGTCTGAAGGGTTCTTCTCAGGGACAGAGTTAGATGGGAACAGAGAAGGAAGGATCAGGGAGATGTGCACAAAATGAATTATATAAACTGATATCTAAAATTTTAAGACACCTAAGTATATCACGACTGAGAAGCAGAAGCAGGAGAGATCGCGATAGAACTGTAGACACTGGGACAGTCAAAGTCAAGAAAGTGGCCCCAGACAGCATATGACCCTTCAAGCTCTCTTCTGGATCTTTAGTATCTTTGCCTTTAACATTGTGTTACTCCAAGTGCATAGATTTATGATTAAATTTTTTGGCTGAAATTAATTAAATCCTGTTTTCATTGAGAGACAGCATCAATCAGTGCTAAATCATTTATACACATCACCTTAAATAATGCCTACGAGGTAGGTAAATTCCTACGGATAAGTAAACCAAGACTCAGAGAGAGAAACAAATAATGCTCAAGGGTGCAAAACCAGCAAGTTATGAAGCCAAAATGTAAACCCAGGGATGTGTGTCTCCTGAAGCCCTCCACCCTACCAGCATTTCCCAACTGGAGGTTCAAAAGCTGTTGTGGGTTTTACAAAAGCAACGAGGAGGGTCACATTTAGAACAATGATCAGTAAGTGACAACATGCCGAATTGGTATGTCCACATGTACTAGGAAGTCAGTCCTCCCACTGATACCTGTCATAATGGACTTGATTGAGGTATCATTTTGAAGTCATTTATTCTTACAGATACAGGATTTAATTTACACCCATAATGGACTGCTGTTTACAGATAGTAAATTTAGTTCAGAACCTGTCACCATCCAACTCAGAGCTAGTAATCTCTCACCTAAAAACTTCAATAACCTTCCAACAGACCTGTCCAGAAGTGGCATCTTGAGTCTTTCACTGTCCTACGTAGAATAGCCAGGTTCTTCTGTCGACTTTCCTGACTAAGCCACTTTCTAAAATTTTCAATGCACCAAGCAATCTACAGAATTACGTATAAATTCCTTAGTTTGAAACCTAATGATCTTGAATATCTAGTCCCAAGCTTCTTTTTCATCCCTTTCTCCAGGAATATATTTAAGAAACATTGTTTATATTCCAACTGGAAATCCTCATGACTTGCTCAAGGTGATTTCACGTAAACCAATGGCTAAATTTGATTTCTTGGCATAAAATGCAAGGTCTGTGCAATTTATCTGACATTTAAAAATAGGAATTCTACCTCTGACAACATGACTCACATCCATCTTGAAATCCAATCATAGTTCTAGATATTAATGGCTACTAAGTGGCTTATCATTCAAGCACAAAAATTTAGTTAAAATGAAGAAACAATTGGTTTTAAAATTTGAGTGTAAATAAAAGGATAATTTATTAATTATTATTCCTTCTTTTTGAGAGAAGCCATTCATTCTTTAGTTTTGACATAAATAACTTCTTTCTGGCTTACAAGGAACTTTCATTTCTTGACCAGCATAAAAAGAGAACAAAAAAGATGTGTTAGGAAAAAAAATGAAATTAGTATTTTCTTTATTTCTAAAAGAGAGACATTTGAAAATATTAACTATATCACCATCTGTTCTCTGATTTATATGAAAATGTAAGCTTTATTTTGTACCCAACATGATAGGAAATATTAAAATAATTTAGAAAAAGAGTTAATATGTTTGCTTTTAAATGGAAAAATACCAACATACTGAGTTCCTAGTAAAAACAGGCACTGATAGCACCCTTATTCTTATCAATGAAATCAAACGCTCATATATTTAGAAAAAAGAACAGTATTCAATTTTTCAAACCTGCCATAGACAACATGATTGAACAGAATAAAGTTGAGACTTTTGTGATGATAGAAAAAGTTAATATGAGAAGAGACTGAAAAGGTATTACTCTTTTTATCTTATATGTGGATCATGAGAAATTTGTTAGAAATATTACTAGCTATTTCACTTCCCATATTATCACCAAATCTTACCTGAAATCTAAAGCTCTTAACGAAAATCTTTCAGGGGACACTTCAAGAAGCAACTTCAGTTCTCAAGGAAAAGGCTTTATTTGCTAGAACTTTGCTTCTTGAAGTCTGCCACCACCACAAGCAGCAAATGGTAGATTTCCAGAGACATCCACAATATTTTAAATATCTTTTTCAAGTACGTTTTAATCTCTTCTTTCTTAACATTTAATTACTTTTATCCTGAGATCTATCAAGTTTTGCCTACTTTAATGTTGTAAAATTAGCCATTATCCCTAAAACATTTGTTGGCTATTAAGACCATTTCTCACACTGAAGAATGTTACCTTTTCTCTTTATAGACTTAAAAAAATGGGAAATCTTTATCAAAGACACGATAATGAATTTGTATTTTCCACAACAAAAGCAGATTCTGCTTATCTTTCTTGGGGCTTCTCTTTTCTAACCATTTCTTTATGCCCACTATTCTCCACAAACCCTTTAAAAATACAAATCTATTCTGAAAATAACAGTCTTCACTTCGGAGAACCACAGAATACTCAAAAATTAGAAGAGACCTTAGAGATACATAGCAAATTCAGTCAGACAAGTACCCACTAGTACTCATAAAAGAATCAGAACTTTTCATCCTAAAGCTTCCCAAACTCCATAAAGAAGAAATTACTTGAATTCTACACCCCCTACTTTATAAGCTGTGTGACTGGACAAGTTGCTTAATCTTTCTGTTCTTCAGTTTCCACGCCAATAAGATGAAGACAGTATTTTCCAGCTCTCTGGGTTTATTGCAAATATTAAGTAAAATGTTTATTATAAGAGATGTCATTCTGTCAGAGTGTGCCTAGATTGAAAGTTTAAAAAGAAAATGTATTTTTTCATGTTCTTAAGGACACTGCTAAGTCAAGGAATCTTTACATAAAGTTTTGGCAAAAAAGTTTTTGATCTTTTAGAAACGTATGCCATGTTATATACAATTAAATTTCCAGATAAAAAATTAAACTATATTATTGAGAGATGTGAGTCTCTGAAGGGATTAAAAAATATTGGGGAAAAAAAGGATTGTTATGTATTATTCAAGTGTAGAACAAAATATAATACTGGAATCTGAGAAATAAAGGCTTCTAATTATATCTATGTAACAATGCAATGCCAAATTGGGTTAAATTTTTCTAAGTTAAAAAGCTATGCAGAAATAATATGTTTTAAAACCTGGAAAATTGCCAATATATGTACAATAAAATAATATATAAAAAAATGTTTTGAGACTGCCTGGCACATAAGAGATATTTACTAACTTTTCTTTTCTTCTTCTCTGCATAATCTCCACACTAATCAAGAGAAACAGCAACACTGGAGAAAGAAGCTATAGGGTTAAAAAAAAAAAAAATAAAAGACTTTCAAAGATCTTGTTAAAGGTACTGGAGAACAAGAGCCTGAAAACAATCTCTTGATTCAGATACAGAAGAGAACACAGAAATATTATGAATGAGAATAGAGTTCTTGGGAAACATTTGCCAAATTAAAAGGCACTAGAAGCAAGCATAAACAGAGAGGGAGAAATCTCAGGAGAACTCAGTGCCTGCTAATCCAGACAGGAGATCAGATGGTCACTTCATACATGTAAGTTTATTCTTTATTAGTTTTCATAATGAATGATTATTAGAATAACTTTAAAAACCAATTTATATCTAAAAACATAATGCAACAGATTGCATGGTTTACTGGTTGGCTGATAAATTCATTTAGTGAAAATACAGGCTGACTTTTAAATGGGATGGTAGATGATTATACTCTCTGCATAAAACAGAGAGGTTTTTCAGATATTTAACTTTGAGAAATACAAGTACCTATACAGTCATCAAAAATCATGGTAGTCTTTTTGAGCTTCACTCAAAATGGGCATTATCAAAAACATATTATTGACAGCCTTGTAATATGGATTCAGTCACACAATTTCCAGCTACCACTAATCTGTACCTATTCTAAGTAAGTCATGCAACTCTATATGGAGAGAAGGAATTTTAGGAAAGGTCTGCATCTCTTTCGTAAATCTGAAATTCTTAGAAGCTATGCCTTAGGCATTTAATAGGAGTTTCAGCACAGGTCAGAAATCTAAGCTTGGCACAGGATCCAAGTAGCCTGCAGAGCTTAGCTTAAGTCAGACGCTGGGATCCTAGCTGAGCAGCAGGAAATAAATGAAGAACGCGAAAGGAAAAGGCTTGAAACACACTGAAAGGAGGAAGAAACTGTTTTATACCCACGCTAAGCCAACCACGTGACGTGAAAGAGTACTTGTAGCTTCCCGGAACTGTAAACAGTTTACGCTCTGAGACTATCTCACCTTGAAGAGCTGAATAATTGACTCTGAGTGGAATATACCCCAGCAGGAGAAAGAAGACACGCTAAGAGTGGGGAAAGGACTGGAAACTCCTTCCTGGTCAGTCCTCTAGGTTACACCTGTAGTAAACCACCTGGGGCAATTTGTGGAAAAAAATGTAGCTAGAGGCAATCTACTTAGAATATGCCCATATTGTGTCACAGATTAAAAACTAGGGGGGAGGGTAGAGCTCAAGTGGCAGAGTGCATGCTTAGCATGCACGAGGTCCTGGGTTCAATCCCCAGTGCCTGTTCTAAAAATAAATAAATGAATAAACCTAATTACCTCTCCCCTCAAAACAAACTAGGTAACTAAATGTCGGTCAACTGCAAAACAAACATTTTTTTAAACAGGAGATACAATACTATTTCTTGAGGTATGGGGTAGTAACATATAAGAGAAAATAAGACTAATTAAATAGAAAATATTAACAGCAAACCATCATAAACAAGTGCCATTCAAAACAATTAGTAAATTTTCCACGGTACATTCATAAGGAAAGGAGTGAAAAAGAAGGAAAGCAATCACTCTTTCATGACATCCAACATTCTATATTTCGAACCACTCTGAGTGCATATGTGTGCACGTATGTGTGTGTATTCCACAAAGCAGGTGTGCTTTCCATCTGTTTATGCTAAATATGTGGTACTTCATTTACTCTGCAGTAGAAACAGATGAAATAAGCCAAGAATTTTCCCCATATGGTATCTGTGGACCTCTCTATCCCACTTGTGCAACACAGTGTGTTCCGCTTTGCTGAGTTACACATCCACGCTCTGACTTAGTACAAAGTCTGAATGTTTGGTCAGAAGTAAAAGACTGTTTCCATTCTGTGATTCATTGAGTCCCTGTGGTACCTCTACTTCCTTTATTTTATGCAATCACAAATTATATTAGTTTGTCCTATTTTCATAACCCTTATAATTGAAGTTCTGCACAGAAAATTTTCTTACTATTTTAAAACACACTCATAAAGCATTACCGAAGTGGCATAAGTGACAGCCCTGCAGAAGCGGTCATGAGGACCGAACAGTGCCTTGCGTGAGTTCCTTCTACCAGGAAGATAAACTGCCAAATTAAAAGTGTTACAAGTGGGGTGGGGGAGGGGACAACTCAGGGCATGCTAATCCAGATGGAAGATTTAAGCAACACTTTTCACTCTTAAATTTGTTATTAAGACTATTAGAATAACCCTGAGAAACTGGTTCTGATGCGAAAACATAGTACAACAGACTGAACAGCTTACTAGTTGCCTGGTAGGTTACACAGTGGAAAGTCAGTAAGACTTTGAAATGAAATGGGAGATAATTACATTCTATGCATAAGATAAAGTCCTCTGATACTTAACTTTGAAGGCATACAAAAAATGAAAGAAGCTATTCAGCCATCAGAAATTGTGACAGTTTGGGAACTTGAAAGAATATTATTATCGACAGCATCAACAGCAATCACAAAATTTCCAGTTGGCATAAATTCCTACCTACTTCAAACAGGAGATGGAGCTCAAGCTGGGAAGTGGAGGAGAGGGAAGGTGAGGACACAAAAAGGTTTGCATCTCTTGGGTAAACCTGAAAGAGTATTTACACGGATTCTGCAATCCATTTCTAACATAAATCATGCTGATAAATAGCCCTGTTATTTTATCAGGATTAATCACAATAGTAACCATTTACTACTAGTAACTTCACTAAGGCCTTTATATACATTATAGCTCAATTTATGACCCTCTATATAAGCACCGTGAAAAGTAAATATTAGTATTTTATTTTACAAAATAAGAACAGTAAAACTTTTGAAGACTCTCTCTAGTGACAACTAATTAGTATTGCACTGAATCATACACAATTACTGATACTCAACCATTCACGGCTTACTGAAAAAAAAGGCAACGTCACTTGGTTCAAACTATTAAATAGTAATTTCTGAAATATAATTCAACTTTAAAATTCTGACCTTAATAGTCTAACTTGTTCTTAAATAAAGTCAAAAGCTTTATAGAGATTTTAAACTACATGTTCGCATAATTTAACATATTCCATAATCTTCACTCCAGTGAAGAAGAGTTCACTGGGGCCTGAGCCGGTCACAGTCTAACAAGTGGAACAGAGCAGAGTCTGGTGGAATCACTCAGAAGGGAGGGCAGGCCTGGCGGGAGAACTGAGAAAGAATTAGCAACAGGAGGGACGGCACAGGTCTCAGGCGGGAATCAGAGGTCAAAGAAACGAGACAGAAGAAAAGTTGTAAAGAAAATCTCCTACATTGAGTCTACTGCCAGTCTTACTGTTCTATTTCCCAAATGAAACGACACGCAACTGCTGCCCAAGTGATCTAAAACACTGGAGAAAAGTTACAAGGGGCATTTAGCTTAACAACCTTTAAGATACATCATAAAACCTACATAATTAAGAAGGCTGTATTAGCACACGCATAGACAAATAAACCACTGGTACAGAGTATACAATCAGAAATAGATCCCAGTCCATATGTTAATTGAGTGTATAATAGAGGAGGCATCTCAGATCATTAGGGAAAGTATGTAGTTTTTAATAAATGATGATGGTGTAACTGGAAAAGATATAATTAGATTCACATCTCACACAATAACAAGAATAAACAACAAATGGTTAGGAATCTAAAGGTTAAAAATGAAACTATACAGGTGCTAGAAGGCAATGTAGATGAATTTCTCTTTAAATGCAATATCAGAAAAGTGTTCCAAATGGTAATTCAAAATCCAAAGGAAATAAAAGATTGAATGCACTGACTACTTTAAAATAAAAATGTCTGTATTCCCCCCAAAAAGTTCACAGAAACAAAGTCAAAAGATAACTGACACACTGGAAGAATATATTTGTATTATATACCACAAAGGACTGATATGCTTAATATGTGAGGCATATGACCAAAAATCTGATAGAAAAAATGGTATTACTGCATAATGATCCTAAGAATAAAATTAAACATACATTAAAAATTTAATTACATAAATGGTGATAAAGGATAGCTATTCCTTTCAAAATAACCATAATTAAAAAAGATAAAAGGAAGAAGGAAATAGAAAATCATTATTACGCAAATGTCAGTACTAATTGTCTCAGACAACACCCACCCAAAAATTTTCAGAAAAGGAATATTTGCACAGTCACAAAGTATCTCCCACAAGATATTTATTAACAACAAAATATAAAAAAGATAGTAACTTCATTATAGTGGAAAAATTCAGCATATACCATTTTAACCAAGTTATGAAGGTTAAGAGGACAAGTAACACCTCAACAACATAGACCCACTGATATGATACACTGAGAAAATCCCATCATGTCTAGTAATCTTGCCAAAAAGGCAGGGTCACCCTCTGACCATAAGAAAACATCAGACCAACTGAAAAAGAAGACCATTCTAAAAAATAAGATTCTGGTACTTTTGAAAAATGTGAAGGTCATGAAAGAAAAGGAAAGATTGAGGAGCTACCATGGATGGATAGGAAGAAGACCACAAAGATACGACAGCTCACTCCAATGTGTTATCCTGGACAGAAAAGAAACATTAATGGGAAAACTGATGAAATTCAAATAAGGTTGGTAATTTCACTTACAGGACTGTACCTATGTTATTCCTGGTTTTGATAGCTGTCCTATGCTTATGCAAGATGTTGAGAGAGGAAGCTGAACGGTATCTGAGAATTCACTGTACTATTTGGACAATTCTTTTATAAGTCTAAAACTCAGAATAATTTTTTTAAAGTGCTGAAAAAAACTACGCTGGTATAATGATTAAAAACAACAAAACAAAACAAAACAGATCAGTGTTACCAAGGGTCAGTAGTGGGTGAAAGGGCTGATTACACAGGGGTACAAGGGTGATAGAAATGCTTCTATATCATGATTGCTCTGGTAGTCACATGACAATATTCAGTCATCAACACTCACTGAATTATGCATTGTATACCTCAATAAGCTGACAAAAAAGAAACCCAAATACAAAAACTGTTTGAAAAAAATCTTAAAAAAAAAATGTTGGGTTGCAATGCCAATATAGGCAGAATACAGAGGAGAGACACCAAATACGATGACACATGCTCTTACCAGATTAATTAACTGAGTGTGTACTACATCTTCAACCAAAACTGCTGTTTCATGAAGAGGCCTCCTAGCATCACCTAAAGAAAACCTGGAAAGAAAATTAAACACACCAATATTAAGGACTGTAAAACTGAGAAAGGTAAAAGTGAAAAATTATTATAATACTCTGTTTAATAAAGTCCACGTTGTTCTCTCAAATAACAGAGTGGGTATATAGTTTTCTATGGTCAAAAAATTACATAAGCTGAAATTTCCAGAGGAAAGTGCACTGCAATCAGTGTCATTTCTTGATTTGTGTAGTCGTTTTTGAGAGCATTTACTCTATCAAAATGTAACATATTAACAGCCACTTCATAATACTGGCAACCAGAAAATTAAGTTACCATATCCAAATTACTAACACAACGGGCCCTCCACATCTTTAGGTTCTGCATCCTCAGATTCAACCAACCACGAATTGAAAATTCAAAATAAATTTTTAAATTCCAGAAAGTTCCAAATAGCAAAACTTGATTTTGCCATGCGCTGGCAGCTATTTACACATCATTTACATTGTACTTACAATGATTTATATAGCGTTTTTACTTTGTATTAAGTATTATAAATAATCTAAAGATGAATTAAAGCTTATGGGAATATGTGCATAGGATATATGGAAATCCTGCATCATTTTATATAAGGCACTTGAGCATCTAAGGATTTTGGAATCCGTGGAGGGTTCCTAGAACCAGTCTCCCACAGACACTGAGGGACAACTGTACATGCATAATAACCATGAAGAAAACTATAAAAGCATGTGATGTAATTAAAATGAATTTTTAAGAAAAAAATTTATGTAAATGGTATAAACTATCATTTCCAATTATATAGAAACGGATTATCAAGAATGAATGACAAGACTGATCTTAAAAGTCTTCTTCCCAATTTTCACATTGTAGACTAGATGTGCAGTGAATCCCTTCCTAAAGAACATTTGAAAATGAACAATAATATATTAAAAACTTATACTTAAAGCACATTTTAACCAGCAGTGGAGAAAACAAAAGTGAAGCCAGAGGAGATGAGAAATGTAGTTCCATAGGATTAAGAGAGCCCTGGAGCCAAAACTTATTCTGAAGGCGTCTAATGACTCACAGTACCCTATAGCCTAGATTTCAATTAGCACATTTTTCAAGGTATAGAAAAGAATGCTGTGACCTTAAGCAAGGTAGGAGGTCAGTTTGCGGAACCTAATCTGAAGGTGAAAAAAAGCAACGACCAGATGGTGACACTTGCAGTGTGTAAACTGGGAAATACCACTTTCAGGGAAGGCACTTTGCCTATCTTACCCCAGGGCTATGAGTGAAAGAGGAAAAAATGTGGGACTGGCACAAGCAGGCAAACAGACAAAAGGAACAGAATAGAAAGTCCAGCGATAAACTTACTATGGTCAACTGAGTTTCAATAAGGGTGGCACGAACAACCATTTGCAAAGCACAGTCTTTTCAACAACTGGTGGAGAGAAACAAGATGTCCACATGCAAAAAGGATGAAGTTGGAATCTTACCTGTACCATATATAAAACTAAATAAACTAATCTAAGAAAACACCTCAAAATAGATCAAAGACCCAAATTAAAGAGCTAAAACTATAAAACTCTTGGAACAAAACAGAAAGGGAGATCTTTACTACCTTGGATTTGGCAAAGGTTTCTTAAGTGTGACACCAGAAGCACAGGCAACAAAAGAAAAAATAAATGAATTGGATCAAAATTTAATCCTTTTAGAAATCAAAGAACACCATTTAGAGAAGGAAAAGATAACCCATACAATGGGAAAAAAAATTTGAAAATCATGTATCAGCTAAATAATCAGAGTATGTAAAGAACTCCCACAACACAACAAAAAAACAACCCAACTTAAAAACGGGCAATAGACTTGAATAGACATTTCTTCAATGAAATATACAAATAGACAATTGCAAATGAAAAGATGCTCAGTATCATTAACCATTAGGGAAATGCAAATCAAAAAAACAGAGATAGCACTTCACACGCCAAGAATGGCTATGATCAACAAAATGGAAAATAATAAGTGTTGGCTAGGATGTGGAGAAATTGGAAACATTGTACTTTGCTGATGGGAATGCAAAATGGTGTAGCCACTGTGTCAAACAGTGGTTCCAGGAAATGCTAAAAAAAGAATTACCATATAACCTAACAATTCCACTCCTAGATATATAGCCAAAAGAACTGAAAACAGGGATTCAACAGACACTTGTACACCAGTGTTCATAGCTACATTATTCACAATTGCCAAAAGGTAGAAAACAACCAAAATGTCCATCAACAAATGAATGGATAAACAAAATGTAGTATATACATATGATGAAATACTATTTAACCATAAAAAGGAAATAAACACAATATATGCTATTTATTACATGAATCAACTTTCTACTACATAAAAACACCATACTAAGTAAAACAATCCAGACACAAAAGAAAAATATTATATGATGTCACCTATATGAGGTACCTGGAATGGGCAAATTCATAGAGACAGAAAATAGAGGTACCAGGGAATTAAGGGAGTTTTTGCTTAATGTGTAGAGAATTTCTGCCTAGGATGATGAAAACTTCTGGAAAATGGTAGTGATGATGGTTGCACAACACAGTGAATATACTTACTACCAGGGAACTGTACACTTAAAAACAGTTAAAATACAAATTTCATGTTATGTATATTCTACCACAATAATAAAAACAGACTGAAAAAAACTAAGAGCTGTCTAGATTCAGCTAAAAAGATAATTAGTTTTCAGGACACCAGATCTGAGGAAATTACCTGTAGTGTACCATGGATTAGTAAGAAGAGTACCATGACTAATGTTACGCCAAAAATGTTCATGCTATGGTGAAAGGAATAAATTTCAAAAAACTATAAATGACCAAAACTGACAAAGAAAAAATAGGAAACCTGAACAGTTCTATAAATTTTAAAGAAATTGATAAAAACAAAACAAAAAACAACCTTACTTTTATCTGTAATGTTCCAAATATGTAAAGAATAGGTTATACTAGTTTTACATGATTCTTACTAAGAACAGAAGAGAGACACTCCCTAACACATTTAATTAGGCTAGTATAACCTTGGTATTAAAACTAGAAAAGAAATGCAATAGAAAAAAATTACACATAAATATTACTCATGTATATAAAGAGGAAAAAAACCAAATAAAACAAAAAGTCTGAATAGTACAAAAGATGGAGTAAAAGTGAGATTCACTCCCCTACCCTGTGCCCCTGGCCTCATAGAAGGCTCCCTATACCCAGCTAACAGAAGAAAAGACTGAGGCCTAATTTACATATGGTTCTGCATCATATGCAGACGCTACCCACAAGTGAACAGCTGTGGGGCTCTAGCCCCCTCTGAAGCCTCACTGAAAGGCAGTGGTAAAGGAAGAACTTTTAGCAGTGCACCTTTGTCTACTTTACTTGAAAGAAGAATTGGTCAGATGTACAACTTTATACTGATTCATGGGCTATGAAATGATTGGCTAAAAGGTAAGGGACATGGGAGGAATATGATTAGGAAATTCGTGAGAATGAAATCTGGAGAAGAGGTGGACAGATGTCTCTGAATAAACAAACAAATAAATAAAAACCAAACCCACAAAGACATTGACTATAATTCAATAAACATGAAGATATCTGTGTCCTGTGTAAATGTTCATGGGAGACGTCAGCAAAGGAAGATTTTAATAATTAAGTGGATACCATCAGCTTTTCCCTCAACCACTCTATCACTGCCCAACGGGCTCGTGAACAAAGAGGCCATGGTGGGAGGGACAGAGGATACGCAGGGCTCAGTACCATGGACTCCACTCACCGAGGCCACTGCTGAGAGGCCATCTGTCAGCAGCAGAGATCCACACTGAGTTCCCTACATGGCACCGTCCCACAGGGCGATCACCAGGTTCCTAGTAACAAGTTGATGACATTAGACCACTTCCATCATGGAAATGGAACTGTATTATTCTTACTGCAATAGACACTCTGGATGTGGCATTGCCAACCCTGCAAGCAGTGCATCTGCCAAAACTACCATCTGTGGACTTACAGAATGCCTATCCACTGGCATGGCATCCCATACAGCATTGCCTCTGATCAAGAAATCCACTTCCCAGCAAAAGAAGGGCTACACTGGGCCCACGCTCATAGAAGTCACTATTCTTAGCATATTCCCACCATCATGAAGTGGCTGGTTTGACAGAAAGCTGAAAAGGCCTTTTGTAGACTCCATCATGGTGCCAGCTAGGTGGAATATCTCGCAGAGCTGGGGCAAGGCTCTCCAGAAGACTACACAGCTTATGAAATGGCACCCTATGGTGCTGCCCAAAGACCTACTAGCAAAACTGGTGCTTCCTGCTCCCATGGCCTCACAATCTGCTGGTCTAAAGGTCTTAATTCCAGAGGGAGGAATGCTTTCACATTTAGTCCACTGACACAATTATTCCATTGAAATGGAACTGAAGAATACAGCTGAGTCACTTTGGATTCCTCATGCTTCTGAATCAACAAACAAAGGGGGAGTCACTGTGCTGGCCGGAGTGAGTGATACTGACTACCCAGTGGCAACTAGACTGATACTCCACAGCGGAGGTGAGAAAGAGTATGTCTGGAATACAAGAGATCTCTTAGGACATCTCATCGTCTTACCATGCCCTGTGGTTAAGGTCAGTGGAAAACTACAACTCAATCCAGGAAGGACACTAATCGTTCAGATCCTTCAGGAATGAAGGTTTGGGTCACTCCACTAGTTAAAGAACCACAACCAGTTGAGGTGCTTGCTGAAACCAAGGGGAATACAGAATAAGTAGTGAAAGAAGGTAGTTATTAACATCAGCTATGACCATACGACCAGTTACAGAAAGGACTGTAACTGTCATGAATATTTTTTCATTTTGTTATGAATATGTTTGTATGCGTGTGTGAATGTGAGCATTAAAGAAGTATGTTTCCCCCTCTCTTATTCCCTCATCATGTAACACAAAATGTATTGAACTTACAGTATTTAATTAAGTATTATTCATTTTATATCATGTATTTAAGGATGATATAAAATGGATGATATAAAAGGGATGTCAAGGAGCAGTATGGACATCACTCAAGGACTTATCCTCATCTTCTGGGAAGGGGTTAGTGCATTCGCAGTAGTGCGCTGGATAACTGCATCACGTTAGGCAGAACTACAGCCTTGTTATTGTCTATATTTGGAGATTAAGTATAGTTTAAGGAGATGTATATGGGTGTCAAATTGACATAGGTGATGGTTAATTTTATGTCTCAGTTTGACTGGCAAATGGGGTGCCCAGATATTTGGTTAACATTAATTTGATAAGTATTTGAAGGTATTTATGAGTGAGGTTAACATTTGAATCAGTAAACTGAGCAAGGCAGATGCCCTCTTCAGTGTGGGTGGGCCTCACCCCGTCCACTGAAAGCCTGAATAGAACAAGAGGAGGAGGAAGAATTCACCTCTCAGCCCATTTTCAAGTGGATGCATTGGGCTTCCTTCTACTGCCTTTGACCTTGTTCTGAGACACCATCAGCTCCACTATCTCCCGGGTTTCCATGCTGTATTTTTACCCTCTCCCATCACATTTTACGTTTTTCATTCTACAGTGTACATCCATTTACTTTGTATATCATTAACAAATGATTGTAGTTATGGTTAATTTTTACTACTTTGGTCTTACAACCTTCTTCTAGGTGTATAACTGATTTACCCACGATTAAAACATCTTGTGTATTCTGAATTTAACCAGTGGAATTTATATTTTTTACTCTTACTAATTAGTACTCTTCCGTTTCAGTTTGAAGAAGTCCCTTTACTATTTCTTAAAAGGCAAGTCTAGTGGTTATGAACTCTTTTCAACTCTTACTTGCCTAGAAAATTTGTCATCTCTCTTTCAATTCTGAAGCATAACTTTGCTGGGTAGACTACTGTTGGTTGCCAGGAAAGCAAGAGTAAACTATAAATCCATTAATATAATTAACTACATAAACTATGAAAACAGAAAAACAGTATGATCATCTCAATAGATGTGGGAAAATCACTAAACCACCATTCCTGACAAAAATTTTAGCAAGCTGGGACCAAAAAGGATTTTCTTTAATCTGATGAAGGGACTCTACCAAAAACCATACAGGAAACAAAACACTCAGAAGCATCCAAACCTTTTGAAACTCAGACCAATATGAAGATTTCCACTATCATCACTTTCAGTCAATATAATGCTTAAGATTTTAGCCACAACATCAAGGTAAGAGAAGGTCTAAACTATATAAGCATTGAACAGAAAAAACTAAATTGTTCTTATTCACATTAAATCTGACTATCTACACAGAAAACCCTAAATAATTGGGAGAGAAATTATTTCAGTTACTGAAAGAACCAGCAAGTTTTTCAACTATAAGACAATCTAAATATCACCATCAACACAAAGGCAAAATGAACTCACTGAAACAGACAGCAGAGCGGTGGCTGCCAGGGCTGTGGGGGGTGGTAGGGCAGGGAACAGGGAGATGGTGCTTAAAGGGTACAAACTTCCAGTTGTAAGATGAGTACATTCTGGGAATGTAATGTACAGCACAGCGATCAGAGTTTACAATACTGTATTACACACTTAAAAGTTGGTGAGAGTAAATCTTTTCTTTTGGGCTTTTCAAGATTCTGCTGAGGTCTGTACTGAGCATCTTGTGCATGGGGAGGTTGTAGCTCATCTTCAGGGAGGCAGCTTCATGCCAAGCGCCATACAGCTCACCTAACTTGTGGAAAGCACTTGCAGTCCCGATGCAGAAATATTCCACATGCCAACCAAGAGCAAGTTTTACAATGTTCAGCTTGCTTACATTAAGCGGAGTAAGTCCAGGGATGTTTCTGAAGGCCTTGATGACACCACTGTCCTCGTGATGGATGATGCAGGGTCTCCTGTGCTGGATACAGTGACGGTTTCTCATTTTGCCTCTGCCAGCTCTCATTTGCTGAGAGGCGGAGACCTCTGATATCATTCCAAGCCTTAAGTTTCTTTAGAAGTAAAACAGGCTCCTTGGTCTTCTTGTAGCTTTCAACTTTATCTTCAACCACCAAAGGAAGTTCAGGAACGTCCACAGTATGATGACCTTTAGACATGACCAGTGCTGGTAAGGCTGAGGCAGCCAGTGCGGAGCATATGGCATACTGCTTCTGCGCTGTGCTGACTCTCTGGTGCCAACGTCGCCAAATCTTGGTTGGTGCAAACATGCGGCCCCCACAACACGTTTCCAAAAGGATCCTAGCCAGAATGGTGAGTCCCACCACCTCAAACACTGGGAATTCGAGCTACAGCTCTGCCTATGTCCAAGACTCAGCACTGGTTTGATGACCTGCTAATTCACGGACAGCATAGGGCAGTCTGTTGTTTTTGCACAAGTTGGTGTGAACAAAGTTCACAATATCCAGTCGAATGGGAGCCTTGAACACAGCAGGCAAAGTGACATTTTTGCCAGATGACTCCCCCTTTTCAGAGAACACTGATATCAGTGGGCAAGCACACACCATAGCAGGGAGAGGAGAGAGCCACACTCCTCTCACCCCAGGGCTCTCACAGAAAAAGTATGAGAGTAAATTGTAAATGTTCTCACCACAGAAATGAAATGGTAACTGTACGATGTGATGGAGGTATTAGTTAAAGCTACATTGGTAATCATTTTGCAATAAACAAATATACCAAATGTATAACATGTTGTACTCCTTAAACTTACACAATCTATGTCAATTACACCTCAATAAAGCTGGGGGGAAAGGCAGACAATGCAATTCAAAATGTATAAATTAGCTCTAAACTTTCTATGAAAGAGTCAAGAGCCAAGGAAAGCCAAGACACGTTGGAAGTACAAAATGGAGGATATTTCCTACAAGACTTAGTAATTAAGATAGTGTGTCACTTGTGCAACGACAAACAAATAAACCAACAAAACAGAAGGAGAATAAGAAGTCCCCATTAGAGGGTAAACTCCACAATGGCAAAACTCATCTGTTATGTTCACTGACATATTCTCTGGACTGCCTGAGCAAAGTTTCTCTTCCATTATTTTAATTTAAATCTCACCAAAGAAAAAGTACTAAGTTATGAAAGTGAAATAATTGAGTCACAGATAAAACAATGAATTCAATTCACATCTCTAGTAAAAAGAATATTTTGAAAATACTTCTTATATTAATAACATGTACAAACAATCAACAAGTTTTGCCTCCAGCTTTTATGATAAAGTTAAAACTTTTCTACTAAAAATAGTCTTCATTAGCATAAACATATAAAGTATCTAAAATCAGCTAAAGATACAACTAGGGATGGGATTTTAATGAGTATATTTTAATTTTCAGGGTTGTTAGTTCTTCAGCTTTAACTCCAGAATTTTTTCTCACATTACTTCTGCCAATGTTCCCCCTCAAACACAGAAAGTTAAATATTGTCCTAGTGGTTTCTGGAAAATAGAAATAAAAACCACTGTACCCAGCCGTAGTCACTTTTTTTTTTTGCCCTGCAATGTATACAGTATTTTAAAAGTCACTTAAAGACAAAATCCAAGTAATTGGTACTTATACAAATCTCTTTATTTATTTATTTTTTCCATTAAAGACCTACCTTACTACTCATGGATCCCTGACTGAACTTTCTTGGATCTATTCCCAACCAACGGGACCTGATGCTCAATTCCTTCACGTACTGCTAGATGCTTCTAACTACACTAGTACTACTAAACCACCCTGCACTAAAGGTCTTTTTAGGAAACTTTCCTGAAAAAGCTGTCCTTCCCCTGGTTCTGGCAGTAGCTTCATTGCTATAACACCAGCCTCCATTTTAGGAAGTGTTGTAACTCTGATAACTATGGTCATGACAAGTGATAGGTCCAGAGCAACCCTGCTGGACTCCACTTAAACATGACAGTGGCAGAGCCACTTACATTCTATCTTCTCATCCAAACAATGTTAGTTTTATTCAATCCCAGGATCAGCTGTCTCAGTGAGCACCAGGGCAGCTAATTCTGCAATTCCTTTGTCAAGTGTATAATGAAAATATGAAATAAGCAAGACTATTCATGAGACGAAGTTATACTTCTTACTCTGTACTCTTAAGACACACAGGAGAATGTATGCTGAACAAAACCATGGGATACTGTCCCCCAAATCCTGCAGAACCTATCACTAAGCCTTTCAGTACTTTTGCCTGTTATGTGTAAGCCCAACAGTCTAAAACTGGGAGATATCCTTTATATAGACATCTATTAAAGTAAAAAAAATCTATTAATAGAAAGTGCAGAATAAAATAGACTAAGAACTAGTTACAGAAACATTTCCAAAACACAGAAAACAAATTTTTAAAAATACACACCGAGTATTACTACAGTCACTATGTGTTTTCAAAAAATAACACAACTCCATTTAAGTAGTTTCCAACCTCAGTTTAAAAAAAATAGTCTTTAAAAAAAAAAAAGGGAAGACGCTAGATATTTATGATCTTACTCTCTGTTGAACCCCTGCTGATATATTTGCTAAGTAATTTAAGTCAAGATGCTTCCTAAACACGGTGATATACCTTTAATGTCCGAAAATTCTAACGCATTATTCATTTACCAAAACCTTTTTTGCTAGCCTCCAGATACTATGTAAATGTATATACCTGATGATGTATCCTGGACCCACTCTCCCTACATCCACTTATCACCAACTGTGATAAGAAATCAACCCCAAATTCTTTTTGTAAAATAATTATAACACATTACATTTTTTAGAGCAGTTACAGAAAAACTGAGTGAAAAGTACAGAGTTTCCATATATTTCCTCATTTCCTCTCCCTCCATACCCAGTTTTCCCTGTTATTAACACCTTGTATTAGGGAGCCAATATTGCGATGTTATTTTTAACTGAAGTCCACAGCTTACATTAGGGATAAGTCTCTGTGAGTTTCTCTTTCTATGGATTTTGAGAGATGTATAATGAGATGTATCCACTATTCCAGGATCATACCGAATCGCTTCACTGCCCTGAAAATCCTCTGTGCTCTGCCTATTCATCCCTCCCTCCCCCCTATCTGAGGCAATGGCTGATCTTTTTACTGTCTCCACAGTTTTGTCTTTTCCGAAATGTCATATAGTTGCTATCACACAGTATGCAGCCTCTTCAGATTGGCTTCTTTCACTTAGCATTAATGCTTTAAAAGGTTCCTTCATGTCTTCTCATGGCCTGGTCACTTTTTTTAATACTACATAATATCCCATTGTATGGATATACCATAGTTTGTTTATCCATTCACCTACTGAAGGACATCTTAACTGCTTCCAAGTTTGAGCAATTCTGAATAAAACTGCGCTAAACATTTATGGGAGTTTTGTCTGGACATAACTTTTCAAGTTATTTGGGTAAATACCAAACAGTATGTTTACTGGATCACATGGTAAGAGTACTGAGTATTACTTAGTTTTGTAAGAAACTACCAAGCTGCCTTCCAAAGTGTCTGTACCACTTTGCCTTCCCAGCAGCAATGAACGAGAGTTCCTCTTGCTCCACATCCTCTCTAACACCTGTTTTAGATTTTGGTCATTCTAATAGCGGTGTAGTGGTACTTCACTGTTGTTTTAAATTGCAATTCCTTAATGATGTATGATGTTGAACACCAACCCCAAATTCTTTTAATGGCTATAATTGTAAGAAAAATAAACTTTTTCAGCAAGTACACACAATATGTATATTCATCTCTTTTAAGTCATACAAACATATTTGTATTAGTACAAAAGCACAGTATAAAAGAAACACAAAAGATAAATTTCAAAGGAGGTAAAAATATATCAACAGCATTTTAAAAATAAGTACTATTTTACTTATTGAAATGAAAAAACTTTTGGTCTGAAAAAACTATTTATAATATAAGTTATTAGCATTATCAACACTGCCAGTTTGCCTGGGACTATAGGATTTTCCAAATTATTTTCTACCAAATAAATCAGCTTAATTAATACTAAAAGGTCATGACATGATTAAAAAAAAAAAAGACCCCAAGAAAGAAAGACAAGCCAAAAAAGTTTCTTTTTTTAAGGGAATGAATGAATAATAAATAAAACTTGTACACCAGCTAATTTCAAACAATTACCCTTATTATTTTAATTCTAGGGTCCCAACATAGAGAAACAAATAGCACTTGGGAAATGTATCCCTTCATTTGGAGATGCTTTTACATGATGTGAAGTTGAGGACTACATTCATGGCAGTCAGTGGGTGAGTAGCTACCCAGCTGAATCGCACTGTAGTCACTGCCTTCACTCAGAGAAGAAACAGCACCCAGCTGCGTGCAGGGCCAGAGATGTGAGCCGAGAAGAAATGGATATAATTCATATGGACAGTATCCAAATCAGAAGATTACAATAATGCAGCTAAAAGTCCCACTACATCCTGGCCATCAGCTACAAAGAAGAGGCAATCAGTTATGATGAAAAGAAATTAGACTGAAAGTTAGATGACCTGGTTCTGGTTCCTACTCTGAGGCTAAGTTTTACTGCAAACTCGGGCAAGTAACATTTCTGGGTACCTCAGTTCCTCGACAATGAAAGGAGGGGACTGGATTCAATGATTTTAAAGATGCCTTTTCAGATATTTGTTTCAGCCTATGAAAGCAGCCACAACCCTTAAATCCTAAAAACTTCTGTCTTCAAGCATTGTAAGAAAATTATATTTTAAGAAAATCACTTTTAAAACTCTTGTAAGAAAAGTAAATCTTACTAAATTAAGTAAATTGGGCAATAATCATGAAATTAAGAAGAAAAAAAGAAAAATTCACAAAGTGAAATAAATTTAAAAAATCGGATGAAAGGCAATAAAGCTACAATTTATTCCCAGGCCTATATGTGGAAATAGTTTCCAAGAAACATTCCACCGCCCCTTAAAAGGCGTTAAAAAAAAGTGCTTGTACTTGAGGATAGTATCACAGGATTTTATATTATTCTTTTTTAGCATATTTAACAGGTTAACTTTTAAGTCTAAAACACTTGTTTTCAAATTTTCAAGCCTGATTAAGAACAGAGTGGAAGGACTGAATAAGCTTTAATTAAAGGGATTCCTCAATTAAAGAGATTCTTTCACAATGTATATCAAGTCATCACCCTGAACACTTTAAATATTTAAAGTTACAATTACATTTGTCAATGAGACTTCAGTAAAGCTAGGGGTAGGGGGCCAGGTGGAGTCTGAAAAGGAAGCCAAGAGGGTAAGTTTGGTAAAAATCTGTGACCCAGAGTCTGCTGGAACCGTCCTAAAGAACACAAGGCCCACAGGCAGATCTGCACATAAAGATCCAGGAATCCAACATAAGGACAAAGACACGTTTCTTTATTGCCATGTGTGCATCTTCTTGGATGCTGAGTTGCTTTCAGTGCTTACCACTGGCTACAAACTCTAATGTGGTTAAATTATTCTGGATACTGTGGTTAAGTAATTGCTGTGGTCTTGGGAGCTAGTTACTTTTTTTTTTTTTTATTACTTCTGGCTTTTTGAACGTTTTCTAACTCAGGTAGTTGACATTACCTTGGAATGGACACTGTGTGACTGCTGCTTGGTGTACGAAGGCCCTGGGAGACTTTCTGTCCCCAAAAGAAAGTTTCCTTTTTCTCTTCAAACCACTTATTTGATTATACTTTTATAGGCTAGGTATTACTATAATACCCAGGAATTTCTCCTAACTGGAATTAGAGTGAATAGCAGGCGAGAGCCCCAGCATACACTCTAGCCGGCTACACTGGCACTAGACAGCACACGCAAACACAGACATCACCCTGTCTATGTCATTCTTACCCAATATTTGTTGAGACTGATTTATCCTCTGTCCAAAAGGGGAAAAAAAATGCAGAAGTTTGACCATGAGCAGTCATTTAAGGCAATCAGACAGCCATAAACACATGCAAATTATCCCTACTCTTCAATTTTTAATACCACTAACCTTCATGACTCTATGATTTTATCTACCTGTTTTCCAAAGGAAGAAGTGAACTCAATTAGCAACAACTCTGAGAAAGCCAAAGTGGCAAGTAAATGAAAATATTAAATAAAGACCTAAGACAACGGTTTTTCTAGCTGTGATCATTTTTCTCATTGCTTGCTTGATTTTTCAACATCCATCCCCTACCCAGTCCTCTACTTTAGTATATATGCATATATAATTTAAATGAACTTTGAGGAATAGTGTAAGAATTTTATAACCCTCCATGAGATAAGTATCTTAAGATATAAGAAAAGCAAGATTATGAAATCTTCACTTACAATACAAAATTTATACAACTGATGGGGGAAAAAGATTTATTAAAAATATATTAAAGTAAAATAAAATTTAAAACAGAGTAGAACTTTGAAAAAGTAAACACTTAAATCACTTGTAAGTACTAATTACTATAGGTACTATACTCAATCAAGAAATACTTTCCTGAGTGTCTCGTATGTGTCAGGCACTGTTCCAGTGACTTAGGATACACCAATGAACAAAGTAGATTTTAAAAACTGAGTAGAGCTTGCATTCCAATGAGGAAAAGATACAACAAACAATATGCATAATAAATTACTAAACAAATGCATTGTGTGATAAAAAGATGACACAGGACAAAAGAACATAGAAAAGAATAAGGAAACGGGAAGTGTGGACTAGGGGAAGGGAAGCAGTGTGAATATTAAAACAGATAATTACTACTTTTTGATATGTGGAAGAAACTTTTCGGAAACAGCAAAGAGAAAAAATTAGAGAACTTAGTAAAAACCAAATACCTAGGAAAGGCGATCTAGATTTATCACAAGGCATGGGATTATTTATTTGAGAAAGTTTACAAAAATAGCGTAATATTTACACAAATTTTTTCTAACAATTCATAGAGCAATTTTTCTCACATATCCTGTATTCCTAAGCAGCAAGTAGCCCCATATTCAACCTCTAATGAATAGAAGCATGAAGCAAATGATTATAAGCACCTCTTATTTGGGGAAAAGCAAAGATAATAAATGAGAAGTATACCAATCACTGCATGTTGGGTCAGGAAAGGGCTGAAAAGATTTAGCTCATTCATCTTGTTTTAAGAAGGAAAATAAAGGTCAGAGAGGTTAAATAACCATCTCAGGGTCACAAATCCAGTTAGAGGTTATTTCGTCCAGAACTCTTTTTCTGCAATACCATGTTAAATGTGCGAAAACTGTAACAAATAAGACAAATTAACCTTAAATGCTCATTTATCAAAGATTAAGATTAACGAAATAACATAAAGGAAACCCGGTTCAATTACTTTGTATAACTAAATAATTTTTAAGGCTTTTAGAGAGATATGTAATAACTTCAAGAAAGTTATTTTTAGTCCCTTAGGCCCTCAAAACATTAAATAACACAAGGATTTAACTATCTTCTTATTGCAGGAATTTAACAGTCAGAAATTAACTTTCTATAACATTGGATATAGACACAGAATAATCACAAATTTCACCCAAATTTTCAAGCACATTTCATGGACTGGGAATCAGAGATCCGAGAAAGTTAAGAGATCCGCCCATGGTGTTAGCCACAGTAAGCTTCAGAATTACATGCTGTTACCTGGAGACAGGAGAATTTTGCACTATGCGGATATTTAGAAAATTAGCAAAATGGATAAATGGGGCATATTAAACCATCATTTCCCAAATTAATGTTGTCCAGAAAAAGAGTAACGTGCAGTCAAATCAATTTAGGAAATGCCTTATATTTGATTCTTCTCTAGATCTGTAATGCATGTTACCATTTTAGACACTCTGAATAGTTCTGGAGGACAGAAACTTTCGGTTTTCAATGTATTTACTGTGCATGTAATCATTTTTCTAAGCTCACTTAGTTATACAGTATTGAAAATCAATTTAGGCAACACTGACATAGCAAAAAGACTCCAACTATGAGTTAAGAACTTCAGAGATAGGATTCCAAATAAACTGCAGCCTAAGGTGCTTAAACTTCACAGTTCTTCAGTGGTAAACAATTAGATAGACAGTGGTGATAGTAGCAAGCGACTGGTTCGTATGATTAATTTCTTTACTCATTCTACAAGTATTTATTGTGGTTCTGTATGTTAGGCACGGAAATTTCCACTAGATGGGAATTTTGAAAGTTACTACAAACTAAGGGTTTCTCTGGAGCTATGGTAAGCAGCCACCAGAACCAGATTAGCATTTGGATCAGCGAACAGTGGCAGTTTCCCACTTCTGAGTCAATTAGGAACAGACTGACGCCAAATAACCTGCCTGAGTACCAACCAATCCACAGCAGCCTCATCTGGGTGACCTCTCCTCTACAGGTGATGTCAACCTCCACGACACCACCAATCCCCGAGCTCCACGCTGCCTGAAAACTCTATGTAAGATCTGCAGTCACCCCTGCTGAGATTGTGCGTGACCAGCACATACTTTTCCTTTATCATAATGAAAAATAAATCTAGCTTTCAGATACTGAATGCCAAGTAATGGTCTCACTACGTGTCCACTCAGTGTCTGACAAAGACTGCTTTCACAACCCCGTCAGCCTAACGCCTCCTCCTCTCTTATTTCCCCACTTAACTTTATTTTGAAAGACTTCAAATCAACAGAAAAATTGAAATAACAGTATACTGAACACCTAACATCCTTCAGCTCGAATTACCAATTGTGAACATTTTAGCGTGTCTGCATCCTCACACATTCTTGTATAAATGCACACATACATTACACACTAAATACATATATACTTGTATTGCCATCTGTATCTATTTTCCTTTGAACAGCAAACACCTACTGAGTGTTTCCCATGTGCCTGACGTGAATGATGTCATATAAACCTCTCTGAGACACCATAACCCACTGTCACTATGTCTGCCCCTCTCCCTCTTGGAGAGACATACCTTAGAGTCAATTTCTGTTTGCTAACTTACACACACTGGGCTTAGTTTTGCCACTGAGAACTGGATAAAATATCAAATCTATTTTTCACAGGTCTTCAAAAATAGGAAGAAAGTTTGCTTAAAATTTTTTTCAGGAAACAGAATCTTTTAAAAATAGTTTAATTGATATATGTATCATTTATATGCCAAGAAAATCACATTTAAAGTATACAATTCAATGATTTTTAGTAAACTTAATTGTTTTAATGAAGTATAGTCAGTTTATAATGTTGTGTCAATTTCTGCTACACAGCATAATGTTTCAGTCATACATGTACATGCATATATTCCTTTTCATATTCTTTTTCATTATAGGTTACTACAACACAGTGAATATAATTCCCTGTGCTATACAGTAGAAACTTAGTGTTTATTTTATATATGACAGTGAGTATCTGCAAATCTAGAATTCCCAATTTATCCCTTCCCATCCTCTTTCCCCTCTGGTAACCATAAGCTTGTTTTCTATGTCTGTGAGTCTGTTTCTGTTTTGTAAATAAGTTCATTTGTGTCTTTGTTTTCTTTCACTATTACACATATAAGTGATATCATATGGTATTTTTCTTTCTCTTTCTGGCTTACTTCGCTTAGAATGACAATCTCTAGATCCATTCATGTTGCTGCAAATGGCATTTTATTCTTTTTATGACTGAGTAGTATTCCATTGTATATTTATACACACACACACACACACACACACACACACATAATATATATATACCACATCTTCTTTGTCCAGCCATCTGTTGATGGACATTTAGGTTGTTTCCATGTCTTGACTATTGTAAATAGTGCTGCTGTGAACACTGGGGTGCATATATCTTTTCAAATTAGAGTTCTCTCCAGATATATGCCCAGGAGTGGGATTGCTGGATCATATGGTAAATCTTTTTTTAGTTTTTTTAGGAATCTCCATACTGTTTTCCATAATGGCTGCATCAAACTATATTCCCACCAACAGTGTAGGAGGGCTCCCTTTTCTCTACACCCTCTCCAGTATTTGATTTTTGGTAAATGTAAAGAGTTGTACCACCATCACCATAATCTAGTTTTAGAACATTTCCATCATTCCAAAAAGATGCCTCATGCCCATTTACAGTTAATCCCCATTCCCACCCCTAGCGCCTGGCAACCCCTAACCTACTTGAAGAAACCATGCATCCTCTGCGTTCTTCTTCAAGGTTAAGATTCCCCACTTCTTATCATTTAGGTCTCTACTTAAAGAGCATATCCTTGGGAAGATCTTTTCTAATTGCTACCACTTCCAATACTTATGCAAATCACAGTATTTGGCATTTATTTGATTTATATATTGGGGTCCTGCCCAAGATTTCATTTGATGAAAAAGGTTCCAAAATTTTTAAATAAACAAAATGAATGAAAACCTTTAATTTAAGTAGTTAACAACTCATAAGCTAAATATCAAGTCCTGTTAGCTAAGAGATATCCTTGACACAAAAGATTCACTAATCAACGCTTTACAAGCTGGACAGAGTTGGACCAACTATCCAGCTACCTTTGTCTGGACTATAATTCTCCATCTCATCCATAAGAACACCTTATTGAAACTGGGTGCTCTACTGCCATGGTATCTATCAGAAAGGGAAATTATTTCACTCTCATGTGAACAGTGAACTCAGGTCGTTTCCTACTCATTACAGATCCTGGAATTCTTGTTGAGATTGATGTCAAATTCACAAGGGTGTAATGACCAGAAACCTGCCTTCCCCCATCATTTTTTTAAGTGAAGCAAATCGTGCCAAAATTATAACTTAATTACTCTACCTTACATAGCATTCTAGAAAAACCACCTGGTAATAATTAATACCACTGTTGTAAATAATCTCTCTCTGAATGTACTTTTATTTCCAGGATTTAATTTATCACCCAAAACAATAGTTTCAGTCTCATATGCCAGAACACTAAATCTGTAAATTAAAAAATATGGAAAACAGTACAAAATTGTTATATTACCAATTAAGCAACTTAGAAATTAATTGTGCAAATATTCATGACTGCCAACAGGAAAATACATAATATATTCCAGTTGTAGTACATAATACATTCCATTTGTTCCTTCACAAAGGGCTTCAGTTTCAATCAGGAAGTGTACAAGACAATTGTCTTTCTAGAAAATGTAAACTGGATAATGATCAGTCACTTTTGTTCTGAGAAAATTAAGAAAAAGTTTATCTCTAGTCTCCACAATTTTTCTCAAAACAAAATGAAATTTAGTATGCCCAGAAGAAATGCATTTTAAGTCTGTTCTCAAGAACATGGATAAAATAGGGATCACATAAGAAAGATGTTAAGACAATTATATACAATTCTACTGAGAATAAACATATAGGATATAATAAATGATCTTTTGGTATTCAAAATTTTGGCATGTGTAAATAAGACTCTTTTATAGATGTTTGTACAAATTATCAGTGAAAGTCAAATGTTAATCTTTAATTACATTATGAAAATCTTAGTCTCTATTTCTAGAAGCTTACAATGAATAACACATGCAGTCTTCTAAATGTGCTAGAAATATTAATGAAAACATACATCATGTACCAACTACTAGCCTATATATTACTAAGGATCTTCATAAGGTCTAGCTCAATAGTATCAAATAAAAATAGTAACAATTAACATTAATAAAATAGTGGTTAACACCTAGGCTTGGAACCATCACAGAATCCTACAACTGTCAAACTCCTTTGCTTTGAACATAAAAACCTTTGAAATCTGGGTTTTGCCTTTGGTACTGGCCTTATTTCCAGCCACACATCCTTTGCTCCTGTCTGACGTATCAAAAAATACCTGAAGACAGATGACCACACTGAGCTTTACATCTTCTGGCCTTTGTATATAACATTCTGACAAATGTGCCTTTCTTTTTTCATTCAACAAATTCCTTCAAAATTTTGTTCAAGGGGCAACACCCTTGGAAAATTTCCCCTAATCTCCAGTTTCAGTGAGCTCCTCCTCTGTGAAATACTGCATTGATAGCCCTAACTTTTTACCACACACCATATCCATTCCCACTGCCAAGAAACTCTGAGTGTCTTCAAACTGTAACTCTGAGCTCAACCACGTGGTGCGCTTTGGCCAACAGGATGTTAGCAGGTGTCAGCAAGCAGAGGAGAGGCTGAGAAGCACTTAAACATTTCAACTTGTGCTCTTGTGCTCTGCCACGGCCATGAAAATGTGCCCAGGTCAATGTACTGGTGGAGTAAAGATCCAGGAAGTGGAGCTGAGTGCCTCCAGCTCTCCCAGCTGAGGCATCCCAGATCAGTCAACATGATGACAGAACCCAGGCGAGACTGATGGAGCTGTCTGATCGACTATCCTGGACATTACACATAAATGCTCAGGTTTTATGGCTTTTTGTTATGCATCATTATTGTGGCCATAAATAACAGATCCACCCGCCTAGATGCTTCCATAGCTCTTATCACAGCATCTATTGCATCATATGTTTACAGTGACTCGCTTACCTCTTCTCTCTAAACTTTAAAGGAGAGAGCATGTCTTATTTAAATTTGTGTTCTCAGCACCTAACACAATGCCAGTTGCCTGTGGGCGTGAAAAATATGTTTGTGAAAATATGGGGGAAGGAGAGGTAGGGAGGGAGGGAAGGAAAGAGAGAAAAAAAGGAAAGAAGGAGGGAGAAACAGTAGGAAGAAAAAAGGAAGAATCAAAAGGACTGGCCTGTTGAAGAGGAAAACATTCTTAAGGAAAAACATACAGGTGATGATGAAGGACGGCTATTTAGATGGGATTCACCTCCCATCTGATTTCACTGAGGTCTCAGGTTCCCAGGAGTCTTCTTCCCTATGGTGTGCAATTTCAGTGGGTACACACACTACGTACTGCACAGATGGAAACCTTCAGGCACATAGGTGGCTGCTTCTTAGATGAGAAAAAATATCTATAATTCATGTGACTTTTGAATACGATGTTGGCAGCAAAGAGACAGTAACTGTTGTACTCCGGCTGACAGCATTGTATGGCATTACGTTATGCAGTAGAAGACACCAAGGCAGAGAATCAAAGGATACATTTTTGAGATCTTAACATTTTAACACACAGATATAATAGGCAGAACTTCAAAGATGCAAAAGGAAATGAGCCCCCATTTTTCCGTTTCTCCTGCCATCCCTCACATGTATACCACTACTTCTACCCCTCCACCTCTACCTAGAAGGCTTGGCTGTTCTCTCTCAACCTGCCACCACCTTTTATCATCTGTTCAGTACCACTGTATCTTTTAAAGTCTTGATCAAATGTTTCCCCCTCTATGAAGTCACCTCTAACATCTACTCAAAGAAGAACTAATTACACCCTTTGAAATCTGTACACATATATTTAGAGCACAAGAATACTACATTAGTGGTAACTGTATGATGGTAGAGCCTTGATCTTTTTCACCTTTATGAAATGCAACAGCACATAGTGGAAGCTCGATAATGTTTACTGGATAAAATAACAGCACAAGGAAAAATTGTTCAAAGCTGTGAGACAGTTGGTATGCTTTTGGGGAACAGGTAGAACTTATTCAGAAAGGTGCCAGATTGTGATACATATTTTTTCATAGCAGCAGATATAGAAAGAAAAAAAAGGCTCTGAAAGGATGTAAGGTTTAGTCACTACGACAGCAGTGATGAGGAAAATCACAGTAAGTGATATTTACGATGCACACTGAGATATTACTACTTGGTGGACACTACTGAACTGATTTAAACGTCAAAACAGCCCATGAGGTAGGTACTAGTATCATTTCCATTTCTGGGCTTGAAGAGTTTAACTAGATTATCTATAGTCATATCGTTTATTGAGTGGCAAAAATAGGATTCCAACTCTCACCAGTCTAGATGCAAACTTTAAAAATCAACCCCCGACTACTCTGTAATATTGTCTTTCATAGAAACTGAAGGGACCTCAGACACAATTTAGTTTAGCTTCTACAACAACAAAAACAAAAATAAAAAACTTAAGACCATGTAAGCATATATTCAATTAGAGTACCTGCAGGAGGTTACTGAATGACACCCAGATAAATTAGAAAATGACTTTTTGACAATTAAGTGTGGAACATGCAGAAAAGTAAACCAATGTGTAAAAGGCTACAATGGTTAAGTTTATAGGAGTAAGAGGAAAAATCTGGAGAATCAGAACGTCAAATGCTTTTGTATTAAAAGCCAGAACAAGAAATCTACTGAAAGGTTAAAAAACAAAAACAAAAATCTTCCAAGTCAAATGCAAATAAATGGCTTCCTCTCTATTCAAATAGTTTACCACATGAAATTCATCTTTTAAGTCTCAAGAATTATTGTAAATATTAAAACTGCGTAACTGGGAAAATCCATGACATCTTTATGCATAAATCACACGTACATATACATAAATCATTGGGTTCTGGAAGAAAGTTCAGAAATTACTCTACTAATTAATGTAAAATTCCCCCAAAGCTAAAATTTGGTAAAAGTTATGATTTAATGCAGAACTACTAAAACAGTAAGTGTAGGGTTAACCTTATCATACCAGATGTGTTTTAATGCAGATTACACAGAGATTAAAATTGATACTTAGAGACAGGTTGATTGGGTATGTAATAATAATAAATAATAATATGAATATTATTATTCATAGTGAAATTTTCTTTGCAGCTTAAAGTTACGAACACTACTCACATAACAAGCACAGAGAGTTTGATAAACAGTATAAAATCCCAGAAAATTCTCAGCCTAGAAAAATTTGGCTTCCCCAAATAACTCCAGGAAGCCAGGGCCTTTAACTTCTATAACCTCAGGTTCCCACAGAAGAATTCAAACTTCTTTTGTCAGGAACAAATTTCGTATCTCAACCTGCTTGGCAAATCTCTGCTTAGCCTTTACAGACAGAATCCTTAGGCAACTCAGAGAGGGCAAAGGGAAAGTGTAATGCTCTCTGCCCTGGAGCCCAGGAGCTTCCAAGATTCAAACCAGTGTAACAATCTGTCCATGTCAGCGCTGGTGATGAACTGGAGTGTGAAGTAACAGGTTCTCTCAGCTTCAAGGAGCTCCCCCTCCTCATTCAGAAAAGTCAAAAAGCTAAGAAATTATGATTAAGTGATTTCAAAATATATCTTTCACAGCTGAACAACTCAAAATAATACTTAACATTTCAAACAAAACTGTTCATATTGTCCTATTCAATTCTTCATTAAATTCAGAGAGCTTGTTTTTACTATGTCTTCTTAAAACCCTATGTGAAAAAAAATCAGTGAAAGCAAGACTGCATTTTTCAAAAAATGAAAGAAGAAAACAAAGAGTGTTAGAGGGAGGAAATACTATCTTCTGTACACGTGAACTTTAACTTTAAAAAAGAAAATGCCAAATCAATCCATTTACCCTCACTATATTTTCATATAGGTGTATCCACTACATTTCACATCTTTATTATGCTGTTAAAATGCAATAGCCTACGACAGTCTATTCCAGACCAGGGCCTGGGGTGAGAGGAGGGTGGGTGAGGAACAGAAAACTAACAAGGTTGTCTGTAGCACTTTTAGTACATGTTATAGGAATAACAAAGCAGAAAAACCATGGTTCCATTTAGTGTAACTACCTCAATTTTCTTAAAACTCACACATACTTTATTGTTAAAGCTCTTGCACATTTTCTCTCTAAAAAAACTTAAGAACAATTTGGAATTTAAATTTGGAATAAGAATATTTATATTTATAAAATATTTATGTTTTAACTGTATAAAATACTGATATTTAAAATGTCTCTTTTTAATCTATTTGCTAAGAAAACAAAACAGTGGATTTTGAAAGGGTACTAAACCCACCAGCACTAAGTTTATTTCTGGTAAATAACTTTACCTTAATGTCTTAGTAACAAAGCCTTAAGGCGAAACCACCACAAAGATGATTAAAATAGCAAAGATAGAAGAGAGGGTTGCTCTGATTCCCCATAAAATAGTTTTGTTTCTAATTTTTGTGAAAAGAAACAAAATGGGAGTAATGTTGGAGAAGAATCACATCAGAAGGAGGTATTTTCAAATTAAACAAGGAGGAGCACTTTGTATGTATTTTCTAAGTTTAACCTCATTGAACACTAAACTCTTAGACCCACTTAACGAGAATAACCATCATCGGCAAATCACTAAATTCTGTCATTTTGGACTGTATAGCGAAGACGAAAGGTGGAAGTTTAAGAGTCTCTGTGCTCTATTTTCAGCTTCATTATTAATATGTTGGAAGACCTGGGGTAAATTTCTTTACATCAGCTAAATATTCTAGATACACCACTTAGTTGCCCAACACACACAGACGCATGTGCAACTTAATCTACATGTGAATTTGTTTAACAATAATCACTGACCCTGAACCAAGGTGAAAGTCCTCTACTGAAGGCTGAGAAACTCAAACATGAGTAACACCAAGTCCTTGTGCTAAGAATAGTAATAAATAATAAAATTAAATCAATTATCTACTTTTTAATGTGAGATAGCCTAACAGGCCAGGAATAAAATCCAGGGCCAGCAAACTTTTTCTATAAAAGGCCGGACCACAAATCTTTTCACCTCTAGGGGCTGTGAGGTCCCTGTTGCAATTACACAACTGCCATCAGAGCAGCAAAGCAGCCAATGACAATCCAGGAATGAATGAATGAGCACGGCTACACTCCAGTAAAGCATCTTCAATGGTCATTAACATTTGAATTTCAAGTAACTGTTACATGTCACAAAATATTCCTATTCTTTTTCTATTTTTTCCAACCACTTATAACTGTAAAAAACATCCTTAGTTACACATGATGTACAGCCGTCAGGATTTGGCCCCCTGCTAACTCTTGGTATCATCAAGCATCAGTACCAAATAATACATGAATTTAGAGTGATTTTTTCTAGTAGGTACTGACCATAATTGCTACCGGTGTTCAGAGTGAAGACTGGAATATGATCGAATAATCAAGAAATACTTCTTTGTGAAAAGAAACTTGAGCCAGGGCTTAAGCTGACCTAAGGCTGAGAACTCACTCCTTCCTGCTACTATCTAGTTGGTATATGCAAGAAAGTTCTTCCACTCTCTGGGAAAAAATCCACTATTTTGTCAAAACATGTAGCAAACAACAAGCAATTACGCATCAGACTGTTTGTTTTAAGCTGTTCTGTACAGCTTACCAATTTCTGAAATATTGTACAGGCACACTTAGAATAATAACAAAACATGGGTTATCAGAAAAGGTATGTGAAAGTCCTCACCCCTAGTACCTCAGAATATGACCTCGTTTGGAAATAAGGTCTTTACAGAGGTAATGAAGTTCAAACACGTTCACCAGGATGGGCCCTAATTCAATATCCTTATAAAAGGGAGGAGTTCGGACAGAGACAGACAGAGAGGGAAGACAAGGTGAAGACACACAGGGAGAAGACAGCAGGGTGAGAGGAGTCATGCACCTAAATCCCAAGGAATGTCCTGAGAACACCATGAGCTGGAAAGGACATGGTAGGTTCTCCCCTAGAGCCTTCAGAGGGGGAGCACGGCCCTGCTGACACCTCGATTTTCGACGTTCAGCCTCCAGAACTGTGGAACAATGAGATTTTGTGGTTTTAAGCTACCCGGTTTTTGATACTTTGTTATAGATGCTCTAGGAAACTAATACACAAACATAAACTTTAAGGATGTTTTTCACTATCACTACTGAATTCAAATAACATGTCATCATTTAATGAACAAATAAAATGCTAAGTCCAAAATAAACCGTGCATTTAAATTGTCATGTTAAAATTAAATGGACTTTTTTCACATGGTATCGCTACCAAGTAAGTCATTTCTTGTTTTTTGTTTTGTTTTGTTTTCTCCTAAATACCTCAACCCACCTATTCTTTGGCTAAGGTGGACAGCTAACAAGCACACACAGTCCTGCTTATTCATCTTTTTGCCTCTTGGTGTCAGGTGAAAGTTTCCTGAATGAAGCAGCTGAGTAATTCATGAAGTTGCTGCATTTAGGGGCCCGGGTGTCCTCATCGTCTAAATGGTGTATCTCTGCTCATTAAGCATCGTGTGCTCCTGAGTAATTCAAGAAAGGACCATTAAGACCACCTTCCTCCCAAATAGAGGTCACATAAGCAACGAGGAAATTCACTAGGATCCATGTCAATCTTTTTCTTTTTCAAGATGGAGCTTCACATTAAAGAGTCAAAGAAACCTTCTTTTCTTAAAGCAAATGAAAGCATACCCACCTTACCCAAGAGCTCTTTCTTGCAATAGTTAAGCTGTAACATTTTCATTAAATGTTCTGTTAATGCTTTCAATATGAGCACAGCCATACCTCTTCAGAAAAAAATAATAATATCCAAGGCCTTGTCTTGGATGGAGGCCACTCAGTAAAAATAAAGTCCGTCAGCAACATCAAGGCTACCAAGGAATCGTTAGATTGTCTTTTTCTTACTTTAAGAGTGTGTATCAATCATTTAACTTTGGTTTATACAATGTAGAATATCTTAGGAGTATTCAGAAGAAGTCAAATTATAAGATACCACTTGCTATCTTTATTCTATGTTTTGACAGAACATCTCTGAAAATTTCAGTTTACTAGGGATGTTACAGAGAAAGCTGATGGATCTAGGCCAGATTTAGCTGTTAAAACCCCTTATTTTGTTTTCCTTCCAATTTATACAAACACCTTATCTGAAATCCTTTCTAATCTGTTTTCCCATTGTACTATTTTCTATAATGGGTAGAATTAAAACAAGGTGGTAGGGTCTATCCAAGCCATTAACCATGGTCCCAAGATTATAATGACCTATAATGTACTAAGATAAGAAAAAATTCTTTGGACAAATATTAGAGTTGGGGAAATGTATAAAAAGACTCCTGCGGTAGTAAATTAGTAGAGGCATACAAATTTGGAGACATACATTCCGTTTATATTTAAAGTAGAAGTTCAGATTCTACAATCAATAAAACTTATACTTGGGCTTAACAATATTCCCTTAAGATGTGGTAAGAGAGAGCTCTTCCCTGAGACTGAATGTCACAAACACAACTACGTCAATACTCATCACTGGCACATAACCTCAATCACCCATTCTCATGACTAACACCATTCTGCCCCTAGGGGAAAACTTCTCCATGTTTCTCTAAACAAAAAGCTACTGCATCAGAATGCCATGGAAGTTTGTGAGTTGTGTTACTACTGACATGGGAAACGCACACTGCTCTGGGGAGTCGAGGATTAAGTGGTAGAAAGGCTGAGGTTCTCAAGTCTTCCTCTCAGACAGCATGAGTGCAAAAGACCCCTGCGTTACAAAGCACCGTTCTGAAATAGTGCCAAGGATCCATTTTATTCCTTCTCTTCCTGTTCTGATTTGTGAGTTCAGGTACATTTATGATGACCCGTGGTACGTGGGCCTTCATTGACATTCTTGCTCTTTGCCCTACACATTTTGGGGTGCAAGCCTGACCAAAACCTGAATCGGACACACGATATCTTAAATAAAATATCATTTCTATCTCATTTCAGCACAGATTTATTTTTTGGTAAGGGAAAAGAATAGAGTATGTTTAGAAACTTTGGATTAAAAACGTGCAGAACCATTGACCCTCACTTAGTCCAAAAAAGTGGCCATCTTTCTGTTTTTAAAGATTTCCAGTAAAAGAAAGTCCAAAGCTGTATTACTGTTTATGTTAAAGTTTCCATTTTCAGTTTATTTGTATTTCATCCATTAAAAAAAATGTTTTGAAAAAGGAGATTCGCATAGAATGTTGGCCAAATTTTCAAAGCGATACAAACATGATCTCTCAAAATATGAACTCACAAGTTTCTCAATGTCTCTGAACTCAGATTTGCACATTTCAATGTTACTTAGGTGCCCGAAGTTAAATTGCAAGGATGCTTATCAAGCACAGTAACTGAAAACTTGAACCAAACTCACAAGTGTGCAAAGAAGTAAATATCCATTGGAAAAAAAAATCCTGATTTACAGGGTGGCCCATTTAAAACAGTTCCTATTTAATAATGTGGCTGTGTACAGGGCCTCTTTTAAATGGGCCACCCTGTATGAAGCTTAAGTCCAAGATAAAAAATGTCCTCCCTTGAGAATTTTTAAAAACCAAAAACACTGTAGGTTTAGTGGTTATTTTTAAGGTTTTAGATGGTTTCTTTGGACTCCTTGAGAACTGAAAAAAGATGGATACACATTTTAAAAATGAAATGTTACAACCACACATCTGTAATGAGAACCAGTGCCAGTGGATATTTTTAAAGCAAATTAAAACGGTCAACTTTTTTTTAAGCTTAGGCAAACAGCTGCTACACATACAGTGCACAGTAACTACTTTTCAGCAAAAGTTCAGAAGGAATTTCCTAATGAAGATTTATAGGATGTCCTGGGATTGATAATTAAAGGTTCCCCAAAAAAGATATGAATGACAGCATCAGAGACGTGAGGGTTAAGGGCACTGAGCATGCCTGTCCTCTAAGGGAGGGACCTGGAATTTAGAATAAAAAAATACACAGTAGTTACCACAAAGGGAAATGAGGATAAAACAGACATGGAGCAAAGCTTTATTGTGTATCTTTTCTCTATTGACTTCAAAGTGTTTCTGTAAGATTCCAAAGTGATTTCTAATGTTTAAATAACATTAATTTAACTCCTCTGTAATTTAATTCCTTCTTTCAAAAGGGGGGAGGGGGAAGTGAGGGGAGAAAAGAGAGAAAAGGCCTGCCTGAAAAAAATTACATTGTTAAAAGAGATTATGGTCTCTGAAGATTCTTTCATTTTGTACCTGGTTTTAGTAATATTTCCCCCTCCAAATCAATAGTAATAATAATGGTAATAATAACTAGGAAACTTCCCATCATACTGTGTGCCAAGTACTCTTCCTAAACACTTGACATCATTAAATTATTTGATCCCTACAGCAATACTATGAGGTTCATACTGTTATCTCCATTACAGGTAAGGATAGTGAAACGCTAAGAGATGAAGTAATTTGCTCACGATCTCAAACACAGTAAAACTGCCTGTTATAATTCAAACTAAGACTCAGGTTCCAGAGTCATTGCTTTTACGTATTAGGCTATTCCAGAGCTCCAAAAAGAACAAGAATTCACATAGTTCCCTGAAAGTATCATTTTGGAAGAATCACATTCTGGATGTCACATGTCATGCCCCCTCACAAGGGAAGCAGCCACTGTCAGTTTCACCCACAGAGATAGCTCACTCATTCAACAAGCATTTATTGAACATTCTACCATGACAAGTACTGGGCATAAAGCAATGAATCAAAGAGGCACTGAACCTTACCCTGATCATCTGAATACGACTCAGGTTGTACCTAATTGGAATGAATGCTTAATCTTGAAGGCAAGTATCTATTGACAAGCCAGCAGATAATGAGGTGGACAAACATATTAGCTTTGCCGTACAATAAAGCATCACTCGATTAGATTTATTCTCTTGAAAAACTGACAAAGTCAACAGGAAGTAGAACAGGCAAAGTGAGGAAACACAAGAGGGAGAGCAGTGAGCTGAAGCAATGGAGCAACAGAAGCCTAAGCAACTAAAAGCTGCAAGACAGACAGGAGGACAGTGAGGAGGAGGAACACAGCAGAGAAGGAAGCTGCAGCAAATACGTAGAGACCAGACACAAGAATCTCAACAGCAAGCTGCCACAGGGTGTACGTAATAGTATCTCATTATAGTTTTAATTTATATTTTCCTGAAGACTAATGATGTTTAGTAGTTTTCATGTGCTAACTGGCATTTTGTATGCCTTCCTCTGTAAAATACCAAGTCTTTGGCCAATTTTTTATTGGTTTGCTTTACTTCTTATTGAAGTGTGATACTTACATAGATACTCAGGATACAATTCCTTTGTCAGGCAAGGTACTGCAAACATTTTCTCCCAGTCTGCAGCCTATTCATTTTTCTGTTTTCAGCAGATCCAGATCTAGCACAATTTCTTTTTTTTTTTTAACTATATCTCGTGATTTTTCAAATTGAAGTACAGTTAGTTACAATGTGTCAATTTCTGCTATACAGCACAATGTCCCAGTTATGCATATACATACATATATTTGTTTTCATATTCTTTTTCATTAAAGGTTATTACAAGATATTGAACATAGTTCCCTGCAGCACAATTTCTTAAAAGGGTATTCTTTCATCATCTTTCATCTCTGCAGAAAATCAATTGGTCATCTCTGTGGCTCTATTTCTGGACTCTCCACTCTGTTCCAGTGATGTATGTGGCTATCCTTCCACACCTATATACACTGTCTGCATTACTGCAGCATTTTACTCTTTTAAGGAGTCTTGAAATTGGATAGTGCAGAGCCTCCAACCTTATTCTTTTTAAAAAACTTTCTGGCTATTTTCTGTATCCATGTAAGCTTAAGAAGCATAATGTCAATTTTTATTTTTAACAAAGCCTACTGATTTTGATTGGAAGTGCATTCAACTATAAATCAATTTGGAGAGAACTAACAATATTGACTGGGTTACATTAAACTACAAATCAATTTGGAGAGAACTGACAATAAATTAAAGTGGTATATGTCTCCATTTACTTTTTCTTCTCTCAGAAAAATTTTGTAACTTTAACTGTACAGACTTGTCCTATTTTAAACTTACTCCTATTGTATGTTTTTTAATGCTATTCTAAATGGTTTTATTTTAAATTATATCTGTATTTTAAACCACTTTATTGAGGTATAATTGATATACAAAAAGCTATACATATTTAATGCATACAACTTGATCAATTTGGAGATAAAGTCTATATCCATATCTGTGAAACCATCCCCACAATTTATGTATATAAATATTCACATAATCTCCAAAAATTTCCTCCTGACCTCTTTACTTTTTTGTGATAAGAACACTTAAAATAAGGCCTATCCTCTTAGAAAAATTTTAAGTATACAATGCAGTATTAATTACAGGTACTATGCTGTATAGTAGGTCTCTAGAAATCATTTATTTTTATAACTGAAATTTTATACCCTTTGATAATACCATCCTGTTTTTCCCCCTGCCAGTCCCTGGCAATCACCATTCTATTCTATGAATTGACTGATTTAGATTCTTCACATAAGTGGTATCACGTAGTATTTGTCCTATGCCAGGATTATTTCACTTAGCATAATGTCCTCCAGGTTCATTCATATTGTCACAAATGGCAGGGTTTCCTTCACTTTTAAGACTGCATAATAATCTTATTATTTGTATGTACCACATTTTCTTTATGCATTCATCCATCAATGGTCATTCAGGTTGCTTCCATGTCTTGGCCATTGTGAATAATAACTTATTTACTAATTCTTCACTGCTTAGTTATAGAAATATGCATCTTAAGTTACTAACTTTGTATCCTGTAATCTTAATACATTGTTTTTTTAGGTCCAGTAGTTTTTAAACTATTATCGTTACAATCATTCTTTACACTTTCTATATATGAGTATGCAATTTGTGAATAATGATAATTTTACTTCTTTCTCAACTAGAATGTTTCTTTTCTCTTCAGTTGCATTCCTGTAGTCTAGAACTTTCAGTATTACATCAAATAGAAGTGGTAAAAGCAAACATCATACCTTGTTCTTGATCTCATAGGGAAGATGTTTCATCATATACTATGATATTATACACAGGTCTTCACAGAGGATCTTAATCAGTTTAAGGATACTTCCATTTATAGTATCCTGAGGGTTTTAGAATTAAGAATAGATACTGAATTTCATCAACTACTTTTTCTGTATCTATTAAGATGACTATGGTTTTTACCCTATATTCTGTTAATGTGGAGAAATAGTGATGGATTTTTTGTAATGTTGCAACAAATACGCATTGTTGGGATAAATTCTTCATAGCTTTACAGATTATCCTTTATATATACTGCTAGATTAGATTTACTAACATTTACCTAAGAACTTTTGCATCTTATTATGTTCATGAGAGAGAGTGATTTGTAGTTCACTGAAAATATTTTAGTCTAGGTATCAGGATGAAAGTTTCAGAAAACAAAGCTATCTGCACTAGAGTTTACTTGGTGCAAACTTTTCAATTAGTAATTCAATGTATTGACCTGATATAGGACTACTTAAATTTTTCTATTTCTTCCTGTTTCAATTTAAGTAATTTGTATTTTTAGGCAATTTGTCCATTTCATCTCAGTTATTAACATTCATTTATTATCCTTTTAATGACAGTGGGCTCTAAATTAAATCCTCCAATCAAAAGACAGAGATTGGCAACATACATAAAAACACATGCTGTCTACAAGAGGCTTGCATATGATTGAGAGACAAACAGGTCGAAAATGAAAGGATGGAAAAGATACTCCAAGCAAATTGTAACCAAAACAGAGCAAGAGTGACAATACTAGTAACAGACAAGATAGATTTTAAATTTTAAAAAGGTTACAAAAGACTAAAAAGAACATTACATATTAACATAAGGTTCAATACAGCAGAAGGCTACAGTAAGTACAGACATCTACATACCTAACATATGAAGCAAAAACTGACAGAGGCAAAAGGAGAAATAGTTCTACAATAGATGGAGATTTCAATATCCCACTCACTATAATGGATGGAACAATCAGTAAGTAGACAGAGGATTAAAAAACATAACAAAGGAAACAGAACAGACATCTGCAGAACACTATGCCCAACAACTACAAAATACACATTCCTTTCAAGTGCACAGAGGATGTTATCCAGGACAGACCATGTGTTAAGAAACAAAATAAGTTTCAATGAATTTAAAAAGACAGGTATCATATGAAGTATATTCTCTAACTACAATAGGAAGGAAAGCTGGAAAAGTCACAAAATTGTGCAACTTAAACAACACCATCTTAAACAACCAATGGATCAAAAACGAAATCAGAAGGGAAATTAGAAAATAATTAAAGAAGAATTAAACAAAAACACAGCATACCAAAACTTGAGGTATGCCCCCAAAACAATGCTAAAAGGGAAATTTATAGCTATAAATGCTTACATTAAAAACAAGAAAGATCTCAGATCAACAACTTCCCCTTACAACTTAATTAGCAAAAGAACAAACTAAACCCAAAGCTAGCAGAAAGAGGGAAATAATAAAAATTAAAGCAGAGATAAACAAAATAGAGAATATAGAAGCAGTAAAAAATTCAATGAAACCAAAAGTTGGTTCTTAAAAGAAATCAAGAAAGTTGAAAGCCCTGTATCTAGACAGACTCAGAAAAAGAAGGCTGAAATTAGTAAAACCAGAAAGGAAAGTGGGGACACTGTAGCAAATTCCAAAGAAATAAAAAGGAATATAAGAAAGTACCATGATAGTATGCCAATAAACTGGATAACCTAAATGAAATGAAAAATTGTTAAAAACATAAAATCTATTAAGAGTGAATCACAATGAAAAAGAAAATATAATTAGATCTATAACTAGGAAAGACATTGAGTAAGTAACCAAAAATCTCCTTACACAGAAGAGCCCTGCTGAATTCTACTGAATACATCAAGAAGAACTAATACCAATCCAAACTTTTCCAAAACTTTGAAGAGCAAGAAATACTTCCTAAATTGTTGTATTAGACCAACACTACCCTGATGCCAAAACCTACCCTGATACAAAGACACTACAAAAAAACAAAACTAAGGACCAATATCCTTATGAACACTGTTGCAAAAAATCCTCAAAAAAGGTGGCAAACAGATTTCAACAGAATATTACAGATTTAGACATCATGACCAAGTGGGATTTATTCCTGGAATGCAAGACTGGTTTAACAAACAAAAAATCAATCAATGTAATATGCCACAACAACAGCATGAAAGAGAAACAAAGGACCACCTCAAATGATGCAAAAAAATAAAAAAATTGACAAAACTCAACACACTTATATGATAAAAACATTCAACAAATAGGAGTAAACTACTTCAATGTAATAAAATCCAAGATAAAAAAACACACAGCAAGCATCAACCTTGATGGTGAAAGGCTAAAATAAAAGCTTTTCATCAAAGATCAAGAAGAACAAGGCAAGGATGGCCACTTTCACCATTTCTATTCAACATGGCACTAGAAGCTCTAGCCCGAGCTAATGCAAGAGAAAGACATAAAAGGCATCCAAACTGGAAAGAGAGAAGTAAAATCATCTCTTTTTGCAAAGGATATGATCCTATGTGTAGAAAACCCTAAAGATTCCATAAATGACCTGTTGGAACTAATAAAATGATTTCAGTGAAGTAGCAAGACATGAATCAATGCACAAAAATCAGTTACATTTCTATATACACACAAAAAAATCTGAAAAGGAAATTATAAAACCAATTCCATTTACAACAGCATCAAAAAGAATAAGATACTTAGAAATTATCTTAACTAAGCGAGTTTTAAGACCTGTATAATGAAGACTACAAAACATTGCTAAAAGAAATTTAAAATTTTAAAAGATACAAATAAATGGACCCATATCCTATGTTCATGGATAGGAAAACTTATTATTAAAATGTCAATACTATCTAAAATGTTCTACATTAAATGCAATCCCTATCAAAATCCTAATATTATTTTATGTAGAAATAGAAAAATCCATTCTAAAATTTATGTGGCATCTCAAGGGACCCTGAAGACCTGAAACAATTTCAAGAAAGAATAGAAGTGGAAGACTCACAATTCCTGATTTCAAAACTTATTACAAAGCTCCAGTAATCAAAACACTGTGGTATTGGCATAGAGGAAAACACATTAGACCGATGAAATAGAATAGAGAGCCCAGAAATAAACCCTCACACATACAGTCAATTCAACAAGACTACCAAGACCATTCTATGGGGAAAGAACAGCCTGTTCAACAAATGATACTGGAAAAGGTGGATATTTACACGCAAAAGCATAAGGATGGGCCATCACCTTAAACCATATACAAAATTAACTCAAAAACTGATCAAGAACTTAAATATAAGATATAACACAAGTATATACTTACAAGATGACACAGGCCATAAGAGTCACAAAATTCGTTTTGGCAATGATTTCTTGGACACAACAAAGATGCAAACAGCAAAAGAAAACAGAAAAACTGGATTTCATAAAATTTTAAAAATACTGCGCATCAAAGGATACCATCAACAGAGTATAAAGGCAACCAACAGAATGGGACCATATTTTTGCAAATCATGTATCTGATAAAAGATTAATATCCAGAATATACAGAGAACTTCTAACACTCAACAAAAAACAACCCAATTCAGAAATAGGCAAAAGACTTAAATAGACATTTCTCCAAAGAAGAGGTACAAATGACCAGTAAGCTTATGAAACGATGCTCAACATCACTAATTATTAGGGAAATGCAAATCAAAAGTATGACAAGATGCCACTTCATACCAATTAGGTGGTCTACTATTGAAAATCAAACACAAACACACAAAGGGTTGGTGAAGATGTAGGAAAAAATGAACCGTTGTGCACCACTGGTGGAAATGTAAAACGGTATGGCTGCTATGGAAAACAGTATTGTGTTTCTCAAAAAATTATAAATAGAATTACTATGATCTAGCATTTCCAGTTCTGTGTATAATCCCAAAGGAACTGAAAGCAAGGTCTCAAAGAGATTTGTACATCCATGTACATAGAAGAATTATTTACAATAGCAAAAACATAAAAATAAACCAAGTATCCATTTACAAAGGAATGGATAAACAAAACATGGTATATACATACAATGGGATGTTATTCAGCTTTAAAAAGACAGGAAAATCTACAATATGCTAACATGAATGAACCTTGAGGACATTATGCTAATGGAATAAACCAGTCATAAAAAGACAAATACTGTATGATTCCACTTATATGAAGAATTTAGGGTAGTCAAAATCATCATGAAGACAGAAAGTATAATGGCAGATGGTAGGGCTAGGGGAGAGGAGAATGGAGACATCATTTAGTGGATACAGAGTTTCAGCTTTATAAGATGAGAAGAGTTATTAGGCGGGTAGATGATGGTGATGATTGCACAAAAATGTGAATGTGCTCAATACCACTGAGCTGTACACTTTAAAATGGTTAAGATGGCAAATCTTATATGTATGTTACCACAGTGAAAAAAAATTAAAGACATATATACAGGAAAACATAAGAAATGGAAAATGTTTGGATATAAAGGCTCATGATTATAAAGATGTTGATTTTCACAAAGTTAATCCATAAATTCAATACAATTTCAATAGGAATTAATGTAAATTTTAAAACTAATCTGTATTATGCATAAAACTATGAAAAACTTATGAAATAAATTAATGAGGAGGATACTCTTTAAAAATATATATTTAAAAGTATACTTAAAACAATGTAACATTCAGAAACGGATAAATGTTTTGTAGGAAGTTCTCACAGCACTGAACACCTCTCTCCTTTGCCGCACTTATAACATTAGTGATTTTATATGATATCTAAAGTATTTATTTAATGGCTGTCTCAACTACTAAGGTATTCCCACTTTGTAACATATCTCCTGCTACACACTAGGTACTCAATACCTATCTGCCAAATGAATGAATAAATAAATGAAACAAAACAGAATGTAGTGACATCATCATTTATAAAATAAGAATAATACATGTATTCTCAAGTCAAAGAGAAAAGAATGGATTATTCAATTAGTGGTACTAATAAACTGACTAGCAAATTTGGAGGGAAAAAAGTTAGCCCTTAACCTCACATCATTTATACAAATATTTTAGGATTGCTGGAAGATCTAAATGTCAATGTAAAAACAGGGCTAAGAACAAAATCAAATACCATTCTTAACTCTTTACTTTTTAACTATTGTAATCTAGCTAAGCTTACAGAATAAATAGTATTCCCAAGAAGCAATGTGAAATAGAGAAGAACAAGTAAATTACAGCTTTACTTAAGTATTATATCATCGTAATTATAGTGACTAGACATTTCAGGCTGGTTGGAACAATGTTGGATTTATTTTCCAGCCCTAGGTACTGGCAATTCCAAATCTCCTCTAAAATTGGATCTCTGTATTCTATGGAAGCAGTCCAAACTGAGAGGTAGGAAGTTTTGCCTCTTCAGACTGTTTGCAAACCTCTCATTAACTTTGATACACAAACAGGCTGTCAGATAATAGTCAGGCCTTTTTCAATTCTATTTTCTCATCCAAAATTGCTGCAAAAGATGACTTCAAGTGGCTCCATGTCTGAATTTATTAAACCAGTAACAAAAGCAGAAAAAAGTTATGGCTCTCACCTACTTTAAATGTTTTCCCCAACACCTGATAGCCTACTCCAAAGTCCAGCCGAGGAAATAAATGACAAAACAGAATAGAAAAAATACCCTCTTTTGTTTATTTTTTGCTTTCTTACATTTCTCTTTGACCACTGGACGTTTCCTGAGACCAATGCATTTTATATATTAAATTATCTGAAACAGTGTGTTAAACATTGATTGAGACCTATAGTTGTAATTCTACAAAAGACTTAGCAGATTAGCATTTCACTTTTTAATTGATGATTGTTCAAGAGGAAAAAAAAAATCTAAGTATACCAGCACCTTACACTTTGGAACAACCTAATGGAGAATGACCCACCTGAACTCACAAAAATAAATTTTCAGATGGAATGTAGAACAGTGCCCTGAATTCATAACAGTAAATTTAGGAAGTAATTCTTTCCTTACAGAAATTTTCTTTACTTTTCAAAATTAATTCAACACTGTTTGCTTAGAGAAGTGTTGTCTAGCAATAAAACTATAATAATAGATGCGATGTAGTTGAATCCTCAGAGAATACGAAGATGGTTAATATTATCATGCCTTTACAAAAAAGAAAACTGAGACTTAGAAATAAAATTAGTCTGATGGATAATAAAGGACTGAGGGAGAGCAATCTCCTAAAAGTAAACATACACACACAATTAATAGTTGTAATCTTGATCCGCTTAGTTTCAGCTCACTTCTACTGAACTGTTCAGCCCGCAGGACACGCTTAGATTGAGGAAGCAGTATACAAGTTCTAAACTTGAAGAGCGAATGATGTGACACAAAGTTCTTTTCTTCTTGCTAATACTAATGTTAATTGCTAATTGCTAACAGGAGATATTTAGACTCCTGTAGTCCTAACTTCAGAAAGTGCTTTGAAATGTGAATAGTCCTTTTCTTCCCTAGTGGAATTTTTCTTTCTGATATACAATATTCATGGCAGGAGACGACAGCCACACAAACCTGAATTTCTGATTATCTATCATATTTGAATCATTTTAGGTCTGAACATAAACTGTACCACATACGTAGTAATAATCCTAATGTGGATTCACTCCTGCAGGATGGGAGGGTCTTCTGCCATTCCCCCCAAACTATAAAGCTTAACAGAAGTGTCAAAAAAACAACCATTTTCTCACTCAGAAAAACTGACCACAGGCTGACAACAAACTGAGAAGTGGCTGTTCATAAAAATCACTGAACTCTGAGTAAGAAAAGCATAAGCCTGTGGTGATTCTCCTGAGACTTCTGACAAGTTCTCAGCTCTGTATATGCAGTAGTTCAGTTAGGACAAGACAAGACAAGATAGATAACTGGGAGTTCTGCTGCTGCTATGGAAGGGGAGCTCGCTTTATTTAAAGTGTCATCATATAAAGTGGTGATCTTAGTCACACATGAAGAGGGAGGGCTGCTACCTCAACTAGTTTGTACTGTTCTTTTTCAGGCAAGCAACCGACTGGCAGGCAAGTGAGGAATTTATGAGGTAATTCTGGGAGGTGAGACAGCCACATGGGGCTAGAAGAGACTGCCATGTACCTTTACTGACTGAGGCTGATGCACGCAGAGACAGGAGACAGAACCTGCACTAACACAGAGGAGATGCAAGGGAGCCCAACGGAGAGCAGGAGCCAGGAAACCTTAAAAATAGCCTGAACACTGAAAGCACCCCAAACCACACTCAGATCCATAACTAGACACCGGAAGCCTTACTGGCTGAAATTATTTGAGCACAATCTGACAAGCAGCTGACTGAAGATGAAGCGAAACAGAAACAAGGGAAAACATCTAGGAAGCTAGGCTTCAAAATAAAGACAGTTTAAAAAAAAAGTTAACGATATCAGTGGCCACACAGTTTGCGTGAAGATTTAGTCTAGGTAATTACCAAACACACAAACAAACAGAACAACATTAACAACAACCCTCAGGGGGGAAAAATCAGAAACCAGAATTGCTATGAAATATTATCTAAAATGTTCAGTATTCAACAAAAAGAAATTAGGAGACATACAAAGAAACAAAAAAGGTGTAACCTACTGATGTAAGGAAAAGGTACTCAACTAAAAGCTAGCTCTAAATGTTGAACTTAACAGATAAAGACGTCAAAGCATAAATACGATGAAAGAACCACACTTCATTTCACCATGTTTAAAGAACTAAAAGTATCACAATGATCTACTAAATAGAATGATATAAGGATATATTATTTAAAAACAATGGAAATTCTGGTATTTAAAAGTTCAATAATTGAAATGAATAATTCACTAGAGGGGTTCAGTGGCAGATTTTAGCTATCAAAAGAATCAGTGTATTTGAACTTAGATCCATAGAAACTATCCATTCTGAAAAACAAGGAAAAAAATGATTTAAAAAAATTAACAGAACCTCAGAGAAAATCAAATATGCCAGTATAAGTGTAAACAAAGTACCAGAAGAAGTTAGAGAAAAAGAAGACAAAAATATTTAAAGAAATAATGGCTGAAAATCAAATTTGATTAAAAATTAATCAATGCATCCAATCTCAACAAACCCCACACAGAATAAATTCAAAGAGATTTACAGAGATAATCTTAAAAGTACCAGAAAAGAATGACTAGTTCCATGCAATATTAACAGCTGATTTCTCATAAAAAACGATGACAGTAAGAAGCAATGGAATGCAATGTTCAAAATGTTAAAAGGAAAAAAATCATCAACCAAGAATTTAGTAAAATCATTTTTCATAAAGACTTATCCAAATAAAGACTCAGAGTATGCATTGCTAGCAGGCCTGCCTTGTAAGAAATACTAAAACAACTTAAAAGAATGCGAGAAAATAAAAGAATGGGAGAAAATACTTGCAAATCATATACTGAATAAGGGGTTAATAATATCAAAATATATAAGAACACATACAATTCAACAACAAATAAAACCAATCTGACTTTTAAAAAGGACAAAGGAATTGAATAAATATTTTCCCAAGGAAGACATGCAAATGGCCGACAGGTAGATGAAGAGATGCTCAACATTAGTAATCATCATGGAAATGCAAATCAAAACTACAATGAGGTAACACCTCACACCTGTTAGAATGGCTATCAACAAGTGTTGGCAGGGGAATGAAGACAAGGAAATACTAGTACACTGCTGGTGAGAATGTAAATTGTTGTAGTCATTCTGGAAAACAGTAACAGAGGTTCCTCCAAAAATTAAAAATAGAACCATCATATGAACCAGTAATCCCACTTTTGGATGTATATCCAAAGGAATGAAAACAGGGTCTTGAAGAGATATCTGCAGTCTCACGTTTCCTGGAGCATTATTCACAACAGCCAAGATAATGAAACAAACTAAGCATCAAGACTAAGTGTACAAACAATATCAAAATAACTTTAAGGGAGATGGGAAATATTTAAAACTGGATTGTAGTGATGGCTATACAACTTTATAAAAAAAATCATTTAATTGAACACTTAAAATGGTGACTTTTACACTATATAAAGTTTACCTCAATAAAACCTAAAAAGCTAAGTAAAAAAACCCCGAACCGTCAATAGTATTTATACTGCAACATTAAGTTCAACTCTAGTGTCAGACAGTAACACCCAACCTACTAGTGAAGGACATATTTGGTGGCATTGCTGCCATCTTCTGAAATTTTAGAAGAAAAAAATTCCTCACTACCTATAGCATTTAAACACAGTGTCTGTTAAATGTCTTCCTTTTTCCAACCTTACTGTTTTTAAATCCACATCCGATTCTTCACATGAGGGCCTCTATTTTTATTATGTTGTTATTATAAATTAAAGATGAAAGGTAAAATTTAATTATTTAAAAACATATAATTATCCAGGAAATTAACACAAAAATACATGTAATCAGCAATAAAAACACAAATTACAAGTTTTCCAACTTTATAAAGTAACTTCTTTTACAGTTAACAATTATTATTATGTGGCAGGAATTTGGGTGAAACAACATCAAGTCGCATTTTGTTTTAAAAATATTTTTCTTGTTGCTGGGATGGTGGCACGCTGTGATCGTATAGTGGTTAAAAATATTTTTCTTATTTTGTACTCATCTTTAATAGCTAAACAAGTTACATGTACAATATACATAGCAGTAACACAAAGACAGTAGATCCCTAACAGTCAATACAAAAGGTGATTTGTCTTTAGAGCTTCAAGACTGGATGAACTAAACTTGGCTGAGATTAACTTGCATCACTGACACCTTAACCTGGCCAGATTTTCTTTACTCCATTTAAAAGAAGCATCACATTATAAATAAGCAGCAGAGAATGGTTTGAGAAGGTTCTTCTGACTGTTTATAACTCTCTACATCTTTTTCTGCTTTTAAAAATGTTCAGGAGAAAAAAGGTGTGGCGGCTACTCGAGAAGTTTGAACCACTGTAAAAGCGGAGCGAAAGAACACAGGTAAGTCAGCCGCTATGATTTCACGTGTTCCATTCAGGAAGGATCTCTTCCAGGGAAGTGAATGTGCCTAGCAGTGAGGGAAGTCATCAGAGAGGGGAGCTTGGCTGTAAATCAACTGTGTTCTGCTACAGAAGGGGAAGAAGTCAGGAAAGGACTTGATAGAGCCTGTGAAACAAGACCTGCAGTGCCTTTGTTCCTACTTTTGAAGGGCAGGAGGAAAGACGCTCTCGAGTAAAAAAAGAGGAAAAACTCCTTGGATCTTAACAGCAAGTTATACCATCAGGAAATATACCACTGGCTGAGACAAGAGCTGGTGAAAAACCTGCCAGGGCTTGCCTTGAAGCCTTGGAAAGGCCAGAAAGGCCCATGTCCTGAGGAACCTAATACCTAAGGAGGGAAGGGGAAGGAGCATCTGTTGTTGAGATAGTTCATAATAACTGAGGACAGTAAGACGGTTAGCATGTACTGAGCATCTACCATGTGCCAGCTACAACTCTAAACACTTCACAATTAGCATTAATCACTAATCATCACAATAAGCCCGTGAGATAAATGTTATTATTGTCCTCACTTTACAGATCAAGAAACTATGGCACTGGGAAGTTTGGTAAATTGCCTAAGGTTCCCAAGCTAATTAGTAAGTGGCTGAGCCAGGAATCTAACCAAGGCCGTCTGGAGCTGGAGATTGTGTTCTTAACCCCTACACTATGCTCTGAGATGTGTAAAACACTTCGTCCTGAGCGTAGAAAATAAAAGAATCTGACGTTAAGTTAAACAATAAATGATAAAAGCTTAAGTGAATATCTTACTAACACTGTACCAGGTGTTCAAGTTTTAAAATCTTGATTGACATTTGGCTCAATGTTTGTTCCTTCTTTCCTTTATTTAATTCCCTAATACTAATTAAACACCAAGTGTGTGCCAGACCCAAGAGAAAACAAGAAATACAAAAGACTCTGAACACAAAAGCCTTAGATTCCAATGAGGCCATAAACTGGGAAAGAATTACTGTACAGTGCAACTGCTGTATGACGGATGCTCAGAGTGGATGTGGCCTAAACAAATAGATACACTCCACACACCTCCAGCAACACGGGCAAGAACTAGCTCATTCAGGATGGCTGCAGTGTACGGTGTCATAGGAGGAGACGGCTTGAAGAGGAAGAGAGAATTCTGAGCGCCCTGTCACTGTCGGCAGTATGGAGCATGGACGCGTCGGGGCAATGGGAGAAGGAGGCGCATCTCAGCACCAGGGACAGGGAAAGGGGTGAAAGCCAAGAATTCAATTCCGTTCTGGTAACACTGAAGGTGAAAGATTAAGGCCTCAGATGAGACACTAGAAGTGAGGGAAGAAGAAAAGAAGGTAAAAGAAAAAGTGTCAGTTAGCTAGCAGTTAAATAAATATGTTATTTTAATAAAGATATCACTGTAGAGAAAATTAAGCAATGATCACATGCTAACTTTGTACCATGTATGTAGTCCCACGGTAAAGCAAGGTATTACTGCTGACAGGAACTGGATGACAGGCTATAGGCTGATACCACCTGTAAAAAGCTAAATCTATGCTCCTCCATCTATGCCTAACTAGAGAAATAAAAATCACAAAACATGTATTTTACATTTTCAATTTCTCCAGATAGGGCAATTTCTAAATAGAGGTTGAGGGAAAGTGGTTCGTTTTTAACAAACACGTAGCATATTCTATTCTAAATTTCAATGTATACATTCACTTAACCCTCCCCCAAACCCTATAAGGTTATTATCCCTATTTCACATATGCGAAAAGCAAGGCTCTGGAAGGTTATGAAATGTGACAAAGGTCACTAGATGGTACTGTTAGTTCTGCAGTAACAGTTTGAAAACGTAAATTTATTCCAGTACAACGGATATATGAGGGAACAGTGTGAGTATAACTCAAATTTCATGCTTGCTGTGAGCAAGTTTATCCACAAGAAACAAGGTGAACGTAGAGAACCCCGGCCCGCTGCACTAAGCCACGCAGGGATGCAGGGAGCGCCCGCTGCACGCAGCTACTGGCGGCCTTGGTCCACCACGTGGCCTGGAAAGCACACCCACTCACATCCAGTGTTAACAGCTTTCCTTTAGGTATCAGTAAGCTTCCTCCCATCACTCCGCAAAAACTCACCATCTTGCAGCCCTTTTCACAACTCCCTCTACAAGGGAATAAACATATTTTGCAATATGAAGTGTCAAATGTAGTGCAGTATTCATTTGTTGACCATTTAACATTGCTGATTTTCTAATACATTAATGACAAGTTTTTATCGTGCCACAATCTCATTTTCCCTGAGTCTTGTGGCTTCTCCTGTCTGATTCTGCATGCCATGATGATTTTTTAGCAACAAGTTATGCTGCATTAGAGTAGAACTAACTTTCAGTCATGAAGTGACATCCGAGTTTGCTCATATCAGAGCCAATGCTCTCAAGTTACAGGGGGGTCTCCCACCTTTATTTACATACTCATTCCAAACTGTTAGCACACAATGTGCTCTTAAACATTTTAACTTCTGGTTCTCTTACATAAACTATTGTGACTATATATATATACACTCATTCACCCAATTCTTCAGCCCAAAGGCCTTAGAATCAACTCCTCTTTTTCTTATGCTCCACATCTGATCTATTAGTAAATCTTGCCAACTAACTTCAAAATATTTCTAGAAACTCATCACTTTTCACATCGCCAAATACTGCTGCCCTAATCCAAGCCACCATCATCTCTAGCCTAGTCTACTATGATAGCCTTCTATCTGATTTTTCTGCTTACACCTTTGTCCCACCTCATGTCTTTCCTCCACACAGCAGCTAGAGTGAGCCTTCTAAAACCAAACACATCCCTCCTTCATCAAAGTCCTCCAATTTAAATTAAAATATATATATATATTTTAATAAATAAAAAAAAAAAATATATATATATATATATATATATATAGTGCGTGTGTTTGTGTGTGTATATATATATATATATATTTTTTTTTTAAGTAAAATCACAACCCCCGGCCATGGCCTGCAAGGCCTGGTTTCTTTGCCCTTATCTACCTACCGTGTTCCTTCTTCCCTCACCAAACAGCAGTCTCACTGTTTCTTTAACAGTCAAAATATGTCCCCACCTCAAGGCTTTTACATTTGCTTTTCCCTCAGATGGGAACTGCTCCTTCCCCCAATATTGGCATAACTTCATTCAGATCTCTGCTCAAATACGACCTTTCAAAGTGGTCTTTCATGAACACCATATTGAAAATACTCGCTTCTATCACCCTGTACCCTCTCGCCTTGCTGTATTACTGCTCCTAGGACCCAGCACTGTAAGACATATATCGCGTAGCTACTTACTTGCTGTCTACCTCTGTGATCAGAATGTAGGCTTCATGAAGACAGAAACTTCATCTGGTTTACAACTGCAGCCCCAGTGGCTGGAATAATGTCTCAGGCATGGTAGGTTGAAAGAATTAGCTCTTAATAAGGACATTAATAGGAGCAAAAGAACTAGTCACTTTAATAGGAACAACAGATAGACATTAAGACTTTATTTCTCTGCATGAGGTCCTGGGTTCAATTCCCAGTACCTCCATTAAATAAATTAATAAACCTAAATACCCCTTAGCCCCCAAAAAAGCCCAGACATAAAATATATTTCTCATGTTTGTTAAATAATTTTAAATAATAAAGTATAATAAATAATGGAACAATAAAAAAACAAACTGAAAACTAAACCTTCATAGGAACAATAATACATTATTAAGTATTAAATGGAAGCTGACTGTGTATATTTGTGTTGCCAAAGACAGGTCAAAAATTATTGCTAACATTCACAAAGTACTATATTGTTTTGAGTTGCCAAGTACACAGTTACATAATTAAAATAGGTTTTGAAAGTTCACTCACTCCATTAGGCTTCACTTCTTCTTACTAACATGAGATGGGGATTTTGCTATAACCCCACCCTGTCTAACCTTGTATTTCCATGAATCACAAAATGTACTCAGAGAATTCCTTGTAAACATAAAAATCTTTACATAATTCACCTACTCGTTGTTGACATGATATAAAAGATTGTATCACCATATACCTTAAATTTCTATACAATTCAATTTGATTTCATCTTTGTATTTAGAATTGTCTTAGAATAAGACTTATTTTGAGGAAATAGTAAAGACAAGACAAGACTTTAAAGATTATCTAGCCCAGTAGTTTAATACTACTTTTCTTTTCTTTTATTAAAGCAGCTGGTATCTTGTCCTTAACTGAAATCTTACATAAAAGCCCAATATGTAAAATTTAGGTGGATCTATTTTAGGCATGGAGGTGGAGTGGAAAAAGATGAGTCTAGAAAGAAGAGATTCTGGAAGCTTGACTGTTTATTCCCCGAGGACTCAAGATCCATAGCATTTACTACGAGTATCTTCAGGAAACTCTAAAGGGGAAAATGTCTCTTCTAGTTAAAGTGCTTGTTTACAGTAAGAGAAGGAGATGGAGGTTCAAAGATAGCTGCAAGAGTTAATGTATAGGCTGAATCATAAATTTCTCATAAACAGTAAGTAGGTTTTGCATTATAAACAAATGATTGAGAATGCTGTTTTTATAATGAATAAAAGAAAAATAAGACAAAAGAAAGAATAAGGGACAAGACTGAGACCCTAGGGTCACCATGAATTAGGGCAAGAAAGTTAACTAGAAGCTACTATGAAGCATTCTGCTGCAAGACATCAATAAAAGTTCCCTTAAATATACATGAGAGGCCTTTCTACCCACAATAGGGCAATATTCATTTTTGAAATACAGATTACAGAAAATTATTCATCTGACATTCAAATACAATGAGAATAAAGCCAAACTCAGTACTTCTATCTTAAACAACGTATTTGTAATTCTTCAGTGTTACCCATCTACACTCTAGACCAAAAAAAAAAACCAAAAAAAAACAAAAAGAACATAGCTACATAGCTTGCAACAAAATGGTCAACAGATCAGATCCCCTGGCCAATAATTATACCACTAAGCTAAATGGAGCTAAAAAGACTGCTCATTTTGCATATGTAACTTGTTTTCCTCAGTGTCTGAGACTAGCAGAGCCAAAGAAACCCACATCCTAAGCCACAGAATAGAGCCACCTGGTCTTGTTCTTATCACAGGATGACAAAATGATTTCAATCCCCGAATGTCATGCAGACATCCTCAACATTTGTATAGTGTTTTTTAACTAACAAAACTGTTGCATCCTTCCTGAATTCAAGAATGGTGAAAGGGTTCAATGCAAACACTTCTTTGGATAACCTTTCCTACCACATTTAAAGGCACAGGCTCAATGACTGGTATAAATTTTAAAACGCTATCTCCCTTTTCTTTCCCTTTTCTGTTCTGCTACTCATATGATTAAGAATGATTTCAAAAAGTTTCTGGGATTAAGAATGATTTCAAGAAGTTTATGCTTCTAAAAATGTTTAAATCAATGCCAGGTTTGCAGTATTCATTATTCATCAATCCACATAAAATAGTAACAATTTTATAAGCACAATATAAAACAAGGTATTTTTTAGGTTCCAATTCCATGAAAGTAATTATAAACAAGGGTGAAAAAAAAGTAATATAAAAAAGTATCCAGGACTTATTTCTTTCAAAAAAAATTGTCTATATTAGAACGATGAAATCTTTTGACTTTTGACAAGATTTTTGGAATAAATAACTTGAAAGAATAATTTGTAATTTTTAATTAAAAATATAAGTAATTCTGTGACATTTTAATACCATAATTTCCACAGTACTAGTAAAAAAGAATATAGGATTCTGATAATATGTTAAAGTTAAGATACAAGTGCAAAGAATTTAACAGACTTCACCAATTATCCTTGATCTCTGCTGATTTGATCAGGGAATGTTAATAAGTAAATAGAATTCCAATTCCAATAACTTTTAATGAAAATGCAATTATCTGGCAAAAATACGATTTTTTTTCTGATGAAACCCTCATTTTTCCTCGTTTCAACTTCAAGGGACTATTATTCAATTCTGTTTACATATAAAATCATTTTTAGAAATGAGTTCCAGTGATGTCATAATAATTTAAAAGGCTTAACAATCAACATATGACTCAGAAAAAGGAATATCAACTTTAATATTTTAAAACGTCATATTATTTTAAAATACAGTAATTAAAACCAGCTTCCAAAAATAAATATATGATTTAACTGAGTCACTATGCTGTACCCAAGAAACTAATACAACATTGTAAATCAACTATATTTCAATTAAAAAAGGGAACAAAATAAACACACGATTTAACTTTTCACTGATAATGTATATTACAAGTGAACTTCCCTCATTCCAGATTGGTCATTCTCAAACCTAACTGCACAACAGAATGACTGAGTCACTGAAAAACATATCAATGCCAAAATTCCACTCCTTAGGACATTCTGATTTAGTTGGTCTGGGTAGGGGCTCAGGCATCAGTATTTTTAAAAAGCTTTTTAAGTAATTCTAATATTTGGTCAAGGATGAAAATCACTGTTCCAGATCATAATCATCATTCTGAAAATTAGGTATCTAAAATAACTTTTGAAAACTATTCAATAGAGGTATTTTATAACTGCAATCCCTAACAGTCACTTTTCTTAAGCTCTGATGTACAGTAATTTTTCAATCTCTACATTCTTCTTTATCAAATGGAAGAAAATGATTATTTAATAAGGAATCCTGCAAATATCCTTTTTTGATTACTTTAAACACTGAAGACATTTATGTAGCTAAAGTGGTTCCATAACTTGTATGTACAATTCTTTCAAAAACTATTTAAAACTTTCCTTGTTAATAATTTTTTAACTTGAAGTATAGTTGATTTACAACATTCTGTTAGTTTCAGATATACAGCAAAGTGATTCAGTTATATATATATTTTTTCAGATTATTTTCCATTATGGTTATTACAAAATGTTGAATATAGTTCCCTGCGCTATACAGTAAGTTTTTGTTGCTTATCTATTTTATGCATAGTAGTTTGTATCTATTAACCCCAAACTCTTGATTTTCCTTTCCCCTCTGTCCTTCTCCTTTGGTAACCATAAGTTTGTTTTCTAAGTCTATGAATCTGTTTCTATCTTGTATATAGATTGATTTGTATTACTTTTTAGATTCCAAATGTAAGTGATATCATACATTTGTTTTCCTCTGTCTGATTTACTTCACATAGTATGATATTTGCTAGGTCCATCCATGTTGCTGCAAATGGCAATATTTCATTCTTTTTTATGACTGAGTAATAGTCCATTGTATATCTATACCACCTTTTCTTAAATTGTCTACTGATGGGCACTTGGGTTGTTTCCATGTTTTGGCTATTGTAAATTGTAGCAAAAGAGCTAAATAGACATTTAGGCAATGAAGACACACAGATGGCCAACAGGCATATGAAGAGATGCTCAACATCACTAATTATTAGAGAAATGCAAATCAAAACCACAATAAGGTATCACATCACACCAGTCAGAAAGGCTATCACCAAAAAGTTTACAAATAATAAAGAGGGTGTGGAAAAAAAGAAACTTTCCTACACTGTTGGTGGGAATGTAAACTGATGCAGCCACTCTGGAAAATAGTATGAAGGTCCCTTTAGAAAACTAAAAATAGAACTACTATATGATCCAGCAATTCCACTCCTGGGCATATATTCAGAAAAGATAAAAACTCAGATTTAAAAAGATAAACACACTCAATGTTCCTCAATAATTCTAATCCTAACCTATACAGAACCCTTTGAAAAGGGCTTTACACAGAAATTAGATTTTCCATAACTATGCATCAATATTTTAAGCTAAAGACTCAACAAAATGAAAGGTACTTAATGTTTCAGTGGAAAAAAAACAAGACTTTAACCAAGTAGTATCATTTTTTTTTAAGTATCATATATTTTATTCTCAAAGGCACACTGTTAAGTCAGACGCAACAGGTTCATCTCTGTATAGGAAGAGCTTAAATGGTTCCCTTAAAGTACTGTGGCTTCTGTGGCCACATTCAGAATTATTTTAATTTCTCTACTGACAGAATTTCAAAGAGGGAAGTAAGGTTTTTCAAACAATAAGAATCTGCCTAGGTATACTGCATTGTGAAGACGAAGTCCTAATGCCCACAACCTTGGAATGTGGCCTTAATTGAATATAGGTTGACTATCTATGTAATTAGTAAAGATGAGGTCATACTGCAGTAGGGTGGGTCCCAAATCCTAATATGACTAGTGTCCTGATAAAACGACAACCACGTTAAGGCACAGAGACAACACCATGTGAAGATAGAGGCAGAGATTGTGGGATTCATCCCGAACCCACCAATCTCAGTGGTTGCCAGCAATCACCAAAGCCAGCTGAGCACGGGACCACGGAGCTTTCAGGAAAAACTAAGCCTGCTGACACCTTGATTTACGATTTGTAGCCTCCAGAACTGTGAGACAATAAATTTATCTTCTTTTAAGCCATCCAGTTTGTGGTATTTTGTCACCTGCAAACCAAGGAAAAAAATACAGTACAATTCCACTGTATGAAACATAGTACTGTAACAAGTGTTTCACTATTTACAAAAAGAAGAAAAGTGTTTTTTAATTAAAAAAAGATACTGTAGGGGGAGGGTAGAGCTCAGTGGTAGAGTGCGTGCTTAGCATGCACAAGGTCCTGAGTTCAATCCCTAGTACCTCCATCAAAAAAATAATAATAATAAACCTAATTACCTCCCCTCAAAATGAAATGAAATGAAATGAAATGAAATGAAATGAAATGAAATGAAATGAAATGAAATAAAAGAAAATAAAGAGGCAAATAATATGGATCCTGGTCCTAGCTCCAAGAGTTACTTGCTGATTCTGTTTCTGCAGCTATAAAATGACTTCTCTCCAGGTGCTCAGAGAGCTGTTGTGAGGAGAGCATGATTCTCTTACACAATATACAGTCATTAGATGTAATTAGCATAATGTTGTAAATTACTCTTAAATTATTCCATATAAGTCTATTACTTCAATAAGACTTATAAACTCCCTTAAGATAAGAATTATATGTATAACCCCCATAGAATCCCAACATAAGGCTGCATAAAGTCTAGACATAAAATAAAACTTGATTTAAATAAAAATCAATTCAGAACTTTTAACACAGCTTATTCAGTAAACCATATATGTGTGTGTGAATAGTGAAAAACAGCTCTTACTACTTCACAATACTGTATTAATAAACTCATACTGTTTTGTCTATTTGCATTGTGTTTTCTTGATCCTGTAATAACTGTCAAGTTCATCTTACATACTTCACAAACATACACAAGTAGATTTATCATAAACTTAATGAAATTAAGCTTCAGGCCCCCTCATTTGTACTGACCCTTTCCATGGACCTGATGAGCTCTAAGATACGTGGTCATATGATTTTATTTTTTAAAAAACTCAACAGAAATGAAGTCATTTTCTTTTACAGACAGTTAAGAAAGCTGTCTCTTTCCACACTGACTTCCCTCCAACACAGTTCCCTCTTGTCAGGTGACTCTAAGTGGCCAAAGGCAGTTTTAGAATCCAGCTAACGGAAGGATGAATTGGGGATACCTTTTGAGGGGGGGGGCATATTTAGTGGTTAACAGTCACTTCCTTGCGTGGTTATTGTTAGTTGTCATGGTATAGGAATGGCTTCCAGAAATAGTCCTGTTTCCCACTACACCGATCCATCTGTTTTCAATGCTATGAAGGTACAAAGCCAGAGGTCAGATCCTGATATAAACAAATTGTAGAGCTCCTGGCACCAAGAATATGTACCCAATGGGAAAACAACAGACACCCCACCACTAACGGTCACCCTGAGGCAAACGGTCCCTGCTAGTCACTGGGGCTCACTCACTGGGAAAAGTGGTTGCCAGATCAAAGAAATAGGAGAGAACAAAGGGTTTCAAATTCAAGGGGCAAGGAATACACCTCTCAATTTGACTGAGTGTCCATCTCTATTGCTGCACTCCACAATCCATAATGGAGTATATCAAACAAAATCCATGCACCCGTGTTGGAGTCCTGTCTCCACATCCCTATCCTCCCACCCTCAATGAAGGACATGACCCAGCTGTGCAGTTCTCTAGTCATCTCTGCAGGTGGTCGAGCCTCCACCATTCAAGGACAGTATACCATCAAACATTACAGTATGCTAGATTTGCTCAAGCTTGTTGGCAACGCAACAGGACCTTTTTCCTGATGGAACGGCATCAAGCATGGCCACACTGGACTTGGTGACACTAAAGCCACCCTTCCAGAGGTGAAAGATTACTGGGCACGTCTGAATGCACCTGCTCAGATTACTTCTCATGAAGTCACAATTCCAAATCCTCAACTGGCTGCCCAACTGAGTGTCTAAAGTTCCACAATCAATTAGATACCTCAGATATCTGAGTTGCAGATCAAAACTGTCGTCCCAGGGAACAGATCCACTGATAGGCAGTTACCATCAAGGGATCTACTCCATCATTAGCCTCACCCAATAGCTAAACATCAGACTTCCTTCAGAGACAGGTGTCACGGAGACTAGCTAGAACTATGCAGACTCTCCCATAACCCACGATTCATCTACATAGTTTCTGAACAGCCAGCAATTCTGTGCATATTTAAATAGACTATAAATTTTTATCTTTTGTTTTTCTTACTCCTTTTTTTTAGAGGAGGTACTGAGGATTGAACCCAGGACCCTGTGCATGTCAAGCATGGGCTCTACCACTTGAGCTATATATTCTCCTCCCTAAATTTTTAGTTTCTATACAACTCTGTCATAAATTTGTAATTTTTAAATTACAGTATTTTAATTCTTTTCTTTATTTAGCTATTATCACTGAGATCCATATTTAGTTAGCTTCTCCCTATTATGTTTTTTGTTTGTTGGTTGGTCTTGCTCTTGAACTATTTTATTTTCTGTTTTAGAAATCTAAGATTGAAACATTAAGATATTTCAGTTCAGTAATGTCAGGAATTTTTCAAAAACAATTAATTAGTCAGAACTTGTTTCCTGAAAGCAGGGACAGAAGCCACAACTAAAAACATAAACACATACACAAAAGTAATAACAAGATGGTTCTAACATTCCTCAAATTAGTTATAGGTTACAAACAACAAAAGAAATTTCGGTCCAAATGATTACGTTGTAGTCATCAGAGAAGTGAAATAGAACTTGAAATATCACTTGAAATGTAGGGACCATAAGACTATTATAAAGCATGACATGTACTTCTCAAATGGTTAAAACCAAGTTCATTGACAAGGATACCAATTGTTTCTCTTAAAGGGCCATTTGGCCGGGAGAGATGTGAGTCATTTATGTTTTTGTTAATGAAGACACAAACTCACTAATCGTTTATTTTGAAAAATTTTTAGTATGAGGCAGGTCTCCAAACAAGGCAGTTGAAAGTTTCCAGAATGTTAGAAGGGACTTTACAAAAAGATAGACCCACGGCAAGTGTTCAGAGGAGCAGCACAACAGCAGGGCTTTGGAGAAGAGAAAACATTTTCGATGCATGACCAAATGTTTTCTTGAAAATTAGTCTAAAATTAGATGACCAAAAATATAGGTACTATGTCTACAGTCTAGAGATATAAAGATTTTCCATAAAAATGAATGAGCACAACACACATAGATTCTGCAAGCATAGCAAAATCTGAAACTAAAAATATTGTTTTAGCTGGTAAAAACATTTTTTATATGTAAGTGAATTATGGTGAGTTTCCTAACTGCCTGAAATGAATACTGAATTGAATAAAAAAAAAATTCTGTAAAATTTGTATGTTTAAATGAGAAGCGTAAAATAAGAAATTAAAGTAAGTACAGAAGAAAAAAATAAATGAACACAGCAAAACTCACAGGAGCAAAGGATTATAATTTGTAGGTGACACAATGCTTTTGTTTTACAAGGAAAAATCTAAAAACCCAAAGATTCTATTCTAGGTCTTGATAAGAAACTCCTTCTACAAAATCTTTAGAACAATCCACAAATTTTCCTGCCTCTGAAAAGGGCAATGTTTAACTGATAAAGTATGGTGTCGAGAAGAAAGCATTATCTGGGTCTGGCTATAAAAGTGACTCTTGGGTCACAGAATAAGAAGCCCTAGTTCGCAGCCACATTATAAGTCTTGGGTTGACTCCACCCACCTCAGGAGACCTGACTCTTATGCTGGGCAATATTTTTCTGCAAGAGAAGTTTCTAGAACTACAGACACCAGTGAAACCTCTCTACTGTGAGGACAGGATTGGCTGCTCAACAGACACAACCCAGGAACCTGATCTTTCCACCTTACTCTTCTGCTCTTCATCCTCATGCCCGTCACCGAGCTGTCGGAGGACCACTGCCACATGTTCCAACTCCTATACATTCACCTCAGAAGGAAATGGGTGATGCAGCACCAGTCACTTTGCCACTTTCATTAAAAAAAAAAAAAAGAAAAAGAAAAAGCCCAACAGCAGAGTTTTACTTACTCCTCATTTGCCTACCCACCTCCAACTAGTCAGGGGGCTGGAAACGTACATGCAGTTGATCTTCCTAATTTATGGATTCTGTATCTGCAAATTCATCTACTCACTAAAATCTGTTTACAACCTCAAAATCGATACTTGCGGTATATTCACAATTATTCACGAACAAGTGCAGAAAAATTTGAGTTGCCGAAACATGAACTCCCAACTGAGGTCTAACAAGGTGACACTGCCTTCTCTTTTCTGCTCTCACACTGAGGCGACCAGAGGGTGGGAACGCAGGGGCAGAGGAACGTAATGCAAGAAGCCCCTACTCTTGGGCCAGGTGGATGGGGTTTGACTCTTAACTCGGGGACCTGTCAGTGGTGAAGCCTCAAGCAAGTGAGTTAACACTCTGAACCTCATTTTCTCTTTTATAAAATAAAGAAAAAGTAATCTACTAAGATGAGTTGTTTTTAGGATTTAAGATTACAGCCTGTGTGGGGTGTGATGTGGCGGGGGTAGGGGGGTACACACATTTCCCCTAGGAGCAATGGTCCAGTGTCTAGCAACTTTATACAGTCTACTTTTCGTTAATAACAAAAAATCAACTTATTTACCTTTTCCAGCCACCTCCCTATTGAGGGAGACACAGGAGGGACCTGGAAACCAGTGGCCAACCTACAAGTGTGTATGTCACCGGTGACTAACCAATGCTTTGAGCTGAATTTGTCTGCCTTTTTTTTTTTTTGCTTGGCCTAAGATTCAGTACTTCTCAAACTTTCCACAAAAGTTCCCCCAATGTCAGGGAAAAGGAGTAAGTGTGTCAGACGATTTGAGGCATGCACCACCAAACAGCTTGCCATAAACAGATTCTTTGCAGATTCATATTTTATCATAAAAACTCATCCCAATCTATAAAAATTATTGTGGTGTTCTGCTTCTACTTTAGGATATAGAGAACCACAGGAGACTGCTGCCTGAAACGTAGGAATGAGGAAACTCCAGATAATCTACAAAATCGTAACTTTCCTTGCGCCCATCAGAGAGCTGAGGTCACGAGCCACCACACCAGGTAAATGCACTGCAGAGAGCAGTAAAAGCCTCTCAGGAGAGACGGGATGTACACACTGTCTCGCCACTGACAGGGCACTAGAGAAAGAGGTAGGCGAGAAGAAAACAGGTACAATTTTAATACATTTTAAAGGGTGAGCATGGGACCACTGGCACATGTACAAAACCCCGTGCACATCCTCAGACCATTACCTTACACCAAACAGAAGCTCACACTACTAGGGAGAAGCAGAAAACCCTCCTGGGCCCAGTACCTCACGGATACGAAGCAAAGCCTGACTCCACAAGGGGGGTGAGCAGGATCCAGAGAAGGCCACACCCCCAGGCCCACGTGCACAGGGCCCACCTAAGATTAAGGCTGCACAAGAAGAATTGAGAAATGTCCACCCTGTCCCCACCACAAGCCCCACATCCAGTAACAAGAAGGAGCATTCTACTGCTGGGGGGTGGGGGGCAAGAGCACGGAGAGACTCCCCCGCTGTGAGGCAGGCACACAGGAACTGTTGACAGCTGTCCTGAAAGAGAAGGACACTGAGAAAAACCCACCAGTACCACAGACCCCAAACCAAGCACAGGTAACATGAGCTCCCACTGAAGGAAATCCAAGTCTGCTGCACTAAAGGTGACAGAGCAACAAGAAGATCCAAACGCAGTTCAACTGCTGGCTGACTCAACTACCCAAGTTTAACAGAAGCAGAGGCATGCCCATTTCCAGGAATAAATACTATTCATCCAAACATAGACTGTAACTCTACAAAGAGTATATAGCATTCAATAACAATTGTGAAACATACAACAAAGGCAACTAAAATACCATAAATTATCAAAAGACAAGTGGTCAATAGATCCAGGATCAGAGAGGATCCGGCTGTAGGAAATATTACATAGGAACTTTAAAATAACTATTAGCAATATGTTAAAGGATCTAGTGGAAAGGGCACAACATGCATGAACAGATGGGGAACAGCAGCAGAGAGATGGAACCTACAAAAAAAAAAGGTCAAAAAGAGCTAAAAATAAAAAATAGAATATCACAGATTAATTCCTTAGTTGGGCTTATTGGCAGTAAAAACACAGCTAAGGGAAGAATCAGGAAGTTTGAGCAGGTAAACAGAAATTATCCAAGCCGGAACACAAAGCGGAAAAAAATGAATGAAAGAGAAGACGACCCAAGAGCAGTGGGATAGTCTAACGGTTTCACATACATAAAAATGGAAGGTCAGAAGAAGAAACAAGTCACATACTGAGGGAAAATATATGTAAAAGACATACCTGATAAAACACTTTTATCTTCAATATATGAAGAAATCTCACAACTCAATAATAAAAATACCACCCCTGCAACACACACACACAAAGAAAACCAATAAAAACTCAGCAAAGCATTTGAACAGATACTTCACCAAAAAAGATATTCAAATGGCTAATAAGCACATGAAAGGATGGTATCATCATTAGTCATTAGGGAAATGCAAATTAAAACCACACTTACATACCCACGAGAATGGCCAGAATTTAAAAGACACAATAGCAAGCACTGGCAAGGATGTGAAGTAACTAAACTCTTATGTACTGCTGGTGGGAAAAGAAAGTTGTATGACCATTTGGAAAATATGTTGGCAGTTTTCTATACAGTTAAACACATACTATATTTAACCAAGCAATTCCACTCCTAGGTATTTCCCCAACAGGGTAGCCAAATGGTTAAAAACAGCTTTACATTTGAATTGCCAGGAGTATATTAGGCTCTCTGATTATATACAGCCATAGCGCTTAAAACCACGCCCAAGCAGGAGTCTCCAAATGAGTTAAAAGCTTTGAATGAATAGGAGTTGCAGGCACTCTAAAGTCTAACCAAAGTCATTACTTTCTTTCCACCTTTTACCTAATGCGATGGTGAGAACAAAGAGGGACAGAAGTGATGACAACAAAGAGTGTGTATTTTAGTTACACCAAAGTCTGACGCTTTCTTGGAATTTCCCTTTGACCTTTACATCTGGCTCCATTACTCCCAAAGGGCTTGTTAAGTGATAACTAAGCATTTGTCTTCCCTGCAAAGCTTCTAGAATCTGTAACTCTGTTTGAATGACTCGGGTGCAGTCCTGTTAAGAAATTCTGAAGGGTAAGTTTTGGTAGTGTGGCCAATAAAGGGGGGAAGCCTTGGTGAATCTTGGTTTACTAATCTTTGCTCCTGTGCTAAATTAGCTGCTTTATATTTTTTAAGTCTTCATCATCTGCATCATTTGGTTAGACTCAATATTTATTACTTTAGGGATTTTGGCATCTAATTAAAAATCCTAGGAAGGAAGAGGTTGGTGATTTTGGCTGATTTTTTTCCTTTCTGGCTGGAATAAGGAAAACGTAGAAGATGATGAAAACACTGAGAGAAGTATTTACTGAACTTTTAATGAAACATGGCAGTAGCCTGACTCTGGTCTTGATTCCAATGCTGGCAAATTAAAGTTCCCTCCTCATGCCACATGAATCTGCATCCCTGATCACAGTATTAATGATGTCTTTTGGTTTTAGTCTATGATTGGAGCCCTGTTCACCTGTGTTCCTCAAGAAACTACTGCTTTCTAGGACTGCCACAATTCATGCTAGTAAGTACTGTGTTACAGCTGAAATTGTTCGTAAATTAACTGTCATAACTAGCATGATCAACTGTGAGAATTTTCTCAGCCTCATGCTTTTCAAACTGGAACCGAGGTACTTCTTTCTCCAAGGACAATAGAAAGTCTAAACAGAAATGGCATATGGTCAGTGGGCATCAGGTTTACTTCATATTATGTAATGTACAAAGAATTTTTTTAAGCCAGACTTAGTGAATATATAGTTTGAGTTTTGACAAAATGAATACAGATGTATAAATGTCACCAGAGTCAAGATAGAAAACATTTCTATCACCCCTGAAAGTTTCTTTACACCCTTTATAGAAAATTCTTGCCCCCATCTCTGCTGACCACTGATCTGTTCTCTGTTCCTATACTTTTTGCCTTTTCTAGAATGCTATAGTAATACAATTATACAGTATATATTCTTTGATGGCTGACTTTTTTCATGTAGCATAATGCTTCTGAGATATATTCATGTCATGGTCATCAATAATTTGTTGCTATTTATTGCTGCCTAGTATTCCACTGTATACAGGTACCATAGGTTGTTTATTTGTTTACCAATTGATGGACATTGAACTGTTTCCAGTTTTGACTAATTACCAGTGAAGCTGTTAGAAACATACATTTCGCTCTACCCCTAAGATATTCCTACATCTCACCCTGACTACTCCATTTGAAATGGTACTTCCCATTTTCGAGCTCCTGTTTTCCTTCGTCAAAGTGCTTAGCATTACCATCTAATTAATTACACTTTTCACAAAAAGGACAGATTCTATCAGCCAGTGTTCTCTAGAGAACAGAGACAAAAGGATGTATCTTTATACATATACATAGGAACAGAGCCAATAAGATACATTTAAATAATTTGAGAGCTGAAATCTAGCCTAATTTGCTCATTTCCAGATGGAGAAAAATGAAGCCCAAGGTAGAGATGTAATCTGATCTAACATAAGTCTTGTAACTACTCAAATGTGATCTTATTTTCAGAAGCAACAACTATGCTACTATTACATAAAAAGCAAAACAAAATAATTATTCTGGGAAGATAAGAAATCTTTTTTTTTGCCAGTGGGGGGAAGTAATTAGGTTTGTTTATTTATTTATTTTTAAATGGAGGTACAGGGGATTGAACCCAGGACCTCGTGCATGTTAAGCACGTGCTCTACCACTGAGCTATAATCTCCTCTAGTTTTTTAAAATTTATTTAATTTATTTTTTGAAGGGAGAGGTAATTAGGTTTATTTCTTTATTCATTTATTTATTTATTGGTGTGGGGAGGTAACTAGGTTTATTTAATTTTTTTTAAATGGAGGTACTGGGGATTGAACCCAGGACCTTGTGAATGCTAAGCATGTGCTCTAGCATTTGAGCCATATTCTCCCCCTCAAAAATCATTCTAAATTATAAAAATTACTCTAAATTATGCAGAAATTAGGGTATTTATATATGTATTTATATCTAAAATAAAAGGATATTTATATCTAAAATTATGGAAAAGGATATTTATATCTAAAATTGTAAAGACTCCCTCAAGACTGACTTTTATCCAATAAATATTCCTGAACGCTGGCCATGAACCAAGTGTGTGTTGAACGTGATGTAACATTACTCCAAATGATACCTTTTAAATAACTAATTAAATGAATCACTACTGATTTAATAAGCACTTACTGAGTTCTTACAATGAAAAAACTATGAAACACATTGCTCAGAGGTTAAAAAAAGTTACCCTATCTTCAGTCCCTATCTAAAGTTTGATGTTGGAGCCAGAATCTTTAAGCATTTCACATGACCACCATCTCACAAGTTTGAAACAGGAAAGAAAAGAGGGTTTTCCAGTATTAGTGTAAACATCCAAATTGGGAAGTGACTTTGATAAAGTGGGAAAAAAAAAAAAAAAACTCGAGACTTGAGGCAGGAGACTGGAATCTATTCTGGGCTCTGCCATCCACAGTCTCTGGACAAACCAGTTCATGTCTTTGGGCCTTGCTGGAAACAGGAAAGCACTGGACTTATGTAGCTCTTAACCACGAGTGTGGATCAGAATCATCTCCACAGAAGCCTTATCTAATTGTGCCATGTATGGGAGCCACCTCAAAACCACCTAATCAAATGATCTGGGGAAATTTGTGGAAAAGTTCTTCAGATTATTGCACTGTGGCTCCCTGGTCAGTGATCTCAGTTTCTAACTCTAGCACACTCATTCTGTAAAATGCAGTTTTAATGTTTTCCAGCCAGAACAATAATATTTTAAAAATCTCTATATTTCTACAGTAAATAAGACTCATCCTTGTATTTCAAGAACTGCAGTCAAAGTATATAAAAATGTGACCAAAAAATCATTTAAGAAGGATAAATGGCCTGAAATGTAATTTATGTTTAATTTACAAAGTTAAGCTTCACGCCAGTATACGAAGATGCTAAATACAATTATTCACTTTGAGTCTGGCAACTCAAAACAGATTCCCCAGGGCAGAACCCCAGGCGGTGGGAATAGGAAACTGGCCCCTGCAGCCTGCTGCAATGTCTCCCATCCTATCTTTCAACACAGGCGGTACTACCAGTTGCCTCACTTTGGTTTAGGAAAGGCTATGATTTGGAAAACAACTCTTGGTAGACTTCTAGAGAGGAACTTTAACCTTTTAAAGGGCACACTGGCAATACTTGTATCAGCTATGTAGACGTAATCAATATTCTGGGGGCTGATAGAAGAAGAAAAAAATCATTTTTGAACAGTTCTGTAAGACTGGTCCTACACTGAGCACAAATGTGCGTTTTATGGAATTAACAGCAACGGAAGACATCAGGTAGAACCTCGTGTGTCCTGAAATTTTTTTCTGATTAGAACAAAATCACAGCATATGAAATTTTCCTCAGTCTTTGTATGTAGAGCATTTCCCCCCTCTTTCCTACAGAAAAACCTTTCTGCCTCTCTACTCAAGTGAAATGTTTATATTCGTTGACTGTTGACTAAGTCCACAAATCCCTTGTAGGTGAAATGAGTTCAAGGAATTTCTGTTTAAGGGAATTAAAGCACATCTGTGCAGTTTATCATAATCCTTAAACGATGTATTAGTACATCATCAGTACCTTTAAAAACAGGCACATTAGTACAGCATCATTACCCTGAAAACTGGTGTTCTGGTTAGCTTTCTTTTTGTTTTTTTCCTTTAAAATGCTGAATCTCAAATTCTCACTTGGTTCTGTGTTCAGAATGTATATATAATTTTCTTTTACTTAACCTGGATCTTGTAATTACTTTCAAGTCCATTTCACTTCCCCAGCACCTCAACAGTTGTCATTTCTGACTAGTAACACAAGAACATTGGGGAACCTTTTGTTAATTTTGTTTCCAAAATGCAATGGAAGAGCATATAAAATATTTCTAACATATTCTGATTCCAATATTCATTAAGATTAATTTTAAAATCAAGACATGTCCCTGGGCAATGTAGAAAAAGAAATGCAGAGCCTAGCATCTTGGTGGTGTCACTTACTAGATGTTATGATCATGGGCAAGTAAGTTAAGCTAAGATAATAATACGCCTTCATCAAATTGATAGTAGGATCAAGAGGACATCCTGCACAAATAAGGCTTTATACATAGCAAACGATTACATACATGTTAGCTGCTGGTGTTTTTAAATTTTCATTTGGAAGCAAATCCATAAAAGTCTCTGTCTCTGACCAATGAGGACCACCAATAATAGGCTCTTTACACATTTGCTTCAAATCTCAAAGACACCATAGTAGCCCACTCTTGTCATATCTGAATGGACTGATTAAAAATCCTGAGTATTATCATCTCTAGCAGAATACTTCAAGTGTATAATAACTATTCTAAATTTCTAAAATAAACCTCACCAAGGAGGTGAAAGACACACAGAGAACTATAAAAAGGAAATTAAATATGATTTAAAGAAATAGAAAGAAAGTGTATGCTCTTGGGTTGGAAGAATATTGTTAAAATGGCCATACTACCCAAAGCAACTACAGATTTAATGTCACCCCTATCAAATCACCCAGAATATTTTTCACAGAGCTAGAACAAATAATCCTAAAATTTACATGGAATCACAAAACCCAGAATTGCTAAAGCAGTACTGAAAAAAAAAAAGAATGAAACTGGAGGAATAAACTTCCCAGACTTCAGACAATACTACAGAGCTACAGTAATCAAAACTGCGTGATACTGGCACAAAAACAGACATATGGATCAATGGAACATAACACAGAGCCCAGAAGTAAACCTATGGTTAGTTAATCTTCAACAAAGGGGCAAGAATATACAATGGGCAAGAGATAGTCTCTCATGAATGGTGCTAGGAAAGCTGGCAGCCACATGTAAATCAATGAAGTTAGAACACTCCCTCACACCATACACAAAAATAAACTCAAAATGGCTTAAAGACGTAAACATAAGACAAGATACCGTAAACCTCCTAGAAGAGAACACAGGCAAAACATCCTGATATAAATCAGAAATGTTTTCTGAGGACAGTCTATCAAGGCAATAAAAATAAAAGCACCTGATTAAACTTACAAGCTTTTACACAACAAAATAAACTATAAACAAAATAAAAAGACAATCTATAGAATGGGAGAACATATTTGCAAATTATGCAACTGACAAGAGCTTAATTTCCAGAATATACAAACAGCTCATACAACTCAGTAACAAAAAACAAACAACCCAATTCAAAAATGGGCAGAAGAGCTAAACAAACATTTCTCTAATGAAGACATATGAATGGCCAATAGACAAATTAAAAAATGCCCAATATTGCTAATTATTAGAGAAATGCAAATCAAAATTACAATGAAGTATCACCTCACATTGGTCAAGGTGGTCATAATTAAAATGTCCACAAATGATAAATGGTAAAGAGGGTATGGAGAAAAGGGAATCCTCCTACACCTTTGGTGGGAATGTAATTTGGTGCAGCCATTATGGAAAATGGTATGGAGTCTCCTTCCAAAACTGAAAATAGACTTATCCCTAGAATCCAGCAATACCACTCCCAGGCATATATCTGAAGGAAACTCTAATTTGAAAAGATGGATGCACCCCAATGTTCATAGCAGCACTAGTTTCAATACCCAAGACATAGAAATAACCTAAGTGTCCACTGACAGATGACTGGATAAAGAAGTTGTGGTATATTTATACAATGGAATACTATTCATCCATAAAAAAGAATAAAATAATGCCATTTGCAGTAACATGGATGGACTTGGAGATTGTCATACTAAGTGAACTAATCCAGAAAGAGAAAGAAAAATACTAAATTATGATCACTTATATGTGAAATCCTTAAAAAAAAAAAAAGGCGGCAGGGGGGACACAAATGAACTTATTTCCAAAACAGAGACAGACTCACAAAGAAAACAAACTTACAGTTACCAGGAGGTAAAGAGGGATAAAAAAATAAATTTCTAAAAAGTATTCCTCTTTTGTGCCTATATTAGTTTTAAGCATCAGCATTAAGATGATCAAAACTGCAGCAAATTTTAATTAATCTCAGGGCTTTATTTATCAGAAGTACAGAAAGAGACAAAAAAAGGGCAACTTACCTCATGTTATTTGCAAAAACAAATACCTTATTTAACACGTTATAAAATGTGTATGAATTTACACCTTTAGTTTTGCTTTTTCTGTTTTGTAACACAAACAAGACAAAAATACACTTTAGAAATATTTGCTAGAAATAAAAGCAATACCAACACTGAATAAATGTAAACAAATATGGCAAGCATGCCTACGCAGAAATCAGCACACTCTATTTTTAATCAAAACCCCAAACCACCATGGCATTTTTACGGCTTATAACTGAAGAGGACCTTTCAAACCAGTGTGCCCAACTTGAACAGTGAGTCACTTTAAGATTGATAAAAGTAAGATCACAATCTAAGGTAAGACCAACACATTGCTGTTATAAACTGTAGAAAACTCTTTGAAATCATCCTCTCCTAGTAAGGCATTTACAAAAATTCCACTTGCTTTTGTTAAAAGTGATGGGTTGGGATTCCAACAGAATCTTTTTATTTTTATCATGTCAAAATGTTGTCCTTAAGTTACCCTGTATATATTTGTATCAGTCTTCTCCACCTCAGATTTTAAATTCCTTTGAGCCAGGAATCACAACTTTCTTTTGATTAACAATGGACCCAATATATTCGAAAAAAGAAAAAAGAACTCTGAAGCCAAAATAGTTTAGTTGTTGAGCAACTGTACTGGGAATCCTTCAACACTGATAAACGAAGCTACCTAAATTATTAATGAAACAAGAAGTTTATCAAAAACTTCTTGGTCCAAAAATGTGATGAAGCAAAAATTTACACAAAGCACATAGATTTCCAAGTATGGAAGAGGGTACACACAATCACATGTTAAACATCCTGATGCTACACACTGAAGAACTCTATGGGTAAATTCTTTGTGGTTTTCTTAGAAAAACACTGTTTAATATCTATTTACCAAAATAGGACTGCTCTTAATTCTTATTTCTTCACACATGTTCAAATTTATGGTTACTACTGGAAATATTATTTTAAGTCTACCTAAACTTAAATAAAACATTTTCCCAACTATTTTAAGCACAAGCTTAGCACCAGACTAACAGGTACTACCATATTTTTGTAATTACAAACAGTTAGGTAAGGCTTATTTATTAATAAAAGTAGCTAACTCAGTACTCAGTATATGCCAAGCACTCAGCTGAGAGCTTTATAAGCATAATCTCATCTAATCCACAAAAGAGCAGTGCCCCTGTTTTACAAAGATTATCGACTTTATTCATGGTCACATAATTGCAGGATCCAGATTCAATCAAATTGGTTCTCCTTAATTCTAGAGCTGAGCTCTTACCATCACAAAACAAGCTATTTGTCATTAAATGTCACCATCACGAACATCTCTCACTTGCAGCACAAATAAAAGTTTGATTCTTTTTCAACGGTTCTAAACCAACAAGTGTAAGCCAACCTTTCTCAACTAGGGCACAAAATCTTAGGAGGCTGAGGAGGACTGCTGTCAGCATAGAGCCAGAAAGGACCACAAACATATTTCAAAAGTCCTACAGATAGATACTTCAAAGACATTAACAACCCTTTCATGATGCCAACAGCAAAATTCAGCTTAGCTGTCTGCTTTTGAAGGGAAGCCACCTCTGATGTCTTGCCGCACTTGTGTCACAGCTGTAGCCACACTGCACTCTCTACTGTTCTATTCACCGCACTGCTTCTACCTTTTTACCCTTGGGCCTCCCACGTCGTCACAATTTACTACAAAAGAGAACATCTGTATCATACTATGACACTCAGGGATAAATTCGGTCCATTGGATTCTGATTCTTCCTTCTAGACCACTTCAGCAACTGGGCTTCAACATTAAAAAGTGAAGAAGTCTGAAGAGGAGCTTCAACGTGCAGTCCTTCCTGGCAGAAGCACTGGTCAGTCGTTGAGAGTTCAGTTTTAATCTATCATGAACTTTGTGTCAATGTGGATAAGATTACCCATTCCTCCAATCCTCAAGTTTATCAATACACAAAATATATGAAGACATATTACAGGCACAAAATAAGAGTCTAATACAGGGTGGGTTTTGCTTTTCTTCAAAGGAAGAAAATAGGAAATTGAACTTTTACATCTTTGGAGTTTGGTTCCTCCTTTATAACTAAAGGTATTTAAGTATACGATCTCAAAGAGTCTGACCCCTTTCTTGCTTATCTGTAATATATGCTCCAAACATAAGAAGACATAGACCATGAGGCATTTTAAGAACCGCTGGGAATAAAAAGTGAGGTGAGTAAGTGGAAAGCTGAGCAAACATGAACATAAACTGCCATAATGGTGCATAATGCTAACTGCTTAAATTGGCTTTCCCTTTAAATCAAAATACCACCTTTGCAAAATCCTCTAAGAGAACACATAAATGGTTTGTAGTAACTGGCTCTATTTAAAATGAGCATTTATAAAAATGGTTTTTAATTATATTTCACCTTCCTAATGTTCTGAAACTGAATTACAGTCTCCAAATGTTTCGACAAACTAACTTTAAAAAAAATATGGATATTTTAGGATACTGAAGTAGGTATAGTAAAACGGTAAGTGGTGCTAGGAGTTGTGGGGGAGGGGAGGGGAAGGATGACCTAGTAGAGCACAGGGGACACTCAGGACAGTGAAACTACCCTGTCTGACACTGTAAAGGTGGACACATGTTACTACACATTTGTCAAAACCTACAGAATAACTATGTAACATCACGAGCTGTAACAAAGGCTCCACACTAATGCAAGATGCTAACAACGGGGGTGGGGGGGCAGGGGGATGTGAGAACTCTGTACTTTACACTTGTTTTCCTATAAACCTAAAAACAGTTCCCCAAAAAGTCTATTAATTAACAACCAAAAAGTTTTGAAAACAGATAATGGAGATGGTTGCACAACACTGTGAACAGAATTAATGCCACCAAGCTGTACACTTAAAAATGGCTAAGACGGCAAATTTTACATTGTATCTATTTTACCACAATAAAAAGGGTCAGAGACACTCCTTGTTTCATAAGAAAATAATCCTGTGATTCTAGGGGGGAAAAGTCCTAATAATGGATCACAACCCAATGTAGAAATCAATGAAGAAATCAATGAAGAAAATCCAGATGGAAAAAATTTTCACAAGATAGTACCCTACTTTAATAAGAACATTTGATTTTATTTTATGTGCTTCTGTGGTAACAAAGCAGTATAAAGCAGTATCTCGAGGGACTTCTGGTTCTGTCATGATGGAAAGCCCCATGCCTCCCAAGTCCTTCCTCTCACAACTGAAAAACCCTTGCTGTAACAAGACAAGAAAGCACAGGAAGTTTCTGAAAGGCAGAAAAAAGAAAGCTGGCTGCCGCGAGACCTCCCCTCCGGAGGAATAACCTGGCAATGAGCACCCTGGGTTTCCTGACCGCCCCCCCTCCCCCTGCACCGTGTCCCAGGCAGGGTGCTGCAGCAGATATCTTGTGGAACCTCCAAGAAAAGCCTGCTCCCTCCAGCCAAGGACCAGAAACAGGGTGGACTAACAATAGAAATTACGTTTTTGGCAATTCGTCCCCACTCCACTTTCCCCCATCCCTCAAGGCCACCGAGGCCCGATGGGGAGCTTAATCTCCACACCTCCCCAGCAGTGCCACGCAGGGCTGGTCCACACTCCCATTCCCCACTCCCCTGGGGTGAGCAGTGCCCAGGGGAGGCAGAGTCCTAGCCCTACTCTGAATTCATGAGGCCAAAGGAGGTTGTGGGATGCTCCACTTCCCCCACCCTCCCCTGGTGGCAGCAGGCTCAGCAGGAAACTGACACTATAACCCAAATCCGCAGCAGGGGAAGGTGAATGTCCAACCACCATCCGCAGCAAGGCAGTGGGAGTCAGCATCTCACTTTCGCGCTAGGGGTCCTGGAGTACTCTGGGGTAAGTGGGGGACCCTAGTGGGATTCTGAACATATACAGACACCCAACCCTCATGATACACTTAAACAGAAGGCCTGGCTGATTGGGGAAAAAATTAAATGGGCTCCAGAGTCTCATTAATAACAGGATATAATTTTAAAAAATCACTGCCATACTAAGAACCAGGGAAGCACAACATGTATGGGGAAAAACCCAACAAACGTCAAAACCAAGACGAATCAGATGTTAGAACTGTCTGACAAGGATTTTAGAGCAGCCGTCACACATGCTTTAACAAGCCATTAGAATTCTTTTAACACAAATTAGTAAGTTTTTTTTAAGTAACCAAATGGAAATTAGAGAACTGGAAAAATATAATCATCAAAATAAACTCACTGGATGAACACAAGGCTATAGCAAAGATGACAGAGGAAATCTTTAAGTCCAGATGGTTTCACAGAATTCTATCAAACATTTAAAGCAGAATTAATATGTTTTACACAATTTGTTCCAGAAAATTTATAAGGAAGAAAAATGTTCCCACTTATTTTAGGACTCAGACACCAAAACAAAAGGACATAGTACAAAATTGGGGGGGGGGGGTACTATGGACCAATATCTCTCATAAATTTAAATGCAAAACTGCTCACCAAATATTAGCAAATCATATCCAGCAATATATACAAAGGACTATATATATAATGACTACTGGAACTTATTCCAGTTATATATAAGGCTGATTCAGTATCAATAGACTAAATAAAGAGAAATCATAAGATCATGTAAACAGATGTAGACAAAGCATTTGACATAATACAACATCATTTTATAAAAATTCTCATTAGATGCTTTCTTCCCAAGATGAGGAACAAAGCCAGGATGTCTGCTCTTACCACTCTTACTCGACATAGCATTGAAAGTTCTAGCCACTGCAGTAAGATAATAAAAAGATATAAAAGGAATACAAATAAGAAAGAAAAGTATCCTTTTTGGAGATGAATGATTCTCTACATAGAAAATTTCAACAGATCTGCCACAAAACTCTTAGAACTGTTTGCTTAGTTTAGCAAAGTGACAGGATACAAAACTAACACACAAAAATTAAATTTTCATATGCCAATAAGGAACATGTGGAAACCAAAATTAAAATATTACTTATTATCACATAAAGAAAATGAACTATTGAGCTATAAACTTAACAAAACAAGTCCAGGACCTACAGGCAGAAACTTAGAAAATAAATAAGAAAGAAATCAAGGAATACTTAAATGGAGTGAAGAAACACAACATTTTCATGTATTACAAGACACAACATAGTAAGATGTCAATTCTCAAATTAATTTTTAAGTTCAATGCAATTTCTATCAAAATCCCAGTAATGTTATCTGGAGACACACAAGCTAATTCTAAAATTTACGTAGAAACACGCCCAAGAATAAACAATCTTAAAAAATAATAAAGTGGAAAAAAAAAATCTATCTGCTCTTCAAGCCTACTACACCAATCAGACAGTATTGATGTGGCAAACAAAAACACATATAGATCAGTGGAACAGAATCTAAACCCAGGAGCACACACACACAAAAATACACCCAACTGATTTTTGAAAATCTTGCAAACATAATCCAATGGAGGGAGTACAGCCTTTTCAGCAAATGGTACAGAAGCAATAGAGAATCCACTGGCAAAAACAAAAACTAAACCTCATATCTTAGACAAAAATTAACTCAAAATGGGCCATGGACCTTAATGTAAAAAACTATAAAACTTTTACAAAAATAAATATAGGAGAAAACCTTCAGAATAAAGGGCAAGTCAAACGTTTGTTTTGATAAACAAAAGCACAACCCATAAGAGGCAAAACTGATAAAATGGACCTAATTCTAAATTTACAACTTTTCTCTGCAAAAGACTATGGTAAAAGTATGAAAAGACAAGCTATGGAGCTTTGAGAAAAATACTTGTGGACTACATATACAACAAAGGATAAGTACCTATAAAGAACTCTTAAAAACTCAACAGTAAACAATAAATAATCTAATAATAAAATGGGTAAATATGTAACAATCATTTCACCAAAGAGTAAATACATAGAAAACAGACATGTGAAAAATGTTCTGTATCACCGGTTATTATTGAAATGCAAATGAAAGTCATACAGAGATGTTATTATACACCTATTAGAATGCCTAGAACCAAACCAAACCAAAAAAAAAAAAAAATAGTAGCATCAAATGCAAGAAAGGATGTAGAGAAACTGGATCACTCATACATTACTGACTGGAGTGCTGAGTGGTACAACCACTCTGGCAGTGTAATAAAACCAATCGTGTCATCATCAGAACACCCAGCAACTTCACTCTTAGGCATTTACCTCAGAGAAATGGGAACTTATGTTCACACACAAAAATCTGTACACAAATATTCACAGCAGCTAAATATATAATACCCCCAAACTGGAAACAACCCAGATGTTTTTCAACAGATGAGGAAGTAAATTAACTGGTACAACGAAATACTACTCTTTAATAAAAATGAACAAATACTGATATATGCAGCAACTCCAGGAAATTATGGTGAGTGAAAAAAGAATCCCAAAAGGTCATATAGTGTAAATTCCCATTTATGTAAAATTCTTGAGTTGACAAAATTATAGAAATGGAGGAGAGACTAGTGCTTGCCAGGAGTAAGGACAGATAGGGGAGGGGGCAGAGGCAGTGGCTATGCCTATAAAAGGGTAACCAGAGGGGTCCTTGTGGTAAACAAACTCTTCTTGACCTTGATTGCATTAATGTCAACATAATGACTGTGACGTTGAACTATAGTTTTGTAAGATGTTACCACTGTGAGAAATGGGCAAAGGGTACCAAAGATCTCTCTGTGCTATTTCTGAAAACTGCATGTGATTCTATTACTATTTCAAAATGAAAAGGTTCATCTTAAAAATCCAATATAACATTTTTAGTCTAGAATATAATATCTTAACATATAATGTTCCATTATTTTTTCATTAGCTTTGTTAGAAGATATTCATGAAAAGAGAAATTCACTGTTTTTTCAGGTAGGGGAGTATTCTTACTCTTTTTTTTCCTTTTTCACTAAAAAATGGGGGAATAAATGGAGATGATTTTCGAGTTACAGAGTCAAATCATGCATTTGTATAAGCTTTCAAAATTTTCAAAAGGTTTTGAAAATATATAATCTTTGAAAAGCTTTATTACACACTTGGGTCTCAAAATTAGAGGGCAGATAATTTAATTTAAATCAAAAAAATTAACAGAAAAAGTTAAGCAACTTGGCCAACATAACAAAACAAGTTGATGGCAAAGCCAAAATTAGATTCAGAATTTACAAACAAGTCTATTTCTAGAATTTTTCCTACCAAATCAATTTCTCAGTCATAATTTGGAGGTAATATGATTCCATAAAATACATGTTTCAAGTTTATATTTTGTTAATAGTTAATTTATTTTTTTAAAAAACTGAGTGCCTGATTTGTATTACCATCATGTTCCCTAGTTTTAAAATAACTTTCATAAACATTACAGAAAATATTTAAGTGCATGCAAAATGTGGAATCCTCCAACTAAATTTTAATATGAGGTTAAGTGTTATTTTTAAATATACACTACTAAAATAGATAATTGCCATTTCTCCTTAAATCGGAGACACTGCTGAGTATAAGAAACCATTAACAAAAGCTACAAAGGTTAAAAAAAAATAACATATCAATTTAAATAAACTTATCAATTTAAGAGGCATTCCACCTTCAGGAAGTTAAAACACCTTTCTTAGAATCAAGGACATCTGATATTTCACAGAATTCTGTAATTCTGGGGCTAAAAAACAGTATGGTGTTCTCTGCTCTAGTCAAATGTGAAAAACAAGTCTCAAACAGGTTAGACCATCGGACCAGTAACAATCACAAATCAATTAGAAATTAAAACCTAAGTCTCTTGACTCCTAGAGTCCAATGGAAAAAATCTCTATATAAAGTAAATACTTTTAAAGATACATCTTCAAAATGGTTTGAGGCAGTGTCTTAAAGTACTTCCTAGAATATCCAGTTTTCTCAACACGACTTCTTGAGGAGATAATCATTTCCCCATTTGTCTCTATTCTGTTCCATTGATCTGTGTCTGTTTTTATGCTAATACCACATTGATTTCCTTACTGAAGTTTTGTAAAACAGTTTGACTTCAGCAAGTGCTGTGCCTTTAACTTTATTCTTCCTTCTCAAGACTGCATTCTCTATACATTCTCTATACATTTTGTGGTTCCACATAAATTTTATGATTTATTTTCAGTTTCTGTGAAAAATGCCACTGGAATTTTGATAGGTGTTGCACTGAATCTACAGATGGTTTGGGGTAGTAGAAATACTTAAACAAAATCAATTTTACCCAAACAATGAGAATGGAGTAGCTTTCCATTTATTTGTGTTTTCTACCCCATTTTATTTCATCAAGGTCTTACAGTTTTCAGGGTACAGAACTTACACCTCCTTGGTTACCATTATTCCAAGGTATTTTTATTCTTTGAGATACTGTTCTAAATGGGTTTTCTTAATGTCTCTTGTTAAGATTTCATTGTTAGTGTACAGAATGTAAATGATTTTTATACAACAATTTCATATCCTGCAACTTTACTGAAATCTCTGATTAACTGTAACAGGTTTTCTTGGTGGAGTCTTCAAGGTTTTCTAGATATAAAATCAGATCATGTATAAATAGAGACAACTTAATTTCCTCCATTCTGACTAGGATGCCTTTTATTTACTTTTCTTGCCTAACTGCTCTGGCTAAGACTTCCAGTATTATGATGAATAAAGTGGCAAAACTAGACAATCTAATCTCAGAGAAGCTTTCAGCTTTCACCACTGAGTATGATATTAGCTGAGGGACTATCATATAGGGAAATTAGTATATTGAGGTATGTGTCCTCCATACAGATGGTTGAGAATTTTTATCTGAAATGATGAATTCTGCCAAATGATTTTTCTGCGTAAGTTGAGATGATCATATGAAATTATGCTTCATTTATTTATTGTGGTGTATCACCCTGTGATTTGCAAACACTGAATCATCTCTGCATCCTGGGAATAAATCCCATTTCATCATGGTATATGATTCTTTTAATGAACTACTGAATTCAGTTTGCTATTATTTGGGTGAGGATTCTTGCATCTATGTTCATCAAAGATATTGGCCTGTAATTTTTTTTTTTTTTTTCTGCAGCATCCTCGACTGGTTTTGGTATCGTGGTAATGATGGCCTCATAAAATAAGTTTGGAAGAGTTCTCACCTCTTCTAGTCTTTGTAACAGTTTGAGGAGAATTGGTTATTAATTCTTCTTCAAATGTTTGGTAGACTTCATCAACAGAGCCACATGGTCCTCAACTTGTTTCTTGGGAGTTTGTTGATTACTGATTTCATCATTACTAGTGATCAGTAAATTCAGATTTTCTACTTCTTCCTGATTCAGTCTTGGGAGAGTGCATGTTTCTGGGAATGTATTCATCTCTTCTAGGTTGCAAAATTTGTTTACATATAATTGTTCATAGTAGTCTCTTACTCAAATTGTATAGTATCAGCTTTAATGACACCGTTTTCCTTTATAAATTTGTATTTGAATCCTATCTTTTCTTTGTTAATCTACATGGACGTTTGTCTATTTACCATTTCAAAAAGGCTGCTCTTAGTTTCACTGATGTTTTCTATGTCTTCTTAGTCTCGATTTCATTTATTTCTACAATGATCTTTATTATCCCCTTCCTTCAATTACCTTTGTGCTTAGTTTGTTCTTTTTCTAAGTCTTTGAGATGTAAACTTAGGTTGTTTGAGGTCTTTCTTGTCTCTTAATGCAGGCATTTATTGCTATAAACTTCCCTATTAGAAATGCTTTTGCAGCATCCCGTAAGTTGTCATATGTTGTGTTTCCATTTTCATTTATACCATTATATTTTCTTAATTTTTCTTTTGGTTTCTTTTTTGAACTATTGATTATTCAGGAGAATGTTAGTCTCTGAATTCTAGTTTTCTTCTTGTATTTATTGTTAGCTCCATACCTTTGTGGTCCAAAAAAAACCCAAATATATATATATATATATATATATATATATATATATATATATATATACACACATATACACACACATATACTTGAAATGATTTCAGTCTTCTTAAATTTACAAAAACATGTTTTGTGGCCAAACATATGATCTATCCTGGTGAATGTTCCTTGTGCACTTAGGAAGAATGTATATTTAGCTGCTGTTGAGTGGAATGTGCTTATAAATGTTTGTGAAATAATCTGGTATAATGTATAGTTTATATCCAATGAATACTTACTGATTTTCTGCCTGATGATCTATTGCTAAAAGTAGGGTACTGAAATCCCCTACTATAATAATTGTATTGCTATCTATTTCTCCACTAAAATCTGTTCGTGTTTGCTTTACACATTTAGATGCTCCTATGTTCTGTGCATAAATATTTATAAACATTATACATTCTTGATGAACTGAGCCCTTTATCGTATACTGACCATTTTCTATGGTTAATCTTTGGCTTAACATCTATTTTGTCTAGTATAACTGTACCTACCTCTGCTTTCTTTTGATTTCTATTTGCATGGACTATCTTTTTGCATCCTTTCACTTTCATGTGTATCCAGACATCTGAAGTGGGTTTCTTGTAGAAAACATATAATTAGGTCTTGTTTTTTATCCATTCAGTCACTCTATTTCTTTTGATTGGAGAATTTAGACATTTAACTCACTTATTTATTTAATATTTAAAGTAATTATTGATAGTTATGAACTTACTATTCCCATTTTGTTCATTGTTTTCTGGTTGTTTTGTACTTCTTTTGTTCTTTTCTTCCAGTCTTACTCTCTTCTGTTGTGATATGATGATTTTCTGGAGTGGTATGCTCAGATTCCTCTTTCTTTATCTTTTTTGTATCTACCATAGGTTTTTGCTTATGGTTACCACAGCACTTACACAAAACATCTTAGAGTTATAGTACTACTATTTTAAGATGACTTAATTTCAAATGCATAGAAGGCCATAAACTTTCACACTCCCCCCAACATCTTATGTTTTTGATATCATAATTTATATAATTTTACCTTGTGTATCTGTTAACAAATTATTGTACTTACAGTTCGTTTTAATATTATCTTTTAATCTTCATGCTAAAGTTACCAGTGCTTTATCCACCACCATTATGACATTAGAATATTATGAATTTAACTATCTATCTACTTTTACCAGCGAGTTTAATACTTTCATATGTTTTCTGTTACTAATTAGTATTCTTTCATTTCAGATTGAAGACCTTTCTTTAACACCTCTTATGAGTCTGGCTAGTGGTAATATATTCCAGTTTTTGCTAGTCTAGAAAACTCTTTATCTCTCCCTCAGTTCTGAAGGACAGCTTTTCCAGGTACAGTATTCTTAGTTAACAGTTCTTTTCTTTCAGCACTTGGAATATATTGTATGATTCTTTTCTGGCCTGCAAAGTTTTTGCTGAAAAATCTCCTAAAATAATAAAATGAATAATTAACATACTTCTTTATACAAGTTGCATTTACTGATTTCCTATGGGAAGCTTCCTACATACAATAAATGAAAAGGTAACTTGTAGGAAACTTAAAACCAAAAGCAACAGAATAGAATCCTAAAATGTTAGAAATTATGTACTTCTGTTTATTTGACAAGTAATAAAACTAAGATCCAGCAGTTATGACTTTCAAAGTTATTAACAAAATTTGACAAAGCTAGGAAAAAATACTCAGATCTCTTGTATAAGACTTCTGTTCTTTAACCACATCAAGCTTTTTCTCCTGGGTAAGTAGGAAAATATAACTTCTATATAAAACCCACTCCCCACTACCAGAATTTTAGGATTCATCTATATAGTATTTATAGAAATACTCTGTAATAGTGTATAACTGAACATGTCTATTTCTTTAGATTATTTGCATTGAGTAACAGGAAAGGTACACAATCATGTGATTTCCTACCAAGAAGGAAAGAGGGTAAAAATAACTTCTAGACTGAAGAAAGTATATAAATGTTACTCAAACACAAAATCGCAACAAAATGAAAACAAGGAAACACATCAACATGCTTTGAGAACCTATTATTTGCCAATAATGGAATTCAATACTTGACAAATACTATCTTCTTTATATTAGTGTAAGAGGCCAGTAATGGAAATGTTAAATCATCATGGTTCCAGTCTAGTTCAACCATTTGCTGGCTCTGTGACAGGGCACGAGGTATTTAACCTCTCAATATATCAATTTCATCTGTAAAATGAAATGTAAAACCCCCACACCTTAGAGGATTACTAAGAAAATTAAATGGATTAATATAAAATACTTAGCATAGTATCTCCACACATGGAAATATTGAGTAACTGTCAATACAATGATAATAATGAAGGTATTTTCTCCAATTTATAGATGAGAAATAAAAGGTCAAGAGAAAAAAAAAAGCAACCTGTCCATAGTCATGTAACTAGAACTTGCCCGTAAGGGGCAAGATCTGACCCCAGTGAAGGTATATGTCTGATACCAAAGCACTTACTCTATCCACAAAACCACCACAAAGAAAACACTTCCCAAGCTCTCTACCAAAGATTCTGAAGAAAAGAAAGCCTTCTAAATGCTTTCTTAATACAAAAATGTGTGTGTATCTTTAAAAGTTAGTATCAAATGTACTTTATTGTACTGTAACTCTTTAAGTATTAGATATTCAGCATATGATAAATCATTGTGAATCAGAATATATAATTTCCTGATAATGAATCCATAAAATGCAATATATGTACATAATGTCAAAGGTTGCATATTCAATGCCAAAGGCAACAAGATAAGTAAGACACACTAGAGTAGCTTATAATGTATTGGAGCAAAAGGCATGCAAATATAACCACAATAAAATAAAAAATGGTGTGATAAAAATAACATATTCAATTAGTGAGTAGACAAGAACAAATGAAAGGGAGCAAAGGAACATGATAACATAGTTTAGAGGTATGAAAATTTCACCCTAAGAAGTTACATGATTGGCCGAAATGCATTAATTCAATCATTAAAGAGTTACTTATGTGCTAGGCAACCTTCTATGAGCTTAGAGATAAAGCAGAGAACAAAGGAATGATCCTGTACTCTTTGAATACATTCTAACAGAGGTAACCAAAAAAAAGTGAAGAACAAATAAATGTATATTATGACAGGTAGGAAGAAGTGTAATGAAGTAAAATAAAATGGAGTTAGAATGAGAATGAAGAGCGACGAGTATTATTTTAGGTAAGGTAGTGGCTAAGGTGGTAATCTCAGAAGGCGAAATATTAGGAGAGACCCGAGGGAAATTATGCAAATATTGGGAGGAATTGGCTAGGAAGAGAATTCCAGGAGAAGGAAGCAACAAGTACAAAGGTCTTTGGAAGAGTTTGCTAGATGTATTTGAGGATGTAAAAACCAACTTTCTTGCATTCTAAACTAAACAATGTTACTCGTTCTTACAAGGAATTTGAGTTCACCTCATAGAAGTCTTTTTATTCTATTTTATGGGTGTAAAAAATTGCTCACTGTATAATAAATTCTCTTTAAAGTGGCTAATATCATTTGCACTTTCTTAGAAAGAACTCTTTTAAAAAATGTCAAAGGTCATTTGTCTTATTTCCCAAACAAAATAAATTATATTAGGCAAAAGCAAAGTTTGTGTGTTAAAAACACGGAGAAGAAAAATAGTCCTTTAGATAATCATTGTATCACTCAAATCTCTTACACAGTTACTCTAATGCCCATTACTTGATACAAAGTTTTCCCTATTTCCTCCTTTAATTTTAAGAACTAATTTTTTAAAGCCAATCATTTACACACCATCCTCAACTAACTCCTATAACATGAAAATAATTAAGCACGTAATGTACACACATAAATTTAAAAAAAAAAATTACCTACGCAGGAAAAGCAAAATGTTCAAAGAAAGAGAATAAGAATATGAGGAAATGCAAAGAACAGTAGGTATAAATGTAATCTGTAATTTCAAAAGTACAAAAACACTTTAAGGAATAATTTAAAACCAAAGGAAGATGTTTTATTTTCTTCCTCGCCTTGTTCATAAATCAGAACTTGGCATTAAAGGCTCAGAGTCTTCAATTAGAAACAACAGCTTTGAAATATTAGTCTCTAAAGTGCCAAGTATAAATTTTAATGTGATTATATTTCAGGTTCATTTCAGTTCAACTAGTGAAAAATATTAAGGTTATCATCAATCCAAGATTTCAGAGAAACATGGTTCCCTTTTTTAAAAAAGCAACCCTCAGAAAAACCCATGTGCCAATTCTACCTGAGTCACCAGATCTACAGAGGAAACCGTGAGATCGGGTTTAAATAAGAGAACTACAGTAACTATTTATCAGAAAAGGTAAACTAATATTTTTCTATCAACCTCCTGGGTGAAAAGACCACCCAAAGACATTTTCACCAGACAAATCTTCTAAAATTGAAGAGGAAGTCCTCACCACCAAAGAAAACAATACTCTTTCAAGGAGAATTTATTTGTGAGAAGAAACTCATAAGTTTCAGACCCCTTTTTTATACAACACTTGCAAAATGATTCTGATTGGAAAGCCATTAAGTAATAGCCCTATGTTCCGCGATATCACAAGCTATATGTAACACAACTGGTCACTATCAAGAATAACAGAGGAAAATATCTCTTTATTCTCATATTAAAAATTACACATTTTAACTTTTTATCTTCCCTTTGGCTAGGCCAAGGGAACTTCCCAGGGCATGCAACATCAGGGCGTCATTTTCCTCACTACTTTTCTGCACAATGGCATGAGTGAGAGCTGTAGTAAATGTTCCAAAAGAAAAGGTTCCGTCATCAAAGACTTCGGGGATCACTGTATTAAACAAATACAATTTACTAAAACCTTGTTTTTAAAGATTTAATATGCATTGCGAATGTTTAAGCTGAGATAAAGCATGAAATATTTCCTAAATTATGTAACTAAGGAATAAAAACCTAGTGCATTAAAAAATAACTACATACACCTTAAACAATATTCAAATTCCATGCAACATAGTTTGAGAAATGCTATTACAAGTGCAAGCTTAGAGGAATGAGGAATTCTAACTGGCCCACAGAAATCAGTGGGTTCAACGCAAAGCTTCCCAAAGCAAAACACAACAAATGCTCTATGCTTTCAAATCTGACATTAAACTTTTAGGAATATTTTTACATAAACTCTGTAAGCAAGCCAATTCTTTGTGCTAAACTTTGTGAAAAAATATTTCACTATTTAGTTAAGTAATAGAAGATTTTCTTGGCTCATTCTCAATAAATTAAGAGTAGATACTTTAGGTCAGAATTAAAATAGAGATTAAAAAAATATGAAGAGTCTGAGTGAAAAGTTTTTAAATAAATGTTTAAAAACAATGAAGAGACAAGCCATAGACTGGGAGAAAATCTATGAAAGACACATATGTGATAAAGGATTGGTAAACAAAATATACAAAGAACTCTTCAAACTGAACAGTAAGAAAACAAAGAACTCAATTTAAAATTGAGCATAAAGAGCTAAACAGAGACCTCAACAAAAAAGACATTCAGATGTGAAATAAGCATATGTCACCAGGGAAATGCAAATTAAAACAAGATACCACCATCCATTATTAGAATGGCCAAAATCCACACACATCATGTTGTCAAATACCAAGTGCTGTTAAGGATGAGGAGTGATGAGAATTCTCATTTGTTGCTGATGGGAATACAAAGTGATACAGCCACTTTGGATGACAATTTGACAGTTTCTCACAAAACTAAATCTATTCCTACCATATGATCCAGCAATCATGTTTCTCAGTATTTAACCAATGAGCTGAAGTACTAGTACATCCATACAAAAACCTGCACATAAATGCTTATAGAAGCTTTACTCACAAAAGCCAAAATTTCAAAGCAACCAAGGTATTCCTCACTAAGCAAATAAACTGCAGTGCATCCAGACAATGCAGTAATTCAACAATAAAAAGAATGAACTATCAAGCCAGAAAAAGACATGGAAGAACCTTAAATGCATATTATTAACCGAAAGAAGCCAAACCAGAAATGTTACATACTGTATAATTCCAACTACAAGATATTTTTGGAAACAGTAAAACTATGGAAACAATAAAGAGATCAGTGGTTGACAGGGGTTGAGGGAAAGGGAAGGGAATTACAGGTGGGGCACTTTTAGGCAGTGAAACTACTCTGTATGATAGGAAAATGGTAGATATGTGCCATTATACATTTGTCTATACCCACTGAATGTACAGCACCAAAATGAGCCACCAATGTAAGTTAAGGACTTTAGTTAATAGTAATGTATTAATATTGGCTATTAAATTTTAAATGAAAGTGGGGAGGGAACAGTGGTGGTAGAAGGGGTATATGTACTTTCAGCTCAATTTTGCCCTAAACCTAAAACTGCTGTTAAAAAATAAAAACTATGAATTTTAAAATAATACAATAAAGGCAAGCATTTTAAGAAAGATAAAAGGTAACTACATTCAAATTTTACAAAATTATTATTTTAACTAGATCACACATTCCACAGTAACATTAATTTTTAAATATTTATGTCATCTACTTGAGCAGAATAAGAAAAAATACTATGCAGGACTTCCAGTGTCCAAGACTTAAAATAACTCAGGTCATGAGTAAAAAATATTAAAATATCTAGTATCTTAATTGATGTCATCAAATTTTATACCTGCTGTATATCTGACATTTTTTATTGGAGTCACCTCATATTCACTTAATTTGCTGAGTAAACTGATGTCAGAGAGACTGCTACATCCAAAAGGGTAACATTAGTTCACAGGAAAACTATGACATAGCAGTAAGTTCATCTATCACTTAGGTCAGCACTCTCATTCTCTAAATCTCTTCTATTTAGATTTTTAGAAAGGCTTTTCCCAGGACATTTCTAATAACTTCTGCAGGCAGACATCTGAATTCGTCCTTGGTTTAAAATAGTCAATTTCATTCTTTTGGTCTTCTGATAAAAGGAGAAGTCATGATTGTAATTATTGCATTATAGATCCTGGTCTTAATAATAAAGTGTGAGAAAAAAAAATCAGGGTTTAGGGCAAGGGGAAAAAAATAAAATAAAAAACCACTTCCTATTTACATAGCATTTTATTAAAACAAAATTGTTTGAAAAGCAAAAATCTGACTAAATTTAAGAATTATATGCTTCAAAATGAGAATGGAGAAGTGAGATCATCCCAGTATTAATTACTTCAAGGAGCAAGTTCAAACTTATTTGAGCTTTAATCTTAATTTTTAAGGGGTATATTTAACTATGTCTCAAATAAAAGTCAGCCTAATGATGGTGAATAATTGGGCATTTTTTGGTTTCTCATATAGATAGCTATAATAAACTAAAATTGCTTAAATGAGTATTCTTAACCCCAGATATCAAAAAAGAAGTATTTTACACATTTCATAAGATTTTATCACGTAAGAAAAACTCATTCAATAATGTTTCTGAATTAACATTTCTAATCAGAGCAAAATGGTTATCCCTGAGAATAAAAGTTACAATGAACTTAACAACTTATTGATTATGATTCACCACTTAGCACTAAGACAGGTACCTACCATGGAAATTTTACCTACAACTTATATGCTAACTTGGAAATATGAAATTCCATAAGGTTTAAAACAGATCAAAAACAGCAAACTGACTTCCAGTATTGTAGAATACAGGAAAATATGAGCAATGTAGAATTTTGAGACAATGCATCCCATTCTTTTACTCTATAAGCCATATGAAAAGATGCTGTGATCAACCCAAATATTCTAGATTTGATGAGGGTATTTACAGTAGGAACCAGGACAAAGACAGAAATAATTTTGATAGGATTCCAAAGAATACTCTTTGACATTGTTTTTCAAACACCACAGGTTGTGACTCATTAGGAGAACATGACCATCAGTTTTCAAAACTGAAATATCAAATTGAATGTATATGTACTTATGAATACATGTTCCTCTTTGAAAATCTGATTCCAGTTCATAAACACACACGACACACACCAGAAAAATACCTACATATATTTATGTATAAATATATGAACATTGGTCCCTAATAATGAACAGTTTAAAAAAAAACAAGACACCTATATGCTGCCTAGAAGAGACTCTAGATGTAAAGACACACACAAACTGAAAGTACAGGGATGGAAAAAAATATTCAATGCAAACAGAAACCGAAAGAAAGCTCTAGGACAGTGATACTTGTATCAGACAAAATCAACTTTAAAATAAAGAATGTATTAAGAAACAAAGAACAGTGTTACTCAATGATAAAGGGGTCAATCCAACAAGAGGATATAATATTTGTAAATATTTATGCACCGAACACCTAAATACATAAAGCAAATAGTAACAGACCTAAAGGAAAAAATACACAGCCAAACAATAGTAGAGCACTTCAATATCTCACATCAATGGATAGATCATGCAGACAGAAAATCAACAAGGAAGCATTAGCCTAAAATAACACATTAGAACAGATAGACTTAAAAGATATAACACTCCATCCAAAAGCAACAGCGTACATATTCTTCTCAAGTGCACAAGGAACATTTTTTAGAATAGATTATATGTTATGCGACAAGACAAATCTTAATAAATTTAAGAGTACTAAAATCATATCAAGCACCTTTCCCACCACAACAACATGAAACCAAAAATCAATTACACAAAGAAAACTGGAAAATTCAAAAATGATTAAAAAACATAAAATTGAACAACAAATGTATTGAACAGAAATCAAAAGAGAAAACAAAAATTATCTTAAGAAAAATGAAAATGGAAATATAAACCACCAGAATTAATGGGATGCATCAAAAGAAGTTCTAAGAGGGAAGTTCATCATGATAAATATCTATTTCAAGAAACAAGAAAGGTCTCAAATAACATAAATTTACACATCAGTGAATAAGAAAAACAGAATAAATTAAACACAGAATACATTAAAAAATTAATTAGAAAGAAGAAAGCAACAAAGATTATACCAGAAATAAATGAAATAGAAAATAAAAAGAGAATAGAAAAGAACAAGAACACTAAGCCCTGGTCTTTGAAAAGACAAATGAAGTTGAAAAACCTTTAGCTAGAAGCACCAAGAAAAAAAGAGAGATGACTTCAATAAATAAGATCAGAAGTAAAAGAGATATTACAACTGATACCACAAAAATTTAAAGGATCATATGAGGCCAATATGAACAATCATAATACAAACTGAACAACCTACACAAAATGTATAAATACCTGGAAACATACAACCTACTAAGACCAAATCATGAATAGACTGATTACTAGGAAGGAGATTGAACCAATAATCAAAAACTTCACAACAAACAGAAGTTCAAGACCAGATGGCTTCACTGGTGAAATCTACCAAACATTCAAAGACGAATTAATACCAATCCTTCTCAAACTTTCACAAAAAATAGAAGAGAAGGAGACTCTTCCAAACTCAATTTATGAGGTAAGTATTACCATAATACCAAACCAATAAAGGACAATACAAGTAAAGAAATTTATAAGCAAATATTCCTGATGAACAGAGATACAAACATCCTCAACAAATGTTAGCAAATCAGGGGGTGAGTATAGCTCAGTGACAGAGCCCATGCTTAGCATGCACAAGGTCCTCAGCTCAATCCCCAGTACCTCCATTAAAAAAATAATAATCAAATAAATAAATAAACCTAATTCCCCCCCAAATAGTAGTAAACTGATTTCAGTAATATTTTACAAGGATCATACATCATGATCAACTGGGATTTATTACAGGAATGCACAGATGGTTCAACAGCTGCAAATCAGCCAATGTGATATATCACATAAACAAAATGAAGGACAAAAATCAGATAATCATCTTAACAGATGCAGAAAAATCATTTGACAGAATTCAAAATCATCCTTTTATGATAGAAATGCTCAACAAAGTGAGTATAGAGGAAATGTATCTCAGTATCATAAAGGCCATTTACATACAACAAGCCCATGGCTAACATACTTAAAGGTGAAAAGCTAGCAGCTTTTCATCTAAGATTAGGAACAAGACAGTACACCCATTCTTGTCACTTTTATTCCACACAGTATTAAAATTCCTACCCAGAAAAATCAGGTAAGAAAAAGAAATAAAAGGCATCCAAATTGGAAAGGTAGAAGTAAAACTGTCATTATTTGCAGACGAAATGATATCATATATAAAAAACCCTAAACAATCCATTAAAAAAATTGTGAGAATAAACAAATTCAGTAATGATGCAGGATACAAAATCAATATAAAAATTGCATTTCTACACATTAATAACCAGCTATCAGAAAGAGAAATTAAGAAACCAATCCCATTTACAATTGTATTCCAAAGAATAAAATACCTAAGAAAAAACTTAGCCAAAGAGGTGAAAACCTGTACAAAAAGCTGTATGACCTTAAGGAAAGAAACTGAAGAGACACATGAATGGAGAGATAGTCCATACTCATGGATTAGAATAATTAATATCATTAAAATGTCCAAATAACCCAAAGAAATTTACAGATTCAATACAATCCCTACCAAAATTCCAATTACATTGTTCAAGGAAATAGAAAAAAAAATCCTAACTTTTTACAAAACCACAAAAGAGCCCAAATAGCCAAGGCAATCTTGAGAAAGAACAAAGCTGGACATATTTCAAACCATATTATAAAGCTATAGTAATTAAACCAGTATGGTACTAGAATTAAAACAGACACATAAAACCCATGCTTATGTGGTCAATTAATGTACAACAAAGGCGCCAAGACTATACAATGGGAAAAGGACAGTCTACTCAATAAAAGTTATTGGGAAAACTGGTTAGCCACATGCAAAAGAACGAAACTGGACCACTATCTTACACCGTTTACAAAAATTAACTCAAAGTGGATTAAAGACTTGAATGCAAGACCTGAAAGCATAAAACTCCTAGAAGGAAAACATAGGCAGCTAACTCCTTTATGAATCCATAAAAGGTATACATTAAAATGTACTACTGTGAAAAAACCTGTAAATAGCAGAATGGTGTCTCTTAATTGAAGACTGTGGATCTAATCCTCAAGAATTTCCAAGTTTCGAGCAATGTTTCCTATATGATTAAATTTTTCAGTCAATGAAAAACAATGAAGTGGCAGCCAAAGTCTATTTAATTGTGGCAAGATAATGGGGATTCAGGAAAAAAGAAACATGGAATGATGCTAACTTAATATACAAATAATGGTTAAATAATGCCAGGTTACACTACACATAGATTTCATAGTAACTAGCACAGAGAAAGTCACAGGAAATTGAGTTATCACAAGGGAAAAGACAGCAACAGTTGGAACTTTCCAATCCATGTCCTTTGGAAAAAGCCACCAACTGGGTACAGATGCAAAGATTTCAATCCAGTTGGCCTGTGGAATGGCAGGTTGGGGCCCGGTATATGCAGGACCCCACCCCTGGCCTGTTGCCTCATGTCAGGAGCAACTTTGCTGCGCTTTTTACACTCCGTGGCCCTATGAATACTACTATCATTTTCAGTTGTGCCATGATGTGAAAAAAAAGACTGCAAACTACTGAAAAACAAATGCTTACACCGCAACAGTCACACTGAGGAAGGAAAAGATTTATCTAGGGGTGAAAAGTCTTCATATAAAATTAATACCATTAATTTGATTGGTATTGGTATTATGGATTTAGCTTTAAATTCTATAGTTGTTTCAAATTTATAGTTTTATTAGATTTAAATGCAATAAGAAGTTGCTATGTGCATTTTTATGTTTGTACATATTTCAGTAATGTTAGCACAAAAATGTTGTAAGTTAATATGGGGTTCTATGAGGATTTCTCTTTCCCTTTTAATGGAATCCGGACAAAACACGAGGTTGAAAAACACGATTCGTGGGTCTGGAGTTAGTACTCGCTTGAGGCTCAGGTCTAGCACTTACAAAATTTGTGATTCTGGGCAAGTTATTTACCTTTTCTTTAAACCTCAGTTGCCCCATTTGTAAGCTAGGGGTAATAGTTCCTATCCACAGAAGGGGTTTTGTGTGCATTCAAGTCTATAAAGTGTTATCGTTAACAAACATTTGCTGGTGAGCAAAGAGAGTTGACTCTAGGATGCTGAAAGTGTGTTTCACATCTAACAAAAGCATATTTTTAACTTCATTTATTTAATCTATCTTAGATAAAATACAATGGAAACCTGACTTTATATATGTGAACCATATTCCATCCTAAAGGGGGTAGGGGACAGTTATATTGCTTTAGAAGGACTCTACCATTCTAAAAATACTGTCCCCGCAGCTGTTTAAAATTTATTTTTTTAGACCATAGCACCACTGTTTGGTTGTTTCCAATTTCTAAAACCACAAATAGTAAAAGTGTACTCAGTCTACTGCAAACATAAATAGCAAATGCACGCTTCAGCACTTTTTAAAGGATATGGAAATTGGCAACAAAAATGCAGTTCATGTTGAAAATTTATGACAGCCCTGCCATATTTCTTCAGAAATACAATCAGGTAAAAATTAGGAAGATCTCTACCAGCTGGGTGGTATTTTTATGTTTTTTTACTTATATTTTCACTAACTGAAAGACTTTCATTATGCAACTTCTGGCACTTGATAAAATAGAGCAATAGTACCTTTGCTAAAACCACAGTTTCTTTGGTTATGTTTAGCATTACACAAACATCTTTCACCTTAGATATCCTTTTGCATTAGAGTGTTTAATTTTAAATTGACTAAAGGGAATTTCTTTTTTCAGAATATTATGCTTTCTGGATATCATTAAGCACAAGAATTGTATTTTCATAACTTCTCAAAAGATTATGTGTGTGTTACAATTATTAGGCATTTGGTTCCATAAAAATATTGAGAAAACTACTGCTAAAAGGTGAGAATATGAAAGTGATTCAGGGAAACACAGAGAGGACTGATGTGCTGTAATGCAATAAATCACAAGAGAAAAAAAAAACCTGTCATAAAATACGTAAAAAAGGAACATGTATTTAGTGTCTCTTCCCTGATATGGTTTATCTAATATAATACATCTGCAGCTTCTGAGGCAGAGAAAGGGGGAAAAAAATCCTTGTACGAAAGGCTGAAATAATAAGTAATTTTTCCTGTTAAACTCAATGGAGAAAAAAAGTTTTGTCATTAGGAATAATTCTTCAATACTCTATTTCTCCATACAGCATTAAAATTCCTACTGCTACATACTTAAACTGGTTTTTAAATACCAGTGCTAGGAATACTGAAAGATTATTTGTTAATCTTTTGATAAAATTTTTAAAAAGTTGAATTAACTTTGAGTGTACAAATGATTAAACAAATGAGGGAGAAATGGCACTTCGTCATTTCAGATAATTTTTGCTTTTAATGAGTTTTTTTAATGAATGATTCATAAGTTGACAAACAATTAGACTTTCCTTCTACTTACTTAGAAGATTTGAAAGGAAAATAAAACTACCAAGGAATTTTAAATGGCTCCTATTTTTCATGGTTGTTTTCCTTTATATATACGCATTTTTACCAAACATACTTAACTATTAAACATTTTCACTAAATACATGTTAATTAGATTGGATGAAAACTTTTTTATCTCCCTTATCCTTATATGTTTTTACTTTATACTTTTTACTTTATAAAAACATATAAGGAATAATTTAGATTAAAATATGCAATGTAACAAAATTATAAACTGAATGAGAAAGACAAAAATTCTGGGGTACTTGCAGGAAAAGAAACCAGTTATGTTATATTTTATAATTTATTGGAAAAAAATAAGAAAGTCAAGACTATAAATCTATTATCCTTTGTAGTTTTAAGTCCCTATATAGTTATACAAACAGTGCTGTTTCCCCATGTCTTGTAACAGGCATCTGATTTTTGCTAGACCATTGCTTTTCTCTGAATTTACACACTGGAAAGTGAACCTAACAGCTAACCAAAATCTCAAAAAAAAATAAACCACCCAAAATATAGCATATATTAAGAAGCATATATTTTTCTTATCTACAGTCAGCACCTATTCAGATTGTGAACTTATAACATTCAGACTTAGTTTCTTCTTACTTTGAATGCTGTTTAAATACTAACTTGATAATACTGCACCATTACATGCCTAGAAATTATCTAAAAATCTCTCAAAGTTCTCAATTTATCTTTTGTCTTGTCTGCTCACTGAACAAGGTATCGTCTGAAAGATTAGCTGCTTTGAATTGCCCATTATTACTTGAAAAGGATACTCATATTTTTAAATGACATGATCTAACCAATATGAAAGATATAAACAAAATAGTATCTTCAAAATAGCTTTTCAAAATAGTAATTACATTCTAGTGATGCAGTTTTCTGACTTGAAAAAGGATTACTTTTACAAAAACTGAATGTCATTTTGTATTCAGAAACAGCAGGAAGAGAATAAAAGTATAAATGTCTACCTCATTTGCTATAATCGTAAGTTCTGAGATGGAAAGAAGTTAAGAATTAAACACTAGCAGCTTTAGGAATATATAAACCTTGCAATTTAAAGCAGAAAGTCTCCTAATATAATATCTTTTGATTAAAATACATTTCAAAAAAATTAACCATAAGAAAATGGAGAGAAGAAGAGAATCAGTCTCTAATGCATTATAATAATTTGCTGAAAATTTCATTTGTGAAACTAATCAAATTTCAGAAGCTGGGAATAACCACATACAATGAATCAATGTGTCATCTACAGTCACACTGACATACTGAAAAGAACTTCCATTTTTACGTTGTGAAATAACTTAGATTTTAAAGAAAAATTAGTTTGATCCTAAGTTAATTGTAATAGCCTACATGCATGTTTTCTGACTACATAAAGAGCTATAACATTTTAATTCTAACACATAGTCCTTGAGTTACTCTGAGTTAAGTCACATTACCTAAAAGTACAACATTTAGAACACTAATGTCTTAGTTACTGAAACAGTTACTTATTCTTTTTGAGTAAACACATTAATTTCTAATCATATCTGTTATTCTAATCTCTGAATAATACAGAATTAAATCATAGAAGCATATAAGAGAATCACAACAAACTGATTATAACATTTCCTGTACTGTTACTTCCTTTTCAAATATTTGTTTTATTTTATAATATTTTAAAATCTTGAGAAAAGAAACATTAAGTGCTTATTAAGGCTGCTGTCATCTTTAGGGAGTCCCTTAAAATGAGAAATATATATAATTTTATATTTCAAAATGTATTAACTAAAGGATAATAGGATGCATCTATTAAAAAACAATTTTAAATGTTTATTTTAGATTAAATTATGTAAATAGTTAATTAATATCACTAATACAGAGTTGTCTATTTTTCCTTGCCAGAAAAAAAATCAGCTTAATTTCAAGCAATTTTATCATACCATTACAAACTTAAATTATGTACAAATAATGTGCATTATTTGAGACGTATTCTGATCATCTAAGGAATTACCAATCAAAGCGTGAATCTTCACAGTTCAGCAGCACTTCAAGTAATTTTAGAAAAAAAATTTTTTTTTGCACATTTATTCTTTAACCACATGAAAATCATTTCCTGGGCTTCTTATAGTGAAAAAGTCACTTGTTTTGGAACAAAGTATATACCAAAAATACTTGGTAATCCAATAGACTATTTTTCCTACATTATGGTCAGGCAACAAACCCCATGAAATATTGAAGATTGACATTTGTAGGTAATTCAATAGTTAGATGAGGATTCTTCAGTAGTTTCACAGTAGCATAATTTTTCACATTACTTGAAACCACTGTTAAACCTATAACACATTTTCTGTTTCGCTATGGGTGTTTTTTCTGTCTTTAACTCTAAAAGGACTATCTTTTATCTGTCTATAGTACAAAAAAGCATTTCTAATTCAGAAATGTTCTCCCTTTTTGCAATGCATGACTTTGAACTCCAGATTTCTCAAAGATCAGTTGAACATTATGTTTCTTTAAGACCAGAGCCTAGTCTGTGGCTTAACTGACAAGAATTTTTCTGTTCCAAGGAAAGTCAGTCTGCATCTCACACATCATGATCTAGCTTCAATCCATACAGATATCTGCAAGGGAAGACACTCTGTCAAATCCCAAATGCCACATCCCCCTTTAACCAAATCACAGACTGTAACAAACATTACTTTATGCAAGAGACAAGAGAAAAGAAAAGCAAAATGATGGAAGGACATAAAATATTTATAATTTTTAAAATTAATTAGCAAGAACACATCTATGTACTATTTTCTATTGAATTCAGCAAACATTAATGAAACCCTATATGTGAACATAATGAGTGCCATGTCTGATCAAATGCCATGGGCCTCCAGAAACATCTAGAAATTTGTTCTCTAATTGGAGTGTTGTACAAAATACTGTCTATATAATGGTCATGTATATTTTATTGTCTATTTCTAAAAAGTTACCAATATTAAATGATAGTTAAACTGCCCAATGTTAAATGAACACAAGTATAAATTACTACATCAATGAAAAATGAACCCACAATCAAAATGTCTGGTAAAATAGCGAAAGCAGATCCATTTTTGACTCATGTTTTTAAATTAACAAACTTTCAAGATTCTAAAATCTCATATTTAAGTGCAGCTAGTATAATAATCTCACACATATTTTATGCTAATAGCACTTATTACGTGCAAGGTACAAATGTTAAACACTTTCCATTTTTGAATTTCTTAGTGCACAGATTGTTTAAGTAACTCACTAGAAGTCACACAGTTATTAATCAGCAGACCAGTTGGTTCCTAAGTCCATGCTCTTGAGGTCTACCCTTATAAGAAAGCAGCACGGTGAAATATGACTTTCTAAAATTTGAAAAAAAAAGTGTGATATTCACTAACATAATGCCTGGATCAAATATGTAAAAGTTTATTATATGAGCATACATAAATACCTGAAGCCTTATATAAAATAATTGCACAGTACTTGTAACAAATAGTCATTCTAAATATTATTTGCTATCTTCTATAGACAATAAAATCAAATTAATGGTTACCTATTCTAAGGTTTGAATAGTCTAGATCTAAATTAATTAAACAGTCACATGTGCACATATACACAAAGCACATATGCACTAACTTCCTTATGAGAATAATGTGAGGATTTCCAAGGAACTAAACCAAACTAAACATTAAAATCAAGCATAAAAATAATTTCTGGTTAGTAAACCATAAAATAAAATAATCATGTACATATTAAACCGTACTTTTACTGGAATTTTAATAAGTTTAAATGAATCGTAATATAGATAACATAGTCATCATTCACTTTACTTTAAATGTGTACTAAAAGTTAGGCTTTTTAACTGGCTCAGTCATCCTGCATTTTAAAAAACTGAAGGCCATTCTAGAATTTAATGCAAGAATTGTTAAATGCAAATATGCTCCTTCAGTAACTCCCCTGAACATCTTGTTCAACAAGAATTCACTTCTAGTTGCTTGGACTGTTGTTCACTCAGGTAAGACTCTTATTTCTTTTGCAGTGAACAATGTTTTGTGTTTAGCAAAATATAGGAAGTTACGCCACCAATGGGATGTGATTATCTATAACAGAGTAAGTTATTCCATATTCCCATTTTGAAAAATAAATTAATACATCAACACACTCTATAAAATTTATATAAACTTTAAAATACTAGCTAGCTAAAAGTGAAAAGAACATATAATTGGGATAATTTCATACCATGCATAGTCATTCTTCACAGAATTTTTATTACACAGTATGGAATGGATTATAGTAAATGTATTTCACACATGCTATTTCTTATTCAAAAGGAAATACAGAATAGGATATAGAAAAGTTCTAGCCAAATCTTCATTCAAATCCAACATTCATGGACGCCACTGTAATTGAAAGACATTTCCAAACAGATAGCTGTGGACCTCATTTTCCTTTAAAATAATATGTCTTTCACATCTGTTCCAACTAAAACATTCATGTTCTTAAACTTTACCAAACTGCCTTATGCCTAGTTTTTAAAATATTGTAGTTTTATTTTGTTTTACTTTAATTTACAACTAGTTAAGCTCATAAAATATAGTTCAAATTTTCAAATTATATTAACATGTTAATATGCATATCTAATCAACATTTTATATCAGTTATTTTCAACATTTCTAAAACTCCACTTGATTTTAACTGACCTTCAGGAAACTTCCTAAAATTTTATATTGTCATTTTAAGATCAATGTGAATTCACTTTTAGTATATCTTGTATAATATTACATATAATAATTCACTTTGAATATATCTTCTCAAAAAAGGTCAAAGTTTACAAATTCAGACAAAATGAATTCTATTAATTTTCAAAATTCTACTTTTCTTTCAATCTACTCAGTAATTACAAATTAAAATAAACATGCACGATTAAAATATGATAGGTATCTTTGAATTAATGATGATACTATCATTGGAACTTCTACAAAATTATCGTATCTCAGGTAATTATGAAATGAGTTCAAAGAACTTTCAGATCCAGGGTGTATTAAAAACTTATTATAAGAGAAAAGATAGAAAGAAAAAATAGAAGAAAGGAAAACAGTGAAGGCCTTATGTGCTTCTCAGTGAAACATATTTAAAAAGCAAAAATCTACAATAACAAAAATTTAAGATTACTATTTATCTAACAGTAAATTCAAAAGCACTTACAATGTTAATGGAAACTTAATCAGATTGGTTTTAACCAGTGATCTTTTGCATAGAGCAGTCAAATGTCCAGTTTAGGAAGACTGCCTAAACAATTTTATCCATAGGCCTTTCTTAATACTTAATTTAAAAAAATCTTGTACACTAGCACCACTCCTCCCATCAAAATCCCTATTTTGAAATATCTTTGCTATTCACTTTAGAGTATTTACTTAGAACAGGTAAATACAAATGCAACATTTAGAAACAATATAAATTGCATTCAATGTACTGAAGAGTGAACTGATACAGCATAGGGCCAACTTGTACTTCATACTCTGATTTTCAGGTGCAAACATTCATAACATAGAAGGAAATTACAATATAAATTGGGGACATCCTATAAAAGGATGTATATGCATACAAAAATAGAGAAAATTTAAAAAGCAACATCAAATATAAGAAAATAAAGTACAGATTATACACAAATACAGATAAACTCTGCGGGCATTAAAAAAATACTGATAAACTGCAAAGTAAAGATAACATAATCAAAACTGTTGATAGTAGGCTTCAAGATGGAATTTTGCACCACAGTTTAGAGGAGTTTCAATGTGAATTAAACACAGAAAGAAGCAGTCATTTTTCATGTGTGGAGAACATAAAGGCATGGAGAAGATGGTGAACTAAGGCGTTCAAAGGACAGAAGGAATAGAAAAATGACTTGTGAAAGCAACATGAAAACAACTAGAAAAAGGAGGTACAGGCCATGAGGCTAATAAATGACATTAACGTTAATCCAACTGTTCAGATCAAAGTCTAAGGTGTCATAGACGATACTTCCTCTCCCTGCACTCTGGAGCTAAACCATCACCAATTCCTATTATCTCTACCTCCTAAATATATCTTGAATCAGTTACAACAAAAAGTTCCTCACGCTTGAATCAGTTTCTCTCTTTAGTTTCCCAGTAATACCACCCACTGATCAGACTCTGTGGTCTCCAAGGTAGTCTCCCTGTCCCCATCTCCGCCTCACCCGCACTAGAAACCAGTTCTCTGTCAGGCTGGTCTGTTAAAAATGTCACTTAGGTCATTCTGCCTCCTCACTAGAAAACCTCTCAGCGGATTACCAATGCTCTCAGAAGAAAGCCTAGAATCTTTAACATGACATATATCATTTCAGTGCTTACCTATATCTCCAGTTTGACCTTGTACCCTCCAGCCTTAGGTGAGCCTTCTGCGCTGCCATGAAGGACTCCTCTCAGTTCCCCAGACACAACCTGCTCCCACTCCTTGTCTCCAGGCAAATTCTGCTGTAACATTCACAAGGAAGTCCTCCTTTATCATCCCTCTCCTCAGTCCCCTCGGACTAAGCAAGGTGTTCTTACCAATTGAGATCAACTGGTAACAGACTCTCAGGTCACCACATACTCAGTGTAGGAGGACACTTAGAGATGACTTACTTCTGTGATCTCTGACTATACTCATCAGAGCCCTCAGATTAAACAAGGTGCCTCAGAGAATAGGAGGAGGACCAGCCAGTGAGATGTTGGTCCCATCTACCACAAACTTCTGCCCCTGCTCCAACCAAATCGGCTTCACTTGCATGTGTTTTTACATACTAGGTCTTCACGTAACATTTCTTTTGGGGAAACAAAGTTCGAAAACCTCTGTGCTGAATAATTTCCAAATCCTGATCTGTAGTCCATCCATTCATATGAGATACCTTCCTCCTGCCATCAGTCCTAGCATCCTAACACAGTGATAGAAACCACCCTAGTAACTCTGGCGGAAATCTCCCATCATCTGAATTCTCTGCTTCCTTGATTCCGCCACATCTCATCAGTCACCAGATCCTGGTGTTCCTCCCTTCTGATGTCTCCCGCTTATCCCCATCTGTGCTGGCTACCAAGCTAACACAGATAGAGACCCTTTTTGTTCCTGGAATTACTACAGCGGCTTTTCATGTGGCTTACTTAACTCCAATCTCCCCTTCCTTAAGAACACCCAGGTTGGACTCTCTTTCATACAGTGTTTTCGTTTTATCCATAATAAAAATCTATGGTAGATTCCAGTTTAATATCATAACAAAGCCAAATTCCCCTCTTTGGTTTTTAAAGTCCTCCTTCTACAACTTGCCCAAACTACCTATTCAACCTACCAGACTTCCTTCTTCTTTGATCAGTTTTCTCAAAAGTGCATCATAATCACTCAAGCAGGATGCTCTCCACCTCTCCTCCTAAACCAGAGATCCAGGGCTGCATGGCCTGAGTTACCGAGGCACCGAGGCACCGAGGCACATCAGACACAGCAGAGTAGAACTTCGTGTTACCAGCTTGACAAGTTTATAGGAGCAATCTTCACATCTGGTGCATTCTCTGTACTTCTTAGGTACATCAAGCCCTGGCATAAAAATCCCACAGTTACGTAACATAAAATTACAGAGTTTATGAAAGACACTGGATAACATATATCTTACAATCTACATTTTATAGATGAGGAAGTAAAACTTAAAAAAATGAACTCAACCTGTTCAAGGTCACACAGCAAAGTTAATGGTGGGCCAGGAACTAGGCTACTAGTAGCACAGCTCCCTGCTCTCTCTCCGGATCCAGCTCAGTTCCAACCATCTTCACAGGAGGACTTACAGTGCAACAATTAAGACAGGACCTTAGACTCAGACTGCTGGAGTTTCAATACAGGTCAGAATGCTTACTGGAAAAATAAATTTTGGTTCTCTACTACAGTAATTTTCAGCTATTTGTCTTCATACCTGTGCACACTGACTTATGCTTATGCAAGCATAGAGTAGACAGAAAGCTGAATTTAACCCAAGGGAGGAGGGAGAGAGGAGCAAAGATCTGAAAGGGGAGAAAAGAGAAAGAGCAAAAGAAGCTGAAGAGTGGAGGGTGTTTGCATCGGGATGATTATAATGACAAATTATAGACTACAGGTAGGTAAGAGAGGAAGGTAAGAATTCAAGAATGCAGTAAGAAAGTGACCAAATCAATGGATTTGTTGGAATTGAGAGAGTAAAGAGGTGTGCTATAAAGAGAAAACTGTGGTGACCAAAAAGAGTGGAAGTCTTGAAACTGAATTTTTAAGTGGTTGTCAGTATTGATAATAACAAGATTAAAAATAGGAGGAAGGAAATTAGTAGCTAAAGTAAGGTGAAGGACAAGATGTTTTGATCTAGAAAGTATCCATTTGCTAGCTCAAATTTCTAACCAATTCTTCACATCTCTAATACCACCCTTTAAACCTAGGCAACCAGGGGCCTGCCTTGAACCATGTGTTTGAAAGAACCCCACTTTTTCCTCTTCTGGCCACCCCACTCCTACTAGGGGAGAAGTCCATGGGAGCCAGGAGGACTTTCTTGGCTGCATCCCCCTTTCTAGACTTTGCTCTGGGTACCAGGACTCTCAGAGTCCCTGATCAGTGTCCAAAGTCCAGGTTCAGAACCTATGCAAACATATTCCCCAGATCCATCTTCCTGAGAACTGACTATACTGCCAGCTGATGCTCCCTGAAATCTGAAGGATGGCCAAGAGGAGATACAGGAGTGGGCAGAATGTGAACATGTCAGCTGGAGTACTCATATCCATGCAAGTAAGATTCTTCACGACTGGGAGTGAGAACAAAGGACAGTGGGCTACCATTTGAACTCTTGTCTCAGAACTCAGGGTATTTGTTAGATTGGGACACCTCACTCCACTCTGGTTTATATTTCTGTCACTCCATTGGAATTATTCTCTCCAAAGACACAAATTACCTTATTCCCCAAACACAATGGTACTTAGCATCTTTAATCTTATTTGATACTCTTGACAAACTGCACCTTGAAAATCTTTCTTCCCAGGGTTTTGGGTACCACTCTTCTGGTATTATTTCCTACTCTCTGGTTATTCCATCTCAGTTATTTTGTTGACTTCTCTTCCACCAAATGATTCTTAAATATTGGTGTACTTTCGGAGACTCTACTTAGCTTTCTTTTCTCCCTCTACAAATTCTCCCTGAGAAAACCATCATGGCCATGGCTCCAACTGCTCCCATGAGTTAATAATTCTAAAACACTATCTTCAGCCCCCAAATCTTCTTGATCCATATTTTGACTGCCTACTGGATTAGCAATTTTTGAAGTCCTAACACATATTAAATTTGACTTGCCTCAAACAGAAGACACCAACTCACCCTCTAAATCTGCAACGAGTTTCACATTCCTTGTTTGACTAACATCACCATCCTCCAAGCCCAAAACTCATTCTAAACTTTTGAGCTCACACCCACTCACCAAGTTCCATGAATTCTACTTCTTCAGTATGTTTCAAATTTTTATATTTTTCTTCAGGATGCCAATTCAGTACAAGCCCTTGGCATGTCTCACCTGAACTTTTGGATACAGTCTAATAATTGGTTTCCCTGCCTCAAAACCCCTATGTAGCTGCCAAAGCAATTATTCTGGAAACTCAGATCTTCAGCATTCCATTCCTCTAAGTAAAAATCCTTCAATATTCCTTATTACCTATAGCAGTGCCTCGTGAACTTTCTGGCCTTCCTATTTATTTCACTAACAGCTAAAATGATCAGTACCTTGGCACCACTATCACTCATTCACATGCTCCAGGGTTGTGGGGCATACTGTTTGCAAAGCCCTGACCTACAAATGAAGTCCAAATTCTATGAAGTCATTCCACATTGGCTTCTGTTTATTGCACCAGTCTTACTTTCCCCTGCACTTTAGAATTCAGCCTCTATCGAACAATTAGTCATTCTCCCTCTTGTACCTTCTTGTCTTTCCGTATGCATTTCCCTCTGTCTACAACATCCTTCCTCACACTGTCTGCAGAGCAAACTTGGTAAAACTCTGTCATTTTTACATCACTGTTTTTAGCTCATCTTACCTACTTAATGAAGAGCTTCTCAAGAGAAGGACCATGTTTCATTCCCATAGACTACCAGAGGATTTTAATTAATATTTGAAAAATAAAAATCGGAATGAAATTCTTGCTTCCCATATATTATTCCATTTAATCATAATACTAAAAAGCCTTAATACACAACATTAAAAATGAAAAGAGGAACATAACTACACATATCCATTTATACATTAATCAACTATACACAGAATTATAACTTCACAAGACTTCAAAACCCAAAAGGGAATAACTGTTATCTTATTTCATGAGAGGAGACAGTAAAGTTCAGGGAAGTTAGGTAATTTGACAAGGTCATAGATGTAAGAGGATAACATAATCACCTTATTCTCAAAATGCAATTAATTAAATTTGAAACAAATAAAAATGTAACCCAAACTCTCAAATGTTGGGAAATTTAAAAATACAAGTCAAATAAATGTCTCAAAGAAGAAATCACAGTAAATATTAGAAAATATTTAGAATTGGCTGACACTGAAAGCTGATGCACCAAATGTGATATTACGATTTATAATTTATAATGTGATAAATAACAAAGGTGTCTTACGTTATGTTAAAGAGGCGACTTGGAAAGCCCCTAGGTAACCAAAAAATGAGGCTGGCTGCCAAGGTTAGAACTTTCAGTCCCACACCCCTACCCACTACATCCTCTAGGAGGGGAGAAGCCTGGAGAATGAGTGCAATCACTAATGGCTGATAATTTAATCAATGTAACTATGTAATGAAGCCTTCATAAAAATCTGAAAGGATGAGGCTCAGAGAGCTTCTGGGTTGGTGAGCACGTGGAGATTCTGAGAGAGTGTCTCACTCTGAGAATGTGGAAGCTCGCCCCTTCCCACACACCCTGCCCTGTGCATCTGACGGTTCCTGAGTTACTCTCTTTTTAAATAAACCAGTAATCTACTGAGTTAAATGTTTCTCAGAGTTCTGTGAGTCACTCAAGCAAATTAATCGAATCCAAAGAGGGGATCGATGAAACCATATATAGCTGGTTAGCCAGAAGCACGGGTAACAACCTGGACTTGCAGCTGACATGTGAAGCTGGGGCGGGGAGGGGGAGGGGGAGTCTTATAGGACTGAACTATTAAACTGTAGGATCTGGCTTGGTGGTGTGGAGACACACACACACACTGAAACTGAAGTCAGAATCATACCAAAACATGTGGGATAAGCTAAAGCCAAGAAAGGCGGGGTGGGGAGGAGGAGCATACTTTAGAAGATAAAATATCGGTGTTCGGTGTTTAACTCAAGATGTTGCAGAGGTGGAGAGTGAGTCCAAAGAAAGGCAAAGGAAAGGAATAGTTATGAGGGCAAAAACAAGAAAACAGAAAACAATGGAAAAACAGTATCATCAAAACTAAAAGCTACTTCTTTTAAAATAGTATACACAGGACTGAGTCAGGAAAAGGAAGACACAATATTAGCAATGAAAAGGGCACCATTACCACACACAGAGAAAATACTATAAATACTTTTAGTAAGATATATTTGAAAACAAGATGAACTGAACAGTTTCCTAGAAAACTGTAATTTAATAAAATGAATAAAAAGAAATAGTAAACCTAAGTAGACCCACAGCTATTAAAGAAATTCAATCTGCAGTTAAAAAACAGAACAAAACTCTTACTCCTCTATAAAGACACAAACATACAGACACACACATAACAGGACTGTCCAAAAAATACACAATTTTACATGTGAGTTAAATAAAACCATCTACAAACAGATAATCTTGACCTGATATCAATGGTTCCAGAGATGAGATAAATGGAGAAATTTTTCTTATCCGCTAAAACTGCACATGATTGTTTATAACTGAGACCCAACAAGGGAGAGTTAACTACATAAGCATTTTGGTTGGTTTGCTTCCATATAATGAGAAGTCTAGAGACAGGTGATTGCTAACATTGGCTTAATGGCTATATTATTTTCCTATTGCTGCTGAAACAAACTGGGAGGCTTAAAACAACACAAATGTATTATCTTATAGCTCTAGTGCTCAGAAGTTTGAAATGGGTTTCAACGGGCTGAAGTCAAATTGTCAACAGGCCTGCATTTCTTCCAGAGGCTTGAGCTCCCTTTTGTAGATTCTAAACCCTCTGTGGGACAGTGCTATGGAAAACAGTATGCCAGTTCCTCAAAAGATTTAAAATAGAATTATGCAATTTCACTTCTGTATATATACTCAAAATGACTGGAAGCAGAGCCTCGAAGAGATAACTGTACACTCGTGTTCATAGCTGAGTCATTCATGATAGACAAATCGTGGGAGCAACTCAAGCTTCCATTTAAAGATGAATGGATAAGTGAAATGTAGAATGACAATGGAGTATCATTCAGCCTTAAAGAGGAAGGAAATTCTGACACCTGCTACAACACAGTTGAATGCTGAGGCCATTATGCTAGGTTAAGTTGGTCACAAAAAGACTGCGTGACTTCACTTACATAAAGTACTCACAGGAGTGAGTCAAAAAATCATAGAGACAGAAAGTAGAACAGCGGTTGCCACGTGCTGGGGGAGGGAGGGTTTGGGAATTACTGTTTAATGGGTATAGAGTTTCAGTTTTACAAGATGAAAAGAGTTACAAAGATGGATGGTGACAACAGTTACACAGCATTCTGAATGTATTTAGTAACATTGAACTGCACACTTAAAGATGATTAAGGTGAAATTTTATGCTATGTGTTTCTTGTCACACACAAAAAAAACTGGAGACAAAAAGAATTTAAAAAGTACACACACACAACAGTTTAGCCATACAAGTGCCATTCTCCTCGAATATTGCAAAATGGAAGAGTCAGAAAGAGAACACAATTCTATTTGCCACACAACTCAATAGGTCTATGTCTGTCAATACATGCTTAGACCTAGTCTCATTTAGCCTGAGCATCTCACCACACGTGTCTAAAGAAATTGTCATTTTTCAAACAGGACCCCTCATTACAAGCATTCTGGTGCTCAACACGATCTAAAGCAAACTGCTAGACGAAGAATACAATAGACATGCATTACAAAACAGGTTACTACCTGTAATATACAAAAAGCCATTTAGATTTAAGATGAAAAACATCAATGCCTCAAAAGAGGCATGAACTGTATGTAATTCACAGAAGAGCAAAATAAGTAGCCCAAACCTTTGAAAACATATTTAAGTTTACTAAGAAAATTGTAAAATTAAGTAAGCTATTATCCTATATTAGTAATAATAAGACAGATAAACACTAGTGTTGGTAAAGTTGTTAGAGAAACAAGTTTCCAGAGCCATTGTTTTAATAAGAGTATAAACCAATACATTTATAAAGCAATTTGACAACATTAATCACAACTTTAAATGATCAACCCTGTTGAAACAGTAGTTACGCTTCTAGGTATATATCCTATGACAATAAATCGAAGAAATTATTAGAAACAAAGATGTCCATCAAGTGTTGGCTAATTATTTAAAAGCTGGAAACAATCCAAATGTCTGATAGAGACTGCAGAGAATAAATAACAGAACTATGCAGATATAAAAATAACAAAGGAGACTTCTGAGTAATAACGTGGAAAGATGCCCACAACCTATCGCAAAGTATAAAAAGGTTTTATATCTTTATTTCCAAAATAAAAAGTTTTATTCATCTTTCTGATTATAAAGATAATTTTAAACTCTTATTGAATATGTGTGTAATATAAAAAAGATTAAAAGAAAAAAAATCATCCTAGATTCTTTAAGCAGATAATCTTCCTGGGTCACTAGTCTAAGTTACACAAAAATTACTCCAAACTGAGAATTAAGATAATAGTCTTTAGTACAAAATCACTATCATTTTAACCTTAAGATCTCTTAAATTCTCATACAGAAATAAATATACTATGGAGAACACTGAAAGTTGGTACTAAAGAAGACTTATTTCAAAGTCTCTAAAATTTATTTAAATTTACAAAATTCACCACTCAGAGGTAAAAAAAATCCATGTCAATAATGTAAACAACTATGCCAATACAACAGCATTCAAAAGACTTTTGAGATTGTGAAACTGGAAAAAAAAAAAAGTTAACAGACTGAAAGCAATTAACTGCAGGAAGAGATTTTAAACAATAAAGCAATGTATAAATGAGCAAGCACAGCTCACAGCTACAGTATCAAACCATGCAGTGACCACCCAAGCACATGAGAGCTCGGAAGAAAGAAACGGGTTTTCTACAACACCTTAGGAAAAAAATTTAAATATCTGACCACACACATTCCCAGTCCACGTAGTTACAGAGGAGTGAAAATAACAGGAAAAATGATATAAAAATGAAGAAAAGTATAAATTATGCCAACTGAGAGAGTCATTTGATGAATAGCAATCAAAAAACTGACACAAAAAAGCTAGTGAAAGGAAATCAGCATCATCTGAAAGAAATACAGAAACTTTTGTCTAGTGAAACATTAATTTACAACAGTAAAAATACATAAGTTTTTATCATAAAGAATAGACTATTCTGAAATAGAGAATGTTATCTCACTCCAGACACTGTGAATATGCAGGAAAAACACATTTGTGAGACCATTAAGTATAGTCAAATAGTATCTGTTTATAAAATTGAAGAGAAGTCAAATGCTTTCACATAAAAGAAAATTATCAACAGTTTATATAATCATAACTTACTTCAAGGTACCAAAATTCATATGTAATTACTTACAAAGTTAACAGCCAACTTATATATACTGTTAAATAAATGGAACTCCAGTTAATCTAAGAAGCCCCAAAACAAGTAAGACCTTTATTAAAAATTACATTATGTTTTGACATCTCAACTTGAAAATACTACTCTCTTTCACTCATAATATGAACTGGTGGGGAACGTTATAGATTAAGCATAAAATATGTGTATTATTAATAAGATACTATTATTAGTGTAAAAATCAGCACAGATGAACATACTAATTACAACACTTTGATCTTTCCTTAATGGAGAAGAAAAAGTATGGAAAAAGCTCTTACTCGGTCTTACTGTCACTATTTCAAAGTTAGGACTGTGTAATTAGACATGTTCTCATGGGATTTTACTACAACCCAAAAATATTTTGTTCATTTTCACCAAGTACAAAATATCTCATTTATATAACAAAATGTTTTAATGTTCCTTATACTACCAAAACATATAATGTCTCTAGTATATAGCCCATTTACATCTACTTTGAAAACTTATTCTCAAATTGTAAATCTTAAATTTACAAACAATAAATGAAGAAATTTGTCCTTGAAGACCAGCTAAAGAAAGTTTCTCAAAAATAAAAGAAATGAAAAAGAAGGAATCTCAGAGCACAAGTAAGGAAAAAATTTTAAAAAGCAGGAATATGGGTACATTCAATAGCCAATCACTCCAAGTTTTATAAATCATATCTGATAATTACGACAAAACCTGTAACAACACCATCTGATACTAAGATGATATTTAAGAGAGGAAAGTAAAGGGACCTAAATAGAAATAAGGCTGCTACACATCACTTGAAGAAAAAAAAAAAAAAAGTTTGCTACCAGTATATTAAGATAGCTCATATATGTATGTATATTGTAATACTGAGAGCAACCAGTATGAAAATTATACAAAATATGCTCAAAAATGCTAATAAAAACTCAAGGTGGAATCCCCAAAAATGTTCAAGAACATGCAGGAAAGCAAGAAAAGAGAAAAGGAGAAATGAGAAAAAAGAAAATAGTAAACAACAAAAAAATAAAATCAAAGACAAACTATCACACATTAATAATTAACCTAAATGAAAATGGTTACAATTCAATTGAAATAGCAGTTTGGCAGAGTGGCTGAAAAACATGAAAGTAATATTTTAAAAGCAAAAGCTTGAAAAAAGACATAACATGTAAATACTAATCAACAAAAAGCAGGAGTGGCTATATTAATATCAGAGAAAGTAGATTCCAGAGCAAAGAAAACTACAAGAGGCAAAGGCAGAGATCACATAGTGATAAGAGGATCAATTCACAAGGAAGACATAACAATCCTGCAAAATTTCATACATCCATAAACAAGAGTCTCAGAATATATAAAGCAAAAATAGTGCTGAAAAAAAAAAACAGACAAATCCACAATTATAACTGGGACTCAATAATTCCTTCTCAGCAAATGATAGATGTATTTGTCAGAAAATTATCAAGGATATCAAAAATTTGAACACCACAACCAACAGGACCAAACTGAAACAAACAATACTCCACCCAACAACAGTGCCTGGGGAATATTCAAGACAGACTATATCCTAGGATATAAAGCAAATCTCCACATATTTAAAAGAACTGAAATCATACAAAGCATGTTATCTAAACATGATGGAATCAAAGCGGCATTCAATAACAGAAAGACAATGAGAAATCTCTATAAACACTTGGAAATTAAACAGCATACTTCTAAATAATCCATGGGTCAAAGAGGAAGTCACAATGAAAATTTTTGAATATATAAAACCGAAACAACAAACACAAACACATCTATTTTTGTTTGATGTGGCTAAAAGCAGTGCAGAGAAAGAAACTGATAGCAATACATGCTATTATTAGAAAAGAAGAATGATCTCAAATGAATGATTTAAGTTCTTACCTCAAAAAACTAGAAAAGAGAGGAGGAAATAAACCCAAAGCAGGCAAAAGGAAGAGAAAAATAAAGACAACACATAAAATTGGAAATAAGAAAACAGAAAAAATTAATAGAACAAAAAGCTGGTTTTTAGGGAAAAATGCATGAAACTGATAAACCTCTGGGAGGACAGACAAACAGATAAAAGACAGATCACTAATACCTGGAATGAAAAGGAGAACATCAGTATAGAGCATACAGCCATTAAAAGGATAAGGGACTACTACTAACAACTTTATGTTTATAAATTTGACAGTTTAGAGGAGACTAAGTCCTTAAAAATCAAACACTACCAAAACATAACCAAGATAGATAATATGAATTGTCCTATAACAGCTAAAAAAATTTAATTCATAACTTAAAAGCTGCCTCTCCCCTCTCCCCAAGTCACCAGGCCTAAATGGTTCCAGTGGAGAATTCAAGCAATCATGTGAAAAAGAAATAACACACATTTTCACAATCTGTTCAAGAAAAAGAGGAGAGAAAACGATTCTCTGTATAGCACAGGGAAATATACACAAAATGTTATGATAAATCACAGAGAAAAAAATGTGACAATGAGTGTGTATATGTCCATGAATGACTGAAAAATTGTGCTGAACACTGGAATTTGACACAACATTGTAAAATGATTATAAATCAATAAAAAATGTTAAAAAAAAAAACGATTCTCATTTTACAAGACTAATACTATCCTGATACTAAAACTAGATATATATTATACAAATTAACTACAGGTAATTTTCTCTCATGAATGTAGATGCAATATTTTTTTAAAAAACCTCAACAAAACATTAGTAAATCAAACCCAACTACATATATAACGAATTATAAACCATGATCAACCAGGGTTTATTCCACATATGCAAGGCTGGTTCAACATTTTAAAAAAATCAATATGGTCCATCATACTAACAGGCTAATGAAGGAAAATAATATGATCATGTCAATTGAGGCAGAAAAAAAAAATCTGACAAAATCCAACATCAATTCATGATTAAAAATTCTCAGCAAGTTAGGAAGAGAGGGAAGCTTCCTTAACACAATAGAAGAGTATCTGCATAAAACTTAGAGCTAACATTGTACCTAGTGACAGAAAACTAAATTCTTTCTCCCTAAGTTTTTAAACAAGGCAAAGACAACCATTTCATCACTCTTATTCAACACATTACTGGAAGTTCTAGATACTGCAATAAAGCAAGAAAAAGAAACAAAAGGCACATCGTATGAAAAGGAAGAAATAAATGTCCCTGTTTGTAGACAATATTATTTTCAATAAAGAAAATTCTTAAGCAGGCTACCCAAAAACCTCCTAGTACTAGTAAATGAGTTCAGGTAGGTTAGAGAATACAAGATCAACAAATATCAAGGTATTTCTAACCACTAAAAATGAACATGTGGAAAAAAACTAAAATACTCCAAATAAATTATAGTTACTCCAAAGAAAATGAAATACTTAGACATAAGTGTAACAAAACATGAACAGGAGCCATATATTGAAAAGTATAAAATGTTGATGAAATGAAACAAAGGAAGACCCAAATAAATAGAGAGACATACCGTGTTCATGAACCAAAAGGCTCAATATAAAAAAAATGCCAATTATTCCAAAACTACATGTTTGATACAGTACCTATCAAAATCTAAGCAAGGGACTTAGATCTGGGACTCTTATTCTGTATTGGAGCACTACAATAGATAAAACCATCTTCAACAAAGAAGAATAAAGTTGCGGGAAGACTCACTGTACATGACATAAAGAGTAAATTTAGCTAAAGTAATCAAGATACTATGGTACTGGTGCATGGACAGACACAGAGATCAATGAAATGGAATGAAATAGAGAACGTGGAGAACACAGTATGGCCTCCTGATTTACAAACACAAACCAATACAATGGAGAAAGTATAGCTTTTTCAACAAATGGTGAGGGAGAGCTTGGACATAATAGGCAAAAAAAATACTTCAAGCTAAACTTCACACCTTATACAAAAATAAACTCAAAATGGATCACAGTACTAAATGTAAAACATCAAAATTTTAGCAAAGAAAAAATAGAAAATCTTTGGTCATCAGGTCTATTTATTTTATTGTTAGTTTTTTGTTTTTTTTTAATGGAAAGACTGGGGATTGAACCCTCATGCATACTAAGCACGTTCTACCTAACTGAGCTACATCCTCTCCATAGAAAATCTTCGGGATGTAGGGCTAGGCTCGATACCAAAAGCATGATCTACAAAAGGAAACGCTACAAAATGGATCTCATAAAAGTTAAGCCTTTAGCTTTATAAAACATGAAAAGACAAGCAACAAAAAAAGAGAGAAAAATATTTGTGAACCATATATCAGACAAAGGACTAGCATGTACATCTAAAAAGCACTCTCAAAGCTCAACAGTAAAACCACAAATACACAATTAGAAAACAGCAAAAGGGATCGGTGGACACTTCACAGAAGAGGACACACAGATGTCAAATCAGCACACAAAGAGATGTTCAACACATTAGCCATTAGGAAAATACAAATGAAAACCCCACGATTACCACGAAACGCCTATCAGAATCGCTAAAATTAAAAATGGTGGCAATACCAAAGGCTGACGAGGATGCAGAGAAAATAGGTCACTCATACATTGTTGATGGTAATGCAAAATAGTGCAGATACTCTGGAAAATGGCTTAGCAAGTTTCTCAAAAAAACTAAATATACAGTTATCATATGACCTAGCAATTATGCTTTTGGGCATTATTCCAGAGAAATTAGAACTCACAGTCATACAGAATCTTGTACAAAAATGTTCACAGAAACTTTATTTGTAACAGTCAAAAACTGTAAAAACAAACAAAAAACACAGATATCCTTCAATGGATGAATATTAAACAAACTGTGGTATAGCCACCCCATGGAATACTACTCAGCATTAAGCAGCTATGAATTACAGATACACGTGACAACTTGAATGACTCTCCATGGAATTACGCTGCATGAAAAAGCTAATACCAGATTCCATACTTAGAAATCCACTTAACTTTCTTAAAGTGGTAAAATTACAGAAATAACAGATTCATGGTTGCCAGGAGATAAAGACAGGGATGGCAGACATGTGAGGTGGTTGTAAGAAGGCAATAAAAGGAATCCTGTGGTGATGGAACTGTTCTATGTCTTGACTACAGTAACAGATATACGGAAGTATGTGTAATGAAAATGCACACACAAGAGAACTACATGCAATAATCACACACACACATAAACGAGTACAAGTAAAACTGCAGAAATCTGAACAAGATCAGTGGATTTTATCAATATCATTATTTGGATTCTGACAGTATACTAGTTTTGCAAGATGTAGCCACTGAGAGAAACTGCGTAAAGTATAAACAGCAACACTGTATTATTTTTTTACAACTAAATTCAAATCTACTTTGAATCTCAAAATAAAACATTTAATTTAAAAAACGAAAAAAGAACCAGAAATGATACAATGTACTATCATAAAACCCTAATAGGGTGTGATTCATTACATTAATACATGACTAGCAGTTCTAATCAGAATACTAGCATTGTAAATTAGAACACTAGCTATTTATAGTACTTTTCTTAATTAGATAAACCATGTCTTAAAAAGCTCCTATAATTTGTATGCAATAGTTTATAAATTAAACTTCTTAACTTGACATCGTATCTCTTCAACTTATCTTGCCCTCATGTAACAAATAAATTAAAGCTAAATTACATGCTCTATCAAATTCCAGGAAATTCTGAATCAATAAAGTTTCAAATTAGCAAATATTTTAAGAATGTTCTGACTATACTTATTGCACAAACATATTAATATAATCAAATTTAGAATTTTATTTAAGAACTTACTATGAAACTCAAAATTCCAAGTTTATTTTAAATTTCTTAATTGAAAACATTACTATAACTTTAATGTCAAATTATAAGTTAGAATCTTATAAATATGATATAAACATTTATTAGGATTAAATTACATGAAAAAATCAAAATAAAATATGCCTAAACATGAGTTGAAATATATATATAATACCTACTAAATTTAGGATGCATAACTGAATTTCTACCAAAAACAAATTTTTTGAGTCAAATTCCACAAAGAAGCAAAGATTACATCTTTTCAGTTAGAATTCATCTATAAGATTCAAAGTTAAACATAATACATAGTCATATAATATAAATGTCATCTTAAAATTAATCAACATCATTCTTACCATCCACTATTTCTGAAGCTTTCCTGTTCCCATTGCATAGTCTAATTAAAGACGTTGTTGTTACCTATACACAAGTACTCCCTCTAAATAGCATGAAATTCTCTCAATGGGATTATTAAAGAATCTACAGTATTTCATGGTTTGAGCAGAACAAACTATGACATGGTGAAAAAAATGTTTCTCCCTGTGTGGTTCTGCCACCACCCATATACAAAGTTTACTGTTAAAAAAAAAAAAAAGTACTGACACTTCACACTATATAGCATCTTAGCACCAATCAATCTCAAAAAATTTAAATCGCTCTATGTTATCATTTCACAAAAGGACAAGAGGGATATAGGAGTTAATTAAAACTATACCAGATTTTACAGAGTACCAATAAAGGCAACAAAATTCATTCATGATAATGTCTGTTATTAACATTCAGTAAATTCTGAATGAGGAAATAGCAAAAAGTGACTCATAATTATGTATCTTTTTGAACATATACAACTTTCCAACTGTTTAGCTTATTTTTAAACACTTTTTAATTATCTACATTGTAAGAAGGATTTTTATGTCCTTTACTCCAAGGCCAAAAGAACATTTAGGCAAAAATAACTCCCTTAATTAATCTATATTTTATGGAATTTCTTATATACCTTAATTTTCAAGAATCAGGTTCAACACCAAAACAAACTGACAGCTGTTCTATCATATTATCAGTACTGATCCCAGTTGTGATCACTACTAAGTTCATGCACTAAAATATTAAAATTCAAACTTAGAGACATTTCTATTCATTTCAAATATGGAGAGAAATTAGCTGGGTGGAATTCATCATTCTTTTTTCCTCTATCTTCCTCTTCCTCATCACTGAGTATGTGGTTAGCGAGCATTTTTTTTCAACCCAGAAACTACCTCGAAAGTTTGTCTCAGGTCTTTCATTAAGAATGCCTAATAAAATTCCACTTTTTTCACACAAATTGCTTTAAAGATAAAATTTTAATACATTTCACTCTCAACCTACTTTTAAATATGTATCAAAACCTGACTCTACCCACATTTCAGACACATTTCCAAAAGACACATTGACCTACAGTCTTCCCTCTCTCCCTCTTTCCACATGGTTATGATGGTTTATTAGTAAAATTAATGTATACAACTAAAAAATTCCTATTCTACATAACAGGTGACTAACACGAAGCAAACTGTTTAGTACAGTGGGAGAAGGAGCATAAATTCATTAAGGGGAAAAAACTAACCCAAATACTACCATCCTCACAAAATTTCAATATACCAATGTAATCTTCACATAAGCGACAGCTGGTACTAGATTTATTAAGTACTTACAATGTGCCAAGAACCATGCCCTTTACATGTATTAACTAATTTTATCCTCTCAATAGTCCTAAATACTACTGCTACAATTTCACAACAGATCTATCAAGCCCCAAAAATAATGACATCTTTGAGTTGAGTGTATTAAAACTATAAATTTTGTTTCAGAAAAATATTGTCATTTGGAGGCAGCTAAATTATTTTAAGTAGTTTTCTGCCACCACTGAGTATATACTATGACTCTATTATATATGTTACATAATATATATAACTTGTTTACTCAAATATAGGAAAAAAATAAGAAAATTTTAAGTCTGCATAATGAGTTAATGTGTTGTTATAAGAGGCTTATTAAAATTACAAATTTTTATCTCATTAATGATCTTTATGAAATTAAAGAATACTGAAAATACTCTCCACTTACACTACCACCAGGCCTATTTAATTAAGTGAAAAGGTAACAGTGAAAGAAAATTTCCATTAAGAGTAGAGCCATCCAAGGTCAGTTCAACATTCTCTATCCATATAGTTAATCCAAGAAGCCAAAGTTCTTACATCATAAAAATATGTTCATACTATAATTACGCTTAAAGGGCACTTCAGTGATTGAAGGGGACCACAATGATGTCTTTATAATAGAAGAATTTCTAGAATTAAAATAGTTATGAAAAATTATTTGTATTAGATATCCTAAGAAAACATGCTTTCCTTTCAGAAGTTCAGTATTTGTAATGTTAATTAATTTGATGAATTCCTTAACCCTATGAAGTTTGTGTGCTGGTCCCTTTAGATTTACATTTGTTATTTAACTCAACCTAGATCTAAGCCTTAAAAACATATAAATGCCTAAGAGAAAACAGGATACTGCTAATATAAAAAAATTATGGGATTTCAATTACTAGGTTTTTCTACTAGTTTTAGACTGATTCCAAGAAAAGGGATATTTATATTTGCTTTCAGTTTCCATTTTGTGTTTCTGATTTGGAACTTATACATTAGGTAAGGGAAAGATGGACCAGACATCGGTTGGATTCCCAGATCACAACCAGTTTTCTAGAGAGAGAAGATACCCAGAGCCACCTGGCAGATTTACGCCATGAACAACGAGAGACAAAGGCAGGAAATACAAGAAGTACGAAGGCACAGGTACTGGGTACTTCACCAAGCAACTCAACGGTAACTAGTCTTTAATTTACCATTTTGTCCTCCCAGACAAATTTTTTAAAAAACACATTTAAGTTACAAAGTACTTTAGTGAAGACTATGTGGGAATTTGAAACATATTCCAAAAAACAAAAATAAAATTTTTTTTCTTCCTTTATCGAAGTAAAATGGATGGGGAAGAAAAACGAAGCAAAACAAAATATTTACTCTCAAAGCACATAATAAGCCTTTGACAATTTGAAAACACAAAGTAACAGCAACGCAATGGCAATAGCACATATGCAGGCATAACCTCTACAACTAAATCATCTTCCAGCTGCTCCTCAAGTAAAATCAGTAAGTCAACAGAGTTTGCTTTTATTATTTTCTGCTTCTCTTCTAGACAATGGTTAATTTTGTGTGTCAATTTGAATGTGCCAAGGAGTGCCCAGATATTTAATTCAACATCATTTTGGGTGTTTCTGTGAGGGTATTATTAGATGAGATTAACATTTAAATTAGTTGACTGTAAAAAGCAGACGGCCCTCCATAATGTGGGTGGGCTTCACGCCACCAAGTGCGGCCTTAACAAAAGGCTGATCCTCCCACAAATAAAGAATTCTCCCACCTAATGCCCTTCAACGGGAACACAGGCACTTCCCGCTAGACATCCTTCAAACAGAAACATCAGCTGTTCCTGGCGACACAGCAGCTTCCAGCCTTACTTGCCAGCCTCCAAAACTGCATTAGCCAATTCCTTTTAAGTCTCTTCATATAGACACATACACTTTCATACACACAGAGACCTACTGGTTCTATTTCTCTAGAAAACCCTGACCAATCCATTTTCTAAAAGTAAGTTTTTTACACTCAACTTATCAACAAGATTACAGAAGGTTAAGACACTGAGAAAATACAAGCCTGTTCAAAGCATTTTATTCAAATCTGTGAATTAACACTCTAAAATGTGCTAAGGATGAATACTAACGTTTTTAAAAACTGTTATGTAAAATCAATTACAGCCTTCTGTTATATGAAAAGTCATGAATTTTAAAAAAGAGTGTGTTTTTAAAAATATTACTAATTTTATTTATTTTTTTTTATTTATTCTTACCATAATAAGTAGTTTCACTGAAGCATTTATTGAGTGAACTCCTTGGGACTCTGTATGTATCACAGCAGGGGCTAAAGCCTTTAACCTAGGAGAACTATAAATCAAGTGACATGAAAGGGCAGTGTTCTGACTTAGGTGAGCTTTTCATTCTGAGAGGTGATTTTGCCTCCAAAGCAGGTAACACATAGAGTGAGGTAGATATACACACACACGCACGCACGTATGCACACACACACGAGTCATGCACTCTACGACACCAAAATATCACCACAAAAATAACAATATTTGACATGTACTGAGCACTTACTATGTTCCAGACAGTGTTCTAAATATCTTATTTGTATGATGTCACTTAACCTTCTACTCAGCCTCCATCCTTGATAGCATTACCAGCCACATTTTGAAAATGAGAAAACTGAAGCCCAAACAGCTCAACTATTCCAAAAACACACAACAAGTAAATGGCCTCCACTCAAATTCCAAATTGACTCTAAGCCCACATTCTTCACCACTACATTATACCAAGAGTTACCCTAAGGGAAATGTTTTACTTTCCAGGAAATCTTCTAGAACAGTGTGGCCAAAACTGTAAGTTACATTTAAAATGGCTGTGATATGCAGAGACATCACTTAAAAAAAAAAAAAAAAAAGACACAATCTCAAATTCTTTTTCTTGTTCAAAAAAATGGCTGAGCAGTCCTTGTAAATTAGTCACTACATATCTACCAAATTCTAATACAGCTATGATGTTACAACAAGGATTCTCTTTGCACAAGCTATAAAATCGCCATTTTCTTTTAAAATGTCACCTATGTATATTCAACTCCTGGATAAAATATATTACTGAGTAAACAGTGATGTTTTGTTCAGTTATTTAAAATTCTTTAATCGTTTGGTAAGCCACATCAAAGTTGTTGAATAACAAAAGCAAGTATAAGACTTTGTTTCTTATTTTTTTACTGGACTGAGTACTTATTTGCAAATTAAATAATTACTGAGATTTTCTTAATCTTTGGTAGCAATACTATATATTTTGTTTTCTTTGTTTACCAAGCTTAATACTCTTCCTACAGCATAACAACTTAAAATTATGATACTTTAAGACTTTGAAAGTGTGAAGAAATTATAGCTGGGTATTAACTTACTATCTTTATGTCCAATTTATAATTTTCTTCATTTAAATGATAAGTTTTCCACTGAGATGTATGCTGACTGGAGGCTTCTCGAGGGTACAACAGATTTGTATAAAATTGAATATTCATGTTTTTAAAACCCCTAAAAATAGTTCAATATAATACAAAGGCCTTCTTAATAAAATATAACAGCCATATACACCAGACACCTTGCATAATTCTGCCCTAACCTCCCTAACATGAAAATATCTCCCTTGGGATTTTTTTTTTCAGATTTCAATTTCTAATTTTTAATTTCTAATTTCAGATTCTTCTAATTTCTTAGATTAGAAAGACAGAAAGGGAAGAAAAAATTAAAATTAACTGTAGGAAAAAGGCCAACACAGAAATCAACTAAATGGCTAAAAATGAAAAGTTTCCCCTTATAAATACTTATGAACAGTTGTAATATCTGAAAAGTTTTAAACTACTGGTAAAGGACAAACTGCATCACATCCTCTATATAAATGTCTTTTCACTCAACGTACCAAAATCCAGAATAAGTTCTCTTCTGAAATCCGCGAGGCTCAAGGAACATTACTTCTGAGAAAGAAGTTTGTAGATACTTCTCCCTAATAGTATTTGGATTAGTAACTTCTTAGAAACAGTAATTTATTTTCAGTTTTTCAGGAACCACCACACTATTTTCCACAGCAACTGCACCATTTTATATTCCTACCAGCAATGCTCAAGCATTCCAATTTCTTCACATCCTTGCCAATGCTTGTTTTTTTGTTTTTGGGTTTTGGGGGTTTTCTGGATAATAGCCACCTTACGGGGTGTGAAGTGCTATCTCATTGCAGTTTTGATTGGCATGTCTCTGATGATTAGTGATGCTGAGCATCTTTTCACATTCGTACTGGTCATATGGATTATCTTCTTGGGAGAACTGTCTATTCAGGTTCTTTGCTCATTTTTCAACTGGTTTCTTTCTATGTTGTTGAGTTCTAGGAATTATTGATATATTCTGCAATATTAACTCCTTATAACTTATATGACTTGCAAATATTTTCTTTCATTCTGTGGGTTGCTTTTTCACTCTCTTTAGAGTGTCCCTTGGTGTACAAAAGTTTTTAATTTTGAGGAAGTCCAATTTACTGATTTTTTCTTTTGGTGCTTTTAGTGTCATATCCAAGAAATCCTTGCTAAATTAAATGTCATGAAGATGTTCCCTTATGTTTTCTTCTGAGTCTTACAGTTTTAGCTCTTACATTTAGGTCCATGATCACTCAAGTAAACTTCTGAAACATAACCACTCACAAGTAGAAAACTATCATTAAATTCCAAACTAATAAATAGTTTTTACATCAATCTAAACTATAAATGATTTACACTGAACCCTATCATAACAGTCTTTTTTACCATAGCATGAAGTACTTCATTGTGAGGCCAAGGCTAGAAAAAAGATATTAACCTTTCAGAAAATAACAAGAATAAGGCTCAGGCAAGAATACAGGTCATAATAAGATCTAAATGTACACTTCTCATCAACTGTCAATCTGTATAGCACAAGGACTCCAAATCACTGTCCTATATGGGAGGTCCAAAAGCACAGTATTCGCACTCCTTTTGATCATAAGTATGACAACTAAGATAAGGTAAGACAGATCTTCAAGCAACATTCAGCAAAAATGTAAACCTTTCTGTTTGAGAAATTACAAAGTTTTTTATAAATTGTGATGGGAGGGGAGAATATTTCAGATGGTCTGAGGTAGGAATGTGAGAGTTCTGTTTGAGAAACAGTAAGAAAGACAGTGTGGCTAGGATGATGTAAGCACAGGAGACAGGCAGGAGACAGATTTGTGAGGTAACTAGGACCAACTTACATAAAATATTAAAAAAATATTGCAGAAGTTGGACTTTTGCACTGATAATCTAGGAAGACATGAAAAATTTCTCAACATAGGAATGATAATGAATCATTTATATTTTAAAAATAAAACATGATTACTGGTTAGGAAATAGATTGAGTAGGATAAGCATATATTTTAACTAACAAATACATAGCACTGCTCTAAGAATATTGTAAATATTTTTTTAATTCTAATGGCAACTCTATGGGATAAGTACTGTATCTCTATGTTGAGGTGAGGAAACTGAGACACACAGAGATTAAAAAAAATATGCCAGAGATTAACAACTAGGATACTGTAAAACTAGAATTTTAACCCAGGTAGTCTTATTCCCTTGTCTATGATCTTAACCACTAACCTCTGCTGAATTTTAAAAGTGGAAATATTTATAAATAGAAATTCCCTGAGTTACGGAATAGTAACCTCACTTAAGCATATCTTGAAGATACAGATGAGAGGATTTGCTCTTCAGCAGATGTAGAGGATGAAGGAAAGAGAACAATGAAGAATGATGCTAAGGAGTATGACATCAAACTGAGACGAAAAAAGTGGGAAAGAAGAATGTCTGGAAGAAAAAACCAAGGATGTTGTTTTAAACTATTAAACATCCAAATGAAGATATCAAGTAGGCAGTTGAATACAACAATCCAGAAATCAGGAAAGAAGTATAAAGCAAAGACAAATTTGTCATCAGACTATCAATGGAATTTATTATAGTCATTTGAAAGATGAGATAATTAAAAGATTACAGATAATTTACTTTGCACACAGCCTGATAAAGATTCTAGACCAACTAAAGACCAAGGAAATTATTTCCCTAAAAAATTAGTGCACAAGCACTGTGATTTGCAATTTTTTTGTTAGTCCATTTCTGTTTTATAGATAAGTTCATTTGTGTCCTTTTTTGTTAGATTCCACATATAAACAATATCATATGGTATTTTTCTTTCTGACTTACTTCATTTAGAATGACAATCTCCAGGTCCATCCATGTTGCTGCAAATGGCATTATTTTATTCTTTTTATGGCTAAGTAGTATTCCAGTGTGTGTGTGTGTGTGTGTGTGTGTGTGTCCCCGTCCACTCATCTGTCAATGTACATCTGGGTTGTTTCCATGTCTTGGCTATTGTAAATAGTGATGCTATGAACATAGGGGTACATGTGTCTTTTCAAATTATATTTTCCTCTGGATATAATTTGCATTTGAAAATGTCTAAACTTCCGTTTCCAAAAACATAGAGAAATATTTTATTACAATATATTTTTGTGATTTGTGTGTATGTTCACAGAAAAATTAATTCCACAAAGCTAAACAGAATATATGGGAGTGCAGACATAAAGGCAGACACAGGCTCTGAGCTGGACCAAATGTGATTACTTTAATGCTAATGTAAAAGAAATGACAGAGCACCAAGAGAAAATGAAAAGGTCATGAGTTTCAAGCAATCTTTACGTACCAAAACCATATGTGAAAATATATAGATATTACCCATAATGTTCTTAGCCCTCTGCCTGCACTTCAAATTATCAGTGATCAAACACAGTTCTGAACCTTAGAACTGACGATGCATATTGTGATTAGGGATCCTAGGATGGAGAATGCTAAAAAGCCTATAACCAAGCCTCAGAATAGAAAACTTGGTAACTGCTCTTAGAAGGAGTTTTCTGATTCTTTTTACTACTTTACAGGACCATAGTTCAGTTGTGCCATCCAATTACAACTACAGTCTAAAATAAAAATCCAGAAACAAACTCAATTCCTGGTTAATCCCAAAACATCTCTTTTTACTTCACTTATGGGTACAAAAAGGCAAGTTTATTCCTAATCATCTAAACAGATGAAAGCATGAAAAAGAAAGGCTTAACCCACCTTAAATAAAGTGACATAGACAGGTTAAAGTAAAATGATGAAAAACAGATCTAACATGTAAATACCTAATCAAGAAAAATGGGTGATTAAATCAATATCATACAAAATATTCTTCAAAACAAGAAAAGTTAGAACAAATAAAGAACATTACATCATTAAGACATAACAATCCTAAATGTATACATGCCTAATAACAGCAATATGTAAAGCAAATACAGATTAAATAGAAGAAATCCATAAATCCATTCGTAGAGATGAACAATTCAACATACTTTTCTCAAGTAATCAGTAAAACAAGATGACAGAAAATTAGCAGGATATGTATGACCTGAACACCACCGCCAAACAACCTGACCTATAAGACATCTACAGAATACTACATTCAACAATAAAATACACATTTTTTAACTGTACATGGAAATTCACCCATACAGACCACATTCAAGGTCATAAAACAAATTTTAACAGCTAGAAAAGAACTGAATCTCAAAAAGTATATTCTCTGACCGTAAGTATATTCTCCAAAGAATGCTTCTGGTGCTATAAACTAGAAATCAATAAAAGAAAGATAACTGGAAAATCTTCCCAATCAGATACTATAAAACTAACATTTAAACAATCCATGGGTCAAAGATGATGTGTTAAGGAAATTAATAAATACTTTTAACTAAATGAAAATGTAAATAAAACAAATTTGTGGGACACAACAAAGCACTACTAAGAGGGAAATGTATAGCATTAAATGCATATTATTAGAAAAGAAGGTCTTAAATCAATAATCTAAGCATTCCACCTTAAGAAATGAGAAAATTTAAACCAAAAGCATGAGAAATGAAAGATATAAAGAGCAGAAAAAAATCTTTATGATTTTCAAATAGGTAAAGAGTTTTTAGATACAATACCAAAGGCATAACACAAAAGGGAAAAACTGATAAACTGAACTTCATCAAAATTAAAAACTTTTGCTCTGTGGAAGATACTGTTGAAGGAATGAAAGACAAGCTCAAACTCAGAGAAATGACTGATTATCCTACAGCAAAAGTCTACCTCACATACATTTTGATGTCTCCATTTTAAATATAAATGAACAACTAAATAAAAACAAAAATGAACAGCTTAAAATCACCAGATGATAAGAAAAGCCACTAAAATGAAACATGGTAACCAGAACAAAGAGAATAAAAAGGAAATCAAATGAAGCAGAAAAAATAAAGGGACTAAAAGCAAGCTTCACATAATCAGAAACATACTTGTGGAGATAAGATATTACACCCATGAAAAGACAAGCGAAGGGGTTTTAATAAACAAGTAAAAGAAACATTCAGAGAATGAAAAATTTAAATTATGACTATAAAAAAATTTAATAATAAGTTTGGAAGATGAATTTAAGGATATCTCCCAGGAAGTAGACCAAAAATATAAACAGGATAGAAAAGGTAAGAAAGTTGAAGAACTAGTCCAAGAGACCCAACAGTTGAGTCATGGCAATTCAAGAGAAAGAGAGAGAGAGAGAAATAAAGACAGAAAGATGGACAGAAAGATGCAGAGCAGGAAGGAAGGACAGACACAAAAAGATAGAAAGAGAGAGACAGAGGAAGAGAAAGAGAAATTATCCAAAAAAAAACTCAAGAAAATTTCTAAGAATTGAAAGATAAAAAGTACCCAGCCAAGTTGGTGAAAAAAGACCCATATCATACCAACATTATCATAAAATATCAGAACAGGACAGAGAAAGAAAAGATCCTAAAAGTGTGGAGAGTAAGGGGGAAAAATGGTCACGTGTAAAGGCATCTAGATCAGAATGACATAAGACTTGTCAACAGCAACAATAATAGCTAGAAAATACTGGGAGAAAGCCTTCAGAATTTTAAGACAGAATGATCTGCAACTCAAAACCTACTGTCAAATGATCTGAAAAGTTTACACAAATGTTCTGAAATGTATATGTGTGCTTTTACACTTGGCTTTAGAATTCATGTTTATCTTTCAACAACAGTTAGCATCTAAATTATGCTTTTCTAAAACCAATGCTGAAATTAGTCTCTTCTTTAAGTGAATTCTAAATGACTACGGAGGAAAGCCGCCAAGAGAAGTGCTCAATGCCAGCAGACAATCAGAGTAAGATTAAAAATGTGCTGCGGGTAATCCCGATGTACAGTTCACTAGAGAGAAATGTATGCCTGTCAGTTTCCATCAGAATAGCAAGCCAGTGACAGAATTTTCAAGTCCTCCCCAAATCCTCTTTATAATATGTTGAAATTGGGAAATTAAAATGAAAAGACAGATTTAATAGATAAGATGCACTTTTCAAGTAGAAAAGGATATGCTTCAATAAAGTTACCGCTATCTGACATTCATAAAACTTAACTATTTCTCCAAGATCAACGTACTTTCACACACCTCATATACTGGTAAAATGAAGCCAGTTCTAGCTTTATTTTACCACTGATGAAAAAAGCCAGTTACTTGAATGAATTCCCCTGATGATAAACTTTAATGCTTCTTCCACTAGGCTGTATGGTTTCCCAAGGTTTAGATATTCACTATTCTTTATTGTAAAAGGCAGGGCTTCAAGATAATAAAGATCATCTAGAATACAACATAATCATACCATTCTCTCAAATGTTCTATTTCAACAAATTATGTTTAAATAAAGAAGTTTCATAGGAGGGTATAGCAGGGAGTGGAAATGTGAAGGAGTTAAAAAAAAAAACAAAAAACACAACCCAGCTGACTGAAAGATGAAGGGATATACCCAAATTTAGCTCTATGTCCCAAAGTAAAAGGAGACTGGATGACAACAACATGTAAATATTTATTGATTCTCAAATAATGTGCCACATATTGTACTACAGACCCCTCCCTCGGTCCTCATCAACAGGCATCAGTTCCATGTTATAGACAGGAAATTATGCTGAGACAGGTTAAGTAATTTGCCCAAGATCACAGTTAATAGAGAGAGGAAGCTTCTGGTTTAATTCTACAGTTGATGTGGGTCTAGTCCAAAACTCATTTATACAGAATTTTTAAATGAAAACTTGTATTTTCACTTGAATATACGTTTATGTGCTGTTAAGCCCATAACACCTCTACCAAAATAATAAAACAACTCAGATTCAAGGAAAAAAATTATTGCCAGTTGTCCTTATGCTGTCCTTTGGCTCAACTTGCTTATCAGTTCAATTCAGTATTTACTCACTTCCTACTATATGACAAGCTCTGTTCTGGGGCTCACAGTTCTCCCCAACAGAATTTCATATCTGGAAATGGCACAGTAGACACTTAAACATGTAAATTAGAAAAGATTAGAAGTTCTAATACAACTAGGCACCAAAAAAAGAAAAAAAAAAAGGTATACCAGAAGAGATGACTCTTACACCAGTTTATGAAGTTTATCCATTTATTCAAAACTATTTCCAACCATCCTATTGCATGCCAGTCATGTTTAGTGGTAAGTAACAATACGGACATCAGTGACTAAGTAGGGATGGGGTTGTAAAGAAAAAAAGGAAATCAGGGATAACGTATGTATCAGAACACAGGAAAACAAGCTGAGAAAGAAAGTATTTTAAATCCTAGAGATTATTCCTGGGAGACCTGGGTTCAAGGTCTAATAAGCATTAAAGGAGACCAAAGATGCAACATGTAAACCTACCACCTTCAATGAGATCTTCATATCAGCTACGAGAAGGTGACATAATACCAACGCCACCAAGAGTATTCACCAACCATGAACCAAAGCTAGAAAACCACAAATAACAATGCTGTATGTGACATCAAGATTTTAAAACCTCTGAATGAAAATCATACTATAAACGTGCAAATTTATTATTTCAAATAATAAACTTAAAAAAACTTTGAAATACAAAAAAAGATTTAAAGACCCTTTCTTAATATATGGAGTTCTTATAATTCAATAAGGAAATACAAATAACTACCTTTTAAAATGAGTAAGAAATAACAGATAATTCACAAAGGAATTTGTTTGAAGCAAGTGTAGAAATCTAGATATTACAAACATATTTTGTACTCAAGGATAATCTGCTGATTATCCAATTACCAAGCACTACTGGGCAGCTGGAAGTAAACTCCTAGAAAATAGCATAAATGAGCAGTTAATTTTTAAATTTTAGTTAATCTACTTTTCCATCTGCTCCAATGCCATCTCCAACTCACAATCAAAATTACGTGGAAGCACTGAAACAGACTATAAACACACACACAAACACATACACATACATTGGTATCTGTATGTATGTCAATATTTGGAGCAATATACATCAAATAATAGAAATTTTTTTGAAATGCTGAGTTTACTGGTATTTTGTACTTTAAAAAAATACTTTACATCTGCATTTTTTTTTCTTTAAATGAGCAAGCATTACCTTTATCATCAGGAAATAATAAGAAGGCATCCCAATTCTATACGGCAACTGAGGTAAAAGGCTGGGCCAGGTAGCTATTAGCATTTTAAACATTTTTCTATTTCAGTCAGAATCAAAATAGGAATTCAGTTTCTATTAAATCTGCAGAGAGACTTGAATCATGAAGCACTGACAAGCATAAGACAGAACAAGAGGAAGGGAGTGTCAAAAAAATAAGTCAATTTTAGGTTATGCCAACAAAACCTAAAAGTCACTTTCTTTTCTCTCTTATTAAATGATTAACCACATACTCTCAGCAAGCACAGTCTTGTGCTCAGCAATATAAAGGACATCAAAATTTGTAACAGCCCATGCTGTGATCAAAGAAGTTTTAATTCAGTGATGACACACAAACCAAAAATAGACAGATATTAGTATCTACCAAGGCCAAAGGTGACAAAGCCTCTCCAGGTTACAAGCACTGAGACAGAGCAAATAAGATCACAGGTGTTACATCAGTAAAGTGCCCTCAGCTGCAAGACACAGAAAGCCCTGGATCACACAGCTTATTTTATTGCATAAGTAGTTTCAAAGCAAGGCAGTCTGAGTGCTTTCCAACTCCAGGACCTTCTCTCTTCTGTTTTTGCCTGTTACCTGACCTGCTCCTCTCAGGGCTATAATTAATTCTTAGCATACTTAGCATTATTTGAGTTCTTGCTATGAGCCAAGCACTGTTCTAAAAAACTTTTCGTTCATTAACATATTTAATTCTTACAACAGCCTATAAAGTAGCTCCATTTTTAACCGCTTTATTGAAATATAACTCATATAGCATATAAATCACTGATTTAACATGTACCATTCAATGGCGACCATCATCATAGTCAATTTTAGAACATTTTTATCACCTGAAGAAGAAACCCTGTAACCTTTAGCTGTCACTTCCCATCCTCTGTCCTGTTGTCAGCCACAACTCTAAGCAACCACTAATCTATCTTCTGTCTCTACAAATTCCCCTACTCCAGACCTTCATTTGACCGGAGTAATGCGGTATGTGGTCCTTTGTGACTGGCTTCTTTCACTTACCATAATGTTCCCAAGGTTCACCCATGTTGCGGCATGTATCAGTACTTTGGCCCTTTTTGCAGCCAAATAATACTCTGTTGTACTGACACAGTGTTTTGTTTACACATTCATCCACTGAAGGACATTCAAGTTGTTTCCACCTTTTGGCCACTATGAATAATGCTGCTGTAAGTGTATGTGTAAAAGTTTCTGTGTTGATGTACGTTTTCAGTTCTCTTGGGTATATACCTAGGAGTGGAACCGCTAGTCAGTCATACAGGCAACACTATGTTTAATCATTTGAGGAATTACTATACTGTTTCCCAAAGCAGATGGACCATTTTACATCCCCACTAGCAGTGTATGAGGGTTTGATGTCTCCACATCTTCACCAATACTTGTCGGTTTCTGACTTTGATTCTTTTCTAGCCATCCTGGTGGGTAATAAAAGGGTATTCCACTGTGGTTTTGATTTACATTTCCCTAATTACTAATAATGACAATGATTTTTCTCTAGTGACTAATGGTCCAATTTTTACAGCCCCACTTTTACAGTAAGAGAAACTGAGATACAGAGAGATGACATAATCTGCCCACAGTCACAAAGCTAGTAAGGGAAAAGTTGGGATCCTGACCCAGGCAGCATGGTTCCACAGCCCAGACCCTTCCATTATAATGCGACAGCAGTTTCATGCTTTCCACCCAGGGGAGAGGGGCTGCTTTTCCCTGGTAATTTGTTTTATCAGGGAAGGAACCTTCCCAAGAAGCCATTCAAACTTCTTGTATCTCACAGACTATGTTTGGGTCACATGACTCTTCCTAAACCAATTACTGATAAGAAAAGGGTCATCATTATTGCGGTTTGGATTATTCAGGATTTTTAAAAACGTAAAATCAGGACTCTTCCAGAAAGAAAGAAGGTAAGAATGGGCTTAATCAGCCAAATCAAAAACATCTGCTACAGGTATATATGGAAAGAAACAAAACTTCTGATTTTCTTATTTATATGATCCCAGAAATGAGAGAAGTTACCAGCTTTAAAAAGTGTAACCACTCAGTTACTATTGTGCTAGTGTTATTTGTAGGAGTAAATGGATAATTACAATGTCAGTCAGTGAGTAGAAGACTTAGATGACACAGAAAGCAACCATTTCAATAAAGCAAAGAAACCAAGACTTCCATTAGGCTGAAATCTGGCTGTGGAAAATTAAGCCTTAACTACAGAAGCAAAGCATTAAATGTGAAACATTTATTTGTACGTCTTCAAACAGCCAAAATATAAATTAACTGCAGTTTAAAGCTGGAAAAATGACAAATAATCATTAATAAAAAATAGGATTTTAAATTATAAGGCTTTGAAGTATCCCTTCCAATAAAATATCAGCATAACAAAATTTTTCATTCACTTTAAGATTTTGTGAGGCTTAGATAAGCTTTCCTTAAGAATGTCAAGTTTAACTTTAAATGATTTTAAGTACCATTTTGTATTACTTTAGCAACTACACTAGCAAACAGAGTTCACAAATCATACTTTAAACACAGTACTAATTCATAATGGACAAATGGTTTTCATTTTCCATACTTTTTATAATATATTACTTGTAAATTAGCACATATGCTCCAAAAGTGATATAATACATATTAGCATTTGCTTCTTGGGAAGAGATTAGAAAATAAGATGAGTTTACCAGATCATTCAAATGTATGTTAGAAATACTTTCCAAGTATCTATGTTGATCCCTCATAAAAAAGAATTTTTTTAAAGTGGGAGAGCAATTGAATAAATAATTACAGGCTGCCTTTAGATAGAGGGTTTATCATGTAATTATAATGCTGATCATTTAAAAGTATCCAAAATGTCTCCAGCATTTTAAAGAGCTAAGCAGAGTTATTTTTAAAATCAAACATATGTGCTTTTTCTGTTTATGTCTTTGGAAAGAACATTCTGTATAATGAAAAACACGACCAAATTTTTCACAGTACATCACTATAAAACCCTGTAATTGACTTTTGGGGTTGGTTTACTCTATATCTATTTTTGACCACGTAGAAAACAGCAATGATGTGGTGAAAAGCCCAAAATGTAAGTCCCATTGCAGGATAAGACTCCATCCTGATTAGTACAGAAGTATCATATTTATGCTGGGAAACGTGCCCATTTTAAAAGAGAAAATTTCAGTGCATAGGAGCCTCCTCTTTTTTAATCAAGCCATGTAAAAACTAGTACCTCTGGTGCCGAGGTTGGGCTTTGGCTGGAACCTGCATGCTGCACACTGATCCCCTCCACGGAAGGCAGCTTAATGTTGATGCTCAAAGCTGATACTGGAAGTAACCGGTTCATTTCTGTCAGTTAATCTAACAGAAGGTAATGTTGGATATTATAATTTAACAGTGCAATTAACTATTAAAAATATAAATTAACAATAGATAGTTACTTTTCTCATGTCTTAATAGAGAGTGAATAAAAAACTTAATCCTCTCCTAAAAGCTGTGAACTTACTCAGTGACAAAACTAATTTGTCATTTCCTGACAAAAGCACTGTTTTCCTTCCCTGAACAGAAGTCTAAAACATATCTGAATGAGCCCTCCTGGCTTCGTTAATGAAATTTACATATTAGCAAGGAAAATAAACTAAAAGAGGGAGATGGTGTGTGGCTTAAAAATCAGCCTGTAACACCTACCACAGATTTATCTCCTGTGAGTTGACTCAACCATTCCTTCTTTTCGGTAAATAAACTACATTCTATGCAGGGTACTGCGGGAGAATTTTTCAAGGGCCAAATGAAGGAATATGTTTTAGATGGAATCTTCCAAGTTGACAGCCTGCCCACTTTTGGTAGGTATTAAAGGGTCCACAGCACTTTATGAATTAGCTGTGGTTTACCTAAAAAATCATGGCCAAAGCGGACACGGTCACTGCACATTCAATTTATTCCTATCAGAAATCAATGCGCCTTAAAAAAAAATTAACCTATTTAGAGAAAAGTCAAGCTAACTAAATAGCATTCTAAATAGCATTACTGATTGAATGGCAATCATAATATACCATTTTAAAACCTACAATATGTTTAATGATAAGTCAAATTTTAATTAATATTTAGGTCTTTCATAATACAGATCATTTGTCTGTTACTCCTACATTTTAATTAAACCAATAAAAAATGAATTAACATTAACTGCATAAGGATATGTAATAGCTTTTGCCAATTCCTTGGGGAGTAGTGGTACAAAAATATTTATAGAATCTTTACTATTTTATGAAAAACAAAAAAACTCCTGAAAATCCTTATCTGGATTACCTATATAAAAGATTGTCTGAACAGAAGACTTTCTTACCAAGCTGGCCAAATAGCCGAACAAAATACAATCAGGTATCTGCTATCTCAGTAAGAACTACGTGAAAGCCTTAGCTGAGCTACATCGAAGTCACCAAGGTGAGCATTGGTGGGAAAGACCTGACCCGGCTGTGTCACAGTCCTAACTCCTTGCAATAAATTCCTGATCTAAACAAATGAAATTAGCCACCATTATACTGCCTGCATCAATAAATAAGCCAGCTTTTACTTACAGGTTTTATATACATTTTTTAATTGCGGTGGTGAAGGGAAATGGAAAGATTAGCAGCCAACTTTTTTTCTTTCATTTGCTCAGTTTCTCAAGAAAATTAAGCCTATTTTAAGGAAGGAAAAAGGAGTTACCTTATTAAATGACATAAGGAGAGTAGTAGGTGGGGCTAGTTTCTTCTAAATCATTGCGCTGATCCATTAACTGGAAAAGTTTTCCACTACATTAATGTTACATTTGATAGTTAAAATCTGATAATTAAGCTCAAACTATTAAGACATTATTAACGTTAAGCCAGGGGCCTGGAAATGTCTAAATCTTCTAAACTGGAAGTAAATTCAATCTAACTGCTGCTGCGAATTTGTAATGATACCAAGACATTTTTCCTTTCTCCATCACTTTCTCACGTAAGGTTAAGGTACTAACGCAGCACAAGCCGGTGGGCACGACCTCCCTGTCACCCCAGTCAGCTGGTTCTTCTTGTACAGTGTACTGTCTCCGGGAGAGCACAAGAATGTATCTGGCATCCAGGTTCTGATGCTCACTAACTGTAAGACTTGGAAAACGTAATCCATACCAGCGTTGTTTCCTTCTCTGTAACACAGGGACAATGATTTAACCTGGGGGGACTGTAGCAAAGTTACAGTTATATAATTCAATTCCTTCAATGAACTTTTTCTAAGGATCTACCAGTTGACAAGTCCTGTCCTAAGCCCTCAGGACTAAAACTCAAAAAACACAACTTCTCAAGCCTCAAAATCCTTGTCAATAAGGCAGAGACAGTACCTATAATTGGAGGACAGTATCATAAGTGATACAGTAGAGCCCCAGAATTAAGGGTATGGAAAGGCATGTGAGGAGACATGACGGCTGACTAAAGTTTTGAAAGTAGAGGTTAATTCTTAAAAGAGCAAAATAATTTTGACTGCTGTAGTAAATAATTCATATTGGGGAGCAGAAGATGAAACCAAAGGGAGTATGTAAGAACAAAAACATTATGCAAGCTATAATAAAAAATATACAAATACAAGGTATGATTATATCACAACTAAATCATTAGTCAGGCCATGTTATAATGGTATGTTTAAGTATCTGCTACATAAACTAGACAGTGAGCTCAGAGTCCAGGAAGCAGCAGAGTGATCCATGCAGTGTGTAACTTTGTGTATCTGATCTTTTCCCATCCTCAAATAAGTACAATTTTTTTAATTGAGTCTTTTTTCTTAAAATAAAGCCTATCAATAATACTTCCCAATGAAAATAACCAGAAGAAAACCCACATTTCAGCATACTTACTTATTCTTTCCATTCCTCCTTTTGAGTTTGGATCTAAATCTCTATCTACTCTCTTAAACTGACATATCAGAAGACCTGAGTGTGGACTCAGGATTTCTTACTTAATAATAAAAACACACTAGACAAACTACCTAATCTTTTTTGAACTTCAATTTTTTTCATTCTATAAAATGTATTTATTATGATTTAGTGTGTCTGTCTCATGGAGTTTTGAAAAAGCTCAAATGAAGAATGAAGTTAGACATGTACATTAAACACTTGGTTTATAAACCATAAAGGACTTTGCAAATGTAAAAGTGTAATTCTCCACAATAATACACTGGACTTCCTCCTCTTCCACACACAAGATTAAACCAATACATTCCCCTCTCCCAACTATCCTATTCTCCCTCCTAGTGAAATGACTAAAGGTACAAATGTGGCAAACTAAGGACAATCTGTAAGTAAAACCTACGTAGGGGGAAAAAAGCACACAGCATGAAATGTCCCAGAGGAAGCCCAGATACTTGACTTACTAGACAAAGACTTTAAATAGTTATTTTAAGTATGCTCAAAAGCCCTTTAAAAACTGTCTAAATAACAAAAGGAGAGAAGTATGGGAACTATGTTTCAATAAACAAAAAGAGGCAGAAATGACATAAAACAAATAGTTTCAAATTTTGGAGTTAAAAAGTATAAGAACTAAAGTAAAAAAATTCACCAGAGGGGTTCAAAAACATACCTGTACAGGCAGAAGAAAGAATCAGCAAATTTGAGAACAGTAAAATTGAGATCATCCAGTCCAGAATAACAGAGAGGGAAAAACAGAGTGAAGAAAAATTAAGACGTATGAAGCACCATCAAGCTAACCAACAGACACATAAAGAGAATGTCAAAGGAGAGTAGAGAGAGGAAAAAAAAGAATATTTGATAAATAATGAATGAAAAGGTCACAAATCTGATGGGAAAAATTACACATCAAAGAAATTCAACAAACTCCTAATAAGATATCCTGAAGAGATCTGTACCTAGACACAGCATAGTCAACTGCTGAGAGATGGAGAGAGAATCTTGAGCAACAGAGAATCAAATCATTAAGTACAAAGGGTCCCCAATGACAGTAACATCTGATTTCTTACCAGAAACCATGGGGTGGGGGTGGGGGGGAAGGCTGTGAGGTAATACTGAAAGTGTTGCAAAGAAAAAAAAAAATGTAACTAAGAATTCTATACCTGGCAACCTATCCTTTAAAATGAAGGAGAAATCAAGACATCCCCAGGAAACAAACTGTTCACTGCTAGCAGACCTGCCCTACAAGAAATACTAAAGGGAGTCCTTTATGCAGAAATGAAAGGACAGTAGACAGTAACCAAACTCCAAATGAAGAAATAAAGGCAACTAGGATAAACCTACAGTAATCAAGACAGCGTGGGCTAGTGAAAGAGCAGACAAATAAATCAATGGTTCCGGATAGAGCCCAGAAATAGGCCCACATGATTACAGCCAACTGATCTTTGATAAAGGAGCAAAGGTATAGAATGGAACAGATGGTACTCAAACAGATGGACATTCACGTGCAAACAAATGAATCAAAACACAGACCTTATATCCTTCAGAAAAACTAACTCAAAATAGATCACAGACCTAAATGTAAAATGCAGAACTGTAAAATTCATAAAAGGTAACACAGGAGGAAACCTAGATGATCTTGGGCATGGTGATGACTTTTCCAATACAACACCAAAGGCACAGTCCATGAGGAAATAACCGAGAAGTTGGACCTCACTGGAATTAAACATTTCTGCTTTGGGAAAGGCATTGTCAAAAGCATGAGAAAATAAGCCACAACTTTTGCAAAAGACATCTGATAAAAGACTGTTACCCAAAATACGTGAAGAGCTCTTAACACTCAACAATAAGAACCGACAACACCACATGTTGACAAGGATGTGGAGCAAAAGGAACATTCACTGCAGGTAGGAATGCAGAATGGTACAGGTATTCTGGAAGGGGAAAGGATAGCTCAGTAGTAGAGATTTACACACAGAACTCCACACACTACTTGGCTCTCCCCTTAGGAAATATAAATTAATAATATTTCAAGTCTATAGAGGTCTTTTTCTAACTATGGTCTAAAACACAAATCACATACTGACCATCTTAAGTATAAACTGTTGCCTTTTAAAAGTTCCATCATTATCTTAGTCCATGAAGGTATTAGCAACTATCAAAATAAGTGGGTGGGAAAGTGTAATTTGAAAATATTTGGTCAAAGAAAAAGCCCAGTATGACTAAAACAAGATGGCAAATGACTTCATCTTCTTTTGGAAAATGACCTCATTATGACAACTAGCTAACCAACTGGCTTCCAAAGCCACTAACAGTAGCTTACAAAGTCTCAGCTGTTACTTTTTGTAACAACTAAAAGTTGATTTCATTTTAAATGTCATTTCAAAAGAACTAAATGATTTCTTCAAAGCACTACAATTTATGAGCAAGAATTACATTGAAAAGAGTACAATGGTAAGTCTGTGACTTGTTCAATAAAGATAATAAAGAATGACAGAACAATCAGTTAAAAAACACTTGACTGGGGCATTCTTGGACAACAAGCAGACATATTTAGAAGAACTATAAATCATCCATGAATAAGACAGTAAACACAGAAAGTGCTTATTTTGACCTTCAAGAGTATAAAAATAATCTAACTGACAGAAGTTGTGATATAAATTTTTGATAAGTAGTTTATTTCAAAAGAAAAACAGGAGTATTTGAATAATCTTTCTGGAAAAAAATATTCAAGTAATTCTTGAAATTTAAAACTTTCAGATCCTAAGTACAACAGGAAAACTATCACTAAATAAAATTCTGTGGAATCCTGTTCCTGATATTCCTAAAAAGCCCTACATGATGGAGTCCCTAACATGTCTGAAATCTTGTCTTCTGCTATACTCCCCACTTGACCTGTACTCACTCCAGAGAGACGTAAATGAAGGTAGACACAGGTACAAATTTTGACCTCAAAAGAGACAAAAGGAACTAACACACAGTCACCCTCAAAGCAGTGCAGGATTTCAAGATACTGTAAGCATAGTACACAAAGTCTTTCGTTATCTAAATCCATCTACTTCCCAGCCTCATCGCCCACCAATCTTTCACATACAAGCCAAGTGCCGAGTACAGAACCCACAGTTCCCTCAGAATGGCTACGATCTCTCAAGACTCTACAACGTCACATACAATGTTCTGTCTAGACAGCCCCATCTCTTTGGAATTCCCCAACTTACTCCCTGTATGTCCCCGTGACTACCGGCCCCGGTGGCACAACCCTCTCCCCTATCCCAACCCTGGGACTCCAGGAGGCCTGAGAGACAATATAGCAAATGTTTAGGAGCACAGGCTTTGGCGCCAAACTGCCCAAAACTGAATCCCTCCTCCAAATTGAACTAAATCCTGTATTATCTTGGCAAAGTCCTTATCTCTCTGTGTCATGTCTTACTTATTTGGAAACTGTGATAATAATGGTAGCTACATATAATTTGTTGAGATGTATATAAGTTACTGTATATAAAGCCTTAAAACAGTATGAGCCATGCAAGATACACTTCAAGTGTCAGCTATAATTATTCTCTTAAAATTCAGTGTAAGTATCACATCCAGCCCAACTGCTCTCCCCTAAGGCTGTTATGATCCTCTCCCCGTCATCCTTATGATGCTGTTTTGCTCATCCATTTACCACCTAATACACTCCAATGTCCTTTATCCATTCTATACCTCCAACACTAAGCACAGTTACTACCATGTACTGTATTGAACAAGTACTCTGAACATACAATGAGTGAATCCAAAAACATAAAGTAATAAAGGATAATATAAGGCACACAGTTTTAACAATAGGAAATCCATAAACAAGCTGGACTGTCAAGCATGGTTAGAGGATTTACACTGGCTGAGAGAGCAGGGAAAGGCTGAACTACCCAGGGGAGCCCCCCCGGGGGTAAGGCAAAGTACATCAGAAGACAGTACCAATCTAAGACAATACTATCTAACCATTAGTGGCATTATATTCAAAAGATACCCTAATGACAATAATTTACTGAGAAGTCAGATAATATATTAACAGACTTTTTAGAAAATACTTATGTATAATTACTTATCTTCAGTTCCTAAAAAAGAGGTAAATATAAGAAAATAATCCAGCAGTAACACCTGCATTATCTTGTGTGGTGAGTCTCAGAGCGAAGGGTGAGATAGTTACTAAATATGCTTGCTGAAAGATTTTAAAGAAAAATCATACTAGTCAGCTGTTAACACCAGTACAGAGAAGACTGAAGTATGAATTATTTTTGTTAATAGCAACAATTTCTTATTCAAATATTAAAATACAATTATCTTTCTTTGGACAAATTCAGTCTAAATTTTAAAACTACTTGGGAAATATAAAGCCTCTTGCTTTCTCTTGTGGATGAAAAGGAAGACAAGCACTGAGCTAACAGCACACAGACGTGAGACCGCGACTGTCCATCAGGCACAGGCTGTACCACATCGGCCGCGCTGCAGGTAGCTCTGAACTGCGCTGTCCAAGGACCAAATGAATCCCTTCCAGAGAAGGACCACAAGGACATCGACGATTTCACAAAAAAAGTCTGGAGTACGGAATAGAAAGGGAGAGAAAGCTAATATTTTTTTTTTGTATGTACTCTTCTGGGCATTGTTTTAAATCTCTCATCATTTAAACATCAACAAAAGTCCTGTAAGGTAGATCTTATTATCTCTCTCTCCAAAGACAGGGAAAAAACTAAGTTTCAAAAAAATTAACTTGTTCAATGAAAGCCTCACTCAAAATTAAAAAGTAGGAATTATACCAGATCCCAGGTCTATCCAATTCCAAACTCCTTCCACACTACTGTTTCAAATGTCAAAAGACAACAGTAGCGAACATGACTGCAGGCTTCCTCTGTGTACTAATGTATCCCACAATAGGACATCCTCAAATCCCATTATGTCTTGCTACTCTCAGCTGACAAATGAGGAACCTGAAGGCCAAGAAAGTGAAGTACTTCACTCCTAGTCATACAGCAAACAAATCATGAAGCCAAGTTGCAAACCCAAGAAGTCTGACTCAACCATTAACTACAAGCAAAACAGAAAAAGTAAGAAGGCTGGCCTTGGGAAGATAAAGCCTAACAGAGACACCACGGGCATTTTCCAGTCTAACTCCCACCTGAAACACCACTCTTCTATACGGAATTCTAGCTAGCAACGAGAGGCAGACAGACCTGGGCTCAACTCTTAGACTCACTACCTGTTAGCTGTGTGACCCTAGTCAATTCACATAACCTTTCTCTAATCTTTAGCTTCCTCATTTGCAAAAGAGATAAAGAGGCCCTACTCAGCTGACAAAGGGATGAGATAACACATGAATGCTACATCTACCATAAGGGAATGAAACTTTATCTCATCTTAGCCTTACAATAATCTTTCAAGATGCATTATCATCACTTTTAGTGATTTAGGATAGCATCTCAGAGGTTATGTGGCTTACTCAAAGTCACACTTATTAAGCAATAGAAGAAAAATTCAAATTATCCCCTTCAAAATTCAAAGATAACACAGCTTTTCTCTCATACCAACAGTATCACCAAGTAGAAAAGAGTTCTCAAAATAATATTCTCTTAGAAGTTAATCGGAACCACAACGAGATTATCAATTCATATAACCTTTTGGCAATCTAACAGCAATTTTGGACATACAGTATTTCTCCAGACTCTCTAGACTCTTTACCATCAGTAAAATATTATTGTTATGCAACTTCCCATCAATGCTAACAGCCACGGAAAATCCACTATGATTCTTGCCCCTTGCCTATTTCCCTGTGTAACAAAGATATGCATTAAACATAACATGGTCAAAACTTTGGTGAGGCCAGAAACCACAAAGTCACAGTGGGCAGTGAGAGGCAGGTGGCGACTGGCATCTGCTTCTCCTGCCAACCCTATTAACTGCAAGACTGTGGATAAGTCACTTAGCCTCCATTACTTCCATTTCCTCATCTCTCCTAACATTACCGTGAGGACTTGCAATAGCACTGTAGCACTGCACTTATTTGCTTACATACATTATCTAACGGCATCCTTACAAAAGTCCAAAGGCGGGGGGAGTACTCTCTTAACTCTGTCTTACAGATGAAAACAGAGGTTGAGGTTCACCCAAAATCACACCATCCTGAAGCTGCCCTAGGTCCCAAAGATCTAAAGACATGATCATAAACATTCTATATATAGTCTCTTACATTGCAGGATTATATCTAAGAGTAGGCCCTCCTGACACTAAAACATAAAAAGAAAAAAAACCTTTGCTTTTGTTATTGAAAATACACACAGAATTACAATATGACCCAGTAACTCCGCTCCTAGGTGTTGTCAGTAGCTGGGGTTTTTTGGGGGGGTTGGGGTGGGGGTTAACATAAGTAACTACTCAATGAGTATGGGGTTGCTTTTTGGGGTGATGAAAAAGTTCTGAACTAGACAGTGGCAACTAGAGACTGGTAACCAGATAATTGTGCAACACTGTGAACATACTTAATGCCACTCTCTATTTGCATATTTTAAACATATACAAGGGAATACTACTCAGCCATAAAGAAAATGAGAATGAAATCCTGCCATCTGCAACATGGATGAACCTTGAAGGCACTATGCTAAGTAAGAGAAATCAAAAAGAGAAAGACAAGTATCTTATGATTTCACTCATATGTGGAATCTAAAAAAAAAACAAAACAAAGCAAATAAAACAAAGCAAACAAAACAAAACCAAACTCATAGATATAGAGAACAGATTAGCAGTTACCAGAGGGGATGGGGGGTGGTCAACTGTATGGTGACAGATGGTAACTAGACTTGTGGTTGTGATCACTTTGCAGTGTATACAGATGTTGAAATGCTGTACAACTGAAACTTCTGTAATAAAAATAAAACATTAAAAATAAATTAAAAACTAAAAAACAGTCAAAATGATAATTATTATGCATATCTGATGACAAATTTTAAATAGGAGGGAGAGTAGTTTAAGTCAAGTTCCCAAGAAACAAAACTCGAAAATGAGAATTCTTTGTAAGTGACTGAGGAAGTGCTTTTCTGTAAAAAAATTTTAGGAAGAAGATAAAGCAACAAGGCCAAGGGTGTTGCTAAAGTCTAGCCTGATCCCACGGTGAACTCTGGAGTCTAAATGGCACCAGGGAGTCATCCTGTCTTGAGACATGGCCAAGTCCCCATACTCCGTAAGTCAGTAACTGGCTGCAGGTCACCCATCCACCCCCTGGGAAAGTGGGGCGCTTACTGTCTGAGGTACCTCTGGGCAAGGTAATTCCCAGCAGTGATGAGGAGAACTGTTACACCTAAGAGCTGTCAGTCACCAAGTCTACAGATGAGGAATAGGCAGGTACTCCATCCAGATTAAAAACATCTGGGTGGGGCTTCTACACCATTTACTACAAGGAAAGAACAAGGAAACTGAGGAACATATCCAGGATCACATACCAAGTATAACTGGAACTTAAAACCTATTTTCTTCACCTTGTAACTCAAACTTTTTTATTCCAGTTTGCATATTAATCCCTTTTCTGTCACTACCTAGTATCATGTTTATACTTCTATGTGGTACTTAGCCTACAGTATTAAGTTGATTTGTGTGCTCTAAATAGTTCTTTCAATATAAATTCATTTGACCTGTGAATATGCCTTATTCAACATGTAGTCCCACCAAAAACACAGAGCCTAATATATAATTAGTTTTTAATAAATGGTCATAGAATGAACAAATAAATGAATGATACTGAGCTTCTAAATTCCATGTTTTAAGACACTGTAATATATAAAATTGTTGTTAAAAAAGAAAAAAAGACACTGATTTCAGGTTTCCAGTCTGACATGTAAAGAGGCTAGAAGGCATCACATTTTCCTCAAGGCAAGAAAAAAGTGAAACAAACTGAAAATCAATCCGTCTTCTTAGGTGGAGAAAACACTCCTGTGTTTCACCTCCCAGAGCCCCACCGGGTGAATATCAGAAAAAAATCTACTCTAGCAGGGAAAAGGGGAAAGTAACTGTTTTGAAAAAGCCCCAAAATACTCTGTTGTGCTGAACAAAAGCTAGCTCTTAAGGGAAACCACTTACCAGAGCCTAACCAACATGCATTACACCAAAGACTAACTGCCCCTACGAAAGGGAGGCACTCAAGTCCAGCGGTCTCTGGTCTGTGACATGGGAGACGAGAATCCCACCCTCAACTAGCCCTCCACATGAGAAAAGAGAAATGCTTAACCTCTGCTCCTCTAGCCTTCCTAAGTCAATGTGAGCAGAGAAGATGGGAGAAGAGAAGCACTTATAAAGGTCACAGCCAGGCACACAGGCTCAAAAAAGACTAAAAACTGAATACAGAATTATAGAACACTTCCCATTCTCCAACCTATACCAACACATCAGCCAGTTTTTTCTATAACAAAAGATTACAACTGCAAGACCCCCAACCTCAGACTCTACTTAAGAAGGACTCTCAAGGTAAACCCAAAGACAACAAAAGAAAAAAAAAAAAAAAAGAGACTCTAGAGGAAATTTTAGTCTCTGACATTATGACTACAGTAACAGCTGTTACTGCCTCCAATTCCTAGCCAGATAAACATAAAAACCTAACACTGAAGATCTATCTATCTCAGTTTCTTTCACCAAATGCATTTGGACTTCCAAAAAATTACATGGCCAGCTAATCAGGCAAAATATCAATTTGAAGAGACAAAGCAAGCATTAGAATCAGAATCAGATATGGCAGAGATTTTGAAATTGAAAATAACTAAAATTATTTAAATTTTTTAAATTGGAATTATCTAAAATAGTCTGGAATTTAAAATTACAATGACTCATATGCTATAGGCCCTAATAGAACAAGCAGACATGTGAGAACAGATAGGTAATATAAGCAGAGGGATGGAAACACAAAGGAAAAAATCAAAAGGAAATGCAAAACAACAACAACAACACTATAGAAGAAATAAAGAATGCTTTTTATGGACTCAGCAGTAGATTGACATGGTAGAGGAAAGAATTAACAGAGCTTGAAAATATGTCAACAACTTCCAAAATTGAAAATTTAAAAAGTATATGAAAAAGAAATGAATATTGAAAAATCGTGGGAAAATTAGCACAAAAGTAACATATATGTAATACATGTAATGGTAATATCAAAAAGAAAAGAAAGAGCAAAACGGAAAAAGAAATCTTTGTAATAATAATGGCTGAGAATTTTCAAAAACTACTGACAGACACAAAACCACAGATCCAGGAAGCTCAGAGAACACCAAGCAGGATAAATACCAAAATATCAACATCTAGGCAGATCACACTCAAACTGTAGAAAATTAAACACAACTAGAAAATCCTGAAAGAAGTTAGGAAAACAAAAACCTTACCTATAGAGGTCAAGGATGAGAACTACATTGGACTTCTCTTCAAAAACTATGCAACTAAGAAGAGAGAGAAATTAAATATTTAAAGTATTGAAAGAAAAAAAAAAACAAACACCAACTTAGAATTCTGTGTCCATTAAAATTATTCTTCAAAACTCAAAAATAAAGACTTTCTCTCTCTCTCTTACACACACACACACACACACACGAAAGCTTGGCATTACCAGTAAACCTGCCTCGCAAGAATGTTAAAAGAAATTCTTCAAAGAGAAAGAAAGTAAGTCAAAACCACAGATCTATGTAAAGAAAAATAATAGCATTACATAGAGGATAAAAAAGGTAAAATAAGCTTAGTTATTCTTTATTGAACTAACAACAGTTTGTTCAAAATAGCAATAGTAATAGTGTTCAGCAATTATAGCTTATAAAGAAGTGAAGTGAATGACAGCCATACTATAAAGGAGGGAGTACTCTTTTATAAAGTACTTGGAATACTCATGAAGCCATATAATGTTACTTCAAAGTGGACTTCGATTAGTTAAGCGTACATTCCAAAGTCAAAAATAACCCCCCCAAAAAAAACTTTTTTAAAAAAAGTAAGTATAACTGATATGTTAAGAGAGGAAAGAAAATGGAATCATATAAAATGCTAATATAACACCAACTGGGAAAGGTATAAAAAAGTGGAATACAAACAAAGAACAAGAACAATGAGAGTCAAAAGTTACAAATATATAGATATTAATCCAACTATATCAGTAAACACATGGATCAAAGAAAAAAACTAAGATAATGTCCATCAACAGATGACTGGATAAAGAAGATGTGGTATATATAAAACGGAATACTACTCAGCCACTAAAAAGAATGAAATAATGCCATCTGCAGCAACATGGATGGACCTGGAGTTCGTCATACTAAGTGAAGCAAGCTAGAAAGAGAAAGAAAAATTCTATACGATAGCACTTGTATGTGGAATCTAAAAAATGGCACAAATGAACTTATTCACAAAACAGAAACAGACTCACAGACACAAAACAAACTTATGGTTGCCAGGAGGGAAAGGGGGTGGGAGGAATAATAAATTGGGAGTTCAGGATTTGCAGATACTATGATATATAAAACAGATAACCAACAAGGTCCTACTGTATAGCACAGGGAACTGTATTCATACTTTGTAAATAGCTTATAATGGAAAAGAATGTGAAAAGGAATATATATATATATACCTGTATTACTATGCTGTACACCAGAAATTAACACAACACTATAAATAGTCTATACCTCAATTTTTAAAAATTATAAATTTAAAAAAATAAAAAATACTCAAAACATTTTTAAAAGATGACTCTTTTTAAAAAATGACATTTATAAAGATTTAGCCAATTTAAGAAAAAAGATACAAATTACTAATATGAGAAATGAAAGAGGGAACATTACTACTTATCCCATGGACATTTAAAAGAAAATAAAGGAATACTATGAACAACTCTGTGCCCACAAATTTGAACCCAGATAAAGTGAACCAAATCCTTGAACAACACAGGCAACCAAAACTCATACAAGGACAAACAGATCATCTGAATACGTCTAGATCTATTTTAACAATTGAATCAATAATTAATAACCTTCCTAAACAGACAGCATCAGTCCCAGATAGCCTCATGGGTAAGTTGTAGCAAATATAAGGAAGAAATTCTCTGCAATATTGTACAATCTAATCCAGAGGGAACACTTCTTAACTCATTTTATGAGCCCAGCATTACTCTAATACCAAAAGCAGACAAAGATATTACAAGTAAGGAAAAATACATAACATTATCTTCCATGAACACAGATGCAAAAATTCCTCCACAAAATATTAGCAAGTAAAATCCAATAATGTATAAAAATAAGTATTCACCACAACCAAATGGGATTTATTTGAAAATCAACTGATATAATCCATCACATCAACAGGCTAAAGAAGAAAGACCATATGTTCCTTTCAACAGATAAAGAAAAAGCATTTGACAAAGTCCTCCAACACCCACTCATGATAAAAATTCTCAGCAAATTAGCATTAGAGGGGAATTTCTTCAACTTGATAAAGAACACCTGCAAAAAAAAAAAAAAGTCTACAGCTTACGTCATTCTTGATGGTGAGAAACGAGATGCTTTCCTCCAAGTTCAGTAACCAGGCAAGGATACTCCCTTTCACCACTGCTATTCAATGTCATACTGAAAGTTCTGGCTAATGAAATAAGCCAAAAAAGAGCACACAAACAGTATAAATGTTGAAAATAAAGAAATAAATCTGTCTTTATTCACAGAAGACATGACTATGTGTAAAATCACAAAGAATCAACAAAAAGCTGGAAATAATGGGCAATTAATAGCAAGGTTGTAGAATACCAAGTAAATAAACAACGGACAATTACTTTCCTATACACCAGCAATCAATAATTGGAATTTTAAATTTTAAAAAATACTATTTACCTTGGCATTAAAAATCCTTACTTAGATATTAATCCAACAAAATATGTAGATCAGTAGGTGGTAAACTACAAAACTCTGACAAAAGAGACTGAAGAATATTTAAATAAACAGAAAGATATTCTGTGTTCACTGACAGGAAGGCTCAATACTGTTATGGTATCATTTTCTTCCAACTGAATCTACAGATTCAATGCAATCAAAGAAAATCCCAGCCAGTTATTTTATGAATATCAACAAACTGATATATTGTATCACTGTAGCATAATAAAGCTAAAGTAATCAAGACAGCACATGGTATTGGCAGAAGAAGAAACATCTAAATCAATGGGATAGAACAAAGCCCAGTAACAGACCCACAGAAATACAGTCAATTGATTTTGTCAAAGGAGCAAGGCCATGCAATAGTCTTTCCAACACATGGTGCTGGAATAACTGAACCTCCGAATGTAAAAGAAATGAACCTAGATACTGACCTTACATCTTCCAAAAAATTATCTCAAAATGGTTCACAGACCTAAATGCAAAATTTAAAACTATAAAATTTCTAGATATAGGAGAAAATCTAGATAACCTTTAATTTGGAAAGCCTTTGTAGATACAACACCAAAAGTATGGTTCATGAGAGAAAAAATTAAGTTGGACTTCATTAAAATAAAAAAACTTCCACCGTATGAAAGATACCATCAAGAGAATGAAAAGACAAGTAACAGTTTGGGAGAAAATATTTGCAAAACACGTGTCTGGTTTGGTGGCTCCTCACAAAACTAAACACAGAAATACTATATGACCCAGCAATTTCACTCCTAGGTACACACTCAAAAGAACTGAAAATAGGAACTTGAACAGAGAAGTGTATACCAGCGTTCAATTACAGTGTTATTCACAGTAGCCAAAAGGTGGAAACAAGTTAAGTGTTCATCAATAAACGAACGTATCAACAAGATGTGGTATATACAAAGAACTCTTAAAACTCAATTTTAAATAACAAAAAATTTAATTTAAAATAAGGAGAAAGATCTGAACAGATACCTCCCTAGGAAGATATATAGATGGCAAATAAGCATATTAAAAGTTGCTCAACATCATTTGCCAATAAGGAATTGCAAATTAAGACAATGACGAGGTACCACTACACACCTATTAAAAGAGCTAAAGTCCAAAGCACTAAGAACAGCGAATGCTGATGACAGTGTGGAGCAAGGGCAGCTCTCATTCATTACTGCTGTGAATGCAAAACGATACAGACACTTTAGACGATAATTTGGCAGTTTCTTACAAAGTTAAACATAGTCTTAGCAGACAATTTAGAAATCGCACTCCTAAGTATTTACACAAATGAACTGGAAACTTATGTCCACACAAAAACCAGCATTCATATTTTTAGCAGCTTTATTCATAATTGCCAGAAACTGAAAGCAGTCAAGATTTACCTCAATATGTGAATGGATAAACTGCGGTATATCCATACAATGGAATATTTTTCAGCAGTAAAAAGAAATTAACTTTAAGCCACAGAAAAGACATACTGCTTTTAAATGAACACTGCTAAGTGAAAAATCTTTAGTCTGAAAACGTTATATTTTCTATGATTCCAACATATGACATTCTGAAAATGACAGTAATATAGAGAGTAAAACAACAGTTGCCAAAATGGTTAAGATGTTAAATTTTCTTACGTGTATTTAACCAAAATTTTATGGTAATTTAGAGAAAAATACCCTGTATGATAATGTAATAGCAGATATATAACATTATACAGAATTGCACAACATAAAGAATGACCCCCTAATATAAACTACTGACTTCAGTTTAGGAGATAACATATCAATATTGGTTCATCAACTGTAGCAAACATAGGGTCCCAATGCAAGATGTTAACAATACGGGAAACTGAGGGCTGGGGGAAGGATATAGAAACTCTGTACTTCGTTCTCAAATTTCTGTAAAATTAAAATAGCTCTAAAAAATAAAACCTATTAAGCTTTGAATGGTTCATTTTGACATTTCCAGTATTAAGCTTTTGAAAGATTTCATGCAGTAAATAACTATCCAACAATGCTGCCATATATATCAATTATATGGAATAAACCATAAGCTCTTTCAGAAACACGAAAACTTCAGGATTCTTAATTTTTTAAAAAATAGATAGCTATAATGACGAGAATCCTAGAGATTTACAATAGTACAAAGAGAAAGCAAACTATAATGACTAAATCTGTATGTAACCGTTAATTTTTAGGCCAGGTTTTAATCTTCAAATGCATAAATATTAAATATTTCCTCATCTTTTTAAACAACATATGTTTAATTAAATGTTCCTCTTGTTTGTTAAACTGCTACAACAGTGATACCTTTTAAGGTAGATAGGGCAGTCTGACTCCATATTAAATGACCCTGGAGGATGGTTTTTGAGTTTTTATTCATCAGTATCTTTGTGTGTTTCCTTCACAGAGAGGCTATTCTCATTAATTACAATGACCTGTGTGTCTGTTTTAAAATTAAATGTTGGGGAAAGGGGAGTGGTGTAAAAACAATCATGTTAGAACTTCATCAGAAATGAGGGCAAGCAGGCAATGGCCAGAGCTTGCAGGGGAGAAAGGAGGACAACTGCTCCTTTATGATGAAATTATATGAGATTTATACAGTAATACTTTTTCAACTGATCCTTCGCTATTTGTGCAATAACTGGAATTGCTTAAAATAATCATGGATAAAATAAGGTGTTTATGAATTGTCAACTTTCGCCATCTCACTTATATATAGCTCATTTATTTAAAATCTTAAGTATTAATACACTAAAGGTCTCAAATTTAGATCAAAATATGGGTTCATCTGCACTTTACCAATAAAAAATAGTAATGGTTACTTCTCCTGCTCAGTTGTTGTAACCATCATCATCACCCAATAAATAATAGTCACTCTAGCTAATGTAGGTGAATCCTCAGAAAGCTAGTTTACTTTGGATATCATGAACAGTGATAGATACGATAAATTTTTTGGAGATTAAATGCAAAAATAATTAATTTCTTTCTCTACTCAGATTTAAATTCAAATATAAATGAAAAAAGAGGGGAAATAGCTCACCATAATCACTAATAAGATTTCTGTTAAATATTTTATGCTTGGGCATTAAATTCAGTGAAATCTGTAAAAGAAAAAATTTCTGTTGACAAAAAGTATAAGAACCTTACCATACTTATTAGTAATAATGAACAACCAAGATAAATACTGAGATTTATGATAATTGGGGGACGCATTATAATCAAGATTATTTATTTGGATTCCAGCCTTATTCCTAAAAGAATTTTAGGATGCCTTATAAAATTATTCACAGTATGTAACAATTATGTTATCAAGATGAACTTACACTATTCAATTCAAAAGACAGTCATGAAATCTGACAGATATGATCTTTCATACAACAATGAACTAAAGACAAAAACAAAAAAAAACGGGGGCGGAACCAATATGGCAGAGTAGCGAGACTACAGCTCACCCTCTCCCACAAATACACCAAGAATCACATCTACAAACCCACTGAATCGCACAGAACACCTACTGAACTCTATAGAGTGTCTCTCATTTTGAAATACAAGAGGATTCTCACAAAATCCGATAAACAACAAGTTTATACTGTATAGTACAGGGAACCATATTCAATATCTTGCAGTAACCTATGGTCAAAAAGAACATGAGAACGAATGTACGTATGTACCCATGTGACTGAAGTATTGCGCTGTGCACCAGAAATTGACACAACATTGTAAACGGTACTTCAATAAAAATGTACTTTAAAAAACCCAAAGAACCCCCAGATTTTGTACATACTTTAAGAAAAACTTCCATTATAATAAGTAAATTAAAAATTTGGATCATTATTTCAAACTAATCTTGCCTGGTCTACTAAAGAGGCTCTCCACTAAGGCCACAAATCTCTCTATATAACAGTACAGAGGCAGCAGAACGGCAGGCCAACTGCCTGTGAGTGAATATACAGTTTTACTGAAACACAGCCATGCCCATTCATTTAGTTATTGTCTAATACATTAACTGCCTCTCTTTCAGACTACAGTGGCAGAGCTGAGGAGTAGACGGGGACCTTATGGCTCCAAAAATATTTACTATCGAGCGCTCTACAGAAAAAAAATGTATAGATCTTTGGTAGGGTGAGAGCTAACAACATAAATTCTAATTTACATATAGAGATACAGGTTTCTGCTCATTAAAATACTTCTTCAAAGCATACAATCTAATAGTATAAACAACTTAGGAGAAGTACAATTCAGTAGTATTTATTTAATGTGAATGAGCTTTTAAAGGCATTTTTATGTATTTTAGAAGCACCTAATTAAAAATAAACAAATGACATAAAATAAGATGCCTGTTTTGATGTTCTAAAAACCTCTAGCTTATTGGTCTAGACTTGAGTTACTATCATTCGAATGTGAAAATTTTTCAGATTGGCATTTTCAAAAATATTTTACCATTTCCAATTTATATTTGCCATGTATAAATTTGTGAAAATTAGCTGTTTTATCATGAATAGAATTCAATGCAAAAAATAAAACTATAAGCTAAAATCTAGAATTGCTGTGAACAGCCAAGGCTATTCGTATTTACACATTTTAAAGCTATTTATACAAGTAAATGAATTTTCCCCAACTATCTCATTTCAATTTGAAATCAAACCCCCATACACAATTTACAAAATGATTCACTTTTCAGAAGTTACTGTGAAAAATAGTAAAATAAATGCCCAATAGTAAAAAAAAAAAAAAAAAAGTTCCTTCACCAGGACTCATCAATTGTCCACATTTTGCCACATCTGTCTTATGTACATATATGTTTAAGTATGGTACTGACTTCATGAAAATAACTCATCATGCACTCTCTTAAGAGTAAGAGTATTTTCCTATCTATGTACAATAGCTTTATCGCATTTAATAAATATTCCACAGAATCATTAATATCCAATCCATATTCGAATTTTCTCAAATATCCTAAAAATGACTTATGAAGCTTTTTTAAAATCTAGCATCCAATCAAGGTTCACATACATGGCCAATTTCTGAGACAAAGACCAAATTTTTCTTTAAATAGTCTTTTCGTGCATACTATCTTCTCTCTTCTTTCCATAAACTGGTTCTCTGGAAAAGCTGTGGGAACACACTTTCCCAGCACTTTCCAGCCAGAACCATTCAGCAATGGAAAGGTACTGGGATAATAGTGGGGAGGAAACTGAATTTCCAGTTCTCTCGGGAGATTCTGTTTTCCTTATGAAAATATCTAGAATGAAACTGCAATCTTATCACAGCTGATTACATTTTTATAAATATATACTTAGCCAACATTCACTGATCAACACGTGAAAAGTCTTGTCACTAAGACCTGCCAGGATTTAAGAAATTAAGTTTTAATACTGTTATCATGAGTAACTTAAGAATCATGAATAACTAACTAAATACTATAACATTTTATTTAAAAACAAAAACCCTTTTTAAAAGTCTTAAGAGTGCTCTTTACTGGTCACTGAAAAAGCCAGTTTTAGAAGACAAAACATACTTTTTTAAAAAAATGTAGTTAATTTTTACACTTCACTAAGCTGAATAAAGTTTTAATCATCTCATAAAAAGAGTGGATAGCTTGCGTATTATGCCTATGCACTAAGAAACTGACTTCTTTAGCAATCTGTTTTGAAGGTTTCAAACTTTTACTAAAGTGTAAAACTTACATTTTGAACAATGCTTTATTATATCAATATTATAAAAATAATGTACTTCTGAATAATACGAATCATAAATTTTTTACTATTAATATAACTAAAATATACGAATATTTTAAAATTCTTTTCTAATTCACTTAATCTTAAAGTTCAAATTGGATCAATTTCTGACTCCTAAACTGTCTGAGAAATTGAGATTTCCAATGAGAATATTGTCCAATTTATGAAAACAAAAAGATCAGTACTCCAGTGACTCATAGCCAATAGATTTTCTGTATTGTTAATTATAGCTGAACTCAGGAGTATTTTCCAGTGTAAATTACACACAAAGCTTAACAAATAGAGACCTAAATATGCAATCGCCTTTACAGAAACCAATGAAAAATCTATACACAGCAATGAAATTGGCATGCAAATAAAAGAACTGTCAAGACATGTATCCCTAGAAATAAGCCTACAATAACTATTTTAAAGGCTGTGTGTGGTCTCACCCATATATTTTGGCAAGATGCACTTTCTCCAACCACAGCTAGATTCATCCAAATGCAGTGGCACTGGAGAGCCTCTGTCTCACCTGTCAAAGCTGAAAAACGTTGTTCCAAAGACCACCATGAGTCCATGGAGAAAAGCCACAGTGCTACAGCTGTTATTGATAAGCCTCTAAAGGAGAAAATACTTCAAACAATTAAGCAAATCATCCTTAATAGAGATACAGACAGACACTATATTAATGTTTCAATGAGAAGATGACAAATACTGTGGCAGGTCTGAAACAGTGACAATTTATATACCAGAATACTAAGAAGAAATTCTTCAAAAGTACCATAACTTAATGGTCTTTCCTATTCTTTATCTAATACAATTTCTATACATTCTTTATCAATTCAAAAACTATTATGTTACCTTACTTAAATCTTTAAAAAACCTACTGTATAAAACCTCAAAATTCATCTAAGTTACTAAGGTACTAAATTCATCAAAATTACTAAACTCTGACAGTTAAGAGCACAGAAGATTAAGATTTATAAAGAGAAACCCCCAAATATATTAAAACCTGTTTATTTGTTTTAAGAAGAGCTCCTCATCTTTTTCACCCACATTATAAAAGAGGTTTACATTTTGCTTTAGACTAACCTCCCTACAGTAAAGCAGACAGAACAGGTAAGCTACAACTAGGTTAAGATAAACAAAAAGAACAAGAAAAACAATTCCTTTGAAAAGAAAAATGCCTCAGTGAACAATTCAAGTCCCATCTGAAACCTGGCAATAAAAAACAACTTTAAACAGAATGTAAGGAAATATACCTGGCTGGGCAAAAAGTTTAAAAAACAGTGGTAACTGTATCATCATTTAACTTATTTTTCCAACTAGATGACAATGTCCTCGAACCTTATTTAACACTGCAACAATTCAACTGAAAAAGAAAAAGGGTGCCTTTTCCAGGAAAGTGAATATCCAAAAAGTTCTCATTACAAGAGTTTCCCCTCCAAGCGAGTCCCACAGCACAAAGGCTCCAATGTACTATGATGCCCCACCGTTTCATGTACTATATTCTCTAAGTACAAAGGTTCCAAAAAGATTAGTTTCACTTTTCCCTAGATATATTTAGCACATTAACTAGTATAGTTGGGATATTATTTTTCTTTGGTTTTGTCAGTAGCATGTTTGATATAAATTTTATTAAGTGGTAGTATATGTAACATTGCATTGTGGGTAGTAGTTTCCTGCTTTACCCTAGCCACATCCTCAGCTGTCACATGAGCATGTTTCCCATATTTTCTGCAAGTTCTCGCCTTTTTTTCTTCTTAGAAAAATGACAGCAATAGAAGACAAATTGTTCTAATAATTATAAGAAACATGAATTATTTATACAGTTACATTAAATAAACATGGGTCACTGTGTACTTCAAAAACAGAGGGGGAAGAAAAGTAATCCTCATAATTAAAGTGGTAAAGTCATGTGAATCAACGTGTTAAAGTAAATTAACACAGGGGAAAGAATTAAAAACTGTTAAAGGAAAATCTCTAATCAGATGCCAATACCATCTAACAAATGGGATGTACTATATCAAGATATAACAATGATTTGTCTTGAATGTTAGAAGTTTCAAACTTGCCAGGTGTTCATTAGTGAAGATTCATGCCAATGTCCTCTACTAGACCCTTCAGAATCTACTCTGAGATTTTATAGAAATGTCAAAACAAGAGAAAGAGAAACCAAAAAAGCCTGTAGGACAGAGGGAAGAAAGGAGGGAGAAGGCGGTGGGGGCGGTGGGGGGTTGTGGAAGGAGACAGAGAACGGGAGAGGAAGGGAGATAGAAAAATTAAGCACTTTCTCTTTGGCACCCAACTTTCACATAATCTCACATTTAGATAGAGAGCTGCAATACTAACCAAATGAAGTCGTTCAAACAATCATGGATATGATAGTGCTTTGGGTTTTTGCATAATTTAAAGAAACAGAGGAAAAAATTCTCATTATAAAAAGTACCAAAAAATAATACCTTGTACGCACATACAGCCACACATGTGTGCAGCTGTGTGCATGGATATATACCCCATTAAAATAAGGAAGTAGAATTAAATCTCTCATAACTATCATAATTTAAAATATTAATAAAACTATATATATTTTACTAATATAAAATTTTTCAAACCAATACAAGGCCCAATAAATGTTATATAAGCTTCAACAGCTATATATCAAATCCAAACATAACTGTCAAAAAAACTGTCACATACCAAGTTGAAATAATAAATTGAGAAAATTCCTTGCTAAAACCTCATAATCAGTGGGAATATTTTAAGCCAAAATAGGATTTCTATAATTTATAAAATTCCTACATCAAACCTATTTTGCTTCTACTGTTTTCAATTAAATGAAAAATAGAACAGCAGCAAATAGAAGTTTAAAATAATCAAAAACTAGAAATGGGTACAAGATTGATATTGATAAAACTGCTATATTAAAATACGATCATTATTTCAGAAAATAAAAAAATAATTCAAAAGATAACAATGAAGATATATGCAGCATTTAAAACATTATAGTGTTATATAACAATATACAATATAAAAAGCTCGATTAATGTTGACAAATTTATTAAATACAAGGTACTGGGGAAGCAAGATAACTACTTTCTGAAATTGTTTTCAAGTTCAAAGCTGTATTTCATTTCCGTGGCACTATAATACATCATTTATACAGCAGACCTAAACTCATTACTTATTTCAACATAGCAAATACTACCATATCCCCCCAAAGAACGAAGTTTTGAGGGTCTTTGAAAAATCAAAAAAACCCCGTGGTTTCCATTTGATTTTAAGCACAGTATAAATCAATAATCAAGAGCTTTATCTGCAGTGACTCTGAGTCAGTCTCTCTTCATCACATGTGGGTAAGCTATTTCTAATGAGACAAACTGTCAATTATCAAATGTGTACCAGTTACCGCTGTTGTTTCTGAATGTTTACCACAAAGTAGTATTTGCTCCAAAGAGGAGAGATTTTCAATTTAGGGGAAAAAAATGTGCATATATATATATGTGTGTGTGTGTATATATATATATATATATATATATATATATATGCCCACACACACACACATGGATGCATGTATGTATGTGTTTGTGTGTGCGTGTATATAATGAATATACAAACTTTAAAGCACATGACCTCACTACCTTTCTCCTGCCAGAATTTGATGGGCCTCACACAAAACAGAAAGGGCATATTCAACAATATCTGTTAAACTCTTAAGCAATCAGAGGGATCACTCTGCCCCCAAAATTATGTGCAGGAAGGCTACCTACAAAAAGAGAACAAGTAGATAAGAGACACATACATGTTAAAAATTATTCAAATACATATAAAGTTAATTTGGAGGGCCTAGATACACTTAATTAAAAAAATTTTAAGGGAGAAAATAGAAAAGTTTGGGTTATAAGATGTCGGGGAATCCTAATGCAGAAACCAAAAACTTATTCTGAAAGAAGAAAAGCATTTGCTTGCCATACTACAGCAGCTAAACTTTTTTTCAGTTGCCTGATTCTGCTGCTATTGTATGTGCATATGGAACTATGTTTGAAAATTCCACAAATTATATACACAAAGCCCTCCTTTAACTTACTTTAGATATTAGAGATATAGATCATACCGTACACCTTATTTATGAAGAATAAATGAATAACTTCTCTCTCTCTTGCATGAATAACTGCATATTAAATGAAGCTTTTACTTTTCAACATAAAACTTGTTTACATACACAATGAGGCATCATAAATCTATATTTAAAATAAAACACCAAAATGTATTTCTGGTTTTTTAATCACTGAAAGTTTATTATGGCAAAGTTGAAGACATTTGAATAATAAAGGATTAAAGTCATTCCCATGTCCTCCCAGCGTATTTTGGGCAAATTATTTTTTGGTAAAGAGACTTATGAACATGTTAGTACATTTATCTCTATTGTATGTAAACCAAAAGTAGATAATGAACTGTGCTAGGATGTCCGCGCAAAGGGATATTTTGGCTCTAACATCGTCCTTACTATTTCCCGGCCCTTACCACACTATACACCCCAAATAATGCTTTGTAATTCACTGTCTCCGCCCACCTTCCAAGTCATTTACTTCGTGCCACTCCTGGTTACTATCACGCTAGGAAGAAGTCAAACATGCAAATTCAGAGTGGCATGGATAAATGGCCAAAAAATGCCTAGAAAATTGGTCTGTTCAGCTTTATAATTTTTGTTGAAAAATACCCCATCGCTCTCAACTGATGAAAACAGGAAGCTCTATTCATAAATATGAAATTCTCTGCCTATGATATATAATCATCCTAATAAGAAAATGAGTTCTATACATACATGTCCAAAGGGGCAAAAAAAGGAGATAGTTCCCCAAAGATGTTTCCAATTTTCTTCTGAATCAGAATTAGCAAATGGAGACGACTAACATACTCTGTGTGCATTATTCCTTACTACACACAGCATTTTGTAATTTATTTCAAAGCTTCTATTATAAACAAAAAATACAGCTTCTGTTAACCCGCTCTATTCTGAGCTTATAAAAATCAGTAACATTGAATAATCTAAGTTACAACATAAGAACTTCACTTCATATTTGTGGAAGAGTTGCTATCAAAGGCTCTGTTAAAGTTAATATCCAAATAAACTTTTTAAAGGATTATACAAAATGAATATACTTCCTTGAAAATTAAAAATTATTACAAGCATTAAGAAAACTAAGACTTAGCCAATAAACTACACTACAACTCTTGCTATTCGTTTTTATAAGATACTCAAACTAGCCATGAGATAAAGGTAAACATAACACAAAAGATACAAATTACACTTCATCTTTATTGTAGGAGCCGGCCTTCAATATCGATCAGACATAAACTAGACAGACATGATTGAGTATCTGTAAAAGAATCCCCAGACTAACACTTTCATGACAGCCAATTACAGTCAAGCCCAGCAAACAGTTTGCAACCAGACCTTTAAAAAGGTAAACTTTTTTTTTTTACAATGAGTTACAGATTCACAAGTTTAAGAAGACAAGAAAAAGAAAAACAGAAGGACTCCAATCACCCAGCAAATAGGAAGCAGACCCCAGAATGTGATACAATCCAAGGATGTAAATTACTGTAAATCATCACTGTTGTTCAGAATTTCACACCGCCTCTTGAGCCAATTTTGCTCACGTCTCCACAGACAAACTCATGGACTAAATAAGAGGAGGCGGCACAAAAAAAGTAGGAGTTGAGGGGGACAGAAAGGACAGCCCACAACTGCAGAGTTCTGCTCCACAAATGCTGAACCTTACAGGAGTTTGGGCTCCTTCAGCATTTGTATTCCATCCAAATCCTCATGAGTCACAAAAATTAAAAAGCTATATCCTTCTGGATGCCAGGAAGGGCCTTACCACAAGCCTTTTGTCAGAGAGAGAGAGAGAGAGAGAAAGACAGACCAAGAGCAGGGGGAAAGCCACAGTGGTAGGCAGTCCCACTGTACTGTGAGCACCGTGAGGTCACTAACCACATGACTCTGTCTCTCCAGTAATAGTGCTTGCAAAAAAAAGGAGTTTTAAAGCTTTTGCTTTTTTGGATTGTGTGAATGCTTCATTCGCCTCACAAACAACCACAGAACCACAAGTGCGGTGCAAACTTTCTCCAGGAGGACAGCAAGAAGTCTCTGGTTTTTAAATGGTTAATCTCCGCAGGTCACTACCAGCCACCGAGACCAACAGAGTCAGTGAGTGCTCTCTAACCACAGTCTATGCAGTAATAGTAGGTCCTTCAAATATTTGCTCATTCTCTTTTTGTTTTGTTTCCTTGCTTTTCACATGTTACCAGCTACATGATTTCTTGACAGAAAAAAATAAATATGAAGTCTATGTACTGAAGGCATACTGTAAAACTAAAACAAGGTTTGGGTATGGTTTGTATTTTCAGTTTAAGGCTGCAAGCAGAATTTACAACAGAGGGTACAAGTTCTATCTGAAAAAAAAAGGAGGGACTATGGCATCAAACAGCCTCTTCAGCACAGTGACACCATGTCAGCAAAACTTCTTTTGGGGTAAGTGTTATCATATTTTAAAATCCTATAAGAGATGAACCTGTTAAACATAAAGGTATGTTTCTCGGATTAACTGCTAGCTTTTCCAGATTACATTATACTAAAGAGCAGAATAATGCTATTTTGTTGCACTAAAAGTTGAAAAATGAAATTGCTGTACAAATCTGCATTTGGCATCTGTAACTTATCTACTTCTCGGACTAATGACTTGAAATAGAAAAAAATTAAAGTATCTCACATTAGTCTAAAGGTTTTCCAGGGTTATAGAAATGAAGTAGTTGAAACAGTAAAGGCAAGTTTAATCTTCTCATTAACCCTCACTGAAATAAAATTAGACACTAAGTTAATCAAAGTATTGTGAAGTATTCATGTCAGCAGCTCCCAATATTTGAGCAAACTATGAAAAGGAAGCAATTTTACAAAATAACAGACCACAGAATTATCTCGGCATTATACTCTACCGTATGAAATAGAGAAATAAACCTGCAGTATAACTAACATTTTAACTAGCTCAGCTAAAAGAAATCTATTTATAATTTTAAACTGCATTATAAGATATCTGTATAAGTTTGTTTCTAAACATCTTTCCATAATCAAAGCATATATTCAACCGAAGTAAAATTATGATAAGGAGGTAATAGCCATTTTTAAAAGATTTTCTAGTTGCCCAGGATATCCAGGATATTAAAAAGCTCACAGAAGTCTTTAAAAACTGACATGCAATTATAATTTTCTATATAATTTTTATTTGCATTTACACACTATTATCCATATGGAGAAGTTGGTATGAACACATAGCAAACACTGAAACCTCTAGGATTCTTTTAATCATATTCTTGGACCCACCAAAATGAGTATCGTTTAGTCTCATAAAAAATAAAACTCTGTAAGGATACTCTGCATGATTTAAAAGAGCCATACCAATTAAATCATGCTGGACTTTAAAAGAAAACAGGCATAATATAGTCCCTTAGTATTTAATTTCAATTCAGTGTTGATGCACAAAAGTAAACTACTTCAACATTCATCAGCTAACATGGTATTATAGTAAAATATCTAAACACTTACAAGATTTTCTTTATGATGTCCAACATGCTCCAACTACAAGGCAAGTTTATAAAATTTTCTTTTTATCCTTTAAAATAAACCCTTTTGCTGTGTATACCTGTATTAACTTTGCTTTATAACTTACAACTAACGATTGGAGTTTCCTTTACTCCTCCTACTTCACACATTTTAACTGGCTACCAGAGGATCAGTCTGACTTTCGGTCAAAGAGAAATAATTAAACCTGAAGGAGAAAAAAGGTTTCTCTTAAAAGGGTGAGGAAATGTACTTTGTATTTTACCCCAAAAAATGTAAAACTGCTGTAGTGACTCTCTCAATAGCTCTAAGTGGGCCCCCTCAGTTCTAACACATACAGTATAATAATCACAGATTATTTTTTTTACTTTAATGGTAGGTAATAAGCATTACTGTAAAAATTTCTGCATTAAGGAAGCAGAACATATATACAATTAGACTGCATTACAGCTTATATTATAATTATAGCTAATACATGGGAACTTCTGCTGTTCCCACCCGAGATGAGGATAAAAAATGGTTAAAACTATTGTTCAATGGAGGCATAACTTGAAACAGGCATCTCAAGCAGTTAAGTTACTCTTCACAGAATTACTCCATTTTAAAAGAAAAATAGATTTTTAAACCAGACTGAGAATAACACAAGTTTCAAGGACTACTTCAGCATTCAATGTAGTTATTAACATAGTCATGTTAAAATGTTCTTTATCCTATGAGGGAGTCTTTTATTTCTGTGACATCCTTAATAACTACTTCTACAGTAAAATTTTCAGAACTTGACCAAGTTTCAAATAAGACAGACTAGTGAATTAAATAAAGATCATCTTCTATCACATGTCATATTTTTTAGATATCATAACTAATTCTTCCTCTTCTGAAAAGTGGCATTTATCATTTCCCACTTTTAAATAGTATTGGAGAGCCTGGGTAGAGAACTTAAGATGAACCCACCACACCGGGCTAATTACAGGTGGGTGGTGGACATCATGTATACGTTATCATCACACTGCAAACATTTCCCCATTCTGTAAGCTATCTGAAGGCTGAAACCTCACTTCAGGCTTTAAATCCTTACATAATGACTATCAAAACAACCTCATGAAATGGCAGAAGTATGTGCTCTGATTCTGTCAAATAGTTTTAAAAGTTCAGGCTCTTCCTAGGTGAGGGACAAAGCACACACTGACCAACTGACTTACCTCAAAATAATACGTGAAAAGGGGGGGGGGGGTGCGTGTGTCTGTATGTGTGTGTCAGAGAGACAGACAGTGAGACAAAGAGGAGAGAAAGTGTTTCAGTGTTCTTGCTTTCTCAGCATACTATTTATCTTGAATTAAACAAGAATTTTCAATCTGCTCTACTCAAAATCTGTCCATTATTTATCATAAATAGTCTGTTAAAATGAACTCATGTAGTACCTTAACATTAAGAACTTATTTATGAAAATATATCAGCTGACAGACTGAATTTTTACATAAAACCTTTGTAAGTGACCATAGTGCCTGACTGAACATGAAATGTGAACACTGATTTCCAAAATAATAGTTGTGGTCATAGTAGTGATAATAATTTTATAGTTTCAAGATTTAATAGTGACAAAGTGCCAGAACTTGCTTCTAAAATAAGAGACCTGAATTCCAAACCCAGGGAGATGATTTAAAAAGTCAGAGGACCACGCCTATGTATATTAAAAGCTAACAGTGTTTATGCAGTTCCCAAAGATTCATATTATAGGTTATTATAAATTATAATAATCCTAATTTTACATGAAAAATTGGTAGATTTCACTTGTAAACATTAAAATATTTTAAAATGTAAAAATTTCAAAGAAATCACAGAAAAATACTTTTAGTCTGTAGGAACCTCCTGATAGTCTCTAAATCACACGAAAGGCATGAAATACTCCTGGTTACATTATATTTTAGTTATTTTAAAAAGAAGAAAAATTAATCTATTCAATTACACCCTTCAAACTAATCACTGATAGTCTGACTTGTTTAAATCAGTCATGCTGAAGTTAAATTCAGTAAGATAGAAATGTTCCAGTTTATTAAAAGAACACTGAAATATTTGATGGTTAAATAAACTGCAGAGGGGGGAAAAAACTAACTCATTGAAGGCACTAAGATTTTATCAAACACACAGAATTAATCTTTATTGAATAGAACCATTCACAAATCAAAACTCACTGTACTTCAATACTTTCAAGCAGCGCTAATCAATTACAAACCTTTTCTAGTGCTTCAAAACTCATGTGCTTTCAATTTTATACACTGGTGGTCCTCAAGTGCTGTATTGGGGCTGAGTTAAGACATTCTGTATCACAACTTTTTTTTCAACAAATATTCATCTAGAGGGCTTTTTTTTTTCCCTCTCAAGAGCTGCTCACATGAAAACTGTGGTAATATTTTTATACTGTACTTCTTTGTTGAAGCAAAAGGTTAGGGGTTACCTAAATACCTCAACTGTATATACAAAAAAAGGAAAAGGTAAGTATTCATATAAAAAAATCCAATGGGACTGGATTATTTATTTTTGCATTTCCTATGATTAATGATGCACCCATGCATACTTGAAAGCTGATGGCAAAATAAGGTAACATCTCAAATTCCTCTCCAAAGCATACAAATACCAACGTTCCATGCTGTTCTAACCCTTGTTCCAGGATACTAAAATGTGACAACTCTAAGTCAACAGTGACATCATGGAAAAGCTCCTCAAAAGCATTGAGATTACAAATGCAATTACCTAGTAAAAGTCTTCAGAGGTATTTTTACATTAAAGGGTTCACTGGAACAGTCTACCTCTGCAGTGCCTCTCTTTAAAAATAATACACATATGGTCAAATAAACAAATAGCTTCAATATGAGAAAAATCTTTCCCGCAAACAATAAAATTATAAATGTGACAAAGCATAGCTATTTTTTCTAGTCAACTGCCATGAGGCATTAAATGAAGGCCAGCAAAATCAATGCTAATGTAGGCAGATTTCCTAACAGGTTACTCAAATGCACTATTTTTTCTCTTATAACAATGAATTCAACTGAAGATAAAATTTTATCCAAAAAAAAGAGAAAAAAACCTGACCTGTATCTCACATAATAAGGCTCACAATAAACTCCAGACTCGTTCTTTTCTAAAGAGTAAAATATTCTATCAGTCTAAAATATATGGAAATTCTTCATGAAATCAGAAATGTTTAATGTTTTAAAGCAAATTTTTAGAGAGGGAAGTCTCACATGATGAAAATATACACCTTAATACAATCTATTGCTGTTTCAAAGTTTATGGAATTTAGTGGATATGTATTTTGATTAATGTGTTGCAATTTTGAAACATAATAGGGAAATTCTATACCGTATTCAAAGGGAGTTTCCTTACAATTTTAACCACAGTTGGCCACAAGCTTTTGTCCATTCAACAACAAGCACACATAAAACAAGCCATACAGTCTCACATAACTTATTAAAGATCTGTATAGCAATTGAAATTAAGTGCTCATTTATTACATTATATACAATATCTTCATCTTATGTTGTATTCTTAGGAATTTCTCCCTTTTATATTATATACTAAGGACACAGGATTCAAGTTTGGAAGAGTATTGAATGTAAGCAACACCATATCAAACATTTCAGATGTTTACTGTTGTTGAACGGGATCCTTTTATTAATAAATAAAAACCTCATAATTTATCATGCTGTATAAAACAATTCCCAAATAAAATGAGCTGTAGAATTAAGAGTTATACATGAGCATTTAATACTTACAGTGGAAAAAAAATTCATTACTCATAAGTCTCCTATAAATACCCTATATTCTTATTAATAGTCATAAAGCTAACATCCAATATATAGTCTAGGGCTAAAAAGCATATCAAGTGTGATTCTGGCTCTAATTAAATGATTTTCAATTTTTAAATCCAACTGTCCACAAAATAAGGAATTCTGTTCCACACAGACATACATTAAGTGAATGTAATTTTAATAATATTTAAGATTTTTAAAATTATTATATTGATGTCAGAAAATTGACCAAGTGACATTATTCTCAGACATGCATTTAAGATTACGGTGGCAATCAGTTTAAAGACTGTTATCTGCACTACTTCTACTGCCGTCCCTAAAGAAATTATACACAAGAGTTACATTAAAGAAGTGACAGTGACAAGGATAGACAAGTGACAAGGTATCTTCATCCTATGCAAGGCAAATAATTTTTACTACAAAATTAAGTAAATTAATTTTATTTTACTTTTCACTTTTTACATCAATTATGTCTACTGAAATCATTATGCCATCAACTATAAAAATACATTTACATAAAATGCTTAGTTAAAAACTCGAAAATGTGAAAGTTCCTTGAAAATTATATGAAATGTAAGTGTGCCAAACCTTTGTTTATATATTCCTTATTATCAGATAATCCTTTTAGTCAGATGTCTTACAACTAAGTCCATTTTGTGGTTCAGTAAAAGTAAAAAACAAACAGAAAAGGAAATAAAGGAATAATGCTAGCCAAATCACAATAACACTTATCAGTAAGGTTTTAAAACATGTAAATACATTGTATTTCTTTAGAAAAATTAGAGTAACGGTGTTGCAGTATTTCACAGAACTTTATATGGACACAGACTTATTTTTATACAGAAGCTAAATATCTGTCACATTTATACAACTTCAATTTCTTTCATTTACCAAAATTTTAATATGTAGTATACGAATTTCCCTATGTATATGAATCCATACTCACACACACACATACACACACATTAAAGAACTGGGGATAATAATTGTAAACCAGGAAAAAAACAATTGTAAATTATTTAACTGAGGTATTGTTTGCAGTTGTTTTGGAAAGATGAGCAATTACTATTTGTATGTATACTAACAGAGAAATGCTAATCCATAAAATCAGTAACAGATTAGGCATCTACTGGGAAACACAAGATAAAGATAACCAAAAACTAAACTCGTAAACACAAGGATGTTATTTTCCAGTTATACATTTAAATAAATTATTATAGTTCACAAGGGAAAATATGAATGTAATTAATTTGCTAACAGATCTCTATTTAAGCACAATACCTCACAGAACTCTGGCTTGGAGCTAAACAGGTATATTTCCTATGTACTTACTCATGGCCCATGTAACCTATGTAAACAATTTAAATTAGGCACTGTGATTTTTAATTTGGTTATTTTGTTTTGATAGTAATTATTATAATTAATTTCATTTTTAAGTTCCGCTACTGAGCTTCCCAGTTTAAACTTCAAATTTCCAGGATAATCTTTTTAAGTACAAAGGTATTGTTACTTCTACCAAATGATTAAAAATTACTTAACTGGATCTAAACAAAGTGAATTCACTGTGAAGCTGAAAATTAAAATGGTGCTGAATTTTACAATTAATATTTTAACCCACTGGCTTTACCGTATTAGTGTAATTTGATCCTAGACACATGAGTATCCTTTGGATACAGGGTGCAGATTCCCTTTAATCAATAATAATTTTATTGTAAGATTTTTTTGTAAAGATAGCTCAAAGAAAATTATTTTTTGAAGTGAATTCTCACTTTATTTCATAAACATCTATCAGATTACAGAAATCTGCAATGTTATACTACCACAGAAAGAAAATTTTACCCTAATAATCTACATTATATCAATTACTGTGTTTTTCCATAAAATGTTTAACTGTAAAAGTATGTAAGCATTTCATACTAAGGACCTTAGTAACCAATTCAAAAATATTAAGACATTATAAGAAGATACCTACAAGAAAACTGCCATCAAGATGGTACTATACCTACATCAGGCAGGATAATTGGTTACAAAAGGTAATCTAGTAAGATTAATTTTTTCTCCCATGAAATTTGTAAAGCTTTTAGGTAATTCAGTTTTTTAACAAAATGCAGAAAAAAGCTGCTACTGCTCTTACAGAGTTCAACACAAAAATGAAAATATTTAAGAAGATAATCCATGAAACAGATACTACTTACAAAGACAGTGTACTACAGTACATTTGTAAAGGAATATAAACATGAAAGTCAGTGTAATCCAAAACTTTGATCATTAATCCAGCGTTCTCTCCAAAGCAGAAACTCCTCTTTTTCACATTATTAAAACTCCAGTGTTCACACAGAATTCTTTACATCCCCTCAGTTGTTAAAACTAAACACACACTGTATGTTCTCTCTCTTTCTGTTTTAGGAGGAAAACTTGTAACATTTTCAAAATTCTTTATCACTAGCATCCATCTTATTTTAAAATATTAATATCTTATTATCTAAGCTAGATAGAGACAACTGGTATTGTCAGTAGAACATCATTCTTGATTTGGTAATAAAGATTTTAAAATACATTTCCCTTATAGTATGTAGAAGCATACTGCAGAATACTTTAGTGCACCAATAGGACCAAAGAAAACACACAAAGAGATTTTTTTTAATTATCATTCACAAGTATCCAAAAAGAAAACTGAACCATATGCTGATTATTAGGCTTATTTTTATTTTCATAAATATTCATATTCTTTTAATATAATGATAAATCAGAATATATCAATAGAGATTTAAATAACTATTTTTTAAGAGAGCAAAATACTTGGCTTAAAATGCTAGATTATTTCATTAGTAAATGGTTAAACCATTCTATATATGTTTATAAGTGTAAAAACTTTTACTGAGACACATTCAAACAATTTTCTTGGCTATGAAATAAAATCATGTGCTCTGACAAAAACAAAGTATTTTTGATAAAGTATGTACGAAGTTAATTATATAATACAAGTACAAAATGACAGGAAGAGATTTTCTAGAATGAAACTACATCAATATACATAACTCAAATTCTCCACCTTGATTTAAACCTTATTCAGCCAAATACACGGTCAATTCATTGCGTTTCCATGATCGAAAAACATCTAATATCCTGAATGCTGTTTTTTAAAGGAAACTTTAAGAAAAATCATCTTATTATGATAAGCTGACAGAAAGGTATTTTTTGAAAAGCAGCTGTAAAAAGAGTGTGATCTGGAAACTTACATATGAACTTAAAACTTACACACTCAAACATATGATATGAACAAGAAAACAGCACACAAATGCATAAAATAAAACTCTACCTAGCAATAATACCATACTAAGAAGCCAACCCTGAGCACAGGAGAAATACATATCCTTTTTAAAATAAATGTTCAAATGAAAGCTTGCCTTTTGAACTGCTCAAATGAACAGATAACATCCCAGTGACTACAGAGTTTTCTTCTAACCCAGCAAGACTAAAAAGAATCACATCTAATTCCTAATTTTGCAATTATAATGTGCAATATTTTCTTTACTTATAAGACTACCATTTATTCTCAACTGGCTGAGAAGGTTTGCCATTCATTTTTCCTGTACGTACCTCTTTCTTATCAATTATGGTGTATCTTCAGCATTCGGAGAAAAGAAAAAAAAAGCTTCAAACTTTAACTGAGTTTTAAACACATCATTAAATCAATATACATAGGACTACTCTAAAAATATTCATTTCTAGAAGGCCAGAAAATCTTACTTTTTTTAAGCTGATGCATCTACACATAGAAAGCAACTTTTAGTAAGTTCTTTTGCTACGCCATAATGATCTGCTCCAGAAACTCAAGGGTACCTAAAACAACGGGCTACCTGTTCTAGCCATGCTTAGGAATGTGTCCAAATCATTTTTATTGATTTAACCTTTATAGGAATGCTACATATCCTCAGAGAAAAACATTTTGAATGTATTTATAATATGATACACTTCTGAGAAACCATGAAAAAGAAAGCTAAAAACAAATCTAGATACTCCTCCACCCTTGGTTGTTATGGGTTTATTTTTGTTTACTTTAAACACTATCAACAGACCTAAATTTTAAATAATTCTGTTTAGGAAAACTTACTTAGGCACCACTGTAAGTAGAAATAAAAATTTATTTTGGAAAAAAAAGTGCATTTAAATAAATTTTACCTTTAAGAAATAAAATGCCTGACTTGACAATGATGTCACATCTACAAATTTTAACAGACTCTAAATACTCCTTTTATATTTTAGTTACACATTAATCATGGAACCTTACGAACATATCAAACTTAAAGAATTTAGTCCTTATTGAATAAACTAAGTTGCACCCTCGTTTACATTCGGAGAGATTACACAGGAAGTCCTGTGTTGCCCATCTCTCCAGCTTTCTGTGAGTGGTACTCTGTGAATAGCTTCAGCAGCCAATGCCTGCATTCGTTATGTTTGCCAACTAATAATTCACAGTATGCTTCCTCACATTATGGTTCATCATTCGTTAACTTGAATCTCACCTCTAAAGAAGTTATACTTTCACTGCAAACTGTTCTCTTAAAAACGCAAACAAGTTTTGAGCATTTCCAGATGTAGCACTCAAAAAAAGAAAAGAAAAGAAAAATCATAAGCAAATTCTCAAAGAATTCTAAAATTATTAATAAAAATGCGGTAAAACTGGAGTCACTACTTGTTGCTTCAATGACCATCCCTAAGTTTAAGAGCTGAATGTACTATTCATTACATTAAGAAACTTAATGACAGAGCACTAATGATTTCAGATAGCTGCCAGTAGATAAAACAACCAAGCACATTTCAGTGTAAGACAAGATTCTACTGAAACTGGAATTTCTGAAAGTCTGACAGTACTGAACATACAATTATAAAATCGTAAGGTTATCTTTTACAAATAGTTAACTTATTTTTTTTTCCTGGGAATATACATTTGGGTTCAGCTACATTATTTTCATTGTCGTTCTTTATATGAAACATCCAAGCATGCGTAAGATTATGCTAAACTAAAATTAAAAATAATTCCTATGCAGCCTACTTCTCTGGAGAGGGGCTGGGACTAGAACGAGGCCAGCAGGCAGGCACTAGGATTCAGAATTTAAGGAGATCCTCACTCAGGCACCGCCCCCCATGAGTGCCTCCTTAAACGCTGTGCCGGGGGCGCCCCGCCTGCCTCACTTTAGGCCCAGGTCCTGCTCCGGAGACACATTAGTGTAAACCATTTCATGAGACAGATTCTCAGCAAGGTAGCATAAAGCAGAAATATGGTAATATAAGAATAACAAAATTAAAAATAAGTTTTTTTCCTTAACACATGATCAGATTTATATTTTTCTAAATCAAAGGAACCACTGCAACTTAATATAAATATTTTTTAAATGATCACTTTATATTATAATGAGTAGTCAGAATTCTGAGATGGCACAAATTTTCTTTAACAGAGACTTACACCGGCCATAAATATCTTCCAAAGTAAACTAAGTGGCCTTATACTTGACCATAAGGCTTAAGAAAAAAAAAAGGACTGATCATGTTTCATTAAAGGGGTTCACAGTGTTACACACAAGCTGTTGTAGCCCACTGATCAAGAGAACACCAGAGGACTAGGTCCTGGGGAGGGGAGGGGAGGGGAGGGGAGGAGAGGGAGCCTTGGGAATTTTTTTAAGCAAAGCTCTCTAGGTAAATTAGCCAAGTTTGGGAGCCAATGAATAACCAACTTATAATAAGCTTAAGACAGAAATAAGCTTAAGATAAGCTGTACATACTAATTATGTACTTAGAAACTATAAATTTCCAAATTGTCTCCCTCCTAAACATTTGTAAGGCTTATTCACAAAAAAGAAAACACGAACATTTCAGTTTGTCACTTTCCTTCCCTGTCTTCAAGTAGAGATGTTAACCAATGATGATGTTTCCAACAAGTAACATTAATAAGGAAAATAAAGTCAGAAGCATTGACAACTCACTGAGATGAATACAGCCCCCCGAAACAGTATTTTTATTTTTATTTTAGGTTTAAATAGCTATTCTAAGTATGTAATCTCAATCTATTCTAAAAATCTAATATTTTGACCTTTAAATTCATTTAAGTTCAAATTAACATATTTTAAGAAAATACATGTGCCTAACACACCTTCATGATTTTTAGAGCATACCTTAATTGAAACTGTACTGTTTTTATGTTAGCTTTTCTTTCTTGACTGTTATTGTGCCAGATACTACACTAAACTCTTTATAAACATCATTTCCTTCAATTCTCATAACCCTCTTATATGAGATGGGTATTATAATTATCTACAGATAAGGAAACCGAAAATGAGGTAATAAAATCTGCCCACGGTCACACAGTTGAAGAACTAGGATTCAAACTCAAGCCTTCTCACTTTTAATTACTATCTTAATGTTATTCATAATCTTAATGAAGTTACTTCCTGGTCCCCAATTTCACCTGTAAAGGTGTTAGTTCTTAGAGACGTAAAGTTATTAAGTTGACAAATACAAAAGACAATCTGTGAGTCTCCAAAGTCTCCCAAAGTAATATCTTTAAGTAATACTGATCAGTGAGAACCAAAAAGGTTAAGAAACAATAAAATTTAAGAGGATACCAAGGGATAAGATTTAGGTCAGGTTTGATCAGAAAATGAAAGTTGGAAGGAAATAAATAGTTCTTAACCAATTACTATAATCAATAATCTTATTTAATGTCCATATCACATAGTATATACTTCATATGATATGAAAGTACCATTCTAGGAGTTAAAAATTAAGTTCTTAAATTGAACATAAGGAATTTATAATCTTCATTATTTATAAAATTAAAATAATAATAATTTCAATCATGGACTTTGGTGTCAGATCTGGAGTCAAATCCTTGTTCCTATAATTATCCATAATATTCCCTGTACCATGGTCTCATTGTCCTACCTAAAGAGGCATACTGCATGCCCACACTTATGCTAAGTGACTAAGACAACTTTAATTTCTAATTTATATTTTCTATAGTCTTAATTTCAAATTTCTTAAATTCTTATTCAAAATCTTTGATGTTCCCAAAGATCTACTGACAAAGGTATATTTTTCTTTACCTACCAAAGAGATTACATACATGACTCTAGAAAGTAAATCTTTGATATGTAGTGTTCATCCCAATTTCATCCACAACCATTTCTCTCTTATTATTAAAAACAAAAATTCTTAGAGAAACCACAGAAGAGCTCTAGCGGCCTTTTTTTTTTCCTGGCAGGAGGTAGGAATAAAGCTGTGAGATTACATTTCTCAATCTACATGGATCCACTGAGAAAAGATGCTCTGACCAGAAGCCACAGGTGATGATAGGCAGATGAGACATTTTTGCAAAGAATAAAGAACTCTAAGAGAAAGCTATGTGAGCATCTATAAATGTCAACAGACTTCTCCAGTCATTCCACACCCATATTTAATATGATACGTGAAGTGTGAATGATCAAACCAACAACTTTAAAAAGCGTAAATAAGGCAGAATCACTTATTAGAATTAAATAAGCAAGTATAAAATCATAGACACTACATTTTAGAAAAGGAAACATGCAGACTGGTACTCTATCTGGCAGTGGAGGTAAGAAGTTAAAAAAATTGTTTTGATGAGAAATATAAAAGCTAAGCGGGTAATAGGGTAAAATATTTCACTGACTTTAAACTCCACAAGTCTTCACACTGATTTTTTCAAAGTCACTGAAAAGATGTGAGAAAAGGAAGACAAAAAGTTTCCAGTGCACCCAAAACAGTCAACCAAGGAAGCAGAGACTGAATTTAAGAATTATATACTGATTTAGGCATCATTAATCTAGAAGAAAAAAGCAAGCCTGGATGAGAAAAACATGGGCAAGTTAAGGAGATAATACAAAGAAAGTAGCAGAAGAATTTGGCAGCAGTTACTGGGAGAAGCAAGAGAATAAGGAAAATTAGATTGCAGCCTAGGAGAGAATGGTGTGGTTGCCAATGATTAAGAGAAAAATAGGAAAGGGTGAAATAGAGTTTTGTCACGTCATTATTAAATTTGTGCTTAGTGGGGAAAAAACAGGTGTACACAACACAATTTCAATCCTTAAAAATTATACAGGGGTACTCATGTGTATTAGAGGAACTTAAAACAGTAACAATCATGTTTTGATAACAGTGTTATAAAAACTGTTTTGTTATATTTGCCAGTATTTTTCAACTAAAAAATGAATAAATATTCTAATTTTTAAAGTTTAGGTGATAGAAGCTTTAATGTTTAAAAAGCTTATTTTTCCTGAACTCATGTAACAGATTTGGTACTGGGAACTGCCTGGCTGTTTCTTTTTCCCTTATGCTCAAGTTTGGAAGAAATAGAGCAAATTCCTACAGTTAGAAACTTTTTTAATGTGTGAACATCAATTTCACAAAAACCAGAGAATCTCATGGAAACATGACAGACCCAGCAAGGGTTTTGGTGTCCTTTAGGTTTAAATCTTGTACACCAATTATAAAACTTTGAGCAAGCTACTTAAGCTCCCTGCGTCTCAGTTTTTTCACCTGAAAAATATTACCACCTACCTTGAGAGTTTTTTGTGAAAAGTAAGATAACACATGTAAAGTACCCACACCCAACCAGAAGGAAAAAAATCACTGCAGCTATTGCTCAAAATCAACTTTCCAATTCTTAAATCCCTTAAAAGTCTCACTCCTCAGAGTGTGGTCCAGGGACCGGAAGCATCAGCATCACATGAATGCTTGCACAGAAATGCAGAACCTCAGGCCCCGCCCCAGACCTTCTGAATCAGAACCTGTATTTTCACAAGATTCTCAGGAAAAATAAAATTTCAGAAGCCCTGTTCAAAATCACATTAAATCAACAGGGGTCCAATTTGTCTGCATATTCCCAGCTCCCTCGAGTTGCCCTCTCCATCTCTGTTGCAGACTCCTTTCTGACGCTGGGTGAAGAGCACCTCAGGGTTTACTCCTAATTTCTAATTCTGAGAGACTGTCAAGAAACTGACAAAGTCTAATCTATTTCCTCTTCAAAACATAACTTTTCACACTTAAAGATAACTCTCTTCAACTTACCCACCATGACTGAACAAGAACGAGGGTCCTATGGTCCATAACTCTTTCTGGTAAAACAAAGTCTTCAATAACTCAATAAACTCAAAGTTTTCAATAATTTCATAATTACATTTTATAAATTATTAAGCTGCACAACTGTATTAACCAGGTAACAGGCTATCTTTATCCATGTTGTCCACGATGTCTCACTGCAGACCTGTCAATGCCTTCCTGAAGGTTAAAACACTCTATCTGTCCCACGTTCCTGAGACGGCTCCCTAGCAGCCCTGACACAGTACAGAGCTTGCGAGGCAGGGCTACTGCTGAGTTCAACCATTTGGCTTCCAGTACTCACCCCTTCCAGGTGGCTCATAAAACATGTCTTTAAGAATCCACTCTAAAATCTTAGCTAGCAGAGGCCTCAAACTAACAGGTCTTCAGACTTTGATTCTGAAACTAATTCCTCTCTTTGGTATCTTATACTGTTTGCTGTTAAGTATTACAATAATCGCAGGTGTCTAGTCTTGTCTCTTTCCTATTACATGACTACTAACTGAATAAAACAGGAAATACAGAAGACAGTTGTAAATATGAAAAACTGTCAGGTGAAATAGCAATTCAAACTTCCTGATTCAGAGAAATAAAAGGCAGAATGATGTAGCTGCGACAAAGGAAAGGAACGGCTACTAGACTCACAACACCTACTAGTTCAGCAGCTGTGTGTACTGAGCTAGACTGTAAGAGAGCTCCCAAAAGTTCATCTCTTCTGATGGATTTCTTAGACTACTCTGAGCACAGCTTTAATCTTTCTTTTATTTCTTACACAGTTGTGAATTCTCTCACTCAGCCTAAATCTGCCCCTTACCTGTATGCTTATTCTTGCTCTCTACCTTAGAAAGGACGTGCCCTGAGCTGCCCATTCATGCACTGCTTTCTTTTTTCCATTCTCCTATCTGAACTTTCTTTTCATTCATGTTCACATGAGCACTGCCTTGGATTCCAAAGTTCCAGGGGAGGGTCCATATGTGTAGATTTCTCTTTGAAAATGACCTAGAATAGTAACATTTATGACAGGCGCACCCAGTAACGATTAAGAGCCCACAGAAAGATATTCTTAACACGAATTTCAAATCCATCAAAAATTAAGAACAGAGAAAAGCATGTCAACGTTTTGCAACCTGTGTATGAACCAGCATTTTACTCTTGGCTGGGAAGACTTAGAGAAAAGGAAATCTGAATATGAAAGGTGAACCAGCCTTAAAGACAAGAGGAATATAGTTAGTGGATGGAGAAAGAAAGAAAGAATGTGATGAGCTAGACAAGGGAGACAATAAAACAAGTGGAAGGCAGAGAATTTTTAAATCTCTGAAGAATAAGGGACTATTTACAAGAAGGGTGGCTTAGTAGTTGCCATATACTAGTCTCTAAAGTAGGCTTCATTCTTACATGAGTTTGGAAAGGTCTCCACTGAACCTAACTGAATCAAACTCAAGCAAGCTGATTTATGCTAACAAAGGGGCTGTACATTAAAATGTTCCTCATGACCAGTATGTACTTGCTTAGTGCACCAAAATATCTCATAGGTAGGCCTACAAAGGAAACAAACTTAAAAAGCTTGGTAGCTAGGATGTCACAAAGTCACAGTGAAAGATTAATTATAGTCACAGGATATAGTCTTAATAAATTATTCCTCTTGATTTTTTTACACTGTTTAGTTTTCTTGGTTTTGGTTTCAAGCTTCCCACTTCACCCCTATGTTTTCTAGCATGATATGATTTTTAAAGGACTAAGCTCTAAGTCTGGAGAACGAAGATCCAGTCACAGAGTTATCATGACATAAAATGAAACAGTCTTTCTGAGCTTCCATTTCATCATTGACCAATACTGAACTACGTAAAACTCACTAAGGTTTTCCCCAATTCTCTATCTCTGCTATATTTATTATATTCTGGATAGCTGGCTATTTCTAACAGCACTTCCTGGTTAGCACAGGGCCCTTCACGGCAGACATCATGTACAAGGCATTTTTTCCCGAGACCCTGCATAACGACAATCCTTCTCAATTCAGGTCTTCAAGGACTGGCAGACTAGAAGAAAGGTTTTTAAAGTTTCATGCCAAGGCCGGGGGGGGGGGGGTGTCTATATTTCCATTGAAAATTCAATTTCTTCTTCCTTACTTTCATCTAATCACGCTCATTTCTACTGCATCCTTGACATCTATCTTTTCCTTTGAGTGTTTGCTTCTGCAGCCGTAGATCCATGATTTAAGAAGGCGCTAGCAGGGCAGTGATGAGCAGAAAAGATAATGAAAAAGGTAGACAGACAGAAGAACTTCATTCTAGAGCCCTTTTACTTTCCTGCACGGCTTTAAGAAAAATAACCACCTCCTCATGCCTCAGTTTACATCCGTGAAGTAAAAGGAAAAACCCACCCACCTGCCCTGCCTCACATGGATGTTTTGAGATTTAAATGAGATAAAATATGTCAAAGCCCTAATAAAAACCTAAAGTATATCATATGTAAGTTATTACAATCTAGTACTATTAAAAAAAAAAGTCTAAACCTGAATATGCCAAAGGAATGCACTTCTGTCTTTAAATGGCAATAAAGGATATGGGTTGGCCAGCATTTCACCAAAGGATAAAACTTTTAAACTTTCAGCAAATCAAGTAGCTCTGAAGACTCAACTTTTTAACATTCATTAAAAATGATCTCAAAGTTACTTTGTCTATGCATTCCTCTAGCTCAGTGGGTCTCCTCTTTCTTATAAAGTAACCTATCAATAAAATGTACATGTAATCACCCTACTGTTTGTTTATAAATTACATATATATATATAAGATACCAGATATATATATCTTTCCTACATATTATTTACCTTATAAATTATTCATGAAAATAGAAAATTTAAGGTATGAAAAAATATATAAATGGAAGCCAGTATTTTTTCCCTAAAGTCTACTTTGAAGACTACTTCTATAAGCCAGTGGTTTCAAACTCTTTTAGCTAGGGAACACTCTGTTCCAACACCAAATTTTAAAATGCAAACCCAATCTATATGATAGATAAAGGCAGAGTTGCTCTGATTAAAGTGGGAATAGGTTAACAGAAACCTGGGGTCCACGATGAGACGCCTACTGTTTCAGAAAGCACAATGCGAAACAACTAATCTTGAGGTCAGACTTTCCATTAGCCTCTTAATAAATAGGCTTTACTTAATAGTACTGTTTCCTTAGCTCAAAGTCAAAGATGTTTTAAGAATCAACTGAATACTCGTATTTGCAGCAGTGATACAGTTAAGGATACTGTTAACTACATAATAAAGTGTCCTCACAGGCTTCCAGGCAAGAAAATTCTCACAGGCCTCAATACCAAAAAATGTTATATTCCTAATAACTGCTTTGTGTTATAGCATGGACTGCAACTCCAGCTTCTTTTGAGACAGTCTAGTGTACAACACTATGCCTTCCTATTTGCTAGGAAGCTTGACAGTAAAACTTCTGCCCCAACTCGGCAATCAGAGAGGGACTTTATTACATGCATCTCTGTGCATTTTTACCTCTTGTACTAATTTTCCATCTTTACTCCTTTTAGGCTTCATCTTGGTTCTCATTTTTTCTATCCTATTCTATTATAAACAATTATGATAAACTCCTGAGGAGCTTATCAAATCTTTTTGGAATCAGCTAAGATACAAATGATAAACATTCAAACTTGCCACTGGGCACCATCAGCTTCCCATTCCTCCAGGATAGAAACCTTGGAATTTTCTTTGGTAACTAATACACTAACTTCAACAGCCCTCAGAACTAACGATCTAGCCTTTGCATTACCACTTATGATCCTTTCCCTAGTCTTCATTCCCAATGCCATGACCACTCACCTGGACTATTACAGCACAATCAGTCCTCCCAAAGCCAATCCATGCATCTTACATGCTGCTTACAACCAATACTTCTTAATCAGTATCACCACATATCATAACTTTATCACTTCAAGTGCCTTTTAAAGGTTTCCCACTATCTACGGAAAAGACTAAACTCCTTAGTCTGGCATTCAAAGCTTGCCACCTGCTGACACCAATCACCAGTTTTGTCTGTATTTCCTACAATCAAGTTTCCCTCCAGACACGTTAAACTTTTTGCCCCATGTGCCTCATCTCTGCCTCTAGATCTTCAATTATGCTGTTTCCCTCACTTGCATTGTTCCCTACCTGTCCTCAGTGCCACCCTCCCTCCAGATTTCCACAATGCCAAACATTACCCATCCTTGAAGACAGAGCTCAAATGGCTTTAATTTAACAAGTTTTGAACCTCCCAATTGAAAATCCCCGTAACCTACCTCTGCACTGCCAGAGTGGAACATCTGTAACTCTTTTCACATATTGATCTCCATCGTTATCTCATACCCACCTTCTGTCATTCTCCATCTCAGTCTCTACATGAGAATGTTTCTCTCTTAACATACATGTAAACATAGATAATTCTTCTAGATTAGTGACTCTAAAGCTTTTTTCTTTTTAACTGCAAAATCCATTTTTTCAGATGGGATGCTATGAGAAAGCCCAATAAAAAAAATGGAGTTTTAAAGGAGCTTTTCTGGTTGCAAGGGAGAAGGGCTGAGAAGAGAGCTAGAACCTCACCCTCTCCCCGGGCAGGCCAGCAGACATCCTCACAGAGCACGGTGACGCGGCATGCTAAACCACACGCTCTGTGAAGACAAACAGGATACTTACTTTATTTACCTATTTCCCATGCAGAAAGGCAACACTGTGTAAAATCAGATAGCCCTGGAGTCAAACCATAGTTCTGTTGCTTATAAACTACGTTCTCTATGCAAATCCTTAATTTCTCTGAACCTAAATCCTCATCTGTAAAACGGAAATGGTAAAATCTCTCTCATATGATGACCACATGAAATAAGACACTTATAAAAGTCATACTTCATACCTAATATATGAATGGGTACAAAAGAATTCCCATTCCCTTTCTCCTCCCCTAACTTTCTTTCCCTATCATCTAGCCAAATACCTAGCATATAACATGAATTAAATCATCATTTCTTGAATAAGCTAATAAGTAAGTGGATGAAATGGTGAATGAAGAATTGTCTAAACAAAATATTTTTAAAAATTAGAAAGGGATTGGATAACAGGTACAGAAAAAAGACATGTTAAAGAAATATTACGTAAGAAAAAAGGAAAACTACCTTAAAAATTACTTTTATGGCTAGAAAAGAAAAAAGTGGTACTTTGTATGTTTTTAAAATGGAGCCTTTTCAATAAAAATTTACTACCAAAGAAAGAAGCTAAGATGAAAGAATTATTTACACACATCATTTTTAAGGCTTATGTGTGAATAATATGATACCTGGCTAATATCTAAACTCAATTTACATTCAACAGCTTAGAAATAAGAGTTATGGTAAATTAAACTACAGTGAATGATTATCATGTTTTTTAAAATGAATTTTCTTTCACTGATTTATGTGTGACTGGTATGGAATGGTGTTCTAATTTTCTTTTTTAAATGTGTTTCCTTGTTTCTCAAGTAACAAATGTAAAGTTCTGCAATTGTATTTAAAATCTTTTGGAGGTAGATGCACACAAAATACCTCAACACAAATCACTATGACATATAATAAACCCAAAAGGAATAGGCATATATCATTAAAGGCAAGATGTTAAGTTTGATAAAAACAAAACCTGACCTTTAATATTTTTAAAAATTGGTCAATAAACATAAAATGTGGCAAGGCTTACATTCCACATCTTTTTAAACTCTTCTGGCATCCTTGAGGTCTGTCTATAAAAGCAAAGGAGTATATACATGCTAGAGGAAAAAATGTCAAATAAAAGAAACTTACTCCTGTGGGACTGTCCTTTAAATAGAGGGCTGAAATCCAAATGGTTTCTTTTTCTGTATTCACAAAACAAACACACTAACTTCATGCAATGGATAAAGATCAATAAATGAAAAGCAATTGCATAAAAAAATTAGTGACACTATTAGCGCAATATTTTGAAAGGTAAACTACAAGTCAAGTTTACATCGTATTCTTTAAAGCTATTTATACTCTTTAAAAATGAGAAAAACAGACCAGAAATTAGATTATAAATATCTCTTATAAAAATTTCACTCCATCAGAGCAACAAGGCTGAAGAATGATTTACCAAATTTGACTCCCAGAGATGACTATAACAGAATGCTTTTAAAGTGACTTCATGAAATACGTGAAATCTCTTCCTTCTCACTATCTACATGAAGGCTAAAGTCAATATATTATGGAATGAAACTATCACAAAATTATTAATATTCCAAAAATAGATGGGTATTTCATTTGAACAGTGCAGATCTATTTATCAATAGTTTTGTATACCAGGTATGATTACAATTTTTCAAAAATAATAAATGCCTAAATACTGAAATAATCAAACATAATAAAATGTCAAAATGGTTATCTCTGGATAATGAAATTATTTCCATCTTGGTTCTTTGAGAGATTTCAGAATCTCTCAAAAGTGTTACCTTTACAATGACAAAAAGTTATTTTAAAGTTACAGAAATATAAATATGTATGTATGTGTGTGTGTAAATGGCCTACTCCAGGCTAATTTATAGAAACAGCAGGGCCCTGGTGTAAAAATGAGAAAAAGTAAAATAGGAAGGCAGCTCATGTTATTTGATAATTAAGAAAATATTCTCAAATCTCCCTAATATAACATGGTAGTTCAAAGTTTGGCTGTAGAGTCAGAAGGACCTAATGAAATTCCAGCTCTACCACTTAATAGCTCGGTAACTTTCGAAGTTGTTTAACTTCTTTAATCCTCAGTTTCAGCTAAAATCTAGGAATAATATTATCCAACTAACAGGCCATATATTAAATGAAATTCATATATTAAATGAAATATGGAATGATGTTAGTGCATAATGCCTATTTAGTAATGGCAGGAGTCTTCCCTTTTCCTGTCAATCTTTGTGTTGCCAAAATTCCTATTCTTCAAGTTTCAGTTTGAATGAACTTCCTTAGAGAGGCTTCCCCTAAATAAGTTCCCACATTCCACTATTTCCTAGTAGCCTGTACTTTCTTTAATAATCCTTATCACAATTTATAATTATTTATTTATGCAAATGTATCCATTTTGTGGGGGAGGAGGTAATTAGGAGTGAGATCTTGATTATAAATGTTATTGACTGTTGTATGAATGTGAGATCTAAATCTGAAATTTAGTACTTCTGGGGACAACTGCACAAGGAGAAAAAAGAACATCCCACTACCAGTATTTCAGTCAACCCCTACAAATTTAAAGTAACAATGACTGAATCATAGTAATTTTCTACATTTTGTACCTCAATCTTCCATTAATGAGTCTACTAAAAATAAAGATTAAGAAAAATGTTTAATTTCCTTTTCGGCTTTTAGTTTACCCACTGAGTTTTCTTTTAATCACCACTTGCTAGAACTGTGATTAAATCAGAGATTTACTGATGAACTGGGAGCACTACTAGAGAACACTAGTGTGCTGGCTCTCAAAGTGTGGTTCCCTAGACCATCGTACCACCATCACCTGGGAATCTACTAGAGATGCAGATTATTGGGCTCACCCTACATTTACTGAATCAAAAGCCTGTAGGTGAGGCCCAGCAGTCTTAGGGTTTAACAAGGCTCTGAGGTGATTTTAATGTACACTGAAGTCTGACAACCATCACATTAAAGGATTTAGTCTTTATAAGCAATAGGTTATTTCACTGATCGTCACAATTCAATTTGCCAGTCTTTGTATTTCACCATTAAATTCTAATATTGCAGTATAATCTCCTAAATACTCTAAAGTCTGACAAACACGTGTCAGAAATATAGGCAGATAACCAAAGAATGATTGTTTACACTGTTCTATCCACATATGCTGCATAATCAGTTCATGTTGTCACTGTTTGTTCTTTTATTAGAAATTAACTTCCTCTGCACCTCCTCCTAAATAAAAAGGTCCTTGCTTCAGAACCACTAACTTCGAGTAAAACTGGACAATGACGAAAAATACAAGTACTGCTTTCAAATGTTTTTTTAAGTCACAGGAAAAAGACAATGATCTGAGCCATAAATGTAATTATAAAAGTATTCCCACTATATGTAAAGATACGCACAATTAAGTCAAAGATTCAAGTGGGTTCTAAGTTAATCCTTAGAGGTATAAATGGGCTCTAGATTAATCTTTATTTTAGAGATATAATTCATCTATAAATGATAATAAACCTCCACAACAAGACTATAAACATAGTTTAATGATAGAAACTTTGTTAACCTAGCACATTAGTAGGTCAAATATGAAAAAAGCATATAATCATCTCAAAGGCATCCTTTTTGGCATTTGATAAAACTTAACTCCCTTTCATTTTCTTTATAAATCCAGAAAAATAAAACTACTTCCTCAGAGTGATTTAAGCCATTTTAAACCAAGAGTCAACATCATACTTACTAGTGAATAGAAAAACATCTCCATTAAAATCAGAATAAAAACATCCATTACCCTCACTCTTAGCTATTAATGTTCTGGAAGTTCTGATTTAAAAAAAGAAATAACCATTATTTGTGGATAATACAATTCTTGACCTAAAAAGGAAAGTCAACTAAAAAATTAAGTTGATTAAATAAAAAATTATTAATTTTTTAAAGTAGTATTACCACTATATGTAAAGATACACAGAATTAAGTCACTGGTTCAAGTGCATAAGACCATAAACTGCAAAAATACAGTTTACTACAAAAACAAGAGAACTCCTGAGAAAAGAGAAATAAAAATGGTATTTCTAACAGAACTAAAATGTAAGCTCCATGAGATCTGCGGGGGGTTTTTGTTGTTGTTTTATTCACTGCTATATCCCTAGATCCTAGAAGACTGTCTAGCAAACAGTAGGCACTCAGCAGGACTTTGTTGAATGAATAAATAAAAAGCATTAGCACTCAATAATCCCATAGAGCAAATGTGGTCTGCCAATAAGTGATGGTCTCAGAACTGTTCACTACAAGTCCACAATGAGAAAAGGAGTTTGCACCAGAATGTGCATCACCACGTACATCATTTAATTCAGCTTGCATCACAGGAAAACTATCTCGACAAAGGAAGCAGGGGATTGGAGGCTCAAGCTACTTATCTCATAAAAGACAAACAGTTCACATACTGGCTACACTGGGTGGCACCTCTTTAGCCTAATGGTTGGGAGTTGAAATGAGAGAGAGAGAAAAAAAAAAACTAACTTCAAACCGAAGGATCGAACAAAAGAATACTTTGTAAAAATTATGTCTGGCTGCTAAAATGTGGTCATAATTAGGTCACCATGTCTTTTAAAGGAAGCTTATAAAACATGAAAGCAACAAAAAAATGTTAAGGATAAGCTCTTTTTGTCAGCTAAATGTCAGGTTCTAATCAGGAAATTTAGATATCCCAGGCGTGTGTGAATAAATGAAGATTTTTTATTTTCAGGGAAGTTTATAATAGATGATCACAGGAATGAAGGCACATAAAGATGTTATGCTCTGAATTAATACAAACACTTCAAGTATATACCTCACTCCTCACTTTAAAGTGAGTCCAATATTGTGGTGTCATCTCAAATACAAAAGTAAAACACAGAACTGAGTCAGTGCTGGTGGTTCAAAAAATGAGGAACAAGTGAGGAATAGTCAAATAAACATTAATTTATAGCAGACAAGCTCTGGGAAAGTGAACTGGGCTGACAGAAGACCAGGTACATAGCCCCAAACTAAAAACTAACCTACTACACATTCTAAGGAAAACCACCTTACTTCTCTGCTCTTCAGTTTCTGCAGGAGTAAATAAAAAGATCATGAGATTTTTTCCACTAAGGCTAAGTAACTGATACTACCCAGATTCCTCTGTTTTTGAATAAAGGCAGACAGGTGGTCCTACAAAAATATGCTAAGGTTCAATTCTGTCTGTAACACTTTATAAAAGTCAAACTAATTTAAAAGACATTTATTTATATAGAGATTTGCACTGAACACCTACCTATCTCCTATGTAAATGACTTACATAATCTGATTCAATCCACATAAGAAACCTGGGAAATGGATATTTTTATTTGAATTTTATAAATAATAAAGACCTCACAGTAATACAGAAAAGAGAACTAATGGCACTCACTCAGATTTGTATGCTCCAACAGACCATCCTTCCCTCTACAAACCAGTCACGACATACAGTTTATTTTCTAAGGAAGCAGTAAAGGTTTCAAGTAAATCAGAGACACTCAAAATATAGAATATTACACCAAAAAAAGTTTTTTATGCAACTAAGATGAAGAAGAATCTAAAGCGAATGTACTAAGGGAATCATAGGAATGGTAAAACTTCAGTTCTAAAGTTAATAAGAAAGCAAAATAAATACCTGATCGGTGATAACAATGTGTTCAAAACCTTAAAAAAAATCAGGGAATGCCCAAAATAAAGCAGTAATCTGAATTCCTAATATGGACACAGAGTATGCAGATAGATTACCCACACTCCTAATTCCTACCTCTTCTGTGCTGAAGATTTGTAACCTCTTCTCAACTTTAGCAACTCCCACGGAGACTGTCTTCCTAAACCATACTACCCGGCTATGCACACAACTTCCTATGCATTCTATTAAATTCAGCACCTCCTAGGCACCTAACAGGTCCCAGGTACTGTAAAACAGGAAAATTAAAACAAGCTCTGTACTCGTAAAGCTTACAGTGGGGAACAGAAATAGACACGTATATAGATCCCTGAAACACAGTAAAATAAAGACCTTTATTTATAACAGTGGAGTACCAGGTGCCCCAGCACACAGAAAGGAATTAACAAGACTGGACAGACCAGAGAAGTCTTCTTGGAGGATGAGATGTCCAAGCTGATGTTTCTATTTTGCTACACTTTCTATCCCTCCAGCTCTCTTACCCAATTCTTCTACTTCACTTAATTTTATATTTCATTGACATCTCTAAACCTTTCTCCTTCTCCCATTTTTCTACAAACTGATCAACTCCTTCATGCCTTCCTATTCCATCCTGCCCCACCAGCCTAGTCTCAGTGATCAGAACTCCTAACATCTCAAATTTCAATATTCTTGTTACATCTGTCCTTCATATCCTTAAATCAATCCAATTATCTTTCTTTTCCAGTCCTGCGCCCAGCAGCTGAGCTATGCTACAGAAAACTACACAGCCCTGCTGTTAGAGCGCTGTTATAAGCTCTGCGGGGCCCTTGACAACTTAGGCGACACTAAGCATATTCTTGATTAGCTTTCTCTCCCTAACTCCACTGTTGCCATCACAAATCTTCACTGCTCTCAAGCTTCCCGACGTCCCTGTCAATCCCAGCCAGCAGTCTTGCCTACTTCAGAATGGTATGAATGACAATTACACATAGCTGAAAATATTACTCCAGACTATTTTTTACAGGTAAAAAAATTGTGTGTACTGAACTAACCCAGCAATCTAACTAAAATTCTTAACATTGTTCACTGAGAAAATAGATTTAGGGATTCCCAAAGGATTTACAAATAAACTTTGACCTGCTATCTGACAATTTTAGCTATTAAAAATGTAGCTTGGAACTACATTCAATATCTTGTAATAAACTTTAATGAAAAAGAATATGAAAACAAATACATGTGTATATATATGCATGACTGGGACACTGTGCTATACACTAGAAATCAACACGTCGTAACTGACTGCATTTCAATTAAAAAATAAATAAATATTAAAAATTTAAAAATACAGCCAAAAACCAGAACTAAGAAGTAATAAGTGAACTCAACTCTCAAAATTGATATTAAGTTTTTGTACCAAAGATCAAGTGACTTTTCTCTGAAGACAGTGTAACGCTTTCCTCGAGTACAACCTCTTATTTTATGTACAATCTAATAAATTTACTACTCCATAGCAGACTGGAAACAGCAGTCAAAAAGTCAGGTCTGGGAGGTGAATCATGGCACAATGACAGCAAAAAAATCAGTGGATGCAAAGGAGAGAAAAAAACCTAAAAACTCCACCAAAAAAAAAAAATACAAATTCAAACAGCAAAGCACAGTAGAACTATTTATCACAGGAGCATAGCACACTTTATGCCTCTATGGTGTCCTAGGGCATCAATACAGTACAAGTGGACTACAATACCTCATATATACAATGAAATTTCACTTAAAAAAATTAAATTGTACCTGGTATTCCATTTATACACAGCCATAAACGTGCTATAATAAATTAACTACAGAAATATTTCCATTAAAATGGTCAAAATAAGATCTATTTGATCACTTAGATTAGCTCATGCATTTATAAAACAAATACATTAAATATGTATTTCTCTGTGACAAATATGGCATAGATTCCCTTGCATGTAATTCCACTAGTCAGAATATAGTTTTACACACCTATAAAAAAATTAAACTAGCCTTTTGTTTTCAATCATGCTCTTCATTCAAAAGCAAGACAATAACTGTATGACTTAAAATTGAGGAGATAGTCTGGCTGATGTTTACATACTGCAGGCACAGCACAAGTCTACATTCAAGCAAGAAAAATAAATATTAAGGAAAAGTGAGACGTTCTTCAGAGTCTCTAATCACACACTATTAACCAAGTCACTCATTAGTCAGTTTCTATCCCGTGTTGTTTCAAATAAACTTTCTAAATGTCAAATTATTTCATTAATCAACTTTAAAAGTAAAATGAATCACACAGACCAATGTCTGAAATTTGAGCATAGAGCAGAAAGCATAAAAAGAAAAGAAAAATGAAACTGCTTAAAATTTGCACTTAGAATTTGCCTTGGAACTTGATAAAATGATTCCTAAAAATTCATCTGGAGGAATAAAAATAGGAAAAGAGACAAGAAATATTTTAAAAAGAAAAGTTATGCAGGTGACCTTAAACTGTAATACCAAATATTAAAACATATTAAGAAGCTATAATAACTCAAGTAATGTAGTACTGGCAAAGGAATAGACAATTCAATGGACAAAAGCAGAAAATTCAATAATTTTTTATCTGATAAAGGTAGCATTTCAATTCTAAGAGAAAAGGGAGGTTTATATAATTTGTGGTGGTGAGACCACTGGCAAACCAACTTAAAGTAAAATTGTTTTAACTCAGAACCCTCTCTGGCACTATACAACAAAACAATGGATTAAATATTAAACTATAGAAACTGAAACCCTGAAACATGAGAAGTACATGATGATTTGTTCAAAAACTGAGGGTAGGACTTTCAGTCAAAGTAGAGGCAATAAAGAATTACAAGACTGACTTAACTACATTAAACATTAAAACACATGTATTAAGAAGATATCACTATAAACAAACCTTAGGAAAAACAAAAGATGAGGGTATGGGGGGTTGTGGGGAGACTACCATGTATGATCAATAAAGGCTTGATGCCTTTAATATATTAAAAACCCTTAATGAACAATGGGAAAGCACAGGACTTGGTAAAACTGTGCTAAGAATATGAACAAACATCCACAAATGAAGAACTATAAATGGCCAAAATATTTTCAAACTCAGTAGTCAAAGGAAAGCTGTAATATAATGTAGTCAAAGAAATGCACAATATTTCCATTGTTAAAATGTCAGAGAGAGAGGAAGGGAGGTATTCTCCTAACTGTGGACTGAAATGTAAAAAGTCCAACTTTCCTGGAGGAAAAATTAGGAAGTTACTATCAAAAAAGCTTTTAGCCTCTAAAATTCTCATATATAATATGAGGTAATAGGTATTAAGATTTCATTACATCATTTTTACTAACAGTGGAAAAATTGGAAATAATCAAATGGTTCAATAACAGAATTAAAGTCAATAGATATCCACACAATGAAATAACTGTCTAATAACACAGTAAAGGAACAGGATGCCAAAAAAAGCATAGTAGTGACTACAAATTACTAACAACTTAAAAAAATTAAGTCAGGCATGCACATGCACACACCCCCCTCAAGGTAGCAGACTCTCTCTTGGTGAGAGGTTACAGATAGCTTTTATTTTCTTGTTTTTGCTTATCTGTGTGAGTTAAGTAACTCATTTAGAAGTTGCCTCAGTTTCCTTGAATAGTAAAGGAGTCCCTTGTTTAGGCTGCAGAATTCATCAGTTACTCAACTACAAAATGCTAGAAAAACTTTTAAATTAAACACACATATTCTCTCTCTCTCTCTGGTGCACACTGTTATGCAGAGATCTCCAGGTGCATTTTTTTAAAAAACCAAATACAAAAGAATGTCTACAGAATGGAACTCCAAGTGTAAAAAGGAAAAAATAAGATTATATTCAAATGTGTTTATAATGTGGACAAAGAAAGCCAGAAAAAATACCCGAGAATGAATAAAATCAGGCAACAGGGATAGGAGAACTTTTTATCATATAACTATTTTGAATTTTTAGGTTTAAATGATTAAAAATTAAATTAAAAACTAAACTAGAACAATTCTTTCATGATAATATACATAAGTTAAATCACATTTATATATAAATAAATATAAACATATAAAATACATAATTTAAATCACATTTATATATAAATAAATATAAACATATAAAATAAATTTATATATAAATAGGCGGGATTACAACTATAGGCAGGATTACAACTCATTAAAGCCTTTATAGAAGGTCATCAAAAACCTTAAAGGAATTATTCCTAATGAAACATCCAGTCACATGCTCAAAGATACAGATACAGATTTGGGAAAGAGAGAAGCAGGTGAAGGGCAGGAGGGAGAGAGAGGGGAAGGGAAGGTGGGAGCAAAATCTATTTCTATATATAAAGTAAGTTCATTAAATCCTACCTGTAAAGCTGAAAAGTCAGAAATAACCAAATGTATTTAACAAGATTGCTTAAAGATATCATAATGGAATACAAACTATTGCAGCTACAAAAGTAATGCCATATATTTATTGACATGGGAAAAAAGGCTAATGATATATAATAAATAAAAACCTAAATTATACCAAAGCATTACAGTGCTCTAATTCAGTTACTTTAAAATATTCTTTATTGTCTTTCTGTATTTCCTGATTTTTTTTCTTTTCAGAAAACAATATGAACTGCTTCTAATATAAAAAATACTTCATTTTGAATAAAATACCAATACAACAATTCCCCTATCCATAACATCTGCATGGTTTCTTATTTCATTTTTTGTTTTTGTTTTTGTTTTGGAGGGAGCAGGCATTTTGTTCTTAACATAAAATCTACCAATACAGAAGTGAACCAAGATTTTCTGGCTCCCTTTCCACTGTATCATGTTATCTTAATTACTCACCTATATGTGGCATTACTGTCCTTTATATTAATTTAGCCTTTAAAATATTTCTATTTTATTATAAATTCCAGATCTGTGAAGACATACTGTATATTAAAAACGAACATTATCTCTGTTCACATCCTTCTAAAGGACTAGAGACACAAAGGACACTGTTAATCCCAAATTCTAGGTTGGAAAACACAGAATAAAAAATACAGTGTTTGACTTAGAAATGGGTTGTATTCCAAGTTTGGCTATTTGGAAGTAATTCCACACAAAAAAGAATGTTATTTTTGTTGTAGAAATAAGTATTAATTGATTGCCAGGCCAGCCCAAAGAGTCTGATTTAACCCACAACTGGCAGAAACACATTACTAGTATACCGTTATCCCCACTGAACACTCATTACCAACCCATGTAATACAGAGAAAGACACAAAAGGTTAGTAACACTCTATCAGCCATGGCAAAAACTGGTCATAACCTGGTTCTTTCAAGACAAACAGGAAGAAAGCAGTTAGTCGAAGATAAGAGATGAAGGGTTAGTTCTCACTGCTCTTCCCTAGAAGAGTGGTTTGTGAATTCTGTTCTGTCCTAGGGAAAAATGTTGTGAGGGTTAGAAAACCAAATTACTACAGTATTTTTTAAAAGGCATATGCTGTTTTACTTAAGATTGTTTAAATGTAGATGTGTCAAAAAAAAAGATGTATTTGCACAAGGCATACTCATACTAATACATATTTTTGTGATGTATTTCAATATGCTAAAAAATATGTACATGCACATAATAATATGTATGTTGACATATTAAAATACATTACAGAATAAGTCAGTTTCCATTTCTTTTGATGTAATGTAAAACTGCTATCAGTCTCACATCTAGAGAGAATCAGAACTGTGCCTCAGCAAACTTAAAAACACCCATGGACCCTCTGACTCAACAGATAGTCAAAATTGAAAAGATCCGTTCTGATATACTGAAAATTGACTACTCTTTTATAAAATCATATTGTTCTAATTTTAAGAGCTGTTTACATTCTACATCAACAGAATTTATTGTAAAGAGGGAATGAACACATAGAGAAGAAATTTTAATTTCCTACCCAAAACTACTAACCACTTTCTGATATATTTTCAGTATAGAAGAATCCATTTTTATCAAGTACATTTTTCAAAGATTAATCTTGAACTTGATACATTTAAAAATAAGTTTTCAAAATCTCAGCATATTAAAAATAAAAACAAACTGACAAAATGCTACATAACATACTGCTAACTTTATAGCTACCAGAAATTATGCAGATTTAGTTATTTGAAAACGAGTGCCCAAAACACACAATGATGTTATACATTCGGTTACACACACTGGTATGATAATCAAGTGCAATTACAATATATTCAGAGTTACAGTCACAGGATTTTCAGAAAGACTAAGTATAAATATATTATGTAAATTCACAAAAGAACATTTTTAAGAAACACACCTCAACATTATTCAGACTGTCTACAAAATGAACATGAATGTGATATTAAACCTCTCCCAATCAAATCAAACCTGCCAAAGTAACCAAAAATTAACATCCCCAAATCGTTAAAGAACTGTAAGACAATGACAAGCAAAAAAAAAAAAAGAAGTAAAAAAGTAAATCAATGACAGGGTTAAGAGTACAAAATAAAAATAAATCAAATACAAAGTAAAATCATAATAACATTTAAAATGTATTTTTCCAGTTTCAATAAAAATATAAGCATACCAGAAAAGAAGTATTCTATGTATTATTTATATTTGCTATATTTCTTCTATGTTGTCCAATAAGGTAGCCACTTGCTACATGTAGCTATTTAAATTTAAATTAATTAAAATATGCAAAATTCAGTTGCTCAGTTGCCTAGCTCATTTAATGTGCTCACTACATGTGGTTAGTGGCTATCACACTGGAGAGCGTAGAAACAGAAATTCCTATCACTACAGAAAGTTCTACTGAACAGCACACTATTATACAGACAAATCAATTTTTTTCTCTATAAAACTTCTGCCCATAAAACTACAAACATTGCCCCCTGCACTTGAAACATTTTTATAATAAACTTTCTAAATCAGCATGTTGATAATGATAATTATTCTTCTAAATGCAATCATAGCAACTAACAAGACAGTGTTTATTATGTGCCAGGAACAAAACTATATGCTTTGATGCGGCATCTCATTTAGTTTTCATGTAAACCCTATGAGATAGATACAAATCCACAATGCCTTATCTGAAAGATGTATTTCAGAATTCAGAAGTTTTCAGATTTTAGAAAGTCAATACAACACAAAAACCATATGCTACATAACACCTTCAGCAGGGTCTAGTGAAGAACTCAGGAACACAGTATACTATATAATCATATAATATTTAACATACAAATATTAACACTAAAGATCAGTGAAGTCAATGAATAACTGAATATCAGGTAGGTCTTGGTTCTGTCACGAAATTCGTTCCAAACAGATGCTCCCACTGACTGGTGTAATAACTTGCAACCACACAGCACTGCAATCTTAGAATGACAAATTGGTCATTTTTCTAAATTTTTATCTGTTTTTCCCCGACACAGCTAAGGATTTTCTCACCAAATTATTAAAACAACTCCATTTCCCTGAATTTCAAGAATTCATTTCTAAGGCTGAGCAAAATGTTTTTTCCCTCTGGTAATTACATGCATGCTATCCTAAAATAAAAGGCCTAGGTATTTTCTTTTCATGAAATAATTGACAGAGATATTTAAATGTAAACTGAAAATTTTATTTTCTCACATTTATAAGAAGATACATTCTTTCAATGCAAGGACTTAATTCAGTTGGATCTAGCAACTTAAACATTACCTATCTCATTTCTGAAAGGCAAAAAGTATATAAACTTTCACTTACACAGTGCCTGTATATTCTCAATCAACTTTTGCATTTTCTCACTTTCAGGAAAGACTGTGACCAATTTTATACTACAACTTGAAAATCTTCTTCATTATCACTATATTTATAAACCAGTGTATGTATACCTTAAAACATTCCAAACAGATGCATTTCACAAAAAAGTACAAGGATAAGTTTATCCATAAATTTTAATGTAATTTAAATGTCAAGAATTAAAATATTATTTACCAGTGATAAAATATAAAAGTAGGATAGACATTTAAATATTCAACAGGGCCATGTTTACAGCCAAAACTATGAACTATCACAAATATAAGTATCTAATAAGGAGTATATAGTATTTAATTTCTATGAAAAATTACACTTGCTTTTGGTTACTGATAATGGCCTTGCTTAAAAAGATTTGGTGGTTAGGTATAGGAAACTGAAATAAATGCTATGATAATATGAGAAAAGCAACTTAACATAGCAGCCTAATGCAATACTTATTATAAAAATTAGACCTCATCACTAATAACAGTAATTAACTGAACAATTACTCAGCTTTCCCATTATTACTTCATTACAGTACACTAGTCACACACAAGTTGGTAAAAGCTCATTTGTAAGCTAGATGTTATAAATCAAAATGAGCTTTGTTGATTGCAATGTAGTTTAACGTAATGTGTCAAGAGCATGAACTCTGGAGTTAAGACTTCCTGGCTTAAATCGAGGTTTTACACTTACTGTAATGGCAATTTTTGGTGAGTTACTACCTTTGTGTCTCAGTTTCCTTATCTATAAAAGGGAATACCGGTATCCTCCTCATAGGGTTGGGTGATGATTAAATGAAATAGTATATGGAAATACTCAGGAGAGTGCCTGGTACACATAATAGCATTCACTAGTATGGTATTATTAAAGCATCTGAAACTATAATTTCCTAATGTTAGACCTTCTTATCTTTAAGAATTTCTTTCCTCCAGTTCCCTGAAAAACTTAAATGCACCAGGAAAACTCACTGTTTGAAGGAACCCAGTGTCAGTTTAATAAATATCTATTACTAATTCAAATATTTATAGATTAAGTCCTTTTAAAGTCAGATCAAGGAAAGGACAGAACTGGGAATATATTCTTTCACAGCTTGTAACTTCATAATGCTAAATCACAGCCAAGTGATAACCATTCCACACACACAACCATGCCCTAGGCTCGTGTAGCAATGAATAAATGATTGTTGCCATTTATCCCAAAAATTCCTAAGAGAAGGGGGGGAGGGTACAGCTCAAGTGGTAGAGCACATGCTTAGCATGCACGAGGTGGTGGGTTCAATCCCCATACCTCCTACAAAAAACTAAATAAATAAATAAACCTAATTACCTCCCCCTGCAAAAAAATTCCTAAGAGAAGAAGCAAATCTTACAGAGAAAACTATCAGTTCAGTTTTGGACATACTAAGTTTAAAGTGCTCACAGACTACTCGATGAACGTTCCAGGAAGCAGTTACAAGTACAGACCTAAAGTTAGGAAGCTTACACTCAGAAGTTCATATCCCCCTCCTCGGTACTACCATGGAATTTTTCACATCCTACTACATGACAATTATTGGTCTCCACAACCCTTCTCTACTGCCAGACTATTGTGAAGGCATTTAGGCCCTGCCATATAAGGGCTCAATAATGTTGATTTTTAAGAATGTAAAACTTGCAAAATAGCACACTTAAAGGAGTGAATTTTATCGTACAAAAAGAAAACTGATTTAGAAAATTTTTTTTCAATCCATGGATTTTAAATAAGGATTAAATTTTCATTTAGAAAAATTCATATAAAATATAAGCAGTACACAAACAAAATGCTTTTTTTTTTAAATTTGGTCACATGAGAATTATTAAATACTACCAAACAGTGAAACCTGACATTATCACCAGGCCTATAAACCTGAAAAAGTACAATATAACAAGGCAAGAAATTTATAAATGAGTAAAATAAGAGAAAGTTCAATGAAGATTCCTTGAAGTGCATTTAAATTCTTAAGAAGTCTGCCAAAATACCTGCAATGTGGATTGAAAAGATTTCACTTTCTAACTCACAGGCTACTTCAGTTCAATAACTTAAAAATGAAAAGCCTCTGGACTTTCCAGCACGTGTTATTCACAGAGCTGTGATAAGGAGCATACAGCAAATGTGCTCAGTTAGATGCACTGCGAACCTGGCAGCAACTGTCTGACTGCCCATCCTTTAGTTTAAAATCTGTAGAAGCACTTCCTAAGGAAGGCTGCACTAGCTGTATTTATCACCCACTCTTGAAATATGGTCAGTCCTGTCAAGCCTCTAACAGGAGAACAAACTGGCTGCCAGGTCTATATTTAATAGCAGATCAAGACAATTTCATTTGTGCTCGACAACTAAATCACTTTCAGTGACACCATCCCCTGGAAATGACACAACAATACTGTTACTTATTTAGAGGACAGGGAGCCAAGAAAAAAACAGCTCATTAGTGATGAATGGGTGGGGAACACAGTAGCAGCACAGGATTAAAAAAGAGCAGTACAATGCAACAGAAAAACTGTGAAAATGCAGGAAAAGAAAAAAGCAGAGATTCACAGAATGAAATTCCTACAACATAAAACAAACACAGAGACTTAAGTTTGCAATTTCTCATTTAAAATCAAATAAGCAAGGATCAAATGCATATTGATTCTAATTTTATATAATCAAAAGCCTGAAAACCTTATACCAATAGAAAATATTGGTAAATTAAAAAGGATTCCCTTAATCCTGGCCCTATTTTCCTGTTCTATGAAGCAATTCATAAGGAGAAAAAAATAACTTCAGACCATAAATGATGAATGTAACTATTAGGAGTGGCCTCTCTATGAGGTCTGAAATAGAAGGAAAATGTACATTTCTTCCAAAGCTGTAGCCAACAATAACTTTCACATTCTGAATCCAGCTTAAGCACATTAGCTGGGAAGATGTTTGCAAAAGTATTTAATAAGAAAGTGCTGAATTTAGCTTTTATTTTTTCTCAGTTTTCTTAAGTGGCCTGCAGTCTATCAAATGCACTAAGTAGAACCTCTCCTAAGTATAAATGACAAAAGAAGATACAGCTTTCCTCTTATGGAGGGCGGTTTCCATAGACAAGGGCTCATCAAACTTTCTGTAAAGGGCCACAGAGTCAATATTTTCAGCTTTACAGGCCATATGGTCTCTGTCACAAATACTCAACTCCGCCATATAGCATGAAAGCAGAGAAGATAATAGATAAGTGATGAGTGACTGTGGTCCAAGAAAATCTTATTCAAAGACAAGCAGCCAGTCTATGGACTGATGGCCATAGTTTGCTGACTTCTGCTATGGCGCATGTTTTTTTACTTACTAATAAATATATTGTTTTACTATATAACACCAAATTTGAAATATGGTATCTGGGATTTGCTTTAAAATATCACATCTAGGAAAAAAAAAGTAAATGGGGGGGAGGTAAAGAGCTCAGTAGTAGAGTGCCCACTTAGCTTGCATGAGGTCCTGGGTTCAATGCCCAGTATCTCCATTAAATAAATAAATCTAAGTACCTCCCCCTCCCCCCCAAAATTAATAAATGAAGAGTAGGAAGAAAGGTTAAAGACTGAAAAAACACAATTATTGTTTGTCTGATGATGGATCCATGGGGTTCACTAGACTATTCCAATAATTTTATGAGTTTGAAACTTTCAAAATTAAGAGTTTTTAAAAATAGAAAGTAAATCAATGAATCAACTCTACAGGAAAATTAATTTCCTCACTTTAGTATAAACATTCTAAAATATGTTTAGTATTTTTAAACATAATTAACATAGCAAAACATAAAAGCATCTTAGTATAAAGCTACTAAACTATAACGATAAAACTTAGATACACAAGTGTATTCAAGCAGAAACCCTTAAAATTTTCCATAATTTAAAACACAGCCTTACCTCATACAGCTCCTAAATTAACACATTTATTCTCATCTTATCTACCAAAATGTGTTACCAGTTTTTGCTTTTAGAATATAATTATTTTTACAGGGCATATATTAATTATGTTAACATATAATAGGTTTATTTTTTTTAAATAAATTAATAAACAGTTGATTTCTCAGTTTTAAACTCCAAGCAATAAATATTAATAGACAGAATTAACATCAAAACCGCTGATTAAGGCTTTTGATAATTAGGATCCCAAGACCAAAAAGTTTGAGAATCTATCACCTAAATGTTTCCAATTTGGTTTAAAGTATCTTACAAACAAAGAAACAAAAATAAATACAATAAAATAAAAAATAAAGTATCTTCACCAAGCAATTGCTAGATATACGCTCAAACTCATTTTTCCTCTGAACAACCATCACACAGTGGAGTTAACCCACCATGAAGGCTATCAATCTACACCCACAAGAGGAAGGCACTTAAATCTTCAATAGAAACATTCTTTTCAAGCTGCTGGGTATGTCATGAATAATGTATCCATAAGAAAAGAAGACCTCTAATGTGTTGTCCTCCTTATGCAAAACATTGTCTCCTGAACCAATAAGAAAGAAAGACTAACATGTGCCAGCAGAAATTTCCAATAAATACACTACCTTTCATCAAATCAAGACATGCAGTCTCACTCAATGAAAAGAAGCCAGAAATCAAGTTGAAAAGAGCTTAGGAAAGAAACAGTAATGACTGCAATTTCTCAAAAACTAAATGTGTTTTTAAGATGTCCTATGTTTTTTCTCAAGTTCTGAAATACAGTGATTTCACATATTATCAAAACTGAAAACAAATTTAAGTTAGGCTCATAGGATTATTATGACATTTGAGAAAAACTGAGAACTCTGGGAAAATATTTCCAACTATCCAAGAACATAATCACTCTCAAAATTTTCTCTATCTAAAACTAAAATAGTAATAATCCATGACACAGATTTGGGCAGATAATAAAGCAAAAATGTTTCTGTGATTGTTCATTCTTTTATAAAGATGAACCAATATTTACTTTTTGAATACATTATCACTGTAGTATTTTTAACCAATTTGTCCCTTCTGTATATGGTTATTTAAAATGTTATCGGGCTATTCCATTTTTACTTGATTAAGTACAAATTTCCAAGTTAAGTTTTATAAATCTTATTTCTGTTGTCTTTTATCGACATGAATAAACTTGAAATAGAGATAAGTGAGAGAGAGATGTACTTACATCATACTCTGCAATTCTGCTGCAAAGCTGATAGACTTCCCTGTACCTCTTCCACTACTTGAAGTGGCAGTAGACATGGGGCTGGCTGCAGTATTATTCATCTAAGTAAAAAAGAGAAATAAGCTTACAGAATGCATGGGAAATGGAAGCACTTAATAAATTACTTCAAAAAGTATAGAAACTTTACATTTCTGATTTGTTTTACATAAATGTGATCTGTTCATACTTAATGATGTTTATTAAAATGAAATAGGTTAAAAAAAGCTGCTTAGCCAAGTGTGCTATCAAAAAATTATTCACTTGGGTGATAAACATTTCAGTATACATTTTGTAATATGTACTGGAATAAAAAACTCATTAAAATATTTTAATAGAGCTCAATGGTTTTCCAAAATGTGTTCCAGGGAGCCCTAAGAGTCCATCCAGAATACCAAAACAACTCGGATTTTTCTATATTATATACTGGGGTTCCAAGTAGGATTTCATTTAAAGAAACAGTTGTACAGCTGTAAAATACAAAGTTAGAAAACCACAGCATAATCTAATTCCCATCTGAACCAAAGCCTAAAATATAAACGATACAAATAAAGCCAATCAGGAGATCAGAAGTTAGCACTCTGATATTTTATAATCTTATGGTTAAATAACTTATCAATTTAAAATGACTTTTCCCAATAAAATTAAGCCAATGTATAAAGGGAAAACTAAATGCCAATCCTAATGTACGCCGTTTTATTTATTGCATGTGGCAGTCCCATAAAGAAGAATTAGTGAAAATAACATTAAAGTAGTAAAAGTAGATAAAAGCCTCAGGAATTTTACCTCAAGGACACAGTCAGTACTCAATAAATGTTAGTTATTATTTCATGCTTATGAAAACTTTGCAATACTATCATTTTCTTTAAAAAATACTGCAGATTAAAGAAGAATTAACAAATTTAAAATATATAATAAAATAAAGCAGTACTGAGAAAACTATATATACAGTAAAATAATTAGGAGTCAGAAGTCAGACTGCCTAGATTAGAATCCCAGCTCTGCTAATTTACTAAAACTAGGGGCAAGTTTCTTAACTTCTTCCTTCTTCAGTTTTCTCATCTGTAAAATGGGAATGATAATCGCATACTCTAAAGGTTGTTGTGAAGATTAAAAGAACACGCACAAAGTATTCAGAACAGTTCTTAGCACACAGTCAACACAAAATGTTAGCTATTACTACAAATAGAACTCAAGAATTCTCCCTTTCTTGATCTGCTAAAAGCTTTTATATGACAAATTTAGATCATCCTTATTTCAGTCACAAAGTTTAAGAAACGTGAATATCTTCACTAAAAGAACTCAATACAACTCAATCAATACGAATACCAGTTTCCTTATAAAATAAGTTGTTTTCACTACTGACACCACTATTGTGATCAGACAGCCTAGCTCAAAAGCTCATTGACTCCTGCACCCTACAATTTGTAAGAAGCCAAGTAAACTCTACTTCATGTTTTTACATCCTCCTCTCCTTGCTGAGCTCTCTTTACAGCTCCTCTCTTTGCATTTCAGTTCATGCTCCACATTGCTATCAAATTTATCTTAATACGTCCTCTAATCTGACCACTTCTATGGGCAATGGAGGCTAAAACTGACAAAAGGAAACTTGAACCAGAGCATCATTCACCAAGGGCTGAGATGGAAAGACTGGGCCCCATGAGGAAAGGAGAAAAAACAAACTGCTACAAAAACCACTGCCTGAGACAGGCCACAACTGAAGCTTTCGAGAAAGCAAAAGGACAGAGACCTAAGACAAGCAGCATACTACCTGGGGGGCTGAATGGCCCCCTATCATTCTGGGGCAGGACCAATGATCTGCCAACCTGAGGGCCCTAAGGGCCAGGCCAAAACCACTAGACAGAATGCAAAAGCACAGAAAGAAAAGGAAAAATGTTTCACTCCAACTGAGCCTAAAAACCAAAATTCTAATGCTATGAGAGACCATCAGTCTTTTCAAGACTAAATTTGTCCATTTTATTCACAATGACTTTTTTGGAGTAGGTACTTTTTTCTACAAATAATATAGGGAAAGAAACAGCCATCACCATTTGGAACTCAGGTTTAAAAAAAAGAAAAGTCATATCACCAGTCCGAGATCGGGGAAAAATAACACAGGAAAGCAAGTGCTTCCAGGAACAGTCCTACAGAATCAGGACAACATGATAAAAAAGGAACTTGGCTTTCCCAATGATCTCAGAAAATGTTTCACACGTCCCAGCAGAAGACTGACAAAGATAGGATATCCTGGAGAAAATGTCAAATGCAAAGATTACATATTAACCCCAGTCTCCAAAAACAGTCATGATTTAAGATGACTCATATCAGATTTGAAGGCACGCCATTCTGTGGGATTATCCTGTGGCCAAGCGTCCTGAGACACTGCTGGAGCAAATGCCCCTTTTTCATTTTGCAAATTCAGCCACCCAGCTTTAACGCTCTCTGAAGAGGAGACATTTCAGAAAGTAAATTCATACTAAAACCACAGCTTTCTTAGGTTGTGCCCCTACTGCAAATGTTTCATATCAAGAGTATTTATTGGTAAGAGGGTAAAGGTCTCAATTCTAGTTTATTATAACCATGATCATCCTTTCACAGTCAAGTTATTTAATTTTGAAATCAAACAGGTGAATAACATCTTTCTTGACATGATGAGCTGATAGCTCATTAGAATCTTCAAAATAATTATTTCCTGTGCCCACATTTTGTTTGATGATTTACATAATTAACTTCTTCAGACATTAACTTCTTTACACATCAAAGTCCTATCATTTCAATGCTTTATTTCCTATCTCCCAGACATTAAAAAAAAAAAAATGTCGGTTAAAAGCAGAAGCACTCAAGTCAATTTTCTCTAATAAATACAGTTAACATGGAACTGAAAACCTACTGTAATCTTCTCAATGAGTTAATGTCCTGCAGTTGTTTTAGCTTTCAATTCAAATGCAGCTGTTTGCCATATTTTACAAAATGAATTCAGATGTGCAGATGGAGACCCAGATTATTTCAACATGCCACAGTTTAAATGTGAACTCAAGGAGTAAGTTCATCTCTGATTAATACTTAGACTTAAACTTGATTATCAAGCCCATAGCTAATGCTATGTCACACCTGTAAAAGCCTATTCCAGAATTTAAAAAACATTTTTTAATAAGAATAATGGAATTTAAGGATAGACCCTCTCTCAGAAAATACTGCAACCATAAAAAATGTTAACAATAGTAAAATTATGTATCACAAATGTGAATTAAACAAAAGCGTTATGAACATGTTACTGGATTTCTATTTATAGCCCATATTTTTATTGACTAAATGACCAAAGAAATACCATGAAACATCTTCAGCTTAAAATACCTGAGTTGAAACCTTTATTACTTTATTATACACCCTCAAAACAATGTCAAAATCTGGATTGTGAAATCAGTCTACCTGTTTATTAAAAGTGGAACTTTTAAATTATTTCTTCTATTATATCACTGCTGAGAAAAATTAATTCAGTAGACCTATGTAACTGATTGTGAACAACTACAGAGTCTCAATTTCAATCATCATAACCTGAGCATCCTACGTAACATAATAGAAAACTGTTATAATCAGAACATTTTCATTTTCATAGAACTCCAAAGGCAGGAAGCAATTATGGTTAAGCCAACTCTATTATACACTACATTTTAGTTCTGTTGTTTAAAAAAAGCGAAACAAAACCTCAAGTTACATCGTGTTATAAATTTCTCCTGCTGTGAAAAATAATGATCAATCACTGAGAGTGCAAAAAATAAACAAATTAAAATGTGAAAATTTTTTAAACTTCCATACCTAGTGTTTAGGATAACACAATGGTAATTCCAATGTATTTATACATATGTCCCATGTCAAGCGGACTTTAGAAGGCATAAAACTCAAGTGCCTATTCAGTTATCTAGTAGAATAAATCATTCAAAGAGCAGATGATTCACATATAATTTATCATTTTTCTGAAACTGCTGCCAATTGTATTTTAATAACTAACTAAAAATCATTTGTATTCATTTACATACTTCGAATGAGTTCAAAACCTGAAATAAGATGCATCTATCATACCACTTCTCACATCGTAGTTTAGTTCCTCATCCTTAAAACTGGTAATTGCTTAAGGACAGGGATTCTGTTTTATCTGTAATTTTGGTAACTAATTGACTGCCTGACACAGCTGATGCTCGGTATTAACAAAGAAAATAAGACTTCCCTGCCATGTAGTAGCTTACAGACGACTGAAGTTTACAGACATGCCCAATGGAATGTGTTTAGAGATAATGCACAAGATGTTATGAAACAAGGGGAGGAACATCAGACCCAGTTAATCATTATGGGAAAACTGAACTGGGATATAACACTTGTTACAATCTGAAAATATACCATATTTAACTACAACTTAAAACACACACACAAACAGATAAGAGCAAATCCAAACCACCCATATCTCACTGGATTACCGTTAAATGAAGTAAATCCACAACTGAACGTACTATGAAAATTATGATGCACCACAAAGAGCAATATATGATCTGGGGAAATCTGCCTCGCCAATCACTGAGCAATTATTTTTCTTAAAAACTACTAGAACAGGAATAAGTACTTCCTAACCAAAATCAGCTTGATTGTAATTAATATAGATAAGAAATGATAAATATTCATAAGGAACACCTAATGATCAAAATGACAAGTTATTAACTATAAGGGGAGACCCACCATTTTAATATAATTAACAAAGACTTCATATTCACTGATGGAAAAAATTCTTCTCTGTACCATATTATACTACCTCCTGGTACATTTCTCCCACCAAACCTGCTTCCCTGGCTGTAAGAGCAACACTTCTTCAGTCACACAAGGTCAAAAACTCCAAGGCTTGTTTGAGTCTGCAGCTTCTTCCCTGCTATAGCCAGGCACTCTGATCATCCCCGCAGCACTCTTTCTACTCCTTTATCTCGAAGCCCCAAATAGCTCTGCTTTCCCGGGAAGATAAAATTTGTCTCAAATCAGTCTCACCTGACCTCTCCTGCCTCCTTTTGCAGAGCAGTCAAATGAAACATTCTCCGCTTCTAGAACCATCTCACATTCTTCTGAACCTTTTCTCGACAAGTCCTCCCTGCTTGCAATACCTTTTGTTTCCTCTCCCCCTATGCAACTCCACAAGGTCTAGAGAAGCCGGACCTAAGCTCGACACCTCCAAGAAGCCTCCTCAGATACACAACTGTCAGGAATTCTCCTTTCTCTGATGTGTTTTTGTTTACTAATTCTTTTGGTTTAACATTAAATATTTTAGTACATACTAATTATTTTAGTTTAAAATAAACCTTTGCTCCCTAATCTCTCCCCAACTCTTGGCAGATGACTCCACCTCCTACTTCACAGAGAAATAAAAAGCCTTTACTTAGTAACTCCCTCCACTCTCCTCTACTAAAGCCACTACATCATCTCTCAACTTCCTCCTCTGACCATACAGGTGGCCTCCTATTTAAAGTCAATGAGCCACAGGTGCTTTGGCTTATTCACTCAGAACTATTTACTGGGCACCTTCAACAAGTCACACTGTGGTAAGAGCGAGGGTGAGTGCAGTGACGAAGCTAGACAAGAACTATATTATAAAGCAGGAGACAAGCAACTAAATATAATCTGAGGTATTGACAAACACTATGAAAACAAATTAAACAAGCTGATATCAACCAGGAGGTGACATTTAATATAAGATCTCCACAAAGTCAAAGAGGGGAGTCTGGAAAACTTCCAGACAAAAAAGAACAGCAAAGTACCAAGATTCTGAGGCCAGCGTGGCTAGAGCGCCGTGAGCAAAGGGCACAAGCAGCAGCAAACAAGGTCCGAGAGTCAGCAAGAGGCCAGATGACACACAGCCCAGAAGGCCCCAAGGGTTAAATTTTAGTTGAGTGTAACGTGAGGCTATTACAGAACTGTGAAAAGGGAAGTGACCTGAAACGTTTTAGGTTTTAAAAAGATAACTCCAGCAGCCGTGAGAATATACTATAAGGGAGCAAAGGTACAAGCAAGGAGACCAGCGAGAAAGCTCCTGAAGCTGTACAGACAAGAGATGGCAGCGGCTTCTTGTGACGAGTGGAGATGGTGATGAGTGGTCAGATTTCTGGGATATATTTGAAGGCAGAGCCAGTTTGCTGCTGAGTTAGATGTGGGGTGTGAGCGGAGAGCCGTCAAGAAAGACTCCGGACTTTGGAGCAGGAGCAACTGGTTGAATGGCGGTACCATTTACCAAGATCAGGAAGATTGGAAAGGGAGGAAAAAACAAAAGTTCAGTTTGAGACAACTACTGGAATATTCAAGCATAGATGAAATTCTGCAGAAGCTTTGAGACACATGCTGTAAGGCAGAAAACTGAAAAGTCATGGTCATAGGGTTTTTGTTAAGATAATTAATCAACCTGGTAGAACCTGTAATAAGGATCAACTAATCTCTCAAGTTCAGTTTCCCCATGTGTCAAGAACAAGTTCTGCCTGATTCAGAGGGGTGCTGTAAACAGGGCAGTAGCTACAACATAACGTGCACTCAAAACATGTATCTGAATTGAAAATACTAAAACATCTGTCAACTATGAACATTCTCCATAGACAGACAAATATAAGCTGCATTCACATGTCTTAATTGACTACATGAGCAGTTTTTTTTTAATCTACAGACACAGAAACCCAGTGACAGACTGCTCAGACACATAAAGTTCCATTATTATATTTTTCTTCAGTCTCATATTAATGTAGGTTTCTATTCCATGTGCTTTCACATCCAGTACTCTTACAGAAATACTGAGTTTCAAAAAAAATTTTTTATTTTTGCAAAACTGGTTCTTAAAGTACATTGCCAATGTGCTTATCAGATAATCCTAAAATATAGGACATCCAAACCCTGACAAAATGGCAAGTTTACTTTTCCAATATTGAAACACTGTTGTTTTTACATAAAATATTATATTGAGTGACAATGGTTGACTTTGCAGATATGGGCAAAATTTTGGAATCAGTTAAACTTCCAACCGTAAGAGGTAAGTGTATTTGACAAGGACGTCAAAAAAAAAAGAGCAGATCTCTTAAACATCAAGATTCTCTTCCAGTATAGATTCACATTTTAGAAATACTAAACCTATATTAAATATAAACAATTCAATAAATTATCTAATGTGGTTAAAGACATAGTTCACGTGACTAAAAAGAAAAAGCAGTAGATTTACTGGTGGCATGTAAAAAAAGAGATGAATTAGTACAAGCGTTTTGGAGCTTATAAAATGTCTTTCACCTGTATTAGGTCACATTTTTCCACAAAAATCCTACAAGGCGTGTATTTCTCCCGTATCAGTGAAGCAGCTGAGAGTAAAAATACTGGGTAAAGGTCCCAAATATAACACAAAAAACAGGCTTTGATCTCAAATAACCTGAAATATTCAGACTATCCATACACGTATTTTAACAAAAATTCACCAATCTTCTACCATTTTCGTGCCTTAGTTTTTTTCATTTGTAAAAGATGCCTATGTCCTTTAACACGCTAAAATAATACGGAATTATTGAGAAGCTGCACACACAGTAGCCAGGGGACCTGTCATTAAGTTTTCTTAGAGACTGATAAAGTCGACTTTAAGTTTAGGAATTCTCTGCTTAAAAGTAAATCTTAGACAGATGGATAAACAAGCATAGCAGACAGAAGTATAACTATGCAAAATGGTGGGAGGGGGAACCAAATACATCTGAGGTTCAGAACTACAGTTTGAAAAATCACTAATTTCATCCAAATCCCTCATTTTTCAGGTGAGGAAACTGAAGTCCAGAGGGGTTTCTTGAACTGCCCAAGGACACATCACTATTTAGCGATACAGCTGGGACTAAAACTCAGGTCCCCTGACTCCTGGTCCAGAGTTCTCTCTACTATCCCACAAGGAACATGCAAATAAAAGTTGATTACAATTAACTCACAAGACCTCCACAATGTGTTTGTCATAGCGAACTTTGTTGTGAAGTATCTGCCTATGCTGACTCACAGGTTAGCAGTAAAGAGCTGGGCTCTGGAGTTCAAATACAGGCTCTCACACAAACCAGGTGACCTTGGGCAAGTCACATCACCTCCCTGCCTCAGTTCCCTCATCTTTAAAAAGGAGATTAAAAATACTCCTCTCACAGGTTACATCACATAATACATACAAAGCACTCAGGACAGGGCCTGGTACACAGAAAGCACTCAGTTCATCACGATGACCACGACAGTGATGAAGAAAAAGAATCCAAGTATGAGTATGACTTCTTGACAACATATCACAAAGTATTCTTATTAAACATGTATCTCAGAGAAAGAATGTTATGATTAGGAGTAGCCTTTTAAAGATTCAGAAACAAATGAATACAGTGAAATATAAAGGATTCAGCCATAAAACCTCCATAGCATTTGAAACAGCAAAAGTACATGTGAAGATTTTAAATTTATATTTGTATAGTATTTCACAGTTTATAAAGTTCACATACATTATTTCAATTTACTGCTCTATGAACTTAACGAACACAGCATTTTTCAGCTACTGCATACTATATGCCAGACAGCACACTATTTTCATATTCATTACCTCATTTAATCTTTAATATCCATTAACTATCAGTCAGATATTATCAGAGGCAGTAGTATAGAGCAAAAAAACTTACAGATCCATTCAAGAAAGTAAGAGCCTCAACATTTATCACCTATTAAGTGGGACTGACATGCTTGGGTAAATAAAAACAGCATTTAGCACAATGGCTGGAACACATTAAATGCCCATGAAAATGCTGGCTCTCCCTTAGCAGTAGTATGGAGTTGTTTTGTGCAGAGAATATACTGTAAGCAGGTCAGTAAAGCACTATCACTGTGATTTACTTAGAGTATCACTTGTCAAAGAGAAGGATCTTAAATAATGGTGCCCACCATACTCTATGATGTTTCACAAATTAAAATACATGGGGGAGGAGGGTAAAGTGGTAGAGCCGTACAGCACGTGCTTAGCATGCACAAGGTCCTGGGTTCAATCCCCAGTACCTCCATTAACAAAAACAAAAACAAAAAATTTTAAATAAATAAACCTAATTTAAAAAAAAAATTAAAATATATGTAAACAACTTTTGCAGATTTAGGGTCAGTCTTTACCAGAGGTATTAGGTAGACAAGTTGAGACAAACCAATTAAATCACTGAATGTCTGTAAAACAAGAAAACAATTTATGTAATTCTCATCCGAAGCCTCCAGCAATCCTGTGAGGAAGTGGGATAAGGTTAGGTACTAATTTCATTTTACTGATGAAGAAATTGAGGCTCAGAAAAGTACCTTAACTGAAATCAACAAAAAGAACATGGCAGAAAAGGGCTAAACCTAGGTTTTGGAATTAGCTTCAAGTGCCCTCTGCACCTATCCACGAGGCATCTCAGAACACTATCAATAAACTGAAGGCTAGAGCAGCTCATGTTTGCTGGGGACTCACTTCTCAGGTGCTTTGCTGCACCCAACACATCACAAGGTTACTCATTTAACCCTCAGCAGTGAGCATTCAAACCAAGTATGCTTGACTCAATAAAACACTTTATCCACTGCAATATATAATACCACAGTGCAGAGCTGAAATATTTTTCACTATTTAAGTGAACCCTAAGCAAAACCAATTTTTAGCATTCTAATACATAAAAGGCAGATTTCCAACAAATTTCACTATTCAACCTCACCATAAAGCAAAATGGGTGTTATTTTCAACAAGAATACTCAACCTTCTGATCTGACTGGCATGGCCTTTCTCTGCAGAATCCTACACCAAAAGATCTTTTTCTAAGAGAGAACTAAAAATCCAGCTGCCCAAGATTTCTATCCAATTACCGTTGAGAATAGTAACATACTTTAATTAACAAGGGCTTAAATGCAGATGTCACTTGCTGGCCTTAATCTAGATAGCTCCTGTTATTTAAGCACATAAGCAGTAACTTTGTCACTACTTTAAAGCAGGTACCTTTCTGAGACTGCAATATGGTTAATCCTGCTAAAATTATATATTATAAATTTCAAAAAGCCTAAAAATAGGTGACTATATTATGATGCAGACCAACTAGACCATTTTTGACAATGAAAGGAATTCTATTAATAATGATGCTGGGACAAACAGGCTCTAAACCATGACTATCCCAGAAAGAGCAGGGTGTACAGTCATGCTACATAAGAGCAACCCATTTAGATTTGTATGTTATCAGCTATCCTCGGTATAAGCTTAATTTGGGAATTAAAAGTTTTTGTTCCAGATCTAAGGGTTATCTTTAGCCTTGAGTCCAAGGGTACCACTTTACAGACATCAGGCCAGAGTTAAGGGTGTTATCTATAAAGCTTTTTTTTTTTAAGTTTTACTTTCAAACTTAACTTTATAAACATTTACTTGAAAAAGAAAAAACCACTCTACATATTTCAAAGAAAGCAATCCTGCAAAATATCACTAAATGGCAGACTTATCTCTTCAAAAGTTTTGAATACCAATAACCACAAAACTAATTCTAAAATGGTCCAACGTTCAAAGGTTACTACTGTAAGTTATCAAATTGTTTTTATACAAAAAGTTAAAATTTTTATAAAGCAGCACCTATCCAGTGGAAAAAACTTCAAGAATAAGAGTAGAGAGGTTTTCACTAAAAACCAACTAAAGTGATAAAAGATAGTGGAAATTCCTGGTGATAATACAATAACGATTAAAGGAAATTCCAGTTAATATTGTTATGACTAAATGTATCTGGCTTTAGCTGTACAACCCAGGAGTCAAAAGAATGCTTTGCATTAATTTGCAAACTGTAAAAATGTACTAACAGACCCAAGCTTTGAACTGTAGTATTTGAATGAAAGGCATTATTTGAATATATTTATGATTCCCTAAGGCAACAAATGTTCTAAGAGTTGGCTTCTCTGACTTAAAACTCAACCAAATAGGAACTGGAATTGGAAAAGGTCTCAAAGTCTAGATTCTAGACCTATGCTGTCCAATAAGGCAGCCACAAGGCACATTTGGCTGTTTATATTTAAATTAATTAAAATAAAATTAAATGTTAAAGTTCCTCAGTGCACCTGCCACATTTCAGGTGCTCAAGAGCCACTTGTGTCTAGCGGATACCAATTAGAACAGTGCGGTTTACAGAATATTTCCATAATGGCAAAGTTCTATTGGACAGTGCCGCTCTAAACCTAGGCTCCTAGATACCTGCCTGAATATTCCCAGAGACAAGAAACCTACAATAGCACCTTTAAGTGCACTTTACTTTTGCAACTTACTATCGGGCAATTAGTTACAACATTCAGTCAAATCCAGCCTCTCTAAAACATCCACCAGAAATTCCACGAGTTCCATCCTCAATCTGGTCTTCAAGTAAATCTTCGCAAAGTTAACTTAATTCTGTTTCCAGAGTTCTGCCCCTCACATATACTGAGACCCTAGGTTCTGTCCTCCCAAATAAATATACCCTCGTTTCTTAGGAACGAAGCAGTTCAGAGTTTCTATAGCCTCACGGAGTTATGCTCGTTTATCCATGTGTACGTTAATAACACCTTTCCAGGATTGTCTCTGTCAAATATTACATTCCACTGACCCTCTAAATCCAGACCAGTTTCCTGATTTTCCACTTAGAAAGCAAGGTCACAGTCATTTTGAATTTCTTGAAACAAGGAGATCAATATGACAGGCAATTAACGGGTAACTGATCAGTGTCTGGGGCTTGTTATAAGCAGTTAACGTAATCCTCACAATTCTCAGCTGGGCTATTATTATCCCCATTTTATAGACCAGAATACCCAAATAATAATTTCCCCAGGGGTCACAGATACGTGGGCTCACCCCAAAGGGAAGGGACTCGATCTTTTCCTTTTTCTGGATGCTACACTTCTACTAACGCTACCTAATTCTTCTTCCATCTGGCCCATAGAGTAACACTTCACTTAAGAACTCTGCCCCCCAAAACACTACCTAGACGACACGAGGAAGGTGCTGCTTTACACACCCCAGAGATGCCCGCTCCTGCTCCCCTGGCCCCACGCCCACCCGCCGACGGGGAGGAGTCAAGGCCAACTCCACATTCGGCTGGGGAACCCGGGCGCCGCGCGGGGCCAGCGCCCCGGGAGACGCTGCTTCGGTCCTCCCCTCACCTCCAGCGCGAACGCCAGGGACCACCCCGCCCGCGGCCGCCCTGGGGGCAGGGGCCGGGGCAGGGCCCAGAGACGCGGGGCTCGGCGCCCCTCCCGGCCCCCAGCCCTCGCCCCCGCGCGCCCCCGCACCGTCCCCGGTCCCCCCTACAACCTCTGCTCTAAGAACACTTGTAGGCACGGCTGCGCGTCCCGCGTGGAGAATGTGGGGGTAGAGACGGTGCGGTTTCTGCGGCGGCGGCCCGGGACACGCTTGGAAAGGGGCGGGGTGGGGGGCTGAAAGTGGCGAAAGGGAAAAGGTGGCTCGGCGGGGGTGGGGGCAGGAGGAGGGGGGGCTCAAGATGGCGTGAGCCCGACCCTCTCTGTGGAGTGGGGGTGGCGGAGCGAGGACTACCGACGCCCCCACCGCTCTCGGCGCGGGCGCGGGCGCCGGCGCATGCGCACTCGGCCAGGTGGCGCGCGGTCTCCTTTTCCGAGCCAGCCACTTCCGCCACGCTCGCTGGGGGCGGGGCGTCGCGGAGCGCGCGGGCCGGCACTTTCTCTGCGGCCGTGGAGCGCGCGGCGCAGGGCAGGGGGCGGGCGACCCTGAGCCACGCGGCGGCCCTCGGGGCGGGGGCTGCTGGGAAATGAGTGGGGATGCGCTGAAAGCTGGAGGGGGTTCGGGGGCCAGGCTTGGATTCTTGAGGAATGAGCTGAGAGGGCTGGGATTTTCGAGGGGCTCGGTGACCGACGCTGGATGTTTGTTTTCAACTTCAGGGCAGAGATTGGCCGCTAACTTTCTCTTACGGAGCTGGGGAGAACCGGGATCTTAGCGGAACTGGTGCTTTTAGAATGGTGCCGGGAAACGGAGAGATCAGAAAGACCCGCTTCCCCGAAGGTCCGCAGTGCCCGGGTGTGGACATGGTACCGTTTCTGGGACCGTGAAACACCAGCTTTTCCGCCGGCTCCCGCACATCACCACACCCCGGCCGTCCCCTGCGTAGTCACTCTGGAAGTGGGAGGAGATGATGGTCTGCAGTGAATTTTTTCCCCCTGTTCATTTTACCAAGCTCAGGCTCTTAACGACCACGTTTTTATTATTGAAACCTTTATCTGTTTCAAGGTTTCCTAATGGATGATCCTGTATTTATGTTTCCTTAGAATTTTAGCCTGCTCCTCCTCCTTTTAAAATCTTGCACACACACCCCCGCTTTTGCAGTGTACATCCTGTCCTCTTACATTTGATTAATACAGATGTAATTCTTTAATATAGTCGTAAACACAATGATTTGGGCTGCTTTCAGTATTTTATGTGAAGTCTTGTTATTTATGTTGTTTTCAGCTGTCAGGAAAGAAAACTGGATTATCTACTTAGGCCCACTTCTGGAACAACAAATACATTTCATAGATATTCAACTAACCTTCATCAAGTCTTTTTAAAGCATTAGTGCTTCAGTTATTTTCTTGCCTATGAATATTTGTGTTCTGAAATAATCCCTTCCTTCCTCCTATTTGCTTACATTGTTTAAAATAGTAATTTATTTGGTTATTTCCTCTGTGGGTTATAGTTGAGTCGTCTGTTAATTTTGCGTTTCATTCTCTTTACTCTCCCCAACACTTAAATATTTGCTAAATAATTAAAGTTCCAAAAGAATAAATATGTCTAGGATGTAAAAGCTCACCATAACGTGTAAATCAGGGCTCAGTTCATTGATGGGCAAAGTGTGGAGTGTAAGGGAAAGTACCAGTGAGAGAGAATTGTCATAATTTCTTACGAAGGAAAACTGATTTATGTCAAATAGTTGAAAAGCCCTTTTAAGTACATGACCGAGAAAATAGGAGAAAGTTAAGAGGAAAATTAATATTACGTCTAAGAAGATATAACCCAAAGGAAGTCATTTCAAAATTAAAATTATGTTCAGTTAATGTTGCCATAGCAGTTTTATCTATATCATGTGGAGGCCAGATTGCACATACTTTTTTAGAACAGAACCCAGATCTTACTCTCAGGCCACTGGCGTCTAACTTACATATAACTACACACAACAGGAGTTAATGACAGTATGCCAGGGAAAAAGGAAACAGTTAAACAAAGCCCTGGTAGAGGGAGCTCAAAAACTCAGTTTTAGAAAATTGTGACTTACACTGTTGGCAGAGATCTTAGCTTTGAAGTCACATGAGTTATCCTAGTAGTCTACCTCCTGGAACCTGTTAAAATCCATTTTAAAAAATTGATTTAGTCCTAATTTTGTCTGTAGTTTGAGAGCATTCCTGTACACAAAAGGTCAAAAATATTTTCCATTAGGTTAATATCAAAGATCCTAGATGATCAGTGCTACTAAGTTACCTCTGTGATAACAAAGCTAAAACAATGACACTACTGCTGAAATTAAGACATAGATGACTACCACCTCTCAGAAAAGCACGTGATTTCCAAAGCATGTGGAGAAAACACATCAGGAGACCAAGTGAATTCATCCCACCACAAAAATGTCTTTATCCCTCAAACAAAGCCATTAAAGGAAAATGAAGCATTGTTACTGTAAATTTTTACATTCCTCTGGCGTAATAACCTTCATATAGACTCACTAGTGCAAACAGAAAGTGTGCATATCTAAGTAAAAATGCCTCTTGGTATCTTAAAAGATGACTAGATTAAGTAATAAAAGAAGCCCCAATTTTCCAAATAATAGCAGAAGCCATGCCTAATATGGAACCATCTTCATGATAAAGTGGTTTCTTCTGTGGATGCCATGAGGGCAGTTCACTTCAGGTAACCTGCAAATTCTTAGTCTTTTGTGACCTGTGATTCTTATTTATTAGGATGCTTGTGGAGACTTTCTTTCCTTATTTATCAATTATTTTATCCTTTGCTATATTTGCTATTCTGATATTAATATAGTCACCATGGAAATAAACTGTGTAGAAGTGCATGTTGTTTAGAATTGCATATTGCAGTTGTTACTACATTCAATTAATTTCCTGATATTAAGAACTGTTTTTCAATTGCAATCTCAAAGGTACCTTGTTTTATTTTTAGAATGAGGTGTTCTGATCAAAAAGATCATTCAGCTCTGTGGTATCTGGGCAAGTCATTGGATATCCTGCAGCCCCAGTTTTCATATCTGTAAAATGAGGCCACCAAACCAAATGAAATAAAACCTTGTAGCCCTGAAATTCTATGCTCCTTTGAAATAGGAATGACCAAAGTGTGGATCTAAAAGGTGTACAGAATAATTTCAACATTCATATTTATGCTACCAAAAGTAATGCGAATATGCAGGACTCTTGCTTTAGATGAACTTGAATGTTCAACTGATGTTATGCATTTTAAAAGAAAGACCAATATGAAAAGGTATATACTAATCAAATCTATTGATACACTGGAAGAGAGTGTCACATCATTATTCAGAGTGTCATCAAATTGGCTTCCCATACCTTCCAATTATATTCATATATTTCAAAGCAGGAAGAGCAACACAGTGATGAGGAAAAACAATGTTATGAATTCCAGTACTGAGCAGCTTGTGGAACTATAACACAATCCATCCTCTTAGGATGCAACCTCATTGCAGGTTTAACACTCCAGGATTTTTTTAAAGTTAGTGCTTAGCTGCTGGAAAATGATCATGTTTTTAAGACTCAGAATGGGAAGGGATTCATAGAATATCAGGGTTTCACAGGGCCCATGAACTCTCTTTGGACACATGGAAATTTAGTTGCTCCCATTTTCATAAAATCCAATATATAATACCTCTTGTACAGGAAATGAACAACTTTGACATTTCTCCCCTTGAACATAAGGTCTGTTTGCTGAGAGCTAGTGATGGGCGCTAATTATTTCATTCATTCAACAATAGTTTATGATGGACCTACCATGTGCTAACACTATTCTAGGAGCTGCAGATACAGCACTGAACAAAACAAAAATCCATGCCACCATCAAGCTCATATTCTAGAAGGAGTTGGACAGTAAACAAAATAAATACCTAAATACCTAAATTATTATAAGGCCATGAGTGTTGGAGCAGGGAAAAAATGATACAATAGGGGTGGGGTTATAGAATGAGAAAAAGCACAAGAGGAATGGGAGAATTGTGATTTTTATTTTGGGCAAGCAGGGTAGGTCTCATTGAGAAAGCGGCATTTGAATAATGACTTGAAGAAGGTGAAGGAGGTAAGAGTAGATATCTAAATAAAGAGCAATCCAGACAGTGAGAAGAACTTGTGCCAAGGCCCTGAAGTGGGAACAGGCCTGGTAAGTTGCAGGAATGGCCAGGAGGCCATGTTAGCTGAAAAAGTCACCCAGAAAGAAAATAGCCTAACATGAGGTCATAGAGGAATGAGGAGGCCAGATGGTAGAAGGCCCATGTGCCCAAGAAGGGGAGGCCATTAGCTGAGGATTGACATGCTGTGATTAGGGTTTCCAATGATTACTCTGGCTACTGGGTTGAAAATAGTTTACAGGGGCACAGGCACTAACCCAGGCAGGAGGTGATGGTGGCTTGTACTAGAGTTGTTAACCTTAGATGTTATAAGACATGGTTGGATTCTGGATTTAGTTTGAAAATCAATATGACTTACTGACAGGTTGGATCTGGGGTTATAGAGAAAGAGAGGAATCAAGGATGGCTCTAAAGTGTCCTGAGAAACTGGAAAAGTGAATTTGCCATAAACTCGGAAAGGACCAGGCTTGGAGTATGCTGGGTGGGTGTAAGAGATTCAGAATTCAGTTTTAGGCATAAATAAGTAATAAGTATGTTGTGGAAAAATGTGTTACAGCTCAGTGTTATAGCTTGGTGTTACAGCTCAGTTGTGACAGCAACCTGGATCCCGGCGAGAGGCCGCTCAGAGAGTTGAAGAACTCAGGTTTATTATGCCAGTGAGCCCAGAGGGGTTAACACTCCAAGCTCTGGAGCCTGTCTGTAGGTTTACACAGGCCTTTATAGGCTGCCTGTTTACACTGGCCTTTATAGGCTGCCTGTTTACACTTTGCAACATCATATTCAAGTAAAGTATAACAAAAGTTGACAAACTAGGAACAAGCTTTGTAGAAATAGACCAATCAGGAGGGAGAGAAATAACCAATCAGGAGGGAGAGAAATAACCAATCAGGAGTGAGCTCCATGTAAATGAAGTACTACAAATGGACCAGTCAGAAGTTAGGGAAATGGGCCAATCAGGAGTAAGGGAAATAATCAAGCAAGAGTGAGGGAAATAACCAATCAGGAGTGAGCTCAGGGAACCAATAGAATTTTAGGGGTAAGTAAGCCATTTCGGAGGCAAAAAGTGAAATAGAGCCTCTGGGCCAGGGAACGGGATGGTGCTGGCAGGAGAGTAGTGGCCCTGCCTGGGGGTCCTGTCAGTCTTTTTATGGGGCTTCCCGCCTCAAGTACAGTGTTTGTATTATCTTTAGTGCTTTTGCATCATAAGTAAGTTCTTATAGAAATGAAGGAAAGTTTGTATTTGTAATTCTTTTAATAATAATTTAATTTCCAATCCTACTCACCTAATAGAGACCCATCTAGACGTCTAATGTATGTAAAGGAGTATTTTGATGTGAGGAAAGCTAAACATTCCCTTCATTAAAAAAAAAAGGTACAAAGAAAACAAAAACTGTTTTTGATTTGGCTGGGGTTTTGGGGGGGGGGTATCTATCAATACCTGAAAAGAAAGTAGAGAATTTAGAGGTAAAACTGGACTTCTCCTAGCCTCAGTTGTCTCATCCATAAGTCAAGGATGATATAAACTTCCAAGTTTTGTTATAAGGACTGCATGAGAATGTTATGTAAAGTGTCTGGCACTTAATAAGCACTTGATGCATCTTGTTTTTCTTTATTATTACGGAGAAGATGACTCAGAAACTCAGTCTTGAAAAGTGAATAATAGTTGAACAAAATGAGGAAGGACCATTTAGGTCGAGGGAGTAATATGAGTAAAGCCACAGTGTGTTAGAGGGAATTGGAAATTGGCCAGCATGATGGGATCATGGGGTGTAAAAAGGGAAGCCAGAAACTTGGTTGGGGCCAGATCATAGAAAGTCTTGTGCATTCTTTTATGGAATTTGGACTTTGTCTAATAAGAAATGGGGAAACTTGGAAATATGTTTTTTAATGACATGATTAAATTTGCCTGTTAGTAAGTTGGCAGAAATATGCAAGAAAAGTTGGAAGGGTGAAAAGTTGGAAGAAGTTAACAATTCAGGATTGGAATTGGGGATATGGGCTCGAGCTATGTCAATGGATAAGGAAATGATAGAAGATGACAGGAAGAAGAAATTCTAAGAAAGTAGAATTTATAGGACCAGTAACCAATTGGTAAGATATGAGGATGGATGTAAAGGAGAGAGCAAACAGGATGATTCCAAGTTTTCTCACCTTACTGAGAGGCAGGTTAGTCCTGTTGAGTTTAAGGTGATCATACAAAATTTCAGGTAGCTATAACCAGTAGCCAACTGGACTATTCAGACAGAATGGTAGAGACAGAAGCCAGAATGAGGTCTGGTTTAAGAGAGTAGATGGACATTTAGATTTGGGAACCAGTAGCATAAAGTATACAGCATTCCACACACATCACTTAGATGTGAACTTTAGCCCGGTTCCTAGGGTTGGCCTGGAAACATTCTCACGATGATCTGTAGGCACAACTGAAGCCAAGAGAGGCAATGAAATGCCCAAGAGAACATTAATGGAACAAAGAGGAGTGAGTCAAAGATTGGATTCTAGGCACCCACATTCAGTAGGAGGGCACTGAAGAGGTAGTGATGTCATGGAAACCAGGAGAGCAGGGAGTTTCAAAGAGAGATTAAAGGTACTAAAATTAGAGTTTTTTTGAGAATTAGAGTTAATTGGATATAGTGGGTTCAAAATGACTGTTAGCAAAGCAAAGCCCATGGAGTGGTAGGATTAGAAACTTGGTTGTAGTGACTTGAAAAAGGAAGAATAGATCAGGAAGTTGAGCAATCAAGTGTTATTCTTTCCAAGAACTTGGCCTATGAAGAAGGAGAGTAGCTAGAGAAAAATATTCAAGGTCACAGGATAGATTTTTTTTCTCATGATCAAGACCTTGAGCTTGTTTTGAAGCTTTGGAGAAGAAGCTGGTAAAGAGGTTGAATCCCTGATATAGAAGAGGGCTAATGACAAAATCTCTAGGACACAGAGATGGAATTAGAACCTGGAAGAAAACTGGGAGTCTTTTTATCAAGAGTCCAGAAGAGGGATGAACCTTAAAATGGAAAAGGATTAACTGGAAGAAAAGAATAAGAACTTGAGACAGTTCATACCCAATGATCCCAATTTTCTCTGAAATGTAGGAAAGCAGGGATGCTGAAAAGCGGGGTAACATGGATATGAGGAGATAAAGTTTGGTTGAACCACTGTGGAGAATGGGAAAGAGATAACCACAAGTGTGTTAAATGGAAGATAGCCAAGGGTATAGAGCAGTGGTCCTAAAATCTGGTACATCTTGTTAGAAATGCAAATGTGGACCCCACTCTATAACTGCAGAATCAGAAATTCAACAATCTGCTTTAACAAGCCCTCCAAGGGATTTTGAGTTTCCCTAATACTTGAGAACAACTTCTACAGAACTTGTAACTTCCCTCAACTAGCAAGCATGAACTATGCTACTTGATCACATTCTAGTCATTTTTTAGTAATAATTTTTATAGCATTGTGAAATATATTTATTCAGAACAATATCCTTAAGGATTTTTTTTTTTTAGAAAAAGCTCTGCTGGTTTCTTCTGGAAATGGAAGTCATACACGATTAAAAACTCTGAACCAAGAGAATCCTTTCTTCGAAGTTTTGCAAAGCAAATACTGTAAAAGAAAAAATACTGTAAAACATTTACCGCTCTACTCAATTTCTACATTCATAATAGAAATAATGAAATTGTCATTCATTCCATCCGAAGTATTCAGTAACTCACTGTACAGTAGCAGTTCTCCAATTATGCTCCTGCATTACTATCACCCCATTCTAACTAAATAATAGTGGTCACTTCTCAATTCATTTGGGAGAAAATTTATGAGTTGAATTTTCTCAATTTTAAGTTATTCTCCCATAAATTTTTCTTAAACTTTTGGCTCTTGCAACTGCTTATCTTGCAAAAAGTGCTAATAGATTACAAAATAAGTGAACAGATTAATGAAACTTAAAGTTAGCCAGCCATGCTTAGTTCAGTAGTTTCTCTATAATTGGACGCATCTTTGTGACAGTGATTTTTATGACATAACAAAAATATAGTCATTTTCTGCTACCATTGTTCCACCAATATTTCCTTTGCTCAAATCTTTGGAACCTAACTTGGAACTGCTTTCAGGATCTGGAGTAAAGAATACCTTAAACAAGAAAAGCCAACAGTCACAGTCTAGAAGAATCTTAAAGTCTTATTTTACAGCCAAATAGGCAGGTGGGTGATCAGGCTGACTTATCTAGGTATGCCTTGCTTTAAGAAATATAATATGTGGAAATGCATATTTACAATCTACAGGTGCACGTAGCAGATGACAGTGAGATATCTCCGCTTTCAGATAAGACCAATGTCTGAAAGTTAATTTGTACAATAAACAAAAGATGAATCACAAAAGGGATATAGATCCAAGACAACAAGCCTTCATTATAACCTGATTAAAATAACATGTAAATAAGAAGAGAGGTTAGTTAGTTACAAGGGACAGAAAAAGCAGAATTGGAACAAATTAGCATAGCACATTTCTATATTGTGGAGATGAAGTGGGCAAAGATAGATGAACCAGACTCTCGGAGTCCTAGTATCATTCAAGAATTCAGACTAGGTACCTCACTCCTCTTACCCTGATTCTGTTGTGATCAGCAGTTTTTAGAGATTTTGGCTTCCGTGGAGCTTTCCAAATAGTATGATGATCTGGCTGACAGGACAGTTCATTCCACCCAACTCAGCATTTTAGTTTGTGTGCTGGGTCTCTTATGAATTAGGGTGTGTCAGCTCTGGAACAGCGATAATGTTGCCTGGTAAGGCTTGGGGAGCCAAACCCCAAACTCCAAGTCTACTGTAAAAGACTAAGACAGCCCTCCTTGGCAGCACCCCAACCTGGAAACCTGCCTTGCTTCTGAACAACTACAGGAAACAGATAAATTAGCATGTGCTTATTCACTTCATAAAAGGATCATTTGCTTTATGAAAATATTTTAAAGCATGGGGAACTTAAAGTAGATGAGAAACTGAGACAGGACTTCTGAGTTCAATCAGAAATTCTTTAACCTTAATATAACCAGTCTTGATGGCGTGGTGGGTTGTCAGTCTGAATGTATTGAACAATCGCACGTTTGAGAAGTTTAGCAGGTAAAGGAAGGAAGGAAACAAGATGGAATGCGGAAAGGGCACCAATGGAAAGAGTTTTATTGTGTTGTTGTTGAGTTCCCCTCCCCCACCACAAAAAGGACACTAGATCAGGAAAAAAGAGAGGAGCCAATAGAAACAGAAATACAAAAGTCATTGGGTGGGGGGAGGGTATAGCTCAGTGGTAGAGCACATGCCTCGCATGCACAAGGTCCTGGGTTCAGTCCCCAGTACTTCCATAAAATAAATAAATGGGCGAAATTGGGTAGAAAAAGGGAGTTGAGTGGAATCCAGGCTCCCAAGGAGATTGAGTTTGCGGGGCAAAGTAACATATGTCTTCTCTGGGAAAAGCACCTTCAAAATTCCTCTGAAATAGAACATTCGGGTGCTTCTATTAAATGCATAACTTATTACTATAGAATGGCTTTAGATTCCCCTTCCTCTGATCAGGTATCTCTCAACTTTTTATTTACCAAATATGAATTAAGTGCCTCTCACAATTAAAAGAGGAAGAAAGATGTGGTCCCTGTCCCAGCGGAGCTTACACTTGAACAGGAGAAATGGACTTGTCAACAAATCACTGTGGGTCTTATACAGGTGCAACATACTATGAGGTCATAGAGGGGATGAGTTTTATTTCTAAATATTGAAAGAAGACTTCAGAACCATTTAATCCGCCTGGCTAGTGACATCTCTTCACCAGGTTCCACTCCTAACCTGCAGGTTCCAGTGTAATTAGGCTTTTACAGTTGCTTCCAGTCAGCTAAAACAGCAGGCATGTCATTTGCTTTAACAGTAGAAACAGTACTACATACTCTAAGGGATTCAGAATTGTGTAAGATATAATCCCTGCCTTCAAGAAATCTGCGGTTCATTTGGAGAGATAAAGCTAACAGAACATTTTATTTTTTGCTACTTGTATTTAAATAAACTTTCCTTATTAAAGGGGAAAGTAATTAGGCTGTACATTTTTCCCAGACAGAAGAGACTTTAGATGGGGGGGGGGGGAGTCTGAAGAAAAAGGCAGACCAAGGAGTTGTAATATTAATTAGAAAAAACAAAACAAAAAACCCTTTACACTTTGGATCCATGCTCCAATCTCTCTGATTGTCTGCAGTTTGAATACCATAGTCCTAAGTGGAGATTTTTTTTTTTTTTTTGCTCTTATTCTGCTTGGTGTTCTCTGAGATTCCTGGTCTGTGGTTGGGTGTCTGTCGTTGATTTTGGAAAATGCGCAGCCGTTATTCAAATAATTCTTTTGTCCCTCTCTGTCTTTCCTCTTTTTCTGGTATTCCCATTACAATTATGTTTCACCTTTTCTAATTGTCCCCCAGTTCTTGAATAGCGTGTCCTGATTTTTTCATTCTTTTTTCGGTTTTTCAGTTTTGGAGGTTTCTACTGACAGATTTTCAAGCTCACTGGTTCTTTGTGTCATTTCTGCTGATGAGCCCATCAAAAGCATTTTTCATTTTGGTTACAGTGTTGTTGGTTTTTTTCAATCATTTCTTTTTTATTCTTTCTTAGCATTTCCATCTTCCTGCTTACATTATCCATCTGCTTTGCAGTCCACTTTTTCCACTGTTGCCCTCAGCATAGGAATCATAGTTATTTTAAATTCCCAGTCGGATCATTCCCCAAACTCTGCCATATCTTAGTCCGGTTCTGCTCCTTGCTTTGTCTCTTCAGATTGGATTTTTAGCCTTTTTGGCACTCCTTGGAATTTTTTGTTGAAAGCCAGACATGATGTATTAGGTAAAAGTAAGTGAGGTAGACAGGCCTTCAATGTGAGGTTTTGTTTATCTGGGCTAGGAGTTAGGTTGTGTTTACTACTGCTGTAGCCATGGTGTTAGAGGCGAAATCTCCTCTAGTGTCCTTATTTTTGTCTCCGTGAGAGATTCCTTCTTAAGTAGGATCTGAGGCTACCAGTTCTTTTAGCTATAATTGTTTGTTTTTATACGGGAAGCTGATTGGCATGCTGGGAAAGTATGGGGCAGGGGGAGTGTTCTATTAGCCTATGATTAAGTTTCAGGTTTTCAGGGAACCTGTGTCCCTGGACTGTGGCCATCTCAAGTACGTCTCATCTTTTCCTCCCCACTCCCCTACCTACCCACCCTTAAGTAAGAAGGAAGGCAGTGGATCCTGGAACTGGGTATTTCTCTTTCCCCAGGTAGACGGCTAGAGGGGGCTGGAATTAGGTATTTCCCTTCCCTCGGGTTAGTTAGGCTCTGGCAAAATAGTCTCTGTTGAGGGCCAGCAAAGGCAGAACAGAGTTCATCAGAACAGAGTGCTCTGGGTTTGTTTCAAAATGACTACTTTTCCCATCCTTCCTGCAGGAAGTTCCAGGCTATATCTCTCTGATCTTCACCCGGAGAACCTAGTAGGACTCTTGGATGTAAAAGTCAGGAACGCGGAGGGGCCCCCCAAAGGCTGGGCTCCAGGGAGGTTTCATCTCTTACGCTATCACTGCAGCAATCAGTCAATTACCCTCTAAGTGTCCAGTCAGGTTCCACCAGTGGCTTCTGCTCCTGGTAAGCAAACTATGATGGTCTGTATTCATCTGTCTCTGCAGCGTCTGGGGCAGTGGTTTTGAACATAACAGCGCATAAATATTCAAAATATGATATGTGATCCCCAGGGCCGCCTCTAAAAATAAATAAATAAGTAAACCTAATTACTTCCCCTCCCCTCAAAAATTAAAAATAAATAAAATTTTTAAAAAATTAAAAATAAATAAGACAAAAGATATGTGAACAGCAAAGTTTTAAAGATATTGGCAACTGGATACAATATGGTGTCTTTATGACTTATCCGTAAATTTTTGCAAGTATTACTTTACCCCAATCTAGCATCATTCTCCAGGCCTAGATAGAATACTTTCTTTTCTAAGTCACCTTAAATCTTTATCTTGAAATCAGGCAGTCCCTCAAAAAAGCTGTTCTAACCTTAACACCAGTTTGTCACTGGAGCCCTGATTTAGGGCTCACCGCCTTGTAACAACCATAGCTGTCTTTTATGGAGTGCCTGCCTTGTGGTGTGCGCTCTAATGTACCTTTATCTCTAACGCACAATGACCTAGGAAAGTAGGTATTATTGGCCCCATTTTAGACAAAAGGAAATTGATGCTCAAGGTGGATATATAATTTTCTCAAGGCACACAACAAGTAATAAAGAGCTTGCATTTAATCCAGTGTTTGTGTGACTTGAAAATAACAGAGGTGCGGGGGGGTTGGGGAAAACAGGGGAGAAGTGGCGGCCGTGACTGGTTCTTAGTTATAAGTCAGTTTTCTTTCCTCTCTTTCTTGCCCCTTTCTTCCAACCACAGGTGTTGCTTCCAGCAATAGAACAGGTTTAGTTCTAGTAAATGGTAACTGAGAAAGAGGCGGTAATCTCCTTGCCAGCGGGTGTTTGCCTGGCCTTTAAAGGATCTGGGTAAGACGGCCTCAGATCCCTCCTTCCACCTTGGGCAAAATTGGATGCTCTCCCCAAGATTCCTCCACAGTCCAGGGAGTTTATAGTCTTGTGCTCACCTCTAGTTCTGACTTCCTGATTCCACTAAATTTGGCTTCTCCCCTCTGTCTTGTATATTCTTTTATCTCAGTTTCTACATCTATTTACACTTGGAACTCAGCCACTTTCCTTGACTTCTATTATTTAAAAACACCATTCTTACAAGGCCTCTTTGTGTAGAGTGAGCTTTGCTGAAGGTAAGGAGACATGAAAAATTGCAGCACAGCAACAAAGATAATTTAAAATTGAGTACAATACATCCCTGTTTCAAAAATGCCTGCAGTGGCACTGATGTCTGCAATTTACTCTGAAATTCATTTTTTTTTTTAAGAAAGATGAGTTGCTGGAGAGATAGAAGGATGATAGATGTACAGATAAAACAAGTGTAATAAAATATTAATGGAGACTATAGGTGGGTAAGTCAACAGGCGCTTGCTGTAAAAATTCAACTTTGCTTTTTAAAATTTTTCTTAATAACATATTGGGAAAAACAAAAAACAAAACCAAAAAAATCCCTGCCTTCTCTCTGCCAAGTCACTCAGCCCTTCATCCTGCTCTCTCTTCCATTCTGGATGTCTCTACAACAGGGAAACCCTGCCAAGATTTCTGTTTATTTCTAGTGGAAAGCAGTTTAACTTTCTTTGTTGCATTATCTCCTACTCATCATACTTTTATTGTCGTCTCACCCAAGCTGCTTAAGATCTTCTCCTAAATGGTGACCTCCTGAAGGATTCTTTAAGAGCAAGAACCATCTTATATATATATATATTTATACTCTCTTTAATGCAGTTAACAGCGCCTTGTCCAAAAGAGATACTGAACATTAAATAACAGTACATGAAGCCTAAAGAAGCTGGTTTAAGTCCTGGCTGTCACTAATTGTGTGACCTTGGCCTTGTATAACTTCTCTGAGTCCATTTCCAAGTTTCCTAATCTGAAAAAGAGGTATGACTTAAAAAAACAAACAAAAACCTACCTCACAGGATTGCCATAAGAGTTAAATTGGATAATGTGGTCTTTTAAAAACTATAACCAGCAATTGAACAATTGGATAATAGAAAGAAGGCAGAACCTGTTTATGTGACTGACTGGTGGGGGTCCCTGCCTTTCTGGCTAATGAGCAACAGGAATTCAAAAGCCAGTACATTTTCCTACTGGGGCAGCTCATCCTCTTCCAATGACTCCTTCTCCGGTTCCCATTTCCAAGACTAGTGGCAGCCCTCTTAAATGAGCTACTGCCCAGATGGTATGACAACTTTCTGCAGATTCCATTTGGCACAAACAAAATGCATGCATCCTTGTCAGTCCAAATAGTGGTAATGTTCATCTGCAACTTCTCTTCATCTTCAGCTTTAGATCCTAGTGCCTTGGGGTTTAGTAGTTAACTTCTGGAGCATCAGAAATGTCTGTCTGGTTCAACATTTTATAACACTATGAGATATACATTAAATAATGCAAGGAAGGTATTGGTTAAAGTGAAAACAATTTAAGTATCCCTTATCCTCTTTTAATTTATCTGCTTCTGTAGCTGAAGGTAATATAAATGGGAATTTTAAAATAATTGTTCCCTCAGCAACTGGCAAATTTTGCAAATTGCCTCTTATTGATCTTGGAGTTGCAAAAATCTTACACCACAAGCTGAATTATGAAAGATCAGTCAATATCAGGATGCCTTTCCAGGGCAAGTCATTTGAAACCGACATTTAAATAGAAGAATAAGAAAGATTTTAAAGAGCCTTGAAATGGTTTCACCAAAGTTGGTTAAATACATATTCATATTTTATATATTTCTCAGGGAGTATTTTAGTAATTATAAAGCTTCTTATAAAATGTCAAAAGATAATAACCAGTTATATAGAGCATGTTTTAAAAACCTCGACTATAACAATTAATACTTAAATATCTATTTAAGAGTCCTTTTTTGGAAAGGCATAAACATAGATTATTTTTTTAAGTATCTTTACCACAATTTCTGCAAAACATTTTGGCAGACCTATGCAAGTTTAAAAAGTAACCCACACTCACAGGACATTTTTCTTCTTAGGATCATAAAACACTTACAAGGGTCCAAGTTCATTGTACTCACTGTGTCATTAACACAAAAGTAGGATTTAAGGATTTCTTTTGTTTTTCTTCAGCAGATTGGCAGTGGGTATAGGCTGTTTTCCTCCATACTTAATCATTCTGATTTTCCTTATAATTGATAGGGGTGGGTTTAATCTAGCAGGCCAGTATTAGATGTAATCTATTCGAGGAACCAGAACATTGCTGCCACATTTGATCACCCCCTCTTCCTTTATTTGGATTCAAACTAGTATCTGTTGGGTGCCTACTGGGCATGAGGCAGTGTTCCAAATGCTGTGGGTTTAGCAGTAAACAAAACAGAGATGCGCTCATGGAGCTGACATTGTCATAAATGTGTGAGTTGGGGGAAGAGGGAACACAGATTATAAACAAATAAACAAGTAAGCATACCAAATGGTGAACTATTAGAGAAACAGATAAAAGTAACACAGGAGAAGGGACATAAGGGAGCCAGTTGAGGGTGGAGAATTGCTATTTCACACACACAGTCTAGAGAGACCTCACTGAGAAGGTGACATTTAAACGGCAACATGGATGATCCTAGAGAATGTCATTCTAAGTGAAGTAAGCCAGAAAGAGAAAGAAAAATACCATATGAGATCGCTCATATGTGGAATCTAAAAAACAAAAACAAACAAAAACAAAGCATAAATACAGGACAGAAATAGACTCATGGACAGAGAATACAGACTTGTGGTTACGGGGGGGGTAGAGGGTGGGAAGGGATAGACTGGGATTTCAAAATTGTAGAATAGATAAACAAGATTACACTGTATAGCACAGGGAAATATACACAAAATGTTATGATAAATCACAGAGAAAAAAATGTGACAATGAGTGTGTATATGTCCATGAATGACTGAAAAATTGTGCTGAACATGCTGAACACTGGAATTTGACACAACACTGTAAAATGATTATGAATCAATAAAAAATGTAAAAAAAAAAAAAGCACAAAAAAAAAAAAAAGGATAAGGGGGTGAACCACAGAGATGCCCTGGAGGAAAGTACTCCAGGCATAAAGAAATGCAAGTGTAAAGGACACACATTCTTGAGACTGTCTCTGAGACCTTCTTCATGCTAAGCACGTGCTCTACCACTTGAGCTATGCATCCTTTTTGACAGTGCTGTTGTCCATGGACATTTCTTAATTCATTCTTAACAGTATCCATGCAGCTGAACACAATTTACAGTTCTTAGGCTATCTGTCAACAACATACTAGACATCAACATAACAGACCAACCTGATTGGTTATTCACAGTTTAACAAAAAGAAAAGGATGTGAAATTCATATTTTAGCAAGAGAAAGATTCTTGGCGTTCCAGAATCAGAACATCGCATTTTGAAAGGTTAGATTTTAGTACTCTCTTCATTAATATATTTTAAGATCAGGAAGGCTAATGAGTTATAACTTTAAGAAGTAGCAAACTTAGAAAAGATTTCAAAAGGTCATCTGGTTTATCCCCCTGCCCCTTGGCAGATCCATACTGAAGCTGATCTAGGTTACTGAAAAAATTTCCCTTAAGAGAGGTTCTACAATTTCTTTTTGTAGTCTGATTCAGGGAGCTGAACTGATTTCAAAGAACGTTAATTCACTTAGATAGCGCTTTTTGTTCATGTGATTAATCCATTTAGAATGCTTTTCTCTCTACCTACATAATAAAGTCTGCAATGACTTAATAACATTAATTCTTAAGACTTTGCTTATGTCCATAGAGGCCACTGCTATTTTTTCTACCTCTAAACTAATGTCCATAACATTTATTTGACAACTAAATGTGAACTGTTGTTCATCTCATCAAGTTACATATGTATGTTTTATTCATATTCTGCAAGTGACTGTATCTGTTTAACCTGCACTGAGGTAGAGAAACAGAGCGTTATCAGCATCCCAAAAACCTGTCCGCCACCTTACAGTCACTAACCTCCTTTCTGCTTTGGAAAAGTGTTACCCTGACTTCTAACTTTGTAGATTAGTTTTTCCTGTTTTTGAGTTTTCTGCAAAGAGAAATATACAGCATGAACTCTGTCACTTCTGGCTTCTCCATTCAATATTATTTTTTATGAGATTCATCCATATTGTTGCATGTAGATGAACTTAATTCACTCTCATTGCTCATCATATTCCACTATGTCACTACATCACAATTTATTTATCCATCCTACTGTCGATGTTGGTTTTGTAGTTTCCTTTCTGGCTATTAGGAAGAGTGTTGATATGATCAGTCTCCTGCTTGTCTTTATACTTAAGCAATTTGTTGTTTTAGTTCAATATTAGTTTCCCAAGATTCAGCCATGATATTGTGTGTAGCTGTTGTCTATTCATTTTCACCATAGATTATTCTACGGCATAAATATTCCACCATATGCTTATCCTTTTACTGTTGATGTTTCTAATGTGGCTATGAATATTCATAGATTGTCCTGGAGCACGTATGCACCGGTTTCTCTCAGGAATAATTTCCCCGTTGAAGTGCTATAGCTCCTTCCCCTCAACAGGTTTCTAGTCCCACTCATTCATTTTTTTTGATTAATTAATTATTTTAAAATTTGAGATATTCCCATTACATAAAATTCACCCTTCTAAAGTGTACAATTCAGTGGTTTTTTTTTTTAGTATATTCACAATATTGTGTTGTGATCACCACTACCTAATTCCAGAACATTTTCATAACTCTGTAGAGAAATACCACTTGTTAGTAGTCACTTCCCTTTACTCCCACCAGCCCCTGACAACCACTAATATACTTTTTTTTTCTGGATTCTGGACATTTCATATAAAAAGAATCATGCAATATGTGATCTTTTGTGTCTGGCTTCTTTCACTTAGCATAATGTTTTCAATGTTCCTCCATGTTTAGGCATCTATCATTACTTCATTCCTTTTTATGACTGAATAATATTCCACTGAATGGATATACCATTTTATTTCTTCTTTCCAGCAGTCAATAGACATTTGACTATTATGAACATTTGATCATATAGCCACATTTTGGCTGTTATGAACAGTGCTGCTATGAATATCTGTGTTCAAGTTTTTGTGTGAACATATGTCTTCTTTTCTCTTGAGTGTAATTGCTGTGTTTTGTGGTAATTTTATGTTTAACTTTTTAGGAAACTGCCAAACTGCTGTCCACATTGGCTACATTATTTTACATTCCCACTATCAATATTTCAATCTCCCCATAACTTCTACAACGCTTACAATGTTGTTGTCCATCTTTTTTATTATAGCCATTGTAGCAGGTAGGAAGCAATCTCATTGTGTTTTGATTTGCAGTTCTCCTTTGGCTAATGATGTTGAGCATCTTTTCATGTGCTTATTGGCCATTTGCATTTCTTCTTTGGAGAAATGTCTATCACGATTTTTTGTGTATTTTTAAAAAGGGTTGTTTTGCCTTTTTGGTTGTTATGCTGTTGAGTTGTAAGACTTCTCTATATTCTGGCTTCTAGAGACTTATCAGATATATGATTTACAAATATTTGCTCCCATTTTGTGAACTGTTTTTTATTTTCTTTCTTTTCTTTTCTTTTCTTTTCTTTTCTTTTCTTTTCTTTTCTTTTCTTTTCTTTTATTTCTGTGAGGCCACAGGACATGTTGGTCTGGAGCCCATGTTCAAGACATTATAGGGAGTTAGTTAAAAAGAAGTACCAGTACACGTCCCATTCTGCACCTGTACCCTCTCTTCTAAAATGTGCTGAAAAGAAATATAGTTCTCATGTAGTTCTGTTTCTCTGCTCCTGGAAGGGAGTTCAGAGGGAAGAGACCATGTCTCCACTCCAACATAAACCTTTTGAAAATTTCTTTTCTTTCAATGGCATATTCTCTCACTGAGAAGAAAAGAAAATTGAGCAACTTGTATTAAAATGATCAAAGCCACATAGGTTTTTCACATAATACAGTGATTTCACAGGTGAAGTGAATGAATTTAAACTAGTTTATTTTTCCTTCCATACATACATAATAAAAATTACTGATGATTGTTTAAATTTTAATTTATTTAGATACAAGACACCCCCATTTTGGGGGGGACAAGTGCAAAGCAACCTTCTGACTATTTTTCTTTCAGTTTTTAAATTTTTAACTCTGACAGTAGGAAATATTCTATAGAGTGTTATGCTCTGAAAGGAAATATTTTTGTCAGATCTCTGCTGAGAGGGAAACTTGAAGGCTGAGTTTATAAAAGTTAACAAACAAAAGTTGAAAATGGAAAAACTTTCAAATTTCAAGGCTGACTCTAAGATGAATTATGGTGCTTATGTGTCATATGCTTAGTAATTCTTTCCTTATTAATATATGTTCCACAGTTCAAGTTTTTTTTAATGTAAAAAAATTTAATAAGTTTTTTTAATTGTTATTAAAAATTTTTTTTCCACTTAATAAGGGCTCTGGGGATTGAACCCAGGACCTTATGCACACCAAGCATGCAGTCTACTACAGAGCTATACTCCCTCACCACACAATTTGTTCTATCACAGATACCTCTGCAAAAAGATATTTATTTTTGTATGAACCTATACCATCAACATCAAAGAAGCCATGATTAAATCCTGAATGACAATATATAATAAATTTTAACACCTCAACTAGTTTCTACATTTACAGTTATGGGTACACTGTAATAATCCCCTTCAATAAGAATAAACAGCAGTGAAGTAAGTTAAAAACAGAAAAAAGGCTATATTCAATGAAACTACTAGATACAACCCATGTTTTCAACAATCTTAGAGAAAAATAAGCTTTAAACTAGGTAAATGAGTGAAGGTCTGGAATGTTTCATCAGTTTCTTTTTTACTTGACAATAATGAGAAATCATCCAATAGGATTTTAGAATCGTTGATGAGTCACGTACATATTAATCTGACCTAAACACTGAAGTCAAAATCCTAATTAAGACTTTTTAGGATGAGACAAGTATAAAGTTTGATTTTAAGGCATGTGAGAAATTCCTGTTTCAGAAATTCTAAGAATCAACACAACATGGTTAAGCCTCAAACCTGGTCATCAAAAACTACAGAAAGCTAAAGATTTTACTTAAGAAATAGAAATAAATATATTCTCCAGGCAAAGATGTGAATTAACAGAAAAATAAAACAGCAACTGTATTGACAGAGGAAAGAACAGTGGTCAAATAAGTTTTTTTTTTAATGTCTTACCATTTTTTACACTCTGGTGAAAGTTTATTTCCACCGCAGTGGCACTAGTAGGAATTGTCTCTTATAAAACCCCTGTAAAGATTAGATAATGGAATTCATTTAATTTATGAAAAGAATCAAATGAATTTAACACCGAAGATATACTTATGGAAATGAAAGATAACAGACTCTAAGTGTTTTATGTTTGCAACATATTTAATTTAAATAAAACTGAATGTAAAAGAATATGGAAAGGATATGTACATGTAAGACTGAAATATTATGCTGTTCACCAGAAATTGACACAACATAATAAACTGACTATACTTCAATTAAATACATTTAAAATTTTTTTTAAAATTTATGATAGTTCTCCTAAAACAAAGTTAAACAGCAAAGAAGGCACATCTTTCCCTCTTTCAACTTGTGTCATAAAGAGCGGATGATTTGTATTTTTGTTGCCAGAGTATGACAATGAGATAAACACACACATGGAGTTACTCTTACATATTATTATATTATTGAAGGCCACTCTTCTGTTATATCTGCTGTTGAGACCTCAGTTAGGTTTTTGAAAGTTATGAAATGTATTATTCTTTTGAGGGAAAATATGGAGTTATTACAATTTGTATTTGTATTTGCTAATATATTTTAAAAAGGAAAGGTGGTGACAAAGCAGGGAGATCAGGAAATCACTCTGTTAAATTCTGTATCCCCACTGAGCTAGGATTAGGATTAGGATGAAATTAACTGAGGCACTGGCCTTGAATGCAAAATATAAGGGCGTTCTAAGAAACTCATTATTCAAAATAACATTTCAATGCAGTAGTCTTAAAAATCAAATTTAATAGCAAAAGATCCCTGATGATTGAAGTATCTAAACTTTAAATAAAGATAGGACTGGCCCCTGCCTTTGCAGGCTCTTCTGCCTCACCCTTCTACTGGCTTTGCTCAGAGAAGCCTCCATTCAGCTCTCCTGTTCAGACCGAGAAGGGTGAATTGGGCTGGAATGGTGGAACAAGGACCAAGAGCACGGCTTCTAGAAGCAGCCTGAAACTTCTCCCTTTTGTAAATGTGTACAAAGGTAGGAATTACGGTACCAAGGCCATCTGCGACCTAGCTATAAGCAGCCTCGCCAACTTTATTCCCCCCCTTGCATTACAGTATTCCCTTCTAGACGGGATGGTCCCTTTAACGTTCCCACACATTTTTTTTCCACTTTGATTTAGTTCCGTATTTTCTAAAAATACTTCAAAGACCTTTAAATTCACTCAGAAGCAATAATTAAGTAAATTTGGGAAACAGCGTATTCTAGTTTCTTCTCATGGAGATTCAAGATGCATACAGCACACTAAAAGCTGGGAGAAAATTGGCAGTACTAAGTCTGTTTATTTTGTTTCATTCAATGTTTTTCTGATTTATTTTCTGGAGAACCATAGCATTGCCTAATCTCTGATCTCCAGTACAATAAGATAGCATCATCGAATCCAGCTCCCTGCCTTTCCTGGGTGGTAGCAATTTGCTTTTCAGATCCTGCATGATATCTATCTACCCACCTTCCTGGTTCTTTCTTCTTGTTCTTTTTTTTTTTTTTTTTTTACTTTTCATTTCATTCTATTTATTTGTTTGTTTGTTTGTTTATTTATTTAATGGAGGTACTGAGGAATTGAACCCAGGACCTTGTGTATGCTAAGCATGCACTCTACCATTGAGCTACACCCTTTGCCCCATCCTGGCTTTTTATCAGCTAGACGTATAGCAGCTCTGGAATTTTTGCCTGTGGTTTTGTGTATATGTTTTTTTGATTTATATATATTTTTATTGAAGTACAGTCAGTTTACAATGTTGTGTCAATTTCTGATGTATAGCATAATGCTTCAGTCATACATGAACATACGTATATTTGTTTTCATATTCTTTTTCACCATAAGTTACCACAAGATATTGAATATAGTTCTCCACACTATACAGTATGAACCTGTTCATGTACTTTTATATATTAATTACTATCTGTAAATCTTGAACTCCCAATTTATCCCTTCCCACCCTCTCCCCTCTGGTAACCATAGGTTTGTTTTCTATGTCTATAAGTCTGTTTCTGTTCTGCAGACAAGTTCGTTTGGCTTTTTTTTTTTTTAGATTCCACATATAAGTGATATCATATGGTATTTTTCTGGTTTGATAATTTTCTTTTGTATTAGCTTGGTTTCTTTTTTATTTTTATGACTCTATTATATGCTTCTGATCTGTGGTTATCCTGTTTTTCAAGTATGTTAACCCCTTACTATACTGTTCGCTTTAGATTGGTAGTCATGTAGGCTCAAACACATCCTAAAAATGATGAAGAAAAAAAAAAGAAAAAATCTATATTTTCTTGCTTCCCTCTCTTACCTTTTATGATTTTGATGTCCTTTTTTTCCCTCACATCTTCATGTTTATTCTCTTGCAAGTCATTGTAGTTACTGCATTTTCAATCATGGTTTTCTTGTTTCTATAGCTTTCTGCTCCTTTTCTATTTAGAGTAGACCTTTCAAATTTTCTTTTAGGATAGGTTTAGTGCTGCTGAATATTTTTAGGTTTCGCTTGTCTGTGAAATTCTTAATCTCTCCTACTCTAAAGGATAGATAGTCTTGCCAGATAGAGTATCCTAGGCTGCAGCTTTTTCTTACTCAGGAGTTTGAATGTATCTTGCCATTCCTTCTGGCCAACAGTGTTTGTGCAGAGAAATCAGCTGAAAGCTTTATGGGGGTTCCCTTGTGACTAACTCTTTGTTTTTCTCTTGCTACTTTTTGAATAATTTCTTTATCTTTAACTTTGGCCGTGTTAATTATATGTCTTGGTGTAGGTCTGTTTGGGTTCTTATTTGGAACCCGTTGTGCGTCCCGTACTTAGATATCTGTTTCCTTCTTTAGGTTTGGAAAGTTTTCAGTTATGATTTCATCAAATACCTTTTCAATCTCCTTTTCTCTTTCTTCTTCTGGGACCCCTATTATGTGTAGGTTGGCATGCTTTATATTATCCCACAGGTCCCTTATATTGCTTTCATTGGTTTTTACTTGCTTTTCTGTCTGCTGTTCTGATTGGGTGATTTCTGTTATACTGTATTCTAAATTACTTATTCGTTCCTCTGCATTATCTGATCTGCTTTTGATTACCTTTAGCTAGGCTCTTATCTCAGCCATTGAGTTTTGTTTTTAATTAGCTGCTCTTTATAGTTTCTATTTCCTTTTTATAGTATTCTCTGTCTCTATTCATAGTCTCTCTTACTCCCTTCAGTGCTTTTATCATTTCTTTTTTGAAGTCATGATCTATCTCATTTGATGTCAAAGTCCATCTTATTGCTTGTTCTTTTAGGGGACTTCTATTATTCTTTTAATTGGGAATGGGCCCTCTGCTTCTTCATTTTACTTATATTTCTCTGGCTTTATGGATTTAGGAATATCAGTTATCTATTTTGGTCTTAAAGGGCTGGGGTGTTTTTTGTTTGATTGTTTTTATTTAAAGTGGGAGTATTCCTGTGTAGACTGTGTGCATCTAATAATTTTGTTTTGAGGGCTGTTGTTAGTATGGATGGTTGCTACATCTTTTTTCCGTGTGTGTTGGTTGTTATCCCTTTGATTGGGGGTATGGTTGGTGTGGTGGTGATCACAGTCTACCCTGATTGTCGTTGTTGAGCAGAGCCTCCTTTTTTGTTCCGTGGCTATCACAACCATGATGGGGGCCAGGTCTGCTCCCCTGTTGCTGGAATAGAGGCTTCTAGACCCGTTTCTGAGCTGTGGTGTGTGGCAAGCAGGGTTGAAGCACTTCAGCTAGGAAGGAGAGTTGCTGAGTATAACTCTGCAGGAGATGTCCACTGGGAAGTGCCCTCTGTGGTGTTGTCTGTCACTTGGTATATGGGCTTAGATAGTACTCTTTGTTGACACTGCCTTTGTCCCTACCTTAGCTGCAGGAATATTGGCCACTCACTCTGATGTCCCCCAGGTTCTGGGCCCGAGGAACCAACAGCACAGATCCACCAAAGTCAGGCACTAGAGCCCACCATAGTGAGCATGTGGTCACATACCTGAATCCCTGGTGTGCCAGAGTGTCGGCACACCTCTGCATAGAGTACTGTACACCGGCCTGTTGTAAATACTGGTACTAACCCCAGCCATGAGCCAGAAATGTGCTCATTGCCTACTCTCCCAGAGGTACTAGTCCACAAAGGATCCAGAGAGAGCAAATCTGCCCTCTCTGCCTGGGTCTGTAAACAGATCTCAGTCCCACCTAAGAAGTTGCAGGGCTCCTGGGTATGGATTCAGCTTTCAGCCCCGCCTCTGCGCAGCAGTGTTGGCTATGACCAAGCCCCACCTCCTTTCTCGCGAGAACATGCCAATGGAGCCAAACGGACAAAGCAGCAATGGCGTGCTGTGCTATGCCCCTCCCCACCACACACACCAGCAGTGGTGCTTTTTTATGGGGGTCCCAGGTTGTTCTGTTCCGCACACACCCCCAGCCAGAACTCACACCACCCTCCAGGCTGCCTCTGTGCAGTGGGCCCCAGCCCTCTCCCTGGCTCCCCACCAATCTCCAGCAGCCAGTCCTGGCATGTCCCTGCTGGCTCGTGTCTAGGACTGGGGATAGCAGGGACCCTCTGTGCCAGTTTTGTCTGCCAAGTGGCTACCCTTTTCTCCTCCAGGCCTCAGAAGCTCCGCTTCTGTCCTTGCTGACCTCCCAGCTGGAGAGGGGACATCCCAGCATGAGGGTGCCTTCCTTCATTTGCCCCTACCTCCCTGCAGGGCCAGTCTCACACTGATTTTTTTCTTTTTTTCTCTTACCGGATTTTTTGAGAATCCTCCTGTATTTCGAAGTGAGAGATACTCTGCCAGAGTTCAGTAGGTGTTTTGTGCGATTCATTGGGGTTGTAGATGTAGTTCTTGGTGTATTTGTGGGAGAGAGCGAGCTATGAGTCTTTCCACTCCGCCTTCTTGGCACCTCCTTTGTGTGTATTTTAATTGAAGTGTGGACTACGGGATTTCATGGGAGATGTCAAAAGGACTCTGGGCGTGAGGGAATATTGACCAATTTTACCTCCACTCTCTCCCTAACTTCTCAAGAATCTGTCTTCTAAGTATCCACTTATACCTCTCAGGTAGAGACAAATCATTTAATAGATGTGATGTAATGTTGGAAATGCTCACCTGATAATGACCCAAATGGAATGACCTCAAATGGAAAACACTATGAACAAGTACATCATGGGGTCCAGAAATTTTTTTAATTCTTATATATCACTCTGAGAACAATGAAGAAAGAGAGACCACACAGTAATTTTTAACAAGAAAAGTTTAATATAAAGAATTGTTGACTATAAAAATGGATTGGCGTTAACAAAGAATTGGCTAGGAAGAAGAGAACTCCAGAGACTATAGGAATAAGAGCATCCACTGCCCTCAGGACTGAAACAGAGCCTCCCCTTTCCTCCCCTTTGGCTGAGATACAAATCTTACTGGGGGAGCATAGCCTTGACTCCCTGGATGGCAGACAAGTTACATTGGTGGAATTTGCTGGAAATCTTCCCTCTAGGGTGCTCAGGAAAGCTGTTTACAAATAGATGTCTTACTTACCAGAGGCACACTGCTACAACACAGTCAAAGGTGGAGGGTGCTGGGGGAAAATCCTGGGTGGTGGCGGCAGCTGGCTGTGCACAGCAGGAGCCTGGCACTGGAGAAACCAACCTTGCTGCAGCAGCTGGGTCCAGTGGAAGCTGTAAGTGTGTGCACTGTAGGAGCCAGGAGCTGGAGAAGCTACACTTGCTGGGTTGTAGCAACCTGCTGGAGAAGCTACACTTGCTGGGTTGTAGCAACCTGCTGTATTGAACACTAGGGAACCAAAGCCCTTTTCCTCTGTAACTTTCTCCAATGCCCCCTACTGACAAACCATCAATGCCAGCTGGTAAGGAGAAATATTTAAAGGGCCCAATTCCATTTTTCACAAAGAAGGTAAAAAGATGAATTTGGACCTGAGAGGCAAGAAGTTGCTAACTGGCAGTACTAGGGAAGAAAAATAGTGACTTGTAGGAATGCAATGAACAGATCCCGCTCAACAAAAAGATAATTCAGTGGAATAGTAATAATTCAGGAGAATCATTTGAAGTCATAGAAGATAGAAGAATCATTGTTTATAGAACTTGATCATGGTGAGATGGGAAAATGAAAGTGCTTTCTCTGAGAAAAGTCTAGTTCAGGAAATGCTGGAGGAAAACTCTGGAGGAAGAGTTTCTGAGTATGAAATAAGAGGAACAAACCACTTAGGATGGTGACCTAGAACTGGCATTTTCCAAGACTGCAGCTAATAGAACCAAGTTGCACTGTTTTTTTCTTCTGTGTTTCCTACGTCTCTAGTTGGTAATTCAAATTTCTCACACTGCACAAATGCTGATTTTGTACTTTGTTGTAGGGACTGAGTCTATTATAATTTACATTTCTCACCCTGATGGCAGGGTGTAGAGAGGGGACAAGCGGTTCAGGCCACCATTCCAATGTCTAAAGTGGAACTTTAGAATTCTAGGCAGTGTGGATTAGAATTGGAGAGCAACCTTCCTTTGTGCCTTGAACATAATATGCAAGCACATCAATAAAGAATGGTTAAATTGCTATGGGAAACATTTCCTTTTAGGGTGTTCTTAGATGTTTTATCATAGACCTCTGTAAACTTTTACATATAATATTCCACTACTTCCCAGAGATCACTGCCACCGACATAGGACAACTGCCAACACCAAAATACTAAAGGGCTGATTTGGGAAAATGAGTTTTATTCCTCTGACTCTTGGGTAAGAAATTAAACTCTTTTTAGAAATCACATTGGTTGCCTCAGGTCAATAGGGTGTCATTTAGTAAGCTGATATTTTAGTCAAACACAACATGTACCACTTTAGTCAACGCCATTCCTGAAGTACAATTAGAAAGGTGTGTTTACAAGTACAATTAGTACAAGATACAAATGTGGTTCTGAAAGATCACATGGCGAGCGTCAGCCTTTTTATGACAATGCTGCACTCTCTTATAAATGCCTGAACATGGCCCATGGGAATGTTAACTAGAACAACAAGGAAGGGTTTATGATGCTAAGCCCTCCACTACAAACACTTCATCTCTTGTTACAGCCATGCAAATTATTATAGGTCCACTGGCAAAGGGAAAAATTTAGTGAGCTCAAAATAAATCATACAGTATTTAACCATATAAAAATTAAAATAAAAATATGTCAGAAAGCTTTTGGATCTCTTGAGTTATTAAGCTAACCATCTTAAAAGCATAAATGGGACTTGTGAAAATACTGAATACCCAAAGATTCTTGGGAAGCTCATTTATGTTTCTTATGTAATCATCTGTAAAACAGATGGAATAAACCTGTTTCAGCCTTACCTATTTCTCTCCTGTTCAGACTGCATGAAAGTTTCTTTACTCTTTTCTCATCTATGCAGTTAATGTGCTCCCACTAGGAAGGACAATGTTGTCCCATTCTGCCAGGATCCTGCATCCCAGCCTTTGCTCTTCAGGGCAGGGATTGGCCAAATTTTGTGTAAAAACCTGGGTATTAACTATTTTAGGCTTTTCAGGTCATCCAATCTTTTTCACAACTACACATTCTGCTGTTTTACACCAGGGAAGCTACAGACAATACCTAATCCAATGAATAGAGCTGTGTTCCCATAAAATGTTGTGGACACTGAAATTTGGATTTATATCCGATTTGCATGTCATGAATATTATTCATCTCTTAATTTTTCCCAACTATTTGAAAATGCAAAAAAAAAAAAAATTCTTAACTTGTGGGTTATACAAAAACAGGCGCCAGGCCAGATCTGGCCTATGGGCTCTAGTATGACAACTTCTGATCTGGTGGTAGTGCTACTTCTACAAGGGCTGGGGGACTTTCACTCAATCACAGTCCGAAGGAAAATGCTCTAAAGGTGGTTCTGTGTATAAAGTTTACCCAGACAACCGTGTGAGACTTGAGGGATCATCAGTATGTCCATGATTTTCCAATGCACGTCTGAAAGGTTGTCCCACTTTATTAGCTGTTCCATTGAAAACTATTGTAAGATTTCATAGTGACTTTTTCACTTCCCATCAAGAAAAAAAAAATGAAATAATTTCATAGTTAGAAGATGAAACCTGAATGAAAGAAGCATGGTTCTGGTCCCAGTTTGGGGAGTTCAATTCTCTGACTAGATAAACATCTCATTTCACATCTCATTTTCTTTGTCTGGAAAGTCAGACTTTCCAGGTGTTGTTACTAAACAGCTATATTAAACGTTAAAAGAGATGGAGGGGAAAATTATGCCTGTATTTTCCAGAGTAGCCACATTTTCAGAAAAAGGTATGTTCTTTTTTTTCTGCCATAATATACAACAGAAAACAGGCATACTTCTGAAGAGGAACCTAGTGGATGAATTGTTCTGCACATTTTGGGGTAGAAAAAAATCTAAGCCCAAGAGTGAGATCTTGCAAACTATAGCACAAAACACACATATGTAAAATTTCACAGTTTTCCTCTGTGCCTACTATTACCAGGAGAGGTTCGGTTTAAGGGTCTGTAAAAATGTTTTCTTCTTTAAGTATAATACTCTGAGCCAAGACATCATCAGTTCCAGGCTCAGCCAGTTCCAGTTGAAAGTGTGAATGTTCAGCAAGAGGATATTTTTGAAAGGAGACTGAAAATCGGCTGTGCCAGATACCTGAAACGTTGTTAGGGTATTCAGTGGAAAATTTCATTTCCACATTATAAATAACTGTAGGATATTTTAAGGGATCCAAGACTAGTAACTTCCAAGAGCTGCTTATATTAGCTCCACTGAAATGTGAAATGGCGGGAGGATGTCCAAGGAAGGCTATAAAGCTGAATTACCGGATATGATTAATTAAAATAAATAATTCGCCATTGATTAAAATGGCCCTTAAAATCCCCAAAGTATCCAAACATTGAGGCCTGCATATTCTGCTATCTACCAAGTAAAGCAAAGAATGGACAAAACAGAGATGGAGAAAGAAAGAGGAAAAGTCCCCAAGAAAATTACTTAAATTCAACTGCCCTAGAATTTCTTATTCAGAAAAGCCCGTCTGGTCGCCCATATTTGAAATACTGACTGTTACTTAGCGTCTCCACATTTTCTGGAGTTCTCGGTTCTATGGATTTCCCGGGAGAAGCACAATCCCAGAGAAGGCGGCGTAACACCTACCATGGTAGTTACGGAATTTTTCTCTCTTTGACCACAGAAACAACCAGCTTCCAGTAACTTCTCTCCTCCTTCGCAGCCCCTACACATGGAAAAACTCAACAAAACAAGTCAGAGATCTTTGATAGACTGAGGTACAATGTGCCTGAAATAAAGCGCTGCCCCGCTAAAAGACCAAAAAAAAAAAAAAAAGCCGTATGTGTGTGTGTAAGTTGTATATGTGCATTTATATGTGTAAGTGTGGGAATGTGTGAAGAATGTGTGTTCCAGCGCATATGAGTAAGTGGGAGGGGAATGTGAAAGGTAGGAAATTAATGATGCAGTTTTCTCTCTCGCTCTATGAAAGGTAAGCCTGGCTTCCCTTCGCTGGTCTGCCGCGTGCGGCTGGGGAAGACCCAACCCTGGTGCGCGCCGGCTGCGCGGCGGTGCCCGGGGTTAGAGCTCTCCCCTGTGACCGAAAAGATAATTAAAAATCGCAGGCGCAGGAGACAGCTCCGTTCCTCGCTGCGCATCAAGTCGGTGGGGTTAAGTGGGTTCTCGCATTCCGGGGGCGCCAGGGTTCGGAGGCCAGTAGGCTGGGGGCGAGGAGTAGGTTGGGGAGGGGGTGTCATAGAGGGTGATGAAGAATGCGTCACCGACGGTGGCAGGCGGCCGTGGGAAGGCCGAGGAGGCGAGAGGGGCGCAGCGTGGAGGCTGGCGTCTGTAGAGGTTTTGAGGAGAGGCGGGAACGTGGAGAGAAAAGTGGGAAAGGAAAAGCAAGACGAGGGAGGCGTGGAGTTGTGAATGGGGAAAGGGAAGGTAAAAATTAAGCCCCAAAGAGGAAGGACAGAGCAATGTCCCCTGAACCCCATCCTTACCCCCGCGAGGGCGCTCCGCTAGCCACCCCCGCCCCCCGCCTCCGCTCCCACGATTGGAAGTCGCCGGCGCATCTCTTTGGAGGGCATTCCCTGTTCCCAGGTCATGCAACTACCGCCCTCCAAGTTCACCCTGAGCTTGAAATGGGTTCCAGAGTCCGTGACAGGCACCAGGTCCCCTCTTCCGCACTTCCCACGCTCTCGAAGCTCTTCCAGGTCCCTTCAAAGGTGCAGACCCCCAAGCGCCGGCTCGGCGAGTGGAAGCAACGCTTTAAAAACCGGGGGGGAGGGTCGTGGCAGGTCGCTACCAGAGTGAGAGAGGCATTTGAGCAGAGCAATAAAAACACCAATTAATGGGTCCGTGAATTGATTTAAGTAAGATGGGAGGAGGGAGGTGAATGATGACTCAACTATCTTTCTTCCTGAGAACTCCGAAGAGGAGGCATTATACATTTTCACTTTTGTAAAATCACTTACTACTGTGTAGTGTCAGCGACCCTGTTAGGAATCTTTGAGACTATGGCAAATGATGATTCTTTCTGCAAACACGTTTTCAAGCTTTGCGAGGTTTAAAGGAGATTGACAGCAAGGAACGTAGCGGTACACGACGAGGAGGGGAAACGGCCCTGTGCCCCCTTCTCAGGGGCGCAATAGCCTCAAGCGGATTTCCCGGCTTCTGCGGGCGCCGCACATTGTTTTATTTGTTTTGAAGGCTCAGAGTTTGAGGCTGGTCGGAGACACCCACGTGCTTCTGACTCTCATCAGCGTAATGATCGCCTTAGCCAGAGTCGTGTCTATATAAACCACAAAAACCTAATCATTAGAAATCCCAGCCTCCAAAAACCACATTTTAGGTAAAACTGCCGTTTTTTTGTCCGCGCTCCTTCATCCTCTCAACCACAACTTTTGGGGGGATCCAAAGTCGCTTTTTTAACCCACATTGGGAAATAAATACATAAATAAATAGCCATAGAAGCATTTTGAATATTTTATTTTGTATTTTTATATTTCTCCCCGGGAGTGGTGGGGGAGAAAGTTAAGACATTAGACCTAGTTTTAGATGCAGAATAGGTTTAATAAAAGGCTGAAATTCATGGAAAACTTCTGGGGTTTTCCCTCAGCGAGAGTTTTTGCAACTTATTTTAATCATCAAGCTGACAGTTTTCTAGTCCTTAAAAAAAACTCATCCTTGTTCTCTAGGAATGGCAAGTTTGAATACAGAAGAAAGAAGTGTCCAGCCGCTCTCTTGAGTTTCTAAAAACTATTTTGACAAGTGTCCGCTCCATCCTCATTTTTTGGTGTCACTTAACACAAAAAAACACCCAAACCCTGCAAAATCTTTCTCCTCGGGAGCAGCTCCGGCAGAGGTGGGGGGTTGGGTGGGGGAAGGGTGAAGAGTGCTGAGAAGTCAGCACAGACGCTCAAGAATTTTCCTTCCTCCTCTCCTGAAGTTACAACGAAAAATAACGACAGTCAGATCAGCCGGCGGCTCTCTGGCGTCTCAGCTTCAACCTCCTCCGACCAAGAGGGGGTTCCTTGTCCTGGGGGGAGGAGGCGAGAAGCAAGAGGACGCGACCAGGCGAGATCCCCCTAGACCGGGGCCGCCTCTCTGGGCTTCGGAAGCTGAGCGCGGCGTCCCGGGGGCTCCTTCCCGCGGCCGGCGGGCGGCGGCAGCGGCTGCGATTCGCAGGCTCGAGATCCGTTGCCCCGAGATCCGCTGCCCGCGACTTACCTCCTGACACCTCGAAGCGCGAGGGTCAGGGGAGATTTTGCAAAGAGCAGGAGGGAGTGGATGCAAGGAGGTGGCGGTGAGAGGGCGAGAAGAGAAGGGAAAGGAAGGAGCGGAGCCGGGGAGCCGGGCTGGCAGCCGCCGCGGGAGGAATCTGAGTGTGCAGCCGGCGCGGGGGGAGCGGCGGCCGCCGCGGAGGAGGCAGCGGCGGCGCGGGCGGGCGGGCGGCGGCGCGAACGCCTGCAGCTGGGTAGCTGCGCGCGGGGCGGCGTGGCGGTGGCGGGCAGCGCGCGGCGATGCTGGCCTCGGGGCTGGACTGCTGAACCCACTCCGCTCCACCGCCGGACTCGAACTGGGAGGGGGCGCCAGCGCACCCAGGACGCGGTGCCCCAAGGGACCCCACTCCAAGCTGCTGCAAACTGAAGCCTCTCGCCTCCCCGGGCCAAACACATCCTGGTGCCCGTTCGCAGCTGCCACCCTGGGTGTTCCAAAGACTCCGGCAAGATCTGCGCCTCCCGGGTCTCCCCACCCGCCAACCCGATTACTCCGCACCGCCACTGCTGGCCCGCGTCAGACTCCGCCCGGCAGTCGGCTTCATCGAACTTGATTTCTCACCTCTTCAGCCCCATCACCTCCATCCCCTTTCCCCCGTCTCGCCTCCACCCCCCCAATTTCCTCCTCCTCGCCCCTCATTTCCACCCTCCTCCCCCTCCCCCGGCCACTTCGCTAACTTGTGGCTGTTGTGATGCGTATTCCCGTAGATCCGAGCACCAGCCGGCGCTTCAGCCCCCCCTCCAGCAGCCTGCAGCCCGGCAAGATGAGCGACGTGAGCCCGGTGGTGGCTGCGCAACAGCAGCAGCAGCAGCAGCAGCAGCAGCAACAGCAGCAGCAGCAGCAGCAACAGCAGCAGGAGGCGGCGGCGGCAGCGGCGGCGGCGGCGGCGGCGGCAGCAGCGGCCGCTGTGCCCCGGTTGCGGCCGCCGCACGACAACCGCACCATGGTGGAGATCATCGCTGACCACCCGGCCGAACTCGTCCGCACCGACAGCCCCAACTTCCTGTGCTCCGTGCTGCCCTCGCACTGGCGCTGCAACAAGACCCTGCCCGTGGCCTTCAAGGTAAGAAGCTGCGGCCGCCCCCCGCCCCCCGCCCCCGGCGGAGCGCCGCGGGGACCTGCCCGCCGGCATCTCCATGCCTGCGGGAGCTGAGGCCCCGACCCGGACGGCCTCCAAGGCTCCTACTTTGGTGGTTCTGACTCGAGGGACCACCGTCCGGCCCTCTTCCTCCGGATCCCCCAGCGAGCTCCGAGCGTAGTGACTCCGCGCAGATCCTACCCTCTCCCACCTGTGCCCTTGGCCACCACCTCACCCCCTGTCCCCTTGAGCCTCCAGGCCAACATTCTGACCCACTCCTCTGAGCCGTCTCCCCTCCCCCAGGAGCCCCCCGGAGCCCACTCTTGGCGCCGCCGCCCGGACTTGCTCCACCCCGCCCCCACTCCCCCGGGGCCAGGATCCCCGGCATTGTCTCCCGAGAGTCCCGCGTCCCCCTCCCCCGCATCCCAGCGGACCCCGCACCGCGGGCTGCCGCGCCGCCCCTCCCCGGCCTCCCAGCCGAATGCCCTCCGCCCGTCTCGGCGCCCCCTTCTCAGACCCGCTTGAACCTTAGCGGCCCCGGCCCCTCCCAGGCTCGGGGGCCGGTGTTCGTGGGGTGCCGGCGCCGGGCGTTCGCGCCTGGGGCGGGGCTCAGGGTGCCGGCTGAGGCGCGAGGGCCGCCTGACCGTCTCCGAGAGGGTCCCGGGCAAACCTAGCGACTCGGGGAGCGTGTGAGGAGGAGACAAGAGGGGGGCGTTTTCTCTGCCTGTAGACCGGCGCCCGTTCCCGCTACCGGGAGGAAGGCGGGGCCGCCGGGGTCGCCGCGCGCCCCGAGGCGGGGGAGCCCGGGAGTCCCGGGCGCCGGACCCTCCGTGCAAGGCGGCGCGGGCCAGAGGAGGGGGCGGGGGCTCGGGCCGCCTCTTCACAGGGACCCAGCTCCTCGCGTCGCCGCGCCTCAGAGGGAGAAGGGAAACCTGTGAAATGTCTTCGGCTCGCCCGCCTTGAAAACTGAGGTGACATGGTGCAATTCGTCTTATTCTCACTTTTAAGGACTCAGATTCCAAAGGTCCCTCCCGCTTCTGCAAGGTTGTGGGAGGCTCGGGCCCGTGACCTGGGAGCGGAGGGAGTGACCCCGGGGCCGCAGAGCGCCGTCCGCGCGCCCCGCGGCCTCCTCCGCCCGCCCGGGCCCGTTAGTTTGAGGGCGGGTGTCAGCAGCCGGAGTCGCGGGCGGCGGCTCGGCAGGTTGAGAGTGCAGGGTCCGGGCCCTCTCTCAGGAGCCGGATGGGTCTCCGTAGTGCAAGGGGGATCCGCTGGCAGCCCTCGCCCCCTCGCAGAGCCCCCAGGGCCGAGAGCGCTCGGAGTTGTTGGGGAAATGGGATCCCGGGCCGTCCTCCCTGGCGGGACTGGGCGCCCGGGATGGAGGTGAGCCCGCCAGGGAGAAGAGCGCTCCCAGAAAGACGCTTCCGGCCCGGTCTCGTCTCTGAGCCCGGGACGGTGGTCCTGGGTCCCCTGGGCTCTGGGATCTGTGGAGAGCAGGGTAAGGCAGGCCTTGCTGAAGGGGGTGAAAAATTGTGCCAGTTCCTGCCTTGTGGACCCTGGGGCCAAACTCCCACGGGCCACTGGCAGTTCCCAGTTGTGGATCACCCCCCCACCCCCACCTCCACGCACCCATTCATATTCCGTGTGTGGGTGGGGTGGAAAGAAAGAAGAGTCCAGGTCAATTAGAGCTGATTATATTCCAATGTCTTATATCAGAACAGAAATCAGAATGAATTGTTATGGAAAAGGGATGTTGCTTTCTGGGGCAAGTTTCATTTTGCAGTTGGCTCAAGAAATGTGTGTGTGTGTGTGTGTGTGTGTGTGTGTGTGTCTGTGTTTTAACCGTCCTATTTCTCCTTTTATAACCATCCATTTTGTAGGTTCGGGTTTTCTTCCTTGAAATATGAAAAGCTCAGAATAAATGTGAATCGCAGAAATTAGGATTTTCATTTGAGAGATATCTTTTACAATGTTCATCTTCCAAGAGCCCAAAATTTTCTAATTAGCCTTAAGTGAGCGTGGAAATTTGTTTCCACCCCTACCCCCAACCCCTCAAAACACAAACATAAAACCTAGGTGGAAACAGTAAATAATACAAATAAGTAGATATTTTATATATAAAATGCCACAAGTTGGGATATGTAAAAATATAAGGATAGGTGCCGACGTTTTTAAAGATATCATTTAAATGTTTGATGTTCTCTGTTGTGTTTGTTCTGCTAAACATGTTTAAGGTATAAATGTCTTGAACCATTCTCTTAAATTTATGGTGCTGAACTGATTTTGAGCTAGAAAGGATGTTTTTGGCATAAAGATAGAATGCGATTTAGTTTGAGTTGTTTTTAGGAATTTTGGATATCTTTAGATTTTTCTCACTACCACCCTTTTAAAATTATTTTGAAAATCAATTGCTTTTTCTGCTATTAATCCTACTTACCATTAGTTACAGAGTAATTTTACTTTTAACCAGTCAGCAAAACCATTGGTAACACACAGCCATATTAAATTGAATATTTTAATTCATATTAATTGAAAGATAAATTGATTTAACCTAAAACTTGACTTTCATGTTTTCCCTTCCCCACACCTGTGTTTAACAAAATTCAAATAGCAGGTGATAGCTAAGATCTAGTCAGTATTGAATTTTTGTCTCTGCTGAAAAAGATGTGTAGATACTTGGAACATCCAGATTTTGAGAACAGTTTTTGTTTGTTTGTTTGTTTGTTTTCACCTGAATGTTAGTAGAAACAACCTCTTTTTACCTTACTTTCGAGATAAAAGCCTGCAAGCCGTAGACTTTGTACACTCTTGCAACATAATCAAATACATCTGCAATGAAGAAGTAATATGAAGAAGTCTCAGTTTTAAAAGTGGTGACAGCCCTTTGGCTATCATATTTAGAGCTATGCACAAAGTAAATTATCGTGTTGTTGGGTAGATATCAGATAGGTACATATATTTCAAAACACACATACAGAACTTAATTGTTGAGAAGTCTGGCATTCAAATCAATATAATATTTATTGAACCCATATTTTACGTCTGTGACACTGAGCTCAGCAGTGCAGAGAATGAGAAATGAATTCAGTAGACTGTGTTTTGATATATTAACTTAAAACAGTGCTTCAAAATGATACTGGCGATATAGTGTATTAAGACACGTCACATATTAGTGCTGTTCACCTGATTTTGTTTTGGGATTATACAAGAATACCAAATTCATTTATACTCTCACATGTAAAAGTGCAAAAACAACTAGTATACTTTAAAATATGTAAAGTTATTTATTAGCGTTATATTTTTAACAAAGTTCTGCAGTTTTGAAATGTTCAGTCCTCCCAGGTGTCAAGGAAATGGAAATAAATATTTTTAACATTTGTCTCAGATGTATCTCACTGAAAGCTTAAAATAGTTAAGGCATACTATTAGAGGATCCCAGGCCCTTTCTGTCCTAGGTAATTGCAGTGATGAAAAAGCAGTTTGCAAATTCAGCTCATTAGTTAATGGTCAGGTAGAAACAGTGGAGAGAGAACATGTTAGCCCTGCATCCAGTAGCACCCTGTCCTTAGAGGTCTGTCAGCATTTCCACCCTGAAGCCTGGTGTTCAGGGTTCTTAACTCCGTTGCTTTAAATAGCTTCAAGCTGAAACACTGCAGAAATTTTAAGTCCAGATGTATGTTTGAAAGCTAAAAGTAGTGCAAGACTGTTGCACTGTTTTAAGTTAGAGAACACTGGACTATATATTTACCAGAATCATATGTTTTTCTGGCAATGTTAAGGAAAGAAAACACATTTTTAGATATATGATCTATTGCTCATAGTTAATTCTGTATGTTTAATGATACCTTTCAGTATTTGTCATAAGCATGGTTTCAAAATGATGGAGCAATTTCTATTTGAAAATAATTTTTTCAACATCACTGGCCATTTTTCTCTTCATAAACAAGTATGCAGCTAGTATTTGACATAATGATTTGTATTTTCCTTACATATTTAATGATCACATTTTATGTTTGTGTCGTTTTGAATGGAATTATACCTAAACAAAGAAAAACAGGTTATTAAACCTGTTTATACTTACAAAACCTACTATGAATTGCTGTGCAAAATTGTGTAAACTGGAATAGATTTCAAGTTGTGTGAAGACAGACACATTTTTGTGTCATGCCTTTAAATGCAATGCAAATTATGTAAAGATAAACATTTTAGGATTGAATGTATAAAACTTACTGGTAAGACAATGGAAACAATTTTAGATGGAAAATAAATAAATAAATTTTTAGAAAACTTTTATTTGAAAACAGGCATGGGAAGATAGCCTTCATTATTTTCTCTCCATTGACATTGCTGTTTGTTTGCATCCTTTCAAAATTCCAGGATATCCATTGTCAGATGATCTAAACCAGCTTGCTAAATGGTGTATAAATTCCTGGCTTAAACTGAAATAATTTCCACCAGATTTCTCTTTGACATATATTTTAAAATTATGAAATGATATTTTTATATTGTATTTACTCTTTGCTGTATAATTCAGTCTGGTTTTTCTAAATTCTAGGTTAGATCCTAAGAAGTAACTCTAATGTTTGTGAAACTTGTTGATAGTTTATTTAAAGTTATCTTTAAATAATTACCAAAGGACTAAAACTTCCTTTTTGCAAGTATGCCCTTACCTTTCTTTTTATTCCAAAGAAAGATTTGATCAAGTTTTGTCTTGAAAAATAATTACATTTCAATTTTGCTACAAGTACAATGTGCCAAGTGATACTGGTCTTTAAGAGTAACTGATTGGTTAAGACTAGTCTTCTGTCCATGGAAATGTCATAGGCAATTTAAATTTAATATAATAAGACCACAGAAACAATTTTAAGAGTCTGAGTTAATTCTCCATTGCTCCTCTTTCAGAATAATTCACAGATTTAGTCATAGGGAGTCTCATAAAAAATTTCAATAGCATTTCTAGAGTTAAGTATCCGTTTACTTTATTTTGCACAAGCTACATATCATGTGATTTAAATGCTAGTTATAGCGAGGTGCATGAAATAAAGGAACTTCTTTCTCTAGTCTGAAATGCCAGGACACAAAATTACTTCCCTCTGCCCCGTGAAGTTTCTGGAATTTGTCAATTTTATATTTTAAAAGCACCTAGAAAAATAGCTGTTAAGGTTTCATCACAAATTATTCTTTGCAGAACAGAACTTTTTGTATTGGGTAATATGGAAACAAATTTTAATGCGTGCTAACTCCTCACTAGTTAAAAGGCGATTTTTGACTGCTCTCTACCCCTGAAAATGTTTTTCATTGCTTGGGTTCCGTACAGATGAAGTGTGTAAAAAATTCTTGATTCTTTTGGTTTTTTTTTTTTTTTTTTTAGATAAACACAGTTGAGAATCTCCAAGGGAAACTTTTTAGCTACAGAGATCTACTTTTTTTCTTTAAACACTCAAACGTATAATTATACTTCTGATTGATATAAAGTCAAATACAGTCCTCTTTAGCCCCCTCCCTCTTTTTCTCCCTCAGAAAAACATTAGGCAATCTGATTTGGTAGAGTGAATAGCAGAAAAAAACCAATATATTTAGCTATTAAAATAGAATTCAGCCGTAACAGGAAAAGTTGTCACTATATCTTGTTAGTTAGCTTTTTTTTCCCAAGCCAAATTGTAAGCCTTGTAGAAGACTTGTGATTACCTATGTGTTTTGTTATTAAATGTAATATGTAAAATCTTCCAATATTTAATATAGCCCATTATTATGCTGCTTAAGCAAAGAAAAATAGATTTATGTATTTCACTCTTAGGGAACTTTTCTTTCATATTTTCCCATATTGAATCAATTTTCCTTTTCTCCTAGCTAAAAAAAAAACCCATTATGTTAAAAATATGCAGTAAAATAATGATGTCCCAGAGCTCTTAAAAATCTTTATATTGGGGCAGATTTCTTCACTTTTTCCCCCCTGAAATTTAGCCAGCCGGGAGTGTGACCCATCGGCAGTCTTCTTGTATCTCTCAGCAACCCTCCAGATCATCTCAGGCCATAAAGTGCAGAATTACATATTCAGTTGGACCCTTTTAGGATGCTTATAAGTAAAAGCCTATGTTTAGCACACAGCCGACTTGGAGCAGAAATTAGCCTCCTCATCTTATAAAAAGTACATCGTTGCAATTATTCTCAATACTTATATAGTGTCTACTACATTACAGACTTTAAAAAATGATTTCCAATTTATATTGGAAAACTGTGGCTCTGGGAGATGAAGTTACTTGAGATCATAGCAGATGTGTAACAGAGGTGGGGAAGAAGTGGGGCCTCTTGATTTTTGGTGCGTTAATTCTCTTCTAAACAGTACAACTTTTCTGCCTTCATTAATACGCTTACTGGTTCCATATTTACTTTGACATAGAAAGCCACACAGCAGGTGTTAAAAGCACAATATGCTGAGTGTAAAAAATGTCAAACATTCAGATGAATACCGGCAAACAGAGTCAGTTATTTCAGTATTTTTCAAATGTGCACATTCTTGGCATGGTGGATTCAAAAAGTTGAAATGTGTCTGGCCTCCATCAGGGGCAGAGCATTACCTGTGTTCAGTAGCCCCTCGAGGCACTAGATGAGGGACGCAGGAAGGAAGTTGTGTTCTCAAGGGATTTACCCTGGACCCGGGAGACTTCTCAGATTGAACAGAGTAACCGTATATTCTGGGTAAAGGATCTTCGGCATGATTCCTTCTCCTCTGAGACGAAAAAAGGTGTCAGAAAATGAGTTTGGAGCCAGGGCATATTGCTGCTAGCGGGGTTTGCTGACTCAACCTTTAACTGGTTCTCTCACTGACGACTGGCAGTGGAAGTGGTGCCCTTTCACTTATTTATTTCAAATATTTATCGATCTCTTACTATGTGCCAGGCACTGCTTTGGGAGCTGGGCATATGGTGGCGAGCAAGACAGATGAAGGCCCTTCCTTCATGTAGCTTCCAACCTAATATAGTCTCGACTCCTATGAGTGAGCCTCACCGCTCTGGCTAGTGTATCAAAAGGAGTAGACAGATCATTCCTATGTGGACATTGAAATGAGGACCATCTGAGTACAGTGGCATGCTACAGAAGTGGGTTCTATACTTTAGGGAACATTTTAGGATTCTAGCACTTCGAATAACAAAGTACTAAAGAAGGACTGGAACAGAGAAACAGCCTAAGAGAAAAGGAAAGATAGAGAAAATATTGACAAGTTTTTGTTGTTGTTGTTGTTATTATTTGTTTGGCTGTTTCCCTGGCTCGAGCAGAGGGTGGAGTGGAGGGGCATTGGGCTAGGGTTCATGGGTGGGAGAAATGCACCTAGAATATAGTGATAGTGTCTGTTTCATCACACGATAAGAAATCTGATTTAATGAGAGTTATGTACAAATTGTACTGGGAGCATGAATTAAAGGCTTAGGTTTGCCTTGTGGAATTGTTGACAAAGGAGGGAGCAGCACTAGGAGTAGAAGGCTGAGGGTAATACTTGCCAGACAGGCAAGCACACATGGGTCTTGTCGTTGGAGAGGAGTGGGCTACTGTAGCTGGAGCCATTGCTTAGTCACCGCAAGGGCATCTGGAAGTCGAATGAGGGAGAGATGGAAATCATCTGAATGTTCCAGGAGCCTGGCAGTTAGTCGAAAGAAAGGATGTCAAGGGGCAGGGCCGTGGTAATGGATTAAGAATAGTGCGTTTTGTACATGACAGCAGAGACACTGCACCAACATTGCTCATCAGAGGCACCCACTTTGTGAATTAGCCGACCCTGGTTCAAAGTGTGATCCCTTGCCTTGCAGCAGGGAAAAGGTTTATTAGCCTCAGAGGCTGTTTGTTCTGGATCCTGACTTTCCTGAGTTAATCCGCTGCAGGTTGACTGTTGACGATAAGGAGGCAAGTGTGTCATTCCAAGATGGCAGATGGAACAAGACAGAAGTTTGGCAAGGGTGTATTTTCTGTCGATACCACTCATTTGTCAGTGATCATTTTCAGACTGTTATATATGTCTATTCTGTACCTAGACTTTAAACTTCTGGATGGCTTTACACATTCTGCTGGGTCCACTGCAGAGCGAGCGTTCAGTAATTATTTGCAGTGTGATTGACAGCTGAGTATCCAGCCCACAGTAAGGAGGTGAAATGTAGTTCTGGATACCTCACCATATTTAGGCTTCTTTGTAGTCAGGAGCTCTAAGGTTTCCCCTAACTGTCTTCTCCCATAGAGCTGCCCACACCTCAGGGCGCTCCAGGCTGCAGACAGGCGGTGCCTTATTATGTGCAATGCAGTCTGCGGATGGGGCGCATCAGCTTTCCTTCTGTGGCGTAATTCCTATGGACAACTTAACATGGGGATTTAATAAAAAATGTACATGTATGCTGTGAAGAATCCAACAACAAATGAAGGGAACTTCTGCCTGCCTTTGAAATGGGTGGACCCTGAAACATTGGTCTGTTTGAAGTGGCATCCTAACCCATGTGCAGACGCTTCGTTCCTGTCTGCCAGGACGGGCCTAGAGCCCTGAGTACTGATAAGATGCATCATTTACAGTGAGAATGTAGTCTCAGTTTTTACGCTTTTCTGAGGTGCCATTATTGCTGCTGTGTTTCCTGTTTTATGTAGGTGGTAGCCCTCGGAGAGGTACCAGATGGGACTGTGGTTACTGTCATGGCGGGTAACGATGAAAATTATTCTGCTGAGCTCCGAAATGCCTCTGCTGTTATGAAAAACCAAGTAGCAAGGTTCAACGATCTGAGATTTGTGGGCCGGAGTGGACGAGGTAGGTCTCTGATTTTTTAATACTGATAATGGACTAAACACATTAGGATCCTCGGATGAAATGTAGGCTAGTCTGTGTACAAATCAGCACCTTCTACTGAATGGAGTTACTGAAGGTTTTATTTAAATCCATCCAGATGAAGTTGAGTGTTTTAGTGAGTGCTCAGGCCTTTTTCATTTTCTTTTATGATATCGAAAATTCAAACAATGTTTTCAGAAGAACGAGTTCCACTGTGTATGAGCATATAAGGTGGAGGGAAGAACAGTTGGAGGTTCCAGTTATGAGTTTTGGGGAGCCAAGTAACTGAGCAGATTCAGTGGCAAAAGGGAAAGAAAAAAGGAACAGCACTGGATCAATTTCCTGGTAATATCAGTTTTGCTGTAAGTTGTAGCAAGGGCAGCTAGCATAATGCTCTTCACTCATCACACATGTTACCTCTATATGATTTAATTTACTCCTATAAGAACCTATTTAAAAATTATGTTTTTTTTTTACAGAGGCCTTTCATTTGAATAAGTGAATAATATGTTACTTATGTTAGAATGACTACATAGAGTTGCCTAGACAGATGAATGATCAGGACTCTAAATATTTCCACGTTAGTTAAGAGTTTCCACCCCACTCAAATATTAGGAATCCTTCAAAAGATCATAAAACAGAAAATAACCCCTTTTAGGGTTTTCATAGCTGTTTCATAAAAGGGGTTAATGTTTTTTTAAAAAGCCTCTAAGGAAACCAGTATTTTGGCTTTTATTTACTTATTCTGTAGAGAGACTTTTAATAGTCAGTCATTAGAAGTATTATGTTCATTTATTTATTTATTGAATCTAATATTTCCATTTTTAAGTATTTCGATAAGAAGATAGAAAATAGACCCCTTTGGAACGTGGGTGAAATAAATTATAAAGACCTATGGAATTACTTCAACCCAGGTTTGAATTAGGAAATGAGAGACATCAATTTTTAAACCATGTCCAATAACTGCACTTTAGTTTGGATCAGATGTCAAATTATTACCATTGTAAAAAGTTGATAAGGGAAATTTAAGCAAGCCTGTTTCTGATGAGTAGTTTTAGTTTACTTTCTAGGAATAGGGCCAAGAAGTTGTACTTTTAACTTAAAAAAATGATGCATGCTAATGAGATACTGTCACTGAAAGGTTTGAAATAAAATGAGGCTCAGAGCCTCTGGTAGAATCAAAACTTTAGGGGTTATCTCTGCATCAGGTTTAGTTCACGTTCATTAAAAGAAAAAAAAAACACATCCTATCTCACTGTTGACTGATTAGGTGTGAAGTGTGTACGTGTGTTCATTCTTTTTTTTTTTTTTCTTTCTCAGTTACTGGTGCAGGCCCACAGTACAATGAAAGTTTCTCTTTCTTCTAGTAAGAATCAAGAAAAATTTGAACATGATGATTTACCTGTATGCTCTGAATTACATTTTCTCCTTATGTAGTATTACTTTGTTTTGATCTAGAGTAATGAATTTTGGTATTTAAAAGACCAGGCGCTATACTTTATTTTACTTTATAGATGCAAGCTAGTGTTTTCATTTATCTTGCTTTTGTATTATATAGATGCTGCATAACTTTTCTCTGATCAATTTGAGTAGAAACTATGGCAAAGTGATAGTGTACTTTGTAAACCCTCAACATATTTATTTAAGAAACTTCAAAGAGAAACAAAGGGTGTGCACTGTTTTACTATATTGGCTTTCTGAGTTTTGGCTGGTTTCCCAAATAGCAATTTTTATATTTAAAAAAAAGAGACAGACTTAACTGCTTGCAGACTTTTCACGCATGGAAGATGAAGAAAGCTTCTTTTGATGAAGTGTAATTATGTCCAAACAGAGCTGACCCCCTCCCCCTATATTTCTTATGATCTTAACTGAAGAAAGTAGGATTTTTCCTTTGAAGCAGCCGGGACTTGGTGGAGGATCTGAAATGCTACAGTCTGCTGCCAGAGGCAGGATGGAGAAATTGGTCCAGACTTGTCTTCGAGACTTAGATTGGGGGTAGGGGGGAGCTGGTGGAGAAAGGAAGAAAAATTGATTTATCACTAATAATAGATTTTTATATCACAACATTAACATTACATGAAAGGAAAGAGTAATATCAAGCCGAAATGGAGAAAAAAAGGACACTGATAAGAGATACCACTCTTTGAATAAAAGAAAAAATGGGTCAGTTCTTCAGTGGCAGGAAACCCTTTAACCTGCCTGTGTAGCTGACCTGCTTTCTTACAGGCTCTTTCCAGCTTCCTCTTTGACTGTCACACTTCTACACTTCTCTTACAGTTTTAAGTCTCGGTCAACATGCTGCTACCTTTGTATTTTTCCCCCAGCTATTTAAATTTTCTATTTTCAATAGCATTAAAAAATAAAAAACACCTATTCCTTAAATGTTACATTTTTTCTTTTCAGTGGTAGGAATAGAAGCTCTCAAGAAACTGGAAGACAGTTTTAGATCGAGAAAGGAGTCCATCACTACTTTGGCATTACAGGTTCTCTGATGACCACAACTTTTGGAAGTGCTTTGGAATAAAAATAGAACATTGGTGAAACTTGTATTGAGTTAGGAGTGGCTTATATTTTTTTAACCGTCTTTTCCTTTTTCTCCTTTGTATTTTTAAACAGAAGTATTTATTTATTCATTTTTTGAGGAGGGAAGTAATTAGGTTTATTTGTTTATTTTTTTGATGGAAATACTGGGGATTGAACCCAGGACCTCGTGTATGTTAAGCACACACTCTACCATTGAGCTGTACCCACCCCCCAACCCCCTGCCAAACAAACATATTTAAAATGTCTTTGGTCCTTAAGTTTTCTTGGTGTGCTTCCTCACTCTTGACATTAAGCTTGTTGCTTTTAATTTACAAGCATTTTTAAGCACCTACAGTGTATGGAGCATGGCACTTTGTCAATGTAGGATACAATCCCTGCTTACAGTCTTTACTTTCCTGACTATTTCTGACAGCCTCTCAGGCTTGGCTGGAATTGTCCTTCAATGACAGTTTCTATGTGTATCTCAGAAAATATATGACTTGAGGACATATTGCAAAACTAGTTCCTAGATGAAGCCAAGAATACTACAATTAGTTGACTAATGAGTGCTAGCTCCCTCGGTGAGAGCCTGCATTTTTATCACTTATGGAAAGTAGTAAACAATGGGATTTGGAAAAGTTGGTTTTTCTTTTTAAATTTAAGAAAGTCTCAAATACTCATACAAACATTTGACTTAGGAAGTGTATTACTGTTTATAGGGTGAAGAACAAATTACCTAGTTGAGTGGTAGTTTCTGGAAGTTTCTTGAACGTTATGTCCATTTTCTTTCTAAGGGGGCAATAAGGAGTGGATGAAACCTCCGTGGTCTTTGTTTTAGTTGCTAAAGTACTTCTTGCTCCTAGGATTTGATTTTAGAAGGCCACACTCATACTTGCATGCTTGTTTCCTTTCCCCTAAAGCCACCTCTTTTCATAAGAAGTCTTTATAGGAAACTGGTTCTGCTTTGAACATTTAGATGCTTTATACTTACAGGGTGAATTTCAGGTTTGGCGTTTGTTCCTACACGAGCTGTTTGTCTGAACTTGGGAGAAGCGTCTCTGCCTTTTAATATCCTAAGTACATTGTTAAAGTCTCAAATAGAAATATTCTCAGAACCAGTGTGGATAAATTCAGGGACAGTGTCTCTAGCAGGTTACTTAGAGTCATTAAGGATAACTGAGCTGTGTGCATCCTTGATTTATTAAGATTAGTGCCATGGATGACAACTGCCTTCCAAGCACCACCCTGGAAGCCACTGTTAGAAATGCAGTCCTGGCTCACAGACCATCGATCCAGCCTATCATGGCATCTTTTTATGGTTTAATGCAAATTAACTTCCAATCTAGGGATTCAGCCCCTTCATTCCTCCAGATCTTCCCGTTGTCTTAAGGTCCTGATCCTGATCCAGTGGCTTCCCACCCAACTTCCTAGTCTCCATTTCTGTGGACTTGCAGTTTTCCATAACCAGTTTAGACTCCTGGCTGCCTTATTCTTCTGGTTAGTCTTACTGTTTATAATAAATCCTCTGTTCCCTAACCAGACAATTAAATTACTTAAATCCATGTAACTTTTGATATATAATGGATAAAATATGATCTATCAATGACACTTTAAGGGTAGATGATTTCAACATTCTGGCTGACATATCACATTAGTGGATTTATATTTGTTTCTTGGGCCGATGGAGCTGTTTGGGATACATGTAGCAATAAATCTCCTATTAATTTTTTAAAGTATTCTCTGACAAAGTTAAAAAGAAGAACATTAATTTTAGGGCCTGGAAGACCCAAGTTCAGATCCTGATTTTTCCCATTTATTAGTTGTGTGGTTAAATTACTAAGGTTCTCTGGGCTTCAGTTTCCTCATTTGTGAAATGGGGGTGATAAACCCAACTGGGTAGGAGTCTATGACATAAAGTGTATAAAGCGACTGGCACTTAACAGTTTTCTAATCAATGTTTATCTTTCCCTCTACTTTCCACCCCCCAGTTTCTCTTTCCTTCTTTTTCACTTGGCCCAAGTATAGCCAAAGAGATTTAAAACTGTATATATTGAGTAACAAATGATATGTGTCTTAAATGTATTTTAAGAACTTACATGGTTTGGGTTGAAAAGAAAACCCATTCACTAGACTTGACAGCCAAAGACCTGTTCTACATTAAGCCTTGTATGTAACCTGTTCCGTATTAAGCTTTGAAAAGATTGCATTAAAGTTTGCGTCGCTACATATTGTTTAAGATTTGTGTTTTGATTTAATACCCTCAGCTTTCGACAAAGGGAAAAACAGTCTCTGACCAAAAAACAAAGCAAAACGAAATGAGCTTTGTAAAGATCTGTTACAGGAGCAGGCTAAATGAATGCTCTGGCCCGAGATTGCTGAATGTTTTATTGAGTCACTGTTTCACGCCCACCTTTTCCTGTCTTGTAACAGTTTGCAGTTTTGACTATCTGACATGACTAACCGTTGCAAATCTAACTGATTACAACTGTCAGTGAGTCTGGGTAGCAGAGTCTGGTATCTTTAGGAGAAAGCAAACATCCAAAGTCGGCTCCCAAACTTTTCTCTGTCCCCCCACATTCATCACCTTTAGTTCATTAATTTGAAACATCAGATGTAATATTTCAGTGAAGCACACCCTCTGCTAAAAGCAAGAATTCATATTTACATTGGAAGATGTCATGTACATTTAGCAAAAAATAAGTCACTGTCGGGGAGTTATTTCAGGATTGCTGCTAAGCAAGGATGTATGTGAGGGAAGGGGGGGTCAGGGAGGAGAAAAACTTTGTTCCAGCAACGATGAAATCATCATACCACAGGCATATTAAGGCCAGGACAGGAGACACTGGCTCCTGTTAAAATGATTCCCAGAAGAACCTTCCTCTTTCATCTTCTTATTGTAGTGCAGTTAAGCAAATGAAATGCTAGAGCCATGTGAAGTAAATAGCATAATCAACAGTGATTTACTATTGTTCTCTCATGGGGTCATGACCTAATCCTAAATAAAGACTTCTAAAATTGTCTGGGCTTGGATGTGTTCCTGATGTTGGGGAAAACTGTAACGGGAGAGAACCCTCTTCAAGTGGACCTGAGTTTTTGTTTTCTTTACAACTCTTGCTACAGAGCTGCTCTATTGTGGAACTGGAGCCTTCTCCGCCAGTGCTGGCACGAAGGTGATGTTCCTAGCACTCAGCAAGCTTAGTGACTTCCTAAAGTGGCCACCCGAGCGTTTCTCGTCAGAATAAGGAGTCCTGACCCTCACCTTCGTTTTGTTACCTCTTCAGAGATGCTTAAATGCAATCGGGACATCTGTTCTGCTATTTTGTCATCAGTACTGTCTTTTTATATTTACTGTGAATTTTCCCCTTTTCCATCCGCAGGCAAGAGTTTCACCTTGACCATAACTGTCTTCACAAATCCTCCCCAAGTAGCCACCTATCACCGAGCTATTAAAGTCACAGTGGATGGACCCCGGGAACCCAGAAGTAAGTGCTTGCCTTCCTGTTGGAAATGGGAACAGAGTTTGCGGAGACCCTGTGGGGAACTTAGCCCAAATAAGTTGAGAATGCTGCTTTTATATAAATAGTTTCTTTGCAGAGTTTGCTATTGATACATATTTTTCTGAGGGACAGTGAGGAGAACTTCACAGTTAGTAGAGAATCACATTACATTTTTAACTTTTGCCACAAAATTGCTAAGACCCACATCACTTTGTGACTTTCCATCACTGTAACACTTTGCTAAACGTTCCGCTCATCCACCGTACACGGTAGACAGACAGCGCGGAACAGCCCCGTGAGAGCTGAGAGAGAAAACAATAAACTGAGAAATCCCGACCTTAGTCAAGAAGCATCCGCGTACGTTTCCCATGGTCTAAGAATGTGTTTTAACTTTTTGGCTCGCCCACTCAGTTCCCTTTGTAAAGAGCACACTGCTTAATTACAAAGAATTTATTTGCAAATGATAACTTGCTTGATTGTTACAGCACTGTTGTTGGGTCATGTTCTAGTAATTGTCATAGATCTTCTCTTTTAACAGATAGAGACAAACCTTGGTTTATTTGTCTGTCTGGACATCCAGAAGGTGTAGCCAGCATCCTTTAAGACAGTGCCCATAATCCATTTGGGTTAAAAGGCATCTCCCTCTCAATCTAAATTAAAACAGGTTTACTCCTCCCTCCCCCTAAAACTGATCTGAACATCCTCACTGCAGCAGTATTCAAATATATGTATAGATTAAAGATCATTGGACATAGACAACATTAAAAATTCTTTGCCAGCGGAAACATCACACAGAACTCTGTCTTTGATGAGTGAATACACTGGCGTCCCAGCCATTGTCTTTTAAGAGTTTAATTTGGTTTGTGGTGGAGGTAAAGCTGGCAGAAATGTTGGTTATATAACGAGACACCTGCCTGGACAGTGAGAGAGGCATCGCTTTTCTTCCCCTAAAACCGAGAGGAAGGGCTGGTGAAGCTCTGCCTCTGCCCGGGCAGCCTGGTCCTCAGCGGTGGGAACGCACGTTGCCCTTCCGCCCCTCTTGTCACTGCTTCTTCTTCTCACAGAGGCTGACTGCTCGTCTGAACTAGGGAGGTTTCCTGCCTCAAAAGCCAGTCTTTGAGGTTTTTCTCTTCTCCTCCTTTCACGTGTATGGCGTTCTTCTAGGATCTCAGCGTCGGGAGTGCTGGCCCTGTCCCTTCAGGTTGAGAACGTCCTGTTAGGTGGTGGCCACACACAAGTCATCAGGGCCAGTTGACATGCAGTGCAGGGGATGAGATCAGCCCAGGTCTTTCTTGCCTGGCTTGGGGTTCTGCCTAACTTTTTCTGGACTGCTGTCCATCTGGGAAGATGCCTTAAGATGAAAGTCACCTCCTAACATTTTATCTCAGTAGCTCCTGCGATCCTGAAAAGTGGGGACTTCCATTTTGCTGATGCGTAAAGCAGGATGGTAGTTTTTAAACATTTAACACTACTAACTTATCTTGTAAAGATGTTTCCTGCTGATCTCAGCTGCTCTTCTCAGTTCTTGGAAAAACCATTATTGTTTGTGTGTGTCTCTGTGTGTGTGTGTGTCCAGATGCTTGCGAGCTGATGCTCAAAGTTGATGGCTGGGAGAGGAAGCAAAGAAAGGTGGGCTCTGCCTCATTCTGAGAGTTGTGACAAAAGTGAGGAGGCAGAGTAGCTTTGGGAAAGTTACTTCTCTTCCAAGCGAGGGTAGTGTGTTATCTCACTCCCAGGAGGTTGCTGGCAGAATTAATCACTTAATAGACTCACTGCCCTGCAAAGGCAGAGAAGTACTCTGAAAGCAGTAAGGGTTATGGGTAGATGGGTGGATGGTATGTGTGTGACCTGAGTTCAGGCTTTGGGTGCTGCTGAGGGTGCAGAGGGTGGAGGGGGAAGCAGATACAGATCTCGAGCGGCTGACCACCACCCTAGGTCAGCCCGAGGATCATTTCTCACGAGCCAGAAACACCCAGGAAAATGTGATGTCATTTCTCTGACCTCACGAGGTGACTGGCTACACTCAGTGTCTGGATATAAGGTTGGGCCTGGTATCAGTAACATCTTAATCCTACAACCTGGATTCTCTGTCCTGGATCTTGGCCTGCTCTTGGCCCTGCTCTTGACCATCTGGGCATTGAATGCTTGTAAGTATAGCACTCTTCTCAGTATGGTTCTTTAATTTTGAGACTCCCAGGACTTTCCATTTTCTTCAGCTGTGAACATAACAGGATTTTGATTGATTGGTGTATATATGATGTTAAATGGAGAATCCTTTAGAACGTGGGTTGGCAAACTTTTTCTCTGAAGTGCCAGATAGTAAATGATTTCAACCCTGTGGGCCGTTTGATCTCCATCAGCAGTACTCAGCTCTGCCACTGTAGCTCAAAAGCAGCAGTACATACACGAATGGTTGCGGCTGTGTTTCAGTAAAACTTTATTTACAAAAACAGGTGGTGGGGCAGATTTGGCACACAACTTTTAGCTTACCAACCATCACTCTAGGTTTCAAAGTGGCTAATTTTATCGATGGTTAAACAGAGAAGGGCTTTAGAAAAAGGCTTTCCTTGGGGGAGAGAAAAAAATAAAGAAGACAACAAATGCAATTGTTTTAGCATCCTCTCCCACAGAATTTTAATTCTTTAAGTAGTGGTTGTCATCAAAATAGTGTACATCTGTTTATTACTGGAGAGGTTTGAAGGAGCTGAGTATCCTGTACTATAGATTCTTATTCATGGACTTTCATTCCTTCCTCTGCAGATCATGGTGTATATTGGAAAGGCTACTTCTGGTGGATGAGCTCTTTGAACAAAGACACGTTCTGGGTTAGCTGACTGGGTCTTTGCTCAGCATACATAGTGATTAAGGGTGTGGCTTTAGTGTCAGGCTTGTCCGGATTGAAAGCCCAGCTCCCTCATTCACCAGTTGTGTGGTGGTAGTCAAGTTACCTAGCTTTTCTCTGCCTCAGTTTCCTCATCTGTTAAAGTGAGACTAATAATGATGGCATCTTTCTCATCAGCTGCTGCAGAGATGTTAAATGATGTAATGTGTGTAGAACGCATAGCACAGTGACTGTCACGTACAAGTGCTTATTAAGCGTTAGCTATTATTATATCAGTTTCCTTCAGTGTCAGACGTTTGCTGTAGTTTTGCTTATAGCATGCTTCCAGGAAATAGATACCATCTAGATTCTGTTCTCTAGGGTAATTTTTTTTTTCTTGCAGATGGCTTTACTAATTTCTGCTCCTTAGTAAATGACACTAGTAAGTGTTATAAATTGTGCCTGAGCAGGTGTTCCTGCTGCCTGGGGACAGCTGTGCAGAACTGGTGATGAACACAATTTGCTTGTGGCAAAGTCCAAGAGAGGATGCTGTGACACTAGTGCCCCTCTTGGAGGCCCTGCTTATCAGCACATCTGCCAAGACTCGCTTTTCACTCACAACCCAGGAAGGTTTCCTCCTTCTGTGTTTTCTGTCTCTGGCAGCTGAACCGGTGCTGTACGTCACAAAACAACTCCTTCTCTTAATAGACACATCTGGCGTTGGCAGTTGGACTCACTTCATAAGAGCACATGATCATCACTCATTACAAGATTAAAAAGTACCCCATGGCATCATTGATGTTTTCTAACTTTGATCTTTTGCAGTTGTGATTCATCTCAGTTATAAAACTTCCCTTTAAAGGAACATAGCTGATGACTTATTAGAACCTTCATCTTAAGTAGCGTAAACACGAAAATGGTGCACATCTTTACAGAATGCCATTTATTCTCTCTGCCAGCTTATCATTTTAAGACATGACATCATACTTAAGATCCCAAATTTGTAAGTCTCGTGTTTAGGCAAGGCGTTTTGACCTCCTGTTGGCAAGTTAGCTCCGAAGAGCAACTGCCGTGTGTTCGCCAGCAGGAGAAGCCAGTGGAGCAGCAGCAGCGGCAGTGATGCGTTTGGAGACCTAACTCTTTTAAACATTGGTTCCCATTAGGATCCTTGGTTCCCTTTATGCACTTGGTTCCAACTGATTTTAAGAATTTCTCCAGCAAGGTGAAATCTTGGTTAGCAATGTCATATTCTATTGTAGTGGTTCTGAGTGAGGGAAGAGAAGTGATGGAAAAAGTATTACTGGCTGGGCAGAGGATGGAAAAAGTAAATCACCTTACATAGAATCCTTTCAGTTCTCTTGCTGCTTTTTCAGTTACCTGTTGCTAAATAACAAAGCCATCTGCAAACACAATGGCTTGAAAAAACAACCAGTTTATTGCTTCTCGTGGTCCTGCAGGTGGGCTGGGATTGCATCCGGACGGTTGCTCTGGGTTCTCGCTTGGGTCTTTCGTGTGGCTGCAGCAAGACGGTGGCTGGTGCTGGAACACGCGTGATGGCTTCAATCCCGGGTCTGGTGCCTTAGTGGCATGGCTGGAAGGATGGGACAGCTGGGCCTTTCTCTCTCTCCTGTGGTCCCATCTCTCCCTCTCCACGTGGCCCCTCTGGCAGAGTCTCATTTTCTGCATGGCAGCTCAGGGCTCCCTCAGATGCAAAAGTGGGAGCTTTTAGGCCTTTGTAAGGCTTCTTCAGAACTGGCATGGAGTTACATCCTCCATACTCTGTTGGTTGAAGCAAGATACAGGTGCAGCCTAGATTCAAGGGGAAGAAGCCTCACAAGCTATGCCTGATGGGTGCAGTGGTTCCCTGGACCAACTTCTATAAGTGCCTAGATGGTCAATGTCATTGTTGCAATGGGAGAAATAATTTTTTGATGTACCATCTCCTGAAAGGTCTCTTGACTTTCTAATCTGGGAGACAAGTTTCAGTGATAGTAGCTTTGCACTGAATTGGACCAATTTGGTAATTTTCAGATGAATTAAGGGTGAGTGTTACCTTGTGGTGCTTGGTATTAGCAGGTTCATACCAAGCCAAGCCCCGTCACTACTCATATGAGGGAAGAACATTATTAGATGCTTGAACATAAAGAGGTTATTTGCCTTGCCTGGCAGCGTGGCAGGTCTGTAGTCCAAGTATCTTATGAATCCATACGCGAACCAGCCTGGAGGTTTTATACTTTATATCACCCAGCTTGGAAAATTCTCACTTGCCAGCGCACCTGCACACCTGACACCTCACACACATGAGTGGGCTTCTAAGAGTTTGTGTGTGTGGTGCCTCAGGGAAGTAAACTGTAGTTCCTTTCAAGGAGAGACCACAGCCGCCACCTGTGTCCTTACTGCTGGGACACTACCGGTCCCTGCCGACCAGCTCCCTGTCCTGACCTGGTGGGGGAGGGGGATGCCCACCTTTTCTTTCCCACGACCCAGCTCCTTCCCTGCAGACTTCGAGGAGGCCGTAGGCAGTGCTGCTCCGCGGCTCCGTGGGTGACTGCAGCCCGGCTGGCACTTCGGTGAGTGGGAGCTTATCCGGATGTGCAGGGTCCCCTGCGTGTTTCTGGAACTGCCCCAACAGCCTGCTTCACTCGGCTTGTCAGGCAAACTGTTCTCTCTTCCTGCTCGCTCCTTCTCACCTGTGCAGCTCATCAGCACATTTTTAATTCTTTGGAGAACATTTTATTATTCCATATTCTCCATTTTATTTTATTAAAAAGTTTTGTTTGTTTGTTTGTTAGCTGTTCTTGCAACTCCCAGTTGCAGACATTTTTACCTGATAAGCTGAAGGGAACAGACTTAATCAGAACAGAGTGATCTGGGCCCAGAAGCGTCCCATTTTTCCTCCCATGCTGTTCTCCAGCCCCGTAAGGGGGCGGACAGAGCGATGGGCTTGGCGCTCTCTCTTTCTCATTCCCGATGGCGTCAGCGGCAGCTGGCTTTTCTCCCCCACTACTCCTCATCCTACTTGGGTGAAGGAATAGGCTTCTGATGGTGGCTGGCCCACGACCTTGACTTATTTATCAACGGTGGATGCTTGTTTAGAGGTTGGTCACGTGCAAAAGAAGATGGGGGAGTCAAGTGTGTTGGATCGAGGGACAGCAGAAGAGTTGTTTTAAGGCCATTTGATACGTCTGGGCGTGGTTCTCTGCATCCACATTCTTGCTGTTTGTGAAGACAATTTAAGAAAACCTGGGTCAGCCTCATACTGTACTCCTGATGCCACAGGCCTGAATTTTACTCTTTGTCAGGAAGCATTAGTAGAAGAGCCCTTAACATTTTTTTTTAGTGGGAAAACAATATTTTTAATTGAATGAAAGATTCTTTAAATTCTGTAGTGCTTTTACAATTTTCAAAGGCTTCACACATATGGTTTTGTATAATCCCATAGTAACCCTTTTTTCTCCTACCCTCATATTACCCCTCCCCCTTCCCTTTCCCCACTGGTGACTACTGGTTGGGCTCTCTATCTGTGAGTCTGCTTCTTTTTTGTTTTTGTTCACTAGTTTGTTGTACTTTTTAGATTCCATGTATAAGTGATAGCATATGGTATTTGTCTTTCTCTCTCTGACTGACTTCACTTAGCATAATGCCCCCCACATCCATCCATGGTGCTGCAAAAAAAGCCCTTCACTTCTTTTTTTTTTTTAAGGTTTATTTATTTTTTATTATTATTTTTAATGGAGGTACTGGGGATTGAACCCAGGACCTCATGCATGCTAAGCACACACTTTACCACTGAGCTATTACCCTTCCCACAAGCCCTTCACTTCTTGACTTGCAGACTTGCCCTGATTCTTGCTTGTCTGTGACATGCCCAAGGAATGGAAGTTACGGGTAAATGCCATGATCTGATATTTACAAGTCAGCAAATACAAGCAGCAGTTTGATGGTCATAAATATTAATCATTTGGTCACTGGTAACACAAAACATCCCTGAAAATCTTTGCCTTCGGAGAATAATAACAGTTCAGAAAAGCTGTCCTCTTTTACCCTCTCTTTGAGGAGGATGGTGAGGGGGAGTCAGAAGCGCTGGTGGAGGTTAAGTCTGGTGGTGGTCGGTGGAATGCGCTCTTGAGAAGAGCAGTTTTAAATCTCTTCCAGTCCTTTTTTTTGTTTTGTTTTGTTTGGTTGACTGACTGTCAGGAGCTGGGAAGATGGCCAAGAAGGAAATGACACATCGAGAGGCATTTTGTGTTGTGCAACATTCTGTGGAACTGATGCAAGGCTATACGGCCTGTTGACACATTCCTCCGCTCGCAGACGGCACGGCAGTAATTGAGCTCAGCCGCGCGCGGCGCGCTGCAGAGAGGAGCCGGGCCTCGCCGCCTTGCACGGCGGATTATCACGGCCGTTAAAGCACGCTCGGGAGCCTCCTTTGCCCTCTCCCCTGGCTTCCAGTCCCGAGTGTGCTTTCTTGCCCTCTCATTCACAAGGCACCGTGGCTTCCACGGTAAGAGCACCCTGTCCACACATGTGGATTCCGGTGGATCTATTCACTTCCAACCAGATGCAGCACTGCGGGTTTTCAAGAGACACGTGCTCTAAAAACACACTTAGGCTTGATTCAGATGTGTCACCGGTTTATTTTGCAGTGTAAGTCAGAAGTCATTCATTCCTGAAACAGTGTTAGGGACTCAAGAGAGAAAAAAAGTGAGGAGGGGGCTTTATTTATTCATAAAAAATAAATTCTCCTTCCGAGAGAGGGAATTCGCAATAGATCACTGAATCTCTTTACTTCTATTTAGTTTGTACTCTAGCAAGTTCTTCAGGAAGGGCTAGACCAGAGCAGAATAGAAAATACTTAAAAATAACAGAGAAAAGAGTTCCGTTGTGTTGCTCTTTGTAGTCACACTTGTCCCTACCTAGCATATTTATAGGATACCTTTGTGATGTCGACTAAAGCCTGTCTTTGGGCTTCACATAAAATCTCACAAGTTTTAATTTAGGCAAGTATGGGAATGAATTGCTTATGGTTTTCGAGCAACTCTTGGAAATTAAGAGAGTGCGTAAAAAAGCCGTTGAAATAGAAGATACTAATTCAGAGTCGTGTACAACAGCTCAAGTAGGAGACTGTATTTGGGATGCAGCACTCAAATAGCAAAGGAGGGGTTCCCTGTTCCTCTCCACGTTTCTCTGCTGCTGTGGGCTGGTGTGAGACTCAATTTACCAGTAGACAAAAGCTCTTTATTAAAACTCAAAATTCAGGCTTACATCCGAACACCTCTGGAAAAGGCAACACAGACTTAAATTCATACTAAGATAAAAATAAGTCCTCAAAATCCTTTTTTGGGACTGGGTTTGGGGAGATAAAGGGAGAATGAAAGTCCTGGGTACTCGAAGTAAACAGAGAGTCAGATGGGCAGGCCTTGAAGGTGGTCATTGCTGACTTCAAGTGTAGCCATTCTGCTGCAGGCTAGCCGTAGAGCTGTGGATTCCTGACGCTTTTCAGGTCTGGTGTATTATTAAGAGTGCAGGATTCTATCATTGCAAGGTGTGAGTTTTGGTTTTTATATTTCCGTATTTCCCCTTTTTGCACATATTTCCTTTGTACAGAATATTTCTTATTCATTTTTGTTCTAGATACGTGCCAGCTGTTTTCTTCTCCTGGTTTGCAAATCATCATTCAATTTCTTTCTTTTCTTTCAGTAATTATCATTACTGTTTTAATGTGTATGTTTGTCTTAATAAAATTAATCATCATCTGTCCACCTCTTAGATATGAGAACTTTAGCATGCTTTAAACCACAGTCACTCCCTCTCTTCTAATGTTGTTGTTTGATGTTTTTATCCTTGTTTTATGATCCCTAAATTAGTTGTCAGTGTTTAAACTGTTACTTTCACATTTACCTATATGTTTATTGATTTATAGGCTTACCATTCCTTCTTGCATGTCAGTTCTTCCTTCTGGATTAAGTTTTCTTCATGTAGATCCTTCAGTGAGAGCCCGTTTGTGGCAAACTCAGTCTGTGTCCCTGGAGATGTCAGCAGTGGTGTACACTGGCTGCCAGCGGGGCAAGACGTGAGAAGCCCCCTGCTGAGAGTCTTGTCTGCTCGGAGGGCCTGAGGGCCACACTCCTAGCCATTGTCTGGGCTGGGACTTTCAGGCTGTTATTATCAGGTTAGTGGAGCAGTGCTTAAAGGAATGGAATCCAGGTCAGGTATACTTTCATGGAGGAGGGATGAAGGAAAGTGGGGGGCTCTGAAAAGTCCGGGGCCAGTGGGTGGAGAGGTGGTGGGAGGGAGTGTTCCTGCAGGCGGAGGGGGAGAAGGCAAAGGCAGGGGCATATAGGGGCAGGAAACTCAATCTCCAGTTTCACCGTCTTGCCTTAGGCAGGCCCTATGGTGCTCTGGAACTTTCTGTCCAAATTTATGGTAAAGAACTCCATCATTGCATTTGCCCGTCCAAGGTCTTCTGGCTGCTGCTTGTTGAACAGCCAGAGCAGCACTTCTTAGATGTGGTAGCCACCCACCCATTTTCCATCATTTTAGTGGGAGTACAGGATTCAGAACCAAAGGATGCTTCATTTACCAAAAGATGGTAAATGACGTTGAATGAAGCAGGGGAAGAAAATAGACGTGAGGACATAAGGAGCAGGGCTGAAAGACCTGGGAGGCCACGATCGGGGTGGAACTCTCTGTAGGCAGAGTGGACGGGGTGACTCCAGTTTGTTTGTGGGCACCTCTCATTGGAGCTACCGAGGAAGTGGCTGGTGGGGAAGGGGTCAGCTGACACTCAAGCATGCTGATATCTTCCGCCTTTCCATGCACCCACAGATGGCGCATGCACCCCTTCACCCTCTGTGAGGTGCATCTTCTCATCCTGTACCTTCTCAACACGAATTTTCATGAGCTGCAACCTGGGTGAAAATGCTAATGTGTGTTTTGGCCCAGCAAAACTCAGGATGATTTAACCTGGGCTCTGGGCCTCCTTAGGGTTGGCCTTGGAAATTATTAGTAGAAAAATACGGGTTTTTCAAAGAGATTATGAAAGTACTGAAACACTGTTATACCGGAAGTGAGGAGAAATATAGATGTGTTAAAAAAAAAAAAAGGCCGATTGTGAAGTCTGGGTTACTAATTCTAGCCCTTTGGTTTCTGTTTCACCTCCTCACTATTCACTCTATTCTACAAAAACAAGTTACAGTGTTTTTTGTATCGTGAGGGCTATTTCAGAGCAGTTGAACAGGGAATTCGTCTGTATGGGTAGTTTGTATTTAAGATGTGGGTTCAGTTATGGTTAAGGGAATTGGAGAACTTGGAACGTCCCCTTGAGACCTCAGTGCCATCTGAGTGACCCTAAGCAAATTACTAAGCTTCTTTCCAGTTCTATTTCTTCATCCTTTAAGTGGAAATAGACACGAAGACAACTTCAGAGTAGCTGGGAGTCACTGCTGAGGAATGATCATAAAGTACTTGGCACACATGAAGGGCACTTAAACACCAAATAGTAATTATGTAGCGCCTCTCTGCCAAGGAGTTCCAACCACTTAGACGTTACCTCACTGATTCTCTCTCCATCCCTTTGAGGGTTGTGGTATACATTTTACAGGTGGGTAAACTGAGGCCTGGGCACTTGAAAACTCATTTGCTGCATGTCACCCTGCAAGTCAGCAGATGATTTATGGAGGTGGGCAGGGAGCCCAGGTCTATTCCTGTTCACTTATTCACTACCCAGACTCCCCAGTGCTTTGTCAGTAAAGTCGTGGGAGTGCCTGGTATTGTGCTCAGGGTATTCTTGGTTGATGTTGTGAAGTAGTATTACCTGGGAGGCAAGCCTGGTGATGTGCTAGCATTGCTGCGTAGTAAATAAGTCCCAAGGTGTGTGTGTGAGTGAGTGTGTGTGTGTGTGTGTGTGTATGTATGTATATGTAAATATGTGTGTATATATATATAAATGTTCATTGAATGAGTCTTTTTAATTTTTATTTTTTATTTATTTTATTTTATTATTATTTATTTTAAATAGAAGTACTGGGGATTGAACCAAGGACTTTGTGCATGCTAACTCCCCCAATTTTTAATTTTTTAATTTTTTAATTGAAGTATAGTCGATTTACAATGTTTCAGGTATACAGCAAAGTGATTCAGTTATGCATGTATATCTATTCTTTTTCAGATTCTTTTCCATTATAGGTTATTACAGGATATTGAATATAGTTCCCTGTGCTATACAGTAGGTCCTTGTGTTGAATGAGTCTTGAATTCATCAAGATGAAAGTTTTAACAGAGCTGAAAACACTGAATTCTGTGAGATGAAAACACTTTTTTTTTTGTTAACTACCCCAGTAGAGTTTCACTTTGAATACCAGTGAAATTAAGTTAGTTAGCCTTAAAAAAAATTACTCAAGTAGAAAATGCAGACAAGTATATGATAGAAAAGTTAGAGAATAAAAATTAATCATAAGAAGAAAATTTAAAATGTCCATAATCTCATCTCCAAAGATTTCCACTGCCAGTGTGTTTGATACATCCTGAGTATTTTTCTATGAGAATGCTAGTGCCTCTGTGACGGTGTCAGCCGTGAGGACGTAGCATTAGGAAGATGATGGAATTCTGCAAGAGGCATGACCATGTTGACCCTAAAAGGAGAGAGAGTAACTGGAAATAAGACTGACTGCTCTAAGGAACAAGAACAAGATGATGGAACTGACCACGGTTTCTAGTTAATGTCTTGGAAGAGACAGCAGCTCTCTGTGTGACGGCAGGGCTAGGGGTAGGGGCTGAGAAGGAGGACCCCTTCCTTCCACCACCCCATTTCACTGCTAATAGCTGACCGAGCCTTTTTTAAATGGCGGTTAGAGGTGTTTTTTCCTTCCAGTTTTATTAAGATATAATTGACACACAGCACTGTATACATTTAAGGTGTACAGCAGAATGATTTGACTTACATACAACATGAAATGATGACTGCAGTAAGTTTAGAATCTCATATAGATTTAAAATGAAAGAAATAGACAAAAAATTTTTTCCTTCTGATGAGAACTCTTAGGATTTACTCTCTTAACCACTTACATATATAACATATAGCAATGTTAATTATATTAATAATATTGTATATTGCATCCCTAGTACTTATTTATCTTACAGCTGGATAGCTATACCTTTTGACTGCCTTCATCCAATTCTCCCTCCCCCAGAGATATGTTTTAAAATGTAAATATTTCTGGCAGTAGGGGCATGTATTGGTTCAAAAATTATTTTTGAGTGTGTACTGACAGCCGGGTGCCAGGCATTCAAAGCAGAGCAGACATCACCCCACCTTTGAGGAACCTCCATTCTATAGGGAAGACAGACAAGAAATGGGTGAACGAAACTTTACTGTAATTGCATTTACTTGCAAATTGTGACAAGTGCTATGAAGGGAACTGATGTAGTAGTAAAGAAGGATGGGGCGTCAGGGGACAGAGAGGGACCTATTCTGGAGTGTGCAAGGAAGGCCTCTTGGAGGAGATACCATCAGAGCAGAGACCTGAGGGTGAGGAAAAGCCAGCTCCAGGAAGAGTGGGGATGAGGCTTCAAGGCAAAGGGCAGTGTTAGAATCTAACATCTCATTTGATAGGACAGATGCCATTCGGAATGCCTCAGTGGTTGGAGAAGGTTGCAGAAATTGTTAACTAGAGGCACACACCCCAAAGTCGCCTGCTTTATAATCCCGCCCGGGCTGGTGTGGTAGAATTTGAGGAGCACAGGAGGGGTCCCCATGTCCTTCCCCACTGGCCCCCACCTCTCTTGTGTGAGTCTCACCAAGGTGCCAGAGAATCATCGAGTGAAGGCTCTGAGGACAGGAACTTCATAGATGTTACCTGGGAAGCATAGCACATTTTAAGACATTTTGGGTTAACAACTTGGTTTAAATAAGTGGATCAGATCAGATTAGCTAGATACTCATTGTGTAACAGTATTGTTTGGGGAAAATGGTTTGAGAGAGGCCTTGAGGAGCTCTGGTGAAGAAGATGAAGTGGGAGTGAGAACACTGGTTCCCAAAGAACATGTTTTTCTTAGAGAAGGAGCCGTAGGAGCAAGTTTGTCCCCAAAAGAACCCAAACAAAGCAGTAGGTTACCTTTTCGAGTAGATTCTGGGGATTGTGTATAATGCATTGAAGCCTTGGGCTTTTACAGACAACAAGAAGCAATTCCAAAGGTGAGCTGGGTTTTAAAACATAAGAACAACGTGGAGAACTTAAGAATGTTTAGCACAGAGCATTGATGATGATTAAAGGATTGTAAAATTGAACCTATAAGGATGAGTTGAAAGACTGGGGATTACTTAGCTTCAAGAAGAGAAGGCTAAAAAATGACTTAATAACAGACTTCGAAATTATGAGGAGTTATTAGGCTGTGTATGGTGACCAGCTGTTTTGTTTCTGGCACACTCAGAGAAAGACTAGGTTTTCACCGAAGCAGGAGAGATTTAGGTTAGATTTAAGGAAGAACTTCTTGACTCTAAGAATTGTTAAATAAAACGGGATGCTGAAGGCCAAGGGTTTGGCTGGAGGGCTTGTCATTCACATCCCTTCCGTTCTAGTGATTCTCTGTGTGTTTATGAAGTGCAATGAAGTGCTACCTTTCTGCTTTTAAAAATCAAAGGCCTGATTTCTGTTTCCCATTATAATTCTGAAGCTCAGAGTCACAGAGGTTTGTAGACATAAAGGATGAGGGTAATTTGTCTTGCTTCAACGGCCATTAGAATCTTTAATTGAGAAAAATACGATGAAAAAGAGGAACAGATCTGCCATATGGTCAGAAAAATGGTCACTGGTAATCAGAATAAATGCATTGTTAAGAACGTGGAGCCACATGAGGGTGAGACTGTTTGATCGTTGGAAAAACTCAGGTTTATTTGACTTGTATGTGCCAAATTCAAAAGGTAAAGTTTTGTGAAGTAGATTCATTTCACTCTGCTCCCTCCCTACTGAGAGGAATTAAAAACATTTCCAGGTGACACCAAAGTTCATATAACCTAGAGGTGGAGAGATGTAGTCCAAAAACCACCCTCAAGGAATTTATCGGCCCCGAGAAGGAAGGAGGGAGGAAATAGGCAGGATTTATTTCTGAAAACAGAAACCTTCATGCATTTAAAAGCTGGCAGAGCAGCGAAGAAGTTGAGCAGAGCAAATCTGAGAAGGGCTGACCACGCACGCCATTCCTGTTGGAGCTGGAGCCGCGGGGAAGCAGAGCCCTGCTCCCTGGGTCAGCCTTTCTCAGTGAAGCCAAGCGTCCGAGTTCTTATTTGAAAATTTATTCTTTAATCCACTCTTTCACTGATGAAATTCCTGTCTGAGCAACTTCTGTGACAACAAATGAGCACACCTGCGGGTGGTTTGTTTGAAGCACTCACATCTCCCTTATGCAACTGTGAAAAACAGGGCTCACGCACATACGTCGTGTTCTCAGATGGGTTCTTTGTCTTGAATTGAGTGGATAAAGTTTTCTCTAAAGGGAAAAAAAAATAATCAAAGAGACCAAAGAAACAGACTTTGAAACAGGTGACACGGCTGGGAAGAAGGCTGAGTGGGTGTGGCACTAAGGAAAAACACTCAGAAAACGTATTTTTCTTTCCTCCCGAAATAACTTGGGCTCCTTGGTTCACTAAGCACATTTAGACCCTTGAGCCACTACCCTTGACCTTTCCGAAGCATCGCTGGCCGTTGGAGAGCCACCCACAGCCCATGGCAGGGTCCGAAGTCGCTACCCGCTTCCTTTTACCCACCTCCTTTCTTCCTTGTCTGTGATATTTGCTTAGTGGCCTTGGCACTCTGGGATATTATTGAGTTATTTTTGTAATTTCTACATTTGGGTCTCCCACAGCCCTCACACCCAGGTGATTTATTTTCAAAATTAATCACCCCTTCTGAGGATTCTTAAAACCCACACCGGCCTTTCCTATAGGAAAAGATGACCTAAAGGGAGTCAGTGGCCCTTCTTTTCCACTCTCGGGGCCAAGAGACTGATAGTGGGAAGGCAAAGCAACTGACATGAGGTGTGGTTTAGCCCAAGTGTAGCAAGGAGCCCTCTTCTGAGTCCTTGCTTGTTATAGGAAGGGTCTGTTCATTATACATAGGTGGACTGTGGAAGGACATTTGTTCCTTACTGTCTGTGATACCAGTGCAATGCTGTGAACCCAGGCTGGCTGTGTGTCCCTGAGGAGTGAGCTGTGAAACTGATCATGCTTTGGTTTATCTGAAGCAACAGAAGACTCGTTGGCTTAGCTACAGAAACTCTCTGGTTGTCTGTTCCCTGAGCCCCTTTCTTCCCTCAGAACTTGACTTGAGACTAATGAACGAACCCCCCTTTCCTTTAGGGAAACCATGATAGAGTCAGGGTGAGAGCTTTCAGTGGTCAGGGCTTCATAGAAGGTTGGACACGTGGCCGTGAGAACGTCTGAAGTGTCATCGAGAGGGACAGAGGTTTTATAGAAGTCCTGCGGTGTGAACAGAGCAGCAGTGGGTGATTTGGACCTCTTGTCAGTGGAAGATCCTGTGCTTTGATCACTTCTTGGGGCTGGGGGGAGTGCCCCCACAGGGTCTCCTTGGATATTTTTAGAACTTACATTGCTGGCACTGATGGGACATAGCAGGGACATTTCCTGGAGCCAGGGATGCAGGAGTTTTTGGATTCTATAATTAGGAAGGCATAGCTGGACCAAAATGAAGTATATGTACCTATTTTATGATTTACAGAACGTATTCTGGGCCCTTTTAAATCTATTCTGTATTGATTCTCCATATTGTGAGCCCTGAAGCAGCCGTCCCTTGGTGGAGCCCAGTAGCTGGAAGAACCCAAGCAGAGCAGGTGCCTTTTCCCTTTGCTTTCATCCAGGCTGCCTGGGAGCTGTGCTGAGGTTTGGGTTTGGTTGTAGTTAGTCTGTCACGGACTGGCCCTGGGTTGGTATTTGGATAGAAGTTAGTAGCAGAAAGGGACAAGATGTAGCAGCACCACCCGTCCGTTTCTGCTGAGGGTCCGCCTTCCACCATGAGTGACAGTTCGGGAGAAGCCCTTCTGTGGTGTGGGGTCACCATTTATTCATCCTTTCTTGTCGGGGGAACTGAAATAGAGGTACGTAAAAAATTGCAACTGAACTGGAGAAAATCTAACACTGAAGAATGAGATGCAGCTTTTGCAGCATGAGATCTGTGGCACCTGCTGACCAGAGGAAGGAAATCTGATGGTCTAGATAGATGCCTCTGGTTGTTCGCACGTTTGCTGTGTGCCTCGGGGCTCGGCGCTCCACGGGATGAGTCCAGTACAGCTGTAAATAAAACCTTTCAAGGGGGAGGGGGCGGTCCTTTTGCTTGAGCATTTCCTGGCTCATTTATGTAAGTCTCCTTTCATTCTTTTCAAAGTGGGAATAAATTGCACCATAAAGTCTATCGGAAGACAACTTTCTTTTTCTTTTTCTGCTGCCACAAAGAGCTCCTGAAGGTGAACCCTAGCTGGGTTCTCTTCCTAGTTCTGTCCCTGGTACTGTTTGGCCAGTTCCGGGAATGGGTGTTGATAGTTTTCACCTCAGGAGAGTGTGGTCACACTAGTCTCTTCCATGTTTAGCCAGGCTAGTGGATGCCTCATGGTTTGTAAATTATTGAAAATAACTGCTTTTAAAAATATTGTTATTTGTACATTAGGATCTGACATACCAAGACCTCTACACACTTACAAATTACCTGGAGTAATTCAGTGAAATTCTATGTTGATACTTAGAACTTTTTGTTCACAATGACTTTGAAAGTTAAAATAAGTTAACCTTAGGAAGAAAAATCAGCATACACGTATGTGTGTGTATGTGTAGGTATATGTATATCTTCTTCTTTATTTCCACATTAACTTGACATGTATATCAAGTCTGCTCTGTGTCGGAGCCTCTGAATGCTATGTGCCGATGGAGTAACTCTGAGACTCTAACTTGGAGGAGTCACAGCAAAATCAGGACTAAAGCCAAGGGTATACACAGCAGAAGTTTGAACATATCAGGACATAAAGCGCTTCATTTGTCAGAAAGATGAGCGGGGTCCCAGCTTTTATTTTGGGAACTTGGAGTTTTATGGCTAGTAAATCATACGTTGTTATCGGTTGTCCCCTCTCTGGCCACAGCCACATCCCCTGACATCAGCGCCCCTGCTCTCTGCCCTGGTTGAGGGTGCAGTCCTGCCACCTCCCAGGTCACGTCTCTCTTCACTTCCTTGTCAGTCACCAGACCTGCCTCCTCCCTGGCAACTTTAGGCTTCCTCACTCTCCACTCCCTTCAGCTGGAGCTGGGGAGCACGGCTCTGCCTCCCAAGATGGGCTTCCAAGTACATTTTGATTCGAAGAGTGGGTTCCAAAGCTGAGTAGAGTGTAACAAAACTCACCCATTTTAAAGTGTGTGTGTGTGTTTGTGTGTGTGTGTGTGTGTGTGTTGGGGTGATTGGGGAGGACAAAACCTGATGCTCATTTGTTCTCGAGGCTCCGTGCGGGATGCCTTCCATCCATTAACCTCTCTTACAGGTGAGGACAGCGAGGCCTCACAGCGTTGCAGTGACTGACCCACATCCTTCACAATAGGAAGTCGCTATGTTTCCTGACTTCATGTCCGTACTTTCTCTGCTACTTGACAACAAGGGCTTCAAATGCCTAGGAGTGATTCTGGGGGGAGACGTCACAGAAATTTCCATCAGAGGTTAAGACACATCTAAACTAGCTTAGTCTCACATATTATTTGTAGTCATTTTATTTGTCCTTAGTGCATACAGGGGGAGGGGTTAAGGACCGGGGGCAGGGTGAGGGACCAGGGTAAGGAGTCTTCTGTGACAACCAGCACTACAGCTTTGGACTCCTCTGAGCCCTGCTTAACGTTACGGAGCCATCTCTTCTTCTTAGAGAAATTGGAAGTATTATTACTAGTCACAGGAAATGAATATTCTCACCTGCTCCCCGGGGTTTGTTTTTTCCCATTGGCCTTTAATGCCATAGTGGATAAGTGCTCCGCCATTGTAGAGAAGAGCAATACTTTTATTTTCAGTAGTTTAGATTACGTGGGAAATACGCTGTTTTGGTGAAAATATAACATCTGAGGGGACAGTAACAAAAGCACGTATGATGTTCGGTGCTGCCCATTGCTGCTTCTTATGTTTTAAGTAACATTGATTTTTGAGATTTAATTTTTCTAGAGCAGTTTTAGGTTCTCAGCAAAATTGAGAGGCAGATGTAGAGATCTCCCGTGTACCCCCTGCCCTCACATGAGCACAGCGCCGCCACCGTCCATGTCCCCCACCACAGTGGGACACTTGTTACAGCTGATGAACCCACAGTGATCATCACATCGTTATCGCCCAAAGTCCTTATTTTAACATGAGAGTGCAGTCTTGGTGGTGTACATTCTGTAGGTTTTCACAGATGGGTCATGACACGTGTCTGCCATCGTAGTATCATGCCCAGTGGTTTCACTGCCCTGAAAATCTTCTGTGCTCTGACTGTTCATCTACCTCAAACCCTGCAAGTCTCTGATTTTTCACTGCCTCCATAGTGTTGCCTTTTCCATAATGTCATATAGCTGGAATCATACAGTAGGTAGCCATTTCAGATTGGCTACTTTCACTGAGGAATATGCATTTAAGATGCCTCCATGTCTTTTTATGGCTTGACAGCTCTTTTCTTGTAACACTGAGTTCCAACTGTCTGGATATACCACAGTTCGTTTATCCATCACAATGACATTTGTTTGAATTTAATTACTACGTGAGAAGAACATTTGTTGTAAAAATCTCAGGAAATGCAGACAGTGTAAAGAATATAAAAGTCACTTGAAATTCCACACCAAAGATAATCAGTTAATGTTCTGATGTATTTACTTTTAATATTTTCCCAAAGTGCCTATTTGTGTGGATGCATATATGTTCACACATTTTATTGTATACAATTTTGCTTATATCTCTTAAGCTGATTCTACTTTTTACTTACTAGAAGGAATTGGGCTGTCCCCTGATTCTTAATCTCAATCTCCTGTTTGGTAAAGATGACCATCGTGAGAATTAGCTTATAAAAATTTGGCATAGAATTTCCTATTCTGGTTCCTTTAAATGTATCATAGCTCATGAGATTATTTATTTCCTGATATAGTTGCCGGTCTCAGAATATCTCTTATCTAAATTGTACCTTCTCCCCCTTGCCTTTCTTGTCTCCTTTCCCATTCATCTTCATTCTGTGATATAGGTACTCACGTGATGGCCGGTGTGTTAGCTGACGAACATGTGCTGTGCCGGGCACCACAGTCATGCTGTGAGGGTCTCGTGGATTTCTTCTCAGACCTCTTGGAGGCTCCACATATCCTCCTCTGGAGTGGTCCTGAGTGCCTTAGCTTATTATATGCTGTAGTTTTATAGTTTACAAAGTTCATGCTAACTCTTCTGGTTTCACAATAACCCTGTGGAGTAGGCAGCAAAGACGTCACTTTGCAGGTGAGGAAGAAGCCTTGAGAAGCTAAGGGACTTGCCTAGGGTCACACATCTCGATTGAACATTTAATGTTTCAAGACAGTTTAGTATATGACTCAAACCAAATTCAAGAAAAGTTTCCTGCTGGGAATTTAAAGAAAAGTACAGAAAACATTACTACAGTCAGAATAAGTTTAAGTTATTCTAACTAGAAAAATTAACCAATTTTTATATGCTTTTTTTTGGCAAAATAAGTAGGAATCAAGTACAAGTGAAAAAAAGTTTAGATCAGTTAATGGAGGAAAATATATGTAGGAAGGAGATTGTGTCTTCAATGCAGCAGCTTATGCATTATCAGGAATGAAAGGGAAAAAGTGGTTCGTCTTTCCCGACAGAAAAAGCCTGCAAGGATGGTGCCCCCCGTCAGTGGGTGGACCAGTTGTCTCTCCTGGTCCATCTCCTTGGGAGCTGGGGAGTCTGTGAAGGCCGATGGAAGAAAGATGCAATGTCAGACAGTGGCTTTTCCTGTTCTGGAGTTCTAGAAATGTGAAAGATGATAGAATGTAGGTTCAAGCTTCTTAGAAAATCCTGAAACCTAGAACATCCTCAGTTCATAAGGATATCTGGAAAAAAGGAAGCTTCCTGCTTGGCAGATGCTCTGTATTAAGCTACTTAGTCAGCCTGGAAATGTAACTTGAATTATTATTACTTTTTATTCAAAGCCTGCAAAAATGAAACCAGTCTTTCTAGTGTCTGACTTCTTATGTGGCGGGGCTACGTGAAGTAGGGAAAAAGACAAGGCAACCGTAAGTCGGGGAGTCTGCCCCACAGAACAAGGCAGAAGAAATAGACCAGGGCGATGATGACTTGGCTGAGGAGGGAAAAATAGGAGGCTCAGTCAATCACTGTGGTCCAAAGCTCTGTGAGAAGTGCGTTTTCCCAGTTAGTAAGACATGGAGGCTTATGGGCCTGGACTAGGGCAAGTAAAGATGCTCGGATTCTGTGACGGATGCAGTGATGTGTTCTGGGATAGGAAATTACAAACAAGTCAGAGCTAACTTAGAGGCAGTGCAGAATATTTGTTAATAAGTGTGATAAATTCTCAATGAAACTACCTAAGAGTTCATATTTAATTTCTGTAACCTTGAAAAAAATCACCAAGAAATACTGGATTCCTAAGGAACTGACTTTGATAACCTCAACACACTGTACCCTTATTTAATGCCAAAAAATGATGACAGTATGACCTTCTTCAGTTTCTAATCCCTTCTTCCATGTAAATGAAGTCAGCAAAAATAATTTCTTGATTATTTTTCCTCTCTAGTAGGAAAAATTCCACTAGAAATCCGTGAATAGCAGATTGCTAACAGAATCGTCTAGTTCTCTCCATGTATCTGTCACGTTTCACACATTCATTTTATGAATAAGTTTTATTGGTAGTGATCTGTGGCAGGAGACAGAGGCTGGTTTCAGGAATGATCTGGAAACATTGGAGAACCTCCTGACACCCTGAAATTCCAGAGCTGCTGCTGTAGTGTTGATGGTTCCAGTTCTCAGATCAGTGGTGCCCCTGGTGCCAAACCTCAAAGTCCACGTCCCATCTTGAGAACGGACTTGTCCCCAGGGATGTGCTTCTTTGGTTCTAAAACCTGACAGGAGCCTGTAGCTTTGAACCACTACCTCTTCCTTCCCCTCTCTCGGTCAGTTCCCCTTCCCCTTTCATATGGAACCTGATTCAGTTCTCATTTCTATCTCAACTTCTTGAGTTAAAACACCATATCCCCTCTTTAGCCTCAACCTCTACTCTCCGATCTTTTAGTTGCATTTATACCAACTTGGGTTCTGGCCATAAGGGCTCGAACTAGTTTTAGTTATGTATATACTTTAAAAAAATCCCACATACATCATGATTTTTCATTTGCAGTATCATACAACTATATTCCTACAGGGCAGGGACTGTATCAGTTAGTTTTCTTTGTAATTTTCTTTGTGCATAGAATTGCCTGAAAGTAACTACGTGTTGGATATCCTTGAAATGCTGGTCCTGCTTTTCTCTGTGGTGCTCAAATCAGTCGGGCAGCCAGAATCTTTATTGGGCACCTGCTGTGTGCCCATGAGTATGCCAACTACATGCACATTTGGAATGTAAGGCACAAGGTTCTGCCCTTAAGGGATTCAAATACGGTTCAGGTGATAACACTTACAATTACTAAACAATGAGACAGTACAATCTTATTCATTTGTGTGGTGTTACCATACATCCATCCCTGTAACAAGTGTTTATTGAGTCCTGCTGTGTGCCAGACATTCTTCTAGGTGTTAGGGAGACAGCCTTTAACAAAACAGACAAATTTCTTTCCCTCATGGACCTTGCACTCCATTGGAAGAGGCAGATAATTAGCAAACAAGTAAATATATAATATGCAAATATGCAGAGGATGATAAGGGCTTTAAAGGAAAATCAGGCAGGGTAAGGGGATGGAGGTCATGGATGGCAGGGGGTGCTCTTTTATGTAGGTCAGGCAGGACTTGCTGATAGGGTGACGGTTGAACAGAGACCTGAGCTAAGTTACACATCCAGCAATGTAACGCCTAGAGCAAAGGCATCAAGGCTGTGTTACTTGGCTTGTTAAAGGAGCGGCAAGGAGGCCAGCATGGCTGTGGCAGAGTGAGTGAGGGGGATGATGGTAGGTGATGAGGCCACAGAAGTAGCTGGGGGCAGAGGCTGGTGTTGGAAGGCTCGGGTCATACCTACCTAGACTGTGACCTGGAGTTCAGGCTACAGAACAAGTCTAGAGTGGTACTTAGAGCCACGGGACTGAAAGTAATACTTTTAGGTAGAGAAGAGAAGGGGGCCAAGGACAAAGCCCTGGGGTCATTCCCAACATTTGAAATTGGAATGGGGAGTGGGGACCAGTGAGGGAAACTGAGCAGGTGCAGTCAGTGAGTAGGTGGAGCCCCGAAGGATGTGGTATCCAGGAAGCAAGGGACTCTGTTCCAGAATCACATCACCCACGGTGTCAACGTCTGCTGAGCAGCAACCTTTAAGCTACTGGTGATCATGGCAAAATAAGTGTCAGTGAAAGGACAGGTTCAAAAGATTGTTTGGTAAAGTTTAGGAGAAAATGGAAGACAGGAGGTGGAAAAGGGAATGTAGAAAGTTAACAGCCCTCCCATGTGTTCTCTGCAAGGGGATCAGGGAAGTGGGGAGGACCGGAAGGAGCATGTCACACCATGGGAAGACCGTTTGGACTTCATTACACGCCTGGAGCCCCACGGCCAACCCTCAGGAGTGAGGGTCCTTGACAAACCACTCTGTCTCTCGGGGCCTTGTGTCTTCAATGGAAAAATGGGACTAGCGACACCTACCTCTAATGGTGATGGTAGGGGATCACGTTTAATAAGTTTGTCACCTGTAAACTGCAGTATAAATATAAACATCTTTGCATCTTTAGTATGTGGTAGAAACTCTGAAGAAAGATGTGAGATGAATTACTGGGTGAACTGAAGACATTCATTAAAGGAATAGGGAAAGGAGAGGCCATGGAGTGTGAAGAAAGAGAGTCAAGAGAAAGGCCAGTGTACAGCAGAACAGAGCAGAGCGGTGGGAAAGTCCAACTGGATGGGTGGAGTCGGGCCGAGGACGCAGGGCAGGGCGGCCATACAGAGGCGTCCGAGTTGACGGGGCCGAGGGGGTGGTGAACGTGGAGGCTTTGGATTTCTACATGATGTGGAACTGCAGGGATTGCTGCAAATTCTGCCTCCGTCTGTGGAAGAGCTCCAGAGCTGCGATGCAATGGGGATATTTTAGGTTGGTGGGGAAGCAGGAGGGACCAGAGGCAAGGAGGAAGCAGGAGGCAAGGAACATACCGAGGCCAGGAGGCCAGCTGGAAAGGTCCTTCCACAGCCTGAGCATGATGAAAATCAGGGTTGAGTGCACCTTATTGATGGGGAGTTTATGGGCCATTAAAGTCAGTGTCAACACCATGGAGGAAAAGTACAAAATGAAACAGTGTCCCAGAAGGGGAAGCATTTCATGAAATGAGTCCTAGGTCTGTCTGTCAACAGGTATTCATTGAGCACCTATTATGTGCCACTGCTGTTCTTGGCCCTCCTTTGGGTCCTCCCCCCAGCTCGGTTCCAAGCATGGATGACACACAACACCCATGATGGCAGGAAATGTGTGGGAGGAAGCCAGACTGTGACAAAACCGGGCTTCGGTTTCTTTTCCTTTTGTCTTTTTGTTTTGTGAGGGATTCTGTCCTACTGGGACTTTGCATATTCTTCTGTGCCTAGAATATAGTTTGCTAATCAAATCTGTTAAATGAATTAGCTATGTTAATGTGTTGCTGCAGTTAAAAAAAAAAACAAAACAACAGTGACTTGTCAGTAGACATTAGTTACTAGCCTTAAAAATGTTCCCAGGGCCACTGTGGTTAGAACACACGACCGGATTTGGCTTGTCCACCTGCAGAAGAATGCTGTCAGTTCATGCTCCCCCACGGCCCGCCGTTCATTTGACACTCATACAAGTAAACACTGAAAGTAGATGTTAACTAAGTTAAATAAAACAAAACCTGCAGAGAAGCACTGATTAAAAATAAAGGAAGAAAATGGTTCCCTTTCTGAAGTCTATCTTAAGGAAATTGGTTTAAAAACATGAAAGGTTTTAGACTCAATGAAAGGCACTGCAGAGTTATTTACAAATATCAGTGAGGTAACTGGTTTTCTGTTTCTAATCCTGGGAGATGTCCTGGTTTGATCTTCAAGGACGGACGGGAGAGGAAGGGGGCGGGGCTGATCCTCTGTCACTCATTCAGCATCAAGCTCAGGGGTGTGGCAGCCTTGCCAATGTTCTCCCTTGAGTTTGGTGCTCTCACTGGTCCATGTGTATACGTAGAAGACTACAGACCAGTGCAGCTGGAGCTTTAGGTGATAACAGACAGATATATGAATAAATGAACTCTTGAACTGGCTGAAAATTAACTTCAAGTGTGAGAGAATGAGTGGGCACTAATTTGTGAACTGTAGTTTTGAATAACTCATCAGGACCAGAACGCTGGCTTTCATGGTTTGTGTGGTGACGATATGCAGCCATTCAGAATAGAATTTTATAAACAGTGTATCTGTAATTGATGCCATTAAAATGGTGGACTTGGGTTTGGGTTTTAAAGCAGATGTTCAGTGGTTAAAATTAATTTCTAGCAATGGTTTTGGAGGTTGAAACCAAAATGTGTGCAGGAGTAAACATTTCCCTTTCAGAGCAAATAATTTGAACACAAATGAATGAAACGTAAGCAAGTAGACATCAACTACAAGGTAATTTTGACACTGATGTCTGGAAAGCATCACCAATTAGCATACCTTTTACGAGCCACAGTGTAACATCGTGTCTCCGTGCTCATGGGAAGAAAGAAACAAGTTACTTGCTTGAGCGGGGACTTTTACTGGCTGCCCAGACCCTGAGGCTTCAGTCATCCCACCTGGACCTGTGTGAAGGATGCACTGAAAACAGGCAGCTTGTCAGAGCCGCAGCCACTGGGGGTCTGAAGTGAAACAGCAGCTTGTCACAGCCAGTTTCTCTTTCCACCAAATTTTAATCAATGACTTTTAAAGGGAAGGAGTCTTTACCGAATGGTTTTGTTCCTAGTTCACTTCTTTGTCTTTCCTTCTGGTTTTATGAGCACAGGAAACAAAATACATGTTGATAGTTTCTAATAGAAATAAAATGCATGCCACTGCTCTCCAGCAGAAATAAATCTTTCCATACAGAAGCAAGAGGAAAAGTCTATACACAAAGAAGAATTTCTGTCATCCTTAGGCATATTAAAAAGTGAGTGAATTGATTAAATAGTAAAATAACGTTATCTGCAAAACAGGCTAACATTAAGGCATTTTAAGTTTCCTTATTCCAAAAGGATGGAGGTATTTCTTTTGTAGCTGGGGAGAAAAAAAAAACTTTCCCACATTTGTCTTTATTTCATTTGGTATATGTTTTTTGCTTTGTTTTGTTCTTTTTACTTTTGTCTTTTCATTAGAGTTAAAACTGATAAGTGTCCCAGGAGTAAACAAAAAGAAATTTATACAGTGATGCTCACACTTATTTAAATGTTTTTTTAAAACATTAATTATTTCTCCTCTTATTTTTGTTCCTTTTCCCTTCCAGTTTAGTTTTCCCTGGAAGAAGCGGATAGCTCAGTGTTTGTGTTTGTCTGCTTTAGCTGTATCGTACTGCCTTGAGACATTACAGTGAAACATTTGCATCCAGGACTTGACTTTACCCTGGAAATAAATAAATTAATGGGAATGTTTTTATATTTATTAAGTTGTGGGATAAGACCAACTATGCAATGAGCTGGACTCATTGTGGATTATGTTCAAAATTAGAAAAATGTTCTCAACCACGGAGGTACTTGGGCTCCTAAACGAACACTGGTAGCTTGTTTACCAGGGACCATGTCTTTTCCTCCTAGTGTGCAGGTGCCCAGCCCAGTACCTGTCAGGTGGTCGTTTACTCTAATGTTTGGAATGAGTAAAGGAACGAACTGTTAAGTGACTGCTACACCCAAGAAAATACCCTAAATATAAACATTCTTTTTTCTCTTTAGTGGACTAGGATGATGACATGAGAATAATGTAAAATGAAATGCAAATCCTTTATTTCATTTTGAGACATGTCAGTCTTCCAAAGCTGTGTCCACAGTGGTCCTTGATTGGCATGAGCTACCTCGAAACAGATTATTGTGTCCTTTGCTCTTTACAGAGCTGGAAAAACCCAGCATCATCCAGTAGTTTCTTACAGGAAGCAGAGGGATTTCCTTCTTTAGAATCTGTATAGGATTGAGCTGGTATCCATAGCCTGTTTGTCCACTTGGCTCATTTTACTCTAAGAAATATCCTCTTGTCATTAGTCACAGCACAAGCTGTCGTTTTGATAGCTGTAGGCACCTAAGTGGGTCTCAGGTGAATTTGTGTTGTCTGGGCAAAGCCTCTGCTGGGTGTGAATCACAGTATCTCTTGTTACGTGGTGGGATCGCAGCAGCCTGTTACATATCTGGGACATTTGTCTGTAATGAGGCTGCATCCCTGCTCTTAGACACAAGAGAACTCTAAGGAGAGTGATGTTGACACTTGAGTACACAAGATTTGCTATCTTTTGTGACGTGTAAGATGTTTATAAACAGAGGGAAATGTTTTAGAATTGATGTGTGATTCTCTTTCTTTGGTCTCTACTGTATTTTTTTGTCATTCACCTAGTGGCTCTGGGGCGTGTTTCTGAAACTAGGTCACCTCTGTCGTGATATATTTATAAGCCTTGGCCAGGCCACTCCTTGTGGCAATTCATAGATAGATACTCTGAAAACTCCACATTCCTCTAGTGATCCCAGGGGATCTTAGTCCTGAGAAAAACACACTGGCCAAACGTCTGGGACATCTTCAAGTGGGCCCGTGCCAGCCGGTTGGGCTCCTCCAGGCACCAGATCCAAGCGCCCTTCTCTCCCTGGTGGGTAAGGTAGGTCAGGCTTCCCAGATCAGAAAGAGGGCAGTGGAGTGGAAATATGGCAGATTTCACATTCTTCTGAAATATTAGTACTCGTGGTTCATTGTATGAAATGTTGGGGGTTTGTATCATGTATTTAGCAAGAGACACATGTCATTGGTCAAAAGTCTTTTTCTTCAAGGACTCTAATTATGGTACCACACCCACCTTGTGGATGAGTCTCAATACTTTGTTGATCTGAGCTGGTACAAACTGTTCAGTTAATAAAGAAGGAGCCTGGTCTAGTTGATATGGTCACTATGTTGCTAGCTTAGAAATTTGCCTTCAGTTCTACATCTGTAGCAACTGAGGAAAGCCACTTCATCTTTCCATGCCTCAGTTCTGTTCAGTTAAATTGCAGCAGTAACTCTAATCTGGAGACACTAAGAATACCAATACCAATAATAATAATAATAATAGTAATAATACCTTATGTTATATAATATTCACAACAACCCTGTGACTAGGTGCTGGTATGATCTCAGCTTAAATGTAAAAGAAAAGGAAAGGGCCTGGAGAAGTTAAGGAATATGTCTAAGGCCTCAAAGTCCCCATGGGTGGCAAAGCCGGGGTTGGAATCCAGCACCTTCATCCACACTGCAAAGCTGGGATGTGGTCATGCAGCGGGCTCTCGGGTCCCCAGGCAGGGCAGCCAGTTGGGCTTCTGGCCTCTCTTCATGGGTGGGCTTGGTGAGCCCTTCAAATGTCATAGTACTTTGTAGTTTATGGAAGGAGCCTTGTAGGAGTGGAAGGTTTGTTTTTCCCTCTTTAAATCTCGTGGAGAGGTAAATCCTATTTCCACGAAACGGGCTTTTGTTACGATGCTTTATTTCCTAACCAGTATGATTTGTACATTTGAGCTGCTCATCAGAGAGCATGAGGGTTGTACCAAAGAGCCCTGGAGCCCGGGTCATTTATTTAACAGATAAGGAACCTGAAAACCAGTCCCTGCAACATTGTGTTGTCTGGTCAGATTCACCATCCTAAAACATCCCTCTTCTTTCCTCCTCCTTTGAGCTAATATCTTATTTCTCTTCTTTCTAACCACCAAACCTCTTGAAAGAGTCACTGAGACTTGTCGCCTCCACTTCCTGACGCCCACTCAGCCTGGGCCTCCTGCAGGCCTGCTTCCGCCCCTGGCCGGACTGAGGCTGTGTCTTGGCGGTTGCTGGGTTGCTAGCGAGGGCTCAGGCCTCTCTCCGCGGCCTTCTTCCTGGTCCCAACCTCGACCTCTGTTCATGACGTCCTCTGCCTCTGACCTTGGCTTCGGCTGCATCGTGCTCCAGTTTCCTCCTGCCGGTCTGACTGCTCCTTTCTCTCTTGCGTTATCTTTTAAACTCCCACCTCCTCCTACAAGTGGACGTCACCCAGAGTTCGGAACTTGGCTCCTCTCTTTATGCCTTTGCCACCCCCCTGATTTCATGAACAACTCCCAAGTCTTTAGCTTTCATCCTGACCATCTTCAATTTCCCCATCTTCCTCATCCCTGAAACTAGTGCCACAAAATCCTTTTGATCCTTGACCTTTAAATAATACATCCCTGTAGAAACCGTCCCTTCTTGACCTTAACCTGGGGGCTGCAGCGACAGGCCCGGGTTACCAGCTGTTCTTGCAGCCACCAGCCTTTCCCTACTCAGAGCTGCAGCCCAGCTCTCCTAAGGCTCAGCTTTGATCATGTCAACAGCAGGGCTTTTTGCTATGTCACCCTCGTGGGGCCCTCATTTTTCCCCATTCAGTTACAGGCTTCTCAACACCTGGCCCCATCTTACCTTTACATCTCCAATCACTTTCCTACACACATTCTAGTCCAGGAGTTCTCAAATGTATTAGAGCCAACCCTTTTTTATAACAAAAACTTGGTTATCTCCCTCCACTACCCTGCAGGCGTAGGTTTTCTATATCTGTCCACATAGTAATTTCCCAAAGATCAATGCAATGCCACGTTTGCAGAATAAGGGGAAAATCAAGGAACTTAATTTGAAACAAAATTGTATTTATATACGTTGGTGTCTAAACCCTTGGAGAAGAACAGGCTAGAGAACGTGAGGACCTAACCTGCTGTCTGAACGTGTGCAGAGCCATCCCGCGTGTGACAGCTGCGAATGGAGACTGAGGCAGGTGTGTGTTAGTGGCTCAGGCACCGAGCGTGACGTTGCTGTTGCTGGAGATTTTCTGAAATGCTGCACAACTCTTGGTAAAATTCCTAACCCCAAAAGTATGCTCTCCCCTTGACTTCTAGGTAGTTTTATTGCTAGAAAACCCAGTGTGTTAAAACTGTAGGAAAAAACCCAGAACTTTATGTTTATACTTAAGTAGAGTTAGGTTGTAGGCTCAGGTAATTATAACCAGATTTTTTCACCTACTTGAATGTCTGATGGATTTTCCAAAAAGTGTGAGGGATGTGGGAAAACTACATTGTGTGGGACCGTCCCATGCATTGCAGGACGACAAGCATCCTTGGCCTCTGCCCACCGAAGTCCAGTTGTGCCTCTCCCATCATGTGACAGTGAAAGCCTCCTCCACAGATTTCGGAAGCTCCCCCAGGGGCTGGTACTCTGTGTTGAGGACCACGGCTATTGCCAGACTATTCTCACTGTCCCTGAACGGGCCTTGCCCTTCATGCGGTGCCTTTTGCTCTGAACATGCTTATTCCATCTCCATCTTTTGAGATTTTACCCACCTCTCTGGCTCAAATGGTACATAGTCCATTAAACTTTCTTCAGGAGAGATGTCAGAGAGCCTAAAATCTTGCAGCACTCTGACGGCAACGCTTTACAAGTCTTAAAACATATTGCTTTGTGTTAGTTATTCATGTACAGGTATTATCTCAGCTACCAGCTTGTAAGGTCCTTGAGGTTACAGACCATACATTGTGGGAGGTTATATCCCCCAGTGTTTGTAGCAGCATGCCTTATACGTAGTGCATACTCAGTTGTTGTTTATTGGGTAAATGAATGGATAGCTTTCAAAGAATATTTGTAGAGAAAAGCAAATGGAAAGATTGGTTTTGATTTTAGCATTTAAAATTTCTTTTTAAGTGATATTTACATCCTACCTTCATGTCATAAATTTCTTACAGTACAAATTAATGTCAGAAAAGAACATAAAAAGTCTATGGGTCTATAGGCTTGATCTGTATAAATATTTATGATATGCATTTATTAGAATTATTATTAAATTTAAGACCATTCTGTATCCAGAGCGAGAATTTGGAGCAAAATTAAACCAGCATTCAGACATTGTAGAGAAAACGTGAATAAATGTGGCTGAAGTGCGTCTTTTTCATTCAATTCTGAAATGCACAGATAAAATCAACTTTTGAAGTCGGCCAGGATGCCCGTGCAGTTCCCCTTGTTTTCCCTCTTTATTCAAAAACCTCAAAACCACTGTGGGTAATTCCCTCAAGATCTGCTTCTAGCACATACGGTCTAAAGCGTAAGCAAGATTTCCAAGAACTGAATGCTTTCCACTTTTACTCTTTTCACTCCAGTTTTGAGCATCTCTCTCCAAGGGCAGGCGCTTGGAAAGCCCAGTGCTCACCCCACATCCACCTTTCATCTCCAGCTAGAGGCGCATGAGGCGTTTGTGCAGACTCCCCTGCCACGGCTTCACTTGCTGTCATCTTAACTCCATCACCAGTCCTCAGCCTCCTAACAATATCCGTATGAAAGAAATCAGACCCCTCCGACAATGAAAAACACATTTAAGCTACTGCACACCACCACTGCCACTGGAAAAGTAGATATTATTTTTCCTGTCAATCCAACTGCAGCACTCTGACAAATTGTAGTTTTGATGGCTGTGTTTTCATGTATTAAATAATGAGTCAAGCCATAGGTGCTAATCAGCAAAAGCATTGTTACCAATGAGGGTGATCAGGAACTTAGCAGCTCTTTGTTTACTTTTTTTTTTTTGACGTAGGAAATATTTGTCTTTGATTGTAGAGACTATGTAAAGTGATCCAAGAAAATGATCCAGCCAAACGACATCATCAGTTTTCATTACTTTCTTTCCATCTCTTGCCTCAGATGCATTTGAGCCTTGTTGAGATCCCGTCTTGATAGAAGCAGCCCAGACTTTGGCTAAATCAGTCAATTAAAAACCAGCTCTTCTTGTAGTTTGGGGGACACGGTGGAGAACAGAGATGTGCTCTGACTTCAGGGATCTTCTATAGAATTGGGAAGTTTAGAAATACTCACCAGAGGAGATGACAGAGAAGAAAATATATGATAAATGTCAGGTGATACGGGTGAGACTTATGCAGACTTCTGGGACAAGATCGTTGTGGACTCTGATGCTCAGAAAAAGCATTGTGGCCTCTTTCTGAGTCCACGATTGTCCTTTGGTCAGCTTGTCCTTTGGTATCTGGAATACGTCTTCTGATCACTGTGAGCTTCTGGTGGGGCTCAGACACTGTGCCGCTGTAACACAAGTTCGGGCATTAAAAAAATCTCACTTCCAGGCCTGTTCCTTTTTATAACACACCTCTTTGAAGACATGCCCCAAACTCTGTAGTTCTGACATTTGTTAGCTCAGGACTCTTGGCAGGTACTGTGGCTTTGGGGAAGGTAAAAAGTGTCCATAGAAATGAAATGGATTCATTTTAACTTCCTCCCTTTCCCATTCTGTCCCAGGGAAACTTTTGTAGGTTTTGTGGATTCAAGTTCTCAAATTTGAGATTTAACAAAAACTTAAATGGTATTGTGGTAATTAAGATGGTATAGCTGCTTAGTTTTGCCAGTTAAAGCTAAGGAAAATAGGAAACCAACCCAGGAGCCATCTGAAGAAGAGGGGACACTTGGGTCTTGGTGGTTGGGGTGGGAGATTGCTACATGTCTTCCTGATCTTTTTAGCAAAAGGACCTCAACTTCTAAATTGAGGAGAGTGATTCCCACCCATTGCTTTACCAGATTTGTTACATCAAAAAGCAGGTTCATACCAGAGGAATTCCTGACTGTGAGGAGTATGTGTGGCTTTTGTACAAAATGCTACTGATTGGGTGATGTTTATGGATATAAATCAGAGAATTGTTCTATTTGTAAATTCCTAAAAAGCGAGGTCTGTATTCTGTGCGTGGTTTTTTTTTTTTTTTCCCTCTGCAGAGCTCAAGGCGTCTTCAAAGTTATTTAAATTGAATGGAATAGGCAAGAAGGTGGTGTCCTATTATTGCACTGAGATTGGAAGCCGGGTACTACTCTCTGTTAATGGTTAATTTTCCAGGCTTGCTTTCCTTTTCTCTATTGAGCTCTGTTTTTTTTTTTTACTTTGAAGGATGTCCAGTAGAGGCTGGCTTGCTTTATTTAACAGGACTCTGTTCTTGTTTTACTGTTTTAGCCAGCATACTGTCGAAGTAAAACTTCGGTACTGCTAGTGTTGTAAGAAAATAAATCTGATAAAAAAAGGTAAGTTAAAAAAAATTTTTTTTGATTTAAGAAAATTCAGCCGAAACCTGTTTGGCAACATAGTTCTCATGCACAGCTAGGCCCTTTCCAATTGCTTCTGTTTTTAAGAAATTTCAAGATTTCCAGTTTGTTTTTTTTGCTTAAACATGCCCCTGAATTGTTCAGAACAAAAATGCCTTCGTGTAGGCTGGTGCAAAAATGAGATGTAAGAGGCTGGCTGGAAGTGAACGTGAGCAGAGGGATGTCTCTGCCCAGCCAGTCCGCAGACATCAGACGCAGAGTCAGAAGTAAGAAGCCAAACTGAAGCCTGGCAGCAAAGGCAGAGTTTCAGCCCGATGTGTGTGATGTTGGAATTTCATTCCCCTCTCCCCTCCCAAAAAGAACATCCTTAGATTTTTCTCCTGCCAAGTACACCGCCTCCCAAGCTTTCGATACATTCTACAGGCCACACACACAGGAGCGGGGCTGTCTGTCATAGAACCCAGATGCCCAGCTGTGGAAGATACTCTTTCAGCAGCATCCGTCTGTTTCTTGGCAAGACTTTGAGGCAGTCTAAAGAAAACAGTCCTGGAGCAGCCCTCGGGCCTGCCTCGCGGTAACACTGCCGCTTGGGTCTGGGTCCTGCTCCGCGGGCCTGGACGCTGCTCGTCCTGCAGCCTTTCCCTCTCTCTCTCTCTCAAAGAATGTTTGTGATTTTGGTTCAATTTTTGTGAAATGCCTGCTGTGGACCTCTACAGAAATTTTACTTTTCTTTTGTTGTTTCTCTGCTGATTTCACAGAGAGGTGGGCAGGTATTGGAAGGCAGGGATCTCATGGGAGGAAAGGAGGCTCCCTCTGCCATGTGCCAAGTATGCTGGCAAAATGAAAAATAGCTTTCCTGGGTTCATTTTCAAGCTCAGTGATCTGTAATCGTCCAAAAGGGAGAAACTGGTTCATTTCCTAGCCAGCCGCTGTAATAAAATTCAGATTCCGGGGCCACCTGGCGTGGCCTCAGTGTGCTCTGTTCTTAAGGGAATAGTCTTCAGCTCAAAGGGTGGTCTTCTTTGAAAGCACTATTTAAGGGTTGTGTTCTTTGGTTTAAATCTTTATTTTTACAGCATTTGTGTTGTTCAGCTTTGGCACTGGAGGGATTTTATTTTCCTGTTCTCTTGATTATTTTAAGGTTAGCAGTTGAATGTTGCTAAAATTTACATAAGGGAGTGGTCCCCCCCCCCCCGCCCGCCACAAGTGCTGCCTCCCTCCCCCCAGTCATCCTACCTGCCAGTTGTGTCTGAAGTAATTTCCCAGCAGTGCTGTTGACTTTGGGAGATGCAGTATTTCTGGTTCTGTGTGTGTGTGTGTGTGTGTGTGCATGCATGTTTGCCCTAATATCTGACTGATAATTAGTTTTTATTTGACTTGGAAATTCCGTTCATCTCCCTCCTCTTTCTTGGCCGAGTCAGAGAATTAACATGGGACAGTCAAAGTGGGGGAGCCTTATGCAGGGCGACAGGTGCTAATCTTCAGGGAAATTTCCCCCACATTCTATCCATTCAGGGCACGGTACATAAAAATGGCTTAATGTCTCTTTGAAGGTGTCAGCAGGCATGTGTGGACCACACAGAATGGGTTTCACTGAAAGTAATAGAGTGAAATTGTCTGCATAATTATTTTCCTTGGATTGAGAATCAGCAGCCCTCTTTGGGTTCAGGAAATAAACCTCTGTTAAAACCATATGGCACTATTCTCAGAAGAGATGTTATTACAGGGCCACTTCCCTCTGCAAGTTTGAGTCAGGAGTTCTTGAAAGGAGTCACATATGTCTGAGAACGAATGTCAGGTTTTCTTCCTCCAGCTTGGATGGGAAAGTCAGATGTTCTTTTGCCTTTTTCACAAAGGCCACCCCACCGATCAACAAGTATAAGGTCTTGGGACAGGGCCGGCAGAACAGTACAGCCGCGGTATGGCCATCTCAGGTGTGCGTGCTTTGAATTATTATCTGGGGCCACGGGATTTTGTTCTTTAGAGAAAAGAAAAATTGCCCTTAATCCAGCAAAATGTGCTTTGTCAACACCAAAAACACATCTTAAGGTCAGGATAATTACATTCTGTCACCCAGACCCTTAATGCAAATTCAGTTGGCTTTTTGCTCTTTCCCACCCCGGTCCAGTATCAGAGGCTGTAAAACTTTCCTCTGAACTCGTCAGAGGACTAGTGTGCCCTAGGGATGGCTGTCTTACAGAGAAAGGGAAAGTGAATAAGAGTATAGTTTGTATGATGGCTCGGGAATGTTTGGAGGACAACTGGGTTGGTAAATATGTTAAATATCACTCATGATATTTTTATATTTTACTTGTGTGTGTAAGTATTTAAGCACACAATATGATACGTACATTGTGATGAATCATTGTGCATTTCGTCTTTTCTGGGGGCAGGTAGTCTTCTTGCCTAGTCTTTAATGTATAAGCAGTAGAAGTCGATATTTGCTCATTTCTGTTAATAAGCCTAGAAGGTGACCAGAATCTGCAGCGCTTAATCTGGCTACTGGAAAATTACCAGGAAGGTAGAACGTCTCCTTCAGGGTCAGAATCTCTCTTAATAGATATTAAGTCCAACTTTTCGTTTCTTACCCCAGAAGAAGAGGGGACCATACTGGAAGTTACGAGGCTTTTCTGTTGCCTTAGGTGTGTTTGTAATGAGAACTGTTCCCTGCTGGAGAGGATGGCTGTTAACATATAGATTCCTTCTATCACTGGCCCATTTGTTTATTCCACAAACACTTCTTGGGTACCTGTATGTACTTCAGAAAGGGCTGTGAGGATTCAGAGAGGACTCAGTCATATGGGGGGCTGAGGGGAAGGTCAGTCCAAGAAGGGGAGAAAACATGAGCATTGGTGACTGTGCCCGTGTGGACAGAAAGCAGTAGGAGAGGAGGGAGAGCATAGGACGTGGCCGCTGAAGTGACAGGGACGTCCAGAAGCAGCTTTACTTTCATCTGGAGGGTGGAGGGAAGGCTTTTTATTGATGGGAAGGCCTGTGAGCTGAATCTTGAGTATCAATAATTAAACTTACTGGTCGAAATTCTTGAATATTAAATTCTCGGTTGATTGACGATGACTTTCAGAAGACGAACACTAAATCTGTTCTATTTTTATGATTAATGCCTCTCCTCCCAGCCAAAAAAATAAAACAGCCTCAAACCAAGAACTTCTTCACTCTGCTCTTTGCAAAGATCTATTATTGATGGCAGTTATGAGCCGGCTGAGGTGCTTTCAGTCTTAACTCTCTCCTCTGCTCCTATTAATCTGGGGCCTCCTCAGCATTCAGGGCTGAGTTCCAGTGCTGCCAGTGTTAACAGTTCTGTCCTTTTTTTCGTTCTGTCCTGTTTGATCCCCTCAACTCTGGTTTCTAGTGCGATGGCCTTCTGCCGGTTGGGGATACACTGTTGAGTATAATTCAGGGGAAAAAAGTAGATCAGATAATTGCATTAACTTTGAAAATACACTCTGAAGTTTGTTTTTTCAGATCAGTAATGAGGAATAAAAATTTTATATCATGAGCTGGTACATAAAATTATTGACCAGCCAAGGGCCTAATTTTGAATTCACCGAAGGAAAAAAAAAAAGCCTATC